>NC_133539.1:124811164-127311164 GCF_048773025.1 Camelus bactrianus
CCGGCACTAGGAAACAGATTGAGAACCCAGAGTAAAAGTTTCTCCTGCAACCATTTCCCTTTGTGCTAGATGAACGAAAGTCTCTCCACATGCTCAGTTCTGAGAGATAAGTGTGTGTGAAAGCCGTACTTCACCTAGCTTGTTGGGAACACAAAGTTACTTGTCACTTGCAAACTCCACTCCATACATATATATAGGGAGGTACTAGCTCCAACTCGGTTTTACAGTGAAAACTGCAGGACCTTCAAACCGGGAACAGGACACAGACAGAGAAACCAGAGTAAAAGTTTCTCCTGCAACCCGTTCCCTTTGTGCCAGATGAACGAATATATCTCCACATGCTCAGTTCTGAGAGATATGTGTGTGTGAAAGCCGTCCTTCACCTAGCTTTTTGGGAACACAAAGTTTCTTTTCAGATGCAAACTCCACTCCATACATATATATGGGGAGGTACTAGCTCCAACTCGGTTTTACAGTGAAAACTGCAGGAACTTCAAACCGGCAGTAGGAAACAGACTGAGAAACCAGAGTAGAAGTTTCTCCTGCAACCCGTTTCCTTTGTGCTAGATGAACGAACGTCTCTCCACATGCTCAGTTCTGAGAGATAAGTGTGTGTGAAAGAAGTCCTTCACCTAGCTTGTTGGGAACACAAAGTTTCTTATCACTTGCAAACTCCACTCCATACATATATATTGGGTGCTACTAGCTCCAACTCGGTTTTGCAGTGAATACTGCAGGAACTTAAAACCTCCAGTAGGAAACATACTGAGAAACCAGAGTAAAAGTTTCTCCTTCAACCAGTTCCCTTTGTGCTAGCTGAACGAACGTCTCTCCACATGCTCAGTTCGGAGAGATAAATGTGTGTGAAAGCCGTCCTTCACCTAGCTTGTTGGAAACACGAAGTTTCTTTTCACTTGCAAACTCCACTCCATACATATATATGCGGAGGTACTAGCTCCAACTCGGTTTTACAGTGAATACTGCAGGAACTTAAAACCTCCAGTAGGAAACATACTGGGAAACCAGAGTAAAAGTATCCCCTCTATCCCGTTCCCTTTGTGCTAGATGAACGAACTTCTCCCCACAGGCTGAGTTCTGAGAGATAAGTGTGTGTGAATGCCGTCCTTCACCTAGCTTGTGGGGAACACATAGTTTCTTTTCAATTGCAAACTCCACTCCATACATATAAATGGGGAGGTAATAGCTCCAACTCTGTTTTACAGTGAAAAATGCAGGAACTTCAAACCGGCACTAGGAAACAGATTGAGAACCCAGAGGAAATGTTTCTCCTGCAACCCGTTCTTTGTGCTAGCTGAACGAACGTCTCTCCACATGGTCAGTTCGGAGAGATAATTGTGTGTGAAAGCCGTCCTTCACCTAGCTTGATGGGAACACGAAGTTTCTTTTCACTTGCAAACTCCACTCCATAAATATATATGGGGAGGTACTAGCTCCAACTCGGTTTTACAGTGAAAATAGTAGGAACTTCAAACCGGCACTAGGAAACAGAGTGAGAATAGAGAGTAAAAGTTTCTCCTGCCACCCGTTCCCTTTGTGCTAGATGAACGAACGTCTCTCCACATGCTCAGTTCTGAGAGATAATTGTGTGTGAAAGCCGTCCTTCACTTAGCTTGTTTGGAACACAAAGTTCCTTTTCACTTGCAAACTCCACTCCATAAATATATATGGGGAGGTACAAGCTCCAAATTGGTTTTACAGTGAAAACTGCAGGAACTTCAAACCGGCACTAGGAAACATACTGGGAAACCAGAGTAAAAGTATCTCCTCCCTCCCGTTCCCTTTGTGCTAGATGAACGAACCTCTCCCCACAGGCTGAGTACGGAGAGATAAGTGTGTGTGAAATCCGCATTCACCTAGCTTGTCGGAAACACATAGTTTCTTTTCACTTGCAAACTCCACTCCATACATATAAATGGGGAGGTAATAGCTCCAACTCAGTTTTACAGTGAAAACTGCAGGACCTTCAAACCGGGAACAGGACACAGACAGAGAAACCAGAGTAAGAGTTTCTCCTGCAACCCGTTTCCTTTGTGCCAGATGAACGAATATATCTCCACATGCTCAGTTCTGAGAGATATGTGTGTGTGAAAGCCGTCCTTCACCTAGCTTTTTGGGAACACAAAGTTTCTTTTCAGATGCAAACTCCACTCCATACATATATATGGGGAGGTACTAGCTCCAACTCGGTTTTACAGTGAAAATAGTAGGAACTTCAAACCGGCACTAGGAAACAGAGTGAGAATAGAGAGTAAAAGTTTCTCCTGCCACCCGTTCCCTTTGTGCTAGATGAACGAACGTCTCTCCACATGCTCAGTTCTGAGAGATAATTGTGTGTGAAAGCCGTCCTTCACTTAGCTTGTTTGGAACACAAAGTTCCTTTTCACTTGCAAACTCCACTCCATAAATATATATGGGGAGGTACAAGCTCCAAATTGGTTTTACAGTGAAAACTGCAGGAACTTCAAACCGGCACTAGGAAACATACTGGGAAACCAGAGTAAAAGTATCTCCTCCCTCCCGTTCCCTTTGTGCTAGATGAACGAACCTCTCCCCACAGGCTGAGTACGGAGAGATAAGTGTGTGTGAAAGCCGTCCTTCACCTAGCTTGTGGGGAACACATAGTTTCTTTTCAATTGCAAACTCCACTCCATACATCTAAATGGGTAGGTAATAGCTCCAACTCTGTTTTACAGTGAAAAATGCAGGAACTTCAAACCGGCACTAGGAAACAGATTGAGAACCCACAGTAAATGTTTCTCCTGCAACCCGTTCTTTGTGCTAGCTGAACGAACGTCTCTCCACATGCTCAGTTCGGAGAGATAAGTGTGTGTGAAAGCCGTCCTTCACCTAGCTTGTTTGGAACACAAAGTTCCTTTTCACTTGCAAACTCCACTCCATAAATATATATGGGGAGGTACAAGCTCCACATTGGTTTTACAGTGAAAACTGCAGGAACTTCAAACCGGCACTAGGAAATATACTGGGAAGCCAGAGTAAAAGTATCTCCTCCATCCCGTTCCCTTTGTGCTAGATGAACGAACCTTTCCCCACATGCTGAGTTCTGAGAGATAAGTGTGTGTGAAATCCGCATTCAACTAGCTTGTCGGAAACACATAGTTTCTTTTCACTTGCAAACTCCACTCCATACATATAAATGGGGAGGTAATAGCTCCAACTCAGTTTTACAGTGAAAACTGCAGGACCTTCAAACCGGGAACAGGACACAGACAGAGAAACCAGAGTAAGAGTTTCTCCTGCAACCCGTTTCCTTTGTGCCAGATGAACGAATATATCTCCACATGCTCAGTTCTGAGAGATATGTGTGTGTGAAAGCCGTCCTTCACCTAGCTTTTTGGGAACACAAAGTTTCTTTTCAGATGCAAACTCCACTCCATACATATATATGGGGAGGTACTAGCTCCAACTCGGTTTTACAGTGAAAACTGCAGGAACTTCAAACCGGCAGTAGGAAACAGACTGAGAAACCAGAGTAAGAGTTTCTCCTGCAACCCGTTTCCTTTGTGCTAGATGAACGAACGTCTCTCCACATGCTCAGTTCTGAGAGATAAGTGTGTGTGAAAGAAGTCCTTCACCTAGCTTGTTGGGAACACAAAGTTTCTTATCACTTGCAAACTCCACTCCATACATATATATTGGGTGCTACTAGCTCCAACTCGGTTTTGCAGTGAATACTGCAGGAACTTAAAACCTCCAGTAGGAAACATACTGAGAAACCAGAGTAAAAGTTTCTCCTTCAACCAGTTCCCTTTGTGCTAGCTGAACGAACGTCTCTCCACATGCTCAGTTCGGAGAGATAATTGTGTGTGAAAGCCGTCCTTCACCTAGCTTGATGGGAACACGAAGTTTCTTTTCACTTGCCAACTCCACTCCATAAATATATATGGGGAGGTACTAGCTCCAACTCGGTTTTACAGTGAAAATAGCAGGAATTTCAAACCGGCACTAGGAAACAGAGTGAGAATAGAGAGTAAAAGTTTCTCCTGAAACCCGTTCCCTTTGTGCTAGATGAACGAACGTCTCTCCACATGCTCATTTCGGAGAGATAATTGTGTGTGAAAGCCGTCCTTCACCTAGCTTGTTGGAAACACGAAGTTTCTTTTCACTTGCAAACTCCACTCCATACATATATATGCGGAGGTACTAGCTCCAACTCGGTTTTACAGTGAATACTGCAGGAAGTTAAAACCTCCAGAAGGAAACATACTGGGAAACCAGAGTAAAAATATCTCCTCCATCCCGTTCCCTTTGTGCTAGATGAACGAACCTCTCCCCACAGGCTGAGTTCTGAGAGATAAGTGTGTGTGAAAGCCGTCCTTCACCTAGCTTGTGGGGAACACATAGTTTCTTTTCAATTGCAAACTCCACTCCATACATATAAATGGGGAGGTAATAGCTCCAACTCTGTTTTACAGTGAAAAATGCAGGAACTTCAAACCGGCACTAGGAAACAGATTGAGAACCCAGAGTAAATGTTTCTCCTGCAACCCGTTCTTTGTGCTAGCTGAACGAACGTCTCTCCACATGCTCAGTTCGGAGAGATAATTGTGTGTGAAAGCCGTCCTTCACCTAGCTTGATGGGAACACGAAGTTTCTTTTCACTTGCAAACTCCACTCCATAAATATATATGGGGAGGTACTAGCTCCAACTCGGTTTTACAGTGAAAATAGCAGGAATTTCAAACCGGCACTAGGAAACAGAGTGAGAATAGAGAGTAAAAGTTTCTCCTCAAACCCGTTCCCTTTGTGCTAGATGAACGAACGTCTCTCCACATGCTCAGTTCTGAGAGATAATTGTGTGTGAAAGCCGTCCTTCACCTAGCTTGTTTGGAACACAAAGTTCCTTTTCACTTGCAAACTCCACTCCATAAATATATATGGGGTGGTACAAGCTCCAAATTGGTTTTACAGTGAAAACTGCAGGAACTTCAAACCGGCACTAGGAAACATACTGGGAAGCCAGAGTAAAAGTATCTCCTCCATCCCGTTCCCTTTGTGCTAGATGAACGAACCTCTCCCCACAAGCTGAGTTCTGAGAGATAAGTGTGTGTGAAAGCCGCCTTCACCTAGCTTGTGGGGAACACATAGTTTCTTTTCACTTGCAAACTCCACTCCATACATATAAATCGGGAGGTAATAGCTCCAACTCAGTTTTACAGTGAAAACGTCAGGAACTTCAAACCGGCACTAGGAAACAGATTGAGAACCCAGAGTAAAAGTTTCTCCTGCAACCATTTCCCTTTGTGCTAGATGAACGAACGTCTCTCCACATGCTCAGTTCTGAGAGATAAGTGTGTGTGAAAGCCGTCCTTCACCTAGCTTTTTGGGAACACAAAGTTTCTTTTCAGATGCAAACTCCACTCCATACATATATATGGGGAGGTACTAGCTCCAACTCGGTTTTTCAGTGAAAACGTCAGGAACTTCAAACCGGCACTAGGAAACAGACTGTGAAACCAGAGTAAAAGTTTCTCCTGCAACACGTTCCCTTTGTGCTAAATGAACGAACGTCTCTCCACATGCTCAGTTCTGAGGGGTAAGTGTATTTGAAACTATACTTCTCCTAGCTTGTTGGGACACAAAGATGCTTTTCACTTGCAAACCCCACTCCATACATATATATGGGGAAGTACTAGCTCCAACTCGGTTTTACAGTGAAAACTGCAGGAACTTCAAACCGGCAACAGGAAACAGACTGAGAAACCAGAGTAAAAGTTTCTCCTGCAACCCGTTCCCTTTGTGCTAGATGAACGAACGTCTCTCCACATGCTCATTTCTGAGAGATAAGTGTGTGTGAAAGCCGTCCTTCGCCTAAATTTTTGGGAACACAAAGTTCCTTTTGTGTTGCAAACTCCAATCCATACATATAAAAGTGGAGGTACTAGCTCCAACTCGGTTTACAGTGAAAAATGCAGGAACTTCAAACAGGCACTAGGAAACAAACTGGGAAACCAGAGTAAAAGTATCTCCTGCATCCTGCTCCTTTTGTGCTAGATGAACGAACCTATCCCCTCATGCTGAGTTCTGACAGATAAGTGTGTGTGAAAGCCGTTCTTCACCTAGCTTGTGGGGAACACATAGTTTCTTTTCACTTGCAAACTCCACTCCATATATATATATGGGGAGGTACTAGCTCCAACTCGGATTTACAGTGAAAACTGCAGGAATTTCAAACCGGCACTAGGAAACAGACTGAGAAAGCAGAATAAAAATTTCTCCTTCAACACTTTCCCATTGTGCTAGATGAACGAACGTCTCTCCACATGCTCAGTTCTGAGAGTAAATGTGTGTGAAAGCCGTACTTCACATAGCTTGTAGGGAACACAAAGTTCCTTTTCCGTTGCAAACTCCATTCCATACATATATATGGGGAGGTACTAGCTCCAACTCGGTTTTACAGTGATAACTGCAGGAACTTCAAACCGGCAGTAGGAAACATACTGAGAAACCAGGGTAAAAGTTTCTCCTGCACCCCGTTCCCTTTGTGCTAGATGAACGAACGTCTCTCTACATGCTCAGTTCTGAGAGATTATTGTGTGTGAAAGCCGTCCTTCAAATAGCTTGTTGGGAACACAAAGTTTCTTTTCAATTGCAAACTGCACTCCATACATATATATGGGTAGGTACAAGCTCCAAATCGGTTTTACAGGGAAAACTGCAGGAAATTCAAACCGGCACTAGGAAACAGACTGAGAAACCAGAGTAAAAGTTTCTCCTGCAACGCGTTCCCTTTTGCTAGATGAACGATCGTCTCTCCACATGCTCAGTTCTGAGAGATATATGTGTGTGAAAGCCGTACTTCACCTAGCTTGTTTTGAAAACAAAGCTTCTTTTCACTTGAAAACTCCACTCAATACATATATAAGGGGAGGTACTATCTCCAACTCGGTTTTACAGTGAAAACAGCAGGAACTTCAAACCGGCACTAGGAAACAGACTGAGAAACCAGAGTAAATGTTTCTCCTGCAAAACGTTCCCTTTGTGCTAGATGAACGAAAGTCTCTCCACATGCTCAGTTCTGAGGGATAAGTGTATTTGAAAGCCATCCTTCTCCTAGCTTGTTGGGAACACAAAGATGCTATTCACTTGCAAACCCCACTCCATACATATATATGGGGAGGTACTAGCTCCAACTCGGTTTTACAGTGAAAACTGCAGGAACTTCAAACCGGCAGTTGGAAACAGACTGAGAAGCCAGAGTAAAAGTTTCCCATGCAAACCATTCCCTTCGTGCTAGATGAACGAACGTCTCTCCACATGCTCAGTTCTGAGAGATAAGTGTGTGTGAAAGCCGTCATTCACCTAGCTTGTTGGGAACACAAAGTTACTTTTCATTTGCGAACTCCACTCCATACATATATATGGGTAGGTACTAGCTCGAACTCGGTTTTACAGTGAAAAATGCAGGAACTTCAAACCGGCAACAGGAAACAGACTGAGAAACCAGAGTAATAGTTTCTCCTGCAACCCGTTCCCTTTGTGCTAGATGAACGAACGTCTCTCCACATGCTCAGTTCTGAGAGATAAGTGTATGTGAAAGCCGTCCTTCAACTAGCTTGTTGGGAACACAAAGTTTCTTTTCAGTTGCAAACTCCACTCCATAAATATATATGGGGAGGTACTAGCTCCAAATCATTTTTAGAGTGAAAACTGCAGGAACTTCAAACCGGCAGTTGGAAACAGACTGAGAAACCAGAGTAAAAGTTTCCCCTGCAACCCGTTCCCTTTGTGCTAGATGAACGAACGTCTCTCCACATGCTCAGTTCTGAGAGATAATTGTGTGTGAAAGCCGTCCTTCACCTAGCTTGTTTGGAACACAAAGTTCCTTTTCACTTGCAAACTCCACTCCATAAATATATATGGGGAGGTACAAGCTCCAAATTGGTTTTACAGTGAAAACTGCAGGAACTTCAAACCGGCACTAGGAAACATACTGGGAAGCCAGAGTAAAAGTATCTCCTCCATCCCGTTCCCTTTGTGCTAGATGAACGAACCTCTCCCCACAAGCTGAGTTCTGAGAGATAAGTGTGTGTGAAAGCCGCCTTCACCTAGCTTGTGGGGAACACATAGTTTCTTTTCACTTGCAAACTCCACTCCATACATATAAATCGGGAGGTAATAGCTCCAACTCAGTTTTACAGTGAAAACGTCAGGAACTTCAAACCGGCACTAGGAAACAGATTGAGAACCCAGAGTAAAAGTTTCTCCTGCAACCATTTCCCTTTGTGCTAGATGAACGAACGTCTCTCCACATGCTCAGTTCTGAGAGATAAGTGTGTGTGAAAGCCGTCCTTCACCTAGCTTTTAGGGAACACAAAGTTTCTTTTCAGATGCAAACTCCACTCCATACATATATATGGGGAGGTACTAGCTCCAACTCGGTTTTACAGTGAAAACTTCAGGAACTTCAAACCGGCACTAGGAAACAGACTGGGAAACCAGAGTAAAAGTTTCTCCTGCAACACGTTCCCTTTGTGCTAAATGAACGAACGTCTCTCCACATGCTCAGTTCTGAGGGGTAAGTGTATTTGAAACTATCCTTCTCCTAGCTTGTTGGGAACACAAAGATGCTTTTCACTTGCAAACCCCACTCCATACATATATATGGGGAAGTACTAGCTCCAACTCGGTTTTACAGTGAAAACTGCAGGAACTTCAAACCGGCAACAGGAAACAGACTGAGAAACCAGAGTAAAAGTTTCTCCTGCAACCCGTTCCCTTTGTGCTAGATGAACGAACGTCTCTCCACATGCTCATTTCTGAGAGATAAGTGTGTGTGAAAGCCGTCCTTCGCCTAAATTTTTGGGAACACAAAGTTCCTTTTGTGTTGCAAACTCCAATCCATACATATAAAAGTGGAGGTACTAGCTCCAACTCGGTTTACAGTGAAAAATGCAGGAACTTCAAACAGGCACTAGGAAACAAACTGGGAAACCAGAGTAAAAGTATCTCCTGCATCCTGCTCCTTTTGTGCTAGATGAACGAACCTATCCCCTCATGCTGAGTTCTGACAGATAAGTGTGTGTGAAAGCCGTTCTTCACCTAGCTTGTGGGGAACACATAGTTTCTTTTCACTTGCAAACTCCACTCCATATATATATATGGGGAGGTACTAGCTCCAACTCGGATTTACAGTGAAACTGCAGGAATTTCAAACCGGCACTAGGAAACAGACTGAGAAAGCAGAATAAAAATTTCTCCTTCAACACGTTCCCATTGTGCTAGATGAACGAACGTCTCTCCACATGCTCAGTTCTGAGAGTAAATGTGTGTGAAAGCCGTACTTCACATAGCTTGTAGGGAACACAAAGATCCTTTTCCGTTGCAAACTCCATTCCATACATATATATGGGGAGGTACTAGCTCCAACTCGGTTTTACAGTGATAACTGCAGGAACTTCAAACCGGCAGTAGGAAACATACTGAGAAACCAGGGTAAAAGTTTCTCCTGCACCCCGTTCCCTTTGTGCTAGATGAACGAACGTCTCTCTACATGCTCAGTTCTGAGAGATTATTGTGTGTGAAAGCCGTCCTTCAAATAGCTTGTTTGGAACACAAAGTTTCTTTTCAATTGCAAACTGCACTCCATACATATATATGGGTAGGTACAAGCTCCAAATCGGTTTTACAGGGAAAACTGCAGGAAATTCAAACCGGCACTAGGAAACAGACTGAGAAACCAGAGTAAAAGTTTCTCCTGCAACGCGTTCCCTTTTGCTAGATGAACGATCGTCTCTCCACATGCTCAGTTCTGAGAGATATATGTGTGTGAAAGCCGTACTTCACCTAGCTTGTTTTGAAAACAAAGCTTCTTTTCACTTGAAAACTCCACTCAATACATATATAAGGGGAGGTACTATCTCCAACTCGGTTTTACAGTGAAAACAGCAGGAACTTCAAACCGGCACTAGGAAACAGACTGAGAAACCAGAGTAAATGTTTCTCCTGCAAAACGTTCCCTTTGTGCTAGATGAACGAAAGTCTCTCCACATGCTCAGTTCTGAGGGATAAGTGTATTTGAAAGCCATCCTTCTCCTAGCTTGTTGGGAACACAAAGATGCTATTCACTTGCAAACCCCACTCCATACATATATATGGGGAGGTACTAGCTCCAACTCGGTTTTACAGTGAAAACTGCAGGAACTTCAAACCGGCAGTTGGAAACAGACTGAGAAGCCAGAGTAAAAGTTTCCCCTGCAAACCATTCCCTTCGTGCTAGATGAACGAACGTATCTCCACATGCTCAGTTCTGAGAGATAAGTGTGTGTGAAAGCCGTCATTCACCTAGCTTGTTGGGAACACAAAGTTACTTTTCAATTGCGAACTCCACTCCATACATATATATGGGTAGGTACTAGCTCGAACTCGGTTTTACAGTGAAAACTGCAGGAACTTCAAACCGGCAACAGGAAACAGACTGAGAAACCAGAGTAATAGTTTCTCCTGCAACCCGTTCCCTTTGTGCTAGATGAACGAACGTCTCTCCACATGCTCAGTTCTGAGAGATAAGTGTATGTGAAAGCCGTCCTTCAACTAGCTTGTTGGGAACACAAAGTTTCTTTTCAGTTGCAAACTCCACTCCATAAATATATATGGGGAGGTACTAGCTCCAAATCTTTTTTAGAGTGAAAACTGCAGGAACTTCAAACCGGCAGTTGGAAACAGACTGAGAAACCAGAGTAAAAGTTTCCCCTGCAACCCGTTACCTTTGTGCTAGATGAACGAACGTCTCTCCACATGCTTAGTTCTGAGAGATAAGTGTAAGTGAAAGCCGTCCTCCACATAGCTTGTTGGGAACACAAAGTTTCTTTTCACTTGCAAACTCCACTCCATACATATATATTGGGAGGTACTAGCTCCACCTCTGTTTTACAGTGAAAACTGCAGGAACTTCAAACCGGCACTAGGAATCAGATTGAGAAACCAGAGAAATAGTTTCCCCTGCAACCCGTTCCCCTTTTGCTAGATGAACGAACGTCTCTCCACATGCTCAGTTCTGAGAGATAAGTGTGTGTGAAAGCCGTCCTTCAACTAGCTTGTTGGGAACACAAAGTTTCCTTTCACTTGCAAACTCCACTCCAAACATATAAATGGGGAGGTACTAGCTCCAACTCGGTTTTACAGTGAAAACTGCAGGAACTTCAAACCGGCAGTAGGAAACAGACTGAGAAACCAGAGTAAAAGTTTCTCCTGCAACCCGTTCCGTTTCTGCTTGATGAAAGAACGTCTCTCCACATGCTCAGTTCTGAGATATAAGTGTGTGTGAAAGCCGTCCTTCAACTAGCTTCTTGGGAACACATAGTTTTTTTTCACTTGCAATATCCACTCCAAACATATATATGGGGAGGTTCTATCTCCAACTCGGTTTTACAGTGAAAACTGCAGGAACTTCAAACCGGCAACAGGGCACAGACTGAGAAACCAGAGTAAAAGTTTCTCCTGCAACCCGTTCCCTTTTTGCCAGATGAACGAAAGTATCTCCACATGCCCAGTTCTGAGAGATAAGTGTGTGTGAAAGCCGTCCTTCACCTAGCTTTTTGGGAACACAAAGTTTCTTTTAAGTTGCAAACTCCACTCCATACATATATATGGTGTGGTACAAGCTCCAACTTGGTTTTACAGTGAAAACTGCAGGAAATTCAAACCGGCAGTAGGAAACAGTCTGAGAAACTAGAGTAAAAGTTTCTCCTGCAACGGGTTCCCTTTGTGCTAGATGAACGAACGTCTCTCCACATGCTCAGTTCTGAGAGATATGTGTGTGTGAAAGCCGTCCTTCACCTAGCTTGTTTTGAACACAAAGCTTCTTTTCGCTTGTAATCTCCACTCCATACATATATATGGGGAGGTACTAGCTCCAACTCGGTTTTAAAGTGAAAACAGCAGGAACTTCAAACCGGCACTAGGAAACAGACTGAGAAAGCAGATTAAATGTTTCTCCTGCAAAACGTTCCCTTTGTGCTAGATGAACGAACGTCTCTCCACATGCTCAGTTCTGAGAGATAAGTGTATTTAAAAGCCGTCCTTCTCCTAGCTTGTTGGGAACACAAAGATGCTATTCACTTGCAAACCCCACTCCATACATATATATGGGAAGGTACTAGCTCCAACTTGGTTTTACAGTGAAAACTGCAGGAACTTCAAACCGGCAGTTGGAAACAGACTGAGAAACCAGAGTAAAAGTTTCCCCTGCAACCCGTTCCCTTCGTGCTAGATGAACGAACGTCTCTCCACATGCTCAGTTCTGAGAGATAAGTGTGTGTGAAAGCCGTCATTCACCTAGCTTGTTGGGAACACAAAGTTACTTTTAAATTGCGAACTCCACTCCATACATATATATGGGTAAGTACTAGCTCGAACTCGGTTTTACAGTGAAAACTGCAGGAACTTCAAACCGGCAACAGGAAACAGACTGAGAAACCAGAGTTATAGTTTCTCCTGCAACCCGTTCCCTTTGTGCTAGATGAACGAACGTCTCTCCACATGCTCAGTTCTGAGAGATAAGTGTATGTGAAAGCCGTCCTTCAACTAGCTTTTTGGGAACACAAAGTTTCCTTTCACTTGCAAACTCCACTCCAAACATATAAATGGGGAGGTACTAGCTCCAACTCGGTTTTACAGTGAAAACTGCAGGAACTTCAAACCGGCAGTAGGAAACAGACTGAGAAACAAGAGTAAAAGTTTCTCCTGCAACCCGTTCCGTTTCTGCTTGATGAAAGAACGTCTCTCCACATGCTCAGTTCTGAGATATAAATGTGTGTGAAAGCCGTCCTTCACCTATCTTCTTGGGAACACATAGTTTTTTTTCACTTGCAATATCCACTCCAAACATATATATGGGGAGGTTCTATCTCCAACTCGGTTTTACAGTGAAAACTGCAAGAACTTCAAACCGGCAACAGTGCACAGACTGAGAAACCAGAGTAAAAGTTTCTCCTGCAACCCGTTCCCTTTTTGCCAGATGAACGAAAGTATCTCCACATGCCCAGTTCTGAGAGATAAGTGTGTTTGAAAGCCGTCCTTCACCTAGCTTTTTGGGAACACAAAGTTTCTTTTAAGTTGCAAACTCCACTCCATACATATATATGGTGTGGTACAAGCTCCAACTTGGTTTTACAGTGAAAACTGGAGGAAATTCAAACCGGATGTAGGAAACAGACTGAGAAACTAGAGTAAAAGTTTCTCCTGCAACGGGTTCCCTTTGTGCTAGATGAACGAAAGTCTCTCCACATGCTCAGTTCTGAGAGATATGTGTGTGTGAAAGCCGTCCTTCACCTAGCTTGTTTTGAACACAAAGCTTCTTTTCGCTTGTAATATCAACTCCATACATATATATGGGGAGGTACTAGCTCCAACTCGGTTTTACAGTGAAAACAGCAGGAACTTCAAACCGGCACTAGGAAACAGACTGAGAAAGCAGAGTAAATGATTCTCCTGCAAAACGTTCCCTTTGTGCTAGATGAACGAACGTCTCTCCACATGCTCAGTTCTGAGAGATAAGTGTATTTAAAAGCCGTCCTTCTCCTAGCTTGTTGGGAACACAAAGATTCTTTTCACTTGCAAACTCCACTCCATATATATATATGGGGAAATACTAGCTCCAACTCGGTATTACAGTGAAAACTGCAGGATCTTCAAACCGGCACTAGGAAACCGACTGAGAAAGCAGAATAAAAGTTTCTCCTGCACCCCGTTCCCTTTGTGCTAGATGAACGAACGTCTCTCTACATGCTCAGTTCTGAGAGATTATTGTGTGTGAAAGCCGTCCTTCACATAGCTTGTTGGGAACACAAAGTTTCTTTTCAATTGCAAACTCCACTCCATACATATATATGGGTAGGTACTAGTTCCAACTCGGTTTTACAGTAAAAACTGCAGGAACTTCAAACCGGCACTAGGAAACAAACTGAGAAACCACATTAAATTTTCTCCTGCAATCCGTTTCATTTGTGCTAGAGGAACGAACGTCTCTCCACATGCACAGTTCTGAGAGATAAGTGTGTGTGAAAGCCGTCCTTCACCTAGCTTGTTGGGAACACTAAGATCCTTTTCACTTGCAAACTCCACTCCATAAATATATATGGGGAGGTACAAGCTCCAACTTGGTTTTACAGTGAAAACTGCAGGAACTTCAAACCGGCACTAGGAAACATACTGGGAAGTCAGAGTAAAAGTATCTCCTCCATCCCGTTCCCTTTGTGCTAGGTGAACGAACCTCTCCCCACATGCTGTGTTCTGAGAGATAAGTGTGTGTGAAAGCTGTACTTCACCTAGCTTGTTGGGAACATGAAGTTTCTTTTCACTTGCAAACTCCACTCCATATATATATAAGGGGAGGTACTAGCTCCATCTCGGTTTTACAGTTTAAACAGCAGGAACTTCAAACTGGCACTAGGAAACAGAGTGAGAATAGAGAGTAAATGTTTCTCCTGCAACCCGTTCCCTTTGTGCTAGATGAACGAACGTCTCTCCACATGCACAGTTCTGAGAGATAAGTGTGTGTGAAAGCCGTCCTTCACCTAGCTTGTTGGGAACACTAAGATCCTTTTCACTTGCAAACTCCAATCCATATATATAAATGGGGAGGTAATAGCTCCAACTCAGTTTTACAGTGAAAACTGCAGGATATTCAAACCGGCACTAGGAAACAGATTGAGAACCCAGAGTAAATGTTTCTCCTGCAAAACGTTCCCTTTGTGCTAGATGAACGAAAGTCTCTCCACATGCTCATTTCTGAGGGATAAGTGTATTTGAAAGCCATCCTTCTCCTAGCTTGTTGGGAACACAAAGATGCTATTCACTTGCAAACCCCACTCCATACATATATATGGGGAGGTACTAGCTCCAACTCGGTTTTACAGTGAAAACTGCAGGAACTTCAAACCGGCAGTTGGAAACAGACTGAGAAGCCAGAGTAAAAGTTTCCCCTGCAAACCATTCCCTTCGTGCTAGATGAACGAACGTCTCTCCACATGCTCAGTTCTGAGAGATAAGTGTCTGTGAAAGCCGTCATTCACCTAGCTTGTTGGGAACACAAAGTTACTTTTCAATTGCGAACTCCACTCCATACATATATATGGGTAGGTACTAGCTCGAACTCGGTTTTACAGTGAAAACTGCAGGAACTTCAAACCGGCAACAGGAAACAGACTGAGAAACCAGAGTAATAGTTTCTCCTGCAACCCGTTCCCTTTGTGCTAGATGAACGAACGTCTCTCCACATGCTCAGTTCTGAGATATAAGTGTGTGTGAAAGCCGTCCTTCAACTAGCTTCTTGGGAACACATAGTTTTTTTTCACTTGCAATATCCACTCCAAACATATATATGGGGAGGTTCTATCTCCAACTCGGTTTTACAGTGAAAACTGCAGGAACTTCAAACCGGCAACAGGGCACAGACTGAGAAACCAGAGTAAAAGTTTCTCCTGCAACCCGTTCCATTTTTGCCAGATGAACGAAAGTATCTCCACATGCCCAGTTCTGAGAGATAAGTGTGTGTGAAAGCCGTCCTTCACCTAGCTTTTTGGGAACACAAAGTTTCTTTTAAGTTGCAAACTCCACTCCATACATATATATGGTGTGGTACAAGCTCCAACTTGGTTTTACAGTGAAAACTGCAGGAAATTCAAACCGGCAGTAGGAAACAGTCTGAGAAACTAGAGTAAAAGTTTCTCCTGCAACGGGTTCCCTTTGTGCTAGATGAACGAACGTCTCTCCACATGCTCAGTTCTGAGAGATATGTGTGTGTGAAAGCCGTCCTTCACCTAGCTTGTTTTGAACACAAAGCTTCTTTTCGCTTGTAATCTCCACTCCATACATATATATGGGGAGGTACTAGCTCCAACTCGGTTTTAAAGTGAAAACAGCAGGAACTTCAAACCGGCACTAGGAAACAGACTGAGAAAGCAGATTAAATGTTTCTCCTGCAAAACGTTCCCTTTGTGCTAGATGAACGAACGTCTCTCCACATGCTCAGTTCTGAGAGATAAGTGTATTTAAAAGCCGTCCTTCTCCTAGCTTGTTGGGAACACAAAGATGCTATTCACTTGCAAACCCCACTCCATACATATATATGGGAAGGTACTAGCTCCAACTTGGTTTTACAGTGAAAACTGCAGGAACTTCAAACCGGCAGTTGGAAACAGACTGAGAAACCAGAGTAAAAGTTTCCCCTGCAACCCGTTCCCTTCGTGCTAGATGAACGAACGTCTCTCCACATGCTCAGTTCTGAGAGATAAGTGTGTGTGAAAGCCGTCATTCACCTAGCTTGTTGGGAACACAAAGTTACTTTTAAATTGCGAACTCCACTCCATACATATATATGGGTAAGTACTAGCTTGAACTCGGTTTTACAGTGAAAACTGCAGGAACTTCAAACCGGCAACAGGAAACAGACTGAGAAACCAGAGTAATAGTTTCTCCTGCAACCCGTTCCCTTTGTGCTAGATGAACGAACGTCTCTCCACATGCTCAGTTCTGAGAGATAAGTGTATGTGAAAGCCGTCCTACAACTAGCTTTTTGGGAACACAAAGATTCTTTTCAGTTGCAAACTCCACTCCATAAATATATATGGGGAGGTACTAGCTCCAAATCTTTTTTAGAGTGAAAACTGCAGGAACTTCAAACCGGCAGTTGGAAACAGACTGAGAAACCAGAGTAAAAGTTTCCCCTGCAACCCGTTCTCTTTGTGCTAGATGAACGAACGTCTCTCCACATGCTTAGTTCTGAGAGTTAAATGTAAGTGAAAGCCGTCCTCCACATAGCTTGTTGGGAACACAAAGTTTCTTTTCACTTGCAAACTCCACTCCATACATATATATTGGGAGGTACTAGCTCCACCTCTGTTTTACAGTGAAAACTGCAGGAACTTCAAACCGGCACTAGGAATCAGACTGAGAAACCAGAGTAATAGTTTCGCCTGCAACCCGTTCCCCTTTTGCTAGATGAACGAACGTCTCTCCACATGCTCATTTCTGAGAGATAAGTGTGTGTGAAAGCCGTCCTTCAACTAGCTTGTTGGGAACACAAAGTTTCCTTTCACTTGCAAACTCCACTCCAAACATATAAATGGGGAGGTACTAGCTCCAACTCGGTTTTACAGTGAAAACTGCAGGAACTTCAAACCGGCAGTAGGAAACAGACTGAGAAACCAGAGTAAAAGTTTCTCCTGCAACCCGTTCCGTTTCTGCTTGATGAAAGAACGTCTCTCCACATGCTCAGTTCTGAGATATAAATGTGTGTGAAAGCCGTCCTTCACCTATCTTCTTGGGAACACATAGTTTTTTTTCACTTGCAATATCCACTCCAAACATATATATGGGGAGGTTCTATCTCCAACTCGGTTTTACAGTGAAAACTGCAAGAACTTCAAACCGGCAACAGTGCACAGACTGAGAAACCAGAGTAAAAGTTTCTCCTGCAACCCGTTCCCTTTTTGCCAGATGAACGAAAGTATCTCCACAGGCCCAGTTCTGAGAGATAAGTGTGTTTGAAAGCCGTCCTTCACCTAGCTTTTTGGGAACACAAAGTTTCTTTTAAGTTGCAAACTCCACTCCATACATATATATGGTGTGGTACAAGCTCCAACTTGGTTTTACAGTGAAAACTGGAGGAAATTCAAACCGGATGTAGGAAACAGACTGAGAAACTAGAGTAAAAGTTTCTCCTGCAACGGGTTCCCTTTGTGCTAGATGAACGAACGTCTCTCCACATGCTCAGTTCTGAGAGATATGTGTGTGTGAAAGCCGTCCTTCACCTAGCTTGTTTTGAACACAAAGCTTCTTTTCGCTTGTAATATCAACTCCATACATATATATGGGGAGGTACTAGCTCCAACTCGGTTTTACAGTGAAAACAGCAGGAACTTCAAACCGGCACTAGGAAACAGACTGAGAAAGCAGAGTAAATGATTCTCCTGCAAAACGTTCCCTTTGTGCTAGATGAACGAACGTCTCTCCACATGCTCAGTTCTGAGAGATAAGTGTATTTAAAAGCCGTCCTTCTCCTAGCTTGTTGGGAACACAAAGATTCTTTTCACTTGCAAACTCCACTCCATATATATATATGGGGAAATACTAGCTCAAACTCGGTATTACAGTGAAAACTGCAGGATCTTCAAACCGGCACTAGGAAACCGACTGAGAAAGCAGAATAAAAGTTTCTCCTGCACCCCGTTCCCTTTGTGCTAGATGAACGAACGTCTCTCTACATGCTCAGTTCTGAGAGATTATTGTGTGTGAAAGCCGTCCTTCACATAGCTTGTTGGGAACACAAAGTTTCTTTTCAATTGCAAACTCCACTCCATACATATATATGGGTAGGTACTAGTTCCAACTCGGTTTTACAGTAAAAACTGCAGGAACTTCAAACCGGCACTAGGAAACAAACTGAGAAACCACATTAAATTTTCTCCTGCAATCCGTTTCCTTTGTGCTAGAGGAACGAACGTCTCTCCACATGCACAGTTCTGAGAGATAAGTGTGTGTGAAAGCCGTCCTTCACCTAGCTTGTTGGGAACACTAAGATCCTTTTCACTTGCAAACTCCACTCCATAAATATATATGGGGAGGTACAAGTTCCAACTTGGTTTTACAGTGAAAACTGCAGGAACTTCAAACCGGCACTAGGAAACATACTGGGAAGTCAGAGTAAAAGTATCTCCTCCATCCCGTTCCCTTTGTGCTAGGTGAACGAACCTCTCCCCACATGCTGTGTTCTGAGAGATAAGTGTGTGTGAAAGCCGTACTTCACCTAGCTTGTTGGGAACATGAAGTTTCTTTTCACTTGCAAACTCCACTCCATATATATATAAGGGGAGGTACTAGCTCCATCTCGGTTTTACAGTTTAAACAGCAGGAACTTCAAACTGGCACTAGGAAACAGAGTGAGAATAGAGAGTAAATGTTTCTCCTGCAACCCGTTCCCTTTGTGCTAGATGAACGAACGTCTCTCCACATGCACAGTTCTGAGAGATAAGTGTGTGTGAAAGCCGTCCTTCACCTAGCTTGTTGGGAACACTAAGATCCTTTTCACTTGCAAACTCCAATCCATACATATAAATGGGGAGGTAATAGCTCCAACTCAGTTTTACAGTGAAAACTGCAGGATATTCAAACCGGCACTAGGAAACAGATTGAGAACCCAGAGTAAAAGTTTCTCTTGCAACCATTTCCCTTTGTGCTAGATGAACGAACGTCTCTCCACATGCTCAGTTCTGAGAGATAAGTTTGTGTGAAAGCCGTCCTTCAACTAGCTTGTTGGGAACACAAAGTTTCTTGTCACTTGCAAACTCCACTCCATACATATATATAGGGAGGTACTAGCTCCAAATCGGTTTTACAGTGAAAACTGCAGGAACTTAAAACCGGGAACAGGACACAGACTGAGAAACCAGAGTAAAAGTTTCTCCTGCAACCCGTTCCCTTTGTGCCAGATGAACGAATATATCTCCACATGCTCAGTTCTGAGAGATATGTGTGTGTGAAAGCCGTCCTTCACCTAGCTTTTTGGGAACACAAAGTTTCTTTTCAGATGCAAACTGCACTCCATACATATATATGGGGAGGTACTAGCTCCAACTCGGTTTTACAGTGAAAACTGCAGGAACTTCAAACCGGCAACAGGAAACAGACTGAGAAACCAGAGTAAAATTTTCTCCTGCAAACCGTTCCCTTTGTGCTAGATGAACGAACGTCTCTCCACATGCTCAGTTCTGAGAGATATGTGTGTGTGAAAGAAGTCCTTCACCAAGCTTGTTGGGAACACAAAGTTTCTTTTCACTTGCAAACTCCACTCCATACATATATATTGGGTGCTACTAGCTCCAACTCGGTTTTACAGTGAAAACTTCAGATACTTCAAACCGGCACTAGGAAACAGGCTGAGAATCCAGAGTAAAAGTTTCTCCTGCAACCCGTTCCCATTGTGCTAGATGAACGAACGTCTCTCCACATGCTCAGTTCTGTGAGATAAGTGTGTGTGAAAGCCGTCCTTCAACTAGCTTGTTGGGAACACGAAGTTTCTTTTCACTTGCAAACTCCACTCCATACATATATATGCGGAGGTACTAGCTCCATCTCGGTTTTAGAGTGAAAACAGCAGGAACTTCAAACCGGCACTAGGAAACAGAGTGAGAATAGAGAGTAAAAGTTTCTCCTGCAACCCGTTCCCTTTGTGCTAGATGAAAGAAACTCTCTCCACATGCTCAGTTCTGAGAGATAAGTGTGTGTGAAAGCCGTCTTTCACCTAGCTTGTTTGGAACACAAAGTTCCTTTTCACTTGCAAACTCCACTCCATACATATATATGGGGAGGTACAAGCTCCAACTTGTTTTTACAGTGAAAACTACAGGAATTTCAAACCGGCACTAGGAAACATACTGGGAAACCAGAGTAAAAGTATCTCCTCCATCCCGTTCCCTTTGTGCTAGATGAACGAACCTCTCCCCACAGGCTGAGTACGGAGAGATAAGTGTGTGTGAAAGCCGTCCTTCACCTAGCTTGTGGGGAACACATAGTTTCTTTTCAATTGCAAACTCCACTCCATACATATAAATGGGGAGGTAATAGCTCCAACTCTGTTTTACAGTGAAAAATGCAGGAACTTCAAACCGGCACTAGGAAACAGATTGAGAACCCAGAGTAAATGTTTCTCCTGCAACCCGTTCTTTGTGCTAGCTGAACGAACGTCTCTCCACATGCTCAGTTCTGAGAGATAAGTGTGTGTGAAAGCCGTCCTTCACCTAGCTTGTTTGGAACACAAAGTTCCTTTTCACTTGCAAACTCCACTCCATAAATTTATATGGGGAGGTACAAGCTCCACATTGGTTTTACAGTGAAAACTGCAGGAACTTCAAACCGGCACTAGGAAACATACTGGGAAGCCAGAGTAAAAGTATCTCCTCCATCCCGTTCCCTTTGTGCTAGATGAACGAACCTCTCCCCACATGCTGAGTTCTGAGAGATAAGTGTGTGTGAAAGCCGCCTTCACCTAGCTTGTCGGAAACACATAGTTTCTTTTCACTTGCAAACTCCACTCCATACATATAAATGGGGAGGTAATAGCTCCAACTCAGTTTTACAGTGAAAACTGCAGGAACTTCAAACCGGCACTAGGAAACAGATTGAGAACCCAGAGTAAAAGTTTCTCCTGCAACCATTTCCCTTTGTGCTAGATGAACGAAAGTCTCTCCACATGCTCAGTTCTGAGAGATAAGTGTGTGTGAAAGCCGTACTTCAACTAGCTTGTTGGGAACACAAAGTTACTTGTCACTTGCAAACTCCACTCCATACATATATATAGGGAGGTACTAGCTCCAACTCGGTTTTACAGTGAAAACTGCAGGACCTTCAAACCGGGAACAGGACACAGACAGAGAAACCAGAGTAAAAGTTTCTCCTGCAACCCGTTCCCTTTGTGCCAGATGAACGAATATATCTCCACATGCTCAGTTCTGAGAGATATGTGTGTGTGAAAGCCGTCCTTCACCTAGCTTTTTGGGAACACAAAGTTTCTTTTCAGATGCAAACTCCACTCCATACATATATATGGGGAGGTACTAGCTCCAACTCGGTTTTACAGTGAAAACTGCAGGAACTTCAAACCGGCAGTAGGAAACAGACTGAGAAACCAGAGTAGAAGTTTCTCCTGCAACCCGTTTCCTTTGTGCTAGATGAACGAACGTCTCTCCACATGCTCAGTTCTGAGAGATAAGTGTGTGTGAAAGAAGTCCTTCACCTAGCTTGTTGGGAACACAAAGTTTCTTATCACTTGCAAACTCCACTCCATACATATATATTGGGTGCTACTAGCTCCAACTCGGTTTTGCAGTGAATACTGCAGGAACTTAAAACCTCCAGTAGGAAACATACTGAGAAACCAGAGTAAAAGTTTCTCCTTCAACCAGTTCCCTTTGTGCTAGCTGAACGAACGTCTCTCCACATGCTCAGTTCGGAGAGATAAATGTGTGTGAAAGCCGTCCTTCACCTAGCTTGTTGGAAACACGAAGTTTCTTTTCACTTGCAAACTCCACTCCATACATATATATGCGGAGGTACTAGCTCCAACTCGGTTTTACATTGAATACTGCAGGAATTTAAAACCTCCAGTAGGAAACATACTGGGAAACCAGAGTAAAAGTATCCCCTCTATCCCGTTCCCTTTGTGCTAGATGAACGAACTTCTCCCCACAGGCTGCGTTCTGAGAGATAAGTGTGTGTGAATGCCGTCCTTCACCTAGCTTGTGGGGAACACATAGTTTCTTTTCAATTGCAAACTCCACTCCATACATATAAATGGGGAGGTAATAGCTCCAACTCTGTTTTACAGTGAAAAATGCAGGAACTTCAAACCGGCACTAGGAAACAGATTGAGAACCCAGAGGAAATGTTTCTCCTGCAACCCGTTCTTTGTGCTAGCTGAACGAACGTCTCTCCACATGGTCAGTTCGGAGAGATAATTGTGTGTGAAAGCCGTCCTTCACCTAGCTTGATGGGAACACGAAGTTTCTTTTCACTTGCAAACTCCAATCCATAAATATATATGGGGAGGTACTAGCTCCAACTCGGTTTTACAGTGAAAATAGCAGGAACTTCAAACCGGCACTAGGAAACAGAGTGAGAATAGAGAGTAAAAGTTTCTCCTGCCACCCGTTCCCTTTGTGCTAGATGAACGAACGTCTCTCCACATGCTCAGTTCTGAGAGATAATTGTGTGTGAAAGCCGTCCTTCACCTAGCTTGTTTGGAACACAAAGTTCCTTTTCACTTGCAATCTCCACTCCATAAATATATATGGGGAGGTACAAGCTCCAAATTGGTTTTACAGTGAAAACTGCAGGAACTTCAAACCGGCACTAGGAAACATACTGGGAAACCAGAGTAAAAGTATCTCCTCCCTCCCGTTCCCTTTGTGCTAGATGAACGAACCTCTCCCCACAGGCTGAGTACGGAGAGATAAGTGTGTGTGAAAGCCGTCCTTCACCTAGCTTGTGGGGAACACATAGTTTCTTTTCAATTGCAAACTCCACTCCATACATCTAAATGGGTAGGTAATAGCTCCAACTCTGTTTTACAGTGAAAAATGCAGGAACTTCAAACCGGCACTAGGAAACAGATTGAGAACCCAGAGTAAATGTTTCTCCTGCAACCCGTTCTTTGTGCTAGCTGAACGAACGTCTCTCCACATGCTCAGTTCGGAGAGATAAGTGTGTGTGAAAGCCGTCCTTCACCTAGCTTGTTTGGAACACAAAGTTCCTTTTCACTTGCAAACTCCACTCCATAAATATATATGGGGAGGTACAAGCTCCACATTGGTTTTACAGTGAAAACTGCAGGAACTTCAAACCGGCACTAGGAAATATACTGGGAAGCCAGAGTAAAAGTATCTCCTCCATCCCGTTCCCTTTGTGCTAGATGAACGAACCTTTCCCCACATGCTGAGTTCTGAGAGATAAGTGTGTGTGAAATCCGCATTCACCTAGCTTGTCGGAAACACATAGTTTCTTTTCACTTGCAAACTCCACTCCATACATATAAATGGGGAGGTAATAGCTCCAACTCAGTTTTACAGTGAAAACTGCAGGACCTTCAAACCGGGAACAGGACACAGACAGAGAAACCAGAGTAAGAGTTTCTCCTGCAACCCGTTTCCTTTGTGCCAGATGAACGAATATATCTCCACATGCTCAGTTCTGAGAGATATGTGTGTGTGAAAGCCGTCCTTCACCTAGCTTTTTGGGAACACAAAGTTTCTTTTCAGATGCAAACTCCACTCCATACATATATATGGGGAGGTACTAGCTCCAACTCGGTTTTACAGTGAAAACTGCAGGAACTTCAAACCGGCAGTAGGAAACAGACTGAGAAACCAGAGTAAGAGTTTCTCCTGCAACCCGTTTCCTTTGTGCTAGATGAACGAACGTCTCTCCACATGCTCAGTTCTGAGAGATAAGTGTGTGTGAAAGAAGTCCTTCACCTAGCTTGTTGGGAACACAAAGTTTCTTATCACTTGCAAACTCCACTCCATACATATATATTGGGTGCTACTAGCTCCAACTCGGTTTTGCAGTGAATACTGCAGGAACTTAAAACCTCCAGTAGGAAACATACTGAGAAACCAGAGTAAAAGTTTCTCCTTCAACCAGTTCCCTTTGTGCTAGCTGAACGAACGTCTCTCCACATGCTCAGTTCGGAGAGATAATTGTGTGTGAAAGCCGTCCTTCACCTAGCTTGATGGGAACACGAAGTTTCTTTTCACTTGCAAACTCCACTCCATAAATATATATGGGGAGGTACTAGCTCCAACTCGGTTTTACAGTGAAAAGAGCAGGAATTTCAAACCGGCAGTAGGAAACAGAGTGAGAATAGAGAGTAAAAGTTTCTCCTGAAACCCGTTCCCTTTGTGCTAGATGAACAAACGTCTCTCCACATGCTCATTTCGGAGAGATAATTGTGTGTGAAAGCCGTCCTTCACCTAGCTTGTTGGAAACACGAAGTTTCTTTTCACTTGCAAACTCCACTCCATACATATATATGCGGAGGTACTAGCTCCAACTCGGTTTTACAGTGAATACTGCAGGAACTTAAAACCTCCAGAAGGAAACATACTGGGAAACCAGAGTAAAAATATCTCCTCCATCCCGTTCCCTTTGTGCTAGATGAACGAACCTCTCCCCACAGGCTGAGTTCTGAGAGATAAGTGTGTGTGAAAGCCGTCCTTCACCTAGCTTGTGGGGAACACATAGTTTCTTTTCAATTGCAAACTCCACTCCATACATATAAATGGGGAGGTAATAGCTCCAACTCTGATTTACAGTGAAAAATGCAGGAACTTCAAACCGGCACTAGGAAACAGATTGAGAACCCAGAGTAAATGTTTCTCCTGCAACCCGTTCTTTGTGCTAGCTGAACGAACGTCTCTCCACATGCTCAGTTCGGAGAGATAATTGTGTGTGAAAGCCGTCCTTCACCTAGCTTGATGGGAACACGAAGTTTCTTTTCACTTGCAAACTCCACTCCATAAATATATATGGGGAGGTACTAGCTCCAACTCAGTTTTACAGTGAAAATAGCAGGAATTTCAAACCGGCACTAGGAAACAGAGTGAGAATAGAGAGTAAAAGTTTCTCCTGAAACCCGTTCCCTTTTTGCTAGATGAACGAACGTCTCTCCACATGCTCAGTTCTGAGAGATAATTGTGTGTGAAAGCCGTCCTTCACCTAGCTTGTTTGGAACACAAAGTTCCTTTTCACTTGCAAACTCCACTCCATAAATATATATGGGGAGGTACAAGCTCCAAATTGGTTTTACAGTGAAAACTGCAGGAACTTCAAACCGGCACTAGGAAACATACTGGGAAGCCAGAGTAAAAGTATCTCCTCCATCCCGTTCCCTTTGTGCTAGATGAACGAACCTCTCCCCACAAGCTGAGTTCTGAGAGATAAGTGTGTGTGAAAGCCGCCTTCACCTAGCTTGTGGGGAACACATAGTTTCTTTTCACTTGCAAACTCCACTCCATACATATAAATCGGGAGGTAATAGCTCCAACTCAGTTTTACAGTGAAAACGTCAGGAACTTCAAACCGGCACTAGGAAACAGATTGAGAACCCAGAGTAAAAGTTTCTCCTGCAACCATTTCCCTTTGTGCTAGATGAACGAACGTCTCTCCACATGCTCAGTTCTGAGAGATAAGTGTGTGTGAAAGCCGTCCTTCACCTAGCTTTTTGGGAACACAAAGTTTCTTTTCAGATGCAAACTCCACTCCATACATATATATGGGGAGGTACTAGCTCCAACTCGGTTTTACAGTGAAAACTTCAGGAACTTCAAACCGGCACTAGGAAACAGACTGGGAAACCAGAGTAAAAGTTTCTCCTGCAACACGTTCCCTTTGTGCTAAATGAACGAACGTCTCTCCACATGCTCAGTTCTGAGGGGTAAGTGTATTTGAAACTATCCTTCTCCTAGCTTGTTGGGAACACAAAGATGCTTTTCACTTGCAAACACCACTCCATACATATATATGGGGAAGTACTAGCTCCAACTCGGTTTTACAGTGAAAACTGCAGGAACTTCAAACCGGCAACAGGAAACAGACTGAGAAACCAGAGTAAAAGTTTCTCCTGCAACCCGTTCCCTTTGTGCTAGATGAACGAACGTCTCTCCACATGCTCATTTCTGAGAGATAAGTGTGTGTGAAAGCCGTCCTTCGCCTAAATTTTTGGGAACACAAAGTTCCTTTTGTGTTGCAAACTCCAATCCATACATATAAAAGTGGAGGTACTAGCTCCAACTCGGTTTACAGTGAAAAATGCAGGAACTTCAAACAGGCACTAGGAAACAAACTGGGAAACCAGAGTAAAAGTATCTCCTGCATCCTGCTCCTTTTGTGCTAGATGAACGAACCTATCCCCTCATGCTGAGTTCTGACAGATAAGTGTGTGTGAAAGCCGTTCTTCACCTAGCTTGTGGGGAACACATAGTTTCTTTTCACTTGCAAACTCCACTCCATATATATATATGGGGAGGTACTAGCTCCAACTCGGATTTACAGTGAAAACTGCAGGAATTTCAAACCGGCACTAGGAAACAGACTGAGAAAGCAGAATAAAAATTTCTCCTTCAACACGTTCCCATTGTGCTAGATGAACGAACGTCTCTCCACATGCTCAGTTCTGAGAGTAAATGTGTGTGAAAGCCGTACTTCACATAGCTTGTAGGGAACACAAAGTTCCTTTTCCGTTGCAAACTCCATTCCATACATATATATGGGGAGGTACTAGCTCCAACTCGGTTTTACAGTGATAACTGCAGGAACTTCAAACCGGCAGTAGGAAACATACTGAGAAACCAGGGTAAAAGTTTCTCCTGCACCCCGTTCCCTTTGTGCTAGATGAACGAACGTCTCTCTACATGCTCAGTTCTGAGAGATTATTGTGTGTGAAAGCCGTCCTTCAAATAGCTTGTTGGGAACACAAAGTTTCTTTTCAATTGCAAACTGCACTCCATACATATATATGGGGAGGTACAAGCTCCAAATCGGTTTTACAGGGAAAACTGCAGGAAATTCAAACCGGCACTAGGAAACAGACTGAGAAACCAGAGTAAAAGTTTCTCCTGCAACGCGTTCCCTTTTGCTAGATGAACGATCGTCTCTCCACATGCTCAGTTCTGAGAGATATATGTGTGTGAAAGCCGTACTTCACCTAGCTTGTTTTGAAAACAAAGCTTCTTTTCACTTGAAAACTCCACTCAATACATATATAAGGGGAGGTACTATCTCCAACTCGGTTTTACAGTGAAAACAGCAGGAACTTCAAACCGGCACTAGGAAACAGACTGAGAAACCAGAGTAAATGTTTCTCCTGCAAAACGTTCCCTTTGTGCTAGATGAACGAAAGTCTCTCCACATGCTCAGTTCTGAGGGATAAGTGTATTTGAAAGCCATCCTTCTCCTAGCTTGTTGGGAACACAAAGATGCTATTCACTTGCAAACCCCACTCCATACATATATATGGGGAGGTACTAGCTCCAACTCGGTTTTACAGTGAAAACTGCAGGAACTTCAAACCGGCAGTTGGAAACAGACTGAGAAGCCAGAGTAAAAGTTTCCCCTGCAAACCATTCCCTTCGTGCTAGATGAACGAACGTCTCTCCACATGCTCAGTTCTGAGAGATAAGTGTGTGTGAAAGCCGTCATTCACCTAGCTTGTTGGGAACACAAAGTTACTTTTCAATTGCGAACTCCACTCCATACATATATATGGGTAGGTACTAGCTCGAACTCGGTTTTACAGTGAAAACTGCAGGAACTTCAAACCGGCAACAGGAAACAGACTGAGAAACCAGAGTAATAGTTTCTCCTGCAACCCGTTCCCTTTGTGCTAGATGAACGAACGTCTCTCCACATGCTCAGTTCTGAGAGATAAGTGTATGTGAAAGCCGTCCTTCAACTAGCTTGTTGGGAACACAAAGTTTCTTTTCAGTTGCAAACTCCACTCCATAAATATATATGGGGAGGTACTAGCTCCAAATCTTTTTTAGAGTGAAAACTGCAGGAACTTCAAACCGGCAGTTGGAAACAGACTGAGAAACCAGAGTAAAAGTTTCCCCGGCAACCCGTTCCCTTTGTGCTAGATGAACGAACGTCTCTCCACATGCTCAGTTCTGAGAGATAATTGTGTGTGAAAGCCGTCCTTCACCTAGCTTGTTTGGAACACAAAGTTCCTTTTCACTTGCAAACTCCACTCCATAAATATATATGGGGAGGTACAAGCTCCAAATTGGTTTTACAGTGAAAACTGCAGGAACTTCAAACCGGCACTAGGAAACATACTGGGAAGCCAGAGTAAAAGTATCTCCTCCATCCTGTTCCCTTTGTGCTAGATGAACGAACCTCTCCCCACAAGCTGAGTTCTGAGAGATAAGTGTGTGTGAAAGCCGCCTTCACCTAGCTTGTGGGGAACACATAGTTTCTTTTCACTTGCAAACTCCACTCCATACATATAAATCGGGAGGTAATAGCTCCAACTCAGTTTTACAGTGAAAACGTCAGGAACTTCAAACCGGCACTAGGAAACAGATTGAGAACCCAGAGTAAAAGTTTCTCCTGCAACCATTTCCCTTTGTGCTAGATGAACGAACGTCTCTCCACATGCTCAGTTCTGAGAGATAAGTGTGTGTGAAAGCCGTCCTTCACCTAGCTTTTTGGGAACACAAAGTTTCTTTTCAGATGCAAACTCCACTCCATACATATATATGGGGAGGTACTAGCTCCAACTCGGTTTTACAGTGAAAACTTCAGGAACTTCAAACCGGCACTAGGAAACAGACTGGGAAACCAGAGTAAAAGTTTCTCCTGCAACACGTTCCCTTTGTGCTAAATGAACGAACGTCTCTCCACATGCTCAGTTCTGAGGGGTAAGTGTATTTGAAACTATCCTTCTCCTAGCTTGTTGGGAACACAAAGATGCTTTTCACTTGCAAACCCCACTCCATACATATATATGGGGAAGTACTAGCTCCAACTCGGTTTTACAGTGAAAACTGCAGGAACTTCAAACCGGCAACAGGAAACAGACTGAGAAACCAGAGTAAAAGTTTCTCCTGCAACCCGTTCCCTTTGTGCTAGATGAACGAACGTCTCTCCACATGCTCATTTCTGAGAGATAAGTGTGTGTGAAAGCCGTCCTTCGCCTAAATTTTTGGGAACACAAAGTTCCTTTTGTGTTGCAAACTCCAATCCATACATATAAAAGTGGAGGTACTAGCTCCAACTCGGTTTACAGTGAAAAATGCAGGAACTTCAAACAGGCACTAGGAAACAAACTGGGAAACCAGAGTAAAAGTATCTCCTGCATCCTGCTCCTTTTGTGCTAGATGAACGAACCTATCCCCTCATGCTGAGTTCTGACAGATAAGTGTGTGTGAAAGCCGTTCTTCACCTAGCTTGTGGGGAACACATAGTTTCTTTTCACTTGCAAACTCCACTCCATATATATATATGGGGAGGTACTAGCTCCAACTCGGATTTACAGTGAAAACTGCAGGAATTTCAAACCGGCACTAGGAAACAGACTGAGAAAGCAGAATAAAAATTTCTCCTTCAACACGTTCCCATTGTGCTAGATGAACGAACGTCTCTCCACATGCTCAGTTCTGAGAGTAAATGTGTGTGAAAGCCGTACTTCACATAGCTTGTAGGGAACACAAAGTTCCTTTTCCGTTGCAAACTCCATTCCATACATATATATGGGGAGGTACTAGCTCCAACTCGGTTTTACAGTGATAACTGCAGGAACTTCAAACCGGCAGTAGGAAACATACTGAGAAACCAGGGTAAAAGTTTCTCCTGCACCCCGTTCCCTTTGTGCTAGATGAACGAACGTCTCTCTACATGCTCAGTTCTGAGAGATTATTGTGTGTGAAAGCCGTCCTTCAAATAGCTTGTTGGGAACACAAAGTTTCTTTTCAATTGCAAACTGCACTCCATACATATATATGGGGAGGTACAAGCTCCAAATCGGTTTTACAGGGAAAACTGCAGGAAATTCAAACCGGCACTAGGAAACAGACTGAGAAACCAGAGTAAAAGTTTCTCCTGCAACGCGTTCCCTTTTGCTAGATGAACGATCGTCTCTCCACATGCTCAGTTCTGAGAGATATATGTGTGTGAAAGCCGTACTTCACCTAGCTTGTTTTGAAAACAAAGCTTCTTTTCACTTGAAAACTCCACTCAATACATATATAAGGGGAGGTACTATCTCCAACTCGGTTTTACAGTGAAAACAGCAGGAACTTCAAACCGGCACTAGGAAACAGACTGAGAAACCAGAGTAAATGTTTCTCCTGCAAAACGTTCCCTTTGTGCTAGATGAACGAAAGTCTCTCCACATGCTCAGTTCTGAGGGATAAGTGTATTTGAAAGCCATCCTTCTCCTAGCTTGTTGGGAACACAAAGATGCTATTCACTTGCAAACCCCACTCCATACATATATATGGGGAGGTACTAGCTCCAACTCGGTTTTACAGTGAAAACTGCAGGAACTTCAAACCGGCAGTTGGAAACAGACTGAGAAGCCAGAGTAAAAGTTTCCCCTGCAAACCATTCCCTTCGTGCTAGATGAACGAACGTCTCTCCACATGCTCAGTTCTGAGAGATAAGTGTGTGTGAAAGCCGTCATTCACCTAGCTTGTTGGGAACACAAAGTTACTTTTCAATTGCGAACTCCACTCCATACATATATATGGGTAGGTACTAGCTCGAACTCGGTTTTACAGTGAAAACTGCAGGAACTTCAAACCGGCAACAGGAAACAGACTGAGAAACCAGAGTAATAGTTTCTCCTGCAACCCGTTCCCTTTGTGCTAGATGAACGAACGTCTCTCCACATGCTCAGTTCTGAGAGATAAGTGTATGTGAAAGCCGTCCTTCAACTAGCTTGTTGGGAACACAAAGTTTCTTTTCAGTTGCAAACTCCACTCCATAAATATATATGGGGAGGTACTAGCTCCAAATCTTTTTTAGAGTGAAAACTGCAGGAACTTCAAACCGGCAGTTGGAAACAGACTGAGAAACCAGAGTAAAAGTTTCCCCTGCAACCCGTTACCTTTGTGCTAGATGAACGAACGTCTCTCCACATGCTTAGTTCTGAGAGATAAGTGTAAGTGAAAGCCGTCCTCCACATAGCTTGTTGGGAACACAAAGTTTCTTTTCACTTGCAAACTCCACTCCATACATATATATTGGGAGGTACTAGCTCCACCTCTGTTTTACAGTGAAAACTGCAGGAACTTCAAACCGGCACTAGGAATCAGATTGAGAAACCAGAGAAATAGTTTCGCCTGCAACCCGTTCCCCTTTTGCTAGATGAACGAACGTCTCTCCACATGCTCAGTTCTGAGAGATAAGTGTGTGTGAAAGCCGTCCTTCAACTAGCTTGTTGGGAACACAAAGTTTCCTTTCACTTGCAAACTCCACTCCAAACATATAAATGGGGAGGTACTAGCTCCAACTCGGTTTTACAGTGAAAACTGCAGGAACTTCAAACCGGCAGTAGGAAACAGACTGAGAAACCAGAGTAAAAGTTTCTCCTGCAACCCGTTCCGTTTCTGCTTGATGAAAGAACGTCTCTCCACATGCTCAGTTCTGAGATATAAGTGTGTGTGAAAGCCGTCCTTCAACTAGCTTCTTGGGAACACATAGTTTTTTTTCACTTGCAATATCCACTCCAAACATATATATGGGGAGGTTCTATCTCCAACTCGGTTTTACAGTGAAAACTGCAGGAACTTCAAACCGGCAACAGGGCACAGACTGAGAAACCAGAGTAAAAGTTTCTCCTGCAACCCGTTCCCTTTTTGCCAGATGAACGAAAGTATCTCCACATGCCCAGTTCTGAGAGATAAGTGTGTGTGAAAGCCGTCCTTCACCTAGCTTTTTGGGAACACAAAGTTTCTTTTAAGTTGCAAACTCCACTCCATACATATATATGGTGTGGTACAAGCTCCAACTTGGTTTTACAGTGAAAACTGCAGGAAATTCAAACCGGCAGTAGGAAACAGTCTGAGAAACTAGAGTAAAAGTTTCTCCTGCAACGGGTTCCCTTTGTGCTAGATGAACGAACGTCTCTCCACATGCTCAGTTCTGAGAGATATGTGTGTGTGAAAGCCGTCCTTCACCTAGCTTGTTTTGAACACAAAGCTTCTTTACGCTTGTAATCTCCACTCCATACATATATATGGGGAGGTACTAGCTCCAACTCGGTTTTAAAGTGAAAACAGCAGGAACTTCAAACCGGCACTAGGAAACAGACTGAGAAAGCAGATTAAATGTTTCTCCTGCAAAACGTTCCCTTTGTGCTAGATGAACGAACGTCTCTCCACATGCTCAGTTCTGAGAGATAAGTGTATTTAAAAGCCGTCCTTCTCCTAGCTTGTTGGGAACACAAAGATGCTATTCACTTGCAAACCCCACTCCATACATATATATGGGAAGGTACTAGCTCCAACTTGGTTTTACAGTGAAAACTGCAGGAACTTCAAACCGGCAGTTGGAAACAGACTGAGAAACCAGAGTAAAAGTTTCCCCTGCAACCCGTTCCCTTCGTGCTAGATGAACGAACGTCTCTCCACATGCTCAGTTCTGAGAGATAAGTGTGTGTGAAAGCCGTCATTCACCTAGCTTGTTGGGAACACAAAGTTACTTTTAAATTGCGAACTCCACTCCATACATATATATGGGTAAGTACTAGCTCGAACTCGGTTTTACAGTGAAAACTGCAGGAACTTCAAACCGGCAACAGGAAACAGACTGAGAAACCAGAGTAATAGTTTCTCCTGCAACCCGTTCCCTTTGTGCTAGATGAACGAACGTCTCTCCACATGCTCAGTTCTGAGAGATAAGTGTATGTGAAAGCCGTCCTTCAACTAGCTTTTTGGGAACACAAAGATTCTTTTCAGTTGCAAACTCCACTCCATAAATATATATGGGGAGGTACTAGCTCCAAATCTTTTTTAGAGTGAAAACTGCAGGAACTTCAAACCGGCAGTTGGAAACAGACTGAGAAACCAGAGTAAAAGTTTCCTCTGCAACCCGTTCCCTTTCTGCTAGATGAACGAACGTCTCTCTACATGCTCAGTTCTGAGAGATTATTGTGTGTGAAAGCCGTCCTTCACATAGCTTGTTGGGAACACAAAGTTTCTTTTCAATTGCAAACTCCACTCCATACATATATATGGGTAGGTACTAGTTCCAACTCGGTTTTACAGTAAAAACTGCAGGAACTTCAAACCGGCACTAGGAAACAAACTGAGAAACCACATTAAATTTTCTCCTGCAATCCGTTTCCTTTGTGCTAGAGGAACGAACGTCTCTCCACATGCTCAGTTCTGAGAGATAAGTGTGTGTGAAAGCCGTCCTTCGCCTAAATTTTTGGGAACACAAAGTTCCTTTTGAGTTGCAAACTCCAATCCATACATATAAAAGTGGAGGTACTACCTCCAACTCGGTTTTACAGTGAAAAATGCAGGAACTTCAAACCGGCACTAGGAAACAAACTGGGAAACCAGAGTAAAAGTATCTCCTGCATCCTGCTCCTTTTGTGCTAGATGAACGAACCTATCCCCACATGCTGAGTTCTGACAGATAAGTGTGTGTGAAAGCCGTCCTTCACCTAGCTTGTGGAGAACACATAGTTTCTTTCACTTGCAAACTCCACTCCATATATATATATGGGGAGGTACTAGCTCCAACTCGGATTTACAGTGAAAACTGCAGGAATTTCAAACCGGCACTAGGAAACAGACTGAGAACCCAGAGTAAAAATTTCTCCTTCAACCCGTTCCCATTGTGCTAGATGAACGAACGTCACCCCACATGCTCAGTTCTGAGAGATAAATGTGTGTGAAAGCCGTAATTCACCTAGTTTGTAGGGAACACAAAGTACCTTTTCGGTTGCAAACTCCACTCCATACATATATATGGGGAGGTACTAGCTCCAACTCGGTTTTACAGTGAAAACTGCAGGAACTTCAAACCGGCAGTAGGAAACATACTGAGAAACCAGGGTAAAAGTTTCTCCTGCAACCCGTTCCCTTTGTGCTAGATGAACTCACGTCTCCCCACCTGCTCAGTTCTGAGAGATAAGTGTGTATGAAAGCCGTGCTTCACCTAGCTTGTTGGGAAAAAAAAGTTTCTCTTCAATTGCAATCTCCATTCTATACATATAAATGGGGAGGTTCTAGCTCCAATTCGGATTTACAGTGAAAACTGCAGGAACTTCAAACCGGTAACAGGACACATAATGAGAAACCAGAGTAAAAGTTTCCCCTGTAACCGTTCCCTTTGTCCTAGATGAACGAATGTATCTCCACATGCTCAAATCTGAGAGATAAGTGTGTGTGAAAGCCGTCCTTCACCTAACTTTTTGGGAACACAAAGTTTCATTTCAATTGCAAACTGCACTCCATACATATATATGGGGAGGTACAAGCTCCAACTCGGTTTTACAGTGAAAACTGCAGGAACTTCAAACCGGAACTAGGAAACATACTGAGAAACCAGAGTAAAAATTTCTCCTGCAACGCGTTCCCTTTCTGCTAGATGAACGATCGTCTCTCCACATGCTCAGTTCTGAGAGATATATGTGTGTGAAAGCTGTACTTCACCTAGCTTGTTTTGAACACAAGGCTTCTTTTCACTTGAAAACTCCACTCGATAGATATATATGGGGAGGTACTAGCTCCAACTCGGTTTTACAGTGAAAACTTCCGGAACTTCAAACAGGCACTAGGAAACAGACTGAGAAACCAGAGTAAAAGTTTCTCCTGCAACCCGTTCCCTTTGTGCTAGCTGAACGAACGTCTCTCCACATGCTCAGTTCTGAGGGATAAGTGTATTTGAAAGCATCCTTCTCCTAGCTTGTTGGGAACACAAAGATGCATTTCACTTGCAATCCCCACTCCATACATATATATGGGGAAGTCCTAGCTCCAACTCGGTTTTACAGTGAAAACTGCAGGAACTTCAAACCGGCAACAGGAAACAGACTGAGAAACCAGAGTAAAATTTTCTCCTGCAACCCGTTCCCTTTGTGCTAGATGAGCGAACGTGTCTCCACATGCTCAGTTCTGAGAGTTAAGTGTGTGTGAATTCCGTCCTCCACATAGCTTGTTGGGAACACAAAGTTTCTTTTCACTTGCAAACTCCACTCCATACATATATATGGGGAGGTACTAGTTCCAACTCGGTTTTACAGTAAAAACTGCAGGAAATTCAAACCGGCACTAGGAAACAAACTGAGAAACCAGAGTAAAAGTTTCTCCTGCAACCCGTTCCATTTGTGCTAGAGGAACGAACGTCTCTCCACATGCTCAGTTCTGAGAGATAAGTGTGTGTGAAAGCCGTCCTTCACCTAAATTTTTGGGAACACAAAGTTCCTTTTGAGTTGCAAACCCCAATCCATACATATAAAAGTGGAGGTACTAGCTCCAACTCGGTTTTACAGTGAAAAATGCAGGAACTTCAAACCGGCACTAGGAAACAAACTGGGAAACCAGAGTAAAAGTATCTCCTGCATCCTGCTCCTTTTGTGCTAGATGAACGAACCTATCCCCACATGCTGAGTTCTGACAGATAAGTGTGTGTGAAAGCCGTCCTTCACCTTGCTTGTGGGGAACACATAGTTTCTTTTCACTTGCAAACTCCACTCCATATATATATATGGGGAGGTACTAGCTCCAACTCGGATTTACAGTGAAAACTGCAGGAATTTCAAACCGGCACTAGGAAACAGACTGAGAACCCAGAGTAAAAATTTCTCCTTCAACACGTTCCCATTGTGCTAGATGAACGAACGTCTCTCCACATGCTCAGTTCTGAGAGATAAATGTGTGTGAAAGCCGTACTTCACCTAGTTTGTAGGGAACACAAAGTACCTTTTCGGTTGCAAACTCCACTCCATACATATATATGGGGAGGTACTAGCTCCAACTCGGTTTTACAGTGAAAACTGCAGGAACTTCAAACCGGCAGTAGGAAACAGACTGAGAAACCAGGGTAAAAGTTTCTCCTGCAACCCGTTCCCTTTGTGCTAGATGAACTCACGTCTCCCCACCTGCTCTGTTCTGAGAGATAAGTGTGTATGAAAGCCGTGCTTCACCTAGCTTGTTGGGAAAAAAAAAGTTTCTTTTCAATTGCAACCTCCATTCTATACATATAAATGGGGAGGTTCTAGCTCCAACTCGGATTTACATTGAAAACTGCAGGAACTTCAAACCGGTAACAGGACACATAATGAGAAACCAGAGTAAAAGTTTCCCCTGTAACCGTTCCCTTTTTCCTAGATGAACGAATGTATCTCCACATGCTCAAATCTGAGAGATAAGTGTGTGTGAAAGCCGTTCTTCACCTAGCTTTTTGGGAACACAAAGATTCATTTCAATTGCAAACTGCACTCCATACATATATATGGGGAGGTACAAGCTCCAACTCGATTTTACAGTGAAAACTGCAGGAACTTCAAACCGGAACTAGGAAACATACTGAGAAACCAGAGTAAAAATTTCTCCTGCAACGCGTTCCCTTTCTGCTAGATGAACGATCGTCTCTCCACATGCTCAGTTCTGAGAGATATATGTGTGTGAAAGACGTACTTCACCTAGCTTGTTTTGAACACAAGGCTTCTTTTCACTTGAAAACTCCACTCGATAGATATATATGGGGAGGTACTAGTTCCAACTCGGTTTTACAGTAAAAACTGCAGGAAATTGAAACCGGCACTAGGAAACAAACTGAGAAAACAGAGTAAAAGTTTCTCCTGCAACCCGTTCCCTTTGTGATAGCTGAACGAACGTCTCTCCACATGCTCAGTTCTGAGGGATAAGTGTATTTGAAAGCAACCTTCTCCTAGCTTGTTGGGAACACAAAGATGCTTTTCACTTGCAAACCCCACTCCATACATATATATGGGGAAGTACTAGCTCCAACTCGGTTTTACAGTGAAAACTGCAGGAACTTCAAACCGGCAACAGGAAACAGACTGAGAAACCAGAGTAAAAGTTTCTCCTGCAACCCGTTCCCTTTGTGCTAGATGAACGAACGTCTCTCCACATGCTCAGTTCTGAGAGTTAAGTGTGTGTGAATTCCGTCCTCCACATAGCTTGTTGGGAACACAAAGTTTCTTTTCACTTGCAAACTCCAATCCATACATATATATGGGGAGGTACTAGTTCCAACTCGGTTTTACAGTAAAAACTGCAGGAAATTCAAACCGGCACTAGGAAACAAACTGAGAAACCAGAGTAAAAGTTTCTCCTGCAACCCGTTCCATTTGTGCTAGAGGAACGAACGTCTCTCCACATGCTCATTTCTGATAGATAAGTGTGTGTGAAAGCCGTCCTTCGCCTAAATTTTTGGGAACACAAAGTTCCTTTTGAGTTGCAAACCCCAATCCATACATATAAAAGTGGAGGTAATAGCTCCAACTCGGTTTTACAGTGAAAAATGCAGGAACTTCAAACCGGCACTAGGAAACAAACTGGGAAACCAGAGTAAAAGTATCTCCTGCATCCTGCTCCTTTTGTGCTAGATGAACGAACTTATCCCCACATGCTGAGTTCTGACAGATAAGTGTGTGTGAAAGCCGTCCTTCACCTTGCTTGTGGGGAACACATAGATTCTTTTCACTTGCAAACTCCACTCCATATATATATATGGGGAGGTACTAGCTCCAACTCGGATTTACAGTGAAAACTGCAGGAATTTCAAACCGGCACTAGGAAACAGACTGAGAACCCAGAGTAAAAATTTCTCCTTCAACACGTTCCCATTGTGCTAGATGAACGAACGTCTCTCCACATGCTCAGTTCTGAGAGATAAATGTGTGTGAAAGCCGTACTTCACCTAGCTTGTAGGGAACACAAAGTTCCTTTTCGGTTGCAAACTCCATTCCATACATATATATGGGGAGGTACTAGCTCCAACTCGGTTTTACATTGATAAATGCAGGAACTTCAAACCGGCAGTAGGAAACATACTGAGAAACCAGGGTAAAAGTTTCTGCTGCACCCGTTCCCTTTGTGCTAGATGAACGAACGTCTCTCTACATGCTCAGTTCTGAGAGATTATTGTGTGTGAAAGCCGTCCTTCACCTAGCTTGTTGGGAACACAAAGTTTCTTTTCAATTGCAAAGTGCACTCCATATATATATATGGGGAGGTACAAGCTCCAACTCGGTTTTACAGTGAAAACTGCAGGAACTTCAAACCGGAACTAGGAAACATACTGAGAAACCAGAGTAAAAATTTCTCCTGCAACGCGTTCCCTTTCTGCTAGATGAACGATCGTCTCTCCACATGCTCAGTTCTGAGAGATATATGTGTGTGAAAGCCGTACTTCACCTAGCTTGTTTTGAACACAAGGCTTCTTTTCACTTGAAAACTCCACTCGATAGATATATATGGGGAGGTACTAGCTCCAACTCGGTTTTACAGTGAAAACAGCAGGAACTTCAAACCGGCACTAGGAAACAGACTGAGAAACCAGAGTAAAAGTTTCTCCTGCAACCCGTTCCCTTTGTGATAGCTGAACGAACGTCTCTCCACATGCTCAGTTCTTAGGGATAAGTGTATTTGAAAGCATCCTTCTCCTAGCTTGTTGGGAACACAAAGATGCTTTTCACTTGCAAACCCCACTCCATACATATATATGGGGAAGTACTAGCTCCAACTCGGTTTTACAGTGAAAACTGCAGGAACTTCAAACCGGCAACAGAAAACAGACTGAGAAACCAGAGTAAAAGTTTCTCCTGCAACCCGTTCCCTTTGTGCTAGATGAACGAACGTCTCTCCACATGCTCAGTTCTGAGAGTTAAGTGTGTGTGAATTCCGTCCTCCACATAGCTTGTTGGGAACACAAAGTTTCTTTTCACTTGCAAACTCCAATCCATACATATATATGGGGAGGTACTAGTTCCAACTCGGTTTTACAGTAAAAACTGCAGGAAATTCAAACCGGCACTAGGAAACAAACTGAGAAACCAGAGTAAAAGTTTCTCCTGCAACCCGTTCCATTTGTGCTAGAGGAACGAACGTCTCTCCACATGCTCATTTCTGAGAGATAAGTGTGTGTGAAAGCCGTCCTTCGCCTAAATTTTTGGGAACACAAAGTTCCTTTTGAGTTGCAAACCCCAATCCATACATATAAAAGTGGAGGTAATAGCTCCAACTCGGTTTTACAGTGAAAAATGCAGGAACTTCAAACCGGCACTAGGAAACAAACTGGGAAACCAGAGTAAAAGTATCTCCTGCATCCTGCTCCTTTTGTGCTAGATGAACGAACTTATCCCCACATGCTGAGTTCTGACAGATAAGTGTGTGTGAAAGCCGTCCTTCACCTTGCTTGTGGGGAACACATAGATTCTTTTCACTTGCAAACTCCACTCCATATATATATATGGGGAGGTACTAGCTCCAACTCGGATTTACAGTGAAAACTGCAGGAATTTCAAACCGGCACTAGGAAACAGACTGAGAACCCAGAGTAAAAATTTCTCCTTCAACACGTTCCCATTGTGCTAGATGAACGAACGTCTCTCCACATGCTCAGTTCTGAGAGATAAATGTGTGTGAAAGCCGTACTTCACCTAGCTTGTAGGGAACACAAAGTTCCTTTTCGGTTGCAAACTCCATTCCATACATATATATGGGGAGGTACTAGCTCCAACTCGGTTTTACATTGATAAATGCAGGAACTTCAAACCGGCAGTAGGAAACATACTGAGAAACCAGGGTAAAAGTTTCTGCTGCACCCGTTCCCTTTGTGCTAGATGAACGAACGTCTCTCTACATGCTTAGTTCTGAGAGATTATTGTGTGTGAAAGCCGTCCTTCACCTAGCTTGTTGGGAACACAAAGTTTCTTTTCAATTGCAAAGTGCACTCCATATATATATATGGGGAGGTACAAGCTCCAACTCGGTTTTACAGTGAAAACTGCAGGAACTTCAAACCGGCACTAGGAAACAGACTGAGAAACCAGAGTAAAAATTTCTCCTGCAACGCGTTCCCTTTCTGCTAGATGAACGATCGTGTCTCCACATGCTCAGTTCTGAGAGATATATGTGTGTGAAAGCCGTACTTCACCTAGCTTGTTTTGAAAACAAAGCTTCTTTTCACTTGAAAACTCCACTCGATACATATATAAGGGGAGGTACTAGCTCCAACTCGGTTTTACAGTGAAAACAGCAGGAACTTCAAACCGGCACTAGGAAACAGACTGAGAAACCAGAGTAAATGTTTCTCCTGCAAAACGTTCCCTTTGTGCTAGATGAACGAACGTCTCTCCACATGCTCAGTTCTGAGGGATAAGTTTATTTGAAAGCCATCCTTCTCCTAGCTTGTTGGGAACACAAAGATGCTTTTCATTTGCAAAACCCACTCCATACATATATATGGGGAGGTACTAGCTCCAACTCGGTTTTACAGTGAAAACTGCAGGAACTTCAAACCGGCAACAGGAAACAGACTGAGAAACCAGAGTAATAGTTTCTCCTGCAACCCGTTCCCTTTGTGCTAGATGAACGAACGTCTCTCCACATGCTCAGTTCTGAGAGATAAGTGTATGTGAAAGCCGTCCTTCAACTAGCTTTTTGGGAACACAAAGATTCTTTTCAGTTGCAAACTCCATTCCTTAAATATATATGGGGAGATACTAGCTCCAAATCTTTTTTAGAGTGAAAACTGCAGGAACTTCAACCCGGCAGTTGGAAACAGACTGAGAAACCAGAGTAAAAGTTTCCTCTGCAACCCGTTCCCTTTCTGCTAGATGAACGAACGTCTCTCCACATGCTTAGTTCTGAGAGATAAGTGTAAGTGAAAGCCGTCCTCCACATAGCTTGTTGGGAACACAAAGTTTCTTTTCACTTGCAAACTCCACTCCATACATATATATTGGGAGGTACTAGCTCCATCTCTGTTTTACAGTGAAAACTGCAGGAACTTCAAACCGGCACTAGGAATCAGACTGAGAAACCAGAGTAATAGTTTCCCCTGCAACCCGTTCCCCTTTTGGTAGATGAACGAAAGTCTCTCCACATGCTTAGTTCTGAGAGATAAGTGTGTGTGAATGCCGTACTTCAACTAGCTTGTTGGGAACACAAAGATTCCTTTCACATGCAAACTCCACTCCAAACATATAAATGGGGAGGTACTAGCTCCAACTGGGTTTTACAGTGAAAACTGCAGGAACTACAAACCGGCAGTAGGAAACAGACTGAGAAATCAGAGTAAAAATTTCTCCTGCAACCCGTTCCGTTTCTGCTAGATGAAAGAACGTCTCTCCACATGCTCAGTTCTGAGAGTTAAGTGTGTGTTAAAGCCGTCCTTCACCTAGCTTGTTGGGAACACATAGTTTCTTTTCACTTGCAATATCCACTCCAAACATATATATGGGGAGGTTCTATCTCCAACTCGGTTTTACAGTGAAAACTGCAGGAACTTCAAACCGGCAACAGGGCACAGACTGAGAAACCAGAGTAAAAGTTTCTCCTGCAACCAGTTCCCTTTTTGCCAGATGAACGAAAGTATCTCCACATGCCCAGTTCTGAGAGATAAGTGTGTGTGAAAGCCGGCCTTCACCTAGCTTTTTGGGAACACAAAGTTTCTTTTAAGTTGCAAACTCCACTCCATACATATATATGGTGTGGTACAAGCTCCAACTTGGTTTTACAGTTAAAAACTGCAGGAAATTCAAACCGGAAGTAGGAAACAGACTGAGAAACTAGAGTAAAAGTTTCTCCTGCAACGGGTTCCCTTTGTGCTAGAAGAACGAACGTCTCTCCACATGCTCAGTTCTGAGAGATATGTGTGTGTGAAAGCCGTCCTTCACCTAGCTTGTTTTGAACACAAAGCTTCTTTTCGCTTGTAATCTCCACTCCATACATATATATGGGGAGGTACTAGCTCCAACTCGGTTTTACAGTGAAAACAGCAGGAACTTCAAACCGGCACTAGGAAACACACTGAGAAAGCAGATTAAATATTTCTCCTGCAAAACGTTCCCTTTGTGCTAGATGAACGAACGTCTCTCCACATGCTCAGTTCTGAGAGATAAGTGTATTTAAAAGCCGTCCTTCTCCTAGCTTGTTGGGAACACAAAGATTCTTTTCACTTGCAAACTCCACTCCATACATATATATGGGGAAATACTAGCTCCAACTCGGTTTTACAGTGAAAACTGCAGGATCTTCAAACCGGCACTAGGAAACAGACTGAGAAAGCAGAGTAAAAGTTTCTCCTGCACCCCGTTCCCTTTGTGCTAGATGAACGAACGTCTCTCTACATGCTCAGTTCTGAGAGATTATTGTGTGTGAAAGCCGGCCTTCACGTAGCTTGTTGGGAACACAAAGTTTCTTTTCAATTGCAAACTCCACTCCATACATATATATGGGGAAGTACTAGGTCCAAATCGGTTTTACAGTGAAAACTGCAGGAACTTCAAACCGGCAACAGGAAACAGACTGAAAAACCAGGGTAAAAGTTTCTCCTGCAATCCGTTCCCTTTGTGCTAGATGAACGAACGTCTCTCCACATGCTCAGTTTTGAGAGATAAGTGTGTGTGAAAGCCGTCCTTCAAATAGCTTGTTGGTAACACAAAGTTTCTTTTCAGGTGCAAACTCCATTCCATACATATATATGGGGAGGTACAAGCTCCAAATCTTTTTTACAGTGAAAACTGCAGGAACTTCAAACCGGCAGTAGGAACCAGACTGAGAAACAGAGTAAAAGTTTCTCCTGCCACCCGTTCCTTTGTGGTAGATGAACGAACGTCTCTCCAAATGCTCAGTTCTGAGAGATACGTGTGTGTGAAAGCCGTTCTTCGCCTAACTTTTTGGGAACACAAAGTTTCTTTTCAGTTGCAAACTCCACTCTATACATATATAAGAGGAGATACTAGCTCCAACTCGGTTTTACAGTTAAAACTGCAGGAACTTCAAACCGGCAACAGGAAACAGACTGAGAAACCAGAATAAAAGTTTCTCCTGCAACCAGTTCCCTTTGTGCTAGATGAACGAACTTCTCTCCACATGCTCATTTCTGAGAGATAAGTGTGTGTGAAACCCGTCCTTCACCTAGCTTGTTGGGAACACATAGTTTCTTTTCACTTGCAAACACCACTCCATACATACATATGGGGAGGTAGTAGCTCCAACTCGGTTTTACAGTGAAAACTGAAGGAACTTCAAACCGGCAACAGGAAACAGACTGAGAAACCAGAGTAAAAGTTTCCCCAGCAACCCGTTCCCTTTGTGCTAGATGAACGCACGTCTCCGAATCTGCTCAGTTCTGAGAGATAAGTGTGTGTGAAAGCCGTCCTTCACCTAGCTTGTTGGGAACACATAGTTTCTTTTCACTTGCAATATCCACTCCAAACATATATATGGGGGGTTCTATCTCCAACTCGGTTTTACAGTGAAAACTGCAGGAACTTCAAACCGGCAACAGGGCACAGACTGAGAAACCAGAGTAAAAGTTTCTCCTGCAACCAGTTCCCTTTTTGCCAGATGAACGAAAGTATCTCCACATGCCCAGTTCTGAGAGATAAGGGTGTGTGAAAGCCGTTCTTCACCTAGCTTTTTGGGAACACAAAGTTTCTTTTAAGTTGCAAACTCCACTCCATACATATATATGGTTTGGTACAAGCTCCAACTTGGTTTTACAGTGAAAACTGCAGGAAATTCAAACCGGCAGTAGGAAAAAGACTGAGAAACTAGAGTAAAAGTTTCTCCTGCAACGGGTTCCCTTTGTGCTAGATGAACGAACGTCTCTCCACATGCTCAGTTCTGAGAGATATATGTGTGTGAAAGCCGTCCTTCACCTAGCTTGTTTTGAACACAAAGCTTCTTTTCTCTTGTAATCTCCACTCCATACATATATATGGGGAGGTACTAGCTCCAAATCGGTTTTACAGTGAAAACAGCAGGAACTTCAAACCGGCACTAGGAAAGAGACTGAGAAAGCAGAATAAAAGTTTCTCCTGCACCCCGTTCCCTTTGTGCTAGATGAACGAACGTCTCTCCACATGCTCAGTTCTGAGAGATAAATGTGTGTGAAAGCCGTACTTCACCTAGCTTGTAGGGAACACAAAGTTCCTTTTCGGTTGCAAACTCCATTCCATACATATATATGGGGAGGTACTAGCTCCAACTCGGTTTTACATTGATAAATGCAGGAACTTCAAACCGGCAGTAGGAAACATACTGAGAAACCAGGGTAAAAGTTTCTGCTGCACACGTTCCCTTTGTGCTAGATGAACGAACGTCTCTCTACATGCTCAGTTCTGAGAGATTATTGTGTGTGAAAGCCGTCCTTCACCTAGCTTGTTGGGAACACAAAGTTTCTTTTCAATTGCAAAGTGCACTCCATATATATATATGGGGAGGTACAAGCTCCAACTCGGTTTTACAGTGAAAACTGCAGGAACTTCAAACCGGCACTAGGAAACATACTGAGAAACCAGAGTAAAAATTTCTCCTGCAACGCGTTCCCTTTCTGCTAGATGAACGATCGTCTCTCCACATGCTCAGTTCTGAGAGATATATGTGTGTGAAAGCCGTACTTCACCTAGCTTGTTTTGAACACAAGGCTTCTTTTCACTTGAAAACTCCACTCGATAGATATATATGGGGAGGTACTAGCTCCAACTCGGTTTTACAGTGAAAACAGCAGGAACTTCAAACCGGCACTAGGAAACAGACTGAGAAACCAGAGTAAAAGTTTCTCCTGCAACCCGTTCCCTTTGTGATAGCTGAACGAACGTCTCTCCACATGCTCAGTTCTTAGGGATAAGTGTATTTGAAAGCATCCTTCTCCTAGCTTGTTGGGAACACAAAGATGCTTTTCACTTGCAAACCCCACTCCATACATATATATGGGGAAGTACTAGCTCCAACTCGGTTTTACAGTGAAAACTGCAGGAACTTCAAACCGGCAACAGAAAACAGACTGAGAAACCAGAGTAAAAGTTTCTCCTGCAACCCGTTCCCTTTGTGCTAGATGAACGAACGTCTCTCCACATGCTCAGTTCTGAGAGTTAAGTGTGTGTGAATTCCGTCCTCCACATAGCTTGTTGGGAACACAAAGTTTCTTTTCACTTGCAAACTCCAATCCATACATATATATGGGGAGGTACTAGTTCCAACTCGGTTTTACAGTAAAAACTGCAGGAAATTCAAACCGGCACTAGGAAACAAACTGAGAAACCAGAGTAAAAGTTTCTCCTGCAACCCGTTCCATTTGTGCTAGAGGAACGAACGTCTCTCCACATGCTAATTTCTGAGAGATAAGTGTGTGTGAAAGCCGTCCTTCGCCTAAATTTTTGGGAACACAAAGTTCCTTTTGAGTTGCAAACCCCAATCCATACATATAAAAGTGGAGGTAATAGCTCCAACTCGGTTTTACAGTGAAAAATGCAGGAACTTCAAACCGGCACTAGGAAACAAACTGGGAAACCAGAGTAAAAGTATCTCCTGCATCCTGCTCCTTTTGTGCTAGATGAACGAACCTATCCCCACATGCTGAGTTCTGACAGATAAGTGTGTGTGAAAGCCGTCCGTCACCTTGCTTGTGGGGAACACATAGATTCTTTTCACTTGCAAACTCCACTCCATATATATATATGGGGAGGTACTAGCTCCAACTCGGATTTACAGTGAAAACTGCAGGAATTTCAAACCGGCACTAGGAAACAGACTGAGAACCCAGAGTAAAAATTTCTCCTTCAACACGTTCCCATTGTGCTAGATGAACGAATGTCTCTCCACATGCTCAGTTCTGAGAGATAAATGTGTGTGAAAGCCGTACTTCACCTAGCTTGTAGGGAACACAAAGTTCCTTTTCGGTTGCAAACTCCATTCCATACATATATATGGGGAGGTACTAGCTCCAACTCGGTTTTACATTGATAAATGCAGGAACTTCAAACCGGCAGTAGGAAACATACTGAGAAACCAGGGTAAAAGTTTCTGCTGCACCCGTTCCCTTTGTGCTAGATGAACGAACGTCTCTCTACATGCTTAGTTCTGAGAGATTATTGTGTGTGAAAGCCGTCCTTCACCTAGCTTGTTGGGAACACAAAGTTTCTTTTCAATTGCAAAGTGCACTCCATATATATATATGGGGAGGTACAAGCTCCAACTCGGTTTTACAGTGAAAACTGCAGGAACTTCAAACCGGCACTAGGAAACAGACTGAGAAACCAGAGTAAAAATTTCTCCTGCAACGCGTTCCCTTTCTGCTAGATGAAAGATCGTGTCTCCACATGCTCAGTTCTGAGAGATATATGTGTGTGAAAGCCGTACTTCACCTAGCTTGTTTTGAAAACAAAGCTTCTTTTCACTTGAAAACTCCACTCGATACATATATAAGGGGAGGTACTAGCTCCAACTCGGTTTTACATTGAAAACAGCAGGAACTTCAAACCGGCACTAGGAAACAGACTGAGAAACCAGAGTAAATGTTTCTCCTGCAAAACGTTCCATTTGTGCTAGATGAACGAACGTCTCTCCACATGCTCAGTTCTGAGGGATAAGTGTATTTGAAAGCCATCCTTCTCCTAGCTTGTTGGGAACACAAAGATGCTTTTCATTTGCAAACCCCACTCCATACATATATATGGGGAGGTACTAGCTCCAACTCGGTTTTACAGTGAAAACTGCAGGAACTTCAAACCGGCAACAGGAAAGAGACTGAGAAACCAGAGTAATAGTTTCTCCTGCAACCCGTTCCCTTTGTGCTAGATGAACGAACGTCTCTCCACATGCTCAGTTCTGAGAGATAAGTGTATGTGAAAGCCGTCCTTCAACTAGCTTTTTGGGAACACAAAGATTCTTTTCAGTTGCAAACTCCATTCCTTAAATATATATGGGGAGATACTAGCTCCAAATCTTTTTTAGAGTGAAAACTGCAGGAACTTCAAACCGGCAGTTGGAAACAGACTGAGAAACCAGAGTAAAAGTTTCCTCTGCAACCCGTTCCCTTTCTGCTAGATGAACGAACGTCTCTCCACATGCTTAGTTCTGAGAGATAAGTGTAAGTGAAAGCCGTCCTCCACATAGCTTGTTGGGAACACAAAGTTTCTTTTCACTTGCAAACTCCACTCCATACATATATATTGGGAGGTACTAGCTCCATCTCGGTTTTACAGTGAAAACTGCAGGAACTTCAAACCGGCACTAGGAATCAGACTGAGAAACCAGAGTAATAGTTTCCCCTGCAACCCGTTCCCCTTTTGGTAGATGAACGAAAGTCTCTCCACATGCTTAGTTCTGAGAGATAAGTGTGTGTGAATGCCGTCCTTCAACTAGCTTGTTGGGAACACAAAGATTCCTTTCACATGCAAACTCCACTCCAAACATATAAATGGGGAGGTACTAGCTCCAACTGTGTTTTACAGTGAAAACTGCAGGAACTACAAACCGGCAGTAGGAAACAGACTGAGAAATCAGAGTAAAAATTTCTCCTGCAACCCGTTCCGTTTCTGCTAGATGAAAGAACGTCTCTCCACATGCTCAGTTCTGAGAGTTAAGTGTGTGTGAAAGCCGTCCTTCACCTAGCTTGTTGGGAACACATAGTTTCTTTTCACTTGCAATATCCACTCCAAACATATATATGGGGAGGTTCTATCTCCAACTCGGTTTTACAGTGAAAACTGCAGGAACTTCAAACCGGCAACAGGGCACAGACTGAGAAACCAGAGTAAAAGTTTCTCCTGCAACCAGTTCCCTTTTTGCCAGATGAACGAAAGTATCTCCACATGCCCAGTTCTGAGAGATAAGTGTGTGTGAAAGCCGGCCTTCACCTAGCTTTTTGGGAACACAAAGTTTCTTTTAAGTTGCAAACTCCACTCCATACATATATATGGTGTGGTACAAGCTCCAACTTGGTTTTACAGTTAAAAACTGCAGGAAATTCAAACCGGAAGTAGGAAACAGACTGAGAAACTAGAGTAAAAGTTTCTCCTGCAACGGGTTCCCTTTGTGCTAGAAGAACGAACGTCTCTCCACATGCTCAGTTCTGAGAGATATGTGTGTGTGAAAGCCGTCCTTCACCTAGCTTGTTTTGAACACAAAGCTTCTTTTCGCTTGTAATCTCCACTCCATACATATATATGGGGAGGTACAAGCTCCAACTCGGTTTTACAGTGAAAACAGCAGGAACTTCAAACCGGCACTAGGAAACACACTGAGAAAGCAGATTAAATATTTCTCCTGCAAAACGTTCCCTTTGTGCTAGATGAACGAACGTCTCTCCACATGCTCAGTTCTGAGAGATAAGTGTATTTAAAAGCCGTCCTTCTCCTAGCTTGTTGGGAACACAAAGATTCTTTTCACTTGCAAACTCCACTCCATACATATATATGGGGAAATACTAGCTCCAACTCGGTTTTACAGTGAAAACTGCAGGATCTTCAAACCGGCACTAGGAAACAGACTGAGAAAGCAGAGTAAAAGTTTCTCCTGCACCCCGTTCCCTTTGTGCTAGATGAACGAACGTCTCTCTACATGCTCAGTTCTGAGAGATTATTGTGTGTGAAAGCCGGCCTTCACGTAGCTTGTTGGGAACACAAAGTTTCTTTTCAATTGCAAACTCCACTCCATACATATATATGGGGAGGTACTAGGTCCAAATCGGTTTTACAGTGAAAACTGCAGGAACTTCAAACCGGCAACAGGAAACAGACTGAAAAACCAGGGTAAAAGTTTCTCCTGCAATCCGTTCCCTTTGTGCTAGATGAACGAACGTCTCTCCACATGCTCAGTTTTGAGAGATAAGTGTGTGTGAAAGCCGTCCTTCAAATAGCTTGTTGGTAACACAAAGTTTCTTTTCAGGTGCAAACTCCATTCCATACATATATATGGGGAGGTACAAGCTCCAAATCTTTTTTACAGTGAAAACTGCAGGAACTTCAAACCGGCAGTAGGAACCAGACTGAGAACCAGAGTAAAAGTTTCTCCTGCCACCCGTTCCTTTGTGGTAGATGAACGAACGTCTCTCCAAATGCTCAGTTCTGAGAGATACGTGTGTATGAAAGCCGTTCTTCGCCTAACTTTTTGGGAACACAAAGTTTCTTTTCAGTTGCAAACTCCACTCTATACATATATAAGAGGAGATACTAGCTCCAACTCGGTTTTACAGTTAAAACTGCAGGAACTTCAAACCGGCAACAGGAAACAGACTGAGAAACCAGAATAAAAGTTTCTCCTGCAACCAGTTCCCTTTGTGCTAGATGAACGAACTTCTCTCCACATGCTCATTTCTGAGAGATAAGTGTGTGTGAAACCCGTCCTTCACCTAGCTTGTTGGGAACACATAGTTTCTTTTCACTTGCAAACACCACTCCATACATACCTATGGGGAGGTACTAGCTCCAACTCGGTTTTACAGTGAAAACTGAAGGAACTTCAAACCGGCAACAGGAAACAGACTGAGAAACCAGAGTAAAAGTTTCCCCAGCAACCCGTTCCCTTTGTGCTAGATGAACGCACGTCTCCGAATCTGCTCAGTTCTGAGAGATAAGTGTGTGTGAAAGCCGTCCTTCACCTAGCTTGTTGGGAACACATAGTTTCTTTTCACTTGCAATATCCACTCCAAACATATATATGGGGAGGTTCTATCTCCAACTCGGTTTTACAGTGAAAACTGCAGGAACTTCAAACCGGCAACAGGGCACAGACTGAGAAACCAGAGTAAAAGTTTCTCCTGCAACCAGTTCCCTTTTTGCCAGATGAACGAAAGTATCTCCACATGCCCAGTTCTGAGAGATAAGTGTGTGTGAAAGCCGTTCTTCACCTAGCTTTTTGGGAACACAAAGTTTCTTTTAAGTTGCAAACTCCACTCCATACATATATATGGTTTGGTACAAGCTCCAACTTGGTTTTACAGTGAAAACTGCAGGAAATTCAAACCGGCAGTAGGAAAAAGACTGAGAAACTAGAGTAAAAGTTTCTCCTGCAACGGGTTCCCTTTGTGCTAGATGAACGAACGTCTCTCCACATGCTCAGTTCTGAGAGATATGTGTGTGTGAAAGCCGTCCTTCACCTAGCTTGTTTTGAACACAAAGCTTCTTTTCTCTTGTAATCTCCACTCCATACATATATATGGGGAGGTACTAGCTCCAAATCGGTTTTACAGTGAAAACAGCAGGAACTTCAAACCGGCACTAGGAAAGAGACTGAGAAAGCAGAATAAAAGTTTCTCCTGCACCCCGTTCCCTTTGTGCTAGATGAACGAAAGTCTCTCTACATGCTCAGTTCTGAGAGATTATTGTGTGTGAAAGCCGTCCTTCACCTAGCTTGTTGGGAACACAAAGTTTCTTTTCACTTGCAAACACCACTCCATACATATATATGGGGAGGTACTAGCTCCAACTCGGTTTTACAGTGAAAACTGCAGGAACTTCAAACCGGCAACAGGAAACAGACTGAGAAACCAGAGTAAAAGTTTCTCCAGCAACCCGTTCCCTTTGTGCTAGATGAACGCACGTCTCCGCATCTGCTCAGTTCTGAGAGATAAGTGTGTGTGAAAGCCGTCCTTCACCTAGATTGTTGGGAAAACAAAGTTTCTTTTCAATTGCAATCTCCACTCCATACATATAAATGGGGAGGTTCTAGCTCCAACTCGGTTTTACATTGAAAACTGCAGGAACTTCAAACCGGTAAAAGGACACAGAATGAGAAACCAGAGTAAAACTTAACCCTGCAACCGTTCCCTTTGACCCACATGAACGAATGTATCTCCACATGCTCAATTCTGAGAGATAAGTGTGTGTGAAAGCCGTCCTTCACCTAGCTTTTTGGGAACACAAAGTTTCTTTTCAACTGCAAACTGCACTCCATACATATATATGGGGAGGTACAAGCTCCAACTCGGTTTTACAGTCAAAACTGCAGGAACTTCAAACCGGCACTAGGACACAGACTGAGAATCCAGAGTAAAAGTTTCTCCTGCAACCATTTCCCTTTGTGCTAGATGAACGAACCTCTCCCACTTGCTGAGTTCTGAGAGATAAGTGTGTGTGAAAGCCGTCCTTCACCTAGCTTGTTGGGAACACATAGTTTCTTTTCACTTGCAAACTCCACTCCATACATAAATATGGGGAGGTTCTAGCTCCAACTCGGTTTTACAGTGAAAACTTCAGGAACTTCAAACCGGCAGTAGGAAATAGACTGAGAAACCAGAGTAAAAGTTTCTCCTGCAACCCGTTCCCTTTGTGCTAGATGAACGAACGTCTCTCCACATGCTCAGTTTTGAGAGGTAAGTGTGTGTGAAAGCCTTACTTCACCTAGCTTGTTGGGAACACAAAGTTTCTTTTTACATGCAAACACCACTCCATTCATATATATGCTGAGGTACTAGCTCCAATCAGTTTTACAGTGAAAACTGCAGGAACATCAAACCGGCAGTAGGAAACAGACTGAGAAACCAGAGTAAAAATTTCTCCTGCAACCCGTTCCGTTTCTGCTAGATGAACGAACGTCTCTCCAAATGCTCAGTTCTGAGATATAAGTGTGTGTGAAAGCCGTCCTTCACCAAGCTTGTTGGGAACACAAAGTTTCTTGTCACTTGCAAACTCCACTCCATACATATATACAGTGAGGTTCTAGCTCCAACTGTGTTTTACAGTGAAAACTGCAGGAACTTCAATCCGGCACTAGGAAACAGACTGAGAAACCAGAGTAAAAGTTTCTCCTGCAACCCGTTCCCTTTGTGCTAGATGAACGAACGTCTCCCCACATGCTCAGTTCTGAGAGATAAGTGTGTGTGAAAGCCGTCCTCCACATAGCTTGTTGGGAACACAAAGTTTCTTTTCACTTGCAAACCCCACTCCATACATATATATGGGGAGGTTCTAGCTCCAACTCGGTTTTACAGTGAAAAATGCAAGAAATACTAACCGGCACTTGGAAACAGACTGAGAAACCAGGGTAAATTTTCTCCTGCAACCCGTTCCCTTTGTGCTAGATGAACGAACGTCTCTCCATATGCTCAGTTCTGAGAGATAAGTGTGTGTGAAAGCCGTCCTTCACCTAGCTTTTTGGGAACACAAAGTATCTTTTCAGATGCAAACTCCACTCCATACATATATATGGGGAAATACTAGATCCAACTCGGTTTTACAATGAAAACTGCAGGAAATTCAAACCGGCACTAGGTATCAGACTGAGAAACCAGAGAAAAGTTTCTCCTGCAACCAGTTCCCTTTGTGCTAGATGAACGAACTTCTCTCCACATGCTCATTTCTGAGAGATAAGTGTGTGTGAAACCCGTCCTTCACCTAGCTTGTTGGGAACACATAGTTTCTTTTCACTTGCAAACAACACTCCATACATACATAAGGGGAGGTACTAGCTCCAACTCGGTTTTACAGTGAAAACTGCAGGAACTTCAAACCGGCAACAGGAAACAGACTGAGAAACCAGAGTAAAAGTTTCTCCAGCAACCCGTTCCCTTTGTGCTAGATGAACGCCCGTCTCCGAATCTGCTCAGTTCTGAGAGATAAGTGTGTGTGAAAGCCGTCCTTCACCTAGCTTGTTGGGAACACATAGTTTCTTTTCACTTGCAATATCCACTCCAAACAAATATATGGGGAGGTTCTATCTCCAACTCGGTTTTACAGTGAAAACTGCAGGAACTTCAAACCGGCAACAGGGCACAGACTGAGAATCCAGAGTAAAAGTTTCTCCTGCAACCAGTTCCCTTTTTGCCAGATGAACGAAAGTATCTCCACATGCCCAGTTCTGAGAGATAAGTGTGTGTGAAAGCCGTTCTTCACCTAGCTTTTTGGGAACACAAAGTTTCTTTTAAGTTGCAAACTCCACTCCATACATATATATGGTTTGGTACAAGCTCCAACTTGGTTTTACAGTGAAAACTGCAGGAAATTCAAACCGGCAGTAGGAAAAAGACTGAGAAACTAGAGTAAAAGTTTCTCCTGCAAAGGGTTCCCTTTGTGCTAGATGAACGAACGTCTCTCCACATGCTCAGTTCTGAGAGATATGTGTGTGTGAAAGCCGTCCTTCACCTAGCTTGTTTTGAACACAAAGCTTCTTTTCTCTTGTAATCTCCACTCCATACATATATATGGGGAGGTACTAGCTCCAAATCGGTTTTAAAGTGAAAACAGCAGGAACTTCAAACCGGCACTAGGAAAGAGACTGAGAAAGCAGAATAAAAGTTTCTCCTGCACCCCGTTCCCTTTGTTCTAGATGAACGAACGTCTCTCTACATGCTCAGTTCTGAGAGATAAGTGTATTTAAAAGCCGTCCTTCTCCTAGCTTGTTGGGAACACAAAGATTCTTTTCACTTGCAAACTCCACTCCATACATATATATGGGGAAATACTAGCTCCAACTCGGTTTTACAGTGAAAACTGCAGGATCTTCAAACTGGCACTAGGAAACAGACTGAGAAAGCAGAGTAAAAGTTTCTCCTGCACCCCGTTCCCTTTGTGCTAGATGAATGAAATTCTCTCTACATGCTCAGTTCTGAGAGATTATTGTGTGTGAAAGCCGTCCTTCACCTAGCTTGTTGGGAACACAAAGTTTCTTTTCAATTGCAAACTCCACTCCATACATATATATTGGGAGGTACTAGGTCCAAATCGGTTTTACAGTGAAAACTGCAGGAACTTCAAACCGGCAACAGGAAACAGACTGAAAAACCAGGGTAAAAGTTTCTCCTGCAAACCGTTCCCTTTGTGCTAGATGAAGGAACGTCTCTCCACATGCTCAGTTTTGAGAGATAAGTGTGTGTGAAAGCCGTCCTTCAAATAGCTTGTTGGTAACACAAAGTTTCTTTTCAGGTGCAAACTCCATTCCATACATATATATGGGGAGGTACTAGCTCCAAATATTTTTTACAGTGAAAACTGCAGGAACTTCAAACTGGCAGTAGGAAACAGACTGAGAAACCAGAGTAAAAGTTTCTCCTGCCACCCGTTCCCTTTGTGGTAGATGAACGAACGTCTCTCCAAATGCTCAGTTCTGAGAGATACGTGTGTGTGAAAGCCGTTCTTCGCCTAACTTTTTGGGAACACAAAGTTTCTTTTCACTTGCAAACACCACTCCATACATATATATGGGGAGGTACTAGCTCCAACTCGGTTTTACAGTGAAAACTGCAGGAACTTCAAACCGGCAGTAGGAAACAGACTGAAAAACCAGAGTAAAAGTTTCTCCTGCAACCCTTTCCCTTTGTGCTGGATGAACGAACTTCTCTCCACATGCTCAGTTCTGAGAGATAAGTGTGTGTGAAAGCCGTCCTTCACCTAGCTTGTTGGGAACACATATTTTCGTTTCAATTGCCAACTCCACTCCATACATATATATGGGGAGGTACTAGCTCCAACTCGGTTTTACAGTGAAAACTGCAGGAACTTCAAACCGGCACTACGAAACAGACTGAGAAACCAGAGTAAAATTTTTTCCTGCAAACCTTTCCCTTTATGCTAGATGAACGAACGTCTCTCCACATGCTCAGTTCTGAGAGATAATTGTGTGTGAAAGCCGCCTTCAACTAGCTTGTTGGGAAAACAAAGTTTCTATTCAGTTGCAAACCCCACTCCGTACATATATATGGGAGTTACTACTTCCAACTCTGTTTTACAGTGAAAACTGCAGGAACTCCAAACCGGCACTAGGAAACAGATTGAGAAACCAGAGTAAAAGTTTCTCCTGCAACCCGTTCCCTTTGTGCTAGATGAACGAACGTCTCTCCACATGCTCAGTTCTGAGAGATAAGTGTGTGTGAAAGCCGACCTTCACCTAGCTTGTTGGGAACACAAAGTTTCTTTTCAGTTGCAAACTACACTCCATATATATATATATGGGTAGGTACAAGATCCAAATCGGTTTTACAGTGAAAACTGCAGGAAATTCAAACCGGCACTAGGAAACAGACTGTGAAACCAGAATAAAATTTTCTCCTGCAACCAGCTCCCTTTGTGCTAGATGAACGGAAGTCTCTCCACATGCTCAGTTCTGAGAGATAATTGTGTTTGAAAGCCGTCCTTCACCTAGGTTGTTGGGAAAACAAAGTTTGTTTTCAGTTGCAAACTCCACTCCATACATATATATGGGGAGGTACTAGCTCCAACTCGGTTTTGCAGTGATAACTGCACGAACTTCAAACCGGCAACAGGAAAAAGACTGAGAAATCAGAGTAAAAGTTTCTCCTGCAACCTGTTCCCTTTGTGCTAGATGAACGAACGTCTCTCCACATGCTCAGTTCTGAGAGCTAAGTGTGTGTGAAAGCCGTCCTTCACCTAGCTTGTTGGGAACACATAGATTCTTTTCACTTGCCAACACCACTCCATACATATATATGGGGAGGTACTAGCTCCAACTCTCTTTTACAGTGAAAACTACAGGAACTTCAAACCGGTACTAGGAAACAGACTGAGAAACCAGAATAAAATTGTCTCTTGCAACCAGTTCCCTTTGTGCTAGATGAACTAAAGTCTTTCCATATGCTCAGTTCTGAGAGATAATTGTGTGTGAAAGCCGTCCTTCACCTAGCTTTTTAGGAACACAAAGTTTCTTTTCAGTTGCAAACTCCACTCCATACATATATATAAGGGGAGGTAATAGCTCCAACTCGGTTTTACAGTGAAAACTGCAGGAACTTCAAACCTTCAGTAGGAAACAGACTGAGAAACCAGAGTAAAAGTTTCGCCTGCAAACCGTTCCCTTTGTGCTGGATGAACGAACGTCTCTCCACATGCTCAGTTCTGAGAGATAAGTGTGTGTGAAAGCCGTCCTTCACCTAGCTTGTTGGGAACACAAAGTTTCTTTTCAGTTGCAAACTCCACTCCATACATATATATGGGGAGGTACTAACTCCAAATCGGTTTTAAAGTGAAAACTGCACGAACTTCAAACCGTCAGTAGGAAACAGAATGAGAAACCAGAGTAAAAGTTTCTCCTGTAAACCTTTCCATTATTGCTGGATGAACGAACGTCTCTCCACATGCTCAGTTCTGAGAGATAAGTGTGTGTGAAAGCCGTTCTTAACCTAGCTTGTTGGGAACACATAGTTTCTTTTCACTTGCCAACTCCACTCCGTAGATATATATAGGTAGGTACTAGCTCCAACTCTGTTTTACAGTGAAAACTGCAGGAAATTCAAGCCAGCACTAGGAAACAGACTGAGAAACCGGAGTAATAGTTTCTCCAGCAAACCGTTCCCTTTGTGCTAGATGAACGAACGTCTCTCCACATAATCAGTTCTGAGAGATAAGTGTGTGTGAAAGGCGTCCTTCACCTAGCTTGTTGGGAAAACATAGTTTCTTTTCACTTGCAAAATCCACTCCATACAAATATATGGGGAGGTACTAGCTCCAACTGTGTTTTACAGTGAAAACTGCAGGAAATTCAAACCGGCACTAGGAAACAGACTGAGAAACCAGAGAAAAAGTTTCTCCTGCACCCGTTCCCTTTGTGCTAGATGAACGAACGTCTCACCAAATGCTCAGTTCTGAGAGATATGTGTGTTTGATAGCCGTCCTTCACCTAGCTTGTTGGGAACACAAATTTTCTTTTCAGTTGAAAACTTCACTCCAAACATTTATATATGGGGAGGTACTAGCTCTAACTCCGTTTTACAGTGAAAATTGCAGGAACTTCAAACCGGCAGTAGGAAACAGACTGAGAAACCAGAGTAAAAGTTTCTCCTGCAACCCGTTCCATTTGTGCTGGATGAACGAACTTCTCTCCACATGCTCAGTTCTGAGAGATATGTGTGTGTGAAAGCCGTCCTTCACCGAGCTTGTTGGGAACACATAGTTTCTTTTCAATTGCCAACTCCACTCCATACATATATATGGGTAGGTTCTAGCTCCAACTCGGTTTTACAGTGAAAACTTCAGGAACTTCAAACCGGCACTAGGAAACAGACAGAAACCAGAGAAAATTTTCTCCAGCAACCCGTTCTCTTTGTGCTAGATGAACGAACGTCTCTCCACATGCTCAGTTCTGAGAGATAAGTGTGTGTGAAAGCCGACCTTCACCTAGCTTGTTGGGAACACAAAGTTTCTTTTCAGTTGCAAACTACACTCCATATATATACATATGGGTAGGTACAAGATCCAACTCGGTTTTACAGTGAAAACTGCAGGAAATTCAAACCGGCACTAGGAAACAGACTGAGAAACCAGAATAAAATTTTCTCCTGCAACCAGCTCCCTTTGTGCTAGATGAACGGAAGTCTCTCCACATGCTCAGTTCTGAGAGATAATTGTGTGTGAAAGCCGTCCTTCACCTAGGTTGTTGGGAAAACAAAGTTTGTTTTCAGTTGCAAACTCCACTCCATACATATATATGGGGAGGTACTAGCTCCAACTCGGTTTTGCAGTGATAACTGCACGAACTTCAAACCGGCAACAGGAAAAAGACTGAGAAATCAGAGTAAAAGTTTCTCCTGCAACCTGTTCCCTTTGTGCTAGATGAACGAACGTCTCTCCACATGCTCAGTTCTGAGAGCTAAGTGTGTGTGAAAGCCGTCCTTCACCTAGCTTGTTGGGAACACATAGATTCTTTTCACTTGCCAACACCACTCCATACATATATATGGGGAGGTACTAGCTCCAACTCTCTTTTACAGTGAAAACTACAGGAACTTCAAACCGGTACTAGGAAACAGACTGAGAAACCAGAATAAAATTGTCTCTTGCAACCAGTTCCCTTTGTGCTAGATGAACTAAAGTCTTTCCACATGCTCAGTTCTGAGAGATAATTGTGTGTGAAAGCCGTCCTTCACCTAGCTTTTTAGGAACACAAAGTTTCTTTTCAGTTGCAAACTCCACTCCATACATATATATAAGGGGAGGTAATAGCTCCAACTCGGTTTTACAGTGAAAACTGCAGGAACTTCAAACCTTCAGTAGGAAACAGACTGAGAAACCAGAGTAAAAGTTTCGCCTGCAAACCGTTCCCTTTGTGCTGGATGAACGAACGTCTCTCCACATGCTCAGTTCTGAGAGATAAGTGTGTGTGAAAGCCGTCCTTCACCTAGCTTGTTGGGAACACAAAGTTTCTTTTCAGTTGCTAACTCCACTCCATACATATATATGGGGAGGTACTAACTCCAAATCGGTTTTAAAGTGAAAACTGCACGAACTTCAAACCGTCAGTAGGAAACAGAATGAGAAACCAGAGTAAAAGTTTCTCCTGTAAACCGTTCCATTATTGCTGGATGAACGAACGTCTCCCCACATGCTCAGTTCTGAGAGATAAGTGTGTGTGAAAGCCGTTCTTAACCTAGCTTGTTGGGAACACATAGTTTCTTTTCACTTGCCAACTCCACTCCGTAGATATATATAGGTAGGTACTAGCTCCAACTCTGTTTTACAGTGAAAACTGCAGGAACTTCAAGCCAGCACTAGGAAACAGACTGAGAAACCGGAGTAATAGTTTCTCCAGCAAACCGTTCCCTTTGTGCTAGATGAACGAACGTCTCTCCACATAATCAGTTCTGAGAGATAAGTGTGTGTGAAAGGCGTCCTTCACCTAGCTTGTTGGGAAAACATAGTTTCTTTTCACTTGCAAAATCCACTCCATACAAATATATGGGGAGGTACTAGCTCCAACTGTGTTTTACAGTGAAAACTGCAGGAAATTCAAACCGGCACTAGGAAACAGACTGAGAAACCAGAGAAAAAGTTTCTCCTGCAACCCGTTCCCTTTGTGCTAGATGAACGAACGTCTCACCAAATGCTCAGTTCTGAGAGATATGTGTGTGTGATAGCCGTCCTTCACCTAGCTTGTTGGGAACACAAATTTTCTTTTCAGTTGAAAACTCCACTCCAAACATTTATATATGGGGAGGTACTAGCTCTAACTCCGTTTTACAGTGAAAATTGCAGGAACTTCAAACCGGCAGTAGGAAACAGCCTGAGAAACCAGAGTAAAAGTTTCTCCTGCAACCCGTTCCATTTGTGCTGGATGAACGAACTTCTCTCCACATGCTCAGTTCTGAGAGATATGTGTGTGTGAAAGCCGTCCTTCACCGAGCTTGTTGGGAACACATAGTTTCTTTTCAATTGCCAACTCCACTCCATACATATATATGGGTAGGTTCTAGCTCCAACTCGGTTTTACAGTGAAAACTTCAGGAACTTCAAACCGGCACTAGGAAACAGACAGAAACCAGAGAAAATTTTCTCCAGCAACCTGTTTTCTTTGTGCTAGATGAACGAACGTCTATCCACATGCTCAGTTCTGAGGGATAAGTGTGTGTGAAAGCCGTCCTTCAACTAGCTTGTTGGGAACACAAAGTTTCTTTTCAGTTGCAAACTCCACTCCATACATATATATGGGGAGGTGCTAGCTCCAAATCGGCTTTACAGTGAAAACTGCAGGAACTTCAAACCGGCACTAGGAAACAGACTGAGAAACCAGAGTAAAATTTTCTCATGCAACCCGTTCCTTTTGTGCTAGATGAACGAACGTCTCTCCACATGCTCAGTTCTGAGAGATAAGTGTGTGTGGAAGCCGTCCTTCAACTAGCTTGTTGGGAACACAAAGTTTCTTTTCAGTTGCAAACTGCACTCCATAAATATATATGGGGAGGTGCTAGCTCCAACTCGGTTTTACAGTGAAAACTGCAGGAACTTCAAACCGGCAATAGGAAACAGAGTGAGAATTCAGAGTAAAAGTTTCTCCTGCAAACCGTTCCCTTTGTGCTAGATGAACGAATGTCTCTCCACATGCTCAGTTCTGAGAGATAATTGTGTGTGAAAGCCGTCCTTCACCTAGCTTATTGGGAACACATAGTTTCTTTTCACTTGCCAACTCCAATCCATACATATTTATGGGAAGGTACTAGCTCCAACACGGTTTTACAGTGAAAACTGCATGAAATTCAAACCGGCACTAGGAAACAGACTGAGAAACCAGAGTAAAATTTTCTCCTGCAACCCGTTCCGTTTGTGCTAGATGAACGAACGTCTCTCCACATGCTCAGTTCTGAGAGATATGTGTGTGTGAAAGCCGTCCTTCACCTACCTTTTTGGGAACACAAAGTTCCTTTTCAGTTGCACACTCCACTCCAAACATTTATATATGGGGAGGTACTAGCTCTAACTCGGTTTTACAGTGAAAACTGCAGGAACTTCAAACCGGCAGTAGGAAACAGACTGAGAAAACAGAGTAAAATTTCTCCTGCAACCCGTTCCCTTTGTGCTGGATGAACGAACTTCTCTCCACATGCTCAGTTCTGAGAGATAATTGTGTGTGGAAGCCGTCCTTCACCTTGCTTGTTGGGAACAAAAAGTTTCTTTTCAGTTGCAAACTCCACTCCATACATATATATGGGGAGGTGTTAGCCCCAACTCGGCTTTACAGTGAAAACTGCAGGAACTTCAAACCGGCACTAGGGAACAGACTGAAATACCAGATTAAAATTTTCTCCTGCAACCTGTTCCTTTTGTGCTAGATGAACGAAAGTCTCTCCACATGCTCAGTTCTGAGAGATAAGTGTGTGTGAAAGCCGTCCTTCACCTAGCTTGTTGGGAACACAAAGTTTCTTTTCAGTTGCAAACTCCACTCCATACATATATATGGGGAGGTGCTAGCTCCAACTCGGTTTTACAGTGAAAATTGCAGGAACTTCAAACCGGCACTAGGAAACAGACTGAGAAACCAGAGTAAAATTTTCTCCTGCAACCTGTTCCTTTTGTGCTAGATGAACGAACGTCTCTCCACATGCTCAGTTCTGAGAGATAAGTGTGTGTGAAAGCCGACCTTCACCTAGCTTGTTGGGAACACAAAGTTTCTTTTCAGTTGCAAACTACACTCCATATATATACATATGGGTAGGTACAAGATCCAACTCGGTTTTACAGTGAAAACTGCAGGAAATTCAAACCGGCACTAGGAAACAGACTGAGAAACCAGAATAAAATTTTCTCCTGCAACCAGCTCCCTTTGTGCTAGATGAACGGAAGTCTCTCCACATGCTCAGTTCTGAGAGATAATTGTGTGTGAAAGCCGTTCTTCACCTAGGTTGTTGGGAAAACAAAGTTTGTTTTCAGTTGCAAACTCCACTCCATACATATATATGGGGAGGTACTAGCTCCAACTCGGTTTTGCAGTGATAACTGCACGAACTTCAAACCGGCAACAGGAAAAAGACTGAGAAATCAGAGTAAAAGTTTCTCCTGCAACCTGTTCCCTTTGTGCTAGATGAACGAACGTCTCTCCACATGCTCAGTTCTGAGAGCTAAGTGTGTGTGAAAGCCGTCCTTCACCTAGCTTGTTGGGAACACATAGATTCTTTTCACTTGCCAACACCACTCCATACATATATATGGGGAGGTACTAGCTCCAACTCTCTTTTACAGTGAAAACTACAGGAACTTCAAACCGGTACTAGGAAACAGACTGAGAAACCAGAATAAAATTGTCTCTTGCAACCAGTTCCCTTTGTGCTAGATGAACTAAAGTCTTTCCACATGCTCAGTTCTGAGAGATAATTGTGTGTGAAAGCCGTCCTTCACCTAGCTTTTTAGGAACACAAAGTTTCTTTTCAGTTGCAAACTCCACTCCATACATATATATAAGGGGAGGTAATAGCTCCAACTCGGTTTTACAGTGAAAACTGCAGGAACTTCAAACCTTCAGTAGGAAACAGACTGAGAAACCAGAGTAAAAGTTTCGCCTGCAAACCGTTCCCTTTGTGCTGGATGAACGAACGTCTCTCCACATGCTCAGTTCTGAGAGATAAGTGTGTGTGAAAGCCGTCCTTCACCTAGCTTGTTGGGAACACAAAGTTTCTTTTCAGTTGCAAACTCCACTCCATACATATATATGGGGAGGTACTAACTCCAAATCGGTTTTAAAGTGAAAACTGCACGAACTTCAAACCGTCAGTAGGAAACAGAATGAGAAACCAGAGTAAAAGTTTCTCCTGTAAACCGTTCCATTATTGCTGGATGAACGAACGTCTCTCCACATGCTCAGTTCTGAGAGATAAGTGTGTGTGAAAGCCGTTCTTAACCTAGCTTGTTGGGAACACATAGTTTCTTTTCACTTGCCAACTCCACTCCGTAGATATATATAGGTAGGTACTAGCTCCAACTCTGTTTTACAGTGAAAACTGCAGGAACTTCAAGCCAGCACTAGGAAACAGACTGAGAAACCGGAGTAATAGTTTCTCCAGCAAACCGTTCCCTTTGTGCTAGATGAACGAACGTCTCTCCACATAATCAGTTCTGAGAGATAAGTGTGTGTGAAAGGCGTCCTTCACCTAGCTTGTTGGGAAAACATAGTTTCTTTTCACTTGCAAAATCCACTCCATACAAATATATGGGGAGGTACTAGCTCCAACTGTGTTTTACAGTGAAAACTGCAGGAAATTCAAACCGGCACTAGGAAACAGACTGAGAAACCAGAGAAAAAGTTTCTCCTGCAACCCGTTCCCTTTGTGCTAGATGAACGAACGTCTCACCAAATGCTCAGTTCTGAGAGATATGTGTGTGTGATAGCCGTCCTTCACCTAGCTTGTTGGGAACACAAATTTTCTTTTCAGTTGAAAACTCCACTCCAAACATTTATATATGGGGAGGTACTAGCTCTAACTCCGTTTTACAGTGAAAATTGCAGGAACTTCAAACCGGCAGTAGGAAACAGACTGAGAAACCAGAGTAAAAGTTTCTCCTGCAACCCGTTCCATTTGTGCTGGATGAACGAACTTCTCTCCACATGCTCAGTTCTGAGAGATATGTGTGTGTGAAAGCCGTCCTTCACCGAGCTTGTTGGGAACACATAGTTTCTTTTCAATTGCCAACTCCACTCCATACATATATATGGGTAGGTTCTAGCTCCAACTCGGTTTTACAGTGAAAACTTCAGGAACTTCAAACCGGCACTTGGAAACAGACAGAAACCAGAGAAAATTTTCTCCAGCAACCTGTTCTCTTTGTGCTAGATGAACGAACGTCTATCCACATGCTCAGTTCTGAGGGATAAGTGTGTGTGAAAGCCGTCCTTCAACTAGCTTGTTGGGAACACAAAGTTTCTTTTCAGTTGCAAACTCCACTCCATACATATATATGGGGAGGTGCTAGCTCCAAATCGGCTTTACAGTGAAAACTGCAGGAACTTCAAACCGGCACTAGGAAACAGACTGAGAAACCAGAGTAAAATTTTCTCCTGCAACCCGTTCCTTTTGTGCTAGATGAACGAACGTCTCTCCACATGCTCAGTTCAGAGAGATAAGTGTGTGTGGAAGCCGTCCTTCAACTAGCTTGTTGGGAACACAAAGTTTCTTTTCAGTTGCAAACTGCACTCCATAAATATATATGGGGAGGTGCTAGCTCCAACTCGGTTTTACAGTGAAAACTGCAGGAACTTCAAACCGGCAATAGGAAACAGAGTGAGAATTCAGAGTAAAAGTTTCTCCTGCAAACCGTTCCCTTTGTGCTAGATGAACGAATGTCTCTCCACATGCTCAGTTCTGAGAGATAATTGTGTGTGAAAGCCGTCCTTCACCTAGCTTATTGGGAACACATAGTTTCTTTTCACTTGCCAACTCCAATCCATACATATTTATGGGAAGGTACTAGCTCCAACACGGTTTTACAGTGAAAACTGCATGAAATTCAAACCGGCACTAGGAAACAGACTGAGAAACCAGAGTAAAATTTTCTCCTGCAACCCGTTCTGTTTGTGCTAGATGAACGAACGTCTCTCCACATGCTCAGTTCTGAGAGATATGTGTGTGTGAAAGCCGTCCTTCACCTACCTTTTTGGGAACACAAAGTTCCTTTTCAGTTGCACACTCCACTCCAAACATTTATATATGGGGAGGTACTAGCTCTAACTCGGTTTTACAGTGAAAACTGCAGGAACTTCAAACCGGCAGTAGGAAACAGACTGAGAAAACAGAGTAAAATTTCTCCTGCAACCCGTTCCCTTTGTGCTGGATGAACGAACTTCTCTCCACATGCTCAGTTCTGAGAGATAATTGTGTGTGGAAGCCGTCCTTCACCTTGCTTGTTGGGAACAAAAAGTTTCTTTTCAGTTGCAAACTCCACTCCATACATATATATGGGGAGGTGTTAGCTCCAACTCGGCTTTACAGTGAAAACTGCAGGAACTTCAAACCGGCACTAGGAAACAGACTGAAATACCAGATTAAAATTTTCTCCTGCAACCTGTTCCTTTTGTGCTAGATGAACGAAAGTCTCTCCACATGCTCAGTTCTGAGAGATAAGTGTGTGTGAAAGCCGTCCTTCACCTAGCTTGTTGGGAACACAAAGTTTCTTTTCAGTTGCAAACTCCACTCCATACATATATATGGGGAGGTGCTAGCTCCAACTCGGTTTTACAGTGAAAATTGCAGGAACTTCAAACCGGCAGTAGGAAACAGACTGAGAAACCAGAGTAAAAGTTTCTCTTGCAACCCGTTCCTTTGTGCTGGATGAAAGAACGTCTCTTCACATGCTCAGTTCTTAGAGATAATTGTGTGTGAAAGCCGTCCTTCACCTAGCTTGTTGGGAACACAAAGTTTCTTTTCAGTTGCAAACTCCACTCCAAACATTTATATATGGGGAGGTACTAGCTCTAACTCGGTTTTACAGTGAAAACTGCAGGAACTTCAAACCGGCAGTAGGAAACAGACTGAAAAACCAGAATAAAATTTTCTCCTGCAACCAGCTCCCTTTGTGCTAGATGAACGGAAGTCTCTCCACATGCTCAGTTCTGAGAGATAATTGTGTGTGAAAGCCGTCCTTCACCTAGGATGTTGGGAAAACAAAGTTTGTTTTCAGTTGCAAACTCCACTCCATACATATATATGGGGAGGTACTAGCTCCAACTCGGTTTTGCAGTGATAACTGCACGAACTTCAAACCGGCAACAGGAAAAATACTGAGAAATCAGAGTAAAAGTTTCTACTGCAACCCGTTCCCTTTGTGCTAGATGAACGAACGTCTCTCCACATGCTCAGTTCTGAGAGCTAAGTGTGTGTGAAAGCCGTCCTTCACCTAGCTTGTTGGGAACACATAGATTCTTTTCACTTGCCAACACCACTCCATACATATATATGGGGAGGTACTAGCTCCAACTCTCTTTTACAGTGAAAACTACAGGAACTTCAAACCGGTACTAGGAAACAGACTGAGAAACCAGAATAAAATTGTCTCTTGCAACCAGTTCCCTTTGTGCTAGATGAACTAAAGTCTTTCCACATGCTCAGTTCTGAGAGATAATTGTGTGTGAAAGCCGTCCTTCACCTAGCTTTTTAGGAACACAAAGTTTCTTTTCAGTTGCAAACTCCACTCCATACATATATATAAGGGGAGGTAATAGCTCCAACTCGGTTTTACAGTGAAAACTGCAGGAACTTCAAACCTTCAGTAGGAAACAGACTGAGAAACCAGAGTAAAAGTTTCGCCTGCAAACCGTTCCCTTTGTGCTGGATGAACGAACGTCTCTCCACATGCTCAGTTCTGAGAGATAAGTGTGTGTGAAAGCCGTCCTTCACCTAGCTTGTTGGGAACACAAAGTTTCTTTTCAGTTGCAAACTCCACTCCATACATATATATGGGGAGGTACTAACTCCAAATCGGTTTTAAAGTGAAAACTGCACGAACTTCAAACCGTCAGTAGGAAACAGAATGAGAAACCAGAGTAAAAGTTTCTCCTGTAAACCGTTCCATTATTGCTGGATGAACGAACGTCTCTCCACATGCTCAGTTCTGAGAGATAAGTGTGTGTGAAAGCCGTTCTTAACCTAGCTTGTTGGGAACACATAGTTTCTTTTCACTTGCCAACTCCACTCCGTAGATATATATATGTAGGTACAAGCTCCAACTCTGTTTTACAGTGAAAACTGCAGGAACTTCAAGCCAGCACTAGGAAACAGACTGAGAAACCGGAGTAATAGTTTCTCCAGCAAACCGTTCCCTTTGTGCTAGATGAACGAACGTCTCTCCACATAATCAGTTCTGAGAGATAAGTGTGTGTGAAAGGCGTCCTTCACCTAGCTTGTTGGGAAAACATAGTTTCTTTTCACTTGCAAAATCCACTCCATACAAATATATGGTGAGGTACTAGCTCCAACTGTGTTTTACAGTGAAAACTGCAGGAAATTCAAACCGGCACTAGGAAACAGACTGAGAAACCAGAGAAAAAGTTTCTCCTGCACCCGTTCCCTTTGTGCTAGATGAACGAACGTCTCACCAAATGCTCAGTTCTGAGAGATATGTGTGTGTGATAGCCGTCCTTCACCTAGCTTGTTGGGAACACAAATTTTCTTTTCAGTTGAAAACTCCACTCCAAACATTTATATATGGGGAGGTACTAGCTCTAACTCCGTTTTACAGTGAAAATTGCAGGAACTTCAAACCGGCAGTAGGAAACAGACTGAGAAACCAGAGTAAAAGTTTCTCCTGCAACCCGTTCCATTTGTGCTGGATGAACGAACTTCTCTCCACATGCTCAGTTCTGAGAGATATGTGTGTGTGAAAGCCGTCCTTCACCGAGCTTGTTGGGAACACATAGTTTCTTTTCAATTGCCAACTCCACTCCATACATATATATGGGTAGGTTCTAGCTCCAACTCGGTTTTACAGTGAAAACTTCAGGAACTTCAAACCGGCACTAGGAAACAGACAGAAACCAGAGAAAATTTTCTCCAGCAACCCGTTCTCTTTGTGCTAGATGAACGAACGTCTATCCACATGCTCAGTTCTGAGGGATAAGTGTGTGTGAAAGCCGTCCTTCAACTAGCTTGTTGGGAACACAAAGTTTCTTTTCAGTTGCAAACTCCACTCCATACATATATATGGGGAGGTGCTAGCTCCAAATCGGCTTTACAGTGAAAACTGCAGGAACTTCAAACCGGCACTAGGAAACAGACTGAGAAACCAGAGTAAAATTTTCTCCTGCAACCCGTTCCTTTTGTGCTAGATGAACGAACGTCTCTCCACATGCTCAGTTCTGAGAGAAAAGTGTGTGTGGAAGCCGTCCTTCAACTAGCTTGTTGGGAACACAAAGTTTCTTTTCAGTTGCAAACTCCACTCCATAAATATATATGGGGAGGTGCTAGCTCCAACTAGGTTTTACAGTGAAAACTGCAGGAACTTCAAACCGGCAGTAGGAAACAGACTGAGAAACCAGAGAAAAAGTTTCTCCTGCAACCCGTTCCTTTTGTGCTGGATGAAAGAACGTCTCTCCACATGCTCAGTTCGGAGAGATAATTGTGTGTGAAAGCCGTCCTTCACCTAGCTTGTTGGGAACACAAAGTTTCTTTTCAGTTGCAAACTCCACTCCAAACATTTATATATGGGGAGGTACTAGCTCTAACTCGGTTTTACAGTGAAAACTGCAGGAACTTCAAACCAGCACTAGGAAACAGATTGAGAAACCAGAGAAAAAGTTTCTCCTACAACCCGTTCCCTTTGTGCTAGATGAACGAAAGTCTCTCCTCATGCTCAGTTCTGAGAGATAAGTGTGTGTGAAAGCCGAACTTCACCTAGCTTGTTGGGAACACAAAGTTTCTTTTCAGTTGCAAACTCCACTCCATCTATATATATATGGGGAAGTACTAGATCCAACTCGGTTTTACAGTGAAAACTGCAGGAAATTCAAACCGGCACTAGGAAACAGACTGAGAAACCAGAGTAAAAGTTTCTCCTGCAACCCGTTCCCTTTGTGCTAGATGATCGAACGTCTCTACAAAAGCTCAGTTCTGAGAGATAAGTGTGTATGAAAGCCGTCCTTCACCTAGCTTTTTGGGAAAACAAAGTATGTTTTCATTTGCAAACTCCACTCCATATATATATATGGGGAGGTACTAGCTCCAACTCGATTTTACAGTGATAACTGCACGAACTTCAAACCGGCAACAGGAAAAAGTCTGAGAAATCAGAGTAATAGTTTCTAATGCCACCCGTTCCCTTTGTCCTAGATGAACGAACTTCTCTCCACATGCTCAGTTCTGAGAGCTAAGTCTGTGTTAAAGCCGTCCTTACATTAGCTTGTTGGGAACACATAGAATCTTTTCACTTGCCAAATCCACTCCATACATATATATGGGGAGGTGCTAGCTCCAAATCTGTTTTACAGTGAAAACTGCAGGAACTTCAAGCCGGAACTAGGAAACAGACTGAGAAACCAGAGTAAAAGTTTCTCCTGCAACCCGTTCCCTTTTTGCTAGATGAACGAACGTCTCTCCACATGCTCAGTTCTGAGAGATAAGTGTGTGTGAAAGCCGTTCTTCACCTAGCTTGTTGGGAACACAAAGTTTCTTTTCAGTTGCAAACTCCACTCCATACATATATATGGGGAGGTGCTATCTCCAACTCGGTTTTACAGTGAAAACTGAAGGAACATCAAACCGGCACTAGGAAACAGACAGAGAAATCAGAGTAAAAGTTTTTCCTTCAACCCGTCTTTTGTGCTGGATGAACGAACGTCTCTCCACATGCTCAGTTCTGAGAGATAAGTGTGTGTGAAAGCCTTCCTTCAACTAGCTTGTTGGGAACACAAAGTTCCTTTTCAGTTGCAAACTCCACTCCATACATATATATGGAGAGGTGCTAGCTCCAACTCGGTTTTACAGTGAAAACTGCAGGAACTTCAAGCCGGCACTAGGAAACAGACTGAGAAACCTGAGTAAAAGTTTCTCCTGCAACCCGTTCCCTTTTTGCTAGATGAATGAACGTCTCTCCACATGCTCAGTTCTGAGAAATAAGTGTGTGTGAAAGCCGTTCTTCACCTAGCTTGTTGGGAACACAAAGTTTCTTTTCAGATGCAAACTCCACTCCATACATATATATGGGGAGGTGCTATCTCCAACTCGGTTTTACAGTGAAAACTGCAGGAACTTCAAACCGGCACTAGGAAACAGACTGAGAAATCAGAGTAAAAGTTTTTCCTTCAACCCGTCTTTTGTGCTGGATGAACGAACGTCTCTCCACATGCTCAGTTCTGAGAGATAATTGTGTGTGAAAGCCATCCTTCAGCTAGCTTGTTGGGAACACAAAGTTTCTTTTCACTTGTAAACTCCACTCCATAAATATATAAAGGTAGGTACTAGCTCCAACTCGGTTTTACAGTGAAAACTGCAGGAATTTTATACCGGCACTAGGAAACAGACTTAGAAACCAGAGTAATAGTTTCTCCAGCAAACCGTTCCCTTTGTGCTAAATGAACGAACGTCTCTCCACATGCTCAGTTCTGAGAGATAAGTGTGTCTGAAAGCCGTCATTCACCTAGCTTGTTGGGAACACAAAGTTTCTTTTCAGTTGCAAAATCCACTCCATACATATATATATGGGGAGGTACCAGATCCAACACGGTTTTACAGTGAAAACTGCAGGAATTTCAAACCGGCACTAGGAAACAGACTGAGAAACCAGAGTAAAAGTTTCTCCTGCAACCCTTTCCCTTTCTGCTAGATGAACGAACGTCTCTACAAATGCTCATTTCTGAGAGATAAGTGTGTGTGAAAGCCGTCCTTCACCTAGCTTGTTGGGAACACAAAGTTTCTTTTCAGTTGCAAACTCCACTCCATACATATATATGGGGAGGTACTAGATTCCAACTCAGTTTTACAGTGAAAACTGCACGAATTTCAAAACGGCAATAGGAAACAGAGTGAGAATTCAGAGTAAAAGTTTCTCCTGCAAACCTTTCCCTTTGTGCTTGATGAACGAACGTCTCTCCACATGCTCAGTTCTGAGATATAAGTGTGTGTGAAAGACGTCCTTCACCTAGCTTATTGGGAACACATAGTTTCTTTTCACTTGCCAACACAAATCCATACATATATATGGGGAGGTACAAGCTCCAACTCGGTTTTACAGTGAAAACTACAGGAACTTCAAACCGGCACTAGGAAACAGATTGGGAAACCAGAGTAAAATTTTCTCCTGCAACCCGTTCCCTTTGTGCTAGATGAACGAACGTCTCTCCACATGCTCAGTTCTGAGAGATATGTGTGTGTGAAAGCCGTCCTTCACCTAGCTTTTTGGGAACACAAAGTTCCTTTTCAGTTGCAAACTCCACTCCAAACTTTTATATATGGGGAGGTACTAGCTCTAACTCGGTTTTACAGTGAAAACCGCAGGAACTTCAAACCGGCAGTAGGAAACAGACTGAGAAAACAGAGTAAAAGTTTCTCCTGCAACCCGTTCCTTTTGTGCTGGATGAACGTACTTCTCTCCACATGCTCAGTTCTGAGAGATAAGTGTGTGTGAAAGCCGTCCTTCACCTAGCTTGTTGGGAACATATAGTTTCTTTTCAATTGAGAACTCCACTCCATACATATATATGGGGAGGTTCTAGCTCCAACAATGTTTTACAATGAAAACTGCAGGAACTTCAAACCGGCACTAGGAAACAGACAGAAACCAGAGAAAATTTTCTCCTGCAAACCGTTCCCTTTGTGCTAGATGAACGAACGTCTCTCCACATGCTAAGATCTGAGGGATAAGTGTGTGTGAAAGCCGTCCTTCAACTAGCTTGTTGGGAACACAAAGTTTCTTTTCAGTTGCAAACTCCACTCCATACATATATATGGGGAGGTGCTAGCTCCAACTCGGCTTTACAGTGAAAACTACAGGAACTTCAAACAGGCACTAGGAAACAGACTGAGAAACAAGATTTATATTTTCTCCTGCAACCCGTTCCCTTTTTGCTAGATGAACGAACGTCTCTCCAGATGCTCAGTTCTGAGAGATAAGTGTGTGTGAAAGCCGTTCTTCACCTAGCTTGTTGGGAAAACAAAGTTTCTTTTCAGTTGCAAACTCCACTCCATACATATATATGGGGAAGTGCTAGCTCCAACACGGTTTTACAGTGAAAACTGCAGGAACTTCAAACCGGCACTAGGAAACAGACTGAGAAACCAGAGTAAAAGTTTTTCATGCAACCCGTCCTTTGTGCTGGATGAACGAACGTCTCTCCACATGCTCAGTTCTGAGAGATAATTGTGTGTGAAAGCCATCCTTCAGCTAGCTTGTTGGGAACACAAAGATTCTTTTCACTTGCAAACTCCACTCCGTAGATATATATAGGTAGGTACTAGCTCAAACTCGGTTTTACAGTGAAAACTGCAGGAACTTTAAACTGGCACTAGGAAATAGACTTAGAAACCAGAGTAATAGTTTCTCCAGCAAACCGTTCTCTTTGTGCTAGATGAACGAACGTCTCTCCACATGCTCAGTTCTGAGAGGTAAGTGTGTGTTAAAGCCGTCCTTCACATAGCTTGTTGGGAACACAAAGTTACTTTTCACTTCCAAACTCCACTCCATACATATATATATGGGGAGGTACTAGATCCAACACGGTTTTACAGTGAAAACTGTAGGAAATTCAAATCGGCACTAGGAAACCGACTGAGAAACCAGAGTAATAGTTTCTCCTGCAACCCGTTCCATTTATGCTAGATGAACGAACGTCTCTACAATTGCTCAGTTCTGAGAGATAAGTGTGTGTGAAAGCCGTCCTTCACCTAGCTTGTTTGGAACAGAATGTTTCTTTTCAGTTGCAAACTCCACACCATACATATATATGGGGAGGTACTAGATTCCAACTCAGTTTTACAGTGAAAACTGCACGAATTTCAAACCGGCAATAGGAAACAGAGTGAGAATTCAGAGTAAAAGTTTCTCCTGCAAACCGTTCCCTTTGTGCTTGATGAACGAACGTCTCTCCACATGCTCAGTTCTGAGATATACTTGTGTGTGTAAGCCGTCCTTCACTTAGCTTATTTGGAACACATAGTTTCTTTTCACTTGCCAACTCCAATACATACATATATATGGGGAGGTACTAGCTCCAACTCGGTTTTACAGTGAAAACTACAGGAACATCAAACCGGCACTAGGAAAAAGACTGAGAAACCAGAGTAAAATTTTCTCCTGCAACCCGTTCCCTTTGTGCTAGATGAACGAACGTCTCTCCACATGCTCAGTTCTGAGAGATATGTGTGTGTGAAAGCCGTCCTTCACCTAGCTTTTTGGGAACACAAAGTTCCTTTTCAGTTGCAAACTCCACTCCAAACATTTATATATGGGGAGGTACTAGCTCAAACTCGGTTTTACAGTGAAAACTGCAGGAACTTCAAACCGGCAGTAGGAAACAGACTGAGAAACCAGAGTAAAAGTTTCTCCTGCAACCCGTTCCATTTGTGCTGGATGAATGAACTTCTCTCCACATGCTCAGTTCTGAGAGAGAATTGTGTGTGAAAGCCGTCCTTCACCGAGCTTGTTGGGAACACATAGATTCTGTTCAATTGCCAACTCCACTCCATACATATATATGGGGAGGTTCTAGCTCCAACTCGGTTTTACAGTGAAAACTTCAGGAACTTCAAACCGGCACTAGGAAACAGACAGAAACCAGAGAAAATTTTCTCCTGAAACCCGTTCCCTTTGTGCTAGATGAACGAACGTCTATCCACATGCTCAGATCTGAGGGATAAGTGTGTGTGAAAGCCGTCCTTCACCAAGCTTGTTGGGAACACAAAGTTTCTTTTCAGTTGCAAACTCCACTCCATACATATATATGGGGAGGTGCTAGCTCCAACTCGGCTTTACAGTGAAAACTGCAGGAACTTCAAACCGGCACTAGGAAACAGACTGAGAAACCAGATTAAAATTTTCTCCTGCAACCTGTTCCTTTTGTGCTAGATGAACGAACGTCTCTCCACATGCTCAGTTCTGAGGGATAAGTGTGTGTGGAAGCCGTCCTTCAACTAGCTTGTTGGGAACACAAAGTTTCTTTTCAGATGCAAACTCCACTCCATACATATATATGGGGAGGTGCTAGCTCCAACTCGGTTTTACAGTGAAAACTGCAGGAACTTCAAACCGGCAGTAGGAAACAGACTGGGAAACCAGAGTAAAAGTTTCTCCTGCAATCCGTTCCCTTTGTGCTGGATGAAAGAACGTCTCTCCACATGCTCAGTTCTGAGAGATAATTGTGTGTGAAAGCCGTCCTTCACCTAGCTTGTTGGGAACACAAAGTTTCTTTTCAGTTTCAAACTCCACTCCAAACATTTATATATGTGGAGGTACTAGCTCTAACTTGGTTTTACAGTGAAAACTGCAGGAACTTCAAACCGGCACTAGGAAACAGATTCAGAAACCAGAGTAAAAGTTTCTCCTGCAACCCGTTCCCTTTGTGCTAGATGAACGAAAGTCTCTCCACATGCTCAGTTCTGAGAGATAAGTGTGTGTGGAAGCCGTCCTTCAACTAGCTTGTTGGGAACACAAAGTTTCTTTTCAGTTGCAAACTTCACTCCATACATATATATAAGTGGAGGTAATAGTTCCAACTCGGTTTTACAGTGATAAATGCACGAACTTCAAACCGGCAACAGGAAAAAGACTGAGAAATCAGAGTAAAAGTTTCTAATGCAACCCGTTCCCTTTGTCTTAGATGAACGAACGTCTCTCCACATGCTCAGTTCTGAGAGCTAAGTGTGTGTGAAAGCCGTCCTTCACCTAGCTTGTTGGGAACACAAAGTTTCTTTTCAGTTGCAAACTCCACTCCATACATATATATGGGGAAGTGCTAGCTCCAACACGGTTTTACAGTGAAAACTGCAGGAACTTCAAACCGGCACTAGGAAACAGACTGAGAAACCAGAGTAAAAGTTTTTCATGCAACCCGTCCTTTGTGCTGGATGAACGAACGTCTCTCCACATGCTCAGTTCTGAGAGATAATTGTGTGTGAAAGCCATCCTTCAGCTAGCTTGTTGGGAACACAAAGTTTCTTTTCATTGCAAACTCCACTCCGTAGATATATATAGGTAGGTACTAGCTCAAACTCGGTTTTACAGTGAAAACTGCAGGAACTTTAAACTGGCACTAGTAAATAGACTTAGAAACCAGAGTAATAGTTTCTCCAGCAAACCGTTCTCTTTGTGCTAGATGAACGAACGTCTCTCCACATGCTCAGTTCTGAGAGATAAGTGTGTGTTAAAGCCGTCCTTCACATAGCTTGTTGGGAACACAAAGTTTCTTTTCACTTCCAAACTCCACTCCTTACATATATATATGGGGAGGTACTAGATCCAACACGGTTTTACAGTGAAAACTGTAGGAAATTCAAATCGGCACTAGGAAACAGACTGAGAAACCAGAGTAATAGTTTCTCCTGCAACCCGTTCCATTTATGCTAGATGAACGAACGTCTCTACAATTGCTCAGTTCTGAGAGATAAGTGTGTGTGAAAGCCGTCCTTCACCTAGCTTGTTTGGAACAGAATGTTTCTTTTCAGTTGCAAACTCCACACCATACATATATATGGGGAGGTACTAGATTCCAACTCAGTTTTACAGTGAAAACTGCACGAATTTCAAACCGGCAATAGGAAACAGAGTGAGAATTCAGAGTAAAAGTTTCTCCTGCAAACCGTTCCCTTTGTGCTTGATGAACGAACGTCTCTCCACATGCTCAGTTCTGAGATATACTTGTGTGTGTAAGCCGTCCTTCACTTAGCTTATTGGGAACACATAGTTTCTTTTCACTTGCCAACTCCAATCCATACATATATATGGGGAGGTACTAGCTCCAACTCGGTTTTACAGTGAAAACTACAGGAACATCAAACCGGCACTAGGAAAAAGACTGAGAAACCAGAGTAAAATTTTCTCCTGCAACCCGTTCCCTTTGTGCTAGATGAACGAACGTCTCTCCACATGCTCAGTTCTGAGAGATATGTGTGTGTGAAAGCCGTCCTTCACCTAGCTTTTTGGGAACACAAAGTTCCTTTTCAGTTGCAAACTCCACTCCAAACATTTATATATGGGGAGGTACTAGCTCTAACTCGGTTTTACAGTGAAAACTGCAGGAACTTCAAACCGGCAGTAGGAAACAGACTGAGAAACCAGAGTAAAAGTTTCTCCTGCAACCCGTTCCATTTGTGCTGGATGAACGAACTTCTCTCCACATGCTCAGTTCTGAGAGAGAATTGTGTGTGAAAGCCGTCCTTCACCGAGCTTGTTGGGAACACATAGATTCTGTTCAATTGCCAACTCCACTCCATACATATATATGGGGAGGTTCTAGCTCCAACTCGGTTTTACAGTGAAAACTTCAGGAACTTCAAACCGGCACTAGGAAACAGACAGAAACCAGAGAAAATTTTCTCCTGCAACCCGTTCCCTTTGTGCTAGATGAACGAACGTCTATCCACATGCTCAGATCTGAGGGATAAGTGTGTGTGAAAGCCGTCCTTCACCAAGCTTGTTGGGAACACAAAGTTTCTTTTCAGTTGAAAACACCACTCCATACATATATATGGGGAGGTGCTAGCTCCAACTCGGCTTTACAGTGAAAACTGCAGGAACTTCAAACCGGCACTAGGAAACAGACTGAGAAACCAGATTAAAATTTTCTCCTGCAACCTGTTCCTTTTGTGCTAGATGAACGAACGTCTCTCCACATGCTCAGTTCTGAGGGATAAGTGTGTGTGGAAGCCGTCCTTCACCTAGCTTGTTGGGAACACAAAGTTTCTTTTCAGATGCAAACTCCACTCCATACATATATATGGGGAGGTGCTAGCTCCAACTCGGTTTTACAGTGAAAACTGCAGGAACTTCAAACCGGCAGTAGGAAACAGACTGGGAAACCAGAGTAAAAGTTTCTCCTGCAATCCGTTCCCTTTGTGCTGGATGAAAGAACGTCTCTCCACATGCTCAGTTCTGAGAGATAATTGTGTGTGAAAGCCGTCCTTCACCTAGCTTGTTGGGAACACAAAGTTTCTTTTCAGTTTCAAACTCCACTCCAAACATTTATATATGTGTAGGTACTAGCTCTAACTTGGTTTTACAGTGAAAACTGCAGGAACTTCAAACCGGCACTAGGAAACAGATTCAGAAACCAGAGTAAAAGTTTCTCCTGCAACCCGTTCCCTTTGTGCTAGATGAACGAAAGTCTCTCCACATGCTCAGTTCTGAGAGATAAGTGTGTGTGGAAGCCGTCCTTCAACTAGCTGGTTGGGAACACAAAGTTTCTTTTCAGTTGCAAACTTCACTCCATACATATATATAAGTGGAGGTAATAGTTCCAACTCGGTTTTACAGTGATAAATGCACGAACTTCAAACCGGCAACAGGAAAAAGACTGAGAAATCAGAGTAAAAGTTTCTAATGCAACCCGTTCCCTTTGTCTTAGATGAACGAACGTCTCTCCACATGCTCAGTTCTGAGAGCTAAGTGTGTGTGAAAGCCGTCCTTCACCTAGCTTGTTGGGAACCCATAGATCTTTTCACTTGCCAAATCCACTCCATACATATATATGGGGAGGTACTAGCTCCAACTCGGTTTTACAGTGAAAACTGCAGGAACTTCAAACCGGCACTAGGAAACAGACTGAGAAACCAGAGTAAAAGTTTTTCCTGCAACCCGTCCTTTGTGCTGGATGAACGAACGTCTCTCATCATGCTCAGTTCTGAAAGATTATTGTGTGTGAAAGCCATCCTTCAGCTAGCTTGTTGGGAACACAAAGTTTCTTTTCACTTGCAAACTCCAATCCGTAGATATATATAGGTAGGTAATAGCTCCAACTCGGTTTTACAGTGAAAACTGCAGGAACTTTAAACCGGCACTAGGAAACAGACTTAGAAACCAGAGTAAAAGTTTCTCCAGCAAACCGTTCCCTTTGTGCTAGATGAACGAACGTCTCTCCACATGCTCATTTCTGAGAGATAAGTGTGTGTGAAAGCCGTCATTCACCTAGCTTGTTGGGAACACAAAGTTTCTTTTCAGTTGCAAAATCCACTCCATAAATATATATATGGGGAGGTACTAGATCCAACACGGTTTTACAGTGAAAACTGCAGGAAATTCAAACCGGAACTAGGAAACAGACTGAGAAACCAGAGTATAAGTTTCTCCTGCAACCCTTTCCCTTTCTGCTAGATGAATGAACGTCTCTTCAAATGCTCATTTCTGAGAGATAAGTGTGTGTGAAAGCCGTCCTTCACCTAGCTTGTTGGGAACACAAAGTTTCTTCTCAGTTGCAAACTCCAATCCATACATATATATGGGGAGGTACTAGTTTCCAACTAAGTTTTACAGTGAAAACTGCACGAATTTCAAACCGGCAATAGGAAACAGAGTGAGAATTCAGAGTAAAATTTCTCCTGCAAATCGTTCCTTTTGTGCTTGATGAACGAACGTCTCTACACATGCTCAGTTCTGAGAGATATGTGTGTGTGAAAGCCGTCCTTCACCTAGATTTTTGGGAACACAAAGTTCCTTTTCAGTTGCAAACTCCAATCCAAACATTTATATATGGGTAAGTACTTGCTCTAACTCGGTTTTACAGTGAAAACTGCAGGAACTTCAAACCGGCAGTAGGAAACAGACTGAGAAACCAGAGTAAAAGTTTCTTCTGCAAACCGTTCCCTTTGTGCTGGATGAACGAACTTCTCTCCACATGCTCAGTTCTGAGAGATATGTGTGTGTGAAAGCCGACCTTCACCTAGCTTGTTGGGAACACATAGTTTCTTTTCAATTGCCACCTCCACTCCATACATATATATGGGGAGGTTCTAGCTCCAACACGGTTTTACAGTGAAAACTGCATTAACTTCAAACTGGCACTAGGAAACAGACAGAAACCAGAGAAATTTTTCTCCTGCAACCCGTTCCCTTTGTGCTAGATAAACGAACGTCTCTCCACATGCTAAGTTCTGAGGGATAAGTGTGTGTGAAAGCCGTCCTTCACCTAGCTTGTTGGGAACACAAAGTTTCTTTTCAGTTGCAAACTCCTCTCCATACATATATATGGGGAGGTGCTTGCTCCAACTCGGCTTTACAGTGAAAACGGCAGGAACTTCAAACTGGCACTAGGAAACAGACTGAGAAACAAGATTAAAATTTTTTCTGCAACCCGTTCCCTTTTTGCTAGATGAACGAACGTCTCTCCACATGCTCAGTTCTGAGACAAAAGTGTGTGTGAAAGCCGTTCTTCACCTAGCTTGTTGGGAACACAAAGTTTCTTTTCAGTTGCAAACTCCATTCCATACATATATATGGGGAAGTGCTAGCTCCAACTCGGTTTTACAGTGAAAACTGCAGGAACTTCAAACCGGCACTAGGAAACAGACTGAGAAACCAGAGTAAAAGTTTTTCCTGCAACCCGTCCTTTGTGCTGGATGAACGAACGTCTCTCCACATGCTCAGTTCTGAGAGATAATTGTGTGTGAAAGCCATCCTTCAGCTAGCTTGTTGGGAACACAAAGTTTCTTTTCACTTGCAAACTCCACTCCGTGGATATATATAGGTAGGTACTAGCTCCTACTCGGTTTTACAGTGAAAACTGCAGGAACTTTAAACCGGCACTAGGAAACAGACTTAGAAACCAGAGAAATAGTTTCTCCAGCAAACCTTTCCCTTTGTGCTAGATGAACGAACGTCTCTCCACATGCTCAGTTCTGAGAGATAAGTGTGTGTTAAAGCCGTCATTCACCTAGCTTGTTGGGAAAACAAAGTTCCTTTTCAGTTGCAAAATCCACTCCATAAATATATATATGGGGAGGAACTAGATCCAACACGGTTTTACAGTGAAAACTGCAGGAAATTCAAACCGGCACTAGGAAACAGACTGAGAAACCAGAGTAAAAGTTTCCCCTGCAACCCTTTCCTTTTCTGCTAGATTAACGAACGTCTCTACAAATGCTCATTTCTGAGAGATAAGTGTGTGTGAAAGCCGTCCTTCACCTAGCTTGTTGGGAACACAAATTTTCTTTTCAGATGCAAAATCCACTCCATACATATATATGGGGTGGTACTAGATTCCAACTCAGTTTTACAGTGAAAACTGCACGAATTTCAAAACGGCAATAGGAAACATAGTGAGAATTCAGAGTAAAAGTTTCTCCTGCAAACCGTTCCCTTTGTGCTTGATGAACGAACGTCTCTCCACATGCTCAGTTCTGAGAGATAATTGTGTGTGAAAGCCGTCCTTCACCTAGGTTGTTGGTAACACAAAGTTTCTATTCAGTTGCAAACCCCACTCCGTACATTTATTTGGGTGGTACTAGCTCCAACTCGGTTTTACAGTGATAACTGCACGAACTTCATACCGGCAACAGGAAAAAGACTGAGAAATCAGAGTAAAAGTTTCTAATGCAACCCGTTCCCTTTGTCCTAGATGAACGAACGTCTCTCCACATGCTCAGTTCTGAGAGCTAAGTGTGTGTGAAAGCCGTCCTTCACCTAGCTTGTTGGGAACACATAGATTCTTTACACTTGCCAACTCCACTCCATAGATATATAAGGGGAGGTACTAGATCCAAATCACTTTTACAGTGAAAACTACAGGAACTTCAAACCGGCACTAGGAAACAGACTGAGAAACCAGAAAAAAATTTTCTCCTGCAACCAGTTCCCTTTGTGCTAGATGAACGAAAGTCTCTCCACATGCTCAGTTCTGGGAGATAATTGTGTGTGAAAGCCGTCCTTCACCTAGATTTTTGGGAACACAAATTTTCTTTTCAGTTGCAAACTCCACTCCATACATATATATGGGGAGGTACTAACTACAAATCGGTTTTACACTGAAAACTGCACGAACTTCAAACCGTCAGTAGGAAACAGACTGAGAAACCAGAGTAAAATTTCCCCTGTAACACGTTCCATTTTTGCTGGATGAACGAACGTCTCTCCACATGCTCAGTTCTGAGAGATAAGTGTGTGTGAAAGCCGTCCTTCACCTAGCTTGTTGGGAACACAAAGTTTCTTTTCACTTGCAAACTCCACTCCGTAGATATATATAGGTAGGTACTAGCTCCAACTCGGTTTTACAGTGAAAACTGCAGGAACTTCAAACCGGCATTAGGAAACAGACTGAGAAGCCATAATAAAAGTTTCCCCTGCAACCCGTTCCCTTTGTGCTGGATGAACGAAAGTCTCTCCACATGCTCAGATCTGAGAGAGAAGTTTGTGTGAAAGCCGTCATTCACCTAGCTTGTTGGGAACACAAAGTTTCTTTTCAGTTTGAAACTCCACTCCATACATATATATGGAGAGGTGCTAGCTCCAACTCGGTTTTACAGTGAAAACTGCAGGAACTTCAAGCCGGCACTAAGAAACAGACTGAGAAACCAGAGGAAAAGTTTCTCCTGCAACCGGTTTCCTTTTTGCTAGATGAACGAACGTCTCTCCACATGCTCAGTTCTGAGAGATAAGTGTGTGTGAAAGCCGTACTTCACCTAGCTTGTTGGGAACACAAAGATTCTTTTCAGTTGCAAACTCCATTCCATACATATATATGTGGAGGTGCTAGCTCCAACTCGGTTTTACAGTGAAAACTGCAGGAACTACAAACCGGCAGTAGGAATCAGCCAGAGAAACCAGAGTAAAAGTTTTTCCTGCAACCCGTCTTTTGTGCTGGATGAACGAACGTCTCTCCACATGCTCAGTTGTGAGAGATAATTGTGTGTGAAAGCCATCCTTCAGCTAGCTTGTTGGGAACACAAAGTTTCTTTTCACTTGCAAACTCCACTCCGTAGATATATATAGGTAGGTACTAGCCCCAACTCGGTTTTACAGTGAAAACTGCAGGAACTTTAAACCGGCACTAGGAAACACACTTAGAAACCAGAGTAATAGTTTCTCCAGCAAACCGTTCCCTTTGTGCTAGATGAACGAACGTCTCTCCACATGCTCAGTTCTGAGAGATAAGTGTGTCTGAAAGCCGGCATTCACCTAGCTTGTTGGGAACACAAAGTTTCTTTTCAGTTGCAAAATCCACTACATACATATATATATGGAGAGGTACTAGATCCAACACTGTTTTACAGTGAAAACTGCAGGATATTCAAACCGGCACTAGGAAACAGACTGAGAAACCAGAGTAAAAGTTTCTCCTGCAACCCGTTCCATATCTGCTAGATGAACGAACGTCTCTACAAATGCTCAGTTCTGAGAGATAAGTGTGTGTGAAAGCCGTCCTTCACCTAGCTTATTGGGAACACAAATTTTCTTTTCAGTTGCAAACTCCACTCCATACATATATATGGGGAGGTACTAGATTCCAAATCAGTTTTACAGTGAAAACTGCACGAATTTCAAACCGGCAATAGGAAACAGAATGAGAATTCAGAGTAAAAGTTTCTCATGCAAACCGTTCCCTTTGTGCTTGATGAACGAACGTCTCTCCACATGCTCAGTTCTGAGATATAAATGTGTGTGAAAGCCGTCCTTCACCTAGCTTATAGGGAACACATAGTTTCTTTTCACTTGCCAACTCCAATCCATACATATATATGGGGAGGTACTAGCTCCAACTCGGTTTTACAGTGAAAACTACAGGAACTTAAAACCGGCAGTAGGAAACAGACTGAGAAACCAAAGTAAAATTTTCTCCTGCAACCCGTTCCCTTTGTGCTAGATGAACGAACGTCTCTCCACATGCTCAGATCTGAGAGATATGTGTGTGTGAAAGCCGTCCTTCACCTAGCTTTTTGGCAACACAAAGTTCCTTTTCAGTTGCAAACTACACTCCAAACATTTATATATGGGGAGGTATTAGCTCTAACTCAGTTTTACAGTGAAAACTGCAGGAACTTCAAACCGGCAGTAGGAAACAGACTGAGAAACCAGAGTAAAAGTTTCTCCTACAACCCGTTTCCTTTGTGCTGGATGGACGAACTTCTCTCCACATGCTCAGTTCTGAGAGATAAGTGTGTGTGAAAGCCGTCCTTCAATTAGCTTGTTGGGAACACATAGTTTCTTTTCAATTACCAAATCCACTCCATACATATATATGGGGAGGTTCTAGCTCCAACTCGTCTCTACAGTGAAAACTGCAGGAACTTCAAACCGACACTTGGAAACAGACTGAGAAACCAGATTAAAATTTTCTCCTGGAACCCGTTCCTTTTATGCTAGATGAACGAAAGTCTCTCCACATGCTCAGTTCTGAGAGATAAGTGTGTGTGAAAGCCGTCCTTCACCTAGCTTGTTGGGAACACAAAGTTTCTTTTCAGTTGCAAACTCCACTCCAAACATTTATATATGGGGAGGTACTAGCTCTAACTCGGTTTTACAGTGAAAACTGCAGGAACTTCAAGCCGGCACTAAGAAACAGACTGAGAAACCAGAGGAAAAGTTTCTCCTGCAACCGGTTCCCTTTTTGCTAGATGAACGAACGTCTCTCCACATGCTCAGTTCTGAGAGATAAGTGTGTGTGAAAGCCGTACTTCACCTAGCTTGTTGGGAACACAAAGATTCTTTTCAGTTGCAAACTCCATTCCATACATATATATGTGGAGGTGCTAGCTCCAACTCGGTTTTACAGTGAAAACTGCAGGAACTTCAAACCGGCAGTAGGAATCAGACTGAGAAACCAGAGTAAAAGTTTTTCCTGCAACCCGTCTTTTGTGCTGGATGAACGAACGTCTCTCCACATGCTCAGTTGTGAGAGATAATTGTGTGTGAAAGCCATCCTTCAGCTAGCTTGTTGGGAACACAAAGTTTCTTTTCACTTGCAAACTCCACTCCGTAGATATATATAGGTAGGTACTAGCCCCAACTCGGTTTTACAGTGAAAACTGCAGGAACTTTAAACCGGCACTAGGAAACACACTTAGAAACCAGAGTAATAGTTTCTCCAGCAAACCGTTCCCTTTGTGCTAGATGAACGAACGTCTCTCCACATGCTCAGTTCTGAGAGATAAGTGTGTCTGAAAGCCGGCATTCACCTAGCTTGTTGGGAACACAAAGTTTCTTTTCAGTTGCAAAATCCACTACATACATATATATATGGAGAGGTACTAGATCCAACACTGTTTTACAGTGAAAACTGCAGGATATTCAAACCGGCACTAGGAAACAGACTGAGAAACCAGAGTAAAAGTTTCTCCTGCAACCCGTTCCATATCTGCTAGATGAACGAACGTCTCTACAAATGCTCAGTTCTGAGAGATAAGTGTGTGTGAAAGCCGTCCTTCACCTAGCTTATTGGGAACACAAATTTTCTTTTCAGTTGCAAACTCCACTCCATACATATATATGGGGAGGTACTAGATTCCAAATCAGTTTTACAGTGAAAACTGCACGAATTTCAAACCGGCAATAGGAAACAGAATGAGAATTCAGAGTAAAAGTTTCTCATGCAAACCGTTCCCTTTGTGCTTGATGAACGAACGTCTCTCCACATGCTCAGTTCTGAGATATAAGTGTGTGTGAAAGCCGTCCTTCACCTAGCTTATAGGGAACACATAGTTTCTTTTCACTTGCCAACTCCAATCCATACATATATATGGGGAGGTACTAGCTCCAACTCGGTTTTACAGTGAAAACTACAGGAACTTAAAACCGGCAGTAGGAAACAGACTGAGAAACCAAAGTAAAATTTTCTCCTGCAACCCGTTCCCTTTGTGCTAGATGAACGAACGTCTCTCCACATGCTCCGATCTGAGAGATATGTGTGTGTGAAAGCCGTCCTTCACCTAGCTTTTTGGCAACACAAAGTTCCTTTTCAGTTGCAAACTACACTCCAAACATTTATATATGGGGAGGTATTAGCTCTAACTCGGTTTTACAGTGAAAAATGCAGGAACTTCAAACCGGCAGTAGGAAACAGACTGAGAAACCAGAGTAAAAGTGTCTCCTACAACCCGTTTCCTTTGTGCTGGATGGACGAACTTCTCTCCACATGCTCAGTTCTGAGAGATAAGTGTGTGTGAATGCCGTCCTTCAATTAGCTTGTTGGGAACACATAGTTTCTTTTCAATTACCAAATCCACTCCATACATATATATGGGGAGGTTCTAGCTCCAACTCGTCTCTACAGTGAAATCTGCAGGAACTTCAAACCGACACTTGGAAACAGACTGAGAAACCAGATTAAAATTTTCTCCTGGAACCCGTTCCTTTTATGCTAGATGAACGAAAGTCTCTCCACATGCTCAGTTCTGAGAGATAAGTGTGTGTGAAAGCCGTCCTTCACCTAGCTTGTTGGGAACACAAAGTTTCTTTTCAGTTGCAAACTCCACTCCAAACATTTATATATGGGGAGGTACTAGCTCTAACTCGGTTTTACAGTGAAAACTGCAAGAAATTCAAACCGGCAGTAGGAAACAGACTGAAAAACCAGAGTAAAAGTTTCTACTGCAAGCCGTTCCCTTTGTGCTGGATGAACGAACTTCTCTCCACATGCTCAGTTCTGAGAGATAAGTGTGTGTGAAAGCCGTCCTTCACATAGCTTGTTGGGAACACATAGTTTCGTTTCAATTGCCCACTCCACTCCATACATATATATGGGGAGGTACTAGCTCCAACCCTGTTTTACAGTGAAAACTGCAGGAACTTCAAACCGGCACTATGAAACAGACTGAGAAACCAGAGTAAAATTTTTTCCTGCAAACCTTTCCCTTTATACTAGATGAACGAACGTCTCTCCACATGCTCAGTTCTGAGAGATAAGTGTGTGTGGAAGCCGTCCTTCAACTAGCTTGTTGGTAACACAAAGTTTCTATTCAGTTGCAAATCCCACTCTGTACATTTATATGGGTGGTACTAGCTCCTACTCGGTTTTACAGTGTTAATTGCACGAACTTCAAACCGGCAACAGGAAAAAGACTGAGAAATCAGAGTAAAAGTTTCTAATGCAACCCGTTCCCTTTGTCCTAGATGAACGAACGTCTCTCCACATGCTCATTTCTGAGAGATAAGTGTGTGTGAAACCCGTCCTTCAACTAGCTTGTTGGGAACACATAGATTTTTTTCACTTGCCAACTCCACTCCATACATATATATGGGGAGGTAATAGCTCCAACTCTCTTTTACTGTGAAAACTACAGGAAATTCAAACCGGCACTAGGAAACAGACTGAGAAACCAGAATAAAATTTTCTCCTGCAACCAGTTCCCTTTGTGCTAGATGAACGAAAGTCTCTCCACATGCTCAGTTCTGGGATATAATTGTGTGTGAAAGCCGTCCTTCACCTAGATTTTTGGGAACACAAAGTTTCTTTTCAGTTGCAAACTCCACTCCATACATATATATAAGGGGAGGTAATAGCTCCAACTCGGTTTTACAGGGAAAACTTCAGGAACTTCAAACCGTCATTAGGAAACAGACTGAGAAACAAGAGTAAAAGTTTCTCCTGCAAACCGTTCCCTTTGTGCTGGATGAACGAACGTCTCTCCACATGCTCAGTTCTGAGAGATAAGTGTGTGTGAAAGCCGTCCTTCAAATAGCTTGATGGGAACACAAAGTTTCTTTTCAGTTGCAAACTCCACTCCATACATATATATGGGGAGGTACTAACTACAAATCTATTTTACAGTGAAAACTGCACGAACTTCAAACCGTCAGTAGGAAACAGACTGAGAAACAAGAGTAAAAGTTTCCCCTGTAACCCGTTCCATTTTTGCTGGATGAACGAACGTCTCTCCACATGCTCAGTTCTGAGAGATAAGTGTGTGTGAAAGCCGTCCTTCACCTAGCTTGTTGGGAACACAAAGTTTCTTTTCACTTGCAAACTCCACTCCGTAGATATATATAGGTAGGTACTAGCTCCAACACGGTTTTACAGTGAAAACTGCAGGAACTTTAAACCGGCACTAGGAAACACACTTAGAAACCAGAGTAATAGTTTCTCCAGCAAACCGTTCCCTTTGTGCTAGATGAACGAAAGTCTCTCCACATGCTCAGTTCTGAGAGATTAGTGTGTGTGAAAGCCGTCATTCACCTAGCTTGTTGGGAACACAAAGTTTCTTTTCAGTTGCAAAATCCACTACATACATATATATAGGGAGAGGTACTAGATCCAACACTGTTTTACAGTGAAAACTGCAGGAAATTCAAACCGGCACTAGGAAACAGACTGAGAAACCAGAGTAAAAGTTTCTCCTGCAACCCATTCCCTTTCTGCTAGATGAACGAACGTCTCTACAAATGCTCAGTTCTGAGAGATAAGTGTGTGTGAAAGCCGTCCTTCACCGAGCTTGTTGGAAACACATAGTTTCTGTTCAATTGCCAACTCCATTCCATACATATATATGGGGAGGTTCTAGCTCCAACTCGGTTTTACAGTGAAAACTGCAGGAACTTCAAACCGGCACTAGGAAACAGACAGAAACCAGAGAAAATTTTCTCCTGCAACCCGTTCCCTTTGTGCTAGATGAACGAACGTCTTTCCACATGCTCAGTTCTGAGGGATAAGTGTGTGTGAAAGCCGTCCTTCACCTAGATTTTTGGGAACACAAAGTTTCTTTTCAGTTGCAAACTCCACTCCATACATACATATAAGGGGAGGTAATAGCTCCAACTCGGTTTTACAGGGAAAACTGCAGGAACTTCAAACCGTCAGTAGGAAACAGAATGAGAAACCAGAGTAAAAGTTTCTCCTACAACCCGTTCCCTTTGTGCTGGATGGACGAACTTCTCTTCACATGCTCAGTTCTGAGAGATAAGTGTGTGTGAAAGCCGTCCTTCACCTTTCTTGTTGGGAACACATAGTTTCTTTTCAATTGCCAACTCCATTCCATACATATATATGGGGAGGTTCAAGCTCCAACTCGGTTTTACAGTGAAAACTGCAAGAACTTCAAACCGGCACTAGGAAACAGACAGAAACCAGAGAAAATTTTCTCCTGCAACCCGTTCCCTTTGTGCTAGATGAACGAACGTCTCTCCACATGCTCAGTTCTGAGGGATAAATGTGTGTGAAAGCCGTCCTTCACCTAGATTTTTGGGAACAGAAAGTTTCTTTTGAGTTGCAAACTCCACTCCATACATATATATAAGGGGAGGTAATAGCTCCAACTCGGTTTTACAGGGAAATCTGCAGGAATTTCAAACCGTCAGTAGGAAACAGACTGAGAAACCAGAGTAAAAGTTTCTCCTGCAAACCGCTCCCTTTGTGCTGGATGAAAGAACGTCTCTCCACATGCTCAGTTCTGAGAGATAAGTGTGTGTGAAAGCCGTCCTTCAAATAGCTTGTTGGGAACACAAAGTTTCTTTTCAGTTGCAAACTCCACTCCATACATATATATGGGGAGGTACTAACTACAAATCGGTTTTACAGTGAAAACTGCACGAACTTCAAACCGTCAGTAGGAAACAGACTGAGAAACAAGAGTAAAAGTTTCCCCTGTAAACCGTTCCATTTTTGCTGGATGAACGAACGTCTCTCCACATGCTCAGTTCTGAGAGATAAGTGTGTGTGAAAGCCGTCCTTCACCTAGCTTGTTGGGAACACAAAGTTTCTTTTCACTTGCAAACTCCACTCCGTAGATATATATAGGTAGGTACTAGCTCCAACTCGGTTTTACAGTGAAAACTGCAGGAACTTCAAACCGGCACTTGGAAACAGACTGAGATACCAGATTAAAATTTTCTCCTGTAACCCGTTGCTTTTGTGCTAGATGAACGAAAGTCTCTCCACATGCTCAGTTCTGAGAGATAAGTGTGTGTGAAAGCCGTCCTTCACCTAGCTTGTTGGGAACACATAGATTCTTTACACTTGCCAACTCCACTCCATACATATATATGGGGAGGTACTAGCTCCAAATCACTTTTACAGTGAAAACTACAGGAACTTCAAACCGGCACTAGGAAGCAGACTGAGAAACCAGAATAAAATTTTCTCCTGCAACCAGTTCCCTTTGTGCTAGATGAACGAAAGTCTCTCCACATGCTCAGTTCTGGGAGATAATTGTGTGTGAAAGCCGTCCTTCACCTAGATTTTTGGGAACACAAAGTTTCTTTTCAGTTGCAAACTCCACTCCATACATATATATGGGGAGGTACTAACTACAAATCGGTTTTACACTGAAAACTGCACGAACATCAAACCGTCAGTGGGAAACAGACTGAGAAACCAGAGTAAAATTTCCCCTGTAACCCGTTCCAATTTTGCTGGATGAACGAACGTCTCTCCACATGCTCAGTTCTGAGAGATAAGTGTGTGTGAAAGCCGTCCTTCACCTAGCTTGTTGGGAACACAAAGTTTCTTTTCACTTGCAAACTCCACTCCGTAGATATATATAGGTAGGTACTAGCTCCAACTCGGTTTTACAGTGAAAACTGCAGAAACTTCAAACCGGCACTAGGAAACAGACTGAGAAACCAGAATAAAAGTTTCCCCTGCAACCCGTTCCCTTTGTGCTGGATGAACGAAAGTCTCTCCACATGCTCAGATCTGAGAGAGAAATTTGTGTGAAAGCCGTCATTCACCTAGCTTGTTGGGAACACAAAGTTCCTTTTCAGTTTCAAACTCCACTCCATACATATATATGGAGAGGTGCTAGCTCCAACTCGGTTTTACAGTGAAAACTGCAGGAACTTCAAGCCGGCACTAGGAAACAGACTGAGAAACCAGAGGAAAAGTTTCTCCTGCAACCGGTTCCCTTTTTGCTAGATGAACGAACGTCTCTCCACATGCTCAGTTCTGAGAGATAAGTGTGTGTGAAAGCCGTACTTCACCTAGCTTGTTGGGAACACAAAGATTCTTTTCAGTTGCAAAATCCACTCCATACATATATATGTGGAGGTGCTAGCTCCAACTCGGTTTTACAGTGAAAACTGCAGGAACTTCAAACCGGCAGTAGGAATCAGACTGAGAAACCAGAGTAAAAGTTTTTCCTGCAACCCGTCCTTTGTGCTGGATGAACGAACGTCTCTCCACATGCTCAGTTGTGAGAGATAATTGTGTTTGAAAGCCATCCTTCAGCTAGCTTGTTGGGACACAAAGTTTCTTTTCACTTGCAAACTCCACTCCGTAGATATATATAGGTAGGTACTAGCTCCAACTCGGTTTACAGTGAAAACTGCAGGAACTTTAAACCGGCACTAGGAAACACACTTAGAAACCAGAGTAATAGTTTCTCCAGCAAACCGTTCCCTTTGTGCTAGATGAACGAACGTCTCTCCACATGCTCAGTTCTGAGAGATAAGTGTGTGAGAAAGCCGGCATTCACCTAGCTTGTTGGGAACACAAAGTTTCTTTTCAGTTGCAAAATCCACTCCATACATATATATATGGAGAGGTACTAGATCCAACACTGTTTTACAGTGAAAACTGCAGGATATTCAAACCGGCACTAGGAAACAGACTGAGAAACCAGAGTAAAAGTTTCTCCTGCAACCCTTTCCATATCTGCTAGATGAACGAACGTCTCTACAAATGCTCAGTTCTGAGAGATAAGTGTGTGTGAAAGCCGTCCTTCACCTAGCTTGTTGGGAACACAAATTTTCTTTTCAGTTGCAAACTCCACTCCATACATATATAGGGGAGGTACTAGATTCCAACTCAGTTTTACAGTGAAAACTGCACGAATTTCAAACCGGCAATAGGAAACAGAATGAGAATTCAGAGTAAAAGTTTCTGATGCAAACCGTTCCCTTTGTGCTTGATGAACGAACGTCTCTCCACATGCTCAGTTCTGAGATATAAGTGTGTGTGAAAGCCGTCCTTCACCTAGCTTATAAGGAACACATAGTTTCTTTTCACTTGCCAACTCCAATCCATACATATATATGGGGAGGTACTAGCTCCAACTCGGTTTTACAGTGAAAATTACAGGAATTTAAAACCGGCAGTAGGAAACAGACTGAGAAACCAAAGTAAAATTTTCTCCTGCAACCCGTTCCCTTTGTGCTAGATGAACGAACGTCTCTCCACATGCTCAGATCTGAGAGATATGTGTGTGTGAAAGCCGTCCTTCACCTAGCTTTTTGGCAACACAAAGTTCCTTTTCAGTTGCAAACTCCACTCCAAACATTTATATATGGGGAGGTATTAGCTCTAACTCGGTTTTACAGTGAAAACTGCAGGAACTTCAAACCGGCAGTAGGAAACAGACTGAGAAACCAGTGTAAAACTTTCTCCTACAAACCGTTTCCTTTGTGCTGGATGGACGAACTTCTCTCCACATGCTCAGTTCTGAGAGATAAGTGTGTGTGAAAGCCGTCCTTCAATTAGCTTGTTGGGAACACATAGTTTCTTTTCAATTACCAAATCCACTCCATACATATATATGGGGAGGTTCTAGCTCCAACTCGTCTCTACAGTGAAAACTGCAGGAACTTCAAAGCGACACTTGGAAACAGACTGAGAAACCAGATTAAAATTTTCTCCTGGAACCCGTTCCTTTTATGCTAGTTGAACGAAAGTCTCTCCACATGCTCAGTTCTGAGAGATAAGTGTGTGTGAAAGCCGTCCTTCACCTAGCTTGTTGGGAACACAAAGTTTCTTTTCAGTTGCAAACTCCACTCCAAACATTTATATATGGGGAGGTACTAGCTCTAACTCGGTTTTACAGTGAAAACTGCAGGAACTTCAAACCGGCAGTAGGAAACAGACTGAGAAACCAGAGTAAAAGTTTCTCCTGCAAGCCGTTTCCTTTGTGCTGGATGAACGAACTTCTCTCCACATTCTCAGTTCTGAGAGATAAGTGTGTGTGAAAGCCGTCCTTCAAATAGCTTGTTGGGAACACAAAGTTTCTTTTCAGTTGCAAACTCCACTCCATACATATATATGGGGAGGTACTAACTACAAATCGGTTTTACAGTGAAAACTGCACGAACTTCAAACCGTCAGTAGGAAACAGACTGAGAAACCAGAGTAAAAGTTTCCCCTGTAACCCGTTCCATTTTTGCTGGATGAACGAAAGTCTCTCCACATGCTCAGTTCTGAGAGATAAGTGTGTGTGAAAGCCGTCCTTCAAATAGCTTGTTGGGAACACAAAGTTTCTTTTCAGTTGCAAACTCCACTCCATACATATATATGGGGAGGTACTAACTACAAATCTGTTTTACAGTGAAAACTGCACGAACTTCAAACCGTCAGTAGGAAACAGACTGAGAAAGAAGAGTAAAAGTTTCCACTGTAACCCGTTCCATTTTTGCTGGATGAACGAACGTCTCTCCACATGCTCAGTTCTGAGAGATAAGTGTGTGTGAAAGCCGTCCTTCACCTAGCTTGTTGGGAACACAAAGTTTCTTTTCACTTGCAAACTCCACTCCGTAGATATATATAGGTAGGTACTAGCTCCAACTCGGTTTTACAGTGAAAACTGCAGGAATTTTTAACCGGCACTAGGAAACACACTTAGAAACCAGAGTAATAGTTTCTCCAGCAAACCGTTCCCTTTGTGCTAGATGAACGAAAGTCTCTCCACATGCTCAGTTCTGAGAGATTAGTGTGTGTGAAAGCCGTCATTCACCTAGCTTGTTGGGAACACAAAGTTTCTTTTCAGTTGCAAAATCCACTCCATACATATATATATGGAGAGGTACTAGATCCAACACAGTTTTACAGTGAAAACTGCAAGAACTTCAAACCGGCACTAGGAAACAGACTGAGAAACCAGAGTAAAAGTTTCTCCTGCAACCCTTTCCCTTTCTGCTAGATGAACGAACGTCTCTACAAATGCTCAGTTCTGAGAGATAAGTGTGTGTGAAAGCCGTCCTTCACCTAGCTTGTTGGGAACACATAGTTTCTTTTCTATTGCCAACTCCACTCCATACATATATATGGGGAGGTTCTAGCTCTAAATCGGTTTTACAGTGAAAACTGCAGGAACTTCAAACCGGCAGTAGGAAACAGACTGAGAAACCAGAGTAAAAGTTTCTCCTACAACCCGTTCCCTTTGTGCTGGATGGACGAACTTCTCTCCACATGCTCAGTTCTGAGAGATAAGTGTGTGTGAAAGCCGTCATTCACCGAGCTTGTTGGGAACACATAGTTTCTGTTCAATTGCCAACTCCATTCCATACATATATATGGGGAGGTTCTAGCTCCAACTCGGTTTTACAGTGAAAACTGCAGGAACTTCAAACCGGCACTAGGAAACAGACAGAAACCAGAGAAAATTTTCTCCTGCAACCCGTTCCCTTTGTGCTAGATGAACGAACGTCTTTCCACATGCTCAGTTCTGAGGGATAAGTGTGTGTGAAAGCCGTCCTTCACCTAAATTTTTGGGAACACAAAATTTCTTTTCAGTTGCAAACTCCACTCCATACATATATATAAGGGGAGGTAATAGCTCCAACTCGGTTTTACAGGGAAAACTGCAGGAACTTCAAACCGTCAGTAGGAAACAGAATGAGAAACCAGAGTAAAAGTTTCTCCTACAACCCGTTCCCTTTGTGCTGGATGGACGAACTTCTCTCCACATGCTCAGTTCTGAGAGATAAGTGTGTGTGAAAGCCGTCCTTCACCTTGCTTGTTGGGAACACATAGTTTCTTTTCAATTGCCAACTCCATTCCATACATATATATGGGGAGGTTCAAGCTCCAACTCGGTTTTACAGTGAAAACTGCAGGAACTTCAAACCGGCACTAGGAAACAGACAGAAACCAGAGAAAATTTTCTCCTGCAACCCGTTCCCTTTGTGCTAGATGAACGAACGTCTCTCCACATGCTCAGTTCTGAGGGATAAATGTGTGTGAAAGCCGTCCTTCACCTAGATTTTTGGGAACACAAAGTTTCTTTTCAGTTGCAAACTCCACTCCATACATATATATAAGTGGAGGTAATAGCTCCAACTCGGTTTTACAGGGAAAACTGCAGGAACTTCAAACCGTCAGTAGGAAACAGACTGAGAAACCAGAGTAAAAGTTTCTCCTGCAAACCGCTCCCTTTGTGCTGGATGAACGAACGTCTCTCCACATGCTCAGTTCTGAGAGATAAGTGTGTGTGAAAGCCGTCCTTCAAATAGCTTGTTGGGAACACAAAGTTTCTTTTCACTTGCAAACTCCACTCCGTAGATATATATAGGTAGGTACTAGCTCCAACTCGGTTTTACAGTGAAAACTGCAGGAACTTCAAACCGGCACTAGGAAACAGACAGAAACCAGAGAAAATTTTCTCCTGCAACCCGTTCCCTTTGTGCTAGATGAACGAACGTCTCTCCACATGCTCAGTTCTGAGGGATAAGTGTGTGTGAAAGCCGTCCTTCACCTAGTTTGTTGGGAACACAAAGTTTCTTTTCAGTTGCAAACTCCAATCCATACATATACATGGGGAGGTGCTAGCTCCAACTCGGCTTTACAGTGAAAACTGCAGGAACTTCAAACCGGCACTTGGAAACAGACTGAGAAACCAGATTAAAATTTTCCCCTGTAACCCGTTCCTTTTGTGCTAGATGAACGAAAGTCTCTCCACATGCTCAGTTCTGAGAGATAAGTGTGTGTGAAAGCCGTCCTTCACCTAGCTTGTTGGGAACACATAGATTCTTTACACTTGCCAACTCCACTCCATACATATATATGGGGAGGTACTAGCTCCAAATCACTTTTACAGTGTAAACTACAGGAACTTCAAACCGGCACTAGGTAACAGACTGAGAAACCAGAGGAAAAGTTTCTCCTGCAACCTGTTCCCTTTTTGCTAGATGAACGAACGTCTCTCCACATGCTCAGTTCTGAGAGATAAGTGTGTGTGAAAGCCGTACTTCACCTAGCTTGTTGGGAACACAAAGATTCTTTTCAGTTGCAAACTCCACTCCATACATATATATGTGGAGGTGCTAGCTCCAACTCGGTTTTACAGTGAAAACTGCAGGAACTTCAAACCGGCAGTAGGAATCAGACTGAGAAACCAGAGTAAAAGTTTTTCCTGCAACCCGTCCTTTGTGCTGGATGAACGAACGTCTCTCCACATTCTCAGTTGTGAGAGTTAATTGTGTGTGAAAGCCATCCTTCAGCTAGCTTGTTGGGAACACAAAGTTTCTTTTCACTTGCAAACTCCACTCCGTAGATATATATAGGTAGGTACTAGCTCCAACTCGGTTTTACAGTGAAAACTGCAGGAACTTTAAACCGGCACTAGGAAACACACTTAGAAACCAGAGTAATAGTTTCTCCAGCAAACCGTTCCCTTTGTGCTAGATGAACGAACGTCTCTCCACATGCTCTGTTCTGAGAGATAAGTGTGTGTGAAAGCCGGCATTCACCTAGCTTGTTGGGAACACAAAGTTTCTTTTCAGCTGCAAAATCCACTCCATACATATATATATGGAGAGGTACTAGATCCAACACTGTTTTACAGTGAAAACTGCAGGATATTGAAACCGGCACTAGGAAACAGACTGAGAAACCAGAGTAAAAGTTTCTCCTGCAACCCTTTCCATATCTGCTAGATGAACGAACGTCTCTACAAATGCTCAGTTCTGAGAGATAAGTGTGTGTGAAAGCCGTCCTTCACCTAGCTTGTTGGGAACACAAATTTTCTTTTCAGTTGCAAACTCCACTCCATACATATATAGGGGAGGTACTAGATTCCAACTCAGTTTTACAGTGAAAACTGCACGAATTTCAAACCGGCAATAGGAAACAGAATGAGAATTCAGAGTAAAAGTTTCTCATGCAAACCGTTCCCTTTGTGCTTGATGAACGAACGTCTCTCCACATGCTCAGTTCTGAGATATAAGTGTGTGTGAAAGCCGTTCTTCAGCTAGCTTATAGGGAACACATAGATTCTTTTCACTTGCCAACTCCAATCCATACATATATATGGGGAGTTACTAGCTCCAACTCGGTTTTACAGTGAAAACTACAGGAACTTAAAACCGGCAGTAGGAAACAGACTGAGAAACCAAAGTAAAATTTTCTCCTGCAACCCGTTCCCTTTGTGCTAGATGAACGAACGTCTCTCCACATGCTCAGATCTGAGAGATATGTGTGTGTGAAAGCCGTCCTTCACCTAGCTTTTTGGCAACACAAAGTTCCTTTTCAGTTGCAAACTACACTCCAAACATTTATATATGGGGAGGTATTAGCTCTAACTCGGTTTTACAGTGAAAACTACAGGAACTTAAAACCGGCAGTAGGAAACAGACTGAGAAACCAGAGTAAAAGTTTCTCCTACAACCCGTTTCCTTTGTGCTGGATGGACGAACTTCTCTCCACATGCTCAGTTCTGAGAGATAAGTGTGTGTGAAAGCCGTCCTTCAATTAGCTTGTTGGGAACACATAGTTTCTTTTCAATTACCAAATCCACTCCATACATATATATGGGGAGGTTCTAGCCCCAACTCGTCTCTACAGTGAAAACTGCATGAAATTCAAACCGACACTTGGAAACAGACTGAGAAACCAGATTAAAATTTTCTCCTGGAACCCGTTCCTTTTATGCTAGATGAACGAAAGTCTCTCCACATGCTCAGTTCTGAGAGATAAGTGTGTGTGAAAGCCGTCCTTCACCTAGCTTGTTGGGAACACAAAGTTTCTTTTCAGTTGCAAACTCCACTGCAAACATTTATATATGGGGAGGTACTAGCTCTAACTCGGTTTTACAGTGAAAACTGCAGGAACTTCAAACCGGCACTAGGAAACAGACTGAAAAACCAGAGTAAAAGTTTCTCCTGCAAGCCGTTCCCTTTGTGCTGGATGAACGAACTTCTCTCCACATGCTCAGTTCTGAGAGATAAGTGTGTGTGAAAGCCGTCCTTCACCTAGCTTGTTGGGAACACATAGTTTCGTTTCAATTGCCCACTCCACTCCATACATATATATGGGGAGGTACTAGCTCCAACTCGGTTTTACAGTGAAAGCTGCAGGAACTTCAAACCGGCACTATGAAACAGACTGAGAAACCAGAGTAAAATTTTTTCCTGCAAACCTTTCCCTTTATACTAGATGAACGAACGTCTCTCCACATGCTCAGTTCTGAGAGATAATTTTGTGTGAAAGCCGTCCTTCACCTAGGTTGTTGGTAACACAAAGTTTCTATTCAGTTGCAAACCCCACTCTGTATATTTATATGGGAGGTACTAGCTCCAACTCGGTTTTACAGTGATAAATGCACGAACTTCAAACCGGCAACAGGAAAAAGACTGAGAAATCAGAGTAAAAGTTTCTAATGCAACCCGTTCCCTTTGTCCTAGATGAACGAACGTCTCTCCACATGCTCATTTCTGAGAGTTAAGTGTGTGTGAAACCCGTCCTTCAACTAGCTTGTTGGGAACACATAGATTCTTTTCACTTGCCAACTCCACTCCATACATATATATGGGGAGGTAATAGCTCCAACTCTCTTTTACTGTGAAAACTACAGGAAATTCAAACCGGCACTAGGAAACAGACTGAGAAACCAGAGTAAAAGTTTCTCCTGCAAACCGTTCCATTTGTGCTGGATGAACGAACGTCTCTCCACATGCTCAGTTCTGAGAGATAAGTGTGTGTGAAAGCCGTCCTTCAAATAGCTTGTTGGGAACACAAAGTTTCTTTTCAGTTGCAAACTCCACTCCATACATATATATGGGGAGGTACTAACTACAAATCGGTTTTACAGTGAAAACTGCACGAACTTCAAACCGTCAGTAGGAAACAGACTGAGAAACCAGAGTAAAAGTTTCCCCTGTAACCCGTTCCATTTTTGCTGGATGAACGAATGTCTCTCCACATGCTCAGTTCTGAGAGATAAGTGTGTGTGAAAGCCGTCCTTCACCTAGCTTGTTGGGAACACAAAGTTTCTTTTCAGTTGCAAACTCCACTCCATACATATATATGGGGAGGTACTAACTACAAATCTGTTTTACAGTGAAAACTACACGAACTTCAAACCGTCAGTAGGAAACAGACTGAGAAACAAGAGTAAAAGTTTCCCCTGTAACCCGTTCCATTTTTGCTGGATGAACGAATGTCTCTCCACATGCTCAGTTCTGAGAGATAAGTGTGTGTGAAAGCCGTCCTTCACCTAGCTTGTTGGGAACACAAAGTTTCTTTTCACTTGCAAACTCCACTCCGTAGATATATATAGTTAGGTACTAGCTCCAACTCGGTTTTACAGTGAAAACTGCAGGAACTTTAAACCGGCACTAGGAAACACACTTAGAAACCAGAGTAATAGTTTCTCCAGCAAACCGTTCCCTTTGTGCTAGATGAACGAAAGTCTCTCCACATGCTCAGTTCTGAGAGATTATTGTGTGTGAAAGCCGTCATTCACCTAGCTTGTTGGGAACACAAAGTTTCTTTTCAGTTGCAAAATCCACTCCATACATATATATATGGAGAGGTACTAGATCCAACACAGTTTTACAGTGAAAACTGCAGGAAATTCAAACCGGCACTAGGAAACAGACTGAGAAACCAGAGTAAAAGTTTCTCCTGCAACACTTTCCCTTTCTGCTAGATGAACGAACGTCTCTACAAATGCTCAGTTCTGAGAGATAAGTGTGTGTGAAAGATGTCCTTCACCTAGCTTGTTGGGAACACATAGTTTCTTTTCAATTGCCAACTCCACTCCATACATATATATGGGGAGGTTCTAGCTCTAACTCGGTTTTACAGTGAAAACTGCAGGAACTTCAAACCGGCAGTAGGAAACAGACTGAGAAACCAGAGTAAAAGTTTCTCCTACAACCCGTTCCCTTTGTGCTGGATGGACGATCTTCTCTCCACATGCTCAGTTCTGAGAGATAAGTGTGTGTGAAAGCCGTCCTTCACCTTGCTTGTTGGGAACACATAGTTTCTTTTCAATTGCCAACTCCATTCCATACATATATATAGGGAGGTTCAAGCTCCAACTCGGTTTTACAGTGAAAACTGCAGGAACTTCAAACCGGCACTAGGAAACAGACAGAAACCAGAGAAAATTTTCTCCTGCAACCCGTTCCCTTTGTGCTAGATGAACGAACGTCTCTCCACATGCTCAGTTCTGAGGGATAAATGTGTGTGAAAGCCGTCCTTCACCTAGATTTTTGGGAACACAAAGTTTCTTTTCAGTTGCAAACTCCACTCCATACATATATATAAGGGGAGGTAATAGCTCCAACTCGGTTTTACAGGGAAAACTGCAGGAACTTCAAACCGTCAGTAGGAAACAGACTGAGAAACCAGAGTAAAAGTTTCTCCTGCAAACCGCTCCCTTTGTGCTGGATGAACGAACGTCTCTCCACATGTTCAGTTCTGAGAGATAAGTGTGTGTGAAAGCCGTACTTCAAATAGCTTGTTGGGAACACAAAGTTTCTTTTAAGTTGCAAACTCCACTCCATACATATATATGGGGAGGTACTAACTACAAATCGGTTTTACAGTGAAAACTGCACGAACTTCAAACCGTCAGTAGGAAACAGACTGAGAAACAAGAGTAAAAGTTTCCCCTGTAACCCGTTCCATTTTTGCTGGATGAACGAAGGTCTCTCCACATGTTCAGTTCTGAGAGATAAGTGTGTGTGAAAGCCGTCCTTCACCTAGCTTGTTGGGAACACAAAGTTTCTTTTCACTTGCAAACTCCACTCCGTAGATATATATAGGTAGGTACTAGCTCCAACTCGGTTTTACAGTGAAAACTGCAGGAACTTCAAACCGGCACTAGGAAACAGACTGAGAAACCAGAGTAAAAGTTTCTCCTGCAACCCGTTCCCTTTGTGCTAGATGAACGAACGTCTCTCCACATGCTCAGTTCTGAGGGATAAGTGTGTGTGAAAGCCGTCCTCCACCTAGCTTGTTGGGAACACAAAGTTTCTTTTCAGTTGCAAACTCCACTCCATACATATACATGGGGAGGTGCTAGCTCCAACTCGGCTTTACAGTGAAAACTGCAGGAACTTCAAACCGGCACTTGGAAACAGAGTGAGAAACCAGATTAAAATTTTCTCCTGTAACCCGTTCCTTTTGTGCTGGATGAAAGAACGTCTCTCCACAGGCTCAGTTCTGAGAGATAATTGTGTGTGAAAGCCGTCCTTCACCTAGCTTATTGGGAACACAAAGTTTCTTTTCATTTGCAAACTCCACTCCAAACATTTATATATGGGGAGGTACTAGCTCCAACTCGGTTTTACAGTGAAAACTGCAGGAACTTCAAACCGGCAGTAGGAAACAGACTGAAAAACCAGAGTAAATGTTTCTCCTGCAAGCCGTTTCATTAGTGCTGTATGAACGAACTTCTCTCCACATGCTCAGTTCTGAGAGATAATTGTGTGTGAAAGCCGTCCTTCACCTAGCTTGTTGGGAACACATAGTTTCGTTTCAATTGCCAACTCCACTCCATACATATATATGGGGAGGTACTAGCTCCAACTCGGTTTTACAGTGAAAACTGCAGGAACTTCAAACCGGCACTATGAAACAGACTGAGAATCCAGAGTAAAATTTTTTCCTGCAAACATTTCCCTTTATGCTAAATGAACGAACGTCTCTCCACATGCTCAGTTCTGAGAGATAATTGTGTGTGAAAGCCGTCCTTCATCTAGGTTGTTGGTAACACAAAGTTTCTATTCAGTTGCAAACCCCACTCCGTACATTTATATGGGTGGTACTAGCTCCAACTCGGTTTTAGAGTGAAAACTGCAGGAACTTCAAACCGGCACTAGGAAACAGATTGAGAAACCAGAGTAAAAGTTTCTCCTGCAACCCGTTCCCTTTGTGCTAGATGAACGAATGTTTCTCCTCATGCTCAGTTCTGAGAGATAAGTGTGTGTGAAAGCCGACCTTCACCTAGCTTGTTGGGAACACAAAGTTTCTTTTCAGTTGCAAACTCCACTCCATATATATATATATGGGGAGGTACAAGCTCCAACTCGGTTTTACAGTGATAACTGCACGAACTTCAAACCGGCAACAGGAAAATGACTGAGAATCAGAGTAAAAGTTTCTAATGCAACCCGTTCCCTTTGTCCTAAATGAACGAACGTCTCTCCACATGCTCAGTTCTGAGAGATAAGTGTGTGTGAAAGCCGTCATTCACCTAGCTTGTTGGGAACACATAGATTCTTTTCACTTGCCAACACCACTCCATACATACATATGGGGAGGTACTAGCTCCAACTCTCTTTTACAGTGAAAACTACAGGAACTTCAAACCGGCACTAGGAAACAGACTGAGAAACCAGAATAAAACTTTCTCCTGCAACCAGTTCCCTTTGTGCTAGATGAACGAACGTCTCTCCACATGCTAAGTTCTGAGGGAAAAGTGTGTGTGAAAGCCGTCCTTCAACTAGCTTGTTGGGAACACAAAGTTTCTTTTCAGTTGCAAACTCCACTCCATACATATATATGGGGAGGTTCTAGCTCCAACACGGTTTTACAGTGAAAACTGCAGGAACTTCAAACCGGCACTAGGAAACAGAGAGAAACCAGAGAAAATTTTCTCCTGCATTACTTTCCATTTTGCTAGATGAACGAACGTCTCTCCACATGCTAAGTTCTGAGGGATAAGTGTGTGTGAAAGCCGTCCTTCACCTAGCTTGTTGGGAACACAAAGTTTCTTTTCAGTTGCAAAATCCACTCCATACATATATATATGGGGAGGTGCTAGCTCCAACTCGGCTTTACAGTGAAAACTGCAGGAATTTCAAACCGGCACTAGGAAACAGACTGAGAAACCAGAGAAAAAGTTTCTCCTGCAACCAGTTCCCTTTTTGCTAGATGAACGAATGTCTCTCCACATGCTCAGTTCTGAGACATAAGTGTGTGTGAAAGCCGTTCTTCACCTAGCTTGTTGGGAACACAAAGTTTCTTTCAGTTGCAAACTCCAATCCATACATATGTATGGGGAAGTGCTAGCTCCAACTCGGTTTTACAGTGAAAACTGCAGGAAATTCAAACCGGCACTAGGAAACAGACTGAGAAACCAGAGTAAAAGTTTTTCCTGCAACCCGTCCTTTGTGCTGGATGAATGAACGTCTCTCCACATGCTCAGTTCTGAGAGATAATTGTGTGTGAAAGCCATCCTTCAGCTAGCTTGTTGGGAACACAAAGTTTCTTTTCACTTGCAAACTCGACTCCGTAGATATATATAGGTAGGTACAAGCTCCAACTCGGTTTTACAGTGAAAACTGCAGGAACTTTAAACCGGCACTAGGAAACATACTTAGAAACCAGAGAAATAGTTTCTCCAGCAAACCGTTCCCTTTGTGCTAGATGAACGAACGTCTCTCCACATGCTCAGTTCTGAGAGATAAGTGTGTGTGAAAGCCGTCATTCACCTAGTTTGTTGGGAACACAAAGTTTCTTTTCAGTTGCAAAATCCACTTCATACATATATAAATGGGGAGGTACTAGATTCCAACTCAGGTTTACAGTGAAAACTGCACGAATTTCAAAACGGCAATAGGAAACAGAGTGAGAATTCAGAGTAAAAGTTTCTCCTGCAAACCGTTCCCTTTGTGCTTGATGAACGAACGTCTCTCCACATGCTCAGTTCTGAGAGATAAGTGTGTGTGAAAGCCGTCCTTCACCTAGCTTGTTGGGAACACATAGTTTCTTTTCAATTACCAAAACCACTCCATACATATATATGGGGAGGTTCAATCTCCAACTCGTCTTTACAGTGAAAACTGCAGGAACTTCAAACCGGCACTTGGAAACAGACTGAGAAACCAGATTAAAATTTTCTCCAGGGAACCGTTCCTTTTATGCTAGATGAACGAAAGTCTCTCCACATTCTCAGTTCTGAGAGATAAGTGTGTGTGAATGCCGTCCTTCACCTAGCTTGTTGGGAACACAAAGTTTCTTTTCAGTTGCAAACTAAACTCCATACATATATATGGGGAGGTGCTAGCTCCAACACGGTTTTACAGTGAAAACTGCAGGAACTTCAAACCGGCAGTAGGAAACAGACTGAGAAACCAGAGTAAAAGTTTCTCCTGCAACCCGTTCCCTTTGTGCTGGATGAAAGAACGTCTCTCCTCATGCTCTGTTCTGAGAGATAATTGTGTGTGAAAGCCGACCTTCACCTAGCTTGTTGGGAAAACAAAGTTTCTTTTCAGTTGCAAACTCCACTCCAAACATTTATATATGGGGAGGTACTAGCTCTAACTCGGTTTTACAGTGAAAACTGCAGGAACTTCAAACCGGCAGTAGGAAACAGACTGAAAAACCAGAGTAAAAGTTTCTCCTGCAAGCCGTTCCCTTTGTGCTGGATGAACGAACTTCTCTCCACATGCTCAGTTCTGAGAGATAAGTGTGTGTGAAAGCCATCCTTCACCTAGCTTGTTGGGAACACATAGTTTCGTTTCAATTGCCCACTCCAATCCATACATATATATGGGGAGGTACTAGCTCCAACTCGGTTTTACAGTGAAAACTGCAGGAACTTCAAACCGGCACTATGAAACAGACTGAGAAACCAGAGTAAAATTTTTTCCTGCAAACCTTTCCCTTTATACTAGATGAACGAAAGTCTCTCCACATGCTCAGTTCTGAGAGATAATTGTGTGTGAAAGCCGTCCTTCACCTAGGTTGTTGGTAACACAAAGTTTCTATTCAGTTGCAAACCCCATTCCGTACATTTATATGGGAGGTACTAGCTCCAACTCGATTTTACAGTGATAACTGCACGAACTTCAAACCGGCAACAGGAAAAAGACTGAGAAATCAGAGTAAAAGTTTCTAATACAACCCGTTCCCTTTGTCCTAGATGAACGAACGTCTCTCCACATGCTCATTTCTGAGAGATAAGTGTGTTTGAAACCCGTCCTTCAAATAGCTTTTTGGGAACACATAGATTCTTTTCACTTGCCAACTCCACTCCATACATATATATGGGGAGGTAATAGCTCCAACTCTCTTTTACAGTGAAAACTACAGGAAATTCAAACCGGCACTAGGAAACAGACTGAGAAACCAGAATAAAATTTTCTCCTGCAACCAGTTCCCTTTGTGCTAGATGAACGAAAGTCTCTCCACATGCTCAGTTCTGGGAGATAATTGTGTGTGAAAGCCGTCCTTCACCTAGATTTTTGGGAACACAAAGTTTCTTTTCAGTTGCAAACTCCACTCCATACATATATATAAGGGGAGGTAATAGCTCCAACTCGGTTTTACAGGGAAAACTGCAGGAACTTCAAACCGGCAGTAGGAAACAGACTGAGAAACCAGAGTAAAAGTTTCTCCTGCAAACCGTTCCCTTTGTGCTGGATGAATGAACGTCTCTCCACATGCTCAGTTCAGAGAGATAAGTGTGTGTGAAAGCCGTCCTTCAAATAGCTTGTTGGGAACACAAAGTTTCTTTTCAGTTGCAAACTCCACTCCATACATATATATGGGGAGGTACTAACTACAAATCGGTTTTACAGTGAAAACTGCACGAACTTCAAACCGTCAGTAGGAAACAGACTGAGAAACCAGAGTAAAAGTTTCCCCTGTAACCCGTTCCATTTTTGCTGGATGAACGAACGTCTCTCCACATGCTCAGTTCTGAGAGATAAGTGTGTGTGAAAGCCGTCCTTCAAATATCTTGTTGGGAACACAAAGTTTCTTTTCAGTTGCAAACTCCACTCCATACATATATATGGGGAGGTACTAACTACAAATCGGTTTTACAGTGAAAACTGCACGAACTTCAAACCGTCAGTAGGAAACAGACTGAGAAACAAGAGTAAAAGTTTCCCCTGTAACCCGTTCCATTTTTGCTGGATGAACGAACGTCTCTCCACATGCTCAGTTCTGAGAGATAAGTGTGTGTGAAAGCCGTCCTCCACCTAGCTTGTTGGGAACACAAAGTTTCTTTTCACTTGCAAACTCCACTCCGTCGATATATATAGGTAGGTACTAGCTCCAACTCGGTTTTACAGTGAAAACTGCAGGAACTTTAAACCGGCACTAGGAAACACACTTAGAAACCAGAGTAATAGTTTCTCCAGCAAACCGTTCCCTTTGTGCTAGATGAACGAAAGTCTCTCCACATGCTCAGTTCTGAGAGATTAGTGTGTGTGAAAGCCGTCATTCACCTAGCTAATTGGGAACACAAAGTTTCTTTTCAGTTGCCAAATCCACTCCATACATATATATATGGAGAGGTACTAGATCCAACACTGTTTTACAGTGAAAACTGCAGGAAATTCAAACCGGCACTAGGAAACAGACTGAGAAACCAGAGTAAAAGTTTCTCCTGCAACCCTTTCCCTTTCTGCTAGATGAACGAACGTCTCTACAAATGCTCAGTTCTGAGAGATAAGTGTGTGTGAAAGCCGTCCTTCACCTAGCTTGTTGGGATCACATAGATTCTTTTAAATTGCCAACTCCACTCCATACATATATATGGGGAGGTTCTAGCTCTAACTCGGTTTTACAGTGAAAACTGCAGGAACTTCAAACCGGCAGTAGGAAACAGACTGAGAAACCAGAGTAAAAGTTTCTCCTACAACCCGTTCCCTTTGTGCTGGATGGACGAACTTCTCTCCACATGCTCAGTTCTGAGAGATAAGTTTGTGTGAAAGCCGTCCTTCACCTAGCTTGTTGGGAACACATAGTTTCTTTTCAATTCCAACTCCATTCCATACATATATATGGGGACTTTCTAGCTCCAACTCGGTTTTACAGTGAAAACTGCAGGAACTTCAAACCGGCACTAGGAAACAGACAGAAACCAGAGAAAATTTTCTCCTGCAACCCGTTCCCTTTGTGCTAGATGAACTAACGTCTCTCCACATGCTCAGTTCTGAGGGATAAGTGTGTGTGAAAGCCGTCCTTCACCTAGATTTTTGGGAACACAAAGTTTCTTTTCAGTTGCAAACTCCACTCCATACATATATATAAGGGGAGGTAATAGCTCCAACTCGGTTTTACAGGGAAAACTGCAGGAACTTCAAACCGTCAGTAGGAAACAGACTGAGAAACCAGAGTAAAAGTTTCTCCTACAACCCGTTTCCTTTGTGCTGGATGGAAGAACTTCTCTCCAGATGCTCAGTTCTGAGAGATAAGTGTGTGTGAAATCCGTCCTTCACCTTGCTTGTTGGGAACACATAGTTTCTTTTCAATTGCCAACCCCATTCCATACATATATATGGGGAGGTACTAACTACAAATCGGTTTTACAGTGAAAACTGCAGGAACTTCGAACCGTCAGTAGGAAACAGACTGAGAAATCAGAGTAAAATTTTCTCCTGAAGCCCGTTCCATTTTTGCTGGATGAACGAACGTATCTCCACATGCTCAGTTCTGAGAGATAAGTGTGTGTGAAAGCCGTCCTTCACCTAGCTTGTTGGGAACACAAAGTTTCTTTTCACTTGGAAACTCCACTCCGTAAATATATATTGGTAGGTACAATCTCCAACTCGGTTTTACATTGAAAATTGCAGGAACTTCAAACCGGCACTAGGAAACAGACTGAGAAACCAGAGTAAAAGTTTCTCCTGCAAACCTTTCCCTTTGTGCTGGATGAACGAACGTCTATCCACATGCTCAGATCTGAGAGAGAAGTTTATGTGAAAGCCGTCCTCCACCTAGCTTGTTGGGAACACAAAGTTTCTTTTCAGTTGCAATCTCCACTCCATACATATATATGGAGAGGTGCTAGCTCCAACTCGGTATTACAGTGAAAACTGCAGGAACTCAAGCCGGCAGTAGGAAACAGACTGAGATACCAGAGTAAAAGTTTCTCCTGCAACCCGTCCTTTGTGCTGGATGAACGAACGTCTCTTCACATGCTAATTTCTGAGAGATAAGTGTGTGTGAAAGCCGACTTCAACTAGCTTGTTGGGAACACATAGTTTCTTTTCAGTTGCAAAATCCATTCCATACATATATATGGGGAGGTACTAGCTCCAACTGGGTTTTACAGTGAAAACTGCAGGAACTTCAAACCGGCACTAGGAAACAGACTGAGAAACCAGAGTAAAATTTTCCCCTGCAACCGATTCCATTTGTGCTGGATGAACGAACGTCTCACCACATGCTCAGTTCTGAGAGATAATTGTGTGTGAAAGCCGTCCTTCACCTAGATTGTTGGGAACACAAAGTTTCTTTTCAGTTGCAAACTCCACTCCAAACATTTATATATGGGTAGGTACTAGCTTTAACTCGGTTTTACAGTGAAAAATGCAGGAAATTCAAACCGGCAGTAGGAAACAGACTGAAAAACCAGAGAAAAGTTTCTCCTGCAACCCGTTCCCTTTGTGCTGGATGAACGAACTTCTCTCCACATGCTCAGTTCTGAGAGATAAGTGTGTGTGAAAGCCGTCCTTCACCTTGCTTGTTGGGAACACATAGTTTCTTTTCAATTGCCAACCCCATTCCATACATATATATGGGGAGGTTCTAGCTCCAACTCGGTTTTACAGTGAAAACTGCAGGAACTTCAAACCGGCACTAGGAAACAGAGAGAAACCAGAGAAAATGTTTCTCCTGCAACCCTTTCCCTTTGTGCTAGATGAAAGAACGTCTCTCCACATGCTCAGTTCTGAGGGATAAGGGTATTTGAAAGCCGTCCTTCACCCAGCTTGTTGGGAACACAAAGTTTCTTTTCACTTGCAAACTCCACTCCATACATATATGTGGGGAGGTACTAGCTCCAACTCGGTTTTACAGTGAAAACTGCAGGAACTTCAAACCGGCACTAGGAAACAGACTGAGAAACCAGAGTAAAAGTTTCTCCTGCAACCCGTTCCCTTTGTGCTAGATGAACGAACGTCTCTCCACATGCTCAGTTCTGAGAGATAATTCTGTTTGAAAGCCGTCCTTCACCTAGCTTGTTGGGAACACAAAGTTTCTTTTCAGTTGCAAACTCCACTCCATACGTATATATGTGGAGGTACTAGCTCCAACTCGGTTTTACAGTGAAAACTGCAGGAACTTCAAACCGGCACTAGGAAACAGACTGAGAAACCAGAGTAATAGTTTCCCTGCAACCCGTTCCCTTTGTGCTAGATGAACGAACGTCTCTCCACATGCTCAGTTCTGAGAGATAAGTGTGTGTGAAAGCCGTCCTTCACCTAGCTTGTTGGGAACACATAGTTTCTTTTCACTTGCAAAATCCGCTCCATACATATATATGGTGAGGTACTAGCTCCAACTGTGTTTTACAGTGAAAACTGCAGGAACTTCAAACCGGCACTAGGAAACAGACTGAGAAACCAGAGTAAAAGTTTCTCCTGCAACCCATTCCCTTTTTGCTGGATGAACGAACGTCTCTCCACATGCTCAGGTCTGAGAGATAAGTGTGTGTGAAAGCCGTCCTTCACCTAGCTTGTTGGGAACACAAAGTTTCTTTTCAGTTGCAATCACCACTCCATACATATTTATATGGGGAGGTACTAGATCCAACTCGGTATTACTGTGATAATTGCAGGAACTTCAAACCGGCACTAGGAAACATACTGAGAAACCAGAGTAATAGTTTCTCCTGCAAACCGTTCCCTTTGAGCTAGATGAACGAACGTCTCTCCAAATGCTCAGTTCTGAGAGATAAAAGTGTGTGAAAGCCGTCCTTCACCTAGCTTGTTGGGAACACAAAGTTCCTTTTCACTTGCAAACTCCACTCCATACATATATATGGGGAGGTACTAATTCCAAATCGGTTTTACAGTGAAAACTGCACGAACTTCAAACCGGCAACAGGAAACAGACTGAGAAATCAGAGTAAAAGTTTCTCCTGCAAACCGTTACATTTGTGCTTGATGAAAGAACATCTCTCCACATGCTCAGTTCTGAGAGATAATTGTGTGTGAAAGCCGTCCTTCACCTAGCTTGTTGGGAACACAAAGTTTCTATTCAGTTGCAAACCCCACTCCATACATATATATGGGAGTTACTAGCTCCAACTCGGTTTTACAGCGAAAACTGCAGGAACTTCAAACCGGCACTAGGAAACAGTTTGAGAAACCAGAGTAAAAGTTTAACCAGCAACCCATTCCCTTTGTGCTAGATGAACGAACGTCTCTACAAATGCTCAGGTCTGAGAGATAAGTGTGTGTGAAAGCCGTCCTTCACCTAGCTTGTTGGGAAAACAAAGTTTGTTTTCAGTTGCAAACTCCAATCCATACATATATATGGGGAGGTACTAGCTCCAACTCGGTTTTACAGTGATAATTGCACGAACTTCAAACCGACAACAGGAAAAAGACTGAGAAATCAGAGTAAAAGTTTCTAATGCAACCCGTTCCCTTTGTCCTAGATGAACGAACGTCTCTTCACATGCACAGTTCTGAGAGATAAGTGTGTGTGAAAGCCGTCCTTCACCTAGCTTTTTGGGAACACATAGTTTCTTTTCACTTGCCAACTCCATTCCATACATTTAAATGGGAGGTACTAGCTCCAACTGTCTTTTACAGTTAAAACTACAGGAACTTCAAACCGTCAGTAGGAAACAGACTGAGAAACCAGAGTAAAAGTTTTTCCTGTAACCCGTTCCCTTTTTGCTGGATGAACGAACGTCTCTCCACATGCTCAGTTCTGAGATACAAGTGTGTGTGAAAGCCGGGCTTCACCAAGCTTGTTGGGAACACAAAGTTTCTTTTCACTTGCAAACTCCACTCCGTAGATATATATAGGTAGGTACTAGCTCCAACTCGTTTTTACAGTGAAAACTGCAGGAACTTCAAACCGGCACTAGGAAAAAGACTGAGAAACCAGAGTAATAGTTTCTCCTGCAATCCGTTCTCTTTTTGCTGGATGAACGAAAGTCTCTCCACATGCTCAGATCTGAGAGATAATTTTGTGTGAAAGCCGTCCTTCACCTAGCTTGTTGGGAACACAAAGATTCTTTTCAGTTGCAAACTCCACTCCATACATATATATGGAAGGTTCTAGCTCCAACTCGGTTTTACAGTGAAAACTGCAGGAACTTCAAACCGGCGCTAGGAAACAGGCAGAGAAACCAGAGTAAAAGTTTCTCCTGCAACCCGTCCTTTATGCTGGATGAACGAAAGTCTTTCCACATGCTCAGTTCTGAGAGATAATTCTGTGTGAAAGCCGTCCTTCAGCTAGCTTGTTGGGAACACAAAGTTTCTTTTCACTTGCAAACTCCACTCCAAACATATATATGGGGAGGTACTAGCTCCAACTCGGTTTTACAGTGATAACTGCACGAACTTCAAACCGAAAACAGGAAAAAGACTGAGATATCAGAGTAAAAGTTTCTAATGCAACCCGTTCCCTTTGTCCTAGATGAACGAACGTCTCTCCAAATGCTCAGTTCTGAGAGATAAGTGTGTGTGAAAGCCGTCCTTCACCTAGCTTGTTGGGAACACATAGTTTCTTTTCACTTGCCATCTCCTCTCCATACATATATATGGGGAGGTACTAGCTCCAACTCTCTTTTACAGTGAAAACTACAGGAACTTCAAACCGGCACTAGGAAACAGACTGAGAAAACAGAATAAAATTTTCTCCTGCAAACCCTCCCCTTTGTGCTAGATGAACGAAAGTCTCTCCACATCCTCATTTCTGAGAGATAATTGTGTGTTAAAGCCGTCCTTCACCTACCTTTTTGGGAACACAAAGTTTCTTTTCAGTTGCAAACTACACTCCATACATATATATAAGTGAAGGTAATAGCTCCAACACGGTTTTACAGTGAAAACTGCAGGAAATTCAAACCGTCATTAGGAAACAGACTGAGAAACCAGAGTAATAGTTTCTCCTGCAAACCGTTCCCTTTGTGCTGGATGAACGAACTTCTCTCCACATGCTCAGTTCTGAGAGATAAATGTGTGTGAAAGCCGTCCTTCAACTAGCTTGTTGGGAACACAAAGTTTCTTTTCAGTTGCAAACTCCACTCCATACATATATATGGGGAGGTACTAACTACAAATCGGTTTTACAGTGAAAACTGCAGGAACTTCGAACCGTCAGTAGGAAACAGACTGAGAAATCAGAGTAAAATTTTCTCCTGAAGCCCGTTCCATTTTTGCTGGATGAACGAACGTATCTCCACATGCTCAGTTCTGAGAGATAAGTGTGTGTGAAAGCCGTCCTTCACCTAGCTTGTTGGGAACACAAAGTTTCTTTTCACTTGGAAACTCCACTCCGTAAATATATATTGGTAGGTACAATCTCCAACTCGGTTTTACATTGAAAATTGCAGGAACTTCAAACCGGCACTAGGAAACAGACTGAGAAACCAGAGTAAAAGTTTCTCCTGCAAACCTTTCCCTTTGTGCTGGATGAACGAACGTCTATCCACATGCTCAGATCTGAGAGAGAAGTTTGTGTGAAAGCCGTCCTCCACCTAGCTTGTTGGGAACACAAAGTTTCTTTTCAGTTGCAATCTCCACTCCATACATATATATGGAGAGGTGCTAGCTCCAACTCGGTATTACAGTGAAAACTGCAGGAACTCAAGCCGGCAGTAGGAAACAGACTGAGATACCAGAGTAAAAGTTTCTCCTGCAACCCGTCCTTTGTGCTGGATGAACGAACGTCTCTTCACATGCTAATTTCTGAGAGATAAGTGTGTGTGAAAGCCGACTTCAACTAGCTTGTTGGGAACACATAGTTTCTTTTCAGTTGCAAAATCCATTCCATACATATATATGGGGAGGTACTAGCTCCAACTGGGTTTTACAGTGAAAACTGCAGGAACTTCAAACCGGCACTAGGAAACAGACTGAGAAACCAGAGTAAAATTTTCCCCTGCAACCGATTCCATTTGTGCTGGATGAACGAACGTCTCACCACATGCTCAGTTCTGAGAGATAATTGTGTGTGAAAGCCGTCCTTCACCTAGATTGTTGGGAACACAAAGTTTCTTTTCAGTTGCAAACTCCACTCCAAACATTTATATATGGGTAGGTACTAGCTTTAACTCGGTTTTACAGTGAAAATTGCAGAAAATTCAAACCGGCAGTAGGAAACAGACTGAAAAACCAGAGAAAAGTTTCTCCTGCAACCCGTTCCCTTTGTGCTGGATGAACGAACTTCTCTCCACATGCTCAGTTCTGAGAGATAAGTGTGTGTGAAAGCCGTCCTTCACCTTGCTTGTTGGGAACACATAGTTTCGTTTCAATTGCCAACTCCACTCCATACATATATATGGGGAGGTACTAGCTCCAACACGGTTTTACAGTGAAAACTGCAGGAACTTCAAAACGGCACTATGAAACAGACTGAGAAACCAGAGTAAAATTTTTTCCTGCAAATCTTTCCCTTTATGCTAGATGAACGAACGTCTCTCCACATGCTCAGTTCTGAGAGATAATTGTGTGTGAAAGCCGTCCTTCACCTAGATTGTTGGGAACAAAAAATTTCTATTCAGTTGCAAACCCGACTCCGTACATATATATGGGAGGGACTAGCTCCAACTCGGTTTTACAGTGAAAACTGCAGGAACTTCAAACCGGCACTAGGAAACAGATTGAGAAACCAGAGTAAAAGTTTCCCCTGCAACCCGTTCCCTTTGTGCTAGATGAACGAAAGCCTCTCCACATGCTCAGTACTGAGAGATAAGTGTGTTTGAAAGCCGACCTTCACCTAGCTTGTTGGGAACACAAAGTTTCTTTTCAGTTGCAAACTCCACTCCATATATACATAAATGGGGAAGTACTTGTTCCAAATCGGTTTTACAGTGAAAACTGCAGGATCTTCAAACCGGCACTAGGAAACAGACTGAGAAACCAGAGAAAAAGTTTCTCCTGCCACCAGTTCCATTTGTGCTAGATGAACGAACGTCTCTCCACATGCTCAGTTCTGAGAGATATGTGTGTGTGAAAGCCGTCCTTCACCTAGTTTTTTGGGAACACAAAGTTCCTTTTCAGTTGCAAACTCCACTCCAAACATTTATATATGGGGAGTTACTAGCTCTAACTCGGTTTTACAGTGAAAACTGCAGGAACTTCAAACCGGCACTAGGAAACAGACTGAGAAACCAGAGTAAAAGTTTCTCCTGCAAACCGTTCCTTTTGTGCTAGATGAACGAAAGACTCTCCAGATGATCAGTTTTGAGAAACAAGTGTGTGTGAAAGCCGTCCTTCACCTAGCTTGTTGGGAACACAAAGTTTCTTTTCAGTTGCAAACTCCACTCCTTACATATATATGGGGAGGTGCTAGCTCCAACTAGATTTTACAGTGAAAACTGCAGGAACATCAAACCCGCAGTAGGAAACAGACTGAAAAACCAGAGAAAAAGTTTCTCCTGCAACCCGTTCCCTTTGTGCTGGATGAACGAACTTCTCTCCACATGCTCAGTTCTGAGAGATAAGTGTGTGTGAAAGCCGTCCTTCACCTAGCTTGTTGGGAACACATAGTTTCGTTTCAATTGCCAAATCCAATCCATACATATATATGGGGAGGTACTAGCTCCAACTCGGTTTTACGGTGAAAACTGCAGGAACTTCAAACCGGCACTACGAAACAGACTGAGAAACTAGAGTAACATTTTTTCCTGCAAATCTTTCCCTTTGTGCTAGATGAACGAACGTCTCTCCACATGCTCAGTTCTGAGAGATAAGTGTGTGTGAAAGCCGTCCTTCACCTAGCTTGTTGGGAACACAAAGTTTCTATTCAGTTGCAAACCCCACTCCGTACATATATATGGGTGGTACAAGCTCCAACTCTGTTTTACAGTGAAAACTACAGGAACTTCAAACCGGCACTAGGAAACAGATTGAGAAACCAGAGTAAAAGTTTCTCCTGCAACCCGTTCCCTTTGTGCTAGATGAACGAACGTCTCTCCACATGCTCAGTTCTGAGAGTTAAGTGTGTGTGAAAGCCGACCTTCACCTAGCTTGTTGGGAACACAAAGTTTCTTTTCAGTTGCAAACTCCACTCCATATATATATATATATGTGGAGGTACTAGATCCAACTCGGTTTTACAGTGAAAACTGCAGGAAATTCAAACCGGCACTAGGAAACAGACTGAGAAACCAGAGTAAAAGTTTCACCTGCAACCCGTTCCCTTTGTGCTGGATGAACGAACTTCTCTCCACATGCTCAGTTCTGAGAGATAAGTGTGTGTGAAAGCCGTCCTTCACCTTGCTTGTTGGGAACACATAGTTTCTTTTCAATTGCCAACTCCATTCCATACATATATATGGGGAGGTGCTAGCTCCAACTCGGCTTTACAGTGAAAACTGCAGAAACTTCAAACCGGCACTAGGAAACAGACAGAAACCAGAGAATATTTTCTCCTGCAACCCGTTCCCTTTGTGCTAGATGAACGAACGTCTCTCCACATGCTCAGTTCTGAGGGATTAGTGTTTGTGAAAGCCGTCCTTCACCTTGCTTGTTGGGAACACAAAGTTTCTTTTCATTTGAAAACTCCACTCCATACATATATATGGGGAGGTGCTAGCTCCAACTCGGCTTTACAGTGAAAACTGCAGAAACTTCAAACCGGCACTAGGAAACAGAATGAGAAACCAGATTAAAATTTTCTCCTGTTACCTGTTCCTTTTGTGCTAGATGAACGAAAGTCTCTCCACATGATCAGTTCTGAGAAACAAGTGTGTGTGAAAGCCGTACTTCACCTAGCTTGTTGGGAACACAAAGTTTCTTTTCAGTTGCAAACTCCACTCCATACATATATATGGGGAGGTGCTAGCTCCAACTCGGTTTTACAGTGAAAACTGCAGGAACTTCAAACCGGCAGTAGGAAACAGACTGAGAAACCAGAGTAAAAGTTTCCCTGCAAAACGTTCACTTTGTGCTGGATGAAAGAACGTCCCTTCACATGCTCAGTTCTGAGTGATAATTGTGTGTGAAAGCCGTCCTTCACCTAGCTTGTTGGGAACACAAAGTTTCTTTTCAGTTGCAAACTCCACTCCAAACATTTATATATGGGGAGGTACTAGCTCTTACTCGGTTTTACAATGAAAACTGCAGGAACTTCAAACCCGCAGTAGGAAACAGACTGAAAAACCAGAGTAAAAGTTTCTCCTGCAACCCGTTCCCTATGTGCTGGAAGAACGAACTTCTCTCCACATGCTCATTTCTGAGAGATAAGTGTGTGTGAAAGCCATCCTTCACCTAGCTTGTTGGGAACACATAGTTTCGTTTCAATTGCCAACTCCACTCCATACATATATATGGGGAGGTACTAGCTCCAACTCGGTTTTACAGTGAAAAATGCAGGAACTTCAAACCGGCACTACGAAACAGACTGAGAAACCAGAGTAAAATTTTTTCCTGCAAACCTTTCCCTTTATGCTAGATGAACGAATGTCCCTCCACATGCTCAGTTCTGAGAGATAATTGTGTGTGAAAGCCGTCCTTCACCTAGCTTTTTGGGAACACAAAGTTTCTATTCAGTTGCAAACCCCACTCCGTACATATATATGGGAGGTACTAGCTACAACTCTGTTTTACAGTGAAAACTGCAGGAACTTCAAACCGGCACTAGGAAACAGATTGAGAAACCAGAGTAAATGTTTCTCCTGCAAACCGTTCCCTTTGTGCTAGATGAACGAACGTCTCTCCACATGCTCAGTTCTGAGAGATAAGTGTGTGTGAAAGCCGACCTTCACCTAGCTTGTTGGGAACACAAAGTTTCTTTTCAGTTGCAAACTCCACTCCATATATATATATATGGGGAAGTACTAGATCCAACTCGGTTTTACAGTGAAAACTGCAGGAAATTCAAACCGGCACTAGGAAACAGACTGAGAAACCAGAGTAAAAGTTTCTCCTGCAACCCTTTCCCTTTCTGCTAGATGAACGAACGTCTCTACAAATGCTCAGTTCTGAGAGATAAGTGTGTGTGAAAGCCGTCCTTCACCTAGCTTGTTGGGAACACATAGTTTCTTTTCAATTGCCAACTCCACTCCATACATATATATGGGGAGGTTCTAGCTCTAACTCGGTTTTACAGTGAAAACTGCAGGAACTTCAAACCGGCAGTAGGAAACAGACTGAGAAACCAGAGTAAAAGTTTCTCCTACAACCCGTTCCCTTTGTGCTGGATGGACGAACTTCTCTCCACATGCTCAGTTCTGAGAGATAAGTTTGTGTGAAAGCCGTCCTTCACCTAGCTTGTTGGGAACACATAGTTTCTTTTCAATTCCAACTCCATTCCATACATATATATGGGGACTTTCTAGCTCCAACTCGGTTTTACAGTGAAAACTGCAGGAACTTCAAACCGGCACTAGGAAACAGACAGAAACCAGAGAAAATTTTCTCCTGCAACCCGTTCCCTTTGTGCTAGATGAACTAACGTCTCTCCACATGCTCAGTTCTGAGGGATAAGTGTGTGTGAAAGCCGTCCTTCACCTAGATTTTTGGGAACACAAAGTTTCTTTTCAGTTGCAAACTCCACTCCATACATATATATAAGGGGAGGTAATAGCTCCAACTCGGTTTTACAGGGAAAACTGCAGGAACTTCAAACTGTCAGTAGGAAACAGACTGAGAAACCAGAGTAAAAGTTTCTCCTACAACCCGTTTCCTTTGTGCTGGATGGAAGAACTTCTCTCCAGATGCTCAGTTCTGAGAGATAAGTGTGTGTGAAATCCGTCCTTCACCTTGCTTGTTGGGAACACATAGTTTCTTTTCAATTGCCAACCCCATTCCATACATATATATGGGGAGGTTCTAGCTCCAACTCGGTTTTACAGTGAAAACTGCAGGAACTTCAAACCGGCACTAGGAAACAGAGAGAAACCAGAGAAAATATTTCTCCTGCAACCCTTTCCCTTTGTGCTAGATGAAAGAACGTCTCTCCACATGCTCAGTTCTGAGGGATAAGGGTATTTGAAAGCCGTCCTTCACCCAGCTTGTTGGGAAAACAAAGTTCCTTTTCACTTGCAAACTCCACTCCATACATATATGTGGGGAGGTACTAGCTCCAACTCGGTTTTACAGTGAAAACTGCAGGAACTTCAAACCGGCACTAGGAAACAGACTGAGAAACCAGAGTAAAAGTTTCTCCTGCAACCCGTTCCCTTTGTGCTAGATGAACGAACGTCTCTCCACATGCTCAGTTCTGAGAGATAATTCTGTTTGAAAGCCGTCCTTCACGTAGCTTGTTCGGAACACAAAGTTTCTTTTCAGTTGCAAACTCCACTCCATACGTATATATGTGGAGGTACTAGCTCCAACTCGGTTTTACAGTGAAAACTGCAGGAACTTCAAACCGGCACTAGGAAACAGACTGAGAAACCAGAGTAATAGTTTCCCTGCAACCCGTTCCCTTTGTGCTAGATGAACGAACGTCTCTCCACATGCTCAGTTCTGAGAGATAAGTGTGTGTGAAAGCCGTCCTTCACCTAGCTTGTTGGGAACACATAGTTTCTTTTCACTTGCAAAATCCGCTCCATACATATATATGGTGAGGTACTAGCTCCAACTGTGTTTTACAGTGAAAACTGCAGGAACTTCAAACCGGCACTAGGAAACAGACTGAGAAACCAGAGTAAAAGTTTCTCCTGCAACCCATTCCCTTTATGCTGGATGAACGAACGTCTCTCCACATGCTCAGGTCTGAGAGATAAGTGTGTGTGAAAGCCGTCCTTCACCTAGCTTGTTGGGAACACAAAGTTTCTTTTCAGTTGCAATCACCACTCCATACATATTTATATGGGGAGGTACTAGATCCAACTCGGTATTACTGTGATAATTGCAGGAACTTCAAGCCGGCACTAGGAAACATACTGAGAAACCAGAGTAATAGTTTCTCCTGCAAACCGTTCCCTTTGAGCTAGATGAACGAACGTCTCTCCAAATGCTCAGTTCTGAGAGATAAAAGTGTGTGAAAGCCGTCCTTCACCTAGCTTGTTGGGAACACAAAGTTCCTTTTCACTTGCAAACTCCACTCCATACATATATATGGGGAGGTACTAATTCCAAATCGGTTTTACAGTGAAAACTGCACGAACTTCAAACCGGCAACAGGAAACAGACTGAGAAATCAGAGTAAAAGTTTCTCCTGCAAACCGTTACATTTGTGCTTGATGAAAGAACATCTCTCCACATGCTCAGTTCTGAGAGATAATTGTGTGTGAAAGCCGTCCTTCACCTAGCTTGTTGGGAACACAAAGTTTCTATTCAGTTGCAAACCCCACTCCATACATATATATGGGAGTTACTAGCTCCAACTCGGTTTTACAGCGAAAACTGCAGGAACTTCAAACCGGCACTAGGAAACAGTTTGAGAAACCAGAGTAAAAGTTTAACCAGCAACCCATTCCCTTTGTGCTAGATGAACGAACGTCTCTACAAATGCTCAGGTCTGAGAGATAAGTGTGTGTGAAAGCCGTCCTTCACCTAGCTTGTTGGGAAAACAAAGTTTGTTTTAAGTTGCAAACTCCAATCCATACATATATATGGGGAGGTACTAGCTCCAACTCGGTTTTACAGTGATAATTGCACGAACTTCAAACCGACAACAGGAAAAAGACTGAGAAATCAGAGTAAAAGTTTCTAATGCAACCCGTTCCCTTTGTCCTAGATGAACGAACGTCTCTTCACATGCACAGTTCTGAGAGATAAGTGTGTGTGAAAGCCGTCCTTCACCTAGCTTTTTGGGAACACATAGTTTCTTTTCACTTGCCAACTCCACTCCATACTTTTAAATGGGAGGTACTAGCTCCAACTGTCTTTTACAGTTAAAACTACAGGAACTTCAAACCGTCAGTAGGAAACAGACTGAGAAACCAGAGTAAAAGTTTTTCCTGTAACCCGTTCCCTTTTTGCTGGATGAACGAACGTCTCTCCACATGCTCAGTTCTGAGATACAAGTGTGTGTGAAAGCCGGGCTTCACCAAGCTTGTTGGGAACACAAAGTTTCTTTTCACTTGCAAACTCCACTCCGTAGATATATATAGGTAGGTACTAGCTCCAACTCGTTTTTACAGTGAAAACTGCAGGAACTTCAAACCGGCACTAGGAAAAAGACTGAGAAACCAGAGTAATAGTTTCTCCTGCAATCCGTTCTCTTTTTGCTGGATGAACGAAAGTCTCTCCACATGCTCAGATCTGAGAGATAATTTTGTGTGAAAGCCGTCCTTCACCTAGCTTGTTGGGAACACAAAGATTCTTTTCAGTTGCAAACTCCACTCCATACATATACATGGAAGGTTCTAGCTCCAACTCGGTTTTACAGTGAAAACTGCAGGAACTTCAAAACGGCGCTAGGAAACAGGCAGAGAAACCAGAGTAAAAGTTTCTCCTGCAACCCGTCCTTTATGCTGGATGAACGAAAGTCTTTCCACATGCTCAGTTCTGAGAGATAATTCTGTGTGAAAGCCGTCCTTCAGCTAGCTTGTTGGGAACACAAAGTTTCTTTTCACTTGCAAACTCCACTCCAAACATATATATGGGGAGGTACTAACTCCAACTCGGTTTTACAGTGATAACTGCACGAACTTCAAACCGAAAACAGGAAAAAGACTGAGATATCAGAGTAAAAGTTTCTAATGCAACCCGTTCCCTTTGTCCTAGATGAACGAACGTCTCTCCAAATGCTCAGTTCTGAGAGATAAGTGTGTGTGAAAGCCATCCTTCACCTAGCTTGTTGGGAACACATAGTTTCTTTTCACTTGCCATCTCCTCTCCATACATATATATGGGGAGGTACTAGCTCCAACTCTCTTTTACAGTGAAAACTACAGGAACTTCAAACCGGCACTAGGAAACAGACTGAGAAAACAGAATAAAATTTTCTCCTGCAAACCGTCCCCTTTGTGCTAGATGAACGAAAGTCTCTCCACATCCTCAGTTCTGAGAGATAATTGTGTGTTAAAGCCGTCCTTCACCTACCTTTTTGGGAACACAAAGTTTCTTTTCAGTTGCAAACTACACTCCATACATATATATAAGTGGAGGTAATAGCTCCAACACGGTTTTACAGTGAAAACTGCAGGAAATTCAAACCGTCATTAGGAAACAGACTGAGAAACCAGAGTAATAGTTTCTCCTGCAAACCGTTCCCTTTGTGCTGGATGAACGAACTTCTCTCCACATGCTCAGTTCTGAGAGATAAATGTGTGTGAAAGCCGTCCTTCAACTAGCTTGTTGGGAACACAAAGTTTCTTTTCAGTTGCAAACTCCACTCCATACATATATATGGGGAGGTACTAACTACAAATAGGTTTTACAGTGAAAACTGCACGAACTTCGAACCGTCAGTAGGAAACAGACTGAGAAATCAGAGTAAAATTTTCTCCTGAAGCCCGTTCCATTTTTGCTGGATGAACGAACGTATCTCCACATGCTCAGTTCTGAGAGATAAGTGTGTGTGAAAGCCGTCCTTCACCTAGCTTGTTGGGAACACAAAGTTTCTTTTCACTTGGAAACTCCACTCCGTAAATATATATTGGTAGGTACAATCTCCAACTCGGTTTTACATTGAAAATTGCAGGAACTTCAAACCGGCACTAGGAAACAGACTGAGAAACCAGAGTAAAAGTTTCTCCTGCAAACCTTTCCCTTTGTGCTGGATGAACGAACGTCTATCCACATGCTCAGATCTGAGAGAGAAGTTTGTGTGAAAGCCGTCCTCCACCTAGCTTGTTGGGAACACAAAGTTTCTTTTCAGTTGCAATCTCCACTCCATACATATATATGGAGAGGTGCTAGCTCCAACTCGGTATTACAGTGAAAACTGCAGGAACTCAAGCCGGCAGTAGGAATCAGACTGAGATACCAGAGTAAAAGTTTCTCCTGCAACCCGTCCTTTGTGCTGGATGAACGAACGTCTCTTCACATGCTAATTTCTGAGAGATAAGTGTGTGTGAAAGCCGACTTCAACTAGCTTGTTGGGAACACATAGTTTCTTTTCAGTTGCAAAATCCATTCCATACATATATATGGGGAGGTACTAGCTCCAACTGGGTTTTACAGTGAAAACTGCAGGAACTTCAAACCGGCACTAGGAAACAGACTGAGAAACCAGAGTAAAATTTTCCCCTGCAACCGATTCCATTTGTGCTGGATGAACGAACGTCTCACCACATGCTCAGTTCTGAGAGATAATTGTGTGTGAAAGCCGTCCTTCACCTACATTGTTGGGAACACAAAGTTTCTTTTCATTTGCAAACTCCACTCCAAACATTTATATATGGGTAGGTACTAGCTTTAACTCGGTTTTACAGTGAAAATTGCAGGAAATTCAAACCGGCAGTAGGAAACAGACTGAAAAACCAGAGAAAAGTTTCTCCTGCAACCCGTTCCCTTTGTGCTGGATGAACGAACTTCTCTCCACATGCTCAGTTCTGAGAGATAAGTGTGTGTGAAAGCCGTCCTTCACCTTGCTTGTTGGGAACACATAGTTTCGTTTCAATTGCCAACTCCACTCCATACATATATATGGGGAGGTACTAGCTCCAACACGGTTTTACAGTGAAAACTGCAGGAACTTCAAAACGGCACTATGAAACAGACTGAGAAACCAGAGTAAAATTTTTTCCTGCAAATCTTTCCCTTTATGCTAGATGAACGAACGTCTCTCCACATGCTCAGTTCTGAGAGATAATTGTGTGTGAAAGCCGTCCTTCACCTAGATTGTTGGGAACAAAAAATTTCTATTCAGTTGCAAACCCGACTCCGTACATATATATGGGAGGGACTAGCTCCAACTCGGTTTTACAGTGAAAACTGCAGGAACTTCAAACCGGCACTAGGAAACAGATTGAGAAACCAGAGTAAAAGTTTCCCCTGCAACGCGTTCCCTTTGTGCTAGATGAACGAAAGCCTCTCCACATGCTCAGTACTGAGAGATAAGTGTGTTTGAAAGCCGACCTTCACCTAGCTTGTTGGGAACACAAAGTTTCTTTTCAGTTGCAAACTCCACTCCATATATACATAAATGGGGAAGTACTTGTTCCAAATCGGTTTTACAGTGAAAACTGCAGGATCTTCAAACCGGCACTAGGAAACAGACAGAGAAACCAGAGAAAAAGTTTCTCCTGCCACCAGTTCCATTTGTGCTAGATGAACGAACGTCTCTCCACATGCTCAGTTCTGAGAGATATGTGTGTGTGAAAGCCGTCCTTCACCTAGTTTTTTGGGAACACAAAGTTCCTTTTCAGTTGCAAACTCCACTCCAAACATTTATATATGGGGAGTTACTAGCTCTAACTCGGTTTTACAGTGAAAACTGCAGGAACTTCAAACCGGCACTAGGAAACAGACTGAGAAACCAGAGTAAAAGTCTCTCCTGCAAACCGTTCCTTTTGTGCTAGATGAACGAAAGACTCTCCAGATGATCAGTTCTGAGAAACAAGTGTGTGTGAAAGCCGTCCTTCACCTAGCTTGTTGGGAACACAAAGTTTCTTTTCAGTTGCAAACTCCACTCCTTACATATATATGGGGAGGTGCTAGCTCCAACTAGATTTTACAGTGAAAACTGCAGGAACATCAAACCCGCAGTAGGAAACAGACTGAAAAACCAGAGAAAAAGTTTCTCCTGCAAACCGTTCCCTTTGTGCTGGATGAACGAACTTCTCTCCACATGCTCAGTTCTGAGAGATAAGTGTGTGTGAAAGCCGTCCTTCACCTAGCTTGTTGGGAACACATAGTTTCGTTTCAATTGCCAAATCCAATCCATACATATATATGGGGAGGTACTAGCTCCAACTCGGTTTTACGGTGAAAACTGCAGGAACTTCAAACCGGCACTACGAAACAGACTGAGAAACTAGAGTAACATTTTTTCCTGCAAATCTTTCCCTTTGTGCTAGATGAACGAACGTCTCTCCACATGCTCAGTTCTGAGAGATAATTGTGTGTGAAAGCCGTCCTTCACCTAGCTTGTTGGGAACACAAAGTTTCTATTCAGTTGCAAACCCCACTCCGTACATATATATGGGTGGTACAAGCTCCAACTCTGTTTTACAGTGAAAACTGCAGGAACTTCAAACCGGCACTAGGAAACAGATTGAGAATCCAGAGTAAAAGTTTCTCCTGCAACCCGTTCCCTTTGTGCTAGATGAACGAACGTCTCTCCACATGCTCAGTTCTGAGAGATAAGTGTGTGTGAAAGCCGACCTTCACCTAGCTTGTTGGGAACACAAAGTTTCTTTTCAGTTGCAAACTCCACTCCATATATATATATATACGTGGAGGTACTAGATCCAACTCGGTTTTACAGTGAAAACTGCAGGAAATTCAAACCGGCACTAGGAAACAGACTGAGAAACCAGAGTAAAAGTTTCACCTGCAACACGTTCCCTTTGTGCTGGATGAACGAACTTCTCTCCACATGCTCAGTTCTGAGAGATAAGTGTGTGTGAAAGCCGTCCTTCACCTTGCTTGTTGGGAACACATAGTTTCTTTTCAATTGCCAACTCCATTCCATACATATATATGGGGAGGTGCTAGCTCCAACTCGGCTTTACAGTGAAAACTGCAGAAACTTCAAACCGGCACTAGGAAACAGACAGAAACCAGAGAATATTTTCTCCTGCAACCCGTTCCCTTTGTGCTAGATGAACGAACGTCTCTCCACATGCTCAATTCTGAGGGATTAGTGTTTGTGAAAGCCGTCCTTCACCTTGCTTGTTGGGAACACAAAGTTTCTTTTCATTTGAAAACTCCACTCCATACATATATATGGGGAGGTGCTAGCTCCAACTCGGCTTTACAGTGAAAACTGCAGAAACTTCAAACCGGCACTAGGAAACAGAATGAGAAACCAGATTAAAATTTTCTCCTGTTACCTGTTCCTTTTGTGCTAGATGAACGAAAATCTATCCACATGATCAGTTCTGAGAAACAAGTGTGTGTGAAAGCCGTACTTCACCTAGCTTGTTGGGAACACAAAGTTCTTTTCAGTTGCAAACTCCACTCCATACATATATATGGGGAGATGCTAGCTCCAACTCGGTTTTACAGTGAAAACTGCAGGAACTTCAAACCGGCAGTAGGAAACAGACTGAGAAACCAGAGTAAAAGTTTCCCTGCAACACGTTCACTTTGTGCTGGATGAAAGAACGTCCCTTCACATGCTCAGTTCTGAGTGATAATTGTGTGTGAAAGCCGTCCTTCACCTAGCTTGTTGGGAACACAAAGTTTCTTTTCAGGTGCAAACTCCACTCCAAACATTTATATATGGGGAGGTACTAGCTCTAACTCGGTTTTACAATGAAAACTGCAGGAACTTCAAACCCACAGTAGGAAACAGACTGAAAAACCAGAGTAAAAGTTTCTCCTGCAACCCGTTCCCTTTGTGCTGGAAGAACGAACTTCTCTCCACATGCTCATTTCTGAGAGATAAGTGTGTGTGAAAGCCGTCCTTCACCTAGCTTGTTGGGAACACATAGTTTCGTTTCAATTGCCAACTCCACTCCATACATATATATGGGGAGGTACTAGCTCCAACTCGGTTTTACAGTGAAAAATGCAGGAACTTCAAACAGGCACTACGAAACAGACTGAGAAACCAGAGAAAAATTTTTTCCTGCAAACCTTTCCCTTTATGCTAGATGAACGAACGTCCCTCCACATGCTCAGTTCTGAGAGATAATTGTGTGTGAAAGCCGTCCTTCACCTAGCTTTTTTGGAACACAAAGTTTCTATTCAGTTGCAAACCCCACTCCGTACATATATATGGGAGGTACTAGCTACAACTCTGTTTTACAGTGAAAACTGCAGGAACTTCAAACCGGCACTAGGAAACAGATTGAGAAATCAGAGTAAATGTTTCTCCTGCAAACCGTTCCCTTTGTGCTAGATGAACGAACGTCTCTCCACATGCTCAGTTCTGAGAGATAAGTGTGTGTGAAAGCCGACCTTCACCTAGCTTGTTGGGAACACAAAGTTTCTTTTCAGTTGCAAACTCCACTCCATATATATATATATGGGGAAGTACTAGATCCAACTCGGTTTTACAGTGAAAACTGCAGGAAATTCAAACCGGCACTAGGAAACAGACTGAGAAACCAGAGTAAAAGTTTCTCCTGCAACCCGTTCCCTTTGTGCTGGATGAACGAACTTCTCTCCACATGCTCAGTTCTGAGAGATAAGTGTGTGTGAAAGCCGTCCTTCACCTTGCTTGTTGGGAACACATAGTTTCTTTTCAATTGCCAACTCCATTCCATACATATATATGGGGAGGTGCTAGCTCCAACTCGGCTTTACAGTGAAAACTGCAGAAACTTCAAACCGGCACTAGGAAACAGACAGAAACCAGAGAATATTTTCTCCTGCAACCCGTTCCCTTTGTGCTAGATGAACGAACGTCTCTCCACATGCTCAGTTCTGAGGGATAAGTGTTTGTGAAAGCCGTCCTTCACCTTGCTTGTTGGGAACACAAAGTTTCTTTTCATTTGCAAACTCCACTCCATACATATATATGGGGAGGTGCTAGCTCCAACTCGGCTTTACAGTGAAAACTGCAGAAACTTCAAACCGGCACTAGGAAACAGAATGAGAAACCAGATTAAAATTTTCTCCTGTTACCTGTTCCTTTTGTGCTAGATGAACGAAAGTCTCTCCACATGATCAGTTCTGAGAAACAAGTGTGTGTGAAAGCCGTACTTCACCTAGCTTGTTGGGAACACAAAGTTTCTTTTCAGTTGCAAACTCCACTCCATATATATATATGGGGAAGTGCTAGCTCCAACTCGGTTTTACAGTGAAAACTGCAGGAAATTCAAACCGGCAGTAGGAAACAGACTGAGAAACCAGAGTAAAAGTTTCCCTGCAACACGTTCACTTTGTGCTGGATGAAAGAACGTCCCTTCACATGCTCAGTTCTGAGTGATAATTGTGTGTGAAAGCCGTCCTTCACCTAGCTTGTTGGGAACACAAAGTTTCTTTTCAGTTGCAAACTCCACTCCAAACATTTATATATGGGGAGGTACTAGCACTAACTCGGTTTTACAATGAAAACTGCAGGAACTTCAAACCCGCAGTAGGAAACAGACTGAAAAACCAGAGTAAAAGTTTCTCCTGCAACCCATTCCCTTTGTGCTGGATGAACGAACTTCTCTCCACATGCTCAGTTCTGAGAGATAAGTGTGTGTGAAAGCCGTCCTTCAACTTGCTTGTTGGGAACACATAGTTTCTTTTCAATTGCCAACTCCAATCCATACATATATATGGGGAGGTTCTAGCTCCAACTCTGTTTTACAGTGAAAACTGCAGGAACTTCAAACCGGCACTAGGAAACAGACAGAAACCAGAGAATATTTTCTCCTGCAACCCGTTCCCTTTGTGCTAGATGAACGAACGTCTCTCCACATGCTCAGTTCTGAGGGATAAGTGTGTGTGAAAGCCGTCCTTCACCTATCTTGTTGGGAACACAAAGTTTCTATTCAGTTGCAAACCCCACTCCGTACATATATATGGGAAGTACTAGCTCCAAATCTGTTTTACAGTGAAAACTGCAGGAACTTCAAACCGGCACTAGGAAACAGATTGAGAAACCAGAGTAAAAGTTTCTCCTGCAACCCGTTCCCTTTGTGCTAGATGAACGAACGTCTCTCCACATGCTCAGTTCTGAGAGATAAGTGTGTGTGAAAGCCGTCCTTCACCTAGCTTGTTGGGAACACATAGATTCTTTTCACTTGCCAACTCCAATCCATACATATATATGGGGAAGTACTAGCTCCAACTCTCTTTTACAGTGAAAACTGCAGGAACTTCAAACCGGCACTTGGAAACAGACTGAGAAACCAGAGTAAAATTTTCTCCTGCAAACGTTTCATTTTGTGCTGGATGAACGAACGTCTCTCCACATGCTCAGTTCTGAGAGATAAGTGTGTATGAAAGCCGTCCTTCACCTAGCTTGTTGGGAACACAAAGTTTCTTTTCAGTTGCAAAATCCACTCCATACATATATATATGGGGAGGTACTAGATCCAACACAGTTTTACAGTGAAATCTGCAGGAAATTCAAACCGGCACTAGGAAACAGACTGAGAAACCAGAGTAAAAGTTTCTCCTGCAACCCTTTCCCTTTCTGCTAGATGAACGAAAGTCTCTACAAATGCTCAGTTCTAAGAGATAAGTGTGTGTGAATGCCGTCCTTCACCTAGCTTGTTGGGAACACAAAGTTTCTTTTCAGTTGCAAACTCCACTCCATACATATATATGGGGAGGTACTAGCTCCAAATCTGTTTTACAGTGATAACTGCACGGACTTCAAACAGGCAACAGGAAAAAGACTGAGAAATCAGAGTAAAAGTTTCTAATGCAACCCGTTCCCATTGTCCTAGATGAACGAACGTCTCTCCACATGCTCAGTTCTGAGAGATAAGTGTGTGTGAAAGCCGTCCTTCACCTAGCTTGTTGGGAACACATATTTTCGTTTCAATTGCCAACTCTACTCCATACATATATATGGGGAGGTACTAGCTCCAACTCGGTTTTACAGTGAAAACTGCAGGAACTTCAAACCGGCACTACGAAACAGACTGAGAAACCAGAGTAAAATTTTTTCCTGCAAACCTTTCCCTTTATGCTAGATGAACGAACGTCTCTCCACATGCTCAGTTCTGAGAGATAATTGTGTGTGAAAGCCGTCCTTCACCTAGCTTGTTGGGAACACAAAGTTTCTATTCAGTTGCAAACCCCACTCGGTACATATATATGGGAGGTACTAGCCCCAACTCTGTTTTACAGTGAAAACTGCAGGAACTTCAAACCGGCACTAGGAAACAGATTGAGAAACCAGACTAAAAGTTTCTCCTGCAACCCGTTCCCTTTGTGCTAGATGAACGAACGTCTCTCCACATGCTCAGTTCTGAGAGATAAGTGTGTGTGAAAGCCGACCTTCACCTAGCTTGTTGGGAACACAAAGTTTCTTTTCAGTTGCAAACTACACTCCATATATATATATATGGGTAGGTACAAGATCCAACTCGGTTTTACAGTGAAAAATGCAGGAAATTCAAACCGTCACTAGGAATCAGACTGAGAAACCAGAGTAAAAGTTTCTCCTGCAACCCGTTCCCTTTGTGCTAGATGAACGAACGTCTCTACAAATGCTCAGTTCTGAGAGATAAATGTGTGTGAAATCCGTCCTTCACCTAGCTTGTTGGGAACACAAAGTTTCTAATCAGTTGCAAACTCCACTCCATACATATATATGGGGAGGTACTAGATTCCAACTCAGTATTACAGTGAAAACTGCACGAATTTCAAACCGGCAATAGGAAACAGAGTGAGAATTCAGAGTAAAAGTTTCTCCTGCAAACCGTTCCCTTTGTGCTAGATGAACGAATGTCTCTCCACATGCTCAGTTCTGAGAGATAATTGTGTGTGAAAGCCGTCCTTCACCTAGCTTATTGGGAACACATAGATTCTTTTCACTTGCCAACTCCAATCCATACATATTTATGGGGAGGTACTAGCTCTAACACGGTTTTACAGTGAATACTGCATGAAATTCAAACCAGCACTAGGAAACAGACTGAGAAACCAGAGTAAAATTTTCTCCTGCAACCCGTTCGGTTTGTGCTAGATGAACGAACGTCTCTCCACATGCTCAGTTCTGAGAGATATGTGTGTGTGAAAGCCGTCCTTCACCTACCTTTTTGGGAACACAAAGTTCCTTTTAAGTTGCACACTCCAATCCAAACATTTATATATGGGGAGGTACTAGCTCTAACTCGGTTTTACAGTGAAAACTGCAGGAACTTCAAACCGGCAGTAGGAAACAGACTGAGAAAACAGAGTAAAATTTCTCCTGCAACCCGTTCCCTTTGTGCTGGATGAACGAACTTCTCTCCACATGCTCAGTTCTGAGAGATAATTGTGTGTGGAAGCCGTCCTTCACCTTGCTTGTTGGGAACACAAAGTTTCTTTTCATTTGCAAACTCCACTCCATACATATATATGGGGAGGTGTTAGCTCCAACTCGGCTTTACAGTGAAAACTGCAGGAACGTCAAACCGGCACTAGGAAACAGACTGAAATACCAGATTAAAATTTTCTCCTGCAACCTGTTCCCTTTGTGCTAGATGAACGAAAGTCTCTCCACATGCTCAGTTCTGAGAGATAAGTGTGTGTGAAAGCCGTCCTTCACCTAGCTTGTTGGGAACACAAAGTTTCTTTTCAGTTGCAAACTCCACTCCATACATATATATGGGGAGGTGCTAGCTCCAACTCGGTTTTACAGTGAAAATTGCAGGAACTTCAAACCGGCAGTAGGAAACAGACTGAGAAACCAGAGTAAAAGTTTCTCTTGCAACACGTTCCTTTGTGCTGGAAGAAAGAACGTCTCTTCACATGCTCAGTTCTGAGAGATAATTGTGTGTGAAAGCCGTCCTTCACCTAGCTTGTTGGGAACACAAAGTTTCTTTTCAGTTGCAAACTCCACTCCAAATATTTATATATGGGGAGGTACTAGCTCTAACTCGGTTTTACAGTGAAAACTGCAGGAACTTCAAACCGGCAGTAGGAAACAGACTGAAAAACCAGAGTAAAAGTTTCTCCTGCAACCCTTTCCCTTTGTGCTGGATGAACGAACTTCTCTCCACATGCTCAGTTCTGAGAGATAAATGTGTGTGAAAGCCGTCCTTCACCTAGCTTGTTGGGAACACATATTTTCGTTTCAATTGCCAACTCCACTCCATACATATATATTGGAAGGTACTAGCTCCAACTCGGTTTTACAGTGAAAACTGCAGGAACTTCAAACCGGCACTACGAAACAGACTGAGAAACCAGAGTAAAATTTTTTCCTGCAAACCTTTCCCTTTATGCTAGATGAACGAACGTCTCTCCACATGCTCAGTTCTGAGAGATAATTGTGTGTGAAAGCCGTCCTTCACCTAGCTTGTAGGGAACACAAAGTTTCTATCCAGTTGCAAACCCCACTCCGTACATATATATGGGAGGTACTAGCTCCAACACTGTTTTACAGTGAAAACTGCAGGAACTTCAAACCGGCACTAGGAAACAGATTGAGAAACCAGAGTAAAAGTTTCTCCTGCAACCCCGTTCCCTTTGTGCCAAATGAACGAACGTCTCTCCACATGCACAGTTCTGAGAGATAAGGGTGTGTGAAAGCCGACCTTCACCTAGCTTGTTGGGAACACAAAGTTTCTTTTCAGTTGCAAACTACACTCCATATATATATATATGGTAAGGTACAAGATCCAACTCGGTTTTACAGTGAAAACTGCAGGAAATTCAAACCGTCACTAGGAAACAAACTGAGAAACCAGAGTAAAAGTTTCTCCTGCAACCCGTTCCCTTTGTGCTAGATGAACGAACGTCTCTACAAATGCTCAGTTCTGAGAGATAAGTCTGTGTGAAAGCCGTCCTTCACCTAGCTTGTTGGGAAAACAAAGTTTCTTTTCAGTTGCAAACTCCACACCAAACGTTTATTTATGTGGAGGTACTAGCTCTAACTCGGTTTTACAGTGAAAACTGCAGGAAATTCAAACCGGCACTAGGAAACAGATTGAGAAACCAGAGTAAAAGTTTCTCCTGCAACCCGTTCCCTTTGTGCTAGATGAACGAACGTCTCTCCACATGCTCAGTTCTGAGAGATAAGTGTGTGTGAAAGCCGAACTTCACCTAGCTTGTTGGGAACACAAAGTTTCTTTTCAGTTGCAAACTCCACTCCATATATATATATATGGGGAAGTACTAGATCCAACTCGGTTTTACAGTGAAAACTGCAGGAAATTCAAACCGGCACTAGGAAACAGACTGAGAAACCAGAGTAAAAGTTTCTCCTGCAACCCGTTCCCTTTGTGCTAGATGAACGAACGTCTCTACAAAAGCTCAGTTCTGAGAGATAAGTGTGTATGAAAGCCGTCCTTCACCTAGCTTTTTGGGAAAACAAAGTTTGTTTTCATTTGCAAACTCCACTCCATATATATATATGGGGAGGTACTAGCTCCAACTCGATTTTACAGTGATAACTGCACGAACTTCAAACCGGCAACAGTAAAAAGTCTGAGAAATCAGAGTAAAAGTTTCTAATGCCACCCGTTCCCTTTGTCCTAGATGAACGAAATTCTCTCCACATGCTCAGTTCTGAGAGCTAAGTGTGTGTTAAAGCCGTCCTTACACTAGCTTGTTGGGAACACATAGAATCTTTTCACTTGCCAAATCCACTCCATACATATATATGGGGAGGTGCTAGCTCCAAATCTGTTTTACAGTGAAAACTGCAGGAACTTCAAGCCGGAACTAGGAAACAGACTGAGAAACCAGAGTAAAAGTTTCTCCTGCAACCCGTTCCCTTTTTGCTAGATGAACGAACGTCTCTCCACATGCTCAGTTCTGAGAGATAAGTGTGTGTGAAAGCCGTTCTTCACCTAGCTTGTTGGGAACACAAAGTTTCTTTTCAGTTGCAAACTCCACTCCATACATATATATAGGGAGGTGCTATCTCCAACTCGGTTTTACAGTGAAAACTGCAGGAACTTCAAACCGGCACTAGGAAACAGACTGAGAAATCAGAGTAAAAGTTTTTCCTTCAACCCGTCTTTTCTGCTGGAAGAACGAACGTCTCTCCACATGCTCAGTTCTGAGAGATAAGTGTGTGTGAAAGCCGTCCTTCAACTAGCTTGTTGGGAACACAAAGTTCCTTTTCAGTTGCAAACTCCACTCCATACATATATATGGGGAGGTACTAACTCCAAATCTGTTTTACAGTGAAAACTGCACGAACTTCAAACCGTCAGTAGGAAACAGACTGAGAAACCAGAGTAAAAGTTTCCCCTGTAACCCGTTCCATTTTTGCTGGATGAACGAATGTCTCTACACATGCTCAGTTCTGAGAGATAAGTGTGTGTGAAAGCCGTCCTTCACCTAGCTTGTTGGGAACACAAAGTTTCTTTTCACTTGCAAATTCCACTCCGTAGATATATATAGGTAGGTACTAACTCCAACTCGGTTTTACAGTGAAAATTACAGGAACTTCAAACCGGCACTAGGAAACAGACTGAGAAACCAGAGTAAAAGCTTCCCCTGCAACAAGTTTCCTTTGTGCTGGATGAACGAAAGTCTCTCCTCATGCTCAGTTCTGAGAGAGAAATTTGTGTGAAAGCCGTCCTCCACCTAGCTTGTTGGGAACACAAAGTTTCTTTTCAGTTGCAAACTCCACTCCATACATATATATGGAGAGGTGCTAGCTCCAACTCGGTTTTACAGTGAAAACTGCAGGGACTTCAAGCCGGCACTAGGAAACAGACTGAGAAACCTGAGTAAAAGTTTCTCCTGCAACCCGTTCCCTTTTTGCTAGATGAATGAACGTCTCTCCACATGCTCAGTTCTGAGAGATAAGTGTGTGTGAAAGCCGTTCTTCACCTAGCTTGTTGGGAACACAAAGTTTCTTTTCAGATGCAAACTCCACTCCATACATATATATGGGGAGGTGCTATCTCCAACTCGGTTTTACAGTGAAAACTGCAGGAACTTCAAACCGGCACTAGGAAACAGACTGAGAAATCAGAGTTAAAGTTTTTCCTTCAACCCGTCTTTTGTGCTGGATGAACGAACGTCTCTCCACATGCTCAGTTCTGAGAGATAAGTGTGTGTGAAAGCCGTTCTTCACCTAGCTTGTTGGGAACACAAAGTTTCTTTTCAGATGCAAACTCCACTCCATACATATATATGGGGAGGTTCTAGCTCCAACAATGTTTTACACTGAAAACTGCAGGAACTTCAAAACGGCACTAGGAAACAGACTGAGAAACCAGAGTAAAAGTTTTTCATGCAACCCGTCCTTTGTGCTGGATGAACGAACGTCTCTCCACATGCTCAGTTCTGAGAGATAATTGTGTGTGAAAGCCATCCTTCAGCTAGCTTGTTGGGAACACAAAGATTCTTTTCACTTGCAAACTCCACTCCGTAGATATATATAGGTAGGTACTAGCTCAAACTCGGTTTTACAGTGAAAACTGCAGGAACTTTAAACTGGCACTAGGAAATAGACTTAGAAACCAGAGTAATAATTTCTCCAGCAACCATTCTCTTTGTGCTAGATGAACGAACGTCTCTCCACATGCTCAGTTCTGAGAGATAAGTGTGTGTTAAAGCCGTCCTTCACATAGCTTGTTGGGAACACAAAGTTTCTTTTCACTTCCAAACTCCACTCCATACATATATATATGGGGAGGTACTAGATCCAACACGGTTTTACAGTGAAAACTGCAGGAAATTCAAATCGGCACTTGGAAACAGACTGAGAAACCAGAGTAATAGTTTCTCCTGCAACCCGTTCCATTTATGCTAGATGAACGAACGTCTCTACAATTGCTCAGTTCTGAGAGATAAGTGTGTGTGAAAGCCGTCCTTCACCTAGCTTATTGGGAACAGAATGTTTCTTTTCAGTTGCAAACTCCACACCATACATATATATGGGGAGGTACTAGATTCCAACTCAGTTTTACAGTGAAAACTGCACGAATTTCAAACCGGCAATAGGAAACAGAGTGAGAATTCAGAGTAAAAGTTTCTCCTGCAAACCGTTCCCTTTGTGCTTGATGAACGAACGTCTCTCCACATTCTCAGTTCTGAGATATAAGTGTGTGTGAAAGCCGTCCTTCACTTAGCTTATTGGGAACACATAGTTTCTTTTCACTTGCCAACTCCAATCCATACATATATATGGGGAGGTACTAGCTCCAACTCGGTTTTACAGTGAAAACTACAGGAACTTCAAACCGGCAGTAGGAAACAGACTGAGAAACCAGAGTAAAAGTTTCTCCAGCAACCCGTTCCTTTTGTGCTAGATGAACAAAAGTCTCTCCACATGCTCAGTTCTGAGAGATAAGTGTGTGTGAAAGCCGTCCTTCACCTAGCTTGTTGGGAACACAAAGTTTCTTTTCAGTTGCAAACTCCACTCCATACATATATATGGGGAGGTGCTAGCTCCAACTCTGTTTTACAGTGAAAACTGCAGGAACTTCAAACCGGCAGTAGGAAACAGACTGAGAAACCAGAGTAAAAGTTTCTCCTGCAACCCGTTCCCTTTGTGCTGGATGAAAGAATGTCTCTCCACATGCTCAGTTCTGAGAGCTAAGTGTGTGTGAAAGCCGTCCTTCACCTAGGTTGTTGGTAACACAAAGTTTCTATTCAGTTGCAAACCCCACTCCGTACATTTATTTGGGTGGTACTAGCTCCAACTCGGTTTTAGAGTGATAACTGCACGAACTTCATACCGGCAACAGGAAAAAGACTGAGAAATCAGAGTAAAAGTTTCTAATGAAACCCGTTCCCTTTGTCCTAGATGAACGAACGTCTCTCCACATGCTCAGTTCTGAGACCTAAGTGTGTGTGAATGCCGTCCTTCACCTAGCTTGTTGGGAACACATAGATTCTTTACACTTGCCAACTCCACTCCATACATATATATGGGGAGGTACTAGCTCCAAATCACTTTTACAGTGAAAACTACAGGAACTTCAAACCGGCACTAGGAAACAGACTGAGAAACCAGAATAAAATTTTCTCCTGCAACCAGTTCCCTTTGTGCTAGATGAACGAAAGTCTCTCCACATGCTCAGTTCTGGGAGATAAGTGTGTGTGAAAGCCGTCCTTCACCTAGCTTGTTGGGAACACAAAGTTTCTTTTCAGTTGCAAACTCCACTCCAAACATTTATATATGGGGAGGTACTAGCTCTAACTCGGGTTTACAGTGAAAACTGCAAGAACTTCAAACCGGCAGTAGGAAACAGACTGAAAAATCAGAGTAAAAGTTTCTCCTGCAAGCCGTTCCCTTTGTGCTGGATGAACGAACTTCTCTCCACATGCTCAGTTCTGAGAGATAAGTGTGTGTGAATGCCGTCCTTCACCTAGCTTGTTGGGAACACATAGATTCGTTTCAATTGCCCACTCCAATCCATACATATATATGGGGAGGTACTAGCTCCAACTCGGTTTTACAGTGAAAACTGCAGGAACTTCAAACCGGCACTATGAAACAGACTGAGAAACCAGAGTAAAATTTTTTCCTGCAAACCTTTCCCTTTATACTAGATGAACGAACGTCTCTCCACATGCTCAGTTCTGAGAGATAATTTTGTGTGAAAGCCGTCCTTCACCTAGGTTGTTGGTAACACAAAGTTTCTATTCAATTGCAAACCCCACTCTGTACATTTATATGGGAGGTACTAGCTCCAACTCGGTTTTACAGTGATAACTGCACGAACTTCAAACCGGCAGCAGGAAAAAGACTGAGAAATCAGAGTAAAAGTTTCTAATGCAACCCGTTCCCTTTGTCCTAGATGAACGAACGTCTCTCCACATGCTCATTTCTGAGAGATAAGTGTGTGTGAAACCCGTCCTTCAACTAGCTTGTTGGGAACACATAGATTCTTTTCACTTGCCAACTCCACTCCATACATATATATGGGGAGGTAATAGCTCCAACTCTCTTTTACTGTGAAAACTACAGGAAATTCAAACCAGCACTAGGAAACAGACTGAGAAACCAGAATAAAATTTTTTCCTGCAACCAGTTCCCTTTGTGCTAGATGAACGAATGTCTCTCCACATGCTCAGTTCTGGGAGATAATTGTGTGTGAAAGCCGTCCTTCACCTAGATTTTTGGGAACACAAAGTTTCTTTTCAGTTGCAAACTGCACTCCATACATATATATAAGGGGAGGTAATAGCTCCAACTCGGTTTTACAGGGAAAACTGCAGGAACTTCAAACCGTCAGTAGGAAACAGACTGAGAAACCATGGTAAAAGTTTCTCCTGCAAACCGTTCCCTTTGTGCTGGATGAACGAACGTCTCTCCACATGCTCAGTTCTGAGAGATAAGTGTGTGTGAAAGCCGTCCTTCAAATAGCTTGTTGGGAACACAAAGTTTCTTTTCAGTTGCAAACTCCACTCCATACATATATATGGGGAGGTACTAACTACAAATCGGTTTTACAGTGAAAACTGCACGAACTTCAAACCGTCAGTAGGAAACAGACTGAGAAACCAGACTAAAAGTTTCCCCTGTAACCCGTTCCATTTTTGCTGGATGAACGAACGTCTCTCCACATGCTCAGTTCTGAGAGATAAGTGTGTGTGAAAGCCGTCCTTCACCTAGCTTGTTGGGAACACAAAGTTTCTTTTCACTTGCAAACTCCACTCCGTAGATATATATAGGTAGGAACTAGCTCCAACTCGGTTTTACAGTGAAAACAGCAGGAACTTTAAACCGGCACTAGGAAACACACTTAGAAACCAGAGTAATAGTTTCTCCAGCAAACCGTTCCCTTTGTGCTAGATGAACGAAAGTCTCTCCACATGCTCAGTTCTGAGAGATTAATGTGTGTGAAAGCCGTCATTCACCTAGCTTGTTGGGAACACAAAGTTTCTTTTCAGTTGCAAAATCCACTCCATACATATATATATGGAGAGGTACTAGATCCAACACTGTTTTACAGTGAAAACTGCAGGAACTTCAAACCGGCACTAGGAAACAGACTGAGAAACCAGAGTAAAAGTTTCTCCTGCAACCCTTTCCCTTTCTGCTAGATGAACGAACGTCTCTACAAATGCTCAGTTCTGAGAGATAAGTGTGTGTGAAAGCCGTCATTCACCTAGCTTGTTGGGAACACATAGTTTCTTTTCAATTGCCAACTCCACTCCATACATATATATGGGGAGGTTCTAGCTCTAACTCGGTTTTACAGTGAAAACTGCAGGAACTTCAAACCGGCAGTAGGAAACAGACTGAGAAACCAGAGTAAAAGTTTCTCCTACAACCCGTTCCCTTTGTGCTGGATGGACGAACTTCTCTCCACATGCTCAGTTCTGAGAGATAAGTGTGTGTGAAAGCCTTCCTTCACCGAGCTTGTTGGAAACACATAGTTTATGTTCAATTGCCAACTCCATTCCATACATATATATGGGGAGGTTCTAGCTCCAACTCGGTTTTACAGTGAAAACTGCAGGAACTTCAAACCGGCAATAGGAAACAGACAGAAACCAGAGAAAATTTTCTCCTGCAACCCGTTCCCTTTGTGCTAGGTGAACGAACGTCTTTCCACATGCTCAGTTCTGAGGGATAAGTGTGTGTGAAAGCCGTCCTTCACCTAGATTTTTGGGAACACAAAGTTTCTTTTCAGTTGCAAACTCCACTCCATACATATATATAAGGGGAGGTAATAGCTCCAACTCGGTTTTACAGGGAAAACTGCAGGAACTTCAAACCGTCAGTAGGAAACAGAATGAGAAACCAGAGTAAAAGTTTCTCCTACAACCCGTTCCCTTTGTGCTGGATGGACGAACTTCACTCCACATGCTCAGTTCTGACAGATAAGTGTGTGTGAAAGCCGTCCTTCACCTTACTTGTTGGGAACACATAGTTTCTTTTCAATTGCCAACTCCATTCCATACATATATATGGGGAGGTTCAAGCTCCAACTCGGTTTTACAGTGAAAACTGCAGGAACTTCAAACCGGCACTAGGAAACAGACAGAAACCAGAGAAAATTTTCTCCTGCAACCCGTTCCCTTTGTGCTAGATGAACGAACGTCTCTCCACATGCTCAGTTCTGAGGGATAAATGTGTGTGAAAGCCGTCCTTCACCTAGATTTTTGGGAACACAAAGTTCCTTTTCAGTTGCAAACTCCACTCCATACATATATATAAGGGGAGGTAATAGCTCCAACTCGGTTTTACAGTGAAAACTGCAGGAACTTCAAACCGGCAGTAGGAAACAGACTGAGAAACCAGAGTAAAAGTTTCTCCTACAACCCGTTTCCTTTGTGCTGGATGGACGAACTTCTCTCCACATGCTCAGTTCTGAGAGATAAGTGTGTGTGAAAGCCGTCCTTCAATTAGCTTGTTGGGAACACATAGTTTCTTTTCAATTACCAAATCCACTCCATACATATATATGGGGAGGTTCTAGCTCCAACTCGTCTCTACAGTGAAAACTGCAGGAACTTCAAAGCGACACTTGGAAACAGACTGAGAAACCAGATCAAAATTTTCTCCTGGAACCCGTTCCTTTTATGCTAGATGAACGAAAGTCTCTCCACATGCTCAGTTCTGAGAGATAAGTGTGTGTGAAAGCCGTCCTTCACCTAGCTTGTTGGGAACACAAAGTTTCTTTTCAGTTGCAAACTCCACTCCAAACATTTATATATGGGGAGTTACTAGCTCTAAGTCGGTTTTACAGTGAAAACTGCAGGAACTTCAAACCGGCAGTAGGAAACAGACTGAAAAACCAGAGTAAAAGTTTCTCCTGCAAGCCGTTCCCTTTGTGCTGGATGAACGAACTTCTCTCCACATGCTCAGTTCTGAGAGAAAAGTGTGTGTGAAAGCCGTCCTTCACAAAACTTGTTGGGAACACATAGTTTCGTTTCAATTGCCCACTCCACTCCATACATACATATGGGGAGGTACTATCTCCAACTCGGTTTTACAGTGAAAACTGCAGGAACTTCAAACCGGCACTATGAAACAGACTGAGAAACCAGAGTAAAATTTTTTCCTGCAAACCTTTCCCTTTATACTAGATGAACGAAAGTCTCTCCACATGCTCAGTTCTGAGAGATAATTTTTTGTGAAAGCCGTCCTTCACCTAGGTTGTTGGTAACACAAAGTTTCTATTCAGTTGCAAACCCCACTCTGTACATTTATATGGGAGGTACTAGCTCCAACTCGGTTTTACAGTGACAACTGCACGAACTTCAAACCGGCAACAGGAAAAAGACTGAGAAATCAGAGTAAAAGTTTCTAATGCAACCCGTTCCCTTTGTCCTAGATGAACGAACGTCTCTCCACATGCTCATTTCTGAGAGATAAGTGTGTGTGAAACCCGTCCTTCAACTAGCTTGTTGGGAACACATAGATTCTTTTCACTTGCCAACTCCACTCCATACATATATATGGGGAGGTAATAGCTCCAACTCTCTTTTACTGTGAAAACTACAGGAACTTCAAACCGGCACTAGGAAACAGACTGAGAAACCAGAATAAAATTTTCTCCTGCAACCAGTTCCCTTTGTGCTAGATGAACGAAAGTCTCTCCACATGCTCAGTTCTGGGATATAATTGTGTGTGAAAGCCGTCCTTCACCTAGATTTTTGGGAACACAATGTTTCTTTTCAGTTGCAAACTCCACTCCATACATATATATAAGGGGAGGTAATAGCTCCAACTCGGTTTTACAGGGAAAACTTCAGGAACTTCAAACCGTCAGTAGGAAACAGACTGAGAAACCAGAGTAAAAGTTTCTCCTGCAAACCGTTCCCTTTGTGCTGGATGAACGAACGTCTCTCCACATGCTCAGTTCTGAGAGATAAGTGTGTGTGAAAGCCATCCTTCAAATAGCTTGTTGGGAACACAAAGTTTCTTTTCAGTTGCAAACTCCACTCCATACATATATATGGGGAGGTACTAACTACAAATCTGTTTTACAGTGAAAACTGCACGAACTTCAAACCGTCAGTAGGATACAGACTGAGAAACAAGAGTAAAAGTTTCCAATGTAACCCGTTCCATTTTTGCTGGATGAACGAACGTCTCTCCACATGCTCAGTTCTGAGAGATAAGTGTGTGTGAAAGCCGTCCTTCACCTAGCTTGTTGGGAACACAAAGTTTCTTTTCACTTGCAAACTCCACTCCGTAGATATTTATAGGTAGGTACTAGCTCCAACTCGGTTTTACAGTGAAAACTGCAGGAACTTTAAACCGGCACTAGGAAACACACTTAGAAACCAGAGAAATAGTTTCTCCAGCAAACCGTTCCCTTTGTGCTAGATGAACGAAAGTCTCTCCACATGCTCAGTTCTGAGAGATTAGTGTGTGTGGAAGCCGTCATTCACCTAGCTTGTTGGGAACACAAAGTTTCTTTTCAGTTGCAAATTCCACTCCATACATATATATATGGAGAGGTACTAGATCCAACACTGTTTTACAGTGAAAACTGCAGGAAATTCAAACCGGCACTAGGAAACAGACTGAGAAACCAGAGTAAAAGTTTCTCCTGCAACCCTTTCCCTTTCTGCTAGATGAACGAACGTCTCTACAAATGCTCAGTTCTGAGAGATAAGTGTGTGTGAAAGCCGTCCTTCACCTAGCTTGTTGGGAACACATAGTTTCTTTTCAATTGCCAACTCCACTCCATACATATATATGGGGAGGTTCTAGCTCTAACTCGGTTTTACAGTGAAAACTGCAGGAACTTCAAACCGGCAGTAGGAAACAGACTGAGAAACCAGAGTAAAAGTTTCTCCTACAACCCGTTCCCTTTGTGCTGGATGGACGAACTTCTCTCCACATGCTCAGTTCTGAGAGATAAGTGTGTGTGAAAGCCGTCCTTCACCGAGCTTGTTGGAAACACATAGTTTCTGTTCAATTGCCAACTCCATTCCATACATATATATGGGGAGGTTCTACCTCCAACTCGGTTTTACAGTGAAAACTGCAGGAACTTCAAACCGGCACTAGGAAACAGACAGAAACCAGAGAAAATTTTCTCCTGCAACCCGTTCCCTTTGTGCTAGATGAACGAACGTCTCTCCACATGCTCAGTTCTGAGGGATAAATGTGTGTGAAAGCCGTCCTTCACCTAGCTTGTTGGGACACAAAGTTTCTTTTCACTTGCAAACTCCACTCCGTAGATATATATAGTTAGGTACTAGCTCCAACTCGGTTTTACAGTGAAAACTGCAGGAACTTTAAACCGGCACTAGGAAACACACTTAGAAACCAGAGTAATAGTTTCTCAAGCAAACCGTTCCCTTTGTGCTAGATGAACGAACGTCTCTCCACATGCTCATTTCTGAGAGATAAGTGTGTGTGAAAGCCGTCCTTCACCTAGCTTGTTGGGAACACAAAGTTTCTTTTCAGTTGCAAAATCCACTCCATACATATATATATGGAGAGGTACTAGATCCAACACTGTTTTACAGTGAAAACTGCAGGATATTCAAACCGGCACTAGGAAACAGACTGAGAAACCAGAGTAAAAGTTTCTCCTGCAACCCTTTCCATATCTGCTAGATGAACGAACGTCTCTACAAATGCTCAGTTCTGAGAGATAAGTGTGTGTGAAAGCCGTCCTTCACCTAACTTGTTGGGAACACAAATTTTCTTTTCAGTTGCAAACTCCACTCCATACATATATATGGGGAGGTACTAGATTCCAACTCAGTTTTACAGTGAAAACTGCACGAATTTCAAACCGGCAATAGGAAACAGAATGAGAATTCAGAGTAAAATTTCTCATGCAAACCGTTCCCTTTGTGCTAGATGAACGAACGTCTCTCCACATGCTCAGATCTGAGAGATATGTGTGTGTGAAAGCCGTCCTTCACCTAGCTTTTTGGCAACACAAAGTTCCTTTTCAGTTGCAAACTCCACTCCAAACATTTATATATGGGGAGGTATTAGCTCTAACTCGGTTTTACAGTGAAAACTGCACGAATTTCAAACCGGCAGTAGGAAACAGACTGAGAAACCAAAGTAAAATTTTCTCCTGCAACCCGTTCCCTTTGTGCTAGATGAACGAACGTCTCTCCACATGCTCAGATCTGAGAGATATGTGTGTGTGAAAGCCGTCCTTCACCTAGTTTTTGGCAACACAAAGTTCCTTTTCAGTTGCAAACTCCACTCCAAACATTTATATATGGGGAGGTATTAGCTCTAACTCGGTTTTACAGTGAAAACTGCAGGAACTTCAAACCGGCAGTAGGAAACAGACTGAGAAACCAGAGTAAAAGTTTCTCCTACAACCCGTTTCCTTTGTGCTGGATGGACGAACTTCTCTCCACATGCTCAGTTCTGAGAGATAAGTGTGTGTGAAAGCCGTCCTTCAATTAGCTTGTTGGGAACACATAGTTTCTTTTCAATTACCAAATCCACTCCATACATATATATGGGGAGGTTCTAGCTCCAACTCGTCTCTACAGTGAAAACTGCAGGAACTTCAAACCGACACTTGGAAACAGACTGAGAAACCAGATTAAAATTTTCTCCTGGAAACCATTCCTTTTATGCTAGATGAACGAAAGTCTCTCCACATGCTCAGTTCTGAGAGATAAGTGTGTGTGAAAGCCGTCCTTCACCTAGCTTGTTGGGAACACAAAGTTTCTTTTCAGTTGCAAACTCCACTCCAAATATTTATATATGGGTAAGTACTAGCTCTAACTCGGTTTTACAGTGAAAACTGCAGGAACTTCAAACCGGCAGTAGGAAACAGACTGAAAAACCAGAGTAAAAGTTTCTCCTGCAAGCCGTTCCCTTTGTGCTGGATGAACGAACTTCTCTCCACATGCTCAGTTCTGAGAGATAAGTGTGTGTGAAAGCCGTCCTTCACCTAGCTTGTTGGGAACACAAAGTTTCTTTTCAGTTGCAAAATCCACTCCATACATATATATATGGAGAGGTACTAGATCCAACACTGTTTTACAGTGAAAACTGCAGGATATTCAAACCGGCACTAGGAAACAGACTGAGAAACCAGAGTAAAAGTTTCTCCTGCAACCCTTTCCATATCTGCTAGATGAACGAACGTCTCTACAAATGCTCAGTTCTGAGAGATAAGTGTGTGTGAAAGCCGTCCTTCACCTAACTTGTTGGGAACACAAATTTTCTTTTCAGTTGCAAACTCCACTCCATACATATATATGGGGAGGTACTAGATTCCAACTCAGTTTTACAGTGAAAACTGCACGAATTTCAAACCGGCAATAGGAAACAGAATGAGAATTCAGAGTAAAATTTCTCATGCAAACCGTTCCCTTTGTGCTAGATGAACGAACGTCTCTCCACATGCTCAGATCTGAGAGATATGTGTGTGTGAAAGCCGTCCTTCACCTAGCTTTTTGGCAACACAAAGTTCCTTTTCAGTTGCAAACTCCACTCCAAACATTTATATATGGGGAGGTATTAGCTCTAACTCGGTTTTACAGTGAAAACTGCACGAATTTCAAACCGGCAGTAGGAAACAGACTGAGAAACCAAAGTAAAATTTTCTCCTGCAACCCGTTCCCTTTGTGCTAGATGAACGAACGTCTCTCCACATGCTCAGATCTGAGAGATATGTGTGTGTGAAAGCCGTCCTTCACCTAGTTTTTGGCAACACAAAGTTCCTTTTCAGTTGCAAACTCCACTCCAAACATTTATATATGGGGAGGTATTAGCTCTAACTCGGTTTTACAGTGAAAACTGCAGGAACTTCAAACCGGCAGTAGGAAACAGACTGAGAAACCAGAGTAAAAGTTTCTCCTACAACCCGTTTCCTTTGTGCTGGATGGACGAACTTCTCTCCACATGCTCAGTTCTGAGAGATAAGTGTGTGTGAAAGCCGTCCTTCAATTAGCTTGTTGGGAACACATAGTTTCTTTTCAATTACCAAATCCACTCCATACATATATATGGGGAGGTTCTAGCTCCAACTCGTCTCTACAGTGAAAACTGCAGGAACTTCAAACCGACACTTGGAAACAGACTGAGAAACCAGATTAAAATTTTCTCCTGGAAACCATTCCTTTTATGCTAGATGAACGAAAGTCTCTCCACATGCTCAGTTCTGAGAGATAAGTGTGTGTGAAAGCCGTCCTTCACCTAGCTTGTTGGGAACACAAAGTTTCTTTTCAGTTGCAAACTCCACTCCAAATATTTATATATGGGTAAGTACTAGCTCTAACTCGGTTTTACAGTGAAAACTGCAGGAACTTCAAACCGGCAGTAGGAAACAGACTGAAAAACCAGAGTAAAAGTTTCTCCTGCAAGCCGTTCCCTTTGTGCTGGATGAACGAACTTCTCTCCACATGCTCAGTTCTGAGAGATAAGTGTGTGTGAAAGCCGTCCTTCAAATAGCTTGTTGGGAACACAAAGTTCCTTTTCAGTTGCAAACTCCACTCCATACATATATATGGGGAGGTACTAACTACAAATCGGTTTTACAGTGAAAACTGCACGAACTTCAAACCGTCAGTAGGAAACAGACTGAGAAACCAGAGTAAAAGTTTCCCCTGTAACCCGTTCCATTTTTGCTGGATGAACGAACGTCTCTCCACATGCTCAATTCTGAGAGATAAGTGTGTGTGAAAGCCGTCCTTCAAATAGCTTGTTGGGAACACAAAGTTTCTTTTCAGTTGCAAACTCCACTCCATACATATATATGGGGAGGTACTAACTACAAATCTGTTTTACAGTGAAAACTGCACGAACTTCAAACCGTCAGTAGGAAACAGACTGAGAAAGAAGAGTAAAAGTTTCCACTGTAACCCGTTCCATTTTTGCTGGATGAACGAACGTCTCTCCACATGCTCAGTTCTGAGAGATAAGTGTGTGTGAAAGCCGTACTTCACCTAGCTTGTTGGGAACACAAAGTTTCTTTTCACTTGCAAACTCCACTCCGTAGATATATATAGGTAGGTACTAGCTCCAACTCGGTTTTACAGTGAAAACTGCAGGAACTTTAAACCGGCACTAGGAAACAGACTTAGAAACCAGAGTAATAGTTTCTCCAGCAAACCGTTCCCTTTGTGCTAGATGAACGAAAGTCTCTCCACATGCTCAGTTCTGAGAGATTAGTGTGTGTGAAAGCCGTCATTCACCTAGCTTGTTGGGAACACAAAGTTTCTTTTCAGTTGCAAAATCCACTCCATACATATATATATGGAGAGGTACTAGATCCAACACTGTTTTACAGTGAAAACTGCAGGAAATTCAAACCGGCACTAGGAAACAGACTGAGAAACCAGAGTAAAAGTTTCTCCTGCAACCCTTTCCCTTTCTGCTAGATGAACGAACGTCTCTACAAATGCTCAGTTCTGAGAGATAAGTGTGTGTGAAAGCCGTCCTTCACCTAGCTTGTTGGGAACACATAGTTTCTTTTCAATTGCCAACTCCACTCCATACATATATATGGGGAGGTTCTAGCTCTCACTCGGTTTTACAGTGAAAACTGCAGGAACTTCAAACCGTCAGTAGGAAACAGAATGAGAAACCAGAGTAAAAGTTTCTCTTACAACCCGTTCCCTTTGTGCTGGATGGACGAACTTCTCTCCACATGCTCAGTTCTGAGAGATAAGTGTGTGTGAAAGCCGTCCTTCACCTTGCTTGTTGGGAACACATAGTTTCTTTTCAATTGCCAACTCCATTCCATACATATATATGGGGAGGTTCAAGCTCCAACTCGGTTTTACAGTGAAAACTGCAGGAACTTCAAACCGGCACTAGGAAACAGACAGAAACCAGAGAAAATTTTCTCCTGCAACCCGTTCCCTTTGTGCTAGATGAACGAATGTCTCTCCACATGCTCAGTTCTGAGGGATAAATGTGTGTGAAAGCCGTCCTTCACCTAGATTTTTGGGAACACAAAGTTTCTTTTCAGTTGCAAACTCCACTCCATACATATATATATAAGGGGAGGTAATAGCTCCAACTCGGTTTTACAGGGAAAACTGCAGGAACTTCAAACCGTCAGTAGGAAACAGACTGAGAAACCAGAGTAAAAGTTTCTCCTGCAAACCGCTCCCTTTGTGCTGGATGAACGAACGTCTCTCCACATGCTCAGTTCTGAGAGATAATTGTGTGTGAAAGCCGTCCTTCAAATAGCTTGTTGGGAACACAAAGTTTGTTTTCAGTTGCAAACTCCACTCCATACATATATATGGGGAGGTACTAACTACAAATCGGTTTTACATTGAAAACTGCACGAACTTCAAACCGTCAGTAGGAAACAGACTGAGAAACAAGAGTAAAAGTTTCCCCTGTAACCCGTTCCATTTTTGCTGGATGAACGAACGTCTATCCACATGCTCAGTTCTGAGAGATAAGTGTGTGTGAAAGCCGTCCTTCACCTAGCTTGTTGGGAACACAAAGTTTCTTTTCACTTGCAAACTCCACTCCATAGATATATATAGGTAGGTACTAGCTCCAACTCGGTTTTACAGTGAAAACTGCAGGAACTTCAAACCGGCACTAGGAAACAGACAGAAACCAGAGAAAATTTTCTCCTGCAACCCGTTCTCTTTGTGCTAGATGAACGAACGTCTCTCCACATGCTCAGTTCTGAGGGATAAGTGTGTGTGAAAGCCGTCCTTCAACTAGTTTGTTGGGAAGACAAAGTTTCTTTTCAGTTGCAAACTCCACTCCATACATATACATGGGGAGGTGCTAGCTCCAACTCGGCTTTACAGTGAAAACTGCAGGAACTTCAAACCGGCACTTGGAAACAGACTGAGAAACCAGATTAAAATTTTCTCCTGTAACCCGTTCCTTTTGTGCTAGATGAACGAAAGTCTCTCCACATTCTCAGTTCTGAGAGATAAGTGTGTGTGAAAGCCGTCCTTCACCTAGCTTGTTGGGAACACATAGATTCTTTACACTTGCCAACTCCACTCCATACATATATATGGGGAGGTACTAGCTCCAAATCACTTTTACAGTGAAAACTACAGGAACTTAAAACCGGCAGTAGGAAACAGACTGAGAAACCAAAGTAAAATTTTCTCCTGCAACCCGTTCCCTTTGTGCTAGATGAACGAACGTCTCTCCACATGCTCAGATCTGAGAGATATGTGTGTGTGAAAGCCGTCCTTCACCTAGCTTTTTGGCAACACAAAGTTCCTTTTCAGTTGCAAACTCCACTCCAAACATTTATATATGGGGAGGTATTAGCTCTAACTCGGTTTTACAGTGAAAACTGCAGGAACTTCAAACCGGCAGTAGGAAACAGACTGAGAAACCAGAGTAAAAGTTTCTCCTACAACCCGTTTCCTTTGTGCTGGATGGACGAACTTCTCTCCACATGCTCAGTTCTGAGAGATAAGTGTGTGTGAAAGCCGTCCTTCAATTAGCTTGTTGGGAACACATAGTTTCTTTTCAATTACCAAATCCACTCCATACATATATATGGGGAGGTACTAACTACAAATCTGTTTTACAGTGAAAACTGCACGAACTTCAAACCGTCATTAGGAAACAGACTGAGAAACCAGAGTAAAAGTTTCCCCTGTAACCCGTTCCATTTTTGCTGGATGAACGAACGTCTCTCCACATGCTCAGTTCTGAGAGATAAGTGTGTGTGAAAGCCGTCCTTCAAATAGCTTGTTGGGAACACAAAGTTTCTTTTCAGTTGCAAACTCCACTCCATACATATATATGGGGAGGTACTAACTACAAATCTGTTTTACAGTGAAAACTGCACGAACTTCAAACCGTCAGTAGGAAACAGACTGAGAACGAGGAGTAAAAGTTTCCACTGTAACCCGTTCCATTTTTGCTGGATGAACGAACGTCTCTCCACATGCTCAGTTCTGAGAGATAAGTGTGTGTGAAAGCCGTACTTCACCTAGCTTGTTGGGAACACTAAGTTTCTTTTCACTTGCAAACTCCACTCCGTAGATATATATAGGTAGGTACTAGCTCCAACTCGGTTTTACAGTGAAAACTGCAGGAACTTTAAACCGGCACTAGGAAACACACTTAGAAACCAGAGTAATAGTTTCTCCAGCAAACCGTTCCCTTTGTGCTAGATGAACGAAAGTCTCTCCACATGCTCAGTTCTGAGAGATTAGTGTGTGTGAAAGCCGTCATTCACCTAGCTTGTTGGGAACACAAAGTTTCTTTTCAGTTGCAAAATCCACTCCATACATATATATATGGAGAGGTACTAGATCCAACACTGTTTTACAGTGAAAACTGCAGGAAATTCAAACCGGCACTAGGAAACAGACTGAGAAACCAGAGTAAAAGTTTCTCCTGCAACCCTTTCCCTTTCTGCTAGATGAACGAACGTCTCTACAAATGCTCAGTTCTGAGAGATAAGTGTGTGTGAAAGACGTCCTTCACCTATCTTGTTGGGAACACATAGTTTCTTTTCAATTGCCAACTCCACTCCATACATATATATGGGGAGGTTCTAGCTCTAACTCGGTTTTACAGTGAAAACTGCAGGAACTTCAAACCGTCAGTAGGAAACAGAATGAGAAACCAGAGTAAAAGTTTCTCCTACAACCCGTTCCCTTTGTGCTGGATGGACGAACTTCTCTCCACATGCTCAGTTCTGAGAGATAAGTGTGTGTGAAAGCCGTCCTTCACCTTGCTTGTTGGGAACACATAGTTTCTTTTCAATTGCCAACTCCATTCCATACATATATATGGGGAGGTTCAAGCTCCAACTCTGTTTTACAGTGAAAACTGCAGGAACTTCAAACCGGCACTAGGAAACAGACAGAAAACAGAGAAAATTTTCTCCTGCAACCCGTTCCCTTTGTGCTAGATGAACGAACGTCTCTCCACATGCTCAGTTCTGAGGGATAAATGTGTGTGAAAGCCGTCCTTCACCTAGATTTTTGGGAACACAAAGTTTCTTTTCAGTTGCAAACTCCACTCCATACATATATATAAGGGGAGGTAATAGCTCCAACTCGGATTTACAGGGAAAACTGCAGGAACTTCAAACCGTCAGTAGGAAACAGACTGAGAAACCAGAGTAAAAGTTTCTCCTGCAAACCGCTCCCTTTGTGCTGGATGAACGAACGTCTCTCCACATGCTCAGTTCTGAGAGATAAGTGTGTGTGAAAGCCGTCCTTCAAATAGCTTGTTGGGAACACAAAGTTTCTTTTCAGTTGCAAACTCCACTCCATACATATATATGGGGAGGTACTAACTACAAATCGGTTTTACACTGAAAACTGCACGAACTTCAAACCGTCAGTAGGAAACAGACTGAGAAACAAGAGTAAAAGTTTCCCCTGTAACCCGTTCCATTTTTGCTGGATGAACGAACGTCTCTCCACATGCTCAGTTCTGAGAGATAAGTGTGTGTGAAAGCCGTACTTCACCTGGCTTGTTGGGAACACAAAGTTTCTTTTCACTTGCAAACTCCACTCCGTAGATATATATAGGTAGGTACTAGCTCCAACTCGGTTTTACAGTGAAAACTGCAGGAACTTTAAACCGGCACTAGGAAACACACTTAGAAACCAGAGTAATAGTTTCTCCAGCAAACCGTTCCCTTTGTGCTAGATGAACGAAAGTCTCTCCACATGCTCAGTTCTGAGAGATTAGTGTGTGTGGAAGCCGTCATTCACCTAGCTTGTTGGGAACACAAAGTTTCTTTTCAGTTGCAAATTCCACTCCATACATATATATATGGAGAGGTACTAGATCCAACACAGTTTTACAGTGAAAACTGCAGGAAATTCAAACCGGCACTAGGAAACAGACTGAGAAACCAGAGTAAAAGTTTCTCCTGCAACCCTTTCCCTTTCTGCTAGATGAACGAACGTCTCTACAAATGCTCAGTTCTGAGAGATAAGTGTGTGTGAAAGCCGTCCTTCACCTAGCTTGTTGGGAACACATAGTTTCTTTTCAATTGCCAACTCCACTCCATACATATATATGGGGAGGTTCTAGCTCTAACTCGGTTTTACAGTGAAAACTGCAGGAACTTCAAACCGGCAGTAGGAAACAGACTGAGAAACCAGAGTAAAAGTTTCTCTTACAACCCGTTCCCTTTGTGCTGGATGGACGAACTTCTCTCCACATGCTCAGTTCTGAGAGATAAGTGTGTGTGAAAGCCGTCCTTCACCGAGCTTGTTGGAAACACATAGTTTCTGTTCAATTGCCAACTCCATTCCATACATATATATGGGGAGGTTCTAGCTCCAACTCGGTTTTACAGTGAAAACTGCAGGAACTTCAAACCGGCACTAGGAAACAGAGAGAAACCAGAGAAAATTTTCTCCTGCAACCCGTTCCCTTTTTGCTAGATGAACGATAGTCTCTCCACATGCTCAGTTCTGGGAGATAATTGTGTGTGAAAGCCGTCCTTCACCTAGATTTTTGGGAACACAAAGTTTCTTTTCATTTGCAAACTCCACTCCATACATATATATGGGGAGGTACTAACTACAAATCGGTTTTACACTGAAAACTGCACGAACTTCAAACCGTCAGTAGGAAACAGACTGAGAAACCAGAGTAAAATTTCCACTGTAACCCGTTCCATTTTTGCTGGATGAACGAACGTCTCTCCACATGCTCAGTTCTGAGAGATAAGTGTGTGTGAAAGCCGTCCTTCACCTAGCTTGTTGGGAACACAAAGTTTCTTTTCACTTGCAAACTCCACTCCGTAGATATATATAGGTAGGTACTAGCTCCAACTCGGTTTTACTGTGAAAACTGCAGGAACTTCAAACCGGCACTAGGAAACAGACAGAAACCAGAGAAAATTTTCTCCTGCAACCCGTTCCCTTTGTGCTAGATGAACGAACGTCTTTCCACATGCTCAGTTCTGAGGGATAAGTGTGTGTGAAAGCCGTCCTTCACCTAGATTTTTGGGAACACAAAGTTTCTTTTCAGTTGCAAACTCCACTCCATACATATATATAAGGGGAGGTAATAGCTCCAACTCGGTTTTACAGGGAAAACTGCAGGAACTTCAAACCGTCAGTAGGAAACAGAATGAGAAACCAGAGTAAAAGTTTCTCCTACAACCCGTTCCCTTTGTGCTGGATGGACGAACTTCTCTCCACATGCTCAGTTCTGAGAGATAAGTGTGTGTGAAGCCGTCCTTCACCTTGCTTGTTCGGAAAACATAGTTTCTTTTCAATTTCCAACTCCATTCCATACATATATATGTGGAGGTTCAAGCTCCAACTCGGTTTTACAGTGAAAACTGCAGGAACTTCAAACCGGTACTAGGAAACAGACAGAAACCAGAGAAAATTTTCTCCTGCAACCCGTTCCCTTTGTGCTAGATGAACGAACGTCTCTCCACATGCTCAGTTCTGAGGGATAAATGTGTGTGAAAGCCGTCCTTCACCTATATTTTTGGGTACACTAAGTTTCTTTTCAGTTGCAAACTCCACTCCGTACATATATATAAGGGGAGGTAATAGCTCCAACTCGGTTTTACAGGGAAAACTGCAGGAACTTCAAACCGTCAGTAGGAAACAGACTGAGAAACCAGAGTAAAAGTTTCTCCTGCAAACCGCTCCCTTTGTGCTGGATGAACGAACGTCTCTCCACATGCTCAGTTCTGAGAGATAAGTGTGTGTGAAAGCCGTCCTTCAAAGAGCTTGTTGGGAACACAAAGTTTCTTTTCAGTTGCAAACTCCACTCCATACATATATATGGGGAGGTACTAACTACAAATCGGTTTTACACTGAAAACTGCACGAACTTCAAACCGTCAGTAGGAAACAGACTGAGAAACAAGAGTACAAGTTTCCCCTGTAACCCGTTCCATTTTTGCTGGATGAACGAACGTCTCTCCACATGCTCAGTTCTGAGAGATAAGTGTGTGTGAAAGCCGTCCTTCACCTAGCTTGTTGGGAACACAAAGTTTCTTTTCACTTGCAAACTCCACTCCGTAGATATATATAGGTAGGTACTAGCTCCAACTCGGTTTTACAGTGAAAACTGCAGGAACTTCAAACCGGCACTAGGAAACAGACAGAAACCAGAGAAAATTTTCTCCTGCAACCCGTTCCCTTTGTGCTAGATGAACGAACGTCTCTCCACATGCTCAGTTCTGAGGGATAAGTGTGTGTGAAAGCCGTCCTTCACCTAGTTTGTTGGGAACACAAAGTTTCTTTTCAGTTGAAAACTCCACTCCATACATATACATGGGGAGGTGCTAGCTCCAACTCGGCTTTACAGTGAAAACTGCAGGAACTTCAAACCGGCACTTGGAAACAGACTGAGAAACCAGATTAAAATTTTCTCCTGTAACCCGTTCCTTTTGTGCTAGATGAACGAAAGTCTCTCCACATGCTCAGTTCTGAGAGATAAGTGTGTGTGAAAGCCGTCCTTCACCTAGCTTGTTGGGAACACATAGATTCTTTACACTTGCCAACTCCACTCCATACATATATATGGGGAGGTACTAGCTCCAAATCACTTTTACAGTGAAAACTACAGGAACTTCAAACCGGCACTAGGAAACAGACTGAGAAACCAGAATAAAATTTTCTCCTGCAACCAGTTCCCTTTTTGCTTGATGAACGATAGTCTCTCCACATGCTCAGTTCTGGGAGATAATTGTGTGTGAAAGCCGTCCTTCACCTAGATTTTTGGGAACACAAAGTTTCTTTTCAGTTGCAAACTCCACTCCATACATATATATGGGGAGGTACTAACTACAAATCGGTTTTACAGTGAAAACTGCAGAAACTTCAAACCGGCACTAGGAAACAGACTGAGAAACCAGAATAAAATTTTCCCCTGCAACCCGTTCCCTTTGTGCTGGATGAACGAAAGTCTCTCCACATGCTCAGATCTGAGAGAGAAATTTGTGTGAAAGCCGTCATTCACCTAGCTTGTTGGGAACACAAAGTTTCTTTTCAGTTTCAAACTCCACTCCATACATATATATGGAGAGGTGCTAGCTCCAACTCGGTTTTACAGTGAAAACTGCAGGAACTTCAAGCCGGCACTAGGAAACAGACTGAGAAACCAGAGGAAAAGTTTCTCCTGCAACCGGTTCCCTTTTTGCTAGATGAACGAACGTCTCTCCACATGCTCAGTTCTGAGAGATAAGTGTGTGTGAAAGCCGTACTTCACCTAGCTTGTTGGGAACACAAAGATTCTTTTCAGTTGCAAACTCCACTCCATACATATATATGTGGAGGTGCTAGCTCCAACTCGGTTTTACAGTGAAAACTGCAGGAACTTCAAACCGGCAGTAGGAATCAGACTGAGAAACCAGAATAAAAGTTTTTCCTGCAACCCGTCCTTTGTGCTGGATGAACGAACGTCTCTCCACATGCTCAGTTGTGAGAGATAATTGTGTGTGAAAGCCATCCTTCAGCTAGCTTGTTGGGACACAAAGATTCTTTTCACTTGCAAACTCCACTCCGTAGATATATATAGTTAGGTACTAGCTCCAACTCGGTTTTACAGTGAAAACTGCAGGAACTTTAAACCGGCACTAGGAAACACACTTAGAAACCAGAGTAATAGTTTCTCAAGCAAACCGTTCCCTTTGTGCTAGATGAACGAAAGTCTCTCCACATGCTCAGTTCTGAGAGATAAGTGTGTGTGAAAGCCGGCATTCACCTAGCTTGTTGGGAACACAAAGTTTCTTTTCAGTTGCAAAATCCACTCCATACATATATATATGGAGAGGTACTAGATCCAACACTGTTTTACAGTGAAAACTGCAGGATATTCAAACCGGCACTAGGAAACAGACTGAGAAACCAGAGTAAAAGTTTCTCCTGCAAACCTTTCCATATCTGCTAGATGAACGAACGTCTCTACAAATGCTCAGTTCTGAGAGATAAGGGTGTGTGAAAGCCGTACTTCACCTAGCTTGTTGGGAACACAAATTTTCTTTTCAGTTGCAAACTCCACTCCATACATATATATGGGGAGGTACTAGATTCCAACTAGTTTTACAGTGAAAACTGCACGAATTTTAAACCGGCAATAGGAAACAGAATGAGAATTCAGAGTAAAAGTTTCTCATGCAAACCGTTCCCTTTGTGCTTGATGAACGAACGTCTCTCCACATGCTCAGTTCTGAGATATAAGTGTGTGTGAAAGCCGTCCTTCACCTAGCTTATAGGGAACACATAGTTTCTTTTCACTTGCCAACTCCAATCCATACATATATATGGGGAGGTACTAGCTCCAACTCGGTTTTACAGTGAAAACTACAGGAACTTAAAACCGGCAGTAGGAAACAGACTGAGAAACCAAAGTAAAATTTTCTCCTGCAACCCGTTCCCTTTGTGCTAGATGAACGAACGTCTCTCCACATGCTCAGATCTGAGAGATATGTGTGTGTGAAAGCCGTCCTTCACCTAGCTTTTTGGCAACACAAAGTTCCTTTTCAGTTGCAAACTCCACTCCAAACATTTATATATGGGGAGGTATTAGCTCTAACTCGGTTTTACAGTGAAAACTGCAGGAACTTCAAACCGGCAGTAGGAAACAGACTGAGAAACCAGAGTAATAGTTTCTCCTACAACCCGTTTCCTTTGTGCTGGATGGACGAACTTCTCTCCACATGCTCAGTTCTGAGAGATAAGTGTGTGTGAAAGCCGTCCTTCAATTAGCTTGTTGGGAACACATAGTTTCTTTTCAATTACCAAATCCACTCCATACATATATATGGGGAGGTTCTAGCTCCAACTCGTCTCTACAGTGAAAACTGCAGGAACATCAAACCGACACTTGGAAACAGACTGAGAAACCAGATTAAAATTTTCTCCTGGAACCCGTTCCTTTTATGCTAGATGAACGAAAGTCTCTCCACATGCTCAGTTCTGAGAGATAAGTGTGTGTGAAAGCCGTCCTTCACCTAGCTTGTTGGGAACACAAAGTTTCTTTTCAGTTGCAAACTCCACTCCAAACATTTATATATGGGGAGGTACTAGCTCTAACTCGGTTTTACAGTGAAAACTGCAGGAACTTCAAACCGGCAGTAGGAAACAGACTGAAAAACCAGAGTAAAAGTTTCTCCTGCAAGCCGTTCCCTTTGTGCTGGATGAACGAACTTCTCTCCACATGCTCAGTTCTGAGAGATAAGTGTGTGTGAAAGCCGTTCTTCAAATAGCTTGTTAGGAACACAAAGTTTCTTTTCAGTTGCAAACTCCACTCCATACATATATATGGGGAGGTACTAACTACAAATCGGTTTTACAGTGAAAACTGCACGAACTTCAAACCGTCTGTAGGAAACAGACTGAGAAACCAGAGTAAAAGTTTCCCCTGTAACCCGTTCCATTTTTGATGGATGAACGAACGTCTCTCCACATGCTCAATTCTGAGAGATAAGTGTGTGTGAAAGCCGTCCTTCAAATAGCTTGTTGGGAACACAAAGTTTCTTTTCAGTTGCAAACTCCACTCCATACATATATATGGGGATGTACTAACTACAAATCTGTTTTACAGTGAAAACTGCACGAACTTCAAACAGTCAGTAGGAAACAGACTGAGAAAGAAGAGTAAAAGTTTCCACTGTAACCCGTTCCATTTTTGCTGGATGAACGAACGTCTCTCCACATGCTCAGTTCTGAGAGATAAGTGTGTGTGAAAGCCGTACTTCACCTAGCTTGTTGGGAACACAAAGTTTCTTTTCACTTGCAAACTCCACTCCGTAGATATATATAGGTAGGTACTAGCTCCAACTCGGTTTTACAGTGAAAACTGCAGGAACTTTAAACCGGCACTAGGAAACACACTTAGAAACCAGAGTAATAGTTTCTCCAGCAAACCGTTCCCTTTGTGCTAGATGAACGAAAGTCTCTCCACATGCTCAGTTCTGAGAGATTAGTGTGTGTGAAAGCCGTCATTCACCTAGCTTGTTGGGAACACAAAGTTTCTTTTCAGTTGCAAAATCCACTCCATACATATATATATGCAGAGGTACTAGATCCAACACTGTTTTACAGTGAAAACTGCAGGAAATTCAAACCGGCACTAGGAAACAGACTGAGAAACCAGAGTAAAAGTTTCTCCTGCAACCCTTTCCCTTTCTGCTAGATGAACGAACGTCTCTACAAATGCTCAGTTCTGAGAGATAAGTGTGTGTGAAAGACGTCCTTCACCTAGCTTGTTGGGAACACATAGTTTCTTTTCAATTGCCAACTCCACTCCATACATATATATGGGGAGGTTCTAGCTCTAACTCGGTTTTACAGTGAAAACTGCAGGAACTTCAAACCGTCAGTAGGAAACAGAATGAGAAACCAGAGTAAAAGTTTCTCCTACAACCCGTTCCCTTTGTGCTGGATGGACGAACTTCTCTCCACATGCTCAGTTCTGAGAGATAAGTGTGTGTGAAAGCCGTCCTTCACCTTGCTTGTTGGGAACACATAGTTTCTTTTCAATTGCCAACTCCATTCCATACATATATATGGGGAGGTTCAAGCTCCAACTCGGTTTTACAGTGAAAACTGCAGGAACTTCAAACCGGCACTAGGAAACAGACAGAAAACAGAGAAAATTTTCTCCTGCAACCCGTTCCCTTTGTGCTAGATGAACGAACGTCTCTCCACATGCTCAGTTCTGAGGGATAAATGTGTGTGAAAGCCGTCCTTCACCTAGATTTTTGGGAACACAAAGTTTCTTTTCAGTTGCAAACTCCACTCCATACATATATATAAGGGGAGGTAATAGCTCCAACTCGGATTTACAGGGAAAACTGCAGGAACTTCAAACCGTCAGTAGGAAACAGACTGAGAAACCAGAGTAAAAGTTTCTCCTGCAAACCGCTCCCTTTGTGCTGGATGAACGAACGTCTCTCCACATGCTCAGTTCTGAGAGATAAGTGTGTGTGAAAGCCGTCCTTCAAAGAGCTTGTTGGGAACACAAAGTTTCTTTTCAGTTGCAAACTCCACTCCATACATATATATGGGGAGGTACTAACTACAAATCGGTTTTACAGTGAAAACTGCACGAACTTCAAACCGTCAGTAGGAAACAGACTGAGAAACAAGAGTAAAAGTTTCCCCTGTAACCCGTTCCATTTTTGCTGGATGAACGAACGTCTCTCCACATGCTCAGTTCTGAGAGATAAGTGTGTGTGAAAGCCGTACTTCACCTAGCTTGTTGGGAACACAAAGTTTCTTTTCACTTGCAAACTCCACTCCGTAGATATATATAGGTAGGTACTAGCTCCAACTCGGTTTTACAGTGAAAACTGCAGGAACTTTAAACCGGCACTAGGAAACACACTTAGAAACCAGAGTAATAGTTTCTCCAGCAAACCGTTCCCTTTGTGCTAGATGAACGAAAGTCTCTCCACATGCTCAGTTCTGAGAGATTAGTGTGTGTGGAAGCCGTCATTCACCTAGTTTGTTGGGAACACAAAGTTTCTTTTCAGTTGCAAATTCCACTCCATACATATATATATGGAGAGGTACTAGATCCAACACAGTTTTACAGTGAAAACTGCAGGAAATTCAAACCGGCACTAGGAAACAGACTGAGAAACCAGAGTAAAAGTTTCTCCTGCAACCCTTTCCCTTTCTGCTAGATGAACGAACGTCTCTACAAATGCTCAGTTCTGAGAGATAAGTGTGTGTGAAAGCCGTCCTTCACCTAGCTTGTTGGGAACACATAGTTTCTTTTCAATTGCCAACTCCACTCCATACATATATATGGGGAGGTTCTAGCTCTAACTCGGTTTTACAGTGAAAACTGCAGGAACTTCAAACCGGCAGTAGGAAACAGACTGAGAAACCAGCGTAAAAGTTTCTCTTACAACCCGTTCCCTTTGTGCTGGATGGACGAACTTCTCTCCACATGCTCAGTTCTGAGAGATAAGTGTGTGTGAAAGCCGTCCTTCACCGAGCTTGTTGGAAACACATAGTTTCTGTTCAATTGCCAACTCCATTCCATACATATATATGGGGAGGTTCTAGCTCCAACTCGGTTTTACAGTGAAAACTGCAGGAACTTCAAACCGGCACTAGGAAACAGAGAGAAACCAGAGAAAATTTTCTCCTGCAACCCGTTCCCTTTTTGCTAGATGAACGATAGTCTCTCCACATGCTCAGTTCTGGGAGATAATTGTGTGTGAAAGCCGTCCTTCACCTAGATTTTTGGGAACACAAAGTTTCTTTTCATTTGCAAACTCCACTCCATACATATATATGGGGAGGTACTAACTACAAATCGGTTTTACACTGAAAACTGCACGAACTTCAAACCGTCAGTAGGAAACAGACTGAGAAACCAGAGTAAAATTTCCACTGTAACCCGTTCCATTTTTGCTGGATGAACGAACGTCTCTCCACATGCTCAGTTCTGAGAGATAAGTGTGTGTGAAAGCCGTCCTTCACCTAGCTTGTTGGGAACACAAAGTTTCTTTTCACTTGCAAACTCCACTCCGTAGATATATATAGGTAGGTACTAGCTCCAACTCGGTTTTACAGTGAAAACTGCAGGAACTTCAAACCGGCACTAGGAAACAGACAGAAACCAGAGAAAATTTTCTCCTGCAACCCGTTCCCTTTGTGCTAGATGAACGAACGTCTTTCCACATGCTCAGTTCTGAGGGATAAGTGTGTGTGAAAGCCGTCCTTCACCTAGATTTTTGGGAACACAAAGTTTCTTTTCAGTTGCAAACTCCACTCCATACATATATATAAGGGGAGGTAATAGCTCCAACTCGGTTTTACAGGGAAAACTGCAGGAACTTCAAACCGTCAGTAGGAAACAGAATGAGAAACCAGAGTAAAAGTTTCTCCTACAACCCGTTCCCTTTGTGCTGGATGGACGAACTTCTCTCCACATGCTCAGTTCTGAGAGATAAGTGTGTGTGAAGCCGTCCTTCACCTTGCTTGTTGGGAAAACATAGTTTCTTTTCAATTGCCATCTCCATTCCATACATATATATGTGGAGGTTCAAGCTCCAACTCGGTTTTACAGTGAAAAATGCAGGAACTTCAAACCGGTACTAGGAAACAGACAGAAACCAGAGAAAATTTTCTCCTGCAACCCGTTCCCTTTGTGCTAGATGAACGAACGTCTCTCCACATGCTCAGTTCTGAGGGATAAATGTGTGTGAAAGCCGTCCTTCACCTATATTTTTGGGTACACTAAGTTTCTTTTCAGTTGCAAACTCCACTCCATACATATATATAAGGGGAGGTAATAGCTCCAACTCGGTTTTACAGGGAAAACTGCAGGAACTTCAAACCGTCAGTAGGAAACAGACTGAGAAACCAGAGTAAAAGTTTCTCCTGCAAACCGCTCCCTTTGTGCTGGATGAACGAACGTCTCTCCACATGCTCAGTTCTGAGAGATAAGTGTGTGTGAAAGCCGTCCTTCAAATAGCTTGTTGGGAACACAAAGTTTCTTTTCAGTTGCAAACTCCACTCCATACATATATATGGGGAGGTACTAACTACAAATCGGTTTTACACTGAAAACTGCACGAACTTCAAACCGTCAGTAGGAAACAGACTGAGAAACAAGAGTAAAAGTTTCCCCTGTAACCCGTTCCATTTTTGCTGGATGAACGAACGTCTCTCCACATGCTCAGTTCTGAGAGATAAGTGTGTGTGAAAGCCGTCCTTCACCTAGCTTGTTGGGAACACAAAGTTTCTTTTCACTTGCAAACTCCACTCCGTAGATATATATAGGTAGGTACTAGCTCCAACTCGGTTTTACAGTGAAAACTGCAGGAACTTCAAACCGGCACTAGGAAACAGACAGAAACCAGAGAAAATTTTCTCCTGCAACCCGTTCCCTTTGTGCTAGATGAACGAACGTCTCTCCACATGCTCAGTTCTGAGGGATAAGTGTGTGTGAAAGCCGTCCTTCACCTAGTTTGTTGGGAACACAAAGTTTCTTTTCAGTTGAAAACTCCACTCCATACATATACATGGGGAGGTGCTAGCTCCAACTCGGCTTTACAGTGAAAACTGCAGGAACTTCAAACCGACACTTGGAAACAGACTGAGAAACCAGATTAAAATTTTCTCCTGTAACCCGTTCCTTTTGTGCTAGATGAACGAAAGTCTCTCCACATGCTCAGTTCTGAGAGATAAGTGTGTGTGAAAGCCGTCCTTCACCTAGCTTGTTGGGAACACATAGATTCTTTACACTTGCCAACTCCACTCCATACATATATATGGGGAGGTACTAGCTCCAAATCACTTTTACAGTGAAAACTACAGGAACTTCAAACCGGCACTAGGAAACAGACTGAGAAACCAGAATAAAATTTTCTCCTGCAACCAGTTCCCTTTTTGCTTGATGAACGATAGTCTCTCCACATGCTCAGTTCTGGGAGATAATTGTGTGTGAAAGCCGTCCTTCACCTAGATTTTTGGGAACACAAAGTTTCTTTTCAGTTGCAAACTCCACTCCATACATATATATGGGGAGGTACTAACTACAAATCGGTTTTACAGTGAAAACTGCAGAAACTTCAAACCGGCACTAGGAAACAGACTGAGAAACCAGAATAAAATTTTCCCCTGCAACCCGTTCCCTTTGTGCTGGATGAAAGAAAGTCTCTCCACATGCTCAGATCTGAGAGAGAAATTTGTGTGAAAGCCGTCATTCACCTAGCTTGTTGGGAACACAAAGTTTCTTTTCAGTTTCAAACTCCACTCCATACATATATATGGAGAGGTGCTAGCTCCAACTCGGTTTTACAGTGAAAACTGCAGGAACTTCAAGCCGGCACTAGGAAACAGACTGAGAAACCAGAGGAAAAGTTTCTCCTGCAACCGGTTCCCTTTTTGCTAGATGAACGAACGTCTCTCCACATGCTCAGTTCTGAGAGATAAGTGTGTGTGAAAGCCGTACTTCACCTAGCTTGTTGGGAACACAAAGATTCTTTTCAGTTGCAAACTCCACTCCATACATATATATGTGGAGGTGCTAGCTCCAACTCGGTTTTACAGTGAAAACTGCAGGAACTTCAAACCGGCAGTAGGAATCAGACTGAGAAACCAGAATAAAAGTTTTTCCTGCAACCCGTCCTTTGTGCTGGATGAACGAACGTCTCTCCACATGCTCAGTTGTGAGAGAAAATTGTGTGTGAAAGCCATCCTTCAGCTAGCTTGTTGGGACACAAAGTTTCTTTTCACTTGCAAACTCCACTCCGTAGATATATATAGTTAGGTACTAGCTCCAACTCGGTTTTACAGTGAAAACTGCAGGAACTTTAAACCGGCACTAGGAAACACACTTAGAAACCAGAGTAATAGTTTCTCAAGCAAACCGTTCCCTTTGTGCTAGATGAACGAAAGTCTCTCCACATGCTCAGTTCTGAGAGATAAGTGTGTGTGAAAGCCGGCATTCACCTAGCTTGTTGGGAACACAAAGTTTCTTTTCAGTTGCAAAATCCACTCCATACATATATATATGGAGAGGTACTAGATCCAACACTGTTTTACAGTGAAAACTGCAGGATATTCAAACCGGCACTAGGAAACAGACTGAGAAACCAGAGTAAAAGTTTCCCCTGCAACCCTTTCCATATCTGCTAGATGAACGAACGTCTCTACAAATGCTCAGTTCTGAGAGATAAGTGTGTGTGAAAGCCGTACTTCACCTAGCTTGTTGGGAACACAAATTTTCTTTTCAGTTGCAAACTCCACTCCATACATATATATGGGGAGGTACTAGATTCCAACTCAGTTTTACAGTGAAAACTGCACGAATTTTAAACCGGCAATAGGAAACAGAATGAGAATTCAGAGTAAAAGTTTCTCATGCAAACCGTTCCCTTTGTGCTTGATGAACGAACGTCTCTCCACATGCTCAGTTCTGAGATATAAGTGTGTGTGAAAGCCGTCCTTCACCTAGCTTATAGGGAACACATAGTTTCTTTTCACTTGCCAACTCCAATCCATACATATATATGGGGAGGTACTAGCTCCAACTCGGTTTTACAGTGAAAACTACAGGAACTTAAAACCGGCAGTAGGAAACAGACTGAGAAACCAAAGTAAAATTTTCTCCTGCAACCCGTTCCCTTTGTGCTAGATGAACGAACGTCTCTCCATATGCTCAGATCTGAGAGATATGTGTGTGTGAAAGCCGTCCTTCACCTAGCTTTTTGGCAACACAAAGTTCCTTTTCAGTTGCAAACTCCACTCCAAACATTTATATATGGGGAGGTATTAGCTCTAACTCGGTTTTACAGTGAAAACTGCAGGAACTTCAAACCGGCAGTAGGAAACAGACTGAGAAACCAGAGTAAAAGTTTCTCCTACAACCCGTTTCCTTTGTGCTGGATGGACGAACTTCTCTCCACATGCTCAGTTCTGAGAGATAAGTGTGTGTGAAAGCCGTCCTTCAATTTGCTTGTTGGGAACACATAGTTTCTTTTCAATTACCAAATCCACTCCATACATATATATGGGGAGGTTCTAGCTCCAACTCGTCTCTACAGTGAAAACTGCAGGAACATCAAACCGACACTTGGAAACAGACTGAGAAACCAGATTAAAATTTTCTCCTGGAACCCGTTCCTTTTATGCTAGATGAACGAAAGTCTCTCCACATGCTCAGTTCTGAGAGATAAGTGTGTGTGAAAGCCGTCCTTCACCTAGCTTGTTGGGAACACAAAGTTTCTTTTCAGTTGCAAACTCCACTCCAAACATTTATATATGGGGAGGTACTAGCTCTAACTCGGTTTTACAGTGAAAACTGCAGGAACTTCAAACCGGCAGTAGGAAACAGACTGAAAAACCAGAGTAAAAGTTTCTCCTGCAAGCCGTTCCCTTTGTGCTGGATGAACGAACTTCTCTCCACATGCTCAGTTCTGAGAGATAAGTGTGTGTGAAAGCCGTTCTTCAAATAGCTTGTTAGGAACACAAAGTTTCTTTTCAGTTGCAAACTCCACTCCATACATATATATGGGGAGGTACTAACTACAAATCGGTTTTACAGTGAAAACTGCACGAACTTCAAACCGTCTGTAGGAAACAGACTGAGAAACCAGAGTTAAAGTTTCCCCTGTAACCCGTTCCATTTTTGATGGATGAACGAACGTCTCTCCACATGCTCAATTCTGAGAGATAAGTGTGTGTGAAAGCCGTCCTTCAAATAGCTTGTTGGGAACACAAAGTTTCTTTTCAGTTGCAAACTCCACTCCATACATATATATGGGGATGTACTAACTACAAATCTGTTTTACAGTGAAAACTGCACGAACTTCAAACAGTCAGTAGGAAACAGACTGAGAAAGAAGAGTAAAAGTTTCCACTGTAACCCGTTCCATTTTTGCTGGATGAACGAACGTCTCTCCACATGCTCAGTTCTGAGAGATAAGTGTGTGTGAAAGCCGTACTTCACCTAGCTTGTTGGGAACACAAAGTTTCTTTTCACTTGCAAACTCCACTCCGTAGATATATATAGGTAGGTACTAGCTCCAACTCGGTTTTACAGTGAAAACTGCAGGAACTTTAAACCGGCACTAGGAAACACACTTAGAAACCAGAGTAATAGTTTCTCCAGCAAACCGTTCCCTTTGTGCTAGATGAACGAAAGTCTCTCCACATGCTCAGTTCTGAGAGATTAGTGTGTGTGAAAGCCGTCATTCACCTAGCTTGTTGGGAACACAAAGTTTCTTTTCAGTTGCAAAATCCACTCCATACATATATATATGGTGAGGTACTAGATCCAACACTGTTTTACAGTGAAAACTGCAGGAAATTCAAACCGGCACTAGGAAACAGACTGAGAAACCAGATTAAAAGTTTCTCCTGCAAACCTTTCCCTTTCTGCTAGATGAACGAACGTCTCTACAAATGCTCAGTTCTGAGAGATAAGTGTGTGTGAAAGCCGTCCTTCACCTAGCTTGTTGGGAACACATAGTTTCTTTTCAATTGCCAACTCCACTCCATACATATATATGGGGAGGTTCTAGCTCTAACTCGGTTTTACAGTGAAAACTGCAGGAACTTCAAACCGTCAGTAGGAAACAGAATGAGAAACCAGAGTAAAAGTTTCTCCTAAAACCCGTTCCCTTTGTGCTGGATGGACGAACTTCTCTCCACATGCTCAGTTCTGAGAGATAAGTGTGTGTGAAAGCCGTCCTTCACCTTGCTTGTTGGGAACACATAGTTTCTTTTCAATTGCCAACTCCATTCCATACATATATATGGGGAGGTTCAAGCTCCAACTCGGTTTTACAGTGAAAACTGCAGGAACTTCAAACCGGCACTAGGAAACAGACAGAAAACAGAGAAAATTTTCTCCTGCAACCCGTTCCCTTTGTGCTAGATGAACGATCGTCTCTCTACATGCTCCGTTCTGAGGGATAAATGTGTGTGAAAGCCGTCCTTCACCTAGATTTTTGGGAACACAAAGTTTCTTTTCAGTTGCAAACTCCACTCCATACATATATATAAGGGGAGGTAATAGCTCCAACTCGGTTTTACAGGGAAAACTGCAGGAACTTCAAACCGTCAGTAGGAAACAGACTGAGAAACCAGAGTAAAAGTTTCTCCTGCAAACCGCTCCCTTTGTGCTGGATGAACGAACGTCTCTCCACATGCTCAGTTCTGAGAGATAAGTGTGTGTGAAAGCCGTCCTTCAAATAGCTTGTTGGGAACACAAAGTTTCTTTTCAGTTGCAAACTCCACTCCATACATATATATGGGGAGGTACTAACTACAAATCGGTTTTACAGTGAAAACTGCACGAACTTCAAACCGTCAGTAGGAAACAGACTGAGAAACAAGAGTAAAAGTTTCCCCTGTAACCCGTTCCATTTTTGCTAGATGAACGAACGTCTCTCCACATGCTCAGTTCTGAGAGGTAAGTGTGTGTGAAAGCCGTCCTTCACCTAGCTTGTTGGGAACACAAAGTTTCTTTTCACTTGCAAACTCCACTCCGTAGATATATATAGGTAGGTACTAGCTCCAACTCGGTTTTACAGTGAAAACTGCAGGAACTTCAAACCGGCACTAGGAAACAGACAGAAACCAGAGAAAATTTTCTCCTGCAACCCGTTCCCTTTGTGCTAGATGAACGAACGTCTCTCCACATGCTCAGTTCTGAGGGATAAGTGTGTGTGAAAGCCGTCCTTCACCTAGTTTGTTGGGAACACAAAGTTTCTTTTCAGTTGCAAACTCCACTCCATACATATACATGGGGAGGTGCTAGCTCCAAATCGGCTTTACAGTGAAAACTGCAGGAACTTCAAACCGGCACTTGGAAACAGACTGAGAAACCAGATTAAAATTTTCTCCTGTAACCCGTTCCTTTTGTGCTAGATGAACGAAAGTCTCTCCACATGCTCAGTTCTGAGAGATAAGTGTGTGTGAAAGCCGTCCTTCACCTAGCTTGTTGGGAACACATAGATTCTTTACACTTGCAAACTCCACTCCATAAATATATATGGGGAGGTACTAGCTCCAAATCACTTTTACAGTGTAAACTACAGGAACTTCAAACCGGCACTAGGAAACAGACTGAGAAACCAGAATAAAATTTTCTCCTGCAACCAGTTCCCTTTGTGCTAGATGAACGAAAGTCTCTCCACATGCTCAGTTCTGGGAGATAATTGTGTGTGAAAGCCGTCCTTCACCTAGATTTTTGGGAACACAAAGTTTCTTTTCAGTTGCAAACTCCATTCCATACATATATATGGGGAGGTACTAACTACAAATCGGTTTTACACTGAAAACTGCACGAACTTCAAACCGTCAGTAGGAAACAGACTGAGAAACCAGAGTAAAATTTCCCCTGTAACCCGTTCCATTTTTGCTGGATGAACGAACGTCTCTCCACATGCTCAGTTCTGAGAGATAAGTGTGTGTGAAAGCCGTACTTCACATAGCTTGTTGGGAACACAAAGTTTCTTTTCACTTGCAAACTCCACTCCGTAGATATATATAGGTAGGTACTAGCTCCAACTCGGTTTTACAGTGAAAACTGCAGAAACTTCAAACCGGCACTAGGAAACAGACTGAGAAACCAGAATAAAAGTTTCCCCTGCAACCCGTTCCCTTTGTGCTGGATGAACGAAAGTCTCTCCACATGCTCAGATCTGAGAGAGAAATTTGTGTGAAAGCCGTCATTCACCTAGCTTGTTGGGAACACAAAGTTTCTTTTCAGTTTCAAACTCCACTCCATACATATATATGGAGAGGTGCTAGCTCCAACTCGGTTTTACAGTGAAAACTGTAGGAACTTCAAGCCGGCACTAGGAAACAGACTGAGAAACCAGAGGAAAAGTTTCTCCTGCAACCGGTTCCCTTTTTGCTAGATGAACGAACGTCTCCCCACATACTCAGTTCTGAGAGATAAGTGTGTGTGAAAGCCGTACTTCACCTAGCTTGCTGGGAACACAAAGATTCTTTTCAGTTGCAAACTCCACTCCATACATATATATGTGGAGGTGCTAGCTCCAACTCGGTTTTACAGTGAAAACTGCAGGAACTTCAAACCGGCAGTAGGAATCAGACTGAGAAACCAGAGTAAATGTTTTTCCTGCAACCCGTCCTTTGTGCTGGATGAACGAACGTCTCTACACATGCTCAATTGTGAGAGATAATTGTGTGTGAAAGCCATCCTTCAGCTAGCTTGTTGGGAACACAAAGTTTCTTTTCACTTGCAAACTCCACTCCGTAGATATATATAGGTAGGTACTAGCTCCAACTCGGTTTTACAGTGAAAACTGCAGGATCTTTAAACCGGCACTAGGAAACACACTTAGAAACCAGAGTAATAGTTTCTCCAGCAAACCGTTCCCTTTGTGCTAGATGAACGAACGTCTCTCCACATGCTCAGTTCTGAGAGATAAGTGTGTGTGAAAGCCGGCATTCACCTAGCTTGTTGGGAACACAAAGTTTCTTTTCAGTTGCAAAATCCACTCCATACATATATATATGTAGAGGTACTAGATCCAACACTGTTTTACAGTGAAAACTGCAGGATATTCAAACCGGCACTAGGAAACAGACTGAGAAACCAGAGTAAAAGTTTCTCCTGCAACCCTTTCCATATCTGCTAGATGAACGAACGTCTCTACAAATGCTCAGTTCTGAGAGATAAATGTGTGTGAAAGCCGTCCTTCACCTAGCTTGTTGGGAACACAAATTTTCTTTTCAGTTGCAAACTCCACTCCATACATATATAGGGGAGGTAATAGATTCCAACTCAGTTTTACAGTGAAAACTGCACGAATTTCAAACCGGCAATAGGAAACAGAATGAGAATTCAGAGTAAAAGTTTCTAATGCAACCCGTTCCCTTTGTCCTAGATGAACGAACGTCTCTCCACATGCTCATTTCTGAGAGATAAGTGTGTGTGAAACCCGTCCTTCAACTAGCTTGTTGGGAACACATAGATTCTTTTCACTTGCCAAGTCCACTCCATACATATATATGGGGAGGTAATAGCTCCAACTCTCTTTTACTGTGAAAACTACAGGAAATTCAAACCGGCACTAGGAAACAGACTGAGAAACCAGAATATAATTTTCTCCTGCAACCAGTTCCCTTTGTGCTAGATGAACGAAAGTCTCTCCACATGCTCAGTTCTGGGAGATAATTGTGTGTGAAAGCCGTCCTTCACCTAGATTTTTGGGAACACAAAGTTTCTTTTCAGTTGCAAACTCCACTCCATACATATATATAAGGGGAGGTAATAGCTCCAACTCGGTTTTACAGGGAAAACTGCAGGAATTTCAAACCGTCAGTAGGAAACAGACTGAGAAACCAGAGTAAAAGTTTCTCCTGCAAACCGTTCCCTTTGTGCTGGATGAACGAACGTCTCTCCACATGCTCAGTTCTGAGAGATAAGTGTTTGTGAAAGCCGTCCTTCAAATAGCTTGTTGGGAACACAAAGTTTCTTTTCAGTTGCAAACTCCACTCCATACATATATATGGGGAGGTACTAACTACAAATCGGTTTTACAGTGAAAACTGCACGAACTTCAAACCGTCAGTAGGAAACAGACTGAGAAACCAGAGTAAAAGTTTCCCCTGTAACCCGTTCCATTTTTGCTGGATGAACGAACGTCTCTCCACATGCTCAGTTCTCAGAGATAAGTGTGTGTGAAAGCCGTCCTTCAAATAGCTTGTTGGGAACACAAAGTTTCTTTTCAGTTGCAAACTCCACTCCATACATATATATGGGGAGGTACTAACTACAAATCGGTTTTACACTGAAAACTGCACGAACTTCAAACCGTCAGTAGGAAACAGACTGAGAAACCAGAGTAAAATTTCCACTGTAACCGGTTCCATTTTTGCTGGATGAACGAACGTCTCTCCACATGCTCAGTTCTGAGAGATAAGTGTGTGTGAAAGCCGTCCTTCACCTAGCTTGTTGGGAACACAAAGTTTCTTTTCACTTGCAAACTCCACTCCGTAGATATATATAGGTAGGTACTAGCTCCAACTCGGTTTTACAGTGAAAAGTGCAGGAACTTTAAACCGGCACTAGGAAACACACTTAGAAACCAGAGTAATAGTTTCTCCAGCAAACCGTTCCCTTTGTGATAGATGAACGAAAGTCTCTCCACATGCTCAGTTCTGAGAGATTAGTGTGTGTGAAAGCCGTCATTCACCTAGCTTGTTGGGAACACAAAGTTTCTTTTCAGTTGCAAAATCCACTCCATACATATATATATGGAGAGGTACTAGATCCAACACTGTTTTACAGTGAAAACTGCAGGAAATTCAAACCGGCACTAGGAAACAGACTGAGAAACCAGAGTAAAAGTTTCTCCTGCAACCCTTTCCCTTTCTGCTAGATGAACGAACGTCTCTACAAATGCTCAGTTCTGAGAGATAAGTGTGTGTGAAAGCCGTCCTTCAACTAGCTTGTTGGGAACACATAGATTCTTTTCAATTGCCAACTCCACTCCATACATATATATGGGGAGGTTCTAGCTCTAACTCGGTTTTACAGTGAAAACTGCAGGAACTTCAAACCGGCAGTAGGAAACAGACTGAGAAACCAGAGTAAAATTTCTCCTACAACCCGTTCCGTTTGTGCTGGATGGACGAACTTCTCTCCACATGCTCAGTTCTGAGAGATAAGTGTGTGTGAAAGCCGTCCTTCACCGAGCTTGTTGGGAACACATAGTTTCTGTTCAATTGCCAACTCCATTCCATACATATATATGGGGAGGTTCAAGCTCCAACTCGGTTTTACAGTGAAAACTGCAGGAACTTCAAACCGGCACTAGGAAACAGACAGAAACCAGAGAAAATTTTCTCCTGCAACCCGTTCCCTTTGTGCTAGATGAACGAACGTCTTTCCACATGCTCAGTTCTGAGGGATAAGTGTGTGTGAAAGCCGTCCTTCACCTAGATTTTTGGGAACACAAAGTTTCTTTTCAGTTGCAAACTCCACTCCATACATATATATAAGGGGAGGTAATAGCTCCAACTCGGTTTTACAGGGAAAACTGCAGGAACTTCAAACCGTCAGTAGGAAACAGAATGAGAAACCAGAGTAAAAGTTTCTCCTACAACCCGTTCCCTTTGTGCTGGATGGACGAACTTCTCTCCACATGCTCAGTTCTGAGAGATAAGTGTGTGTGAAAGCCGTCCTTCACCTTGCTTGTTGGGAACACATAGTTTCTTTTCAATTGCCAACTCCATTCCATACATATATATGGGGAGGTTCAAGCTCCAACTCGGTTTTACAGTGAAAACTGCAGGAACTTCAAACCGGCACTAGGAAACAGACAGAAACCAGAGAAAATTTTCTCCTGCAACCCGTTCCCTTTGTGCTAGATGAACGAACGTCTCTCCACATGCTCAGTTCTGAGGGATAAATGTGTGTGAAAGCCGTCCTTCACCTAGATTTTTGGGAACACAAAGTTTCTTTTCAGTTGCAAACTCCACTCCATACATATATATAAGGGGAGGTAATAGCTCCAACTCGGTTTTACAGGGAAAACTGCAGGAACTTCAAACCGTCAGTAGGAAACAGACTGAGAAACCAGAGTAAAAGTTTCTCCTGCAAACCGCTCCCTTTGTGCTGGATGAACGAACGTCTCTCCACATGCTCAGTTCTGAGAGATAAGTGTGTGTGAAAGCCGTCCTTCACCGAGCTTGTTGGGAACACATAGTTTCTGTTCAATTGCCAACTCCATTCCATACATATATATGGGGAGGTTCAAGCTCCAACTCGGTTTTACAGTGAAAACTGCAGGAACTTCAAACCGGCACTAGGAAACAGACAGAAACCAGAGAAAATTTTCTCCTGCAACCCGTTCCCTTTGTGCTAGATGAACGAACGTCTTTCCACATGCTCAGTTCTGAGGGATAAGTGTGTGTGAAAGCCGTCCTTCACCTAGATTTTTGGGAACACAAAGTTTCTTTTCAGTTGCAAACTCCACTCCATACATATATATAAGGGGAGGTAATAGCTCCAACTCGGTTTTACAGGGAAAACTGCAGGAACTTCAAACCGTCAGTAGGAAACAGAATGAGAAACCAGAGTAAAAGTTTCTCCTACAACCCGTTCCCTTTGTGCTGGATGGACGAACTTCTCTCCACATGCTCAGTTCTGAGAGATAAGTGTGTGTGAAAGCCGTCCTTCACCTTGCTTGTTGGGAACACATAGTTTCTTTTCAATTGCCAACTCCATTCCATACATATATATGGGGAGGTTCAAGCTCCAACTCGGTTTTACAGTGAAAACTGCAGGAACTTCAAACCGGCACTAGGAAACAGACAGAAACCAGAGAAAATTTTCTCCTGCAACCCGTTCCCTTTGTGCTAGATGAACGAACGTCTCTCCACATGCTCAGTTCTGAGGGATAAATGTGTGTGAAAGCCGTCCTTCACCTAGATTTTTGGGAACACAAAGTTTCTTTTCAGTTGCAAACTCCACTCCATACATATATATAAGGGGAGGTAATAGCTCCAACTCGGTTTTACAGGGAAAACTGCAGGAACTTCAAACCGTCAGTAGGAAACAGACTGAGAAACCAGAGTAAAAGTTTCTCCTGCAAACCGCTCCCTTTGTGCTGGATGAACGAACGTCTCTCCACATGCTCAGTTCTGAGAGATAAGTGTGTGTGAAAGCCGTCTTTCAAATAGCTTGTTGGGAACACAAAGTTTCTTTTCACTTGCAAACTCCAGTCCGTAGATATATATAGGTAGGTACTAGCTCCAACTCGGTTTTACAGTGAAAACTGCAGGAACTTCAAACCGGCACTAGGAAACAGACAGAAACCAGAGAAAATTTTCTCCTGCAAACCGTTCCCTTTGTGCTAGATGAACTAACGTCTCTCCACATGCTCAGTTCTGAGGGATAAATGTGTGTGAAAGCCGTCCTTCACCTAGTTTGTTGGGAACACAAAGTTTCTTTTCAGTTGCAAACTCCACTCCATACATATACATGGGGAGGTGCTAGCTCCAACTCGGCTTTACAGTGAAAACTGCAGGAACTTCAAACCGGCACTTGGAAACAGACTGAGAAACCAGATTAAAATTTTCTCCTGTAACCCGTTCCTTTTGTGCTGGATGAAAGAACGTCTCTCCACATGCTCAGTTCTGAGAGATAATTGTGTGTGAAAGCCGTCCTTCACCTAGATTGTTGGGAACACAAAGTTTCTTTTCATTTGCAAACTCCACTCCAAACATTTATATATGGGGAGGTACTAGCTCCAACTCGGTTTTACAGTGAAAACTGCAGGAACTTCAAACCGGCAGTAGGAAACAGACTGAAAAACCAGAGTAAATGTTTCTCCTGCAAGCCGTTCCCTTTGTGCTGGATGAACGAACTTCTCTCCACATGCTCAGTTCTGAGAGGTAATTGTGTGTGAAAGCCGTCCTTCACCTAGCTTGTTGGGAACACATAGTTTCGTTTCAATTGCCAACTCCACTCCATACATATATATGGGGAGGTACTAACTACAAATCGGTTTTACACTGAAAACTGCAGGAACTTCAAACCGGCACTATGAAACAGACTGAGAATCCAGAGTAAAATTTTTTCCTGCAAACCTTTCCCTTTATGCTAGATGAACGAACGTCTCTCCACATGCTCAGTTCTGAGAGATAATTGTGTGTGAAAGCCGTCCTTCATCTAGGTTGTTGGTAACACAAAGTTTCTATTCAGTTGCAAACCCCACTCCGTACATTTATATGGGTGGTACTAGCTCCAACTCGGTTTTAGAGTGAAAACTGCAGGAACTTCAAACCGGCACTAGGAAACAGATTGAGAAACCAGAGTAAAAGTTTCTCCTGCAACCCGTTCCCTTTGTGCTAGATGAACGAATGTTTCTCCTCATGCTCAGTTCTGAGAGATAAGTGTGTGTGAAAGCCGACCTTCACCTAGCTTGTTGGGAACACAAAGTTTCTTTTCAGTTGCAAACTCCACTCCATATATATATATATGGGGAGGTACAAGCTCCAACTCGGTTTTACAGTGATAACTGCACGAACTTCAAACCGGCAACAGGAAAAAGACTGAGAATCAGAGTAAAAGTTTCTAATGCAACCCGTTCCCTTTGTCCTAGATGAACGAACGTCTCTCCACATGCTCAGTTCTGAGAGATAAGTGTGTGTGAAAGCCGTCATTCACCTAGCTTGTTGGGAACACATAGATTCTTTTCACTTGCCAACACCACTCCATACATACATATGGGGAGGTACTAGCTCCAACTCTCTTTTACAGTGAAAACTACAGGAACTTCAAACCGGCACTAGGAAACAGACTGAGAAACCAGAATAAAATTTTCTCCTGCAACCAGTTCCCTTTGTGCTAGATGAACGAACGTCTCTCCACATGCTAAGTTCTGAGGGATAAGTGTGTGTGAAAGCCGTCCTTCAACTAGCTTGTTGGGAACACAAAGTTTCTTTTCAGTTGCAAACTCCACTCCATACATATATATGGGGAGGTTCTAGCTCCAACACGGTTTTACAGTGAAAACTGCAGGAACTTCAAACCGGCACTAGGAAACAGAGAGAAACCAGAGAAAATTTTCTCCTGCATCCCTTTCCATTTTGCTAGATGAACGAACGTCTCTCCACATGCTAAGTTCTGAGGGATAAGTGTGTGTGAAAGCCGTCCTTCACCTAACTTGTTGGGAACACAAAGTTTCTTTTCAGTTGCAAACTCCACTCCATACATATATATGGGGAGGTGCTAGCTCCAACTCGGCTTTACAGTGAAAACTGCAGGAACTTCAAACCGGCACTAGGAAACAGACTGAGAAACCAGAGAAAAAGTTTCTCCTGCAACCCGTTCCCTTTTTGCTAGATGAACGAATGTCTCTCCACATGCTCAGTTCTGAGACATAAGTGTGTGTGAAAGCCGTTCTTCACCTAGCTTGTTGGGAACACAAAGTTTCTTTTCAGTTGCAAACTCCAATCCATACATATATATGGGGAAGTGCTAGCTCCAACTCGGTTTTACAGTGAAAACTGCAGGAAATTCAAACCGGCACTAGGAAACAGACTGAGAAACCAGAGTTAAAGTTTCTCCTGCAACCTGTTCCTTTTGTGCTAAGTAAACGAACCTCTCTCCACATGCTCAGTTCTGAGAGATAAGTGTGTGTGAAAGCCTTACTTCACCTAACTTGTTGGGAACACAAAGTTTCTTTTCAGTTGCAAACTCCAATCCATACATATATATGGGGAAGTGCTAGCTCCAACTCGGTTTTACAGTGAAAACTGCAGGAAATTCAAACCGGCACTAGGAAACAGACTGAGAAACCAGAGTAAAAGTTTTTCCTGCAACCCGTCCTTTGTGCTGGATGAATGAACGTCTCTCCACATGCTCAATTCTGAGAGATAATTGTGTGTGAAAGCCATCCTTCAGCTAGCTTGTTGGGAACACAAAGTTTCTTTTCACTAGCAAACTCGACTCCGTAGATATATATAGGTAGGTACAAGCTCCTACTCGGTTTTACAGTGAAAACTGCAGGAACTTTAAACCGGCACTAGGAAACATGCTTAGAAACCAGAGAAATAGTTTCTCCAGCAAACCGTTCCCTTTGTGCTAGATGAACGAACGTCTCTCCACATGCTTAGTTCTGAGAGATAAGTGTGTGTGAAAGCCGTCATTCACCTAGCTTGTTGGGAACACAAAGTTTCTTTTCAGTTGCAAAATCCACTCCATACATATATATATGGGGAGGTACTAGATTCCAACTCAGTTTTACAGTGAAAACTGCACGAATTTCAAAACGGCAATAGGAAACAGAGTGAGAATTCAGAGTAAAAGTTTCTCCTGCAAACCGTTCCCTTTGTGCTTGATGAACGAACGTCTCTCCACATGCTCAGTTCTGAGAGATAAGTGTGTGTGAAAGCCGTCCTTCACCTAGCTTGTTGGGAAAACATAGTTTCTTTTCAATTACCAAATCCACTCCATACATATATATGGGAACTTCTAGCTCCAACTCGTCTTTACAGTGAAAACTGCAGGAACTTCAAACCGGCACTTGGAAACAGACTGAGAAACCAGATTAAAATTTTCTCCAGGGAACAGTTCCTTTTATGCTAGATGAACGAAAGTCTCTCCACATGCTCAGTTCTGAGAGATAAGTGTGTGTGAATGCCGTCCTTCACCTAGCTTGTTGGGAACACAAAGTTTCTTTTCAGTTGCAAACTAAACTCCATACATATATATGGGGAGGTGCTAGCTCCAACACGGTTTTACAGTGAAAACTGCAGGAACTTCAAACCGGCAGTAGGAAACAGACTGAGAAACCAGAGTAAAAGTTTCTCCTGCAACCCGTTCCCTTTGTGCTGGATGAAAGAACGTCTCTCCTCATGCTCTGTTCTGAGAGATAATTGTGTGTGAAAGCCGTCCTTCACCTAGCTTGTTGGGAACACAAAGTTTCTTTTCAGTTGCAAACTCCACTCCAAACATTTATATATGGGGAGGTACTAGCTCTAACTCGGTTTTACAGTGAAAACTGCAGGAACTTCAAACCGGCAGTAGGAAACAGACTGAAAAACCAGAGTAAAAGTTTCTCCTGCAAGCCGTTCCCTTTGTGCTGGATGAACGAACTTCTCTCCACATGCTCAGTTCTGAGAGATAAGTGTGTGTGAAAGCCATCCTTCACCTAGCTTGTTGGGAACACATAGTTTCGTTTCAATTGCCCACTCCAATCCATACATATATATGGGGAGGTACTAGCTCCAACTCGGTTTTACAGTGAAAACTGCAGGAACTTCAAACCGGCACTATGAAACAGACTGAGAAACCAGAGTAAAATTTTTTCCTGCAAACCTTTCCCTTTATACTAGATGAACGAACGTCTCTCCACATGCTCAGTTCTGAGAGATAATTGTGTGTGATAGCCGTCCTTCACCTAGGTTGTTGGTAACACAAAGTTTCTATTCAGTTGCAAACCCCATTCCGTACATTTTTATGGGAGGTACTAGCTCCAACTCGGTTTTACACTGATAACTGCACGAACTTCAAACCGGCAACAGGAAAAAGACTGAGAAATCAGAGTAAAAGTTTCTAATACAACCCGTTCCCTTTGTCCTAGATGAACGAACGTCTCTCCACATGCTCATTTCTGAGAGATAAGTGTGTGTGAAACCCGTCTTTCAACTAGCTTGTTGGGAACACATAGATTCTTTTCACTTGCCAACTCCACTCCATACATATATATGGGGAGGAAATAGCTCCAACTCTCTTTTACAGTGAAAACTACAGGAAATTCAAACCGGCATTAGGAAACAGACTGAGAAACCAGAATAAAATTTTCTCCTGCAACCAGTTCCCTTTGTGCTAGATGAACGAAAGTCTCTCCACATGCTCAGTTCTGGGAGATAATTGTGTGTGAAAGCCGTCCTTCACCTAGATTTTTGGGAACACAAAGTTTCTTTTCAGTTGCAAACTCCACTCCATACATATATATAAGGGGAGGTAATAGCTCCAACTCGGTTTTACAGGGAAAACTGCAGGAAATTCAAACCGTCAGTAGGAAACAGACTGAGAAACCAGAGTAAAAGTTTCTCCTGCAAACCGTTCCCTTTGTGCTGGATGAATGAACGTCTCTCCACATGCTCAGTTCTGAGAGATAAGTGTGTGTGAAAGCCGTCCTTCCAATAGCTTGTTGGGAACACAAAGTTTCTTTTCAGTTGCAAACTCCACTCCATACATATATATGGGGAGGTACTAACTACAAATCGGTTTTACAGTGAAAACTGCACGAAATTCAAACCGTCAGTAGGAAACAGACTGAGAAACCAGAGTAAAAGTTTCCCCTGTAACACGTTCCATTTTTGCTGGATGAACGAACGTCTCTCCACATGCTCAGTTCTGAGAGATAAGTGTGTGTGAAAGCCGTCCTTCAAATATCTTGTTGGGAACACAAAGTTTCTTTTCAGTTGCAAACTCCACTCCATACATATATATGGGGAGGTACTAACTACAAATCTGTTTTACAGTGAAAACTGCACGAACTTCAAACCGTCAGTAGGAAACAGACTGAGAAACAAGAGTAAAAGTTTCCCCTGTAACCCGTTCCATTTTTGCTGGATGAACGAACGTCTCTCCACATGCTCAGTTCTGAGAGATAAGTGTGTGTGAAAGCCGTACTTCACCTAGCTTGTTGGGAACACAAAGTTTCTTTTCACTTGCAAACTCCACTCCGTCGATATATATAGGTAGGTACTAGCTCCAACTCGGTTTTACAGTGAAAACTGCAGGAACTTTAAACCGGCACTAGGAAACACACTTAGAAACCAGAGTAATAGTTTCTCCAGCAAACCGTTCCATTTGTGCTAGATGAACGAAAGTCTCTCCACATGCTCAGTTCTGAGAGATTAGTGTGTGTGAAAGCCGTCATTCACCTAGCTTGTTGGGAACACAAAGTTTCTTTTCAGTTGCAAAATCCACTCCATACATATATATATGAGAGGTACAAGATCCAACACTGTTTTACAGTGAAAACTGCAGGAAATTCAAACCGGCACTAGGAAACAGACTGAGAAACCAGAGTAAAAGTTTCTCCTGCAACCCTTTCCCTTTCTGCTAGATGAACGAACGTCTCTACAAATGCTCAGTTCTGAGAGATAAGTGTGTGTGAAAGCCGTCCTTCACCTAGCTTGTTGGGAACACATAGTTTCTTTTCAATTGCCAACTCCACTCCATACATATATATGGGGAGGTTCTAGCTCTAACTCGGTTTTACAGTGAAAACTGCAGGAACTTCAAACCGGCAGTAGGAAACAGACTGAGAAACCAGAGTAAAAGTTTCTCCTACAACCCGTTCCCTTTGTGCTGGATGGACGAAATTCTCTCCACATGCTCAGTTCTGAGGGATAAGTGTGTGTGAAAGCCGTCCTTCACCTAGATTTTTGGGAACACAAAGTTTCTTTTCAGTTGCAAACTCCACTCCGTACATATATATAAGGGGAAGTAATAGATCCAACTCGGTTTTACAGGGAAAATTGCAGGAACTACAAACCGTCAGTAGGAAACAGACTGAGAAACCAGAGTAAAATTTCTCCTACAACCCGTTCCCTTTGTGCTGGATGGAAGAACTTCTCTCCACATGCTCAGTTCTGAGAGATAAGTGTGTGTGAAAGCCGTCCTTCACCTTACTTGTTGGGAACACATAGTTTCTTTTCAATTGCCAACTCCATTCCATACATATATATGTGGAGGTTCTAGCTCCAACTCGGTTTTACAGTGAAAACTGCAGGAACTTCAAACCGGCACTAGGAAACAGAGAGAAACCAGAGAAAATTTTCTCCTGCAACCCTTTCCCTTTGTGCTAGATGAACGAACGTCTCTCCACATGCTCAGTTCTGAGGGATAAGTGTGTGTGAAAGCCGTCCTTCACCTAGATTTTTGGGAACACAAAGTTTCTTTTCAGTTGCAAACTCCACTCCATACATATATATAAGGGGAGGTAATAGCTCCAACTCGGTTTTACAGGGAAAACTGCAGGAACTTCAAACCGTCAGTAGGAAACAGACTGAGAAACCAGAGTAAAAGTTCCTCCTGCAAACCGTTCCCTTTGTGCTGGATGAACGAACGTCTCTCCACATGCTCAGTTCTGAGAGATAAGTGTGTGTGAAAGCCGTCCTTCAAATAGCTTGTTGGGAACACAAAGTTTCTTTTCAGTTGCAAACTCCACTCCATACATATATATGGGGAGGTACTAACTACAAATCGGTTTTACAGTGAAAACTGCACGAACTTCAAACCGTCAGTAGGAAACAGACTGAGAAACCAGAGTAAAAGTTTCCCCTGTAAACCGTTCCATTTTTGCTGGATGAACGAACGTCTCTCCACATGCTCAGTTCTGAGAGATAAGTGTGTGTGAAAGCCGTCCTTCAAATAGCTTGTTGGGAACACAAAGTTTCTTTTCAGTTGCAAACTCCACTCCATACATATACATGGGGAGGTACTAACTACAAATCGGTTTTACAGTGAAAACTGCACGAGCTTCAAACCGTCAGTAGGAAACAGACTGAGAAACAAGAGTAAAAGTTTCCCCTGTAACCCGTTCCATTTTTGCTGGATGAACGAACGTCTCTCCACATGCTCAGTTCTGAGAGATAAGTGAGTGTTAAAGCCGTCCTTCACCTAGCTTGTTGGGAACACAAAGTTTCTTTTCACTTGCAAACTCCACTCCGTAGATATATATAGGTAGGTACTAGCTCCAACTCGGTTTTACAGTGAAAACTGCAGGAACTTTAAACCGGCACTAGGAAACACACTTAGAAACCAGAGTAATAGTTTCTCCAGCAAACCGTTCCCTTTGTGCTAGATGAACGAAAGTCTCTCCACATGCTCAGTTCTGAGAGATTAGTGTGTGTGAAAGCCGTCATTCACCTAGCTTGTTGGGAACACAAAGTTCCTTTTCAGTTGCAAAATCCACTCCATACATATATATATGGAGAGGTACTAGATCCAACACTTTTTTACAGTGAAACCTGCAGGAAATTCAAACCGGCACTAGGAAACAGACTGAGAAACTAGAGTAAAAGTTTCTCCTGCAACCCTTTCCCTTTCTGCTAGATGAATAAACGTCTCTACAAATGCTCAGTTCTGAGAGATAAGTGTGTGTGAAAGCCGTCCTTCACCTAGCTTGTTGGGAACACATAGTTTCTTTTCAATTGCCAACTCCACTCCATACATATATATGGGGAGGTTCTAGCTCTAACTCAGTTTTACAGTGAAAACTGCAGGAACTTCAAACCGGCAGTAGGAAACAGACTGAGAAACCAGAGTAAAAGTTTCTCCTACAACCCGTTCCCTTTGTGCTGGATGGACGAAATTCTCTCCACATGCTCAGTTCTGAGAGATAAGTGTGTGTGAAAGCCGACCTTCACCTAGCTTGTTGGGAACACAGTTTCTTTTCAGTTGCAAACTCCACTCCATATATATATATATGGGGAGGTACAAGCTCCAACTCGGTTTTACAGTGAAAACTGCAGGAACTTCAAACCGGCACTAGGAAACAGACAGAAACCAGAGAAAATTTTCTCCTGCAACCCGTTCCCTTTGTGCTAGATGAACGAACGTCTCTCCACATGCTCAGTTCTGAGGGATAAGTGTGTGTGAAAGCCGTCCTTCACCTAGTTTGTTGGGAACACAAAGTTTCTTTTCAGTTGCACACTCCACTCCATACATATACATGGGGAGGTGCTAGCTCCAACTCGGCTTTACAGTGAAAACTGCAGGAACTTCAAACCGGCACTTGGAAACAGACTGAGAAACCAGATTAAAATTTTCTCCTGTAACCGTTCCTTTTGTGCTAGATGAACGAACGTCTCTCCACATGCTCAGTTCTGAGAGATAAGTGTGTGTGAATGCCGTCCTTCACCTAGCTTGTTGGGAACACAAAGTTTCTTTTCAGTTGCAAACTAAACTCCATACATATATATGGGGAGGTGCTAGCTCCAACTCGGTTTTACAGTGAAAACTGCAGGAACTTCAAACCGGCAGTAGGAAACAGACTGAGAAACCAGAGAAAAGTTTCTCCTGCAACCCGTTCCCTTTGTGATGGATGAAAGAACGTCTCTCCACATGCTCAGTTCTGAGAGATAATTGTGTGTGAAAGCCGTCCTTCACCTAGTTTGTTGGGAACACAAAGTTTCTTTTCATTTGCAAACTCCACTCCAAACATTTATATATGGGGAGGTACTAGCTCCAACTCGGTTTTACAGTGAAAACTGCAGGAACTTCAAACCGGCAGTAGGAAACAGACTGAAAAACCAGAGTAAAATTTTCTCCTGCAAGCCGTTCCCTTTGTACTGGATGAACGAACTTCTCTCCACATGCTCAGTTCTGAGAGATAAGTGTGTGTGAAAGCCGTCCTTCACCTAGCTTGTTGGGAACACATAGTTTCATTTCAATTGCCAACTATACTCCATACATATATATGGGGAGGTACTAGCTCCAACTCGGTTTTACAGTGAAAACTGCAGGAACTTCAAACCGGCACTATGAAACAGACTGAGAAACCAGAGAAAATTTTTTCCTGCAAACTTTTCCCTTTATGCTAGATGAACGAACGTCTCTCCACATGCTCAGTTCTGAGAGATAATTGTGTGTGAAAGCCGTCCTTCACCTAGGTTGTTGGTAACACAAAGTTTCTATTCAGTTGCAAACCCCACTCCGTACATTTATATGGGTGGTACTAGCTCCAACTCGGTTTTAGAGTGAAAACTGCAGGAACTTCAAACCGGCACAAGGAAACAGATTGAGAAACCAGAGTAAAAGTTTCTCCTGCAACCCGTTCCCTTTGTGCTAGATGAACGAATGTTTCTCCTCATGCTCAGTTCTGAGAGATAAGTGTGTGTGAAAGCCGACCTTCACCTAGCTTGTTGGGAACACAAAGTTTCTTTTCAGTTTCAAACTCCACTCCAAATATATATATATGGGGAGGTACTAGCTCCAACTCTCTTTTACAGTGAAAACTACAGGAACTTCAAACCGGCACTAGGAAACAGACTGAGAAACCAGAATAAAATTTTCTCCTGCAACAAGTTCCCTTTGTGCTAGATGAACGAACGTCTCTCCACATGATAAGTTCTGAGGGATAAGTGTGTGTGAAAGCCGTCATTCAACTAGCTTGTTGGGAACACAAAGTTTCTTTTCAGTTGCAAACTCCACTCCATACATATATATGGGGAGGTTCTAGCTCCAACACCGTTTTACAGTGAAAACTGCAGGAACTTCAAACCGGCACTAGGAAACAGACAGAAACCAGAGAAAATTTTCTCCTGCAACCCTTTCCATTTTTGCAAGATGAACGAACGTCTCTCCACATGCTAAGATCTGAGGGATAAGTGTGTGTGAAAGCCGTCCTTCACCTAGATTATTGGGAACACAAAGTTTCTTTTCAGTTGCAAACTCCACTCCATACATATATATGGGGAGGTGCTAGCACCAACACGGCTTTACAGTGAAAACTGCAGGAACTTCAAACCGGCACTAGGAAACAGACTGAGAATCCAGAGAAATAGTTTCTCCTGCAACCCGTTCCCTTTTTGCTAGATGAACGAATGTCTCTCCACATGCTCAGTTCAGAGACATAATTGTGTGTGAAAGCCGTTCTTCACCTAGCTTGTTGGGAACACAAAGTTTCTTTTCAGTTGCAAACTCCAATCCATACATATATATGGGGAAGTGCTAGCTCCAACTCTGTTTTACAGTGAAAACTGCAGGAACTTCAAACCGGTACTAGGAAACACACTGAGAAACCAGAGTAAAAGTTTTTCCTGCAACCCGTCCTTTGTGCTGGATGAATGAACGTCTCTCCACATGCTCAGTTCTGAGAGATAATTGTGTGTGAAAGCCATCCTTCAGCTAGCTTGTTGGGAACACAAAGTTTCTTTTCACTTGCAAACTCCACTCCGTAGATATATATAGGTAGGTACAAGCTCCTACACGGTTTTACAGTGAAAACTGCAGGAACTTTAAATCGGCACTAGGAAACATACTTAGAAACCAGAGAAATAGTTTCTCCAGCAAACCGTACCCTTTGTGCTAGATGAACGAACGTCTCTCAACATGCTCAGTTCTGAGAGATAATTGTGTGTGAAAGCCGTCATTCACCTAGCTTGTTGGGAACACAAAGTTTCTTTTCAGTTGCAAAATCCACTCCATACATATATATATGGGGAGGTACTAGATCCAACACGGTTTTACAGTGAAAACTGCAGGAAATTCAAAACGGCACTAGGAAACAGACTGAGAAACCAGAGTAAAAGTTTCCCCTGCAATCCTTTCCCTTTCTGCTAGATGAACTAACGTCTCTACAAATGCTCATTTCTGAGAGATAAGTGTGTGTGAAAGCCGTACTTCACCTAGCTTGTTGGGAACACAAAGTTTCTTTTCAGTTGCAAACTCCATTCCATACATATATATGGGGAGGTACTAGATTCCAACTCAGTTTTACAGTGAAAACTGCACGAATTTCAAAACGGCAATAGGAAACAGAGTGAGAATTCAGAGTAAAAGTTTCTCCTGCAAACCGTTCCCTTTGTGCTTGATGAACGAACGTCTCTCCACATGCTCAGTTCTGAGATATAAGTGTGTGTGAAAGCCGTCCTTCAACTAGCTTATTGGAAACACATAGTTTCTTTTCACTTGCCAACTCCAATCCATACATATATATGGGGAGGTACTAGCTCCAACTCGGTTTTACAGTGAAAACTACAGAAACTTTAAACCGGCACTAGGAAACACACTTAGAAACCAGAGTAATAGTTTCTCCAGCAAACCGTTCCCTTTGTGCTAGATGAACGAAAGTCTCTCCACATGCTCAGTTCTGAGAGATTAGTGTGTGTGAAAGCCGTCATTCACCTAGCTTGTTGGGAACACAAAGTTTCTTTTCAGTTGCAAAATCCACTCCATACATATATATATGGAGAGGTACTAGATCCAACACTTTTTTACAGTGAAACCTGCAGGAAATTCAAACCGGCAGTAGGAAACAGACTGAGAAACCAGAGTAAAAGTTTCTCCTACAACCCGTTCCCTTTGTGCTGGATGGACGAAATTCTCTCCACATGCTCAGTTCTGAGAGATAAGTGTGTGTGAATGCCGTCCTTCACCTAGCTTGTTGGGAACACAAAGTTTCTTTTCAGTTGCAAACTAAACTCCATACATATATATGGGGAGGTCCTAGCTCCAACTCGGTTTTACAGTGAAAACTGCAGGAACTTCAAACCGGCAGTAGGAAACAGACTGAGAAACCAGAGTAAAAGTTTCTCCTGCAACCCGTTCCCTTTGTGCTGGATGAAAGAACGTCTCTCCACATGCTCAGTTCTGAGAGATAATTGTGTGTGAAAGCCGTCCTTCACCTAGCTTGTTGGGAACACAAAGTTTCTTTTCATTTGCAAACTCCACTCCAAACATTTATATATGGGGAGGTACTAGCTCCAACTCGGTTTTACAGTGAAAACTGCAGGAACTTCAAACCGGCAGTAGGAAACAGACTGAAAAACCAGAGTAAAATTTTCTCCTGCAAGCCGTTCCCTTTGTACTGGATGAACGAACTTCTCTCCACATGCTCAGTTCTGAGAGATAAGTGTGTGTGAAAGCCGTCCTTCACCTAGCTTGTTGGGAACACATAGTTTCATTTCAATTGCCAACTATACTCCATACATATATATGGGGAGGAACTAGCTCCAACTCGGTTTTACAGTGAAAACTGCAGGAACTTCAAACCGGCACTATGAAACAGACTGAGAAACCAGAGTAAAATTTTTTCCTGCAAACTTTTCCCTTTATGCTAGATGAACGAACGTCTCTCCACATGCTCAGTTCTGAGAGATAATTGTGTGTGAAAGCCGTCCTTCACCTAGGTTGTTGGTAACACAAAGTTTCTATTCAGTTGCAAACCCCACTCCGTACATTTATATGGGTGGTACTAGCTCCAACTCGGTTTTAGAGTGAAAACTGCAGGAACTTCAAACCGGCACAAGGAAACAGATTGAGAAACCAGAGTAAAAGTTTCTCCTGCAACCCGTTCCCTTTGTGCTAGATGAACGAATGTTTCTCCTCATGCTCAGTTCTGAGAGATAAGTGTGTGTGAAAGCCGACCTTCACCTAGCTTGTTGGGAACACAAAGTTTCTTTTCAGTTTCAAACTCCACTCCAAATATATATATATGGGGAGGTACTAGCTCCAACTCTCTTTTACAGTGAAAACTACAGGAACTTCAAACCGGCACTAGGAAACAGACTGAGAAACCAGAATAAAATTTTCTCCTGCAACAAGTTCCCTTTGTGCTAGATGAACGAACGTCTCTCCACATGATAAGTTCTGAGGGATAAGTGTGTGTGAAAGCCGTCCTTCAACTAGCTTGTTGGGAACACAAAGTTTCTTTTCAGTTGCAAACTCCACTCCATACATATATATGGGGAGGTTCAAGCTCCAACACCGTTTTACAGTGAAAACTGCAGGAACTTCAAACCGGCACTAGGAAACAGACAGAAACCAGAGAAAATTTTCTCCTGCAACCCTTTCCATTTTTGCTAGATGAACGAACGTCTCTCCACATGCTAAGATCTGAGGGATAAGTGTGTGTGAAAGCCGTCCTTCACCTAGATTGTTGGGAACACAAAGTTTCTTTTCAGTTGCAAACTCCACTCCATACATATATATGGGGAGGTGCTAGCACCAACTCGGCTTTACAGTGAAAACTGCAGGAACTTCAAACCGGCACTAGGAAACAGACTGAGAATCCAGAGAAATAGTTTCTCCTGCAACCCGTTCCCTTTTTGCTAGATGAACGAATGTCTCTCCACATGCTCAGTTCAGAGACATAATTGTGTGTGAAAGCCGTTCTTCACCTAGCTTGTTGGGAACACAAAGTTTCTTTTCAGTTGCAAACTCCAATCCATACATATATATGGGGAAGTGCTAGCTCCAACTCTGTTTTACAGTGAAAACTGCAGGAACTTCAAACCGGTACTAGGAAACACACTGAGAAACCAGAGTAAAAGTTTTTCCTGCAACCCGTCCTTTGTGCTGGATGAATGAACGTCTCTCCACATGCTCAGTTCTGAGAGATAATTGTGTGTGAAAGCCATCCTTCAGCTAGCTTGTTGGGAACACAAAGTTTCTTTTCACTTGCAAACTCCTCTCCGTAGATATATATAGGTAGGTACAAGCTCCTACACGGTTTTACAGTGAAAACTGCAGGAACTTTAAATCGGCACTAGGAAACATACTTAGAAACCAGAGAAATAGTTTCTCCAGCAAACCGTTCCCTTTGTGCTAGATGAACGAACGTCTCTCAACATGCTCAGTTCTGAGAGATAATTGTGTGTGAAAGCCGTCCTTCAACTAGCTTATTGGAAACACATAGTTTCTTTTCACTTGCCAACTCCAATCCATACATATATATGGGGAGGTACTAGCTCCAACTCGGTTTTACAGTGAAAACTACAGAAACTTCAAACCGGCACTAGGAAACAGACTGAGAAACCAGAGTAAAATTTTCTCCTGCAACCCGATCCATTTGTGCTAGATGAACGAACGTTTCTGCACATGCTCAGTTCTGAGAGATATGTGTGTGTGAAAGCCGTCCTTCCCCTAGCTTTTTGGGAACACAAAGTTTCTTTTCAGTTGCAAACTCCACTCCATACATATATATGGGGAGGTGCTAGCTCCAACTCGGCTTTACAGTGAAAACTGCAGGAACTTCAAACCGGCACTAGGAAACAGACTGAGAAACCAGATTAAAATTTTTTCCTGCAACTCGTTCCTTTTGTGCTAGATGAACGAAAGTCTCTCCACATGCTCAGTTCTGAGAGATAATTGTGTGTGAAAGCCGTCCTTCACCTAGCTTGTTGGGAACACAAAGTTTCTTTTCAGTTGCAAACTCCAGTCCATACATATATATGGGGAGGTGCTAGCTCCAACTCCGTTTTACAGTGAAAACTGCAGGAACTTCAAACCGGCAGTAGGAAACAGACTGAGAAACCAGAGTAAAAGTTTCTCCTGCAACCCATTCCCTTTGTGCTGGATGAAAGAACGTCTCTCCACATGCTCAGGTCTGAGAGATAATTGTGTGTGAAAGCCGTCCTTCACCTAGCTTGCTGTGAACACAAAGTTTATTTTCAGTTGCAAACTCCACTCCAAACATTTATATATGTGGAGGTACTAGCTCTAACTCGGTTTTACAGTGAAAACTGCAGGAACTTCAAACCGGCAGTAGGTAACAGACAGCGAAACCAGAGTAAAATTTCTCCTGCAACCCGTTCCCTTTGTGCTGGATGAAAGAACGTCTCTCCACATGCTCAGTTCTTAGAGATAATTGTGTGTGAAAGCCGTCCTTCACCTAGCTTGTTGGGAACACAAAGTTTCTTTTCATTTGCAAACTCCACTCCAAACATTTATATATGGGGAGGTACTAGCACCAACTCGGTTTTACTGTGAAAACTGCAGGAACTTCAATCCGGCAGTAGGAAACAGACTGAAAAACCAGAGTAAAAGTTTCTCCTGCAAGCCGTTCCCTTTGTGCTGGATGAACGAACTTCTCTCCACATGCTCAGTTGTGAGAGATATGTGTGTGTGAAAGCCGTCCTTCACCTAGCTTGTTGGGAACACATAGTTTCGTTTCAATTGCCAACTCCACTCCATACATATATATGGGGAGGTACTAGCTCCAACTCGGTTTTACAGTGAAAACTGCAGGAACTTCAAACCGGCACTATGAAACAGACTGAGAAACCAGAGTAAAATTTTTTCCTGCAAACCTTTCCCTTTATGCTAGATGAACGAACGTCTCTCCACATGCTCAGTTCAGAGAGATAATTGTGTGTGAAAGCCGTCCTTCACCTAGGTTGTTGGTAACACAAAGTTTCTATTAAGTTGCAAACCCCACTCCGTATATTTATATGGGAGGTATTAGCTCCAACTCGGTTTTAGAGTGAAAACTGCAGGAACTTCAAACCGGCACTAGGAAACAGATTGAGAAACCAGAGTAAAATTTTCTCCTGCAACCCGTTCCCTTTGTGCTAGATGAACGAATGTTTCTCCTCATGCTCAGTTCTGAGAGATAAGTGTGTGTGAAAGCCGACCTTCACCTAGCTTGTTGGGAACACAAAGTTTCTTTTCAGTTGCAAACTCCACTCCATATATATATATATGGGGAGGTACTAGATCCAATTCGTTTTTACAGTGAAAACTGCATGAAATTCAAACAGGCACTAGGAAACAGACTGAGAAACCAGAGTAAAAGTTTCTCCTGCAACCCGTTCCATTTTTGCTAGATGAACGAACGTCTCTCCACATGCTCAGTTCTGAGACATAAGTGTGTGTGAAAGCCGTACTTCACCTAGCTTGTTGGGAACACAAAGTTTCTTTTCAGTTGCAAACTCCAATCCATACATATATATGGGGAAGTGCTAGCTCCAACTCGGTTTTACAGTGAAAACTGCAGGAACTTCAAACCGGCACTAGGAAACAGACTGAGAAACCAGAGTAAAAGTTTTTCCTGTAACCCGTCCTTTGTGCTGGATGAATGAACGTCTCTCCACATGCTCAGTTCTGAGAGATAATTGTGTGTGAAAGCCATTCTTCAGCTAGCTTGTTGGGAACACAAAGTTTCTTTTCACTTGCAAACTCCACTCCGTAGATATATATAGGTAGGTACTAGCTCCTACTCGGTTTTACAGTGAAAACTGCAGGAACTTTAAACCGGCACTAGGAAACATACTTAGAATCCAGAGAAATAGTTTCTCCAGCAAACCGTTCCCTTTGTGCTAAATGAACGAACGTCTCTCCACATGCTCAGTTCTGACAGATAAGTGTGTGTGAAAGCCGTCATTCACCTAGCTATTTGGGAACACAAAGTTTCTTTTCAGTTGCAAACTCCACTCCATACATATATATGGGAGGTGCTAGCTCCAACTCGGCTTTACAGTGAAAACTGCAGGAACTTCAAACCGGCACTAGGAAACAGACTGAGAAACCAGATTAAAATTTTTTCCTGCAACCCGTTCCTTTTGTGCTAGATGAACGAAAGTCTCTCCACATGCTCAGTTCTGAGAGATAAGTGTGTGTGAAAGCCGTCCTTCACCTAGCTTGTTGGGAACACAAATTTTCTTTTCAGTTGCAAACTCCACTCCATACATATATATGGGGAGGTGCTAGCTCGAACTCGGTTTTACAGTGAAAACTGCAGGAACTTCAAACCGGCAGTAGGAAACAGACTGAGAAACCAGAGTAAAAGTTTCTCCTGCAACCCGTTCCCTTTGTGCTGCATGAAAGAACGTCTCTCCACATGCTCAGTTCTGAGAGATAATTGTGTGTGAAAGCCGTCCTTCACCTAGATTGCTGGGAACACAAAGTTTCTTTTCAGTTGCAAACTCCACTCCAAACATTTATATATGGGGAGGTACTAGCTCTAACTCGGTTTTACAGTGAAAACTGCAGGAACTTCAAACCGGCAGTAGGTAAGATACAGAGAAACCAGAGTAAAAGTATCTCCTGCAACCCGTTCCCTTTGTGCTGGATGAACGAACTTATCTCCACATGCTCAGTTCTGAGAGATAAGTTTGTGTGAAAGCCGTCCTTCACTAACCTTGTTGGGAACACATAGTTTCGTTTCAATTGCCAACACCAATCCATACATATATATGGGGAGGTACTAGCTCCAACTCCCTTTTACAGTGAAAACTGCAGGAACTTCAAACCGTCAGTAGGAAACAGACTGAGAAACCAGAGTAAAAGTTTCTCCTGCAAACCGTTCCCTTTTTGCTGGATGAACGAACGTCTCTCCACATGCTCAGTTCTGAGAGATAAGTGTGTGTGAAAGCCGTCCTTCAAATAGCTTGTTGGGAACACAAAGTTTCTTTTCAGTTGCAAACTCCACTCCATACATATATATGGGGAGGTACTAACTACAAATCGGTTTTACAGTGAAAACTGCACGAAATTCAAACCGACAGTAGGAAACAGTCTGAGAAACCAGAGTAAAAGTTTCCCCTGTAACCCGTTCCATTTTTGCTGGATGAACGAACATCTCTCCACATGCTCAGTTCTGAGAGATAAGTGTGTGTGAAAGGCGTCCTTCACCTAGCTTGTTGGGAACACAAAGATTCTTTTCAGTTGCAAACTCCAGTCCATACATATATATGTGGAGGTGCTATCTCCATATCGGTTTTACAGTGAAAACTGCAGGAACTTCAAACCGGCAGTAGGAAACAGACTGAGAAACCAGAGTAAAAGTTTCTCCTGCAACCCGTTCCCTTTGTGCTGCATGAAAGAACGTCTCTCCACATGCTCAGTTCTGAGAGATAATTGTGTGTGAAAGCCGTCCTTCACCTAGATTGCTGGGAACACAAAGTTTCTTTTCAGTTGCAAACTCCACTCCAAACATTTATATATGGGGAGGTACTAGCTCTAACTCGGTTTTACAGTGAAAACTGCAGGAACTTCAAACCGGCAGTAGGTAAGATACAGAGAAACCAGAGTAAAAGTATCTCCTGCAACCCGTTCCCTTTGTGCTGGATGAACGAACTTATCTCCACATGCTCAGTTCTGAGAGATAAGTTTGTGTGAAAGCCGTCCTTCACTAACCTTGTTGGGAACACATAGTTTCGTTTCAATTGCCAACTCCAATCCATACATATATATGGGGAGGTACTAGCTCCAACTCTCTTTTACAGTGAAAACTGCAGGAACTTCAAACCGTCAGTAGGAAACAGACTGAGAAACCAGAGTAAAAGTTTCTCCTGCAAACAGTTCCCTTTGTGCTGGATGAACGAACGTCTCTCCACATGCTCAGTTCTGAGAGATAAGTGTGTGTGAAAGCCGTCCTTCAAATAGCTTGTTGGGAACACAAAGTTTCTTTTCAGTTGCAAACTCCACTCCATACATATATATGGGGAGGTGCTAGCTCGAACTCGGTTTTACAGTGAAAACTGCAGGAACTTCAAACCGGCAGTAGGAAACAGACTGAGAAACCAGAGTAAAAGTTTCTCCTGCAACCCGTTCCCTTTGTGCTGCATGAAAGAACGTCTCTCCACATGCTCAGTTCTGAGAGATAATTGTGTGTGAAAGCCGTCCTTCACCTAGATTGCTGGGAACACAAAGTTTCTTTTCAGTTGCAAACTCCACTCCAAACATTTATATATGGGGAGGTACTAGCTCTAACTCGGTTTTACAGTGAAAACTGCAGGAACTTCAAACCGGCAGTAGGTAAGATACAGAGAAACCAGAGTAAAAGTATCTCCTGCAACCCGTTCCCTTTGTGCTGGATGAACGAACTTATCTCCACATGCTCAGTTCTGAGAGATAAGTTTGTGTGAAAGCCGTCCTTCACTAACCTTGTTGGGAACACATAGTTTCGTTTCAATTGCCAACACCAATCCATACATATATATGGGGAGGTACTAGCTCCAACTCCCTTTTACAGTGAAAACTGCAGGAACTTCAAACCGTCAGTAGGAAACAGACTGAGAAACCAGAGTAAAAGTTTCTCCTGCAAACCGTTCCCTTTTTGCTGGATGAACGAACGTCTCTCCACATGCTCAGTTCTGAGAGATAAGTGTGTGTGAAAGCCGTCCTTCAAATAGCTTGTTGGGAACACAAAGTTTCTTTTCAGTTGCAAACTCCACTCCATACATATATATGGGGAGGTACTAACTACAAATCGGTTTTACAGTGAAAACTGCACGAAATTCAAACCGACAGTAGGAAACAGTCTGAGAAACCAGAGTAAAAGTTTCCCCTGTAACCCGTTCCATTTTTGCTGGATGAACGAACATCTCTCCACATGCTCAGTTCTGAGAGATAAGTGTGTGTGAAAGGCGTCCTTCACCTAGCTTGTTGGGAACACAAAGATTCTTTTCAGTTGCAAACTCCAGTCCATACATATATATGTGGAGGTGCTATCTCCATATCGGTTTTACAGTGAAAACTGCAGGAACTTCAAACCGGCAGTAGGAAACAGACTGAGAAACCAGAGTAAAAGTTTCTCCTGCAACCCGTTCCCTTTGTGCTGCATGAAAGAACGTCTCTCCACATGCTCAGTTCTGAGAGATAATTGTGTGTGAAAGCCGTCCTTCACCTAGATTGCTGGGAACACAAAGTTTCTTTTCAGTTGCAAACTCCACTCCAAACATTTATATATGGGGAGGTACTAGCTCTAACTCGGTTTTACAGTGAAAACTGCAGGAACTTCAAACCGGCAGTAGGTAAGATACAGAGAAACCAGAGTAAAAGTATCTCCTGCAACCCGTTCCCTTTGTGCTGGATGAACGAACTTATCTCCACATGCTCAGTTCTGAGAGATAAGTTTGTGTGAAAGCCGTCCTTCACTAACCTTGTTGGGAACACATAGTTTCGTTTCAATTGCCAACTCCAATCCATACATATATATGGGGAGGTACTAGCTCCAACTCTCTTTTACAGTGAAAACTGCAGGAACTTCAAACCGTCAGTAGGAAACAGACTGAGAAACCAGAGTAAAAGTTTCTCCTGCAAACAGTTCCCTTTGTGCTGGATGAACGAACGTCTCTCCACATGCTCAGTTCTGAGAGATAAGTGTGTGTGAAAGCCGTCCTTCAAATAGCTTGTTGGGAACACAAAGTTTCTTTTCAGTTGCAAACTCCACTCCATACATATATATGGGGAGGTACTAACTACAAATCGGTTTTACAGTGAAAACTGCACGAAATTCAAACCGACAGTAGGAAACAGTCTGAGAAACCAGAGTAAAAGTTTCCCCTGTAACCCGTTCCATTTTTGCTGGATGAACGAACATCTCTCCACATGCTCAGTTCTGAGAGATAAGTGTGTGTGAAAGGCGTCCTTCACCTAGCTTGTTGGGAACACAAAGATTCTTTTCAGTTGCAAACTCCAGTCCATACATATATATGTGGAGGTGCTATCTCCAAATCGGTTTTACAGTGAAAACTGCAGGAAGTTCAAACCGGCACTAGGAAACAGACTGAGAAACCAGAGTAAAAGTTTCTCCTGCAACCCGTTCCCTTTTTGCTGGATGAACGAACGTCTCACCAAATGCTCAGTTCTGAGAGATATGTGTGTGTGAAAGTCGTCCTTCACCTAGCTTGTTGGGAACACAAATTTTTTTTCAGTTGCAAACTCCACTCCATATATATACATGGGTAGGTGCTAGCTATAACTCGGTTTTACAGTGAAAACTGCAGGAAATTCAAACAGGCAGTAGGAAAAAGACTGAGAAACCAGAGTAAAAGTTTCTCCTGCAACCCGTTCCCTTTTTGCTGGATGAACGAACGTCTCTCCACATGCTAAGTTCTGAGAGGTAATTGTGTGTGAAAGACGTCCTTCAATTATTTGTTGGGAACTCAAAGTTTCTTTTCAGTTGCAAACTCCACTCCATATGTATATATGGGGAGGTACTAGCTCCAACTCGGTTTTAAATTGAAAACTGCAGGAACTTCAAACCGGCAATAGGAAACAGACTGAGAAACCAGAGCAATAGTTTCTCCTGCAACCCGTTCCTTTGTGCTATATGAACGAACGTCTCTACAAATGCTAATTTCTGAGAGATAATTGTGTGTGAAAGCCGACTTCAACTAGCTTGTTGGGAACACATAGTTTCTTTTCAGTTGCAAAATCCACTCCATACATATATATATGGGGAGGTACTAGATCCAACACGGTTTTACAGTGAAAACTGCAGGAATTTCAAACCGGCACTAGGAAACAGACTGAGAAACCAGAGTAAAAGTTTCTCCTGCAAACCGTTCCCTTTGAACTAGATGGACGAAAGTCTCCCCACATGCTCAGTTCTGAGATATAAGTGTGTGTGAAAGCCGTAATTCACCTAGCTTATTGGGAACACATAGTTTCTTTTCACTTGCCAACACCAATCCATACATATATATGGGGAGGTACAAGCTCCAACTCGGTTTTACAGTGAAAACTACAGGAACTTCAAACCGGCACTAGGAAACAGACTGAGAAAACAGAGTAATAGTTTCCCTGCTACCCGTTCCCTTTGTGCTAGATGAAGGAATGTCTCTCCACATGCTCAGTTCTGAGAGATAAGTGTGTGTGAAAGCCGTCCTTCAACTAGCTTGTTGGGAACACAAAGTTTCTTTTCAGTTGCAAACTCCACTCCATACATATATATAGGTAGGTACTAGCTCCAACCCGGTTTTACAGTGAAAACTGCAGGAACTTCAAGCCGGCACTAGGAAACAGACTGAGAAACTAGAGTAAAAGTTTCTCCTGCAACCCGTTCCCTTTTGGCTAGATGAACGAAAGTCTCTCCACATGCTCAGTTCTGAGAGATAAGTGTGTGTGAAAGCCTTTCTTCACCTAGCTTGTTGGGAACACATAGTTTCTTTTCAATTGCTAACTCCACTCCATACATATATATGGGGAGGTGGTAGCTCCAAATCGGTTTTACAGTGAAAACTGCAGGAATTACAAACCGGCAGTAGGAAACAGACTGAGAAACCAGAGTAAAAGTTTTTCCTGCAACCCGTCCTTTGTGCTGGATGAACGGACGTCTCTCCACATGCTCAGTTCTGAAAGAAAATTGTGTGTGAAATCCGTACTTCAGCTAGCTTGTTGTGAACACAAAGTTTCTTTTCAGTTGCAAACTCCACTCCAAACATATATATGGGGAGGTACTAGATCCAACTCGGTTTTACAGTGAAAACTACAGGAACTTTAAACCGGCAGTAGGAAACAGAATTAGAAACTAGAGTAATAGTTTCTCCAGCAAACCATTCCCTTTGTGCTAGATGAACGAACGTCTCTCCACATGCTCAGTTCTGAGAGATAAGTGTGTCTGAAAGGCGTCCTTCACCTAGCTTGTTGGGAACACATAGTTTCTTTTCACTTGCAAAATCCACTCCATACATATATATGGGTAGGTACTAGCTCCAAATGTGTTTTACAGTGAAAACTGCAGGAACTTCAAACCGGCACTAGGAAACAGACTGAGAAACCAGAGAAAAAGTTTCTCCTGCAACCCGTTCCATTTGTGCTAGATGAACGAACGTCTCACCAAATGCTCAGTTCTGAGAGATAATTGTGTGTGAAAGCCGTCATTCACCTTGATTGTTGGGAACACAAAATTTCTTTTCAGTTGCAAACTCCACTACAAACATTTATATATGGGGAGGTACTAGCTCTAACTCGGTTTTACAGTGAAAACTGAAGGAACATCAAACCGGCACTGTGAAACAGACTGAGAAACCAGAGTAAAATTTTTTCCTGCAAACCTTTCCCTTTATGCTAGATGAACGAACGTCTCTCCACATGCTCAGTTCTGAGAGATAAGAGTGTGTGAAAGCCGTCTTTCACCTAGCTTGTTGGGAAAACCAAGTTTCTATTCAGTTGCAAACCCCACTCCGTACATATATATGGGAGGTACTAGCTCCAACTCAGTTTTACAGTGAAAACTGCAGGAACTTCAAACCGGCACTAGGAAACAGATTGAGAAACCAGAGTAAAAGTTTCTAATGCAACCCGTTCCCTTTGTCCTAGATGAACGAACGTCTCTCCACATGCTCAGTTCTGAGAGCTAAGTGTGTGTGAAAGCCGTCCTTCACCTAGCTTGTTGGGAACACACAGATTCTTTTCACTTGCCAACTCCACTCCATACATATATATGGGGAGGTACAAGCTCCAACTCCCTTTTACAGTGAAAACTACAGGAACTTCAAACCGGCACTAGGAAACAGACTGAGAAACCAGAAAAAAATTTTCTCCTGCAACCAGTTCCCTTTGTGCTAGATGAACGAAAGTCTCTCCACATGCTCAGTTCTGAGAGATAATTGTGTGTGAAAGCCGTCCTTCACCTAGCTTTTTGGGAACATAAAGTTTCTTTTCAGTTGCAAACTCCACTCCATACATATATATGGAGAAGTGCTAGCTCCAACTCGGTTTTACAGTGAAAACTGTAGGAACTTCAAGCCGGCACTAGAAAACAGACTGAGAAAGCAGAGTAAAAGTTTCCCCTGCAACCCGTTCCCTTTTTGCTTGATGAACGAACGTCTCTCCTCATGCTCAGTTCTGAGAGATAAGTGTGTGTGAAAGCCGTTCTTCACTTAGCTTGTTGGGAACACAAAGTTTCTTTTCAGTTGGAAACTCCACTCCTTTCATATATATGGGGAGGTGCTAGCTCCAACTCGGATTTACAGTGAAAACTGCAGGAACTTCAAACCGGCACTAGGAAACAGACTGAGAAACCAGAGTAAAAGTTTTTCCTGCAACCCGTCCTTTGTGCTGGATGAACGAACGTCTCTCCACATACTCAGTTCTGAGAGATAATTGTGTGTGAAAGCCATTTTTCAGCTAGCTTGTTGGGAACACAAAGTTTCTTTTCAGTTGCAAACTGCACTCCAATCATATATATGGGGATGTACTAGCTCCAACTCGGTTTTACAGTGAAAACTGCAGGAACTTTAAACCGGCACTAGGAAACAGACTTAGAAACCAGAGTAATAGTTTCTCCAGCAAACCGTTCCATTTGTGCTTGATGAACGAACGTCTCTCCACATGCTCAGTTCTGAGAGATAAGTGTGTGTGAAAGGCGTCCTTCACCTAACTTGTTGGGAACATATATTTTCTTTTCACTTGCAAAATCCACTCCATACATCTATATGGGGAGGTAATAGCTCCAACTGGGTTTTTCAGTGAAAACTGCAGGAAATTCAAACCGGCACTATGAAACAGATTGAGAAACCAGAGTAAAATTTTTTCCTGCAACCCTTTCCCTTTATGCTAGATGAACGAACGTCTCTCCACATTCTCAGTTCTGAGAGATTAGTGTGTGTGAAAGCCGTCCTTCACCTAGCTTGTTGGGAACTCAAAGTTTATTTTCAGTTGCAAACTCCACTCCATACATATATATATGGGGATGTACAAGATCCAACTCGGTTTTACAGTAAAAACTGCAGGAAGTTCAAACCGGCACTAGGAAACGGACTGAGAAACCAGAGTAAAATTTCTCCTGCAAACCGTTCCTTTGTGCTAGATGAACGAACGTCTCACCAAATGCTTAGTTCTGAGAGATATGTGTGTGTGAATGTCGTCCTTCACCTAGCTTGTTGGGAACACAAATTTTCTTTTCAGTTGCAAACTCCACTCCATATGTATATATGGGTAGGTGCTAGCTCCAACTCGGTTTTACAGTGAAAACTGCAGGAACTTCAAACAGGCAGTAGGAAACAGACTGAGAAACCAGAGTAAAAGTTTCTCCTGCAACCCGTTCCCTTTTTGCTGAATGAACGAACGTCTCTCCACATGCTAAATTCTGAGAGATAATTGTGTGTGAAAGACGTCCTTCACTTATCTTGTTGGGAACACAAAGTTCCTTTTCAGTTGCAAACACCACTCCATATGTATATATGGGGAGGTACTAGCTCCAACTCGGTTTTACATTGAAAACTGCAGGAACTTCAAACCGGCAATAGGAAACAGACTGAGAAACCAGAGTAAAAGTTTCTCCTGCAACCATTTCCCTTTGTGCTACATGAAAGAACGTCTCTACAAATGCTCAGTTCTGAGAGATAAATGTGTGTGAAAGCCGTCCTTCACCTAGCTTGTTGGGAACACAAAGTATCTTTTCAGTTGCAAACTCCACTCCATACATATATATGGGGAGGTACTAGAATCCAACTCAGTTTTATAGGGAAAACTGCACGAATTTCAAACCGGCAATAGGAAACAGAGTGAGAATTCAGAGTAAAAGTTTCTCCTGCAAAAAGTTCCCTTTGAGCTAGATGGACGAAAGTCTCCCCACATGCTCAGTTCTGAGATATAAGTGTGTGTGAAAGCCGTAATTCACCTAGCTTATTGGGAACACATAGTTTCTTTTCACTTGCCAACACCAATCCATACATATATATGGGGAGGTACAAGCTCCAACTCGGTTTTACAGTGAAAACTACAGGAACTTCAAACCGGCACTAGGAAACAGACTGAGAAAACAGAGTAATAGTTTCCCTGCAACCCGTTCCCTTTGTTCTAGATGAACGAACGTCTCTCCACATGCTCAGTTCTGAGAGATAAGTGTGTGTGAAAGACGTCCTTCACCTTGCTTGTCGGGAACACAAAGATTCTTTTCAGTTGCAAACTCCACTCCATACATATATATGGAGAGTTGCTAGCTCCAACTCTGTTTTACAGTGAAAACTGCAGGAACTTCAAACCGGCTGTAGGAAACAGACTGAGAACCAGAGTAAAAGTTTTCCTGCAACCCGTTCCCTTTGTGCTGGATGAAAGAACGTCTCTCCACATGCTCAGTTCTGAGAGATAATTGTGTGTGAAAGTCGTCCTTCAACTATCTTGTTGGGAACACAAAGTTTCTTTTCACTTGCAAACTCCAATCCATATATACATATGGGGAGGTACTAGCTCCAAATCAGTTTTACAGTGAAAAATGCATGAACTTCCAACCGGCACTAGGAAACAGACTGAGAAACCAGAGTAAAATTTTCTCCTGCAACCCGTTCCTTTTGTGCTAGATGAACGAACGTCTCTCCACATGCTCAGTTCTGAGAGATATGTGTGTGTGAAAGCCGTCCTTCACCTAGCTTGTTGGGAACACAAAGTTTCTTTTCAGTTGCAAACTCCACTCCATACATATATATAACGGGAGGTAATAGCTCCAACTCGGTTTTACAGTGAAAACTGCACGAAGTTCAAACCGGCAACAGGAACCAGACTGAGAAATCAAAGAAAAATTTTCTCCTGCAACCAGTTCCCTTTGTGCTAGATGAACGAACGTCTCTCCACATGCTCAGTTCTTAGAGATAAGTGTGTGTGAATGCCGTCCTTCACCTAGCTTTTTGGGAACACATAGATTATTTTCACTTGCCAACTCCACTCCTTACATATATATGGGGAGGTACTGGCTCCAACTCGCTTTTACAGTGAAAATTACAGGAACTTCAAACCGGCACTAGGAAAAAGACTGAGAAACCAGAATAAAATTTTCTCCTGCAACCCTTTCCCTTTGTGCTAAATGAACGAACGTCTCTCCAGATGCTAATTCTTGAGAGATAAGTGTGTGTGAAAGCCGTCCTTCACCTAGCTTTTTGGGAACACAAAGTTCCTTTTCAGTTGCAAATTCCAATCCAAACATTTATATATGGGGAGGTACTAGCTCTAACTCGGTTTTACAGTGAAAACTGCAGGAAATTCAAACCGGCAGTAAGAAACAGACTGAGAAACCAGAGTAAAATTTCTCCTGCAAACCGTTCCCTTTGTGCTGGATGAACGAACGTCTCTCCACATGCTCAGTTCTGAGAGATAAGTGTGTGTGAAAGCCAGCCTTCACCTAGCTTGTTGGGAACACATAGGTTCTTTTCAATTGCCAACACCACTCCATACATATATATGGGTAGGTACTAGCTCCAACTCGGTTTTACAGTGAAAACAGCAGGAACTTCAAACCGGCACTAGGAAACTGTCAGAGAAACCAGAGTAAAAATTTCTCCTGTAACACTTTCCCTTTGTGCTAGATGAACGAACGTCTCTCCACATGTTCAGATCTGAGAGATAAATGTGTGTGAAAGCCGTCCTTCACCTAGCTTGTTGGGAACACAAAGTTTCTTTTCAGTTGCAAACTCCACTCCATACATATATATGGAGAGGTGCTAGCTCCAACTCGGTTTTACAGCGAAAACTGCAGGAACTTCAAACAGGCAGTAGGAAACAGACTGAGAAACCAGAGTAAAAGTTACTCCTGCAACCCGTTCCCTTTGTGCTAGATGAACGAACGTCTCTTCACATGCTCAGTTCTGAGAGATAATTGTGTGTGAAAGCCGTAATTCACCTAGATTGTTGGGAACACAAAGTTTCTTTTCAGTAGCAAACTCCACTCCATACATGTATATGGGGATGTGCTAGCTCCAACTCGGATTTACAGTGAAAATTGCAGGAACTTCAAACCGGCAGTAGGAAACAGACTGAGAAACCAGAGTAAAAGTTTCCCCTGCAACCCGTTCCATTTGTTCTGAATGAACGAACGTCTCTCCACATGCTCTGTTCTGAGAGATAATTGTGTGTGAAAGCCGTCATTCACCTAGATTGTTGGGAACACAAAGTTTCTTTTCAGTTGCAAACTCCACTCCATACATATATATGGGGAGGTACTAGCTCCAACTCGGTTTTACAGTGAAAAATGCAGGAACATTATACCGGCACTAGGAAACAGACAGAGAAACCAGAGTAATAGTTTCTCCTGCAAACCGTTCCCTTTGTGCTAGATGAACGAACATCTCTCCACATGCTCAGTTCTGAGAGATAAGTGTGTGTGAAAGCCGTCCTTCACCTAGCTTGTTGGGAACACATAGATTCTTTTCACTTGCAAAATCCACTCCATACATATATATGGGGAGGTACTAGCTAAAACTGTGCTTTACAGTGAAAATTGCAGGAACTTCAAACCGGCACTATGAAAAAGACTGAGAAACCAGAGTAAAATTTTCTACTACAACCCGTTCCCTTTATGCTAGATGAACGAACGTCTCTCAACGTGCCAGTTCTGAGAGAGAAGTGTGTGTGAAAGTCGTTCTTCACCTAGCTTTTTGGGAACACAAAGTTAATTTTCAGTTGCAAACTCCACTCCATACATATATATATGGGGAGGTACAAGATCCAACTCGGTTTTACTGTGAAAACTGCAGGAACTTCAAACCGGCACTAGGAAACAGACTGAGAAACCAGAGTAAAAGTTTTTCCTCCAAACCGTTCCCTTTGTGCTAGATGAACGAACGTCTCACCAAATGCTCAGTTCTGAGAGAAAAGTGTGTGTGAAAGCCGTCCTTCACCGAGCTTGTTGGGAACACATAGTTTCTTTTCAGTTGCAAAATCCACTCCATACATATACATGGGGAGGTGCTAGCTCCAACTCGGTTTTACAGTGAAAACTGCAGGAAATTCAAACAGGCAGTAGGAAACAGACTGAGAAACCAGAGTAAATTTTCTTCTGCAACCCGTTTCTTTTGTGCTGGATGAACGAACGTCTCTCCACATGCTCAGTTCTGAGAGATAATTGTGTGTGAAAGCCGTGCTTCACCTAGCTTGTTGGGAACACAAAGTTTCTTTTCAGTTGCAAACTCCACTCCATACGTATATATGGGGTGGTACTAGCACCAACTCGGTTTTACAGTGAAAACTGCAGGAACTTCAAACCAGCACTAGGAAACAGACTGAGAAACCAGAGTAAAAGTTTCTCCTGAAACCCGTTCCATTTGTGCTAGATGAACGAACGTCTCTCCACATGCTTAGTTCTGAGAGAAAAGTGTGTGTGAAAGCCGTCCTTCACCGAGCTTGTTGGGAACACTTAGTTTCTTTTCAGTTGCAAAATCCACTCCATACATATATATGGGGAGGTACTAGCTCCAACTGGGTTTTACAGTGAAAACTGCAGGAACTTCAAACCGGCACTAGGAAACAGACTGAGAAACCAGAGTAAAAGTTTCTACTACAACAAGTTCCCTTTATGCTAGATGAACGAACGTCTCTGAACATGCTCAGTTCTGAGACATAAGTGTGTGTGAAACCCGGCTTCACCTAGATTGTTTGGAACACATAGATTCTTTTCAGTTGCAATATCCATTCTATACATATATATGGGGAAGTACTAGCTCCAACTGGGTTTTACAGTGAAAACTGCAGGAAATTCCAACCGGCACTAGGAAACAGACTGAGAAACCAGAGTAGAAGTTTCTCCTGCAACAGTTTCCTTTTGTGGTGGATGAACGAATGTCTCTCCACATGTTCAGTTCTGAGAGATCAGTGTGTGTGAAAGCCGTCCTTCACCTAGCTTGTTGGGAACACAAAGTTTCTTTTAAGTTGCAAACTCCTCTCCATACATATATATATGGGGAGGTACTAGTTCCAACACGGTTTTACAGTGAAAACTACAGGAAATTAAAACCGGCACTAGGAAGCAGACTGAGAAACCAGAGTAAAAGTTTCTCCTGCAACCCGTTCCCATTGTGCTAGATGAACGAACGTCTCTACAAATGCTCAGTTCTGAGAGATAAGTGTTTGTGAAAGCCTTCCTTCAACTAGCTTGTTGGGAACACATAGTTTCTTTTCAATTGCCAACTCCACTCCATACATATATATGGGGAGGTACTAGCTCCAACTCGGTTTTACTGTGAAAACTGCAGGAACTTCAAACCGGCACTAGGAAACAGACTGAGAAACCAGAGTAAAATTTTCTCCTGCAACCCTTTCCCTTTGTGCTAGATGAACGAACGTCTCTCCACGTGCTCAGTTCTGAGAGATAAGTGGGTGTGAAAGCCGTCCTTAACCTAGCTTGTTGGGAACACAAAGTTTCTTTTCAGTTGCAAACACCTCTCCTTACATATATATGGGGAAGTGCTAGCTCCAACTCGGTTTTACAGTGAAAACTGCAGGAACTTCATACCGGCACTAGGAAACAGACTGAGAAACCAGAGTAAAATATTCTCCTGCAAACGTTTCCCTTTGTGCTAGATGAACGAACGTCTCTCCACATGCTTAGTTCTGAGACATAAGTGTGTGTGAAAGCCGGCTTCAACTAGCTTGTTTGGAACACATAGATTCTTTTCAGTTGCAATATCCATTCTTTACATATATATGGGGAAGTACTAGCTCCAACTGGGTTTTACAGTGAAAACTGCAGGAACTTCAAACCGGCAGTAGGAAACAGACTGAGAAACCAGAGTAAAAGTTTCTACTGCAACCTGTTCCCATTGTGCTGGATGAAAGAACGTCTCTCCACATGCTCAGTTCTGAGAGATAATTGTGTGTGAAAGCCGTCCTTCACCTAGCTTGTTGGGAACACAAAGTTTCTTTTCACTTGCAAACTCCACTCCATACATATATATGGGGAGGTACCAGCCCAAACTCGGTTTTACAGTGAAAACTGCAGGAACTTCAAACAGGCACTAGGAAACAGACTGAGAAACCAGAGTAATAGTTTCTCCTGCAACCCGTTCCGTTTGTGCTAGATGAACGAACGTCTCCCCGCATGCTCAATTCTTAGAGATAAGTGTGTGTGAAAGCCGACCGTAACCTAGATTGTTGGGAACACAAAGTTCCTTTTCAGATGCAAACTGCACTCCAAATATTTATATATGGGGAGGTACTAGCTCTAACTCGGTTTTACAGTGAAAACTGCAGGAAATTCAAACCGGCAGTAGGAAACAGACTGAGAAACCAGAGTAAAATTTACTCCTGCAAACCGTTCCCTTGTGCTGGATGAACGAACGTCTCTCCACATGCTCAGTTCTGAGAGATAAGTGTGTGTGAGGGCCGTCCTTCAGCTAGCTTGTTGGGAACACATAGTTTCTTTTCAATTGCCAACTCCAATCCATACATATATAAGGGGAGGTACTATCTCCAACACGGGTTTACTGTGAAAACTGCAGGAACTTCAAACCGGCACTAGGAAACAGACTGAAAACCAGAGTAAAATTTTCTCCTGCAACCCTTTCCCTTTGTGCTAGATGAACGAAAGTCTCTCCACGTGCTCAGTTCTGAGAGATAAGTGTGTGTGAATGCCGTCCTTCACCTAGCTTGTTGGGAACACAAAGTTTCTTTTCAGTTGCAAACTCCACTCCATACATATATATGGGGAGGTGCTAGCTCTAAATCGGTTCTACAGTGAAAACTGCAGGAACTTCAAAACGGCACTAGGAAACAGACTGAGAAACCAGAGTAAAAGTTTCTCCTGCAACCCGTTCCCTTTGTGCTGGATGAAAGAACGTCTCTTCACATGCTCAGTTCAGAGAGATAACTGTGTGTGAAAGCCGTCCTTCACCTAGCTTGTTGGGAACACAAAGTTTCTTTTCACTTGCAAACTCCACTCCATACATATATATGGGGAGGTACTAGCCCCAACACGGTTTTACAGTGAAAACTGCAGGAACTTCAAACCGGCACTAGGGAACAGACGGAGAAACCATAGTAATAGTTTCTCCTTCAACCCGTTCCCTTTGTGCTAGATGAACGAACGTCTCTCCACATGCTCAGTTCTGAGAGATAAGTGTGTGTGAAAGCCGTCCATAATCTAGATTGTTGGGAACACATAGTTTTTTTCACTTGCAAAATCCACTCCATACATATATATATGGGGAGGTACAATATCCAACTCGGTTTTACAGTGAAAACTGCAGGAACTTCAAACCGGCACTAGGAAACAGACTGAGAAACCACAGTAAATGTTTCCCTGCAAACCGTTCCCTTTGTGCTAGATGAACGAACGTCTCTACAAATGCTCAGTTCTGAGAGAAAAGTGTGTGTGAAAGCCGTCCTTCACCGATCTTGTTGGGAACACTTAGTTTCTTTTCAGTTGCAAAATCCACTCCATACATATATATGGGGAGGTACTAGCTCCAACTGGGTTTTACAGTGAAAACTGCAGGAACTTCAAACCGGCACTAGGAAACAGACTGAGAAACCAGAGTAAAAGTTTCTACTACAACAAGTTCCCTTTATGCTAGATGAACGAACGTCTCTGAACATGCTCAGTTCTGAGACATAAGTGTGTGTGAAACCCGGCTTCACCTAGATTGTTTGGAACACATAGATTCTTTTCAGTTGCAATATCCATTCTATACATATATATGGGGAAGTACTAGCTCCAACTGGGTTTTACAGTGAAAACTGCAGGAACTTCCAACCGGCACTAGGAAACAGACTGAGAAACCAGAGTAGAAGTTTCTCCTGCAACAGTTTCCTTTTGTGGTGGATGAACGAATGTCTCTCCACATGTTCAGTTCTGAGAGATCAGTGTGTGTGAAAGCCGTCCTTCACCTAGCTTGTTGGGAACACAAAGTTTCTTTTAAGTTGCAAACTCCTCTCCATACATATATATATGGGGAGGTACTAGTTCCAACACGGTTTTACAGTGAAAACTACAGGAAATTAAAACCGGCACTAGGAAGCAGACTGAGAAACCAGAGTAAAAGTTTCTCCTGCAACCCGTTCCCATTGTGCTAGATGAACGAACGTCTCTACAAATGCTCAGTTCTGAGAGATAAGTGTGTGTGAAAGCCTTCCTTCAACTAGCTTGTTGGGAACACATAGTTTCTTTTCAATTGCCAACTCCACTCCATACATATATATGGGGAGGTACTAGCTCCAACTCGGTTTTACTGTGAAAACTGCAGGAACTTCAAACCGGCACTAGGAAACAGACTGAGAAACCAGAGTAAAATTTTCTCCTGCAACCCTTTCCCTTTGTGCTAGATGAACGAACGTCTCTCCACGTGCTCAGTTCTGAGAAATAAGTGGGTGTGAAAGCCGTCCTTCACCTAGCTTGTTGGGAACACAAAGTTTCTTTTCAGTTGCAAACACCTCTCCATACATATATATGGGGAAGTGCTAGCTCCAACTCGGTTTTACAGTGAAAACTGCAGGAACTTCATACCGGCACTAGGAAACAGACTGAGAAACCAGAGTAAAATATTCTCCTGCAAACGTTTCCCTTTGTGCTAGATGAACGAACGTCTCTCCACATGCTCAGTTCTGAGACATAAGTGTGTGTGAAAGCCGGCTTCAACTAGCTTGTTTGGAACACATAGATTCTTTTCAGTTGCAATATCCATTCTTTACATATATATGGGGAAGTACTAGCTCCAACTGGGTTTTACAGTGAAAACTGCAGGAACTTCAAACCGGCAGTAGGAAACAGACTGAGAAACCAGAGTAAAAGTTTCTACTGCAACCTGTTCCCTTTGTGCTGGATGAAAGAACGTCTCTCCACATGCTCAGTTCTGAGAGATAATTGTGTGTGAAAGCCGTCCTTCACCTAGCTTGTTGGGAACACAAAGTTTCTTTTCACTTGCAAACTCCACTCCATACATATATATGGGGAGGTACCAGCCCAAACTCGGTTTTACAGTGAAAACTGCAGGAACTTCAAACAGGCACTAGGAAACAGACTGAGAAACCAGAGTAATAGTTTCTCCTGCAACCCGTTCCGTTTGTGCTAGATGAACGAACGTCTCCCCGCATGCTCAATTCTTAGAGATAAGTGTGTGTGAAAGCCGACCGTAACCTAGATTGTTGGGAACACAAAGTTCCTTTTCAGATGCAAACTGCACTCCAAATATTTATATATGGGGAGGTACTAGCTCTAACTCGGTTTTACAGTGAAAACTGCAGGAAATTCAAACCGGCAGTAGGAAACAGACTGAGAAACCAGAGTGAAATTTACTCCTGAAAACCGTTCCCTTGTGCTGGATGAACGAACGTCTCTCCACATGCTCAGTTCTGAGAGATAAGTGTGTGTGAGGGCCGTCCTTCAGCTAGCTTGTTGGGAACACATAGTTTCTTTTCAATTGCCAACTCCAATCCATACATATATAAGGGGAGGTACTAGCTCCAACTCGGTTTTACTGTGAAAACTGCAGGAACTTCAAACCGGCACTAGGAAACAGACTGAAAACCAGAGTAAAATTTTCTCCTGCAACCCTTTCCCTTTGTGCTAGATGAACGAAAGTCTCTCCACGTGCTCAGTTCTGAGAGATAAGTGTGTGTGAATCCCGTCCTTCACCTAGCTTGTTGGGAACACAAAGTTTCTTTTCAGTTGCAAACTCCACTCCATACATATATATGGGGAGGTGCTAGCTCTAAATCGGTTCTACAGTGAAAACTGCAGGAACTTCAAAACGGCACTAGGAAACAGACTGAGAAACCAGAGTAAAAGTTTCTCCTGCAACCCGTTCCCTTTGTGCTGGATGAAAGAACGTCTCTTCACATGCTCAGTTCAGAGAGATAACTGTGTGTGAAAGCCGTCCTTCACCTAGCTTGTTGGGAACACAAAGTTTCTTTTCACTTGCAAACTCCACTCCATACATATATATGGGGAGGTACTAGCCCCAACACGGTTTTACAGTGAAAACTGCAGGAACTTCAAACCGGCACTAGGGAACAGACGGAGAAACCATAGTAATAGTTTCTCCTCCAACCCGTTCCCTTTGTGCTAGATGAACGAACGTCTCTCCACATGCTCAGTTCTGAGAGATAAGTGTGTGTGAAAGCCGTCCTTCACCTAGCTTGTTGGGAACACAAAGTTTCTTTTCAGTTGCAAACTGCACTCCATACATATATATGGGGAGGTACTAGCTCCAACTCCGCTTTACAATGAAAATTGCACGAACTTCAAACAGGTAACAGGAAACAGACTGAGAAATCAGAGTAAAAGTTTCTCCTGCAACCCGTTCCCTTTGTGCTAGATGAACGAACGTCTCTCCACATGCTCATTTCTGAGAGATAAGTGTGTGTGAAACCCGTCCTTCAACTAACTTGTTGGGAACACAGAGTTTCTTTTCACTTGCCAACTCCACTCCATATATATACATGGGGAGGTACCAGTTCAAACTCGCTTTTACAGTGAAAACTACAGGAACTTCAAACCGGCAGTAGGAAACAGACTGAGAAACCAGAGTAAAATTTTCTCCTGCAACCATTTCCCTTTGTGCTAGATGAACGAACGTCTCTTCACATGCTCAGTTCTGAGAGATAAGTGTGTGTGAAAGCCGTCCTTCACCTAGCATTTTGGGAAGACAAAGTTTCTTTTCAGTTGCAAACTCCACTCCAAAAATTTATATATGGGGAGGTACTAGCTCTAACTCGGTTTTACAGTGAAAACTGCAGGAAATTCAAACCAGCAGTAGGAAACAGTCTGAGAAACCAGAGTAAAAGTTTCTCCTGCAAACCGTTCCCATTGTGCTGGATGAACGAACGTCTCTCCACATGCTCAGTTCTGAGAGATAAGTGTGTGTGAAAGCGGTCCTTCAACTAGCTTGTTGGGAGCACATAGTTTCTTTTCAATTGCCAACTCCACTCCATACATATATATGGGGAGGTACTGGCTCCAACTCGGTTTTACTGTGAAAACTGCAGGAACTTCAAACCGGCACTAGGAAACAGACTGAGAAACCAGAGTAAATTTTCTCCTTCAACCCTTTCCCTTTGTGCTAGATGAACGAACGTCTCTCCACGTGCTCAGTTCTGAGAGATAATTGTGTGTGAAAGCCGTCCTTCACCTAGCTTGTTGGGAACACAAAGTTTCTTTTCAGTTGCAAACACCACTCCATACATATATAAGGGGAAGTGCTAGCTCCAACTCGGTTTTAAAGTGAAAACTGCAGGAACTTCAAACCGGCACTAGGAAACAGACTGAGAAACCAGAGTAAAATTTTCTCCTGCAACCGGTTCCCTTTGTGCTAGATGAACGAACGTCTCTCCACATGCTCAGTTCTGAGACATAAGTGTGTGTGAAAGCCGGCTTCACCTAGCTTGTTTGGAACACATAGATTCTTTTCAGTTGCAATATCCATACTATACATATATATGGGGAAGTACTAGCTCCAACTGGGTTTTACAGTGAAAACTGCAGGAACTTCAAACCGGCACTAGGAAACAGAGTGAGAAACCAGAGTAAAAGTTTCTCCTGCAACCATTTCCTTTTGTGCTGGATGAACGAAAGTCTCTCCACATGCTCAGTTCTGAGAGATAAGTGTGTGTGAAAGCCGTCCTTCACCTAGCTTGTCGGGAACACAAAGTTTCTTTTCAGTTGCAAACTCCACTACATACATATATATATGGGGAGGTACTAGATCCAACACGGTTTTACAGTGAAAACTGCAGGAACTTCAAACCGGCACTAGGAAACAGACTGAGAAACCAGAGTAAAAGTTTCCCTGCAAACCGTTCCCTTTGTGCTAGATGAACGAACGTCTCTACAAATGCTCAGTTCTGAGAGATAAGTGTGTGTGAAAGCCGTCCGTAATCTAGATTGTTGGGAACACATAGTTTTTTTCACTTGCAAAATCCACTCCATACATATATATATGGGGAGGTACTAGATCCAACTCGGTTTTACAGTGAAAACTGCAGGAACTTCAAACCGGCACTAGGAAACAGACTGAGAAACCAGAGTAAAAGTTTCCCTGCAAACCGTTCCCTTTGTGCTAGATGAACGAACGTCTCTACAAATGCTCAGTTCTGAGAGATAAGTGTGTGTGAAAGCCGTCCTTCACCTAGCTTGTTGGGAACACAAAGTTTCTTTTCATTTGCAAACTCCACTCCATACATATATATGGGGAGGTACTAGCTCCAACTCAGTTTCACAGTGAAAACTGCACGAATTTCAAACAGGCAATAGTAAACAGACTGAGAATTCAGAGTAAAAGTTTCTCCTGCAAACCGTTCCCTTTTTTCTAGATGAACGAACGTCTCTCCACATGCTCAGTTCTGAGATATAAGTGTGTGTGAAAGCCGTCCTTCACCTAGCTTGTTGGGAACACATAGTTTCTTTTAAATTGCCAACTCCACTCCATACATATATATGGGGAGGTACTAGCTCCAACTCGGTTTTACTGTGAAAACTGAAGGAACTTCAAACCGGCACTAGGAAACAGACTGAGAAACCAGAGTAAAATTTTCTCCTGCAACCCTTTCCTTTTGGGCTAGATGAACGAACGTCTCTCCACGTGCTCAGTTCTGAGAGATAAGTGTGTGTGAAAGCCATCCTTCACCTAGCTTGTTGGGAACACAAAGATTCTTTTCAGTTGCAAACACCACTCAATACACATATATGGGGAAGTGCTAGCTCCAACTCGGTTTTAAAGGGAAAACTGCAGGAACTTCAAACCGGCATTAGGAAACAGACTGAGAATCCAGAGTAAAATTTTCTCCTGCAACCGGTTCCCTTTGTGCTAGATGAACGAACGTCTCTCCACATGCTCAGTTCTGAGAGATATGTGTGTGTGAAAGCCGTCCTTCAACTAGCTTGTAGGGAACACATAGATTCTTTTCACTTGCAAACTCCACTCCATACTTATATATGGGGAGCTGCTAGCTGCAAATCGGTTTTACAGTGAAAACTGCAGGAACTTCAAACCGGCACTAGGAAACAGACTGAAAACCAGAGTAAAATTTTCCCTGCAACCCTTTCCCTTTGTGCTAGATGAACGAAAGTCTCTCCACGTGCTCAGTTCTGAGAGATAAGTGTGTGTGAAAGCCGTCCTTCACCTAGCTTGTTGGGAACACAAAGTTTCTTTTCAGTTGCAAACTCCACTCCATACATATATATGGGGAGGTGCTAGCTCTAAATCGGTTCTACAGTGAAAACTGCAGGAACTTCAAAACGGCACTAGGAAACAGACTGAGAAACCAGAGTAAAAGTTTCTCCTGCAACCCGTTCCCTTTGTGCTGGATGAAAGAACGTCTCTTCTCATGCTCAGTTCAGAGAGATAATTGTGTGTGAAAGCCGTCCTTCACCTAGCTTGTTGGGAACACAAAGTTTCTTTTCAGTTGCAAACTCCACTCCATACATATATATGGGGAGGTGCTAGCTCTAAATCGGTTCTACAGTGAAAACTGCAGGAACTTCAAAACGGCACTAGGAAACAGACTGAGAAACCAGAGTAAAAGTTTCTCCTGCAACCCGTTCCCTTTGTGCTGGATGAAAGAACGTCTCTTCACATGCTCAGTTCTGAGAGATAAGTGTGTGTGAAAGCCGTCCTTCACCTAGCATTTTGGGAAGAAAAAGTTTCTTTTCAGTTGCAAACTCCACTCCAAAAATTTATATATGGGGAGGTACTAGCACTAACTCGGTTTTACAGTGAAAACTGCAGGAAATTCAAACCAGCAGTAGGAAACAGACTGAGAAACCAGAGTAAAAGTTTCTCCTGCAAACCGTTCCCATTGTGCTGGATGAACGAACGTCTCTCCACATGCTCAGTTCTGAGAGATAAGTGTGTGTGAAAGCGGTCCTTCAACTAGCTTGTTGGGAACACATAGTTTCTTTTCAATTGCCAACTCCACTCCATACATATATATGGGGAGGTACTGGCTCCAACTCGGTTTTACTGTGAAAACTGCAGGAACTTCAAACCGGCACTAGGAAACAGACTGAGAAACCAGAGTAAATTTTCTCCTGCAACCCTTTCCCTTTGTGCTAGATGAACGAACGTCTCTCCACGTGCTCAGTTCTGAGAGATAATTGTGTGTGAAAGCCGTCCTTCACCTAGCTTGTTGGGAACACAAAGTTTCTTTTCAGTTGCAAACACCACTCCATACATATATAAGGGGAAGTGCTAGCTCCAACTCGGTTTTAAAGTGAAAACTGCAGGAACTTCAAACCGGCACTAGGAAACAGACTGAGAAACCAGAGTAAAATTTTCTCCTGCAACCGGTTCCCTTTGTGCTAGATGAACGAACGTCTCTCCACATGCTCAGTTCTGAGACATAAGTGTGTGTGAAAGCCGGCTTCACCTAGCTTGTTTGGAACACATAGATTCTTTTCAGTTGTAATATCCATTCTATACATATATATGGGGAAGTACTAGCTCCAACTGGGTTTTACAGTGAAAACTGCAGGAACTTCAAACCGGCACTAGGAAACAGAGTGAGAAACCAGAGTAAAAGTTTCTCCTGCAACCGTTTCCTTTTGTGCTGGATGAACGAAAGTCTCTCCACATGCTCAGTTCTGAGAGATAAGTGTGTGTGAAAGCCGTCCTTCACCTAGCTTGTCGGGAACACAAAGTTTCTTTTCAGTTGCAAACTCCACTCCATATATATATATATGGGGAGGTACTAGATCCAACACGGTTTTACAGTGAAAACTGCAGGAACTTCAAACCGGCACTAGGAAACAGACTGAGAAACCAGAGTAAAAGTTTCCCTGCAAACCGTTCCCTTTGTGCTAGATGAACGAACGTCTCTACAAATGCTCAGTTCTGAGAGATAAGTGTGTCTGAAAGCCGTCCGTAATCTAGATTGTTGGGAACACATAGTTTTTTTCACTTGCAAAATCCACTCCATACATATATATATGGGGAGGTACTAGATCCAACTCGGTTTTACATTGAAAACTGCAGGAACTTCAAACCGGCACTAGGAAACAGACTGAGAAACCAGAGTAAAAGTTTCCCTGCAAACCGTTCCCTTTGTGCTAGATGAACGAAAGTCTCTCCACATGCTCAGTTCTGAGAGATTAGTGTGTGTGAAAGCCGTCCTTCACCTAGCTTGTTGGGAACACAAAGTTTCTTTTCATTTGCAAACTCCACACCATACATATTTATGGGGAGGTACTAGCTCCAACTCAGTTTCACAGTGAAAACTGCACGAATTTCAAACAGGCAATAGTAAACAGACTGAGAATTCATAGTAAAAGTTTCTCCTGCAAACCGTTCCCTTTGTTCTAGCTGAACGAACGTCTCTCCACATGCTCAGTTCTGAGATATAAGTGTGTGTGAAAGCCGTCCTTCACCTAGCTTGTTGGGAACACATAGTTTCTTTTAAATTGCCAACTCCACTCCATACATATATATGGGGAGGTACTAGCTCCAACTCGGTTTTACTGTGAAAACTGAAGGAACTTCAAACCGGCACTAGGAAACAGACTGAGAAACCAGAGTAAAATTTTCTCCTGCAACCCTTTCCTTTTGGGCTAGATGAACGAACGTCTCTCCACGTGCTCAGTTCTGAGAGATAAGTGTGTGTGAAAGCCGTCCTTCACCTAGCTTGTTGGGAACACAAAGATTCTTTTCAGTTGCAAACACCACTCAATACATATATATGGGGAAGTGCTAGCTCCAACTCGGTTTTAAAGGGAAAACTGCAGGAACTTCAAACCGGCACTAGGAAACAGACTGAGTATCCAGAGTAAAATTTTCTCCTGCAACCGGTTCCCTTTGTGCTAGATGAACGAACGTCTCTCCACATGCTCAGTTCTGAGAGATAAGTGTGTGTGAAAGCCGTCCTTCACCTAGCTTGTTGGGAACACATAGATTCTTTTCACTTGCAAACTCCACTCCATACTTATATATGGGGAGCTGCTAGCTCCAAATCGGTTTTACAGTGAAAACTGCAGGAACTTCAAATCGGCAGTAGGAAACAGACTGAGAAAACAGAGTAAAAGTTTCTCCTGCAAACCCGTTCCCTTTGTGCTGGATGAACGAAAGTCTCTCCACATGCTCAGTTGTGAGAGATAAGTGTCTGTGAAAGCCGTCCTTCACCTAGCTTGTTGGGAACACAAAGTTTCTTTTCAGTTGCAAACTCCACTCCATACATATATATGGGGAGGTACTAGCTCCAACTCGGTTTTACAGTGAAAACTGCAGGAAATTCAAACCGGCACTAGGAAAGAGACGGAGAAACCAGAGTAATAGTTTCTCCTGCAACCCGTTCCCTTTGTGCTAGATGAACGAAAGTCTCTCCACATGCTCAGTTGTGAGAGATAAGTGTGTGTGAATGCCGTCCTTCACCTAGCTTGTTGGGAACACATAGTTTCTTTTCACTTGCCAACTCCACTCCATACATATATATGGGGAGGTACTAGCTCCAACTGTGTTTTACAGTGAAAACTGCAGGAACTTCAAACCGGCACTATGAAACAGACTGAGAAACCAGAGTAAAATTTCTACTACAACCCGTTCCCTTTTTGCTAGATGAACGAATGTCTCTCCACAAGCTCAGTTCTAAGAGATAAGTGTGTTTGAATGCCGTTCTTAACCTAGCTTGTTTGGAACACAAAGTTTATTTTCAGTTGCAAATTCCACTCCATACATATTTATAAGGGGAGTTACTAGATCCAACTCGGTTTTACAGTGAAAACAGCAGGAAATTCAAACCGGCACTAGGAAACAGACTGAGAAACCAAAGAAAAAGTGTCTCCTGTAACCCGTTCCCTTGGTGCTAGATGAACGAACGTCTCTCCACTTACTCAGTTCTGAGAGATAAGTGTGTGTGAAAGCCGTCCTTCACTTAGCTTGTTGGGAACACAAAGTTCCTTTTCAGTTGCAAACTCCACTCCATACATATACATGGGGAGGTGCTAGCTCCAACTCGGTTTTACAGTGAAAACTGCGGAAACTTCAAACAGGCAGTAGGAAACAGACTGAGAAACCAGAGTAAAAGTTTCACCTACAAACCGTTCCCTTTGTGCTGGATGAACGAACGTCTCTCCACATGCTCAGTTCTGAGAGATAATTGTGTGTGAAAGCCATTTTTCACCTAGCTTGTTGGGAACACAAAGTTTCCTTTCAGTTGCAAACACCACTCCATACGTATATATGGGGAGTTACAAGCTCCAACTCGGTTTTACAGTGAAAACTGCAGGAACTTCAAACCGGCACTAGGAAACAGACTGAGAAACCAGAGTAAAATTTCCCCTGCAACCCGTTCCGTTTGTGCTAGATGAACGAACTTCTCTCCACATGCTCAGTTCTGAGAGATAAGTGTGTGTGAAAGCGGTCCTTCAACTAGCTTGTTGGGAACACATAGTTTCTTTTCAGTTGCAAACTCCACTCCATACATATATATGGGGAGGTACTAGATCCAACACGGTTTTACAGTGAAAACTGCAGGAACTTCCATCCGGCACTTGGAAACAGACTGAGAAACCAGAGTAAAAGTTTCCCTGCAAACCGTTCCCTTTGTGCTAGATGAACGAACGTCTCTACATATGCTCATTTCTGAGAGATAATTGTGTGTGAAAGCCGTCCTTCACCTAGCTTGTTGGGAACACAAAGTTTCTTTTCAGTTGCAAACTCCACTCCATACATATATATGGGGAGGTACCAGCCCCAACTCGGTTTTACAGTGAAAACTGCAGGAACTTCAAACCGGCACTAGGAAACAGACGGAGAAACCAGAGTAATAGTTTCTCCTGCAACCCGTTCCGTTTGTGCTAGATGAACGAACGTCTCCCCGCATGCTCAATTCTTAGAGATAAATGTGTGTGAAAGCCGTCCGTAACCTAGATTGTTGGGAACACAAAGTTCCTTTTCAGATGCAAACTGCACTCCAAATATTTATATATGGGGAGGTACTAGCTCTAACTCGGTTTTACAGTGAAAACTGCAGGAAATTCAAACCGGCAGTAGGAAACAGACTGAGAAACCAGAGTAAAATTTACTCCTGCAAACCGTTCCCTTGTGCTGGATGAACGAACGTCTCTCCACATGCTCAGTTCTGAGAGATAAGTGTGTGTGAGAGCCGTCCTTCAGCTAGCTTGTTGGGAACACATAGTTTCTTTTCAATTGCCAACTCCAATCCATACATATATAAGGGGAGGTACTAGCTCCAACTCGGTTTTACTGTGAAAACTGCAGGAACTTCAAACCGGCACTAGGAAACAGACTGAGAAACCAGAGTAAAATTTTCTCCTGCAACCCTTTCCCTTTGTGCTAGATGAACGAAAGTCTCTCCACGTACTCAGTTCTGAGAGATAAGTGTGTGTGAAAGCCGTCCTTCACCTAGCTTGTTGGGAACACAAAGTTTATTTTCAGTTGAAAACTCCACTCCATACATATATATGGGGAGGTGCTAGCTCCAAATCGGTTCTACAGTGAAAACTGCAGGAACTTCAAAACGGCACTAGGAAACAGACTGAGAAACCAGAGTAAAAGTTTCTCCTGCAACCCGTTCCCTTTGTGCTGGATGAAAGAACGTCTCTTCACATGCTGAGTTCAGAGAGATAATTGTGTGTGAAAGCCGTCCTTCACCTAGCTTGTTGGGAACACAAAGTTTCTTTTCACTTGCAAACTCCACTCCATACATATATATGGGGAGGTGCTAGCTCCAAATCGGTTCTACAGTGAAAACTGCAGGAACTTCAAACCGGCACTAGGGAACAGACGGAGAAACCATAGTAATAGTTTCTCCTTCAACCCGTTCCCTTTGTGCTAGATGAACGAACGTCTCTCCACATGCTCAGTTCTGAGAGATAAGTGTGTGTGAAACCCGTCCTTCAAATAGCTTGTTGGGAACACATAGTTTCTTTTCACTTGCCAACTCCACTCCATATATATACAGGGGGGGTACCAGTTCAAACTCGCTTTTACAGTGAAAACTACAGGAACTTCAAACCGGCACTAGGAAACAGACTGAGAAACCAGAGTAAAATTTTCTCCTGCAACCATTTCCCTTTGTGCTAGATGAACGAACGTCTCTTCACATGCTCAGTTCTGAGAGATAAGTGTGTGTGAAACCGTCCTTCACCTAGCAAAGTTTCTTTTCAGTTGCAAACTCCACTCCAAAAATTTATATATGGGGAGGTACTAGCTCTAACTCGGTTTTACAGTGAAAACTGCAGGAAATTCAAACCAGCAGTAGGAAACAGACTGAGAAACCAGAGTAAAAGTTTCTCCTGCAAACCGTTCCCATTGTGCTGGATGAACGAACGTCTCTCCACATGCTCAGTTCTGAGAGATAAGTGTGTGTGAAAGCGGTCCTTCAACTAGCTTGTTGGGAACACATAGTTTCTTTTCAATTGCCAACTCCACTCCATACATATATATGGGGAGGTACTGGCTCCAACTCGGTTTTACTGTGAAAACTGCAGGAACTTCAAACCGGCACTAGGAAACAGTCTGAGAAACCAGAGTAAATTTTCTCCTGCAACCCTTTCCCTTTGTGCTAGATGAACGAACGTCTCTCCACGTGCTCAGTTCTGAGAGATAATTGTGTGTGAAAGCCGTCCTTCACCTAGCTTGTTGGGAACACAAAGTTTCTTTTCAGTTGCAAACACCACTCCATACATATATAAGGGGAAGTGTTAGCTCCAACTCGGTTTTAAAGTGAAAACTGCAGGAACTTCAAACCGGCACTAGGAAACAGACTGAGAAACCAGAGTAAAATTTTCTCCTGCAACCGGTTCCCTTTGTGCTAGATGAACGAACGTCTCTCCACATGCTCAGTTCTGAGACATAAGTGTGTGTGAAAGCCGGCTTCACCTAGCTTGTTTGGAACACATAGATTCTTTTCAGTTGCAATATCCATTCTATACATATATATGGGGAAGTACTAGCTCCAACTGGGTTTTACAGTGAAAACTGCAGGAACTTCAAACCGGCACTAGGAAACAGAGTGAGAAACCAGAGTAAAAGTTTCTCCTGCAACCGTTTCCTTTTGTGCTGGATGAACGAAAGTCTCTCCACATGCTCAGTTCTGAGAGATAAGTGTGTGTGAAAGCCGTCCTTCACCTAGCTTGTCGGGAACACAAAGTTTCTTTTCAGTTGCAAACTCCACTCCATACATATATATGGGGAGGTACTAGCTCCAACTCGGTTTTACTGTGAAAACTGAAGGAACTTCAAACCGGCACTAGGAAACAGACTGAGAAACCAGAGTAAAATTTTCTCCTGCAACCCTTTCCTTTTGGGCTAGATGAACGAACGTCTCTCCACGTGCTCAGTTCTGAGAGATAAGTGTGTTTGAAAGCCGTTCTTAACCTAGCTTGTTGGGAACACAAAGTTTCTTTTCAGTTGCAAACTCCACTCCATACATATATATGGGGAGGTACTAGCTCCAACTCGGTTTTACAGTGAAAACTGCAGGAACTTCAAACCGGCACTAGGAAACAGACTGAGAAACCAGAGTAAAAGTTTCTCCTGCAACCCGTTCCCTTTGTGCTAGATGAACGAACCTCTCTCCACATGCTCAGTTCTGAGAGATAAGTGTGTGTGAAAGCCGCACTTCAACTAGCTTGTTGGGAACACATAGTTTCTTTTCACTTGCAAACTCCACTCCATACATATATATGGGGAGGTACTAGCTCCAACTGTGTTTTACAGTGAAATCTGCAGGAACTTCAAACAGGCACTAGGAAACAGACTGAGAAACCAGAGAAAAAGTTTTTCCTGCAACCCTTTTCCTTTGTGCTAGATGAACGAACGTCTCTCCACATGCTCAGTTCTGAGAGATAAGTGTGTGTGAAAGCCGTCCTTCACCTAGCTTGTTGGGAACACAAAGTTTCTTTTCAGTTGCAAGCTCCACTCCATACATATATATGGAGAGGTGTTAGCTCCAACACGGTTTTACAGTGAAAACTGCAGGAACTTCAAACCGGCACTAGGAAACAGACTGAGAAACCAGAGTAAAATTTTCTCCTGAAAACCGTTCCCTTTGCGCTAGATGAACGAACGTCTCTCCACATGCTCAGTTCTGAGAGATATGTGTGTGTGTGAAAGCCGTCCTTCACCTAGCTTGTTGGGAACACAAAATTTCTTTTCAGTTGCAAACTCCACTCCATACATATATATGGGGATGTGCTAGCTCCAACACGGTTTTACAGTGAAAACTGCAGGAACTTCAAACCGGCACTAGGAAACAGACTGAGAAACCAGAGTAAAAGTTTCTCCTGCAAACCGTTCCCTTTGTGCTAGATGAACGAACGTCTCTCCACATGCTCAGTTCTGAGAGATTAGTGTGTGTGAAAGCCGTCCTTCACCTAGATTTTTCTGAACACAAAGTTTCTTTTCAGTTGCAAACTCCACTCCAAACATTTATATATTGGAGGTTCTAGCTCTAACTCGGTTTTACAGTGAAAACTGCAGGAACTTCAAACTTTCAGTAGGAAACAGACTGAGAAACCAGAGTAAAAGTTTCTCCTGCATCCCGTTCCCTTTCTTCTAGATGAACGTACGTCTCTACACATGCTCAGTTCTGAGATATAAGTGTCTGTGAAAGCCTTCCTTCACCTAGCTTGTTGGGAACACATTGTTTCTTTTCACTTGCAAACTCCACTCCATACATATATATGATGTAGTACTAGCTCCAACTCTGATTTACAGTGAAAACTTCAGGAACATCAAACAGATACTAGGAAACAGGCTGAGAAACCAGAGTAATAGTTTCCCCTGCAACCCGTTCCCTTTGTGCTAGATGAACGAACGTCTCTCCACATGCTCAGTTCTGAGAGATAAGTGTGAGTGAAAGCCGTCCTTCACCTAGCTTGTTGGGAATACAAAGTTTCTTTTCAGTTGCATACTCCACTCCATACATATATATGGGGAAGTACTAGCACCAACACGGTTTTACAGTGAAAACTGCAGGAAATTCAAACCGGCACTAGGAAACAGACTGAGAAACCAGAGTAAAAGTTTCTCCTGCAAACCGTTCCCTTTGTGCTGGATGAACGAATGTCTCTCCACATGCTCAGTTCTGAGAGATAAGTGTGTGTGAAAGCAGTCCTTCACCTAGCTTGTTGTTAACACAAAGTTTCTTTTCAGTTGCAAACTCCACTCCATACATATATATGGGGAGGTACTAGCTCCAACTCGGTTTTACAGTGAAATCTGCAGGAATTTCAACCGGCACTAGGAAACAGACTAAGAAACCAGAGTAAAAGTATCTCCTGCAAACCGTTCCCTTTGTGCTAGGTGAACGAACGTCTCTACACATGCTCAGTTCTGAGAGATAAGTGTGTGTGAAAGCCGTCCTTCACCTAGCTTGTTGGGAACACATAGTTTCTTTTCACTTGCCAACTCCACTCCATACATATATATGGGGAGGTACAAGCTCCAACTCGGTTTTACTGTGAAAACTACAGGAACTTCAAACCGGCACTAGGAAACAGACTGAGAATCCAGAGTAAAATTTTCTCCTGCAACCCGTTCCCTTTGTGCTAGATGAACGAACGTCTCTCCACATGCTTAGTTCTGAGAGATAAGTGTGTGTGAAAGCCGTCCTTCACCTAGCATTTTGGGAACACAAAGTTTCTTTTCAGTTGCAAACTCCACTCCAAACATTTATATATTGGAGGTTCTAGATCTAACTCGGTTTTACAGTGAAAACTGCAGGAACTTAAAACTTTCAGTAAGAAACAGACTGAGAAACCAGAGTAAAAGTTTCTCCTGCAACCCGTTCCTTTTGTGCTAGATGAACGAACGTCTCTCCACATGCTCAGTTCTGAGAGATAAGTGTGTGTGAAAGCCGCCCTTCAAATAGCTTGTTGGGAACACAAAGTTTCTTTTCAGTTGCAAACTCCACTCCATACATATATATTGGGAGGTACTAGCTCCAACTCGGTTTTACAGTGAAAACTGAAGGAACTTCAAACCGGCACTAGGAAACAGACGGAGAAACCAGAGTAATAGTTTCTCCTGCAACCCTTTCCCTTTGTGCTAGATGAACGAACTTCTCTCCACATGCTCAGTTCTGAGATATAAGTGTCTGTGAAAGCCGTCCTTCACCTAGCTTGTCGGGAACACAAAGTTTCTTTTCAGTTGCAAACTCCACTCCATACATATATATATGGGGAGGTACTAGATCCAACACGGTTTTACAGTGAAAACTGCAGGAACTTCAAACCGGCACTAGGAAACAGACTGACAAACCAGAGTAAAAGTTTCCCTGCAAACCGTTCCCTTTGTGCTAGATGAACGAACGTCTCTACAAATGCTCAGTTCTGAGAGATAAGTGTGTCTGAAAGCCGTCCGTAATCTAGATTGTTGGGAACACATAGTTTTTTTCACTTGCAAAATCCACTCCATACATATATATATGGGGAGGTACTAGATCCAACTCGGTTTTACAGTGAAAACTGCAGGAACTTCAAACCGGCACTAGGAAACAGACTGAGAAACCAGAGTAAAAGTTTCCCTGCAAACCGTTCCCTTTGTGCTAGATGAACGAACGTCTCTACAAATGCTCAGTTCTGAGAGATAAGTGTGTGTGAAAGCCGTCCTTCACCTAGCTTGTTGGGAACACAAAGTTTCTTTTCATTTGCAAACACCACTCCATACATATATATGGGGAGGTACTAGCTCCAACTCAGTTTCACAGTGAAAACTGCACGAATTTCAAACCAGCAATAGTAAACAGACTGAGAATTCAGAGTAAAATTTTCTCCTGCAAACCGTTCCCTTTGTGCTAGATGAACGAACGTCTCTCCACATGCTCAGTTCTGAGAGATAAGTGTGTGTGAAAGCCGTCCTTCACATAGCTTGTTGGGAACACATAGTTTCTTTTAAATTGCCAACTCCACTCCATACATATATATGGGGAGGTACTAGCTCCAACTCGGTTTTACAGTGAAAACTGCAGGAACTTCAAAAAGGCACTAGGAAACAGACTGAGAAACCAGAGTAAAATTTTCTCCTGCAACCCTTTCCTTTTGGGCTAGATGAACGAACGTCTCTCCACGTGCTCAGTTCTGAGAGATAAGTGTGTTTGAAAGCCGTTCTTAACCTAGCTTGTTGGGAACACAAAGTTTCTTTTCAGTTGCAAACACCACTCCATACATATATATGGGGAGGTACTAGCTCCAACTCGGTTTTACAGTGAAAACTGCAGGAACTTCAAACCGGCACTAGGAAACAGACTGAGAAACCAGAGTAAAAGTTTCTCCTGCAACCCGTTCCCTTTGTGCTAGATGAACGAACGTCTCTCCACATGCTCAGTTCTGAGAGATAAGTGTGTGTGAAAGCCGCACTTCAACTAGCTTGTTGGGAACACATAGTTTCTTTTCACTTGCAAACTCCACTCCATACATATATATGGGGAGGTACTATCTCCAACTGTGTTTTACAGTGAAATCTGCAGGAACTTCAAACAGGCACTAGGAAACAGACTGAGAAACCAGAGAAAAAGTTTTTCCTGCAACACTTTTCCTTTGTGCTAGATGAACGAACGTCTCTCCACATGCTCAGTTCTGAGAGATAAGTGTGTGTGAAAGCCGTCCTTCACCTAGCTTGTTGGGAACACATAGTTTCTTTTCACTTGCCAACTCCACTCCATACATATATATGGGGAGGTACAAGCTCCAACTCGGTTTTACTGTGAAAACTACAGGAACTTCAAACCGGCACTAGGAAACAGACTGAGAATCCAGAGTAAAATTTTCTCCTGCAACCCGTTCCCTTTGTGCTAGATGAACGAACGTCTCTCCACATGCTCAGTTCTGAGAGATAAGTGTGTGTGAAAGCCGTCCTTCACCTAGCATTTTGGGAACACAAAGTTTCTTTTCAGTTGCAAACTCCACTCCAAACATTTATATATTGGAGGTTCTAGATCTAACTCGGTTTTACAGTGAAAACTGCAGGAACTTAAAACTTTCAGTAAGAAACAGACTGAGAAACCAGAGTAAAAGTTTCTCCTGCAACCCGTTCCTTTTGTGCTAGATGAACGAACGTCTCTCCACATGCTCAGTTCTGAGAGATAAGTGTGTGTGAAAGCCGCCCTTCAAATAGCTTGTTGGGAACACAAAGTTTCTTTTCAGTTGCAAACTCCACTCCATACATATATATTGGGAGGTACTAGCTCCAACTCGGTTTTACAGTGAAAACTGAAGGAACTTCAAACCGGCACTAGGAAACAGACGGAGAAACCAGAGTAATAGTTTCTCCTGCAACCCTTTCCCTTTGTGCTAGATGAACGAACTTCTCTCCACATGCTCAGTTCTGAGATATAAGTGTCTGTGAAAGCCGTCCTTCACCTAGCTTGTCGGGAACACAAAGTTTCTTTTCAGTTGCAAACTCCACTCCATACATATATATATGGGGAGGTACTAGATCCAACACGGTTTTACAGTGAAAACTGCAGGAACTTCAAACCGGCACTAGGAAACAGACTGAGAAACCAGAGTAAAAGTTTCCCTGCAAACCGTTCCCTTTGTGCTAGATGAACGAACGTCTCTACAAATGCTCAGTTCTGAGAGATAAGTGTGTCTGAAAGCCGTCCGTAATCTAGATTGTTGGGAACACATAGTTTTTTTCACTTGCAAAATCCACTCCATACATATATATATGGGGAGGTACTAGATCCAACTCGGTTTTACAGTGAAAACTGCAGGAACTTCAAACCGGCACTAGGAAACAGACTGAGAAACCAGAGTAAAAGTTTCCCTGCAAACCGTTCCCTTTGTGCTAGATGAACGAACGTCTCTACAAATGCTCAGTTCTGAGAGATAAGTGTGTGTGAAAGCCGTCCTTCACCTAGCTTGTTGGGAACACAAAGTTTCTTTTCATTTGCAAACACCACTCCATACATATATATGGGGAGGTACTAGCTCCAACTCAGTTTCACAGTGAAAACTGCACGAATTTCAAACCAGCAATAGTAAACAGACTGAGAATTCAGAGTAAAAGTTTCTCCTGCAAACCGTTCCCTTTGTGCTAGATGAACGAACGTCTCTCCACATGCTCAGTTCTGAGATATAAGTGTGTGTGAAAGCCGTCCTTCACATAGCTTGTTGGGAACACATAGTTTCTTTTAAATTGCCAACTCCACTCCATACATATATATGGGGAGGTACTAGCTCCAACTCGGTTTTACTGTGAAAACTGAAGGAACTTCAAACCGGCACTAGGAAACAGACTGAGAAACCAGAGTAAAATTTTCTCCTGCAACCCTTTCCTTTTGGGCTAGATGAACGAACGTCTCTCCACGTGCTCAGTTCTGAGAGATAAGTGTGTTTGAAAGCCGTTCTTAACCTAGCTTGTTGGGAACACAAAGTTTCTTTTCAGTTGCAAACACCACTCCATACATATATATGGGGAGGTACTAGCTCCAACTCGGTTTTACAGTGAAAACTGCAGGAACTTCAAACCGGCACTAGGAAACAGACTGAGAAACCAGAGTAAAAGTTTCTCCTGCAACCCGTTCCCTTTGTGCTAGATGAACGAACGTCTCTCCACATGCTCAGTTCTGAGAGATAAGTGTGTGTGAAAGCCGCACTTCAACTAGCTTGTTGGGAACACATAGTTTCTTTTCACTTGCAAAATCCACTCCATACATATATATGGGGAGGTACTAGCTCCAACTGTGTTTTACAGTGAAATCTGCAGGAACTTCAAACAGGCACTAGGAAACAGACTGAGAAACCAGAGAAAAAGTTTTTCCTGCAACCCTTTTCCTTTGTGCTAGATGAACGAACGTCTCTCCACATGCTCAGTTCTGAGAGATAAGTGTGTGTGAAAGCCGTCCTTCACCTAGCTTGTTGGGAACACAAAGTTTCTTTTCAGTTGCAAGCTCCACTCCATACATATATATGGAGAGGTGTTAGCTCCAACACGGTTTTACAGTGAAAACTGCAGGAACTTCAAACCGGCACTAGGAAACAGACTGAGAAACCAGAGTAAAATTTTCTCCTGCAAACCGTTCCTTTGCGCTAGATGAACGAACGTCTCTCCACATGCTCAGTTCTGAGAGATATGTGTGTGTGAAAGCCGTCCTTCACCTAGCTTGTTGGGAACACAAAGTTTCTTTTCAGTTGCAAACTCCACTCCATACATATATATGGGGAGGTGCTAGCTCCAACACGGTTTTACAGTGAAAACTGCAGGAACTTCAAACCGGCATTAGGAAACAGACTGAGAAACCAGAGTACAAGTTTCTCCTGCAAACCGTTCCCTTTGTGCTAGATGAACGAACGTCTCTCCACATGCTCAGTTCTGAGAGATTAGTGTGTGTGAAAGCCGTCCTTCACCTAGATTTTTCTGAACACAAAGTTTCTTTTCAGTTGCAAACTCCACTCCAAACATTTATATATTGGAGGTTCTAGCTCTAACTCGGTTTTACAGTGAAAACTGCAGGAACTTCAAACTTTCAGTAGGAAACAGACTGAGAAACCAGAGTAAAAGTTTCTCCTGCAACCCGTTCCCTTTCTTCTAGATGAACGTACGTCTCTCCACATGCTCAGGTCTGAGATATAAGTGTCTGTGAAAGCCTTCCTTCACCTAGCTTGTTGGGAACACATAGTTTCTTTTCACTTGCAAACTCCACTCCATACATATATATGATGTAGTACTAGCTCCAACTCTGATTTACAGTGAAAACTTCAGGAACATCAAACAGATACTAGGAAACAGGCTGAGAAACCAGAGTAATAGTTTCCCCTGCAACCCGTTCCCTTTGTGCTAGATGAACGAACGTCTCTCCACATGCTCAGTTCTGAGAGATAAGTGTGAGTGAAAGCCGTCCTTCAACTAGCTTGTTGGGAATACAAAGTTTCTTTTCAGTTGCATACTCCACTCCATACATATATATGGGGAAGTACTAGCACCAACTCGGTTTTACAGTGAAAACTGCAGGAAATTCAAACCGGCACTAGGAAACAGACTGAGAAACCAGAGTAAAAGTTTCTCCTGCAAACCGTTCCCTTTGTGCTGGATGAACGAATGTCTCTCCACATGCTCAGTTCTGAGAGATAATTGTGTGTGAAAGCAGTCCTTCACCTAGCTTGTTGTTAACACAAAGTTTCTTTTCAGTTGCAAACTCCACTCCATACATATATATGGGGAAGTGCTAGCTCCAACTCGGTTTTACAGTGAAATCTGCAGGAATTTCAACCGGCACTAGGAAACAGACTAAGAAACCAGAGTAAAAGTATCTCCTGCAAACCGTTCCCTTTGTGCTAGGTGAACGAACGTCTCTACACATGCTCAGTTCTGAGAGATAAGTGTGTGTGAAAGCCGTCCTTCACCTAGCTTGTTGGGAACACATAGTTTCTTTTCACTTGCCAACTCCACTCCATACATATATATGGGGAGGTACAAGCTCCAACTCGGTTTTACTGTGAAAACTACAGGAACTTCAAACCGGCACTAGGAAACAGACTGAGAATCCAGAGTAAAATTTTCTCCTGCAACCCGTTCCCTTTGTGCTAGATGAACGAACGTCTCTCCACATGCTCAGTTCTGAGAGATAAGTGTGTGTGAAAGCCGTCCTTCACCTAGCATTTTGGGAACACAAAGTTTCTTTTCAGTTGCAAACTCCACTCCAAATATTTATATATTGGAGGTTCTAGATCTAACTCGGTTTTACAGTGAAAACTGCAGGAACTTAAAACTTTCAGTAAGAAACAGACTGAGAAACCAGAGTAAAAATTTCTCCTGCAACCCGTTCCTTTTGTGCTAGATGAACGAACGTCTCTCCACATGCTCAGTTCTGAGAGATAAGTGTGTGTGAAAGCCGCCCTTCAAATAGCTTGTTGGGAACACAAAGTTTCTTTTCAGTTGCAAACTCCACTCCATACATATATATTGGGAGGTACTAGCTCCAACTCGGTTTTACAGTGAAAACTGCAGGAACTTCAAACCGGCACTAGGAAACAGACGGAGAAACCAGAGTAATAGTTTCTCCTGCAACCCTTTCCCTTTGTGCTAGATGAACGAAATTCTCTCCACATGCTCAGTTCTGAGATATAAGTGTCTGTGAAAGCCGTCCTTCTCCTAGCTTGTTGGGAACACATAGTTTCTTTTAACTTGCAAACTCCACTCCATACATATATATGGGGAGGTACTAGCTCCAACTGTGTTTTACAGTGAAAACTGCAGGAACTTCAAACCGGCACTAGGAAACAGACTGAGAAACCAGAGAAAAAGTTTCTCCTGCAACCCGTTTCCTTTGTGCTAGATGAACGAACGTCTCTCCACATGCTCAGTTCTGAGAGATAACTCTGTGTGAAAGCCGTCCTTCACCTAGCTTGTTGGGAACACAAAGTTTCTTTTCAGTTGCAAGCTCCACTCCATACATATATATGGAGAGGTGCTAGCTCCATCACGGCTTTACAGTGAAAAATGCAGGAACTTCAAACCGGCACTAGGAAACAGACTGAGAAACCAGAGAAAAATTTTCTCCTGCAACCCGTTCCCTTTGCGCTAGTTGAACGAACGTCTCTCCACATGCTCAGTTCTGAGAGATATGTGTGTGTGAAAGCCGTCCTTCACCTAGCTTGTTGGGAACACAAAGTTTCTTTTCAGTTGCAAACTCCACTCCATACATATATATGGGGTGGTGCTAGCTCCAACACGATTTTACAGTGAAAACTGCAGGAACTTCAAATCGGCACTAGGAAACAGACTGAGAAACCAGAGTAAAAGTTTCTCCTGCAAACCGTTCCCTATGTGCTAGATGAACGAACGTCTCTCCACATGCTCAGTTCTGAGAGATTAGTGTGTGTGAAAGCCGTCCTTCATCTAGCTTGTTGGGAACACAAAGTTTCTTTTCAGTTGCAAACTCCACTCCTTAGATATACATGGGTAGGTACTAGCTCCAACTCGGTTTTACATTGAAAACTGCAGGAACTTCAAACCGGCACTAGGAAACAGACTGAGAAACCAGAGTAATAGTTTCTCCTGCAATCAGTTCCCTTTGTGCTAGATGAACGAACGTCTTTCCACATGCTCAGTTCTGAGAGATAATTGTGTGTGAAGCCGTCCTTCACCTAGCTTGTTGGGAACACATAGTTTCTTTTCAGTTGCAAACTCCACTCCATACATATATATGGGGAGGTACTAGCTTCAAATCGGTTTTACAGTGAAAACTGCAGGAACTTCAAACAGGCAGTAGGAAATAGACAGAGAAACCAGAGTAAAAGTTTCTCCTGCAACCCGTTCCTTTTGTGCTAGATGAACGAACGTCTCTCCACATGCTCAGTTCTGAGAGATAAGTGTGTGTGAAAGCCGCCCTTCAAATAGCTTGTTGGGAACACAAAGTTTCTTTTCAGTTGCAAACTCCACTCCATACATATATATTGGGAGGTACTAGCTCCAACTCGGTTTTACAGTGAAAACTGCAGGAACTTCAAACCGGCACTAGGAAACAGACGGAGAAACCAGAGTAATAGTTTCTCCTGCAACCCTTTCCCTTTGTGCTAGATGAACGAACTTCTCTCCACATGCTCAGTTCTGAGATATAAGTGTCTGTGAAAGCCGACCTTCACCTAGCTTGTTGGGAACACATAGTTTCTTTTCACTTGCAAACTCCACTCCATACATATATATGGGGAGGTTCTAGCTCCAACTGTGTTTTACAGTGAAAACTGCAGGAACTTCAAACCGGCACTAGGAAACAGACTGAGAAACCAGAGAAAAAGTTTCTCCTGCAACCCGTTTCCTTTGTGTTAGATGAACGAACGTCTCTCCACATGCTCAGTTCTGAGAGATAAGTGTGTGTGAAAGCCGTCCTTCACCTAGCTTGTTGGGAACACAAAGTTTCTTTTCAGTTGCAAGCTCCACTCCATACATATATATGGAGAGGTGCTAGCTCCATCACGGCTTTACAGTGAAAACTTCAGGAACTTCAAACCGGCACTAGGAAACAGATTGAGAAACCAGAGTAAAATTTTCTCCTGCAACCCGTTCCCTTTGCGCTAGATGAACGAACGTCTCTCCACATGCTCAGTTCTGAGAGATATGTGTGTGTGAAAGCTGTCCTTCACCTAGCTTGTTGGGAACACAAAGTTTCTTTTCAGTTGCAAACCCCACTCCATACATATATATGGGGAGGTGCTAGCTCCAACACGGTTTTACAGTGAAAACTGCAGGAACTTCAAACCGGCACTAGGAAACAGACTGAGAAACCAGAGTAAAAGTTTCTCCTGCAAACCGTTCCCTTTGTGCTAGATGAACGAACGTCTCTCCACATGCTCAGTTCTGAGAGATTAGTGTGTGTGAAAGCCGTACTTCACCTAGCTTGTTTGGAACACAAAGTTTCTTTTCAGTTGCAAACACCACTCCTTAGATATATATGGGTAGGTACTAGCTCCAACTCGGTTTTACATTGAAAACTGCAGGAAATTCAAACCGGCACTAGGAAACAGACTGAGAAACCAGAGTAATAGTTTCTCCTGCAATCCGTTCCCTTTGTGCTAGATGAACGAACGTCTCTCCACATGCTCAGTTCTGAGAGATAAGTGTGTGTGAAAGCCGTCCTTCACATAGCTTGTTGGGAACACATAGTTTCTTTCACTTGCAAACTCCACTCCATACATATATATAGGGAGGTACTAGCTCTAACTCGGTTTTACAGTGAAAACTGCAGGAACTTCAAACCGGCACTAGGAAACATACTAAGAAACCAGAGTAAAAGTTTCTCCTGCAAACCGTTCCCTTTGTGATAGATGAACGAACGTGTCTCCACATGCTCATTTCTGAGAAATAAGTGTGTGTGAAAGCAGTCCTTCACGTAGCTTGTTGGGAACACAAAGTTTCTTTTCAGTTGCAAACTCCACTCCATACATATATAGATGGGGAGGTACTAGCTCCAACTCAGTTTTACATTGATAACTGCAGGAACTTCAAACCGGCACTAGGAAACAGACTGAGAAACCAGAGTAATAGTTTCTCCTGCAACCCTTTCCCTTTTTGCTACATGAACGAACGTCTCTCCACATGCTCAGTTCTGAGAGATAAGTGTGTGTGAAGTCGTCCTTCACCTAGCTTGTTGGGAACACATAGTCTCTTTTCAGTAGCAAACTCCACTCCATACATATATATGGGGAGGTACTAGCTCCAAATCGGTTTTACAGTGAAAACTGCAGGATCTTCAAACCGGCAGTAGGAAACAGACAGAGAAGCCAGAGTAAAAGCTTCTCCTGCAACCCGTTCCCTTTGTGCTGAATGAACGAAAGTCTCTCCACATGATCAGTTCTGAGAGATAAGTGTATGTGAAAACCGTAATTCACCTTGCTTTTTGGGAACTCAAAGATTCTTTTCAGTTGCAAAATCCACTCCATACATATATATGATTTAGTACTAGCTCCAACTCGGATTTACACTGAAAACTTCAGGAACATCAAACCGATACTAGGAAACAGACTGAGAAATCAGAGTAATAGTTTCTCCTGCAAACCGTTCCCTTTGTTCTAGATGAACCAACGTCTCTCCACATGCTCAGTTCTGAGAGATAAGTGTGTGTGAAAGCCTTCCTTCATATAGCTTGTTGGGAACACATAGTTTCTTTAACTTGCAAACTCCACTCCATACATATATATGGGGAGGTACTAGCTCCAACTCGGTTTTACAGTGAAAACTGAAGGGACTTCAAACCAGCACTAGGAATCAGACTGAGAAACCAGAGTAAAAGTTTCTCCTGCAACCCGTTCCCTTTGCGCTAGTTGAACGAACGTCTCTCCACATGCTCAGTTCTGAGAGATATGTGTGTGTGAAAGCCGTCCTTCACCTAGCTTGTTGGGAACACAAAGTTTCTTTTCAGTTGCAAACTCCACTCCATACATATATATGGGGAGGTGCTAGCTCCAACACGATTTTACAGTGAAAACTGCAGGAACTTCAAATCGGCACTAGGAAACAGACTGAGAAACCAGAGTAAAAGTTTCTCCTGCAAACCGTTCCCTATGTGCTAGATGAACGAACGTCTCTCCACATGCTCAGTTCTGAGAGATTAGTGTGTGTGAAAGCCGTACTTCATCTAGCTTGTTGGGAACACAAAGTTTCTTTTCAGTTGCAAACTCCACTCCTTAGATATACATGGGTAGGTACTAGCTCCAACTCGGTTTTACATTGAAAACTGCAGGAACTTCAAACCGGCACTAGGAAACAGACTGAGAAACCAGAGTAATAGTTTCCCCTGCAATCAGTTCCCTTTGTGCTAGATGAACGAACGTCTTTCCACATGCTCAGTTCTGAGAGATAATTGTGTGTGAAGCCGTCCTTCACCTAGCTTGTTGGGAACACATAGTTTCTTTTCAGTTGCAAACTCCACTCCATACATATATATGGGGAGGTACTAGCTTCAAATCGGTTTTACAGTGAAAACTGCAGGAACTTCAAACAGGCAGTAGGAAATAGACAGAGAAACCAGAGTAAAAGTTTCTCCTGCAACCCGTTCCTTTTGTGCTAGATGAACGAACGTCTCTCCACATGCTCAGTTCTGAGAGATAAGTGTGTGTGAAAGCCGCCCTTCAAATAGCTTGTTGGGAACACAAAGTTTCTTTTCAGTTGCAAACTCCACTCCATACTTATATATTGGGAGGTACTAGCTCCAACTCGGTTTTACAGTGAAAACTGCAGGAACTTCAAACCGGCACTAGGAAACAGACGGAGAAACCAGAGTAATAGTTTCTCCTGCAACCCTTTCCCTTTGTGCTAGATGAACGAACTTCTCTCCACATGCTCAGTTCTGAGATATAAGTGTCTGTGAAAGCCGACCTTCACCTAGCTTGTTGGGAACACATAGTTTCTTTTCACTTGCAAACTCCACTCCATACATATATATGGGGAGGTTCTAGCTCCAACTGTGTTTTACAGTGAAAACTGCAGGAACTTCAAACCGGCACTAGGAAACAGACTGAGAAACCAGAGAAAAAGTTTCTCCTGCAACCCGTTTCCTTTGTGCTAGATGAACGAACGTCTCTCCACATGCTCAGTTCTGAGAGATAAGTGTGAGTGAAAGCTGTCCTTCACCTAGCTTGTTGGGAACACAAAGTTTCTTTTCAGTTGCAAGCTCCACTCCATACATATATATGGAGAGGTGCTAGCTCCATCACGGCTTTACAGTGAAAACTGCAGGAACTTCAAACCGGCACTAGGAAACAGACTGAGAAACCAGAGTAAAATTTTCTCCTGCAACCCGTTCCCTTTGCGCTAGATGAACGAACGTCTCTCCACATGCTCAGTTCTGAGAGATATGTGTGTGTGAAAGCTGTCCTTCACCTAGCTTGTTGGGAACACAAAGTTTCTTTTCAGTTGCAAACCCCACTCCATACATATATATGGGGAGGTGCTAGCTCCAACACGGTTTTACAGTGAAAACTGCAGGAACTTCAAACCGGCACTAGGAAACAGACTGAGAAACCAGAGTAAAAGTTTCTCCTGCAAACCGTTCCCTTTGTGCTGGATGAACGAACGTCTCTCCACATGCTCAGTTCTGAGAGATTAGTGTGTGTGAAAGCCGTCCTTCACCTAGCTTGTTGGGAACACAAAGTTTCTTTTCAGTTGCAAACTCCACTCCTTAGATATATATGGGTAGGTACTAGCTCCAACTCGGTTTTACATTGAAAACTGCAGGAAATTCAAACCGGCACTAGGAAACAGACTGAGAAACCAGAGTAATAGTTTCTCCTGCAATCCGTTCCCTTTGTGCTAGATGAACGAACGTCTCTCCACATGCTCAGTTCTGAGAGATAAGTGTGTGTGAAAGCCGTCCTTCACATAGCTTGTTGGGAACACATAGTTTCTTTCACTTGCAAACTCCACTCCATACATATATATAGGGAGGTACTAGCTCTAACTCGGTTTTACAGTGAAAACTGCAGGAACTTCAAACCGGCACTAGGGAACATACTAAGAAACCAGAGTAAAAGTTTCTCCTGCAAACCGTTCCTTTTGTGATAGATGAACGAACGTGTCTCCACATGCTCATTTCTGAGAAATAATTGTGTGTGAAAGCCGTCCTTCACGTAGCTTGTTGGGAACACAAAGTTTCTTTTCAGTTGCAAACTCCACTCCATACATATATAGATGGGGAAGTACTAGCTCCAACTCAGTTTTACATTGATAACTGCAGGAACTTCAAACCGGCACTAGGAAACAGACTGAGAAACCAGAGTAATAGTTTCTCCTGCAACCCTTTCCCTTTTTGCTACATGAACGAACGTCTCTCCACATGCTCAGTTCTGAGAGATAAGTGTGTGTGAAGTCGTCCTTCACCTAGCTTGTTGGGAACACATAGTCTCTTTTCAGTAGCAAACTCCACTCCATACATATATATGGGGAGGTACTAGCTCCAAATCGGTTTTACAGTGAAAACTGCAGGATCTTCAAACCGGCAGTAGGAAACAGACAGAGAAGCCAGAGTAAAAGCTTCTCCTGCAACCCGTTCCCTTTGTGCTGAATGAACGAAAGTCTCTCCACATGATCAGTTCTGAGAGATAAGTGTATGTGAAAACCGTAATTCACCTTTCTTTTTGGGAACTCAAAGTTTCTTTTCAGTTGCAAAATCCACTCCATACATATATATGATTTAGTACTAGCTCCAACTCGGATTTACACTGAAAACTTCAGGAACATCAAACCGATACTAGGAAACAGACTGAGAAACCAGAGTAATAGTTTCTCCTGCAAACCGTTCCCTTTGTTCTAGATGAACCAACGTCTCTCCACATGCTCAGTTCTGAGAGATAAGTGTGTGTGAAAGCCGTCCTTCATATAGCTTGTTGGGAACACATAGTTTCTTTAACTTGCAAACTCCACTCCATACATATATATGGGGAGGTACTAGCTCCAACTCGGTTTTACAGTGAAAACTGAAGGGACTTCAAACCGGCACTAGGAATCAGACTGAGAAACCAGAGTAAAAGTTTCTCCTGCAACCCGTTTCCTTTGTGCTAGATGAAAGAACGTCTCTCCAAATGCTCAGCTCTGAGAGATAAGTGTGTGTGAAAGCCGTCCTTCACATAGCTTGTTGGGAACACAAAGTTTCTTTTCAGTTGCATACTCCACTCCATACATATATATGGGGAAGTACTAGCTCCAACTCGGTTTTACAGTGAAAACTGCAGGAACTTCAAACCAGCACTAGGAAACAGACTGAGAAACCAGAGTAAAAGTTTCTCCTGCAAACCGTTCCCTTTGTGCTGGATGAACGAACGTCTCTCCACATGCTCAGTTCTGAGAGATAAGTGTGTGTGAAAGCCGTCCTTCACCTAGCTTGTTGGGAACACAAAGTTTCTTTTCACTTGCAAATTCCACTCCATACATATATATGGGGAGGTACTAGCTCCAACTCGGTTTTACAGTGAAAACTGCAGGAACTTCAAACCGGCAGTAGGAAACACACTGAGAAACCAGAGTAAAAGTTTCTCCTGCAACCCGTTCGCTTTGTGCTGGATGAACGATCGTCTCTCCACATTCTCATTTCTGAGTGATAAGTATGTGTGGAAGCCTTTCTTCACTTAGCTTGTTGGGAACACAAAGTTTCTTTTCACTTGCTAACTCCACTCCATACATATATATGGGGAGGTAATAGCTCCAACTCGGTTTTACAGTGAAAACTGCAGGAACTTCCAACCGGCAGTAGGAAACACACTGAAAACCAGAGTAAAAGTTTCTCCTGCAACCCGTTCTATTTTTGCTGGTTGAACGAACGTCTCTCCACATGCTCAGTTCTGAGAGATAAGTGTGTGTGAAAGCCGTCCTTCACCTATCTTGTTGGGAACACATAGTTTCTTTTAAATTGCAAACTCCACTTAATACATATACATGGGAGGTACAAGCTCCAACTCGGTTTTACAGTGAAAACTGCAGGAACTTCAAACCGGCACTAGGAAAGAGACTGAGAAACCAGAGTAAAATTTTCTCCTGCAACCCGTTCCATTTGTGCTAGATGAACGTCTCTCCAAATGCTAAATTCTGAGAGATAAGTGTGTGTGAAAGCCGTCCTTCACCTGGCTTGTTGGGAACACAAAGTTTCTTTTCAGTTGCAAACTCCACTCCGTACATATATATATGGGGAGGTACTAGCTCCAAATCGGTTTTACAGTGAAAACGCCCGGAACTTCAAATTGGCACTAGGAAAGAGACTGAGAAACCAGAGTAAAAGTTTCTCCTGCAACCCGTTCCCTTGGTGCTAGATGAACGAACGTCTGTCCACATGCTCAGTTCTGAGAGATAAGTGTGTGTGAAAGCCGTACTTCACCTAGCTTGTTGGGAACACAAAGTTTCTTTTCAGGTGCAAACTCCACTCCATACATATATATATGGGGAGGTACTAGCTCCAACTCGGTTTTACATTGAAATCTGCAGGAACTTCAAACCGGCAGTAGGAAACAGACTGAGAAACCAGAGTAAAAGTTTCTCCTGCAACCGGTTCCCTTTGTGCTAGACGAAAGAATGTCTCTCCACATGCTCAGCTCTGAGAGATAAGTGTGTGTGAAAGCCGTCCTTCAAATAGCTTGTTGGGAACACGTAGTTTCTTTCACTTGCAAAATCCACTCCATACATATATATGGGGAGGTACTACCTCCAACTCGGTTTTACAGAGAAAACGGCAGGAACTTCAAACCGGCACTAGGAAACAGACGGAGAAACCAGAGTAATAGTTTCTCCTGCAAACCTTTCCCTTTGTGCTAGATGAACGAACTTCTCTCCACATGCTCAGTTCTGAGATATAAGTGTCTGTGAAAGCCGACCTTCACCTAGCTTGTTGGGAACACATAGTTTCTTTTCACTTGCAAACTCCACTCCATACATATATATGGGGAGGTTCTAGCTCCAACTGTGTTTTACAGTGAAAACTGCAGGAACTTCAAACCGGCACTAGGAAACAGACTGAGAAACCAGAGAAAAAGTTTCTCCTGCAACCCGTTTCCTTTGTGCTAGATGAACGAACGTCTCTCCACATGCTCAGTTCTGAGAGATAAGTGTGTGTGAAAGCCGTCCTTCACCTAGCTTGTTGGGAACACAAAGTTTCTTTTCAGTTGCAAGCTCCACTCCATACATATATATGAAGAGGTGCTAGCTCCATCACGGCTTTACAGTGAAAACTGCAGGAACTTCAAACCGGCACTAGGAAACAGACTGAGAAACCAGAGTAAAAGTTTCTCCTGCAACCCTTTCCCTTTGTGCTAAATGAACGAACGTCTCTCCACATGCTCAGTTCTGAGAGATAAGTGTGTGTGAAAGCCGTCCTTCAAATAGCTTGTTGGGAACACGTAGTTTCTTTCACTTGCAAAATCCACTCCATACATATATATGGGGAGGTACTACCTCCAACTCGGTTTTACAGAGAAAACGGCAGGAACTTCAAACCGGCACTAGGAAACAGACTGAGAAACCAGAGTAAAAGTTTCTCATGCATTCCTTTCCCTTTGTGCTAGATGAACGAACCTCTCCCACTTGCTGAGTTCTGAGAGATAAATGTGTGTGAAAGCCATCCTTCACCTAGCTTGTTGGGAACACATATTTTCTTTTCACTTGCAAACTCCACTCCATAAATATATATGGGGAGGTACTAGCTCCAAAACTTTTTAGAGTGAAAACTGCAGGAACTTAAAACCGGCAGTTGGAAACAGAGTGAGAAACCAGAGTAATAGTTTCTCCTGCAACCCGTTCAATTTTTTCTAGATGAACGAACGTCTCTCAACATGCTTAGTTCTGAGATGTAATTGTGTGTGAAAGCCGAACTTCACCTAGCTTGTTGGGAACACAAAGTTTCTTTTCACTTGCAAACCCCACTCCATACTTATATATGGGGAGGTACTAGCTCCAACTCGGTTTTACAGTGAAAACTGAAGGAACTTCAAACCGGCACAAGGAAACATACTGAGAAACAAGAGTAAAAGTTTCTCCTGCAAACCGTTCCCTTTGTGCTAGATGAACGAACGTCTCTCCACATGCTCAGTTCTGAGAGATAATTGTGTGTGAAAGCCGTCCTTCACCTAGCTTTTTGGGAACACAAAGTTTCTTTTCAGTTGCAAACTCCACTCCATACATATATATGGGGAGGTTCTAGCTCCATCTCGGTTTTACAGTGAAAATTGCAAGAAATACTAACCGGCACTTGGAAACATACTGAGAAACCAGGGTAAAAGTTTCTCCTGCAACCCGTTCCCTTTGTGCTAGGTGAACGAACGTATCTCCACATGCTCAGTTCTGAGAGATAAGTGTGTGTGAAAGCCGTCAATCACCTAGATTGTTGGGAACACAAAGTTACTTTTCAGTTGCAAAATCCACTCCATAAATATATATGGGGAGGTACTAGCTCCAAATCTTTTTTAGAGTGAAAACTGCAGGAACTTCAAACCGGCAGTTGGAAACAGACTGAGAAACCAGAGTAAATGTTTCTACTGCAACCCGTTCAATTTGTGTTGTATGAACGAACGTCTCCCCACATGCTCAGTTCTGAGAGGTAAGTGTGTGTGAAAGCCGTCCTTCACCTAGCTTGTTGGGAACACAAAGTTTCTTTTCAATTGCAAACCCCACTCCATACATATATATGGGGAGGTACTAGCTCCAACTCGGTTTTACAGTGAAAACTGCAGGAACTTCAAACCGGCACTAGGAAACATACTGAGAAACAAGAGTAAAAGTTTCCCCTGCAACCCGTTCACTTTGTGCTAGATGAACGAACGTCTCTCCACATGCTTAGTTCTGAGAGATAAGTGTAAGTGAAAGCCGTACTCCACATAGCTTGTTGCGAACACAAAGTTTCTTTTCACTTGCAAACTCCACTCCATACATATATATTGGGAGGTACTGGCTCCATCTCTGTTTTACAGTGAAAACTGCAGGAACTTCAAACCGGCACTAGGAAACAGACTGAGAAACCAGAGTAAAAGTTTCTCCTGCAACCCTTTCCCTTTGTGCTAAATGAACGAACGTCTCTCCACATGCTCAGTTCTGAGAGATAATTGTGTGTGAATGTCGTCCTTCACCTAGCTTGTTGGGAACACAAAGTTCCTTTTCACTTGCAAACTCCACTCCATACTTATATATGGGGAGGTACTAGCTCCAACTCGGTTTTACAGTGAAAACGGCAGGAACTTCAAACCGGCACTAGGAAACAGACTGAGAAAACAGAGTAAAAGTTTCTCATGCATTCCTTTCCCTTTGTGCTAGATGAACGAACCTCTCAAACTTGCTGAGTTCTGAGAGATAAGTGTGTGTGAAAGCCGTCCTTCACCTAGCTTGTTGGGAACACATAGTTTCTTTTCACTTGCAAACTCCACTCCATACATATATATGGGGTGGTACTAGCTCCAACTCGGTTTTACAGTGAAAACGGCAGGAACTTCAAAAAGGCACTAGGAAACAGACTTAGAAACCAGAGTAATAGTTTCACCTGCAACCCGTTCTCTTTGTGCTAGATGAACGAACGTCTCTACACATGCTCAGTTCTGAGAGATAAGTGTGTGTGAAAGCCGTCCTTCACCTAGCTTGTTGGGAACATAAAAGTTTCCTTTCACTTGCAAACTCCACTCCAAACATATAATTGGGGAGGTACTAGCTCCAACTCGGTTTTACAGTGAATACATCAGGAACTTCAAACCGGCAGTTGGAAACAGAGTGAGAAACCAGAGTAAAAGTTTCTCCTGCAACCCGTTCAATTTGTGCTAGATGAACGAACGTCTCTCCACATGCTCAGTTCTGAGAGGTAAGTGTGTGTGAAAGCCGTACTTCACCTAGCTTGTTGGGAACACAAAGTTTCTTTTCACTTTCAAACCCCACTCCATACATATATATGGGGAGTTACTAGCTCCAACTCTGTTTTATAGTGAAAACTGAAGGAACTTCAAACCGGCACTAGGAAACATACTGAGAAACAAGAGTAAAAGTTTCTCCTGCAAACCGTTCCCTTTGTGCTAGATGAACGAACGTCTCTCCACATGCTCAGTTCTGAGAGATAATTGTGTGTGAAAGCCGTCCTTCACCTAGCTTTTTGGGAACACAAAGTTTCTTTTCAGTTGCAAACTCCACACCATACATATATATGGGGAGGTACTAGCTTAAACACGGTTTTACGGTGAAAAATGCAGGAACTTCAAACCGGCACTAGGAAACAGACTGAGAAACCAGAGTAAAAGTTTCTCCTGCAAACCGTTCCCTTTGTACTAGATGAACGAACGTCTCCCCACATGCTCAGTTCTGAGAGATAAGTGTGTGTGAAAGCCGTCCTCCACATAGATTGTTGGGCCACAAAGTTTCTTTTCACTTGCAAATTCCACTCCATACATATATATGGGGAGGTTCTAGCTCCAACTCGGTTTTACAGTGAAAAATGCAAGAAATACTAACCGGCACTTGGAAACAGACTGAGAAACCAGAGTAATAGTTTCTCCTGCAACCCGTTCACTTTGTGCTGGATGAAAGAACGTCTCTTCACATGCTCAGTTCTGAGAGATAATTGTGTGTGAAAGCCGTCCTTCACCTAGCTTGTTGGGAACACAAAGATTCTTTTCACTTGCAAACTCCACTCCATACATATATATGGGGAGGTACTAGCTCCAACTCTGTTTTACAGTGAAAACTTCAGGAATTTCAAAACGGCACTAGGAAACAGACTGAGAAACCAGAGTAAAAGTCACTCCTGAAACCCGTTCCTTTTGTGCTAGATGAACGAACGTCTCTACACATGCTCAGTTCTGAGAGATAAGTGTGTGTGAAAGCCGTCCTTCACCTAGCTTGTTGGGAACATAAAAGTTTCCTTTCACTTGCAAACTCCACTCCAAACATATAATTGGGGAGGTACTAGCTCCAACTCGGTTTTACAGTGAATATATCAGAAACTTCAAACCGGCAGTAGGAATCAGACTGAGAAACCAGAGTAATAGTTTCTCCTGCAACCCGTTCCGTTTCTGCTAGATGAAAGAACGTCTCTCCACATGCTCAGTTCTGAGAGATAAGTGTGTGTGAAAGCCGTCCTTCACATAGCTTGTTGGGAACACAAAGATCCTTTGCAGTTGCAAACTCCACTCCATAGATATATATGGGGAGATACTAGCTCCAACTCGGTTTTACGGTGAAAACTGCAGGAACTTCAAACCGGCACTAGGAAACAGACTGAGAAACCAGAGTTAAAGTTTCTCCTGCAACCCGTTCCCTTTGTGCTAGATGAACGAACGTCTCCCCACATGCTCAGTTCTGAGAGATAAGTGTGTGTGAAAGCCGTCCTCCACATAGCTTGTTGGGAACACAAAGTTTCTTTTCACTTGCAAACTCCACTCCATACATATATATGGGGAGGTTCTATCTCCAACTCGGTTTTACAGTGAAAAATGCAAGAAATACTAACCGGCACTTGGAAACAGACTGAGAAACCAGGGTAAAAGTTTCCCCTGCAACCCGTTCCCTTTGTGCTAGATGAACGAATGTCTCTCCACATGCTCAGTTCTGAGAGATAAGTGTGTGTGAAAGTCGTCCTTCACCTAGCTTGTTGGGAACACAAAGTATCTTTTCAGTTGCAAACTCCACTTCATAAATATTTATGGGGAGGTACTAGCTCCAAATCATTTTTAGAGTGAAAACTGCAGGACCTTCAAACCGGCAGTTGGAAACAGAGTGAGAAACCAGAGTAAAAGTTTCTCCTGCAACCCGTTCAATTTGTGCTAGATGAACGAACGTCTCTCCACATGCTCAGTTTTGAGAGGTAAGTGTCTGTGAAAGCCGTCCTTCACCTAGCTTGTTGGGAACACAAAGTTTCTTTTAATTGCAAACCCCACTCCATACATATATATGGGGAGGTTCTAGCCCCAACTCGGTTTTACAGTGAAAACTGAAGGAACTTCAAACCGGCACTAGGAAACATACTGAGAAACAAGAGTAAAAGTTTCTCCTGCAACCCGTTCCATTTGTGCTATATGAACGAACGTCTCTCCACATGCTTAGTTCTGAGAGATAAGTGTAAGTGAAAGCCGTCCTCCACATAGCTTGTTGGGAACACATAGTTTCTTTTCACTTGCAAACTCCACTCCATACATAAATATGGGGAGGTTCTAGCTCCAACTCGATTTTACAGTGAAAACTGCAGGAAATTCAAACCGGCAGTAGGAAATAGACTGAGAAACCAGAGTAAAAGTTTCACCTGCAACCCTTTCCTTTTGTGCTAGATGAACGAACGTCTCTCCACATGCTCAGTTCTGAGGGGTAAGTGTGTGTGAAAGCCGTCCTTCACCTAGCTTGTTGGGAACACAATGTTTCTTTTCACTTGCAAACTCCACTCCATTCATATATATGCTGCGGTACTAGCTCCAATCGGTTTTACAGTGAAAACTGCAGGAACTTCAAACCGGCAGTAGGAAACAGACTGAGAAACCAGAGTAAAAGTTTCTCCTGCAACCCGTTCCGTTTCTGCTAGATGAACGAACGTCTCTCCACATGCTCAGTTCTGAGAGATAAGTGTGTGTGAAAGCCGTCCTTCACCTAGCTTGTTGGGAACACAAAGTTTCTTGTCACTTGCAAACTCCACTCCATAAATATATATAGGTAGGTTCTAGCACCAACTGGGTTTTACAGTGAAAACTGCAGGAACTTCAAACCGGCAACAGGACACAGACTGAGAATCCAGAGTAAAAGATTTTCCTGCAACCCGTTCCGTTTCTGCTAGATGAACGAACGTCTTTCCACATGCTCAGTTCTGAGAGATAAGTGTGTGTGAAAGCCGTCCTTCACCTAGCTTGTTGGGAATACGAAGTTTCTTGTCACTTGCAAACTCCACACCATACATATATATAGGGAGGTTCTAGCTCCAAATGGGTTTTACAGTGAAAACTGCAGGAACTTCAAACCGGCAACAGGACACAGACTGAGAAACCAGAATAAAAGATTCTCCTGCAACCTGTTCCGTTTCTGCTAGATGAACGAACGTCTCTCCAAATGCTCAGTTCTGAGAGATAAGAGTGTGTGAAAGCTGTACTTCACCTAGCTTGTTGGTAACACAAAGTTTCTTGTCACTTGCAAACTCCACTCCATACATATATATAGGGAGGTTCTAGCTCCAACTGGGTTTTACAGTGAAAACTGCAGGAATTTCAAACAGGCAACAGGACACAGACTGAGAAACCAGGGTAAAAGTTTTTCCTGCAATCCGTTCCCTTTGTGCCAGATGAACGAATGTATCTCCACATGCTCAGTTCAGAGAAATAAGTGTGTGTGAAAGCCGTACTTCAACTAGCTTTTTGGGAACACAAAGTATCTTTTCAAATGCAAACTCCACTCCATACATATATATGGGGAAGTACTGGCACCAAATCGGTTTTACATTGAAAACTGCAGGAATTTCAAACCGGCACAAGGAAACAGACTGAGAAACCAGAGTAAATGTTTCTCCTGCAAACCGTGCCCTTTCTGCTAGATGAACGAACGTCTCTCATCATGCTCAGTTCTGAGGGATAAGGGTATTTGAAAGCCGTCCTTCACCCAGCTTGTTGGGAAAACAAAGTTTCTTTTAATTTGCAATCTCCACTCCATACATATATATGGGGAGGTACTAGCTCCAACTCGGTTTTACAGTGAAAACTGCAGGAACTTCAAACCGGCACTAGGAAACAGACTGAGTAAGCAGAGTAAAAGTTTCTCCTGCAACCCATTCCCTTTGTGCTAGATGAACGAACGTCTCTCCACATGCTCAGTTCTGAGAGATAAGTGTGTGTGAAAGCCGTTCTTCATCTATCTTGTTGGGAACACAAAGTTCCTTTTCACTTGCAAACTCCACTCCATACATATATATGGGGAGGTACTAGCTCCAACTCGGTTTTACAGTGAAATCTGCAGGAACTTCAAACCGGCAGTAGGAAACCTACTGAGTAACCAGGGTAAAAGTTTCTCCTGCAACCCGTTCCCTTTGTGCTAAATGAACGAACGTCTCCCCACATGCTCTGTTCTGAGAGATAAATGTGTTTGAAAGACGTCCTTCACCTATCTTGTTGGGAACACATAGTTTCTTTTCACTTGCAAACTACAATCCTTACATATATATGGGGAGGTACTAGCTCCAACTCGGTTTTACAGTGAAAACTGCAGGAACTTCAAAAAGGCACTAGGAAACAGACTGAGAAACCAGAGTAATTGTTTCTCCTGCAACCCGTTCCCTTTGTGCTAGATGAACGAACGTCTCTCCACATGCTCATTTCTGAGAGATAAGTGTGTGTGAAAGCCGTACTTCACCTAGCTTGTTGGGAAAACAAAGATTCTTTTCACTTGCAAACTCCACTCCATACATATATATGGGGTGGTACTAGCTCCAACTCGGTTTTACAGTGAAAACTTCAGGAATTTCAACACGGCACTAGGAAACAGACTGAGAAACCAGAGTAAAAGTTACCCCTGCAACCAGTTCCCTTTGTGCTAGATGAACGAACGTCACTCCACATTCTCATTTCTGAGAGATAAGTGTGTGTGAAAGCCGTCCTTCACCTAGCTTGTTGGGAACACAAAGTTCCTTTTCACTTGCAAACTCCACTCCATACATATATATAGGGAGGTTCTAGCTCCAACTGGGTTTTACATTGAAAACTGCAGGAACTTCAACCCGGCAACAGGACACAGACTGAGAAATCAGAATAAAAGATTCTCCTGCCAACCATTCCCTTTGTGCCAGATGAACGAAGTTATTTCCACATGCTCAGTTCTTTGAGATAAGTGTGTGTGAAAGCCGTTCTTCATCTAGCTTGTTGGGAACACAAAGTTTCTTTTCACTTGCAAACTCCACTCCATACATATATATGGGGAGGTACTAGCTCCAACTCGGTTTTACAGTGAAAACTGCAGGAACTTCAAACCGGCAGTAGGAAACAGACTGAGAAACCAGAGTAAAAGTTTCTCATGCATTCCTTTCCCTTTGTGCTAGATGAACGAAACTCTCCCACTTGCTGAGTTCTGAGAGATAAGTGTGTGTGAAAGCCGTCCTTCACCTAGCTTGTTGGGAACACATAGTTTCTTTTCACTTGCAAACTCCACTCCATACATAATTATGGGGAGGTTCTAGCTCCAACTCGGTTTTACAGTGAAAACTGCAGGAACTTCAAACCGGCAGTAGGAAATAGACTGAGAAACCAGAGTAATATTTTCACCTGCAACCCGTTCCTTTTGTGCTAGATGAACGAACGTCTCTCCACATGCTCAGTTCTGAGAGGTAAGTGTGTGTGAAAGCCGTCCTTCACCTAGCTTTTTGGGAACACAATGTTTCTTTTCACTTGCAAACTCCACTCCATTCATATATATGCTGAGGTACTAGCTCCAATCGGTTTTGCAGTGAAAACTGCAGGAACTTCAAACCGGCAGTAGGAAACAGACTGAGAAACCAGAGTAAAAGATTCTCCAGCAACCCGTTCCGTTTCTGCTAGATGAACGAACGTCTTTCCACATGCTCAGTTCTGAGATATAAGTGTGTGTGAAAGCCGTCCTTCACCTAGCTTGTTGGGAACACGAAGTTTCTTGTCACTTGCAAACTCCACTCCATACATATATATAGGGAGGTCCCAGCTCCAACTGGGTTTTACAGTGAAAACTGCAGGAACTTCAAACCGGCAACAGGACACAGACTGAGAAACCAGAGTAAAAGTTTTTCCTGCAATCCGTTCCCTTTGTGCCAGATGAACGAATGTATCTCCACATGCTCAGTTCAGAGAAATAATTGTGTGTGAAAGCCGTACTTCAACTAGCTTTTTGGGAACACAAAGTATCTTTTCAGATGCAAAATCCACTCCATACATATATATGGGGAAGTACTAGAACCAAATCGGTTTTACATTGAAAACTGCAGGAACTTCAAACCGGCACAAGGAAACAGACTGAGAAACCAGAGTAAATGTTTCTCCTGCAAACCGTGCCCTTTCTGCTAGATGAACGAACGTCTCTCAACAAGCTCAGTTCTGAGGGATAAGGGTATTTGAAAGCCGTCCTTCACCCAGCTTGTTGGGAAAACAAAGTTTCTTTTAACTTGCAATCTCCACTCCATACATATATATGGGGAGGTACTAGCTCCAACTCGGTTTTACAGTGAAAACTGCAGGAACTTCAAACCGGCACTAGGAAACAGACTGAGAAAGCAGAGTAAAAGTTTCTCCTGCAACCCATTCCCTTTGTGCTAGATGAACGAACGTCTCTCCACATGCTCAGTTCTGAGAGATAAGTGTGTGTGAAAGCCGTTCTTCATCTATCTTGTTGGGAACAAAAAGTTTCTTTTCACTTGCAAACTCCACTCCATACATATATATGGGGAGGTACTAGCTCCAACTCGGTTTTACAGTGAAAACTTCAGGAACTTCAAACCGGCACTAGGAAACAGACTGAGAAACCAGAGTAAAAGATTCTCCTGCAACCCGTTCCATTTGTGCTAGATGAACGAACGTCTCTCCACATGCTCAGTTCTGAGAGATAAGTGTGTGTTAAAGCCGTCCTCCACATTGATTGTTGGGAACACAAAGTTCCTTTTCACTTGCAAACTCCACTCCATACATATATATGGGGAGGTACTAGCTCCAACACGGTTTTACAGTGAAAACTGCAGGAACTTCAAACCGGCAGTAGGAAACATACTGAGAAAACAGGGTAAAAGTTTCTCCTGCAACCCGTTCCCTTTGTGCTAGATGAACGAACGTCTCCCCACATGCTCTGTTCTGTGAGATAAATGTGTTTGAAAGACGTCCTTCACCTAGCTTGTTGGGAACACATAGTTTCTTTTCACTTGCAAACTACAATCCATACATATATATGGGGAGGTACTAGTTCCAACTCGGTTTTACAGTGAAAACTGCAGGAAATTCAAAAAGGCACTAGGAAACAGACTGAGAAACCAGAGTAATAGTTTCTCCTGCAACCCATTACCTTTGTGCTAGATGAACGAACGTCTCTCCACATGCTCAGTTCTGAGAGATAAGTGTGTGTGAAAGCCATCCTTCACCTTGCTTGTTGGGAACACAAAGATTCTTTTCATTTGCAAACTCCACTCCATACATATATATGGGGTGGTACTAGCTCCAACTCGGTTTTACAGTGAAAACTTCAGGAATTTCAACACGGCACTAGGAAACAGACTGAGAAACCAGAGTAAAAGTTACTCCTGCAACCCGTTCCCTTTTTGCTAGATGAACGAACGTCTCTCCACATGCTGATTTCTGAGAGATAAGTGTGTGTGATAGCCGTCCTTCACCTATTTTGTTGGGAACACAAAGTTTCTTTTGACTTGCAAACTCCACTGCATACAAATAGAAGGGAAGGTACTAGCTCCAACTCGGTTTTAGAGTGAAAACTGCAGGAACTTCAAACCGGCACTAGGAAAAAGACTGAGAAACCAGAGTAAAAGATTCACCTGTAACCCGTTCCCTTTTTGCTAGATGAACGAACGTCTCCCCACATGCTCTTTTCTGAGAGATAAGTGTGTGTGAAAGACGACCTCCACATATTTTGTTGGGAACACAAAGTTTCTTTTCACTTGCAAACCCCACTCCATACATATATATGGGGAGGTACTAGCTCCAACTCGGTTTTACACTGAAAACTGCAGGAACTTCAAACCGGCACTAGGAAACAGACTGAGAAACCAGAATAAAAGTTTCTCCTGCAACCCGTTCCGTTTCTGCTAGATGAAAGAACGTCTCTCCACATGCTCAGTTCTGAGAGATAAGTATGTGTGAAAGCCGTCCTTCACCTAGCTTGTTGGGAACACAAAGTTTCTTTTCAGATGCAAACTCCACTCCATATATATATATAGGGATGTACTAGCTCCAACTGGGTTTTACAGTGAAAACTGCAGGAACTTCAAACCGGGAACAGGACACAGACTGAGAAACCAGAGTAAAAGTTCCTCCTGCAACCCGTTCCCTTTGTGCCAGATGAACGAAGATATCTCCACATGCTCAGTTCTGAGAGATATGTGTGTGTGAAAGCCGTACTTCACCTAGCTTTTTGGGAACACAAAGTTTCTTTTCAGATGCAAACTCCACTCCATACATATATATGGGGAGGTACTAGCCCCAACTCGGTTTTACAGTGAAAACTGCAGGAACTTGAAACCGGCAACAGGAAACAGACTGAGAAACCAGAGTAAAAGTTTCTCCTGCAACCCGTTCCCTTTGTGCTAGATGAACGAACGTCTCTCCACATGCTCAGATCTGAGAAATAAGTGTGTGTGAAAGAAGTACTTCACCTAGCTTGTTGGGAACACAAAGTTGCTTTTCACTTGCAAACTCCACTCCATACATATATATTGGGTGGTACTAGCTCCAACTCGGTTTTACAGTGAAAATTTCCGGAACTTCAAACCGGCACTAGGATACAGACTGAGAAACCAGAATAAAAGATTCCCTGCAACCCGTTCCCTTTGTGCTAGATGAACGAAAGTCTCTCCACATGCTCAGTTCTGTGAGATAACGTGTGTGAAAGCCGTCCTTCAACTAGCTTGTTGGGAACACAAAGTTTCTTTTAACTTGCAAACTCTACTCCATACATATATATGGGGAGGTACTAGCTCCAACTCGGTTTTACAGTGAAAACTGAAGGAACATCAAACCGGCACTAGGAAACAGACTGAGAAACCAGAGTAAAAGATTCCCTGCAAGCCGTTCCCTTTGTGCTAGAAGAACGAACGTCTCTCCACATGCTCAGTTCTGAGAGATAAGTGTGTGTGAAAACCGTACGTCAAATAGCTTGTTGGGAACACAAAGTTTCTTTTCAATTGCAAACTCCACTCCATACATATATATGGGGAGGTACTAGCTCCAACTCGGTTTTACAGTGAAAACTTCAGGAACTTCAAACCGGCAGTAGGAAACAGACTGAGAAACCAGAGTAAAAGTTTTTCCTGCAACCCGTTTCCTTTGTGCAAGATGAACAAACGTCTCACCACATGCTCAATTCTGAGAGATAAGTGTGTGTGAAAGAAGTCCTTCACCTAGCTTGTTGGGAACACAAAGTTTCTTATCACTTGCAAACTCCACTCCATACATATATATTGGGTGCTACTAGCTCCAACTCGGTTTTGCAGTGAAAACTTCAGAAACTTCAAACCGGCACTAGGAAACAGGCTGAGAATCCAGAGTAAAAGTTTCTCCTGCAACCCGTTCCCATTGTGCTAGATGACCGAACGTCTCTCCACATGCTCAGTTCTGTGAGATAAGTGTGTGTGAAAGCCGTCCTTCAACTAGCTTGTTGGGAACACGAAGTTTCTTTTCACTTGCAAACTCCAATCCATACATATATATGCGGAGGTACTAGCTCCATCTCGGTTTTAGAGTGAAAACAGCAGGAACTTCAAACCGGCACTAGGAAACAGAGTGAGAATAGAGAGTAAAAGTTTCTCCTGCAACCCGTTCCCTTTGTGCTAGATGAAAGAAACTCTCTCCACATGCTCAGTTCTGAGAGATAAGTGTGTGTGAAAGCCGTCTTTCACCTAGCTTGTTTGGAACACAAAGTTCCTTTTCACTTGCAAACTCCACTCCATACATATATATGGGGAGGTACAAGCTCCAACTTGTTTTTACAGTGAAAACTGCAGGAACTTCAAACCGGCACTAGGAAACATACTGGGAAACCAGAGTAAAAGTACCTCCTCCATCCCGTTCCTTTGTGCTAGATGAACGAACCTCTCCCCACAGGCTGAGTACGGAGAGATAAGTGTGTGTGAAAGCCGTCCTTCACCTAGCTTGTGGGGAACACATAGTTTCTTTTCAATTGCAAACTCCACTCCATACATATAAATGGGGAGGTAATAGCTCCAACTCTGTTTTACAGTGAAAAATGCAGGAACTTCAAACCGGCACTAGGAAACAGATTGAGAACCCAGAGTAAATGTTTCTCCTGCAACCCGTTCTTTGTGCTAGCTGAACGAACGTCTCTCCACATGCTCAGTTCTGAGAGATAAGTGTGTGTGAAATCCGTCCTTCACCTAGCTTGTTTGGAACACAAAGTTCCTTTTCACTTGCAAACTCCACTCCATAAATATATATGGGGAGGTACAAGCTCCACATTGGTTTTACAGTGAAAACTGCAGGAACTTCAAACCGGCACTAGGAAACATACTGGGAAGCCAGAGTAAAAGTATCTCCTCCATCCCGTTCCCTTTGTGCTAGATGAACGAACCTCTCCCCACATGCTGAGTTCAGAGAGATAAGTGTGTGTGAAAGCCGCCTTCACCTAGCTTGTCGGAAACACATAGTTTCTTTTCACTTGCAAACTCCACTCCATACATATAAATGGGGAGGTAATAGCTCCAACTCAGTTTTACAGTGAAAACTGCAGGAACTTCAAACCGGCACTAGGAAACAGATTGAGAACCCAGAGTAAAAGTTTCTCCTGCAACCATTTCCCTTTGAGCTAGATGAACGAAAGTCTCTCCACATGATCAGTTCTGAGAGATAAGTGTGTGTGAAAGCCGTACTTCACCTAGCTTGTTCGGAACACAAAGTTTCTTGTCACTTGCAAACTCCACTCCATACATATAAATGGGGAGGTAATAACCCCAACTCAGTTTTACAGTGAAAACTGCAGGATCTTCAAACCGGGAACAGGACACAGACAGAGAAACCAGAGTAAAATTTTCTCCTGCAACCCGTTCCTTTTGTGCCAGATGAACGAATATATCTCCACATGCTCAGTTCTGAGAGATATGTGTGTGTGAAAGCCGTCCTTCACCTAGCTTTTTGGGAACACAAAGTTTCTTTTCAGATGCAAACTCCACTCCATACATATATATGGGGAGGTACTAGCTCCAACTCGGTTTTACAGTGAAAACTGCAGGAACTTCAAACCGGCAGTAGGAAACAGACTGAGAAACCAGAGTAAAAGTTTCTCCTGCAACCCGTTTCCTTTGTGCTAGATGAACGAACGTCTCTCCACATGCTCAGTTCTGAGAGATAAGTGTGTGTGAAAGAAGTCCTTCACCTAGCTTGTTGGGAACACAAAGTTTCTTATCACTTGCAAACTCCACTCCATACATATATATTGGGTGCTACTAGCTCCAACTCGGTTTTGCAGTGAATACTGCAGGAACTTAAAACCTCCAGTAGGAAACATACTGAGAAACCAGAGTAAAAGTTTCTCCTTCAACCAGTTCCCTTTGTGCTAGCTGAACGAACGTCTCTCCACATGCTCATTTCGGAGAGATAATTGTGTGTGAAAGCCGTCCTTCACCTAGCTTGTTGGAAACACGAAGTTTCTTTTCACTTGCAAACTCCACTCCATACATATATATGCGGAGGTACTAGCTCCAACTCGGTTTTACAGTGAATACTGCAGGAACTTAAAACCTCCAGAAGGAAACATACTGGGAAACCAGAGTAAAAATATCTCCTCCATCCCGTTCCCTTTGTGATAGATGAACGAACCTCTCCCCACAGGCTGAGTTCTGAGAGATAAGTGTGTGTGAAAGCCGTCCTTCACCTAGCTTGTGGGGAACACATAGTTTCTTTTCAATTGCAAACTCCACTCCATACATATAAATGGGGAGGTAATAGCTCCAACTCTGTTTTACAGTGAAAAATGCAGGAACTTCAAACCGGCACTAGGAAACAGATTGAGAACCCAGAGTAAATGTTTCTCCTGCAACCCGTTCTTTGTGCTAGCTGAACGAACGTCTCTCCACATGCTCAGTTCGGAGAGATAATTGTGTGTGAAAGCCCTCCTTCACCTAGCTTGATGGGAACACGAAGTTTCTTTTCACTTGCAAACTCCACTCCATAAATATATATGGGGAGGTACTAGCTCCAACTCGGTTTTACAGTGAAAATAGCAGGAATTTCAAACCGGCACTAGGAAACAGAGTGAGAATAGAGAGTAAAAGTTTCTCCTGAAACCCGTTCCCTTTGTGCTAGATGAACGAACGTCTCTCCACATGCTCAGTTCTGAGAGATAATTGTGTGTGAAAGCCGTCCTTCACCTAGCTTGTTTGGAACACAAAGTTCCTTTTCACTTGCAAACTCCTCTCCATAAATATATATGGGGAGGTACAAGCTCCAAATTGGTTTTACAGTGAAAACTGCAGGAACTTCAAACCGGCACTAGTAAACATACTGGGAAGCCAGAGTAAAAGTATCTCCTCCATCCCGTTCCCTTTGTGCTAGATGAACGAACCTCTCCCCACATGCTGAGTTCTGAGAGATAAGTGTGTGTGAAAGCCGCCTTCACCTAGCTTGTGGGGAACACATAGTTTCTTTTCACTTGCAAACTCCACTCCATACATATAAATCGGGAGGTAATAGCTCCAACTCAGTTTTACAGTGAAAACGTCAGGAACTTCAAACCGGCACTAGGAAACAGATTGAGAACCCAGAGTAAAAGTTTCTCCTGCAACCATTTCCCTTTGTGCTAGATGAACGAACGTCTCTCCACATGCTCAGTTCTGAGAGATAAGTGTGTGTGAAAGCCGTCCTTCACCTAGCTTTTTGGGAACACAAAGTTTCTTTTCAGATGCAAACTCCACTCCATACATATATATGGGGAGGTACTAGCTCCAACTCGATTTTACAGTGAAAACTGCAGGAACTTCAAACCGGCAACAGGAAACAGACTGAGAAACCAGAGTAAAAGTTTCCCCTGCAACCCATTCCCTTTGTGCTAGATGAACGAACGTCTCTCCACATGCTCAGTTCTGAGAGATAAGTGTGTGTGAAAGAAGTCCTTCACCAAGCTTGTTGGGAACACAAAGTTTCTTTTCACTTGCAAACTCCACTCCATACATATATATTGGGTGGTACTAGCTCCAACTCGGTTTTACAGTGAAAACTTTCGGAACTTCAAACCGGCACTAGGAAACAGACTGAGAAACCAGAGTAAAAGATTCCCTGCAACCCGTTCCCTTTGTGCTAGAAGAACGAACGTCTCTCCACATGCTCAGTTCTGAGAGATAAGTGTGTGTGAAAACCGTCCGTCAAATAGATTGTTGGGAACACAAAGTTTCTTTTCACTTGCAAACTCCACTCCATACATATATATGGGGAGGTACTAGCTCCAACTCGGTTTTACAGTGAAAACTTCAGGAACTTCAAACCGGCACTAGGAAACAACTGGGAAACCAGAGTAAAAGTTTCTCCTGCAACACGTTCCCTTTGTGCTAGATGAACGAACGTCTCTCCACATGCTCAGTTCTGAGAGACAAGTGTGTGTGAAAGCCGTCTTTCACCTAGCTTGTTGGGGACACAAAGTTTCTTTTCACTTGCAAACCCCACACCATTCATATATATGGGAATGTACTAGCTCCAACTCGGTTTTACAGTGAAAACTGCAGGAACTTCAAACCGTTACTAGGAAACAGACTGAGAAACCAGAGTAAAAGTTTCTACTGCAACCCGTTCCCTTTGTGCTAGATGAACGAACGTCTCTCCACATGCTCAGTTCTGAGAGTTAAGTGTGTGTGAATTCCATCCTCCACATAGCTTGTTGGGAACACAAAGTTTCTTTTCACTTGCAAACTCCACTCCATACATATATATGTGGAGGTACTAGTTCCAACTCGGTTTTACAGTAAAAACTGCAGGAACTTCAAACCGGCACTAGGAAACAAACTGAGAAACCAGAGTAAAAGTTTCTCCTGCAACCCGTTCCTTTTGTGCTAGATGAACGAACCTATCCCCACATGCTGAGTTCTGACAGATAAGTGTGGGTTAAAGCCGTCCTTCACCTAGCTTGTGGGGAACACATAGTTTCTTTCACTTGCAAACTCCACTTCATATATATATATGGGGAGGTACTAGCTCCAACTCGGATTTACAGTGAAAACTGCAGGAACTTCAAACCGTCACTAGGAAACAGACTGAGAACCCAGAGTAAAAATTTCTCCTTCAACCGGTTCCCATTGTGCTAGATGAACGAACGTCACTCCACATGCTCAGTTCTGAGAAATAAATGTGTGTGAAAGCCGTACTTCACCTAGCTTGTAGGGAACACAAAGTTCCTTTTCGGTTGCAAACTCCACTCCATACATATATATGGGGAGGTACTAGCTCCAACTCGGTTTTACAGTGAAAACTGCAGGAACTTCAAACCGGCAGTAGGAAACATACTGAGAAACCAGGGTAAAAGTTTCTCCTGCAACCCGTTCCCTTTGTGCTACATGAACTCACGTCTCCCCACCTGCTCAGTTCTGAGAGATAAGTGTGTGTGAAAACCGTCCTTCACCTAGCTTGTTGGGAAAAAAAAGTTTCTTTTCAATTGCAATCTCCATTCTATACATATAAATGGGGAGGTTCTAGCTCCAACTCGGATTTACAGTGAAAACTGCAGGAACTTCAAACCGGTAACAGGACACAGAATGAGAAACCAGAGTAAAAGTTTCCCCTGCAACCGTTCCCTTTGTCCTAGATGAACGAATGTATCTCCACATGCTCAATTCTGAGAGATAAGTGTGTGTGAAAGCCGTCCTTCACCTAGCTTTTTGGGAACACAAAGTTTCTTTTCAAATGCAAACTGCACTCCATACATATATATGGGGAGGTACAACTCCAACTCGGTTTTACAGTGAAAACTGCAGGAACTTCAAACCGGAACTAGGAAACATACTGAGAAACCAGAGTAAAAATTTCTCCTGCAACGCGTTCCCTTTCTGCTAGATGAACGATCATCTCTCCACATGCTCAGTTCTGAGAGATATATGTGTGTGAAAGCCGTACTTCACCTAGCTTGTTTTGAACACAAGGCTTCTTTTCACTTGAAAACTCCACTCGATACATATATATGGGGAGGTACTAGCTCCAACTCAGTTTTACAGTGAAAACAGCAGGAACTTCAAACCGGCACTAGGAAACAGACTGAGAAACAAGAGTATATGTTTCTCCTGCAACCCGTTCCATTTGTGCTAGATGAACGAACGTCTCTCCACATGCTCAGTTTTGAGGGGTAAGAGTATTTGAAACTATCCTTCTCCTAGCTTGTTGGGAACACAAAGATGCTTTTCACTTGCAAACCCCACTCCATACATATATATGGGGAAGTACTAGCTCCAACTCGGTTTTACAGTGAAAACTGCAGGAACTTCAAACCGGCAACAGGAAACAGACTGAGAAACCAGAGTAAAAGTTTCTCCTGCAACCCGTTCCCTTTGTGCTAGATGAACGAACGTCTCTCCACATGCTCATTTCTGAGAGATAAGTGTGTGTGAAAGCCGTCCTTCGCCTAAATTTTTGGGAACACAAAGTTCCTTTTGTGTTGCAAACTCCAATCCATACATATAAAAGTGGAGGTACTAGCTCCAACTCGGTTTACAGTGAAAAATGCAGGAACTTCAAACAGGCACTAGGAAACAATCTGGGAAACCAGAGTAAAAGTATCCCCTGCATCCTGCTCCTTTTGTGCTAGATGAACGAACCTATCCCCTCATGCTGAGTTCTGACAGATAAGTGTGTGTGAAAGCCGTTCTTCACCTAGCTTGTGGGGAACACATAGTTTCTTTTCACTTGCAAACTCCACTCCATATATATATATGGGGAGGTACTAGCTCCAACTCGGATTTACAGTGAAAACTGCAGGAATTTCAAACCGGCACTAGGAAACAGACTGAGAAAGCAGAATAAAAATTTCTCCTTCAACACGTTCCCATTGTGCTAGATGAACGAACTTCTCTCCACATGCTCAGTTCTGAGAGTAAATGTGTGTGAAAGCCGTACTTCACATAGCTTGTAGGGAACACAAAGTTCCTTTTCCGTTGCAAACTCCATTCCATACATATATATGGGGAGGTACTAGCTCCAACTCGGTTTTACAGTGATAACTGCAGGAACTTCAAACCGGCAGTAGGAAACATACTGAGAAACCAGGGTAAAAGTTTCTCCTGCACCCCGTTCCCTTTGTGCTAGATGAACGAACGTCTCTCTACATGCTCAGTTCTGAGAGATTATTGTGTGTGAAAGCCGTCCTTCAAATAGCTTGTTGGGAACACAAAGTTTCTTTTCAATTGCAAACTGCGCTCCATACATATATGGGGAGGTACAAGCTCCAAATCTGTTTTACAGGGAAAACTGCAGGAAATTCAAACCGGCACTAGGAAACAGACTGAGAAACCAGAGTAAAAGTTTCTCCTGCAACGCGTTCCCTTTTGCTAGATGAACGATCGTCTCTCCACATGCTCAGTTCTGAGAGATATATGTGTGTGAAAGCCGTACTTCACCTAGCTTGTTTTGAAAACAAAGCTTCTTTTCACTTGAAAACTCCACTCAATACATATATAAGGGGAGGTACTATCTCCAACTCGGTTTTACAGTGAAAACAGCAGGAACTTCAAACCGGCACTAGGAAACAGACTGAGAAACCAGAGTAAATGTTTCTCCTGCAAAACGTTCCCTTTGTGCTAGATGAACGAAAGTCTCTCCACATGCTCAGTTCTGAGGGATAAGTGTATTTGAAAGCCATCCTTCTCCTAGCTTGTTGGGAACACAAAGATGCTATTCACTTGCAAACCCCACTCCATACATATATATGGGGAAGTACTAGCTCCAACTCGGTTTTACAGTGAAAACTGCAGGAACTTCAAACCGGCAGTTGGAAACAGACTGAGAAACCAGAGTAAAAGTTTCCCCTGCAAACCATTCCCTTCGTGCTAGATGAACGAACGTCTCTCCACATGCTCAGTTCTGAGAGATAAGTGTGTGTGAAAGCCGTCATTCACCTAGCTTGTTGGGAACACAAAGTTACTTTTCAATTGCGAACTCCACTCCATACATATATATGGGTAGGTACTAGCTCGAACTCGGTTTTACAGTGAAAACTGCAGGAACTTCAAACCGGCAACAGGAAACAGACTGAGAAACCAGAGTAATAGTTTCTCCTGCAACCCGTTCCCTTTGTGCTAGATGAACGAACGTCTCTCCACATGCTCAGTTCTGAGAGATAAGTGTATGTGAAAGCCGTCCTTCAACTAGCTTGTTGGGAACACAAAGTTTCTTTTCAGTTGCAAACTCCACTCCATAAATATATATGGGGAGGTACTAGCTCCAAATCTTTTTTAGAGTGAAAACTGCAGGAACTTCAAAACGGCAGTTGGAAACAGAATGAGAAAACAGAGTAAAAGTTTCCCCTGCAACCCGTTACCTTTGTGCTAGATGAACGAACGTCTCTCCACATGCTTAGTTCTGAGAGATAAGTGTAAGTGAAAGCCGACCTCCACATAGCTTGTTGGGAACACAAAGTTTCTTTTCACTTGCAAACTCCACTCCATACATATATATTGGGAGGTACTAGCTCCACCTCTGTTTTACAGTGAAAACTGCAGGAAGTTCAAACCGGCACTAGGAATCAGATTGAGAAACCAGAGAAATAGTTTCCCCTGCAACCCGTTCCCCTTTTGCTAGATGAACGAACGTCTCTCCACATGCTCAGTTCTGAGAGATAAGTGTGTGTGAAAGCCGTCCTTCAACTAGCTTGTTGGGAACACAAAGTTTCCTTTCACTTGCAAACTCCACTCCAAACATATAAATGGGGAGGTACTAGCTCCAACTCGGTTTTACAGTGAAAACTGCAGGAACTTCAAACCGGCAGTAGGAAACAGACTGAGAAACCAGAGTAAAAGTTTCTCCTGCAACCCGTTCCGTTTCTGCATGATGAAAGAACGTCTCTCCACATGCTCAGTTCTGAGATATAAGTGTGTGTGAAAGCCGACCTTCACCTAGCTTCTTGGGAACACATAGTTTTTTTTCACTTGCAATATCCACTCCAAACATATATATGGGGAGGTTCTATCTCCAACTCGGTTTTACAGTGAAAACTGCAGGAACTTCAAACCGGCAACAGGGCACAGACTGAGAAACCAGAGTAAAAGTTTCTCCTGCAACCCGTTCCCTTTTTGCCAGATGAACGAAAGTATCTCCACATGCCCAGTTCTGAGAGATAAGTGTGTGTGAAAGCCGTCCTTCACCTAGCTTTTTGGGAACACAAAGTTTCTTTTAAGTTGCAAACTCCACTCCATACATATATATGGTGTGGTACAAGCTCCAACTTGGTTTTACAGTGAAAACTGCAGGAAATTCAAACCGGCAGTAGGAAACAGTCTGAGAAACTAGAGTAAAAGTTTCTCCTGCAACGGGTTCCCTTTGTGCTAGATGAACGAACGTCTCTCCACATGCTCAGTTCTGAGAGATATGTGTGTGTGAAAGCCGTCCTTCACCTAGCTTGTTTTGAACACAAAGCTTCTTTTCGCTTGTAATCTCCACTCCATACATATATATGGGGAGGTACTAGCTCCAACTCGGTTTTAAAGTGAAAACAGCAGGAACTTCAAACCGGCACTAGGAAACAGACTGAGAAAGCAGATTAAATGTTTCTCCTGCAAAACGTTCCCTTTGTGCTAGATGAACGAACGTCTCTCCACATGCTCAGTTCTGAGAGATAAGTGTGTGTGAAAGCCGTCATTCACATAGCTTGTTGGGAACACAAAGTTACTTTTAAATTGCGAACTCCACTCCATACATATATATGAGTAAGTACTAGCTCGAACTCGGTTTTACAGTGAAAACTGCAGGAACTTCAAACCGGCAACAGGAAACAGACTGAGAAACCAGAGTAATAGTTTCTCCTGCAACCCGTTCCCTTTGTGCTAGATGAACGAACGTCTCTCCACATGCTCAGTTCTGAGAGATAAGTGTATGTGAAAGCCGTCCTTCAACTAGCTTTTTGGGAACACAAAGTTTCTTTTCAGTTGCAAACTCCACTCCATAAATATATATGGGGAGGTACTAGCTCCAAATCTTTTTTAGAGTGAAAACTGCAGGAACTTCAAAACGGCAGTTGGAAACAGACTGAGAAACCAGAGTAAAAGTTTCCCCTGCAACCCGTTACCTTTGTGCTAGATGAACGAACGTCTCTCCACATGCTTAGTTCTGAGAGTTAAATGTAAGTGAAAGCCGTCCTCCACATAGCTTGTTGGGAACACAAAGTTTCTTTTCACTTGCAAACTCCACTCCATACATATATATTGGGAGGTACTAGCTCCACCTCTGTTTTACAGTGAAAACTGCAGGAACTTCAAACCGGCACTAGGAATCAGACTGAGAAACCAGAGTAATAGTTTCCCCTGCAACCCGTTCCCCTATTGCTAGATGAACGAACGTCTCTCCACATGCTCAGTTCTAAGAGATAAGTGTGTGTGAAAGCCGTCCTTCAACTAGCTTGTTGGGAACACAAAGTTTCCTTTCACTTGCAAACTCCACTCCAAACATATAAATGGGGAGGTACTAGCTCCAACTCGGTTTTACAGTGAAAACTGCAGGAACTTCAAACCGGCAGTAGGAAACAGACTGAGAAACCAGAGTAAAAGTTTCTCCTGCAACCCGTTCCGTTTCTGCTTGATGAAAGAACGTCTCTCCACATGCTCAGTTCTGAGATATAAATGTGTGTGAAAGCCGTCCTTCACCTAGCTTCTTGGGAACACATAGTTTTTTTTCACTTGCAATATCCACTCCAAACATATATATGGGGAGGTTCTATCTCCAACTCGGTTTTACAGTGAAAACTGCAAGAACTTCAAACCGGCAACAGGGCACAGACTGAGAAACCAGAGTAAAAGTTTCTCCTGCAACCCGTTCCCTTTTTGCCAGATGAACGAAAGTATCTCCACATGCCCAGTTCTGAGAGATAAGTGTGTTTGAAAGCCGTCCTTCACCTAGCTTTTTGGGAACACAAAGTTTCTTTTAAGTTGCAAACTCCACTCCATACATATATATGGTGTGGTACAAGCTCCAACTTGGTTTTACAGTGAAAACAGCAGGAACTTCAAACCGGGACTAGGAAACAGACTGAGAAAGCAGAGTAAATGATTCTCCTGCAAAACGTTCCCTTTGTGCTAGATGAACGAACGTCTCTCCAAATGCTCAGTTCTGAGAGATAAGTGTATTTAAAAGCCGTCCTTCTCCTAGCTTGTTGGGAACACAAAGATTCTTTTCACTTGCAAACTCCACTCCATATATATATATGGGGAAATAATAGCTCCAACTCGGTATTACAGTGAAAACTGCAGGATCTTCAAACCGGCACTAGGAAACCGACTGAGAAAGCAGAATAAAAGTTTCTCCTGCACCCCGATCCCTTTGTGCTAGATGAACGAACGTCTCTCTACATGCTCAGTTCTGAGAGATTATTGTGTGTGAAAGCCGTCCTTCACATAGCTTGTTGGGAACACAAAGTTTCTTTTCAATTGCAAACTCCACTCCATACATATATATGGGTAGGTACTAGTTCCAACTCGGTTTTACAGTAAAAACTGCAGGAACTTCAAACCGGCACTAGGAAACAAACTGAGAAACCACATTAAATTTTCTCCTGCAATCCGTTCCCTTTGTGCTAGAGGAACGAACGTCTCTCCACATGCTCAGTTCTGAGAGATAAGTGTGTGTGAAAGCCGTACTTCGCCTAAATTTTTGGGAACACAAAGTTCCATTTGAGTTGCAAACTCCAATCCATACATATAAAAGTGGAGGTACTACCTCCTACTCGGTTTTACAGTGAAAAATGCAGGAACTTCAAACCGGCACTAGGAAACAAACTGGGAAACCAGAGTAAAAGTATCTCCTGCATCCTGCTCCTTTTGTGCTAGATGAACGAACCTATCCCCACATGCTGAGTTCTGACAGATAAGTGTGTGTGAAAGCCGTCCTTCACCTAGCTTGTGGAGAACACATAGTTTCTTTCACTTGCAAACTCCACTCCATATATATATATGGGGAGTTACTAGCTCCAACTCGGATTTACAGTGAAAACTGCAGGAATTTCAAACCGGCACTAGGAAACAGACTGAGAACCCAGAGTAAAAATTTCTCCTTCAACCCGTTCCCATTGTGCTAGATGAACGAACGTCACCCCACATGCTCAGTTCTGAGAGATAAATGTGTGTGAAAGCCGTACTTCACCTAGTTTGTAGGGAACACAAAGTACCTTCTCGGTTGCAAACTCCACTCCATACATATATATGGGGAGGTACTAGCTCCAACTCGGTTTTACAGTGAAAACTGCAGGAACTTCAAACCGGCAGTAGGAAACATACTGAGAAACCAGGGTAAAAGTTTCTCCTGCAACCCGTTCCCTTTGTGCTAGATGAACTCACGTCTCCCCACCTGCTCAGTTTTGAGAGATAAGTGTGTATGAAAGCCGTGCTTCACCTAGCTTGTTGGGAAAAAAAAGTTTCTCTTCAATTGCAATCTCCATTCTATACATATAAATGGGGAGGTTCTAGCTCCAATTCGGATTTACAGTGAAAACTGCAGGAACTTCAACCCGGTAACAGGACACATAATGAGAAACCAGAGTAAAAGTTTCCCCTGTAACCGTTCCCTTTGTCCTAGATGAACGAATGTATCTCCACATGCTCAAATCTGAGAGATAAGTGTGTGTGAAAGCCGTCCTTCACCTAGCTTTTTGGGAACACAAAGTTTCATTTCAATTGCAAACTGCACTCCATACATATATATGGGGAGGTACAAGCTCCAACTCGGTTTTACAGTGAAAACGGCAGGAACTTCAAACCGGCACTAGGAAACAAACTGAGAAACCACATTAAATTTTCTCCTGCAATCCGTTCCCTTTGTGCTAGAGGAACGAACGTCTTTCCACATGCTCAGTTCTGAGAGATAAGTGTGTGTGAAAGCCGTACTTCGCCTAAATTTTTGGGAACACAAAGTTCCTTTTGAGTTGCAAACTCCAATCCATACATATAAAAGTGGAGGTACTACCTCCTACTCGGTTTTACAGTGAAAAATGCAGGAACTTCAAACCGGCACTAGGAAACAAACTGGGAAACCAGAGTAAAAGTATCTCCTGCATCCTGCTCCTTTTGTGCTAGATGAACGAACCTATCCCCACATGCTGAGTTCTGACAGATAAGTGTGTGTGAAAGCCGTCCTTCACCTAGCTTGTGGAGAACACATAGTTTCTTTCACTTGCAAACTCCACTCCATATATATATATGGGGAGTTACTAGCTCCAACTCGGATTTACAGTGAAAACTGCAGGAATTTCAAACCGGCACTAGGAAACAGACTGAGAACCCAGAGTAAAAATTTCTCCTTCAACCCGTTCCCATTGTGCTAGATGAACGAACGTCACCCCACATGCTCAGTTCTGAGAGATAAATGTGTGTGAAAGCCGTACTTCACCTAGTTTGTAGGGAACACAAAGTACCTTTTCGGTTGCAAACTCCACTCCATACATATATATGGGGAGGTACTAGCTCCAACTCGGTTTTACAGTGAAAACTGCAGGAACTTCAAACCGGCAGTAGGAAACATACTGAGAAACCAGGGTAAAAGTTTCTCCTGCAACCCGTTCCCTTTGTGCTAGATGAACTCACGTCTCCCCACCTGCTCAGTTTTGAGAGATAAGTGTGTATGAAAGCCGTGCTTCACCTAGCTTGTTGGGAAAAAAAAGTTTCTCTTCAATTGCAATCTCCATTCTATACATATAAATGGGGAGGTTCTAGCTCCAATTCGGATTTACAGTGAAAACTGCAGGAACTTCAACCCGGTAACAGGACACATAATGAGAAACCAGAGTAAAAGTTTCCCCTGTAACCGTTCCCTTTGTCCTAGATGAACGAATGTATCTCCACATGCTCAAATCTGAGAGATAAGTGTGTGTGAAAGCCGTCCTTCACCTAGCTTTTTGGGAACACAAAGTTTCATTTCAATTGCAAACTGCACTCCATACATATATATGGGGAGGTACAAGCTCCAACTCGGTTTTACAGTGAAAACGGCAGGAACTTCAAACCGGAACTAGGAAACATACTGAGAAACCAGAGTAAAAATTTCTCCTGCAACGTGTTCCCTTTCTGCTAGATGAACGATCGTCTCTCCACATGCTCAGTTCTGAGAGATATATGTGTGTGAAAGCTGTACTTCACCTAGCTTGTTTTGAACACAAGGCTTCTTTTCACTTGAAAACTCCACTCGATAGATATATATGGGGAGGTACTAGCTCCAACTCGGTATTACAGTGAAAACTTCCGGAACTTCAAACCGGCACTAGGAAACAGACTGAGAAACCAGAGTAAAAGTATCTCCTGCAACCCGTTCCCTTTGTGCTAGCTGAACGAACGTCTCTCCACATGCTCAGTTCTGAGGGATAAGTGTATTTGAAAGCATCCTTCTCCTAGCTTGTTGGGAACACAAAGATGCATTTCACTTGCAATCCCCACTCCATACATATATATGGGGAAGTACTAGCTCCAACTCGGTTTTACAGTGAAAACTGCAGGAACTTCAAACCGGCAACAGGAAACAGACTGAGAAACCAGAGTAAAAGTTTCTCCTGCAACCCGTTCCCTTTGTGCTAGATGAGCGAACGTGTCTCCACATGCTCAGTTCTGAGAGTTAAGTGTGTGTGAATTCCGTCCTCCACATAGCTTGTTGGGAACACAAAGTTTCTTTTCACTTGCAAACTCCACTCCATACATATATATGGGGAGGTACTAGTTCCAACTCGGTTTTACAGTAAAAACGCAGGAAATTCAAACCGGCACTAGGAAACAAACTGAGAAACCAGAGTAAAAGTTTCTCCTGCAACCCGTTCCATTTGTGCTAGAGGAACGAACGTCTCTCCACATGCTCATTTCTGAGAGATAAGTGTGTGTGAAAGCCGTCCTTCACCTAAATTTTTGGGAACACAAAGTTCCTTTTGAGTTGCAAACCCCAATCCATACATATAAAAGTTTAGGTACTAGCTCCAACTCGGTTTTACAGTGAAAAATGCAGGAACTTCAAACCGGCACTAGGAAACAAACTGGGAAACCAGAGTAAAAGTATCTCCTGCATCCTGCTCCTTTTGTGCTAGATGAACGAACCTATCCCCACATGCTGAGTTCTGACAGATAAGTGTGTGTGAAAGCCGTCCTTCACCTTGCTTGTGGGGAACACATAGATTCTTTTCACTTGCCAACTCCACTCCATATATATATATGGGGAGGTACTAGCTCCAACTCGGATTTACAGTGAAAACTGCAGGAATTTCAAAACGGCACTAGGAAACAGACTGAGAACCCAGAGTAAAAATTTCTCCTTCAACACGTTCCCATTGTGCTAGATGAACGAACGTCTCTCCACATGCTCAGTTCTGAGAGATAAATGTGTGTGAAAGCCGTACTTCACCTAGTTTGTAGGGAACACAAAGTACCTTTTCGGTTGCAAACTCCACTCCATACATATATATGGGGAGGTACTAGCTCCAACTCGGTTTTACAGTGAAAACTGCAGGAACTTCAAACCGGCAGTAGGAAACAGACTGAGAAACCAGGGTAAAAGTTTCTCCTGCAACCCGTTCCCTTTGTGCTAGATGAACTCACGTCTCCCCACCTGCTCAGTTCTGAGAGATAAGTGTGTATGAAAGCCGTGCTTCACCTAACTTGTTGGGAAAAAAAAGTTTCTTTTCAATTGCAACCTCCATTCTATACATATAAATGGGGAGGTTCTAGCTCCAACTCGGATTTACAGTGAAAACTGCAGGAACTTCAAACCGGTAACAGGACACATAATGAGAAACCAGAGTAAAAGTTTCCCCTGTAACCGTTCCCTTTTTCCTAGATGAACGAATGTATCTCCACATGCTCAAATCTGAGAGATAAGTGTGTGTGAAAGCCGTCCTTCACCTAGCTTTTTGGGAACACAAAGATTCATTTCAATTGCAAACTGCACTCCATACATATATATGGGGAGGTACAAACTCCAACTCGGTTTTACAGTGAAAACTGCAGGAACTTCAAACCGGAACTAGGAAACATACTGAGAAACCAGAGTAAAAATTTCTCCTGCAACGCGTTCCCTTTCTGCTAGATGAACGATCGTCTCTCCACATGCTCAGTTCTGAGAGATATATGTGTGTGAAAGCCGTACTTCACCTAGCTTGTTTTGAACACAAGGCTTCTTTTCAATTGAAAACTCCACTCGATAGATATATATGGGGAAGTACTAGCTCCAACTCGGTTTTACAGTGAAAACAGCAGGAACTTCAAACCGGCACTAGGAAACAGACTGAGAAACCAGAGTAAAAGTTTCTCCTGCAACCCGTTCCCTTTGTGATAGCTGAACGAACGTCTCTCCACATGCTCAGTTCTGAGGGATAAGTGTATTTGAAAGCATCCTTCTCCTAGCTTGTTGGGAACACAAAGATGCTTTTCACTTGCAAACCCCACTCCATACATATATATGGGTAAGTACTAGCTCCAACTCGGTTTTACAGTGAAAACTGCAGGAACTTCAAACCGGCAACAGGAAACAGACTGAGAAACCAGAGTAAAAGTTTCTCCTGCAACCCGTTCCCTTTGTGCTAGATGAACGAACGTCTCTCCACATGCTCAGTTCTGAGAGTTAAGTGTGTGTGAATTCCGTCCTCCACATAGCTTGTTGGGAACACAAAGTTTCTTTTCACTTGCAAACTCCAATCCATACATATATATGGGGAGGTACTAGTTCCAACTCGGTTTTACAGTAAAAACTGCAGGAAATTCAAACCGGCACTAGGAAACAAACTGAGAAACCAGAGTAAAAGTTTCTCCTGCAACCCGTTCCATTTATGCTAGAGGAACGAACGTCTCTCCACATGCTCATTTCTGAGAGATAAGTGTGTGTGAAAGCCGTCCTTCGCCTAAATTTTTGGGAACACAAAGTTCCTTTTGAGTTGCAAACCCCAATCCATACATATAAAAGTGGAGGTAATAGCTCCAACTCGGTTTTACAGTGAAAAATGCAGGAAATTCAAACCGGCACTAGGAAACAAACTGGGAAACCAGAGTAAAAGTATCTCCTGCATCCTGCTCCTTTTGTGCTAGATGAACGAACCTATCCCCACATGCTGAGTTCTGACAGATAAGTGTGTGTGAAAGCCGTCCTTCACCTTGCTTGTGGGGAACACATAGATTCTTTTCACTTGCAAACTCCACTCCATATATATATATGGGGAGGTACTAGCTCCAACTCGGATTTACAGTGAAAACTGCAGGAATTTCAAACCGGCACTAGGAAACAGACTGAGAACCCAGAGTAAAAATTTCTCCTTCAACACGTTCCCATTGTGCTAGATGAACGAACGTCTCTCCACATGCTCAGTTCTGAGAGATAAATGTGTGTGAAAGCCGTACTTCACCTAGCTTGTAGGGAACACAAAGTTCCTTTTCGGTTGCAAACTCCATTCCATACATATATATGGGGAGGTACTAGCTCCAACTCGGTTTTACATTGATAAATGCAGGAACTTCAAACCGGCAGTAGGAAACATACTGAGAAACCAGGGTAAAAGTTTCTGCTGCACCCGTTCCCTTTGTGCTAGATGAACGAACGTCTCTCTACATGCTCAGTTCTGAGAGATTATTGTGTGTGAAAGCCGTCCTTCACCTAGCTTGTTGGGAACACTAAGTTTCTTTTCAATTGCAAAGTGCACTCCATATATATATATGGGGAGGTACAAGCTCCAACTCGGTTTTACAGTGAAAACTGCAGGAACTTCAAACCGGCACTAGGAAAGAGACTGAGAAACCAGAGTAAAAATTTCTCCTGCAACGCGTTCCCTTTCTGCTAGATGAACGATCGTGTCTCCACATGCTCATTTCTGAGAGATATATGTGTGTGAAAGCCGTACTTCACCTAGCTTGTTTTGAAAACAAAGCTTCTTTTCACTTGAAAACTCCACTCGATACATATATAAGGGGAGGTACTAGCTCCAACTCGGTTTTACAGTGAAAACAACAGGAACTTCAAACCGGCACTAGGAAACAGACTGAGAAACCAGAGTAAATGTTTCTCCTGCAAAACGTTCCCTTTGTGCTAGATGAACGAACGTCTCTCCACATGCTCAGTTCTGAGGGATAAGTTTATTTGAAAGCCATCCTTCTCCTAGCTTGTTGGGAACACAAAGATGCTTTTCATTTGCAAACCCCACTCCATACATATATAGTGGGAGGTACTAGCTCCATCTCGGTTTTACAGTCAAAACTGCAGGAACTTCAAACCGGCACTAGGACACAGACTGAGAAACCAGAGTAAAAGTTTCTCCTGCAACCCTTTCCCTTTGTGCTACATGAACGAACCTCTCCCACTTGCTGAGTTCTGAGAGATAAGTGTTTGTGAAAGCCGTCCTTCACCTAGCTTGTTGGGAACACATAGTTTCTTTTCACTTGCAATCTCCACTCCATACATAAATATGGGGAGGTTCTAGCTCCAACTCGGTTTTACAGTGAAAACTTCAGGAACTTCAAACCGGCAGTAGGAAATAGACTGAGAAACCAGAGTAAAAGTTTCTCCTGCAACCCGTTCCCTTTGTGCTAGATGAACGAACGTCTCTCCACATGCTCAGTTTTGAGAGGTAAGTGTGTGTGAAAGCCTTACTTCACCTAGCTTGTTGGGAACACAAAGTTTCTTTTTACATGCAAACACCACTCCATTCATATATATGCTGAGGTACTAGCTCCAATCGGTTTTACAGTGAAAACTGCAGGAACTTCAAACCGGCAGCAGGAAACAGACTGAGAAACCAGAGTAAAAATTTCTCCTGCAACCCGTTCCGTTTCTGCTAGATGAACGAACGTTTCTGCAAATGCTCAGTTCTGAGTTATAAGTGTGTGTGAAAGCCGTCCTTCACCAAGCTTGTTGGGAACACAAAGTTTCTTGTCACTTGCAAACTCCACTCCATACATATATACAGTGAGGTTCTAGCTCCAACTGTGTTTTACAGTGAAAACTGCAGGAACTTCAAACCGGCACTAGGAAACAGACTGAGAAACCAGAGTAAAAGTTTCTCCTGCAACCCGTTCCCTTTGTGCTAGATGAACGAACGTCTCCCCACATGCTCAGTTCTGAGAGATAAGTGTGTGTGAAAGCCGTCCTCCACATAGCTTGTTGGGAACACAAAGTTTCTTTTCACTTGCAAACCCCACTCCATACATATATATGGGGAGGTTCTAGCTCCAACTCGGGTTTACAGTGAAAAATGCAAGAAATACTAACCGGCACTTGGAAACAGACTGAGAAACCAGGGTAAATTTTCTCCTGCAACCCGTTCCCTTTGTGCTAGATGAACGAACGTCTCTCCACATGCTCAGTTCTGAGAGATAAGTGTGTGTGAAAGCCGTCCTTCACCTAGCTTTTTGGGAACACAAAGTATCTTTTCAGATGCAAACTCCACTCCATACATATATATGGGGAAATACTAGATCCAACTCGGTTTTACAATGAAAACTGCAGGAAATTCAAACCGGCACTAGGAAACAGACTGAGAAACCAGAGTAAAAGTTTCTCCTGCAACCAGTTCCCTTTGTGCTAGATGAACGAACTTCTCTCCACATGCTCATTTCTGAGAGATAAGTGTGTGTGAAACCCGTCCTTCACCTAGCTTGTTGGGAACACATAGTTTCTTTTCACTTGCAAACACCACTCCATACATACATATGGGGAGGTACTAGCTCCAACTCGGTTTTACAGTGAAAACTGCAGGAACTTCAAACCGGCAACAGGAAACAGACTGAGAAACCAGAGTAAAAGTTTCTCCAGCAACCCGTTCCCTTTGTGCTAGATGAACGCACGTCTCCGAATCTGCTCAGTTCTGAGAGATAAGTGTGTGTGAAAGCCGTCCTTCACCTAGCTTGTTGGGAACACATAGTTTCTTTTCACTTGCAATATCCACTCCAAACATATATATGGGGAGGTTCGATCTCCAACTCGGTTTTACAGTGAAAACTGCAGGAACTTCAAACCGGCAACAGGGCACAGACTGAGAAACCAGAGTAAAAGTTTCTCCTGCAACCAGTTCCCTTTTTGCCAGATGAACGAAAGTATCTCCACATGCCCAGTTCTGAGAGATAAGTGTGTGTGAAAGCCGTTCTTCACCTAGCTTTTTGGGAACACAAAGTTTCTTTTAAGTTGCAAACTCCACTCCATACATATATATGGTTTGGTACAAGCTCCAACTTGGTTTTACAGTGAAAACTGCAGGAAATTCAAACCGGCAGTAGGAAAAAGACTGAGAAACTAGAGTAAAAGTTTCTCCTGCAAAGGGTTCCCTTTGTGCTAGATGAACGAACGTCTCTCCACATGCTCAGTTCTGAGAGATATGTGTGTGTGAAAGCCGTCCTTCACCTAGCTTGTTTTGAACACAAAGCTTCTTTTCTCTTGTAATCTCCACTCCATACATATATATGGGGAGGTACTAGCTCCAAATCGGTTTTACAGTGAAAACAGCAGGAACTTCAAACCGGCACTAGGAAAGAGACTGAGAAAGCAGAATAAAAGTTTCTCCTGCACCCCGTTCCCTTTGTGCTAGATTAACGAACGTCTCTCTACATGCTCAGTTCTGAGAGATAAGTGTATTTAAAAGCCGTCCTTCTCCTAGCTTGTTGGGAACACAAAGATTCTTTTCACTTGCAAACTCCACTCCATACATATATATGGGGAAATACTAGCTCCAACTCGGTTTTACAGTGAAAACTGCAGGATCTTCAAACTGGCACTAGGAAACAGACTGAGAAAGCAGAGTAAAAGTTTCTCCTGCACCCCGTTCCCTTTGTGCTAGATGAACGAAAGTCTCTCTACATGCTCAGTTCTGAGAGATTATTGTGTGTGAAAGCCGTCCTTCACCTAGCTTGTTGGGAACACAAAGTTTCTTTTCAATTGCAAACTCCACTCCATACATATATATTGGGAGGTACTAGGTCCAAATCGGTTTTACAGTGAAAACTGCAGGAACTTCAAACCGGCAACAGGAAACAGACTGAAAAACCAGGGTAAAAGTTTCTCCTGCAAACCGTTCCCTTTGTGCTAGATGAAGGAACGTCTCTCCACATGCTCAGTTTTGAGAGATAAGTGTGTGTGAAAGCCTTCCTTCAAATAGCTTGTTGGTAACACAAAGTTTCTTTTCAGGTGCAAACTCCATTCTATACATATATATGGGGAGGTACTAGCTCCAAATCTTTTTTACAGTGAAAACTGCAGGAACTTCAAACTGGCAGTAGGAAACAGACTGAGAAACCAGAGTAAAAGTTTCTCCTGCCACCCGTTCCCTTTGTGGTAGATGAACGAACGTCTCTCCAAATGCTCAGTTCTGAGAGATACGTGTGTGTGAAAGCCGTTCTTCGCCTAACTTTTTGGGAACACAAAGTTTCTTTTCACTTGCAAACACCACTCCATACATATATATGGGGAGGTACTAGCTCCAACTCGGTTTACAGTGAAAACTGCAGGAACTTCAAACCGGCAACAGGAAACAGACTGAGAAACCAGAGTAAAAGTTTCTCCAGCAACCCGTTCCCTTTGTGCTAGATGAACGCACGTCTCCGCATCTGCTCAGTTCTGAGAGATAAGTGTGTGTGAAAGCCGTCCTTCACCTAGATTGTTGGGAAAACAAAGTTTCTTTTCAATTGCAATCTCCACTCCATACATATAAATGGGGAGGTTCTAGCTCCAACTCGGTTTTACAGTGAAAACTGCAGGAACTTCAAACCGGTAAAAGGACACAGAATGAGAAACCAGAGTAAAACTTAACCCTGCAACCGTTCACTTTGACCCAGATGAACGAATGTATCTCCACATGCTCAATTCTGAGAGATAAGTGTGTGTGAAAGCCGTCCTTCACCTAGCTTTTTGGGAACACAAAGTTTCTTTTCAACTGCAAACTGCACTCCATACATATATATGGGGAGGTACAAGCTCCAACTCGGTTTTACAGTGAAAACTGCAGGAAATTCAAACCGGCACTAGGAAACAGACTGAGAAACCATAGTAAAAATTTCTCCTGCAACGCGTTCCCTTTCTGCTAGATGAAAGAACGTCTCTCCACATGCTCAGGTCTCAGAGATAAGTGTGTGTGAAATACGTTCTTCACCTAGTTTGTTGGGAACACAAAGTTTCTTTTAAGTTGCAAACTCCACTCCATAAATATATATGGGGAGGTACTAGCTCCAAATCTTTTTTAGAGTGAAAACTGCAGGAAATTCAAACCGGCACTAGGAAACATACTGAGAAACAATAGTAAAAGTTTCTCCTGCAACCCGTTCCAATTGTGCTAGATGAACGAACGTCTCTCCACATGCTTAGTTCTGAGAGATAAGTGTAAGTGAAAGCCGTCCTCCACATAGCTTGTTGGGAACACAAAGTTTCTTTTCACTTGCAAACTCCACTCCATACATATATAGTGGGAGGTACTAGCTCCATCTCGGTTTTACAGTCAAAACTGCAGGAACTTCAAACCGGCACTAGGACACAGACTGAGAAACCAGAGTAAAAGTTTCTCCTGCAACCCTTAACCTTTGTGCTAGATGAACGAACCTCTCCCACTTGTTGAGTTCTGAGAGATAAGTGTGTGTGAAAGCCGTCCTTCACCTAGCTTGTTGGGAACACATAGTTTCTTTTCACTTGCAAACTCCACTCCATACATAAATATGGGGAGGTTCTAGCTCCAACTCGGTTTTACAGTGAAAACTTCAGGAACTTCAAACCGGCAGTAGGAAATAGACTGAGAAACCAGAGTAAAAGTTTCTCCTGCAACCCGTTCCCTTTGTGCTAGATGAACGAACGTCTCTCCACATGCTCAGTTTTGAGAGGTAAGTGTGTGTGAAAGCCTTACTTCACCTAGCTTGTTGGGAACACAAAGTTTCTTTTTACATGCAAACACCACTCCATTCATATATATGCTGAGGTACTAGCTCCAATCGGTTTTACAGTGAAAACTGCAGGAACTTCAAACCGGCAGTAGGAAAAAGACTGAGAAACCAGAGTAAAAGTTTCTCCTGCAACCCGTTCCGTTTCTGCTAGATGAACGAACGTCTCTCCAAATGCTCAGTTCTGAGATATAAGTGTGTGTGAAAGCCGTCCTTCACCTAGCTTGTTGGGAACACAAAGTTTGTTGTCACTTGCAAACTCCACTCCATACATATATACAGGGAGGTTCTAGCTCCAACTGGGTTTTACAGTGAAAACTGCAGGAACTTCAAACCGGCACTAGGAAACAGACTGAGAAACCAGAGTAAAAGTTTCTCCTGCAACCCGTTCCCTTTGTGCTAGATGAACGAACGTCTCCCCACATGCTCAGCTCTGAGAGATAAGTGTGTGTGAAAGCCGTCCTCCACATAGCTTGTTGGGAACACAAAGTTTCTTTTCACTTGCAAACCCCACTCCATACATATATATGGGGAGGTTCTAGCTCCAACTCGGTTTTACAGTGAAAAATGCAAGAAATACTAACCTGCACTTGGAAACAGTCTGAGAAACCAGGGTAAATTTTCTCCTGCAACCCGTTCCCTTTGTGCTAGATGAACGAACGTCTCTCCACATGCTCAGTTCTGAGAGACAATTGTGTGTGAATGTCGTCCTTCACCTAGCTTGTTGGGAACAGAAAGTTCCTTTTCACTTGCAAACTCCACTCCATACTTATATATGGGGAGGTACTAGCTCCAACTCGGTTTTACAGTGAAAACTGCAGGAACTTCAAACCGGCAGTAGGAAACAGACTGAGAAACCAGGGTAATAGTTTCTCCTGCAAACCGTTCCCTTTGTGCTAGATGAACGAACGTCTCTCCACATGCTCAGTTCTGAGAGGTAAGTGTGTGTGAAAGCCTTACTTCACCTAGCTTGTTGGGAACACAAAGTTTCTTTTTACATGCAAACACCACTCCATTCATATATATGCTGAGGTACTAGCTCCAATCGGTTTTACAGTGAAAACTGCAGGAACTTCAAACCAGCAGTAGGAAACAGACTGAGAAACCAGAGTAAAAGTTTCTCCTGCAACCCGTTCCGTTTCTGCTAGATGAACGAAAGTCTCTCCAAACGCTCAGTTCTGAGAGATAAGTGTGTGTGAAAGCCGTCCTTCACCTAGCTTGTTGGGAACACAAAGTTTCTTGTCACTTGCAAACTCCACTCCATACATATATACAGGGAGGTTCTAGCTCCAACTGGGTTTTACAGTGAAAACTGCAGGAACTTCAAACCGGCAACAGGACACAGACTCAGAAACCAGAATAAAAGATTCACGTGCAACCCGTTCCCTTTGTGCCAGATGAACGAAGGTATCTCCACATGCTCAGTTCTGAGAGATAAGTGTGTGTGAAATCCGTTCTTCATCTAGCTTGTTGGGAACACAAAGTTTCTTTTCACTTGCATACTCCACTCCATACATATATATGGGGAGGTACTAGCTCCAACTCGGTTTTACAGTGAAAACTGCAGGAACTTCAAACCGGCAGTAGGAAACAGACTGAGAAACCAGAGTAAAAGTTTCTCCTGCATCCCGTTCCATTTCTGCTAGATGAACGAACGTCTCTCCAAATGCTCAGTTCTGAGAGATAAGTGTGTGTGAAAGCCGTCCTTCACCTAGCTTGTTGGGAACACAAAGTTTCTTGTCACTTGCAAACTCCACTCCATACATATATACAGGGAGGTTCTAGCTCCAACTGGGTTTTACAGTGAAAACTGCAGGAACTTCAAACCGGCAACAGGACACAGACTGAGAAACCAGAGTAAAAGTTTCTCCTGCAATCCGTTCCCTTTGTGCCAGATGAATGAATGTATCTCCACATGCTCAGTTCTGAGAGATAAGTGTGTGTGAAAGCCGTCCTTCAACTAGCTTTTTGGGAACACAAAGTATCTTTTCAGATGCAAACTCCACTCCATAAATATATATGGGGAAATACTAGCACCAACTCGATTTTACAGTGAAAACTGCAGGAACTTCAAACCGGCACAAGGAAACAGACTGAGAAACCAGAGTAAATGTTTCTCCTGCAACCCTTTCCCTTTGTGCTAGATGAAAGAACGTCTCTCCACATGCTCAGTTCTGAGGGATAAGGGTATTTGAAAGCCGTCCTTCACCCAGCATGTTGGGAAAACAAAGTTTCTTTTCACTTGCAATCTCCACTCCATACATATATATGGGGAGGTACTAGCTTCAACTCGGTTTTACAGTGAAAACTGCAGGAACTTCAAACCGGCACTAGGAAACAGACTGAGAAAGCAGATTAAAAGTTTCTCCTGCAACCCATTCCCTTTGTGCTAGATGAACGAACGTCTCTCCACATGCTCAGTTCTGAGAGATAAGTGTGTGTGAAAGCCATACTTCATTTAGCTTGTTGGGAACACAAAGTTCCTTTTCACTTGCAAAATCCACTCCATACATATATTTGGGGAGGTACTATCTGCAACTCGGTTTTACAGTGAAAACTGCAGGAAATTCAAACCGGCAGTAGGAAATATACTGAGAAAGCAGGGTAAAAGTTTCTCCTGCAACCCGTTCCCTTTGTGCTACATGAACGAACTTCTCCCCACATGCTCTGTTCTGAGAGATAAATGTGTTTGAAAGACGTCCTTCACCTAGCTTGTTAGGAACACATAGTTTCTTTTCACTTGCAAACTCCAATCCATACATATATATGGGGAGGTACTAGCTCCAACTCGGTTTTACAGTGAAAACGGAAGGAACTTCAAAAAGGCACTAGGAAACAGACTGAGAAACCAGAGTAATAGTTTCCACTGCAACCCGTTCCCTTTGTGCTACATGAACGAACGTCTCTCCACATGCTCAGTTCTGAGAGATAAGTGTGTGTGAAAGCCGTCCTTCACCTAGCTTGTTGGGAACACAAAGATTCTTTTCACTTGCAAACTCCACTCCATACATATATATGGGGTGGCACTAGCTCCAACTCTGTTTTACAGTGAAAACTTCAGGAATTTCAAAACGGCACTATGAAACAGACTGAGAAACCAGAGTAAAAGTCACCCCTGCAACCCGTTCCCTTTGTGCTAGATGAACGAACGTCTCTCCACATTCTCATTTCTGAGAGATAATTGTGTGTGAAAACCGTCCTTCACCTAGCTTGTTGGGAACATAAAAGTTTCCTTTCACTTGCAAACTCCACTCCAAACATATAAATGGGGAGGTACTAGCTCCAACTCGGTTTTACAGTGAATATATCAGGAACTTCAAACCGGCAGTAGGAATCAGACTGAGAAACCAGAGTAAAAGTTTCTCCTGCAACCGGTTCCGTTTCTGCTAGATGAAAGAACGTCTCTCCACATGCTAAGTTCTGAGAGATAATTGTGTGTGAAAGCCGTCCTTCACCTAGCTTTTTGGGAACACAAAGTTTCTTTTCAGTTGCAAACTCCACTCCATACATATATATGGGGAGGTACTAGCTCCAACTCCGTTTTACGGTGAAAACTGCAGGAACTTCAAACAGGCACTAGGAAACAGACTGAGAAACCAGAGTAAAAGTTTCTCCTGCAACCCGTTCCCTTTGTGCTAGATGAACGAACGTCTCTCCACATGCTCAGATCTGAGAGATAAGTGTGTGTGAAAGCCGTCCTCCACATAGCTTGTTGGGAACACAAAGTTTCTTTTCACTTGCAAACCCCACTCCATACATATATATGGGGAGTTTCTAGCTCCAACTCGGTTTTTCAGGAAAAATGCAAGAAATACTAAACGGCACTTGGAAACAGACTGAGAAACCAGGGTAAAGTTTCTCCTGCAACCCGTTCCCTTTGTGCTAGATGAACGAACGTCTCTCCACATGCTCAGTTCTGAGAGATAAGTGTGTGTGAAAGCCGTCAATCACCTAGCTTGTTGGGAACACAAAGTTTCTTTTCAGTTGCAAACTCCACTCCATAAATATATATGGGGAGGTACTAGCTCCAAATCATTTTTAGAGTGAAAACTGCAGGAACTTCAAACCGGCAGTTGGAAAAAGACTGAGAAACCAGAGTAAAAGTTTCTCCTGCAACCCGTTCAATTTGTGCTAGATGAACGAACGTCTCTCCACATGCTCAGTTCTGAGAGGTAAGTGTGTTTGAAACCCGTCCTTCACTTAGCTTGTTGGGAACACAAAGTTTCTTTTCACTTGCAAACCCCACTCCATACATATATATGGGGAGGTACTAGCTCCAACTCGGTTTTACAGTGAAAACTGAAGGAACTTCAAACCGGCACTAGGAAACATACTGAGAAACCAGAGTAAAAGTTTCTCCTGCAAACCGTTCCCTTTGTGCTAGATGAACGAACGTCTCTCCACATGCTTAGTTCTGAGAGATAAGTGTAAGTGAAAGCCGTACTCCACATAGCTTGTTGGGAACACAAAGTTTCTTTTCACTTGCAAACTTCACTCCATACATATATATTGGGAGGTACTGGCTCCATCTCGGTTTTACAGTGAAAACTGCAGGAACTTCAAACCGGCAACAGTACACAGACTGAGAAACCAGAGTAATAGTTTCTCCTGCAATCCGTTCCCTTTGTGCCAGATGAACGAATGTATCTCCACATGCTCAGTTCTGAGAGATAAGTGTGTGTGAAAGCCGTCCTTCAACTAGCTTTTTCGGAACACAAAGTATGTTTTTAGATGCAAACTCCACTCCATACATATATATGGGGAAATACTAGCACCAACTCGATTTTACAGTGAAAACTGCAGGAACTTCAAACCGGCACAAGGAAACAGACTGAGAAACCAGAGTAAATGTTTCTCCTGCAACCCTTTCCCTTTGTGCTAGATGAAAGAACGTCTCTCCACATGCTCAGTTCTGAGGGATAATGGTATTTGTAAGCCGTCCTTCACCCAGCTTGTTGGGAAAACAAAGTTTCTTTTCACTTGCAATCTCCACTCCATACATATATATGGGGAGGTACTAGCTTCAAATCTGTTTTACAGTGAAAACTGCAGGAACTTCAAACCGGCACTAGGAAACAGACTGAGAAAGCAGATTAAAAGTTTCTCCTGCAACCCATTCCCTTTGTGTTAGATGAACGAACGTCTCTCCACATGCTCAGTTCTGAGAGATAAGTGTGTGTGAAAGCCGTTCTTCATCTAGCTTGTTGGGAACACAAAGTTCCTTTCACTTGCCAAACCCACTCCATACATATATATGGGGAGGTACTATCACCAACACTGTTTTACAGTGAAAACTGCAGGAATTTCAAACCGGCAGTAGGAAACATACTGAGAAACCAGAGTAAAAGTTTCTCCTGCAACCCGTTCCCTTTGTGCTACATGAACGAACTTCTACCCACATGCTCTGTACTGAGAGATAAATGTGTTTGAAAGACGTCCTTCACCTAGCTTGTTGGGAACACATAGTTTCTTTTCACTTGCAAACTACAATCCATACATATATATGGGGAGGTACTAGCTCCAACTCGGTTTTTACACGGAAAACGGCAGGAACTTCAAAAAGGCACTAGGAAACAGACTGAGAAACCAGAGTAATAGTTTCCCCTGCAACCCGTTCCCTTTGTGCTAGATGAACGAACGTCTCTCCACATGCTCAGTTCTGAGAGATAAGTGTGTGTGAAAGCCGTCCTTCACCTAGCTTGTTGGGAACACAAGATTCTTTTCACTTGCAAACTCCACTCCATACATATATATGGGGTGGTACTAGCTCCAACTCTGTTTTACAGTGAAAACTTCAGGAATTTCAAAACGGCACTAGGAAACAGACTGAGAAACCAGAGTAAAAGTCACCCCTGCAACCCGTTCCCTTTGTGCTAGATGAACGAACGTCTCTCCACATGCTCATTACTGAGAGATAAGTGTGTGTGAAAGCCGTACTTCACCTAGCTTGTTGGGAACATAAAAGTTTCCTTTCACTTGCAAACTCCACTCCAAACATATAAATGGGGAGGTACTATCTCCAACTCGGTTTTACAGTGAATACATCAGGAACTACAAACCGGCAGTAGGAATCAGACTGAGAAACCAGAGTAAAAGTTTCTCCTGCAACCCGTTCCGTTTCTGCTAGATGAAAGAACGTCTCTCCACATTCTCAGTTCAGAGAGATAAGTGTGTGTGAAAGCCGTGCTTCACCTAGCTTTTTGGGAACACAAAGTTTCTTTTCAGTTGCAAACCCCACTCCATACATATATATGGGGAGTTACTAGCTCCAACTCGGTTTTACGGTGAAAACTGCAGGAAATTCAAACCGGCACTAGGAAACAGACTGAGAAACCAGAGTAAAATTTTCTCCTGCAACCCGTTCCCTTTGTGCTAGATGAACGAATGTCTCCCCACATGCTCAGTTCTGAGAGATAAGTGTGTGTGAAAGCCGTCCTCCACATAGCTTGTTGGGAACACAAAGTTTCTTTTCACTTGCAAACCCCACTCCATACATATATATGGGGAGGTTCTAGCTCTAACTCGGTTTTACAGTGAAAAATGCAAGAAATACTAACCGGCACTTGGAAACAGACTGAGAAACCAGGGTAAAAGTTTCTCCTGCAACCCGTTCAATTTGTGCTAGATGAACGAACGTCTCTCCACATGCTCAGTTCTGAGAGGTAAGAGTGTGTGAAAGCCGTCCTTCACTTAGCTTGTTGGGAACACAAAGTTTCTTTTCACTTGCAAACCCCACTCCATACATATATATGGGGAGGTACTAGCTCCAACTCGGTTTTACAGTGAAAACTGAAGGAACTTCAAACCGGCACTAGGAAACATACTGAGAAACAAGAGTAAAAGTTTCTCCTGCAACGCGTTCCTTTTGTGCTAGATGAACGAACGTCTCTCCACATGCTTAGTTCTGAGAGATAAGTGTAAGTGAAAGCCGTACTCCACATAGCTTGTTGCGAACACAAAGTTTCTTTTCACTTGCAAACTTCACTCCATACATATATATTGGGAGGTACTGTCTCCATCTCGGTTTTACACTGAAAAATGCAAGAAATACTAACCGACACTTGGAAACAGACTGAGAAACCAGGGTAAAAGTTTCTCCTGCAACCCGTTCAATTTGTGCTAGATGAACGAACGTCTCTCCACATGCCCAGTTCTGAGAGGTAAGTGTGTGTGAAAGCCGTCCTTCACCTAGCTTGTTGGGAACACAAAGTTTCTTTTCACTTGCAAACCCCACTCCATACATATATATGGGGAGGTACTAGCTCCAACTCGGTTTTACAGTGAAAACTGAAGGTACTTCAAACCGGCACTAGGAAACAGACTGAGAAACAAGGGTTAAAGTTTCTCCTGCAACCCGTTCCCTTTGTGCTAGATGAACGAACGTCTCTCCACATGCTCAGTTCTGAGAGATAAGTGTGTTTGAAAGCCGCCCTTCACCAAGCTTTTTGGGAACACAAAGTTTCTTTTCAGTTGCAAACTCCAATCCATACATATATATGGGGAGGTACTAGCTCCAACTCGGTTTTACGGTGAAAAATGCAGGAACTTCAAACCGGCACTAGGAAACAGACTGAGAAACCAGAGAAAAAGTTTCTCCTGCAAACCGTTCCCTTTGTACTAGATGAACGAACGTCTCCCCACATGCTCAGTTCTGAGAGATAAGTGTGTGTGAAAGCCGTCCTCCACATAGATTGTTGGGAACACAAAGTTCCTTTTCACTTGCAAACTCCACTCCATACATATATATGGGGAGGTTCTAGCTCCAACTCGGTTTTACAGTGAAAAATGCAAGAAATACTAACCGGCACTTGGAAACAGACTGAGAAACCAGGGTAAAAGATTCTCCTGCAACCCGTTCCCTTTGTGCTAGATGAACGAACGTCTCTCCACATGCTCAGTTCTGAGAGATAAGTGTGTGTGAAAGCCGTCAATCAACTAGCTTGTTGGGAACACAAAGTTTCTTTTCAGTTGCAAACTCCACTCCATAAATATATATGGGGAGGTACTAGCTCCAAAGCTTTTTTAGAGTGAAAACTGCAGGAACTTCAAACCGGCAGTTGGAAACAGACTGAGAAACCAGAGTAAAAGTTTCTCCTGCAACCCGTTCAATTTGTGCTAGATGAACGAACGTCTCTCCACATGTTCAGTTCTGAGAGATAAGAGTGTGTGAAAGCCGTCCTTCACCTATCTTGTTGGGAACACAAAGTTTCTTTTCACTTGCAAACCCCACTCCATACATATATATGGGGAGGTACTAGCTCCAACTCGGTTTTACAGTGAAAACTGAAGGAACTTCAAACCGGCACTAGGAAACATACTGAGAAACAAGAGTAAAAGTTTCTCCTGCAACGCGTTCCCTTTGTGCTAGATGAACGAACGTCTCTCCACATGCTTAGTTCTGAGAGATAAGTGTAAGTGAAAGCCGTACTCCACATAGCTTGTTGCGAACACAAAGTTTCTTTTCACTTGCAAACTCCACTCCATACATATATATTGGGAGGTACTGGCTCCATCTCGGTTTTACAGTGAAAACTGCAGGAACTTCAAACCGGCACGAGGAAACAGACTGAGAAACCAGAGTAAAAGTTTTTTCTGCAACCCTTTCCCTTTGTGCTAGATGAACGAACGTCTCTCCACATGCTCAGTTCTGAGAGATAATTGTGTGTGAATGTCGTCCTTCACCTAGCTTGTTGGGAACACAAAGTTCCTTTTCACTTGCAAACTCCACTCCATACTTATATATGGGGAGGTACTAGCTCCAACTCGGTTTTACAGTGAAAACGACAGGAAATTCAAACCGGCACTAAGAAACAGACTGAGAAACCAGAGTAAAAGTTTCTCATGCATTCCTTTCCCTTTGTGCTTGATGAACGAACCTCTCCCACTTGCTGAGTTCTGAGAGATTAGTGTGTGTGAAAGCCGTCCTTCAACTAGCTTGTTGGGAACACATAGTTTCTTTTCACTTGCAAACTTCACTCCATACATATATATGGGGAGGTACTAGCTCCATCTCGGTTTTACATTGAAAACGGCAGGAACTTCAAAAAGGCACTAGGAAACAGACTGAGAAACCAGAGTAATAGTTTCCCCTGCAACCCGTTCCCTTTTTGCTAGATGAACGAACGTCTCTCCACATGCTCAGTTCTGAGAGATAAGTGTGTGTGAAAGCCGTCCTTCACCTAGCTTGTTGGGAACACAAAGATTCTTTTCACTTGCAAACTCCACTCCATACATATATATGGGGTGGTACTAGTTCCAACTCTGTTTTACAGTGAAAACTTCAGGAATTTCAAAACGGCACTAGGAATCAGACTGAGAAACAAGAGTAAAGTTTCTAGTGCAACCCGTTCCGTTTCTGCTAGATGAAAGAACGTTTCTCCACATGCTCAGTTCTGAGAGATAAGTGTGTGTGAAAGCCGTCAATCACCTAGCTTGTTGGGAACACAAAGTTACTTTTCAGTTGCAAACTCCACTCCATACATATATAGGGGAGGTACTAGCTCCAACTCGGTTTTACGGTGAAAACTGCAGGAACTTCAAACCGGCACTAGGAAACATACTGAGAAACAAGAGTAAAAGTTTCTCCTGCAACCCGTTCCATTTGTGCTAGATGAACGAACGTCTCCCCACATGCTCAGTTCTGAGAGATGTTTGTGTGTGAAAGCCGTCCTCCACATAGCTTGTTGGGAACACAAAGTTTCTTTTCACTTGCAAACCCCACTCCATACATATATATGGGGAGGTTCTAGCTCCAACACGGTTTTACCGTGAAAAATGCAAGAAATACTAACCGGCACTTGGAAACAGACTGAGAAACCAGGGTAAAAGTTTCTCCTGCAACCCGTTCAATTTGTGCTAGATGAAGGAACGTCTCTCCACATGCTCAGTTCTGAGAGATAAATGTGTTTGAAGCCGTCCTTCACCAAGCTTTTTGGGAACACAAAGTTTCTTTTCAGTTGCAAACTCCACTCCATACATATATATGAGGAGGTACTAGCTCCAACTCGGTTTTACGGTGAAAAATGCAGGAACTTCAAACCGGCACTAGGAAACAGACTTAGAAAGCAGAGAAAAAGTTTCTCCAGCAAACCGTTCCCTTTGTACTAGATGAACGAACGTCTCCCCACATGCTCAGTTCGGAGAGATAAGTGTCTGTGAAAGCCGCCCTCCACATACATTGTTGGGAACACAAAGTTTCTTTTCACTTGCAAACTCCACTCCATACATATATATGGGGAGGTTCTAGCTCCAACTCGGTTTTACAGTGAAAAATGCAAGAAATACTAACCGGCACTTGGAAACAGACTGAGAAACCAGGGTAAAAGTTTCTCCTGCAACCCGTTCCCTTTGTGCTAGATGAAGGAACGTCTCTCCACATGCTCAGTTCTGAGAGATAAGTGTGTGTGAAAGCCGTCAATCACCTAGCTTGTTGGGAACACAAAGTTTCTTTTCAGTTGCAAACTTCACTCCATAAATGTATATGGGGAGGTACTAGCTCCAAATCTTTTTAGAGTGAAAACTGCAGGAACTTCAAACCGGCAGTTGGAAACAGACTGAGAAACCAGAGTAAAAGTTTCTCCTGCAACCCGTTCAATTTGTGCTAGATGAACGAACGTCTCTCCACATGCTCAGTTCTGAGAGGAAAGAGTGTGTGAAAGCCGTCCATCACCTAGCTTGTTGGGAACACAAAGTTTCTTTTCACTTGCAAACCCCACTCCATACATTATATGGGTAGGTACTAGCTCCAACTCGGTTTTACAGTGAAAACTGAAGGAACTTCAAACCGGCACTAGGAAACATACTGAGAAACAAGAGTAAAAGTTTCTCCTGCAACGCGTTCCCTTTGTGCTAGATGAACGAACGTCTCTCCACATGCTTAGTTCTGAGAGATAAGTGTAAGTGAAAGCCGTACTCCACATAGCTTGTTGCGAACACAAAGTTTCTTTTCATTTGCAAACTCCACTCCATACATATATATTGGGAGGTACTGGCTCCATCTCGGTTTTACAGTGAAAACTGCAGGAACTTCAAACCGGCACGAGGAAACAGACTGAGAAACCAGAGTAAAAGATTCTCCTGCAACCCTTTCCCTTTGTGCTAGATGAACGAACGTCTCTCCACATGCTCAGTTCTGAGAGATATTTGTGTGTGAATGTCGTCCTTCACCTAGCTTGTTGGGAACACAAAGTTCCTTTTCACTTGCAAACTCCACTCCATACATATATATGGGAGGTACAAGCTCCAACTCGGTTTTACATTGAAAACGGCAAGAACTTAAAAAAGGCACTAGGAAACAGACTGAGAAACCAGAGTAATAGTTTCCCCTGCAACCCGTTCCCTTTGTGCTAGATGAACGAACGTCTCTCCACATGCTCAGTTCTGAGAGATAAGTGTGTGTGAAAGCCGTCCTTCACCTAGCTTGTTGGGAACACAAAGATTCTTTTCACTTGCAAACTCCACTCCATACATATATATGGGGTGGTACTAGCTCCAACTCTGTTTTACAGTGAAAACTTCACGAATTACAAAACGGCACTAGGAAACAGACTGAGAAACCAGAGTAAAAGTCACTCCTGCAACCCGTTCCCTTTGTGCTAGATGAACGAACTTCTCTACACATGATCATTTCTGAGAGATAAGTGTGTGTGAAAGCCGTCCTTCACCTAGCTTTTTGGGAACACAAAGTTTCTTTTCAGTTGCAAACTCCACTCCAAACATATAAATGGGGAGGTACTAGCTCCAACTCGGTTTTACGGTGAAAACTGCAGGAACTTCAAACCGGCACTAGGAAACAGACTGAGAAACCAGAGTAAAAGTTTCTCCTGCAACCCGTTCCCTTTGTGCTAGATGAACGAACGTCTCCCCACATGCTCAGTTCTGAGAGATGTGTGTGTTTGAAAGCCGTCCTCCACATAGCTTGTTGGGAACACAAAGTTTCCTTTCACTTGCAAACTCCACTCCATACATATATATGGGGAGGTTCTAGCTCCAACTCGGTTTTACAGTGAAAAATGCAAGAAATACTAACCGGCACTTGGAAACAGACTGAGAACCCAGGGTAAAAGTTTCTCCTGCAAACCGTTCCCTTTGTGCTAGATGAACGAACGTCTCTCCACATGCTCAGTTCTGAGAGATAAGTGTGTGTGAAAGCCGTCCTTCACCTAGCTTGTTGGGAAGACAAAGTTTCTTTTCAGTTGCAAACTCCACTCCATAAATATATATGGGGAGGTACTAGCTCCAAATCTTTTTTAGAGTGAAAACTGCAGGAACTTCAAACCGGCAGTTGGAAACAGAGTGAGAAACCACAGTAAAAGTTTCTCCTGCAACCCGTTCAATTTGTGCTAGATGAACGAACGTCTCTCCACATGCCCAGTTCTTAGAGGTAAGTGTGTGTGAAAGCCGTCCTTCACCTAGCTTGTTGGGAACACAAAGTTTCTTTTCACTTGCAAACTCCACTCCATACATATATATGGGGAGGTTCTAGCTCCAACTCGGTTTTACAGTGAAAAATGCAAGAAATACTAACCGGCACTTGGAAACAGACTGAGAAACCAGGGTAAAAATTTCTTCTGCAACCCGTTCCCTTTGTGCTAGATGAACGAACGTCTCTCCACATGCTCAGTTCTGAGAGATAAGTGTGTGTGAAAGCCGTCAATCACCTAGCTTGTTGGGAACACAAAGTTTCTTTTCAGTTGCAAACTCCACTCCATACATATATATGGGAGGTACAAGCTCCAACTCGGTTTTACAATGAAAACGGCAAGAACTTAAAAAAGGCACTAGGATACAGACTGAGAAACTAGAGTAATAGTTTCCCCTGCAACCCGTTCCCTTTGTGCTAGATGAACGAACGTCTCCCCACATGCTCAGTTCTGTGAGATGTTTGTGTGTGAAAGCCGTCCTCCACATAGCTTGTTGGGAACACAAAGTTTCTTTTCACTTGCAAACCCCACTCCATACATATATATGGGGAGGTTCTAGCTCCAACACGGTTTTACAGTGAAAAATGCAAGAAATACTAACCGGCACTTGGAAACAGACTGAGAAACCAGGGTAAAATTTTCTCCTGCAAACCGTTCAATTTGTGCTAGATGAACGAACGTCTCTCCACATGCCCAGTTCTGAGAGGTAAGTGTGTGTGAAAGCCGTCCTTCACATAGCTTGTTGGGAACACAAAGTTTCTTTTCACTTGCAAACCCCACTCCATACATATATATGGGGAGGTACTAGCTCCAACTCGGTTTTACAGTGAAAACTGAAGGAACTTCAAACCGGCACTAGGAAACAGACTGAGAAACAAGAGTTAAAGTTTCTCCTGCAACCCGTTCCCTTTGTGCTAGATGAACGAACGTCTCTCCACATGCTCAGTTCTGAGAGATAAGTGTGTTTGAAGCCGTCCTTCACCAAGCTTTTTGGGAACACAAAGTTTCTTTTCAGTTGCAAACTCCACTCCATACATATATATGAGGAGGTACTAGCTCCAACTCGGTTTTACGGTGAAAAATGCAGGAACTTCAAACCGGCACTAGGAAACAGACTTAGAAAGCAGAGAAAAAGTTTCTCCAGCAAACCGTTCCCTTTGTACTAGATGAACGAACGTCTCCCCACATGCTCAGTTCGGAGAGATAAGTGTCTGTGAAAGCCGCCCTCCACATACATTGTTGGGAACACAAAGTTTCTTTTCACTTGCAAACTCCACTCCATACATATATATGGGGAGGTTCTAGCTCCAACTCGGTTTTACAGTGAAAAATTCAAGAAATACTAACCGGCACTTGGAAACAGACTGAGAAACCAGGGTAAAAGTTTCTCCTGCAACCCGTTCCCTTTGTGCTAGATGAACGAACGTCTCTCCACATGCTCAGTTCTGAGAGATAAGTGTGTGTGAAAGCCGTCAATCACCTAGCTTGTTGGGAACACAAAGTTTCTTTTCAGTTGCAAACTTCACTCCATAAATGTATATGGGGAGGTACTAGCTCCAAATCTTTTTAGAGTGAAAACTGCAGGAACTTCAAACCGGCAGTTGGAAACAGACTGAGAAACCAGAGTAAAAGTTTCTCCTGCAACCCGTTCAATTTGTGCTAGATGAACGAACGTCTCTCCACATGCTCAGTTCTGAGAGGTAAGAGTGTGTGAAAGCCGTCCTTCACCTAGCTTGTTGGGAACACAAAGTTTCTTTTCACTTGCAAACCCCACTCCATACATTATATGGGTAGGTACTAGCTCCAACTCGGTTTTACAGTGAAAACTGAAGGAACTTCAAACCGGCACTAGGAAACATACTGAGAAACAAGAGTAAAAGTTTCTCCTGCAACGCGTTCCCTTTGTGCTAGATGAACGAACGTCTCTCCACATGCTTAGTTCTGAGAGATAAGTGTAAGTGAAAGCCGTACTCCACATAGCTTGTTGCGAACACAAAGTTTCTTTTCATTTGCAAACTCCACTCCATACATATATATTGGGAGGTACTGGCTCCATCTCGGTTTTACAGTGAAAACTGCAGGAACTTCAAACCGGCACGAGGAAACAGACTGAGAAACCAGAGTAATAGTTTCTCCTGCAACCCTTTCCCTTTGTGCTAGATGAACGAACGTCTCTCCACATGCTCAGTTCTGAGAGATATTTTGTGTGAATGTCGTCCTTCACCTAGCTTGTTGGGAACACAAAGTTCCTTTTCACTTGCAAACTCCACTCCATACATATATATGGGAGGTACAAGCTCCAACTCGGTTTTACATTGAAAACGGCAAGAACTTAAAAAAGGCACTAGGAAACAGACTGAGAAACCAGAGTAATAGTTTCCCCTGCAACCTGTTCCCTTTGTGCTAGATGAACGAACGTCTCTCCACATGCTCAGTTCTGAGAGATAAGTGTGTGTGAAAGCCGTCCTTCACCTAGCTTGTTGGGAACACAAAGATTCTTTTCACTTGCAAACTCCACTCCATACATATATATGGGGTGGTACTAGCTCCAACTCTGTTTTACAGTGAAAACTTCACGAATTACAAAACGGCACTAGGAAACAGACTGAGAAACCAGAGTAAAAGTCACTCCTGCAACCCGCTCCCTTTGTGCTAGATGAACGAACTTCTCTCCACATGCTCATTTCTGAGAGATAAGTGTGTGTGAAAGCCGTCCTTCACCTAGCTTGTTGGGAACATAAAAGTTTCCTTTCACTTGTAAACTCCACTCCAAACATATAAATGGGGAGGTACTAGCTGCAACTCGGTTTTACAGTGAATACATCAGGAACTTCAAACCGGCAGTAGGAATCAGACTGAGAAACCAGAGTAAAAGTTTCTACTGCAACCCGTTCCGTTTCTGCTAGATGAAAGAACGTCTCTCCACATGCTCAGTTCTGAGAGATAAGTGTGTGTGAAAGCCGTCCTTCACCTAGCTTGTTGGGAACACAAAGTTTCTTTTCAGTTGCAAATTCCACTCCATAAATATATATGGGGAGGTACTAGCTCCAAATCTTTTTTAAGTGAAAACTGCAGGAACTTCAAACCGGCAGTTGGAAACAGAGTGAGAAACCAGAGTAAAAGTTTCTCCTGCAACCCGTTCAATTTGTGCTAGATGAACGAACGTATCTCCACATGCCCAGTTCTTAGAGGTAAGTGTGTGTGAAAGCCGTCCTTCACCTAGCTTGTTGGGAACACAAAGTTTCTTTTCACTTGCAAACTCCACTCCATACATATATATGGGGAGGTTCTAGCTCCAACTCGGTTTTACTGTGAAAAATGCAAGAAATACTAACCGGCACTTGGAAACAGACTGAGAAACCAGGGTAAAAATTTCTTCTGCAACCCGTTCCCTTTGTGCTAGATGAACGAACGTCTCTCCACATGCTCAGTTCTGAGAGATAAGTGTGTGTGAAAGCCGTCAATCACCTAGCTTGTTGGGAACACATAGTTTCTTGTCACTTGCAAACTCCACTCCATACATATATATAGGGAGGTTCTAGCTCCAACTGGGTTTTAAAGTGAAAACTGCAGGAACTTCAAACCGGCAACAGGACACAGACTGAGAAACCAGAATAAAAGATTCTCCTGCAACCCATTCCCTTTGTGCCAGATGAACGAAGTTATCTCCACATGCTCAGTTCTTTGAGATAAGTGTGTGTGAAAGCCGTTCTTCATCTAGCTTGTTGGGAACACAAAGTTTCTTTTCACTTGCAAACTCCACTCCATACATATATATGGGGAGGTACTAGCTCCAACTGGGTTTTACAGTCAAAACTGCAGGAACATCAAACCGGCAGTAGGAAACAGACTCGGGAACCAGAGTAAAAGTTTCTCCTGCAACCCGTTCCGTTTCTGGTATATGAACGAACGTCTCTCCAAATGCTCAGTTCTGAGAGATAAGTGTGTGTGAAAGCCGTCTTTCACCTAGCTTGTTGGGAACACAAAGTATCTTTTCAGATGCAACTCCACTCCATACATATATATGGGGAAGTAATAGCACCAAATCGACTTTTCATTGAAAACTGCAGGAACTTCAAACCGGCACAAGGAAACAGACTGAGAAACCAGAGTAAATGTTTCTCCTGCAAACCGTGCCTTTTCTGCTAGATGAACGAACGTATCTCAACATGCTCAGTTCTGAGGGATAAGGGTATTTGAAAGCCGTCCTTCACCCAGCTTGTTGGGAAAACAAATTTTCTTTTCAGTTGCAATCTCCACTCCATACATATATATGGGGAGGTACTAGCTCCAACTCGGTTTTACAGTGAAAACGGCAGGAACTTCAAACCGGCACTAGGAAACAGACTGAGAAACCAGAGTAAAAGTTTCTCATGCATTCCTTTCCCTTTGTGCTAGATGAACGAACCTCTCCCACTTGCTGAGTTCTGAGAGATAAGTGTGTGTGAAAGCCGTCCTTCACCTAGCTTGTTGGGAACACATAGTTTCTTTTCACTTGCAAACTCCACTCCATACATAAATATGGGGAGGTTCTAGCTCAAACTCGGTTTTACAGTGAATACTGCAGGAACTTCAAACCGGCAGTAGGAAATAGACTGAGAAACCAGAGTAAAATTTTCACCTGCAACCCGTTCCTTTTTTGCTAGATGAACGAACGTCTCTCCACATGCTCAGTTCTGAGAGGTAAGTGTGTGTGAAAGCCGTCCTTCACCTACCTTGTTGGGAACACAATGTTTCTTTTCACTTGCAAACTCCACTCCATTCATATATATGCTGAGGTACTAACTCCAATCGGTTTTACAGTGAAAACTGCAGGAACTTCAAACTGGCAGTAGGAAACAGACTGAGAAACCAGAGTAAAAGTTTCTCCTGCAACCCATTCCCTTAGTGCTAAATGAACGAACGTGTCTCCACATGCTCAGTTCTGAGAGATAAGTGTGTGTGGAAGCCGTCCTTCGCATAGCTTGTTGGGAACACAAAGTTTCTTTTCACTTGCAAACTCCACTCCATACATATATATGGGGAGGCACTAGCTCCAACTCGGTTTTACAGTGAAAACTTCAGGAACTTCAGACCGGCACTAGGAAACAGACTGAGAAACCAGAGTAAAAGATTCTCCTGCAACCCGTTCCCTTTGTGCTAGATGAACGAAAGTCTCTCCACATGCTCAGTTCTGAGAGATAAGTGTGTGTGAAAGCCGTCAATCACCTAGCTTGTTGGGAACACAAAGTTTCTTTTCAGTTGCAAACTCCACTCCATAAATATAAATGGGGAGGTACTAGCTCCAAATCTTTTTAGAGTGAAAAATGCAGGAACTTTAAACCGGCAGTTGGAAACAGACTGAGAAACCAGAGTAAAAGTTTCTCCTGCAACCCGTTCAATTTGTGCTAGATGAACGAACGTCTCTCCACATGCTCAGTTCTGAGAGGTAAGAGTGTGTAAAGCCGTCCTTCACCTAGCTTGTTGGGAACACAAAGTTTCTTTTCACTTGCAAACCCCACTCCATACATTATATGGGTAGGTACTAGCTCCAACTCGGTTTTACAGTGAAAACTGAAGGAACTTCAAACCGGCACTAGGAAACATACTGAGAAACAAGAGTAAAAGTTTCTCCTGCAACGCGTTCCCTTTGTGCTAGATGAACGAACGTCTCTCCACATGCTTAGTTCTGAGAGATAAGTGTAAGTGAAAGCCGTACTCCACATAGCTTGTTGCGAACACAAAGTTTCTTTTCACTTGCAAACTCCACTCCATACATATATATGGGGAGGTACTGGCTCCATCTCGGTTTTACAGTGAAAACTGCAGGAACTTCAATCCGGCACGAGGAAACAGACTGAGAAACCAGAGTAAAAGTTTCTCCTGCAACCCTTTCCCTTTGTGCTAGATGAACGAACGTCTCTCCACATGCTCAGTTCTGAGAGATATTTGTGTGTGAATGTCGTCCTTCACCTAGCTTGTTGGGAACACAAAGTTCCTTTTCACTTGCAAACTCCACTCCATACATATATATGGGAGGTACTAGCTCCACCTCGGTTTTACATTGAAAACGGCAGGAACTTCAAAAAGGCACTAGGAAACAGACTGAGAAACCAGAGTAATAGTTTCCCCTGCAACCCGTTCCCTTTTTGCTAGATGAACGAACGTCTCTCCACATGCTCAGTTCTGAGAGATAAGTGTGTGTGAAAGCCGTCCTTCACCTAGCTTGTTGGGAACACAAAGATTCTTTTTACTTGCAAACTCCACTCCATACATATATGTGGGGTGGTACTAGCTCCAAATCTGTTTTACAGTGAAAACTTCACGAATTTCAAAACGGCACTAGGAAACAGACTGAGAAACCAGAGTAAAAGTCACTCCTGCAACCCGTTCCCTTTGTGCTAGATGAACGAACGTCTCTCCACATGCTCATTTCTGAGAGATAAGTGTGTGTGAAAGCCGTCCTTCACCTAGCTTGTTGGGAACATAAAAGTTTCCTTTCACTTGCAAACTCCACTCCAAACATATAAATGGGGAGGTACTAGCTGCAACTCGGTTTTACAGTGAATACATCAGGAACTTCAAACCGGCAGTAGGAATCAGACTGAGAAACCAGAGTAAAAGTTTCTACTGCAACCCGTTCCGTTTCTGCTAGATGAAAGAACGTCTCTCCACATGCTCAGTTCTGAGAGATAAGTGTGTGTGACAGCCGTCCTTCACCTAGCTTTTTGGGAACACAAAGTTTCTTTTCAGTTGCAAACTCCACTCCATACATATATAGGGGAAGTCCTAACTCCAACTCGGTTTTACGGTGAAAACTGCAGGAACTTCAAACCGGCACTAGGAAACAGACTGAGAAACCAGAGTAAAAGTTTCTCCTGCAACCCGTTCCCTTTGTGCTAGATGAACGAACGTGTCCCCACATGCTCAGTTCTGAGAGATGTGTGTGTGTGAAAGCCGTCCTCCACATAGCTTGTTGGGAACACAAAGTTTCTTTTCACTTGCAAACTCCACTCCATACATATATATGGGGAGGTTCTACCTCCAACTCGGTTTTACAGTGAAAAATGCAAGAAATTCTAACCGGCACTTGGAAACAGACTGAGAACCCAGGGTAAAAGTTTCTCCTGCAAACCGTTCCCTTTGTGCTAGATGAACGAACGTCTCTCCACATGCTCAGTTCTGAGAGATAAGTGTGTGTGAAAGCCGTCCTTCACCTAGCTTGTTGGGAACACAAAGTTTCTTTTCAGTTGCAAACCCCACTCCATAAATATATATGGGGAGGTAATAGCTCCAAATATTTTTTAGAGTGAAAACTGCAGGAACTTCAAACCGGCAGTTGGAAACAGAGTGAGAAACCAGAGTAAAAGTTTCTCCTGCAACCCGTTCAATTTGTGCTAGATGAACGAACGTCTCTCCACATGCCCAGTTCTTAGAGTTAAGTGTGTGTGAAAGCCGTCCTTCACCTAGCTTGTTGGGAACACAAAGTTTCTTTTCACTTGCAAACCCCACTCCATACATATATATGGGGAGGTACTAGCTCCAACTCGGTTTTACAGTGAAAACTGAAGGAACTTCAAACCGGCACAAGGAAACATACTGAGAAACAAGAGTAAAAGTTTCTCCTGCAACCCGTTCCCATTGTGCTAGATGAACGAACGTCTCTCCACATGCTCAGTTCTGAGAGATAAGTGTGTGTGAAAGCCGTCCTTCACCTAGCTTTTTGGGAACACAAAGTTTCTTTTCAGTTGCAAACACCACTCCATACATATATATGGGGAGGTACTAGCTCCAACTCGGATTTACGGTGAAAATTGCAGAAACTTCAAACCGGCACTAGGAAACAGACTGAGAAACCAGAGTAAAAGTTTCTCCTGCAACCCTTTCCCTTTGTACTAGATGAACGAACGTCTCCCCACATGCTCCGTTCTGAGAGATAAGTGTGTGTGAAAGCCGTCCTCCACATAGATTGTTGGGAACACAAAGTTTCTTTTCACTTGCAAACTCCACTCCTTACATATATATGGGGAGGTTCTAGCTCCAACTCGGTTTTACAGTGAAAAATGCAAGAAATACTAACCGGCACTTGGAAACAGACTGAGAAACCAGGGTAAAAATTCCTTCTGCAACCCGTTCCCTTTGTGCTAGATGAACGAACGTCTCTCCACATGCTCAGTTCTGAGAGATAAGTGTGTGTGAAAGCCGTCAATCACCTAGCTTGTTGGGAACACAAAGTTTCTTTTCAGTTGCAAACTCCACTCCATAAATATATATGGGGAGGTACTAGCTCCAAAACTTTTTTAGAGAGAAAACTGCAGGAACTTCAAACCGGCAGTTGGAAACAGACTGAGAAACCAGAGTAATAGTTTCTCCTGCAACCCGTTCAATATTTGCTAGATGAACGAACGTCTCTCCACATGCTCAGTTCTGAGAGGTAAGTGTGTGTGAAAGCCGTCCTTCACCTAGCTTGTTGGGAACACAAAGTTTCTTTTCACTTGCAAACTCCACTCCATACATATATATTGGGAGGTACTGGCTCCATCTCGGTTTTACAGTGAAAACTGCAGGAACTTCTAACCGGCACTAGGAAACAGACTGAGAAACCAGAGTAAAAGTTTCTCCTGCAACCCTTTCCCTTTGTGCTAGATGAACGAACGTCTCTCCACATGCTCAGTTCTGAGAGATAATTGTGTGTGAATGTCGTCCTTCACCTAGCTTGTTGGGAACACAAAGTTCCTTTTCACTTGCAAACTCCACTCCATACTTATATATGGGGAGGTACTAGCTCCAACTCGGTTTTACAGTGAAAACGGCAGGAACTTCAAACCGGCACTAGGAAACAGACTGAGAAACCAGAGTAAAAGTTTCTCATGCATTCCTTTCCCTTTGTGCTAGATGAACGAACCTCTCCCACTTGCTGAGTTCTGAGAGATAAGTGTGTGTGAAAGCCGTCCTTCACCTAGCTTGTTGGGAACACATAGTTTCTTTTCACTTGCAAACTCCACTCCATACATAAATATGGGGAGGTACTAGCTCCAACTCGGTTTTACAGTGAAAACTGCAGGAACTTCAAACCGGCAGTAGGAAACAGACTGAGAAACCAGAGTAAAAATTTCTCATGCAACCCGTTCCGTTTCTGCTAGATGAACGAACGTCTCTCCAAATGCTCAGTTCAGAGAGATAAGTGTGTGTGAAAGCCGTCCTTCACCTAGCTTTTTGGGAACACATAGTTTCTTGTCACTTGCAAACTCCACTCCATACATATATATAGGGAGGTTCTAGCTCCAACTGGGTTTTAAAGTGAAAACTGCAGGAACTTCAAACCGGCAACAGGACACAGACTGAGAAACCAGAATAAAAGATTCTCCTGCAACCCATTCCTTTTGTGACAGATGAACGAAGTTATCTCCACATGCTCAGTTCTTTGAGATAAGTGTGTGTGAAAGCCGTTCTTCATCTAGCTTGTTGGGAACACAAAGTTTCTTTTCAGTTGCAATCTCCACTCCATACATATATATGGGGAGGTACTAGCTCCAACTCGGTTTTACAGTGAAAACTGCAGGAACTTCAAACCGGCACTAGAAAACAGACTGAGAAAGCACAGTAAAAGTTTCTCCTGCAACGCATTCCCTTAGTGCTAGATGAACGAACGTCTCTCCACATGCTCATTTCTGAGAGATAAGTGTGTGTGGAAGCCGTCCTTCACATAGCTTGTTGGGAACACAAAGTTTCTTTTCACTTGCAAACTCCACTCCATACATATATATGGGGAGGCACTAGCTCCAACTCGGTTTTACAGTGAAAACTTCAGGAACTTCAGACCGGAACTAGGAAACAGACTGAGAAACCAGAGTAAAAGATTCTCCTGCAACCCGTTCCATTTGTGCTAGATGAACGAACGTCTCTCCACATGCTCCTTTCTGAGAGATAAGTGTGTGTGAAAGCCGTTCTTCATCTATCTTGTTGGGAACACAAAGTTTCTTTTCACTTGCAAACTCCACTCCATACATATATATGGGGAGGTACAAGATCCAACTCGGTTTTACAGTGAAAACTGCAGGAACTTCAAACCGGCAGTAGGAAACATACTGAGAAACCAGGGTAAAAGTTTCTCCTGTAACCCGTTCCCTTTGTGCTAGATGAACGAACGTCTCCCCACATGCTCTGTTCTGAGTGATAAATGTGTTTGAAAGACGTCCTTCACCTAGCTTGTTGGGAACACATAGTTTCTTTTCACTTGCAAACTACAATCCATACATATATATGGGGAGGTACTAGCTCCAACTCGGTTTTACAGTGAAAACTGCAGGAACTTCAAACCGGCACTAGGAAACAGACTGAGAAACCAGAGTAAAAGTTTCTCCTGCAACCCGTTCCGTTTCTGCTAGATGAAAGAACGTCTCTCCACATGCTCAGTTCTGACAGATAAGTGTGTGTGAAAGCCGTCCTCCACATAGATTGTTGGGAACACAAAGTTTCTTTTCACTTGCAAACTCCACTCCATACATATATATGGGGAGGTACAAGCTCCAATTCGGTTTTACAGTGAAAACTGCAGGAACTTCAAACCGGCAATAGGAAACATACTGAGAAACCAGGGTAAAAGTTTCTCCTGCAACTCGTTCACTTTTTGCTAGATGAACGAACGTCTCCCCACATGCTCAGTTCTGAGAGATAAGTGTGTGTGAAAGACGTCCTTCACCTAGCTTTTTGGGAACACATAGTCTGTTTTCACTTGCAAACTCCAATCCATACATATATTTGGGGAGGTACTAGCTCCAACACGGTTTTACAGTGAAAACTGCAGGAACTTCAAAAAGGCACTAGGAAACAGACTGAGAAACCAGAGTAATAATTTCCCCTGCAACCAGTTCCCCTTGTGCTAGATGAAAGAACGTCTCTACACATGCTCAGTTCTGAGAGATAAGTGTGTGTGAAAACCGTCCTTCACCTAGCTTGTTGGGAACATAAAAGTTTCCTTTCACTTGCAAACTCCACTCCAAACATATAAATGGGGAGGTACTAGCTCCAACTCGGTTTTACAGTGAATATTCAGGAACTTCAAACCGGCAGTAGGAAACAGACTGAGAAACCAGAGTAAAAGTTTCTCCTGCAACCCGTTCCGTTTCTGCTAGATGAAAGAACGTCTCTCCACATGCTCAGTTCTGAGAGATAAGTGTGTGTGAAAGCCTTCCTTCACCTAGCTTTTTGGGAACACAAAGTTTCTTTTCAGTTGCAATCTCCACTCCATACATATATATGGGGAGGTACTAGCTCCAACTCGGTTTTACGGTGAAAACTGCAGGAACTTCAAACCGGCACTAGGAAACAGACTGAGAAACCAGAGTAAAAGTTTCTCCTGCAACCAGTTCCTTTTGTGCTAAATGAACGAACGTCTCCCCACATGCTCAGTTCTGAGAGAAAAGTGTGTGTGAAAGCCGTTCTCCACATAGATTGTTGGGAACACAAAGTTTCTTTTCACTTGCAAAATCCACTCCATACATATATATGGGGAGGTACTATGTCCAACTCGGTTTTACAGTGAAAAATGCAAGAAATTCTAACCGGCACTTGGAAACAGACTGAGAAACCAGGGTAAATTTTCTCCTGCAACCCGTTCCCTTTGTGCTAGATGAACTAAAGTCTCCCCACATGCTCAGTTCTGAGAGATAAGTGTGTGTGAAAGACGTCCTCCACATAGATTGTTGGGAACACAAAGTTTCTTTTCACTTGCAAACTCCACTCCATACATATATCTGGGGAGGTACTAGCTCCAACTCGGTTTTACAGTGAAAACTGCAGGAACTTCAAACCGTCAGTTGGAAACATACTGAGAAACCAGGGTAAAAGTTTCCCCTGCAACGCGTTCCTTTATGCTAGATGAACGAACGTCTCCCCACATGCTCAGTTCTGAGAGATAAGTGTGTGTGAAAGACGTCCTTCACCTAGCTTTTTGGGAGCACATAGTTTATTTTCACTTGCAAACTCCAATCCATACATATATATGGGGAGGTACATTCTCAAACTCTCTTTTACAGTGAAAACTGCAGGAACTTCAAAAAGGCACTAGGAATCTGACTGAGAAACCAGAGTAATTGTTTCCCCTGCAACCCGTTCCCCTTTTGCTAGATGAACGAATGTCTCTCCACATGCTCAGTTCTGAGAGATAAGTGTGTGTGAAAGCCGTCCTTCACATAGCTTGTTGGGAACACAAAGTTTCCTTCCACTTGCAAAATCCACTCCAAACATATAAATGGGGAGGTACTAGCTCCAACTGGGTTTTACAATGAAAACTGCAGGAACTTCAAACCGGCAGTAGGAAACATACTGAGAAACCAGAGTAAAAGTTTCTCCTGCAACCCTTTCCGTTTCTGCTAGATGAAAGAACGTCTCTCCACATGCTCAGTTCTGAGAGATAAGTGTGTGTGAAAGCCGTCCTTCACCTAGCTTGTTGGGAACACAAAGTTTCTTTTCACTTGAAAAATCCACTCCATACATATATATGGGGAAGTTCTATATCCAACTCGCTTTTACAGTGAAAACTGCAGGAACTTCAATCCGGCAACAGGGCACAGACTGAGAAACCAGAGTAAAAGTTTCTCCTGTAACCAGTTCCCTTTTTGCCAGATGAACGAAAGTATCTTCACATGCCAAATTCTGAGAGATAAGTGTGTGTGAAAGCCGTCCTTCACCTAGCTTTTTGGGAACACAAAGTTTCTTTTAAGTTGCAAACTCCACTCCATACATATATATGGGGTGGTACAAGCTCCAACTCGGTTTTACAGTGAAAACTGCAGGAACTTCAAACCGGCAGGAGGAAACAGACTGAGAATCTAGAGTAAAAGTTTCCCCTGCAACGGGTTCCATTTGTGCTAGATGAACGAAAGTCTCTCCACATGCTCAGTTCTGAGAGATATGTGTGTGTGAAAGCCGTTCTTCACCTAGCTTGTTTTGAACACAAAGCTTCTTTTCACTTGTAAACTCCACTCCATACATATATATGGGGAGGTACTAGCTCCAACACGGTTTTACAGTGAAAAGAGCAGGAACTTCAAAACTGCACTAGGAAACAGACTGAGAAAGCAGAGCAAATGTTTCTCCTGCAAAACGTTCCCTTTGTGCTAGATGAAGGAACGTCTCTCCACATGCTCAGTTCTGAGAGATAAGTGTGTTTGAAAGCCGTCCTTCAAATAGCTTGTTGGGAACACAAAGTTTCTTTTCAGTTGCAAACTCCATTCCATACATATATATGGGGAGGTACAAGCTCCAAACTTTTTTACAGTGAAAGCTGCAGGAACTTCAAACCGGCAGTAGGAAACAGACTGAGAAACCAGAGTAAAAGTTTCTCCTGCCACCCGTTACCTTTGTGGTAAATGAACGAACGTCTCTCCAAATGCTCAGTTCTGAGAGATACGTGTGTGTGAAAGCCGTTCTTCGCCTAAATTTTTGGGAAATCAAAGTTTCTTTTCAGTTGCAAACTCCACTTCATACATATATAAGAGGAGATACTAGCTCCAACACGGTTTTACAGTGAAAACTGCAGGAACTTCAAACCGGCATCTGGAAACAGACTGAGAATCCAGAGTAAAAGTTTCTCCTGCAACCCGTTCACTTTGTGCTAGATGAACGCAAGTCTCCGCACCTGCTCAGTTCTGAGAGATAAGTGTGTGTGAAAGCCGTCCTTCACCTAGCTTGTTAGGAAAACAAAGTTTCTTTTCAATTGCAATCTCCACTCCATACATATAAATGGGGAGGTTCTAGCTCCAACTCGGTTTTACAGTGAAAACTGCAGGAACTTCAAACCGGTAAAAGGACACAGAATGAGAAACCAGAGTAAAAGTTTCCCCTGCAACCGTTCCCTTTGTCCCAGATGAACGAATGTATCTCCACATGCTCAATTCTGAGAGATATGTGTGTCTGAAAGCCGTCCTTCACCTAGCTTTTTGGGAACACAAAGTTTCTTTTCAGATGCAAACTCCACTCCATACATATATATGGGGAGGTACAAGATCCAACACGGTTTTTCAGTGAAAACTGCAGGAACTTCAAACCGGCACTAGGAAACAGACTGAGAAAGCAGAGTAAAAGTTTCTCCTGCAACCCGTTCCGTTTCTGCTAGATGAACGAACGTCTCTCCAAATGCTCAGTTCTGAGAGATAAGTGTGTGTGAAAGCCGTCCTTCACCTAGCTTGTTGGGAACACAAAGTTTCTTTTCACTTGCAAACCCCACTCCATACATATATATGGGGAGGTACTATCTCCAACTCGGTTTTACAGTGAAAACTGAAGGAACTTCAAACCGGCACTAGGAAACATACTGAGAAACAAGAGTTAAAGTTTCTCCTGCAACCCGTTCAATTTGTGCTAGATGAACGAACGTCTCTCCACATGCTCAGTTCTGAGAGATAAGTGTGTTTGAAAGCCGTCCTTCACCAAGCTTTTTGGGAACACAATGTTTCTTTTCAGTTGCAAACTCCACTCCATACATATATATGGGGAGGTACTAGCTCCAACTCGTTTTTACGGTGAAAAATGCAGGAACTTCAAACCGGCACTAGGAAACAGACTTAGAAAGCAGAGAAAAAGTTTCTCCTGCAAACCGTTCCCTTTGTACTAGATGAACGAACGTCTCCCCACATGCTCAGTTCTGAGAGATAAGTGTCTGTGAAAGCCGTCCTCCACATACATTGTTGGGAACACAAAGTTTCTTTTCACTTGCAAAATCCACTCCATACATATATATGGGGAGGTTCTACCTCCAACTCGGTTTTACAGTGAAAAATGCAAGAAATACTAACCGGCACTTGGAAACAGTCTGAGAAACCAGGGTAAAAGACTCTCCTGCAACCCGTTCCCTTTGTGCTAGATGAACGAACGTCTCTCCACATGCTCAGTTCTGAGAGATAAGTGTGTGTGAAAGCCGTCAATCACCTAGCTTGTTGGGAACACAAAGTTTCTTTTCTGTTGCAAACTCAACTCCATAAATATATATGGGGAGGTACTAGCACCAATACTTTTTTAGAGTGAAAACTGCAGGAACTTCAAACCGGCAGTTGGAAACAGACTGAGAAACCAGAGTAAAAGTTTCTCCTGCTACCCGTTCAATTTGTGCTAGATGAACGAACGTCTCTCCACATGCTCAGTTCTGAGAGATAATTGTGTGTGAATGTCGTCCTTCACCTAGCTTGTTGGGAACACAAAGTTCCTTTTCACTTGCAAACTCCACTCCATACTTATATATGGGGAGGTACTAGCTCCAACTCGGTTTTACAGTGAAAACGGCAGGAACTTCAAACCGGCACTAGGAAACAGACTGAGAAACCAGAGTAAAAGTTTCTCATGCATTCCTTTCCCTTTGTGCTAGATGAACGAACCTCTCCCACTTGCTGAGTTCTGAGAGATAAGTGTGTGTGAAAGCCGTCCTTCACCTAGCTTGTTGGGAACACATAGTTTCTTTTCACTTGCAAACTCCACTCCATACATAAATATGGGGAGGTACTAGCTCCAACTCGGTTTTACAGTGAAAACTGCAGGAACTTCAAACCGGCAGTAGGAAACAGACTGAGAAACCAGAGTAAAAATTTCTCATGCAACCCGTTCCGTTTCTGCTAGATGAACGAACGTCTCTCCAAATGCTCAGTTCAGAGAGATAAGTGTGTGTGAAAGCCGTCCTTCACCTAGCTTTTTGGGAACACATAGTTTCTTGTCACTTGCAAACTCCACTCCATACATATATATAGGGAGGTTCTAGCTCCAACTGGGTTTTAAAGTGAAAACTGCAGGAACTTCAAACCGGCAACAGGACACAGACTGAGAAACCAGAATAAAAGATTCTCCTGCAACCCATTCCTTTTGTGACAGATGAACGAAGTTATCTCCACATGCTCAGTTCTTTGAGATAAGTGTGTGTGAAAGCCGTTCTTCATCTAGCTTGTTGGGAACACAAAGTTTCTTTTCAGTTGCAATCTCCACTCCATACATATATATGGGGAGGTACTAGCTCCAACTCGGTTTTACAGTGAAAACTGCAGGAACTTCAAACCGGCACTAGAAAACAGACTGAGAAAGCACAGTAAAAGTTTCTCCTGCAACGCATTCCCTTAGTGCTAGATGAACGAACGTCTCTCCACATGCTCATTTCTGAGAGATAAGTGTGTGTGGAAGCCGTCCTTCACATAGCTTGTTGGGAACACAAAGTTTCTTTTCACTTGCAAACTCCACTCCATACATATATATGGGGAGGCACTAGCTCCAACTCGGTTTTACAGTGAAAACTTCAGGAACTTCAGACCGGAACTAGGAAACAGACTGAGAAACCAGAGTAAAAGATTCTCCTGCAACCCGTTCCATTTGTGCTAGATGAACGAACGTCTCTCCACATGCTCCTTTCTGAGAGATAAGTGTGTGTGAAAGCCGTTCTTCATCTATCTTGTTGGGAACACAAAGTTTCTTTTCACTTGCAAACTCCACTCCATACATATATATGGGGAGGTACAAGATCCAACTCGGTTTTACAGTGAAAACTGCAGGAACTTCAAACCGGCAGTAGGAAACATACTGAGAAACCAGGGTAAAAGTTTCTCCTGCAACCCGTTCCCTTTGTGCTAGATGAACGAACGTCTCCCCACATGCTCTGTTCTGAGTGATAAATGTGTTTGAAAGACGTCCTTCACCTAGCTTGTTGGGAACACATAGTTTCTTTTCACTTGCAAACTACAATCCATACATATATATGGGGAGGTACTAGCTCCAACTCGGTTTTACAGTGAAAACTGCAGGAACTTCAAACCGGCACTAGGAAACAGACTGAGAAACCAGAGTAAAAGTTTCTCCTGCAACCCGTTCCGTTTCTGCTAGATGAAAGAACGTCTCTCCACATGCTCAGTTCTGACAGATAAGTGTGTGTGAAAGCCGTCCTCCACATAGATTGTTGGGAACACAAAGTTTCTTTTCACTTGCAAACTCCACTCCATACATATATATGGGGAGGTACAAGCTCCAACTCGGTTTTACAGTGAAAACTGCAGGAACTTCAAACCGGCAATAGGAAACATACTGAGAAACCAGGGTAAAAGTTTCTCCTGCAACTCGTTCACTTTTTGCTAGATGAACGAACGTCTCCCCACATGCTCAGTTCTGAGAGATAAGTGTGTGTGAAAGACGTCCTTCACCTAGCTTTTTGGGAACACATAGTCTGTTTTCACTTGCAAACTCCAATCCATACATATATTTGGGGAGGTACTAGCTCCAACACGGTTTTACAGTGAAAACTGCAGGAACTTCAAAAAGGCACTAGGAAACAGACTGAGAAACCAGAGTAATAATTTCCCCTGCAACCAGTTCCCCTTGTGCTAGATGAAAGAACGTCTCTACACATGCTCAGTTCTGAGAGATAAGTGTGTGTGAAAGCCGTCCTTCACCTAGCTTGTTGGGAACATAAAAGTTTCCTTTCACTTGCAAACTCCACTCCAAACATATAAATGGGGAGGTACTAGCTCCAACTCGGTTTTACAGTGAATATTCAGGAACTTCAAACCGGCAGTAGGAAACAGACTGAGAAACCAGAGTAAAAGTTTCTCCTGCAACCCGTTCCGTTTCTGCTAGATGAAAGAACGTCTCTCCACATGCTCAGTTCTGAGAGATAAGTGTGTGTGAAAGCCTTCCTTCACCTAGCCTTTTGGGAACACAAAGTTTCTTTTCAGTTGCAATCTCCACTCCATACATATATATGGGGAGGTACTAGCTCCAACTCGGTTTTACGGTGAAAACTGCAGGAACTTCAAACCGGCACTAGGAAACAGACTGAGAAACCAGAGTAAAAGTTTCTCCTGCAACCAGTTCCTTTTGTGCTAAATGAACGAACGTCTCCCCACATGCTCAGTTCTGAGAGAAAAGTGTGTGTGAAAGCCGTTCTCCACATAGATTGTTGGGAACACAAAGTTTCTTTTCACTTGCAAAATCCACTCCATACATATATATGGGGAGGTACTATGTCCAACTCGGTTTTACAGTGAAAAATGCAAGAAATTCTAACCGGCACTTGGAAACAGACTGAGAAACCAGGGTAAATTTTCTCCTGCAACCCGTTCCCTTTGTGCTAGATGAACTAAAGTCTCCCCACATGCTCAGTTCTGAGAGATAAGTGTGTGTGAAAGACGTCCTCCACATAGATTGTTGGGAACACAAAGTTTCTTTTCACTTGCAAACTCCACTCCATACATATATCTGGGGAGGTACTAGCTCCAACTCGGTTTTACAGTGAAAACTGCAGGAACTTCAAACCGTCAGTTGGAAACATACTGAGAAACCAGGGTAAAAGTTTCCCCTGCAACGCGTTCCTTTATTCTAGATGAACGAACGTCTCCCCACATGCTCAGTTCTGAGAGATAAGTGTGTGTGAAAGACGTCCTTCACCTAGCTTTTTGGGAGCACATAGTTTATTTTCACTTGCAAACTCCAATCCATATATATATATGGGGAGGTACATTCTCAAACTCTCTTTTACAGTGAAAACTGCAGGAACTTCAAAAAGGCACTAGGAATCTGACTGAGAAACCAGAGTAATTGTTTCCCCAGCAACCCGTTCCCCTTTTGCTAGATGAACGAATGTCTCTCCACATGCTCAGTTCTGAGAGATAAGTGTGTGTGAAAGCCGTCCTTCACATAGCTTGTTGGGAACACAAAGTTTCCTTCCACTTGCAAAATCCACTCCAAACATATAAATGGGGAGGTACTAGCTCCAACTGGGTTTTACAGTGAAAACTGCAGGAACTTCAAACCGGCAGTAGGAAACATACTGAGAAACCAGAGTAAAAGTTTCTCCTGCAACCCTTTCCGTTTCTGCTAGATGAAAGAACGTCTCTCCACATGCTCAGTTCTGAGAGATAAGTGTGTGTGAAAGCCGTCCTTCACCTAGCTTGTTGGGAACACAAAGTTTCTTTTCACTTGAAAAATCCACTCCATACATATATATGGGGAAGTTCTATATCCAACTCGCTTTTACAGTGAAAACTGCAGGAACTTCAATCCGGCAACAGGGCACAGACTGAGAAACCAGAGTAAAAGTTTCTCCTGTAACCAGTTCCCTTTTTGCCAGATGAACGAAAGTATCTTCACATGCCAAATTCTGAGAGATAAGTGTGTGTGAAAGCCGTCCTTCACCTAGCTTTTTGGGAACACAAAGTTCCTTTTAAGTTGCAAACTCCACTCCATACATATATATGGGGTGGTACAAGCTCCAACTCGGTTTTACAGTGAAAACTGCAGGAACTTCAAACCGGCAGGAGGAAACAGACTGAGAATCTAGAGTAAAAGTTTCCCCTGCAACGGGTTCCATTTGTGCTAGATGAACGAAAGTCTCTCCACATGCTCAGTTCTGAGAGATATGTGTGTGTGAAAGCCGTTCTTCACCTAGCTTGTTTTGAACACAAAGCTTCTTTTCACTTGTAAACTCCACTCCATACATATATATGGGGAGGTACTAGCTCCAACACGGTTTTACAGTGAAAAGAGCAGGAACTTCAAAACTGCACTAGGAAACAGACTGAGAAAGCAGAGCAAATGTTTCTCCTGCAAAACGTTCCCTTTGTGCTAGATGAAGGAACGTCTCTCCACATGCTCAGTTCTGAGAGATAAGTGTGTTTGAAAGCCGTCCTTCAAATAGCTTGTTGGGAACACAAAGTTTCTTTTCAGTTGCAAACTCCATTCCATACATATATATGGGGAGGTACAAGCTCCAAACTTTTTTACAGTGAAAGCTGCAGGAACTTCAAACCGGCAGTAGGAAACAGACTGAGAAACCAGAGTAAAAGTTTCTCCTGCCACCCGTTACCTTTGTGGTAAATGAACGAACGTCTCTCCAAATGCTCAGTTCTGAGAGATACGTGTGTGTGAAAGCCGTTCTTCGCCTAAATTTTTGGGAAATCAAAGATTCTTTTCAGTTGCAAACTCCACTTCATACATATATAAGAGGAGATACTAGCTCCAACACGGTTTTACAGTGAAAACTGCAGGAACTTCAAACCGGCATCTGGAAACAGACTGAGAATCCAGAGTAAAAGTTTCTCCTGCAACCCGTTCACTTTGTGCTAGATGAACGCAAGTCTCCGCACCTGCTCAGTTCTGAGAGATAAGTGTGTGTGAAAGCCGCCCTTCACCTAGCTTGTTAGGAAAACAAAGTTTCTTTTCAATTGCAATCTCCACTCCATACATATAAATGGGGAGGTTCTAGCTCCAACTCGGTTTTACAGTGAAAACTGCAGGAACTTCAAACCGGTAAAAGGACACAGAATGAGAAACCAGAGTAAAAGTTTCCCCTGCAACCGTTCCCTTTGTCCCAGATGAACGAATGTATCTCCACATGCTCAATTCTGAGAGATATGTGTGTCTGAAAGCCGTCCTTCACCTAGCTTTTTGGGAACACAAAGTTTCTTTTCAGATGCAAACTCCACTCCATACATATATATGGGGAGGTACAAGATCCAACACGGTTTTTCAGTGAAAACTGCAGGAACTTCAAACCGGCACTAGGAAACAGACTGAGAAAGCAGAGTAAAAGTTTCTCCTGCAACCCGTTCCGTTTCTGCTAGATGAACGAACGTCTCTCCAAATGCTCAGTTCTGAGAGATAAGTGTGTGTGAAAGCCGTCCTTCACCTAGCTTGTTGGGAACACAAAGTTTCTTTTCACTTGCAAACCCCACTCCATACATATATATGGGGAGGTACTATCTCCAACTCGGTTTTACAGTGAAAACTGAAGGAACTTCAAACCGGCACTAGGAAACATACTGAGAAACAAGAGTTAAAGTTTCTCCTGCAACCCGTTCAATTTGTGCTAGATGAACGAACGTCTCTCCACATGCTCAGTTCTGAGAGATAAGTGTGTTTGAAAGCCGTCCTTCACCAAGCTTTTTGGGAACACAATGTTTCTTTTCAGTTGCAAACTCCACTCCATACATATATATGGGGAGGTACTAGCTCCAACTCGTTTTTACGGTGAAAAATGCAGGAACTTCAAACCGGCACTAGGAAACAGACTTAGAAAGCAGAGAAAAAGTTTCTCCTGCAAACCGTTCCCTTTGTACTAGATGAACGAACGTCTCCCCACATGCTCAGTTCTGAGAGATAAGTGTCTGTGAATGCCGTTCTCCACATACATTGTTGGGAACACAAAGTTTCTTTTCACTTGCAAAATCCACTCCATACATATATATGGGGAGGTTCTACCTCCAACTCGGTTTTACAGTGAAAAATGCAAGAAATACTAACCGGCACTTGGAAACAGTCTGAGAAACCAGGGTAAAAGACTCTCCTGCAACCCGTTCCCTTTGTGCTAGATGAACGAACGTCTCTCCACATGCTCAGTTCTGAGAGATAAGTGTGTGTGAAAGCCGTCAATCACCTAGCTTGTTGGGAACACAAAGTTTCTTTTCTGTTGCAAACTCAACTCCATAAATATATATGGGGAGGTACTAGCACCAATACTTTTTTAGAGTGAAAACTGCAGGAACTTCAAACCGGCAGTTGGAAACAGACTGAGAAACCAGAGTAAAAGTTTCTCCTGCTACCCGTTCAATTTGTGCTAGATGAACGAACGTCTCTCCACATGCTCAGTTCTGAGAGGTAAGAGAGTGTGAAAGCCGTCCTTCACCTAGCTTGTTGGGAACACAAAGTTTCTTTTCACTTGCAAACCCCACTCCATACATTATATGGGGAGGTACTAGCTCCAACTCGGTTTTACAGTGAAAACTGAAGGAACTTCAAACCGGCACTAGGAAACATACTGAGAAACAAGAGTAAAATTTTCTCCTGCAACGCGTTCCCTTTGTGCTAGATGAACGAACGTCTCTCCACATGCTTAGTTCTGAGAGATAAGTGTAAGTGAAAGCCGTACTCCACATAGCTTTTTGCGAACACAAAGTTTCTTTTCACTTGCAAACTCCACTCCATACATATATATTGGGAGGTACTGGCTCCATCTCGGTTTTACAGTGAAAACTGCAGGAACTTCAAACCGGCACGAGGAAACAGACTGAGAAACCAGAGTAAAAGTTTCTCCTGCAACCCTTTCCCTTTGTGCTAGATGAACGAACGTCTCTCCACATGCTCAGTTCTGAGAGATATTTGTGTGTGAATGTCGTCCTTCACCTAGCTTGTTGGGAACACAAAGTTCCTTTTCACTTGCAAACTCCACTCCATACTTATATATGGGGAGGTACTAGCTCCAACTCTGTTTTACAGTGAAAACGGCAGGAAATTCAAACTGGCACTAGGAAACAGACTGAGAAACCAGAGTAAAAGTTTCTCATGTATTCCTTTCCCTTTGTGCTTGTTGAACGAACCTCTCCCACTTGCTGAGTTCTGAGAGATAAGTGTGTGTGAAAGCCGTCCTTCAACTAACTTGTTGGGAACACATAGTTTCTTTTCACTTGCAAACTCCACTCCATACATATATATGGGAGGTACTAGCTCCAACTCGGTTTTACATTGAAAACGGCAGGAACTTCAAAAAGGCACTAGGAAATAGACTGAGAAACCAGAGTAATAGTTTCCCCTGCAACCCGTTCCCTTTTTGCTAGATGAACGAACGTCTCTCCACATGCTCAGTTCTGAGAGATAAGTGTGTGTGAAAGCCGTCCTTCACCTAGCTTGTTGGGAACACAAAGATTCTTTTCACTTGCAAACTCCATCCATACATAAATATGGGGTGGTACTAGCTCCAACTCTGTTTTACAGTGAAAACTTCACGAATTTCAAAACGGCACTAGGAAACAGACTGAGAAACCAGAGTAAAAGTCACTCCTGCAACCCGTTCCCTTTGTGCTAGATGAACGAACGTCTCTCCACATGCTCATTTCTGAGAGATAAGTGTGTGTGAAAGCCGTCCTTCACCTAGTTTGTTGGGAACATAAAAGTTTCCTTTCACTTGCAAACTCCACTCCAAACATATAAATGGGGAGGTACTAGCTCCAACTCGGTTTTACAGTGAATACATCAGGAACTTCAAACCGGCTGTAGGAATCAGACTGAGAAACCAGAGTAAAAGTTTCTACTGCAACCCGTTCCGTTTCTGCTAGATGAAAGAACGTCTCTCCACATGCTCAGTTCTGAGAGATAAGTGTGTGTGAAAGCCGTCCTTCACCTAGCTTTTTGGGAACACAAAGTTTCTTTTCAGTTGCAAACTCCACTCCATACATATATAGGGGAGGTACTAACTCCAACTCGGTTTTACGGTGAAAACTGCAGGAACTTCAAACCGGCACTAGGAAACAGACTGAGAAACCAGAGTAAAAGTTTCTCCTGCAACCCGTTCCCTTTGTGCTAGATGAACGAACGTCTCCCCAAAAGCTCAGTTCTGAGAGATGTGTGTGTGTGAAAGCCGTCCTCCACATAGCTTGTTGGAAACACAAAGTTTCTTTTCACTTGCAAACTCCACTCCATACATATATATGGGGAGGTTCTAGCTCCAACTCGGTTTTACAGTGAAAAATGCAAGAAATACTAACCGGCACTTGGAAAAAGTCTGAGAACCCAGGGTAAAAGTTTCTCCTGCAAACCGTTCCCTTTGTGCTAGATGAACGAACGTCTCTCCACATGCTCAGTTCTGAGAGATAAGTGTGTGTGAAAGCCGTCCTTCACCTAGCTTGTCGGGAACACAAATATTCTTTTCAGTTGCAAACTCCACTCCATAAATATATATGGGGAGGTACTAGCACCAAATCATTTTTAGAGTGAAAACTGCAGAAACTTCAAACCGGCAGTTGGAAACAGACTGAGAAACCAGAGTAATAGTTTCTCCTGCAACCCGTTCAATTTGTGCTAGATGAACGAACGTCTCTCCACATGCTCAGTTCTGAGAAGTAAGTGTGTGTTAAAGCCGTCCTTCACCTAGCTTGTTCTGAACACAAAGTTTCTTTTCATTGCAAACTCCACTCCATACATATATATTGGGAGGTACTGGCTCCATCTCGGTTTTACAGTGAAAACTGCAGGAACTTCAAACCGGCACTAGGAAACAGACTGAGAAACCAGAGTAAAAGTTTCTCCTGCAACCCTTTCCCTTTGTGCTAGATGAACGAACGTCTCTCCACATGCTCAGTTCTGAGAGATAAGTGTGTGTTCATGTCGTCCTTCACCTAGCTTGTTGGGAACACAAAGTTCCTTTTCACTTGCAAACTCCAATCCATACTTATATATGGGGAGGTACTAGCTCCAACTCGGTTTTACAGTGAAAACGGCAGGAACTTCAAACCGGCACTAGGAAACAGACTGAGAAACCAGAGTAAAAGTTTCTCATGCATTCCTTTCCCTTTGTGCTAGATGAACGAACCTCTCCCACTTGCTGAGTTCTGAGAGATAAGTGTGTGTGAAAGCCGTCCTTCACCTAGCTTGTTAGGAAAACAAAGTTTCTTTTCAATTGCAATCTCCACTCCATACATATAAATGGGGAGGTTCTAGCTCCAACTCGGTTTTACAGTGAAAACTGCAGGAACTTCAAACCGGCAACAAGACACAGACTGAGAAACCAGAATAAAAGATTCTACTGCAACCCATTCCCTTTGTGCCAAATGAACGAAGTTATCTCCACACGCTCAGTTCTTTGAGATAAGTGTGTGTGAAAGCCGTTCTTCATCTAGCTTGTTGGGAACACAAAGTTTCTTTTCACTTGCAAACTCCACTCCATACATATATATGGGGAGGTACTAGCTCCAACTCGGTTTTACAGTGAAAACTGCAGGAACTTCAAACCGGCAGTAGGAAACAGTCTCGGAAACCAGAGTAAAAGTTTCTCCTGCAACCCGTTCCGTTTCTGGTAGATGAACGAACGTCTCTCCAAATGCTCAGTTCTGAGAGATAAGTGTGTGTGAAAGCCGTCTTTCACCTAGCTTGTTGGGAACACAAAGTATCTTTTCAGATGCAAACTCCACTCCATACATATATATGGGGAAGTAATAGCACCAAATCGACTTTTCATTGAAAACTGCAGGAACTTCAAACCGGCACAAGGAAACAGACTGAGAAACCAGAGAAATGTTTCTCCTGCAAACCGTGCCTTTTCTGCTAGATGAACGAACGTCTCTCAACATGCTTAGTTCTGAGGGATAAGGGTATTTGAAAGCCGTGCTTCACCCAGCTTGTTAGGAAAACAAATTTTCTTTTCACTTGCAATCTCCACTCAATACCTATATATGGGTAGGTACTAGCTCCAACTCGGTTTTACAGTGAAAACTGCAGGAACTTCAAACCGGCACTAGAAAACAGACTGAGAAAGCAGAGTAAAAGTTTCTCCTGCAACCCATTCCCTTAGTGCTAGATGAACGAACGTCTCTCCACATGCTCATTTCTGAGAGATAAGTGTGTGTGGAAGCCGTCCTTCACATAGCTTGTTGGGAACACAAAGTTTCTTTTCACTTGCAAACTCCACTCCATACATATATATGGGGAGGCACTAGCTCCAACTCGGTTTTACAGTGTAAACTTCAGGAACTTCAGACCGGCACTAGGAAACAGACTGAGAAACCAGAGTAAAAGATTCTCCTGCAACCCGTTCCATTTGTGCTAGATGAACGAACCTCTCTCCACATGCTCCTTTCTGAGAGATAAGTGTGTGTGAAAGCCGTTCTTCATCTATCTTGTTGGGAACACAAAGTTTCTTTTCACTTGCAAACTCCACTCCATACATATATATGGGGAGGTACTAGCTCCAACTCGGTTTTACAGTGAAAACTTCAGGAACTTCAAACCGGCACTAGGAAACAGACTGAGAAACCAGAGTAAAAGATTCTCCTGCAACCCGGTCCATTTGTGCTAGATGAACGAACGTCTCTCCACATGCTCAGTTCTGAGGGATAAGTGTGTTTAAAAGCCGTCCTCCACATAGATTGTTGGGAACACAAAGTTCCTTTTCACTTGCAAACTTCAATCCATACATATATATGGGGAGGTACTAGCTCCAACTCGGTTTTACAGTGAAAACTGCAGGAAATTAAAACCGGCAGTAGGAAACATACTGAGAAACCAGGGTAAAAGTTTCTCCTGCAACCCGTTCCCTTTGTGCTAGATGAACGAACGTCTCCCCACATGCTCTGTTCTGAGAGATAAATGTGTTTGAAAGAAGTCCTTCAACTAGCTTGTTGGGAACACATAGATTCTTTTCACTTGCAAACTACAATCCATACATATATATGGGGAGGTACTAGCTCCAACTCGGTTTTACAGTGAAAACTGCAGGAACTTCAAAAAGGCACTAGGAAACAGACTGAGAAACCAGAGTAATAGTTTCTCCTGCAACCCGTTCCCTTTGTGCTAGATGAACGAACGTCTCTCCACATGCTCAGTTCTGAGAGATAAGTGTGTGTGAAAGCCATCCTTCACCTAGCTTGTTGGGAACACAAAGATTCTTTTCACTTGCAAACTCCACTCCATACATATATATGGGGTGGTACTAGCTCCAAATCTTTTTTACAGTGAAAACTTCAGGAATTTCAACACGGCACTAGGAAACAGACTGAGAAAGCAGAGTACAAGTTACTCCTGCAAAAAGTTCCCTTTGTGCTAGATGAAAGAACGTCTCTACACATGCTCAGTTCTGAGAGATAAGTGTGTGTGAAAGCCGTCCTTCACCTTGCTTGTTGGGAACATAAAAGTTTCCTTTCACTTGCAAACTCCACTCCAAACATATAAATGGGGAGGTACTAGCTCCAACTCGGATTTACAGTGAATACTTCAGGAACTTCAAACCGGCAGTAGGGAACAGACTGAGAAACCAGAGTAAAAGTTTCTCCTGCAACCCGTTCCGTTTCTGCTAGATGAAAGAACGTCTCTCCACATGCTCAGTTCTGAGAGAAAAGTGTGTGTGAAAGCCTTCTTTCACCTAGCTTTTTGGGAACACAAAGTTTCTTTTCAGTTGCAATCTCCACTCCATACATATATATGGGGAGGTACTAGCTCCAACTCGGTTTTACGGTGAAAACTGCAGGAACTTCAAACCGGCACTAGGAAACAGACTGAGAAACCAGAGTAAAAGTTTCTCCTGCAACCAGTTCCCTTTGTGCTAGATGAACGAACGTCTCCCCACATGCTCAGTTCTGAGAGAAAATTGTGTGTGAAAGCCGTCCTCCACATAGATTGTTGGGAACACAAAGTTTCTTTTCACTTGCAAAATCCACTCCATACATTTATATGGGGAGGTACTATGTCCAACTCGGTTTTACAGTGAAAAATGCAAGAAATTCTAACTGGCACTTGGAAACAGACTGAGAAACCAGGGTAAATTTTCTCCTGCAACCCGTTCCCTTTGTGCTAGATGAACTAGTCTCCCCACATGCTCAGTTCTGAGAGATAAGTGTGTGTGAAAGACGTCCTCCACATAGATTGTTGGGAACACAAAGTTTCTTTTCACTTGCAAACTCCACTCCATACATATATATGGGGAGATACTAGCTCCAACTCTGTTTTACAGTGAAAACTGCAGGAACTTCAAACCGTCAGTTGGAAACATACTGAGAAACCTGGGTAAAACTTTCCCCTGCAACCCGTTCCCTTTTTGCTAGATGAACGAACATCTCCCCACATGCTCAGTTCTGAGAGATAAGTGTGTGTGAAAGACGTCCTTCACCTAGCTTTTTGGGAACACAAAGTTTCTTTTAAGTTGCAAACTCCACTCCATACATATATATGGGGTGGTACAAGTTCCAACTCGGGTTTACAGTGAAAACTGCAGGAACTTCAAACCGGCAGTAGGAAACAGACTGAGAATCTAGAGTAAAAGTTTCCCCAGCAACGGGTTCCATTTGTGCTAGATGAACTAAAGTCTCTCCACATGCTCAGTTCTGAGAGATAAATGTGTGTGAAAGCCATCCTTCACCTAGCTTGTTGGGAACACAAAGATTCTTTTCACTTGCAAACTCCACTCCATACATATATATGGTGTGGTACTAGCTCCAAATCGGTTTTACAGTGAAAACTTCAGGAATTTCAACACGGCACTAGGAAACAGACTGAGAAAGCAGAGTACAAGTTACTCCTGCAACCAGTTCCCTTTGTGCTAGATGAACGAACGTCTCTCCACATGCTCATTTCTGAGAGATAAGTGTGTGTGAAAGCCGTCCTTCACCTATTTTGTTGGGAACACAAAGTTTCTTTTGAATTGCTAACCCCACTGCATACAAATATAAGGGGAGGTACTAGCTCCAACTCGGTTTTAGAGTGAAAACTGCAGGAACTTCAAACCGGCACTAGGAAAAAGACTGAGAAACCAGAGTAAAAGGTTCTCCTGTAACTCGTTCCTTTTTGCTAGATGAACGAACGTCTCCCCACATGCTCTTTTCTGAGAGATAAGTGTGTGTGAAAGACGTCCTCCACATTTTTTGTTGGGAACACAAAGTTTCTTTTCACTTGCAAACCCCACTCCATACATATATATGGGGAGGTACAAGCTCCAACTCGGTTTTACAGTGAAAACTGCAGGAACTTCAAACCGGCACTAGGAAACAGACTGAGAAACCAGAGTAAAAGTTTCTCCTGCAACCCGTTCCCTTTTTGCTAGATGAACGAACGTCTCCCCACATGCTCAGTTCTGAGAGATAAGTGTGTGTGAAAGACGTCCTTCACCTAGCTTTTTGGGAACACATAGTCTGTTTTCACTTGCAAACTCCAATCCATACATATATATGGGGAGGTACTAGCTCCAACACGGTTTTACAGTGAAAACTGCAGGAACTTCAAAAAGGCACTAGGAAACAGACTGAGAAACCAGAGTAATAATTTCCCCTGCAACCCGTTCCCCTTGTGCTAGATGAAAGAACGTCTCTACACATGCTCAGTTCTGAGAGATAAGTGTGTGTGAAAGCCGTCCTTCACCTTGCTTGTTGGGAACATAAAAGTTTCCTTTCACTTGCAAACTCCACTCCAAACATATAAATGGGGAGGTACTAGCTCCAACTCGGATTTACAGTGAATACTTCAGGAACTTCAAACCGGCAGTAGGAAACAGACTGAGAAACCAGAGTAAAAGTTTCTCCTGCAACCCGATCCGTTTCTGCTAGATGAAAGAACGTCTCTCCACATGCTCAGTTCTGAGAGAAAAGTGTGTGTGAAAGCCTTCCTTCACCTAGCTTTTTGGGAACACAAAGTTTCTTTTCAGTTGCAATCTCCACTCCATACATATATATGGGGAGGTACTAGCTCCAACTCGGTTTTACGGTGAAAACTGCAGGAACTTCAAACCGGCACTAGGAAACAGACTGAGAAACCAGAGTAAAAGTTTCTCCTGCAACCAGTTCCCTTGGTGCTAGATGAACGAACGTCTCCCCACATGCTCAGTTCTGAGAGAAAATTGTGTGTGAAAGCCGTCCTCCACATAGATTGTTGGGAACACAAAGATTCTTTTCACTTGCAAAATCCACTCCATACATTTATATGGGGAGGTACTATGTCCAACTCGGTTTTACAGTGAAAAATGCAAGAAATTCTAACCGGCACTTGGAAACAGACTGAGAAACCAGGGTAAATTTTCTCCTGCAACCCGTTCCCTTTGTGCTAGATGAACTAGTCTCCCCACATGCTCAGTTCTGAGAGATAAGTGTGTGTGAAAGACGTCCTCCACATAGATTGTTGGGAACACAAAGTTTCTTTTCACTTGCAAACTCCACTCCATACATATATATGGGGAGGTACTAGCTCCAACTCTGTTTTACAGTGAAAACTGCAGGAACTTCAAACCGTCAGTTGGAAACATACTGAGAAACCTGGGTAAAACTTTCCCCTGCAACCCGTTCCCTTTTTGCTAGATGAACGAACATCTCCCCACATGCTCAGTTCTGAGAGATAAGTGTGTGTGAAAGACGTCCTTCACCTAGCTTTTTGGGAACACAAAGTTTCTTTTAAGTTGCAAACTCCACTCCATACATATATATGGGGTGGTACAAGTTCCAACTCGGTTTTACAGTGAAAACTGCAGGAACTTCAAACCGGCAGTAGGAAACAGACTGAGAATCTAGAGTAAAAGTTTCCCCTGCAACGGGTTCCATTTGTGCTAGATGAACGAAAGTCTCTCCACATGCTCAGTTCTGAGAGATATGTGTGTGTGAAAGCCGTCCTTCACCTAGCTTGTTTTGAACACAAAGCTTCTTTTCACTTGTAAACTCCACTCCATACATATATATGGGGAGGTACTAGCTCCAACACGGTTTTACAGTGAAAACTGCAGGAACTTCAAACCGGCACTAGGAAAGAGACTGAGAAATCAGAGTAAAAGTTTCTCCTGCAACCAGTTCCCTTTGTGCTAGATGAACGAACGTCTCCCCACATGCTCAATTCTGAGAGCTAAGTGTGTGTAAAAGCCGTCCTCCACATAGATCGTTGGGAACACAAAGTTTCTTTTCACTTGCAAAATCCACTCCATACATATATATCGGGAGGTACTATGTCCAACTCGGTTTTACAGTGAAAAATGCAAGAAATTCTAACCGGCACTTGGAAACAGACTGAGAAACCAGGGTAAATTTTCTCCTGCAACCCGTTCCCTTTGTGCTAGATGAACTAGTCTCCCCACATGCTCAGTTCTGAGAGATAAGTGTGTGTGAAAGACGTCCTCCACATAGATTGTTGGGAACACAAAGTTTCTTTTCACTTGCAAACTCCACTCCATACATATATATGGGGAGGTACTAGCTCCAACTCGGTTTTACAGTGAAAACTGCAGGAATTTCAAACCGTCAGTTGGAAACATACTGAGAAACCAGGGTAAAAGTTTCCCCTGCAACCCGTTCCCTATTTGCTAGATGAACGAACGTCTCCACACATGCTCAGTTCTGAGAGATAAGTGTGTGTGAAAGACGTCCTTCACCTAGCTTTTTGGGAACACAAAGTTTCTTTTAAGTTGCAAACTCCACTCCATACATATATATGGGGTGGTACAAGCTCCAACTCGGTTTTACAGTGAAAACTGCAGGAACTTCAAACCGGCAGTAAGAAACAGACTGAGAATCTAGAGTAAAAGTTTCCCCTGCAACGGGTTCCATTTGTGCTAGATGAACGAAAGTCTCTCCACATGCTCAGTTCTGAGAGATATGTGTGTGTTAAAGCCGTCCTTCACCTAGCTTGTTTTGAACACAAAGCTTCTTTTCACTTGTAAACTCCACTCCATACATATATATGGGGAGGTACTAGCTCCAAAACGGTTTTACAGTGAAAACAGCAGGAACTTCAAACCGGCACTAGGAAACAGACTGAGAAAGCAGAGCAAATGTTTCTCCTGCAAAACGTTCCCTTTGTGCTAGATGAACGAACGTCTCTCCACATGCTCAGTTCTGAGAGATAAGTGTGTTTGAAAGCCGTCCTTCAAATAGCTTGTTGGGAACACAAAGTTTCTTTTCAGGTGCAAACTCCATTCCATACATATATATGGGGAGGTACAAGCTCCAAATCTTTTTTACAGTGAAAACTGCAGGAACTTCAAACCGGCAGTAGGAAACAGACTGAGAAACCAGAGTAAATGTTTCTCCTGCCACCCGTTACCTTTGTGGTATATGAACGAACGTCTCTCCAAATGCTCAGTTCTGAGAGATACGTGTGTGTGAAAGCCATTCTTCGCCTAAATTTTTGGGAACCCAAAGTTTCTTTTCAGTTGCAAACTCCACTCCATACATATATAAGAGGAGATACTAGCTCCAACACGGTTTTACAGTGAAAACTGCAGGAACTTCAAACCAGCATCTGGAAACAGACTGAGAATCCAGAGTAAAAGTTTCTCCTGCAACCCGTTCACTTTGTGCTAGATGAACGCAAGTCTCCGCACCTGCTCAGTTCTGAGAGATAAGTGTGTGTTAAAGACGTCCTTCACCTAGCTTGTTAGGAAAACAAAGTTTCTTTTCAATTGCAATCTCCATTCCATACATATAAATGGGGAGGTTCTAGCTCCAACTCGGTTTTACAGTGAAAACTGCAGGAACTTCAAACCGGTAACAGGACACAGAATGAGAAACCAGAGTAAAAGTTTCCCCTGCAACCGTTCCCTTTGTCCCAGATGAACGAATGTATCTCCACATGCTCAATTCTGAGAGATATGTGTGTCTGAAAGCCGTCCTTCACCTAGCTTTTTGGGAACACAAAGTTTCTTTTCAGATGCAAACTCCACTCCATACATATATATAGGGAGGTTCTAGCTCCAACTGGGTTTTACAGTGAAAACTGCAGGAACTTCAAACCGGCAACAGGACACAGACTGAGAAACTAGAGTAAAAGTTTCTCCTGCAACCCGTTCCCTTTGGGCCAGATGAACGAAGGTATCTCCACATGCTCAGTTCTGAGAGATAAGTGTGTGTGAAAGCCGTTCTTCAACTAGCTTTTTGGGAAAACAAAGTATCTTTTCAGATGCAAACTCCACATCATACATATATATGGGGAGGTACTAGCACCAAATCGATTTTACAGTGAAAACTGAATGAACTTCAAACCGGCACAAGGAAACAGACTGAGAAACCAGAGTAAATGTTTCTCCTGCAAACCGTGCCTTTCTGCTAGATGAACGAACGTCTCTCCACATGCTAAGTTCTGAGAGATAAGTGTGTGTGAAAGCCGTTCTTCATCTAGCTTGTTGGGAACACAAAGTTTCTTTTCACTTGCAAACTCCACTCCATACATATTTATGGGGAGGTACTAGCTCCAACTCGGTTTTACAGTGAAAATTGCAGGAACTTCAAACCGGCACTAGGAAACAGACTGAGAAACTAGAGTAAAAGTTTCTCCTGCAACCCGTTCCATTTGTGCTAGATGAACAAACGTCTCTCCACATGCTCAGTTCTGAGAGATAAGTGTCTGTTAAAGCCGTCCTCCACATAGATTGTTGGGAACACAAAGTTCCTTTTCACTTGCAAACTCCACTCCATACATATTTATGGGGAGGTACTAGCTCCAACTCGGTTTTACAGTGAAAACTGCAGGAAATTCAAACCGGCAGTAGGAAACACACTGAGAAACCAGAGTAAAAGTTTCTCCTGCAACCCGTTCTCTTTGTGCTAGATGAACGAACGTCTCCCCACATGCTCTGTTCTGAGAGATAAATGTGTTTGAAAGACGTCCTTCACCTAGCTTGTTGGGAACACTTAGTTTCTTTTCACTTGCAAACTACAATCCATACATATATATGGGGAGGTACTAACTCCAACACGGTTTTACAGTGAAAACTGCAGGAACTTCAAAAAGGCACTAGGAAACAGACTGAGAAACCAGAGTAATAATTTCCCCTGCAACCCGTTCCCCTTGTGCTAGATGAAAGAACGTCTCTACACATGCTCAGTTCTGAGAGATAAGTGTGTGTGAAAGCCGTCCTTCACCTTGCTTGTTGGGAACATAAAAGTTTCCTTTCACTTGCAAACTCCACTCCATACATATATATGGGTAGGTACTAGCTCCAACTCGGATTTACAGTGAATACTTCAGGAACTTCAAACCGGCAGTAGGAAACAGACTGAGAAACCAGAGTAAAAGTTTCTCCTGCAACCAGTTCCGTTTCTGCTAGATGAAAGAACGTCTATCCACATGCTCAGTTCTGAGAGAAAAGTGTGTGTGAAAGCCTTCCTTCACCTAGCTTTTTGGGAACACAAAGTTTCTTTTCAGTTGCAATCTCCACTCCATACATATATATGGGGAGGTACTAGCTCCAACTCGGTTTTACGGTGAAAACTGCAGGAACTTCAAACCGGCACTAGGAAACAGACTGAGAAACCAGAGTAAAAGTTTCTCCTGCAACCAGTTCCCTTTGTGCTAGATGAACGAACATCTCCCCACATGCTCAGTTCTGAGAAATGTGTGGGTGTGAAAGCCGTCCTTCACCTAGCTTGTTGGGAACACAAAGTTTCTTTTCAGTTGCAAACTCCACTCCTTACATATATATGGGGAGGTGCTAGCTCCAACTCGGTTTTACAGTGAAAACTGCAGGAACTTCAAACCTGCACTAGGAAACAGATTGAGAAAACAGAGTAAAAGTTTCTCCTGGAACCCGTTCACTTTGTGCTAGATGAACGAACGTCTCTCCATATGCTCAGTTCTGAGAGATACGTGTGTGTGAAAGCCGTCCTTCACCTAGCTTGTTGGGAACACATAGTTTCTTTTCAGTTGCAAAATCCGCTCCATATATATATATGGGGAGGTACTAGCTCCAACTGTGTTTTACAGTGAAAACTGCAGGAACTTCCACCCGGCACTAGGAAACAGACAGAGAAACCAGAGTAAAACTTTCTCCTGCAACCCATTCCCTTTGTGCTGGATGAACGAACATCTCTCCACATGCTCAGATCTGAGAGATAAGTATGTGTGAAAGCCGAACTTCACCCAACTTATTGGGAACACAAAGTTTCTTTTCAGTTGCAAACTGCACTCCATACATATTTATATGTGGAGGTACTAGCTCCAACTCGGTTTTACAGTGAAAACTGCAGGAACTTCAAACCGGCACTAGGAAACTGACTGAGAAACCAGAGTAAAAGTTTCTCCTGCAACCCGTTCCCTTTGAGCTAGATGAACGAACGTCTCTCCAAATGCTTAGTTCTGAGAGATAAGTGTGTGTGAAAGCCGTACTTCACCTAGCTTGTTGGGAACACAAAGTTTCTTTTCAGTTGCAAACCCCAATCCATACATATATATAAGAATGTACTAGCTCCAACTCGGTTTTACAGTGAAAACTGCAGGAACTTTAAACCGGCACTAGGAAACAGACTGAGAAACCAGATTAATACTTTCTCCTGCAAACCGTTCCCTTTGGACTAGATGAACGAACGTCTCTCCACATGCTCATTTCTGAGAGATAAGTGTGTGTGAAAGGCGTCCTTAACCTAGCTTGTTGGGAACACATAGTTTCTTTTCACTTGCAAAATCCACTCCACACATATATATGGGGAAGTACTAGCTCCAACTGCGTTTTACAGTGAAAACTGCAGGAACTTCAAACCGGCACTAGGAAACAGACTGAGAAACCAGATTAAAAGTTTCAACTGCAACCCATTCCCTTTGTGCTAGATGAACGAACGTCTCTCCACATGCTCAGTTCTGAGAGATAAGTGTGTGTGAAAGCCGTACTTCACCTAGCTTGTTGGGAACACAAAGTTTCTTTTCAGTTGCAACCTCCACTCCATACAAATATATATGGGGAGGTACTAGATCCAACTCGGTTTTACGGTGAAAAATGCAGGAATTTCAAACCGGCACTAGGAAACAGACTGAGAAATCAGAGTAAAAGTTTTTCCTGCAACCCGTTCCCTTTGTGCTAGATGAACGAACGTCTCACCAAATGATCAGTTCTGAGAGATAATTGTTTGTAAAGCCGTCCTTCAACTAGCTTGTTGGGAACACAAATTTTCTTTTCAGTTGCAATCTGCATTCCATACATATACATGGGGAGGTGCTAGCTCCAACTCGGCTTTACGGTGAAGACTGCAGGAACTTCTAACCAGCAGTTGGAAACAGACTGAGAAACCAGAGTAAAAGTTTCTCCTGCAACCCGTTCCCTTTGTGCTGGATGAACGAACGTCTCTCCACATGCTCAGTTCTGAGAGATAAGTGTGTGTGAAAGCCGTCCTTCACCTAGCTTTTTGGGAACACAAAGTTTCTTTTCAGTTGCAAACTCCATTCCATACGTATATATGGGGAGGTACTAGCTCCAACTCTCTTTTACAGTGAAAACTGCAGGAACTTCAAACCGGCACTAGAAACAGCCTGAGAAACCAGAGTAAAAGATTCTCCTGCAACCCGTTCCCTTTGTGCTGGATGAACGAACGTCTCTCCACATGCTCAGTTCTGAGATATAAGTGTGTGTGAAAGCCGTCCTTCATCTTGCTTGTTGGGAACACATAGTTTCTTTTCACATGCAAAATCTACTCCATACATATATATGGGGAGTACTAGCTCTAACTCGGTTTTACAGTGAAAACTGCAGGAACTTCAAACCGGCACTAGGAAACAGACTGGGAAACCAGAGTAAAATTTTCTCCTGCAACCCGTTCCCTTTGTGCTAGATGAATGAACGTCCCTCTACATGCTCAGTTCTGAGATATAAGTGTGTGAAAAAGCCGTCCTTCACCTAGCTTGTTGGGAACACAAAGTTATTTTTCAGTTGCAATCTCCACTCCATACATATATATATGGGGAGGTACTAGATCCTAGTCGGTTTTACAGTGAAAAATGCAGGAACTTCAAACCGGCAGCAAGAAACAGACTGAGAAACCAGAGTAATACTTTCTCCTGCAACCCGTTCCCTTTGGGCTAGATGAACGAATGTCTCTCCACATGCTCAGTTCTGAGAAATGTGTGTGTGTGAAAGCCGTACTTCACCTAGCTTGTTGGGAACACAAAGTTTCTTTTCAGTTGCTAACTCCACTCCATACATATATATGGGGAGGTGCTATCTCCAAATCGGATTTACGGTGAAAACTGCAGGAACTTCAAACCGGCAGTAGGAAAGAGACTGAGAAATGAGAGTAAAATTTCTCCTGCAGCCCGTTCCCTTTGTGTTAGATGAACGAAAGTCTCTCCACATGCTCAGTTCTGAGAGATAAGTGTGTGTGAAAGCCGTCCTTCACATAGCTTGTTGGGAACACAAAGTTTCTTTTCACTTGCAAACTCCACTCCATACATATACATGGGGAGGTGCTAGCTCCAACACGGTTTTACAGTGAAAACTGCAGGAACTTCAAACAGGCATTAGGAAACAGACTGAGAAACCAGAGTAAAATTTCTCCTGCAACCCGTTCCCTTTGTGCTGGATGAACGAACGTCTCTCCACATGCTCTGTTCTGAGAGATAATTATGTGTGAATGCCGACCTTCACCTAGCTTATTGGGAACACAAAGTTTATTTTCAGTTGCAAACTCCACTCCATACATATTTATATGGGGAGATACTAGCTCCAAATCGGTTTTACAGTGAAAACTGCAGGAACTTCAAACCGGCACTAGGAAACAGACTGAGAAACCAGAGTAATAGTTTCTCCTGCAACCCGTTCCCTTTGTGCTAGATGAACGAAAGTCTCTCCACATGCTCAGTTCTGAGAGATAATTGTGTGAAAGCCGTCCTTCACCTAGCTTGTTGGGAACACAAAGCTTCTTTTCAGTTGCAAACTCCACTCCATACATATACATGGGGAGGTGCTAGCTCCAACTCTGTTTTACAGTGAAATCTGCAGGAATTTAAAACAGGCAGTAGGAAACAGACTGAGAAACCAGAGTAAAATTTTTCCTGCAAACCGCTCCATTTGTGCTGGATGAACGAACGTCTCTCCACATGCTCAGTTCTGAGAGATAAGTGTGTGTGAAAGCCGTCCTTCACCTAGCTTGTTGGGAACACATAGTTTCTTTTCAGTTGCAAAATCCGCTCCATACATATATATGTTGAGGTACTAGCTCCAACTGTGTTTTACAGTGAAAACTGCAGGAACTTCAAACCGGCACTAGGAAACAGACTGAGAAACCAGAGTAAAAGTTTCTCCTGCAACCCATTCCCTTTGTGTTGGATGAATGATCGTCTCTCCACATGCTCAGTTCTGAGAGATAAGTGTGTGTGAAAGCCGTCCTTCACCTAGCTTGTTGGGAACACAAAGTTTCTTTTCAGTTGCAATCACCACTCCATACATATTTATATGGGGATGTACTAGATCCAACTCGGTATTACTGTGATAATTGCAGGAACTTCAAACCGGCACTAGGAAACATACTGAGAAACCAGAGTAATAGTTTCTCCTTCAAACCGTTCCCTTTGTGCTAGATGAACGAACGTCTCTCCAAATGCTCAGTTCTGAGAGATAAAAGTGTGTAAAAGCCGTCCTTCACCTAGCTTGTTGGGAACACAAAGTTCCTTTTCACTTGAAAACTCCACTCCTTACATATATATGGGGAGGTACTAACTCCAAATCTGTTTTACAGTGAAAACTGCACGAACTTCAAACCGGCACTAGGTAACAGACTGAGAAATCAGAGTAAAAATTTCTCCTGCAAACCGTTACCTTTGTGCTTGATGAACGAACATCTCTCCACATGCTCAGTTCTGAGAGATAATTGTGTGTGAAAGCCGTCCTTCACCTAGCTTGTTGGGAACACAAAGTTTCTATTCAGTTGCAAACCCCACTCCATACATATATATGGGAGTTACTAGCTCCAACTCGGTTTACAGTGAAAACTGCAGGAACTTCAAACCGGCACTAGGAAATAGTTTGAGAAACCAGAGTAAAAGTTTATACTGCAAACCATTCCCTTTGTGCTAGGTGAACGAACGTCTCTCCACATGCTCAGTTCTGAGAGATAAGTGTGTGTGAAAGCCGTCCTTCACCTAGATTGTTGGGAACGCAAAGTTTCTTTTCAGTTGCAAATTCCACACCATATATATATATATATATGGGGAGGTACTAGATCCAACTCGGTTTTACAGTGTAAACTGCAGGAAATTCAAACCGGCAGTAGGAAACAGACTGAGAAACCAGAATAAAAGTTTCTCCTGCAACCCGTTCCCTTTGTGCTAGATGAACGAACGTCTCTACAAATGCTCAGGTCTGAGAGATAATTGTGTGTGAAAGCCGTCCTTCACCTAGCTTGTTGGGAAAACAAAGTTTGTTTTCAGTTGCAAACTCCACTCCGTACGTATATATGGGGAGGTACTAGCTCCAACTCGGTTTTACAGTGAAAACTGCAGGAACTTCAAACTGGTAACAGGACACAGAATGAGAAACCAGAGTAAAAGTTTCCCCTGCAACCGTTCCCTTTGTCCCAGATGAACGAATGTATCTCCACATGCTCAATTCTGAGAGATATGTGTGTCTGAAAGCCGTCCTTCACCTAGCTTTTTGGGAACACAAAGTTTCTTTTCAGATGCAAACTCCACTCCATACATATATATAGGGAGGTTCTAGCTCCAACTGGGTTTTACAGTGAAAACTGCAGGAACTTCAAACCGGCAACAGGACACAGACTGAGAAACTAGAGTAAAAGTTTCTCCTGCAACCCGTTCCCTTTGGGCCAGATGAACGAAGTATCTCCACATGCTCAGTTCTGAGAGATAAGTGTGTGTGAAAGCCGTTCTTCAACTAGCTTTTTGGGAAAACAAAGTATCTTTTCAGATGCAAACTCCACATCATACATATATATGGGGAGGTACTAGCACCAAATCGATTTTACAGTGAAAACTGCATGAACTTCAAACCGGCACAAGGAAACAGTCTGAGAAACCAGAGTAAATGTTTCTCCTGCAAACCGTGCCTTTCTGCTAGATGAACGAACGTCTCTCCACATGCTAAGTTCTGAGAGATAAGTGTGTGTGAAAGCCGTTCTTCATCTAGCTTGTTGGGAACACAAAGATTCTTTTCACTTGCAAACCCCACTCCATACATATATATATGGGGAGTTACTAGATCCAACTCGGTTTTACAGTGAAAAATGCTGGAAATTCAAAACGGCAGCAGGAAACAGACTGAGAATCCAGAGTAATACTTTCTCCTGCAACCCGTTCCTTTTGTGCTAGATGAACGAATGTCTCTCCACATGCTCAGTTCTGAGAAATGTGTGGGTGTGAAAGCCGTCCTTCACCTATCTTGTTGGGAACACAAAGTTTCTTTTCAGTTGCAAACTCCACTCCTTACATATATATGGGGAGGTGCTAGCTCCAACTCGGTTTTACAGTGAAAACTGCAGGAACTTCAAACCTGCACTAGGAAACAGACTGAGAAAACAGAGTAATACATTCTCCTGCAACCCGTTCCTTTTGTGCTAGATGAACGAATGTCTCTCCACATGCTCAGTTCTGAGAAATGTGTGGGTGTGAAAGCCGTCCTTCACCTAGCTTGTTGGGAACACAAAGTTCCTTTTCAGTTGCAAACTCCACTCCATATATATATATATGTGTAGGTACTAGCTCCAACTCGGTTTTACAGTAAAAACTGCAGGAACTTCAAACCGGCACTTGGAAACAGACTGACAAACCAGAGAAATAGTTTCTCCTGCAACCCGTTCACTTTGTGCTAGATGAACGAACGTCTCTCCATATGCTCAGTTCTGAGAGATACGTGTGTGTGAAAGCCGTCCTTCACCTAGCTTGTTGGGAACACATAGTTTCTTTTCAGTTGCAAAATCCGCTCCATATATATATATGGGGAGGTACTAGCTCCAACTGTGTTTTACAGTGAAAACTGCAGGAATTTCCACCCGGCACTAGGAAACAGACAGAGAAACCAGAGTAAAACTTTCTCCTGCAACCCATTCCCTTTGTGCTGGATGAACGAACGTCTCTCCACATGCTCAGATCTGAGAGATAAGTATGTGTGAAAGCCGACCTTCACCCAACTTATTGGGAACACAAAGTTTCTTTTCAGTTGCAAACTGCACTCCATACATATTTATATGTGGAGGTACTAGCTCCAACTCGGTTTTACAGTGAAAACTGCAGGAACTTCAAACCGGCACTAGGAAACTGACTGAGAAACCAGAGTAAAAGTTTCTCCTGCAACCCGTTCCCTTTGAGCTAGATGAACGAACGTCTCTCCAAATGCTCAGTTCTGAGAGATAAGTGTGTGTGAAAGCCGTACTTCACCTAGCTTGTTGGGAACACAAAGTTTCTTTTCAGTTGCAAACTCCAATCCATACATATATATAAGAATGTACTAGCTCCAACTCGGTTTTACAGTGAAAACTGCAGGAACTTTAAACCGGCACTAGGAAACAGACTGAGAAACCAGATTAATACTTTCTCCTGCAAACCGTTCCCTTTGGACTAGATGAACGAACGTCTCTCCACATGCTCATTTCTGAGAGATAAGTGTGTGTGAAAGGCGTCCTTAACCTAGCTTGTTGGGAACACATAGTTTCTTTTCACTTGCAAAATCCACTCCACACATATATATGGGGAAGTACTAGCTCCAACTGCGTTTTACAGTGAAAACTGCAGGAACTTCAAACCGGCACTAGGAAACAGACTGAGAAACCAGAGTAAAAGTTTCAACTGCAACCCATTCCCTTTGTGCTAGATGAACGAACGTTTCTCCACATGCTCAGTTCTGAGAGATAAGTGTGTGTGAAAGCCGTACTTCACCTAGCTTGTTGGGAACACAAAGTTTCTTTTCAGTTGCAACCTCCACTCCATACAAATATATATGGGGAGGTACTAGATCCAACTCGGTTTTACGGTGAAAAATGCAGGAATTTCAAACCGGCACTAGGAAACAGACTGAGAAACCAGAGTAAAAGTTTTTCCTGCAACCCGTTCCCTTTGTGCTAGATGAACGAACGTCTCACCAAATGATCAGTTCTGAGAGATAATTGTGTGTAAAGCCGTCCTTCAACTAGCTTGTTGGGAACACAAAGTTTCTTTTCAGTTGCAAACTCCATTCCATACGTATATATGGGGAGGTACTAGCTCCAACTCTCTTTTACAGTGAAAACTGCAGGAACTTCAAACCGGCACTAGAAACAGCCTGAGAAACCAGAGTAAAAGATTCTCCTGCAACCCGTTCCCTTTGTGCTGGATGAACGAACGTCTCTCCACATGCTCAGTTCTGAGATATAAGTGTGTGTGAAAGCCGTCCTTCATCTTGCTTGTTGGGAACACATAGTTTCTTTTCACATGCAAAATCTACTCCATACATATATATGGGGAGTACTAGCTCTAACTCGGTTTTACAGTGAAAACTGCAGGAACTTCAAACCGGCACTAGGAAACAGACTGGGAAACCAGAGTAAAATTTTCTCCTGCAACCCGTTCCCTTTGTGCTAGATGAATGAACGTCCCTCTACATGCTCAGTTCTGAGATATAAGTGTGTGTAAAAGCCGTCCTTCACCTAGCTTGTTGGGAACACAAAGTTTCTTTTCAGTTGCAATCTCCACTCCATACATATATATATGGGGAGGTACTAGATCCTAGTCGGTTTTACAGTGAAAAATGCAGGAACTTCAAACCGGCAGCAAGAAACAGACTGAGAAACCAGAGTAATACTTTCTCCTGCAACCCGTTCCCTTTGGGCTAGATGAACGAATGTCTCTCCACATGCTCAGTTCTGAGAAATGTGTGTGTGTGAAAGCCGTACTTCACCTAGCTTGTTGGGAACACAAAGTTTCTTTTCAGTTGCTAACTCCACTCCATACATATATATGGGGAGGTGCTATCTCCAAATCGGATTTACGGTGAAAACTGCAGGAACTTCAAACCGGCAGTAGGAAAGAGACTGAGAAATGAGAGTAAAATTTCTCCTGCAGCCCGTTCCCTTTGTGTTAGATGAACGAAAGTCTCTCCACATGCTCAGTTCTGAGAGATAAGTGTGTGTGAAAGCCGTCCTTCACATAGCTTGTTGGGAACACAAAGTTTTTTTCACTTGCAAACTCCACTCCATACATATACATGGGGAGGTGCTAGCTCCAACACGGTTTTACAGTGAAAACTGCAGGAACTTCAAACAGGCATTAGGAAACAGACTGAGAAACCAGAGTAAAATTTCTCCTGCAACCCGTTCCCTTTGTGCTGGATGAACGAACGTCTCTCCACATGCTCTGTTCTGAGAGATAATTATGTGTGAAAGCCGACCTTCACCTAGCTTATTGGGAACACAAAGTTTATTTTCAGTTGCAAACTCCACTCCATACATATTTATATGGGGAGATACTAGCTCCAAATCGGTTTTACAGTGAAAACTGCAGGAACTTCAAACCGGCACTAGGAAACAGACTGAGAAACCAGAGTAATAGTTTCTCCTGCAACCCGTTCCCTTTGTGCTAGATGAACGAAAGTCTCTCCACATGCTCAGTTCTGAGAGATAATTGTGTGAAAGCCGTCCTTCACCTAGCTTGTTGGGAACACAAAGCTTCTTTTCAGTTGCAAACTCCACTCCATACATATACATGGGGAGGTGCTAGCTCCAACTCTGTTTTACAGTGAAATCTGCAGGAATTTAAAACAGGCAGTAGGAAACAGACTGAGAAACCAGAGTAAAATTTTTCCTGCAAACCGCTCCATTTGTGCTGGATGAACGAACGTCTCTCCACATGCTCAGTTCTGAGAGATACGTGTGTGTGAAAGCCGTCCTTCACCTAGCTTGTTGGGAACACATAGTTTCTTTTCAGTTGCAAAATCCGCTCCATATATATATATGGGGAGGTACTAGCTCCAACTGTGTTTTACAGTGAAAACTGCAGGAATTTCCACCCGGCACTAGGAAACAGACAGAGAAACCAGAGTAAAACTTTCTCCTGCAACCCATTCCCTTTGTGCTGGATGAACGAACGTCTCTCCACATGCTCAGATCTGAGAGATAAGTATGTGTGAAAGCCGACCTTCACCCAACTTATTGGGAACACAAAGTTTCTTTTCAGTTGCAAACTGCAATCCATACATATTTATATGTGGAGGTACTAGCTCCAACTCGGTTTTACAGTGAAAACTGCAGGAACTTCAAACCGGCACTAGGAAACTGACTGAGAAACCAGAGTAAAAGTTTCTCCTGCAACCCGTTCCCTTTGAGCTAGATGAACGAACGTCTCTCCAAATGCTCAGTTCTGAGAGATAAGTGTGTGTGAAAGCCGTACTTCACCTAGCTTGTTGGGAACACAAAGTTTCTTTTCAGTTGCAAACTCCAATCCATACATATATATAAGAATGTACTAGCTCCAACTCGGTTTTACAGTGAAAACTGCAGGAACTTTAAACCGGCACTAGGAAACAGACTGAGAAACCAGATTAATACTTTCTCCTGCAAACCGTTCCCTTTGGACTAGATGAACGAACGTCTCTCCACATGCTCATTTCTGAGAGATAAGTGTGTGTGAAAGGCGTCCTTAACCTAGCTTGTTGGGAACACATAGTTTCTTTTCACTTGCAAAATCCACTCCACACATATATATGGGGAAGTACTAGCTCCAACTGCGTTTTACAGTGAAAACTGCAGGAACTTCAAACCGGCACTAGGAAACAGACTGAGAAACCAGAGTAAAAGTTTCAACTGCAACCCATTCCCTTTGTGCTAGATGAACGAACGTTTCTCCACATGCTCAGTTCTGAGAGATAAGTGTGTGTGAAAGCCGTACTTCACCTAGCTTGTTGGGAACACAAAGTTTCTTTTCAGTTGCAACCTCCACTCCATACAAATATATATGGGGAGGTACTAGATCCAACTCGGTTTTACGGTGAAAAATGCAGGAATTTCAAACCGGCACTAGGAAACAGACTGAGAAACCAGAGTAAAAGTTTTTCCTGCAACCCGTTCCATTTGTGCTAGATGAACGAACGTCTCACCAAATGATCAGTTCTGAGAGATAATTGTGTGTAAAGCCGTCCTTCAACTAGCTTGTTGGGAACACAAAGTTTCTTTTCAGTTGCAAACTCCATTCCATACGTATATATGGGGAGGTACTAGCTCCAACTCTCTTTTACAGTGAAAACTGCAGGAACTTCAAACCGGCACTAGAAACAGCCTGAGAAACCAGAGTAAAAGATTCTCCTGCAACCCGTTCCCTTTGTGCTGGATGAACGAACGTCTCTCCACATGCTCAGTTCTGAGATATAAGTGTGTGTGAAAGCCGTCCTTCATCTTGCTTGTTGGGAACACATAGTTTCTTTTCACATGCAAAATCTACTCCATACATATATATGGGGAGTACTAGCTCTAACTCGGTTTTACAGTGAAAACTGCAGGAACTTCAAACCGGCACTAGGAAACAGACTGGGAAACCAGAGTAAAATTTTCTCCTGCAACCCGTTCCCTTTGTGCTAGATGAATGAACGTCCCTCTACATGCTCAGTTCTGAGATATAAGTGTGTGTAAAAGCCGTCCTTCACCTAGCTTGTTGGGAACACAAAGTTTCTTTTCAGTTGCAATCTCCACTCCATACATATATATATGGGGAGGTACTAGATCCTAGTCGGTTTTACAGTGAAAAATGCAGGAACTTCAAACCGGCAGCAAGAAACAGACTGAGAAACCAGAGTAATACTTTCTCCTGCAACCCGTTCCCTTTGGGCTAGATGAACGAATGTCTCTCCACATGCTCAGTTCTGAGAAATGTGTGTGTGTGAAAGCCGTACTTCACCTAGCTTGTTGGGAACACAAAGTTTCTTTTCAGTTGCTAACTCCACTCCATACATATATATGGGGAGGTGCTATCTCCAAATCGGATTTACGGTGAAAACTGCAGGAACTTCAAACCGGCAGTAGGAAAGAGACTGAGAAATGAGAGTAAAATTTCTCCTGCAGCCCGTTCCCTTTGTGTTAGATGAACGAAAGTCTCTCCACATGCTCAGTTCTGAGAGATAAGTGTGTGTGAAAGCCGTCCTTCACATAGCTTGTTGGGAACACAAAGTTTTTTTCACTTGCAAACTCCACTCCATACATATACATGGGGAGGTGCTAGCTCCAACACGGTTTTACAGTGAAAACTGCAGGAACTTCAAACAGGCATTAGGAAACAGACTGAGAAACCAGAGTAAAATTTCTCCTGCAACCCGTTCCCTTTGTGCTGGATGAACGAACGTCTCTCCACATGCTCTGTTCTGAGAGATAATTATGTGTGAAAGCCGACCTTCACCTAGCTTATTGGGAACACAAAGTTTATTTTCAGTTGCAAACTCCACTCCATACATATTTATATGGGGAGATACTAGCTCCAAATCGGTTTTACAGTGAAAACTGCAGGAACTTCAAACCGGCACTAGGAAACAGACTGAGAAACCAGAGTAATAGTTTCTCCTGCAACCCGTTCCCTTTGTGCTAGATGAACGAAAGTCTCTCCACATGCTCAGTTCTGAGAGATAATTGTGTGAAAGCCGTCCTTCACCTAGCTTGTTGGGAACACAAAGCTTCTTTTCAGTTGCAAACTCCACTCCATACATATACATGGGGAGGTGCTAGCTCCAACTCTGTTTTACAGTGAAATCTGCAGGAATTTAAAACAGGCAGTAGGAAACAGACTGAGAAACCAGAGTAAAATTTTTCCTGCAAACCGCTCCATTTGTGCTGGATGAACGAACGTCTCTCCACATGCTCAGTTCTGAGAGATAAGTGTGTGTGAAAGCCGTCCTTCACCTAGCTTGTTGGGAACACATAGTTTCTTTTCAGTTGCAAAATCCGCTCCATACATATATATGTTGAGGTACTAGCTCCAACTGTGTTTTACAGTGAAAACTGCAGGAACTTCAAACCGGCACTAGGAAACAGACTGAGAAACCAGAGTAAAAGTTTCTCCTGCAACCCATTCCCTTTGTGTTGGATGAATGATCGTCTCTCCACATGCTCAGTTCTGAGAGATAAGTGTGTGTGAAAGCCGTCCTTCACCTAGCTTGTTGGGAACACAAAGTTTCTTTTCAGTTGCAATCACCACTCCATACATATTTATATGGGGATGTACTAGATCCAACTCGGTATTACTGTGATAATTGCAGGAACTTCAAACCGGCACTAGGAAACATACTGAGAAACCAGAGTAATAGTTTCTCCTTCAAACCGTTCCCTTTGTGCTAGATGAACGAACGTCTCTCCAAATGCTCAGTTCTGAGAGATAAAAGTGTGTAAAAGCCGTCCTTCACCTAGCTTGTTGGGAACACAAAGTTCCTTTTCACTTGAAAACTCCACTCCTTACATATATATGGGGAGGTACTAACTCCAAATCTGTTTTACAGTGAAAACTGCACGAACTTCAAACCGGCACTAGGTAACAGACTGAGAAATCAGAGTAAAAATTTCTCCTGCAAACCGTTACCTTTGTGCTTGATGAACGAACATCTCTCCACATGCTCAGTTCTGAGAGATAATTGTGTGTGAAAGCCGTCCTTCACCTAGCTTGTTGGGAACACAAAGTTTCTATTCAGTTGCAAACCCCACTCCATACATATATATGGGAGTTACTAGCTCCAACTCGGTTTACAGTGAAAACTGCAGGAACTTCAAACCGGCACTAGGAAATAGTTTGAGAAACCAGAGTAAAAGTTTATACTGCAAACCATTCCCTTTGTGCTAGGTGAACGAACGTCTCTCCACATGCTCAGTTCTGAGAGATAAGTGTGTGTGAAAGCCGTCCTTCACCTAGCTTGTTGGGAACGCAAAGTTTCTTTTCAGTTGCAAATTCCACACCATATATATATATATATATGGGGAGGTACTAGATCCAACTCGGTTTTACAGTGTAAACTGCAGGAAATTCAAACCGGCAGTAGGAAACAGACTGAGAAACCAGAATAAAAGTTTCTCCTGCAACCCGTTCCCTTTGTGCTAGATGAACGAACGTCTCTACAAATGCTCAGGTCTGAGAGATAATTGTGTGTGAAAGCCGTCCTTCACCTAGCTTGTTGGGAAAACAAAGTTTGTTTTCAGTTGCAAACTCCACTCCGTACGTATATATGGGGAGGTACTAGCTCCAACTCGGTTTTACAGTGAAAACTGCAGGAACTTCAAACTGGTAACAGGACACAGAATGAGAAACCAGAGTAAAAGTTTCCCCTGCAACCGTTCCCTTTGTCCCAGATGAACGAATGTATCTCCACATGCTCAATTCTGAGAGATATGTGTGTCTGAAAGCCGTCCTTCACCTAGCTTTTTGGGAACACAAAGTTTCTTTTCAGATGCAAACTCCACTCCATACATATATATAGGGAGGTTCTAGCTCCAACTGGGTTTTACAGTGAAAACTGCAGGAACTTCAAACCGGCAACAGGACACAGACTGAGAAACTAGAGTAAAAGTTTCTCCTGCAACCCGTTCCCTTTGGGCCAGATGAACGAAGTATCTCCACATGCTCAGTTCTGAGAGATAAGTGTGTGTGAAAGCCGTTCTTCAACTAGCTTTTTGGGAAAACAAAGTATCTTTTCAGATGCAAACTCCACATCATACATATATATGGGGAGGTACTAGCACCAAATCGATTTTACAGTGAAAACTGCATGAACTTCAAACCGGCACAAGGAAACAGTCTGAGAAACCAGAGTAAATGTTTCTCCTGCAAACCGTGCCTTTCTGCTAGATGAACGAACGTCTCTCCACATGCTAAGTTCTGAGAGATAAGTGTGTGTGAAAGCCGTTCTTCATCTAGCTTGTTGGGAACACAAAGATTCTTTTCACTTGCAAACCCCACTCCATACATATATATATGGGGAGTTACTAGATCCAACTCGGTTTTACAGTGAAAAATGCTGGAAATTCAAAACGGCAGCAGGAAACAGACTGAGAATCCAGAGTAATACTTTCTCCTGCAACCCGTTCCTTTTGTGCTAGATGAACGAATGTCTCTCCACATGCTCAGTTCTGAGAAATGTGTGGGTGTGAAAGCCGTCCTTCACCTATCTTGTTGGGAACACAAAGTTTCTTTTCAGTTGCAAACTCCACTCCTTACATATATATGGGGAGGTGCTAGCTCCAACTCGGTTTTACAGTGAAAACTGCAGGAACTTCAAACCTGCACTAGGAAACAGACTGAGAAAACAGAGTAATACATTCTCCTGCAACCCGTTCCTTTTGTGCTAGATGAACGAATGTCTCTCCACATGCTCAGTTCTGAGAAATGTGTGGGTGTGAAAGCCGTCCTTCACCTAGCTTGTTGGGAACACAAAGTTCCTTTTCAGTTGCAAACTCCACTCCATATATATATATATGTGTAGGTACTAGCTCCAACTCGGTTTTACAGTAAAAACTGCAGGAACTTCAAACCGGCACTTGGAAACAGACTGACAAACCAGAGAAATAGTTTCTCCTGCAACCCGTTCACTTTGTGCTAGATGAACGAACGTCTCTCCATATGCTCAGTTCTGAGAGATACGTGTGTGTGAAAGCCGTCCTTCACCTAGCTTGTTGGGAACACATAGTTTCTTTTCAGTTGCAAAATCCGCTCCATATATATATATGGGGAGGTACTAGCTCCAACTGTGTTTTACAGTGAAAACTGCAGGAATTTCCACCCGGCACTAGGAAACAGACAGAGAAACCAGAGTAAAACTTTCTCCTGCAACCCATTCCCTTTGTGCTGGATGAACGAACGTCTCTCCACATGCTCAGATCTGAGAGATAAGTATGTGTGAAAGCCGACCTTCACCCAACTTATTGGGAACACAAAGTTTCTTTTCAGTTGCAAACTGCACTCCATACATATTTATATGTGGAGGTACTAGCTCCAACTCGGTTTTACAGTGAAAACTGCAGGAACTTCAAACCGGCACTAGGAAACTGACTGAGAAACCAGAGTAAAAGTTTCTCCTGCAACCCGTTCCCTTTGAGCTAGATGAACGAACGTCTCTCCAAATGCTCAGTTCTGAGAGATAAGTGTGTGTGAAAGCCGTACTTCACCTAGCTTGTTGGGAACACAAAGTTTCTTTTCAGTTGCAAACTCCAATCCATACATATATATAAGAATGTACTAGCTCCAACTCGGTTTTACAGTGAAAACTGCAGGAACTTTAAACCGGCACTAGGAAACAGACTGAGAAACCAGATTAATACTTTCTCCTGCAAACCGTTCCCTTTGGACTAGATGAACGAACGTCTCTCCACATGCTCATTTCTGAGAGATAAGTGTGTGTGAAAGGCGTCCTTAACCTAGCTTGTTGGGAACACATAGTTTCTTTTCACTTGCAAAATCCACTCCACACATATATATGGGGAAGTACTAGCTCCAACTGCGTTTTACAGTGAAAACTGCAGGAACTTCAAACCGGCACTAGGAAACAGACTGAGAAACCAGAGTAAAAGTTTCAACTGCAACCCATTCCCTTTGTGCTAGATGAACGAACGTTTCTCCACATGCTCAGATCTGAGAGATAAGTGTGTGTGAAAGCCGTACTTCACCTAGCTTGTTGGGAACACAAAGTTTCTTTTCAGTTGCAACCTCCACTCCATACAAATATATATGCGGAGGTACTAGATCCTAGTCGGTTTTACAGTGAAAAATGCAGGAACTTCAAACCGGCAGCAGGAAACAGACTGAGAAACCAGAGTAATACTTTCTCCTGCAACCCGTTCCCTTTGGGCTAGATGAACGAATGTCTCTCCACATGCTCAGTTCTGAGAAATGTGTGTGTGTGAAAGCCGTACTTCACCTAGCTTGTTGGGAACACAAAGTTTCTTTTCAGTTGCTAACTCCACTCCATACATATATATGGGGAGGTGCTATATCCAAATCGGATTTACGGTGAAAACTGCAGGAACTTCAAACCGGCAGTAGGAAAGAGACTGAGAAATGAGAGTAAAATTTCTCCTGCAGCCCGTTCCCTTTGTGCTAGATGAACGAAAGTCTCTCCACATGCTCAGTTCTGAGAGATAAGTGTGTGTGAAAGCCGTCCTTCACATAGCTTGTTGGGAACACAAAGTTTCTTTTCACTTGCAAACTCCACTCCATACATATACATGGGGAGGTGCTAGCTCCAACACGGTTTTACAGTGAAAACTGCAGGAACTTCAAACAGGCATTAGGAAACAGACTGAGAAACCAGAGTAAAATTTTTCCTACAAACCGCTCCATTTGTGCTGGATGAACGAACGTCTCTCCACATGCTCAGGTCTGAGAGATAATTCTGTGTGAAAGCCGTCCTTCACCAAGCTTGTTGGGAACACAAAATTTCTTTTCAGGTGCAAACTCCACTCCATACGTATATATGGGGAGGTACTAGCTCCAACTCGGTTTTACACTGAAAACTGCAGGAACTTCAAACCGGCACTAGGAAAAAGACTGAGAAACCAGAGTAATAGTTTCCCTGCAACCCGTTCCCTTTGTGCTAGATGAAGGAACGTCTCTCCACATGCTCAATTCTGAGAGATAAGTGTGTGTGAAAGCCGTCCTTCACCTAGCTTGTTGGGAACACATAGTTTCTTTTCAGTTGCAAAATCCGCTCCATACATATATATGTTGAGGTACTAGCTCCAACTGTGTTTTACAGTGAAAACTGCAGGAACTTCAAACCGGCACTAGGAAACAGACTGAGAAACCAGAGTAATAGTTTCTCCTGCAACCCATTCCCTTTGTGTTGGATGAATGATCGTCTCTCCACATGCTCAGTTCTGAGAGATAAGTGTGTGTGAAAGCCGTCCTTCACCTAGCTTGTTGGGAACACAAAGTTTCTTTTCAGTTGCAATCACCACTCCATACATATTTATATGGGGATGTACTAGATCCAACTCGGTATTACTGTGATAATTGCAGGAACTTCAAACCGGCACTAGGAAACATACTGAGAAACCAGAGTAATAGTTTCTCCTTCAAACCGTTCCCTTTGTGCTAGATGAACGAACGTCTCTCCAAATGCTCAGTTCTGAGAGATAAAAGTGTGTGAAAGCCGTCCTTCACCTAGCTTGTTGGGAACACAAAGTTCCTTTTCACTTGCAAACTCCACTCCTTACATATATATGGGGAGGTACTAACTCCAAATCTGTTTTACAGTGAAAACTGCACGAACTTCAAACCGGCACTAGGTAACAGACTGAGAAATCAGAGTAAAAGTTTCTCCTGCAAACCGTTACCTTTGTGCTTGATGAACGAACATCTCTCCACATGCTCAGTTCTGAGAGATAATTGTGTGTGAAAGCCGTCCTTCACCTAGCTTGTTGGGAACACAAAGTTTCTATTCAGTTGCAAACCCCACTCCATACATATATATGGGAGTTACTAGCTCCAACTCGGTTTACAGTGAAAACTGCAGGAACTTCAAACCGGCACTAGGAAATAGTTTGAGAAACCAGAGTAAAAGTTTATACTGCAAACCATTCCCTTTGTGCTAGGTGAACGAACGTCTCTCCACATGCTCAGTTCTGAGAGATAAGTGTGTGTGAAAGCCGTCCTTCACCTAGCTTGTTGGGAACGCAAAGTTTCTTTTCAGTTGCAAATTCCACACCATATATATATATATATATATGGGGAGGTACTAGATCCAACTCGGTTTTACAGTGTAAACTGCAGGAAATTCAAACCGGCAGTAGGAAACAGACTGAGAAACCAGAGTAAAAGTTTCTCCTGCAACCCGTTCCCTTTGTGCTAGATGAACGAACGTCTCTACAAATGCTCAGATCTGAGAGATAATTGTGTGTTAAAGCCGTCCTTCACCTAGCTTGTTGGGAAAACAAAGTTTGTTTTCAGTTGCAAACTCCACTCCGTACGTATATATGGGGAGGTACTAGCTCCAACTCGGTTTTACAGTGAAAACTGCAGGAATTTCAAACCGGCACTAGGAAACAGACTGAGAAACCAGAGTATTAGTTTCTCCTGCAACCCGTTCCCTTTGTTCTGGATGAACGAACGTCTCTCCACATGCTCAGTTCTGAGAGATAAGTGTGTGTGAAAGCCGTCCTTCACCTAGCTTGTTGGGAACACAAAGTTTCTTTTCACTTGCAATCACCACTCCACACATATTTATCTGGGGAGGTACTAGATCCAACTCGGTATTACTGTGAAAATTGCAGGAAATTCAAACCGGCACTAGGAAACAGACTGAGAAACCAGAGTAATAGTTCCTCCTGCAAACCGGTCCCTTTGTGCTAGATGAACGAACGTCTCTCCATGTGCTCAGTTCTGAGAGATACAAGTGTGTGAAAGCAGTCCTTCACCTAGCTTGTTGGGAACACATATTTTCTTTTCATTTGCAAAATCCGCTCCATAGATATATATGGGGAGGTACTAGCTCCAACTGTGTTTTACAGTGAAAACTGCAGGAACTTCAAACCGGCACTAGGAAACAGACAGAGAAACCAGAGTAAAAGTTTCTCCTGCAACCCATTCACTTTGTGCTGGATGAACGAACGTCTCTCCACTTGATCAGTTCTGAGAGATATGTATGTGTGAAAGCCGACATTCACCCAACTTATTGGGAACACAAAGTTTCTTTTCAGTTGCAAACTCCACTCCATACATATTTATATGTGGATGTACTACCTCCAACTCGGTTTTACAGTGAAAAACGCAGGAACTTCAAACCGGCACTAGGAAACAGACTGAGAAACCAGAGTAATAGTTTCTAATGTAACCCGTTCCCTTTGTGCTAGATGAACGAACGTCTCTCCACATGCTCAGTTCTGAGAGATAATTGTGTGTGAAAGCCGTCCTTCACCTAGCTTGTTGGGAACACATAGTTTCCTTTCACTTGCAAAATCCACTCCATACATATATATGGGGAGGTACTAGCTCCAACTGTGTTTTACAGTGAAAACTGCAGGAACTTCAAACCGGCAGTAGGAAACAGACTGAGAAACCAGAGTAAAATTTTCTCCTGCAACCCGTTCCCTTTGAGCTAGATGAACGAAAGTTTCTCCAAATGCTCAGTTCTGAGATATAAGTGTGTGTGAAAACCGTTCTTCACCTAGCTTGTTGGGAACACAAATTTCTTTCCAGTTGCAAAATCCACTCCATACATATATATAGGAATGTACTAGCTCCAACTTGCTTTTACACTGAAAACTGCAGGAACTTTAAACCGGCACTAGGAAACAGACTGAGAAACCAGATTAATAGTTTCTCCTGCAAACCGTTCCCTTTGGACTAGATGAACGAACGTCTCTCCACATGCTCAGTTCTGAGAGATACGTGTGTGTGAAAGCCGTCCTTCACCTAGCTTGTTGGGAACACATTTTTTCTTTTCAGTTGCAAAATCCGCTCCATACATATATATGGGGTGGTACTAGCTCCAACTGGGTTTTACAGTGAAAACTGCAGGAACATCACAGCGGCACTAGGAAACAGACAGAGAAACCAGAGTAAAAGTTTCTCCTGCAACCCATTCCAATTGTGCTGGATGAACGAACTTCTCTCCACATGCTCAGTTCTGAGAGATAATTATGTGTGAAAGCCGACCTTAACCTAGCTTATTGGGAACACATAGTTTCTTTTCAGTTGGAAACTCCACTCCATACATATTTATATGTGGAGGTACTAGCTCCAACTCGGTTTTACAGTGAAAACTGCAGGAACTTCAAACCGGCACTAGGAAACAGACTGAGAAACCAGAGTAATAGTTTCTCCTGCAACCCGTACCCTTTGTGCTACTTGAACGAACGTCTCTCCGCATGCTCAGTTCTGAGAGATAAGTGTGTGTGAAAGCCGTCCTTCACCAAACTTGTTGGGAACACATAGTTTCTTTTCACTTGCAAAATCCACTCCATACATATATATGGGTAGTACAAGCTCCAACTGTGTTTTACAGTGAAAACTGCAGGAATTTCAAACCGGCAGTAGGAAACAGACTGAGAAACCAGAGTAATAGTTTCTCCTGCAACCCGTTCCCTGTGTGCTAGATGAATGAACGTCTTTCCAAATGCTCAGTTCTGAGAGAAAAGTGTGTGTGAAACCGATATTCACCTAGCTTGTTGGGAACACAAAGTTTCTTTTCAGTTGCAAACCCCACTCCATACATACATATATGGGGAGGTACTAGATTCAACTCGGTTTTACAGTGAAAAATGCAGGAACTTCAAACTGGCAGTAGGAAACATACTGAAAACCAGAGTAATAGTTTCTCCTGCAACCCGTTCCCTTTGTGCTAGATGAACGAACGTCTCTCCACATGCTCAGTTCTGAGAAATGTGTGTGTGTGAAAGTCGTCCTTCACCTAGCTTGTTGGGAACACAAAGTTTCTTTTCAGTTGCAAAATCCACTCCATACATATATATGGGGAGGTACTATCTCCAACTCGATTTTACAGTGAAAACTGCACGAACTTCAAACCGGCAACAGGAAACAGACTGAGAAATCAGAGTAAAAGTTTCCCCTGCAACCCTTTACCTTTGTGCTAGATGAACGAATGTTTCTGCACATGCTCAGTTCTGAGAGATAAGTGTGTGTGAAAGCCGTCCTTCACCTAACTTGTTGGGAACACAAAGTTTCTTTTCAGTTGCAAACTCCACTCCATACATATACATGGGGAGGTGCTAGCTCCAACTCTGTTTTACAGTGAAATCTGCAGGAATTTCAAACAGGCAGTAGGAAACAGACTGAGAAACCAGAGTAAAATTTTTCCTGCAAACCGCTCCATTTGTGCTGGATGAACGAACGTCTCACCACATGCTCAGGTCTGAGAGATAATTCTGTTTGAAAGCCGTCCTTCACCTAGCTTGTTGGGAACACAAAGTTTCTTTTCAGTTGCAAACTCCACTCCATACGTATATATGGGGAGGTACTAGCTCCAACTCGGTTTTACAGTGAAAACTGCAGGAACTTCAAACCGGCACTAGGAAACAGACTGAGAAACCAGAGTAATAGTTTCCCTGCAACCCGTTCCCTTTGTGCTAGATGAACGAACGTCTCTCCACATGCTCAATTCTGAGAGATAAGTGTGTGTGAAAGCCGTCCTTCACCTAGCTTGTTGGGAACACATAGTTTCTTTTCACTTGCAAAATCCGCTCCATACATATATATGGTGAGGTACTAGCTCCAACTGTGTTTTACAGTGAAAACTGCAGGAACTTCAAACCGGCACTAGGAAACAGACTGAGAAACCAGAGTAAAAGTTTCTCCTGCAACCCATTCCCTTTTTGCTGGATGAACGAACGTCTCTCCACATGCTCAGTTCTGAGAGATAAGTGTGTGTGAAAGCCGTCCTTCACCTAGCTTGTTGGGAACACAAAGTTTCTTTTCAGTTGCAATCACCACTCCATACATATTTATATGGGGAGGTACTAGATCCAACTCGGTATTACTGTGATAATTGCAGGAACTTCAAACCGGCACTAGGAAACATACTGAGAAACCAGAGTAATAGTTTCTCCTGCAAACCGTTCCCTTTGAGCTAGATGAACGAACGTCTCTCCAAATGCTCAGTTCTGAGAGATAAAAGTGTGTGAAAGCCGTCCTTCACCTAGCTTGTTGGGAACACAAAGTTCCTTTTCACTTGCAAACTCCACTCCATACATATATATGGGGAGGTACTAATTCCAAATCGGTTTTACAGTGAAAACTGCACGAACTTCAAACCGGCAACAGGAAGCAGACTGAGAAATCAGAGTAAAAGTTTCTCCTGCAAACCGTTACATTTGTGCTTGATGAAAGAACATCTCTCCACATGCTCAGTTCTGAGAGATAATTGTGTGTGAAAGCCGTCCTTCACCTAGCTTGTTGGGAACACAAAGTTTCTATTCATTTGCAAACCCCACTCCATACATATATATGGGAGTTACTAGCTCCAACTCGGTTTTACAGCGAAAACTGCAGGAACTTCAAACCGGCACTAGGAAACAGTTTGAGAAACCAGAGTAAAAGTTTAACCAGCAACCCATTCCCTTTGTGCTAGATGAACGAACGTCTCTACAAATGCTCAGGTCTGAGAGATAAGTGTGTGTGAAAGCCGTCCTTCACCTAGCTTGTTGGGAAAACAAAGTTTGTTTTCAGTTGCAAACTCCAATCCATACATATATATGGGGAGGTACTAGCTCCAACTCGGTTTTACAGTGATAATTGCACGAACTTCAAACCGACAACAGGAAAAAGACTGAGAAATCAGAGTAAAAGTTTCTAATGCAACCCGTTCCCTTTGTCCTAGATGAACGAACGTCTCTTCACATGCACAGTTCTGAGAGATAAGTGTGTGTGAAAGCCGTCCTTCACCTACCTTTTTGGGAACACATAGTTTCTTTTCACTTGCCAACTCCACTCCATACATTTAAATGGGAGGTACTAGCTCCAACTGTCTTTTACAGTTAAAACTACAGGAACTTCAAACCGTCAGTAGGAAACAGACTGAGAAACCAGAGTAAAAGTTTTTCCTGTAACCCGTTCCCTTTTTGCTGGATGAACGAACGTCTCTCCACATGCTCAGTTCTGAGATATAAGTGTGTGTGAAAGCCGGGCTTCACCAAGCTTGTTGGGAACACAAAGTTTCTTTTCACTTGCAAACTCCACTCCGTAGATATATATAGGTAGGTACTAGCTCCAACTCGTTTTTACAGTGAAAACTGCAGGAACTTCAAACCGGCACTAGGAAAAAGACTGAGAAACCAGAGTATTAGTTTCTCCTGCAATCCGTTCTCTTTTTGCTGGATGAACGAAAGTCTCTCCACATGCTCAGATCTGAGAGATAATTTTGTGTGAAAGCCGTCCTTCACCTAGCTTGTTGGGAACACAAAGATTCTTTTCATTTGCAAACTCCACTCCATACATATATATGGAAGGTACTAGCTCCAACTCGGTTTTACAGTGAAAACTGCAGGAACTTCAAACCGGCGCTAGGAAACAGGCAGAGAAACCAGAGTAAAAGTTTCTCCTGCAACCCGTCCTTTATGCTGGATGAACGAAATTCTTTCCACATGCTCAGTTCTGAGAGATAATTCTGTGTGAAAGCCGTCCTTCAGCTAGCTTGTTGGGAACACAAAGTTTCTTTTCACTTGCAAACTCCACTCCAAACATATATATGGGGAGGTACTAGCTCCAACTCGGTTTTACAGTGATAACTGCACGAACTTCAAACCGAAAACAGGAAAAAGACTGAGAAATCAGAGTAAAAGTTTCTAATGCAACCCGTTCCCTTTGTCCTAGATGAACGAACGTCTCTCCAAATGCTCAGTTCTGAGAGATAAGTGTGTGTGAAAGCCGTCCTTCACCTAGCTTGTTGGGAACACATAGTTTCTTTTCACTTGCCATCTCCTCTCCATACATATATATGGGGAGGTACTAGCTCCAACTCTCTTTTACAGTGAAAACTACAGGAACTTCAAACCGGCACTAGGAAACAGACTGAGAAACCAGAATAAAATTTTCTCCTGCAAACCGTCCCCTTTGTGCTAGATGAACGAAAGTCTCTCCACATCCTCAGTTCTGAGAGATAATTGTGTGTTAAAGCCGTCCTTCACCTAGCTTTTTGGGAACACAAAGTTTCTTTTCAGTTGCAAACTACACTCCATACATATATATAAGTGGAGGTAATAGCTCCAACTCGGTTTTACAGTGAAAACTTCAGGAAATTCAAACCGTCATTAGGAAACAGACTGAGAAACCAGAGTAATAGTTTCTCCTGCAACCCGTTCCCTTTTTGCTAGATGAACGAACGTCTCTCCACATGCTCAGTTCTGAGAGATAATTGTGTGTGAAAGCCGTCCTTCAGCTAGCTTGTTGGGAACACAAAGTTTCTTTTCAGTTGCAATCTCCACTCCATACATATATATGGAGAGGTGCTAGCTCCAACTCGGTATTACAGTAAAACTGCAGGAACTCAAGCCGGCAGTAGGAAACAGACTGAGATACCAGAGTAAAAGTTTCTCCTGCAACCCGTTCCCTTTTTGCTAGATGAACGAACGTCTCTCCACATGCTCAGTTCTGAGAGATAATTGTGTGTGAAAGCCGTCCTTCACCTAGCTTGTTGGGAACACAAAGTTTCTTTCAGTTGCAAAATCCACTCCATACATATATATGAGTAGGTGCTAGCTCCAACTCGGTTTTACAGTGAAAAGTGCAGGAATTACAAACCGGCAGTAGGAAACAGACTGAGAAACCAGAGTAAAAGTTTCTCCTGCAACCCGTTCCCTTTTTGCTAGATGAACGAACGTCTCTCCACATGCTCAGTTCTGAGAGATAATTGTGTGTGAAAGCCGTCCTTCAGCTAGCTTGTTGGGAACACAAAGTTTCTTTCAGTTGCAAAATCCACTCCATACATATATATGAGTAGGTGCTAGCTCCAACTCGGTTTTACAGTGAAAAGTGCAGGAATTACAAACCGGCAGTTGGAAACAGACTGAGAAACCAGAGTAAAAGTTTCTCCTGCAACCCGTCTTTGTGCTGGATGAACGAACGTCTCTTCACATGCTAATTTCTGAGAGATAAGTGTGTGTGAAAGCCGACTTCAACTAGCTTGTTGGGAACACATAGTTTCTTTTCAGTTGCAAAAACCAATCCATACATATATATGGGGAGGTACTAGCTCCAACTGGGTTTTACAGTGAAAACTGCAGGAACTTCAAACCGGCACTAGGAAACAGACTGAGAAACCAGAGTAAAATTTTCCCCTGCAACCGATTCCATTTGTGCTGGATGAACGAACGTCTCAGCACATGCTCAGTTCTGAGAGATAAGTGTGTGTGAAAGCCGTCATTCACCTAGCTTGTTGGGAACACAAAGTTTCTTTTCAGTTGCAAAATCCACTCCATAAATATATATATGGGAAGTACTAGATCCAACACGGTTTTACAGTGAAAACTGCAGGAACTTCAAACCGGCACTAGGAAACAGACTGAGAAATCAGATTAAAATTTTCCCCTGCAACCCGTTCCTTTTGTGCTAGATGAACGAAAGTCTCTCCACATGCTCTGTTCTGAGAGACAAGTTTGTGTGAATGCCGTCCTTCACCTAGCTTGTTGGGAACACAAAGTTTCTTTTCAGTTGCAAACTCCACTCCATACATATATATGGGGAGGTGCTAGCTCCAACTCGGTTTTACAGTGAAAACTGCAGGAACTTCAAAACGGCAGTAGGAAACAGACTGAGAAACCAGAGTAAAAGTTTCTCTTGCAACCCGTTCCCTTTGTGCTGGATGAAAGAACGTCTCTCCACATGCTCAGTTCTGAGAGATAATTGTGTGTGAAAGCCGTCTTTCACCTAGATTGTTGGGAACACAAAGTTTCTTTTCAGTTGCAAACTCCACTCCAAACATTTATATATGGGGAGGTACTAGCTTTAACTCGGTTTTACAGTGAAAATTGCAGGAAATTCAAACCGGCAGTAGGAAACAGACTGAAAAACCAGAGAAAAGTTTCTCCTGCAACCCGTTCCCTTTGTGCTGGATGAACGAACTTCTCTCCACATGCTCAGTTCTGAGAGATAAGTGTGTGTGAAAGCCGTCCTTCACCTAGCTTGTTGGGAACACATAGTTTCGTTTCAATTGCCAACTCCACTCCATACATATATATGGGGAGGTACTAGCTCCAACTCGGTTTTACAGTGAAAACTGCAGGAACTTCAAAACGGCACTATGAAACAGACTGAGAAACCAGAGTAAAATTTTTTCCTGCAAATCTTTCCCTTTATGCTAGATGAACGAACGTCTCTCCACATGCTCAGTTCTGAGAGATAATTGTGTGTGAAAGCCGTCCTTCACCTAGATTGTTGGGAACAAAAAATTTCTATTCAGTTGCAAACCCGACTCCGTACATATATATGGGAGGGACTAGCTCCAACTCGGTTTTACAGTGAAAACTGCAGGAACTTCAAACCGGCACTAGGAAACAGATTGAGAAACCAGAGTAAAAGTTTCCCCTGCAACCCGTTCCCTTTGTGCTAGATGAACGAAAGCCTCTCCACATGCTCAGTACTGAGAGATAAGTGTGATTGAAAGCCGACCTTCACCTAGCTTGTTGGGAACACAAAGTTTCTTTTCAGTTGCAAACTCCACTCCATATATACATAAATGGGGAAGTACTTGTTCCAAATCGGTTTTACAGTGAAAACTGCAGGATCTTCAAACCGGCACTAGGAAACAGACTGAGAAACCAGAGAAAAAGTTTCTCCTGCCACCCGTTCCATTTGTGCTAGATGAACGGACGTCTCTCCACATGCTCAGTTCTGAGAGATATGTGTGTGTGAAAGCCGTCCTTCACCTAGTTTTTTGGGAACACAAAGTTCCTTTTCAGTTGCAAACTCCACTCCAAACATTTATATATGGGGAGTTACTAGCTCTAACTCGGTTTTACAGTGAAAACTGCAGGAACTTCAAACCGGCACTAGGAAACAGACTGAGAAACCAGAGTAAAAGTTTCTCCTGCAACCCGTTCCTTTTGTGCTAGATGAACGAAAGACTCTTCAGATGATCAGTTCTGAGAAACAAGTGTTTGTGAAAGCCGTCCTTCACCTAGCTTGTTGGGAACACAAAGTTTCTTTTCAGTTGCAAACTCCACTCCTTACATATATATGGGGAGGTACTAGCTCCAACTCTGTTTTACAGTGAAAACTGCAGGAACTTCAAACCGGCACTAGGAAACAGATTGAGAAACCAGAGTAAAAGTTTCTCCTGCAACCCGTTCCCTTTGTGCTAGATGAACGAATGTTTCTCCTCATGCTCAGTTCTGAGAGATAAGTGTGTGTGAAAGCCGACCTTCACCTAGCTTGTTGGGAACACAAAGTTTTTTTCAGTTGCAAACTACACTCCATATATATATATATGGGGAGGTACTAGATCCAACTCGGTTTTACAGTGAAAACTGCAGGAACTTCAAACCGGCACTAGGAAACAGAATGAGAAACCAGATTAAAATTTTCTCCAGTTACCTGTTCCTTTTGTTATAGATGAACGAAAGTCTCTCCACATGATCAGTTCTGAGAAACAAGTGTGTGTGAAAGCCGTAGTTCACCTAGCTTGTTGGGAACACAAAGTTTCTTTTCAGTTGCAAACTCCACTCCATACATATATATGGGGAGGTGCTAGCTCCAACTCGGTTTTACAGTGAAAACTGCAGGAACTTCAAACCGGCAGTAGGAAACAGACTGAGAAACCAGAGTAAAATTTCCCTGCAACCCGTTCACTTTGTGCTGGATGAAAGAACGTCTCTTCACATGCTCAGTTCTGAGAGATAATTGTGTGTGAAAGCCGTCCTTCACCTAGCTTGTTGGGAACACAAAGTTTCTTTTCAGTTGCAAACTCCACTCCAAACATTTATATATGGGGAGGTACTAGCTCTACCTCGGTTTTACAATGAAAACTGCAGGAAATTCAAACCGGCACTAGGAAACAGACTGAGAAACCAGAGTAAAAGTTTCTCCTGCAATCCGTTCCCTTTGTGCTGGATGAACGAACTTCTCTCCACATGCTCAGTTCTGAGAGATAAGTGTGTGTGAAAGCCGTCCTTCACCTTGCTTGTTGGGAACACAAAGTTTCTTTTCAGTTGCAAACTCCAATCCATACATATATATGGGGAGGTGCTAGCTCCAACTCGGCTTTACAGTGAAAACTGCAGAAACTTCAAACCGGCACTAGGAAACAGAATGAGAAACCAGATTAAAATTTTCTCCTGTTACCTGTTCCTTTTGTGCTAGATGAACGAAAGTCTCTCCACATGATCAGTTCTGAGAAACAAGTGTGTGTGAAAGCCGTACTTCACCTAGCTTGTTGGGAACACAAAGTTTCTTTTCAGTTGCAAACTCCACTCCATACATATATATGGGGAGGTGCTAGCTCCAACTCTGTTTTACAGTGAAAACTGCAGGAACTTCAAACCGGCAGTAGGAAACAGACTGAGAAACCAGAGTAAAAGTTTCCCTGCAACCCGTTCACTTTGTGCTGGATGAAAGAACGTCTCTTCACATGCTCAGTTCTGAGAGATAATTGTGTGTGAAAGCCGTCCTTCACCTAGCTTGTTGGGAACACAAAGTTTCTTTTCAGTTGCAAACTCCACTCCAAACATTTATATATGGGGAGGTACTAGCTCTAACTCGGTTTTACAATGAAAACTGCAGGAAATTCAAACCCGCAGTAGGAAACAGACTGAAAAACCAGAGTAAAAGTTTCTCCTGCAACCCGTTCCCTTTGTGCTGGAAGAACGAACTTCTCTCCACATGCTCAGTTCTGAGAGATAATTGTGTGTGAAAACCGTCCTTCACCTAGCTTGTTGGGAACACATAGTTTCGTTTCAATTGCCAACTCCACTCCATACATATATATGGGGAGGTACTAGCTCCAACTCGGTTTTACAGTGAAAAATGCAGGAACTTCAAACCGGCACTACGAAACAGACTGAGAAACCAGAGTAAAATTTTTTCCTGCAAACCTTTCCCTTTATGCTAGATGAACGAACGTCTCTCCACATGCTCAGTTCTGAGAGATAATTGTGTGTGAAAGCCGTCCTTCACCTAGCTTGTTGGTAACACAATGTTTCTATTCAGTTGCAAACACCACTCCGTTCATATATATGGGGAGGTACTAGCTACAACTCTGTTTTACAGTGAAAACTGCAGGAACTTCAAACCGGCACTAGGAAACAGATTGAGAAACCAGAGTAAAAGTTTCTCCTGCAAACCGTTCCCTTTGTGCTAGATGAACGAACGTCTCTCCACATGCTCAGTTCTGAGAGATAAGTGTGTGTGAAAGCCGACCTTCACCTAGCATGTTGGGTACACAAAGTTTCTTTTCAGTTGCAAACTCCACTCCATATATATATATATGGGGAGTTACTAGATCCAACTCGGTTTTACAGTGAAAACTGCAGGAAATTCAAACCGGCACTAGGAAACAGACTAAGAAACCAGAGTAAAAGTTTCTCCTGCAACCCGTTCCCTTTGTGCTGGATGAACGAACTTCTCTCCACATGCTCAGTTCTGAGAGATAAGTGTGTGTGTAAGCCTTCCTTCACCTTGCTTGTTGGGAACACATAGTTTCTTTTCAATTGCCAACTCCACTCCATACATATATATGGGGAGGTTCTAACTCCAACTCTGTTTTACAGTGAAAACTGCAGGAACTTCAAACCGGCACTAGGAAACAGACAGAAACCAGAGAATATTTTCTCCTGCAACCCGTTCCCTTTGTGCTAGATGAACGAACGTCTCTCCACATGCTCAGTTCTGAGGGATAAGTGTGTGTGAAAGCCGTCCTTCACCTATCTTGTTGGGAACACAAAGTTTCTATTCAGTTGCAAACACCACTCCGTACATATATATGGGAAGTACTAGCTCCAAATCTGTTTTACAGTGAAAACTGCAGGAACTTCAAACCGGCACTAGGAAACAGATTGAGAAACCAGAGTAAAAGTTTCTCCTGCAACCCGTTCCCTTTGTGCTAGATGAACGAACGTCTCTCCACATGCTCAGTTCTGAGAGATAAGTGTGTGTGAAAGCCGTCCTTCACCTAGCTTGTTGGGAACACATAGATTCTTTTCACTTGCCAACTCCACTCCATACATATATATGGGGAAGTACTAGCTCCAACTCTCTTTTACAGTGAAAACTGCAGGAACTTCAAACCGGCACTAGGAAACAGACTGAGAAAGCAGAGTAAAATTTTCTCCTGCAACCGTTTCCATTTGTGCTGGATGAACGAATGTCTCTCAACATGCTCAGTTCTGAGAGATAAGTGTGTATGAAAGCCGACATTCACCTAGCTTGTTGGGAACACAAAGTTTCTTTTCAGTTGCAAACTCCACTCCATACATATATATGGGGAGGTACTAGCTCCAAATCTGTTTTACAGTGATAACTGCACGAACTTCAAACCGGCAACAGGAAAAAGACTGAGAAATCAGAGTAAAAGTTTCTAATGCAACCCGTTCCCTTTGTCCTAGATGAACGAACGTCTCTCCACATGCTCAGTTCTGAGAGATAAGTGTGTGTGAAAGCCGTCCTTCACCTAGCTTGTTGGGAACACATATTTTCGTTTCAATTGCCAACTCCACTCCATACATATATATGGGGAGGTACTAGCTCCAACTCGGTTTTACAGTGAAAACTGCAGGAACTTCAAACCGGCACTACGAAACACACTGAGAAACCAGAGTAAAATTTTTTCCTGCAAACCTTTCCCTTTATGCTAGATGAACGAACGTCTCTCCACATGCTCAGTTCTGAGAGATAATTGTGTGTGAAAGCCGTCCTTCACCTAGCTTGTTGGGAACACAAAGTTTCTATTCAGTTGCAAACCCCACTCCGTACATATATATGGGAGGTACTAGCTACAACTCTGTTTTACAGTGAAAACTGCAGGTACTTCAAACCGGCACTAGGAAACAGATTGAGAAACCAGAGTAAAAGTTTCTCCTGAAAACCGTTCCCTTTGTGCTAGATGAACGAACGTCTCTCCACATGTTCAGTTCTGAGAGATAAGTGTGTGTGAAAGCCGAACTTCACCTAGCTTGTTGGGAACACAAAGTTTCTTTTCAGTTGCAAACTCCACTCCATATATATATATATGGGGAGGTACTAGATCCAACTCGGTTTTACAGTGAAAACTGCAGGAAATTCAAACCGGCACTAGGAAACAGACTGAGAAAACAGAGTAAAAGTTTCTCCTGAAACCCGTTCCCTTTGTGCTGGATGAACGAACTTCTCTCCACATGCTCAGTTCTGAGAGATAAGTGTGTGTTAAAACCGCCCTTCACCTTGCTTGTTGGGAACACATAGTTTCTTTTCAATTGCCAACTCCACTCCATACATATATATGGGGAGGTTCTAGCTCCAACTCTGTTTTACAGTGAAAACTGAAGGAACTTCAAACCGGCACTAGGAAACAGACAGAAACCAGAGAATATTTTCTCCTGCAACCCGTTCCCTTTGTGCTAGATGAACGAACGTCTCTCCACATGCTCAGTTCTGAGGGATAAGTGTGTCTGAAAGCCGTCCTTCACCTATCTTGTTGGGAACACAAAGTTTCTATTCAGTTGCAAACCCCACTCCGTACATATATATGGGAAGTACTAGCTCCAACTCTGTTTTACAGTGAAAACTGCAGGAACTTCAAACCGGCACTAGGAAACAGATTGAGAAACCAGAGTAAAAGTTTCTCCTGCAACCCGTTCCCTTTGTGCTAGATGAACGAACGTCTCTCCACATGCTCAGTTCTGAGAGATAAGTGTGTGTGAAAGCCGACCTTCACCTAGCTTGTTGGGTACACAAAGTTTCTTTTCAGTTGCAAACTCCACTCCATATATATATATATGGGGAGTTACTAGATCCAACTCGGTTTTACAGTGAAAACTGCAGGAAATTCAAACCGGCACTAGGAAACAGACTAAGAAACCAGAGTAAAAGTTTCTCCTGCAACCCGTTCCCTTTGTGCTGGATGAACGAACTTCTCTCCACATGCTCAGTTCTGAGAGATAAGTGTGTGTGTAAGCCGTCCTTCACCTTGCTTGTTGGGAACACATAGTTTCTTTTCAATTGCCAACTCCACTCCATACATATATATGGGGAGGTTCTAACTCCAACTCTGTTTTACAGTGAAAACTGCAGGAACTTCAAACCGGCACTAGGAAACAGACAGAAACCAGAGAATATTTTCTCCTGCAACCCGTTCCCTTTGTGCTAGATGAACGAACGTCTCTCCACATGCTCAGTTCTGAGGGATAAGTGTGTGTGAAAGCCGTCCTTCACCTATCATGTTGGGAACACAAAGTTTCTATTCAGTTGCAAACACCACTCCGTACATATATATGGGAAGTACTAGCTCCAAATCTGTTTTACAGTGAAAACTGCAGGAACTTCAAACCGGCACTAGGAAACAGATTGAGAAACCAGAGTAAAAGTTTCTCCTGCAACCCGTTCCCTTTGTGCTAGATGAACGAACGTCTCTCCACATGCTCAGTTCTGAGAGATAAGTGTGTGTGAAAGCCGTCCTTCACCTAGCTTGTTGGGAACACATAGATTCTTTTCACTTGCCAACTCCACTCCATACATATATATGGGGAAGTACTAGCTCCAACTCTCTTTTACAGTGAAAACTGCAGGAACTTCAAACCGGCACTAGGAAACAGACTGAGAAACCAGAGTAAAATTTTCTCCTGCAACCGTTTCCATTTGTGCTGGATGAACGAATGTCTCTCAACATGCTCAGTTCTGAGAGATAAGTGTGTATGAAAGCCGACATTCACCTAGCTTGTTGGGAACACAAAGTTTCTTTTCAGTTGCAAACTCCACTCCATACATATATATGGGGAGGTACTAGCTCCAAATCTGTTTTACAGTGATAACTGCACGAACTTCAAACCGGCAACAGGAAAAAGACTGAGAAATCAGAGTAAAAGTTTCTAATGCAACCCGTTCCCTTTGTCCTAGATGAACGAACGTCTCTCCACATGCTCAGTTCTGAGAGATAAGTGTGTGTGAAAGCCGTCCTTCACCTAGCTTGTTGGGAACACATATTTTCGTTTCAATTGCCAACTCCACTCCATACATATATATGGGGAGGTACTAGCTCCAACTCGGTTTTACAGTGAAAACTGCAGGAACTTCAAACCGGCACTACGAAACACACTGAGAAACCAGAGTAAAATTTTTTCCTGCAAACATTTCCCTTTATGCTAGATGAACGAACGTCTCTCCACATGCTCAGTTCTGAGAGATAATTGTGTGTGAAAGCCGTCCTTCACCTAGCTTGTTGGGAACACAAAGTTTCTATTCAGTTGCAAACCCCACTCCGTACATATATATGGGAGGTACTAGCTACAACTCTGTTTTACAGTGAAAACTGCAGGAACTTCAAACCGGCACTAGGAAACAGATTGAGAAACCAGAGTAAAAGTTTCTCCTGAAAACCGTTCCCTTTGTGCTAGATGAACGAACGTCTCTCCACATGTTCAGTTCTGAGAGATAAGTGTGTGTGAAAGCCGAACTTCACCTAGCTTGTTGGGAACACAAAGTTTCTTTTCAGTTGCAAACTCCACTCCATATATATATATATGGGGAGGTACTAGATCCAACTCGGTTTTACAGTGAAAACTGCAGGAAATTCAAACCGGCACTAGGAAACAGACTGAGAAAACAGAGTAAAAGTTTCTCCTGCAACCCGTTCCCTTTGTGCTGGATGAACGAACTTCTCTCCACATGCTCAGTTCTGAGAGATAAGTGTGTGTTAAAGCCGTCCTTCACCTTGCTTGTTGGGAACACATAGTTTCTTTTCAATTGCCAACTCCACTCCATACATATATATGGGGAGGTTCTAGCTCCAACTCTGTTTTACAGTGAAAACTGAAGGAACTTCAAACCGGCACTAGGAAACAGACAGAAACCAGAGAATATTTTCTCCTGCAACCCGTTCCCTTTGTGCTAGATGAACGAACGTCTCTCCACATGCTCAGTTCTGAGGGATAAGTGTGTCTGAAAGCCGTCCTTCACCTATCTTGTTGGGAACACAAAGTTTCTATTCAGTTGCAAACCCCACTCCGTACATATATATGGGAAGTACTAGCTCCAACTCTGTTTTACAGTGAAAACTGCAGGAACTTCAAACCGGCACTAGGAAACAGATTGAGAAACCAGAGTAAAAGTTTCCCTGCAACCCGTTCCCTTTGTGCTAGATGAACGAACGTCTCTCCACATGCTCAGTTCTGAGAGATAAGTGTGTGTGAAAGCCGTACTTCACCTAGCTTGTTGGGAACACATAGATTCTTTTCACTTGCCAACTCCACTCCATACATATATATGGGGAAGTACTAGCTCCAACTCTCTTTTACAGTGAAAACTGCAGGAACTTCAAACCGGCACTAGGAAACAGACTGAGAAACCAGAGTAAAATTTTCTCCTGCAACCGTTTCCCTTTGTGCTGGATGAACGAACGTCTCTCCACATGCTCAGTTCTGAGAGATAAGTGTGTATGAAAGCCGTCCTTCACCTAGCTTGTTGGGAACACAAAGTTTCTTTTCAGTTGCAAAATCCACTCCATACATATATATATGGGGAGGTACTAGATCCAACACTGTTTTACAGTGAAAACTGCAGGAAATTCAAACCGGCACTAGGAAACAGACTGAGAAACCAGAGTAAAAGTTTCTCCTGCAACCCTTTCCCTTTCTGCTAGATGAACGAAAGTCTCTACAAATGCTCAGTTCTAAGAGATAAGTGTGTGTGAATGCCGTCCTTCACCTAGCTTGTTGGGAACACAAAGTTTCTTTTCAGTTGCAAACTCCACTCCATACATATATATGGGGAGGTACTAGCTCCAAATCTGTTTTACAGTGATAACTGCACGAACTTCAAACAGGCAACAGGAAAAAGACTGAGAAATCAGAGTAAAAGTTTCTAATGCAACCCGTTCCCTTTGTCCTAGATGAACGAACGTCTCTCCACATGCTCAGTTCTGAGAGATAAGTGTGTGTGAATGCCGTCCTACACCTAGCTTGTTGGGAACACATATTTTCGTTTCAATTGCCAACTCCACTCCATACATATATATGGGGAGGTACTAGCTCCAATTCGGTTTTACAGTGAAAACTGCAGGAACTTCAAACCGGCACTACGAAACACACTGAGAAACCAGAGTAAAATTTTTTCCTGCAAACCTTTCCCTTTATGCTAGATGAACGAACGTCTCTCCACATGCTCAGTTCTGAGAGATAATTGTGTGTGAAAGCCGTCCTTCACCTAGCTTGTTGGGAACACAAAGTTTCTATTCAGTTGCAAACCCCACTCCGGATATATATATGGGAGGAACTAGCCCCAACTCTGTTTTACAGTGAAAACTGCAGGAACTTCAAACCGGCAGTAGGAAACAGACTGAGAAACCAGAGTAAAGTTTCCCTGCAACCCGTTCACTTTGTGCTGGATGAAAGAACGTCTCTTCACATGCTCAGTTTTGAGAGATAATTGTGTGTGAAAGCCGTCCTTCACCTAGCTTGTTGGGAACACAAAGTTTCTTTTCAGTTGCAAACTCCACTCCAAACATTTATATATGGGGAGGTACTAGCTCTAACTCGGTTTTACAATGAAAACTGCAGGAACTTCAAACCGGCACTAGGAAACAGACTGAGAAACCAGAGTAAAAGTTTCTCCTGCAACCCGTTCCCTTTGTGCTGGATGAACGAACTTCTCTCCACATGCTCAGTTCTGAGAGATAAGTGTGTGTGAAAGCCGTCCTTCACCTTGCTTGTTGGGAACACATAGTTTCTTTTCAATTGCCAACTCAATTCCATACATATATATGGGGAGGTGCTAGCTCCAACTCGGCTTTACAGTGAAAACTGCAGAAACTTCAAACCGGCACTAGGAAACAGACAGAAACCAGAGAATATTTTCTCCTGCAACCCGTTCCCTTTGTGCTAGATGAACGAACGTCTCTCCACATGCTCAGTTCTGAGGGATAAGTGTGTGTGAAAGCCGTCATTCACCTTGCTTTTTGGGAACACAAAGTTTCTTTCAGTTGCAAACTCCACTCCATACATATATATGGGGAGGTGCTAGCTCCAACTCGGCTTTACAGTGAAAACTGCAGAAACTTCAAACCGGAACTAGGAAACAGAATGAGAAACCAGAATAAAATTTTCTCCTGTTACCTGTTCCTTTTGTGCTAGATGAACGAAAGTCTCTCCACATGATCAGTTCTGAGAAACAAGTGTGTGTGAAAGCCGTACTTCACCTAGCTTGTTGGGAACACAAAGTTTCTTTTCAGTTGCAAACTCCACTCCATACATATATATGGGGAGGTGCTAGCTCCAACTCGGTTTTACAGTGAAAACTGCAGGAACTTCAAACCGGCAGTAGGAAACAGACTGAGAAACCAGAGTAAAAGTTTCCCTGCAACCCGTTCACTTTGTGCTGGATGAAAGAACGTCTCTTCACATGCTCAGTTCTGAGAGATAATTGTGTGTGAAAGCCGTCCTTCACCTAGCTTGTTGGGAACACAAAGTTTCTTTTCAGTTGCAAACTCCACTCCAAACATTTATATATGGGGAGGTACTAGCTCTAACTCGGTTTTACAGTGAAAACTGCAGGAACTTCAAACCGGCAGTAGGAAACAGACTGAGAAACCAGAGTAAAAGTTTCCCTGCAACCCGTTCACTTTGTGCTGGATGAAAGAACGTCTCTTCACATGCTCAGTTCTGAGAGATAATTGTGTGTGAAAGCCGTCATTCACCTTGCTTTTTGGGAACACAAAGTTTCTTTCAATTGCCAACTCCACTCCATACATATATATGGGGTGGTACTAACTCCAACTCGGTTTTACAGTGAAAAATGCAGGAACTTCAAACCGGCACTACGAAACAGACTGAGAAACCAGAGTAAAATTTTTTCCTGCAAACCTTTCCCTTTATGCTAGATGAACGAACGTCTCTCCACATGCTCAGTTCTGAGAGATAATTGTGTGTGAAAGCCGTCCTTCACCTAGCTTGTTGGGAACACAATATTTCTATTCAGTTGCAAACCCCACTCCGTTCATATATATGGGGAGGTACTAGCTACAACTCTGTTTTACAGTGAAAACTGCAGGAACTTCAAACCGGCACTAGGAAACAGATTGAGAAACCAGAGTAAAAGTTTCTCCTGCAAACCGTTCCCTTTGTGCTAGATGAACGAACGTCTCTCCACATGCTCAGTTCTGAGAGATAAGTGTGTGTGAAAGCCGACCTTCACCTAGCTTGTTGGGTACACAAAGTTTCTTTTCAGTTGCAAACTCCACTCCATATATATATATATGGGGAGGTACTAGATCCAACTCGGTTTTACAGTGAAAACTGTAGGAAATTCAAACCGGCACTAGGAAACAGACTGAGAAACCAGAGTAAAAGTTTCTCCTGCAACCCGTTCCCTTTGTGCTGGATGAACGAACTTCTCTCCACATGCTCAGTTCTGAGAGATAAGTGTGTGTGAAAGCCGTCCTTCACCTTGCTTGTTGGGAACACATAGTTTCTTTTCAATTGCCAACTCCACTCCATACATATATATGGGGAGGTTCTAGCTCCAACTCTGTTTTACAGTGAAAACTGCAGGAACTTCAAACCGGCACTAGGAAACAGACAGAAACCAGAGAATATTTTCTCCTGCAACCCGTTCCCTTTGTGCTAGATGAACGAACGTCTCTCCACATGCTCAATTCTGAGGGATAAGTGTGTGTGAAAGCCGTCCTTCACCTATCTTGTTGGGAACACAAAGTTTCTATTCAGTTGCAAACCCCACTCCGTACATATATATGGGAAGTACTAGCTCCAAATCTGTTTTACAGTGAAAACTGCAGGAACTTCAAACCGGCACTAGGAAACAGATTGAGAAACCAGAGTAAAAGTTTCTCCTGCAACCCGTTCCCTTTGTGCTAGATGAACGAACGTCTCTCCACATGCTCAGTTCTGAGAGATAAGTGTGTGTGAAAGCCGTCCTTCACCTAGCTTGTTGGAAACACATAGATTCTTTTCACTTGCCAACTCCACTCCATACATATATATGGGGAGGTACTAGCTCCAAATCTGTTTTACAGTGATAACTGCACGAACTTCAAACCGGCAACAGGAAAAAGACTGAGAAATCAGAGTAAAAGTTTCTAATGCAACCCGTTCCCTTTGTCCTAGATGAACGAACGTCTCTCCACATGCTCAGTTCTGAGAGATAAGTGTGTGTGAAAGCCGTCCTTCACCTAGCTTGTTGGGAACACATATTTTCGTTTCAATTGCCAACTCCACTCCATACATATATATGGGGAGGTACTAGCTCCAACTCGGTTTTACAGTGAAAACTGCAGGAACTTCAAACCGGCACTACGAAACACACTGAGAAACCAGAGTAAAATTTTTTCCTGCAAACATTTCCCTTTATGCTAGATGAACGAACGTCTCTCCACATGCTCAGTTCTGAGAGATAATTGTGTGTGAAAGCCGTCCTTCACCTAGCTTGTTGGGAACACAAAGTTTCTATTCAGTTGCAAACCCCACTCCGTACATATATATGGGAGGTACTAGCTACAACTCTGTTTTACAGTGAAAACTGCAGGAACTTCAAACCGGCACTAGGAAACAGATTGAGAAACCAGAGTAAAAGTTTCTCCTGAAAACCGTTCCCTTTGTGCTAGATGAACGAACGTCTCTCCACATGTTCAGTTCTGAGAGATAAGTGTGTGTGAAAGCCGAACTTCACCTAGCTTGTTGGGAACACAAAGTTTCTTTTCAGTTGCAAACTCCACTCCATATATATATATATGGGGAGGTACTAGATCCAACTCGGTTTTACAGTGAAAACTGCAGGAAATTCAAACCGGCACTAGGAAACAGACTGAGAAAACAGAGTAAAAGTTTCTCCTGCAACCCGTTCCCTTTGTGCTGGATGAACGAACTTCTCTCCACATGCTCAGTTCTGAGAGATAAGTGTGTGTTAAAGCCGTCCTTCACCTTGCTTGTTGGGAACACATAGTTTCTTTTCAATTGCCAACTCCACTCCATACATATATATGGGGAGGTTCTAGCTCCAACTCTGTTTTACAGTGAAAACTGAAGGAACTTCAAACCGGCACTAGGAAACAGACAGAAACCAGAGAATATTTTCTCCTGCAACCCGTTCCCTTTGTGCTAGATGAACGAACGTCTCTCCACATGCTCAGTTCTGAGGGATAAGTGTGTCTGAAAGCCGTCCTTCACCTATCTTGTTGGGAACACAAAGTTTCTATTCAGTTGCAAACCCCACTCCGTACATATATATGGGAAGTACTAGCTCCAACTCTGTTTTACAGTGAAAACTGCAGGAACTTCAAACCGGCACTAGGAAACAGATTGAGAAACCAGAGTAAAAGTTTCCCTGCAACCCGTTCCCTTTGTGCTAGATGAACGAACGTCTCTCCACATGCTCAGTTCTGAGAGATAAGTGTGTGTGAAAGCCGTACTTCACCTAGCTTGTTGGGAACACATAGATTCTTTTCACTTGCCAACTCCACTCCATACATATATATGGGGAAGTACTAGCTCCAACTCTCTTTTACAGTGAAAACTGCAGGAACTTCAAACCGGCACTAGGAAACAGACTGAGAAACCAGAGTAAAATTTTCTCCTGCAACCGTTTCCCTTTGTGCTGGATGAACGAACGTCTCTCCACATGCTCAGTTCTGAGAGATAAGTGTGTATGAAAGCCGTCCTTCACCTAGCTTGTTGGGAACACAAAGTTTCTTTTCAGTTGCAAAATCCACTCCATACATATATATATGGGGAGGTACTAGATCCAACACTGTTTTACAGTGAAAACTGCAGGAAATTCAAACCGGCACTAGGAAACAGACTGAGAAACCAGAGTAAAAGTTTCTCCTGCAACCCTTTCCCTTTCTGCTAGATGAACGAAAGTCTCTACAAATGCTCAGTTCTAAGAGATAAGTGTGTGTGAATGCCGTCCTTCACCTAGCTTGTTGGGAACACAAAGTTTCTTTTCAGTTGCAAACTCCACTCCATACATATATATGGGGAGGTACTAGCTCCAAATCTGTTTTACAGTGATAACTGCACGAACTTCAAACAGGCAACAGGAAAAAGACTGAGAAATCAGAGTAAAAGTTTCTAATGCAACCCGTTCCCTTTGTCCTAGATGAACGAACGTCTCTCCACATGCTCAGTTCTGAGAGATAAGTGTGTGTGAAAGCCGTCCTACACCTAGCTTGTTGGGAACACATATTTTCGTTTCAATTGCCAACTCCACTCCATACATATATATGGGGAGGTACTAGCTCCAATTCGGTTTTACAGTGAAAACTGCAGGAACTTCAAACCGGCACTACGAAACACACTGAGAAACCAGAGTAAAATTTTTTCCTGCAAACCTTTCCCTTTATGCTAGATGAACGAACGTCTCTCCACATGCTCAGTTCTGAGAGATAATTGTGTGTGAAAGCCGTCCTTCACCAAGCTTGTTGGGAACACAAAGTTTCTATTCAGTTGCAAACCCCACTCCGGATATATATATGGGAGGAACTAGCCCCAACTCTGTTTTACAGTGAAAACTGCAGGAACTTCAAACCGGCAGTAGGAAACAGACTGAGAAACCAGAGTAAAGTTTCCCTGCAACCCGTTCACTTTGTGCTGGATGAAAGAACGTCTCTTCACATGCTCAGTTTTGAGAGATAATTGTGTGTGAAAGCCGTCCTTCACCTAGCTTGTTGGGAACACAAAGTTTCTTTTCAGTTGCAAACTCCACTCCAAACATTTATATATGGGGAGGTACTAGCTCTAACTCGGTTTTACAATGAAAACTGCAGGAACTTCAAACCGGCACTAGGAAACAGACTGAGAAACCAGAGTAAAAGTTTCTCCTGCAACCCGTTCCCTTTGTGCTGGATGAACGAACTTCTCTCCACATGCTCAGTTCTGAGAGATAAGTGTGTGTGAAAGCCGTCCTTCACCTTGCTTGTTGGGAACACATAGTTTCTTTTCAATTGCCAACTCAATTCCATACATATATATGGGGAGGTGCTAGCTCCAACTCGGCTTTACAGTGAAAACTGCAGAAACTTCAAACCGGCACTAGGAAACAGACAGAAACCAGAGAATATTTTCTCCTGCAACCCGTTCCCTTTGTGCTAGATGAACGAACGTCTCTCCACATGCTCAGTTCTGAGGGATAAGTGTGTGTGAAAGCCGTCATTCACCTTGCTTTTTGGGAACACAAAGTTTCTTTCAGTTGCAAACTCCACTCCATACATATATATGGGGAGGTGCTAGCTCCAACTCGGCTTTACAGTGAAAACTGCAGAAACTTCAAACCGGAACTAGGAAACAGAATGAGAAACCAGAATAAAATTTTCTCCTGTTACCTGTTCCTTTTGTGCTAGATGAACGAAAGTCTCTCCACATGATCAGTTCTGAGAAACAAGTGTGTGTGAAAGCCGTACTTCACCTAGCTTGTTGGGAACACAAAGTTTCTTTTCAGTTGCAAACTCCACTCCATACATATATATGGGGAGGTGCTAGCTCCAACTCGGTTTTACAGTGAAAACTGCAGGAACTTCAAACCGGCAGTAGGAAACAGACTGAGAAACCAGAGTAAAAGTTTCCCTGCAACCCGTTCACTTTGTGCTGGATGAAAGAACGTCTCTTCACATGCTCAGTTCTGAGAGATAATTGTGTGTGAAAGCCGTCCTTCACCTAGCTTGTTGGGAACACAAAGTTTCTTTTCAGTTGCAAACTCCACTCCAAACATTTATATATGGGGAGGTACTAGCTCTAACTCGGTTTTACAGTGAAAACTGCAGGAACTTCAAACCGGCAGTAGGAAACAGACTGAGAAACCAGAGTAAAAGTTTCCCTGCAACCCGTTCACTTTGTGCTGGATGAAAGAACGTCTCTTCACATGCTCAGTTCTGAGAGATAATTGTGTGTGAAAGCCGTCATTCACCTTGCTTTTTGGGAACACAAAGTTTCTTTCAATTGCCAACTCCACTCCATACATATATATGGGGTGGTACTAGCTCCAACTCGGTTTTACAGTGAAAAATGCAGGAACTTCAAACCGGCACTACGAAACAGACTGAGAAACCAGAGTAAAATTTTTTCCTGCAAACCTTTCCCTTTATGCTAGATGAACGAACGTCTCTCCACATGCTCAGTTCTGAGAGATAATTGTGTGTGAAAGCCGTCCTTCACCTTGCTTGTTGGGAACACAATATTTCTATTCAGTTGCAAACCCCACTCCGTTCATATATATGGGGAGGTACTAGCTACAACTCTGTTTTACAGTGAAAACTGCAGGAACTTCAAACCGGCACTAGGAAACAGATTGAGAAACCAGAGTAAAAGTTTCTCCTGCAAACCGTTCCCTTTGTGCTAGATGAACGAACGTCTCTCCACATGCTCAGTTCTGAGAGATAAGTGTGTGTGAAAGCCGACCTTCACCTAGCTTGTTGGGTACACAAAGTTTCTTTTCAGTTGCAAACTCCACTCCATATATATATATATGGGGAGGTACTAGATCCAACTCGGTTTTACAGTGAAAACTGTAGGAAATTCAAACCGGCACTAGGAAACAGACTGAGAAACCAGAGTAAAAGTTTCTCCTGCAACCCGTTCCCTTTGTGCTGGATGAACGAACTTCTCTCCACATGCTCAGTTCTGAGAGATAAGTGTGTGTGAAAGCCGTCCTTCACCTTGCTTGTTGGGAACACATAGTTTCTTTTCAATTGCCAACTCCACTCCATACATATATATGGGGAGGTTCTAGCTCCAACTCTGTTTTACAGTGAAAACTGCAGGAACTTCAAACCGGCACTAGGAAACAGACAGAAACCAGAGAATATTTTCTCCTGCAACCCGTTCCCTTTGTGCTAGATGAACGAACGTCTCTCCACATGCTCAATTCTGAGGGATAAGTGTGTGTGAAAGCCGTCCTTCACCTATCTTGTTGGGAACACAAAGTTTCTATTCAGTTGCAAACCCCACTCCGTACATATATATGGGAAGTACTAGCTCCAAATCTGTTTTACAGTGAAAACTGCAGGAACTTCAAACCGGCACTAGGAAACAGATTGAGAAACCAGAGTAAAAGTTTCTCCTGCAACCCGTTCCCTTTGTGCTAGATGAACGAACGTCTCTCCACATGCTCAGTTCTGAGAGATAAGTGTGTGTGAAAGCCGTCCTTCACCTAGCTTGTTGGAAACACATAGATTCTTTTCACTTGCCAACTCCACTCCATACATATATATGGGGAAGTACTAGCTCCAACTCTCTTTTACAGTGAAAACTGCAGGAACTTCAAACCGGCACTAGGAAACAGACTGAGAAACCAGAGTAAAATTTTCTCCTGCAACCGTTTCCATTTGTGCTGGATGAACGAACGTCTCTCCACATGCTCAGTTCTGAGAGATAAGTGTGTATGAAAGCCGACATTCACCTAGCTTGTTGGGAACACAAAGTTTCTTTTCAGTTGCAAAATCCACTACATACATATATATATGGGGAGGTACTAGATCCAACACTGTTTTACAGTGAAAACTGCAGGAAATTCAAACCGGCACTAGGAAACAGACTGAGAAACCAGAGTAAAAGTTTCTCCTGCAACCCTTTCCCTTTCTGCTAGATGAACGAAAGTCTCTACAAATGCTCAGTTCTAAGAGATAAGTGTGTGTGAATGCCGTCCTTCACCTAGCTTGTTGGGAACACAAAGTTTCTTTTCAGTTGCAAACTCCACTCCATACATATATATGGGGAGGTACTAGCTCCAAATCTGTTTTACAGTGATAACTGCACGAACTTCAAACAGGCAACAGGAAAAAGACTGAGAAATCAGAGTAAAAGTTTCTAATGCAACCCGTTCCCTTTGTCCTAGATGAACGAACGTCTCTCCACATGCTCAGTTCTGAGAGATAAGTGTGTGTGAAAGCCGTCCTTCACCTAGCTTGTTGGGAACACATATTTTCGTTTCAATTGCCAACTCCACTCCATACATATATATGGGGAGGTACTAGCTCCAACTCGGTTTTACAGTGAAAAATGCAGGAACTTCAAAACGGCACTACGAAACACACTGAGAAACCAGAGTAAAATTTTTTCCTGCAAACCTTTCCCTTTATGCTAGATGAACGAACGTCTCTCCACATGCTCAGTTCTGAGAGATAATTGTGTGTGAAAGCCGTCCTTCACCTAGCTTGTTGGGAACACAAAGTTTCTATTCAGTTGCAAACCCCACTCCGTACATATATATGGGAGGTACTAGCTACAACTCTGTTTTACAGTGAAAACTGCAGGAACTTCAAACCGGCACTAGGAAACAGATTGAGAAACCAGAGTAAAAGTTTCTCCTGAAAACCGTTCCCTTTGTGCTAGATGAACGAACGTCTCTCCACATGCTCAGTTCTGAGAGATAAGTGTGTGTGAAAGCCGAACTTCACCTAGCTTGTTGGGAACACAAAGTTTCTTTTCAGTTGTAAACTCCACTCCATATATATATATATGGGGAGGTACTAGATCCAACTTGGTTTTACAGTGAAAACTGCAGGAAATTCAAACCGGCACTAGGAAACAGACTGAGAAACCAGAGTAAAAGTTTCTCCTGCAACCCGTTCCCTTTGTGCTGGATGAACGAACTTCTCTCCACATGCTCAGTTCTGAGAGATAAGTGTGTGTGAAAGCCGTCCTTCACCTTGCTTGTTGGGAACACATAGTTTCTTTTCAATTGCCAACTCCACTCCATACATATATATGGGGAGGTTCTAGCTCCAACTCTGTTTTACAGTGAAAACTGAAGGAACTTCAAACCGGCACTAGGAAACAGACAGAAACCAGAGAATATTTTCTCCTGCAACCCGTTCCCTTTGTGCTAGATGAACGAACGTCTCTCCACATGCTCAGTTCTGAGGGATAAGTGTGTGTGAAAGCCGTCCTTCACCTATCTTGTTGGGAACACAAAGTTTCTATTCAGTTGCAAACCCCACTCCGTACATATATATGGGAAGTACTAGCTCCAACTCTGTTTTACAGTGAAAACTGCAGGAACTTCAAACCGGCACTAGGAAACAGATTGAGAAACCAGAGTAAAAGTTTCTCCTGCAACCCGTTCCCTTTGTCCTAGATGAACGAACGTCTCTCCACATGCTCAGTTCTGAGAGATAAGTGTGTGTGAAAGCCGTCCTTCACCTAGCTTGTTGGGAACACATAGATTCTTTTCACTTGCCAACTCCACTCCATACATATATATGGGGAAGTACTAGCTCCAACTCTCTTTTACAGTGAAAATTGCAGGAACTTCAAACCGGCACTAGGAAACAGACTGAGAAACCAGAGTAAAATTTTCTCCTGCAACCGTTTCCCTTTGTGCTGGATGAACGAACGTCTCTCCACATGCTCAGTTCTGAGAGATAAGTGTGTATGAAAGCCGTCCTTCACCTAGCTTGTTGGGAACACAAAGTTTCTTTTCAGTTGCAAAATCCACTCCATACATATATATATGGGGAGTTACTAGATCCAACACTGTTTTACAGTGAAAACTGCAGGAAATTCAAACCGGCACTAGTAAACAGACTGAGAAACCAGAGTAAAAGTTTCTCCTGCAAACCTTACCCTTTCTGCTAGATGAACGAAAGTCTCTACAAATGCTCAGTTCTAAGAGATAAGTGTGTGTGAATGCCGTCCTTAACCTAGCTTGTTGGGAACACAAAGTTTCTTTTCAGTTGCAAACTCCACTCCATACATATATATGGGGAGGTACTAGCTCCAAATCTGTTTTACAGTGATAACTGCACGAACTTCAAACAGGCAACAGGAAAAAGACTGAGAAATCAGAGTAAAAGTTTCTAATGCAACCCGTTCCCTTTGTCCTAGATGAACGAACGTCTCTCCACATGCTCAGTTCTGAGAGATAATTGTGTGTGAAAGCCGTCCTTCACCCAGCTTATTGGGAACACATAGTTTCTTTTCACTTGCCATCTCCAATCCATACATATTTATGGGAAGGTACTAGCTCCAACACGGTTTTACAGTGAAAACTGCATGAAATTCAAACCGGCACTAGGAAACAGACTGAGAAACCAGAGTAAAATTTTCTCCTGCAACCCGTTCCGTTTGTGCTAGATGAACGAACGTCTCTCCACATGCTCAGTTCTGAGAGATATGTGTGTGTGAAAGCCGTCCTTCACCTACCTTTTTGGGAACACAAAGTTCCTTTTCAGTTGCACACTCCACTCCAAACATTTATATATGGGGAGGTACTAGCTCTAACTCGGTTTTACAGTGAAAACTGCAGGAACTTCAAACCGGCAGTAGGAAACAGACTGAGAAAACAGAGTAAAATTTCTCCTGCAACCCGTTCCCTTTGTGCTGGATGAACGAACTTCTCTCCACATGCTCAGTTCTGAGAGATAATTGTGTGTGGAAGCCGTCCTTCACCTTGCTTGTTGGGAACAAAAAGTTTCTTTTCAGTTGCAAACTCCACTCCATACATATATATGGGGAGGTGTTAGCCCCAACTCGGCTTTACAGTGAAAACTGCAGGAACTTCAAACCGGCACTAGGAAACAGACTGAAATACCAGATTAAAATTTTCTCCTGCAACCTGTTCCTTTTGTGCTAGATGAACGAAAGTCTCTCCACATGCTCAGTTCTGAGAGATAAGTGTGTGTGAAAGCCGTCCTTCACCTAGCTTGTTGGGAACACAAAGTTTCTTTTCAGTTGCAAACTCCACTCCATACATATATATGGGGAGGTGCTAGCTCCAACTCGGTTTTACAGTGGAAATTGCTGGAACTTCAAACCGGCAGTAGGAAACAGACTGAGAAACCAGAGTAAAAGTTTCTCTTGCAACCCGTTCCTTTGTGCTGGATGAAAGAACGTCTCTTCTCATGCTCAGTTCTGAGAGATAATTGTGTGTGAAAGCCGTCCTTCACCTAGCTTGTTGGGAACACAAAGTTTCTTTTCAGTTGCAAACTCCACTCCAAACATTTATATATGGGGAGGTACTAGCTCTAACTCGGTTTTACAGTGAAAACTGCAGGAACTTCAAACCGGCACTACGAAACAGACTGAGAAACCAGAGTAAAATTTTTTCCTGCAAATCTTTCCCTTTATGCTAGATGAACGAACGTCTCTCCACATGCTCAGTTCTGAGAGATAAGTGTGTGTGAAAGCCGTCCTTCACCTATCTTGTTGGGAACACAAAGTTTCTATTCAGTTGCAAACCCCAATCCGTACATATATATGGGAAGTACTAGCTCCAAATCTGTTTTACAGTGAAAACTGCAGGAACTTCAAACCGGCACTAGGAAACAGATTGAGAAACCAGAGTAAAAGTTTCTCCTGCAACCCGTTCCCTTTGTGCTAGATGAACGAACGTCTCTCCACACGCTCAGTTCTGAGAGATAAGTGTGTGTGAAAGCCGTCCTTCACCTAGCTTGTTGGGAACACATAGATTCTTTTCACTTGCCATCTCCACTCCATACATATATATGGGGAAGTACTAGCTCCAACTCTCTTTTACAGTGAAAACTGCAGGAACTTCAAACCGGCACTAGGAAACAGACTGAGAAACCAGAGTAAAATTTTCTCCTGCAACCGTTTCCATTTGTGCTGGATGAACGAACGTCTCTCCACATGCTCAGTTCTGAGAGATAAGTGTGTATGAAAGCCGACATTCACCTAGCTTGTTGGGAACACAAAGTTTCTTTTCAGTTGCAAAATCCACTCCATACATATATATATGGGGAGGTACTAGATCCAACACTGTTTTACAGTGAAAACTGCAGGAAATTCAAACCGGCACTAGGAAACAGACTGAGAAACCAGAGTAAAAGTTTCTCCTGCAACCCTTTCCCTTTCTGCTAGATGAACGAAAGTCTCTACAAATGCTCAGTTCTAAGAGATAAGTGTGTGTGAATGCCGTCCTTCACCTAGCTTGTTGGGAACACAAAGTTTCTTTTCAGTTGCAAACTCCACTCCATACATATATATGGGGAGGTACTAGCTCCAAATCTGTTTTACAGTGATAACTGCACGAACTTCAAACAGGCAACAGGAAAAAGACTGAGAAATCAGAGTAAAAGTTTCTAATGCAACCCGTTCCCTTTGTCCTAGATGAACGAACGTCTCTCCACATGCTCAGTTCTGAGAGATAAGTGTGTGTGAAAGCCGTCCTTCACCTAGCTTGTTGGGAACACAATTTTCGTTTCAATTGCCAACTCCACTCCATACATATATATGGGGAGGTACTAGCTCCAACTCGGTTTTACAGTGAAAAATGCAGGAACTTCAAACCGGCACTACGAAACACACTGAGAAACCAGAGTAAAATTTTTTCCTGCAAACCTTTCCCTTTATGCTAGATGAACGAACGTCTCTCCACATGCTCAGTTCTGAGAGATAATTGTGTGTGAATGCCGTCCTTCACCTAGCTTGTTGGGAACACAAAGTTTCTATTCAGTTGCAAGCCCCACTCCGTACATATATATGGGAGGTACTAGCTACAACTCTGTTTTACAGTGAAAACTGCAGGAACTTCAAACCGGCACTAGGAAACAGATTGAGAAACCAGAGTAAAAGTTTCTCCTGAAAACCGTTCCCTTTGTGCTAGATGAACGAACGTCTCTCCACATGCTCAGTTCTGAGAGATAAGTGTGTGTGAAAGCCGAACTTCACCTAGCTTGTTGGGAACACAAAGTTTCTTTTCAGTTGTAAACTCCACTCCATATATATATATATGGGGAGGTACTAGATCCAACTCGGTTTTACAGTGAAAACTGCAGGAAATTCAAACCGGCACTAGGAAACAGACTGAGAAACCAGAGTAAAAGTTTCTCCTGCAACCCGTTCCCTTTGTGCTGGATGAACGAACTTCTCTCCACATGCTCAGTTCTGAGAGATAAGTGTGTGTGAAAGCCGTCCTTCACCTTGCTTGTTGGGAACACATAGTTTCTTTTCAATTGCCAACTCCACTCCATACATATATATGGGGAGGTTCTAGCTCCAACTCTGTTTTACAGTGAAAACTGAAGGAACTTCAAACCGGCACTAGGAAACAGACAGAAACCAGAGAATATTTTCTCCTGCAACCCGTTCCCTTTGTGCTAGATGAACGAACGTCTCTCCACATGCTCAGTTCTGAGGGATAAGTGTGTGTGAAAGCCGTCCTTCACCTATCTTGTTGGGAACACAAAGTTTCTATTCAGTTGCAAACCCCACTCCGTACATATATATGGGAAGTACTAGCTCCAACTCTGTTTTACAGTGAAAACTGCAGGAACTTCAAACCGGCACTAGGAAACAGATTGAGAAACCAGAGTAAAAGTTTCTCTTGCAACCCGTTCCCTTTGTCCTAGATGAACGAACGTCTCTCCACATGCTCAGTTCTGAGAGATAAGTGTGTGTGAATGCCGTCCTTCACCTAGCTTGTTGGGAACACATAGATTCTTTTCACTTGCCAACTCCACTCCATACATATATATGGGGAAGTACTAGCTCCAACTCTCTTTTACAGTGAAAACTGCAGGAACTTCAAACCGGCACTAGGAAACAGACTGAGAAACCAGAGTAAAATTTTCTCCTGCAACCGTTTCCCTTTGTGCTGGATGAACGAACGTCTCTCCACATGCTCAGTTCTGAGAGATAAGTGTGTATGAAAGCCGTCCTTCACCTAGCTTGTTGGGAACACAAAGTTTCTTTTCAGTTGCAAAATCCACTCCATACATATATATATGGGGAGTTACTAGATCCAACACTGTTTTACAGTGAAAACTGCAGGAAATTCAAACCGGCACTAGGAAACAGACTGAGAAACCAGAGTAAAAGTTTCTCCTGCAACCCTTACCCTTTCTGCTAGATGAACGAAAGTCTCTACAAATGCTCAGTTCTAAGAGATAAGTGTGTGTGAATGCCGTCCTTCACCTAGCTTGTTGGGAACACAAAGTTTCTTTTCAGTTGCAAACTCCACTCCATACATATATATGGGGAGGTACTAGCTCCAAATCTGTTTTACAGTGATAACTGCACGAACTTCAAACAGGCAACAGGAAAAAGACTGAGAAATCAGAGTAAAAGTTTCTAATGCAACCCGTTCCCTTTGTCCTAGATGAACGAACGTCTCTCCACATGCTCAGTTCTGAGAGATAAGTGTGTGTGAAAGCCGTCCTTCACCTAGCTTGTTGGGAACACATATTTTCGTTTCAATTGCCAACTCCACTCCATACATATATATGGGGAGGTACTAGCCCCAACTCGGTTTTACAGTGAAAACTGCAGGAACTTCAAACCGGCACTAGGAAACAGATTGAAAAACCAGAGTAAAAGTTTCTCCTGAAAACCGTTCCCTTTGTGCTAGATGAACGAACGTCTCTCCACATGCTCAGTTCTGAGAGATAAGTGTGTGTGAAAGCCGAACTTCACCTAGCTTGTTGGGAACACAAAGTTTCTTTTCAGTTGCAAACTACAATCCATATATATATATATATGGGTAGGTACAAGATCCAACTCGGTTTTACACTGAAAAATGCAGGAAATTCAAACCGTCACTAGGAAACAGACTGAGAAACCAGAGTAAAAGTTTCACCTGCAACCCGTTCCCCTTGTGCTAGATGAACGAACGTCTCTACAAATGCTCAGTTCTGAGAGATAAATGTGTGTGAAAGCCGTCCTTCACCTAGCTTGTTGGGAACACAAAGTTTCTAATCAGTGGCAAACTCCACTCCATACATATATATGGGGAGGTACTAGATTCCAACTCAGATTTACAGTGAAAACTGCACGAATTTCAAACCGGCAATAGGAAACAGAGTGAGAATTCAGAGTAAAAGTTTCTCCTGCAAACCGTTCCCTTTGTGCTAGATGAACGAATGTCTCTCCACATGCTCAGTTCTGAGAGATAATTGTGTGTGAAAGCCGTCCTTCACCCAGCTTATTGGGAACACATAGTTTCTTTTCACTTGCCATCTCCAATCCATACATATTTATGGGAAGGTACTAGCTCCAACACGGTTTTACAGTGAAAACTGCATGAAATTCAAACCGGCACTAGGAAACAGACTGAGAAACCAGAGTAAAATTTTCTCCTGCAACCCGTTCCGTTTGTGCTAGATGAACGAACGTCTCTCCACATGCTCAGTTCTGAGAGATATGTGTGTGTGAAAGCCGTCCTTCACCTACCTTTTTGGGAACACAAAGTTCCTTTTCAGTTGCACACTCCACTCCAAACATTTATATATGGGGAGGTACTAGCTCTAACTCGGTTTTCAGTGAAAACTGCAGGAACTTCAAACCGGCAGTAGGAAACAGACTGAGAAAACAGAGTAAAATTTCTCCTGCAACCCGTTCCCTTTGTGCTGGATGAACGAACTTCTCTCCACATGCTCAGTTCTGAGAGATAATTGTGTGTGGAAGCCGTCCTTCACCTTGCTTGTTGGGAACAAAAAGTTTCTTTTCAGTTGCAAACTCCACTCCATACATATATATGGGGAGGTGTTAGCTCCAACTCGGCTTTACAGTGAAAACTGCAGGAACTTCAAACCGGCACTAGGAAACAGACTGAAATACCAGATTAAAATTTTCTCCTGCAACCTGTTCCTTTTGTGCTAGATGAACGAAAGTCTCTCCACATGCTCAGTTCTGAGAGATAAGTGTGTGTGAAAGCCGTCCTTCACCTAGCTTGTTGGGAACACAAAGTTTCTTTTCAGTTGCAAACTCCACTCCATACATATATATGGGGAGGTGCTAGCTCCAACTCGGTTTTACAGTGAAAATTGCAGGAACTTCAAACCGGCAGTAGGAAACAGACTGAGAAACCAGAGTAAAAGTTTCCCTTGCAACCCGTTCTTTGTGCTGGATGAAAGAACGTCTCTTCTCATGCTCAGTTCTGAGAAATAATTGTGTGTGAAAGCCGTCCTTCACCTAGCTTGTTGGGAACACAAAGTTTCTTTTCAGTTGCAAACTCCACTCCAAACATTTATATATGGGGAGGTACTAGCTCTAACTCGGTTTTACATTGAAAACTGCAGGAACTTCAAACCGGCACTACGAAACAGACTGAGAAACCAGAGTAAAATTTTTTCCTGCAAACCTTTCCCTTTATGCTAGATGAACGAACGTCTCTCCACATGCTCAGTTCTGAGAGATAATTGTGTGTGAAAGCCGTCCTTCACCTAGCTTGTTGGGAAAACAAAGTTTCTATTCAGTTGCAAACCCCACACCGTACATATATATGGGAGGTACTAGCTCCAACTCTGTTTTACAGTGAAAACTGCAGGAACTTCAAACCGGCACTAGGAAACAGATTGAGAACCCAGAGTAAAAGTTTCTCCTGCAACCCGTTCCCTTTGTGCTAGATGAACGAACGTCTCTCCACATGCTCAGTTCTGAGAGATAAGTGTGTGTGAAAGCCGACCTTCACCTAGCTTGTTGGGAACACAAAGTTTCTTTTCAGTTGCAAACTACACTCCATATATATATATATGTGTAGGTACAAGATCCAACTCGGTTTTACAGTGAAAACTGCAGGAAATTCAAACCGGCACTAGGAAACAGACTGAGAAACCAGAATAAAATTTTCTCCTGCAACCAGCTCCCTTTGTGCTAGATGAACGGAAGTCTCTCCACATGCTCAGTTCTGAGAGATAATTGTGTGTGAAAGCCGTCCTTCACCTAGGTTGTTGGGAAAACAAAGTTTGTTTTCAGTTGCAAACTCCACTCCATACATATATATGGGGAGGTACTAGCTCCAACTCGGTTTTGCAGTGATAACTGCACGAACTTCAAACCGGCAACAGGAAAAAGACTGAGAAATCAGAGTAAAAGTTTCTCCTGCAACCCGTTCCCTTTGTGCTAGATGAACGAACGTCTCTCCACATGCTCAGTTCTGAGAGCTAAGTGTGTGTGAAAGCCGTCCTTCACCTAGCTTGTTGGGAACACATAGATTCTTTTCACTTGCCAACACCACTCCATACATATATATGGGGAGGTACTAGCTCCAACTCTCTTTTACAGTGAAAACTACAGGAACTTCAAACCGGTACTAGGAAACAGACTGAGAAACCAGAATAAAATTGTCTCTTGCAACCAGTTCCCTTTGTGCTAGATGAACTAAAGTCTTTCCACATGCTCAGTTCTGAGAGATAATTGTGTGTGAAAGCCGTCCTTCACCTAGCTTTTTAGGAACACAAAGTTTCTTTTCAGTTGCAAACTCCACTCCATACATATATATAAGGGGAGGTAATAGCTCCAACTCGGTTTTACAGTGAAAACTGCAGGAACTTCAAACCTTCAGTAGGAAACAGACTGAGAAACCAGAGTAAAAGTTTCGCCTGCAAACCGTTCCCTTTGTGCTGGATGAACGAACGTCTCTCCACATGCTCAGTTCTGAGAGATAAGTGTGTGTGAAAGCCGTTCTTAACCTAGCTTGTTGGGAACACATAGTTTCTTTTCACTTGCAAAATCCACTCCATACAAATATATGGGGAGGTACTAGCTACAACTGTGTTTTACAGTGAAAACTGCAGGAAATTCAAACCGGCACTAGGAAACAGTCTGAGAAACCAGAGAAAAAGTTTCTCCTGCAACCCGTTCCCTTTGTGCTAGATGAACGAACGTCTCACCAAATGCTCAGTTCTGAGAGATATGTGTGTGTGATAGCCGTCCTTCACCTAGCTTGTTGGGAACACAAATTTTCTTTTCAGTTGAAAACTCCACTCCAAACATTTATATATGGGGAAGTACTAGCTCTAACTCCGTTTTACAGTGAAAATTGCAGGAACTTCAAACCGGCAGTAGGAAACAGACTGAGAAACCAGAGTAAAAGTTTCTCCTGCAACCCGTTACATTTGTGCTGGATGAACGAACTTCTCTCCACATGCTCAGTTCTGAGAGATATGTGTGTGTGAAAGCCGTCCTTCACCGAGCTTGTTGGGAACACATAGTTTCTTTTCAATTGCCAACTCCACTCCATACATATATATGGGTAGGTTCTAGCTCCAACTCGGTTTTACAGTGAAAACTTCAGGAACTTCAAACCGGCACTAGGAAACAGACAGAAACCAGAGAAAATTTTCTCCAGCAACCCGTTCTCTTTGTGCTAGATGAACGAACGTCTATCCACATGCTCAGTTCTGAGGGATAAGTGTGTGTGAAAGCCGTCCTTCAACTAGCTTGTTGGGAACACAAAGTTTCTTTTCAGTTGCAAACTCCACTCCATACATATATATGGGGAGGTGCTAGCTCCAAATCGGCTTTACAGTGAAAACTGCAGGAAATTCAAACCGGCACTAGGAAACAGACTGAGAAACCAGAGTAAAATTTTCTCCTGCAACCCGTTCCTTTTTTGCTAGATGAACGAACGTCTCTCCACATGCTCAGTTCTGAGAGATAAGTGTGTGTGGAAGCCGTCCTTCAACTAGCTTGTTGGGAACACAAAGTTTCTTTTCAGTTGCAAACTCCACTCCATAAATATATATGGGGAGGTGCTAGCTCCAACTCGGTTTTACAGTGAAAACTGCAGGAACTTCAAACCGGCAGTAGGAAACAGACTGAGAAACCAGAGTAAAAGTTTCTCCTGCAACCCGTTCCCTTTGTGCTGGATGAAAGAACGTCTCTCCACATGCTCAGCTCTGAGAGATAATTGTGTGTGAAAACCGTCCTTCACCTAGCTTGTTGGGAACACAAAGTTTCTTTTCAGTTGCAAACTCCACACCAAACATTTATATATGTGGAGGTACTAGCTCTAACTCGGTTTTACAGTGAAAACTGCAGGAACTTCAAACCAGCACTAGGAAACAGATTGAGAAACCAGAGAAAAAGTTTCTCCTGCAACCCGTTCCATTTGTGCTAGATGAACGAAAGTCTCTCCACATGCTCAGTTCTGAGAGATAAGTGTGTGTGAAAGCCGAACTTCACCTAGCTTGTTGGGAACACAAAGTTTATTTTCAGTTGCAAACTCCACACCAAACATTTATATATGTGGAGGTACTAGCTCTAACTCGGTTTTACAGTGAAAACTGCAGGAACTTCAAACCAGCACTAGGAAACAGATTGAGAAACCAGAGAAAAAGTTTCTCCTGCAACCCGTTCCCTTTGTGCTAGATGAACGAACGTCTCTACAAAAGCTCAGTTCTGAGAGATAAGTGTGTATGAAAGCCGTCCTTCACCTAGCTTTTTGGGAAAACAAAGTATGTTTTCATTTGCAAACTCCACTCCATATATATATATGGGGAGGTACTAGCTCCAACTCGATTTTACAGTGATAACTGCACGAACTTCAAACCGGCAACAGGAAAAAGTCTGAGAAATCAGAGTAAAAGTTTCTAATGCCACCCGTTCCCTTTGTCCTAAATGAACGAACTTCTCTCCACATGCTCAGTTCTGAGAGCTAAGTCTGTGTTAAAGCCGTCCTTACACTAGCTTGTTGGGAACACATAGAATCTTTTCACTTGCCAAATCCACTCCATACATATATATGGGGAGGTGCTAGCTCCAAATCTGTTTTACAGTGAAAACTGCACGAACTTCAAACCGTCAGTAGGAAACAGACTGAGAAACCAGAGTAAAAGTTTCCCCTGTAACCCGTTCCATTTTTGCTGGATGAACGAACGTCTCTACACATGCTCAGTTCTGAGAGATAAGTGTGTGTGAAAGCCGTCCTTCACCTAGCTTGTTGGGAACACATAGTTTCGTTTCAATTGCCAACTCCACTCCATACATATATATGGGGAGGTACTAGCTCCAACTCGGTTTTACAGTGAAAACTGCAGGAACTTCAAACCGGCACTATGAACCAGACTGAGAATCCAGAGTAAAATTTTTTCCTGCAAACCTTTCCCTTTATGCTAGATGAACGAACGTCTCTCCACATGCTCAGTTCTGAGAGATAATTGTGTGTGAAAGCCGTCCTTCATCTAAGTTGTTGGTAACAAAAAGTTTCTTTTCAGTTGCAAACCCCACTCCGTACATTTATATGGGTGGTACTAGCTCCAACTCGGTTTTAGAGTGAAAACTGCAGGAACTTCAAACCGGCACTAGGAAACAGATTGAGAAACCAGAGTAAAAGTTTCTCCTGCAACCCGTTCCCTTTGTGCTAGATGAACGAATGTTTCTCCTCATGCTCAGTTCTGAGAGATAAGTGTGTGTGAAAGCCGACCTTCACCTAGCTTGTTGGGAACACAAAGTTTCTTTTCAGTTGCAAACTCCACTCCATATATATATATATGGGGAGGTACAAGCTCCAACTCGGTTTTACAGTGATAACTGCACGAACTTCAAACCGGCAACAGGAAAAAGACTGAGAATCAGAGTAAAAGTTTCTAATGCAACCCGTTCCCTTTGTCCTAAATGAACGAACGTCTCTCCACATGCTCAGTTCTGAGAGATAAGTGTGTGTGAAAGCCGTCATTCACCTAGCTTGTTGGGAACACATAGATTCTTTTCACTTGCCAACACCACTCCATACATACATATGGGGAGGTACTAGCTCCAACTCTCTTTTACAGTGAAAACTACAGGAACTTCAAACCGGCACTAGGAAACAGACTGAGAAACCAGAATAAAACTTTCTCCTGCAACCAGTTCCCTTTGTGCTAGATGAACGAACGTCTCTCCACATGCTAAGTTCTGAGGGATAAGTGTGTGTGAAAGCCGTCCTTCAACTAGCTTGTTGGGAACACAAAGTTTCTTTTCAGTTGCAAACTCCACTCCATACATATATATGGGGAGGTTCTAGCTCCAACACGGTTTTACAGTGAAAACTGCAGGAACTTCAAACCAGCACTAGGAAACAGAGAGAAACCAGAGAAAATTTTCTCCTGCATTACTTTCCATTTTGCTAGATGAACGAACGTCTCTCCACATGCTAAGTTCTGAGGGATAAGTGTGTGTGAAAGCCGTCCTTCACCTAGCTTGTTGGGAACACAAAGTTTCTTTTCAGTTGCAAACTCCACTCCATACATATATATGGGGAGGTGCTAGCTCCAACTCGGCTTTACAGTGAAAACTGCAGGAACTTCAAACCGGCACTAGGAAACAGACTGAGAAACCAGAGAAAAAGTTTCTCCTGCAACCAGTTCCCTTTTTGCTAGATGAACGAATGTCTCTCCACATGCTCAGTTCTGAGACATAAGTGTGTGTGAAAGCCGTTCTTCACCTAGCTTGTTGGGAACACAAAGTTTCTTTCAGTTGCAAACTCCAATCCATACATATATATGGGGAAGTGCTAGCTCCAACTCGGTTTTACAGTGAAAACTGCAGGAAATTCAAACCGGCACTAGGAAACAGACTGAGAAACCAGAGTAAAAGTTTTTCCTGCAACCCGTCCTTTGTGCTGGATGAATGAACCTCTCTCCACATGCTCAGTTCTGAGAGATAATTGTGTGTGAAAGCCATCCTTCAGCTAGCTTGTTGGGAACACAAAATTTCTTTTCACTTGCAAACTCGACCCCGTAGATATATATAGGTAGGTACAAGCTCCTACTCGGTTTTACAGTGAAAACTGCAGGAACTTTAAACCGGCACTAGGAAATATACTTAGAAACCAGAGAAATAGTTTCTCCAGCAAACCGTTCCCTTTGTGCTAGATGAACGAACGTCTCTCCACATGCTCAGTTCTGAGAGATAAGTGTGTGTGAAAGCCGTACTTCACCTAGCTTGTTGGGAACACAAAGTTTCTTTTCAGTTGCAAAATCCACTCCATACATATATATATGGGGAGGTACTAGATTCCAACTCAGTTTTACAGTGAAAACTGCACGAATTTCAAAACGGCAATAGGAAACAGAGTGAGAATTCAGAGTAAAAGTTTCTCCTGCAAACCGTTCCCTTTGTGCTTGATGAACGAACGTCTCTCCACATGCTCAGTTCTGAGAGATAAGTGTGTGTGAAAGCCGTCCTTCACCTAGCTTGTTGGGAACACATAGTTTCTTTTCAATTACCAAATCCACTCCATACATATATATGGGGAGGTTCTAGCTATAACTCGTCTTTACAGTGAAAACTGCAGGAACTTCAAACCGGCACTTGGAAACAGACTGAGAAACCAGATTAAAATTTTCTCCAGGGAACCGTTCCTTTTATGCTAGATGAACGAAAGTCTCTCCACATGCTCAGTTCTGAGAGATAAGTGTGTGTGAATGCCGTCCTTCACCTAGCTTGTTGGGAACACAAAGTTTCTTTTCAGTTGCAAACTAAACTCCATACATATATATGGGGAGGTGCTAGCTCCAACACGGTTTTACAGTGAAAACTGCAGGAACTTCAAACCGGCAGTAGGAAACAGACTGAGAAACCAGAGTAAAAGTTTCTCCTGCAACCCGTTCCCTTTGTGCTGGATGAAAGAACGTCTCTCCTCATGCTCTGTTCTGAGAGATAATTGTGTGTGAAAGCCGTCCTTCACCTAGCTTGTTGGGAACACAAAGTTTCTTTCCAGTTGCAAACTCCACTCCAAACATTTATATATGGGGAGGTACTAGCTCTAACTCGGTTTTACAGTGAAAACTGCAGGAACTTCAAACCGGCAGTAGGAAACAGACTGAAAAACCAGAGTAAAAGTTTCTCCTGCAAGCCGTTCCCTTTGTGCTGGATGAATGAACTTCTCTCCACATGCTCAGTTCTGAGAGATAAGTGTGTGTGAAAGCCATCCTTCACCTAGCTTGTTGGGAACACATAGTTTCGTTTCAATTGCCCACTCCAATCCATACATATATATGGGGAGGTACTAGCTCCAACTCGGTTTTACAGTGAAAACTGCAGGAACTTCAAACCGGCACTATGAAACAGACTGAGAAACCAGAGTAAAATTTTTTCCTGCAAACCTTTCCCTTTATACTAGATGAACGAACGTCTCTCCACATGCTCAGTTCTGAGAGATAATTGTGTGTGAAAGCCGTCCTTCACCTAGGTTGTTGGTAACACAAAGTTTCTATTCAGTTGCAAACCCCATTCCGTACATTTATATGGGAGGTACTAGCTCCAACTCGGTTTTACAGTGATATCTGCACGAACTTCAAACCGGCAACAGGAAAAAGACTGAGAAATCAGAGTAAAAGTTTCTAATACAACCCGTTCCCTTTGTCCTAGATGAACGAACGTCTCTCCACATGCTCATTTCTGAGAGATAAGTGTGTTTGAAACCCGTCCTTCAACTAGCTTGTTGGGAACACATAGATTCTTTTCACTTGCCAACTCCACTCCATACATATATATGGGGAGGTAATAGCTCCAACTCTCTTTTACAGTGAAAACTACAGGAAATTCAAACCGGCACTAGGAAACAGACTGAGAAACCAGAATAAAATTTTCTCCTGCAACCAGTTCCCTTTGTGCTAGATGAACGAAAGTCTCTCCACATGCTCAGTTCTGGGAGATAATTGTGTGTGAAAGCCGTCCTTCACCTAGATTTTTGGGAACACAAAGTTTCTTTTCAGTTGCAAACTCCACTCCATACATATATATAAGGGGAGGTAATAGCTCCAACTCGGTTTTACAGGGAAAACTGCAGGAACTTCAAACCGTCAGTAGGAAACAGACTGAGAAACCAGAGTAAAAGTTTCTCCTGCAAACCGTTCCCTTTGTGCTGGATGAATGAAAGTCTCTCCACATGCTCAGTTCAGAGAGATAAGTGTGTGTGAAAGCCGTCCTTCCAATAGCTTGTTGGGAACACAAAGTTTCTTTTCAGTTGCAAACTCCACTCCATACATATATATGGGGAGGTACTAACTACAAATCGGTTTTACAGTGAAAACTGCACGAACTTCAAACCGTCAGTAGGAAACAGACTGAGAAACCAGAGTAAAAGTTTCCCCTGTAACCCGTTCCATTTTTGCTGGATGAACGAACGTCTCTCCACATGCTCAGTTCTGAGAGATAAGTGTGTGTGAAAGCCGTCCTTCAAATATCTTGTTGGGAACACAAAGTTTCTTTTCAGTTGCAAACTCCACTCAATACATATATATGGGGAGGTACTAACTACAAATCGGTTTTACAGTGAAAACTGCACGAACTTCAAACCGTCAGTAGGAAACAGACTGAGAAACAAGAGTAAAAGTTTCCCCTGTAACCCGTTCCATTTTTGCTGGATGAACGAACGTCTCTCCACATGCTCAGTTCTGAGAGATAAGTGTGTGTGAAAGCCGTCCTCCACCTAGCTTGTTGGGAACACAAAGTTTCTTTTCACTTGCAAACTCCACTCCGTCGATATATATAGGTAGGTACTAGCTCCAACTCGGTTTTACAGTGAAAACTGCAGGAACTTTAAACCGGCACTAGGAAACACACTTAGAAACCAGAGTAATAGTTTCTCCAGCAAACCGTTCCCTTTGTGCTAGATGAACGAAAGTCTCTCCACATGCTCAGTTCTGAGAGATTAGTGTGTGTGAAAGCCGTCATTCACCTAGCTAATTGGGAACACAAAGTTTCTTTTCAGTTGCAAAATCCACTCCATACATATATATATGGAGAGGTACTAGATCCAACACTGTTTTACAGTGAAAACTGCAGGAAATTCAAACCGGCACTAGGAAACAGACTGAGAAACCAGAGTAAAAGTTTCTCCTGCAACCCTTTCCCTTTCTGCTAGATGAACGAACGTCTCTACAAATGCTCAGTTCTGAGAGATAAGTGTGTGTGAAAGCCGTCCTTCACCTAGCTTGTTGGGAACACATAGTTTCTTTTCAATTGCCAACTCCACTCCATACATATATATGGGGAGGTTCTAGCTCTAACTCGGTTTTACAGTGAAAACTGCAGGAACTTCAAACCGGCAGTAGGAAACAGACTGAGAAACCAGAGTAAAAGTTTCTCCTACAACCCGTTCCCTTTGTGCTGGATGGACGAACTTCTCTCCACATGCTCAGTTCTGAGAGATAAGTTTGTGTGAAAGCCGTCCTTCACCTAGCTTGTTGGGAACACATAGTTTCTTTTCAATTCCAACTCCATTCCATACATATATATGGGGAGGTTCTAGCTCCAACTCGGTTTTACAGTGAAAACTGCAGGAACTTCAAACCGGCACTAGGAAACAGACAGAAACCAGAGAAAATTTTCTCCTGCAACCCGTTCCCTTTGTGCTAGATGAACTAACGTCTCTCCACATGCTCAGTTCTGAGGGATAAGTGTGTGTGAAAGCCGTCCTTCACCTAGATTTTTGGGAACACAAAGTTTCTTTTCAGTTGCAAACTCCACTCCATATATATATATATGGGGAGGTACAAGCTCCAACTCGGTTTTACAGTGATAACTGCACGAACTTCAAACCGGCAACAGGAAAAAGACTGAGAATCAGAGTAAAAGTTTCTAATGCAACCCGTTCCCTTTGTCCTAAATGAACGAACGTCTCTCCACATGCTCAGTTCTGAGAGATAAGTGTGTGTGAAAGCCGTCATTCACCTAGCTTGTTGGGAACACATAGATTCTTTTCACTTGCCAACACCACTCCATACATACATATGGGGAGGTACTAGCTCCAACTCTCTTTTACAGTGAAAACTACAGGAACTTCAAACCGGCACTAGGAAACAGACTGAGAAACCAGAATAAAACTTTCTCCTGCAACCAGTTCCCTTTGTGCTAGATGAACGAACGTCTCTCCACATGCTAAGTTCTGAGGGATAAGTGTGTGTGAAAGCCGTCCTTCAACTAGCTTGTTGGGAACACAAAGTTTCTTTTCAGTTGCAAACTCCACTCCATACATATATATGGGGAGGTTCTAGCTCCAACACGGTTTTACAGTGAAAACTGCAGGAACTTCAAACCGGCACTAGGAAACAGAGAGAAACCAGAGAAAATTTACTCCTGCATTACTTTCCATTTTGCTAGATGAACGAACGTCTCTCCACATGCTAAGTTCTGAGGGATAAGTGTGTGTGAAAGCCGTCCTTCACCTAGCTTGTTGGGAACACAAAGTTTCTTTTCAGTTGTAAACTCCACTCCATACATATATATGGGGAGGTGCTAGCTCCAACTCGGCTTTACAGTGAAAACTGCAGGAACTTCAAACCGGCACTAGGAAACAGACTGAGAAACCAGAGAAAAAGTTTCTCCTGCAACCAGTTCCCTTTTTGCTAGATGAACGAATGTCTCTCCACATGCTCAGTTCTGAGACATAAGTGTGTGTGAAAGCCGTTCTTCACCTAGCTTGTTGGGAACACAAAGTTTCTTTCAGTTGCAAACTCCAATCCATACATATATATGGGGAAGTGCTAGCTCCAACTCGGTTTTACAGTGAAAACTGCAGGAAATTCAAACCGGCACTAGGAAACAGACTGAGAAACCAGAGTAAAAGTTTTTCCTGCAACCCGTCCTTTGTGCTGGATGAATGAACGTCTCTCCACATGCTCAGTTCTGAGAGATAATTGTGTGTGAAAGCCATCCTTCAGCTAGCTTGTTGGGAACACAAAGTTTCTTTTCACTTGCAAACTCGACTCCGTAGATATATATAGGTAGGTACAAGCTCCTACTCGGTTTTACAGTGAAAACTGCAGGAACTTTAAACCGGCACTAGGAAATATACTTAGAAACCAGAGAAATAGTTTCTCCAGCAAACCGTTCCCTTTGTGCTAGATGAACGAACGTCTCTCCACATGCTCAGTTCTGAGAGATAAGTGTGTGTGAAAGCCGTCATTCACCTAGCTTGTTGGGAACACAAAGTTTCTTTTCAGTTGCAAAATCGACTCCATACATATATATATGGGGAGGTACTAGATTCCAACTCAGTTTTACAGTGAAAACTGCACGAATTTCAAAACGGCAATAGGAAACAGAGTGAGAATTCAGAGTAAAAGTTTCTCCTGCAAACCGTTCCCTTTGTGCTTGATGAACGAACGTCTCTCCACATGCTCAGTTCTGAGAGATAAGTGTGTGTGAAAGCCGTCCTTCACCTAGCTTGTTGGGAACACATAGTTTCTTTTCAATTACCAAATCCACTCCATACATATATATGGGGAGGTTCTAGCTATAACTCGTCTTTACAGTGAAAACTGCAGGAACTTCAAACCGGCACTTGGAAACAGACTGAGAAACCAGATTAAAATTTTCTCCAGGGAACCGTTCCTTTTATGCTAGATGAACGAAAGTCTCTCCACATGCTCAGTTCTGAGAGATAAGTGTGTGTGAATGCCGTCCTTCACCTAGCTTGTTGGGAACACAAAGTTTCTTTTCAGTTGCAAACTAAACTCCATACATATATATGGGGAGGTGCTAGCTCCAAGACGGTTTTACAGTGAAAACTGCAGGAACTTCAAACCGGCAGTAGGAAACAAACTGAGAAACCAGAGTAAAAGTTTCCCCTGCAACCCGTTCCCTTTGTGCTGGATGAAAGAACGTCTCTCCTCATGCTCTGTTCTGAGAGATAATTGTGTGTGAAAGCCGTCCTTCACCTAGCTTGTTGGGAACACAAAGTTTCTTTCCAGTTGCAAACTCCACTCCAAACATTTATATATGGGGAGGTACTAGCTCTAACTCGGTTTTACAGTGAAAACTGCAGGAACTTCAAACCGGCAGTAGGAAACAGACTGAAAAACCAGAGTAAAAGTTTCTCCTGCAAGCCGTTCCCTTTGTCCTGGATGAACGAACTTCTCTCCACATGCTCAGTTCTGAGAGATAAGTGTGTGTGAAAGCCATCCTTCACCTAGCTTGTTGGGAACACATAGTTTCGTTTCAATTGCCCACTCCAATCCATACATATATATGGGGAGGTACTAGCTCCAACTCGGTTTTACAGTGAAAACTGCAGGAACTTCAAACCGGCACTATGAAACAGACTGAGAAACCAGAGTAAAATTTTTTCCTGCAAACCTTTCCCTTTATACTAGATGAACGAACGTCTCTCCACATGCTCAGTTCTGAGAGATAATTGTGTGTGAAAGCCGTCCTTCACCTAGGTTGTTGGTAACACAAAGTTTCTATTCAGTTGCAAACCCCATTCCGTACATTTATATGGGAGGTACTAGCTCCAACTCGGTTTTACAGTGATAACTGCACGAACTTCAAACCGGCAACAGGAAAAAGACTGAGAAATCAGAGTAAAAGTTTCTAATACAACCCGTTCCCTTTGTCCTAGATGAACGAACGTCTCTCCACATGCTCATTTCTGAGAGATAAGTGTGTTTGAAACCCGTCCTTCAACTAGCTTGTTGGGAACACATAGATTCTTTTCACTTGCCAACTCCACTCCATACATATATATGGGGAGGTAATAGCTCCAACTCTCTTTTACAGTGAAAACTACAGGAAATTCAAACCGGCACTAGGAAACAGACTGAGAAACCAGAATAAAATTTTCTCCTGCAACCAGTTCCCTTTGTGCTAGATGAACGAAAGTCTCTCCACATGCTCAGTTCTGGGAGATAATTGTGTGTGAAAGCCGTCCTTCACCTAGATTTTTGGGAACACAAAGTTCCTTTTCAGTTGCAAACTCCACTCCATACATATATATAAGGGGAGGTAATAGCTCCAACTCGGTTTTACAGGGAAAACTGCAGGAACTTCAAACCGTCAGTAGGAAACAGACTGAGAAACCAGAGTAAAAGTTTCTCCTGCAAACCGTTCCCTTTGTGCTGGATGAATGAACGTCTCTCCACATGCTAGTTCAGAGAGATAAGTGTGTGTGAAAGCCGTCCTTCAAATAGCTTGTTGGGAACACAAAGTTTCTTTTCAGTTGCAAACTCCACTCCATACATATATATGGGGAGGTACTAACTACAAATCGGTTTTACAGTGAAAACTGCACGAACTTCAAACCGTCAGTAGGAAACAGACTGAGAAACCAGAGTAAAAGTTTCCCCTGTAACCCGTTCCACTTTTGCTGGATGAACGAACGTCTCTCCACATGCTCAGTTCTGAGAGATAAGTGTGTGTGAAAGCCGTCCTTCAAATATCTTGTTGGGAACACAAAGTTTCTTTTCAGTTGCAAACTCCACTCAATACATATATATGGGGAGGTACTAACTACAAATCGGTTTTACAGTGAAAACTGCACGAACTTCAAACCGTCAGTAGGAAACAGACTGAGAAACAAGAGTAAAAGTTTCCCCTGTAACCCGTTCCATTTTTGCTGGATGAACGAACGTCTCTCCACATGCTCAGTTCTGAGAGATAAGTGTGTGTGAAAGCCGTCCTCCACCTAGCTTGTTGGGAACACAAAGTTTCTTTTCACTTGCAAACTCCACTCCGTCGATATATATAGGTAGGTACTAGCTCCAACTCGGTTTTACAGTGAAAACTGCAGGAACTTTAAACCGGCACTAGGAAACACACTTAGAAACCAGAGTAATAGTTTCTCCAGCAAACCGTTCCCTTTGTGCTAGATGAACGAAAGTCTCTCCACATGCTCAGTTCTGAGAGATTAGTGTGTGTGAAAGCCATCATTCACCTAGCTAATTGGGAACACAAAGTTTCTTTTCAGTTGCAAAATCCACTCCATACATATATATATGGAGAGGTACTAGATCCAACACTGTTTTACAGTGAAAACTGCAGGAAATTCAAACCGGCACTAGGAAACAGACTGAGAAACCAGAGTAAAAGTTTCTCCTGCAACCCTTTCCCTTTCTGCTAGATGAACGAACGTCTCTACAAATGCTCAGTTCTGAGAGATAAGTGTGTGTGAAAGCCGTCCTTCACCTAGCTTGTTGGGAACACATAGTTTCTTTTCAATTGCCAACTCCACTCCATACATATATATGGGGAGGTTCTAGCTCTAACTCGGTTTTACAGTGAAAACTGCAGGAACTTCAAACCGGCAGTAGGAAACAGACTGAGAAACCAGAGTAAAAGTTTCTCCTACAACCCGTTCCCTTTGTGCTGGATGGACGAACTTCTCTCCACATGCTCAGTTCTGAGAGATAAGTTTGTGTGAAAGCCGTCCTTCACCTAGCTTGTTGGGAACACATAGTTTCTTTTCAATTCCAACTCCATTCCATACATATATATGGGGAGGTTCTAGCTCCAACTCGGTTTTACAGTGAAAACTGCAGGAACTTCAAACCGGCACTAGGAAACAGACAGAAACCAGAGAAAATTTTCTCCTGCAACCCGTTCCCTTTGTGCTAGATGAACTAACGTCTCTCCACATGCTCAGTTCTGAGGGATAAGTGTGTGTGAAAGCCGTCCTTCACCTAGATTTTTGGGAACACAAAGTTTCTTTTCAGTTGCAAACTCGACTCCATACATATATATAAGGGGAGGTAATAGCTCCAACTCGGTTTTACAGGGAAAACTGCAGGAACTTCAAACCGTCAGTAGGAAACAGACTGAGAAACCAGAGTAAAAGTTTCTCCTACAACCCGTTTCCTTTGTGCTGGATGGAAGAACTTCTCTCCAGATGCTCAGTTCTGAGAGATAAGTGTGTGTGAAATCCGTCCTTCACCTTGCTTGTTGGGAACACATAGTTTCTTTTCAATTGCCAACCCCATTCCATACATATATATGGGGAGTTTCTAGCTCCAACTCGGTTTTACAGTGAAAACTGCAGGAACTTCAAACCGGCACTAGGAAACAGAGAGAAACCAGAGAAAATGTTTCTCCTGCAACCCTTTCCCTTTGTGCTAGATGAAAGAACGTCTCTCCACATGCTCAGTTCTGAGGGATAAGGGTATTTGAAAGCCGTCCTTCACCCAGCTTGTTGGGAACACAAAGTTTCTTTTCACTTGCAAACTCCACTCCATACATATATGTGGGGTGTTACTAGCTCCAACTCGGTTTTACAGTGAAAACTGCAGGAACTTCAAACCGGCACTAGGAAACAGACTGAGAAACCAGAGTAATAGTTTCACTGCAACCCGTTCCCTTTGTGCTAGATGAACGAACGTCTCTCCACATGCTCAGTTCTGAGAGATAAGTGTGTGTGAAAGCCGTCCTTCACCTAGCTTGTTGGGAACACATAGTTTCTTTTCACTTGCAAAATCCGCTCCATACATATATATGGTGAGGTACTAGCTCCAACTGTGTTTTACAGTGAAAACTGCAGGAACTTCAAACCGGCACTAGGAAACAGACTGAGAAACCAGAGTAAAAGTTTCTCCTGCAACCCATTCCCTTTTTGCTGGATGAACGAACGTCTCTCCACATGCTCAGGTCTGAGAGATAAGTGTGTGTGAAAGCCGTCCTTCACCTAGCTTGCTGGGAACACAAAGTTTCTTTTCAGTTGCAATCACCACTCCATACATATTTATATGGGGTGGTACTAGATCCAACTCGTTATTACTGTGATAATTGCAGGAACTTCAAACCGGCACTAGGAAACATACTGAGAAACCAGAGTAATAGTTTCTCCTGCAAACCGTTCCCTTTGAGCTAGATGAACGAACGTCTCTTCACATGCACAGGTCTGAGAGATAATTGTGTGTGAAAGCCGTCCTTCACCTAGCTTGTTGGGAACACAAAGTTTCTATTCAGTTGCAAACCCCAATCCATACATATATATGGGAGTTACTAGCTCCAACTCGGTTTTACAGCGAAAACTGCAGGAACTTCAAACCGGCACTAGGAAACAGTTTGAGAAACCAGAGTAAAAGTTTAACCAGCAACTCATTCCCTTTGTGCTAGATGAACGAACGTCTCTACAAATGCTCAGGTCTGAGAGATAAGTGTGTGTGAAAGCCGTCCTTCACCTAGCTTGTTGGGAAAACAAAGTTTGTTTTCAGTTGCAAACTCCAATCCATACATATTTATGGGGAGGTACTAGCTCCAACTCGGTTTTACAGTGATAATTGCACGAACTTCAAACCGACAACAGGAAAAAGACTGAGAAATCAGAGTAAAAGTTTCTAATGCAACCCGTTCCCTTTGTCCTAGATGAACGAACGTCTCTTCACATGCACAGTTCTGAGAGATAAGTGTGTGTGAAAGCCGTCCTTCACCTAGCTTTTTGGGAACACATAGTTTCTTTTCACTTGCCAACTCCACTCCATACATTTAAATGGGAGGTACTAGCTCCAACTGTCTTTTACAGTTAAAACTACAGGAACTTCAAACCGTCAGTAGGAAACAGACTGAGAAACCAGAGTAAAAGTTTTTCCTGTAACCCGTTCCCTTTTTGCTAGATGAACGAACGTCTCTCCACATGCTCAGTTCTGAGATACAATTGTGTGTGAAAGCCGGGCTTCACCAAGCTTGTTGGGAACACAAAGTTTCTTTTCACTTGCAAACTCCACTCCGTAGATATATATAGGTAGGTACTAGCTCCAACTCGTTTTTACAGTGAAAACTGCAGGAACTTCAAACCGGCACTAGGAAAAAGACTGAGAAACCAGAGTAATAGTTTCTCCTGCAATCCGTTCTCTTTTTGCTGGATGAACGAAAGTCTCTCCACATGCTCAGATCTGAGAGATAATTTTGTGTGAAAGCCGTCCTTCACCTAGCTTGTTGGGAACACAAAGATTCTTTTCAGTTGCAAACTCCACTCCATACATATATATGGAAGGTTCTAGCTCCAACTCGGTTTTACAGTGAAAAATGCAGGAACTTCAAACCGGCGCTAGGAAACAGGCAGAGAAACCAGAGTAAAAGTTTCTCCTGCAACCCGTCCTTTATGCTGGATGAACGAAAGTCTTTCCACATGCTCAGTTCTGAGAGATAATTCTGTGTGAAAGCCGTCCTTCAGCTAGCTTGTTGGGAACACAAAGTTTCTTTTCACTTGCAAACTCCACTCCAAACATATATATGGGGAGGTACTAGCTCCAACTCGGTTTTACAGTGATAACTGCACGAACTTCAAACCGAAAACAGGAAAAAGACTGAGATATCAGAGTAAAAGTTTCTAATGCAACCCGTTCCCTTTGTCCTAGATGAACGAACGTCTCTCCAAATGCTCAGTTCTGAGAGATAAGTGTGTGTGAAAGCCGTCCTTCACCTAGCTTGTTGGGAACACATAGTTTCTTTTCACTTGCCATCTCCTCTCCATACATATATATGGGGAGGTACTAGCTCCAACTCTCTTTTACAGTGAAAACTACAGGAACTTCAAACCGGCACTAGGAAACAGACTGAGAAAACAGAATAAAATTTTCTACTGCAAACCGTCCCCTTTGTGCTAGATGAACGAAAGTCTCTCCACATCCTCAGTTCTGAGAGATAATTGTGTGTTAAAGCCGTCCTTCACCTACCTTTTTGGGAACACAAAGTTTCTTTTCAGTTGCAAACTACACTCCATACATATATATAAGTGGAGGTAATAGCTCCAACTCGGTTTTACAGTGAAAACTGCAGGAAATTCAAACCGTCATTAGGAAACAGACTGAGAAACCAGAGTAATAGATTCTCCTGCAAACCGTTCCCTTTGTGCTGGATGAACGAACTTCTCTCCACATGCTCAGTTCTGAGAGATAAATGTGTGTGAAAGCCGTCCTTCAAATAGCTTGTTGGGAACACAAAGTTTCTTTTCAGTTGCAAACTCCACTCCATACATATATATGGGGAGGTACTAACTCCAAATCGGTTTTACAGTGAAAACTGCACGAACTTCGAACCGTCAGTAGGAAACAGACTGAGAAATCAGAGTAAAATTTTCTCCTGAAGCCCGTTCCATTTTTGCTGGATGAACGAACGTCTCTCCACATGCTCAGTTCTGAGAGATAAGTGTGTGTGAAAGCCGTCCTTCACCTAGCTTGTTGGGAACACAAAGTTCCTTTTCACTTGGAAACTCCACTCCGTAAATATATATTGGTAGGTACAATCTCCAACTCGGTTTTACATTGAAAATTGCAGGAACTTCAAACCGGCACTAGGAAACATACTGAGAAACCAGAGTAATAGTTTCTCCTGCAAACCGTTCCCTTTGAGCTAGATGAACGAACGTCTCTTCACATGCACAGGTCTGAGAGATAATTGTGTGTGAAAGCCGTCCTTCACCTAGCTTGTTGGGAACACAAAGTTTCTATTCAGTTGCAAACCCCACTCCATACATATATATGGGAGTTACTAGCTCCAACTCGGTTTTACAGCGAAAACTGCAGGAACTTCAAACCGGCACTAGGAAACAGTTTGAGAAACCAGAGTAAAAGTTTAACCAGCAACTCATTCCCTTTGTGCTAGATGAACGAACGTCTCTACAAATGCTCAGGTCTGAGAGATAAGTGTGTGTGAAAGCCGTCCTTCACCTAGCTTGTTGGGAAAACAAAGTTTGTTTTCAGTTGCAAACTCCAATCCATACATATTTATGGGGAGGTACTAGCTCCAACTCGGTTTTACAGTGATAATTGCACGAACTTCAAACCGACAACAGGAAAAAGACTGAGAAATCAGAGTAAAAGTTTCTAATGCAACCCGTTCCCTTTGTCCTAGATGAACGAACGTCTCTTCACATGCACAGTTCTGAGAGATAAGTGTGTGTGAAAGCCGTCCTTCACCTAGCTTTTTGGGAACACATAGTTTCTTTTCACTTGCCAACTCCACTCCATACATTTAAATGGGAGGTACTAGCTCCAACTGTCTTTTACAGTTAAAACTACAGGAACTTCAAACCGTCAGTAGGAAACAGACTGAGAAACCAGAGTAAAAGTTTTTCCTGTAACCCGTTCCCTTTTTGCTAGATGAACGAACGTCTCTCCACATGCTCAGTTCTGAGATACAATTGTGTGTGAAAGCCGGGCTTCACCAAGCTTGTTGGGAACACAAAGTTTCTTTTCACTTGCAAACTCCACTCCGTAGATATATATAGGTAGGTACTAGCTCCAACTCGTTTTTACAGTGAAAACTGCAGGAACTTCAAACCGGCACTAGGAAAAAGACTGAGAAACCAGAGTAATAGTTTCTCCTGCAATCCGTTCTCTTTTTGCTGGATGAACGAAAGTCTCTCCACATGCTCAGATCTGAGAGATAATTTTGTGTGAAAGCCGTCCTTCACCTAGCTTGTTGGGAACACAAAGATTCTTTTCAGTTGCAAACTCCACTCCATACATATATATGGAAGGTTCTAGCTCCAACTCGGTTTTACAGTGAAAAATGCAGGAACTTCAAACCGGCGCTAGGAAACAGGCAGAGAAACCAGAGTAAAAGTTTCTCCTGCAACCCGTCCTTTATGCTGGATGAACGAAAGTCTTTCCACATGCTCAGTTCTGAGAGATAATTCTGTGTGAAAGCCGTCCTTCAGCTAGCTTGTTGGGAACACAAAGTTTCTTTTCACTTGCAAACTCCACTCCAAACATATATATGGGGAGGTACTAGCTCCAACTCGGTTTTACAGTGATAACTGCACGAACTTCAAACCGAAAACAGGAAAAAGACTGAGATATCAGAGTAAAAGTTTCTAATGCAACCCGTTCCCTTTGTCCTAGATGAACGAACGTCTCTCCAAATGCTCAGTTCTGAGAGATAAGTGTGTGTGAAAGCCGTCCTTCACCTAGCTTGTTGGGAACACATAGTTTCTTTTCACTTGCCATCTCCTCTCCATACATATATATGGGGAGGTACTAGCTCCAACTCTCTTTTACAGTGAAAACTACAGGAACTTCAAACCGGCACTAGGAAACAGACTGAGAAAACAGAATAAAATTTTCTACTGCAAACCGTCCCCTTTGTGCTAGATGAACGAAAGTCTCTCCACATCCTCAGTTCTGAGAGATAATTGTGTGTTAAAGCCGTCCTTCACCTACCTTTTTGGGAACACAAAGTTTCTTTTCAGTTGCAAACTACACTCCATACATATATATAAGTGGAGGTAATAGCTCCAACTCGGTTTTACAGTGAAAACTGCAGGAAATTCAAACCGTCATTAGGAAACAGACTGAGAAACCAGAGTAATAGATTCTCCTGCAAACCGTTCCCTTTGTGCTGGATGAACGAACTTCTCTCCACATGCTCAGTTCTGAGAGATAAATGTGTGTGAAAGCCGTCCTTCAAATAGCTTGTTGGGAACACAAAGTTTCTTTTCAGTTGCAAACTCCACTCCATACATATATATGGGGAGGTACTAACTCCAAATCGGTTTTACAGTGAAAACTGCACGAACTTCGAACCGTCAGTAGGAAACAGACTGAGAAATCAGAGTAAAATTTTCTCCTGAAGCCCGTTCCATTTTTGCTGGATGAACGAACGTCTCTCCACATGCTCAGTTCTGAGAGATAAGTGTGTGTGAAAGCCGTCCTTCACCTAGCTTGTTGGGAACACAAAGTTCCTTTTCACTTGGAAACACCACTCCGTAAATATATATTGGTAGGTACAATCTCCAACTCGGTTTTACATTGAAAATTGCAGGAACTTCAAACCGGCACTAGGAAACAGACTGAGAAACCAGAGTAAAAGTTTCTCCTGCAAACCTTTCCCTTTGTGCTGGATGAACGAACGTCTATCCACATGCTCAGATCTGAGAGAGAAGTTTGTGTGAAAGCCGTCCTCCACCTAGCTTGTTGGGAACACAAAGTTTCTTTTCAGTTGCAATCTCCACTCCATACATATATATGGAGAGGTGCTAGCTCCAACTCGGTATTACAGTGAAAACTGCAGGAACTCAAGCCGGCAGTAGGAAACAGACTGAGATACCAGAGTAAAAGTTTCTCCTGCAACCCGTTCCCTTTTTGCTAGATGAACGAACGTCTCTCCACATGCTCAGTTCTGAGAGATAATTGTGTGTGAAAGCCGTCCTTCAGCTAGCTTGTTGGGAACACAAAGTTTCTTTCAGTTGCAAAATCCACTCCATACATATATATGAGTAGGTGCTAGCTCCAACTCGGTTTTACAGTGAAAAGTGCAGGAATTACAAACCGGCAGTAGGAAACAGACTGAGAAACCAGAGCAAAAGTTTCTCCTGCAACCCGTCCTTTGTGCTGGATGAACGAACGTCTCTTCACATGCTAATTTCTGAGATAAGTGTGTGTGAAAGCCGACTTCAACTAGCTTGTTGGGAACACATAGTTTCTTTTCAGTTGCAAAATCCATTCCATACATATATATGGGGAGGTACTAGCTCCAACTGGGTTTTACAGTGAAAACTGCAGGAAATTCAAACCGGCACTAGGAAACAGACTGAGAAACCAGAGTAAAATTTTCCCCTGCAACCGATTCCATTTGTGCTGGATGAACGAACGTCTCACCACATGCTCAGTTCTGAGAGATAATTGTGTGTGAAAGCCGTCCTTCACCTAGATTGTTGGGAACACAAAGTTTCTTTTCAGTTGCAAACTCCACTCCAAACATTTATATATGGGTAGGTACTAGCTTTAACTCGGTTTTACAGTGAAAATTGCAGGAAATTCAAACCGGCAGTAGGAAACAGACTGAAAAACCAGAGAAAAGTTTCTCCTGCAACCCGTTCCCTTTGTGCTGGATGAACGAACTTCTCTCCACATGCTCAGTTCTGAGAGATAAGTGTGTGTGAAAGCCGTCCTTCACCTTGCTTGTTGGGAACACATAGTTTCGTTTCAATTGCCAACTCCACTCCATACATATATATGGGGAGGTACTAGCTCCAACACGGTTTTACAGTGAAAACTGCAGGAACTTCAAAACGGCACTATGAAACAGACTGAGAAACCAGAGTAAAATTTTTTCCTGCAAATCTTTCCCTTTATGCTAGATGAACGAACGTCTCTCCACATGCTCAGTTCTGAGAGATAATTGTGTGTGAAAGCCGTCCTTCACCTAGATTGTTGGGAACAAAAAATTTCTATTCAGTTGCAAACCCGACTCCGTACATATATATGGGAGGGACTAGCTACAACTCGGTTTTACAGTGAAAACTGCAGGAACTTCAAACCGGCACTAGGAAACAGATTGAGAAACCAGAGTAAAAGTTTCCCCTGCAACCCGTTCCCTTTGTGCTAGATGAACGAAAGCCTCTCCACATGCTCAGTACTGAGAGATAAGTGTGTTTGAAAGCCGACCTTCACCTAGCTTGTTGGGAACACAAAGTTTCTTTTCAGTTGGAAACTCCACTCCATATATACATAAATGGGGAAGTACTTGTTCCAAATCGGTTTTACAGTGAAAATTGCAGGATCTTCAAACCGGCACTAGGAAACAGACTGAGACACCAGAGTAAAAGTTTCTCCTGCAAACCGTTCCTTTTGTGCTAGATGAACGAAAGACTCTCCAGATGATCAGTTCTGAGAAACAAGTGTGTGTGAAAGCCGTCCTTCACCTAGCTTGTTGGGAACACAAAGTTTCTTTTCAGTTGCAAACTCCACTCCTTACATATATATGGGGAGGTGCTAGCTCCAACTAGATTTTACAGTGAAAACTGCAGGAACATCAAACCCGCAGTAGGAAACAGACTGAAAAACCAGAGAAAAAGTTTCTCCTGCAACCCGTTCCCTTTGTGCTGGATGAACGAACTTCTCTCCACATGCTCAGTTCTGAGAGATAAGTGTGTGTGAAAGCCGTCCTTCACCTAGCTTGTTGGGAACACATAGTTTCGTTTCAATTGCCAAATCCAATCCATACATATATATGGGGAGGTACTAGCTCCAACTCGGTTTTACGGTGAAAACTGCAGGAACTTCAAACCGGCACTACGAAACAGACTGAGAAACTAGAGTAACATTTTTTCCTGCAAACCTTTCCCTTTGTGCTAGATGAACGAACGTCTCTCCACATGCTCAGTTCTGAGGGATTAGTGTTTGTGAAAGCCGTCCTTCACCTTGCTGGTTGGGAACACAAAGTTTCTTTTCATTTGAAAACTCCACTCCATACATATATATGGGGAGGTGCTAGCTCCAACTCGGCTTTACAGTGAAAACTGCAGAAACTTCAAACCGGCACTAGGAAACAGAATGAGAAACCAGATTAAAATTTTCTCCTGTTACCTGTTCCTTTTGTGCTAGATGAACGAAAGTCTCTCCACATGATCAGTTCTGAGAAACAAGTGTGTGTGAAAGCCGTACTTCACCTAGCTTGTTGGGAACACAAAGTTTCTTTTCAGTTGCAAACTCCACTCCATACATATATATGGGGAGGTGCTAGCTCCAACTCGGTTTTACAGTGAAAACTGCAGGAACTTCAAACCGGCAGTAGGAAACAGACTGAGAAACCAGAGTAAAAGTTTCCCTGCAACACGTTCACTTTGTGCTGGATGAAAGAACGTCCCTTCACATGCTCAGTTCTGAGTGATAATTGTGTGTGAAAGCCGTCCTTCACCTAGCTTGTTGGGAACACAAAGTTTCTTTTCAGTTGCAAACTCCACTCCAAACATTTATATATGTGGAGGTACTAGCTCTAACTCGGTTTTACAATGAAAACTGCAGGAACTTCAAACCCGCAGTAGGAAACAGACTGAAAAACCAGAGTAAAAGTTTCTCCTGCAACCCGTTCCGTTTGTGCTGGAAGAACAAACTTCTCTCCACATGCTCATTTCTGAGAGATAAGTGTGTGTGAAAGCCGTCCTTCACCTAGCTTGTTGGGAACACATAGTTTCGTTTCAATTGCCAACTCCACTCCATACATATATATGGGGAGGTACTAGCTCCAACTCGGTTTTACAGTGAAAAATGCAGGAACTTCAAACCGGCACTACGAAACAGACTGAGAAACCAGAGTAAAATTTTTTCCTGCAAACCTTTCCCTTTATGCTAGATGAACGAACGTCCTTCCACATGCTCAGTTCTGAGAGATAATTGTGTGTGAAAGCCGTCCTTCACCTAGCTTTTTGGGAACACAAAGTTTCTATTCAGTTGCAAACCCCACTCCGTACATATATATGGGAGGTACTAGCTACAACTCTGTTTTACAGTGAAAACTGCAGGAACTTCAAACCGGCACTAGGAAACAGATTGAGAAACCAGAGTAAATGTTTCTCCTGCAAACCGTTCCCTTTGTGCTAGATGAACGAACGTCTCTCCACATGCTCAGTTCTGAGAGATAAGTGTGTGTGAAAGCCGACCTTCACCTAGCTTGTTGGGAACACAAAGTTTCTTTTCAGTTGCAAACTCCACACCATATATATATATATGGGGAAGTACTAGATCCAACTCGGTTTTACAGTGAAAACTGCAGGAAATTCAAACCGGCACTAGGAAACAGACTGAGAAACCAGAGTAAAAGTTTCTCCTGCAACCCGTTCCCTTTGTGCTGGATGAACGAACTTCTCTCCACATGCTCAGTTCTGAGAGATAAGTGTGTGTGAAAGCCGTCCTTCACCTTGCTTGTTGGGAACACATAGTTTCTTTTCAATTGCCAACTCCATTCCATACATATATAAGGGGAGGTGCTAGCTCCAACTCGGCTTTACAGTGAAAACTGCAGAAAATTCAAACCGGCACTAGGAAACAGACAGAAACCAGAGAATATTTTCTCCTGCAACACGTTCCCTTTGTGCTAGATGAACGAACGTCTCTCCACATGCTCAGTTCTGAGGGATAAGTGTTTGTGAAAGCCGTCCTTCACCTTGCTTGTTGGGAACACAAAGTTTCTTTTCATTTGCAAACTCCACTCCATACATATATATGGGGAGGTGCTAGCTCCAACTCGGCTTTACAGTGAAAACTGCAGAAACTTCAAACCGGCACTAGGAAACAGAATGAGAAACCAGATTAAAATTTTCTCCTGTTACCTGTTCCTTTTGTGCTAGATGAACGAAAGTCTCTCCACATGATCAGTTCTGAGAAACAATTGTGTGTGAAAGCCGTACTTCACCTAGCTTGTTGGGAACACAAAGTTTCTTTTCAGTTGCAAACTCCACTCCATATATATATATGGGGAGGTGCTAGCTCCAACTCGGTTTTACAGTGAAAACTGCAGGAACTTCAAACCGGCAGTAGGAAACAGACTGAGAAACCAGAGTAAAAGTTTCCCTGCAACACGTTCACTTTGTGCTGGATGAAAGAACGTCCCTTCACATGCTCAGTTCTCAGTGATAATTGTGTGTGAAAGCCGTCCTTCACCTAGCTTGTTGGGAACACAAAGTTTCTTTTCAGTTGCAAACTCCACTCCAAACATTTATATATGGGGAGGTACTAGCTCTAACTCGGTTTTACAATGAAAACTGCAGGAACTTCAAACCCGCAGTAGGAAACAGACTGAAAAACCAGAGTAAAAGTTTCTCCTGCAACCCGTTCCCTTTGTGCTGGAAGAACGAACTTCTCTCCACATGCTCATTTCTGAGAGATAAGTGTGTGTGAAAGCCGTCCTTCACCTAGCTTGTTGGGAACACAAAGTTTCGTTTCAATTGCCAACTCCACTCCATACATATATATGGGGAGGTACTAGCTCCAACTCGGTTTTACAGTGAAAAATGCAGGAACTTCAAACCGGCACTACGAAACAGACTGAGAAACCAGAATAAAATTTTTTCCTGCAAACCTTTCCCTTTATGCTAGATGAACGAACGTCCCTCCACATGCTCAGTTCTGAGAGATAATTGTGTGTGAAAGCCGTCCTTCACCTAGCTTTTTGGGAACACAAAGTTTCTATTCAGTTGCAAACCCCACTCCGTACATATATATGGGAGGTACTAGCTACAACTCTGTTTTACAGTGAAAACTGCAGGAACTTCAAACCGGCACTAGGAAACAGATTGAGAAACCAGAGTAAAAGTTTCTCCTGCAAACCGTTCCCTTTGTGCTAGATGAACGAACGTCTCTCCACATGCTCAGTTCTGAGAGAAAAGTGTGTGTGAAAGCCGACCTTCACCTAGCTTGTTGGGAACACAAAGTTTCTTTTCAGTTGCAAACTCCACTCCATATATATATATATGGGGAGGTACTAGATCCAACTCGGTTTTACAGTGAAATCTGCAGGAAATTCAAACCGGCACTAGGAAACTGACTGAGAAACCAGAGTAAAAGTTTCTCCTGCAACCCGTTCCCTTTGTGCTGGATGAACGAACTTCTCTCCACATGCTCAGTTCTGAGAGATAAGTGTGTGTGAAAGCCGTCCTTCACCTTGCTTGTTGGAAACACATAGTTTCTTTTCAATTGCCAACTCCAATCCATACATATATATGGGGAGGTTCTAGCTCCAACTCTGTTTTACAGTGAAAACTGCAGGAACTTCAAACCGGCACTAGGAAACAGACAGAAACCAGAGAATATTTTCTCCTGCAACCCGTTCCCTTTGTGCTAGATGAACGAACGTCTCTCCACATGCTAAGTTCTGAGGGATAAGTGTTTGTGAAAGCCGTCCTTCACCTTGCTTGTTGGGAACACAAAGTTTCTTTTCATTTGCAAACTCCACTCCATACATATATATGGGGAGGTGCTAGCTCCAACTCGGCTTTACAGTGAAAACTGCAGAAACTTCAAACCGGCACTAGGAAACAGAATGAGAAACCAGATTAAAATTTTCTCCTGTTACCTGTTCCTTTTGTGCTAGATGAACGAAAGTCTCTCCACATGATCAGTTCTGAGAAACAATTGTGTGTGAAAGCCGTACTTCACCTAGCTTGTTGGGAACACAAAGTTTCTTTTCAGTTGCAAACTTCACTCCATATATATATATGGGGAGGTGCTAGCTCCAACTCGGTTTTCCGGTGAAAACTGCAGGAACTTCAAACCGGCAGTAGGAAACAGACTGAGAAACCAGAGTAAAAGTTTCCCTGCAACACGTTCACTTTGTGCTGGATGAAAGAACGTCCCTTCACATGCTCAGTTCTCAGTGATAATTGTGTGTGAAAGCCGTCCTTCACCTAGCTTGTTGGGAACACAAAGTTTCTTTTCAGTTGCAAACTCCACTCCAAACATTTATATATGTGGAGGTACTAGCTCTAACTCGGTTTTACAATGAAAACTGCAGGAACTTCAAACCCGCAGTAGGAAACAGACTGAAAAACCAGAGTAAAAGTTTCTCCTGCAACCCGTTCCCTTTGTGCTGGAAGAACGAACTTCTCTCCACATGCTCATTTCTGAGAGATAAGTGTGTGTGAAAGCCGTCCTTCACCTAGCTTGTTGGGAACACAAAGTTTCGTTTCAATTGCCAACTCCACTCCATACATATATATGGGGAGGTACTAGCTCCAACTCGGTTTTACAGTGAAAAATGCAGGAACTTCAAACCGGCACTACGAAACAGACTGAGAAACCAGAGTAAAATTTTTTCCTGCAAACCTTTCCCTTTATGCTAGATGAACGAACGTCCCTCCACATGCTCAGTTCTGAGAGATAATTGTGTGTGAAAGCCGTCCTTCACCTAGCTTTTTGGGAACACAAAGTTTCTATTCAGTTGCAAACCCCACTCCGTACATATATATGGGAGGTACTAGCTACAACTCTGTTTTACAGTGAAAACTGCAGGAACTTCAAACCGGCACTAGGAAACAGATTGAGAAACCAGAGTAAATGTTTCTCCTGCAAACCGTTCCCTTTGTGCTAGATGAACGAACGTCTCTCCACATGCTCAGTTCTGAGAGATAAGTGTGTGTGAAAGCCGACCTTCACCTAGCTTGTTGGGAACACAAAGTTTCTTTTCAGTTGCAAACTCCACTCCATATATATATATATGGGGAGGTACTAGATCCAACTCGGTTTTACAGTGAAATCTGCAGGAAATTCAAACCGGCACTAGGAAACTGACTGAGAAACCAGAGTAAAAGTTTCTCCTGCAACCCGTTCCCTTTGTGCTGGATGAACGAACTTCTCTCCACATGCTCAGTTCTGAGAGATAAGTGTGTGTGAAAGCCGTCCTTCACCTTGCTTGTTGGAAACACATAGTTTCTTTTCAATTGCCAACTCCAATCCATACATATATATGGGGAGGTTCTAGCTCCAACTCTGTTTTACAGTGAAAACTGCAGGAACTTCAAACCGGCACTAGGAAACAGACAGAAACCAGAGAATATTTTCTCCTGCAACCCGTTCCCTTTGTGCTAGATGAACGAACGTCTCTCCACATGCTCAGTTCTGAGGGATAAGTGTGTGTGAAAGCCGTCCTTCACCTATCTTGTTGGGAACACAAAGTTTCTATTCAGTAGCAAACCCCACTCCGTACATATATATGGGAAGTACTAGCTCCAAATCTGTTTTACAGTGAAAACTGCAGGAACTTCAAACCGGCACTAGGAAACAGATTGAGAAACCAGAGTAAAAGTTTCTCCTGCAACCCGTTCCCTTTGTGCTAGATGAACGAACGTCTCTCCACATGCTCAGTTCTGAGAGGTAAGTGTGTGTGAAAGCCGTCCTTCACCTAGCTTGTTGGGAACACATAGATTCTTTTCACTTGCCAACTCCAATCCATACATATATATGGGGAAGTACTAGCTCCAACTCTCTTTTACAGTGAAAACTGCAGGAACTTCAAACCGGCACTAGGAAACAGACTGAGAAACCAGAGTAAAATTTTCTCCTGCAAACGTTTCCCTTTGTGCTGGATGAACGAACGTCTCTCCACATGCTCAGTTCTGAGAGATAAGTGTGTATGAAAGCCGTCCTTCACCTAGCTTGTTGGGAACACAAAGTTTCTTTTCAGTTGAAAAATCCACTCCATACATATATATATGGGGAGGTACTAGATCCAACACTGTTTTACAGTGAAAACTGCAGGAAATTCAAACCGGCACTAGGAAACAGACTGAGAAACCAGAGTAAAAGTTTCTCCTGCAACCCTTTCCCTTTCTGCTAGATGAACAAAAGTCTCTACAAATGCTCAGTTCTAAGAGATAAGTGTGTGTGAATGCCGTCCTTCACCTAGCTTGTTGGGAACACAAAGTTTCTTTTCAGTTGCAAACTCCACTCCATACATATATATGGGGAGGTACTAGCTCCAAATCTGTTTTACAGTGATAACTGCACGAACTTCAAACAGGCAACAGGAAAAAGACTGAGAAATCAGAGTAAAAGTTTCTAATGCAACCCGTTCCCTTTGTCCTAGATGAACGAACGTCTCTCCACATGCTCAGTTCTGAGAGATAAGTGTGTGTGAAAGCCGTCCTTCACCTAGCTTGTTGGGAACACATATTTTCGTTTCAATTGCCAACTCTACTCCATACATATATATGGGGAGGTACTAGCTCCAACTCGGTTTTACAGTGAAAACTGCAGGAACTTCAAACCGGCACTACGAAACAGACTGAGAAACCAGAGTAAAATTTTTTCCTGCAAACCTTTCCCTTTATGCTAGATGAACGAACGTCTCTCCACATGCTCAGTTCTGAGAGATAATTGTGTGTGAAATCCGTCCTTCACCTAGCTTGTTGGGAACACAAAGTTTCTATTCAGTTGCAAACCCCACTCGGTACATATATATGGGAGGTACTAGCCCCAACTCTGTTTTACAGTGAAAACTGCAGGAACTTCAAACCGGCACTAGGAAACAGATTGAGAAACCAGAGTAAAAGTTTCTCCTGCAACCCGTTCCCTTTGTGCTAGATGAACGAACGTCTCTCCACATGCTCAGTTCTGAGAGATAAGTGTGTGTGAAAGCCGACCTTCACCTAGCTTGTTGGGAACACAAAGTTTCTTTTCAGTTGCAAACTACACTCCATATATATATATATGGGTAGGTACAAGATCCAACTCGGTTTTACAGTGAAAAATGCAGGAAATTCAAACCGTCACTAGGAAACAGACTGAGAAACCAGAGTAAAAGTTTCTCCTGCAACCCGTTCCCTTTGTGCTAGATGAACGAACGTCTCTACAAATGCTCAGTTCTGAGAGATAAATGTGTGTGAAATCCTTACTTCACCTAGCTTGTTGGGAACACAAAGTTTCTAATCAGTTGCAAACTCCACTCCATACATATATATGGGGAGGTACTAGATTCCAACTCAGTTTTACAGTGAAAACTGCACGAATTTCAAACCGGCAATAGGAAACGGAGTGAGAAGTCAGAGTAAAAGTTTCTCCTGCAAACCGTTCCCTTTGTGCTAGATGAACGAATGTCTCTCCACATGCTCAGTTCTGAGAGATAATTGTGTGTGAAAGCCGTCCTTCACCTAGCTTATTGGGAACACATAGATTCTTTTCACTTGCCAACTCCAATCCATACATATTTATGGGGAGGTACTAGCTCTAACACGGTTTTACAGTGAAAACTGCATGAAATTCAAACCGGCACTAGGAAACAGACTGAGAAACCAGAGTAAAATTTTCTCCTGCAACCCGTTCGGTTTGTGCTAGATGAACGAACGTCTCTCCACATGCTCAGTTCTGAGAGATATGTGTGTGTGAAAGCCGTCCTTCACCTACCTTTTTGGGAACACAAAGTTCCTTTTCAGTTGCACACTCCACTCCAAACATTTATATATGGGGAGGTACTAGCTCTAACTCGGTTTTACAGTGAAAACTGCAGGAACTTCAAACCGGCAGTAGGAAACAGACTGAGAAAACCGAGTAAAATTTCTCCTGCAACCCGTTCCCTTTGTGCTGGATGAACGAACTTCTCTCCACATGCTCAGTTCTGAGAGATAATTGTGTGTGGAAGCCGTCCTTCACCTTGCTTGTTGGGAACACAAAGTTTCTTTTCAGTTGCAAACTCCACTCCATACATATATATGGGGAGGTGTTAGCACCAACTCGGCTTTACAGTGAAAACTGCAGGAACTTCAAACCGGCACTAGGAAACAGACTGAAATACCAGATTAAAATTTTCTCCTGCAACCTGTTCCTTTTATGCTAGATGAACGAAAGTCTCTCCACATGCTCAGTTCTGAGAGATAAGTGTGTGTGAAAGCCGTCTTTCACCTAGCTTTTTGGGAACATAAAGTTTCTTTTCAGTTGCAAACTACACTCCATACATATATATGGGGAGGTGCTAGCTCCAACTCGGTTTTACAGTGAAAATTGCAGGAACTTCATACCGGCAGTTGGAAACAGACTGAGAAACCAGAGTAAAAGTTTCTCTTGCAACACGTTCCTTTGTGCTGGATGAAAGAACGTCTCTTCACATGCTCAGTTCTGAGAGATAATTGTGTGTGAAAGCCGTCCTTCACCTAGCTTGTTGGGAACACAAAGTTTCTTTTCAGTTGCAAACTCCACTCCAAATATTTATATATGGGGAGGTACTAGCTCTAACTCGGTTTTACAGTGAAAACTGCAGGAACTTCAAACCGGCAGTAGGAAACAGACTGAAAAACCAGAGTAAAAGTTTCTCCTGCAACCCTTTCCCATTGTGCTGGATGAACGAACTTCTCTCCACATGCTCAGTTCTGAGAGATAAATGTGTGTGAAAGCCGTCCTTCACCTAGCTTGTTGGGAACACATATTTTCGTTTCAATTGCCAACTCCACTCCATACATATATATTGGAAGGTACTAGCTCCAACTCGGTTTTACAGTGAAAACTGCAGGAACTTCAAACCGGAACTACGAAACAGACTGAGAAACCAGAGTAAAATTTTTTCCTGCAAACCTTTCCTTTTATGCTAGATGAACGAACGTCTCTCCACATGCTCAGTTCTGAGAGATAATTGTGAGTGAAAGCCGTCCTTCACCTAGCTTGTTTAGAACACAAAGTTTCTATTCAGTTGCAAACCCCACTCCGTACATATATATGGGAGGTACTAGCTCCAACACTGTTTTACAGTGAAAACTGCAGGAACTTCAAACCGGCACTAGGAAACAGATTGAGAAACCGGAGTAAAAGTTTCTCCTGCAACCCGTTCCCTTTGTGCTAGATGAACGAACGTCTCTCCACATGCTCAGTTCTGAGAGATAAGTGTGTGTGAAAGCCGACCTTCACCTAGCTTGTTGGGAACACAAAGTTTCTTTTCAGTTGCAAACTACACTCCATATATATATATATGGTTAGGTACAAGATCCAACTCGGATTTACAGTGAAAACTGCAGGAAATTCAAACCGTCACTAGGAAACAAACTGAGAAACCAGAGTAAAAGTTTCTCCTGCAACCCGTTCCCTTTGTGCTAGATGAACGAACGTCTCTACAAATGCTCAGTTCTGAGAGATAGGTCTGTGTGAAAGGCGTCCTTCACCTAGCTTGTTGGGAAAACAAAGTTCCTTTTCAGTTGCAAACTCCACACCAAACATTTATATATGTGGAGGTACTAGCTCTAACTCGGTTTTACAGTGAAAACTGCAGGAAATTCAAACCGGCACTAGGAAACAGATTGAGAAACCAGAGTAAAAGTTTCTCCTGCAACCCGTTCCCTTTGTGCTAGATGAACGAAAGTCTCTCCACATGCTCAGTTCTGAGAGATAAGTGTGTGTGAAAGCCGAACTTCACCTAGCTTGTTGGGAACACAAAGTTTCTTTTCAGTTGCAAACTCCACTCTATATATATATATATGGGGAAGTACTAGATCCAACTCGGTTTTACAGTGAAAACTGCAGGAAATTCAAACCGGCACTAGGAAACAGACTGAGAAACCAGAGTAAAAGTTTCTCCTGCAACCCGTTCCCTTTGTGCTAGATGAACGAACGTCTCTACAAAAGCTCAGTTCTGAGAGATAAGTGTGTATGAAAGCCGTCCTTCACCTAGCTTTTTGGGAAAACAAAGTTTGTTTTCATTTGCAAACTCCACTCCATATATATATATTGGGAGGTACTAGCACCAACTCGATTTTACAGTGATAACTGCACGAACTTCAAACCGGCAACAGTAAAAAGTCTGAGAAATCAGAGTAAAAGTTTCTAATGCCACCCGTTCTCTTTGTCCTAGATGAACGAACTTCTCTCCACATGCTCAGTTCTGAGAGCTAAGTGTGTGTTAAAGCCGTCCTTACACTAGCTTGTTGGGAACACATAGAATCTTTTCACTTGCCAAATCCACTCCATACATATATATGGGGAGGTGCTAGCTCCAAATCTGTTTTACAGTGAAAACTGCAGGAACTTCAAGCCGGAACTAGGAAACAGACTGAGAAATCAGAGTAAAAGTTTCTAATGCCACCCGTTCCCTTTGTCCTAGATGAACGAACGTCTCTACAATTGCTCAGTTCTGAGAGATAAGTGTGTGTGAAAGCCGTCCTTCACTTAGCTTATTGGGAACACATAGTTTCTTTTCACTTGCCAACTCCAATCCATACATATATATGGGGAGGTCCTAGCTCCAACTCGGTTTTACAGTGAAAACTACAGGAACTTCAAACCGGCAGTAGGAAACAGACTGAGAAACCAGAGTAAAAGTTTCTCCTGCAACCCGTTCCTTTTGTGCTAGATGAACGAAAGTCTCTCCACATGCTCAGTTCTGAGAGATAAGTGTGTGTGAAAGCCGTCCTTCACCTAGCTTGTTGGGAACACAAAGTTTCTTTTCAGTTGCAAACTCCACTCCATACATATATATGGGGAGGTGCTAGCTCCAACTCGGTTTTACAGTGAAAACTGCAGGAACTTCAAAGCGGCAGTAGGAAACAGACTGAGAAACCAGAGTAAAAGTTTCTCCTGCAACCCGTTCCCTTTGTGCTGGATGAAAGAATGTCTCTCCACATGCTCAGTTCTGAGAGCTAAGTGTGTGTGAAAGCCGTCCTTCACCTAGCTTGCTGGGAACACAAAGTTTCTTTTCAGTTGTAAACTCCACTCCAAACATTTATATATGGGGAGTTACTAGCTCTAACTCGGTTTTACAGTGAAAACTGCAGGAACTTCAAACCGGCAGTAGGAAACAGACAGAGAAACCAGAGTAAAAGTTTCTCCTGCAACCCCTTCCCTTTGTGCTGGATGAACGAACTTCTCTCCACATACTCAGTTCTGAGAGATAAGTGTGTGTGAAAGCCGTCCTTCACCTAGCTTGTTGGGAACACATAGTTTCATTTCAATTGCCAACTCCAATCCATACATATATATGGGGAGGTACTAGCTCCAACTCGGTTTTACAGTGAAAACTGCAGGAACTTCAAACCGGCAATATGAAACAGACTGAGAAACCAGAGTAAAATTTTTTCCTGCAAACCTTTCCCTTTATGCTATATGAACGAACGTCTCTCCACATGCTCAGTTCTGAGAGATAATTGTGTGTGAAAGCCGTCCTTCACCTAGGTTGTTGGTAACACAAAGTTTCTATTCAGTTGCAAACCCCACTCCGTACATTTATTTGGATGGTACTAGCTCCAACTCGGTTTTAGAGTGATAACTGCACGAACTTCATACCGGCAACAGGAAAAAGACTGAGAAATCAGAGTAAAAGTTTCTAATGCAACCCGTTCCCTTTGTCCTAGATGAACGAACGTCTCTCCACATGCTCAGTTCTGAGAGCTAAGTGTGTGTGAAAGCCGTCCTTCACCTAGCTTGTTGGGAACACATAGATTCTTTACACTTGCCAACTCCACTCCATACATATATATGGGGAGGTACTAGCTCCAAATCACTTTTACAGTGAAAACTACAGGAACTTCAAACCGGCACTAGGAAACAGACTGAGAAACCAGAATAAAATTTTCTCCTGCAACCAGTTCCCTTTGTGCTAGATGAACGAAAGTCTCTCCACATGCTCAGTTCTGGGAGATAATTGTGTGTGAAAGCCGTCCTTCACCTAGATTTTTGGGAACACAAAGTTTCTTTTCAGTTGCAAACTCCACTCCATACATATATATGGGGAGGTACTAACTACAAATCGGTTTTACACTGAAAACTGCACGAACTTCAAACCGTCAGTAGGAAACAGACTGAGAAACCAGAGTAAAATTTCCACTGTAACCCGTTCCATTTTTGCTGGATGAACGAACGTCTCTCCACATGCTCATTTCTGAGAGATAAGTGTGTGTGAAAGCCGTCCTTCACCTAGCTTGTTGGGAACACAAAGTTTCTTTTCACTTGCAAACTCCACTCCGTAGATATATATAGGTAGGTACTAGCTCCAACTCGGTTTTACAGTGAAAACTGCAGGAACTTCAAACCGGCACTAGGAAACAGACTGAGAAACCAGAATAAAAGTTTCCCCTGCAACCCGTTCCCTTTGTGCTGGATGAACGAAAGTCTCTCCACATGCTTAAATCTGAGAGAGAAGTTTGTGTGAAAGCCGACATTCACCTAGCTTGTTGGGAACACAAAGTTTCTTTTCAGTTTCAAACTCCACTCCATACATATATATGGAGAGGTGCTAGCTCCAACTCGGTTTTACAGTGGAAACTGCAGGAACTTCAAGCCGGCACTAAGAAACAGACTGAGAAACCAGAGGAAAAGTTTCTCCTGCAACCGGTTCCCTTTTTGCTAGATGAACGAACGTCTCTCCACATGCTCAGTTCTGAGAGATAAGTGTGTGTGAAAGCCGTACTTCACCTAGCTTGTTGGGAACACAAAGATTCTTTTCAGTTGCAAACTCCACTCCATACATATATATGTGGAGGTGCTAGCTCCAACTCGGTTTTACAGTGAAAACTGCAGGAACTTCAAACCGGCAGTAGGAATCAGACTGAGAAACCAGAGTAAAAGTTTTTCCTGCAACCCGTCCTTTGTGCTGGATGAACGAACGTCTCTCCACATGCTCAGTTGTGAGAGATAATTGTGTGTGAAAGCCATCCTTCAGCTAGCTTGTTGGGAACACAAAGTTTCTTTTCACTTGCAAAATCCACTCCGTAGATATATATAGGTAGGTACTAGCTCCAACTCGGTTTTACAGTGAAAACTGCAGGAACTTTAAACCGGCACTAGGAAACACACTTAGAAACCAGAGTAATAGTTTCCCCAGCAAACCGTTCCATTTGTGCTAGATGAACGAACGTCTCTCCACATGCTCAGTTCTGAGAGATAAGTGTGTGTGAAAGCCGGCATTCACCTAGCTTGTTGGGAACACAAAGTTTCTTTTCAGTTGCAAAATCCACTCCATACATATATATATGGAGAGGTACTAGATCCAACACTGTTTTACAGTGAAAACTGCAGGATATTCAAACCGGCACTAGGAAACAGACTGAGAAACCAGAGTAAAAATTTCTCCTGCAATCCGTTCCATATCTGCTAGATGAACGAACGTCTCTACAAATGCTCAGTTCTGAGAGATAAGTGTGTGTGAAAGCCGTCCTTCACCTAGCTTGTTGGGAACACAAATTTTCTTTTCAGTTGCAAACTCCACTCCATACATATATATGGGGAGGTACTAGATTCCAACTCAGTTTTACAGTGAAAACTGCACGAATTTCAAACCGGCAATAGGAAACAGAATGAGAATTCAGAGTAAAAGTTTCTCATGCAAACCGTTCCCTTTGTGCTTGATGAACGAACGTCTCTCCACATGCTCAGTTCTGAGGGATAAATGTGTGTGAAAGCCGTCCTTCACCTAGCTTATAGGGAACACATAGTTTCTTTTCACTTGCCAACTCCAATCCATACATATATATGGGGAGGTACTAGCTCCAACTCGGTTTTACAGTGAAAACTACAGGAACATAAAACCGGCAGTAGGAAACAGACTGAGAAACCAAAGTAAAATTTTCTCCTGCAACCCGTTCCCTTTGTTCTAGATGAACGAACGTCTCTCCACATGCTCAGATCTGAGAGATATGTGTGTGTGAAAGCCGTCCTTCACCTAGCTTTTTGGCAACACAAAGTTCCTTTTCAGTTGCAAACTCCACTCCAAACATTTATATATGGGGAAGTATTAACTCTAACTCGGTTTTACAGTGAAAACTGCAGGAACTTCAAACCGGCAGTAGGAAACAGACTGAGAAACCAGAGTAAAAGTTTCTCCTACAACCCGTTTCCTTTGTGCTGGATGGACGAACTTCTCTCCACATGCTCAGTTCTGAGAGATAAGTGTGTGTGAAAGCCGTCCTTCAATTAGCTTGTTGGGAACACATAGATTCTTTTCAATTACCAAATCCACTCCATACATATATATGGGGAGGTTCTAGCTCCAACTCGTCTCTACAGTGAAAACTGCAGGAACTTCAAACCGACACTTGGAAAGAGACTGAGAAACCAGATTAAAATTTTCTCCTGGAACCCGTTCCTTTTATGCTAGATGAACGAAAGTCTCTCCACATGCTCAGTTCTGAGAGATAAGTGTGTGTGAAAGCCGTCCTTCACCTAGCTTGTTGGGAACACAAAGTTTCTTTTCAGTTGCAAACTCCACTCCAAACATTTATATATGGGGAGGTACTAGCTCTAACTCGGTTTTACAGTGAAAACTGCAAGAACTTCAAACCGGCAGTAGGAAACAGACTGAAAAATCAGAGAAAAGTTTCTCCTGCAAGCCGTTCCCTTTGTGCTGGATGAACGAACTTCTCTCCACATGCTCAGTTCTGAGAGATAAGTGTGTGTGAATGCCGTCCTTCACCTAGCTTGTTGGGAACACATAGTTTCGTTTCAATTGCCCACTCCACTCCATACATATATATGGGGAGGTACTAGCTCCAACTCGGTTTTACAGTGAAAACTGCAGGAACTTCAAACCGGCACTATGAAACAGACTGAGAAACCAGAGTAAAATTTTTTCCTGCAAACCTTTCCCTTTATACAAGATGAACGAACGTCTCTCCACATGCTCAGTTCTGAGAGATAATTTTGTGTGAAAGCCGTCCTTCACCTAGGTTGTTGGTAACACAAAGTTTCTATTCAGTTGCAAACCCCACTCTGTACATTTATATGGGAGGTACTAGCTCCAACTCGGTTTTACAGTGATAACTGCACGAACTTCAAACCGGCAACAGGAAAAAGACTGAGAAATCAGAGTAAAAGTTTCTATTGCAACCCGTTCCCTTTGTCCTAGATGAACGAACGTCTCTCCACATGCTCATTTCTGAGAGATAAGTGTGTGTGAAACCCGTCCTTCAACTAGCTTGTTGGGAACACATAGATTCTTTTCACTTGCCAACTCCACTCCATACATATATATGGGGAGGTAATAGCTCCAACTCTCTTTTACTGTGAAAACTACAGGAAATTCAAACCGGCACTAGGAAACAGACTGAGAAACCAGAATAAAATTTTTTCCTGCAACCAGTTCCCTTTGTGCTAGATGAACGAAAGTCTCTCCACATGCTCAGTTCTGGGAGATAATTGTGTGTGAAAGCCGTCCTTCACCTAGATTTTTGGGAACACAAAGTTTCTTTTCAGTTGCAAACTCCACTCCATACATATATATAAGGGGAGGTAATAGCTCCAACTCGGTTTTACAGGGAAAACTGCAGGAAATTCAAACCGTCAGTAGGAAACAGACTGAGAAACCAGAGTAAAAGTTTCTCCTGCAAACCGTTCCCTTTGTGCTGGATGAACGAACGTCTCTCCACATGCTCAGTTCTGAGAGATAAGTGTGTGTGAAAGCCGTCCTTCAAATAGCTTGTTGGGAACACAAAGTTTCTTTTCAGTTGCAAACTCCACTCCATACATATATATGGGGAGGTACTAACTACAAATCGGTTTTACAGTGAAAACTGCACGAACTTCAAACCGTCAGTAGGAAACAGACTTAGAAACCAGACAAAAAGTTTCCCCTGTAACCCGTTCCATTTTTGCTGGATGAACGAACGTCTCTCCACATGCTCAGTTCTGAGAGATAAGTGTGTGTGAAAGCCGTCCTTCACCTAGCTTGTTGGGAACACAAAGTTTCTTTTCACTTGCAAACTCCACTCCGTAGATATATATAGGTAGGTACTAGCTCCAACTCGGTTTTACAGTGAAAACTGCAGGAACTTTAAACCGGCACTAGGAAACACACTTAGATACCAGAGTAATAGTTTCTCCAGCAAACAGTTCCTTTTGTGCTAGATGAACGAAAGTCTCTCCACATGCTCAGTTCTGAGAGATTAATGTGTGTGAAAGCCGTCATTCACCTAGCTTGTTGGGAACACAAAGTTTCTTTTCAGTTGCAAAATCCACTCCATACATATATATATGGAGAGGTACTAGATCCAACACTGTTTTACAGTGAAAACTGCAGGAAATTCAAAACGGCACTAGGAACAGACTGAGAAACCAGAGTAAAAGTTTCTCCTGCAACCCTTTCCCTTTCTGCTAGATGAACGAACGTCTCTACAAATGCTCAGTTCTGAGAGATAAGTGTGTGTGAAAGCCGTCCTTCACCTAGCTTGTTGGGAACACATAGTTTCTTTTCAATTGCCAACTCCACTCCATACATATATATGGGGAGGTTCTAGCTCTAACTCGGTTTTACAGTGAAAACTGCAGGAACTTCAAACCGGCAGTAGGAAACAGACTGAGAAACCAGAGTAAAAGTTTCTCCTACAACCCGTTCCCTTTGTGCTGGATGGACGAACTTCTCTCCACATGCTCAGTTCTGAGAGATAAGTGTGTGTGAAAGCCGTCCTTCACCGAGCTTGTTGGAAACACATAGTTTCTGTTCAATTGCCAACTCCATTCCATACATATATATGGGGAGGTTCTAGCTCCAACTCGGTTTTACAGTGAAAACTGCAGGAACTTCAAACCGGCACTAGGAAACAGACAGAAACCAGAGAAAATTTTCTCCTGCAACCCGTTCCCTTTGTGCTAGGTGAACGAACGTCTTTCCACATGCTCAGTTCTGAGGGATAAGTGTGTGTGAAAGCCGTCCTTCACCTAGATTTTTGGGAACACAAAGTTTCTTTTCAGTTGCAAACTCCACTCCATACATATATATAAGGGGAGGTAATAGCTCCAACTCGGTTTTACAGGGAAAACTGCAGGAACTTCAAACCGTCAGTAGGAAACAGAATGAGAAACCAGAGTAAAAGTTTCTCCTACAACCCGTTCCCTTTGTGCTGGATGGACGAACTTCTCTCCACATGCTCAGTTCTGAGAGATAAGTGTGTGTGAAAGCCGTCCTTCACCTTACTTGTTGGGAACACATAGTTTCTTTTCAATTGCCAACTCCATTCCATACATATATATGGGGAGGTTCAAGCTCCAACTCGGTTTTACAGTGAAAACTGCAGGAACTTCAAACCGGCACTAGGAAACATTCAGAAACCAGAGAAAATTTTCTCCTGCAACCCGTTCCCTTTGTGCTAGATGAACGAACGTCTCTCCACATGCTCAGTTCTGAGGGATAAATGTGTGTGAAAGCCGTCCTTCACCTAGATTTTTGGGAACACAAAGTTTCTTTTCAGTTGCAAACTCCACTCCATACATATATATAAGGGGAGGTAATAGCTCCAACTCGGTTTTACAGTGAAAACTGCAGGAACTTCAAACCGGCAGTAGGAAACAGACTGAGAAACCAGAGTAAAAGTTTCTCCTACAACCCGTTTCCTTTGTGCTGGATGGACGAACTTCTCTCCACATGCTCAGTTCTGAGAGATAAGTGTGTGTGAAAGCCGTCCTTCAATTAGCTTGTTGGGAACACATAGTTTCTTTTCAATTACCAAATCCACTCCATACATATATATGGGGAGGTTCTAGCTCCAACTCGTCTCTACAGTGAAAACTGCAGGAACTTCAAAGCGACACTTGGAAACAGACTGAGAAACCAGATAAAAATTTTCTCCTGGAACCCGTTCCTTTTATGCTAGATGAACGAAAGTCTCTCCACATGCTCAGTTCTGAGAGATAAGTGTGTGTGAAAGCCGTCCTTCACCTAGCTTGTTGGGAACACAAAGTTTCTTTTCAGTTGCAAACTCCACTCCAAACATTTATATATGGGGAGTTACTAGCTCTAACTCGGTTTTACAGTGAAAACTGCAGGAACTTCAAACCGGCAGTAGGAAACAGACTGAAAAACCAGAGTAAAAGTTTCTCCTGCAAGCCGTTCCCTTTGTGCTGGATGAACGAACTTCTCTCCACATGCTCAGTTCTGAGAGATAAGTGTGTGTGAAAGCCGTCCTTCACCTAGCTTGTTGGGAACACATAGTTTCGTTTCAATTGCCCACTCCACTCCATACATATATATGGGGAGGTACTATCTCCAACTAGGTTTTACAGTGAAAACTGCAGGAACTTCAAACCGGCACTATGAAAGAGACTGAGAAACCAGAGTAAAATTTTTTCCTGCAAACCTTTCCCTTTATACTAGATGAACGAACGTCTCTCCACATGCTCAGTTCTGAGAGATAATTTTTTGTGAAAGCCGTCCTTCACCTAGGTTGTTGGTAACACAAAGTTTCTATTCAGTTGCAAACCCCACTCTGTACATTTATATGGGAGGTACTAGCTCCAACTCGGTTTTACAGTGATAACTGCACGAACTTCAAACCGGCAACAGGAAAAAGACTGAGAAATCAGAGTAAAAGTTTCTAATGCAACCCGTTCCTTTTGTCCTAGATGAACGAACGTCTCTCCACATGCTCATTTCTGAGAGATAAGTGTGTGTGAAACCCGTCCTTCAACTAGCTTGTTGGGAACACATAGATTCTTTTCACTTGCCAACTCCACTCCATACATATATATGGGGAGGTAATAGCTCCAACTCTCTTTTACTGTGAAAACTACAGGAAATTCAAACCGGCACTAGGAAACAGACTGAGAAACCAGAATAAAATTTTCTCCTGCAACCAGTTCCTTTTGTGCTAGATGAACGAAAGTCTCTCCACATGCTCAGTTCTGGGATATAATTGTGTGTGAAAGCCGTCCTTCACCTAGATTTTTGGGAACACAAAGTTTCTTTTCAGTTGCAAACTCCACTCCATACATATATATAAGGGGAGGTAATAGCTCCAACTCGGTTTTACAGGGAAAACTTCAGGAACTTCAAACCGTCAGTAGGAAACAGACTGAGAAACCAGAGTAAAAGTTTCTCCTGCAAACCGTTCCCTTTGTGCTGGATGAACGAACGTCTCTCCACATGCTCAGTTCTGAGAGATAAGTGTGTGTGAAAGCCGTCCTTCAAATAGCTTGTTGGGAACACAAAGTTTCTTTTCAGTTGCAAACTCCACTCCATACATATATATGGGGAGGTACTAACTACAAATCTGTTTTACAGTGAAAACTGCACGAACTTCAAACCGTCAGTAGGAAACAGACTGAGAAACAAGAGTAAAAGTTTCCCCTGAAACCCGTTCCATTTTTGCTGGATGAACGAACGTCTCTCCACATGCTCAGTTCTGAGAGATATGTGTGTGTGAAAGCCGTCATTCACCTAGCTTGTTGGGAACACAAAGTTACTTTTCAGTTGCAAAATCCACTCCATACATATATATATGGAGAGGTACTAGATCCAACACTGTTTTACAGTGAAAACTGCAGGAAATTCAAACCGGCACTAGGAAACAGACTGAGAAACCAGAGTAAAAGTTTCTCCTGCAACCCTTTCCCTTTCTGCTAGATGAACGAACGTCTCTACAAATGCTCAGTTCTGAGAGATAAGTGTGTGTGAAAGCCGTCCTTCACCTAGCTTGTTGGGAACACATAGTTTCTTTTCAATTGCCAACTCCACTCCATACGTATATATGGGGAGGTTCTAGCTCTAACTCGGTTTTACAGTGAAAACTGCAGGAACTTCAAACCGGCAGTAGGAAACAGACTGAGAAACCAGAGTAAAAGTTTCTCCTACAACCCGTTCCCTTTGTGCTGGATGGACGAACTTCTCTCCACATGCTCAGTTCTGAGAGATAAGTGTGTGTGAAAGCCGTCCTTCACCGAGCTTTTTGGGAACACAAAGTTTCTTTTCAGTTGCAAACTCCACTCCATATATACATAAATGGGGAAGTACTTGCTCCAAATCGGTTTTACAGTGAAAACTGCAGGATCTTCAAACCGGCACTAGGAAACAGACTGAGAAACCAGAGTAAAAGATTCTCCTGCAAACCGTTCCTTTTGTGCTAGATGAACGAAAGACTCTCCAGATGATCAGTTCTGAGAAACAAGTGTGTGTGAAAGCCGTCCTTCACCTAGCTTGTTGGGAACACAAAGTTTCTTTTCAGTTGCAAACTCCACTCCTTACATATATATGGGGAGGTGCTAGCTCCAACTAGATTTTACAGTGAAAACTGCAGGAACATCAAACCCGCAGTAGGAAACAGACTGAAAAACCAGAGAAAAAGTTTCTCCTGCAACCCGTTCCCTTTGTGCTGGATGAACGAACTTCTCTCCACATGCTCAGTTCTGAGAGATAAGTGTGTGTGAAAGCCGTCCTTCACCTAGCTTGTTGGGAACACATAGTTTCGTTTCAATTGCCAAATCCAATCCATACATATATATGGGGAGGTACTAGCTCCAACTCGGTTTTACGGTGAAAACTGCAGGAACTTCAAACCGGCACTACGAAACAGACTGAGAAACTAGAGTAACATTTTTTCCTGCAAACCTTTCCCTTTGTGCTAGATGAACGAACGTCTCTCCACATGCTCAGTTCTGAGGGATTAGTGTTTGTGAAAGCCGTCCTTCACCTTGCTGGTTGGGAACACAAAGTTTCTTTTCATTTGAAAACTCCACTCCATACATATATATGGGGAGGTGCTAGCTCCAACTCGGCTTTACAGTGAAAACTGCAGAAACTTCAAACCGGCACTAGGAAACAGAATGAGAAACCAGATTAAAATTTTCTCCTGTTACCTGTTCCTTTTGTGCTAGATGAACGAAAGTCTCTCCACATGATCAGTTCTGAGAAACAAGTGTGTGTGAAAGCCGTACTTCACCTAGCTTGTTGGGAACACAAAGTTTCTTTTCAGTTGCAAACTCCACTCCATACATATATATGGGGAGGTGCTAGCTCCAACTCGGTTTTACAGTGAAAACTGCAGGAACTTCAAACCGGCAGTAGGAAACAGACTGAGAAACCAGAGTAAAAGTTTCCCTGCAACACGTTCACTTTGTGCTGGATGAAAGAACGTCCCTTCACATGCTCAGTTCTGAGTGATAATTGTGTGTGAAAGCCGACCTTCACCTAGCTTGTTGGGAACACAAAGTTTCTTTTCAGTTGCAAACTCCACTCCATATATATATATATGGGGAAGTACTAGATCCAACTCGGTTTTACAGTGAAAACTGCAGGAAATTCAAACCGGCACTAGGAAACAGACTGAGAAACCAGAGTAAAAGTTTCTCCTGCAACCCGTTCCCTTTGTGCTGGATGAACGAACTTCTCTCCACATGCTCAGTTCTGAGAGATAAGTGTGTGTGAAAGCCGTCCTTCACCTTGCTTGTTGGGAACACATAGTTTCTTTTCAATTGCCAACTCCATTCCATACATATATAAGGGGAGGTGCTAGCTCCAACTCGGCTTTACAGTGAAAACTGCAGAAAATTCAAACCGGCACTAGGAAACAGACAGAAACCAGAGAATATTTTCTCCTGCAACCCGTTCCCTTTGTGCTAGATGAACGAACGTCTCTCCACATGCTCAGTTCTGAGGGATAAGTGTTTGTGAAAGCCGTCCTTCACCTTGCTTGTTGGGAACACAAAGTTTCTTTTCATTTGCAAACTCCACTCCATACATATATATGGGGAGGTGCTAGCTCCAACTCGGCTTTACAGTGAAAACTGCAGAAACTTCAAACCGGCACTAGGAAACAGAATGAGAAACCAGATTAAAATTTTCTCCTGTTACCTGTTCCTTTTGTGCTAGATGAACGAAAGTCTCTCCACATGATCAGTTCTGAGAAACAAGTGTGTGTGAAAGCCGTACTTCACCTTGCTTGTTGGGAACACAAAGTTTCTTTTCAGTTGCAAACTCCACTCCATATATATATATGGGGAGGTGCTAGCTCCAACTCGGTTTTACAGTGAAAACTGCAGGAACTTCAAACCGGCAGTAGGAAACAGACTGAGAAACCAGAGTAAAAGTTTCCCTGCAACACGTTCACTTTGTGCTGGATGAAAGAACGTCCCTTCACATGCTCAGTTCTCAGTGATAATTGTGTGTGAAAGCCGTCCTTCACCTAGCTTGTTGGGAACACAAAGTTTCTTTTCAGTTGCAAACTCCACTCCAAACATTTATATATGGGGAGGTACTAGCTCTAACTCGGTTTTACAATGAAAACTGCAGGAACTTCAAACCCGCAGTAGGAAACAGACTGAAAAACCAGAGTAAAAGTTTCTCCTGCAACCCGTTCCCTTTGTGCTGGAAGAACGAACTTCTCTCCACATGCTCATTTCTGAGAGATAAGTGTGTGTGAAAGCCGTCCTTCACCTAGCTTGTTGGGAACACATAGTTTCGTTTCAATTGCCAACTCCACTCCATACATATATATGGGGAGGTACTAGCTCCAACTCGGTTTTACAGTGAAAAATGCAGGAACTTCAAACCGGCACTACGAAACAGACTGAGAAACCAGAGTAAAATTTTTTCCTGCAAACCTTTCCCTTTATGCTAGATGAACGAACGTCCCTCCACATGCTCAGTTCTGAGAGATAATTGTGTGTGAAAGCCGTCCTTCACCTAGCTTTTTGGGAACACAAAGTTTCTATTCAGTTGCAAACCCCAATCCGTACATATATATGGGAGGTACTAGCTACAACTCTGTTTTACAGTGAAAACTGCAGGAACTTCAAACCGGCACTAGGAAACAGAATGAGAAACCAGAGTAAATGTTTCTCCTGCAAACCGTTCCCTTTGTGCTAGATGAACGAACGTCTCTCCACATGCTCAGTTCTGAGAGATAAGTGTGTGTGAAAGCCGACCTTCACCTAGCTTGTTGGGAACACAAAGTTTCTTTTCAGTTGCAAACTCCACTCCATATATATATATATGGGGAGGTACTAGATCCAACTCGGTTTTACAGTGAAAACTGCAGGAAATTCAAACCGGCACTAGGAAACTGACTGAGAAACCAGAGTAAAAGTTTCTCCTGCAACCCGTTCCCTTTGTGCTGGATGAACGAACTTCTCTCCACATGCTCAGTTCTGAGAGATAAGTGTGTGTGAAAGCCGTCCTTCACCTTGCTTGTTGGAAACACATAGTTTCTTTTCAATTGCCAACTCCAATCCATACATATATATGGGGAGGTTCTAGCTCCAACTCTGTTTTACAGTGAAAACTGCAGGAACTTCAAACCGGCACTAGGAAACAGACAGAAACCAGAGAATATTTTCTCCTGCAACCCGTTCCCTTTGTGCTAGATGAACGAACGTCTCTCCACATGCTCAGTTCTGAGGGATAAGTGTGTGTGAAAGCCGTCCTTCACCTATCTTGTTGGGAACACAAAGTTTCTATTCAGTAGCAAACCCCACTCCGTACATATATATGGGAAGTACTAGCTCCAAATCTGTTTTACAGTGAAAACTGCAGGAACTTCAAACCGGCACTAGGAAACAGATTGAGAAACCAGAGTAAAAGTTTCTCCTGCAACCCGTTACCTTTGTGCTAGATGAACGAACGTCTCTCCACATGCTCAGTTCTGAGAGATAAGTGTGTGTGAAAGCCGTCCTTCACCTAGCTTGTTGGGAACACATAGATTCTTTTCACTTGCCAACTCCAATCCATACATATATATGGGGAAGTACTAGCTCCAACTCTCTTTTACAGTGAAAACTGCAGGAACTTCAAACCGGCACTAGGAAACAGACTGAGAAACCAGAGTAAAATTTTCTCCTACAAACGTTTCCCTTTGTGCTGGATGAACGAACGTCTCTCCACATGCTCAGTTCTGAGAGATAAGTGTGTATGAAAGCCGTCCTTCACCTAGCTTGTTGGGAACACAAAGTTTCTTTTCAGTTGAAAAATCCACTCCATACATATATATATGGGGAGGTACTAGATCCAACACTGTTTTACAGTGAAAACTGCAGGAAATTCAAACCGGCACTAGGAAACAGACTGAGAAACCAGAGTAAAAGTTTCTCCTGCAACCCTTTCCCTTTCTGCTAGATGAACAAAAGTCTCTACAAATGCTCAGTACTAAGAGATAAGTGTGTGTGAATGCCGTCCTTCACCTAGCTTGTTGGGAACACAAAGTTTCTTTTCAGTTGCAAACTCCACTCCATACATATATATGGGGAGGTACTAGCTCCAAATCTGTTTTACAGTGATAACTGCACGAACTTCAAACAGGCAACAGGAAAAAGACTGAGAAATCAGAGTAAAAGTTTCAAATGCAACCCGTTCCCTTTGTCCTAGATGAACGAACGTCTCTCCACATGCTCAGTTCTGAGAGATAAGTGTGTGTGAAAGCCGTCCTTCACCTAGCTTGTTGGGAACACATATTTTCGTTTCAATTGCCAACTCTACTCCATACATATATATGGGGAGGTACTAGCTGCAACTCGGTTTTACAGTGAAAACTGCAGGAACTTCAAACCGGCACTACGAAACAGACTGAGAAACCAGAGTAAAATTTTTTCCTGCAAACCTTTCCCTTTATGCTAGATGAACGAACGTCTCTCCACATGCTCAGTTCTGAGAGATAATTGTGTGTGAAAGCCGTCCTTCACCTAGCTTGTTGGGAACACAAAGTTTCTATTCAGTTGCAAACCCCACTCGGTACATATATATGGGAGGTACTAGCCCCAACTCTGTTTTACAGTGAAAACTGCAGGAACTTCAAACCGGCACTAGGAAACAGATTGAGAAACCAGAGTAAAAGTTTCTCCTGCAACCCGTTCCCTTTGTGCTAGATGAACGAACGTCTCTCCACATGCTCAGTTCTGAGAGATAAGTGTGTGTGAAAGCCGACCTTCACCTAGCTTGTTGGGAACACAAAGTTTCTTTTCAGTTGCAAACTACACTCCATATATATATATATGGGTAGGTACAAGATCCAACTCGGTTTTACAGTGAAAAATGCAGGAAATTCAAACCGTCACTAGGAAACAGACTGAGAAACCAGAGTAAAAGTTTCTCCTGCAACCCGTTCCCTTTGTGCTAGATGAACGAACGTCTCTACAAATGCTCAGTTCTGAGAGATAAATGTGTGTGAAATCCGTCCTTCACCTAGCTTGTTGGGAACACAAAGTTTCTAATCAGTTGCAAACTCCACTCCATACATATATATGGGGAGGTACTAGATTCCAACTCAGTTTTACAGTGAAAACTGCACGAATTTCAAACCGGCAATAGGAAACAGAGTGAGAAGTCAGAGTAAAAGTTTCTCCTGCAAACCGTTCCCTTTGTGCTAGATGAACGAATGTCTCTCCACATGCTCAGTTCTGAGAGATAATTGTGTGTGAAAGCCGTCCTTCACCTAGCTTATTGGGAACACATAGATTCTTTTCACTTGCCAACTCCAATCCATACATATTTATGGGGAGGTACTAGCTCTAACACGGTTTTACAGTGAAAACTGCATGAAATTCAAACCGGCACTAGGAAACAGACTGAGAAACCAGAGTAAAATTTTCTCCTGCAACCCGTTCGTTTTGTGCTAGATGAACGAACGTCTCTCCACATGCTCAGTTCTGAGAGATATGTGTGTGTGAAAGCCGTTCTTCACCTACCTTTTTGGGAACACAAAGTTCCTTTTCAGTTGCACACTCCACTCCAAACATTTATATATGGGGAGGTACTAGCTCTAACTCGGTTTTACAGTGAAAACTGCAGGAACTTCAAACCGGCAGTAGGAAACAGACTGAGAAAACAGAGTAAAATTTCTCCTGCAACCCGTTCCCTTTGTGCTGGATGAACGAACTTCTCTCCACATGCTCAGTTCTGAGAGATAATTGTGTGTGGAAGCCGTCCTTCACCTTGCTTGTTGGGAACACAAAGTTTCTTTTCAGTTGCAAACTCCACTCCATACATATATATGGGGAGGTGTTAGCACCAACTGGGCTTTACAGTGAAAACTGCAGGAACTTCAAACCGGCACTAGGAAACAGACTGAAATACCAGATTAAAATTTTCTCCTGCAACCTGTTCCTTTTATGCTAGATGAACGAAAGTCTCTCCACATGCTCAGTTCTGAGAGATAAGTGTGTGTGAAAGCCGTCTTTCACCTAGCTTTTTGGGAACATAAAGTTTCTTTTCAGTTGCAAACTCCACTCCATACATATATATGGGTAGGTGCTAGCTCCAACTCGGTTTTACAGTGAAAATTGCAGGAACTTCAAACCGGCAGTAGGAAACAGACTGAGAAACCAGAGTAAAAGTTTCTCTTGCAACACGTTCCTTTGTGCTGGATGAAAGAACGTCTCTTCACATGCTCAGTTCTGAGAGATAATTGTGTGTGAAAGCCGTCCTTCACCTAGCTTGTTGGGAACACAAAGTTTCTTTTCAGTTGCAAACTCCACTCCAAATATTTATATATGGGGAGGTACTAGCTCTAACTCGGTTTTACAGTGAAAACTGCAGGAACTTCAAACCGGCATTAGGAAACAGACTGAAAAACCAGTGTAAAAGTTTCTCCTGCAACCCTTTCCCATTGTGCTGGATGAACGAACTTCTCTCCACATGCTCAGTTCTGAGAGATAAATGTGTGTGAAAGCCGTCCTTCACCTAGCTTGTTGGGAAAACATATTTTCGTTTCAATTGCCAACTCCACTCCATACATATATATTGGAAGGTACTAGCTCCAACTCGGTTTTACAGTGAAAACTGCAGGAACTTCAAACCGGAACTACGAAACAGACTGAGAAACCAGAGTAAAATTTTTTCCTGCAAACCTTTCCCTTTATGCTAGATGAACGAACGTCTCTCCACATGCTCAGTTCTGAGAGATAATTGTGAGTGAAAGCCGTCCTTCACCTAGCTTGTTTAGAACACAAAGTTTCTATTCAGTTGCAAACACCACTCCGTACATATATATGGGAGGTACTAGCTCCAACACTGTTTTACAGTGAAAACTGCAGGAACTTCAAACCGGCACTAGGAAACAGATTGAGAAACCGGAGTAAAAGTTTCTCCTGCAACCCGTTCCCTTTGTGCTAGATGAACGAACGTCTCTCCACATGCTCAGTTCTGAGAGATAAGTGTGTGTGAAAGCCGACCTTCACCTAGCTTGTTGGGAACACAAAGTTTCTTTTCAGTTGCAAACTACACTCCATATATATATATATGGTTAGGTACAAGATCCAACTCGGATTTACAGTGAAAACTGCAGGAAATTCAAACCGTCATTAGGAAACAAACTGAGAAACCAGAGTAAAAGTTTCTCCTGCAACCCGTTCCCTTTGTGCTAGATGAACGAACGTCTCTACAAATGCTCAGTTCTGAGAGATAGGTCTGTGTGAAAGCCGTCCTTCACCTAGCTTGTTGGGAAAACAAAGTTCCTTTTCAGTTGCAAACTCCACACCAAACATTTATATATGTGGAGGTACTAGCTCTAACTCGGGTTTACAGTGAAAACTGCAGGAAATTCAAACCGGCACTAGGAAACAGATTGAGAAACCAGAGTAAAAGTTTCTCCTGCAACCCGTTCCCTTTGTGCTAGATGAACGAAAGTCTCTCCACATGCTCAGTTCTGAGAGATAAGTGTGTGTGAAAGCCGAACTTCACCTAGCTTGTTGGGAACACAAAGTTTCTTTTCAGTTGCAAACTCCACTCCATATATATATATATGGGGAAGTACTAGATCCAACTCGGTTTTACAGTGAAAACTGCAGGAAATTCAAACCGGCACTAGGAAACAGACTGAGAAACCAGAGTAAAAGTTTCTCCTGCAACCCGTTCCCTTTGTGCTAGATGAACGAACGTCTCTACAAAAGCTCAGTTCTGAGAGATAAGTGTGTATGAAAGCCGTCCTTCACCTAGCTTTTTGGGAAAACAAAGTTTGTTTTCATTTGCAAACTCCACTCCATATATATATATGGGGAGGTACTAGCTCCAACTCGATTTTACAGTGATAACTGCACGAACTTCAAACCGGCAACAGTAAAAAGTCTGAGAAATCAGAGTAAAAGTTTCTAATGCCACCCGTTCCCTTTGTCCTAGATGAACGAACTTCTCTCCACATGCTCAGTTCTGAGAGCTAAGTGTGTGTTAAAGCCGTCCTTACACTAGCTTGTTGGGAACACATAGAATCTTTTCACTTGCCAAATCCACTCCATACATATATATGGGGAGGTGCTAGCTCCAAATCTGTTTTACAGTGAAAACTGCAGGAACTTCAAGCCGGAACTAGGAAACAGACTGAGAAATCAGAGTAAAAGTTTCTAATGCCACCCGTTCCCTTTGTCCTAGATGAACGAACGTCTCTACAATTGCTCAGTTCTGAGAGATAAGTGTGTGTGAAAGCCGTCCTTCACTTAGCTTATTGGGAACACATAGTTTCTTTTCACTTGCCAACTCCAATCCATACATATATATGGGGAGGTCCTAGCTCCAACTCGGTTTTACAGTGAAAACTACAGGAACTTCAAACCGGCAGTAGGAAACAGACTGAGAAACCAGAGTAAAAGTTTCTCCTGCAACCCGTTCCTTTTGTGCTAGATGAACGAAAGTCTCTCCACATGCTCAGTTCTGAGAGATAAGTGTGTGTGAAAGCCGTCCTTCACCTAGCTTGTTGGGAACACAAAGTTTCTTTTCAGTTGCAAACTCCACTCCATACATATATATGGGGAGGTGCTAGCTCCAACTCGGTTTTACAGTGAAAACTGCAGGATCTTCAAACCGGCAGTAGGAAACAGACTGAGAAACCAGAGTAAAAGTTTTTCCTGCAACCCGTTCCCTTTGTGCTGGATGAAAGAATGTCTCTCCACATGCTCAGTTCTGAGAGCTAAGTGTGTGTGAAAGCCGTCCTTCACCTAGCTTGCTGGGAACACAAAGTTTCTTTTCAGTTGTAAACTCCACTCCAAACATTTATATATGGGGAGTTACTAGCTCTAACTCGGTTTTACAGTGAAAACTGCAGGAACTTCAAACCGGCAGTAGGAAACAGACAGAGAAACCAGAGTAAAAGTTTCTCCTGCAACCCGTTCCCTTTGTGCTGGATGAACGAACTTCTCTCCACATACTCAGTTCTGAGAGATAAGTGTGTGTGAAAGCCGTCCTTCACCTAGCTTGTTGGGAACACATAGTTTCGTTTCAATTGCCAACTCCAATCCATACATATATATGGGGAGGTACTAGCTCCAACTCGGTTTTACAGTGAAAACTGCAGGAACTTCAAACCGGCAATATGAAACAGACTGAGAAACCAGAGTAAAATTTTTTCCTGCAAACCTTTCCCTTTATGCTATATGAACGAAGGTCTCTCCACATGCTCAGTTCTGAGAGATAATTGTGTGTGAAAGCCGTCCTTCACCTAGGTTGTTGGTAACACAAAGTTTCTATTCAGTTGCAAACCCCACTCCGTACATTTATTTGGATGGTACTAGCTCCAACTCGGTTTTAGAGTGATAACTGCACGAACTTCATACCGGCAACAGGAAAAAGACTGAGAAATCAGAGTAAAAGTTTCTAATGCAACCCGTTCCCTTTGTCCTAGATGAACGAACGTCTCTCCACATGCTCAGTTCTGAGAGCTAAGTGTGTGTGAAAGCCGTCCTTCACCTAGCTTGTTGGGAACACATAGATTCTTTACACTTGCCAACTCCACTCCATACATATATATGGGGAGGTACTAGCTCCAAATCACTTTTACAGTGAAAACTACAGGAACTTCAAACCGGCACTAGGAAACAGACTGAGAAACCAGAATAAAATTTTCTCCTGCAACCAGTTCCCTTTGTGCTAGATGAACGAAAGTCTCTCCACATGCTCAGTTCTGGGAGATAATTGTGTGTGAAAGCCGTCCTTCACCTAGATTTTTGGGAACACAAAGTTTCTTTTCAGTTGCAAACTCCACTCCATACATATATATGGGGAGGTACTAACTACAAATCGGTTTTACACTGAAAACTGCACGAACTTCAAACCGTCAGTAGGAAACAGACTGAGAAACCAGAGTAAAATTTCCACTGTAACCCGTTCCATTTTTGCTGGATGAACGAACGTCTCTCCACATGCTCATTTCTGAGAGATAAGTGTGTGTGAAAGCCGTCCTTCACCTAGCTTGTTGGGAACACAAAGTTTCTTTTCACTTGCAAACTCCACTCCGTAGATATATATAGGTAGGTACTAGCTCCAACTCGGTTTTACAGTGAAAACTGCAGGAACTTCAAACCGGCACTAGGAAACAGACTGAGAAACCAGAATAAAAGTTTCCCCTGCAACCCGTTCCCTTTGTGCTGGATGAACGAAAGTCTCTCCACATGCTTAAATCTGAGAGAGAAGTTTGTGTGAAAGCCGTCATTCACCTAGCTTGTTGGGAACACAAAGTTTCTTTTCAGTTTCAAACTCCACTCCATACATATATATGGAGAGGTGCTAGCTCCAACTCGGTTTTACAGTGGAAACTGCAGGAACTTCAAGCCGGCACTAAGAAACAGACTGAGAAACCAGAGGAAAAGTTTCTCCTGCAACCGGTTCCCTTTTTGCTAGATGAACGAACGTCTCTCCACATGCTCAGTTCTGAGAGATAAGTGTGTGTGAAAGCCGTACTTCACCTAGCTTGTTGGGAACACAAAGATTCTTTTCAGTTGCAAACTCCACTCCATACATATATATGTGGAGGTGCTAGCTCCAACTCGGTTTTACAGTGAAAACTGCAGGAACTTCAAACCGGCAGTAGGAATCAGACTGAGAAACCAGAGTAAAAGTTTTTCCTGCAACCCGTCCTTTGTGCTGGATGAACGAACGTCTCTCCACATGCTCAGTTGTGAGAGATAATTGTGTGTGAAAGCCATCCTTCAGCTAGCTTGTTGGGAACACAAAGTTTCTTTTCACTTGCAAACTCCACTCCGTAGATATATATAGGTAGGTACTAGCTCCAACTCGGTTTTACAGTGAAAACTGCAGGAACTTTAAACCGGCACTAGGAAACACACTTAGAAACCAGAGTAATAGTTTCTCCAGCAAACCGTTCCCTTTGTGCTAGATGAACGAACGTCTCTCCACATGCTCAGTTCTGAGAGATAAGTGTGTGTGAAAGCCGGCATTCACCTAGCTTGTTGGGAACACAAAGTTTCTTTTCAGTTGCAAAATCCACTCCATACATATATATATGGAGAGGTACTAGATCCAACACTGTTTTACAGTGAAAACTGCAGGATATTCAAACCGGCACTAGGAAACAGACTGAGAAACCAGAGTAAAAATTTCTCCGGCAATCCGTTCCATATCTGCTAGATGAACGAACGTCTCTACAAATGCTCAGTTCTGAGAGATAAGTGTGTGTGAAAGCCGTCCTTCACCTAGCTTGTTGGGAACACAAATTTTCTTTTCAGTTGCAAACTCCACTCCATACATATATATGGGGAGGTACTAGATTCCAACTCAGTTTTACAGTGAAAACTGCACGAATTTCAAACCGGCAATAGGAAACAGAATGAGAATTCAGAGTAAAAGTTTCTCATGCAAACCGTTCCCTTTGTGCTTGATGAACGAACGTCTCTCCACATGCTCAGTTCTGAGGGATAAATGTGTGTGAAAGCCGTCCTTCACCTAGCTTATAGGGAACACATAGTTTCTTTTCACTTGCCAACTCCAATCCATACATATATATGGGAAGGTACTAGCTCCAACTCGGTTTTACAGTGAAAACTACAGGAACATAAAACCGGCAGTAGGAAACAGACTGAGAAACCAAAGTAAAATTTTCTCCTGCAACCCGTTCCCTTTGTTCTAGATGAACGAACGTCTCTCCACATGATCAGATCTGAGAGATATGTGTGTGTGAAAGCCGTCCTTCACCTAGCTTTTTGGCAACACAAAGTTCCTTTTCAGTTGCAAACTCCACTCCAAACATTTATATATGGGGAGGTATTAACTCTAACTCGGTTTTACAGTGAAAACTGCAGGAACTTCAAACCGGCAGTAGGAAACAGACTGAGAAACCAGAGTAAAAGTTTCTCCTACAACCCGTTTCCTTTGTGCTGGATGGACGAACTTCTCTCCACATGCTCAGTTCTGAGAGATAAGTGTTTGTGAAAGCCGTCCTTCAATTAGCTTGTTGGGAACACATAGATTCTTTTCAATTACCAAATCCACTCCATACATATATATGGGGAGGTTCTAGCTCCAACTCGTCTCTACAGTGAAAACTGCAGGAACTTAAAACCGACACTTGGAAAGAGACTGAGAAACCAGATTAAAATTTTCTCCTGGAACCCGTTCCTTTTATGCTAGATGAACGAAAGTCTCTCCACATGCTCAGTTCTGAGAGATAAGTGTGTGTGAAAGCCGTCCTTCACCTAGCTTGTTGGGAACACAAAGTTTCTTTTCAGTTGCAAACTCCACTCCAAACATTTATATATGGGGAGGTACTAGCTCTAACTCGGTTTTACAGTGAAAACTGCAAGAACTTCAAACCGGCAGTAGGAAACAGACTGAAAAATCAGAGAAAAGTTTCTCCTGCAAGCCGTTCCCTTTGTGCTGGATGAACGAACTTCTCTCCACATGCTCAGTTCTGAGAGATAAGTGTGTGTGAATGCCGTCCTTCACTTGGCTTGTTGGGAACACATAGTTTCGTTTCAATTGCCCACTCCACTCCATACATATATATGGGGAGGTACTAGCTCCAACTAGGTTTTACAGTGAAAACTGCAGGAACTTCAAACCGGCACTATGAAACAGACTGAGAAACCAGAGTAAAATTTTTTCCTGCAAACCTTTCCCTTTATACTAGATGAACGAACGTCTCTCCACATGCTCAGTTCTGAGAGATAATTTTGTGTGAAAGCCGTCCTTCACCTTGGTTGTTGGTAACACAAAGTTTCTATTCAGTTGCAAACACCACTCTGTACATTTATATGGGAGGTACTAGCTCCAACTCGGTTTTACAGTGATAACTGCACGAACTTCAAACCGGCAACAGGAAAAAGACTGAGAAATCAGAGTAAAAGTTTCTAATGCAACCCGTTCCCTTTGTCCTAGATGAACGAACGTCTCTCCACATGCTCATTTCTGAGAGATAAGTGTGTGTGAAACCCGTCCTTCAACTAGCTTGTTGGGAACACATAGATTCTTTTCACTTGCCAACTCCACTCCATACATATATATGGGGAGGTAATAGCTCCAACTCTCTTTTACTGTGAAAACTACAGGAAATTCAAACCGGCACTAGGAAACAGACTGAGAAACCAGAATAAAATTTTTTCCTGCAACCAGTTCCCTTTGTGCTAGATGAACGAAAGTCTCTCCACATGCTCAGTTCTGGGAGATAATTGTGTGTGAAAGCCGTCCTTCACCTAGATTTTTGGGAACACAAAGTTTCTTTTCAGTTGCAAACTCCACTCCATACATATATATAAGGGGAGGTAATAGCTCCAACTCGGTTTTACAGGGAAAACTGCAGGAACTTCAAACCGTCAGTAGGAAACAGACTGAGAAACCAGAGTAAAAGTTTCTCCTGCAAACGGTTCCCTTTGTGCTGGATGAACGAACGTCTCTCCACATGCTCAGTTCTGAGAGATAAGTGTGTGTGAAAGCCGTCCTTCAAATAGCTTGTTGGGAACACAAAGTTTCTTTTCAGTTGCAAACTCCACTCCATACATATATATGGGGAGGTACTAACTACAAATCGGTTTTACAGTGAAAACTGCACGAACTTCAAACCGTCAGTAGGAAACAGACTTAGAAACCAGACAAAAAGTTTCCCCTGTAACCCGTTCCATTTTTGCTGGATGAACGAACGTCTCTCCACATGCTCAGTTCTGAGAGATAAGTGTGTGTGAAAGCCGTCCTTCACCTAGCTTGTTGGGAACACAAAGTTTCTTTTCACTTGCAAACTCCACTCCGTAGATATATATAGGTAGGTACTAGCTCCAACTCGGTTTTACAGTGAAAACTGCAGGAACTTTAAACCGGCACTAGGAAACACACTTAGATACCAGAGTAATAGTTTCTCCAGCAAACCGTTCCTTTTGTGCTAGATGAACGAAAGTCTCTCCACATGCTCAGTTCTGAGAGATTAATGTGTGTGAAAGCCGTCATTCACCTAGCTTGTTGGGAACACAAAGTTTCTTTTCAGTTGCAAAATCCACTCCATACATATATATATGGAGAGGTACTAGATCCAACACTGTTTTACAGTGAAAACTGCAGGAAATTCAAACCGGCACTAGGAACAGACTGAGAAACCAGAGTAAAAGTTTCTCCTGCAACCCTTTCCCTTTCTGCTAGATGAACGAACGTCTCTACAAATGCTCAGTTCTGAGAGATAAGTGTGTGTGAAAGCCGTCATTCACCTAGCTTGTTGGGAACACATAGTTTCTTTTCAATTGCCAACTCCACTCCATACATATATATGGGGAGGTTCTAGCTCTAACTCGGTTTTACAGTGAAAACTGCAGGAACTTCAAACCGGCAGTAGGAAACAGACTGAGAAACCAGAGTAAAAGTTTCTCCTACAACCCGTTCCCTTTGTGCTGGATGGACGAACTTCTCTCCACATGCTCAGTTCTGAGAGATAAGTGTGTGTGAAAGCCGTCCTTCACCGAGCTTGTTGGAAACACATAGTTTCTGTTCAATTGCCAACTCCATTCCATACATATATATGGGGAGGTTCTAGCTCCAACTCGGTTTTACAGTGAAAACTGCAGGAACTTCAAACCGGCACTAGGAAACAGACAGAAACCAGAGAAAATTTTCTCCTGCAAACCGTTCCCTTTGTGCTAGGTGAACGAACGTCTTTCCACATGCTCAGTTCTGAGGGATAAGTGTGTGTGAAAGCCGTCCTTCACCTAGATTTTTGGGAACACAAAGTTTCTTTTCAGTTGCAAACTCCACTCCATACATATATATAAGGGGAGGTAATAGCTCCAACTCTGTTTTACAGGGAAAACTGCAGGAACTTCAAACCGTCAGTAGGAAACAGAATGAGAAACCAGAGTAAAAGTTTCTCCTACAACCCGTTCCCTTTGTGCTGGATGGACGAACTTCTCTCCACATGCTCAGTTCTGAGAGATAAGTGTGTGTGAAAGCCGTCCTTCACCTTACTTGTTGGGAACACATAGTTTCTTTTCAATTGCCAACTCCATTCCATACATATATATGGGGAGGTTCAAGCTCCAACTCGGTTTTACAGTGAAAACAGCAGGAACTTCAAACCGGCACTAGGAAACAGACAGAAACCAGAGAAAATTTTCTCCTGCAACCCGTTCCCTTTGTGCTAGATGAACGAACGTCTCTCCACATGCTCAGTTCTGAGGGATAAATGTGTGTGAAAGCCGTCCTTCACCTAGATTTTTGGGAACACAAAGTTTCTTTTCAGTTGCAAACTCCACTCCATACATATATATAAGGGGAGGTAATAGCTCCAACTCGGTTTTACAGTGAAAACTGCAGGAACTTCAAACCGGCAGTAGGAAACAGACTGAGAAACCAGAGTAAAAGTTTCTCCTACAACCCGTTTCCTTTGTGCTGGATGGACGAACTTCTCTCCACATGCTCAGTTCTGAGAGATAAGTGTGTGTGAAAGCCGTCCTTCAATTAGCTTGTTGGGAACACATAGTTTCTTTTCAATTACCAAATCCACTCCATACATATATATGGGGAGGTTCTAGCTCCAACTCGTCTCTACAGTGAAAACTGCAGGAACTTCAAAGCGACACTTGGAAACAGACTGAGAAACCAGATCAAAATTTTCTCCTGGAACCCGTTCCTTTTATGCTAGATGAACGAAAGTCTCTCCACATGCTCAGTTCTGAGAGATAAGTGTGTGTGAAAGCCGTCCTTCACCTAGCTTGTTGGGAACACAAAGTTTCTTTTCAGTTGCAAACTCCACTCCAAACATTTATATATGGGGAGTTACTAGCTCTAACTCGGTTTTACAGTGAAAACTGCAGGAACTTCAAACCGGCAGTAGGAAACAGACTGAAAAACCAGAGTAAAAGTTTCTCCTGCAAGCCGTTCCCTTTGTGCTGGATGAACGAACTTCTCTCCACATGCTCAGTTCTGAGAGATAAGTGTGTGTGAAAGCCGTCCTTCACCTAGCTTGTTGGGAACACATAGTTTCGTTTCAATTGCCCACTCCACTCCATACATATATATGGGGAGGTACTATCTCCAACTAGGTTTTACAGTGAAAACTGCAGGAACTTCAAACCGGCACTATGAAACAGACTGAGAAACCAGAGTAAAATTTTTTCCTGCAAACCTTTCCCTTTATACTAGATGAACGAACGTCTCTCCACATGCTCAGTTCTGAGAGATAATTTTTTGTGAAAGCCGTCCTTCACCTAGGTTGTTGGTAACACAAAGTTTCTATTCAGTTGCAAACCCCACTCTGTACATTTATATGGGAGGTACTAGCTCCAACTCGGTTTTACAGTGATAACTGCACGAACTTCAAACCGGCAACAGGAAAAAGACTGAGAAATCAGAGTAAAAGTTTCTAATGCAACCCGTTCCCTTTGTCCTAGATGAACGAACGTCTCTCCACATGCTCATTTCTGAGAGATAAGTGTGTGTGAAACCCGTCCTTCAACTAGCTTGTTGGGAACACATAGATTCTTTTCACTTGCCAACTCCACTCCATACATATATATGGGGAGGTAATAGCTCCAACTCTCTTTTACTGTGAAAACTACAGGAAATTCAAACCGGCACTAGGAAACAGACTGAGAAACCAGAATAAAATTTTCTCCTGAAACCAGTTCCCTTTGTGCTAGATGAACGAAAGTCTCTCCACATGCTCAGTTCTGGGATATAATTGTGTGTGAAAGCCGTCCTTCACCTAGATTTTTGGGAACACAAAGTTTCTTTTCAGTTGCAAACTCCACTCCATACATATATATAAGGGGAGGTAATAGCTCCAACTCGGTTTTACAGGGAAAACTGCAGGAACTTCAAACCGTCAGTAGGAAACAGACTGAGAAACCAGAGTAAAAGTTTCTCCTGCAAACCGTTCCCTTTGTGCTGGATGAACGAACGTCTCTCCACATGCTCAGTTCTGAGAGATAAGTGTGTGTGAAAGCCGTCCTTCAAATAGCTTGTTGGGAACACAAAGTTTCTTTTCAGTTGCAAACTCCACTCCATACATATATATGGGGAGGTACTAACTACAAATCTGTTTTACAGTGAAAACTGCACGAACTTCAAACCGTCAGTAGGAAACAGACTGAGAAACAAGAGTAAAAGTTTCCCCTGTAACCCGTTCCATTTTTGCTGGATGAACGAACGTCTCTCCACATGCTCAGTTCTGAGAGATAAGTGTGTGTGAAAGCCGTCATTCACCTAGCTTGTTGGGAACACAAAGTTTCTTTTCAGTTGCAAAATCCACTCCATACATATATATATGGAGAGGTACTAGATCCAACACTGTTTTACAGTGAAAACTGCAGGAAATTCAAACCGGCACTAGGAAACAGACTGAGAAACCAGAGTAAAAGTTTCTCCTGCCCTTTCCCTTTGCTGCTAGATGAACGAACGTCTCTACAAATGCTCAGTTCTGAGAGATAAGTGGTGTGTTGAAAGCCGTCCTTCACCTAGCTTGTTGGAACACATAGTTTCTTTTCAATTGCCAACTCCACTCCATACGTATATATGGGGAGGTTCTAGCTCTAACTCGGTTTTACAGTGAAAACTGCAGGAACTTCAAACCGGCAGTAGGAAACAGACTGAGAAACCAGAGTAAAGTTTCACCTACAACCCGTTCCCTTTGTGCTGGATGGACGAACTTCTCTCCACATGCTCAGTTCTGAGAGATAAGTGTGTGTGAAAGCCGTCCTTCACCGAGCTTGTTGGAAACACATAGTTTCTGTTCAATTGCCAACTCCATTCCATACATATATATGGGGAGGTTCTAGCTCCAACTCGGTTTTACAGTGAAAACTGCAAGAACTTCAAACCGGCACTAGGAAACAGACAGAAACCAGAGAAAATTTTCTCCTGCAACCCGTTCCCTTTGTGCTAGATGAACGAACGTCTTTCCACATGCTCAGTTCTGAGGGATAAGTGTGTGTGAAAGCCGTCCTTCACCTAGATTTTTGGGAACACAAAGTTTCTTTTCAGTTGCAAACTCCACTCCATACATATATATAAGGGGAGGTAATAGCTCCAACTCGGTTTTACAGGGAAAACTGCAGGAACTTCAAACCGTCAGTAGGAAACAGAATGAGAAACCAGAGTAAAAGTTTCTCCTACAACCCGTTCCCTTTGTGCTGGATGGACGAACTTCTCTCCACATGCTCAGTTCTGAGAGATAAGTGTGTGTGAAAGCCGTCCTTCACCTTGCTTGTTGGGAAAACATAGTTTCTTTTCAATTGCCAACTCCATTCCATACATATATATGTGGAGGTTCAAGCTCCAACTCGGTTTTACAGTGAAACTGCAGGAACTTCAAACCGGCACTAGGAAACAGACAGAAACCAGAGAAATTTTCTCCTGCAACCCGTTCCCTTTGTGCTAGATGAACGAACGTCTCTCCACATGCTCAGTTCTGAGGGATAAATGTGTGTGAAAGCCGTCCTTCACCTAGATTTTTGGGAACACAAAGTTTCATTTCAGTTGCAAACTCCACTCCATACATATATATAAGGGGAGGTATAGCTCCAACTCGGTTTTACAGGGAAAACTGCAGGAACTTCAAACCGTCAGTAGGAAACAGACTGAGAAACCAGAGTAAAAGTTTCTCATGCAAACCGCTCCCTTTTGTGCTGGATGAACGAACGTCTCTCCACATGCTCAGTTCTGAGAGATTAGTGTGTGTGAAAGCCGTCCTTCAAATAGCTTGTTGGGAACACAAAGTTTCTTTTCAGTTGCAAACTCCACTCCATACATATATATGGGGAGGTACTAACTACAAATCGGTTTTACAGTGAAAACTGCACGAACTTCAAACCGTCAGTAGGAAACACACTGAGAAACAAGAGTAAAAGTTTCCCCTGTAACCCGTTCCATTTTTGCTGGATGAACGAACGTCTCTCCACATGCTCAGTTCTGAGAGATAAGTGTGTGTGAAAGCCGTCCTTCACCTAGCTTGTTGGGAACACAAAGTTTCTTTTCACTTGCAAACTCCACTCCGTAGATATATATAGGTAGGTACTAGCTCCAACTCGGTTTTACAGTGAAAACTGCAGGAACTTCAAACCGGGCACTAGGAAACAGAGAGAAACCAGAGAAAATTTTCTCCTGCAACCCGTTCCTTTTGTGCTAGATGAACGAACGTCTCTCCACATGCTCAGTTCTGAGGGATAAGTGTGTGTGAAAGCCGTCCTTCACCTAGTTTGTTGGGAACACAAAGTTTCTTTTCAGTTGAAAACTCCACTCCATACATATACATGGGGAGGTGCTAGCTCCAACTCGGCTTTACAGTGAAAACTGCAGGAACTTCAAACCGGCACTTGGAAACAGACTGAGAAACCAGATAAAAATTTTCTCCTGTAACCCGTTCCTTTTGTGCTAGATGAACGAAAGTCTCTCCACATGCTCAGTTCTGAGAGATAAGTGTGTGTGAAAGCCGTCCTTCACCTAGCTTGTTGGAACACATAGATTCTTTACACTTGCCAACTCCACCCCATACATATATATGGGGAGGTACTAGCTCCAAATCACTTTTACAGTGAAAACTACAGGAACTTCAAACCGGCACTAGGAAACAGACTGAGAAACCAGAATAAAATTTTCTCCTGCAACAGTTCCCTTTGTGCTAGATGAACGATAGTCTCTACACATGCTCAGTTCTGGGAGATAATTGTGTGTGAAAGCCGTCCTTCACCTAGATTTTTGGGAACACAAAGTTTCTTTTCAGTTGCAAACTCCACTCCATACATATATATTGGGAGGTACTAACTACAAATCGGTTTTACACTGAAAACTGCACGAACTTCAAACCGTCAGTAGGAAACAGACTGAGAAACCAGAGTAAAATTTCCACTGTAACCCGTTCCATTTTTGCTGGATGAACGAACGTCTCTCTCACAATGCTCAGTTCCTGAGAGATAAGTGTGTGTGAAAAGCCGTCCTCTCACCTAGCTTGTTGGGAACACAAAGTTTCTTTTCACTTGCAAACTCCACTCCGTAGATATATATAGGTAGGTTACTAGCTCCAACTCGGTTTTACAGTGAAAACTGCAGAACTTCAAACCGGCACTAGGAAACAGACTGAGAAACCAGAATAAAAGTTTCCCCTGCAACCCGTTCCCTTTGTGCTGGATGAACGAAAGTCTCTCCACATGCTCAGATCTGAGAGAGAAATTTGTGTGAAACCGTCATTCACCTAGCTTGTTGGGAACACAAAGTTTCTTTTCAGTTTCAAAATCCACTCCATACATATATATGGAGAGGTGCTACCTCCATCTCGGTTTTACAGTGAAAACTGCAGGAACTTCAAGCCGGCACTAGGAAAACAGACTGAGAAACCAGAGGAAAATTTTCTCCTGCAACCGGTTCCCTTTTTGCTAGATGAACGAACGTCTCTCCACATGCTCAGTTCTGAGAGATAAGTGTGTGTGAAAACCGTACTTCACCTAGCTTGTTGGGAACACAAAGATTCTTTTCAGTTGCAAACTCCACTCCATACATATATATGCGGAGGTGCTAGGTCCAACTCGGTTTTACAGTGAAAACTGCAGGAACTTCAAACCGGCAGTAGGAATCAGACTGAGAAACCAGAGTAAAAGTTTTTCCTGCAACCCGTCCTTTGTGCTGGATGAACGAACGTCTCTCCACATGCTCAGTTGTGAGAGATAATTGTGTGTGAAAGCCATCCTTCAGCTAGCTTGTTGGGACACAAAGTTTCTTTTCACTTGCAAACTCCACTCCGTAGATATATATAGTTAGGTACTAGCTCCAACTCGGTTTTACAGTGAAAACTGCAGGAACTTTAAACCGGCAGTAGGAAACACACTTAGAAACCAGAGTAATAGTTTCTCAAGCAAACCGTTCCCTTTGTGCTAGATGAACGAACGTCTCTCCACATGCTCAGTTCTGAGAGATAAGTGTGTGTGAAAGCCGTCCTTCACCTAGCTTGTTGGGAACACAAAGTTTCTAATCAGTTGCAAACTCCACTCCATACATATATATGGGGAGGTACTAGATTCCAACTCAGTTTTACAGTGAAAACTGCAGGAAATTCAAACCGGCACTAGGAAACAGACTGAGAAACCAGAGTAAAAGTTTCTCCTGCAACCCTTTCCCTTTCTGCTAGATGAACAAAAGTCTCTACAAATGCTCAGTACTAAGAGATAAGTGTGTGTGAATGCCGTCCTTCACCTAGCTTGTTGGGAACACAAAGTTTCTTTTCAGTTGCAAACTCCACTCCATACATATATATGGGGAGGTACTAGCTCCAAATCTGTTTTACAGTGATAACTGCACGAACTTCAAACAGGCAACAGGAAAAAGACTGAGAAATCAGAGTAAAAGTTTCAAATGCAACCCGTTCCCTTTGTCCTAGATGAACGAACGTCTCTCCACATGCTCAGTTCTGAGAGATAAGTGTGTGTGAAAGCCGTCCTTCACCTAGCTTGTTGGGAACACATATTTTCGTTTCAATTGCCAACTCTACTCCATACATATATATGGGGAGGTACTAGCTCCAACTCGGTTTTACAGTGAAAACTGCAGGAACTTCAAACCGGCACTACGAAACAGACTGAGAAACCAGAGTAAAATTTTTTCCTGCAAACCTTTCCCTTTATGCTAGATGAACGAACGTCTCTCCACATGCTCAGTTCTGAGAGATAATTGTGTGTGAAAGCCGTCCTTCACCTAGCTTGTTGGGAACACAAAGTTTCTATTCAGTTGCAAACCCCACTCGGTACATATATATGGGAGGTACTAGCCCCAACTCTGTTTTACAGTGAAAACTGCAGGAACTTCAAACCGGCACTAGGAAACAGATTGAGAAACCAGAGTAAAAGTTTCTCCTGCAAACCGTTCCCTTTGTGCTAGATGAACGAACGTCTCTCCACATGCTCAGTTCTGAGAGATAAGTGTGTGTGAAAGCCGACCTTCACCTAGCTTGTTGGGAACACAAAGTTTCTTTTCAGTTGCAAACTACACTCCATATATATATATATGGGTAGGTACAAGATCCAACTCGGTTTTACAGTGAAAAATGCAGGAAATTCAAACCGTCACTAGGAAACAGACTGAGAAACCAGAGTAAAAGTTTCTCCTGCAACCCGTTCCCTTTGTGCTAGATGAACGAACGTCTCTACAAATGCTCAGTTCTGAGAGATAAATGTGTGTGAAATCCGTCCTTCACCTAGCTTGTTGGGAACACAAAGTTTCTAATCAGTTGCAAACTCCACTCCATACATATATATGGGGAGGTACTAGATTCCAACTCAGTTTTACAGTGAAAACTGCACGAATTTCAAACCGGCAATAGGAAACAGAGTGAGAAGTCAGAGTAAAAGTTTCTCCTGCAAACCGTTCCCTTTGTGCTAGATGAACGAATGTCTCTCCACATGCTCAGTTCTGAGAGATAATTGTGTGTGAAAGCCGTCCTTCACCTAGCTTATTGGGAACACATAGATTCTTTTCACTTGCCAACTCCAATCCATACATATTTATGGGGAGGTACTAGCTCTAACACGGTTTTACAGTGAAAACTGCATGAAATTCAAACCGGCACTAGGAAACAGACTGAGAAACCAGAGTAAAATTTTCTCCTGCAACCCGTTCGTTTTGTGCTAGATGAACGAACGTCTCTCCACATGCTCAGTTCTGAGAGATATGTGTGTGTGAAAGCCGTTCTTCACCTACCTTTTTGGGAACACAAAGTTCCTTTTCAGTTGCACACTCCACTCCAAACATTTATATATGGGGAGGTACTAGCTCTAACTCGGTTTTACAGTGAAAACTGCAGGAACTTCAAACCGGCAGTAGGAAACAGACTGAGAAAACAGAGTAAAATTTCTCCTGCAACCCGTTCCCTTTGTGCTGGATGAACGAACTTCTCTCCACATGCTCAGTTCTGAGAGATAATTGTGTGTGGAAGCCGTCCTTCACCTTGCTTGTTGGGAACACAAAGTTTCTTTTCAGTTGCAAACTCCACTCCATACATATATATGGGGAGGTGTTAGCACCAACTCGGCTTTACAGTGAAAACTGCAGGAACTTCAAACCGGCACTAGGAAACAGACTGAAATACCAGATTAAAATTTTCTCCTGCAACCTGTTCCTTTTATGCTAGATGAACGAAAGTCTCTCCACATGCTCAGTTCTGAGAGATAAGTGTGTGTGAAAGCCGTCTTTCACCTAGCTTTTTGGGAACATAAAGTTTCTTTTCAGTTGCAAACTCCACTCCATACATATATATGGGTAGGTGCTAGCTCCAACTCGGTTTTACAGTGAAAATTGCAGGAACTTCAAACCGGCAGTAGGAAACAGACTGAGAAACCAGAGTAAAAGTTTCTCTTGCAACACGTTCCTTTGTGCTGGATGAAAGAACGTCTCTTCACATGCTCAGTTCTGAGAGATAATTGTGTGTGAAAGCCGTCCTTCACCTAGCTTGTTGGGAACACAAAGTTTCTTTTCAGTTGCAAACTCCACTCCAAATATTTATATATGGGGAGGTACTAGCTCTAACTCGGTTTTACAGTGAAAACTGCAGGAACTTCAAACCGGCATTAGGAAACAGACTGAAAAACCAGTGTAAAAGTTTCTCCTGCAACCCTTTCCCATTGTGCTGGATGAACGAACTTCTCTCCACATGCTCAGTTCTGAGAGATAAATGTGTGTGAAAGCCGTCCTTCACCTAGCTTGTTGGGAAAACATATTTTCGTTTCAATTGCCAACTCCACTCCATACATATATATTGGAAGGTACTAGCTCCAACTCGGTTTTACAGTGAAAACTGCAGGAACTTCAAACCGGAACTACGAAACAGACTGAGAAACCAGAGTAAAATTTTTTCCTGCAAACCTTTCCCTTTATGCTAGATGAACGAACGTCTCTCCACATGCTCAGTTCTGAGAGATAATTGTGAGTGAAAGCCGTCCTTCACCTAGCTTGTTTAGAACACAAAGTTTCTATTCAGTTGCAAACACCACTCCGTACATATATATGGGAGGTACTAGCTCCAACACTGTTTTACAGTGAAAACTGCAGGAACTTCAAACCGGCACTAGGAAACAGATTGAGAAACCGGAGTAAAAGTTTCTCCTGCAACCCGTTCCCTTTGTGCTAGATGAACGAACGTCTCTCCACATGCTCAGTTCTGAGAGATAAGTGTGTGTGAAAGCCGACCTTCACCTAGCTTGTTGGGAACACAAAGTTTCTTTTCAGTTGCAAACTACACTCCATATATATATATATGGTTAGGTACAAGATCCAACTCGGATTTACAGTGAAAACTGCAGGAAATTCAAACCGTCACTAGGAAACAAACTGAGAAACCAGAGTAAAAGTTTCTCCTGCAACCCGTTCCCTTTGTGCTAGATGAACGAACGTCTCTACAAATGCTCAGTTCTGAGAGATAGGTCTGTGTGAAAGCCGTCCTTCACCTAGCTTGTTGGGAAAACAAAGTTCCTTTTCAGTTGCAAACTCCACACCAAACATTTATATATGTGGAGGTACTAGCTCTAACTCGGGTTTACAGTGAAAACTGCAGGAAATTCAAACCGGCACTAGGAAACAGATTGAGAAACCAGAGTAAAAGTTTCTCCTGCAACCCGTTCCCTTTGTGCTAGATGAACGAAAGTCTCTCCACATGCTCAGTTCTGAGAGATAAGTGTGTGTGAAAGCCGAACTTCACCTAGCTTGTTGGGAACACAAAGTTTCTTTTCAGTTGCAAACTCCACTCCATATATATATATATGGGGAAGTACTAGATCCAACTCGGTTTTACAGTGAAAACTGCAGGAAATTCAAACCGGCACTAGGAAACAGACTGAGAAACCAGAGTAAAAGTTTCTCCTGCAACCCGTTCCCTTTGTGCTAGATGAACGAACGTCTCTACAAAAGCTCAGTTCTGAGAGATAAGTGTGTATGAAAGCCGTCCTTCACCTAGCTTTTTGGGAAAACAAAGTTTGTTTTCATTTGCAAACTCCACTCCATATATATATATGGGGAGGTACTAGCTCCAACTCGATTTTACAGTGATAACTGCACGAACTTCAAACCGGCAACAGTAAAAAGTCTGAGAAATCAGAGTAAAAGTTTCTAATGCCACCCGTTCCCTTTGTCCTAGATGAACGAACTTCTCTCCACATGCTCAGTTCTGAGAGCTAAGTGTGTGTTAAAGCCGTCCTTACACTAGCTTGTTGGGAACACATAGAATCTTTTCACTTGCCAAATCCACTCCATACATATATATGGGGAGGTGCTAGCTCCAAATCTGTTTTACAGTGAAAACTGCAGGAACTTCAAGCCGGAACTAGGAAACAGACTGAGAAATCAGAGTAAAAGTTTCTAATGCCACCCGTTCCCTTTGTCCTAGATGAACGAACGTCTCTACAATTGCTCAGTTCTGAGAGATAAGTGTGTGTGAAAGCCGTCCTTCACTTAGCTTATTGGGAACACATAGTTTCTTTTCACTTGCCAACTCCAATCCATACATATATATGGGGAGGTCCTAGCTCCAACTCGGTTTTACAGTGAAAACTACAGGAACTTCAAACCGGCAGTAGGAAACAGACTGAGAAACCAGAGTAAAAGTTTCTCCTGCAACCCGTTCCTTTTGTGCTAGATGAACGAAAGTCTCTCCACATGCTCAGTTCTGAGAGATAAGTGTGTGTGAAAGCCGTCCTTCACCTAGCTTGTTGGGAACACAAAGTTTCTTTTCAGTTGCAAACTCCACTCCATACATATATATGGGGAGGTGCTAGCTCCAACTCGGTTTTACAGTGAAAACTGCAGGATCTTCAAACCGGCAGTAGGAAACAGACTGAGAAACCAGAGTAAAAGTTTCTCCTGCAACCCGTTCCCTTTGTGCTGGATGAAAGAATGTCTCTCCACATGCTCAGTTCTGAGAGCTAAGTGTGTGTGAAAGCCGTCCTTCACCTAGCTTGCTGGGAACACAAAGTTTCTTTTCAGTTGTAAACTCCACTCCAAACATTTATATATGGGGAGTTACTAGCTCTAACTCGGTTTTACAGTGAAAACTGCAGGAACTTCAAACCGGCAGTAGGAAACAGACAGAGAAACCAGAGTAAAAGTTTCTCCTGCAACCCCTTCCCTTTGTGCTGGATGAACGAACTTCTCTCCACATACTCAGTTCTGAGAGATAAGTGTGTGTGAAAGCCGTCCTTCACCTAGCTTGTTGGGAACACATAGTTTCGTTTCAATTGCCAACTCCAATCCATACATATATATGGGGAGGTACTAGCTCCAACTCGGTTTTACAGTGAAAACTGCAGGAACTTCAAACCGGCAATATGAAACAGACTGAGAAACCAGAGTAAAATTTTTTCCTGCAAACCTTTCCCTTTATGCTATATGAACGAAGGTCTCTCCACATGCTCAGTTCTGAGAGATAATTGTGTGTGAAAGCCGTCCTTCACCTAGGTTGTTGGTAACACAAAGTTTCTATTCAGTTGCAAACCCCACTCCGTACATTTATTTGGATGGTACTAGCTCCAACTCGGTTTTAGAGTGATAACTGCACGAACTTCATACCGGCAACAGGAAAAAGACTGAGAAATCAGAGTAAAAGTTTCTAATGCAACCCGTTCCCTTTGTCCTAGATGAACGAACGTCTCTCCACATGCTCAGTTCTGAGAGCTAAGTGTGTGTGAAAGCCGTCCTTCACCTAGCTTGTTGGGAACACATAGATTCTTTACACTTGCCAACTCCACTCCATACATATATATGGGGAGGTACTAGCTCCAAATCACTTTTACAGGGAAAACTACAGGAACTTCAAACCGGCACTAGGAAACAGACTGAGAAACCAGAATAAAATTTTCTCCTGCAACCAGTTCCCTTTGTGCTAGATGAACGAAAGTCTCTCCACATGCTCAGTTCTGGGAGATAATTGTGTGTGAAAGCCGTCCTTCACCTAGATTTTTGGGAACACAAAGTTTCTTTTCAGTTGCAAACTCCACTCCATACATATATATGGGGAGGTACTAACTACAAATCGGTTTTACACTGAAAACTGCACGAACTTCAAACCGTCAGTAGGAAACAGACTGAGAAACCAGAGTAAAATTTCCACTGTAACCCGTTCCATTTTTGCTGGATGAACGAACGTCTCTCCACATGCTCATTTCTGAGAGATAAGTGTGTGTGAAAGCCGTCCTTCACCTAGCTTGTTGGGAACACAAAGTTTCTTTTCACTTGCAAACTCCACTCCGTAGATATATATAGGTAGGTACTAGCTCCAACTCGGTTTTACAGTGAAAACTGCAGGAACTTCAAACCGGCACTAGGAAACAGACTGAGAAACCAGAATAAAAGTTTCCCCTGCAACCCGTTCCCTTTGTGCTGGATGAACGAAAGTCTCTCCACATGCTTAAATCTGAGAGAGAAGTTTGTGTGAAAGCCGTCATTCACCTAGCTTGTTGGGAACACAAAGTTTCTTTTCAGTTTCAAACTCCACTCCATACATATATATGGAGAGGTGCTAGCTCCAACTCGGTTTTACAGTGGAAACTGCAGGAACTTCAAGCCGGCACTAAGAAACAGACTGAGAAACCAGAGGAAAAGTTTCTCCTGCAACCGGTTCCCTTTTTGCTAGATGAACGAACGTCTCTCCACATGCTCAGTTCTGAGAGATAAGTGTGTGTGAAAGCCGTACTTCACCTAGCTTGTTGGGAACACAAAGATTCTTTTCAGTTGCAAACTCCACTCCATACATATATATGTGGAGGTGCTAGCTCCAACTCGGTTTTACAGTGAAAACTGCAGGAACTTCAAACCGGCAGTAGGAATCAGACTGAGAAACCAGAGTAAAAGTTTTTCCTGCAACCCGTCCTTTGTGCTGGATGAACGAACGTCTCTCCACATGCTCAGTTGTGAGAGATAATTGTGTGTGAAAGCCATCCTTCAGCTAGCTTGTTGGGAACACAAAGTTTCTTTTCACTTGCAAACTCCACTCCGTAGATATATATAGGTAGGTACTAGCTCCAACTCGGTTTTACAGTGAAAACTGCAGGAACTTTAAACCGGCACTAGGAAACACACTTAGAAACCAGAGTAATAGTTTCTCCAGCAAACCGTTCCCTTTGTGCTAGATGAACGAACGTCTCTCCACATGCTCAGTTCTGAGAGATAAGTGTGTGTGAAAGCCGGCATTCACCTAGCTTGTTGGGAACACAAAGTTTCTTTTCAGTTGCAAAATCCACTCCATACATATATATATGGAGAGGTACTAGATCCAACACTGTTTTACAGTGAAAACTGCAGGATATTCAAACCGGCACTAGGAAACAGACTGAGAAACCAGAGTAAAAATTTCTCCTGCAATCCGTTCCATATCTGCTAGATGAACGAACGTCTCTACAAATGCTCAGTTCTGAGAGATAAGTGTGTGTGAAAGCCGTCCTTCACCTAGCTTGTTGGGAACACAAATTTTCTTTTCAGTTGCAAACTCCACTCCATACATATATATGGGGAGGTACTAGATTCCAACTCAGTTTTACAGTGAAAACTGCACGAATTTCAAACCGGCAATAGGAAACAGAATGAGAATTCAGAGTAAAAGTTTCTCATGCAAACCGTTCCCTTTGTGCTTGATGAACGAACGTCTCTCCACATGCTCAGTTCTGAGGGATAAATGTGTGTGAAAGCCGTCCTTCACCTAGCTTATAGGGAACACATAGTTTCTTTTCACTTGCCAACTCCAATCCATACATATATATGGGAAGGTACTAGCTCCAACTCGGTTTTACAGTGAAAACTACAGGAACATAAAACCGGCAGTAGGAAACAGACTGAGAAACCAAAGTAAAATTTTCTCCTGCAACCCGTTCCCTTTGTTCTAGATGAACGAACGTCTCTCCACATGCTCAGATCTGAGAGATATGTGTGTGTGAAAGCCGTCCTTCACCTAGCTTTTTGGCAACACAAAGTTCCTTTTCAGTTGCAAACTCCACTCCAAACATTTATATATGGGGAGGTATTAACTCTAACTCGGTTTTACAGTGAAAACTGCAGGAACTTCAAACCGGCAGTAGGAAACAGACTGAGAAACCAGAGTAAAAGTTTCTCCTACAACCCGTTTCCTTTGTGCTGGATGGACGAACTTCTCTCCACATGCTCAGTTCTGAGAGATAAGTGTTTGTGAAAGCCGTCCTTCAATTAGCTTGTTGGGAACACATAGATTCTTTTCAATTACCAAATCCACTCCATACATATATATGGGGAGGTTCTAGCTCCAACTCGTCTCTACAGTGAAAACTGCAGGAACTTAAAACCGACACTTGGAAAGAGACTGAGAAACCAGATTAAAATTTTCTCCTGGAACCCGTTCCTTTTATGCTAGATGAACGAAAGTCTCTCCACATGCTCAGTTCTGAGAGATAAGTGTGTGTGAAAGCCGTCCTTCACCTAGCTTGTTGGGAACACAAAGTTTCTTTTCAGTTGCAAACTCCACTCCAAACATTTATATATGGGGAGGTACTAGCTCTAACTCGGTTTTACAGTGAAAACTGCAAGAACTTCAAACCGGCAGTAGGAAACAGACTGAAAAATCAGAGAAAAGTTTCTCCTGCAAGCCGTTCCCTTTGTGCTGGATGAACGAACTTCTCTCCACATGCTCAGTTCTGAGAGATAAGTGTGTGTGAATGCCGTCCTTCACTTGGCTTGTTGGGAACACATAGTTTCGTTTCAATTGCCCACTCCACTCCATACATATATATGGGGAGGTACTAGCTCCAACTCGGTTTTACAGTGAAAACTGCAGGAACTTCAAACCGGCACTATGAAACAGACTGAGAAACCAGAGTAAAATTTTTTCCTGCAAACCTTTCCCTTTATACTAGATGAACGAACGTCTCTCCACATGCTCAGTTCTGAGAGATAATTTTGTGTGAAAGCCGTCCTTCACCTTGGTTGTTGGTAACACAAAGTTTCTATTCAGTTGCAAACCCCACTCTGTACATTTATATGGGAGGTACTAGCTCCAACTCGGTTTTACAGTGATAACTGCACGAACTTCAAACCGGCAACAGGAAAAAGACTGAGAAATCAGAGTAAAAGTTTCTAATGCAACCCGTTCCCTTTGTCCTAGATGAACGAACGTCTCTCCACATGCTCATTTCTGAGAGATAAGTGTGTGTGAAACCCGTCCTTCAACTAGCTTGTTGGGAACACATAGATTCTTTTCACTTGCCAACTCCACTCCATACATATATATGGGGAGGTAATAGCTCCAACTCTCTTTTACTGTGAAAACTACAGGAAATTCAAACCGGCACTAGGAAACAGACTGAGAAACCAGAATAAAATTTTTTCCTGCAACCAGTTCCCTTTGTGCTAGATGAACGAAAGTCTCTCCACATGCTCAGTTCTGGGAGATAATTGTGTGTGAAAGCCGTCCTTCACCTAGATTTTTGGGAACACAAAGTTTCTTTTCAGTTGCAAACTCCACTCCATACATATATATAAGGGGAGGTAATAGCTCCAACTCGGTTTTACAGGGAAAACTGCAGGAACTTCAAACCGTCAGTAGGAAACAGACTGAGAAACCAGAGTAAAAGTTTCTCCTGCAAACGGTTCCCTTTGTGCTGGATGAACGAACGTCTCTCCACATGCTCAGTTCTGAGAGATAAGTGTGTGTGAAAGCCGTCCTTCAAATAGCTTGTTGGGAACACAAAGTTTCTTTTCAGTTGCAAACTCCACTCCATACATATATATGGGGAGGTACTAACTACAAATCGGTTTTACAGTGAAAACTGCACGAACTTCAAACCGTCAGTAGGAAACAGACTTAGAAACCAGACAAAAAGTTTCCCCTGTAACCCGTTCCATTTTTGCTGGATGAACGAACGTCTCTCCACATGCTCAGTTCTGAGAGATAAGTGTGTGTGAAAGCCGTCCTTCACCTAGCTTGTTGGGAACACAAAGTTTCTTTTCACTTGCAAACTCCACTCCGTAGATATATATAGGTAGGTACTAGCTCCAACTCGGTTTTACAGTGAAAACTGCAGGAACTTTAAACCGGCACTAGGAAACACACTTAGATACCAGAGTAATAGTTTCTCCAGCAAACCGTTCCTTTTGTGCTAGATGAACGAAAGTCTCTCCACATGCTCAGTTCTGAGAGATTAATGTGTGTGAAAGCCGTCATTCACCTAGCTTGTTGGGAACACAAAGTTTCTTTTCAGTTGCAAAATCCACTCCATACATATATATATGGAGAGGTACTAGATCCAACACTGTTTTACAGTGAAAACTGCAGGAAATTCAAACCGGCACTAGGAACAGACTGAGAAACCAGAGTAAAAGTTTCTCCTGCAACCCTTTCCCTTTCTGCTAGATGAACGAACGTCTCTACAAATGCTCAGTTCTGAGAGATAAGTGTGTGTGAAAGCCGTCATTCACCTAGCTTGTTGGGAACACATAGTTTCTTTTCAATTGCCAACTCCACTCCATACATATATATGGGGAGGTTCTAGCTCTAACTCGGTTTTACAGTGAAAACTGCAGGAACTTCAAACCGGCAGTAGGAAACAGACTGAGAAACCAGAGTAAAAGTTTCTCCTACAACCCGTTCCCTTTGTGCTGGATGGACGAACTTCTCTCCACATGCTCAGTTCTGAGAGATAAGTGTGTGTGAAAGCCGTCCTTCACCGAGCTTGTTGGAAACACATAGTTTCTGTTCAATTGCCAACTCCATTCCATACATATATATGGGGAGGTTCTAGCTCCAACTCGGTTTTACAGTGAAAACTGCAGGAACTTCAAACCGGCACTAGGAAACAGACAGAAACCAGAGAAAATTTTCTCCTGCAAACCGTTCCCTTTGTGCTAGGTGAACGAACGTCTTTCCACATGCTCAGTTCTGAGGGATAAGTGTGTGTGAAAGCCGTCCTTCACCTAGATTTTTGGGAACACAAAGTTTCTTTTCAGTTGCAAACTCCACTCCATACATATATATAAGGGGAGGTAATAGCTCCAACTCTGTTTTACAGGGAAAACTGCAGGAACTTCAAACCGTCAGTAGGAAACAGAATGAGAAACCAGAGTAAAAGTTTCTCCTACAACCCGTTCCCTTTGTGCTGGATGGACGAACTTCTCTCCACATGCTCAGTTCTGAGAGATAAGTGTGTGTGAAAGCCGTCCTTCACCTTACTTGTTGGGAACACATAGTTTCTTTTCAATTGCCAACTCCATTCCATACATATATATGGGGAGGTTCAAGCTCCAACTCGGTTTTACAGTGAAAACAGCAGGAACTTCAAACCGGCACTAGGAAACAGACAGAAACCAGAGAAAATTTTCTCCTGCAACCCGTTCCCTTTGTGCTAGATGAACGAACGTCTCTCCACATGCTCAGTTCTGAGGGATAAATGTGTGTGAAAGCCGTCCTTCACCTAGATTTTTGGGAACACAAAGTTTCTTTTCAGTTGCAAACTCCACTCCATACATATATATAAGGGGAGGTAATAGCTCCAACTCGGTTTTACAGTGAAAACTGCAGGAACTTCAAACCGGCAGTAGGAAACAGACTGAGAAACCAGAGTAAAAGTTTCTCCTACAACCCGTTTCCTTTGTGCTGGATGGACGAACTTCTCTCCACATGCTCAGTTCTGAGAGATAAGTGTGTGTGAAAGCCGTCCTTCAATTAGCTTGTTGGGAACACATAGTTTCTTTTCAATTACCAAATCCACTCCATACATATATATGGGGAGGTTCTAGCTCCAACTCGTCTCTACAGTGAAAACTGCAGGAACTTCAAAGCGACACTTGGAAACAGACTGAGAAACCAGATCAAAATTTTCTCCTGGAACCCGTTCCTTTTATGCTAGATGAACGAAAGTCTCTCCACATGCTCAGTTCTGAGAGATAAGTGTGTGTGAAAGCCGTCCTTCACCTAGCTTGTTGGGAACACAAAGTTTCTTTTCAGTTGCAAACTCCACTCCAAACATTTATATATGGGGAGTTACTAGCTCTAACTCGGTTTTACAGTGAAAACTGCAGGAACTTCAAACCGGCAGTAGGAAACAGACTGAAAAACCAGAGTAAAAGTTTCTCCTGCAAGCCGTTCCCTTTGTGCTGGATGAACGAACTTCTCTCCACATGCTCAGTTCTGAGAGATAAGTGTGTGTGAAAGCCGTCCTTCACCTAGCTTGTTGGGAACACATAGTTTCGTTTCAATTGCCCACTCCACTCCATACATATATATGGGGAGGTACTATCTCCAACTAGGTTTTACAGTGAAAACTGCAGGAACTTCAAACCGGCACTATGAAACAGACTGAGAAACCAGAGTAAAATTTTTTCCTGCAAACCTTTCCCTTTATACTAGATGAACGAACGTCTCTCCACATGCTCAGTTCTGAGAGATAATTTTTTGTGAAAGCCGTCCTTCACCTAGGTTGTTGGTAACACAAAGTTTCTATTCAGTTGCAAACCCCACTCTGTACATTTATATGGGAGGTACTAGCTCCAACTCGGTTTTACAGTGATAACTGCACGAACTTCAAACCGGCAACAGGAAAAAGACTGAGAAATCAGAGTAAAAGTTTCTAATGCAACCCGTTCCCTTTGTCCTAGATGAACGAACGTCTCTCCACATGCTCATTTCTGAGAGATAAGTGTGTGTGAAACCCGTCCTTCAACTAGCTTGTTGGGAACACATAGATTCTTTTCACTTGCCAACTCCACTCCATACATATATATGGGGAGGTAATAGCTCCAACTCTCTTTTACTGTGAAAACTACAGGAAATTCAAACCGGCACTAGGAAACAGACTGAGAAACCAGAATAAAATTTTCTCCTGAAACCAGTTCCCTTTGTGCTAGATGAACGAAAGTCTCTCCACATGCTCAGTTCTGGGATATAATTGTGTGTGAAAGCCGTCCTTCACCTAGATTTTTGGGAACACAAAGTTTCTTTTCAGTTGCAAACTCCACTCCATACATATATATAAGGGGAGGTAATAGCTCCAACTCGGTTTTACAGGGAAAACTGCAGGAACTTCAAACCGTCAGTAGGAAACAGACTGAGAAACCAGAGTAAAAGTTTCTCCTGCAAACCGTTCCCTTTGTGCTGGATGAACGAACGTCTCTCCACATGCTCAGTTCTGAGAGATAAGTGTGTGTGAAAGCCGTCCTTCAAATAGCTTGTTGGGAACACAAAGTTTCTTTTCAGTTGCAAACTCCACTCCATACATATATATGGGGAGGTACTAACTACAAATCTGTTTTACAGTGAAAACTGCACGAACTTCAAACCGTCAGTAGGAAACAGACTGAGAAACAAGAGTAAAAGTTTCCCCTGTAACCCGTTCCATTTTTGCTGGATGAACGAACGTCTCTCCACATGCTCAGTTCTGAGAGATAAGTGTGTGTGAAAGCCGTCATTCACCTAGCTTGTTGGGAACACAAAGTTTCTTTTCAGTTGCAAAATCCACTCCATACATATATATATGGAGAGGTACTAGATCCAACACTGTTTTACAGTGAAAACTGCAGGAAATTCAAACCGGCACTAGGAAACAGACTGAGAAACCAGAGTAAAAGTTTCTCCTGCAACCCTTTCCCTTTCTGCTAGATGAACGAACGTCTCTACAAATGCTCAGTTCTGAGAGATAAGTGTGTGTGAAAGCCGTCCTTCACCTAGCTTGTTGGGAACACATAGTTTCTTTTCAATTGCCAACTCCACTCCATACGTATATATGGGGAGGTTCTAGCTCTAACTCGGTTTTACAGTGAAAACTGCAGGAACTTCAAACCGGCAGTAGGAAACAGACTGAGAAACCAGAGTAAAAGTTTCACCTACAACCCGTTCCCTTTGTGCTGGATGGACGAACTTCTCTCCACATGCTCAGTTCTGAGAGATAAGTGTGTGTGAAAGCCGTCCTTCACCGAGCTTGTTGGAAACACATAGTTTCTGTTCAATTGCCAACTCCATTCCATACATATATATGGGGAGGTTCTAGCTCCAACTCGGTTTTACAGTGAAAACTGCAAGAACTTCAAACCGGCACTAGGAAACAGACAGAAACCAGAGAAAATTTTCTCCTGCAACCCGTTCCCTTTGTGCTAGATGAACGAACGTCTTTCCACATGCTCAGTTCTGAGGGATAAGTGTGTGTGAAAGCCGTCCTTCACCTAGATTTTTGGGAACACAAAGTTTCTTTTCAGTTGCAAACTCCACTCCATACATATATATAAGGGGAGGTAATAGCTCCAACTCGGTTTTACAGGGAAAACTGCAGGAACTTCAAACCGTCAGTAGGAAACAGAATGAGAAACCAGAGTAAAAGTTTCTCCTACAACCCGTTCCCTTTGTGCTGGATGGACGAACTTCTCTCCACATGCTCAGTTCTGAGAGATAAGTGTGTGTGAAAGCCGTCCTTCACCTTGCTTGTTGGGAAAACATAGTTTCTTTTCAATTGCCAACTCCATTCCATACATATATATGTGGAGGTTCAAGCTCCAACTCGGTTTTACAGTGAAAACTGCAGGAACTTCAAACCGGCACTAGGAAACAGACAGAAACCAGAGAAAATTTTCTCCTGCAACCCGTTCCCTTTGTGCTAGATGAACGAACGTCTCTCCACATGCTCAGTTCTGAGGGATAAATGTGTGTGAAAGCCGTCCTTCACCTAGATTTTTGGGAACACAAAGTTTCATTTCAGTTGCAAACTCCACTCCATACATATATATAAGGGGAGGTAATAGCTCCAACTCGGTTTTACAGGGAAAACTGCAGGAACTTCAAACCGTCAGTAGGAAACAGACTGAGAAACCAGAGTAAAAGTTTCTCCTGCAAACCGCTCCCTTTGTGCTGGATGAACGAACGTCTCTCCACATGCTCAGTTCTGAGAGATTAGTGTGTGTGAAAGCCGTCCTTCAAATAGCTTGTTGGGAACACAAAGTTTCTTTTCAGTTGCAAACTCCACTCCATACATATATATGGGGAGGTACTAACTACAAATCGGTTTTACAGTGAAAACTGCACGAACTTCAAACCGTCAGTAGGAAACACACTGAGAAACAAGAGTAAAAGTTTCCCCTGTAACCCGTTCCATTTTTGCTGGATGAACGAACGTCTCTCCACATGCTCAGTTCTGAGAGATAAGTGTGTGTGAAAGCCGTCCTTCACCTAGCTTGTTGGGAACACAAAGTTTCTTTTCACTTGCAAACTCCACTCCGTAGATATATATAGGTAGGTACTAGCTCCAACTCGGTTTTACAGTGAAAACTGCAGGAACTTCAAACCGGCACTAGGAAACAGAGAGAAACCAGAGAAAATTTTCTCCTGCAACCCGTTCCTTTTGTGCTAGATGAACGAACGTCTCTCCACATGCTCAGTTCTGAGGGATAAGTGTGTGTGAAAGCCGTCCTTCACCTAGTTTGTTGGGAACACAAAGTTTCTTTTCAGTTGAAAACTCCACTCCATACATATACATGGGGAGGTGCTAGCTCCAACTCGGCTTTACAGTGAAAACTGCAGGAACTTCAAACCGGCACTTGGAAACAGACTGAGAAACCAGATAAAAATTTTCTCCTGTAACCCGTTCCTTTTGTGCTAGATGAACGAAAGTCTCTCCACATGCTCAGTTCTGAGAGATAAGTGTGTGTGAAAGCCGTCCTTCACCTAGCTTGTTGGGAACACATAGATTCTTTACACTTGCCAACTCCACCCCATACATATATATGGGGAGGTACTAGCTCCAAATCACTTTTACAGTGAAAACTACAGGAACTTCAAACCGGCACTAGGAAACAGACTGAGAAACCAGAATAAAATTTTCTCCTGCAACCAGTTCCCTTTGTGCTAGATGAACGATAGTCTCTCCACATGCTCAGTTCTGGGAGATAATTGTGTGTGAAAGCCGTCCTTCACCTAGATTTTTGGGAACACAAAGTTTCTTTTCAGTTGCAAACTCCACTCCATACATATATATTGGGAGGTACTAACTACAAATCGGTTTTACACTGAAAACTGCACGAACTTCAAACCGTCAGTAGGAAACAGACTGAGAAACCAGAGTAAAATTTCCACTGTAACCCGTTCCATTTTTGCTGGATGAACGAACGTCTCTCCACATGCTCAGTTCTGAGAGATAAGTGTGTGTGAAAGCCGTCCTTCACCTAGCTTGTTGGGAACACAAAGTTTCTTTTCACTTGCAAACTCCACTCCGTAGATATATATAGGTAGGTACTAGCTCCAACTCGGTTTTACAGTGAAAACTGCAGAAACTTCAAACCGGCACTAGGAAACAGACTGAGAAACCAGAATAAAAGTTTCCCCTGCAACCCGTTCCCTTTGTGCTGGATGAACGAAAGTCTCTCCACATGCTCAGATCTGAGAGAGAAATTTGTGTGAAACCGTCATTCACCTAGCTTGTTGGGAACACAAAGTTTCTTTTCAGTTTCAAAATCCACTCCATACATATATATGGAGAGGTGCTACCTCCATCTCGGTTTTACAGTGAAAACTGCAGGAACTTCAAGCCGGCACTAGGAAACAGACTGAGAAACCAGAGGAAAATTTTCTCCTGCAACCGGTTCCCTTTTTGCTAGATGAACGAACGTCTCTCCACATGCTCAGTTCTGAGAGATAAGTGTGTGTGAAAACCGTACTTCACCTAGCTTGTTGGGAACACAAAGATTCTTTTCAGTTGCAAACTCCACTCCATACATATATATGCGGAGGTGCTAGGTCCAACTCGGTTTTACAGTGAAAACTGCAGGAACTTCAAACCGGCAGTAGGAATCAGACTGAGAAAACAGAGTAAAAGTTTTTCCTGCAACCCGTCCTTTGTGCTGGATGAACGAACGTCTCTCCACATGCTCAGTTGTGAGAGATAATTGTGTGTGAAAGCCATCCTTCAGCTAGCTTGTTGGGACACAAAGTTTCTTTTCACTTGCAAACTCCACTCCGTAGATATATATAGTTAGGTACTAGCTCCAACTCGGTTTTACAGTGAAAACTGCAGGAACTTTAAACCGGCAGTAGGAAACACACTTAGAAACCAGAGTAATAGTTTCTCAAGCAAACCGTTCCCTTTGTGCTAGATGAACGAACGTCTCTCCACATGCTCAGTTCTGAGAGATAAGTGTGTGTGAAAGCCGTCCTTCACCTAGCTTGTTGGGAACACAAAGTTTCTAATCAGTTGCAAACTCCACTCCATACATATATATGGGGAGGTACTAGATTCCAACTCAGTTTTACAGTGAAAACTGCAGGAAATTCAAACCGGCACTAGGAAACAGACTGAGAAACCAGAGTAAAAGTTTCTCCTGCAACCCTTTCCCTTTCTGCTAGATGAACAAAAGTCTCTACAAATGCTCAGTACTAAGAGATAAGTGTGTGTGAATGCCGTCCTTCACCTAGCTTGTTGGGAACACAAAGTTTCTTTTCAGTTGCAAACTCCACTCCATACATATATATGGGGAGGTACTAGCTCCAAATCTGTTTTACAGTGATAACTGCACGAACTTCAAACAGGCAACAGGAAAAAGACTGAGAAATCAGAGTAAAAGTTTCAAATGCAACCCGTTCCCTTTGTCCTAGATGAACGAACGTCTCTCCACATGCTCAGTTCTGAGAGATAAGTGTGTGTGAAAGCCGTCCTTCACCTAGCTTGTTGGGAACACATATTTTCGTTTCAATTGCCAACTCTACTCCATACATATATATGGGGAGGTACTAGCTCCAACTCGGTTTTACAGTGAAAACTGCAGGAACTTCAAACCGGCACTACGAAACAGACTGAGAAACCAGAGTAAAATTTTTTCCTGCAAACCTTTCCCTTTATGCTAGATGAACGAACGTCTCTCCACATGCTCAGTTCTGAGAGATAATTGTGTGTGAAAGCCGTCCTTCACCTAGCTTGTTGGGAACACAAAGTTTCTATTCAGTTGCAAACCCCACTCGGTACATATATATGGGAGGTACTAGCCCCAACTCTGTTTTACAGTGAAAACTGCAGGAACTTCAAACCGGCACTAGGAAACAGATTGAGAAACCAGAGTAAAAGTTTCTCCTGCAAACCGTTCCCTTTGTGCTAGATGAACGAACGTCTCTCCACATGCTCAGTTCTGAGAGATAAGTGTGTGTGAAAGCCGACCTTCACCTAGCTTGTTGGGAACACAAAGTTTCTTTTCAGTTGCAAACTACACTCCATATATATATATATGGGTAGGTACAAGATCCAACTCGGTTTTACAGTGAAAAATGCAGGAAATTCAAACCGTCACTAGGAAACAGACTGAGAAACCAGAGTAAAAGTTTCTCCTGCAACCCGTTCCCTTTGTGCTAGATGAACGAACGTCTCTACAAATGCTCAGTTCTGAGAGATAAATGTGTGTGAAATCCGTCCTTCACCTAGCTTGTTGGGAACACAAAGTTTCTAATCAGTTGCAAACTCCACTCCATACATATATATGGGGAGGTACTAGATTCCAACTCAGTTTTACAGTGAAAACTGCACGAATTTCAAACCGGCAATAGGAAACAGAGTGAGAAGTCAGAGTAAAAGTTTCTCCTGCAAACCGTTCCCTTTGTGCTAGATGAACGAATGTCTCTCCACATGCTCAGTTCTGAGAGATAATTGTGTGTGAAAGCCGTCCTTCACCTAGCTTATTGGGAACACATAGATTCTTTTCACTTGCCAACTCCAATCCATACATATTTATGGGGAGGTACTAGCTCTAACACGGTTTTACAGTGAAAACTGCATGAAATTCAAACCGGCACTAGGAAACAGACTGAGAAACCAGAGTAAAATTTTCTCCTGCAACCCGTTCGTTTTGTGCTAGATGAACGAACGTCTCTCCACATGCTCAGTTCTGAGAGATATGTGTGTGTGAAAGCCGTTCTTCACCTACCTTTTTGGGAACACAAAGTTCCTTTTCAGTTGCACACTCCACTCCAAACATTTATATATGGGGAGGTACTAGCTCTAACTCGGTTTTACAGTGAAAACTGCAGGAACTTCAAACCGGCAGTAGGAAACAGACTGAGAAAACAGAGTAAAATTTCTCCTGCAACCCGTTCCCTTTGTGCTGGATGAACGAACTTCTCTCCACATGCTCAGTTCTGAGAGATAATTGTGTGTGGAAGCCGTCCTTCACCTTGCTTGTTGGGAACACAAAGTTTCTTTTCAGTTGCAAACTCCACTCCATACATATATATGGGGAGGTGTTAGCACCAACTCGGCTTTACAGTGAAAACTGCAGGAACTTCAAACCGGCACTAGGAAACAGACTGAAATACCAGATTAAAATTTTCTCCTGCAACCTGTTCCTTTTATGCTAGATGAACGAAAGTCTCTCCACATGCTCAGTTCTGAGAGATAAGTGTGTGTGAAAGCCGTCTTTCACCTAGCTTTTTGGGAACATAAAGTTTCTTTTCAGTTGCAAACTCCACTCCATACATATATATGGGTAGGTGCTAGCTCCAACTCGGTTTTACAGTGAAAATTGCAGGAACTTCAAACCGGCAGTAGGAAACAGACTGAGAAACCAGAGTAAAAGTTTCTCTTGCAACACGTTCCTTTGTGCTGGATGAAAGAACGTCTCTTCACATGCTCAGTTCTGAGAGATAATTGTGTGTGAAAGCCGTCCTTCACCTAGCTTGTTGGGAACACAAAGTTTCTTTTCAGTTGCAAACTCCACTCCAAATATTTATATATGGGGAGGTACTAGCTCTAACTCGGTTTTACAGTGAAAACTGCAGGAACTTCAAACCGGCATTAGGAAACAGACTGAAAAACCAGTGTAAAAGTTTCTCCTGCAACCCTTTCCCATTGTGCTGGATGAACGAACTTCTCTCCACATGCTCAGTTCTGAGAGATAAATGTGTGTGAAAGCCGTCCTTCACCTAGCTTGTTGGGAAAACATATTTTCGTTTCAATTGCCAACTCCACTCCATACATATATATTGGAAGGTACTAGCTCCAACTCGGTTTTACAGTGAAAACTGCAGGAACTTCAAACCGGAACTACGAAACAGACTGAGAAACCAGAGTAAAATTTTTTCCTGCAAACCTTTCCCTTTATGCTAGATGAACGAACGTCTCTCCACATGCTCAGTTCTGAGAGATAATTGTGAGTGAAAGCCGTCCTTCACCTAGCTTGTTTAGAACACAAAGTTTCTATTCAGTTGCAAACACCACTCCGTACATATATATGGGAGGTACTAGCTCCAACACTGTTTTACAGTGAAAACTGCAGGAACTTCAAACCGGCACTAGGAAACAGATTGAGAAACCGGAGTAAAAGTTTCTCCTGCAACCCGTTCCCTTTGTGCTAGATGAACGAACGTCTCTCCACATGCTCAGTTCTGAGAGATAAGTGTGTGTGAAAGCCGACCTTCACCTAGCTTGTTGGGAACACAAAGTTTCTTTTCAGTTGCAAACTACACTCCATATATATATATATGGTTAGGTACAAGATCCAACTCGGATTTACAGTGAAAACTGCAGGAAATTCAAACCGTCACTAGGAAACAAACTGAGAAACCAGAGTAAAAGTTTCTCCTGCAACCCGTTCCCTTTGTGCTAGATGAACGAACGTCTCTACAAATGCTCAGTTCTGAGAGATAGGTCTGTGTGAAAGCCGTCCTTCACCTAGCTTGTTGGGAAAACAAAGTTCCTTTTCAGTTGCAAACTCCACACCAAACATTTATATATGTGGAGGTACTAGCTCTAACTCGGGTTTACAGTGAAAACTGCAGGAAATTCAAACCGGCACTAGGAAACAGATTGAGAAACCAGAGTAAAAGTTTCTCCTGCAACCCGTTCCCTTTGTGCTAGATGAACGAAAGTCTCTCCACATGCTCAGTTCTGAGAGATAAGTGTGTGTGAAAGCCGAACTTCACCTAGCTTGTTGGGAACACAAAGTTTCTTTTCAGTTGCAAACTCCACTCCATATATATATATATGGGGAAGTACTAGATCCAACTCGGTTTTACAGTGAAAACTGCAGGAAATTCAAACCGGCACTAGGAAACAGACTGAGAAACCAGAGTAAAAGTTTCTCCTGCAACCCGTTCCCTTTGTGCTAGATGAACGAACGTCTCTACAAAAGCTCAGTTCTGAGAGATAAGTGTGTATGAAAGCCGTCCTTCACCTAGCTTTTTGGGAAAACAAAGTTTGTTTTCATTTGCAAACTCCACTCCATATATATATATGGGGAGGTACTAGCTCCAACTCGATTTTACAGTGATAACTGCACGAACTTCAAACCGGCAACAGTAAAAAGTCTGAGAAATCAGAGTAAAAGTTTCTAATGCCACCCGTTCCCTTTGTCCTAGATGAACGAACTTCTCTCCACATGCTCAGTTCTGAGAGCTAAGTGTGTGTTAAAGCCGTCCTTACACTAGCTTGTTGGGAACACATAGAATCTTTTCACTTGCCAAATCCACTCCATACATATATATGGGGAGGTGCTAGCTCCAAATCTGTTTTACAGTGAAAACTGCAGGAACTTCAAGCCGGAACTAGGAAACAGACTGAGAAATCAGAGTAAAAGTTTCTAATGCCACCCGTTCCCTTTGTCCTAGATGAACGAACGTCTCTACAATTGCTCAGTTCTGAGAGATAAGTGTGTGTGAAAGCCGTCCTTCACTTAGCTTATTGGGAACACATAGTTTCTTTTCACTTGCCAACTCCAATCCATACATATATATGGGGAGGTCCTAGCTCCAACTCGGTTTTACAGTGAAAACTACAGGAACTTCAAACCGGCAGTAGGAAACAGACTGAGAAACCAGAGTAAAAGTTTCTCCTGCAACCCGTTCCTTTTGTGCTAGATGAACGAAAGTCTCTCCACATGCTCAGTTCTGAGAGATAAGTGTGTGTGAAAGCCGTCCTTCACCTAGCTTGTTGGGAACACAAAGTTTCTTTTCAGTTGCAAACTCCACTCCATACATATATATGGGGAGGTGCTAGCTCCAACTCGGTTTTACAGTGAAAACTGCAGGATCTTCAAACCGGCAGTAGGAAACAGACTGAGAAACCAGAGTAAAAGTTTCTCCTGCAACCCGTTCCCTTTGTGCTGGATGAAAGAATGTCTCTCCACATGCTCAGTTCTGAGAGCTAAGTGTGTGTGAAAGCCGTCCTTCACCTAGCTTGCTGGGAACACAAAGTTTCTTTTCAGTTGTAAACTCCACTCCAAACATTTATATATGGGGAGTTACTAGCTCTAACTCGGTTTTACAGTGAAAACTGCAGGAACTTCAAACCGGCAGTAGGAAACAGACAGAGAAACCAGAGTAAAAGTTTCTCCTGCAACCCCTTCCCTTTGTGCTGGATGAACGAACTTCTCTCCACATACTCAGTTCTGAGAGATAAGTGTGTGTGAAAGCCGTCCTTCACCTAGCTTGTTGGGAACACATAGTTTCGTTTCAATTGCCAACTCCAATCCATACATATATATGGGGAGGTACTAGCTCCAACTCGGTTTTACAGTGAAAACTGCAGGAACTTCAAACCGGCAATATGAAACAGACTGAGAAACCAGAGTAAAATTTTTTCCTGCAAACCTTTCCCTTTATGCTATATGAACGAAGGTCTCTCCACATGCTCAGTTCTGAGAGATAATTGTGTGTGAAAGCCGTCCTTCACCTAGGTTGTTGGTAACACAAAGTTTCTATTCAGTTGCAAACCCCACTCCGTACATTTATTTGGATGGTACTAGCTCCAACTCGGTTTTAGAGTGATAACTGCACGAACTTCATACCGGCAACAGGAAAAAGACTGAGAAATCAGAGTAAAAGTTTCTAATGCAACCCGTTCCCTTTGTCCTAGATGAACGAACGTCTCTCCACATGCTCAGTTCTGAGAGCTAAGTGTGTGTGAAAGCCGTCCTTCACCTAGCTTGTTGGGAACACATAGATTCTTTACACTTGCCAACTCCACTCCATACATATATATGGGGAGGTACTAGCTCCAAATCACTTTTACAGGGAAAACTACAGGAACTTCAAACCGGCACTAGGAAACAGACTGAGAAACCAGAATAAAATTTTCTCCTGCAACCAGTTCCCTTTGTGCTAGATGAACGAAAGTCTCTCCACATGCTCAGTTCTGGGAGATAATTGTGTGTGAAAGCCGTCCTTCACCTAGATTTTTGGGAACACAAAGTTTCTTTTCAGTTGCAAACTCCACTCCATACATATATATGGGGAGGTACTAACTACAAATCGGTTTTACACTGAAAACTGCACGAACTTCAAACCGTCAGTAGGAAACAGACTGAGAAACCAGAGTAAAATTTCCACTGTAACCCGTTCCATTTTTGCTGGATGAACGAACGTCTCTCCACATGCTCATTTCTGAGAGATAAGTGTGTGTGAAAGCCGTCCTTCACCTAGCTTGTTGGGAACACAAAGTTTCTTTTCACTTGCAAACTCCACTCCGTAGATATATATAGGTAGGTACTAGCTCCAACTCGGTTTTACAGTGAAAACTGCAGGAACTTCAAACCGGCACTAGGAAACAGACTGAGAAACCAGAATAAAAGTTTCCCCTGCAACCCGTTCCCTTTGTGCTGGATGAACGAAAGTCTCTCCACATGCTTAAATCTGAGAGAGAAGTTTGTGTGAAAGCCGTCATTCACCTAGCTTGTTGGGAACACAAAGTTTCTTTTCAGTTTCAAACTCCACTCCATACATATATATGGAGAGGTGCTAGCTCCAACTCGGTTTTACAGTGGAAACTGCAGGAACTTCAAGCCGGCACTAAGAAACAGACTGAGAAACCAGAGGAAAAGTTTCTCCTGCAACCGGTTCCCTTTTTGCTAGATGAACGAACGTCTCTCCACATGCTCAGTTCTGAGAGATAAGTGTGTGTGAAAGCCGTACTTCACCTAGCTTGTTGGGAACACAAAGATTCTTTTCAGTTGCAAACTCCACTCCATACATATATATGTGGAGGTGCTAGCTCCAACTCGGTTTTACAGTGAAAACTGCAGGAACTTCAAACCGGCAGTAGGAATCAGACTGAGAAACCAGAGTAAAAGTTTTTCCTGCAACCCGTCCTTTGTGCTGGATGAACGAACGTCTCTCCACATGCTCAGTTGTGAGAGATAATTGTGTGTGAAAGCCATCCTTCAGCTAGCTTGTTGGGAACACAAAGTTTCTTTTCACTTGCAAACTCCACTCCGTAGATATATATAGGTAGGTACTAGCTCCAACTCGGTTTTACAGTGAAAACTGCAGGAACTTTAAACCGGCACTAGGAAACACACTTAGAAACCAGAGTAATAGTTTCTCCAGCAAACCGTTCCCTTTGTGCTAGATGAACGAACGTCTCTCCACATGCTCAGTTCTGAGAGATAAGTGTGTGTGAAAGCCGGCATTCACCTAGCTTGTTGGGAACACAAAGTTTCTTTTCAGTTGCAAAATCCACTCCATACATATATATATGGAGAGGTACTAGATCCAACACTGTTTTACAGTGAAAACTGCAGGATATTCAAACCGGCACTAGGAAACAGACTGAGAAACCAGAGTAAAAATTTCTCCTGCAATCCGTTCCATATCTGCTAGATGAACGAACGTCTCTACAAATGCTCAGTTCTGAGAGATAAGTGTGTGTGAAAGCCGTCCTTCACCTAGCTTGTTGGGAACACAAATTTTCTTTTCAGTTGCAAACTCCACTCCATACATATATATGGGGAGGTACTAGATTCCAACTCAGTTTTACAGTGAAAACTGCACGAATTTCAAACCGGCAATAGGAAACAGAATGAGAATTCAGAGTAAAAGTTTCTCATGCAAACCGTTCCCTTTGTGCTTGATGAACGAACGTCTCTCCACATGCTCAGTTCTGAGGGATAAATGTGTGTGAAAGCCGTCCTTCACCTAGCTTATAGGGAACACATAGTTTCTTTTCACTTGCCAACTCCAATCCATACATATATATGGGAAGGTACTAGCTCCAACTCGGTTTTACAGTGAAAACTACAGGAACATAAAACCGGCAGTAGGAAACAGACTGAGAAACCAAAGTAAAATTTTCTCCTGCAACCCGTTCCCTTTGTTCTAGATGAACGAACGTCTCTCCACATGCTCAGATCTGAGAGATATGTGTGTGTGAAAGCCGTCCTTCACCTAGCTTTTTGGCAACACAAAGTTCCTTTTCAGTTGCAAACTCCACTCCAAACATTTATATATGGGGAGGTATTAACTCTAACTCGGTTTTACAGTGAAAACTGCAGGAACTTCAAACCGGCAGTAGGAAACAGACTGAGAAACCAGAGTAAAAGTTTCTCCTACAACCCGTTTCCTTTGTGCTGGATGGACGAACTTCTCTCCACATGCTCAGTTCTGAGAGATAAGTGTTTGTGAAAGCCGTCCTTCAATTAGCTTGTTGGGAACACATAGATTCTTTTCAATTACCAAATCCACTCCATACATATATATGGGGAGGTTCTAGCTCCAACTCGTCTCTACAGTGAAAACTGCAGGAACTTAAAACCGACACTTGGAAAGAGACTGAGAAACCAGATTAAAATTTTCTCCTGGAACCCGTTCCTTTTATGCTAGATGAACGAAAGTCTCTCCACATGCTCAGTTCTGAGAGATAAGTGTGTGTGAAAGCCGTCCTTCACCTAGCTTGTTGGGAACACAAAGTTTCTTTTCAGTTGCAAACTCCACTCCAAACATTTATATATGGGGAGGTACTAGCTCTAACTCGGTTTTACAGTGAAAACTGCAAGAACTTCAAACCGGCAGTAGGAAACAGACTGAAAAATCAGAGAAAAGTTTCTCCTGCAAGCCGTTCCCTTTGTGCTGGATGAACGAACTTCTCTCCACATGCTCAGTTCTGAGAGATAAGTGTGTGTGAATGCCGTCCTTCACTTGGCTTGTTGGGAACACATAGTTTCGTTTCAATTGCCCACTCCACTCCATACATATATATGGGGAGGTACTAGCTCCAACTCGGTTTTACAGTGAAAACTGCAGGAACTTCAAACCGGCACTATGAAACAGACTGAGAAACCAGAGTAAAATTTTTTCCTGCAAACCTTTCCCTTTATACTAGATGAACGAACGTCTCTCCACATGCTCAGTTCTGAGAGATAATTTTGTGTGAAAGCCGTCCTTCACCTTGGTTGTTGGTAACACAAAGTTTCTATTCAGTTGCAAACCCCACTCTGTACATTTATATGGGAGGTACTAGCTCCAACTCGGTTTTACAGTGATAACTGCACGAACTTCAAACCGGCAACAGGAAAAAGACTGAGAAATCAGAGTAAAAGTTTCTAATGCAACCCGTTCCCTTTGTCCTAGATGAACGAACGTCTCTCCACATGCTCATTTCTGAGAGATAAGTGTGTGTGAAACCCGTCCTTCAACTAGCTTGTTGGGAACACATAGATTCTTTTCACTTGCCAACTCCACTCCATACATATATATGGGGAGGTAATAGCTCCAACTCTCTTTTACTGTGAAAACTACAGGAAATTCAAACCGGCACTAGGAAACAGACTGAGAAACCAGAATAAAATTTTTTCCTGCAACCAGTTCCCTTTGTGCTAGATGAACGAAAGTCTCTCCACATGCTCAGTTCTGGGAGATAATTGTGTGTGAAAGCCGTCCTTCACCTAGATTTTTGGGAACACAAAGTTTCTTTTCAGTTGCAAACTCCACTCCATACATATATATAAGGGGAGGTAATAGCTCCAAATCGGTTTTACAGGGAAAACTGCAGGAACTTCAAACCGTCAGTAGGAAACAGACTGAGAAACCAGAGTAAAAGTTTCTCCTGCAAACGGTTCCCTTTGTGCTGGATGAACGAACGTCTCTCCACATGCTCAGTTCTGAGAGATAAGTGTGTGTGAAAGCCGTCCTTCAAATAGCTTGTTGGGAACACAAAGTTTCTTTTCAGTTGCAAACTCCACTCCATACATATATATGGGGAGGTACTAACTACAAATCGGTTTTACAGTGAAAACTGCACGAACTTCAAACCGTCAGTAGGAAACAGACTTAGAAACCAGACAAAAAGTTTCCCCTGTAACCCGTTCCATTTTTGCTGGATGAACGAACGTCTCTCCACATGCTCAGTTCTGAGAGATAAGTGTGTGTGAAAGCCGTCCTTCACCTAGCTTGTTGGGAACACAAAGTTTCTTTTCACTTGCAAACTCCACTCCGTAGATATATATAGGTAGGTACTAGCTCCAACTCGGTTTTACAGTGAAAACTGCAGGAACTTTAAACCGGCACTAGGAAACACACTTAGATACCAGAGTAATAGTTTCTCCAGCAAACCGTTCCTTTTGTGCTAGATGAACGAAAGTCTCTCCACATGCTCAGTTCTGAGAGATTAATGTGTGTGAAAGCCGTCATTCACCTAGCTTGTTGGGAACACAAAGTTTCTTTTCAGTTGCAAAATCCACTCCATACATATATATATGGAGAGGTACTAGATCCAACACTGTTTTACAGTGAAAACTGCAGGAAATTCAAACCGGCACTAGGAACAGACTGAGAAACCAGAGTAAAAGTTTCTCCTGCAACCCTTTCCCTTTCTGCTAGATGAACGAACGTCTCTACAAATGCTCAGTTCTGAGAGATAAGTGTGTGTGAAAGCCGTCATTCACCTAGCTTGTTGGGAACACATAGTTTCTTTTCAATTGCCAACTCCACTCCATACATATATATGGGGAGGTTCTAGCTCTAACTCGGTTTTACAGTGAAAACTGCAGGAACTTCAAACCGGCAGTAGGAAACAGACTGAGAAACCAGAGTAAAAGTTTCTCCTACAACCCGTTCCCTTTGTGCTGGATGGACGAACTTCTCTCCACATGCTCAGTTCTGAGAGATAAGTGTGTGTGAAAGCCGTCCTTCACCGAGCTTGTTGGAAACACATAGTTTCTGTTCAATTGCCAACTCCATTCCATACATATATATGGGGAGGTTCTAGCTCCAACTCGGTTTTACAGTGAAAACTGCAGGAACTTCAAACCGGCACTAGGAAACAGACAGAAACCAGAGAAAATTTTCTCCTGCAACCCGTTCCCTTTGTGCTAGGTGAACGAACGTCTTTCCACATGCTCAGTTCTGAGGGATAAGTGTGTGTGAAAGCCGTCCTTCACCTAGATTTTTGGGAACACAAAGTTTCTTTTCAGTTGCAAACTCCACTCCATACATATATATAAGGGGAGGTAATAGCTCCAACTCTGTTTTACAGGGAAAACTGCAGGAACTTCAAACCGTCAGTAGGAAACAGAATGAGAAACCAGAGTAAAAGTTTCTCCTACAACCCGTTCCCTTTGTGCTGGATGGACGAACTTCTCTCCACATGCTCAGTTCTGAGAGATAAGTGTGTGTGAAAGCCGTCCTTCACCTTACTTGTTGGGAACACATAGTTTCTTTTCAATTGCCAACTCCATTCCATACATATATATGGGGAGGTTCAAGCTCCAACTCGGTTTTACAGTGAAAACAGCAGGAACTTCAAACCGGCACTAGGAAACAGACAGAAACCAGAGAAAATTTTCTCCTGCAACCCGTTCCCTTTGTGCTAGATGAACGAACGTCTCTCCACATGCTCAGTTCTGAGGGATAAATGTGTGTGAAAGCCGTCCTTCACCTAGATTTTTGGGAACACAAAGTTTCTTTTCAGTTGCAAACTCCACTCCATACATATATATAAGGGGAGGTAATAGCTCCAACTCGGTTTTACAGTGAAAACTGCAGGAAATTCAAACCGGCAGTAGGAAACAGACTGAGAAACCAGAGTAAAAGTTTCTCCTACAACCCGTTTCCTTTGTGCTGGATGGACGAACTTCTCTCCACATGCTCAGTTCTGAGAGATAAGTGTGTGTGAAAGCCGTCCTTCAATTAGCTTGTTGGGAACACATAGTTTCTTTTCAATTACCAAATCCACTCCATACATATATATGGGGAGGTTCTAGCTCCAACTCGTCTCTACAGTGAAAACTGCAGGAACTTCAAAGCGACACTTGGAAACAGACTGAGAAACCAGATCAAAATTTTCTCCTGGAACCCGTTCCTTTTATGCTAGATGAACGAAAGTCTCTCCACATGCTCAGTTCTGAGAGATAAGTGTGTGTGAAAGCCGTCCTTCACCTAGCTTGTTGGGAACACAAAGTTTCTTTTCAGTTGCAAACTCCACTCCAAACATTTATATATGGGGAGTTACTAGCTCTAACTCGGTTTTACAGTGAAAACTGCAGGAACTTCAAACCGGCAGTAGGAAACAGACTGAAAAACCAGAGTAAAAGTTTCTCCTGCAAGCCGTTCCCTTTGTGCTGGATGAACGAACTTCTCTCCACATGCTCAGTTCTGAGAGATAAGTGTGTGTGAAAGCCGTCCTTCACCTAGCTTGTTGGGAACACATAGTTTCGTTTCAATTGCCCACTCCACTCCATACATATATATGGGGAGGTACTATCTCCAACTAGGTTTTACAGTGAAAACTGCAGGAACTTCAAACCGGCACTATGAAACAGACTGAGAAACCAGAGTAAAATTTTTTCCTGCAAACCTTTCCCTTTATACTAGATGAACGAACGTCTCTCCACATGCTCAGTTCTGAGAGATAATTTTTTGTGAAAGCCGTCCTTCACCTAGGTTGTTGGTAACACAAAGTTTCTATTCAGTTGCAAACCCCACTCTGTACATTTATATGGGAGGTACTAGCTCCAACTCGGTTTTACAGTGATAACTGCACGAACTTCAAACCGGCAACAGGAAAAAGACTGAGAAATCAGACTAAAAGTTTCTAATGCAACCCGTTCCCTTTGTCCTAGATGAACGAACGTCTCTCCACATGCTCATTTCTGAGAGATAAGTGTGTGTGAAACCCGTCCTTCAACTAGCTTGTTGGGAACACATAGATTCTTTTCACTTGCCAACTCCACTCCATACATATATATGGGGAGGTAATAGCTCCAACTCTCTTTTACTGTGAAAACTACAGGAAATTCAAACCGGCACTAGGAAACAGACTGAGAAACCAGAATAAAATTTTCTCCTGAAACCAGTTCCCTTTGTGCTAGATGAACGAAAGTCTCTCCACATGCTCAGTTCTGGGATATAATTGTGTGTGAAAGCCGTCCTTCACCTAGATTTTTGGGAACACAAAGTTTCTTTTCAGTTGCAAACTCCACTCCATACATATATATAAGGGGAGGTAATAGCTCCAACTCGGTTTTACAGGGAAAACTTCAGGAACTTCAAACCGTCAGTAGGAAACAGACTGAGAAACCAGAGTAAAAGTTTCTCCTGCAAACCGTTCCCTTTGTGCTGGATGAACGAACGTCTCTCCACATGCTCAGTTCTGAGAGATAAGTGTGTGTGAAAGCCGTCCTTCAAATAGCTTGTTGGGAACACAAAGTTTCTTTTCAGTTGCAAACTCCACTCCATACATATATATGGGGAGGTACTAACTACAAATCTGTTTTACAGTGAAAACTGCACGAACTTCAAACCGTCAGTAGGAAACAGACTGAGAAACAAGAGTAAAAGTTTCCCCTGTAACCCGTTCCATTTTTGCTGGATGAACGAACGTCTCTCCACATGCTCAGTTCTGAGAGATAAGTGTGTGTGAAAGCCGTCATTCACCTAGCTTGTTGGGAACACAAAGTTTCTTTTCAGTTGCAAAATCCACTCCATACATATATATATGGAGAGGTACTAGATCCAACACTGTTTTACAGTGAAAACTGCAGGAAATTCAAACCGGCACTAGGAAACAGACTGAGAAACCAGAGTAAAAGTTTCTCCTGCAACCCTTTCCCTTTCTGCTAGATGAACGAACGTCTCTACAAATGCTCAGTTCTGAGAGATAAGTGTGTGTGAAAGCCGTCCTTCACCTAGCTTGTTGGGAACACATAGTTTCTTTTCAATTGCCAACTCCACTCCATACGTATATATGGGGAGGTTCTAGCTCTAACTCGGTTTTACAGTGAAAACTGCAGGAACTTCAAACCGGCAGTAGGAAACAGACTGAGAAACCAGAGTAAAAGTTTCACCTACAACCCGTTCCCTTTGTGCTGGATGGACGAACTTCTCTCCACATGCTCAGTTCTGAGAGATAAGTGTGTGTGAAAGCCGTCCTTCACCGAGCTTGTTGGAAACACATAGTTTCTGTTCAATTGCCAACTCCATTCCATACATATATATGGGGAGGTTCTAGCTCCAACTCGGTTTTACAGTGAAAACTGCAAGAACTTCAAACCGGCACTAGGAAACAGACAGAAACCAGAGAAAATTTTCTCCTGCAACCCGTTCCCTTTGTGCTAGATGAACGAACGTCTTTCCACATGCTCAGTTCTGAGGGATAAGTGTGTGTGAAAGCCGTCCTTCACCTAGATTTTTGGGAACACAAAGTTTCTTTTCAGTTGCAAACTCCACTCCATACATATATATAAGGGGAGGTAATAGCTCCAACTCGGTTTTACAGGGAAAACTGCAGGAACTTCAAACCGTCAGTAGGAAACAGAATGAGAAACCAGAGTAAAAGTTTCTCCTACAACCCGTTCCCTTTGTGCTGGATGGACGAACTTCTCTCCACATGCTCAGTTCTGAGAGATAAGTGTGTGTGAAAGCCGTCCTTCACCTTGCTTGTTGGGAAAACATAGTTTCTTTTCAATTGCCAACTCCATTCCATACATATATATGTGGAGGTTCAAGCTCCAACTCGGTTTTACAGTGAAAACTGCAGGAACTTCAAACCGGCACTAGGAAACAGACAGAAACCAGAGAAAATTTTCTCCTGCAACCCGTTCCCTTTGTGCTAGATGAACGAACGTCTCTCCACATGCTCAGTTCTGAGGGATAAATGTGTGTGAAAGCCGTCCTTCACCTAGATTTTTGGGAACACAAAGTTTCATTTCAGTTGCAAACTCCACTCCATACATATATATAAGGGGAGGTAATAGCTCCAACTCGGTTTTACAGGGAAAACTGCAGGAACTTCAAACCGTCAGTAGGAAACAGACTGAGAAACCAGAGTAAAAGTTTCTCCTGCAAACCGCTCCCTTTGTGCTGGATGAACGAACGTCTCTCCACATGCTCAGTTCTGAGAGATTAGTGTGTGTGAAAGCCGTCCTTCAAATAGCTTGTTGGGAACACAAAGTTTCTTTTCAGTTGCAAACTCCACTCCATACATATATAAGGGGAGGTAATAGCTCCAACTCGGTTTTACAGTGAAAACTGCAGGAAATTCAAACCGGCAGTAGGAAACAGACTGAGAAACCAGAGTAAAAGTTTCTCCTACAACCCGTTTCCTTTGTGCTGGATGGACGAACTTCTCTCCACATGCTCAGTTCTGAGAGATAAGTGTGTGTGAAAGCCGTCCTTCAATTAGCTTGTTGGGAACACATAGTTTCTTTTCAATTACCAAATCCACTCCATACATATATATGGGGAGGTTCTAGCTCCAACTCGTCTCTACAGTGAAAACTGCAGGAACTTCAAAGCGACACTTGGAAACAGACTGAGAAACCAGATCAAAATTTTCTCCTGGAACCCGTTCCTTTTATGCTAGATGAACGAAAGTCTCTCCACATGCTCAGTTCTGAGAGATAAGTGTGTGTGAAAGCCGTCCTTCACCTAGCTTGTTGGGAACACAAAGTTTCTTTTCAGTTGCAAACTCCACTCCAAACATTTATATATGGGGAGTTACTAGCTCTAACTCGGTTTTACAGTGAAAACTGCAGGAACTTCAAACCGGCAGTAGGAAACAGACTGAAAAACCAGAGTAAAAGTTTCTCCTGCAAGCCGTTCCCTTTGTGCTGGATGAACGAACTTCTCTCCACATGCTCAGTTCTGAGAGATAAGTGTGTGTGAAAGCCGTCCTTCACCTAGCTTGTTGGGAACACATAGTTTCGTTTCAATTGCCCACTCCACTCCATACATATATATGGGGAGGTACTATCTCCAACTAGGTTTTACAGTGAAAACTGCAGGAACTTCAAACCGGCACTATGAAACAGACTGAGAAACCAGAGTAAAATTTTTTCCTGCAAACCTTTCCCTTTATACTAGATGAACGAACGTCTCTCCACATGCTCAGTTCTGAGAGATAATTTTTTGTGAAAGCCGTCCTTCACCTAGGTTGTTGGTAACACAAAGTTTCTATTCAGTTGCAAACCCCACTCTGTACATTTATATGGGAGGTACTAGCTCCAACTCGGTTTTACAGTGATAACTGCACGAACTTCAAACCGGCAACAGGAAAAAGACTGAGAAATCAGAGTAAAAGTTTCTAATGCAACCCGTTCCCTTTGTCCTAGATGAACGAACGTCTCTCCACATGCTCATTTCTGAGAGATAAGTGTGTGTGAAACCCGTCCTTCAACTAGCTTGTTGGGAACACATAGATTCTTTTCACTTGCCAACTCCACTCCATACATATATATGGGGAGGTAATAGCTCCAACTCTCTTTTACTGTGAAAACTACAGGAAATTCAAACCGGCACTAGGAAACAGACTGAGAAACCAGAATAAAATTTTCTCCTGAAACCAGTTCCCTTTGTGCTAGATGAACGAAAGTCTCTCCACATGCTCAGTTCTGGGATATAATTGTGTGTGAAAGCCGTCCTTCACCTAGATTTTTGGGAACACAAAGTTTCTTTTCAGTTGCAAACTCCACTCCATACATATATATAAGGGGAGGTAATAGCTCCAACTCGGTTTTACAGGGAAAACTTCAGGAACTTCAAACCGTCAGTAGGAAACAGACTGAGAAACCAGAGTAAAAGTTTCTCCTGCAAACCGTTCCCTTTGTGCTGGATGAACGAACGTCTCTCCACATGCTCAGTTCTGAGAGATAAGTGTGTGTGAAAGCCGTCCTTCAAATAGCTTGTTGGGAACACAAAGTTTCTTTTCAGTTGCAAACTCCACTCCATACATATATATGGGGAGGTACTAACTACAAATCTGTTTTACAGTGAAAACTGCACGAACTTCAAACCGTCAGTAGGAAACAGACTGAGAAACAAGAGTAAAAGTTTCCCCTGTAACCCGTTCCATTTTTGCTGGATGAACGAACGTCTCTCCACATGCTCAGTTCTGAGAGATAAGTGTGTGTGAAAGCCGTCATTCACCTAGCTTGTTGGGAACACAAAGTTTCTTTTCAGTTGCAAAATCCACTCCATACATATATATATGGAGAGGTACTAGATCCAACACTGTTTTACAGTGAAAACTGCAGGAAATTCAAACCGGCACTAGGAAACAGACTGAGAAACCAGAGTAAAAGTTTCTCCTGCAACCCTTTCCCTTTCTGCTAGATGAACGAACGTCTCTACAAATGCTCAGTTCTGAGAGATAAGTGTGTGTGAAAGCCGTCCTTCACCTAGCTTGTTGGGAACACATAGTTTCTTTTCAATTGCCAACTCCACTCCATACGTATATATGGGGAGGTTCTAGCTCTAACTCGGTTTTACAGTGAAAACTGCAGGAACTTCAAACCGGCAGTAGGAAACAGACTGAGAAACCAGAGTAAAAGTTTCACCTACAACCCGTTCCCTTTGTGCTGGATGGACGAACTTCTCTCCACATGCTCAGTTCTGAGAGATAAGTGTGTGTGAAAGCCGTCCTTCACCGAGCTTGTTGGAAACACATAGTTTCTGTTCAATTGCCAACTCCATTCCATACATATATATGGGGAGGTTCTAGCTCCAACTCGGTTTTACAGTGAAAACTGCAAGAACTTCAAACCGGCACTAGGAAACAGACAGAAACCAGAGAAAATTTTCTCCTGCAACCCGTTCCCTTTGTGCTAGATGAACGAACGTCTTTCCACATGCTCAGTTCTGAGGGATAAGTGTGTGTGAAAGCCGTCCTTCACCTAGATTTTTGGGAACACAAAGTTTCTTTTCAGTTGCAAACTCCACTCCATACATATATATAAGGGGAGGTAATAGCTCCAACTCGGTTTTACAGGGAAAACTGCAGGAACTTCAAACCGTCAGTAGGAAACAGAATGAGAAACCAGAGTAAAAGTTTCTCCTACAACCCGTTCCCTTTGTGCTGGATGGACGAACTTCTCTCCACATGCTCAGTTCTGAGAGATAAGTGTGTGTGAAAGCCGTCCTTCACCTTGCTTGTTGGGAAAACATAGTTTCTTTTCAATTGCCAACTCCATTCCATACATATATATGTGGAGGTTCAAGCTCCAACTCGGTTTTACAGTGAAAACTGCAGGAACTTCAAACCGGCACTAGGAAACAGACAGAAACCAGAGAAAATTTTCTCCTGCAACCCGTTCCCTTTGTGCTAGATGAACGAACGTCTCTCCACATGCTCAGTTCTGAGGGATAAATGTGTGTGAAAGCCGTCCTTCACCTAGATTTTTGGGAACACAAAGTTTCATTTCAGTTGCAAACTCCACTCCATACATATATATAAGGGGAGGTAATAGCTCCAACTCGGTTTTACAGGGAAAACTGCAGGAACTTCAAACCGTCAGTAGGAAACAGACTGAGAAACCAGAGTAAAAGTTTCTCCTGCAAACCGCTCCCTTTGTGCTGGATGAACGAACGTCTCTCCACATGCTCAGTTCTGAGAGATTAGTGTGTGTGAAAGCCGTCCTTCAAATAGCTTGTTGGGAACACAAAGTTTCTTTTCAGTTGCAAACTCCACTCCATACATATATATGGGGAGGTACTAACTACAAATCGGTTTTACAGTGAAAACTGCACGAACTTCAAACCGTCAGTAGGAAACACACTGAGAAACAAGAGTAAAAGTTTCCCCTGTAACCCGTTCCATTTTTGCTGGATGAACGAACGTCTCTCCACATGCTCAGTTCTGAGAGATAAGTGTGTGTGAAAGCCGTCCTTCACCTAGCTTGTTGGGAACACAAAGTTTCTTTTCACTTGCAAACTCCACTCCGTAGATATATATAGGTAGGTACTAGCTCCAACTCGGTTTTACAGTGAAAACTGCAGGAACTTCAAACCGGCACTAGGAAACAGAGAGAAACCAGAGAAAATTTTCTCCTGCAACCCGTTCCCTTTGTGCTAGATGAACGAACGTCTCTCCACATGCTCAGTTCTGAGGGATAAGTGTGTGTGAAAGCCGTCCTTCACCTAGTTTGTTGGGAACACAAAGTTTCTTTTCAGTTGAAAACTCCACTCCATACATATACATGGGGAGGTGCTAGCTCCAACTCGGCTTTACAGTGAAAACTGCAGGAACTTCAAACCGGCACTTGGAAACAGACTGAGAAACCAGATAAAAATTTTCTCCTCTAACCCGTTCCTTTTGTGCTAGATGAACGAAAGTCTCTCCACATGCTCAGTTCTGAGAGATAAGTGTGTGTGAAAGCCGTCCTTCACCTAGCTTGTTGGGAACACATAGATTCTTTACACTTGCCAACTCCACCCCATACATATATATGGGGAGGTACTAGCTCCAAATCACTTTTACAGTGAAAACTACAGGAACTTCAAACCGGCACTAGGAAACAGACTGAGAAACCAGAATAAAATTTTCTCCTGCAACCAGTTCCCTTTGTGCTAGATGAACGATAGTCTCTCCACATGCTCAGTTCTGGGAGATAATTGTGTGTGAAAGCCGTCCTTCACCTAGATTTTTGGGAACACAAAGTTTCTTTTCAGTTGCAAACTCCACTCCATACATATATATTGGGAGGTACTAACTACAAATCGGTTTTACACTGAAAACTGCACGAACTTCAAACCGTCAGTAGGAAACAGACTGAGAAACCAGAGTAAAATTTCCACTGTAACCCGTTCCATTTTTGCTGGATGAACGAACGTCTCTCCACATGCTCAGTTCTGAGAGATAAGTGTGTGTGAAAGCCGTCCTTCACCTAGCTTGTTGGGAACACAAAGTTTCTTTTCACTTGCAAACTCCACTCCGTAGATATATATAGGTAGGTACTAGCTCCAACTCGGTTTTACAGTGAAAACTGCAGAAACTTCAAACCGGCACTAGGAAACAGACTGAGAAACCAGAATAAAAGTTTCCCCTGCAACCCGTTCCCTTTGTGCTGGATGAACGAAAGTCTCTCCACATGCTCAGATCTGAGAGAGAAATTTGTGTGAAACCGTCATTCACCTAGCTTGTTGGGAACACAAAGTTTCTTTTCAGTTTCAAACTCCACTCCATACATATATATGGAGAGGTGCTAGCTCCATCTCGGTTTTACAGTGAAAACTGCAGGAACTTCAAGCCGGCACTAGGAAACAGACTGAGAAACCAGAGGAAAATTTTCTCCTGCAACCGGTTCCCTTTTTGCTAGATGAACGAACGTCTCTCCACATGCTCAGTTCTGAGAGATAAGTGTGTGTGAAAACCGTACTTCACCTAGCTTGTTGGGAACACAAAGATTCTTTTCAGTTGCAAACTCCACTCCATACATATATATGCGGAGGTGCTAGGTCCAACTCGGTTTTACAGTGAAAACTGCAGGAACTTCAAACCGGCAGTAGGAATCAGACTGAGAAACCAGAGTAAAAGTTTTTCCTGCAACCCGTCCTTTGTGCTGGATGAACGAACGTCTCTCCACATGCTCAGTTGTGAGAGATAATTGTGTGTGAAAGCCATCCTTCAGCTAGCTTGTTGGGACACAAAGTTTCTTTTCACTTGCAAACTCCACTCCGTAGATATATATAGTTAGGTACTAGCTCCAACTCGGTTTTACAGTGAAAACTGCAGGAACTTTAAACCGGCACTAGGAAACACACTTAGAAACCAGAGTAATAGTTTCTCAAGCAAACCGTTCCCTTTGTGCTAGATGAACGAACGTCTCTCCACATGCTCAGTTCTGAGAGATAAGTGTGTGTGAAAGCCGTCCTTCACCTAGCTTGTTGGGAACACAAAGTTTCTTTTCAGTTGCAAAATCCACTCCATACATATATATATGGAGAGGTACTAGATCCAACACAGTTTTACAGTGAAAACTGCAGGATATTCAAACCGGCACTAGGAAACAGACTGAGAAACCAGAGTAAAAGTTTCTCCTGCAACCCTTTCCATATCTGCTAGATGAACGAACGTCTCTACAAATGCTCAGTTCTGAGAGATAAGTGTGTGTGAAAGCCGTCCTTCACCTAGCTTGTTGGGAACACAAATTTTCTTTTCAGTTGCAAACTCCACTCCATACATATATATGGGGAGGTACTAGATTCCAACTCAGTTTTACAGTGAAAACTGCACGAATTTCAAACCGGCAATAGGAAACAGAATGAGAATTCAGAGTAAAATTTCTCATGCAAACCGTTCCCTTTGTGCTTGATGAACGAACGTCTCTCCACATGCTCAGTTCTGAGATATAAGTGTGTGTGAAAGCCGTCCTTCACCTAGCTTATAGGGAACACATAGTTTCTTTTCACTTGCCAACTCCAATCCATACATATATATGGGGAGGTACTAGCTCCAACTCGGTTTTACAGTGAAAATTACAGGAACTTAAAACCGGCAGTAGGAAACAGACTGAGAAACCAAAGTAAAATTTTCTCCTGCAACCCGTTCCCTTTGTGCTAGATGAACGAACGTCTCTCCACATGCTCAGATCTGAGAGATATGTGTGTGTGAAAGCCGTCCTTCACCTAGCTTTTTGGCAACACAAAGTTCCTTTTCAGTTGCAAACTCCACTCCAAACATTTATATATGGGGAGGTATTAGCTCTAACTCGGTTTTACAGTGAAAACTGCAGGAACTTCAAACCGGCAGTAGGAAACAGACTGAGAAACCAGAGTAAAAGTTTCTCCTACAACCCGTTTCCTTTGTGCTGGATGGACGAACTTCTCTCCACATGCTCAGTTCTGAGAGATAAGTGTGTGTGAAAGCCGTCCTTCAATTAGCTTGTTGGGAACACATAGTTTCTTTTCAATTACCAAATCCACTCCATACATATATATGGGGAGGTTCTAGCTCCATCTCGTCTCTACAGTGAAAACTGCAGGAACTTCAAACCGGCAGTAGGAAACAGACTGAGAAACCAGAGTAAAAGTTTCTCCTACAACCCGTTTCCTTTGTGCTGGATGGACGAACTTCTCTCCACATGCTCAGTTCTGAGAGATAAGTGTGTGTGAAAGCCGTCCTTCAAATAGCTTGTTGGGAACACAAAGTTACTTTTCAGTTGCAAACTCCACTCCATACATATATATGGGGAGGTACTAACTACAAATCGGTTTTACAGTGAAAACTGCACGAACTTCAAACCGTCAGTAGGAAACAGACTGAGAAACCAGAGTAAAAGTTTCCCCTGTAACCCGTTCCATTTTTGCTGGATTAACGAACGTCTCTCCACATGCTCAATTCTGAGAGATAAGTGTGTGTGAAAGCCGTCCTTCAAATAGCTTGTTGGGAACACAAAATTTCTTTTCAGTTGCAAACTCCACTCCATACATATATATGGGGAGGTACTAACTACAAATCTGTTTTACAGTGAAAACTGCACGAACTTCAAACCGTCAGTAGGAAACAGACTGAGAAAGAAGAGTAAAAGTTTCCACTGTAACCCGTTCCATTTTTGCTGGATGAACGAACGTCTCTCCACATGCTCAGTTCTGAGAGATAAGTGTGTGTGAAAGCCGTCCTTCACCTAGCTTGTTGGGAACACAAAGTTTCTTTTCACTTGCAAACTCCACTCCGTAGATATATATAGGTAGGTACTAGCTCCAACTCGGTTTTACAGTGAAAACTGCAGGAACTTTAAACCGGCACTAGGAAACACACTTAGAAACCAGAGTAATAGTTTCTCCAGCAAACCGTTCCCTTTGTGCTAGATGAACGAAAGTCTCTCCACATGCTCAGTTCTGAGAGATTAGTGTGTGTGAAAGCCGTCATTCACCTAGCTTGTTGGGAACACAAAGTTTCTTTTCACTTGCAAAATCCACTCCATACATATATATATGGAGAGGTACTAGATCCAACACTGTTTTACAGTGAAAACTGCAGGAAATTCAAACCGGCACTAGGAAACAGACTGAGAAACCAGAGTAAAAGTTTCTCCTGCAACCCTTTCCCTTTCTGCTAGATGAACGAACGTCTCTACAAATGCTCAGTTCTGAGAGATAAGTGTGTGTGAAAGCCGTCCTTCACCTAGCTTGTTGGGAACACATAGTTTCTTTTCAATTGCCAACTCCACTCCATACATATATATGGGGAGGTTCTAGCTCTAACTCGGTTTTACAGTGAAAACTGCAGGAACTTCAAACCGTCAGTAGGAAACAGAATGAGAAACCAGAGTAAAAGTTTCTCCTACAACCCGTTCCCTTTGTGCTGGATGGACGAACTTCTCTCCACATGCTCAGTTCTGAGAGATAAGTGTGTGTGAAAGCCGTCCTTCACCTTGCTTGTTGGGAACACATAGTTTCTTTTCAATTGCCTACTCCATTCCATACATATATATGGGGAGGTTCAAGCTCCAACTCGGTTTTACAGTGAAAACTGCAGGAACTTCAAACCGGCACTAGGAAAAAGACAGAAACCAGAGAAAATTTTCTCCTGCAACCCGTTCCCTTTGTGCTAGATGAACGAACGTCTCTCCACATGCTCAGTTCTGAGGGATAAATGTGTGTGAAAGCCGTCCTTCACCTACATTTTTGGGAACACAAAGTTTCTTTTCAGTTGCAAACTCCACTCCATACATATATATAAGGGGAGGTAATAGCTCCAACTCGGTTTTACAGGGAAAACTGCAGGAACTTCAAACCGTCAGTAGGAAACAGACTGAGAAACCAGAGTAAAAGTTTCTCCTGCCAACCGCTCCCTTTGTGCTGGATGAACGAACGTCTCTCCACATGCTCAGTTCTGAGAGATAAGTGTGTGTGAAAGCCGTCCTTCAAATAGCTTGTTGGGAACACAAAGTTTCTTTTCAGTTGCAAACTCCACTCCATACATATATATGGGGAGGTACTAACTACAAATCGGTTTTACAGTGAAAACTGCACGAAGTTCAAACCGTCAGTAGGAAACAGACTGAGAAACAAGAGTAAAAGTTTCCCCTGTAAACCGTTCCATTTTTGCTGGATGAATGAACGTCTATCCACATGCTCAGTTCTGAGAGATAAGTGTGTGTGAAAGCCGTCCTTCACCTAGCTTGTTGGGAACACAAAGTTTCTTTTCACTTGCAAACTCCACTCCATAGATATATATAGGTAGGTACTAGCTCCATCTCGGTTTTACAGTGAAAACTGCAGGAACTTCAAACCGGCACTAGGAAACAGACAGAAACCAGAGAAAATTTTCTCCTGCAACCCGTTCCCTTTGTGCTAGATGAACGAACGTCTCTCCACATGCTCAGTTCTGAGGGATAAGTGTGTGTGAAAGCCGTCCTTCACCTAGTTTGTTGGGAACACAAAGTTTCTTTTCAGTTGCAAACTCCACTCCATACATATACATGGGGAGGTGCTAGCTCCAACTCGGCTTTACAGTGAAAACTGCAGGAACTTCAAACCGGCACTTGGAAACAGACTGAGAAACCAGATTAAAATTTTCTCCTGTAACCCGTTCCTTTTGTGCTAGATGAACGAAAGTCTCTCCACATGCTCAGTTCTGAGAGATAAGTGTGTGTGAAAGCCGTCCTTCACCTAGCTTGTTGGGAACACATAGATTCTTTACACTTGCCAACTCCACTCCATACATATATATGGGGAGGTACTAGCTCCAAATCACTTTTACAGTGAAAACTACAGGAACTTAAAACCGGCAGTAGGAAACAGACTGAGAAACCAAAGTAAAATTTTCTCCTGCAACCCGTTTCCTTTGTGCTGGATGGACGAACTTCTCTCCACATGCTCAGTTCTGAGAGATAAGTGTGTGTGAAAGCCGTCCTTCAATTAGCTTGTTGGGAACACATAGTTTCTTTTCAATTACCAAATCCACTCCATACATATATATGGGGAGGTTCTAGCTCCAACTCGTCTCTACAGTGAAAACTGCAGGAACTTCAAACCGACACTTGGAAACAGACTGAGAAACGAGATTAAAATTTTCTCCTGGAACCCGTTCCTTTTATGCTAGATGAACGAAAGTCTCTCCACATGCTCAGTTCTGAGAGATAAGTGTGTGTGAAAGCCGTCCTTCACCTAGCTTGTTGGGAACACAAAGTTTCTTTTCAGTTGCAAACTCCACTCCAAACATTTATATATGGGGAGGTACTAGCTCTAACTCGGTTTTACAGTGAAAACTGCAGGAACTTCAAACCGGCAGTAGGAAACAGACTGAAAAACCAGTGTAAAAGTTTCTCCTGCAAGCCGTTCCCTTTGTGCTGGATGAACGAACTTCTCTCCACATGCTCAGTTCTGAGAGATAAGTGTGTGTGAAAGCCGTCCTTCAAATAGCTTGTTGGGAACACAAAGTTTCTTTTCAGTTGCAAACTCCACTCCATACATATATATGGGGAGGTACTAACTACAAATCGGTTTTACAGTGAAAACTGCACGAACTTCAAACCGTCAGTAGGAAACACACTGAGAAACCAGAGTAAAAGTTTCCCCTGTAACCCGTTCCATTTTTGCTGGATGAACGAACGTCTCTCCACATGCTCAATTCTGAGAGATAAGTGTGTGTGAAAGCCGTCCTTCAAAAAGCTTGTTGGGAACACAAAGTTTCTTTTCAGTTGCAAACTCCACTCCATACATATATATGGGGAGGTACTAACTACAAATCTGTTTTACAGTGAAAACTGCACGAACTTCAAACAGTCAGTAGGAAACAGACTGAGAAAGAAGAGTAAAAGTTTCCACTGTAACCCGTTCCATTTTTGCTGGATGAACGAACGTCTCTCCACATGCTCAGTTCTGAGAGATAAGTGTGTGTGAAAGCCGTACTTCACCTAGCTTGTTGGGAACACAAAGTTTCTTTTCACTTGCAAACTCCACTCCGTAGATATATATAGGTAGGTACTAGCTCCAACTCGGTTTTACAGTGAAAACTGCAGGAACTTTAAACCGGCACTAGGAAACACACTTAGAAACCAGAGTAATAGTTTCTCCAGCATACCGTTCCCTTTGTGCTAGATGAACGAACGTCTCTCCACATGCTCAGTTCTGAGAGATTAGTGTGTGTGAAAGCCGTCATTCACCTAGCTTGTTGGGAACACAAAGTTTCTTTTCAGTTGCAAAATCCACTCCATACATATATATATGGAGAGGTACTAGATCCAACACGGTTTTACAGTGAAAACTGCAGGAAATTCAAACCGGCACTAGGAAACAGACTGAGAAACCAGAGTAAAAGTTTCTCCTGCAACCCTTTCCCTTTCTGCTAGATGAACGAACGTCTCTACAAATGCTCAGTTCTGAGAGATAAGTGTGTGTGATAGCCGTCCTTCACCTATCTTGTTGGGAACACATAGTTTCTTTTCAATTGCCAACTCCACTCCATACATATATATGGGGAGGTTCTAGCTCTAACTCGGTTTTACAGTGAAAACTGCAGGAACTTCAAACCGTCAGAAGGAAACAGAATGAGAAACCAGAGTAAAAGTTTCTCCTACAACCCGTTCCCTTTGTGCTGGATGGACGAACTTCTCTCCACATGCTCAGTTCTGAGAGATAAGTGTGTGTGAAAGCCGTCCTTCACATTGCTTGTTGGGAACACATAGTTTCTTTTCAATTGCCAACTCCATTCCATACATATATATGGGGAGGTTCAAGCTCCAACTCGGTTTTACAGTGAAAACTGCAGGAACTTCAAACCGGCACTAGGAAACAGACAGAAAACAGAGAAAATTTTCTCCTGCAACCCGTTCCCTTTGTGCTAGATGAACGAACGTCTCTCCACATGCTCAGTTCTGAGGGATAAATGTGTGTGAAAGCCGTCCTTCACCTAGATTTTTGGGAACACAAAGTTTCTTTTCAGTTGCAAACTCCACTCCATACATATATATAAGGGGAGGTAATAGCTCCAACTCGGTTTTACAGGGAAAACTGCAGGAACTTCAAACCGTCAGTAGGAAACAGACTGAGAAACCAGAGTAAAAGTTTCTCCTGCCAACCGCTCCCTTTGTGCTGGATGAACGAACGTCTCTCCACATGCTCAGTTCTGAGAGATAAGTGTGTGTGAAAGCCGTCCTTCAAATAGCTTGTTGGGAACACAAAGTTTCTTTTCAGTTGCAAACTCCACTCCATACATATATATGGGGAGGTACTAACTACAAATCGGTTTTACAGTGAAAACTGCACGAACTTCAAACCGTCAGTAGGAAACAGACTGAGAAACAAGAGTAAAAGTTTCCCCTGTAACCCGTTCCATTTTTGCTGGATGAACGAACGTCTCTCCACATGCTCAGTTCTGAGAGATAAGTGTGTGTGAAAGCCGTCCTTCACCTAGCTTGTTGGGAACACAAAGTTTCTTTTCACTTGCAATCTCCACTCCGTAGATATATATAGGTAGGTACTAGCTCCAACTCGGTTTTACAGTGAAAACTGCAGGAACTTTAAACCGGCACTAGGAAACACACTTAGAAACCAGAGTAATAGTTTCTACAGCAAACCGTTCCCTTTGTGCTAGATGAACGAAAGTCTCTCCACATGCTCAGTTCTGAGAGATTAGTGTGTGTGAAAGCCGTCATTCACCTAGCTTGTTGGGAACACAAAGTTTCTTTTCAGTTGCAAATTCCACTCCATACATATATATATGGGAGGTACTAGATCCAACACTGTTTTACAGTGAAAACTGCAGGAAATTCAAACCGGCACTAGGAAACAGACTGAGAAACCAGAGTAAAAGTTTCTCCTGCAAACCTTTCCCTTTCTGCTAGATGAACGAACGTCTCTACAAATGCTCAGTTCTGAGAGATAAGTGTGTGTGAAAGCCGTCCTTCACCTAGCTTGTTGGGAACACATAGTTTCTTTTCAATTGCCAACTCCACTCCATACATATATATGGGGAGGTTCTAGCTCTAACTCGGTTTTACAGTGAAAACTGCAGGAACTTCAAACCGGCAGTAGGAAACAGACTGATAAACCAGAGTAAAAGTTTCTCCTACAACCCGTTCCCTTTGTGCTGGATGGACGAACTTCTCTCCACATGCTCAGTTCTGAGAGATAAGTGTGTGTGAAAGCCGTCCTTCACCGAGCTTGTTGGAAACACATAGTTTCTGTTCAATTGCCAACTCCATTCCATACATATATATGGGGAGGTTCTAGCTCCAACTCGGTTTTACAGTGAAAACTGCAGGAACTTCAAACCGGCACTAGGAAACAGACAGAAACCAGAGAAAATTTTCTCCTGCAACCCGTTCCCTTTGTGCTAGATGAACGAACGTCTTTCCACATGCTCAGTTCTGAGGGATAAGTGTGTGTGAAAGCCGTCCTTCACCTAGATTTTTGGGAACACAAAGTTTCTTTTCAGTTGCAAACTCCACTCCATACATATATATAAGGGGAGGTAATAGCTCCAACTCGGTTTTACAGGGAAAACTGCAGGAACTTCAAACCGTCAGTAGGAAACAGAATGAGAAACCAGAGTAAAAGTTTCTCCTACAACCCGTTCCCTTTGTGCTGGATGGACGAACGTCTCTCCACATGCTCAGTTCTGAGAGATAAGTGTGTGTGAAGCCGTCCTTCACCTTGCTTGTTGGGAAAACATAGTTTCTTTTCAATTGCCAACTCCATTCCATACATATATATGTGGAGGTTCAAGCTCCAACTCGGTTTTACAGTGAAAACTGCAGGAACTTCAAACCGGCACTAGGAAACAGACAGAAACCAGAGAAAATTTTCTCCTGCAACCCGTTCCCTTTGTGCTAGATGAACGAACGTCTCTCCACATGCTCAGTTCTGAGGGATAAATGTGTGTGAAAGCCGTCCTTCACCTATATTTTTGGGAACACAAAGTTTCTTTTCAGTTGCAAACTCCAATCCATACATATATATAAGGGGAGGTAATAGCTCCAACTCGGTTTTACAGGGAAAACTGCAGGAAATTCAAACCGTCAGTAGGAAACAGACTGAGAAACCAGAGTAAAAGTTTCTCCTGCAAACCGCTCCCTTTGTGCTGGATGAACGAACGTCTCTCCACATGCTCAGTTCTGAGAGATAAGTGTGTGTGAAAGCCGTCCTTCAAATAGCTTGTTGGAAACACAAAGTTTCTTTTCAGTTGCAAACTCCACTCCATACATATATATGGGGAGGTACTAACTACAAATCGGTTTTACAGTGAAAACTGCACGAACTTCAAACCGTCAGTAGGAAACAGACTGAGAAACAAGAGTAAAAGTTTCCCCTGTAACCCGTTCCATTTTTGCTGGATGAACGAACGTCTCTCCACATGCTCAGTTCTGAGAGATAAGTGTGTGTGAAAGCCGTCCTTCACCTAGCTTGTTGGGAACACAAAGTTTCTTTTCACTTGCAAACTCCACTCCGTAGATATATATAGGTAGGTACTAGCTCCAACTCGGTTTTACAGTGAAAACTGCAGGAACTTCAAACCGGCACTAGGAAACACACAGAAACCAGAGAAAATTTTCTCCTGCAACCCGTTCCATTTGTGCTAGATGAACGAACGTCTCTCCACATGCTCAGTTCTGAGGGATAAGTGTGTGTGAAAGCCGTCCTTCACCTAGTTTGTTGGGAACACAAAGTTTCTTTTCAGTTGAAAACTCCACTCCATACATATACATGGGGAGGTGCTAGCTCCAACTCGGCTTTACAGTGAAAACTGCAGGAACTTCAAACCGGCACTTGGAAACAGACTGAGAAACCAGATTAAAATTTTCTCCTGTAACCCGTTCCTTTTGTGCTAGATGAACGAAAGTCTCTCCACATGCTCATTTCTGAGAGATAAGTGTGTGTGAAAGCCGTCCTTCACCTAGCTTGTTGGGAACACATAGTTTCTTTACACTTGCCAACTCCACTCCATACATATATATGGGGAGGTACTAGCTCCAAATCACTTTTACAGTGAAAACTACAGGAACTTCAAACCGGCACTAGGAAACAGACTGAGAAACCAGAATAAAATTTTCTCCTGCAACCAGTTCCCTTTGTGCTAGATGACCGATAGTCTCTCCACATGCTCAGTTCTGGGAGATAATTGTGTGTGAAAGCCGTCCTTCACCTAGATTTTTGGGAACACAAAGTTTCTTTTCAGTTGCAAACTCCACTCCATACATATATATGGGGAGGTATTAACTACAAATCGGTTTTACACTGAAAACTGCACGAACTTCAAACCGTCAGTAGGAAACAGACTGAGAAACCAGAGTAAAATTTCCACTGTAACCCGTTCCATTTTTGCTGGATGAACGAACGTCTCTCCACATGCTCAGTTCTGAGAGATAAGTGTGTGTGAAAGCCGCCCTTCACCTAGCTTGTTGGGAACACAAAGTTTCTTTTCACTTGCAAACTCCACTCCGTAGATATATATAGGTAGGTACTAGCTCCAACTCGGTTTTACAGTGAAAACTGCAGAAACTTCAAACCGGCACTAGGAAACAGACTGAGAAACCAGAATAAAATTTTCCCCTGCAACCCGTTCCCTTTGTGCTGGATGAACGAAAGTTTCTCCACATGCTCAGATCTGAGAGGGAAATTTGTGTGAAAGCCGTCATTCACCTAGCTTGTTGGGAACACAAAGTTTCTTTTCAGTTTCAAACTCCACTCCATACATATATATGGAGAGGTGCTAGCTCCAACTCGGTTTTACAGTGAAAACTGCAGGAACTTCAAGCCGGCACTAGGAAACAGACTGAGAAACCTGTGTAAAAGTTTCTCCTGCAACCGGTTCCCTTTTTGCTAGATGAACGAACGTCTCTCCACATGCTCAGTTCTGAGAGATAAGTGTGTGTGAAAGCCGTACTTCACCTAGCTTGTTGGGAACACAAAGATTCTTTTCAGTTGCAAACTCCACTCCATACATATATATGTGTAGGTGCTAGCTCCAACTCGGTTTTAAAGTGAAAACTGCAGGAACTTCAAACCGGCAGTAGGAATCAGACTGAGAAACCAGAATAAAAGTTTTTCCAGCAACCCGTCCTTAGTGCTGGATGAACGAACGTCTCTCCACATGCTCAGTTGTGAGAGATAATTGTGTGTGAAAGCCATCCTTCAGCTAGCTTGTTGGGACACAAAGTTTCTTTTCACTTGCAAACTCCACTCCGTAGATATATATAGTTAGGTACTAGCTCCAACTCGGTTTTACAGTGAAAACTGCAGGAACTTTAAACCGGCACTAGGAAACACACTTAGAAACCAGAGTAATAGTTTCTCAAGCAAACCGTTCCCTTTGTGCTAGATGAACGAACGTCTCTCCACATGCTCAGTTCTGAGAGATAAGTGTGTGTGAAAGCCGGCATTCACCTAGCTTGTTGGGAACACAAAGTTTCTTTTCAGTTGCAAAATCCACTCCATACATATATATATGGAGAGGTACTAGATCCAACACTGTTTTACAGTGAAAACTGCAGGATATTCAAACCGGCACTAGGAAACAGACTGAGAAACCAGAGTAAAAATTTCTCCTGCAACCCTTTCCATATCTGCTAGATGAACGAACGTCTCTACAAATGCTCAGTTCTGAGAGATAAGTGTGTGTGAAAGCCGTCCTTCACCTAGCTTGTTGTGAACACAAATTTTCTTTTCAGTTGCAAACTCCACTCCATACATATATATGGGGAGGTACTAACTACAAATCTGTTTTACAGTGAAAACTGCACGAACTTCAAACCGTCAGTAGGAAACAGACTGAGAAAGAAGAGTAAAAGTTTCCACTGTAACCCGTTCCATTTTTGCTGGATGAACGAACGTCTCTCCACATGCTCAGTTCTGAGAGATAAGTCTGTGTGAAAGCCGTACTTCACCTAGCTTGTTGGGAACACAAAGTTTCTTTTCACTTGCAAACTCCACTCCGTAGATATATATAGGTAGGTACTAGCTCCAACTCGGTTTTACAGTGAAAACTGCAGGAACTTTAAACCGGCACTAGGAAACACACTTAGAAACCAGAGTAATAGTTTCTCCAGCAAACCGTTCCCTTTGTGCTAGATGAACGAAAGTCTCTCCACATGCTCAGTTTTGAGAGATTAGTGTGTGTGAAAGCCGTCATTCACCTAGCTTGTTGGGAACACAAAGTTTCTTTTCAGTTGCAAAATCCACTCCATACATATATATATGGAGAGGTACTAGATCCAACACTGTTTTACAGTGAAAACTGCAGGAAATTCAAACCGGCACTAGGAAACAGACTGAGAAACCAGAGTAAAAGTTTCTCCTGCAACCCTTTCCCTTTCTGCTAGATGAACGAACGTCTCTACAAATGCTCAGTTCTGAGAGATAAGTGTGTGTGAAAGCCGTCCTTCACCTAGCTTGTTGGGAACACATAGTTTCTTTTCAATTGCCAACTCCACTCCATACATATATATGGGGAGGTTCTAGCTCTAACTCGGTTTTACAGTGAAAACTGCAGGAACTTCAAACCGTCAGTAGGAAACAGAATGAGAAACCAGAGTAAAAGTTTCCCCTACAACCCGTTCCCTTTGTGCTGAATGGACGAACTTCTCTCCACATGCTCAGTTCTGAGAGATAAGTGTGTGTGAAAGCCGTCCTTCACCTTGCTTGTTGGGAACACATAGTTTCTTTTCAATTGCCAACTCCATTCCATACATATATATGGGGAGGTTCAAGCTCCAACTCGGTTTTACAGTGAAAACTGCAGGAACTTCAAACCGGCACTAGGAAACAGACAGAAACCAGAGAAAATTTTCTCCTGCAACCCGTTCCCTTTGTGCTAGATGAACGAACGTCTCTCCAGATGCTCAGTTCTGAGGGATAAATGTGTGTGAAAGCCGTCCTTCACCTAGATTTTTGGGCACACAAAGTTTCTTTTCAGTTGCAAACTCCACTCCATACATATATATAAGGGGAGGTAATAGCTCCAACTCGGTTTTACAGGGAAAACTGCAGGAACTTCAAACCGTCAGTAGGAAACAGACTGAGAAACCAGAGTAAAAGTTTCTCCTGCAAACCGCTCCCTTTGTGCTGGATGAACGAACGTCTCTCCACATGCTCAGTACTGAGAGATAAGTGTGTGTGAAAGCCGTCCTTCAAATAGCTTGTTGGGAACACAAAGTTTCTTTTCAGTTGCAAACTCCACTCCATACATATATATGGGGAGGTACTAACTACAAATCGGTTTTACAGTGAAAACTGCACGAACTTCAAACCGTCAGTAGGAAACAGACTGAGAAACAAGAGTAAAAGTTTCCCCTGTAACCCGTTCCATTTTTGCTGGATGAACGAACGTCTATCCACATGCTCAGTTCTGAGAGGTAAGTGTGTGTGAAAGCCGTCCTTCACCTAGCTTGTTGGGAACACAAAGTTTCTTTTCACTTGCAAACTCCACTCCGTAGATATATATAGGTAGGTACTAGCTCCAACTCGGTTTTACAGTGAAAACTGCAGGAACTTCAAACCGGCACTAGGAAACAGACAGAAACCAGAGAAAATTTTCTCCTGCAACCCGTTCCCTTTGTGCTAGATGAACGAACGTCTCTCCACATGCTCAGTTCTGAGGGATAAGTGTGTGTGAAAGCCGTCCTTCACCTAGTTTGTTGGGAACACAAAGTTTCTTTTCAGTTGCAAACTCCACTCCATACATATACATGGGGAGGTGCTAGCTCCAACTCGGCTTTACAGTGAAAACTGCAGGAACTTCAAACCGGCACTTGGAAACAGAGTGAGAAACCAGATAAAAATTTTCTCCTGTAACCCGTTCCTTTTGTGCTAGATGAACGAACGTCTCTCCACATGCTCAGTTCTGAGAGATAAGTGTGTGTGAAAGCCGTCCTTCACCTAGCTTGTTGGGAACACATAGATTCTTTACACTTGCCAACTCCACTCCATACATATATATGGGGAGGTACTAGCTCCAAATCACTTTTACAGTGTAAACTACAGGAACTTCAAACCGGCACTAGGAAACAGACTGAGAAACCAGAATAAAATTTTCTCCTGCAACCAGTTCCCTTTGTGCTAGATGAACGAAAGTCTCTCCACATGCTCAGTTCTGGGAGATAATTGTGTGTGAAAGCCGTCCTTCACCTAGATTTTTGGGAACACAAAGTTTCTTTTCAGTTGCAAACTCCATTCCATACATATATATGGGGAGGTACTAACTACAAATCGGTTTTACACTGAAAACTGCACGAACTTCAAACCGTCAGTAGGAAACAGACTGAGAAACCAGAGTAAAATTTCCCCTGTAACCCGTTCCATTTTTGCTGGATGAACGAACGTCTCTCCACATGCTCAGTTCTGAGAGATAAGTGTGTGTAAAAGCCGTCCTTCACCTAGCTTGTTGGGAACACAAAGTTTCTTTTCACTTGTAAACTCCACTCCGTAGATATATATAGGTAGGTACTAGCTCCAACTCGGTTTTACAGTGAAAACTGCAGAAACTTCAAACCGGCACTAGGAAACAGATTGAGAAACCAGAATAAAAGTTTCCCCTGCAACCCGTTCCCTTTGTGCTGCATGAACGAAAGTCTCTCCACATGCTCAGATCTGAGAGAGAAATTTGTGTGAAAGCCGACATTCACCTAGCTTGTTGGGAACACAAAGTTTCTTTTCAGTTTCAAACTCCACTCCATACATATATATGGAGAGGTGCTAGCTCCAACTCGGTTTTACAGTGAAAACTGCAGGAACTTCAAGCCGGCACTAGGAAACAGACTGAGAAACCAGAGGAAAAGTTTCTCCTGCAACCGGTTCCCTTTTTGCTAGATGAACGAACGTCTCTCCACATGCTCAGTTCTGAGAGATAAGTGTGTGTGAAAGCCGTACTTCACCTAGCTTGTTGGGAACACAAAGATTCTTTTCAGTTGCAAACTCCACTCCATACATATATATGTGGAGGTGCTAGCTCCAACTCGGTTTTACAGTGAAAACTGCAGGCACTTCAAACCGGCAGTAGGAATCAGACTGAGAAACCAGAGTAAATGTTTTTCCTGCAACCCGTCCTTTGTGCTGGATGAACGAACGTCTCTACACATGCTCAATTGTGAGAGATAATTGTGTGTGAAAGCCATCCTTCAGCTAGCTTGTTGGGAACACAAATTTTCTTTTCACTTGCAAACACCACTCCGTAGATATATATAGGTAGGTACTAGCTCCAACTCGGTTTTACAGTGAAAACTGCAGGAACTTTAAACCGGCACTAGGAAACACACTTAGAAACCAGAGTAATAGTTTCTCCAGCAAACCGTTCCCTTTGTGCTAGATGAACGAACGTCTCTCCACATGCTCAGTTCTGAGAGATAAGTGTGTGTGGAAGCCGGCATTCACCTAGCTTGTTGGGAACACAAAGTTTCTTTTCAGTTGCAAAATCCACTCCATACATATATATATGTAGAGGTACTAGATCCAACACTGTTTTACAGTGAAAACTGCAGGATATTCAAACCGGCACTATGAAACAGACTGAGAATTCAGAGTAAAAGTTTCTCATGCAAACCGTTCTCTTTGTGCTTGATGAACGAAAGTCTCTCCACATGCTCAGTTCTGAGATATAAGTGTGTGTGAAAGCCGTCCTTCACCTAGCTTATAGGGAACACATAGTTTCTTTTCACGTGCCAACTCCACTCCATACATATATATGGGGAGGTTCTAGCTCCAACTCGTCTCTACAGTGAAAACTGCAGGAACTTCAAACCGACACTTGGAAACAGACTGAGAAACCAGATTAAAATTTTCTCCTGGAACCCGTTCTTTTTATGCTAAATGAACGAAAGTCTCTCCACATGCTCAGTTCTGAGAGATAAGTGTGTGTGAAAGCCGTCCTTCACCTAGCTTGTTGGGAACACAAAGTTTCTTTTCAGTTGCAAACTCCACTCCAAACATTTATATATGGGGAGGTACTAGCTCTAACTCGGTTTTACAGTGAAAACTGCAGGAACTTCAAACCGGCAGTAGGAAACAGACTGAAAAACCAGAGTAAAAGTTTCTCCTGCAAGCCGTTCCCTTTGTGCTGGATGAACGAACTTCTCTCCACATGCTCAGTTCTGAGAGATAAGTGTGTGTGAAAGCCGTCCTTCACCTAACTTGTTGGGAACACATAGTTTCGTTTCAATTGCCCACTCCACTCCATACATATATATGGGGAGGTACTAGCTCCAACTCGGTTTTACAGTGAAAACTGCAGGAACTTCAAACCGGCACTATGAAACAGACTGAGAAACCAGAGTAAAATTTTTTCCTGCAAACCTTTCCCTTTATACTAGATGAACGAACGTCTCTCCACATGCTCAGTTCTAAGAGATAATTTTGTGTGAAAGCCGTCCTTCACCTAGGTTGTTGGTAACACAAAGTTTCTATTCAGTTGCAAACCCCACTCTGTACATTTATATGGGAGGTACTAGCTCCAACTCGGTTTTACAGTGATAACTGCACGAACTTCAAACCGGCAACAGGAAAAAGACTGAGAAATCAGAGTAAAAGTTTCTAATGCAACCCGTTCCCTTTGTCCTAGATGAACGAACGTCTCTCCACATGCTCATTTCTGAGAGATAAGTGTGTGTGAAACCCGTCCTTCAACTAGCTTGTTGGGAACACATAGATTCTTTTCACTTGCCAAGTCCACTCCATACATATATATGGGGAGGTAATAGCTCCAACTCTCTTTTACTGTGAAAACTACAGGAAATTCAAACCGGCACTAGGAAACAGACTGAGAAACCAGAATAAAATTTTCTCCTGCAACCAGTTCCCTTTGTGCTAGATGAACGAAAGTCTCTCCACATGCTCAGTTCTGGGAGATAATTGTGTGTGAAAGCCGTCCTTCACCTAGATTTTTGGGAACACAAAGTTTCTTTTCAGTTGCAAACTCCACTCCATACATATATATAAGGGGAGGTAATAGCTCCAACTCGGTTTTACAGGGAAAACTTCAGGAACTTCAAACCGTCAGTAGGAAACAGACTGAGAAACCAGAGTAAAAGTTTCTCCTGCAAACCGTTCCCTTTGTGCTGGATGAACGAACGTCTCTCCACATGCTCAGTTCTGAGAGATAAGTGTGTGTGAAAGCCGTCCTTCAAATAGCTTGTTGGGAACACAAAGTTTCTTTTCAGTTGCAAACTCCACTCCATACATATATATGGGTAGGTACTAACTACAAATCGGATTTACAGTGAAAAGTGCACGAACTTCAAACCGTCAGTAGGAAACAGACTGAGAAACCAGAGTAAAAGTTTCCCCTGTAACCCGTTTCATTTTTGCTGGATGAACGAACGTCTCTCCACATGCTCAGTTCTGAGAGATAAGTGTGTGTGAAAGCCGTCCTTCAAATAGCTTGTTGGGAACACAAAGTTTCTTTTCAGTTGCAAACTCCACTCCATACATATATATGGGGAGGTACTAACTACAAATCTGTTTTACAGTGAAAATTACACGAACTTCAAACCGTCAGTAGGAAACAGACTGAGAAACAAGAGTAAAAGTTTCCCCTGTAACCCGTTCCATTTTTGCTGGATGAACGAACGTCTCTCCACATGCTCAGTTCTGAGAGATAAGTGTGTGTGAAAGCCGTCCTTCACCTAGCTTGTTGGGAACACAAAGTTTCTTTTCATTTGCAAACTCCACTCCGTAGATATATATAGGTAGGTACTAGCTCCAACTCGGTTTTACAGTGAAAAGTGCAGGAACTTTAAACCGGCACTAGGAAACACACTTAGAAACCAGAGTAATAGTTTCTCCAGCAAACCGTTCCCTTTGTGCTAGATGAACGAAAGTCTCTCCACATGCTCAGTTCTGAGAGATTAGTGTGTGTGAAAGCCGTCATTCACCTAGCTTGTTGGGAACACAAAGTTTCTTTTCAGTTGCAAAATCCACTCCATACATATATATATGGAGAGGTACTAGATCCAACACTGTTTTACAGTGAAAACTGCAGGAAATTCAAACCGGCACTAGGAAACAGACTGAGAAACCAGAGTAAAAGTTTCTCCTGCAACCCTTTCCCTTTCTGCTAGATGAACGAACGTCTCTACAAATGCTCAGTTCTGAGAGATAAGTGTGTGTGAAAGCCGTCCTTCAACTAGCTTGTTGGGAACACATAGTTTCTTTTCAATTGCCAACTCCACTCCATACATATATATGGGGAGGTTCTAGCTCTAACTCGGTTTTACAGTGAAAACTGCAGGAACTTCAAACCGGCAGTAGGAAACAGACTGAGAAACCAGAGTAAAAGTTTCTCCTACAACCCGTTCCCTTTGTGCTGGATGGACGAACTTCTCTCCACATGCTCAGTTCTGAGAGATAAGTGTGTGTGAAAGCCGTCCTTCACCGAGCTTGTTGGGAACACATAGTTTCTGTTCAATTGCCAACTCCATTCCATACATATATATGGGGAGGTTCTAGCTCCAACTCGGTTTTACAGTGAAAACTGCAGGAACTTCAAACCGGCACTAGGAAACAGACAGAAACCAGAGAAAATTTTCTCCTGCAACCCGTTCCCATTGTGCTAGATGAACGAACGTCTTTCCACATGCTCAGTTCTGAGGGATAAGTGTGTGTGAAAGCCGTCCTTCACCTAGATTTTTGGGAACACAAAGTTTCTTTTCAGTTGCAAACTCCACTCCATACATATATATAAGGGGAGGTAATAGCTCCAACTCGGTTTTACAGGGAAAACTGCAGGAACTTCAAACCGGCAGTAGGAAACAGACTGAAAAACCAGAGTAAAAGTTTCTCCTGCAAGCCGTTCCCTTTGTGCTGGATGAACGATCTTCTCTCCACATGCTCAGTTCTGAGAGATAAGTGTGTGTGAAAGCCATCCTTCACCTAGCTTGTTGGGAACACATAGTTTCGTTTCAATTGCCCACTCCAATCCATACATATATATGGGGAGGTACTAGCTCCAACTCGGTTTTACAGTGAAAACTGCAGGAACTTCAAACCGGCACTAGGAAACAGACTGAGAAACCAGAGTAAAATTTTTTCCTGCAAACCTTTCCCTTTATACTAGATGAACGAACGTCTCTCCACATTCTCAGTTCTGAGAGATAATTGTGTGTGAAAGCCGTCCTTCACCTAGGTTGTTGGTAACACAAAGTTTCTATTCAGTTGCAAACCCCATTCCGTACATTTTTATGGGAGGTACTAGCTCCAACTCGGTTTTACACTGATAACTGCACGAACTTCAAACCGGCAACAGGAAAAAGACTGAGAAATCAGAGTAAAAGTTTCTAATACAACCCGTTACCTTTGTCCTAGATGAACGAACGTCTCTCCACATGCTCATTTCTGAGAGATATGTGTGTGTGAAACCCGTCTTTCAACTAGCTTGTTGGGAACACATAGATTCTTTTCACTTGCCAACTCCACTCCATACATATATATGGGGAGGTAATAGCTCCAACTCTCTTTTACAGTGAAAACTACAGGAAATTCAAACCGGCATTAGGAAACAGACTGAGAAACCAGAATAAAATTTTCTCCTGCAACCAGTTCCCTTTGTGCTAGATGAACGAAAGTCTCTCCACATGCTCTGTTCTGGGAGATAATTCTGTGTGAAAGCCGTCCTTCACCTAGATTTTTGGGAACACAAAGTTTCTTTTCAGTTGCAAACTCCACTCCATACATATATATAAGGGGAGGTAATAGCTCCAACTCGGTTTTACAGGGAAAACTGCAGGAACTTCAAACCGTCAGTAGGAAACAGACTGAGAAACCAGAGTAAAAGTTTCTCCTGCAAACCGTTCCCTTTGTGCTGGATGAATGAACGTCTCTCCACATGCTCAGTTCTGAGAGATAAGTGTGTGTGAAAGCCGTCCTCCCAATAGCTTGTTGGGAACACAAAGTTTCTTTTCAGTTGCAAACTCCACTCCATACATATATATGGGGAGGTACTAACTACAAATCGGTTTTACAGTGAAAACTGCACGAAATTCAAACCGTCAGTAGGAAACAGACTGAGAAACCAGAGTAAAAGTTTCCCCTGTAACACGTTCCATTTTTGCTGGATGAACGAACGTCTCTCCACATGCTCAGTTCTGAGAGATAAGTGTGTGTGAAAGCCGTCCTTCAAATATCTTGTTGGGAACACAAAGTTTCTTTTCAGTTGCAAACTCCACTCCATACATATATATGGGGAGGTACTAACTACAAATCTGTTTTACAGTGAAAACTGCACGAACTTCAAACCGTCAGTAGGAAACAGACTGAGAAACAAGAGTAAAAGTTTCCCCTGTAACCCGTTCCATTTTTGCTGGATGAACGAACGTCTCTCCACATGCTCAGTTCTGAGAGATAAGTGTGTGTGAAAGCCGTCCTTCACCTAGCTTGTTGGGAACACAAAGTCTCTTTTCACTTGCAAACTCCACTCCGTCGATATATATAGGTAGGTACTAGCTCCAACTCGGTTTTACAGTGAAAACTGCAGGAACTTTAAACCGGCACTAGGAAACACACTTGGAAACCAGAGTAATAGTTTCTCCAGCAAACCGTTCCATTTGTGCTAGATGAACGAAAGTCTCTCCACATGCTCAGTTCTGAGAGATTAGTGTGTGTGAAAGCCGTCATTCACCTAGCTTGTTGGGAAAACAAAGTTCTTTTCAGTTGCAAAATCCACTCCATACATATATATATGAGAGGTACAAGATCCAACACTGTTTTACAGTGAAAACTGCAGGAAATTCAAACCGGCACTAGGAAACAGACTGAGAAGCCAGAGTAAAAGTTTCTCCTGCAACCCTTTCCCTTTCTGCTAGATGAACGAACGTCTCTACAAATGCTCAGTTCTGAGAGATAAGTGTGTGTGAAAGCCGTCCTTCACCTAGCTTGTTGGGAACACATAGTTTCTTTTCAATTGCCAACTCCACTCCATACATATATATGGGGAGGTTCTAGCTCTAACTCGGTTTTACAGTGAAAACTGCAGGAACTTCAAACCGGCAGTAGGAAACAGACTGAGAAACCAGAGTAAAAGTTTCTCCTACAACCCGTTCCCTTTGTGCTGGATGGACGAAATTCTCTCCACATGCTCAGTTCTGAGGGATAAGTGTGTGTGAAAGCCGTCCTTCACCTAGATTTTTGGGAACACAAAGTTTCTTTTCAGTTGCAAACTCCACTCCATACATATATATAAGTGGAGGTAATAGCTCCAACTCGGTTTTACAGGGAAAACTGCAGGAACTTCAAACCGTCAGTAGGAAACAGACTGAGAAACCAGAGTAAAAGTTTCTCCTGCAAACCGCTCCCTTTGTGCTGGATGAACGAACGTCTCTCCACATGCTCAGTACTGAGAGATAAGTGTGTGTGAAAGCCGTCCTTCAAATAGCTTGTTGGGAACACAAAGTTTCTTTTCAGTTGCAAACTCCACTCCATACATATATATGGGGAGGTACTAACTACAAATCGGTTTTACAGTGAAAACTGCACGAACTTCAAACCGTCAGTAGGAAACAGACTGAGAAACAAGAGTAAAAGTTTCCCCTGTAACCCGTTCCATTATTGCTGGATGAACGAACGTCTATCCACATGCTCAGTTCTGAGAGGTAAGTGTGTGTGAAAGCCGTCCTTCACCTAGCTTGTTGGGAACACAAAGTTTCTTTTCACTTGCAAACTCCACTCCGTAGATATATATAGGTAGGTACTAGCTCCAACTCGGTTTTACAGTGAAAACTGCAGGAACTTCAAACCGGCACTAGGAAACAGACAGAAACCAGAGAAAATTTTCTCCTTCAACCCGTTCCCTTTGTGCTAGATGAACGAACGTCTCTCCACATGCTCAGTTCTGAGGGATAAGTGTGTGTGAAAGCCGTCCTTCACCTAGTTTGTTGGGAACACAAAGTTTCTTTTCAGTTGCAAACTCCACTCCATACATATACATGGGGAGGTGCTAGCTCCAACTCGGCTTTACAGTGAAAACTGCAGGAACTTCAAACCGGCACTTGGAAACAGACTGAGAAACCAGATTAAAATTTTCTCCTGTAACCCGTTCCTTTTGTGCTAGATGAACGAACGTCTCTCCACATGCTCAGTTCTGAGAGATAAGTGTGTGTGAAAGCCGTCCTTCACCTAGCTTGTTGGGAACACATAGATTCTTTACACTTGCCAACTCCACTCCATACATATATATGGGGAGGTACTAGCTCCAAATCACTTTTACAGTGTAAACTACAGGAACTTCAAACCGGCACTAGGAAACAGACTGAGAAACCAGAATAAAATTTTCTCCTGCAACCAGTTCCCTTTGTGCTAGATGAACGAAAGTCTCTCCACATGCTCAGTTCTGGGAGATAATTGTGTGTGAAAGCCGTCCTTCACCTAGATTTTTGGGAACACAAAGTTTCTTTTCAGTTGCAAACTCCATTCCATACATATATATGGGGAGGTACTAACTACAAATCGGTTTTACACTGAAAACTGCACGAACTTCAAACCGTCAGTAGGAAACAGACTGAGAAACCAGAGTAAAATTTCCCCTGTAACCCGTTCCATTTTTGCTGGATGAACGAACGTCTCTCCACATGCTCAGTTCTGAGAGATAAGTGTGTGTGAAAGCCGTACTTCACCTAGCTTGTTGGGAACACAAAGATTCTTTTCAGTTGCAAACTCCACTCCATACATATATATGTGGAGGTGCTAGCTCCAACTCGGTTTTACAGTGAAAACTGCAGGCACTTCAAACCGGCAGTAGGAATCAGACTGAGAAACCAGAGTAAATGTTTTTCCTGCAACCCGTCCTTTGTGCTGGATGAACGAACGTCTCTACACATGCTCAATTGTGAGAGATAATTGTGTGTGAAAGCCATCCTTCAGCTAGCTTGTTGGTAACACAAAGTTTCTTTTCACTTGCAAACACCACTCCGTAGATATATATAGGTAGGTACTAGCTCCAACTCGGTTTTACAGTGAAAACTGCAGGAACTTTAAACCGGCACTAGGAAACACACTTAGAAACCAGAGTAATAGTTTCTCCAGCAAACCGTTCCCTTTGTGCTAGATGAACGAACGTCTCTCCACATGCTCAGTTCTGAGAGATAAGTGTGTGTGAAAGCCGGCATTCACCTAGCTTGTTGGGAACACAAAGTTTCTTTTCAGTTGCAAAATCCACTCCATACATATATATATGTAGAGGTACTAGATCCAACACTGTTTTACAGTGAAAACTGCAGGATATTCAAACCGGCACTATGAAACAGATGAGAATTCAGAGTAAAAGTTTCTCATGCAAACCGTTCCCTTTGTGCTTGATGAACGAACGTCTCTCCACATGCTCAGTTCTGAGATATAAGTGTGTGTGAAAGCCGTCCTTCACCTTGCTTATAGGGAACACATAGTTTCTTTTCACTTGGCAACTCCAATCCATACATATATATGGGGAGGTTCTAGCTCCAACTCGTCTCTACAGTGAAAACTGCAGGAACTTCAAACCGACACTTGGAAACAGACTGAGAAACCAGATTAAAATTTTCTCCTGGAACCCGTTCCTTTTATGCTAAATGAACGAAAGTCTCTCCACATGCTCAGTTCTGAGAGATAAGTGTGTGTGAAAGCCGTCCTTCACCTAGCTTGTTGGGAACACAAAGTTTCTTTTCAGTTGCAAACTCCACTCCAAACATTTATATATGGGGAGGTACTAGCTCTAACTCGGTTTTACAGTGAAAACTGCAGGAACTTCAAACCGGCAGTAGGAAACAGACTGAAAAACCAGAGTAAAAGTTTCTCCTGCAAGCCGTTCCCTTTGTGCTGGATGAACGAACTTCTCTCCACATGCTCAGTTCTGAGAGATAAGTGTGTGTGAAAGCCGTCCTTCACCTAACTTGTTGGGAACACATAGTTTCGTTTCAATTTCCCACTCCACTCCATACATATATATGGGGAGGTACTAGCTCCAACTCGGTTTTACAGTGAAAACTGCAGGAACTTCAAACCGGCACTATGAAACAGACTGAGAAACCAGAGTAAAATTTTTTCCTGCAAACCTTTCCCTTTATACTAGATGAACGAACGTCTCTCCACATGCTCAGTTCTAAGAGATAATTTTGTGTGAAAGCCGTCCTTCACCTAGGTTGTTGGTAACACAAAGTTTCTATTCAGTTGCAAACCCCACTCTGTACATTTATATGGGAGGTACTAGCTCCAACTCGGTTTTACAGTGATAACTGCACGAACTTCAAACCGGCAACAGGAAAAAGACTGAGAAATCAGAGTAAAAGTTTCTAATGCAACCCGTTCCCTTTGTCCTAGATGAACGAACGTCTCTCCACATGCTCATTTCTGAGAGATAAGTGTGTGTGAAACCCGTCCTTCAACTAGCTTGTTGGGAACACATAGATTCTTTTCACTTGCCAAGTCCACTCCATACATATATATGGGGAGGTAATAGCTCCAACTCTCTTTTACTGTGAAAACTACAGGACATTCAAACCGGCACTAGGAAACAGACTGAGAAACCAGAATAAAATTTTCTCCTGCAACCAGTTCCCTTTGTGCTAGATGAACGAAAGTCTCTCCACATGCTCAGTTCTGGGAGATAAGTGTGTGTGAAAGCCGTCCTTCACCTAGATTTTTGGGAACACAAAGTTTCTTTTCAGTTGCAAACTCCACTCCATACATATATATAAGGGGAGGTAATAGCTCCAACTCGGTTTTACAGGGAAAACTGCAGGAACTTCAAACCGTAAGTAGGAAACAGACTGAGAAACCAGAGTAAAAGTTTCTCCTGCAAACCGTTCCCTTTGTGCTGGATGAACGAACGTCTCTCCACATGCTCAGTTCTGAGAGATAAGTGTGTGTGAAAGCCGTCCTTCAAATAGCTTGTTGGGAACACAAAGTTTCTTTTCAGTTGCAAACTCCACTCCATACATATATATGGGTAGGTACTAACTACAAATCGGTTTTACAGTGAAAAGTGCACGAACTTCAAACCGTCAGTAGGAAACAGACTGAGAAACCAGAGTAAAAGTTTCCCCTGTAACCCGTTCCATTTTTGCTGGATGAACGAAAGTCTCTCCACATGCTCAGTTCTGAGAGATAAGTGTGTGTGAAAGCCGTCCTTCAAATAGCTTGTTGGGAACACAAAGTTTCTTTTCAGTTGCAAACTCCACTCCATACATATATATGGGGAGGTACTAACTACAAATCTGTTTTACAGTGAAAACTACACGAACTTCAAACTGTCAGTAGGAAACAGACTGACAAACAAGAGTAAAAGTTTCCCCTGTAACCCGTTCCATTTTTGCTGGATGAACGAACGTCTCTCCACATGCTCAGTTCTGAGAGATAAGTGTGTGTGAAAGCCGTCCTTCACATAGCTTGTTGGGAACACAAAGTTTCTTTTCATTTGCAAACTCCACTCCGTAGATATATATAGGTAGGTACTAGCTCCAACTCGGTTTTACAGTGAAAAGTGCAGTAACTTTAAACCGGCACTAGGAAACACACTTAGAAACCAGAGTAATAGTTTCTCCAGCAAACCGTTCCCTTTGTGATAGATGAACGAAAGTCTCTCCACATGCTCAGTTCTGAGAGATTAGTGTGTGTGAAAGCCGTCATTCACCTAGCTTGTTGGGAACACAAAGTTTCTTTTCAGTTGCAAAATCCACTCCATACATATATATATGGAGAGGTACTAGATCCAACACTGTTTTACAGTGAAAACTGCAGGAAATTCAAACCGGCACTAGGAAACAGACTGAGAAACCAGAGTAAAAGTTTCTCCTGCAACCCTTTCCCTTTCTGCTAGATGAACGAACGTCTCTACAAATGCTCAGTTCTGAGAGATAAGTGTGTGTGAAAGCCGTCCTTCAACTAGCTTGTTGGGAACACATAGTTTCTTTTCAATTGCCAACTCCACTCCATACATATATATGGGGAGGTTCTAGCTCTAACTCGGTTTTACAGTGAAAACTGCAGGAACTTCAAACCGGCAGTAGGAAACAGACTGAGAAACCAGAGTAAAAGTTTCTCCTACAACCCGTTCCCTTTGTGCTGGATGGACGAACTTCTCTCCACATGCTCAGTTCTGAGAGATAAGTGTGTGTGAAAGCCGTCCTTCACCGAGCTTGTTGGGAACACATAGTTTCTGTTCAATTGCCAACTCCATTCCATACATATATATGGGGAGGTTCTAGCTCCAACTCGGTTTTACAGTGAAAACTGCAGGAACTTCAAACCGGCACTAGGAAACAGACAGAAACCAGAGAAAATTTTCTCCTGCAACCCGTTCCCTTTGTGCTAGATGAACGAAAGTCTTTCCACATGCTCAGTTCTGAGGGATAAGTGTGTGTGAAAGCCGTCCTTCACCTAGATTTTTGGGAACACAAAGTTTCTTTTCAGTTGCAAACTCCACTCCATACATATATATAAGGGGAGGTAATAGCTCCAACTCGGTTTTACAGGGAAAACTGCAGGAACTTCAAACCGGCAGTAGGAAACAGACTGAAAAACCAGAGTAAAAGTTTCTCCTGCAAGCCGTTCCCTTTGTGCTGGATGAACGATCTTCTCTCCACATGCTCAGTTCTGAGAGATAAGTGTGTGTGAAAGCCATCCTTCACCTAGCTTGTTGGGAACACATAGTTTCGTTTCAATTGCCCACTCCAATCCATACATATATATGGGGAGGTACTAGCTCCAACTCGGTTTTACAGTGAAAACTGCAGGAACTTCAAACCGGCACTAGGAAACAGACTGAGAAACCAGAGTAAAATTTTTTCCTGCAAACCTTTCCCTTTATACTAGATGAACGAACGTCTCTCCACATGCTCAGTTCTGAGAGATAATTGTGTGTGAAAGCCGTCCTTCACCTAGGTTGTTGGTAACACAAAGTTTCTATTCAGTTGCAAACCCCATTCCGTACATTTTTATGGGAGGTACTAGCTCCAACTCGGTTTTACACTGATAACTGCACGAACTTCAAAACGGCAACAGGAAAAAGACTGAGAAATCAGAGTAAAAGTTTCTAATACAACCCGTTACCTTTGTCCTAGATGAACGAACGTCTCTCCACATGCTCATTTCTGAGAGATAAGTGTGTGTGAAACTCGTCTTTCAACTAGCTTGTTGGGAACACATAGATTCTTTTCACTTGCCAACTCCACTCCATACATATATATGGGGAGGTAATAGCTCCAACTCTCTTTTACAGTGAAAACTACAGGAAATTCAAACCGGCATTAGGAAACAGACTGAGAAACCAGAATAAAATTTTCTCCTGCAACCAGTTCCCTTTGTGCTAGATGAACGAAAGTCTCTCCACATGCTCTGTTCTGGGAGATAATTGTGTGTGAAAGCCGTCCTTCACCTAGATTTTTGGGAACACAAAGTTTCTTTTCAGTTGCAAACTCCACTCCATACATATATATAAGGGGAGGTAATAGCTCCAACTCGGTTTTACAGGGAAAACTGCAGGAACTTCAAACCGTCAGTAGGAAACAGACTGAGAAACCAGAGTAAAAGTTTCTCCTGCAAACCGTTCCCTTTGTGCTGGATGAATGAACGTCTCTCCACATGCTCAGTTCTGAGAGATAAGTGTGTGTGAAAGCCGTCCTTCCAATAACTTGTTGGGAACACAAAGTTTCTTTTCAGTTGCAAACTCCACTCCATACATATATATGGGGAGGTACTAACTACAAATCAGTTTTACAGTGAAAACTGCACGAAATTCAAACCGTCAGTAGGAAACAGACTGAGAAACCAGAGTAAAATTTTCCCCTGTAACACGTTCCATTTTTGCTGGATGAACGAACGTCTCTCCACATGCTCAGTTCTGAGAGATAAGTGTGTGTGAAAGCCGTCCTTCAAATATCTTGTTGGGAACACAAAGTTTCTTTTCAGTTGCAAACTCCACTCCATACATATATATGGGGAGGTACTAACTACAAATCTGTTTTACAGTGAAAACTGCACGAACTTCAAACCGTCAGTAGGAAACAGACTGAGAAACAAGAGTAAAAGTTTCCCCTGTAACCCGTTCCATTTTTGCTGGATGAACGAACGTCTCTCCACATGCTCAGTTCTGAGAGATAAGTGTGTGTGAAAGCCGTCCTTCACCTAGCTTGTTGGGAACACAAAGTCTCTTTTCACTTGCAAAATCCACTCCGTCGATATATATAGGTAGGTACTAGCTCCAACTCGGTTTTACAGTGAATACTGCAGGAACTTTAACCCGGCACTAGGAAACACACTTGGAAACCAGAGTAATAGTTTCTCCAGCAAACCGTTCCATTTGTGCTAGATGAACGAAAGTCTCTCCACATGCTCAGTTTTGAGAGATTAGTGTGAATGAAAGCCGTCATTCACCTAGCTTGTTGGGAAAACAAAGTTTCTTTTCAGTTGCAAAATCCACTCCATACATATATATATGAGAGGTACAAGATCCAACACTGTTTTACAGTGAAAACTGCAGGAAATTCAAACCGGCACTAGGAAACAGACTGAGAAGCCAGAGTAAAAGTTTCTCCTGCAACCCTTTCCCTTTCTGCTAGATGAACGAACGTCTCTACAAATGCTCAGTTCTGAGAGATAAGTGTGTGTGAAAGCCGTCCTTCACCTAGCTTGTTGGGAACACATAGTTTCTTTTCAATTGCCAACTCCACTCCATACATATATATGGGGAGGTTCTAGCTCTAACTCGGTTTTACAGTGAAAACTGCAGGAACTTCAAACCGGCAGTAGGAAACAGACTGAGAAACCAGAGTAAAAGTTTCTCCTACAACCCGTTCCCTTTGTGCTGGATGGACGAAATTCTCTCCACATGCTCAGTTCTGAGGGATAAGTGTGTGTGAAAGCCGTCCTTCACCTAGATTTTTGGGAACACAAAGTTTCTTTTCAGTTGCAAACTCCACTCCGTACATATATATAAGGGGAGGTAATAGATCCAACTCAGTTTTACAGGGAAAACTGCAGGAACTACAAACCGTCAGTAGGAAACAGACTGAGAAACCAGAGTAAAATTTCTCCTACAACCCGTTCCCTTTGTGCTGGATGGAAGAACTTCTCTCCACATGCTCAGTTCTGAGAGATAAGTGTGTGTGAAAGCCGTCCTTCACCTTACTTGTTGGGAACACATAGTTTCTTTTCAATTGCCAACTCCATTCCATACATATATATGGGGAGGTTCTATCTCCAACTCGGTTTTACAGTGAAAACTGCAGGAACTTCAAACCGGTACTAGGAAACAGAGAGAAACCAGAGAAAATTTTCTCCTGCAACCCTTTCCCTTTGTGCAAGATGAACGAACGTCTCTCCACATGCTCAGTTCTGAGGGATAATTGTGTGTGAAAGCCGTCCTTCACCTAGATTTTTGGGAACACAAAGTTTCTTTTCAGTTGCAAACTCCACTCCATACATATATATAAGGGGAGGTAATAGCTCCAACTCGGTTTTACAGGGAAAACTGCAGGAACTTCAAACCGTCAGTAGGAAACAGACTGAGAAACCAGAGTAAAAGTTTCTCCTGCAAACCGTTCCATTTGTGCTGGATGAACGAACGTCTCTCCACATGCTCAGTTCTGAGTGATATGTGTGTGTGAAAGCCGTCCTTCAAATAGCTTGTTGGGAACACAAAGTTTCTTTTCAGTTGCAAACTCCACTCCATACATATATATGGGGAGGTACTAACTACAAATCGGTTTTACAGTGAAAACTGCACGAACTTCAAACCGTCAGTAGGAAACAGACTGAGAAACCAGAGTAAAAGTTTCCCCTGTAAACCGTTCCATTTTTGCTGGATGAACGAACGTCTCTCCACATGCTCAGTTCTGAGAGATAAGTGTGTGTGAAAGCCGTCCTTCAAATAGCTTGTTGGGAACACAAAGTTTCTTTTCAGTTGCAAACTCCACTCCATACATATACATGGGGAGGTACTAACTACAAATCGGTTTTACAGTGAAAACTGCACGAGCTTCAAACCGTCAGTAGGAAACAGACTGAGAAACAAGAGTAAAAGTTTCCCCTGTAACCCGTTCCATTTTTTCTGGATGAACGAACGTCTCTCCACATGCTCAGTTCTGAGAGATAAGTGAGTGTTAAAGCCGTCCTTCACCTAGCTTTTTGGGAACACAAAGTTTCTTTTCACTTGCAAACTCCACTCCGTAGATATATATAGGTAGGTACTAGCTCCAACTCGGTTTTACAGTGAAAACTGCAGGAACTTTAAACCGGCACTAGGAAACACACTTAGAATCCAGAGTAATAGTTTCTCCAGCAAACCGTTCCCTTTGTGCTAGATGCACGAAAGTCTCTCCACATGCTCAGTTCTGAGAGATTAGTGTGTGTGAAAGCCGTCATTCACCTAGCTTGTTGGGAACACAAAGTTTCTTTTCAGTTGCAAAATCCACTCCATACATATATATATGGAGAGGTACTAGATCCAACACTTTTTTACAGGGAAACCTGCAGGATATTCAAACCGGCACTAGGAAACAGACTGAGAAACCAGAGTAAAAGTTTCCCCTGCAACCCTTTCCCTTTCTGCTAGATGAACAAACGTCTCTACAAATGCTCAGTTCTGAGAGATAAGTGTGTGTGAAAGCCGTCCTTCACCTAGCTTGTTGGGAACACATAGTTTCTTTTCAATTGCCAACTCCACTCCATACATATATATTGGGACGTACTAGCTCTAAATCAGTTTTACAGTGAAAACTGCAGGAACTTCAAACCGGCAGTAGGAAACAGACTGAGAAACCAGAGTAAAAGTTTCTCCTACAACCCGTTCCCTTTGTGCTGGATGGACGAAATTCTCTCCACATGCTCAGTTCTGAGAGATAAGTGTGTGTGAAAGCCGACCTTCAAATAGCTTGTTGGGAACACAGTTTCTTTTCAGTTGCAAACTCCACTCCATATATATATATATGGGGAGGTACAAGCTCCAACTCGGTTTTACAGTGAAAACTGCAGGAACTTCAAACCGGCACTAGGAAACAGACAGAAACCAGAGAAAATTTTCTCCTGCAACCCGTTCCCTTTGTGCTAGATGAACGAACGTCTCTCCACATGCTCAGTTCTGAGGGATAAGTGTGTGTGAAAACCGTCCTTCACCTAGTTTGTAGGGAACACAAAGTTTCTTTTCAGTTGCAAACTCCACTCCATACATATACATGGGGAGGTGCTAGCTCCAACTCGGCTTTACAGTGAAAACTGCAGGAACTTCAAACCGGCACTTGGAAACAGACTGAGAAACCAGATTAAAATTTTCTCCTGTAACCCGTTCCTTTTGTGCTAGATGAACGAACGTCTCTCCACATGCTCAGTTCTGAGAGATAAGTGTGTGTGAATGCCGTCCTTCACCTAGCTTGTTGGGAACACAAAGTTTCTTTTCAGTTGCAAACTAAACTCCATACATATATATGGGGAGGTGCTAGCTCCAACTCGGTTTTACAGTGAAAACTGCAGGAACTTCAAACCGGCAGTAGGAAACAGACTGAGAAACCAGAGTAAAAGTTTCTCCTGCAACCCGTTCCCTTTCTGCTGGATGAAAGAACGTCTCTCCACATGCTCAGTTCTGAGAGATAATTGTGTGTGAAAGCCGTCCTTCACCTAGCTTGTTGGGAACACAAAGTTTCTTTTCATTTGCAAACTCCACTCCAAACATTTATATATGGGGAGGTACTAGCTCCAACTCGGTTTTACAGTGAAAACTGCAGGAACTTCAAACCGGCAGTAGGAAACAGACTGAAAAACCAGAGTAAAATTTTCTCCTGCAAGCCGTTCCCTTTGTACTGGATGAACGAACTTCTCTCCACATGCTCAGTTCTGAGAGATAAGTGTGTGTGAAAGCCGTCCTTCACCTAGCTTGTTGGGAACACATAGTTTCATTTCAATTGCCAACTCCACTCCATACATATATATGGGGAGGTACTAGCTCCAACTCGGTTTTACAGTGAAAACTGCAGGAACTTCAAACCGGCACTATGAAACAGACTGAGAAACCAGAGTAAAATTTTTTCCTGCAAACTTTTCCCTTTATGCTAGATGAACGAACGTCTCTCCACATGCTCAGTTCTGAGAGATAATTGTGTGTGAAAGCCGTCCTTCACCTAGGTTGTTGGTAACACAAAGTTTCTATTCAGTTGCAAACCCCACTCCGTACATTTATATGGGTGGTACTAGCTCCAACTCGGTTTTAGAGTGAAAACTGCAGGAACTTCAAACCGGCACAAGGAAACAGATTGAGAATCCAGAGTAAAAGTTTCTCCTGCAACCCGTTCCCTTTGTGCTAGATGAACGAATGTTTCTCCTCATGCTCAGTTCTGAGAGATAAGTGTGTGTGAAAGCCGACCTTCACCTAGCTTGTTGGGAACACAAAGTTTCTTTTCAGTTTCAAACTCCACTCCATATAAATATATATGGGTAGGTACTAGCTCCAACTCTCTTTTACAGTGAAAACTACAGGAACTTCAAACCGGCACTAGGAAACAGACTGAGAAACCAGAATAAAATTTTCTCCTGCAACAAGTTCCCTTTGTGCTAGATGAACGAACGTCTCTCCACATGATAAGTTCTGAGGGATAAGTGTGTGTGAAAGCCGTCCTTCAACTAGCTTGTTGGGAACACAAAGTTTCTTTTCAGTTGCAAACTCCACTCCATACATATATATGGGGAGGTACTAACTACAAATCGGTTTTACAGTGAAAACTGCACGAACTTCAAACCGTCAGTAGGAAACAGACTGAGAAACCAGAGTAAAAGTTTCCCCTGTAAACCGTTCCATTTTTGCTGGATGAACGAACGTCTCTCCACATGCTCAGTTCTGAGAGATAAGTGTGTGTGAAAGCCGTCCTTCAAATAGCTTGTTGGGAACACAAAGTTTCTTTTCAGTTGCAAACTCCACTCCATACATATACATGGGGAGGTACTAACTACAAATCGGTTTTACAGTGAAAACTGCACGAGCTTAAAACCGTCAGTAGGAAACAGACTGAGAAACAAGAGTAAAAGTTTCACCTGTAACCCGTTCCATTTTTTCTGGATGAACGAACGTCTCTCCACATGCTCAGTTCTGAGAGATAAGTGAGTGTTAAAGCCGTCCTTCACCTAGCTTTTTGGGAACACAAAGTTTCTTTTCACTTGCAAACTCCACTCCGTAGATATATATAGGTAGGTACTAGCTCCAACTCGGTTTTACAGTGAAAACTGCAGGAACTTTAAACCGGCACTAGGAAACACACTTAGAATCCAGAGTAATAGTTTCTCCAGCAAACCGTTCCCTTTGTGCTAGATGCACGAAAGTCTCTCCACATGCTCAGTTCTGAGAGATTAGTGTGTGTGAAAGCCGTCATTCACCTAGCTTGTTGGGAACACAAAGTTTCTTTTCAGTTGCAAAATCCACTCTATACATATATATATGGAGAGGTACTAGATCCAACACTTTTTTACAGGGAAACCTGCAGGAAATTCAAACCGGCACTAGGAAACAGACTGAGAAACTAGAGTAAAAGTTTCTCCTGCAACCCTTTCCCTTTCTGCTAGATGAACAAACGTCTCTACAAATGCTCAGTTCTGAGAGATAAGTGTGTGTGAAAGCCGTCCTTCACCTAGCTTGTTGGGAACACATAGTTTCTTTTCAATTGCCAACTCCACTCCATACATATATATTGGGACGTACTAGCTCTAAATCAGTTTTACAGTGAAAACTGCAGGAACTTCAAACCGGCAGTAGGAAACAGACTGAGAAACCAGAGTAAAAGTTTCTCCTACAACCCGTTCCCTTTGTGCTGGATGGACGAAATTCTCTCCACATGCTCAGTTCTGAGAGATAAGTGTGTGTGAAAGCCGACCTTCAAATAGCTTGTTGGGAACACAGTTTCTTTTCAGTTGCAAACTCCACTCCATATATATATATATGGGGAGGTACAAGCTCCAACTCGGTTTTACAGTGTAAATTGCAGGAACTTCAAACCGGCACTAGGAAACAGACAGAAACCAGAGAAAATTTTCTCCTGCAACCCGTTCCCTTTGTGCTAGATGAACGAACGTCTCTCCACATGCTCAGTTCTGAGGGATAAGTGTGTGTGAAAACCGTCCTTCACCTAGTTTGTAGGGAACACAAAGTTTCTTTTCAGTTGCAAACTCCACTCCATACATATACATGGGGAGGTGCTAGCTCCAACTCGGCTTTACAGTGAAAACTGCAGGAACTTCAAACCGGCACTTGGAAACAGACTGAGAAACCAGATTAAAATTTTCTCCTGTAACCCGTTCCTTTTGTGCTAGATGAACGAACGTCTCTCCACATGCTCAGTTCTGAGAGATAAGTGTGTGTGAATGCCGTCCTTCACCTAGCTTGTTGGGAACACAAAGTTTCTTTTCAGTTGCAAACTAAACTCCATACATATATATGGGGAGGTGCTAGCTCCAACTCGGTTTTACAGTGAAAACTGCAGGAACTTCAAACCGGCAGTAGGAAACAGACTGAGAAACCAGAGTAAAAGTTTCTCCTGCAACCCGTTCCCTTTCTGCTGGATGAAAGAACGTCTCTCCACATGCTCAGTTCTGAGAGATAATTGTGTGTGAAAGCCGTCCTTCACCTAGCTTGTTGGGAACACAAAGTTTCTTTTCATTTGCAAACTCCACTCCAAACATTTATATATGGGGAGGTACTAGCTCCAACTCGGTTTTACAGTGAAAACTGCAGGAACTTCAAACCGGCAGTAGGAAACAGACTGAAAAACCAGAGTAAAATTTTCTCCTGCAAGCCGTTCCCTTTGTACTGGATGAACGAACTTCTCTCCACATGCTCAGTTCTGAGAGATAAGTGTGTGTGAAAGCCGTCCTTCACCTAGCTTGTTGGGAACACATAGTTTCATTTCAATTGCCAACTCCACTCCATACATATATATGGGGAGGTACTAGCTCCAACTCGGTTTTACAGTGAAAACTGCAGGAACTTCAAACCGGCACTATGAAACAGACTGAGAAACCAGAGTAAAATTTTTTCCTGCAAACTTTTCCCTTTATGCTAGATGAACGAACGTCTCTCCACATGCTCAGTTCTGAGAGATAATTGTGTGTGAAAGCCGTCCTTCACCTAGGTTGTTGGTAACACAAAGTTTCTATTCAGTTGCAAACCCCACTCCGTACATTTATATGGGTGGTACTAGCTCCAACTCGGTTTTAGAGTGAAAACTGCAGGAACTTCAAACCGGCACAAGGAAACAGATTGAGAATCCAGAGTAAAAGTTTCTCCTGCAACCCGTTCCCTTTGTGCTAGATGAACGAATGTTTCTCCTCATGCTCAGTTCTGAGAGATAAGTGTGTGTGAAAGCCGACCTTCACCTAGCTTGTTGGGAACACAAAGTTCCTTTTCAGTTTCAAACTCCACTCCATATAAATATATATGGGTAGGTACTAGCTCCAACTCTCTTTTACAGTGAAAACTACAGGAACTTCAAACCGGCACTAGGAAACAGACTGAGAAACCAGAATAAAATTTTCTCCTGCAACAAGTTCCCTTTGTGCTAGATGAACGAACGTCTCTCCACATGATAAGTTCTGAGGGATAAGTGTGTGTGAAAGCCGTCCTTCAACTAGCTTGTTGGGAACACAAAGTTTCTTTTCAGTTGCAAACTCCACTCCATACATATATATGGGGAGGTTCTATCTCCAACACCGTTTTACAGTGAAAACTGCAGGAACTTCAAACCGGCACTAGGAAACAGGCAGAAACCAGAGAAAATTTTCTCCTGCAACCCTTTCCATTTTTGCTAGATGAACGAACGTCTCTCCACATGCTAAGATCTGAGGGATAAGTGTGTGTGAAAGCCGTCCTTCACCTAGATTGTTGGGAACACAAAGTTTCTTTTCAGTTGCAAACTCCACTCCATACATATATATGGGGAGGTGCTAGCACCAACTCGGCTTTACAGTGAAAACTGCAGGAACTTCAAACCGGCACTAGGAAACAGACTGAGAATCCAGAGAAATAGTTTCTCCTGCAACCCGTTCCCTTTTTGCTAGATGAACGAATGTCTCTCCACATGCTCAGTTCAGAGACATAATTGTGTGTGAACGCCGTTCTTCACCTAGCTTGTTGGGAACACAAAGTTTCTTTTCAGTTGCAAACTCCAATCCATACATATATATGGGGAAGTGCTAGCTCCAACTCTGTTTTACAGTGAAAACTGCAGGAACTTCAAACCGGTACTAGGAAACACACTGAGAAACCAGAGTAAAAGTTTTTCCTGCAACCCGTCCTTTGTGCTGGATGAATGAACGTCTCTCCACATGCTCAGTTCTGAGAGATAATTGTGTGTGAAAGCCATCCTTCAGCTAGCTTGTTGGGAACACAAAGTTTCTTTTCAGTTGCAAAATCCACTCCATATATATATATATGGGGAGGTACTAGATCCAACACGGTTTTACAGTGAAAACTGCAGGAAATTCAAAACGGCACTAGGAAACAGACTGAGAAACCAGAGTAAAAGTTTCCCCTGCAATCCTTTCCCTTTCTGCTAGATGAACTAACGTCTCTACAAATGCTCATTTCTGAGAGATAAGTGTGTGTGAAAGCCGTACTTCACCTAGCTTGTTGGGAACACAAAGTTTCTTTTCAGTTGCAAACTCCATTCCATACATATATATGGGGAGGTACTAGATTCCAACTCAGTTTTACAGTGAAAACTGCACGAATTTCAAAACGGCAATAGGAAACAGAGTGAGAATTCAGAGTAAAAGTTTCTCCTGCAAACCGTTCCCTTTGTGCTTGATGAACGAACGTCTCTCCACATGCTCAGTTCTGAGATATAAGTGTGTGTGAAAGCCGTCCTTCAACTAGCTTATTGGAAACACATAGTTTCTTTTCACTTGCCAACTCCAATCCATACATATATATGGGGTGGCACTAGCTCCAACTCGGTTTTACAGTGAAAACTACAGAAACTTCAAACCGGCACTAGGAAACAGACTGAGAAACCAGAGTAAAATTTTCTCCTGCAACCCGATCCATTTGTGCTAGATGAACGAACGTTTCTGCACATGCTCAGTTCTGAGAGATATGTGTGTGTGAAAGCCGTCCTTCCCCTAGCTTTTTGGGAACACAAAGTTTCTTTTCAGTTGCAAACTCCACTCCATACATATATATGGGGAGGTGCTAGCTCCAACTCTGCTTTACAGTGAAAACTGCAGGAACTTCAAACCGGCACTAGGAAACAGACTGAGAAACCAGATTAAAATTTTTTCCTGCAACTCGTTCCTTTTGTGCTAGATGAACGAAAGTCTCTCCACATGCTCAGTTCTGTGAGATAATTGTGTGTGAAAGCCGTCCTTCACCTAGCTTGTTGGGAACACAAAGTTTCTTTTCAGTTGCAAACTCCAGTCCATACATATATATGGGGAGGTGCTAGCTCCAACTCCGTTTTACAGTGAAAACTGCAGGAACTTCAAACCGGCAGTAGGAAACAGACTGAGAAACCAGAGTAAAAGTTTCTCCTGCAAACCATTCCCTTTGTGCTGGATGAAAGAACGTCTCTCCACATGCTCAGGTCTGAGAGATAATTGTGTGTGAAAGCCGTCCTTCACCTAGCTTGCTGGGAACACAAAGTTTCTTTCAGTTGCAAACTCCACTCCAAACATTTATATATGGGGAGGTACTAGCTCTAACTCGGTTTTACAGTGAAAACTGCAGGAACTTCAAACCGGCAGTAGGTAACAGACAGAGAAACCAGAGTAAAATTTCTCCTGCAACCCGTTCCCTTTGTGCTGGATGAAAGAACGTCTCTCCACATGCTCAGTTTTGAGAGATAATTGTGTGTGAAAGCCGTCCTTCACCTAGCTTGTTGGGAACACAAAGTTTCTTTTCATTTGCAAACTCCACTCCAAACATTTATATATGGGGAGGTACTAGCACCAACTCGGTTTTACTGTGAAAACTGCAGGAACTTCAATCCGGCAGTAGGAAACAGACTGAAAAACCAGAGTAAAAGTTTCTCCTGCAAGCCGATCCCTTTGTGCTGGATGAACGAACTTCTCTCCACATGCTCAGTTGTGAGAGATATGTGTGTGTGAAAGCCGTCCTTCACCTAGCTTGTTGGGAACACATAGTTTCGTTTCAATTGCCAACTCCACTCCATACATATATATGGGGAGGTACTAGCTCCAACTCGGTTTTACAGTGAAAACTGCAGGAACTTCAAACCGGCACTATGAAACAGACTGAGAAACCAGAGTAAAATTTTTTCCTGCAAACCTTTCCCTTTATGCTAGATGAACGAACGTCTCTCCACATGCTCAGTTCAGAGAGATAATTGTGTGTGAAAGCCGTCCTTCACCTAGGTTGTTGGTAACACAAAGTTTCTATTAAGTTGCAAACCCCACTCCGTATATTTATATGGGAGGTATTAGCTCCAACTCGGTTTTAGAGTGAAAACTGCAGGAACTTCAAACCGGCACTAGGAAACAGATTGAGAAACCAGAGTAAAAGTTTCTCCTGCAACCCGTTCCCTTTGTGCTAGATGAACGAATGTTTCTCCTCATGCTCAGTTCTGAGAGATAAGTGTGTGTGAAAGCCGTTCTTCACCTAGCTTGTTGGGAACACAAAGTTTCTTTTCAGTTGCAAACTCCACTCCATATATATATATATGGGGAGGTACTAGATCCAACTCGGTTTTACAGTGAAAACTGCATGAAATTCAAACCGGCAGTAGGAAACAGACTGAGAAACCAGAGTAAAAGTTTCTCCTGCAACCCGTTCCATTTTTGCTAGATGAACGAACGTCTTTCCACATGCTAAGTTCTGAGGGATAAGTGTGTGTGAAAGCCGTACTTCACCTAGCTTGTTGGAAACACAAGGTTTCTTTTCAGTTGCAAACTCCACTCCATACATATATATGGGAAGGTGCTAGCTCCAACTCGGCTTTACAATGAAAACTGCAGGAACTTCAAACCGGCACTAGGAAACAGACTGAGAAACAAGATTAAAATTTTCTCCTGCAACCCGTTCCCTTTGTGCAAGATGAACGAATGTCTCTCCACATGCTCAGTTCTGAGACATAAGTGTGTGTGAAAGCCGTACTTCACCTAGCTTGTTGGGAACACAAAGTTTCTTTTCAGTTGCAAACTCCAATCCATACATATATATTGGGAAGTGCTAGCTCCAACTCGGTTTTACAGTGAAAACTGCAGGAACTTCAAACCGGCACTAGGAAACAGACTGAGAAACCAGAGTAAAAGTTTTTCCTGTAACCCGTCCTTTGTGCTGGATGAATGAACGTCTCTCCACATGCTCAGTTCTGAGAGATAATTGTGTGTGAAAGCCATCCTTCAGCTAGCTTGTTGGGAACACAAAGTTTCTTTTCACTTGCAAACTCCACTCCGTAGATATATATAGGTAGGTACTAGCTCCTATTCGGTTTTACAGTGAAAACTGCAGGAACTTTAAACCGGCACTAGGAAACATACTTAGAAACCAGAGAAATAGTTTCTCCAGCAAACCGTTCCCTTTGTGCTAGATGAACGAACGTCTCTCCACATGCTCAGTTCTGACAGATAAGTGTGTGTGAAAGCCGTCATTCACCTAGCTTGTTGGGAACACAAAGTTTCTTTTCAGTTGCAAAATCCACTCCATACATATATATATGGGGAGGTACTAGATCCAACACGGTTTTACAGTGAAAACTGCAGGAAATTCAAACCGGCACTAGGAAACAGACTGAGAAACCAGAGTAAAAGTTTCCCCTGCAAACCTTTCCCTTTCTGCTGGATGAACGAACGTCTCTACAAATGCTCATTTCTGAGAGATAAGTGTGTGTGAAAGCCGTCCTTCACCTAGCTTGTTGGGAACACAAAGTTTCTTTTCAGTTGCAAACTCCATTCCATACATATATATGGGGAGGTACTAGATTCCAACTCACTTTTACAGTGAAAACTACACGAATTTCAAAACGGCAATAGGAAACAGAGTGAGAATTCAGAGTAAAAGTTTCTCCTGCAAACAGTTCCCTTTGTGCTTGATGAACGAACGTCTCTCCACATGCTCAGTTCTGAGATATAAGTGTGTGTGAAAGCCGTCCTTCACCTAGCTATTTGGGAACACAAAGTTTCTTTTCAGTTGCAAACTCCACTCCATACATATATATGGGGAGGTGCTAGCTCCAACTCGGCTTTACAGTGAAAACTGCAGGAACTTCAAACCGGCACTAGGAAACAGACTGAGAAACCAGATTAAAATTTTTTCCTGCAACCCGTTCTTTTTGTGCTAGATGAACGAAAGTCTCTCCACATGCTCAGTTCTGAGAGATAAGTGTGTGTGAAAGCCGTCCTTCACCTAGCTTGTTGGGAACACAAAGTTTCTTTTCAGTTGCAAACTCCACTCCATACATATATATAGGGAGGTGCTAGCTCGAACTCGGTTTTACAGTGAAAACTGCAGGAACTTCAAACCGGCAGTAGGAAACAGACTGAGAAACCAGAGTAAAAGTTTCTCCTGCAACCCGTTCCCTTTGTGCTGCATGAAAGAACGTCTCTCCACATGCTCAGTTCTGAGAGATAATTGTGTGTGAAAGCCGTCCTTCACCTAGATTGCTGGGAACACAAAGTTTCTTTTCAGTTGCAAACTCCACTCCAAACATTTATATATGGGGAGGTACTAGCTCTAACTCGGTTTTACAGTGAAAACTGCAGGAACTTCAAACCGGCAGTAGGTAAGATACAGAGAAACCAGAGTAAAAGTATCTCCTGCAACCCGTTCCCTTTGTGCTGGATGAACGAACTTCTCTCCACATGCTCAGTTCTGAGAGATAAGTGTGTGTGAAAGCCGTCCTTCACCTACCTTGTTGGGAACACATAGTTTCGTTTCAATTGCCAACTCCAATCCATACATATATATGGGGAGGTACTAGCTCCAACTCTCTTTTACAGTGAAAACTGCAGGAACTTCAAACCGTCAGTAGGAAACAGACTGAGAAACCAGAGTAAAAGTTTCTCCTGCAAACCGTTCCCTTTGTGCTGGATGAAAGAACGTCTCTCCACATGCTCAGTTCTGAGAGATAAGTGTGTGTGAAAGCCGTCCTTCAAATAGCTTGTTGGGAACACAAAGTTTCTTTTCAGTTGCAAACTCCACTCCATACATATATATGGGGAGGTACTAACTACAAATCGGTTTTACAGTGAAAACTGCACGAAATTCAAACCGACAGTAGGAAACAGTCTGAGAAACCAGAGTAAAAGTTTCCCCTGTAACCCGTTCCATTTTTGCTGGATGAACGAACATCTCTCCACATGCTCAGTTCTGAGAGATAAGTGTGTGTGAAAGGCGTCCTTCACCTAGCTTGTTGGGAACACAAAGATTCTTTTCAGTTGCAAACTCCAGTCCATACATATATATGTGGAGGTGCTATCTACAAATCGGTTTTACAGTGAAAACTGCAGGAACTTCAAACCGGCAGTCGGAAACAGACTGAGAAACCAGAGTAAAAGTTTCTCCTGCAACCCGTTCCCTTTGTGCTGCATGAAAGAACGTCTCTCCACATGCTCAATTCTGAGAGATAATTGTGTGTGAAAGCCGTCCTTCACCTAGATTGCTGGGAACACAAAGTTTCTTTTCAGTTGCAAACTCCACTCCAAACATTTATATATGGGGAGGTACTAGCTCTAACTCGGTTTTACAGTGAAAACTGCAGGAACTTCAAACCGGCAGTAGGTAAGAGACAGAGAAACCAGAGTAAAAGTATCTCCTGCCACCCGTTCCCTTTGTGCTGGATGAAAGAACTTCTCTCCACATGCTCAGTTCTGAGAGATAAGTGTGTGTGAATGCCGTCCTTCACCTAACTTGTTGGGAACACATAGTTTCGTTTCAATTGCCAACTCCAATCCATACATATATATGGGGAGGTACTAGCTCCAACTCTCTTTTACAGTGAAAACTACAGGAAATTCAAACCGGCACTAGGAAACAGACTGAGAAACCAGAATAAAATTTTCTCCTGCAACCAGTTCCCTTTGTGCTAGATGAACGAAAGTCTCTCCACATGCTCAGTTCTGGGAGATAATTGTGTGTGAAAGCCGTCCTTCACCTAGATTTTTGGGAACACAAATTTTCTTTTCAGTTGCAAACTCCACTCCATACATATATATAAGGGGAGGTGCTAGATCCAACTCGGATTTACAGTGAAAACTGCAGGAACTTCAAACCGGCACTAGGAAACAGACTGAGAAACCAGAGTAAAATTTTTTCCTGCAACCCTTTCAATTTATGCTAGATGAACGAACGTCTCTCCACATTCTCAGTTCTGAGAGTTTAGTGTGTGTGAAAGCCGTCCTTCACCTAGCTTGTTGGGAACACAAAGTTTATTTTCAGTTGCAAACTCCAATCCATACATATATATATGGGGATGTACAAGATCCAACTCGGTTTTACAGTGAAACCTGCAGGAAGTTCAAACCGGCACTAGGAAACAGACTGAGAAACCAGAGTAAAAGTTTCTCCTGCAAACCGTTCCCTTTGTGCTAGATGAACGAAAATCTCACCAAATGCTCAGTTCTGAGAGATATGTGTGTGTGAAAGTCGTCCTTCACCTAGCTTGTTGGGAACACAAATTTTCTTTTCAGTTGCAAACTCCAGTCCATATATATACATGGGTAGGTGCTAGCTATAACTCGGTTTTACAGTGAAAACTGCAGGAAATTCAAACAGGCAGTAGGAAACAGACTGAGAAACCAGAGTAAAAGTTTCTCCTGCAACCCGTTCCCTTTTTGCTGGATGAACGAACGTCTCTCCACATGCTAAGTTCTGAGAGGTAATTGTGTGTGAAAGACGTCCTTCAATTATTTGTTGGGAACACAAAGTTTCTTTTCAGTTGCAAACTCCACTCCATATGTATATATGGGGAGGTACTAGCTCCAACTCGGTTTTACATTGAAAACTGCAGGAACTTCAAACCGGCAATAGGAAACAGACTGAGAAACCAGAGCAATAGTTTCTCCTGCAACCCGTTCCTTTGTGCTATATGAACGAACGTCTCTACAAATGCTAATTTCTGAGAGATAATTGTGTGTGAAAGCCGACTTCAACTAGCTTGTTGGGAACACATAGTTTCTTTTCAGTTGCAAAATCCACTCCATATATATATATATATGGGGAGGTACTAGATCCAACACGGTTTTACAGTGAAAACTGCAGGAACTTCAAACCGGCACTAGGAAACAGACTGAGAAACCAGAGTAAAAGTTTCTCCTGCAACCATTTCCCTTTGTGCTACATGAAAGAACGTCTCTACAAATGCTCAGTTCTGAGAGATAAATGTGTTTGAAAGCCGTCCTTCACCTAGCTTGTTGGGAACACAAAGTATCTTTTCAGTTGCAAACTCCACTCCATACATTTATATGGGTAGGTACTAGAATCCAACTCAGTTTTACAGGGAAAACTGCACGAATTTCAAACCGGCAATAGGAAACAGAGTGAGAATTCAGAGTAAAAGTTTCTCCTGCAAACCGTTCCCTTTGAACTAGATGGACGAAAGTCTCCCCACATGCTCAGTTCTGAGATATAAGTGTGTGTGAAAGCCGTAATTCACCTAGCTTATTGGGAACACATAGTTTCTTTTCACTTGCCAACACCAATCCATACATATATATGGGGAGGTACAAGCTCCAACTCGGTTTTACACTGAAAACTACAGGAACTTCAAACCGGCACTAGGAAACAGACTGAGAAAACAGTGTAATAGTTTCCCTGCTACCCGTTCCCTTTGTGCTAGATGAACGAACGTCTCTGAACATGCTCAGTTCTGAGACATAAGTGTGTGTGAAACCCGGCTTCACCTAGATTGTTTGGAACACATAGATTCTTTTCAGTTGCAATATCCATTCTATACATATATATGGGGAAGTACTAGCTCCAACTGGGTTTTACAGTGAAAACTGCAGGAACTTCCAACCGGCACTAGGAAACAGACTGAGAAACCAGAGTAGAAGTTTCTCCTGCAACAGTTTCCTTTTGTGGTGGATGAACGAATGTCTCTCCACATGTTCAGTTCTGAGAGATCAGTGTGTGTGAAAGCCGTCCTTCACCTAGCTTGTTGGGAACACAAAGTTTCTTTTAAGTTGCAAACTCCTCTCCATACATATATATATGGGGAGGTACTAGTTCCAACACGGTTTTACAGTGAAAACTACAGGAAATTAAAACCGGCACTAGGAAGCAGACTGAGAAACCAGAGTAAAAGTTTCTCCTGCAACCCGTTCCCATTGTGCTAGATGAACGAACGTCTCTACAAATGCTCAGTTCTGAGAGATAAGTGTGTGTGAAAGCCTTCCTTCAACTAGCTTGTTGGGAACACATAGTTTCTTTTCAATTGCCAACTCCACTCCATACATATATATGGGGAGGTACTAGCTCCAACTCGGTTTTACTGTGAAAACTGCAGGAACTTCAAACCGGCACTAGGAAACAGACTGAGAAACCAGAGTAAAATTTTCTCCTGCAACCCTTTCCCTTTGTGCTAGATGAACGAACGTCTCTCCACGAGCTCAGTTCTGAGAGATAAGTGTGTGTGAAAGCCGTCCTTCACCTAGCTTGTTGGGAACACAAAGTTTCTTTTCAGTTGCAAACACCTCTCCATACATATATATGGGGAAGTGCTAGCTCCAACTCGGTTTTACAGTGAAAACTGCAGGAACTTCATACCGGCACTAGGAAACAGACTGAGAAACCAGAGTAAAATATTCTCCTGCAAACGTTTCCCTTTGTGCTAGATGAACGAACGTCTCTCCACATGCTCAGTTCTGAGACATAAGTGTGTGTGAAAGCCGGCTTCAACTAGCTTGTTTGGAACACATAGATTCTTTTCACTTGCAATATCCATTCTATACATATATATGGGGAAGTACTAGCTCCAACTGGGTTTTACAGTGAAAACTGCAGGAACTTCAAACCGGCAGTAGGAAACAGACTGAGAAACCAGAGTAAAAGTTTCTACTGCAACCTGTTCCCTTTGTGCTGGATGAAAGAACGTCTCTCCACATGCTCAGTTCTGAGAGATAAGTGTGTGTGAAAGCCGGCCTTCACCTAGCTTGTTGGGAACACATAGGTTCTTTTCAATTGCCAACACCACTCCATACATATATATGGGTAGGTACTAGCTCCAACTCGGTTTTACAGTGAAAACAGCAGGAACTTCAAACCGGCACTAGGAAACTGTCAGAGAAACCAGAGTAAAAATTTCTCCTGTAACACTTTCCCTTTGTGCTAGATGAAAGAACGTCTCTCCACATGTTCAGATCTGAGAGATAAATGTGTGTGAAAGCCGTCCTTCACCTAGCTTGTTGGGAACACAAAGTTTCTTTTCAGTTGCAAACTCCACTCCATACATATATATGGAGAGGTGCTAGCTCCAACTCGGTTTTACAGCGAAAACTGCAGGAACTTCAAACAGGCAGTAGGAAACAGACTGAGAAACCAGAGTAAAAGTTACTCCTGCAACCCGTTCCCTTTGTGCTAGATGAACGAACGTCTCTTCACATGCTCAGTTCTGAGAGATAATTGTGTGTGAAAGCCGTAATTCACCTAGATTGTTGGGAACACAAAGTTTCTTTTCAGTAGCAAACTCCACTCCATACATGTATATGGGGATGTGCTAGCTCCAACTCGGATTTACAGTGAAAATTGCAGGAACTTCAAACCGGCAGTAGGAAACAGACTGAGAAACCAGAGTAAAAGTTTCCCCTGCAACCCGTTCCATTTGTGCTGGATGAACGAACGTCTCTCCACATGCTCTGTTCTGAGAGATAATTGTGTGTGAAAGCCGTCATTCACCTAGATTGTTGGGAACACAAAGTTTCTTTTCAGTTGCAAACTCCACTCCATACATATATATGGGGAGGTACTAGCTCCAACTCGGTTTTACAGTGAAAAATGCAGGAACATTATACCGGCACTAGGAAACAGACAGAGAAACCAGAGTAATAGATTCTCCTGCAAACCGTTCCCTTTGTGCTAGATGAATGAACATCTCTCCACATGCTCAGTTCTGAGAGATAAGTGTGTGTGAAAGCCGTCCTTCACCTAGCTTGTTGGGAACACATAGATTCTTTTCACTTGCAAAATCCACTCCATACATATATATGGGGAGGTACTAGCTAAAACTGTGCTTTACAGAGAAAATTGCAGGAACTTCAAACCGGCACTATGAAAAAGACTGAGAAACCAGAGTAAAATTTTCTACTACAACCCGTTCCCTTTATGCTAGATGAACGAACGTCTCTCCACGTGCCAGTTCTGAGAGATAAGTGTGTGTGAAAGTCGTTCTTCACCTAGCTTTTTGGGAACACAAAGTTAATTTTCAGTTGCAAACTCCACTCCATACATATATATATGGGGAGGTACTAGATCCAACTCGGTTTTACTGTGAAAACTGCAGGAACTTCAAACCGGCACTAGGAAACAGACTGAGAAACCAGAGTAAAAGTTTTTCCTCCAAACCGTTCCCTTTGTGCTAGATGAACGAACGTCTCACCAAATGCTCAGTTCTGAGAGAAAAGTGTGTGTGAAAGCCGTCCTTCACCGAGCTTGTTGGGAACACATAGTTTCTTTTCAGTTGCAAAATCCACTCCATACATATACATGGGGAGGTGCTAGCTCCAACTCGGTTTTACAGTGAAAACTGCAGGAAATTCAAACAGGCAGTAGGAAACAGACTGAGAAACCAGAGTAAATTTTCTTCTGCAACCCGTTTCTTTTGTGCTGAATGAACGAACGTCTCTCCACATGCTCAGTTCTGAGAGATAATTGTGTGTGAAAGCCGTGCTTCACCTAGCTTGTTGGGAACACAAAGTTTCTTTTCAGTTGCAAACTCCACTCCATACGTATATATGGGGTGGTACTAGCACCAACTCGGTTTTACAGTGAAAACTGCAGGAACTTCAAACCAGCACTAGGAAACAGACTGAGAAACCAGAGTAAAAGTTTCTCCTGAAACCCGTTCCATTTGTGCTAGATGAACGAACGTCTCTCCACATGCTTAGTTCGGAGAGAAAAGTGTGTGTGAAAGCCGTCCTTCACCGAGCTTGTTGGGAACACATAGTTTCTTTTCAGTTGCAAAACCCACTCCATACATATATATGGGGAGGTACTAGCTCCAACTGGGTTTTACAGTGAAAACTGCAGGAACTTCAAACCGGCACTAGGAAACAGACTGAGAAACCAGAGTAAAAGTTTCTACTACAACAAGTTCCCTTTATGCTAGATGAACGAACGTCTCTGAACATGCTCAGTTCTGAGACATAAGTGTGTGTGAAACCCGGCTTCACCTAGATTGTTTGGAACACATAGATTCTTTTCAGTTGCAATATCCATTCTATAAATATATATGGGGAAGTACTAGCTCCAACTGGGTTTTACAGTGAAAACTGCAGGAACTTCCAACCGGCACTAGGAAACAGACTGAGAAACCAGAGTAGAAGTTTCTCCTGCAACAGTTTCCTTTTGTGGTGGATGAACGAATGTCTCTCCACATGTTCAGTTCTGAGAGATCAGTGTGTGTGAAAGCCGTCCTTCACCTAGCTTGTTGGGAACACAAAGTTTCTTTTAAGTTGCAAACTCCTCTCCATACATATATATATGGGGAGGTACTAGTTCCAACACGGTTTTACAGTGAAAACTACAGGAAATTAAAACCGGCACTAGGAAGCAGACTGAGAAACCAGAGTAAAAGTTTCTCCTGCAACCCGTTCCCATTGTGCTAGATGAACGAACGTCTCTACAAATGCTCAGTTCTGAGAGATAAGTGTGTGTGAAAGCCTTCCTTCAACTAGCTTGTTGGGAACACATAGTTTCTTTTCAATTGCCAACTCCACTCCATACATATATATGGGGAGGTACTAGCTCCAACTCGGTTTTACTGTGAAAACTGCAGGAACTTCAAACCGGCACTAGGAAACAGACTGAGAAACCAGAGTAAAATTTTCTCCTGCAACCCTTTCCCTTTGTGCTAGATGAACGAACGTCTCTCCACGTGCTCAGTTCTGAGAGATAAGTGTGTGTGAAAGCCGTCCTTCACCTAGCTTGTTGGGAACACAAAGTTTCTTTTCAGTTGCAAACACCTCTCCATACATATATATGGGGAAGTGCTAGCTCCAACTCGGTTTTACAGTGAAAACTGCAGGAACTTCATACCGGCACTAGGAAACAGACTGAGAAACCAGAGTAAAATATTCTCCTGCAAACGTTTCCCTTTGTGCTAGATGAACGAACGTCTCTCCACATGCTCAGTTCTGAGACATAAGTGTGTGTGAAAGCCGGCTTCAACTAGCTTGTTTGGAACACATAGATTCTTTTCAGTTGCAATATCCATTCTATACATATATATGGGGAAGTACTAGCTCCAACTGGGTTTTACAGTGAAAACTGCAGGAACTTCAAACCGGCAGTAGGAAACAGACTGAGAAACCAGAGTAAAAGTTTCTACTGCAACCTGTTCCCTTTGTGCTGGATGAAAGAACGTCTCTCCACATGCTCAGTTCTGAGAGATAATTGTGTGTGAATGCCGTCCTTCACCTAGCTTGTTGGGAACACAAAGTTTCTTTTCACTTGCAAACTCAACTCCATACATATATATGGGGAGGTACCAGCCCAAACTCGGTTTTACAGTGAAAACTGCAGGAACTTCAAACAGGCACTAGGAAACAGACGGAGAAACCAGAGTAATAGTTTCTCCTGTAACCCGTTCCGTTTGTGCTAGATGAACGAACGTCTCCCCGCATGCTCAATTCTTAGAGATAAGTGTGTGTGAAAGCCGTCCGTAACCTAGATTGTTGGGAACACAAAGTTCCTTTTCAGATGCAAACTGCACTCCAAATATTTATATATGGGGAGGTACTAGCTCTAACTCGGTTTTACAGTGAAAACTGCAGGAAATTCAAACCGGCAGTAGGAAACAGACTGAGAAACCAGAGTAAAATTTACTCCTGCAAACCGTTCCCTTGTGCTGGATGAACGAACGTCTCCCCACATGCTCAGTTCTGAGAGATAAGTGTGTGTGAGGGCCGACCTTCTGCTAGCTTGTTGGGAACACATAGTTTCTTTTCAATTGCCAACTCCAATCCATACATATATAAGGGGAGGTACTAGCTCCAACTCGGTTTTACTGTGAAAACTGCAGGAACTTCAAACCGGCACTAGGAAACAGACTGAAAACCAGAGTAAAATTTTCTCCTGCAACCCTTTCCCTTTGTGCTAGATGAACGAAAGTCTCTCCACGTGCTCAGTTCTGAGAGATAAGTGTGTGTGAATGCCGTCCTTCACCTAGCTTGTTGGGAACACAAAGTTTCTTTTCAGTTGCAAACTCCACTCCATACATATATATGGGGAGGTGCTAGCTCTAAATCGGTTCTACAGTGAAAACTGCAGGAAATTCAAACCAGCAGTAGGAAACAGACTGAGAAACCAGAGGAAAAGTTTCTCCTGCAAACCGTTCCCATTGTGCTGGATGAACGAACGTCTCTCCACATGCTCAGTTCTGAGAGATAAGTGTGTGTGAAAGCGGTCCTTCAAATAGCTTGTTGGGAACACAAAGTTTCTTTTCAGTTGCAAACTCCACTCCATATGGGGAGGTGCTAGCTCTAAATCGGTTCTACAGTGAAAACTGCAGGAACTTCAAAACGGCACTAGGAAACAGACTGAGAAACCAGAGTAAAAGTTTCTCCTGCAACCCGTTCCCTTTGTGCTGGATGAAAGAACGTCTCTTCACATGCTCAGTTCTGAGAGATAAGTGTGTGTGAAAGCCGTCCTTCACCTAGCATTTTGGGAAGACAAAGTTTCTTTTCAGTTGCAAACTCCACTCCAAATATTTATATATGGGGAGGTACTAGCTCTAACTCGGTTTTACAGTGAAAACTGCAGGAAATTCAAACCAGCAGTAGGAAACAGACTGAGAAACCAGAGTAAAAGTTTCTCCTGCAAACCGTTCCCATTGTGCTGGATGAACGAACGTCTCTCCACATGCTCAGTTCTGAGAGATAAGTGTGTGTGAAAGCGGTCCTTCAACTAGCTTGTTGGGAACACATAGTTTCTTTTCAATTGCCAACTCCACTCCATACATATATATGGGGAGGTACTGGCTCCAACTCTGTTTTACTGTGAAAACTGCAGGAACTTCAAACCGGCACTAGGAAACAGACTGAGAAACCAGAGTAAATTTTCTCCTGCAACTCTTTCCCTTTGTGCTAGATGAACGAACGTCTCTCCACGTGCTCAGTTCTGAGAGATAATTGTGTGTGAAAGCCGTCCTTCACCTAGCTTGTTGGGAACACAAAGTTTCTTTTCAGTTGCAAACACTACTCCATACATATATAAGGGGAAGTGCTAGCTCCAACTCGGTTTTAAAGTGAAAACTGCAGGAACTTCAAACCGGCACTAGGAAACAGACTGAGAAACCAGAGTAAAATTTTCTCCTGCAACCGGTTCCCTTTGTGCTAGATGAACGAACGTCTCTCCACATGCTCAGTTCTGAGACATAAGTGTGTGTGAAAGCCGGCTTCACCTAGCTTGTTTGGAACACATAGATTCTTTTCAGTTGCAATATCCATTCTATACATATATATGGGGAAGTACTAGCTCCAACTGGGTTTTACAGTGAAAACTGCAGGAACTTCAAACCGGCACTAGGAAACAGAGTGAGAAACCAGAGTAAAAGTTTCTCCTGCAACCGTTTCCTTTTGTGCTGGATGAACGAAAGTCTCTCCACATGCTCAGTTCTGAGAGATAAGTGTGTGTGAAAGCCGTCCTTCACCTAGCTTGTCGGGAACACAAAGTTTCTTTTCAGTTGCAAACTCCACTCCATACATATATATATGGGGAGGTACTAGATCCAACACGGTTTTACAGTGAAAACTGCAGGAACTTCAAACCGGCACTAGGAAACAGACTGAGAAACCAGAGTAAAAGTTTCCCTGCAAACCGTTCCCTTTGTGCTAGATGAACGAACGTCTCTACAAATGCTCAGTTCTGAGAGATAAGTGTGTGTGAAAGCCGTCCGTAATCTAGATTGTTGGGAACACATAGTTTTTTTCACTTGCAAAATCCACTCCATACATATATATATGGGGAGGTACTAGATCCAACTCGGTTTTACTGTGAAAACTGCAGGAACTTCAAACCGGCACTAGGAAACAGACTGAGAAACCAGAGTAAAAGTTTCCCTGCAAACCGTTCCCTTTGTGCTAGATGAACGAACGTCTCTCCACATGCTCAGTTCTGAGAGATAAGTGTGAGTGAAAGCCGTCCTTCACCTAGCTTGTTGGGAACACAAAGTTTCTTTTCATTTGCAAACTCCACTCCATACATATTTATGGGGAGGTAGTAGCTCCAACTCAGTTTCACAGTGAAAACTGCACGAATTTCAAACAGGCAATAGTAAACAGACTGAGAATTCATAGTAAAAGTTTCTCCTGCAAACCGTTCCCTTTGTTCTAGATGAACGAACGTCTCTCCACATGCTCAGTTCTGAGATATAAGTGTGTGTGAAAGCCGTCCTTCACCTAGCTTGTTGGGAACACATAGTTTCTTTTAAATTGCCAACACCACTACATACATATATATGGGGAGGTACTAGCTCCAACTCGGTTTTACTGTGAAAACTGAAGGAACTTCAAACCGGCACTAGGAAACAGACTGAGAAACCAGAGTAAAATTTTCTCCTGCAACCCTTTCCTTTTGGGCTAGATGAACGAACGTCTCTCCACGTGCTCAGTTCTGAGAGATAAGTGTGTGTGAAAGCCGTCCTTCACCTAGCTTGTTGGGAACACAAAGATTCTTTTCAGTTGCAAACACCACTCAATACATATATATGGGGAAGTGCTAGCTCCAACTCGGTTTTAAAGGGAAAACTGCAGGAACTTCAAACCGGCACTAGGAAACAGACTGAGAATCCAGAGTAAAATTTTCTCCTGCAACCGGTTCCCTTTTTTGCTAGATGAACGAACGTCTCTGAACATGCTCAGTTCTGAGAGATAAGTGTGTGTGAAAGCCTTCCTTCACCTAGCTTGTTGGGAACACATAGATTCTTTTCACTTGCAAACTCCACTCCATACTTTTATATGGGGAGCTGCTAGCTCCAAATCGGTTTTACAGTGAAAACTGCAGGAACTTCAAATCGGCAGTAGGAAACAGACTGAGAAACCAGAGTAATAGTTTCTCCTGCAACCCGTTCCGTTTGTGCTAGATGAACGAACGTCTCCCCGCATGCTCAATTCTTAGAGATAAATGTGTGTGAAAGCCGTCCGTAACCTAGATTTTTGGGAACACAAAGTTCCTTTTCAGATGCAAACTGCACTCCAAATATTTATATATGGGGAGGTACTAGCTCTAACTCGGTTTTACAGTGAAAACTGCAGGAAATTCAAACCGGCAGTAGGAAACAGACTGAGAAACCAGAGTAAAATTTACTCCTGCAAACCGTTCCCTTGTGCTGGATGAACGAACGTCTCTCCACATGCTCAGTTCTGAGAGATAAGAGTGTGTGAGAGCCGTCATTCAGCTAGCTTGTTGGGAACACAAAGTTTCTTTTCACTTGCAAACTCCACTCCATACATATATATGGGGAGGTGCTAGCTCCAAATCGGTTTTACTGTGAAAACTGCAGGAACTTCAAACCGGCACTAGGAAACAGACTGAGAAACCAGAGTAAAATTTTCTCCTGCAACCCTTTCCCTTTGTGCTAGATGAACGAAAGTCTCTCCACGTGCTCAGTTCTGAGAGATAAGTGTGTGTGAAAGCCGTCCTTCACCTAGCTTGTTGGGAACACAAAGTTTATTTTCAGTTGAAAACTCCACTCCATACATATATATGGGGAGGTGCTAGCTCCAAATCGGTTCTACAGTGAAAACTGCAGAAACTTCAAAACGGCACTAGGAAACAGACTGAGAAACCAGAGTAAAAGTTTCTCCTGCAACCCGTTCCCTTTGTGCTGGATGAAAGAACGTCTCTTCACATGCTAAGTTCAGAGAGATAATTGTGTGTGAAAGCCGTCCTTCACCTAGCTTGTTGGGAACACAAAGTTTCTTTTCACTTGCAAACTCCACTCCATACATATATATGGGGAGGTGCTAGCTCCAAATCGGTTCTACAGTGAAAACTGCAGGAACTTCAAACCGGCACTAGGGAACAGACGGAGAAACCATAGTAATAGTTTCTCCTTCAACCCGTTCCCTTTGTGCTAGATGAACGAACGTCTCTCCACATGCTCAGTTCTGAGAAATAAGTGTGTGTGAAAGCCGTCCATAATCTAGATTGTTGGGAACACATAGTTTTTTTCACTTGCAAAATCCACTCCATACATGTATATATGGGGAGGTACAAGATCCAACTCGGTTTTACAGTGAAAACTGCAGGAACTTCAAACCGGCACTAGGAAACAGACTGAGAAACCACAGTAAAAGTTTCCCTGCAAACCGTTCCCTTTGTGCTAGATGAACGAACGTCTCTCCACATGCTCAGTTCTGAGAGATAAGTGTGTGTGAAACCCGTCCTTCAACTAGCTTGTTGGGAACACATAGTTTCTTTTCACTTGCCAACTCCACTCCATATATATACATGGGGAGGTACCAGTTCAAACTCGCTTTTACAGTGAAAACTACAGGAACTTCAAACCGGCACTAGGAAACAGACTGAGAAACCAGAGTAAAATTTTCTCCTGCAACCATTTCCCTTTGTGCTAGATGAACGAACGTCTCTTCACATGCTCAGTTCTGAGAGATAAGTGTGTTTGAAAGCCGTCCTTCACCTAGCAAAGTTTCTTTTCAGTTGCAAACTCCACTCCAAAAATTTATATATGGGGAGGTACTAGCTCTAACTCGGTTTTACAGTGAAAACTTCAGGAAATTCAAACCAGCAGTAGGAAACAGACTGAGAAACCAGAGTAAAAGTTTCTCCTGCAAACCGTTCCCATTGTGCTGGATGAACGAACGTCTTTCCACATGCTCAGTTCTGAGAGATAAGTGTGTGTGAAAGCGGTCCTTCAACTAGCTTGTTGGGAACACATAGTTTCTTTTCAATTGCCAACTCCACTCCATACATATATATGGGGAGGTACTGGCTCCAACTCGGTTTTACTGTGAAAACTGCAGGAACTTCAAACCGGCACTAGGAAACAGACTGAGAAACCAGAGTAAATTTTCTCCTGCAAACCTTTCCCTTTGTGCTAGATGAACGAACGTCTCTCCACGTGCTCAGTTCTGAGAGATAATTGTGTGTGAAAGCCGTCCTTCACCTAGCTTGTTGGGAACACAAAGTTTCTTTTCAGTTGCAAACACCACTCCATACATATATAAGGGGAAGTGCTAGCTCCAACTCGGTTTTAAAGTGAAAACTGCAGGAACTTCAAACCGGCACTAGGAAACAGACTGAGAAACTAGAGTAAAATTTTCTCCTGCAACCGGTTCCCTTTGTGCTAGATGAACGAACGTCTCTCCACATGCTCAGTTCTGAGACATAAGTGTGTGTGAAAGCCGGCTTCAACTAGCTTGTTTGGAACACATAGATTCTTTTCAGTTGCAATATCCATTCTATACATATATATGGGGAACTACTAACTCCAACTGGGTTTTACAGTGAAAACTGCAGGAACTTCAAACCGGCACTAGGAAACAGAGTGAGAAACCAGAGTAAAAGTTTCTCCTGCAACCGTTTCCTTTTGTGCTGGATGAACGAAAGTCTCTCCACATGCTCAGTTCTGAGAGATAAGTGTGTGTGAAAGCCGTCCTTCACCTAGCTTGTCGGGAACACAAAGTTTCTTTTCAGTTGCAAACTCCACTCCATACATATATATATGGGGAGGTACTAGATCCAACACGGTTTTACAGTGAAAACTGCAGGAACTTCAAAACGGCACTAGGAAACAGACTGAGAAACCAGAGTAAAAGTTTCCCTGCAAACCGTTCCCTTTGTTCTAGATGAACGAACGTCTCTCCACATGCTCAGTTCTGAGAGATAAGTGTGTGTGAAAGCCGTCCGTAATCTAGATTGTTGGGAACACAAAGTTTCTTTTCAGTTGCAAACTCCACTCCATACATATATATGGGGAGGTACTAGCTCCAACTCGGTTTTACTGTGAAAACTGAAGGAACTTCAAACCGGCACTAGGAAACAGACTGAGAAACCAGAGTAAAATTTTCTCCTGCAACCCTTTCCTTTTGGGCTAGATGAACGAACGTCTCTCCACGTGCTCAGTTCTGAGAGATAAGTGTGTGTGAAAGCCGTCCTTCACCTAGCTTGTTGGGAACACAAAGATTCTTTTCAGTTGCAAACACCACTCAATACATATATATGGGTAAGTGCTAGCTCCAACTCGGTTTTAAAGGGAAAACTGCAGGAAATTCAAACCGGCACTAGGAAACAGACTGAGAATCCAGAGTAAAATTTTCTCCTGCAACCGGTTCCCTTTGTGCTAGATGAACGAACGTCTCTACACATGCTCAGTTCTGAGAGATAAGTGTGTGTGAAAGCCGTCCTTCACCTAGCTTGTTGGGAACACATAGATTCTTTTCACTTGCAAACTCCACTCCATACTTATATATGGGGAGCTGCTAGCTCCAAATCGGTTTTACAGTGAAAACTGCAGGAACTTCAAATCGGCAGTAGGAAACAGACTGAGAAAACAGAGTAAAAGTTTCTCCTGCAAACCCGTTCCCTTTGTGCTGGATGAACGAAAGTCTCTCCACATGCTCAGTTGTGAGAGATAAGTGTCTGTGAAAGCCGTCCTTCACCTAGCTTGTTGGGAACACAAAGTTTCTTTTCAGTTGCAAACTCCACTCCATACATATATATGGGGAGGTACTAGCTCCAACTCGGTTTTACAGTGAAAACTGCAGGAAATTCAAACCGGCACTAGGAAAGAGACGGAGAAACCAGAGTAATAGTTTCTCCTGCAAACCGTTCCCTTTGTGCTAGATGAACGAAAGTCTCTCCACATGCTCAGTTGTGAGAGATAAGTGTGTGTGAAAGCCGTCCTTCACCTAGCTTGTTGGGAACACATAGTTTCTTTTCACTTGCCAACTCCACTCCATACATATATATGGGGAGGTACTAGCTCCAACTGTGTTTTACAGTGAAAACTGCAGGAACTTCAAACCGGCACTATGAAACAGACTGAGAAACCAGAGTAAAATTTCTACTACAACCCGTTCCCTTTGTGCTAGATGAACGAATGTCTCTCCACAAGCTCAGTTCTAAGAGATAAGTGTGTTTGAAAGCCGTTCTTAACCTAGCTTGTTTGGAACACAAAGTTTATTTTCAGTTGCAAATTCCACTCCATACATATTTATAAGGGGAGTTACTAGATCCAACTCGGTTTTACAGTGAAAACAGCAGGAAATTCAAACCGGCACTAGGAAACAGACTGAGAAACCAAAGAAAAAGTGTCTCCTGTAACCCGTTCCCTTGGTGCTAGATGAACGAACGTCTCTCCACTTACTCAGTTCTGAGAGATAAGTGTGTGTGAAAGCCGTCCTTCACTTAGCTTGTTGGGAACACAAAGTTTCTTTTCAGTTGCAAACTCCACTCCATACATATACATGGGGAGGTGCTAGCTCCAACTCGGTTTTACAGTGAAAACTGCGGAAACTTCAAACAGGCAGTAGGAAACAGACTGAGAAACCAGAGTAAAAGTTTCACCTACAAACCGTTCCCTTTGTGCTGGATGAACGAACGTCTCTCCACATGCTCAGTTCTGAGAGATAATTGTGTGTGAAAGCCATTTTTCACCTAGCTTGTTGGGAACACAAAGTTTCCTTTCAGTTGCAAACACCACTCCATACGTATATATGGGGAGTTACAAGCTCCAACTCGGTTTTACAGTGAAAACTGCAGGAACTTCAAACCGGCACTAGGAAACAGACGGAGAAACCAGAGTAAAATTTCCCCTGCAACCCGTTCCGTTTGTGCTAGATGAACGAAATTCTCTCCACATGCTCAGTTCTGAGAGATAAGTGTGTGTGAAAGCGGTCCTTCAACTAGCTTGTTGGGAACACATAGTTTCTTTTCAGTTGCAAACTCCACTCCATACATATATATGGGGAGGTACTAGATCCAACACGGTTTTACAGTGAAAACTGCAGGAACTTCCATCCGGCACTTGGAAACAGACTGAGAAACCAGAGTAAAAGTTTCCCTGCAAACCGTTCCCTTTGTGCTAGATGAACGAACGTCTCTACATATGCTCATTTCTGAGAGATAATTGTGTGTGAAAGCCGTCCTTCACCTAGCTTGTTGGGAACACAAAGTTTCTTTTCACTTGCAAACTCCACTCCATACATATATATGGGGAGGTACCAGCCCCAACTCGGTTTTACAGTGAAAACTGCCGGAACTTCAAACCGGCACTAGGAAACAGACGGAGAAACCAGAGTAATAGTTTCTCATGCAACCCGTTCCGTTTGTGCTAGATGAACGAACGTCTCCCCGCATGCTCAATTCTTAGAGATAAATGTGTGTGAAAGCCGTCCGTAACCTAGATTGTTGGGAACACAAAGTTCCTTTTCAGATGCAAACTGCACTCCAAATATTTATATATGGGGAGGTACTAGCTCTAACTCGGTTTTACAGTGAAAACTGCAGGAAATTCAAACCGGCAGTAGGAAACAGACTGAGAAACCAGAGTAAAATTTACTCCTGCAAACCGTTCCCTTGTGCTGGATGAACGAACGTCTCTCCACATGCTCAGTTCTGAGAGATAAGTGTGTGTGAGAGCCGTCCTTCAGCTAGCTTGTTGGGAACACATAGTTTCTTTTCAATTGCCAACTCCAATCCATACATATATAAGGGGAGGTACTAGCTCCAACTCGGTTTTACTGTGAAAACTGCAGGAACTTCAAACCGGCACTAGGAAACAGACTGAGAAACCAGAGTAAAATTTTCTCCTGCAACCCTTTCCCTTTGTGCTAGATGAACGAAAGTCTCTCCACGTGCTCAGTTCTGAGAGATAAGTGTGTGTGAAAGCCGTCCTTCACCTAGCTTGTTGGGAACACAAAGTTTATTTTCAGTTGAAAACTCCACTCCATACATATATATGGGGAGGTGCTAGCTCCAAATCGGTTCTACAGTGAAAACTGCAGAAACTTCAAAACGGCACTAGGAAACAGACTGAGAAACCAGAGTAAAAGTTTCTCCTGCAACCCGTTCCCTTTGTGCTGGATGAAAGAACGTCTCTTCACATGCTCAGTTCAGAGAGATAACTGTGTGTGAAAGCCGTCCTTCACCTAGCTTGTTGGGAACACAAAGTTTCTTTTCACTTGCCAACTCCACTCCATACATATATATGGGGAGGTGCTAGCTCCAAATCGGTTCTATAGTGAAAACTGCAGGAACTTCAAACCGGCACTAGGGAACAGACGGAGAAACCATAGTAATAGTTTCTCCTTCAACCCGTTCCCTTTGTGCTAGATGAACGAACGTCTCTCCACATGCTCAGTTCTGAGAAATAAGTGTGTGTGAAAGCCGTCCATAATCTAGATTGTTGGGAACACATAGTTTTTTTCACTTGCAAAATCCACTCCATACATATATATAAAGGGAGGTACAAGATCCAACTCGGTTTTACAGTGAAAACAGCAGGAACTTCAAACCGGCACTAGGAAACAGACTGAGAAACCACAGTAAAAGTTTCCCTTGAAACCGTTCCCTTTGTGCTAGATGAACGAACGTCTCTCCACATGCTCAGTTCTGAGAGATAAGTGTGTGTGAAACCCGTCCTTCAACTAGCTTGTTGGGAACACATTGTTTCTTTTCACTTGCCAACTCCACTCCATATATATACATGGGGAGGTACCAGTTCAAACTCGCTTTTACAGTGAAAACTACAGGAACTTCAAACCGGCACTAGGAAACAGACTGAGAAACCAGAGTAAAATTTTCTCCTGCAACCATTTCCCTTTGTGCTAGATAAACGAACGTCTCTTCACATGCTCAGTTCTGAGAGATAAGTGTGTGTGAAAGCCGTTCTTCACCTAGCAAAGTTTCTTTTCAGTTGCAAACTCCACTCCAAAAATTTATATATGGGGAGGTACTAGCTCTAACTCGGTTTTACAGTGAAAACTGCAGGAAATTCAAACCAGCAGTAGGAAACAGACTGAGAAACCAGAGTAAAAGTTTCTCCTGCAAACCGTTCCCATTGTGCTGGATGAAGGAACGTCTCTCCACATGCTCAGTTCTGAGAGATAAGTGTGTGTGAAAGCGGTCCTTCAACTAGCTTGTTGGGAACACATAGTTTCTTTTCAATTGCCAACTCCACTCCATACATATATATGGGGAGGTACTGGCTCCAACTCGGTTTTACTGTGAAAACTGCAGGAACTTCAAACAGGCACTAGGAAACAGACTGAGAAACCAGAGTAAATTTTCTCCTGCAACACTTTCCCTTTGTGCTAGATGAACGAACGTCTCTCCACGTGCTCAGTTCTGAGAGATAATTGTGTGTGAAAGCCGTCCTTCACCTAGCTTGTTGGGAACACAAAGTTTCTTTTCAGTTGCAAACACCACTCCATACATATATAAGGGGAAGTGCTAGCTCCAACTCGGTTTTAAAGTGAAAACTGCAGGAACTTCAAACCGGCACTAGGAAACAGACTGAGAAACCAGAGTTAAATTTTCTCCTGCAACCGGTTCCCTTTGTGCTAGATGAACGAACGTCTCTCCACATGCTCAGTTCTGAGACATAAGTGTGTGTGAAAGCCGGCTTCACCTAGCTTGTTTGGAACACATAGATTCTTTTCAGTTGCAATATCCATTCTATACATATATATGGGGAAGTACTAGCTCCAACTGGGTTTTACAGTGACAACTGCAGGAACTTCAAACCGGCACTAGGAAACAGCGTGAGAAACCAGAGTAAAAGTTTCTCCTGCAACCGTTTCCTTTTGTGCTGGATGAACGAAAGTCTCTCCACATGCTCAGTTCTGAGAGATAAGTGTGTGTGAAAGCCGTACTTCACCTAGCTTGTCGGGAACACAAAGTTTCTTTTCAGTTGCAAACTCCACTCCATACATATATATATGGGGAGGTACTAGATCCAACACGGTTTTACAGTGAAAACTGCAGGAACTTCAAACCGGCACTAGGAAACAGACTGAGAAACCAGAGTAAAAGTTTCCCTGCAAACCGTTCCCTTTGTGCTAGATGAACGAACGTCTCTACAAATGCTCAGTTCTGAGAGATAAGTGTGTGTGAAAGCCGTCCGTAATCTAGATTGTTGGGAACACAAAGTTTCTTTTCAGTTGCAAACTCCACTCCATACATATATATGGGGAGGTACTAGCTCCAACTCGGTTTTACTGTGAAAACTGAAGGAACTTCAAACCGGCACTAGGAAACAGACTGAGAAACCAGAGTAAAATTTTCTCCTGCAACCCTTTCCTTTTGGGCTAGATGAACGAACGTCTCTCCACGTGCTCAGTTCTGAGAGATAAGTGTGTTTGAAAGCCGTTCTTAACCTAGCTTGTTGGGAACACAAAGATTCTTTTCAGTTGCAAACTCCACTCCATACATATATATGGGGAGGTACTAGCTCCAACTCGGTTTTACAGTGAAAACTGCAGGAACTTCAAACCGGCACTAGGAAACAGACTGAGAAACCAGAGTAAAAGTTTCTCCTGCAACCCGTTCCCTTTGTGCTAGATGAACGAACGTCTCTCCACATGCTCAGTTCTGAGAGATAAGTGTGTGTGAAAGCCGCACTTCAACTAGCTTGTTGGGAACACATAGATTCTTTTCACTTGCAAACTCCACTCCATACATATATATGGGGAGGTACTATCTCCAACTGTGTTTTACAGTGAAATCTGCAGGAACTTCAAACAGGCACTAGGAAACAGACTGAGAAACCAGAGAAAAAGTTTTTCCTGCAACCCTTTTCCTTTGTGCTAGATGAACGAACGTCTCTCCACATGCTCAGTTCTGTGAGAAAAGTGTGTGTGAAAGCCGTCCTTCACCTAGCTTGTTGGGAACACAAAGTTTCTTTTCAGTTGCAAGCTCCACTCCATACATATATATGGAGAGGTGTTAGCTCCAAAACGGTTTTACAGTGAAAACTGCAGGAACTTCAAACCGGCACTAGGAAACAGACTGAAAAACCAGAGTAAAATTTTCTCCTGAAAAAAGTTCCCTTTGCACTAGATGAACGAACGTCTCTCCACATGCTCAGTTCTGAGAGATATGTGTGTGTGTGAAAGCCGTCCTTCACCTAGCTTGTTGGGAACACAAAGTTTCTTTTCAGTTGCAAACTCAACTCCATACATATATATGGGGAGGTGCTAGCTCCAACACGGTTTTACAGTGAAAACTGCAGGAACTTCAAACCGGCACTAGGAAACAGACTGAGAAACCAGAGTAAAAGTTTCTCCTGCAAACCGTTCCCTTTGTGCTAGATGAACGAACGTCTCTCCACATGCTCAGTTCTGAGAGATTAGTGTGTGTGAAAGCCGTCCTTCACCTAGATTTTTCTGAACACAAAGTTTCTTTTCAGTTGCAAACTCCACTCCAAACATTTATATATTGGAGTTTCTAGCTCTAACTCGGTTTTACAGTGAAAACTGCAGGAACTTCAAACTTTCAGTAGGAAACAGACTGAGAAACCAGAGTAAAAGTTTCTCCTGCAAACCGTTCCTTTTGTGCTAGATGAACGAACGTCTCTCCACATGCTCAGTTCTGAGAGATAAGTGTGTGTGAAAGCCGCCCTTCAAATAGCTTGTTGGGAACACAAAGTTTCTTTTCAGTTGCAAACTCCACTCCATACATATATATTGGGAGGTACTAGCTCCAACTCGGTTTTACAGTGAAAACTGCAGGAACTTCAAACCGGCACTAGGAAACAGACGGAGAAACCAGAGTAAAAGTTTCTCCTGCAACCCGTTCCCTTTCTTCTAGATGAACGTACGTCTCTCCACATGCTCAGTTCTGAGATATAAGTGTCTGTGAAAGCCTTCCTTCACCTAGGTTGTTGGGAACACATAGTTTCTTTTCACTTGCAAACTCCACTCCATACATATATATGATGTAGTACTAGCTCCAACTCTGATTAACAGTGAAAACTTCAGGAACATCAAACAGATACTAGGAAACAGGCTGAGAAACCAGAGTAATAGTTTCCCCTGCAACCCGTTCCCTTTGTGCTGGATGAACGAATGTCTCTCCACATGCTCAGTTCTGAGAGATAAGTGTGTGTGAAAGCAGTCCTTCACCTAGCTTGTTGTTAACACAAAGTTTCTTTTCAGTTGCAAACTCCACTCCATACATATATATGGGGAGGTGCTAGCTCCAACTCGGTTTTACAGTGAAATCTGCAGGAATTTCAACCGGCACTAGGAAACAGACTAAGAAACAAGAGTAAAAGTATCTCCTGCAAACCGTTCCCTTTGTGCTAGGTGAACGAACGTCTCTACACATGCTCAGTTCTGAGAGATAAGTGTGTGTGAAAGCCGTCCTTCACCTAGCTTGTTGGGAACACATAGTTTCTTTTCACTTGCCAACTCCACTCCATACATATATATGGGGAGGTACAAGCTCCAACTCGGTTTTACTGTGAAAACTACAGGAACTTCAAACCGGCACTAGGAAACAGACTGAGAATCCAGAGTAAAATTTTCTCCTGCAACCCGTTCCCTTTGTGCTAGATGAACGAACGTCTCTCCACATGCTCAGTTCTGAGAGATAAGTGTGTGTGAAAGCCGTCCTTCACCTAGCATTTTGGGAACACAAAGTTTCTTTTCAGTTGCAAACTCCACTCCAAACATTTATATATTGGAGGTTCTAGATCTAACTCGGTTTTACAGTGAAAACTGCAGGAACTTAAAACTTTCAGTAAGAAACAGACTGAGAAACCAGAGTAAAAGTTTCTCCTGCAACCCGTTCCTTTTGTGCTAGATGAACGAACGTCTCTCCACATGCTCAGTTCTGAGAGATAAGTGTGTGTGAAAGCCGCCCTTCAAATAGCTTGTTGGGAACACAAAGTTTCTTTTCAGTTGCAAACTCCACTCCATACATATATATTGGGAGGTACTAGCTCAAACTCGGTTTTACAGTGAAAACTGCAGGAACTTCAAACCGGCACTAGGAAACAGACGGAGAAACCAGAGTAATAGTTTCTCCTGCAACCCTTTCAATTTGTGCTAGATGAACGAACTTCTCTCCACATGCTCAGTTCTGAGATATAAGTGTCTGTGAAAGCCGTTCTTCACCTAGCTTGTCGGGAACACAAAGTATCTTTTCAGTTGCAAACTCCACTCCATACATATATATATGGGGAGTTACTAGATCCAACACGGTTTTACAGTGAAAACTGCAGGAACTTCAAACCGGCACTAGGAAACAGACTGAGAAACCAGAGTAAAAGTTTCCCTGCAAACCGTTCCCTTTGTGCTAGATGAACGAACGTCTCTACAAATGCTCAGTTCTGAGAGATAAGTGTGTCTGAAAGCCGTCCGTAATCTAGATTGTTGGGAACACATAGTTTTTTTCACTTGCAAAATCCACTCCATACATATATATATGGGGAGGTACTAGATCCAACTCGGTTTTACAGTGAAAACTGCAGGAACTTCAAACCGGCACTAGGAAACAGACTGAGAAACCAGAGTAAAAGTTTCCCTGCAAACCGTTCCCTTTGTGCTAGATGAACGAACGTCTCTACAAATGATCAGTTCTGAGAGATAAGTGTGTGTGAAAGCCGCCCTTCAAATAGCTTGTTGGGAACACAAAGTTTCTTTTCAGTTGCAAACTCCACTCCATACATATATATTGGGAGGTACTAGCTCCAACTCGGTTTTACAGTGAAAACTGCAGGAACTTCAAACCGGCACTAGGAAACAGACGGAGAAACCAGAGTAATAGTTTCTCCTGCAACCCTTTCCCTTTGTGCTAGATGAACGAACTTCTCTCCACATGCTAAGTTCTGAGATATAAGTGTCTGTGAAAGCCGTCCTTCACCTAGCTTGTCGGGATCACAAAGTTTCTTTTCAGTTGCAAACTCCACTCCATACATATATATATGGGGAGGTACTAGATCCAACACGGTTTTACAGTGAAAACTGCAGGAACTTCAAACCGGCACTAGGAAACAGACTGAGAAACCAGAGTAAAAGTTTCCCTGCAAACCGTTCCCTTTGTGCTAGATGAACGAACGTCTCTACAAATGCTCAGTTCTGAGAGATAAGTGTGTCTGAAAGCCGTCCGTAATCTAGATTGTTGGGAACACATAGTTTTTTTCACTTGCAAAATCCACTCCATACATATATATATGGGGAGGTACTAGATCCAACTCGGTTTTACAGTGAAAACTGCAGGAACTTCAAACCGGCACTAGGAAACAGACTGAGAAACCAGAGTAAAAGTTTCCCTGCAAACCGTTCCCTTTGTGCTAGATGAACGAACGTCTCTACAAATGCTCAGTTCTGAGAGATAAGTGTGTGTGAAAGCCGTCCTTCACCTAGCTTGTTGGGAACACAAAGTTTCTTTTCATTTGCAAACACCACTCCATACATATATATGGGGAGGTACTAGCTCCAACTCAGTTTCACAGTGAAAACTGCACGAATTTCAAACCGGCAATAGTAAACAGACTGAGAATTCAGAGTAAAAGTTTCTCCTGCAAACCGTTCCCTTTGTGCTAGATGAACGAACGTCTCTCCACATGCTCAGTTCTGAGATATAAGTGTGTGTGAAAGCCGTCCTTCACCTAGCTTGTTGGGAACACATAGTTTCTTTTAAATTGCCAACTCCACTCCATACATATATATGGGGAGGTACTAGCTCCAACTCGGTTATACTGTGAAAACTGAAGGAACTTCAAACCGGCACTAGGAAACAGACTGAGAAACCAGAGTAAAATTTTCTCCTGCAACCCTTTCCTTTTGGGCTAGATGAACGAACGTCTCTCCACGTGCTCAGTTCTGAGAGATAAGTGTGTTTGAAAGCCGTTCTTAACCTAGCTTGTTGGGAACACAAAGTTTCTTTTCAGTTGCAAACTCCACTCCATACATATATATGGGGAGGTACTAGCTCCAACTCGGTTTTACAGTGAAAACTGCAGGAACTTCAAACCGGCACTAGGAAACAGACTGAGAAACCAGAGTATAAGTTTCTCCTGCAACCCGTTCCCTTTGTGCTAGATGAACGAACGTCTCTCCACATGCTCAGTTCTGAGAGATAAGTGTGTGTGAAAGCCGCACTTCAACTAGCTTGTTGGGAACACATAGTTTCTTTTCACTTGCAAACTCCACTCCATACATATATATGGGGAGGTACTAGCTCCAACTGTGTTTTACAGTGAAATCTGCAGGAACTTCAAACAGGCACTAGGAAACAGACTGAGAAACCAGAGAAAAAGTTTTTCCTGCAACCCTTTTCCTTTGTGCTAGATGAACGAACGTCTCTCCACATGCTCAGTTCTGAGAGATAAGTGTGTGTGAAAGCCGTCCTTCACCTAGCTTGTTGGGAACACAAAGTTTCTTTTCAGTTGCAAGCTCCACTCCATACATATATATGGAGAGGTGTTAGCTCCAACACGGTTTTACAGTGAAAATTTCAGGAACTTCAAACCGGCACTAGGAAACAGACTGAGAAACCAGAGTAAAATTTTCTCCTGCAAACCGTTCCCTTTTCGCTAGATGAACGAACGTCTCTCCACATGTTCAGTTCTGAGAGATATGTGTGTGTGAAAGCCGTCCTTCACCTAGCTTGTTGGGAACACAAAGTTTCTTTTCAGTTGCAAACTCCACTCCATACATATATATGGGGAGGTGCTAGCTCCAACACGGTTTTACAGTGAAAACTGCAGGAACTTCAAACCGGCACTAGGAAACAGACTGAGAAACCAGAGTAAAAGTTTCTCCTGCAAACCGTTCCCTTTGTGCTAGATGAACGAACGTCTCTCCACATGCTCAGTTCTGAGAGATTAGTGTGTGTGAAAGCCGTCCTTCACCTAGATTTTTCTGAACACAAAGTTTCTTTTCAGTTGCAAACTCCACTCCAAACATTTATATATTGGAGGTTCTAGCTCTAACTCGGTTTTACAGTGAAAACTGCAGGAACTTCAAACTTTCAGTAGGAAACAGACTGAGAAACCAGAGTAAAAGTTTCTCCTGCAACCCGTTCCCTTTCTTCTAGATGAACGTACGTCTCTCCACATGCTCAGTTCTGAGATATAAGTGTCTGTGAAAGCCTTCCTTCACCTAGCTTGTTGGGAACACATAGTTTCTTTTCACTTGCAAAATCCACTCCATACATATATATGATGTAGTACTAGCTCCAACTCTGATTTACAGTGAAAACTTCAGGAACATCAAACAGATACTAGGAAACAGGCTGAGAAACCAGAGTAATAGTTTCCCCTGCAACCCGTTCCCTTTGTGCTAGATGAACGAACGTCTCTCCACATGCTCAGTTCTGAGAGATAAGTGTGAGTGAAAGCCGTCCTTCACCTAGCTTGTTGGGAATACAAAGTTTCTTTTCAGTTGCATACTCCACTCCATACATATATATGGGGAAGTACTAGCACCAACTCGGTTTTACAGTGAAAACTGCAGGAAATTCAAACCGGCACTAGGAAACAGACTGAGAAACCAGAGTAAAAGTTTCTCCTGCAAACCGTTCCCTTTGTGCTGGATGAACGAATGTCTCTCCACATGCTCAGTTCTGAGAGATAAGTGTGTGTGAAAGCAGTCCTTCACCTAGCTTGTTGTTAACACAAAGTTTCTTTTCAGTTGCAAACTCCACTCCATACATATATATGGGGAGGTACTAGCTCCAACTCGGTTTTACAGTGAAATCTGCAGGAATTTCAACCGGCACTAGGAAACAGACTAAGAAACCAGAGTAAAAGTATCTCCTGCAAACCGTTCCCTTTGTGCTAGGTGAACGAACGTCTCTACACATGCTCAGTTCTGAGAGATAAGTGTGTGTGAAAGCCGTCCTTCACCTAGCTTGTTGGGAACACATAGTTTCTTTTCACTTGCCAACTCCACTCCATACATATATATGGGGAGGTACAAGCTCCAACTCGGTTTTACTGTGAAAACTACAGGAACTTCAAACCGGCACTAGGAAACAGACTGAGAATCCAGAGTAAAATTTTCTCCTGCAACCCGTTCCCTTTGTGCTAGATGAACGAACGTCTCTCCACATGCTCAGTTCTGAGAGATAAGTGTGTGTGAAAGCCGCCCTTCACCTAGCATTTTGGGAACACAAAGTTTCTTTTCAGTTGCAAACTCCACTCCAAACATTTATATATTGGAGGTTCTAGATCTAACTAGGTTTGACAGTGAAAACTGCAGGAACTTAAAACTTTCAGTAAGAAACAGACTGAGAAACCAGAGTAAAAGTTTCTCCTGCAACCCGTTCCTTTTGTGCTAGATGAACGAACGTCTCTCCACATGCTCAGTTCTGAGAGATAAGTGTGTGTGAAAGCCGCCCTTCAAATAGCTTGTTGGGAACACAAAGTTTCTTTTCAGTTGCAAACTCCACTCCATACATATATATTGGGAGGTACTAGCTCCAACTCGGTTTTACAGTGAAAACTGCAGGAACTTCAAACCGGCACTAGGAAACAGACGGAGAAACCAGAGTAATAGTTTCTCCTGCAACCCTTTCCCTTTGTGCTAGATGAACGAACTTCTCTCCACATGCTCAGTTCTGAGATATAAGTGTCTGTGAAAGCCGTCCTTCACCTAGCTTGTTGGGAACACATAGTTTCTTTTCACTTGCAAACTCCACTCCATACATATATATGGGGAGGTACTAGCTCCAACTGTGTTTTACAGTGAAAACTGCAGGAACTTCAAACCGGCACTAGGAAACAGACTGAGAAACCAGAGAAAAAGTTTCTCCTGCAACCCGTTTCCTTTGTGCTAGATGAACGAACGTCTCTCCACATGCTCAGTTCTGAGAGATAACTGTGTGTGAAAGCCGTCCTTCACCTAGCTTGTTGGGAACACAAAGTTTCTTTTCAGTTGCAAGCTCCACTCCATAAATATATATGGAGAGGTGCTAGCTCCATCACGGCTTTACAGTGAAAAATGCAGGAACTTCAAACCGGCACTAGGAAACAGACTGAGAAACCAGAGTAAAATTTCCTCCTGCAACCCGTTCCCTTTGCGCTAGTTGAACGAACGTCTCTCCACATGCTCAGTTCTGAGAGATATGTGTGTGTGAAAGCCGTCCTTCACCTAGCTTGTTGGGAACACAAAGTTTCTTTTCAGTTGCAAACTCCACTCCATACATATATATTGGGAGGTACTAGCTCCAACTCGGTTTTACAGTGAAAACTGCAGGAACTTCAAACCGGCACTAGGAAACAGACGGAGAAACCAGAGTAATAGTTTCTCCTGCAACCCTTTCCCTTTGTGCTAGATGAACGAACTTCTCTCCACATGCTCAGTTCTGAGATATAAGTGTCTGTGAAAGCCGTCCTTCACCTAGCTTGTTGGGAACACATAGTTTCTTTTCACTTGCAAACTCCACTCCATACATATATATGGGGAGGTACTAGCTCCAACTGTGTTTTACAGTGAAAACTGCAGGAACTTCAAACCGGCACTAGGAAACAGACTGAGAAACCAGAGAAAAAGTTTCTCCTGCAACCCGTTTCCTTTGTGCTAGATGAACGAACGTCTCTCCACATGCTCAGTTCTGAGAGATAACTGTGTGTGAAAGCCGTCCTTCACCTAGCTTGTTGGGAACACAAAGTTTCTTTTCAGTTGCAAGCTCCACTCCATAAATATATATGGAGAGGTGCTAGCTCCATCACGGCTTTACAGTGAAAAATGCAGGAACTTCAAACCGGCACTAGGAAACAGACTGAGAAACCAGAGTAAAATTTCCTCCTGCAACCCGTTCCCTTTGCGCTAGTTGAACGAACGTCTCTCCACATGCTCAGTTCTGAGAGATATGTGTGTGTGAAAGCCGTCCTTCACCTAGCTTGTTGGGAACACAAAGTTTCTTTTCAGTTGCAAACTCCACTCCATACATATATATGGGGAGGTGCTAGCTCCAACACGATTTTACAGTGAAAACTGCAGGAACTTCAAATCGGCACTAGGAAACAGACTGAGAAACCAGAGTAAAAGTTTCTCCTGCAAACCGTTCCCTATGTGCTAGATGAACGAACTTCTCTCCACATGCTCAGTTCTGAGAGATTATTGTGTGTGAAAGCCGTCCTTCATCTAGCTTGTTGGGAACACAAAGTTTCTTTTCAGTTGCAAACTCCACTCCTTAGATATACATGGGTAGGTACTAGCTCCAACTCGGTTTTACATTGAAAACTGCAGGAACTTCAAACCGGCACTAGGAAACAGACTGAGAAACCAGAGTAATAGTTTCTCCTGCAATCAGTTCCCTTTGTGCTAGATGAACGAACGTCTTTCCACATGCTCAGTTCTGAGAGATAAGTGTGTGTGAAGCCGTCCTTCACCTAGCTTGTTGGGAACACATAGTTTCTTTTCAGTTGCAAACTCCACTCCATACATATATATGGGGAGGTACTAGCTTCAAATCGGTTTTACAGTGAAAACTGCAGGAACTTCAAACAGGCAGTAGGAAATAGACAGAGAAACCAGAGTAAAAGTTTCTCCTGCAACCCGTTCCTTTTGTGCTAGATGAACGAACGTCTCTCCACATGCTCAGTTCTGAGAGATAAGTGTGTGTGAAAGCCGCCCTTCAAATAGCTTGTTGGGAACACAAAGTTTCTTTTCAGTTGCAAACTCCACTCCATACATATATATTGGGAGGTACTAGCTCCAACTCGGTTTTACAGTGAAAACTGCAGGAACTTCAAACCGGCACTAGGAAACAGACGGAGAAACCAGAGTAATAGTTTCTCCTGCAACCCTTTCCCTTTGTGCTAGATGAACGAACTTCTCTCCACATGCTCAGTTCTGAGATATAAGTGTCTGTGAAAGCCGACCTTCACCTAGCTTGTTGGGAACACATAGTTTCTTTTCACTTGCAAACTCCACTCCATACATATATATGGGGAGGTTCTAGCTCCAACTGTGTTTTACAGTGAAAACTGCAGGAACTTCAAACCGGCACTAGGAAACAGACTGAGAAACCAGAGAAAAAGTTTCTCCTGCAACCCGTTTCCTTTGTGCTAGATGAACGAACGTCTCTCCACATGCTCAGTTCTGAGAGATAAGTGTGTGTGAAAGCCGTCCTTCACCTAGCTTGTTGGGAACACAAAGTTTCTTTTCAGTTGCAAGCTCCACTCCATACATATATATGGAGAGGTGCTAGCTCCATCACGGCTTTTCAGTGAAAACTGCAGGAACTTCAAACCGGCACTAGGAAACAGACGGAGAAACCAGAGTAAAATTTTCTCCTGCAACCCGTTCCCTTTGCGCTAGATGAATGAACGTCTCTCCACATGCTCAGTTCTGAGAGATATGTGTGTGTGAAAGCTGTCCTTCACCTAGCTTGTTGGGAACACAAAGTTTCTTTTCAGTTGCAAACCCCACTCCATACATATATATGGGGAGGTGCTAGCTCCAACACGGTTTTACAGTGAAAACTGCGGGAACTTCAAACCGGCACTAGGAAACAGACTGAGAAACCAGAGTAAAAGTTTCTCCTGCAAACCGTTCCCTTTGTGCTAGATGAACGAACGTCTCTCCACATGCTCAGTTCTGAGAAATTAGTGTGTGTGAAAGCCGTCCTTCACCTAGCTTGTTGGGAACACAAAGTTTCTTTTCAGTTGCAAACTCCACTCCTTAGATATATATGGGTAGGTACTAGCTCCAACTCGGTTTTACATTGAAAACTGCAGGAATTTCATACCGGCACTAGGAAACAGACTGAGAAACCAGAGTAATAGTTTCTCCTGCAATCCGTTCCCTTTGTGCTAGATGAACGAACGTCTCTCCACATGCTCAGTTCTGAGAGATAAGTGTGTGTGAAAGCCGTCCTTTACATAGCTTGTTGGGAACACATAGTTTCTTTCACTTGCAAACTCCACTCCATACATATATATAGGGAGGTACTAGCTCTAACTCGGTTTTACAGTGAAAACTGCAGGAACTTCAAACCGGCACTAGGAAACATACTAAGAAACCAGAGTAAAAGTTTCTCCTGCAAACCGTTCCCTTTGTGATAGATGAACGAACGTGTCTCCACATGCTCATTTCTGAGAAATAAGTGTGTGTGAAAGCCGTCCTTCACGTAGCTTGTTGGGAACACAAAGTTTCTTTTCAGTTGCAAACTCCACTCCATACATATATAGATGGGGATGTACTAGCTCCAACTCAGTTTTACATTGATAACTGCAGGAACTTCAAACCGGCACTAGGAAACAGACTGAGAAACCAGAGTAATAGTTTCTCCTGCAACCCTTTCCCTTTTTGCTACATGAACGAACGTCTCTCCACATGCTCAGTTCTGAGAGATAAGTGTGTGTGAAGTCGTCCTTCACCTAGCTTGTTGGGAACACATAGACTCTTTTTAGTAGCAAACTCCACTCCATACATATATATGGGGAGGTACTAGCTCCAAATCGGTTTTACAGTGAAAACTGCAGGATCTTCAAACCGGCAGTAGGAAACAGACAGAGAAGCCAGAGTAAAAGCTTCTCCTGCAACCCGTTCCCTTTGTGCTGAATGAACGAAAGTCTCTCCACTTGATAAGTTCTGAGAGATAAGTGTATGTGAAAACCGTAATTCACCTTGCTTTTTGGGATCTCAAAGTTTCTTTTCAGTTGCAAAATCCACTCCATACATATATATGATTTAGTACTAGCTCCAACTCGGATTTACACTGAAAACTTCAGGAACATCAAACCGATACTAGGAAACAGACTGAGAAACCAGAGTAATAGTTTCTCCTGCAAACCGTTCCCTTTGTTCTAGATGAACCAACGTCTCTCCACATGCTCAGTTCTGAGAGATAAGTGTGTGTGAAAGCCGTCCTTCATATAGCTTGTTGGGAACACATAGTTTCTTTAACTTGCAAACTCCACTCCATACATATATATGGGGAAGTACTAGCTCCAACTATGTTTTACAGTGAAAACTGCAGGAACTTCAAACCGGCACTAGGAAACAGACTGAGAAACCAGAGTAAAAGTTCTCCTGCAAACCGTTCCCTTTGTGCTGGATGAACGAACGTCTCTCCACATGCTCAGTTCTGAGAAATAATTGTGTCAATGCCGTCCTTCACCTAGCTTGTTGGGAACACAAAGTTTCTTTTCACTTGCAAATTCCACTCCATACATATATATGGGGAGGTACTAGCTCCAACTCGGTTTTACAGTGAAAACTGCAGGAACTTCAAACCGGCAGTAGGAAACACACTGAGAAACCAGAGTAAAAGTTTCTCCTGCAACCCGTTCGCTTTGTGCTGGATGAACGATCGTCTCTCCACATTCTCATTTCTGAGTGATAAGTATGTGTGGAAGCCTTTCTTCACTTAGCTTGTTGGGAACACAAAGTTTCTTTTCACTTGCTAACTCCACTCCATACATATATATGGGGAGGTAATAGCTCCAACTCGGTTTTACAGTGAAAACTGCAGGAACTTCCAACCGGCAGTAGGAAACACACTGAAAACCAGAGTAAAAGTTTCTCCTGCAACCCGTTCTATTTTTGCTGGTTGAACGAACGTCTCTCCACATGCTCAGTTCTGAGAGATAAGTGTGTGTGAAAGCCGTCCTTCACCTATCTTGTTGGGAACACATAGTTTCTTTTAAATTGCAAACTCCTCTTAATACATATACATGGGAGGTACAAGCTCCAACTCGGTTTTACAGTGAAAACTGCAGGAACTTCAAACCGGCACTAGGAAAGAGACTGAGAAACCAGAGTAAAATTTTCTCCTGCAACCCTTTCCATTTGTGCTAGATGAACGTCTCTCCAAATGCTAAATTCTGAGAGATAAGTGTGTGTGAAAGCCGTCCTTCACCTGGCTTGTTGGGAACACAAAGTTTCTTTTCAGTTGCAAACTCCACTCCATACATATATATATGGGGAGGTACTAGCTCCAAATCGGTTTTACAGTGAAAATGCCCGGAACTTCAAATTGGCACTAGGAAAGAGACTGAGAAACCAGAGTAAAAGTTTCTCCTGCAACCCGTTCCCTTTGTGATAGATGAACGAACGTCTGTCCACATGCTCAGTTCTGAGAGATAAGTGTGTGTGAAAGCCGTCCTTCACCTAGCTTGTTGGGAACACAAAGTTTCTTTTCAGGTGCAAACTCCACTCCATACATATATATATGGGGAGGTACTAGATCCAACTCGGTTTTACATTGAAATCTGCAGGAACTTCAAACCGGCAGTAGGAAACAGACTGAGAAACCAGAGTAAAAGTTTCTCCTGCAACCGGTTCCCTTTGTGCTAGACGAAAGAATGTCTCTCCACATGCTCAGCTCTGAGAGATAAGTGTGTGTGAAAGCCGTCCTTCAAATAGCTTGTAGGGAACACGTAGTTTCTTTCACTTGCAAAATCCACTCCATACATATATATGGGGAGGTACTACCCCCAACTCGGTTTTACAGAGAAAACTGCAGGAACTTCAAACCGGCACTAGGAAACAGACTAAGAAACCAGAGTAAAATTTTCTCCTGCAACCAGTTCCCTTTGTGCTGGATGAACGAACGTCTTTCCACATGCTCAGTTCTGAGGGAAAAGTGTGTGTGAAAGCCGTCCTTCACCTAGCTTGTTGGGAACACAAATTTTCCTTTCAGTTGCTAACTCCACACCATACATATATATGGGGAGGTAGTAGCTCCAACTCGGATTTACAGTGAAAACTGCAGGAACTTCAAACCGGCACGAGGAAACAGACTGTGAAACCAGTGTAAAAGTTTCTCCTGCAACCCGTTCCCTTTGGGCTGGATGAACGAACGTCTTTCCACATGCTCAGTTCTGAGAGATAAGTGTGTGTGAAAGCCGTCCTTCACCTAGCTTGTTGGGAACACAAAGTTTCTTTTCAGGTGCAAACTCCACTCCATACATATATATATGGGGAGGTACTAGCTCCAACTCGGTTTTACATTGAAATCTGCAGGAACTTCAAACCGGCAGTAGGAAACAGACTGAGAAACCAGAGTAAAAGTTTCTCCTGCAACCGGTTCCCTTTGTGCTAGACGAAAGAATGTCTCTCCACATGCTCAGCTCTGAGAGATAAGTGTGTGTGAAAGCCGTCCTTCAAATAGCTTGTTGGGAACACGTAGTTTCTTTCACTTGCAAAATCCACTCCATACATATATATGGGGAGGTACTACCTCCAACTCGGTTTTACAGAGAAAACTGCAGGAACTTCAAACAGGCACTAGGAAACAGACTAAGAAACCAGAGTAAAATTTTCTCCTGCAACCAGTTCCCTTTGTGCTGGATGAACGAACGTCTTTCCACATGCTCAGTTCTGAGAGATAAGTGTGTGTGAAAGCCGTCCTTCACCTAGCTTGTTGGGAACACAAATTTTCCTTTCAGTTGCTAACTCCACACCATACATATATATGGGGAGGTAGTAGCTCCAACTCGGATTTACAGTGAAAACTGCAGGAACTTCAAACCGGCACGAGGAAACAGACTGTGAAACCAGTGTAAAAGTTTCTCCTGCAACCCGTTCCCTTTGGGCTGGATGAACGAACGTCTCTCCACATGCTCAGTTCTGAGAGAAAAGTGTTTGGGAAAGCCGTCCTTCACATAGCTTGTTGGGAACACAAAGTTTCTTTTCAGTTGCAAACTCCACTCCATACATATATATGGGGAGGTACTAGCTCCAACTCGGTTTTACAGTGAAAACTGCAGGAACTTCAAACCGGCACTAGGAAACAGACTGAGAAACCAGAGTATAAGTTTCTCCTGCAACCCGTTCCCTTTGTGCTAGATGAACGAACGTCTCTCCACATGCTCAGTTCTGAGAGATAAGTGTGTGTGAAAGCCGCACTTCAACTAGCTTGTTGGGAACACATAGTTTCTTTTCACTTGCAAACTCCACTCCATACATATATATGGGGAGGTACTAGCTCCAACTGTGTTTTACAGTGAAATCTGCAGGAACTTCAAACAGGCACTAGGAAACAGACTGAGAAACCAGAGAAAAAGTTTTTCCTGCAACCCTTTTCCTTTGTGCTAGATGAACGAACGTCTCTCCACATGCTCAGTTCTGAGAGATAAGTGTGTGTGAAAGCCGTCCTTCACCTAGCTTGTTGGGAACACAAAGTTTCTTTTCAGTTGCAAGCTCCACTCCATACATATATATGGAGAGGTGTTAGCTCCAACACGGTTTTACAGTGAAAATTGCAGGAACTTCAAACCGGCACTAGGAAACAGACTGAGAAACCAGAGTAAAATTTTCTCCTGCAAACCGTTCCCTTTTCGCTAGATGAACGAACGTCTCTCCACATGCTCAGTTCTGAGAGATATGTGTGTGTGAAAGCCGTCCTTCACCTAGCTTGTTGGGAACACAAAGTTTCTTTTCAGTTGCAAACTCCACTCCATACATATATATGGGGAGGTGCTAGCTCCAACACGGTTTTACAGTGAAAACTGCAGGAACTTCAAACCGGCACTAGGAAACAGACTGAGAAACCAGAGTAAAAGTTTCTCCTGCAAACCGTTCCCTTTGTGCTAGATGAACGAACGTCTCTCCACATGCTCAGTTCTGAGAGATTAGTGTGTGTGAAAGCCGTCCTTCACCTAGATTTTTCTGAACACAAAGTTTCTTTTCAGTTGCAAACTCCACTCCAAACATTTATATATTGGAGGTTCTAGCTCTAACTCGGTTTTACAGTGAAAACTGCAGGAACTTCAAACTTTCAGTAGGAAACAGACTGAGAAACCAGAGTAAAAGTTTCTCCTGCAACCCGTTCCCTTTCTTCTAGATGAACGTACGTCTCTCCACATGCTCAGTTCTGAGATATAAGTGTCTGTGAAAGCCTTCCTTCACCTAGCTTGTTGGGAACACATAGTTTCTTTTCACTTGCAAACTCCACTCCATACATATATATGATGTAGTACTAGCTCCAACTCTGATTTACAGTGAAAACTTCAGGAACATCAAACAGATACTAGGAAACAGGCTGAGAAACCAGAGTAATAGTTTCCCCTGCAACCCGTTCCCTTTGTGCTAGATGAACGAACGTCTCTCCACATGCTCAGTTCTGAGAGATAAGTGTGAGTGAAAGCCGTCCTTCACCTAGCTTGTTGGGAATACAAAGTTTCTTTTCAGTTGCATACTCCACTCCATACATATATATGGGGAAGTACTAGCACCAACTCGGGTTTACAGTGAAAACTGCAGGAAATTCAAACCGGCACTAGGAAACAGACTGAGAAACCAGAGTAAAAGTTTCTCCTGCAAACCGTTCCCTTTGTGCTGGATGAACGAATGTCTCTCCACATGCTCAGTTCTGAGAGATAAGTGTGTGTGAAAGCAGTCCTTCACCTAGCTTGTTGTTAACACAAAGTTTCTTTTCAGTTGCAAACTCCACTCCATACATATATATGGGGAGGTACTAGCTCCAACTCGGTTTTACAGTGAAATCTGCAGGAATTTCAACCGGCACTAGGAAACAGACTAAGAAACCAGAGTAAAAGTATCTCCTGCAAACCGTTCCCTTTGTGCTAGGTGAACGAACGTCTCTACACATGCTCAGTTCTGAGAGATAAGTGTGTGTGAAAGCCGTCCTTCACCTAGCTTGTTGGGAACACATAGTTTCTTTTCACTTGCCAACTCCACTCCATACATATATATGGGTAGGTACAAGCTCCAACTCGGTTTTACTGTGAAAACTACAGGAACTTCAAACCGGCACTAGGAAACAGACTGAGAATCCAGAGTAAAATTTTCTCCTGCAACCCGTTCCCTTTGTGCTAGATGAACGAACGTCTCTCCACATGCTCAGTTCTGAGAGATAAGTGTGTGTGAAAGCCGTCCTTCACCTAGCATTTTGGGAACACAAAGTTTCTTTTCAGTTGCAAACTCCACTCCAAACATTTATATATTGGAGGTTCTAGATCTAACTCGGTTTTACAGTGAAAACTGCAGGAACTTAAAACTTTCAGTAAGAAACAGACTGAGAAACCAGAGTAAAAGTTTCTCCTGCAACCCGTTCCTTTTGTGCTAGATGAACGAACGTCTCTCCACATGCTCAGTTCTGAGAGATAAGTGTGTGTGAAAGCCGCCCTTCAAATAGCTTGTTGGGAACACAAAGTTTCTTTTCAGTTGCAAACTCCACTCCATACATATATATTGGTAGGTACTAGCTCCAACTCGGTTTTACAGTGAAAACTGCAGGAACTTCAAACCGGCACAAGGAAACAGACGGAGAAACCAGAGTAATAGTTTCTCCTGCAACCCTTTCCCTTTGTGCTAGATGAACGAACTTCTCTCCACATGCTCAGTTCTGAGATATAAGTGTCTGTGAAAGCCGTCCTTCACCTAGCTTGTTGGGAACACATAGTTTCTTTTCACTTGCAAACTCCACTCCATACATATATATGGGGAGGTACTAGCTCCAACTGTGTTTTACAGTGAAAACTGCAGGAACTTCAAACCGGCACTAGGAAACAGACTGAGAAACCAGAGAAAAAGTTTCTCCTGCAACCCGTTTCCTTTGTGCTAGATGAACGCACGTCTCTCCACATGCTCAGTTCTGAGAGATAACTGTGTGTGAAAGCCGTCCTTCACCTAGCTTGTTGGGAACACAAAGTTTCTTTTCAGTTGCAAGCTCCACTCCATAAATATATATGGAGAGGTGCTAGCTCCATCACGGCTTTACAGTGAAAAATGCAGGAACTTCAAACCGGCACTAGGAAACAGACTGAGAAACCAGAGTAAAATTTCCTCCTGCAACCCGTTCCCTTTGCGCTAGTTGAACGAACGTCTCTCCACATGCTCAGTTCTGAGAGATATGTGTGTGTGAAAGCCGTCCTTCACCTAGCTTGTTGGGAACACAAAGTTTCTTTTCAGTTGCAAACTCCACTCCATACATATATATGGGGAGGTGCTAGCTCCAACACGATTTTACAGTGAAAACTGCAGGAACTTCAAATCGGCACTAGGAAACAGACTGAGAAACCAGAGTAAAAGTATCTCCTGCAAACCGTTCCCTATGTGCTAGATGAACGAACGTCTCTCCACATGCTAAGTTCTGAGAGATTATTGTGTGTGAAAGCCGTCCTTCATCTAGCTTGTTGGGAACACAAAGTTTCTTTTCAGTTGCAAACTCCACTCCTTAGATATACATGGGTAGGTACTAGCTCCAACTCGGTTTTACATTGAAAACTGCAGGAACTTCAAACCGGCACTAGGAAACAGACTGAGAAACCAGAGTAATAGTTTCTCCTGCAATCAGTTCCCTTTGTGCTAGATGAACGAACGTCTTTCCACATGCTCAGTTCTGAGAGATAAGTGTGTGTGAAGCCGTCCTTCACCTAGCTTGTTGGGAACACATAGTTTCTTTTCAGTTGCAAACTCCACTCCATACATATATATGGGGAGGTACTAGCTTCAAATCGGTTTTACAGTGAAAACTGCAGGAACTTCAAACAGGCAGTAGGAAATAGACAGAGAAACCAGAGTAAAAGTTTCTCCTGCAACCCGTTCCTTTTGTGCTAGATGAACGAACGTCTCTCCACATGCTCAGTTCTGAGAGATAAGTGTGTGTGAAAGCCGCCCTTCAAATAGCTTGTTGGGAACACAAAGTTTCTTTTCAGTTGCAAACTCCACTCCATACATATATATTGGGAGGTACTAGCTCCAACTCGGTTTTACAGTGAAAACTGCACGAACTTCAAACCGGCACTAGGAAACAGACGGAGAAACCAGAGTAATAGTTTCTCCTGCAACCCTTTCCCTTTGTGCTAGATGAACGAACTTCTCTCCACATGCTCAGTTCTGAGATATAAGTGTCTGTGAAAGCCGACCTTCACCTAGCTTGTTGGGAACACATAGTTTCTTTTCACTTGCAAACTCCACTCCATACATATATATGGGGAGGTTCTAGCTCCAACTGTGTTTTACAGTGAAAACTGCAGGAACTTCAAACCGGCACTAGGAAACAGACTGAGAAACCAGAGAAAAAGTTTCTCCTGCAACCCGTTTCCTTTGTGCTAGATGAACGAACGTCTCTCCACATGCTCAGTTCTGAGAGATAAGTGTGTGTGAAAGCCGTCCTTCACCTAGCTTGTTGGGAACACAAAGTTTCTTTTCAGTTGCAAGCTCCACTCCATACATATATATGGAGAGGTGCTAGCTCCATCACGGCTTTACAGTGAAAACTGCAGGAACTTCAATCCGGCACTAGGAAACAGACTGAGAAACCAGAGTAAAATTTTCTCCTGCTACCCGTTCCCTTTGCGCTAGATGAATGAACGTCTCTCCACATGCTCAGTTCTGAGAGATATGTGTGTGTGAAAGCTGTCCTTCACCTAGCTTGTTGGGAACACAAAGTTTCTTTTCAGTTGCAAACCCCACTCCATACATATATATGGGGAGGTGCTAGCTCCAACACGGTTTTACAGTGAAAACTGCAGGAACTTCAAACCGGCACTAGGAAACAGACTGAGAAACCAGAGTAAAAATTTCTCCTGCAAACCGTTCCCTTTGTGCTAGATGAACGAACGTCTCTCCACATGCTCAGTTCTGAGAAATTAGTGTGTGTGAAAGCCGTCCTTCACCTAGCTTGTTGGGAACACAAAGTTTCTTTTCAGTTGCAAACTCCACTCCTTAGATATATATGGGTAGGTACTAGCTCCAACTCGGTTTTACATTGAAAACTGCAGGAATTTCGTACCGGCACTAGGAAACAGACTGAGAAACCAGAGTAATAGTTTCTCCTGCAATCCGTTCCCTTTGTGCTAGATGAACGAACGTCTCTCCACATGCTCAGTTCTGAGAGATAAGTGTGTGTGAAAGCCGTCCTTTACATAGCTTGTTGGGAACACATAGTTTCTTTCACTTGCAAACTCCACTCCATACATATATATAGGGAGGTACTAGCTCTAACTCGGTTTTACAGTGAAAACTGCAGGAACTTCAAACCGGCACTAGGAAACATACTAAGAAACCAGAGTAAAAGTTTCTCCTGCAAACCGTTCCCTTTGTGATAGATGAACGAACGTGTCTCCACATGCTCATTTCTGAGAAATAAGTGTGTGTGAAAGCCGTCCTTCACGTAGCTTGTTGGGAACACAAAGTTTCTTTTCAGTTGCAAACTCCACTCCATACATATATAGATGGGGATGTACTAGCTCCAACTCAGTTTTACATTGATGACTGCAGGAACTTCAAACCGGCACTAGGAAACAGACTGAGAAACCAGAGTAATAGTTTCTCCTGCAACCCTTTCCCTTTTTGCTACATGAACGAACGTCTCTCCACATGCTCAGTTCTGAGAGATAAGTGTGTGTGAAGTCGTCCTTCACCTAGCTTGTTGGGAACACATAGACTCTTTTTAGTAGCAAACTCCACTCCATACATATATATGGGGAGGTACTAGCTCCAAATCGGTTTTACAGTGAAAACTGCAGGATCTTCAAACCGGCAGTAGGGAACAGACAGAGAAGCCAGAGTAAAAGCTTCTCCTGAAAACCGTTCCCTTTGTGCTGAATGAACGAAAGTCTCTCCACTTGATCAGTTCTGAGAGATAAGTGTATGTGAAAACCGTAATTCACCTTGCTTTTTGGGATCTCAAAGTTTCTTTTCAGTTGCAAAATCCACTCCATACATATATATGATTTAGTACTAGCTCCAACTCGGATTTACACTGAAAACTTCAGGAACATCAAACCGATACTAGGAAACAGACTGAGAAACCAGAGTAATAGTTTCTCCTGCAAACCGTTCCCTTTGTTCTAGATGAACCAACGTCTCTCCACATGCTCAGTTCTGAGAGATAAGTGTGTGTGAAAGCCGTCCTTCATATAGCTTGTTGGGAACACATAGTTTCTTTAACTTGCAAACTCCACTCCATACATATATATGGGGAGGTACTAGCTCCAACTCGGTTTTACAGTGAAAACTGAAGGGACTTCAAACCGGCACTAGGAATCAGACTGAGAAACCAGAGTAAAAGTTTCTCCTGCAACCCGTTCCCTTTGTGCTAGATGAAAGAACGTCTCTCCAAATGCTCAGCTCTGAGAGATAAGTGTGTGTGAAAGCCGTCCTTCACCTAGCTTGTTGGGAACACAAAGTTTCTTTTCAGTTGCATACTCCACTCCATACATATATATGGGGAAGTACTAGCTCCAACTATGTTTTACAGTGAAAACTGCAGGAACTTCAAACCGGCACTAGGAAACAGACTGAGAAACCAGAGTAAAAGTTCTCCTGCAAACCGTTCCCTTTGTGCTGGATGAACGAACGTCTCTCCACATGCTCAGTTCTGAGAAATAATTGTGTCAATGCCGTCCTTCACCTAGCTTGTTGGGAACACAAAGTTTCTTTTCACTTGCAAATTCCACTCCATACATATATATGGGGAGGTACTAGCTCCAACTCGGTTTTACAGTGAAAACTGCAGGAACTTCAAACCGGCAGTAGGAAACACACTGAGAAACCAGAGTAAAATTTTCTCCTGCAACCCGTTCGCTTTGTGCTGGATGAACGATCGTCTCTCCACATTCTCATTTCTGAGTGATAAGTATGTGTGGAAGCCTTTCTTCACTTAGCTTGTTGGGAACACAAAGTTTCTTTTCACTTGCTAGCTCCACTCCATACATATATATGGGGAGGTAATAGCTCCAACTCGGTTTTACAGTGAAAACTGCAGGAACTTCCAACCGGCAGTAGGAAACACACTGAAAACCAGAGTAAAAGTTTCTCCTGCAACCCGTTCTATTTTTGCTGGTTGAACGAACGTCTCTCCACATGCTCAGTTCTGAGAGATAAGTGTGTGTGAAAGCCGTCCTTCACCTATCTTGTTGGGAACACATAGTTTCTTTTAAATTGCAAACTCCTCTTAATACATATACATGGGAGGTACAAGCTCCAACTCGGTTTTACAGTGAAAACTGCAGGAACTTCAAACCGGCACTAGGAAAGAGACTGAGAAACCAGAGTAAAATTTTCTCCTGCAACCCTTTCCATTTGTGCTAGATGAACGTCTCTCCAAATGCTAAATTCTGAGAGATAAGTGTGTGTGAAAGCCGTCCTTCATCTGGCTTGTTGGGAACACAAAGTTTCTTTTCAGTTGCAAACTCCACTCCATACATATATATATGGGGAGGTACTAGCTCCAAATCGGTTTTACAGTGAAAACGCCCGGAACTTCAAATTGGCACTAGGAAAGAGACTGAGAAACCAGAGTAAAAGTTTCTCCTGCAACCCGTTCCCTTTGTGATAGATGAACGAACGTCTGTCCACATGCTCAGTTCTGAGAGATAAGTGTGTGTGAAAGCCGTCCTTCACCTAGTTTGTTGGGAACACAAAGTTTCTTTTCAGGTGCAAACTCCACTCCATACATATATATATGGGGAGGTACTAGATCCAACTCGGTTTTACATTGAAATCTGCAGGAACTTCAAACCGGCAGTAGGAAACAGACTGAGAAACCAGAGTAAAAGTTTCTCCTGCAACCGGTTCCCTTTGTGCTAGACGAAAGTATGTCTCTCCACATGCTCAGCTCTGAGAGATAAGTGTGTGTGAAAGCCGTCCTTCAAATAGCTTGTAGGGAACACGTAGTTTCTTTCACTTGCAAAATCCACTCCATACATATATATGGGGAGGTACTACCCCCAACTCGGTTTTACAGAGAAAACTGCAGGAACTTCAAACCGGCACTAGGAAACAGACTAAGAAACCAGAGTAAAATTTTCTCCTGCAACCAGTTCCCTTTGTGCTGGATGAACGAACGTCTTTCCACATGCTCAGTTCTGAGGGAAAAGTGTGTGTGAAAGCCGTCCTTCACCTAGCTTGTTGGGAACACAAATTTTCCTTTCAGTTGCTAACTCCACACCATACATATATATGGGGAGGTAGTAGCTCCAACTCGGATTTACAGTGAAAACTGCAGGAACTTCAAACCGGCACGAGGAAACAGACTGTGAAACCAGTGTAAAAGTTTCTCCTGCAACCCGTTCCCTTTGGGCTGGATGAACGAACGTCTTTCCACATGCTCAGTTCTGAGAGATAAGTGTGTGTGAAAGCCGTCCTTCACCTAGCTTGTTGGGAACACAAAGTTTCTTTTCAGGTGCAAACTCCACTCCATACATATATATATGGGGAGGTACTAGCTCCAACTCGGTTTTACATTGAAATCTGCAGGAACTTCAAACCGGCAGTAGGAAACAGACTGAGAAACCAGAGTAAAAGTTTCTCCTGCAACCGGTTCCCTTTGTGCTAGACGAAAGAATGTCTCTCCACATGCTCAGCTCTGAGAGATAAGTGTGTGTGAAAGCCGTCCTTCAAATAGCTTGTTGGGAACACGTAGTTTCTTTCACTTGCAAAATCCACTCCATACATATATATGGGGAGGTACTACCTCCAACTCGGTTTTACAGAGAAAACTGCAGGAACTTCAAACAGGCACTAGGAAACAGACTAAGAAACCAGAGTAAAATTTTCTCCTGCAACCAGTTACCTTTGTGCTGGATGAACGAACGTCTTTCCACATGCTCAGTTCTGAGAGATAAGTGTGTGTGAAAGCCGTCCTTCACCTGGCTTGTTGGGAACACAAATTTTCCTTTCAGTTGCTAACTCCACACCATACATATATATGGGGAGGTAGTAGCTCCAACTCGGATTTACAGTGAAAACTGCAGGAACTTCAAACCGGCACGAGGAAACAGACTGTGAAACCAGTGTAAAAGTTTCTCCTGCAACCCGTTCCCTTTGGGCTGGATGAACGAACGTCTCTCCACATGCTCAGTTCTGAGAGAAAAGTGTTTGGGAAAGCCGTCCTTCACGTAGCTTGTTGGGAACACAAAGTTTCTTTTCAGTTGCAAAATCCACTCCATACATATATATGATGAAGTACTAGCTCCAACTCGGATTTACAGTGAAAACTTCAGGAACATCAAACCGATACTAGAAACAGACTAAGAAACCAGAGTAAAAGTTTCTCCTGCAACCCGTTCCATTTGTGCTGGATGAACGAACGTCTCTCCACATGCTCAGTTCTGAGAGAAAAGTGTGCGTGAAAGCCGTCCTTCACACAGCTTGTTTTGAACACAAAGTTTCCTTTCAGTTGTGAACTCCACTCCATACATATATATATGGGGAGGTACTAGATCCAACACGGTTTTACAGTGAAAACTGAAGGGACTTCAAACAGGCACTAGGAATCAGACTGAGATACCAGAGTAAAAGATTATCCTGCAACCCGTTCTCTTTTTGCTGGATGAACGAACGTCTCTCCAAATGCTCAGTTCTGAGAGATAAGTGTGTGTGAAAGCCGCCCTTCACCTATCTTGTTGGGAACACATAGTTTCTTTTAAATTGCAAACTCCACTCCATACATATACAAGGGGAGGTACAAGCTCCAACTCAGTTTTACAGTGAAAACTGCAGGAACTTCAAACCGGCACGAGGAAACAGACTGAGAAACCAGAGTAAAATTTTCTCCTGCAACCCGTTCCATTTGTGCTAGATGAACGAACGTCTCTCCAAATGCAAAGTTCTGAGAGATTAGTGTGTGTGAAAGCCGTACTTCACCTAGCTTGTTCGGAACACAAAGTTTCTTTTCAGGTGCAAACTCCACTCCATACATATATATAAGGGGAGGTACTAGCTCCAACTCGGTTTTACATTGAAAACTGCAGGAACTTCAAACCTGCAGTAGGAAACACACTGAGAAACCAGAGTAAAAGTTTCTCGTGCAACCCGTTCCTTTTGTGCTACATGAACGAACGTCTCTCCACATGCTCAGTTCTGAGAGATAAGTGAGAGTGAAAGCCGTCCTTCACCTAGCTTGTTGGGAACACAAAGTTTCTTTTCACTAACAAACTCCACTCCATACATATATATGTTGAGGTACAAGCTCCAACTCGGTTTTACAGTGAAAACTGCAAGAACTTCAAACCGGCAGTAGGAAACAGACTGAGAAACCAGAGTAAAAGTTTCTCCTGCAAACCTTTCCCTTTGTGCTAGATGAAAGAACGTCTCTCCACATGCTCAGTTCTGAGAGATATGTGTGTGTGAAAGCCGTCCTCCACATAGCTTGTTGGGAACACAAAGATTCTTTTCACTTGCAATCTACACTCCATACATATATATGGGGTGGTACCAGCTCCTACTCTTTTTTACAGTGAAAACTGCAGGAACTTCAAACCGGCTCTAGGAAACAGACTGAGAAACCAGAGTAATAGTTTCTCCTGCAACCCTTTCCCTTTGTGCTAGATGAACGAACGTCTCTCCACATGCTCAGCTCTGAGAGATAAATGTGTGTGAAAGCCGTCCTTCACATAGCTTGTTGGGAACACATAGTTTCTTTCACTTGCAAAATCCACTCCATATATATATATGGGGAGGTACTAGCTCCAACTCGGTTTTACAGTGAAAACTGCAGGAACTTCATACCGGCACTAGGAAACAGACTAAGAAACCAGAGTAAAAGTTTCTCCTGCAACCCGTTCCCTTTGTGCTGGATAAACGAATGTCTTTCCACATGCTCAGTTCTGAGGGATAAGTGTGTGTGAAAGCCGTCCTTCACTTGGCTTGTTGGGAACACAAAGTTTACTTCAGTTGCAAAATCCACTCCATACATATATATGGGGAGGTACTAGCTCAAACTCGAATTTACAGTGAAAACTGCAGGAACTTCAAACCGGCACTAGGAAACAGACTGAGAAACCAGAGTAAAAGTTTCTCCTGCAACCCGTTCCCTTTTTGCTGGATGAACGAACGTCTCTTCACATGCTCAGTTCTGAGAGAAAAGTGTGTGTGAAAGCCTTCCTTCACATAGCTTGTTGGGAACACAAAGTTTCTTTTCAGTTGCAAACTCCACTGCATACATATATATAGGGGAGGTACTAGCTCCAACTCGGTTTTACAGTGAAAACTGCAGGAACTTCAAACCGGCAGTAGGAAACAGACTGAGAAACCAGAGTAAAGGTTTCTCCGGCAACCAGTTCCCTTTGTGATAGATTAACGAACGTCTCTCCACATGCTTAGTTCTGAGAGATAAGTGGGTGTTATAGCCGTCATTCACCTAGCTTGTTGGGAACACAAAGTTTCTTTTCAGTTGCAAACTCCACTCCATACATATATATGGGGAGGTACTAAATCCAACTCGGTTTTACAGTGAAAACTGCAGTAACTTCTACCGGCAGTAGGAAACAGACTAAGAAACCAGAGTAAAAGTTTCTCCTGCAACCCGTTCCCTTTGTGCTAGATGAACGAAAGTCTCTCCACATGCTCAGTTGTGAGAGATAAGTGTGTGTGAAAGCCGTCCTTCACCTATCTTGTTGGGAACACATAGTTTCTTTTAAATTGCAAACTCCAAACCATAAATATACATGGGGAGGTACAAGCTCCAACTCGGTTTTACAGTGAAAACGCCCGGAACTTCAAATTGGCACTAGGAAAGAGACTGAGAAACCAGAGTAAATGTTTCTCCTGCAACCCGTTCCCTTTGTGATAGATGAACGAACGTCTGTCCACATGCTCAGTTCTGAGAGATAAGTGTGTGTGAAAGCCATCCTTCACCTAGCTTGTTGGGAACACAAAGTTTCTTTTCAGGTGCAAATTCCACTCCATACATATATATATGGGGAGGTACTAGCTCCAACTCGGTTTTACATTGAAAACTGCAGGAACTTCAAACCGGCAGTAGGAAACACACTGAGAAACCAGAGTAAAAGTTTTTCGTGCAACCCGTTCCCTTTGTGCTACATGAACGAACGTCTCTCCACATGCTCAGTTCTGAGAGATATGTGTGTGTGAAAGCTGTCCTTCACCTAGCTTGTTGGGAACACAAAGTTTCTTTTCACTAACAAACTCCACTCCATACATATATATGTTGAGGTACAAGCTCCAACTCGGTTTTACAGTGAAAACTGCAAGAACTTCAAACCGGCAGTAGGAAACAGACTGAGAAACCAGAGTAAAAGTTTCTCCTGCAAACCTTTCCCTTTGTGCTAGATGAAAGAACGTCTCTCCACATGCTCAGTTCTGAGAGATATGTGTGTGTGAAAGCCGTCCTCCACATAGCTTGTTGGGAACACAAAGATTCTTTTCACTTGCAATCTACACTCCATACATATATATGGGGTGGTACCAGCTCCTACTCTTTTTTACAGTGAAAACTGCAGGAACTTCAAACCGGCTCTAGGAAACAGACTGAGAAACCAGAGTAATAGTTTCTCCTGCAACCCTTTCCCTTTGTGCTAGATGAACGAACGTCTCTCCACATGCTCAGCTCTGAGAGATAAATGTGTGTGAAAGCCGTCCTTCACATAGCTTGTTGGGAACACATAGTTTCTTTCACTTGCAAAATCCACTCCATATATATATATGGGGAGGTACTAGCTCCAACTCGGTTTTACAGTGAAAACTGCAGGAACTTCATACCGGCACTAGGAAACAGACTAAGAAACCAGAGTAAAAGTTTCTCCTGCAACCCGTTCCCTTTGTGCTGGATAAACGAATGTCTTTCCACATGCTCAGTTCTGAGGGATAAGTGTGTGTGAAAGCCGTCCTTCACTTGGCTTGTTGGGAACACAAAGTTTACTTCAGTTGCAAAATCCACTCCATACATATATATGGGGAGGTACTAGCTCAAACTCGAATTTACAGTGAAAACTGCAGGAACTTCAAACCGGCACTAGGAAACAGACTGAGAAACCAGAGTAAAAGTTTCTCCTGCAACCCGTTCCCTTTTTGCTGGATGAACGAACGTCTCTTCACATGCTCAGTTCTGAGAGAAAAGTGTGTGTGAAAGCCTTCCTTCACATAGCTTGTTGGGAACACAAAGTTTCTTTTCAGTTGCAAACTCCACTGCATACATATATATAGGGGAGGTACTAGCTCCAACTCGGTTTTACAGTGAAAACTGCAGGAACTTCAAACCGGCAGTAGGAAACAGACTGAGAAACCAGAGTAAAGGTTTCTCCGGCAACCAGTTCCCTTTGTGATAGATTAACGAACGTCTCTCCACATGCTTAGTTCTGAGAGATAAGTGGGTGTTATAGCCGTCATTCACCTAGCTTGTTGGGAACACAAAGTTTCTTTTCAGTTGCAAACTCCACTCCATACATATATATGGGGAGGTACTAAATCCAACTCGGTTTTACAGTGAAAACTGCAGTAACTTCTACCGGCAGTAGGAAACAGACTAAGAAACCAGAGTAAAAGTTTCTCCTGCAACCCGTTCCCTTTGTGCTAGATGAACGAAAGTCTCTCCACATGCTCAGTTGTGAGAGATAAGTGTGTGTGAAAGCCGTCCTTCACCTATCTTGTTGGGAACACATAGTTTCTTTTAAATTGCAAACTCCAAACCATAAATATACATGGGGAGGTACAAGCTCCAACTCGGTTTTACAGTGAAAACGCCCGGAACTTCAAATTGGCACTAGGAAAGAGACTGAGAAACCAGAGTAAATGTTTCTCCTGCAACCCGTTCCCTTTGTGATAGATGAACGAACGTCTGTCCACATGCTCAGTTCTGAGAGATAAGTGTGTGTGAAAGCCATCCTTCACCTAGCTTGTTGGGAACACAAAGTTTCTTTTCAGGTGCAAATTCCACTCCATACATATATATATGGGGAGGTACTAGCTCCAACTCGGTTTTACATTGAAAACTGCAGGAACTTCAAACCGGCAGTAGGAAACACACTGAGAAACCAGAGTAAAAGTTTTTCGTGCAACCCGTTCCCTTTGTGCTACATGAACGAACGTCTCTCCACATGCTCAGTTCTGAGAGATAAGTGAGTGTGAAATCCGTCCTTCACCTAGCTTGTTGGGAACACAAAGTTTCTTTTCACTAGCAAACTTCACTCAATACATATATATGTTGAGGTACTAGCTCCAACTCGGTTTTACAGTGAAAACTGCAGGAACTTCAAACCGGCAGTAGGAAACAGACTGAGAAACCAGAGTAAAAGTTTCACCTGCAAACCTTTCCCTTTGTGCTAGATAAAAGAAAGTCTCTCCACATGCTCAGTTCTGAGAGATATGTGTGTGTGAAAGCTGTCCTTCACATAGCTTGTTGGGAACACAAAGATTCTTTTAACTTGCAATCTACACTCCATACATTTATATGGGGTGGTACCAGCTCCAACTCGTTTTTACAGTGAAAACTGCAGGAATTTCAAACCGGCTCTAGGAAATAGACTGAGAAACCAGAGTATTAGTTTCTCCTGCAACCCTTTCTCTTTGTGCTAGATGAACGAACGTCTCTCCACATGCTCAGCTCTGAGAGATAAATGTGTGTGAAAGCCGTCCTTCACATAGCTTGTTGGGATCACGTAGTTTCTTTCACTTGCAAAATCCACTCCATACATATATATAGGGAGGTACTAGCTCCAACTCGGTTTTACAGTGAAAACTGCAGGAACTTCAAACCGGCACTAGAAAACAGACTAAGAAACCAGAGTAAAAGTTTCTCCTGCAACCCGTTCCCTTTGTGCTTGATGAACGAACGTCTCTCCACATGCTCAGTTCTGAGGGATAAGTGTGTGTGAAAGCCGTCCTTCACCTAGCTTGTTGGGAACACAAAGTTTCCTTTCAGTTGCAAACTCCACTCCATACATATATATGGGGAGGTACTAGCTACAACTCGGATTTACAGTGAAAACTGCAGGAACATCAAACAGGCACTAGGAAACAGACTGAGAAACCAGAGTAAAAGTTTCTCCTGCAACCCTTTCCCTTTGTGCTGGATGAACGAACGTCTCTCCACATGCTCAGTTCTGAGAGAAAAGTGTGTGTGAAAGACTTCCTTCACATAGCTTGTTGGGAACACAAAGTTCCTTTTCAGTTGCTAACTCAACTGCATACATATATATATGGGAGGTAGTAGCTCCAACTCGGTTTTACAGTGAAAACTGCAGGAACTTCAAACCGGCACTAGGAAACAGACTGAGAAACCAGAGTAAAAGTTTCCCCAGCAACCCGTTCCCTTTGTGCTAGATGAACGAACGTCTCTCCACATGCTCAGTTCTGAGAGATAATTGTGTGTGAAAGCCGTTCTTCACCTAGCTTGTAGGGAACACAAAGTTTCTTTTCACTTGCAAACTCCACTCCATACATATATATGGGAGGTACCAGCTCCAATCGGTTTTACATTGAAAACTGCATGAACTTCAAACCTGCAACAGGAAACAGTCTGAGAAAACAGAGTAAAAGTTTCACCTCCCACCCTTTCCCTTTTTGCTAGATGAACGGAAGTCTCTCCAAATGTTCAGTTCTGACAGATAAGTGTGTGTGAAAGCATTCCTTCACCTAGCTTGTTGGGAACACAAAGTTTCTTTTCACTTGCAAACTCCACTCCATACATATATATGGGGAGGTCCTAGCTCCAACTCGGTTTTACAGTGAAAACTGCAGGAACATCAAACCGGCAATAGGAAACAGACTGAGAAAGCAGAGTAAAAATTTCTCCTGCAACCCGTTCCCTTTGTGCTAGATGAACGAACGTCTCTCCACATGCTCATTTCTGAGAGATAAGTGTGTGTGAAAGCCGTCCTTAACCTAGCTTGTTGGGAAACATAGTTTCTTTTCAGTTGCAATCTCCACTCAATACATATATATGTGGAGGTACTAGCTCCAAATCGGTTTTAAAGTGAAAATTGCAGGAACTTCAAACCGGCAGTAGGAAACAGACTGAGAAACCAGAGTAAAAGTTTCTCCTGCAACCCGTTCCGTTTGTGCTAGATGAACGAACGTCTCTCCACATGCTGAGTTCTGAGAGATAAGTGTGTGTGAAAGCCGTCCTTCACATAGCTTGTTGGGAACACAAAGTTTCTTTTCACTTGCAAAATCCACTCCATACATATATATGGGGAGGTACTAGCTCCAACTCGGTTTTACAATGAAAAATGCAGGAACTTCAAACCGGCACTAGGAAACCGACTGAGAATCCAGAGTAAAAGTTTCTCCTGCAACCCGTTCCCTTCTTGATAGATGAACGAACGTCTCTCCACATGCTCAGTTCTGAGAGATAATTGTGTGTGAAAGCCGTCCTTCACCTAGCTTGTTGGGAACACAAAGTTTCTTTTCACTTGCAAACTCTATTCCATACATATATATGGGGAAGTACTACCTCCAAATCGGTTTTACAGTGAAAATTGCTGGAAGTTCAAACCGGCACTAGGAAACAGACTGAGAAACCAGAGTAAAAGTTTCTCCTGCAAACGGATCCCTTTGTGCTAGATGAACGAACGTCTCTCCACATGCTCAGTTCTGAGAGATAAATGTGTATGAAAGCCGTCCTTCACCTTGCTTGTTGTTAACACAAAGTTTCTTTTCAGTTGCAAACTCCACTCCATACATTTATATGGGGAGGTACAAGCTCCAACTCGGTTTTACAGTGAAAACTGCAGGAACTTCAAACCGGCACTAGGAAACAGACTGAGAAACCAGAGTAAAAGTTTCTCCTGCAACCGGTTCCCTTTGTGCTAGATGAACGAACGTTTCTGCACATGCTCAGTTCTGAGAGATAAGTGTGTGTGAAACCCATCCTTCACCTAGCTTGTAGGGAACAAAAAGTTTCTTTTCACTTGCAAACTCCATTCCATACATATATATGGGGAGGTACTAGCACCAACTCGTTTTTACAGTGAATAATGCAGGAAATTCAAACCGGCAACAGGAAACAGACTGAGAAACCAGAGTAAAAGTTTCTCCTGCATCCCGTTCCTTTGTGCTAGATGAACGAACGTCTCTCCAAATGCTAAGTTCTGAGAGATAAATGTGTGTGAAAGCCGTCCTTCACGTAGCTTGTTGGGAACACAAAGTTCCTTTTCACTTGCAAACTCCACTCCATACATATATATATGGGGAGGTACTAGCTCCAACTCGGTTTTACAGTGAAAACAGCAGGAACTTCAAACCGGCACTAGGAAACCGACTGAGAATCCAGAGTAAAAGTTTCTCCTGCAACCCGTTCCCTTCTTGATAGATGAACGAGCGTCTCTCCACATGCTCATTTCTGAGAGATAAATGTGTGTGAAAGCCGTCCTTCACCAAGCTTGTTGGGAACACCAAGATTCTTTTCACTTGCAAACTCTACTCCATACATATATATGGGGAGGTACTAGCTCCAACTCGGTTTTACAGTGAAAACTGCAGGAACTTAAATCCGGCAATAGGAAACACACTGAGAAAGCAGAGTAAAAGTTTCCCCTGCAACCCGTTCCCTTTGTGCTAGATGAACGAACGTCTCTCCACATTCTGAGTTCTGAGAGATAAGTGTGAGTGAAAGCCGTCCTTCACCTAGCTTGTTGGGAACACAAAGTTTCTTTCAGTTGCAAACCCCACTCCATACATTTATATGGGGATGTACTAGCTCCAAATCGGTTTTACAGTGAAAATTGCAGGAACTTCAAACCGGCACTAGTAAACAGACTGAGAAAACAGAGTAAAAGATTCTCCTGCAACACATTCCCTTTGTGTTAGATGAACGAACGACTCTCCACATGTTGAGTTCTGAGAGATAAGTGTGTGTGAAAGCCGTCCTTCACATAGCTTGTTGTTAACACAAAGTTTCTTTTTAGTTGCAAACTCCACTCCATACATATATATGGCGAGGTACTTGCTCCAACTCGGTTTTACAGTGAAAACTGCAGGAAATTCAAACCAGCACTAGGAAACACAATGAGAAACCAGAGTAAAAGTTTCTCCTGCAACCCGTTCCCTTTGTGCTAGATGAACGAACGTCTCTCCACATGCTCAGTTCTGAGAGATAAGTGTGTGTGAAAGCCGTCCTTCACATAGCTTGTTGGGAACAAAAAGTTTCTTTTCACTTGCAAACTCCATTCCATACATATATATGGGGAGGTACTAGCTCCAACTCGGTTTTACAGTGAAAACTGCAGGAACTTCAAACCGGCACTAGGAAACAGACTGAGAAACCAGAGTAAAAGTTTCTCCTGCAACCCGTTCCCTTTGTGCTAGATGAATGAACGTCTCTCCACAAGCTCAGTTCTGAGAGATAGTGTGTGTGATAGCCGTCATTCACCTAGCTTGTTGGGAACACAAAATTTCTTTTCAGTTGCAAACTTCACTCCATACATATATATGGGGAGGTACTAGCTCCAACTCGGTTTTACAGTGAAAACTGAAAGAACTTCAACAGCCCTAGGAAACAGACTAAGAAACCAGAGTAAAAGTTTCCCCTGCAACCAGTTCCCTTTGTGCTAGATGAATGAACGTCTCTCCAAATGCTCAGTTCTGAAAGATAAGTGTGTGTGAAAGCCGTCCTTCACATAGCTTGTTGGGAAAACAAAGTTTCTTTTCAGTTGAAATCTCCACTCCATACACATATATGGGGAGGTACTAGCTCCAACTCGGTTTTACAGTGAAAAATGCAGGAACTTCAAACCGGCAACAGGAAACAGACTGAGAAACCAGAGTAAAAGTTTCTTCTGCATCCCATTCCCTTTGAGCTAGATGAACGAACGTCTCTCCAAATGCTAAGTTCTGAGAGATAAATGTGTGTGAAAGCCGTACTTCACATAGCTTCTTGAGAACACAAAGTTTCTTTTCACTTGCAAACTCCACTCCATACATATATATATGGGGAGGTACTACCTCCAAATCGGTTTTACAGTGAAAATTGCAGGAACTTCAAACCGGCCCTAGGAAACAGACTGAGAATCCAGGGTAAAAGTTTCTCCTGCAACCCATTACCTACTTGATAGATGAACGAACGTCTCTCCACATGCTCAGTTCTGAGAGATATGTGTGTGTGAAAGCCGTCCTTCACCTAGCTTGTTTTGAACACCAAGATTCTTTTCACTTGCAAACTCTACTCCATACATATATATGGGGAGATACTAGCTCCAACTCTGTTTTACAGTGAAAACTGCAGGAACTTAAAACCGGCAATAGGAATCAGACTGAGAAAGCAGAGTTAAAGTTTCCCCTGCAACCCGTTCCCTTTGTGCTAGATGAACGAACGTCTCTCCACATGCTCAGTTCTGAGAGATAAGTGTGTGTGAAAGCCGTCCTTCCCCTAGCTTGTTGGGAACACAAAGTTTCTATTCAGTTGCAAAACCCACTCCATACATATATATGGGGATGTACAAGCTCCAAATCGGTTTTACAGTGAAAATTGCAGGAACTTCAAACAGGCACTAGGAAACAGACTGAGAAACCAGAGTAAAAGTTTCTCCTGCAAACCGTTCCCTTTGTGCTAGATGAACGAACGTCTCTCCACATGCTCAGTTCTGAGAGATAAGTGTGTATGAAAGCCGTCCTTCAGATTGCTTGTTGTTAACACAAAGTTTCTTTTCAGTTGCAAACTCCACTCCATACATATATATGGGGAGGTACTAGGTCCAAATCGTTTTTACAGTGAAAACTGCAGGATCTTCAAACCGGCACTATGAAACACACTGAGAAACCAGAGTAAAAGTTTCTCCTGCAACCCGTTCCCTTTGTTCTAGATGAACGAACCTCTCTCCACATGCTCAGTTCTGAGAGATATGTGTGTGTGAAAGCCGTCATTCACATAGCTTGTTGGGAACCCAAAGTTTCTTTTCAGTTGCAAACTGTACTCCATACATATATTTAGGGGAGGTACTAGCTCCAACTCGGTTTTACAGTGAAAACTACAGGAACTTCAAACCGGCAGTAGGAAACAGACAGAGAAACCAGAGTAAAAGTTTCTCCAGCAACCAGTTCCCTTTGTGATAGATGAACGAACGTCTCTCCACAAGCTCATTTCTGAGAGATATGTGTGTGTGATAGCCGTCATTCAACTAGCTTGTTGGGAACACAAAGTTTCTTTTCATTTGCAAACTTCACTCCATACATATATATGGGGAGGTACTAGCTCCAACTCGGTTTTACAGTGAAAACTGCAGGAACTTCAACCGGCACTAGGAAACAGACTAAGAAACCAGAGTAAAAGTTTCTCCTGCAACCCGTTCCATTTGTGCTAGATGAACGAACGTCTCTCCACATGCTCAGTTCTGAGAGATATGTGTGTGTGAAACCCGACATTCACCTAACTTGTTGGGAACACAAAGTTTCTTTTCACTTGCAAACTCCACTCCATACATATAAATGGGGAGGTACAAGCTCCAACTCGGTTTTACAGTGAAAACTGCTAGAAATTCAAATCGGCACTAGGAAACAGACTGAGAAACCAGAGTAAAAGTTTCTCCTGCAACCGGTTCCCTTTGTGCTAGATGAACGAACGTCTCTCCACATGCTCAGTTCTGAGAGATAAGTGTGTATGAAAGCCGTCCTTCACCTTGCTTGTTGTTAACACAAAGTTTCTATTCAATTGCAAACTCCACTCCATACATATATATGTGGAGGTACTAGCTCCAACTCTGTTTTACAGTGAAAACTGCAGGAACTTCAAACCGGCACTAGGAAACACTCTGAGAAACCAGAGTAAAAGTTTCTCCTGCAACCCGATCCCTTTTTGCTAGATGAACGAACGTCTCTCCACATGCTCAGTTCTGAGAGATAAGTGTGTGTGAAAGCCGTCCTTCACATATCTTGTTGGGAACACATAGTTTCTTTTCAGTTGCAAACCCCACCCATACATATATATAGGGGAGGTACTAGATCCAAGTCGGTTTTACAGTGAAAACTGCAGGAACTTCAAACCGGCAGTAGGAAACAGACAGAGAAACCAGAGTAAAAGTTCCTCCTGCAACCAGTTCCCTTTGTGATAGATGAACGAACGTCTCTCCACAAGCTCATTTCTGAGAGATAAGTGTGTGTGATAGCCGTCATTCACCTAGCTGGTTGGGAACACAGTTTCTTTTCATTTGCAAACTTCACTCCATACATATATATGGGGAGGTACTAGCTCCAACTCGGTTTTACACTGAAAACTGCAGGAACTTCAACCGGCACTAGGAAACAGACTAAGAAACCAGAGTTAAAGTTTCCCTGCAACCCTTTCCTTTGTGCTAGATGAACGAACGTCTCTCCACATGCTCAGTTCTGAGAGATAAGTTTGTGTGAAAGCCTTCCTTCACCTAGCTTGTTGGGAACACAAAGTTTCTTTTCAGTTGCAAACTCCACTGCATACATATATATCGGGATGTACTAGCTCCAACTCGGTTTTACAGTGAAAACTGCAGGAACTTCATACCGGCACTATTAAACAGACTGAGAAATCAGAGTAAAAGTTTCTCCTGCAACCAGTTCCCTTTGTGATAGATGAACGAACGTCTCTCCACATGCTCAGTTCTGAGAGATATGTGTGTGTGAAACCCGACATTCACCTAGCTTGTTGGGAACACAAAGCTTCTTTTCAGTTGCAAACTCCACTCCATACATATATATCGGGATGTACTAGCTGCAACTCGGTTTTACAGTGAAAACTGCAGGAACTTCATACAGGCACTATTAAACAGACTGAGAAATCAGAGTAAAAGTTTCTCCTGAAACCAGTTCCCTTTGTGATAGATGAACGAACGTCTCTCCACATGCTCAGTTCTGAAAGATATGTGTGTGTGAAACCCGACATTCACCTAGCTTGTTGGGAACACAAAGCTTCTTTTCACTTGCAAACTCCACTCCATACATATAAATGGGGAGGTACAAGCTCCAACTCGGTTTTACAGTGAAAACTGCTGGAAATTCAAATCGGCACTAGGAAACAGACTGAGAAAACAGAGTAAAAGTTTCTCCTGCAACCGGTTCCCTTTGTGCTAGATGAACGAACGTCTCTCCACATGCTCAGTTCTGAGAGATAAGTGTGTATGAAAGCCTTCCTTCACCTTGCTTGTTGTTAACACAAAGTTTCTATTCAGTTGCAAACTCCACTCCATACATATATATGTGGAGGTACTAGCTCCAACTCTGTTTTACAGTGAAAACTGCAGGAACTTCAAACCGGCACTAGGAAACACACTGAGAAACCAGAGTAAAAGTTTCTCCTGCAACCCGATCCCTTTTTGCTAGATGAACGAACGTCTCTCCACATGCTCAGTTCTGAGAGATATGTGTGTGTGAAAGCCGTCCTTCACATATCTTGTTGGGAACACATATTTTCTTTTCAGTTGCAAACCCCACTCCATACATATATATAGGGGAGGTACTAGATCCAAGTCGGTTTTACAGTGAAAACTGCAGGAACTTCAAACCGGCAGTAGGAAACAGACAGAGAAACCAGAGTAAAAGTTTCTCCTGCAAACAGTTCCCTTTGTGATAGATGAACGAACGTCTCTCCACAAGCTCATTTCTGAGAGATAAGTGTGTGTGATAGCCGTCATTCACCTAGCTGGTTGGGAACACAGTTTCTTTTCATTTGCAAACTTCACTCCATACATATATATGGGGAGGTACTAGCTCCAACTCGGTTTTACAGTGATAACTGCAGGAACTTAAAACCGGCAAGAGGAAACAGACTGAGAAACCAGAGTAGAAGTTTCTCCTGCAACCCGTTCCCTTTGTGCTAGATGAACGAACGTCTCTCCACATGCTAAGTTCTGAGAGATAAGTGTGTGTGAAAGCCGTACTTAACCTAGCTTGTTGGGAACACAAAGTTTCTTTTCAGTTGCAAACCCAACTCCATACATATATATGGGGAGGTACTAGCTCCAAATCGTTTTTACAGTGAAAACTGCAGGAAATTCAAACCGGCACTAGGAAAAAGACTGAGAAAACATATTAAAAGTTTCTCCTGCAACCCGTTCCATTTGTGCTACATGAACGATTGTCTCTGCACATGCTCAGTTCTGAGAGATAAGTCTGTGTGAAACCCATTATTCACCTAGCTTGTTGGGAACAAAAAGTTTCTTTTCACTTGCAAACTCCATTCCATACATATATATGGGGAGGTACTAGCACCAACTCGGTTTTACAGTGAAAAATGCAGGATCTTCAAACCGGCAACAGGAAACAGACTGAGAAACCAGAGTAAAAGTTTCTTCTGCATCCCATTCCCTTTGAGCTAGATGAACGAACGTCTCTCCAAATGCTAAGTTCTGAGAGATAAATGTGTGTGAAAGCTGTACTTCACATAGCTTCTTGAGAACACAAAGTTTCTTTTCACTTGCAAACTCCACTCCATACATATATATATGGGGAGGTACTAGCTCCAAATCGGTTTTACAGTGAAAATTGCAGGAACTTCAAACCGGCACTAGGAAACAGACTGAGAATCCAGGGTAAAAGTTTCTCCTGCAACCCATTACCTTCTTGATAGATGAACGAACGTCTCTCCACATGCTCAGTTCTGAGAGATATGTGTGTGTGAAAGCCGTCCTTCACCTAGCTTGTTTTGAACACCAAGATTCTTTTCACTTGCAAACTCTACTCCATACATATATATGGGGAGATACTAGCTCCAACTCTGTTTTACAGTGAAAACTGCAGGAACTTAACACCGGCAATAGGAATCAGACTGAGAAAGCAGAGTTAAAGTTTCCCCTGCAACCCGTTCCCTTTGTGCTAGATGAACGAACGTCTCTCCACATGCTCAGTTCTGAGAGATAAGTGTGTGTGAAAGCCGTCCTTCCCCTAGCTTGTTGGGAACACAAAGTTTCTATTCAGTTGCAAAACCCACTCCATACATATATATGGGTATGTACAAGCTCCAAATCGGTTTTACAGTGAAAATTGCAGGAACTTCAAACAGGCACTAGGAAACAGACTGAGAAACCAGAGTAAAAGTTTCTCCTGCAACCAGTTCCCTTTGTGCTAGATGAACGAACGTCTCTCCACATGCTCAGTTCTGAGATATAAGTGTCTGTGAAAGCCGTCCTTCACCTAGGTTTTTGGGAACACAAAGATTCTTTTCAGTTGCAAAATCCACTCCTTACGTATTTATTGGGAGATTCTAGCTCCAACTCGGTTTTACAGTGAAAACTGCAGGAACTTCAAAACGGCAACAGGAAACAGACTGAGAAACAAGAGAAAAAGTTTTTCCTGCAACCCGTTCATTTTGTGCTGGATGAACGAACGTCTCTCCACATGCTCAGTTCTGAGAGATATTTGTGTTTGAAAGCCGTCCTTCACCTAGATTTTGGGAACACAAAGTTTCTTTTCACTTGCAAACTCCACACCATACATATATATGGGGAGGTACTAGCACCAAATCGGTTTTACAGTGAAAACTGCAGGAACTTCAAACCGGCACTAGGAAACAGACTGAGAAACCAGAGTAAAAGTTTCTCCTGCAAACCTTTCCCTTTGTGATAAATGAACGAAAGTCTCTCCACATACTCATTTCTGAGATATAAGTGTGTGTGAAAGCCGTCCTTCACCTAGCTTGTTGGGAACACAAAGATTCATTTCACTTGCAAACTCCACTCCATAAATATATATGGGGAGGTACTAGCTCCAACTCTGTTTTACTGTGAAAACTGAAGGAACTTCAAACCGGCACTAGGAAACAGACTCAGAAACCAGTGTAAAATTTTCTCCTGCAACCCGTTCCCTTTGTGCTAGATGAACGAATGTCTCTCCACATGCTCAGTTCTGAGAGATAAGTGTGTGTGAAAGCCTTCCTTCACCTAGCTTGTTTTGAACACAAAGTTTCTTTTCAGTTGCAAACCCAACTCCATACATATATATGGGGAGGTACTAGCTCCAACTCGTATTTACAGTGATAACTGCAGGAACTTCATAACGGCACTAGGAAACAGACTGAGAAACCAGATTACAAGTTTCTCCTGCAACCAGTTCCCTTTGTGATAGATGAACGAACGTCTCTCCACAAGCTCATTTCTGAGAGATAAGTGTGTGTGATAGCCGTCATTCACCTAGCTGGTTGGGAACACAGTTTCTTTTCATTTGCAAACTTCACTCCATACATATATATGGGGAGGTACTAGTTCCAACTCGGTTTTACACTGAAAACTGCAGGAACTTCAACCGGCACTAGGAAACAGACTAAGAAACCAGAGTAAAGTTTCCCCTGCAACCCTTTCCTTTGTGCTAGATGAACGAACGTCTCTCCACATGCTCAGTTCTGAGAGATAAGTTTGTGTGAAAGCCTTCCTTCATCTAGCTTGTTGGGAACACAAAGTTTCTTTTCAGTTGCAAACTCCACTCCATACATATATATCGGGATGTAATAGCTCCAACTCGGTTTTCCAGTGAAAACTGCAGGAACTTCATACCGGCACTATTAAACAGACTGAGAAATCAGAGTAAAAGTTTCTCCTGCAACCCGTTCCCTTTGTGCTAGATGAACGAAATTCTCTCCACATGCTCAGTTCTGAGAGATAAGTGTGTGTGAAAGCCTTCCTTCACATAGCTTGTTTTGAACACAAAGTTTCTTTTCACTTGCAAACCCAACTCCATACATATATATGGGGAGGTACTAGCTCCAACTCGTATTTACAGTGATAACTGCAGGAACTTCATAACGGCACTAGGAAACAGACTGAGAAACCAGAGTAAAAGTTTCTCCTGCAAACCGTTCGCTTTCTGCTATATGAACGAACGTCTCTCCACATGCTCAGTTCTGAGAGATAAGTGTGTGTGAAAGCTGTCCTTCACCTAGCTTGTTGGGAACACAAAGTTATTTTTCAATTGCCAACTCTACTCCATACATATATATGGGGAGGTACTATCTCCAACTCGGATTTACAGTGAAAACTGCAGGAAATTCATAACGGCACTAGGAAACAGACTGAGAAACCAGAGTAATAGTTTCTCATGCAACCCGTTTCATTTTGCTAGATGAACGAATGTCTCTCCACATGCTCATTTCTGAGAGAAAAGTGTGTGTGAAAGCCGTCCTTCAACTAGCTTGTTGGGAACACATAGTTTCTTTTCACTTGCAAACTCCACTCCATACATATATATGGGGAGGTACAAGCTCCAACTCGGTTTTACTGTGAAAACTGCAGGAATTTCAAACCGGCCCTAGGAAACAGACTGAGAAACCAGAGTAAAAGTTTCTCCTAAATCACGTTCCCTTTGTGCTAGATGAACGAACGTCTCTCCACATGCTCAGTTCTGAGAGATAAGTGTGTGTGAAAGCCGTCCTTCACATAGCTTGTAGGGAACACAAAGTTTCTTTTCACTTGCAAACTCTACTCCATACATATATACGGGGAGGTACTAGCTCCAACTCGGTTTTACACTGAAAACTGCAGGAACTTCAAACCGGCACTAGGAAACAGACTGAGAAACCAGAGTAAAAGATTCTCCTGCAAACCGTTCGCTTTTTGCTATATGAACGAACGTCTCTCCACATGCTCAGTTCTGAGAGATAAGTGTGTGTGAAAGCCGTCCTTCACCAAGCTTGTTGGGAACCAAAGTTTCCATTCACTTTCCAACTACACTCCATATATTTATATGGGGTGGTAATAGCTCCAACTCGGTTTTACAGTGAAAATTGTTGGAACTTCAAACCGGCCCTAGGAAACAGACTGAGAAACCAGAGTAATAATTTCTCATGCAACCCGTTTCATTTTGCTAGATGAACGAACGTCTCTCCACATGCTCATTTCTGAGAGAAAAGTGTGTGTGAAAGCCGTCCTTCACCTAGCTTGTTGGGAACACATAGTTTCTTTTCACTTGCAAACCCCACTCCATACGTATATATGGGGAGGTACAAGCTCCAACTCGGTTTTACAGTGAAAACTGCAGGAACATCAAACCGGCACTAGGAAACAGACTGAGAAACCAGAGTAAAAGTTTCTCCTGCAACCCGTTCCCTTTGTGCTGGATGAACGAACGTCTCTCCACATGCTCAGTTCTGAGAGATAAGTGTGTGTGAAAGCCGTCCTTCACCTAGCTTGTTGGGAACACATAGATTCTTTTCACTTGCAAACTCCACTCCATACATATACATGGGGAGGTACTAGCTCCAACTCGGTTTTACAGTGAAAACTGCAGGAACTTCAAACCGGCACTAGGAAACAGACTGAGAAACCAGAGTAAAAGTTTCTCCTGCAACCCGTTCCCTTTGTGCTAGATGAACGAACGTCTATCCACATGCTCAGTTCTGAGAGTTCTGTGTGTGTGAAAGCCCTCCTTCACCTAGCTTGTTGGGAACACAAAGTTTCTTTTCACTTGCAAAATCCACTCCATACATATAAATGGGAGTTACTAGCTCCAACTCGGTTTTACAGTAAAAACTGCAGGAAATTCATACCGGCACTAGGAAACAGAATGAGATACCAGAGTATAAGTTTCTCCTGCAACCCGTTCCCTTTGTCCTAGATGAACGAACGTCTATCCAAATGCTCAGTTCTGAGAGATAAATGTGTGTGAAAGCCGTCCTTCAACTAGCTTGTTGGGAACACAAAGTTTCTTTTCAATTGCAAACTCTACTCCATACATATACATGGGGAGGTTATAGCTCCAACTCGGTTTTACAGTGAAACCTGCAGGAACTTCAACCGGCACTAGGAAACATACGGAGAATCCAGAATAAAGTTACTCCTGCAACCCGTTCCCTTTGTGCTGTATGAAAAAACGTCTCTCCACATGCTCAGATCTGAGAGATAAGTGTGTGTGAAAGCCGTCCTTCAACTAGCTTGTAGGGAAAACAAAGTTTCTTCTCACTTGCAAATTCCACTCAATACATATATATGTGGAGGTACCAGTTCCAACTCGGTTTTACATTAAAAACTGCAGGAAATTCAAACCGGCACTCGGAAACAGACTGAGAAACCAGAGTAAAGGTTTCTCCTGCAACCCGTTCCCTTTGTGCTAGATGAACGAACTTCTCTCCACATGCTCAGTTCTGAGATTTCAGTGTGTGTGAAAGCCTCCCTTCACCTAGCTTTTTGGGAACACAAAGGTTCTTTTCAGTTGAAAACTCCACCCCATACATATATATGGGGAGGTACTAGCTCCAACTCGGTTTTAGAGTGAAAACTGCAGGAACATCCAACAGGCAACAGGAAACAAAATGAGAAAACAGAGTAAAAGTTTCTCCTGCAACCCGTTCCCTTTGTGCTAGATGAAGGAACGTCTCTCCACATGCTCAGTTCTGAGAGATAAGTGTGTGTGAAAGCCCTCCTCCACCTAGCTTGTTGAGAACACAAAGTTTCTTTTCAGTTGCAAACTCCACTAAATACAAATAAATGAGGAGGTACTAGCTAAAACTCTGTTTTACAGTGAAAACAGCAGGAACTTCACACCGGCACTAGGAAACAGACTGAGAAACCAGAGTAAAAGTTTCTCCTGCAACCCGTTCCCTTTGTGCTAGATGAACGAACGTCTCTCCACATGCTCAGTTCTGATAGATATTTGTGTGTTAATGCCGTCCTTGATCTAGCTTGTTGGGAACACAAAGTTTCTTTTCAGTTCCAAACTCCACTCCATACATATATATGGGGAGGTACTAGCTCCAACTCGGTTTATAGTGAAAACTGCAGGAAAATCAAACCGGCACTAGGAAACAGACTGAGAAACCAGAGTAAAAGTTTCTCCAGCAAACATTTCCCGTTGTGCTAGATGAACGAACGTCTCTCCACATGCTCAGTTCTGAGAGATAAGTGTGTGTGAAAGCCCTCCTTCACCTAGCTTGTTGGGAACACAAAGTTTCTTTTCACTTGCAAACTCCAATCCATGCATATAAATGGGAGTTACTAGCTCCAACTGGGTTTTACAGTGAAAACTGCAGGAACTTCAAACCGGCACTAGGAAACAGACTGGGAAACCAGAGTAATATTTTCCCCTGCAACCCGTTCCCTTTGTGCTAGATGAACGAACGTCTCCCCACATGCTGAGTTCTAAGAGAAAACTTTGTGTGAAATCCGTCCTTCACCTAGCTTGTTGGGAACACAAAGTTTCTTTTCACTTGCAAACTCCAATCCATACATATAAATGGGAGGTACTAGATCCAACTCGGTTTTACAGTGAAAACTGCAGGAACTTCAAACAGGCACTAGGAAACAGACTGAGAAACCAGAGTAAAATTTCTCCTGCAACCCGTTCCCTTTGTCCTAGATGAACGAACCTCTATCCAAATGCTCAGTTCTGAGAGATAAGTGTGTGTGAAAGCCGTCCTTCACATAACTTGTTGGGAACACAAAGTTTCTTTTCACTTGCAAACTCCACTCCATACATATATATGGGGAGGTACTAGCTCCAACTCGGTTTTACAGTGAAAACTGCAGGAACTTCAAACCGGCACTAGTAAACAGACTGGGAAACCAGAGTATAATTTCTCCTGCAAACCGTTCCCTTTGTGCTAGATGAACGAACGTCTCTCCACATGCTCAGTTCTGAGAGATAAGTGTGTGTGAAAGCCGTCCTTCACCTATCTTGTTGGGAACACATAGTTTCTTTTCACTTGCAAACTCCAATCCATACATATATATGGGGAGGTACTAGCTCCAACTCTGTTTTACAGTGAAATCTGCAGGAACTTCAAACCGGCAGTAGGAAACAGAGTGAGAAACCAGAGTAAGTGTTTCTCCTGCAACCCGTTCCCTTTTTGCTAGATGAACGAACGTCTGTCCACATGCTCAGTTCTGAGAGATAAGTGAGTGTGAAAGCCGTCCTTCAACTAGCTTGTTGGGAACACTAAGTTTCTTTTCATTTGCAAACTCCACTCCTTACATATATATGGGGAGGTACTAGCTCCACCTCGTTTTACAGTGAAAAATGCAGGACTTCCCCCCGGCACTAGGAAACAGACTGAGAAACCAGAGTAAAAGTTTCTCCTGCAAACCGTTCCCTTTGTGCTTGATGAACGAACGTCTCTCCACATGCTCAGTTCTGAGAGATAAGTGTGTGTGAAAGCCATCCTTCACCTAGCTTGTTGGGAACAAAAAGTTTCTTTTCACTTGCAAACTCCACTCCATACATATATATGGGGAGGTACTAGCTCCAACTCGGTTTTACAGTGAAAACTGCAGGAACTTCAAACCGGCACTAGGAAACAGACTGGGAAACCAGAGTAAACGTTTCCCCTGCAACCCGTTCCCTTTGTGCAAGATGAACGAACGTCTCAACACATGCTGATTTCTGAGAGATAAGTGTGTGTGAAATCCGTCCTTCACCTAGCTTGTTGGGAAAACAAAGTTTATTTTCACTTGCAAACACTAATCCATACATATAAATGGGAGGTACTAGATCCAAATCGGTTTTACAGTGAAAACTGCAGGAACTTCAAACCGGCACTAGGAAACAGACTGGGAAACCAGAGTAAAAGTTTCTCCTGCAACCCGTTCCCTTTGTGCTAGATGAACGAACGTCTCTCCACATGCTCAGTTCTGAGAGATTAGTGTGTGTGAAAGCCGTCCTTCACCTAGCTTGTTGGGAACACATAGTTTTTTTTCACTTGCAAACCCACTCCATACATATATATGCGGAGGTACTAGCTCCAACTCTGTTTTACCGTGAAAACTGCAGGAACTTCAAACCGGCACTAGGAAACAGATTGAGAAACCAGAGTAAAAGTTTATCCTGCAACCCGTTCCTTTGTGCTACATGAACGAATGTCTCACCACGTGCTCAGTTCTGATTGATAATTGTGTGTTAAAGCCGTCCTTCACCTAGCTTGTTGGGAACACAAAGTTTCCTTTCACTTTCAAACTCCACTATATACATATATATGGGTAGGTAAAAGCTACAAATCCGTTTTACAGTGAAAAATGCAGGAACTTCAAACCGGCAGTAGGAAACAGACTGAGAAACCAGAATAAATGTTTCCAATGCAACCCGTTTCCTTAGTGCTAGATGAACGAACGTCTCTCCACTTGCTCAGTTCTGAGAGATAAGTGTGTGTGAAAGCCGTCCTTCACCTAGCTTGTTGGGAACACAAAGTTTCTTTTAACTTGCAAACTACACTCCATACATATATATGGGTAGGTACTAGCTCCAACTCTGTTTTACAGTGAAATCTGCAGGAACTTCAAACCGGCAGTAGGAAACAGAGTGAGAAAGCAGAGTAAGTGTTTCTCCTGCAAACCGTTCCCTTTGTGCTAGATGAAAGAACGTCTGTCCACATGCTCAGTTCTGAGAGATAAGTGTGTGTGAAAGCCGTCCTTCACCTAGCTTGTTGGGAACACTAAGTTTCTTTTCATTTGCAAACTCCACTCCATACATATATATGGGGAGGTACTAGCTCCAAATCGTTTTACAGTGAAAAATGCAGGACTTCCAACCGGCACTAGGAAACAGAATGAGAAACCAGAGTAAAAGTTTCTCCTGCAAACCGTTCCCTTTGTGCTTGATGAACGAACGTCTCATCACATGCTCAGTTCTGAGAGATAAGTGTGTGTGAAAGCCATCCTTCACCTAGCTTGTTGGGAACAAAAAGTTTCTTTTCACTTGCAAAATCCACTCCATACATATATATGGGGAGGTAATAGCTCCAACTCGGTTTTACAGTGAAAACTGCAGGAACTTCAAACCGGCACTAGGAAACAGACTGGGAAACCAGAGAAAACGTTTCCCCTGCAACCTGTTCCCTTTGTGGTAGATGAACGAACGTCTCCCCACATGCTTATTTCTGAGAGATAAGTGTGTGTGAAATCCGTCCTTCACCTAGCTTGTTGGGAACACAAAGTTTCTTTTCACTTGCAAACTCCAATCCATACATATAAATGGGAGGTACTAGATCCAACTCGGTTTTACAGTGAAAACTGCAGGAACTTCAAACCGGCACTAGGAAACAGACTGAGAAACCAGAGTAAAAGTTTCTCCTGCAACCCGTTCCCTTTGTGCTAGATGAACGAACGTCTCTCCACGTGCTCAGTTCTGAGAGATAAGTGTATGTGAAAGCCATCCTTCACCTAGCTTGTTGGGAACAAAAAGTTGCTTTTCACTTGCAAAATCCACTCCATACATATATATGGGGAGGTACTAGCTCCAACTCGGTTTTACAGTGAAAACTGCAGAAACTTCAAACCGGCACTAGGAAACAGACTGGGAAACCAGAGTAAACGTTTCCCCTGCAACCCGTTCCCTTTGTGCTAGATGAACGAACGTCTCCCACATGCTGATTTCTGAGAGATAAGTGTGTGTGAAATCCGTCCTTCACCTAGCTTGTTGGGAACACAAAGTTTCTTTTCACTTGCAAACTCCAATCCATACATATAAATGGGAGGTACTAGATCCAACTCGGTTTTACAGTGAAAACTGCAGGAACTTCCAACCGGCACTAGGAAACATACTGAGAAACCAGAGTAAAAGTTTCCCCTGCAACCCGTTCCCTTTGTCCTAGATGAACGAACGTCTCTCCACATGCTCAGTTCTGAGAGATAAGTGTGTGTGAAAGCCGTCCTTCACCTAGCTTGTTTTGAACACATAGTTTCTTTTCACTTGCAAACCCACTCCATACATATATATGGGGAGGTACTAGCTCCAACTCTGTTTTACCGTGAAAACTGCAGGAACTTCAAACCGGCACTAGGAAACAGATTGAGAAACCAGAGTAAAAGTTTATTCTGCAACCCGTTCCTTTGTGCTACATGAACGAATGTCTCACCACGTGCTCAGTTCTGATAGATAATTGTGTGTTAAAGCCGTCCTTCACCTAGCTTGTTGGGAACACAAAGTTTCCTTTCACTTTCAAACTCCACTATATAGATATATATGGGTAGGTAAAAGCTCCAACACGGTTTTACAGTGAAAACTGCAGGAACTTCAAACCGGCAGTAGGAAACAGACTGAGAAACCAGAGTAATTGTTTCTCCTTCAACCCGTTCCCTTTGTGCTAGATGAACGAACGTCTCTCCACATGCTCAGTTCTGAGAGAGAATTGAGTGTGAAAGCCGTCCTTCACCTAGCTTGTTGGGAACACAAAGTTTCTTTTCACTTGCAAACTCCACTCCATACATATATATGGGGAGGTACTAGCTCCAACTCTATTTTACAGTGAAAACTGCAGGAACTTCAAACCGGCACTAGTAAACAGACTGGGAAAATATAGTATAATTTCTCCTGCAACCCATTCCCTTTGTGCTAGATGAACGAACGTCTCTCCACATGCTCAGTTCTGAGAGATAAGTGTGTGTGAAAGCCGTCCTTCACCTAGCTTGTTGGGAACACATAGTTTCTTTTCACTTGCAAACTCCACTCCATACATATATATGGGGAGGAATTAGCTCCAACACGGTTTTACCGTGAAAACTGCAGGAACTTCAAACCTGCACTAGGAAACAGACTGAAAAAACAGAGTAAAAGTTTATTCTGAAACCCGTACCCTTTGTGCTAGATGAACGAACGTCTCTCCACATGCTAGGTTCTGAGAGATAATTGTGTGTTAATGCGTCCTTGATCTAGCTTGTTGGGAACACAAAGTTTCTTTTCATTTGCAAACTCCACTCCATACATATATATGTGGAGGTACTACTCCAACTCGGTTTACAGTGAAAACTGCAGGAACGTCAAACCGGCACTAGGAAACAGACTGAGAAACCAGAGTAAAAGTTTCTCCCGCAAACAGTTCCCGTTGTGCTAGATGAACGAATGTCTCTCCACATGCTCAGTTCTGAGAGATAAGTTTGTGTGAAAGCCCTCCTTCACCTAGCTTGTTGGGATCACAAAGTTTCTTTTCACTTGCAAACTCCAATCCATACATATAAATGGGAGGTACTAGCTCCAACTGAGTTTTACCGTGAAAACTGCAGGAAATTCAAAGCGGCACTAGTAAACAGACTGGGAAACTATAGTATAATTTCTCCTGCAACCCGTTCCCTTTGTGCTAGATGAACGAACGTCTCTCCACATGCTCAGTTCTGAGAGATAAGTGTGTGTGAAAGCCGTCCTTCACCTAGTTTGTTGGGAACACAAAGTTTCTTTTCACTTGCAAATTCCACTCCATACATATATATGGGGAGGTACCAGCTCCAACTCGGTTTTACAGTGAAAACTGCAGGAACTTCAAACCGGCACTAGGAAAAAGACTAGGAAACCAGAGTATAATTTCCCCTGCAACCTGTTCCCTTTGTGCTAGATGAACGAACGTCTCTCCACATGCTCAGTTCTGAGAGATAAGTGTGTGTGAAAGCCATACTTCACCTAGCTTATTGGGAACACAAAGTTTCCTTTCACTTTCAAACTCCACTAAATACATATATATGGGTAGGTAAAAGCTCCAACTCGGTTTTACAGTGAAAACTGCAGGAACTTCAAACCGGCAGTAGGAAACAGACTGAGAAACCAGAGTAAGTGTTTCTCCTTCAACCCGTTCCCTTTGTGCTAGATGAACGAACGTCTCTCCACATGCTCAGTTCTGAGAGAGAAGTGTGTGTGAAAGCCGTCCTTCACCTAGCTTGTTGGGAACACAAAGTTTCTTTTCATTTGCAAACTCCACTCCATACATATATATGGGGAGGTACTAGCTCCAACTCGGTTTTACTGTGAAAAATGCAGGACTTCCAACCGGCATTAGGAAACAGACTGAGAAACCAGAGTAAAAGTTTCTCCTGCAACCCTTTCCCTTTGTGCTAGATGAACGAACGTCTCTCCACGTGCTCAGTTCTGAGAGATAAGTGTGTGTGAAAGCCGTCCTTCACCTAGCTTGTTGGGAACACAAAGTTTCTTTTCACTAGAAACTCCACTCCATACATATATATGGGGAGGTACTAGCTCCAACACGGTTTTACAGTGAAAAATGCTGGAACTTCAAACCGGCCCTAGGAAACAGACTGAGAAACCAGAGTAAAAGTTTCTCCTGCAACCCGTTCCCTTTGTGCTAAATGAACGAACGTCTCTCCACATGCTCAGTTCTGAGAGATAAGTGTGTGTGAAAGCCGTCCTTCACCTAGCTTGTTGGGAACACAAAGTTTCTTTTCACTTGCAAACTCCACTCCATACATATATATGGGTAGGTACTAGCTCCAACTCGATTTTACAGTGAAAACTGAAGGAATTTCAAACTGGCACTAGGAAACAGTCTGGGAAACCAGAGTAAAATTTCTCCAGCAAACCGTTCCCATTGTGCTAGATGAACGAACGTGTCTCCACCTGCTCTGTTCTTTGATATAATTGTGTGTGAAAGCCGTCCTTCAACTAGCTTGTAGGGAACACATAGTTTCTTTTCACTTGCAAACTCCACTCCATAAATATATATGGGGAGGTACTAGCTCCAACTCGATTTTACCGTGAAAACTGCAGGAACTTCAAACCGGCACTAGGAAACAGACTGAGAAACCAGAATAAAAGTTTCTTCTGCAACCCGTTCCCTTTGTGCTAGATGAACGAACGTCTCTTCACATGCTCAGTTCTGAGAAATAAGTGTGTGTGAAAGCCGTCCTTCACCTAGCTTGTTGGGAACACAAAGATTCTTTTCACTTGCTAACTTCACTAAATACATATATATGGGGAGGTAAAAGCTCCAACTCGATTTTACAGTGAAAACTGCAGGAACTTCAAACCGGCAGTAGAAAACAGACTGAGAAATCAGAGTAAAAGTTTCCCCTGCAACCCGTTCCTTTTCTGCTAGATGAACGAACGTCTGTGCACATGCTCAGTTCTGAGAGGTAAGTGTTTCGGAAAGCCGGTCTTCACCTAGCTTGTTGGGAACACAAAGTTTCTTTTCACGTGAGGTACTAGCTCCAAATCGGTTTTACACTGAAAACTGCAGGAACTACAAACTGGCAACAGGACACAGACTGAGAAACCAGTGTAAAAGTTTCCCCTGCAACCCGTTCCTTTTGTGCAAGATGAATGAAGTTATCTCCACATGCTCAGTTCTGAGAGATAATTGTGTGTGAAAGCCGTACTTCACCTAGCTTGTTGGGAACACAAAGATTCTTTTCACTTGAAAACTCCACTCCATACATATATATGGGGAGGTACTACCTCCAACTCGGTTTTACATTGAAAATTGCAGGAACTTCAAACCGGCACTAGGAAAAAGACTGAGAAACCAGAGTAATAGTTACTCTTTCATCCCCTTCCGTTTGTGCTTGATGAACGAAAGTCTCCCACATGCTCAATTTTGAGAGATAAGTGTGTGTGAAAGCCGTCCTTCACCTAGCTTGTAGGGAACACAAAGTTTCTTTTCAGGTGCAAAGTACAATCCATACATATATATGGGAAAGTACTAGCTCCAAATCGGTATTACAGTGAAAACTGCAGGAACTTCAAACCGGCACTAGGAAACAGACTGGCAAACCAGAGTAAAAGTTTCTCCTGCAACCCGTTCCCTTTTTGCTAGATGAACGAAAGTCTCCCCACATGCTGAGTTCTGAGAGAAAAGTGTGTGTGAAATCCGTCCTTCAACTAGCTTGTTGGGAACACAAAGTTTCTTTTCACTTGCAAACTCCACTCCATATATATAAATTGGAGGTACTAGATACGACTCAGTTTTACAGTGAAAACTGCAGGAACTTCAAACCGGCACTAGGAAACAGACTGAGAAACCAGAGTAAAAGTTTCTCCTGCAACCCGTTCCCTTTGTGCTAGATGAACGAACGTCTCTCCACATGCTCAGTTCTGAGAGATAAGTGTGTGTGAAAGCCGTCCTTCACCTAGCTTGTTGGGAACACATAGTTTCTTTTCACTTGCAAACCCACTCCATACATATATATGGGGAGGTACTAGCTCCAACTCGGTTTTACCGTGAAAACTGCAGGAACTTCAAACCGGCACTAGGAAACAGACTGAGAAACCAGAGTAAAAGTTTCTCCAGCTACCCGTTCCATTTGTGCTAGATGAACGAACGTCTCTCCACATGCTCAGTTCTGAGAGATAAGTGTGTGTGAAAGCCGTCCTTCACCTAGCTTGTTGGGAACACAAAGTTTCTTTACAATTGCAAACTCTACTCCATACATATACATGCGGAGGTAATAGTTCCAATTCTGTTTTACAGTGAAACCTGCAGTAACTTCAACCGGCACTAGGAAACATACGGAGGATCCAGAATAAAAGTTACTCCTGCAACCCGTTCCATTTGTGCTAGATGAACGAACTTCTCTCCACATGCTCAGTTCTGAGATTTCAGTGTTTGTGAAAGCCGCCCTTCACCTAGCTTTTTGGGAACACAAAGGTTTTTTTCATTTGAAAACTCCACCCCATACATATATATGGGGAGGTACTAGCTCCAACTCGGTTTTAGAGAGAAAACTGCAGGAACTTCAAACAGGCAACAGGAAACAGAGTGAGAAACCAGAGTAAAAGTTTCTCCTGCAACCCGTTCACTTTGTGCTAGATGAACGAACGTCTCTCCACATGCTCAGTTCTGAGAGATAAGTGTATGTGAAAGCCCTCCTTCACCTAGCTTGTTGGGAACACAAAGTTTCTTTTCACTTGCAAACTCCACTCCATACATATAAATGGGAGGTACAAGCTCCAAATCGGTTTTACAGTGAAAACTGCAGGAACTTCAAACCGGCACTAGGAAACAGACTGAGAGACCAGAGTAAAAGTTTCTCCTGCAACCCGTTCCCTTTGTGCTAGATGAACGAACGTCTCTCCACATGTTCAGTTCTGAGGGATAAGTGTGTGTGAAAGCCCTCCTTCACTTGGCTTGTTGGGAACACAAAGTTTCTTTTCACTTGCTAATTCCACTCCATACATATAAATCGGAGGTACTAGCTCCAATACGGTTTTACCGTGAAAACTGCAGGAAATTCAAACCGGCACTAGGAAACAGACTGAGAAACCAGAGTAAAAGTTTCCCTGCATCCCGTTCCCTTTGTCCTAGATGAACGAACGTCTCTCCACATGCTCAGTTCTGAGAGATAAGTGTGTGTGAAAGCCGTCCTTCACCTAGCTTGTTGGGAACACATAGTTTCTTTTCAGTTGCATCCTTCACTCCATACATATATATGGGGAGGTACTAGCTCCAACTCCTTTTACAGTGAAAACTGCAGGACTTCAAACCGGCACTAGGAAACAGACTGAGATACCAGAGTAAAAGTTTCTCCTGCAAACCGTTCCCTTTGTGCTTGATGAACGAACGTCTCTCCACATGCTCATTTCTGAGAGATAAGTGTGTGTGAAAGCCGTCATTCACATAACTTGTTGGGAACACAAAGATTCTTTTCACTTGCAAACTCCACTCCATACATATAAATGGGGAGGTACTAGCTCCAACTAGGTTTTACTGTGAAAACTGCAGGAACTTCAAACCGGCACTAGGAAACAGTCTGGGAAACCAGAGTAAACGTTACCTCTGCAAACCGTTCCCTTTGTGCTAGATGAACGAACGTCTCCCCACATGCTGAGTTCTGAGAGATAAATGTATGTGAAATCCGTCCTTCATCTAGCTTGTTGGGAACACATAGTTTCTTTTCACTTGCAAACACCACTCCATACATATATATGGGGAGGTACTAGCTCCAACTCGGTTTTACCGTGAAAACTGCAGGAACTTCAATCCGGTACTAGGAAACAGACTGAGAAACCAGAGTATAAATTTCTCCTGCAACCCTATCCCTTTGTGCTAGATGAACGAACGTCTCTCCACTTGCTCAGTTCTGAGAGATAAGTGTGTGTGAAAGCCGTCCTTCACTTTGCTTGTTGGGACACAAAGTTTCTTTTCACTTGCAAACTCCACTCCATACATATATATGGGGAGGTACTAGCTCCAACTCGGTTTAACAGTGAAAACTGCAGGAACTTCAAACCGGCACTAGGAAACAGAGTGAGAAACCAGAGTAAAAGTTACTCCTGCAACCCGTTCCCTTTGTGCTAAATGAACGAACGTCTCTCCACATGCTCAGTTCTGAGAGATAAGTGTGTGTGAAAGCCGTCCTTCACCTATTTTGTTGGGAACACAAAGTTTCTTTTCACTTGCAAACTCCACTCCATAGATATATATGGGGAGGTACTAGCTCCAACTCGGTTTTACAGTGAAAACTGCAGGAACTTCAAACCGGCACTAGGAAACAGACTGGGAAATCAGAGTAAAATATCCCCTGCAACCCGTTCCCTTTGTGCTAGATGAACGAACGTCTCTCCACATGCTCAGTTCTGAGAGATAAGTGTGTGTGAAAGGCGTCCTTCAACTAGCTTGTTGGGAACACATAGTTTCTTTTCACTTGCAAACTCCAATCCATATATATATATGGGGAGTTAATAGATCCAACTCGGATTTACCGTGAAAACTGCAGGAAATTCAAACCGGCAGTAGGAAACAGACTGAGAAACCAGAGTAAAAGTTTATCCTGCAACCCGTTCTTTGTGCTAGATGAACGAACGTCTCTCCACGTGCTCAGTTCTGATAGATAATTGTGTGTTAATGCCGTCCTTCACCTAGCTTGTTGGGAACACAAAGCTTCCTTTCACTTTCAAACTCCACTAAATACATATATATGGGTAGGTAAAAGCTCCAACTCGGTTTTACAGTGAAACATTTAGGAACTTCAAATCGGCAGTAGGAAACAGACTGAGAAACCAGAATAAATATTTCCAATGCAACCAGTTTCCTTAGTGATAGGTGAACGAACTTCTCTCCACTTGCTCAGTTCTGAGAGAGAAGTGTGTGTGAAAGCCGTCCATCACCTAGCTTGTTGGGAACACAAAGTTTCTTTTAAATTGCAAACTACACTCCATATATATATATGTGGAAGTACTAGCTCCAACTCTGTTTTACAGTGAAAACTGCAGGAACTTCAAACCGGCAGTAGGAAACAGACTGAGAAACCAGAGTAAGTGTTTTTCCTACAACCCGTTCCCTTTGTGCTAGATGAACGAACGTCTCTCCACATGCTCAGTTCTGAGAGATAAGTGTGTGTGAATGCCGTCCTTCACCTAGCCTGTTGGGAACACAAAGTTTCTTTTCAGTTGCAAACTCCACTCCATAAATATATATGGGGAGGTACTAGCTCCAACTCGGTTTACAGTGAAAACTGCAGGACTTCAAACCGGCACTAGGTAATAGACTGAGAAAACAGAGTAAAAGTTTCTCCTGCAACCCGTTCCATTTGTGCTAGATGAACGAACGTGTCTCCACCTGCTCTGTTCTTTGAGATAAGTGTGTGTGAAAGCCTTCCTTCACCAAGCTTGTTGGGAACACAAAGTTTCTTTTCACTTGCTAACTCTACTAAATACATATATATGGGGAGGTAAAAGCTCCAACTCGATTTTACAGTGAAAACTGCAGGAACTTCAAACCGGCACTAGGAAACAGACTGGGAAATCAGAGTAAAAGTTTCTCCTGCATCCCGTTCCTTTTCTGCTAGATGAACGAACGTCTCTGCACATGCTCAGTTCTGAGAGGTAAGTGTTTGTGAAAGCCGGACTTCACCTAGCTTGTTGGGAACACAAAGTTTCTTTTCACGTGCAAACTCCACTCCATACATATATATGGGGAGGTACTAGATCCAAATCGGTTTTACACTGAAAACTGCAGGAACTACAAACTGGCAAAAGGACACAGACTGACAAACCAGTGTAAAAGTTTCCCCTGCAACCCGTTCCTTTTGTGCCAGATGAATGAAGTTATCTCCACATGCTCAGTTCTGAGAGATAATTGTGTGTGAAAGCCGTACTTCACCTAGCTTGTTGGGAACACAAAGATTCTTTTCACTTGAAAACTCCACTCCATACATATATATGGGGAGGTACTAGTTCCAACACGATTTTACAGTGAAAACTGCAGGAATTTCAAACCGGTACTAAGAAACAGACTGGCAAACCAGAGTAAAAGTTTCTCCTGCAACCCGTTCCCTTTTTGCTAGATGAACGAACGTCTCCCCACATGCTGAGTTCTGAGTTATAAGCGTGTGTGAAAGCCGTCCTTCACCTAGCTTGTTGGGAACACAAAGTTTCTTTTAACATGCAAACTCCACTCCATACATATAAATGGGAGGTACAAGATCCAACCCGTTTTACAGTGAAAACTGCAGGAATTTCAAACCGGCACTAGGAAACAGACTGAGAAACCAGAGTAAAAGTTTCTCCTGCAACCCGTTCCCTTTGTGCTAGATGAACGAACGTCTCCCCACACGCTCAGTTCTGAGAGATAAGCGTGTGCGAAAGCCGTCCTTCAACTAGCTTGTTGGGAACACATAGTTTCTTTTGACTTGCAAACCCACTCCATACATATATATCGGGAGGTACTAGCTCCAACTCGGTTTTACCGTGAAAAATGCAGGAACTTCAAACCGGCACTAGGAAACAGACTGAGAAACCATAGTAAAAGTTTCTCCTGCATCCCTTTCCTTTTGTGCTAGATGAACGAAGGTCTCCCACGTGCTCAGTTCTGAGAGATATGTGTGTGTGAAAGCCGTCCTTCACCTAGCTTGTTGGGAACACAAAGTTTCTTTTCACTTGCAAATCCACTCCATACATATATATGGGGAGGTACTAGCTCCAAATCGGTTTTACAGTGAAAACTGCAGGAACTTCAAACTGGCAACAGGACACAGACTGAGAAACCAGTGTAAAAGTTTCCCCTGCAACTCGTTCCTTTTGTGCCAGATGAACGAAGGTATCTCCACATGCTCAGTTCTGAGAGATAATTGTGTGTGAAAGCCGTACTTCAGTTAGCTTGTTGGGAACACAAACATCCTTTTCACTTGCAAACTCCACTCCATACATATATATGGGGAGGTACTAGCTCCAACTCGGTTTTACAGTGAAAACTGCAGGAACTTCAAACCGGCAGTAGGAAACAGACTGAGAAACCAGAGTAAAAGTTTCTCCTGCAACCCGTTCCATTTGTGCTAGATGCACGAACGTCTCTCCATATATTCAGTTCTGAGAGATAAGTGTGTGTGAATGCCGTCCTTCACCTAGCTTGTTGGGAACACAAAGATTCTTTCCACTTGCAAATTCCACTCCTTCATATATATGGGAAGGTAATAGCTTCAAATCGGTTTTACAGTGAAAACTGCAGGAACATCAAACCGGCACTATAAACATACTGAGAAACCAGAATAAAAGTTTCAACTGCAACCCGTTCTCTTTGTGCTGGATGAACGAACGTCTCTCCACATACTCAGTTCTGAGAGATAAGTGTGTGTGAAAGCCGTCCTTCACCTAGCTTGTTGGGAACACAAAGTTTCTTTTCACTTGCAAACTCCAATCAATACATATATATGGGGAAGTACTAGCTCCAACTTGGTTTTACAGTGAAAACTGCAGGAACTTCAAACCGGCACTAGGAAACAGACTGAGAAACCAGAGTAAATGTTTCTCCTGCAACCCGTTCCCTTTGTGCTAGATGAACGAACGTCTCTCCACATGCTCAGTTCTGAGAGAGAAGTGTGTGTTAAAGCCGTCCTTCACCTAGCTTGTTGGGAACACAAAGTTTCTTTTCACTTGCTAACTCCACCATATACATATATATGGGGAGGTAAAAGCTCCAACTCGGTTTTACAGTGAAAACTGCAGGAAATTCAAACCGGCAGTAGGAAACAGACTGAGAAATCAGAGTAAAATTTCTCCTGCAACCCATTCCTTTTCTGCTAGATGAACGAACGTCTCTGCACATGCTCAGTTCTGAGAGGTAAGTGTGTGTGAAAGCCGGACTTCACCTAGCTTGTTGGGAACAAAAAGTTTCTTTTCACTTGCAAACTCCACTCCATACGTATATAAGGGGAGGTACTAGCTCCAAATCGGTTTTACAAAGAAAACTGCAGGAACTTCAAACGGGCAACAGGACACAGACTTAGAAACCAGTGTAAAAGTTTCCCCTGCAACCCGTTCCTTTTTTGCCAGATGAACGAAGTTATCTCCACATGCTCAGTTATGAGAGATAATTGTGTGTGAAAGCCGTACTTCACCTAGATTGTTGGGAACACAAAGTTTCTTTTCACTTGCAAACTCCAATCCATAAATATATAAGGGGAGGTACTAGCTACAACTCGGTTTTACAGTGAAAACTGCAGGAACTTCAAATCGGTAGTAGGAAACAGACTGAGAAACCAGAATAAAAGTTTCCAATGCAACCCGTTTCCTTAGTGCTAGATGAACGAACGTCTCTCCACTTGCTCAGTTCTGAGAGATAAGTGTGTGTGAAAGCCGTCCTTCACCTAGCTTGTTGGGAACACAAAGTTTCTTTCACTTGCAAACCCCACTCCATACATATAAATGCGAGGTACAAGCTCCAACTCGGTTTTACAGTGAAAACTGCAGGAACTTCAAACCGGCACTAAGAAACAGACTGAGAAACCAGAGTAAAAGTTTCTCCCGCAACCGTTCCCTTTGTGCTACATGAACGAACGTCTCTCCACATGCTCAGTTCTGAGAGATAAGTGTGTGTGAAAGCCGTCCTTCACCTAGCTTGTTGGGAACACATAGTTTCTTTTCACTTGCAAACCCACTCCATACATATATATGGGGAGGTACTAGCTCCAACTCTGTTTTACCGTGAAAACTGCAGGAATTTCAAACCGGCACTAGGAAACAGACTGAGAAAGCAGAGTAAAAGTTTCTCCTGCAACCCTTTCCCTTTGTGCTAGATGAACGAACGTCTCCCCACGTGCTGAGTTCTGAGAGATAACTGAGTGTGAAAGCCGTCCTTCACCTAGCTTGTTGGGAACACAAAGTTTCTTTTCACTTGCAAACTCCACTCTATACATATATATGGGAAGCTGCTAGCTCCAACTCGGTTTTACAGTGAAAACTGCAGGAATTTCAAACCGGCACTAGAAAACAGACAGCTAAATCAGAGTAAAATTTCTCCTGCAACACGTTCCCTTTATGCTAGATGAACGAACGTCTCTCCACCTGCTCTGTTCTTTGAGATAAGTGTGTGTGAAAGCCGTCCTTCAACTAGCTTATAGGGAACACATAGTTTCTTTTCACTTGCAAACTATACTCCATAAATATATATGGGGTGGTACTAGCTCCATCTCGATTTTACCGTAAAAACTGCAGGAAGTTCAAACCGGCACTAGGAAACATACTGAGAATCCAGAGTAAAAGTTTCTCCTGTTAACCGTTCCCGTTGTGCTAGATGAACGAACGTCTCTCCACATGCTCAGTTCTGAGAGATAAGTGAGTTTGAAAGCCGTCCTTCACCTAGCTTGTTGGGAACACAAAGTTTCTTTTCACTTGCAAACTCCACTCCATACATATAAATGGGAGGTACTAGCTCCAAATCGGTTTTACAGTGAAAACTGCAGGAACTTCAAACCGGCACTAGGAAACAGACTGTGAAACCATAGTAAAAGTTTCTCCTGCAACCCGTTCCCTTTGTCCTAGATGAACGAACGTCTCTCCACATGCTCAGTTATGAGAGATAAGTGTGTGTGAAAGCCGAACTTCACCTAGCTTGTTGGGAACACAAAGTTTCTTTTCACTTGCAAACTCCACTCCATACATATATATGGGTAGGTACTAGCTCCAACTCAGTTTTACTGTGAAAACTGCAGGAATTTCAAACCGGCACTAGGAAACAGACAGGGAAACCAGAGTAAAATTTCTCCGGCAAACCGTTCCCTTTGTGCTAGATGAACGAACGTCTCTCCACATGCTCAGTTCTGAGAGATAAGTGTGTGTGAAAGCCGTCCTTCAACTAGCTTGTTGGGAACACATAGATTCTTTTCACTTGCAAACTCCACTCCATACATACTTATGGGGAGGTACTAGCTCCAACTCGATTTTCCCGTGAAAACTGCAGGAACTTCAAACCGGCACTAGGAAACAGACTGAGATACCAGAGTAAAAGTTTCTCCTGCAACCCGTTCCCTTTGTGCTAGATGAACGAACGTCTCTCCACATGCTCAGTTCTGAGAGATAAGTGTGTGTTAAAGCCGTCCTTCACCTAGCTTGTTGGGAACACAAAGTTTATTTTCACTTGCTAACTCCAACATATACATATATATGTGGAGGTAAAACTCCAACTCGGTTTTACAGAGAAAACTGCAGGTAATACAAACAGGCAGTAGGAAACAGACTGAGAAATCAGAGTAAAGGTTTCTCCTGCAACCCATTCCTTTTCTGCTAGATGAACGAACGTCTCTGCACATGCTCAGTTCTGAGAGGTAAGTGTGTGTGAAAGCCGGACTTCACCTAGCTTGTTGGGAACACAAAGTTTTTTTTCACTTGCAAACTCCACTCCATACATATAAATGCGAGGTACTAGATCCAACTCGGTTTTACAGTGAAAACTGCAGGACTTCCAACCGGCACTAGGAAACAGACTGAGAAACCAGAGTAAAAATTTCTCCTGCAACCCGTTCCCTTTGTGCTAAATGAACGAACGTCTCTCCACTTGCTCTGTACTTTGAGATAAGTGTGTGTGAATGCCGTCCTTCAACTAGCTTGTAGGGAACACATAGATTCTTTTCACTTGCAAACTATACTCAATAAATATGTATGAGTTGGTACTAGCTCCAACTCGATTTTACCGTGAAAACTGCAGGAAGTTCAAACCGGCACTAGGAAACAGACTGAGAAACTAGAGTAAAAGTTTCTCCTGTTAACCGTTCCCGTTGTGCTAGATGAACGAACGTCTCTCCACATGCTCAGTTCTGAGAGATAAGTGTGTGTGAAAGCCGTCCTTCACCTAGCTTGTTGGAAAAACAAAGTTTCTTTTCACTTGCTAACTCCACTCTATACATATAAATGGGAGGTACTAGGTCCAACTCGGTTTTACAGTGAAAACTGCAGGAACTTCAAACTGGCACTAGGAAACAGACTGTGAAACCAGAGAAAAAGTTTCTCCTGCAACCCGTTCCCTTTGTCCTAGATGAACGAACGTCTCTCCACATGCTCCGTTCTGAGAGATAAGTGTGTGTGAAAGCCGTCCTTCACCTAGCTTGTTGGGAACACAAAGTTTCTTTTCACTTGCAAACTCCACTCCATATATATATATGGGGAGGTACTAGCTCCAACTCGGTTTTACCGTGAAAACTGCAGGAACTTCAAACCGGCACTAGGAAACAGACTGAGAAACCAGAGTAAAAGTTTCTCCTGCATCCCGTTCCCTTTGTGCTAAATGAACCAACGTCTCTCCACATGCTCAGTTCTGAGAGATAACTGTGTGTGAAAGCCGTCCTTCACCTAGCTTGTTGGGAACACAAAGTTTCTTTTCACTTGCAAACTCAACTCAATACATATATATGGGGAGCTGCAAGATCCAACACGGTTTTACAGTGAAAACTGCAGGAACTTCAAACTGGCACTAGGAAACAGACAGGGAAATCAGAGTAAAATTCCTCCTGCTACACTTTCCCTTTTTGCTAGATGAACAAACGTCTCTCCACCTGCTCTGTTCTTTGAGATAAGTGTGTGTGAAAGCCGTCCTTCAACTAGCTTGTAGGTAACACATAGTTTCTTTTCACTTGCAAACTATACTCCATAAATATATATGGGGTGGTTCTAGCTCCATCTCGATTTTACTGTGAAAACTGCAGGAAGTTCAAACCGGCAATAGGAAACAGACTGAGAAACCAGAGTAAAAGTTTCTCCTGTTAACCGTTCCCGTTGTGCTAGATGAACGAACGTCTCTCCACATGCTCAGTTCTGATTGATAAGTGTGTTTGAAAGCCCTCCTTCACCTAGCTTGTTGGGAACACAAAGTTTCTTTTCACTTGCAAACTCCACTCCATACATATAAATGGGAGGTACTAGCTCCAACTCGGTTTTACAGTGAAAACTGCAGGAACTTCATACCAGCACTAGGAAACAGACTGGGAAACCAGAGTAAAAGTTTCTCTTGCAACCCTTTCCCTTTGTGCTAGATGAACGAATGTCTCCCCACATGCTGATTTCTGAGAGATAAGCGTGTTTGAAAGCCGTCCTTCACCTAGCTTGTTGGGAACACAAAGTTTGTTTTCACTTGCTAACTCCACTCCATACATATAAATGGGAGGTACTAGATCCAACTCGGTTTTACAGTGAAAACTGCAAGAACTTCAAACCGGCACTAGGAAACAGACTGAGAAACCAGAGTAAAAGTTTCTCCTGCAACACGTTCCCTTTGTGCTAGATGAACGAACGTCTCTCCACATGCTCAGTTCTGAGACATAAGTGTGTGTGAATGCCGTCCTTCACCTAACTTGTTGGGAACACATAGTTTCTTTTCACTAGCAAACCCACTCCATACATATATATCGGGAGGTACTAGCTCCATCTCGGTTTTACCGTGAAAACTGCAGGAACTTCAATCCGGCACTAGGAAACAGACTGGGAAACCAGAGTAAAATTTCTCCAGCAACCCGTTCCCTTTGTGCTAGGTGAACGAACGTCTCTCCACCTGCTCTGTTCTTTGAGATAAGTGTGTGTTAAAGCCGTCCTTCAACTAGCTTGTATGGAACACATAGTTTTTTTTCACTTGCAAACTCTACTCCATAAATATATATGGGGAGGTACTAGCTCCAACCCGATTTTACCGTGAAAACTGCAGGAACTTCAAATCGGCACTAGGAAACAGACTGAGAAACCAGAGTAAAAGTTTCTCCTGCAACCCGTTCCCTTTGTGCTAGATGAACGAAGGTCTCTCCACATGCTCAGTTCTGAGAAATAAGTGTGTGTGACAGCCGTCCTTCACCTAGCTTGTTGGGAACACAAAGTTTCTTTTCACTTGCAAACTCCACTCCATACATATATATGGGTAGGTACTAGCTCCAACTCGGTTTTACAGTGAAAACTGCAGGAACTTCAAACCGGCACTAGGAAACAGACTGGGAAACCAGAGTATAATTTTTCCTGCAACCCGTTCCCTTTGTGCTAGATGAACGAACGTCTCTCCACATGCTCAGTTCTGAGAGATAAGTGTGTGTGAATGTCGTCCTTCAACTAGCTTGTTGGGAACACATAGTTTCTTTTCACTTGCAAACTCCAATCCATATATATATATGGGGAGGTACTAGCTCCAACTCGGTTTTACCGTGAAAACTGCAGGAACTTCAAACCGGCACTAGGAAACAGACTGAGAAACCAGAGTAAAAGTTTATCCTGCAACCCGTTCCTTTGTGCTAGCTGAACGAACGTCTCTCCACGTGCTCAGTTCTGATAGATAATTGTGTGTTAATGCCGCGCTTCACCTAGCTTGTTGGGAACACAAAGTTTCCTTTCACTTTCAAACTCCACTAAATACATATATATGAGTAGGTAAAATCTCCAACTCGGTTTTACAGTGAAAACTGCAGGAATTTCAAACCGGCAGTAGGAAACAGACTGAGAAACCAGAAAAAAGTTTCCAATGCAACCCGTTTCCTTAGTGCTAGGTGAACGAACGTCTCTCCACTTGCTGAGTTCTGAGAGATAAGTGTGTGTGAAAGCCGTCCTTCACCTAGCTTGTTGGGAACACAATGTTTCTTTTAACTTGCAAACTACACTCCATAAATATATATGTGGAGGTACTAGCTCCAACTCTGTTTTACAGTGAAAACTGCAGGAACTTCAAACCGGCACTAGGAAACTGACTGAGAAACCAGAGAAAAAGTTTCTCCTGCAACCCGTTCCTTTTGTGCTAGATGAACGAACTTCTCTGCACATGCTCAGTTCTGAGAGGTAAGTGTTTGTGAAAGCCGGGCTTCACCTAGCTTGTTGGGAACACAAAGTTTCTTTTCACTTGCAAACTCCACTCCATACATATATATGGGGAGGTACTAGCTCCAAATCGGTTTTACAGTGAAAACTGCAGGAACTTCAACCTGGCAACAGGACACAGACTGAGAAACCAGTGTAAAAGTTTCCCCTGCAACCCGTTCCTTTTGTGCCAGATGAACGAAGATATCTCCACATGCTCAGTTCTGAGAGATAATTGTGTGTGAAAGCCGTACTTCACCTAGCTTGTTGGAAACACAAAGTTTCTTTTCACTTGCAAACTCCACTCCATACATATATATGGGGAGGTACTAGCTCCAACTCGGTTTAACAGTGAAAACTGCAGGAACTTCAAACCGGCACTAGGAAAAAGACTGGGAAACCAGAGTAATATTTCTCCTGCAACCCGTTCACTTTGTGCTAGATGAACGAACGTCTCTCCACCTGCACTGTTCTTTGAGATAAGTGTGTGTGAAAGCCGTCCTTCAACTAGCTTGTAGGGAACACATAGTTTCTTTTCACTTGCAAACTCCACTCCATAAATATATATGGGGAAGTACTAGCTCCAACTCGATTTTTCCGTGAAAACTGCAGGAACTTCAAACCAGCACTAGGAATCACACTGAGAAACCAGAGTAAAAGTTTCTCCTGCAACCCGTTCCCTTTGTTCTAGATGAACGAACGTCTCCCCACATGCTCAGTTCTGAGAGATAAGTGTGTGTGAAAGCCGTCCTTCACCTAGCTTGTTGGGAACACAAAGTTTCCTTTCACTTGCAAACACCACTAAATACATATATATGGGTAGGTAAAAGCTCCAACTCGGTTTTACAGTGAAAATTGTAGGAACTTCATACCGGCAGTAGGAAACAGACTGAGAACTCAGAGTAAAAATTTCTCCTGCAACCCGTTCCGTTTCTGCTAAATGAACGAACGTCTCTGCACATGCTCACTTCTGAGAGGTATGTGTTTGTGAATGCCGGTCTTCACCTAGCTTGTTGGGAACACAAAGTTTCTTTTCACTTGCAAACTCCACTCCATACATATATATGGGTAGGTACTAGCTCCAAATCGGTTTTACAGTGAAAACTGCAGGAACTTAAAACCAGTAAAAGGACACAGACTGAGAAACCAGTGTAAAAGTTTCCCCTGCAACCCGTTCCTTTGGTGCCAGATGAACGAATGTATCTCCACATGATCAGTTCTGAGAGATAATTGTGTGTGAAAGTCGTATTTCAACTAGCTTGTTGGGAACACAAAGATTCTTTTCACTTGCTAACCCCACTCCATACATATATATGGGGAGGTACTAGATCCAACTCGGTTTTACAGTGAAAACTGGAGGAACTTCAAACAGGCACTAGGAAACAGACTGAGAAAACATAGTAATAGTTTCTCCTGCAATCCGTTCCGTTTGTGCTAGATGAACGAAAGTCTCTCCACATGCTCAGTTCTGAGAGATATATGTGTGTGAAAGCCGTCCTTCACCTTGCTTGTTGGGAACACAAAGTTTCTTTTCACTTGCAAACTCCACTCCATACATATATATCGGGATGTACTAGCTCCAACTCAGTTTTACAGTGAAAACTGCAAGAATTTCAAACCGGCAGTAGGAAACAGACTGAGAAACCAGAGTAAAAGTTTCCCCTGCAACCCGTTCCTTTGGTGCCAGATGAACGAATGTATCTCCACATGATCAGTTCTGAGAGATAATTGTGTGTGAAAGTCGTATTTCAACTAGCTTGTTGGGAACACAAAGATTCTTTTCACTTGCTAACCCCACTCCATACATATATATGGGGAGGTACTAGATCCAACTCGGTTTTACAGTGAAAACTGCAGGAACTTCAAACTGGCACTAGGAAACAGACTGAGAAAACATAGTAATAGTTTCTCCTGCAATCCGTTCCGTTTGTGCAAGATGAACGATCGTCTCTCCACATGCTCATTTCTGAGAGATAAGTGTGTGTGAAAGCCGTCCTTCAACTAGCTTGTTGGGAACACAAAGTTCCTTTTCACTTGCAAACTCCAATCCATACATATATATGGGGAGGTACTAGCTCCAACTCTGTTTTACAGTGAAAACTGTAGGAACTTCAAACCGGCACTAGGAAACAGACTGAGAAACCAGAATAAAAGTTTCTCATGCAAACCGTTCCCTTTGTGCTAGGTGAACGAACGTCTCTCCACATGCTCAGTTCTGAGAGATAAATGTGTGTGAAAGCCGTCCTTCACCTAGCTTGTTTGGAACACAAAGTTTCTTTTCAATTGCAAACTCCACTCCATACATATATATGGGGAGGTACTAGCTCCAACACGGTTTTAGAGTGAAAACTGCAGGAACTTCAAACCGCCACTAGGAAACAGACTGAGAAACAAGAGTAAAAGTTTTTCCAGCAACCCGTTCCCTTTGTGCTATATGAACGAACGTCTCTCCACATGCTCAGTTCTGAGAGATAATTGTGTGTGAAAGCCGTCCTTCACCTACCTTGTTGGGAACACAAAGTTTCTTTTCACTTGCAAACTCCACTCCATAACTATATATGGGGAGGTACTAGCTCCAAATCGGGTTACAGTGAAAACTACAGGAACGTCAACCCGGCACTAGGAAACAGACTGAGAAACCAGAGTAAAAGTTTCACTTTCATCCCGTTCCCATTGTGCTAGATGAAGGAACGTCTCTCCACATGCTCAGGTCTGAGGAATAAGTGTGTGTGAAAGCCGTCATTCACCTAGCTTGTTGGGAACCCAAAGTTACTTTTCACTTGCAAACTCCACTCCATACATATATATGGGAAGGTACTAGCTCCAACTCGGGTTACAGTAAAAACTATAGGAACGTCAAACCGGCACTAGGAAACAGACTGAGAAACCAGAGTAAAAGTTTCACCTGCAACCCGTTCCCTTTGTGCTAGATGAAGGAACGTCTCTCCACATGCTCAGGTCTGAGAGATAAGTGTGTGTGAAAGCCGTCCTTCACCTAACTTGTTGGGAACACAAAGTTTCTTTTCACTTGCAAACTCCACTCCTTACATATATATGGGGAGGTACTAGCTCCAACTCAGTTTTACAGTGAAAACTGCAAGAACTTCAAACCGGCAGTAGGAAACTGACTGAGAAACCAGAGTAAAAGTTTCTACTGCAACCCCATTCCCTTTGTGCTAGATGCACGAACGTCTCTCCACATACTCAGTTCTGAGAGATAAGTGTGTGTGAAAGCCTTCCTTCACCTAGCTATTGGGAACACAAAGATTCTTTTCACTTGCAAACTCCACTCCTTCATATATATGGGGAGGTACCAGCTTCAACACGGTTTTACAGTGAAAAATGCAGGAACTTCATACCGGCACTAGGAAACAGACTGAGAAACCAGAGTAATAGTTTCTCCTGCAAACCATTCCCTTTGTGCTAGATGAACGAACGTCTCTCCACATGCTCAGTTCTGAGAGATAATTGTGTGTGAAAGTCGTCCTTCACCTAGCTTGTTGGGAACACAAATTTTCTTTTCACATGCAAACTTCAATCCATATATATATATGGGGAGGTACTAGCTCCAACTCGTTTTTACAGTGAAAACTCCAAGAACTTCAAACCGGCAGTAGGAAACAGACTGAGAAACCAGAGTAAAAGTTTCTACTGCAACCCCATTCCCTTTGTGCTAGATGCACGAACGTCTCTCCACATGCTCAGTTCTGAGAAATAAGTGTGTGTGAATGCCGTCCTTCACCTAGCTGTTGGGAACACAAAGATTCTTTTCACTTGCAAACTCCACTCCTTCATATATATGGGGAGGTACTAGCTTCAACACGGTTTTACAGTGAAAACTGCAGGAACTTCATACCGGCACTAGGAAACAGACTGAGAAACCAGAGTAATAGTTTCTCCTGCAAACCATTCCCTTTGTGCTAGATGAACGAACGTCTCTCCACATGCTCATTTCTGAGAGATAATTGTGTGTGAAAGCCGTCCTTCACCTAGCTTGTTGGGAACACAAAGTTTCTTTTCACATGCAAACTTCAATCCATACATATATATGGGGAGGTACTAGCTCCAACTCGTTTTTACAGGGAAAAATGCAGGAATTTCAAACAGGCACTAGGAAACAGACTGAGAAACCAGAGTAAAAGTTTCTCCTGCAAACCATTCCCTTTGTACTAGGTGAACGAACGTCTCTCCACATGCTCAGTTCTGAAAGACAAGTGTGTTTGAAAGCCGTCTTTCACCTAGCTTGTTGGGAATACAAAGTTTCTTTTCAGTTGCAAATTCCACTCCATACATATATATGGGGAGGTACTAGCTCCAACTCGGTTTTACAGTGAAAACTGCAGGAACTTCTTACCGGCACTAGGAAACAGACTGAGAAACCAGAGTACAAGTTTTCCTGCAACCCGTTCCATTTGTTCTAGATGAAGGAACGTCTTTCCACATGCTCAGTTCTGAGAGATAAGTGTGTGTGAAGCCGTCCTTCTCCGAGCTTGTTGGGAACACAAAGTTTCTTTTCACTTGCAAACTCCACTCCATATATATATATGGGGAGGTACTAGTTCCAACTAGGTTTTACAGTGAAAACTGTAGGAACTTCCAACCGGCAGTAGGAAACAGACTGAGAAACCAGAGTAATAGTATCTCCGGCAAACCGTTCCCTTTTATGCTAGATGAACGAACGTCTCTCCACATGCTCATTTCTGAGAGATAAGTGTGTGTGAAAGCCGAACTTCAAATAGTTTGTTGGGAACACATAGATTCTTTTCACTTGAAAACTCCACTCCGTACATATATATGGGGAGGTACTAGCTCCAACTCTGTTTTACAGTGAAAACTGCAGGAACTTCAAACCGGCACTAGGAAACAGACTGAGAAACCAGAATAAAAATTTCTCATGCAAACCGTTCCCTTTGTGCTAGATGAACGAACGTCTCTCCACATGCTCACATCTGAGAGATAAATGTGTGTGAAAGCCGTCCTTCAACTAGCTTGTTGGGAACACATACTTTCTTTTCAATTGCAAACTCCACTCCATACATATATATGGGGAGGTACTAGCTCCAACACGGTTTTACAGTGAAAACTGCAGGAACTTCAAACCGGCACTAGGAAACCGACTGAGAAAAAAGAGTAAAAGTTTTTACAGCAACCCGTTCCCTTTGTGCTAATTGAACGAACGTCTCTCCACATGCTGAGTTCTGAGAGATAATTGTGTGTGAAAGCCGTCCTTCACCTAGCTTGTTGGGAACACAAAGTTTCTTTTCACTTGCAAACTCCACTCCATACCTATATATGTGGAGGTACTAGCTCCAAATCGGGTTACAGTGAAAGCTACAGGAACGTCAAACTGGCACTAGGAAACAGACTGAGAAACCAGAGTAAAAGTTTCACCTGCAACCCGTTCCCTTTGTGCTAGATGAAGGAACGTCTCTCCACATGCTCAGGTCTGAGGAATAAGTGTGTGTGAATGCCGTCCTTCACCTAGCTTGTTGGGAACACAAAGTATATTTTCACTTGCAAACTCCACTCCATACTTATATATAGGGAGGTATTAGCTCCAACTCGGGTTAAAGTGAAAAATACAGGAACATCAAACCGGCACTAGGAAACAGACTGAGAAACCAGATTAAAAGTTTCACCTGCAACCCTTTCCTCTTGTGCTAGATGAACGAACGTCTCTCCACATGCTCAGTTCTGAGAGATAATTGTGTGTGAAAGCCGTCCTTCACCTAGCTTGTTGGGAAAACAAAGTTTCTTTTCACTTGCAAACTCCAATCCATACATATATATGGGGAGGTACTAGCTCCAAATCGGTTTTAACCTGAAAACTGCAGGAAATTTCAATCGGCAACAAGACACAGACTGATAAACCAGTGTAAAAGTTTCCCCTGCAACCCGTTCCTTTTGTGCCAGATGAACGTAGGTATTTCCACATGCTCAGTTCTGAGAGATAAGTGTGTGTAAGCCGTCCTTCACATACCTTTTTGGGAACACAAAGTTTCTTTTCAGTTGCAAACACCACTCCTTACGTATATATGGGGAGGTACTAGCTCCAACTCGGTTTTACAGTGAATACTGCAGGAACTTCAAACCGGCACTAGGAAACAGACTGAGAAACCAGAGTAAAATTTTCTCCTGCATCCCCTTCCCTTTGTGCTAGATGAACGAACGTCTCTCCACATGCCCAGTTTTGAGAGATAAGTGTGTGTGAAAGCCGTCCTTCACCTTGTTTGTTGGGAACACAAAGTTTCCTTTCACTTGCAAACTCCACTCGATACATATATATGGGGAGGTAATATCTCCAAATCGGTTTTACAGTGAAAACTGCAGGAACTTCAAACCGGAAGTAGGAAACATATTGAGAAATCAGAGTAAAATTTTCTCCTTCAACCCGTTCCGTTTCGGCTAGATGAACGATCGACTCTCCACATGCTCAGTTCTGAGAGATAAGTGTGTTTGAAAGCCGTCCTTCACCTAGCTTTTTGGGAACACAAAGGTTCTTTTCAGTTGCAAACTCCAATCCATATATATATATGGGGAGGTAATAGCTCCAACTCGATTTTACAGTGAAAACTGCAGCTTCTTCAAAACGGCACTAGGAAAAATACTGAGAAACCAGAGTAAAAGTTTCTCCTGCATCCCGTTCCATTTGTGCTAGATTAACGAACGTCTCTCCACATTCTCAGTTCTGAGAGATATGTGTGTTTGAAAGCCGTCCTTCACCTAGCTTGTTTTGAACACATAGTTTCTTTTAACTTGCAAAGTCCACTCCATAAATATATATGGGTAGGTACTAGCTCCAACTCGGTTGTACAGTGAAAATTGCAGGATCTTCAAATCGGCACTAGGAAACAGACTGAGAAACCAGTGTAAATGTTTCTCCTGAAAACCGTTCCCTTTGTGCTAGTGAACGAACTTCTCTCCACATGCTCAGTTCTGAGGGATACGTGTATTTGAATGCCGTCCTTCACCTAGCTCGTTGGGAACACAAAGTTTCTTTTCACTCGCAAACTCCACTCCATACATATATATGGGGTGGTACTAGCTCCAACTCTGTTTTACAGTGAAAACTGCAGGAACTTAAAACCTGCAGTAGGAAACATACTGAGAAACCAGAGTAAAAGTTTCTCCTGCAAACCGTTCCCTTTGTGCTAGATGAACGAACGTCTCTCCACATGCACAGTTCTGAGAGATATGTGTGTGTGAAAGCCGTCCTTCACCTAGCTTGTTGGGAACACTAAGATCCTTTTCACTTGCAAACTCCACTCCATAAATATATATGGGGAGGTACAAGCTCCAAATTGGTTTTACAGTGAAAACTGCAGGAACTTCAAACCGGCACTAGGAAACATACTGGGAAGCCAGAGTAATAGTATCTCCCCCATCCCGTTCCCTTTGTGCTAGATGAACAAACCTCTCCCCACATGCTGAGTTCTGAGAGATAAGTGTGTGTGAAAGCCGTCCTTCACCTAGCTTGTGGGGAACACGTAGTTTCTTTTCACTTGCAAACTCCACTCCATACATATAAATGGGGAGGTAATAGCTCCAACTCAGTTTTACAGTGAAAACTTCAGGAACTTCAAACCGGCACTAGGAAACAGATTGAGAACCCAGAGTAAAAGTTTCTCTTGCAACCATTTCCCTTTGTGCTAGATGAACGAACGTCTCTCCACATGCTCAGTTCTGAGAGATAATTGTGTGTGAAAGCCGTCCTTCACCTAGCTTGTTGGGAACACAAAGTTTCTTTTCACTTGCAAACTCTAATCCATACATATATATGCGGAGGTACTAGCTCCAACTCGGTTTTACAGTGAAAACTGCAGGAACTTAAAACCTCCAGTAGGAAACATACTGAGAAACCAGAGTAAAAGCTTGTCCTTCAACCCGTTCCCTTTGTGCTAGCTGAACGAACGTCTCTCCACATGCTCAGTTCGGAGAGATAATTGTGTGTGAAAGCCGTCCTTCACCTAGCTTGTTGGGAACACGAAGTTTCTTTTCACATGCAAACTCCACTCCATACATATATATGCGGAGGTACAAGCTCCATCTCGGTTTTACAGTGAAAACAGCAGGAACTTCAAACCGGCACTAGGAAACAGAGTGAGAATAGAGAGTAAAAGTTTCTCATGCAACCCGTTCCCTTTGTGCTAGATGAACAAAACTCTCTCCACATGCTCAGTTCTGAGAGATAAGTGTGTGTGAAAGCCGTCCTTCACATAGCTTGTTTGGAACACAAAGTTCCTTTTCACTTGCAAACTCCAATCCATACATATATATGGGGAGGTACAAGCTCCAAATTGGTTTTACAGTGAAAACTGCAGGAACTTCTTACCGGCACTAGGAAACAGGCTGAGAAACCAGAGTACAAGTTTTCCTGCAAACCGTTCCATTTGTTCTAGATGAAGAAACGTCTCTCCACATGCACATTTCTGAGAGATAAGTGTGTGTGAAAGCCGTCCTTCACCTAGCTTGTTGGGAACACAAAGTTCCTTTTCACTTGCAAACTCCACTCCATACATATATATGGGGAGGTACTAGTTCCAAATCGTTTTTATAGTGAAAACTGCAGGAACATCCAACCGGTACTAGGAAACAGACTGAGAAACCAGAGTAAAAGTTTCTCCTGCAACCCGTTCCCTTTGTGCTAGATGAACGAAAGTCTCTCCATATGCTCAGTTCTGAGAGATATGTGTGTGTGAAAGCCGTCCTTCAAATAGCTTGTTGGGAACACAAAGTTTCTTTCCACTTGTAAACTCCACTCCATATATATATATGGGGAGGTACAAGCTCCAACTCGGTTTTACAGTGAAAACTGCAGGAACTTCAAACCGGCACTAGGAAACAGACTGAGAAACCAGTGTAAAATTTTCTCCTGCAACCCGTTCCCTTTGTGCTAGATGAACGAACGTCTCTCCACATGCTCAGTTCTGAGAGATAAGTGTGTGTGAAGCCGTCCTTCACCTAGCTTTTTGGGAACACAAAGTTTCTTTTCAGTTGCAACCTCCACACCATATATATATATGGGGTGGTACTAGCTCCAACTCGGTTTTACAGTGAAAACTGCAGGAACTTCATACCGGCACTAGGAAACAGTGTGAGAAACCAGAGTAAAAGTTACTCCTGCAACCCGTTCCCTTTGTGCTAGATGAACGAACGTCTCTCCACATGCTCAGTGCTGAGAGATAAGTGTGTGTTAAGCCGTCCTTCACCTAGCTTGTTGGGAACACAAAGTTTCTTTTCACTTGCAAACTCCACTCCATATATATATATGGGGAGGTACTAGCTCCAACAAAGTTTTACAGTGAAAACTGTAGGAACTTCCAACCGGCAGTAGGAAACAGACTGAGAAACGAGAGTAATAGTTTCTCCTGCAACCCGTTCCTTTTGTGCTAGATGAACGAACGTCTCTCCACATGCTCATTTCTGAGAGGTAAGTGTGTGTGAAAGCCGTACTTCAACTAGCTTGTTGGGAACACATAGTTTCTTTTCACTTGCAACCACTCCGTACATATATATGGGGAGGTACTAGCTCCAACTCTGTTTTACAGTGAAAACTGCAGGAACTTCAAACCGGCACTAGGAAACAGTCTGAGAAACCAGAGTAAAAGTTTCTCCTGCAACCCTTTCCCTTTGTGCTGGATGAACGAACGTCTCTCCACATGCACATTTCTGAGAGATAAGTGTGTGTGAAAGCCGTCCTTCACCTAGCTTGTTGGGAGCACAAAGTTCCTTTTCATTTGCAAACTCCCCTCCATACATCTATATGGGGAGGTACTATCTCCAAAACGGTTTTACAGTGAAAACTGCAGGAACTTCAACCCTGCAGTAGGAATCAGACTACGAAACCAGAGTATAAGTTTCTCCTGCAACCCGTTCCATTTCTGCTAGATGAACGAACGTCTCTCCACATGCTCAGTTCTGAGAGATATGTGTGTGTGAAAGCCGTCCTTCACCTTGCTTGTTGGGAACACAAAGTTTCTTTTCAATTGAAAACCCCACTCCATACATATAGATGGGGAGGTTCTAGCTCCAACTCGGATTTACAGTGAAAACTGCAGGAACTTCAAACCGGCAACAGGAAACAGACTGAGAATCCAGAGTAAAATTTTCTCCTGCAACCCGTTCCATTTGTGCCAGATAAACGAACTTCTCTCCACATGCTCAGTTCTGAGATATAAGTGTGTGTGAAAGCCGTCCTTCACCTAGCTTTTTGGGAACACAAAGTTTCTTTTCAGTTGCAAACACCACTCAGTATATATATATGGGGCGGTACTAGCTCCAACTCGGTTTTACAGTGAAAACTGCAGGAACTTCAAACCGGCACTAGGAAACAGACTGAGAAACCAGAGTAAAAGTTTCTCCTGCAAACCGTTCCGTTTCTGCTAGATGAACGAACGTCTATCCACATGCTCAGTTCTGAGAGGTATGTGTGTGTGAAAGCCGTCCTTCACCTAGCTTGTTGGGAACACAAAGTTTCTTTTCACTTGCAAACTCCACTCCATATATATATATGGGGAGGTACTAGCTCAAACAAAGTTTTACAGTGAAAACTGTAGGAACTTCCAACCGGCAGTAGGAAACAGACTGAGAAACCAGAGTAATAGTTTCTCCTGCAACCCGTTCCTTTTGTGCTAGATGAACGAACGTCTCTCCACATGCTCATTTCTTAGAGGTAAGTGTGTGTGAAAGCCGTACTTCAACTAGCTTCTTGGGAACACATAGTTTCTTTTCACTTGCAAAACCACTCCGTACATATATATGGGGAGGTACTAGCTCCAACTCGGTTTTACAGTGAAAACTGCAGGAACTTCAAACCGGCACTAGGAAACAGGCTGAGAAACCAGAGTAAAAGTTTCTCCTGCAAACCGTTCCGTTTCTGCTAGATGAACGAACGTCTATCCACATGCTCAGTTCTGAGAGTTATGTGTGTGTGAAAGCCGTCCTTCACCTAGCTTGTTGGGAACACAAGGTTTCCTTTCAATTGCAAACTTCACCCCATACATACATATGGGGAGGTTCGAACTCCAACTCTGATTTACAGTGAAAACTGCAGGAAATTCAAACAAGCAACAGGAAACAGACTGAGAAACCAGAGTAAATGTTTCTCCTGCAAACCGTGCCCATTCTGCTAGATGAACGAAAGTCTCTCCACATGCTCAGTTCTGAGAGATAAGTGTGTGTGAAAGCCGTCCTTCAACTAGCTTGTTGGGAACACATAGTTTCTTTCCACTTGCAAACTCCACTCCATACATATATATGGGGAGGTACAAGCTCCAACTCGGTTTTACAGTGAAAACTGCAGGAACTTCAAACCGGCACTAGGAAACAGACTGAGAAACCAGTGTAAAATTTTCTCCTGCAACCCGTTCCTTTTGTGCTAGATGAACGAACGTCTCTCCACATGCTCAGTGCTGAGAGATAAGTGTGTGTGAAAGCCGTCCTTCACCTAGCTTTTTGGGAACACAAAGTTTCTTTTCACTTGCAAATTCCACTCCATACATATATATGGGGTGGTACTAGCTCCAACTCGATTTTACAGTGAAAACTGCAGGAATTTCATACCGGCACTAGGAAACAGACTGAGAAACCAGAGAACAAGTTTCTCCTGCAACCCGTTCCCTTTGTGCTAGATGAACGAACGTCTCTTCACATGCTCAGTTCTGAGAGATAAGTGTGTGTGAAGCCGTCCTTCACCTAGCTTTTTGGGAACACAAAGTTTCATTTCACTTGCAAACTCCACTCCATATATATATATGGGGAGGTACTAGCTCCAACTAAGTTTTACAGTGAAAACTGTAGGAACTTCCAACCGGCAGTAGGAAACAGACTGAGAAACCAGAGTAATAGTTTCTCCTGCAACCCGTTCCCTTGTGCTATATGAACGAACGTCTCTCCACATGCTCATTTCTGAGAGATGAGTGTGTGTGAAAGCCGTACTTCAACTAGCTTGTTGGGAACACATAGTTTCTTTTCACTTGCAAACTCCACTCCGTACATATATATGGGGAGGTACTAGCTCCAACTCTGTTTTACAGTGAAAACTGCAGTAACTTCAAACCGGCACTAGGAAACAGTCTGGGAAACCAGAGTAAAAGTTTCTACTGCAAACCGTTCCCTTTGTGCTGGATGAACGAACGTCTCTCCACATGCTCATTTCTGAGAGATAAGTGTGTGTGAAAGCCGTCCTTCACCTAACTTGTTGGGAACACAAAGTACCTTTTCACTTGCAAACTCCACTCGATACATATATATGGGGAGGTAATATCTCCAACTCGGTTTTACAGTGAAAATTGCAGGAACTTCAAACCGGCAGTAGGAAATATATTGAGAAATCAGAGTAAAAGTTTCTCCTGCAACCCGTTCCGTTTCGGCTAGATGAACGAACGACTCTCCACATGCTCACTTCTGAGAGATAAGTGTGCTTGAAAGCCGTCCTTCACCTAGCTTTTTGGGAACACAAAGGTTCTTTTCAGTTGCAAACCCCAATCCATATATATATATGGGGAGGTAATAGCTCCAACTCGATTTTACAGTGATAACTGCAGGTTTTTCAAAACGGCACTAGGAAAAAGACTGAGAAACCAGAGTAAAAGTTTCTCCTGCATCCCGTTCCAATTGTGCTAGATTAACGAACGTCTCTCCACATTCTCAGTTCTGAGAGATATGTGTGTTTGAAAGCCGTCCTTCACCTAGCTTGTTTTGAACACATAGTTTCTTTTAACTTGCAAAGTACACTCCATAAATATATATGGGTAGGTACTAGCTCCAACTCGGTTGTACAGTGAAAATTGCAGGATCTTCAAACCGGCACTAGGAAACAGACTGAGAAACCAGGTTAAATGTTTCTCCTGAAAACCGTTCCCATTGTGCTAGTGAACGAACTTCTCTCCACATGCTCAGTTCTGAGGGATACGTGTATTTGAAAGCCGTCCTTCACCTAGCTCGTTGGGAACACAAAGTTTCTTTTCACTCGCAAACTCCACTCCATACATATATATGGGGTGGTACTAGCTCCAACTCGGTTTTACAGTGAAAACTGCAGGAACTTCAAACCGGCACTAGGAAACAGACTGAGAAACCAAAGTAAAAGTTTCTCCTGCAAACCGTTCCCTTTGTGCTAGATGAACGAACGTCTCTCCACATGCTCAGTTCTGAGAGATCTGTGTGTTTGAAAGCCGTCCTTCACCTAGCTTGTTGGGAACACAAAGTTTCTTTTCATTTGCTAACTCCAATCCATACATATATACGGGGAGGTACAAGCTCCAACTCGGTTTTACAGTGAATACTGCAGGAACTTCAAACCTGCAGTAGGAAACAGACTGAGAAACCAGAGTAAAAGTTTCTCCTGCAACCAGTTCCGTTTCTGCTAGATGAAAGAAATTCTCTCCACATGCTCAGATCTGAGAAATTTGTGTGTGTGAAAGCCGTCCTTCACCTAGCTTGTTGGGAATACAAAGTTTCTTTTCAATTGCAAACTACTCTCCATACATATATATGGGGAGGTTCTAGCTCCAACTCTGTTTTACAGTGAAAACTGCAGGAACTTCAAACCGGCACTAGGAAACAGACTGAGAAACCAGAGTAAATGTTTCTCCTGCATCCTGTTCCATTTGTGCGAGATGAACGATGATATCTCCACATGCTCAGTTCTGCGAGATAAGTGTGTGTGAAAGCCTTCCTTCACCTTGCTAGTTGGGAACACAAAGTTTCTTTTCTGTTGCAAACTCCAATCCATACATATATATGGGGAGGTACTAGCTCCAACTCGGTTTTACAGTGAAAACTGCAGGAATTTCATACCGGCAGTAGGAAACAGACTGAGAAACCAGAGAACAAGTTTCTCCTGCAACCCGTTCCCTTTGTGCTAGATAAACGAACGTCTCTCCACATGCTCAGTTCTGAGATATAAGTGTGTGTGAAAGCCGTCCTTCACCTAGCTTTTTGGGAACACAAAGTTTCTTTTCAGTTGCAAACTCCACTCAGTATATATATATGGGGCGGTACTAGCTCCAACTCGGTTTTACAGTGAAAACTGCAGGAACTTCAAACCGGCACTAGGAAACAGACTGAGAAACCAGAGTAAAAGTTTCTCCTGCAAACCGTTCCGTTTCTGCTAGATGAACGAACGTCTATCCACATGCTCAGTTCTGAGAGGTATGTGTGTGTGAAAGCCGTCCTTCACCTAGCTTGTTGGGAACACAAAGTTTCTTTTCACTTGCAAACTCCACTCCATATATATATATGGGGAGGTACTAGCTCAAACAAAGTTTTACAGTGAAAAATGTAGGAACTTCCAACCGGCAGTAGGAAACAGACTGAGAAACTAGAGTAATAGTTTCTCCTTCAACCCGTTCCTTTTGTGCTAGATGAACGAACGTCTATCCACATGCTCAGTTCTGAGAGGTATGTGTGTGTGAAAGCCGTCCTTCACCTAGCTTGTTGGGAACACAAGGCTTCCTTTCAATTGCAAACTTCACCCCATACATACATATGGGGAGGTTCGAACTCCAACTCTGATTTACAGTGAAAACTGCAGGAAATTCAAACAAGCAACAGGAAACAGACTGAGAAACCAGAGTAAATGTTTCTCCTGCAAACCGTGCCCATTCTGCTAGATGAACGAAAGTCTCTCCACATGCTCAGTTCTGAGAGATAAGTGTGTGTGAAAGCCGTCCTTCAACTAGCTTGTTGGGAACACATAGTTTCTTTCCACTTGCAAACTCCACTCCATACATATATATGGGGAGGTACAAGCTCCAACTCGGTTTTACAGTGAAAACTGCAGGAACTTCAAACCGGCACTAGGAAACAGACTGAGAAACCAGCGTAAAATTTTCTCCTGCAACCCGTTCCCTTTGTGCTAGATGAACGAACGTCTCTCCACATGCTCAGTGCTGAGAGATAAGTGTGTGTGAAAGCCGTCCTTCACCTAGCTTTTTGGGAACACAAAGTTTCTTTTCACTTGCAAATTCCACTCCATACATATATATGGGGTGGTACTAGCTCCAACTCGGTTTTACAGTGAAAACTGCAGGAATTTCATACTGGCACTAGGAAACAGACTGAGAAACCAGAGAACAAGTTTCTCCTGCAACCCGTTCCCTTTGTGCTAGATGAACGAACGTCTCTCCACATGCTCAGTTCTGAGAGATAAGTGTGTGTGAAGCCGTCCTTCAACTAGCTTGTTGGGAACACATAGTTTCTTTCCACTTGCAAACTCCACTCCATACATATATATGGGGAGGTACAAGCTCCAACTCGGTTTTACAGTGAAAACTGCAGGAACTTCAAACCGGCACTAGGAAACAGACTGAGAAACCAGTGTAAAATTTTCTCCTGCAACCCGTTCCCTTTGTGCTAGATGAACGAACGTCTCTCCACATGCTCAGTGCTGAGAGATAAGTGTGTGTGAAAGCCGTCCTTCACCTAGCTTTTTGGGAACACAAAGTTTCTTTTCACTTGCAAATTCCACTCCATACATATATATGGGGTGGTACTAGCTCCAACTCGGTTTTACAGTGAAAACTGCAGGAATTTCATACCGGCACTAGGAAACAGACTGAGAAACCAGAGAACAAGTTTCTCCTGCAACCCGTTCCCTTTGTGCTAGATGAACGAACGTCTCTTCACATGCTCAGTTCTGAGAGATAAGTGTGTGTGAAGCCGTCCTTCACCTAGCTTTTTGGGAACACAAAGTTTCTTTTCACTTGCAAACTCCACTCCATATATATATATGGGGAGGTACTAGCTCCAACTAAGTTTTACAGTGAAAACTGTAGGAACTTCCAACCGGCAGTAGGAAACAGACTGAGAAACCAGAGTAATAGTTTCTCCTGCAACCCGTTCCCTTGTGCTATATGAACGAACGTCTCTCCACATGCTCATTTCTGAGAGATGAGTGTGTGTGAAAGCCGTACTTCAACTAGCTTGTTGGGAACACATAGTTTCTTTTCACTTGCAAACTCCACTCCGTACATATATATGGGGAGGTACTAGCTCCAACTCTGTTTTACAGTGAAAACTGCAGGAACTTCAAACCGGCACTAGGAAACAGTCTGAGAAACCAGAGTAAAAGTTTCTCCTGCAACCCGTTCCCTTTGTGCTGGATGAACGAACGTCTCTCCACATGCTCATTTCTGAGAGATAAGTGTGTGTGAAAGCCGTCCTTCACCTAACTTGTTGGGAACACAAAGTACCTTTTCACTTGCAAACTCCACTCGATACATATATATGGGGAGGTAATATCTCCAACTCGGTTTTACAGTGAAAATTGCAGGAACTTCAAACCGGCAGTAGGAAATATATTGAGAAATCAGAGTAAAAGTTTCTCCTGCAACCCGTTCCGTTTCGGCTAGATGAACGAACGACTCTCCACATGCTCATTTCTGAGAGATAAGTGTGCTTGAAAGCCGTCCTTCACCTAGCTTTTTGGGAACACAAAGGTTCTTTTCAGTTGCAAACCCGAATCCATATATATATATGGGGAGGTAATAGCTCCAACTCGATTTTACAGTGATAACTGCAGGTTTTTCAAAACGGCACTAGGAAAAAGACTGAGAAACCAGAGTAAAAGTTTCTCCTGCATCCCGTTCCAATTGTGCTAGATTAACGAACGTCTCTCCACATTCTCAGTTCTGAGAGATATGTGTGTTTGAAAGCCGTCCTTCACCTAGCTTGTTTTGAACACATAGTTTCTTTTAACTTGCAAAGTCCACTCCATAAATATATATGGGTAGGTACTAGCTCCAACTCGGTTGTACAGTGAAAATTGCAGGATCTTCAAACCGGCACTAGGAAACAGACTGAGAAACCAGGTTAAATGTTTCTCCTGAAAACCGTTCCCATTGTGCTAGTGAACGAACTTCTCTCCACATGCTCAGTTCTGAGGGATACGTGTATTTGAAAGCCGTCCTTCACCTAGCTCGTTGGGAACACAAAGTTTCTTTTCACTCGCAAACTCCACTCCATACATATATATGGGGTGGTACTAGCTCCAACTCGGTTTTACAGTGAAAACTGCAGGAACTTCAAACCGGCACTAGGAAACAGACTGAGAAACCAAAGTAAAAGTTTCTCCTGCAAACCGTTCCCTTTGTGCTAGATGAACGAACGTCTCTCCACATGCTCAGTTCTGAGAGATCTGTGTGTTTGAAAGCCGTCCTTCACCTAGCTTGTTGGGAACACAAAGTTTCTTTTCATTTGCTAACTCCAATCCATACATATATACGGGGAGGTACAAGCTCCAACTCGGTTTTACAGTGAATACTGCAGGAACTTCAAACCTGCAGTAGGAAACAGACTGAGAAACCAGAGTAAAAGTTTCTCCTGCAACCAGTTCCGTTTCTGCTAGATGAAAGAAATTCTCTCCACATGCTCAGATCTGAGAAATTTGTGTGTGTGAAAGCCGTCCTTCACCTAGCTTGTTGGGAATACAAAGTTTCTTTTCAATTGCAAACTACTCTCCATACATATATATGGGGAGGTTCTAGCTCCAACTCTGCTTTACAGTGAAAACTGCAGGAACTTCAAACCGGCACTAGGAAACAGACTGAGAAACCAGAGTAAATGTTTCTCCTGCATCCTGTTCCATTTGTGCGAGATGAACGATGATATCTCCACATGCTCAGTTCTGCGAGATAAGTGTGTGTGAAAGCCTTCCTTCACCATGCTAGTTGGGAACACAAAGTTTCTTTTCTGTTGCAAACTCCAATCCATACATATATATGGGGAGGTACTAGCTCCAACAATGTTTTACAGTGAAAACTGCAGGAACTTCAATCCGCCACTAGGAAACAGACTGAGAAACCAGAGTATAATTATCCCCTTCAACCCGTTCCCTTTGTTCTAGATAAACGAACGTCTCTCCACATGCTCAGATCTGACTGATAAGTGTGTGTGTAAGCCCTACTTCACCTAGCTTGTTGGGAACACAAAGTTTCCTTTTACTTGCAAACACCACTGCATACATATATATGGGGAGGTAATAGCTCCAACTCGGTTTTACAGTGAAAATTGCAGGAACTTCAAACCGGCACTAGGAAACAAACTGAGATTATAGCGTAAAAGTTTCTCCTGCAACCCGTTCCTTTTGTGCTGGATGAACGAACGTCTATCCACATGCTCAGTTCTGAGAGATAATTGTGTGTGAAAGCCGTCCTTCACCTAGCTTGTTGGGAACACAAAGTTCCTTTTCACTTGCAAACTCCACTCCATACATATATTTGGGAAGGTACTAGCTCCAACTCGGTTTTACAGTGAAAACTGCAGGAACTTGAAACCGGAAGTAGGAAACAGACTGAGAAACCAGGGTAAAAGTTTCCATTGCAACCCGTTCCCTTTGTGCTAGATGCACGAACGTGTCTCCACATGCTCAGTTCTGAGAGATAGGTGTGTGTGAAAGCCGTCCTTCACCCAGCTTGTTGGGAACACAAAGATTCTTTTCACTTGCAAACTCCACTCCATACATATATATGGGGAGGTACTAGCTCCAACTCGGTTTTACAGTGAAAACTGCAGGAACTTCAAACCGGCAGTAGGAAACAGACTGAGATAACACAGTAAAAGTTTCTCCTGCAACCCGTTCCCTTTCTCCTTGATGAACGAACGTCTCTCCACATGCTCAGTTCTGAGAGATCAGTGTGTGTGAAAGCCGTCCTTCACCTAGATTTTTGGGAACACAAAGCTTCTTTTAAGTTGCAAACTCCAATCCATACATATATATGGGGAGAAACTAGCTCCAACTCGGTTTAATATTGAAAACTGCAGGAACTTCAAACCGGCACTAGGAAACAGACTGAGAAACCAGAGAATTGTTTCTCCTGCAACCGGTTCCCTTTGTGCTAGATGAACGAACGTCTCTCCACATGCTCAGTTCTGAGAGATAAGTGTGTGTGAAAGTCGTCCTTCACCTAACTTGTTGGGAACACAAAGTTTCCTTTCACTTGCCAACCACACTCCATACATTTATATGGGGAGGTAATAGCTCCAACTCGGTTTTACAGTGAAAATTTTTGGAACTTCAAACCGGCAGTAGGAAACAGACTGAGAAACCAGAGTAAAAGTTTCTCATGCAACCAGTTCGGTTTCTGCTAGATGAAAGAAAGTCTCTGCACATGCTCAGTTCTGAGAGATAATTGTGTGTGAAAGCCGTCCTTCACCTATCTTGTTGGGAACACAAAATTTCTTTTGACATGCAAACTCCACTCCATACATATATATGGGGAAGTTCTAGCTCCAACTCGGTTTTACAGTGAAAACTGCAGGAACTTCAAACCGGCAGTAGGAAACAGACTGAGAAACCAGAGTAAAAGTTTCTCTTGCAACCCGTTCCCTTTGTCCTTGATGAACGAACGTCTCTCCACATGATCAGTTCTGAGAGATCAGTGTGTGTGAAAGCCGTCCTTCACCTAGCTTGTTGGGAACACAAAGTTTCTTTTCAGTTGCAAACTCTAATCCATACATATATATGGGAAAGTACTAGCTCCAACTCGGTTTTACAGTGAAAACTGCAGGAACTTCAAACCGGCACTAGGAAACAGACTGAGAAAGCAGAGAAAAAGTGTCTCCTGCAACCAGTTCCCTTGGTGCTAGATGAACGAACGTCTCTCCACTTGCTCAGTTCTGAGAGATAAGTGTGTGTGAAAGCCGTCCTTCACCTAGCTTGTTGGGAACACAAAGTTTCTTTTCAGTTGCAAATTCCATTCAATACATATATATGGGGAGGTAAAAGCTCCAACTCGGTTTTACAGTGAAAACTGCAGGAACTTCAAACCGGCAGTAGGAAACAGACTGAGAAACCAAAGTAAAAGTTTCTCTTGCAACCCGTTCCCTTTGTCCTTGATGAACGAACGTCTCTCCACATGCTCAGTTCTGAGAGATCAGTGTGTGTGAAAGCCGTCCTTCAACAAGCTTCTTGGGACCAAAAAGATTCTTTTCAGTTGCAAACTCCTCTCCATATATATATATGGGTAGGTACTAGCTCCAACTCGGTTTTATCGTGAAAACTGCAGGAACTTCAAACCGGCACAAGGAAAAATACTAAGAAACCAGAGTAAAAGTTTCTCCTGCAAACCGTTCCGTTTTTGGTAGATGAACGAACGTCTTTCCACATGCTCAGGTATGAGAGATAAGTGCGTGTGAAAGCCGTCTTTCACCTAGCTTGTTGGGAACACAAAGTTACTTTTAACTTGCAAACTTCACTACATACATCTATACGGGGAGGTACTAGCTCAAACTCGGTTTTACAGTGAAAACTGAAGGAACTTCATACCGGCACTAGGAAACAGACTGAGAAAACAGAGGTAAAGTTTCTCCTGCAACCCGTTCACTTTTTGCTAGATGAACGAACGTCTCTCCACATGCTCATTTCTGAGAGACAATTGTGTGTGAAAGCCGTACTTCAACTAGCTTGTTGGGAACACATAGTTTCTTTTCACTTGCAAACCCAACTGCGTACATATATATGGCGAGGTACAAGCTCCAACTCTGTTTTACAGTGAAAACTGCAGGAAATTCAAACCGGCACTAGGAAACAGTCTGAGAAACCAGAGTAAATGTTTCTCCCGCAAACCGTTCCCTTTGTGCTGGATGAACGAACGTCTCTCCACATGCTCATTTCTGAGAGATAAGTGTGTGTGAAAGCCGTCCTTCACCTAGATTTTTGGGAACACAAAGTTTCTTTTCAGTTGCAAACTCCACTCCATACATATATATGGGTTGGTACTAGCTCCAACTCGGTTTTACAGTGAATACTGCAGGAACTTCATACCTGCACTAGGAAACAGACTGAGAAACCAGAGTACAAGTTTCTCCTGCAACCCGTTCCCTTTGTGCTAGATGAACGAACGTCTCTCCACATGCTCAGTTCTGAGAGATAAGTGTGTGTGAAGCCGTCCTTCACCAAGCTTGTTGGGAACACAAAGTTTCCATTCACTTTCCAACTCCACTCCATATATTTATATGGGGTGGTAATAGCTCCAACTCGGTTTTACAGTGAAAATTGATGGAACTTCAAACCGGCCCTAGGAAACAGACTGAGAAACCAGAGTAAAAGTTTCTCCTGCAACCCGTTCCGTTTCTGCTAGATGAAAGGAAGTCTCTGCACATGCTCAGTTCTGAGAGATAAGTGTGTGTGAAAGCCGTCCTTTACCCAGCTTGTTGGGAACACAAAGTTTCTTTTCACTTGCAAACTCCAATCCATACATATATATGGGGATGTTCTAGCTCCAACTCGGTTTTACAGTGAAAACTGCAAGAACTTCAAACCGCAAACAGGACACAGATTGAGAAACCAGAGTAAAAGTTTCCCATGCAACCCGTTCCCTTTGTGCTAGATGAACGAAAGTCTCTCCACATTCTCAGTTCTGAGAGATAAGTGTGTGTGAAAGCCGTCCTTCACCTAGCTTGTTGGGAACACAAAGATTCTTTTCATTGCAAACTCCACTCCATACATATATATGGGGAGGTACTATCTCCAAATCGTTTTTACAGTGAAAACTGCAGGAACTTCAAACCGGCACTAGGAAACATACTGAGAAACCAGAGTAAAAGTTTCTCCTGCAAACCGTTCCCTTTGTGCTAGATGAACGAACTTCTCTCCACATGCTCAGTTCTGAGAGTTAAGTGTGTGTGAAAGCCGTCCTTCATCTAGCTTGTTGGGAACACAAAGTTTCTTTTCACTTGCTAAATCCACTCCATATATATATATATGGGGAGGTACTACCTCCAACTCGGTTTTACAGTGAAAACAGCAGGAACTTCAAACCGGCACTAGGAAACAGACTAAGAATCCAGAGTAAATGTTTCTCCTGCAACCCATTCCCTTTGTGCTAGATGAACGAACGTCTCTCCACATGCTAAGTTCTGAGAGATAAGTGTGTGTGAAAGCCGTCCTTCACATAGCTTGTTGGGAACACAAAGTTTCTTTTCACTTGCAAACTACAATCCATTCATATATATGGGGAGGTACTAACTCCAACTCGGTTTTACAGTGAAAACTGCAAAAACTTCAAACCGGCACTAGGAAACATACTGAGAAACCAGAATAAAAGTTACACGTGCAACCCGTTTCCTTTGTGCTGGATGAACGAACGTCTCTCCACATGCTCAGTTGTGAGAGATAAGTGTGTGTGAAAGCCGTCCTTCAACTAGCTTGTTGGGAACATAAATTTCTTTTCACTTGCAAACTCCTCTCCATACATATATATGGGGCGGTACTAGCTCCAACTCGGTTTTACAGTAAAAACTGCAGGAACTTCAAACCGGCACTAGGAAACAGACTGAGAAACCAGAGTAAAGGTTTCTCCTGCAACCCGTTCCATTTGTGCTCGATGAACGAAATTCTCTCAACATGCTCAGTTGTGAGAGATAAATGTGTGTGAAAGCCGTCCTTCACCTAGCTTTTTGGGAACACAAAGATTGTTTTCAGTTGCAAACTCAAATCCATACATATATATGGAGAGGTACTAGCTCCAACTCGGTTTTACAGTGAAAACTGCAGGAACTTCAAACCGTCAACAGGAAACAGACTGAGAAACCAGAGTAAAAGATTCTCCTGCAAACCGTTCCATTTGTGGTAAATGAACGAACGTCTCTCCACATGCTCATGTATGAGAGATAAGTGTGTGTGAAAGCCGTATTTCACCTAGGTTGTTGGGAACACAAAGTTTCTTTTCACTTGCAAACTGCATTCCATACATATATATGGGGAGGTACTAGCTCCAACTCGGTTTTACAGTGAAAACTGCAGGAACTTCAAACCGGCACTAGGAAACAGACTGAGAAACCAGAGTTAAAGTTTCTCCTGCAACCCGTTCCCATTGTGCTAGATGAACGAACGTCTCTCCACATGCTCAGTTCTGAGAGATAATTGTTTGTGAAAGCCGTCCATCACCTAGCTTGTTGGGAACACAAAGTTTCTTTTCACTTGCAAACTCCACTCCATAAATATATATGGGGAGGAACTAGCTCCAACTCGGTTTTACAGTGAAAACTGCAGGAACTTCAAACCGTCAACAGGAAACAGACTGAGAAACCAGAGAAATGTTTCTCCTACAAACGGTTCCCTTTGTGCTAGATGAACGAACGTCTCTCCACATGCTCAGTTCTGAGAGATAAGTGTGTGTGAAGTCGTCCTTCACTTATCTTGTTGGGAACACAAAGTTTCTTTCACTTGCCAACTCCACTCCATACATTTAGATGGGGAGGTAATAGCTCCAACTCGGTTTTACAGTGAAAATTGTTGAAACTTCAAACCGGCAGTAGGAAACAGACTGAGAAACCAGTGTAAAAGTTTCTCCTGCAACCCGTTCCCTTTGTGCTAGATGAACGAACGTCTCTCCACATGCTCAGTTCTGAGAGATAAGTGTGTGTGAAAGCCGTACTTCAACTAGCTTGTTGGGAACACATAGTTTCTTTCCACTTGCAAACTCCACTCCATACATATATACGGGGAGGTACAAGCTCCAACTCGGATTTACAGAGAAAACTGCAGGAACTTCAAACCGGCACTAGGAAACAGACTGAGAAACCAGTGTAAAATTTTCACCTGCAACCCGTTCCCTTTGTGCTAGATGAACGAACGTCTATCCACATGCTCAGTTCTGAGAGATAAGTGTGTGTGAAGCCGTCCTTCACCTAGCTTGTTGGGAACACAAAGGTTCTTTTCACTTGCAAACCCCACTCCATATATATATATGGGGAGGAACTAGCTCCAACTACGTTTTACAGTGAAAACTGTAGGAACTTCCAACTGGCAGTAGGAAACAGACTGAGAAACCAGAGTAACAGTTTCTCCTGCAACCCGTTCCCTTTGGCTAGATGAACGAACGTCTCTCCACATGCTCATTTCTGAGAGATAAGTGTGTTTGAAAGCCGTACTTCAACTAGCTTGTTGGGAACACATAGTTTCTTTTCACTTGCAAACCCCACTCCGTACATATATATGGGGAGGTACTAGCTCCAACTCTGTTTTACAGTGAAAACTGCAGGAACTTCCAACCGGCACTAGGAAACAGTCTGAGAAACCAGAGTAAAAGTTACCCCTGCAAACAGTTCCCTTTGTGCTGGATGAACGAACGTCTCTCCTCATGCTCACTTCTGAGAGATAAGTGTGTGTGAAAGCCGTCCTTCACCAAGCTTGTTGGGAACACAAAGTTCCTTTTAACTTGCAAACTCCACTCCATACATATATATGGGAATGTACTAGCTCAAACTCTGTTTTAGAGTGAGAACTGCAGGAAATTCAAACCGGCAACAATAAACAGACTGAGAAATCAGAGTAAAAGTTTCTCCTACAACCCGTTCCCTTTGTGGTAGATGAAGGAACGTCTCTCCACATGCTCAGGTCTGAGATATAAGTGTGTGTGAAAGCCGTCCTTCACCTAGCTTGTTGGGAACACAAAGTTTCTTTTCACTTGCAAACTCCACTCCATACATATATATGGGGAGGTACTAGCTCCAACTCGGGTTACAGTGAAAACTACAGGAACGTCAAACAGGCACTAGGAAACAGACTGTGAAAACAGAGTAAAAGTTTCACCTGCAACCCGTTCCCTTTGTGCTAGATGAACGAACGTCTCCACACATGCTGAGTTCTGATCGATAAGTGTGTGTGAAAGCCGAACTTCACCTTGCTTGTTGGGAACATATAGTTTCTTCTCACTTGCAAACTCCACTCCATACATATATATGGGGAGGTACTATCTCCAAAACTTTTTAAAGTGAAAACTGCAGGAACTTCAAACCGGCACTAGGAAACAGACTGAGAAACCAGAGTAAAAGTTTTTCCTGCAACCCGTTCCTTTTCTGCTAGATGAAAGGAAGTCTCTGCACATGCTCAGTTCTGAGAGATAAGTGTGTGTGAAAGCCGTCCTTTACCTAGCTTGTTGGGAACACAAAGTTTCTTTTCACTTGCAAACTCCAATCCATACATATATATGGGGATGTTCTAGCTCCAACTCGGTTTTACAGTGAAAACTGCAAGAACATCAAACCGCAAACAGGACACAGATTGAGAAACCAGAGTAAAAGTTTCCACTGCAACCCGTTCCCTTTGTGCTAGATGAACGAAAGTCTCTCCACATTCTCAGTTCTGAGAGATAAGTGTGTGTGAAAGCCGTCCTTCACCTAGCTTGTTGGGAACACAAAGATTCTTTTCACTTGCAAACTCCACTCCATACATATATATGGGGAGGTACTATCTCCAAATCGTTTTTACAGTGAAAACTGCAGGAACTTCAAACCGGCACTAGGAAACATACTGAGAAACCAGAGTAAAAGTTACTCCAGCAAACCGTTCCCTTTGTGCTGGATGAACGAACGTCTCTCCTCATGCTCACTTCTGAGAGATAAGTGTGTGTGAAAGCCGTCCTTCACCAAGCTTGTTGGGAACACAAAGTTCCTTTTCACTTGCAAACTCTACTCCATACATATATATGGGAATGTACTAGCTCAAACTCTGTTTTAGAGTGAGAACTGCAGGAAATTCAAACCGGCAACAATAAACAGACTGAGAAACCAGAGTAAAAGTTTCTCCTGCAACCCGTTCCCTTTGTGGTAGATGAAGGAACGTCTCTCCACATGCTCAGGTTTGAGATATATGTGTGTGTGAAAGCCGTCCTTCACCTAGCTTGTTGGGAACACAAAGTTTCTTTTCACTTGCAAACTCCACTCCATACATATATATGGGGAGGTACTAGCTCCAACTCGGGTTACAGTGAAAACTACAGGAACGTCAAACCGGCACTAGGAAACAGACTGTGAAAACAGAGTAAAAGTTTCACCTGCAACCCGTTCCCTTTGTGCTAGATGAACGAACGTCTCTCCACATGCTCAGTTCTGAAAGATAATTGTGTGTGAACGCCGTCCTTCACCTAGCTTGTTGGGAACGCATAGTTTCTTTTCACTTGCAAACTCCACTCCATAAATATATATGGGGAGGTTCTAGCTCCAACTCGATTTTACAGTGAAAACTGCAGGAACATCAAACCGTCAACAGGACAAACACTGAGAAACCAGAATAAAAGTTTCTCCTTCAACCCGTTCCCTTTGTGCTAGATGAACGAACGTCTCCACACATGCTGAGTTCTGATCGATAAGTGTGTGTGAAAGCCGAACTTCACCTTGCTTGTTGGGAACATATAGTTTCTTCTCACTTGCAAACCCCACTCCATACATATATATGGGGACGTACTAGCTCCAACTCTTTTTTACCGTGAAAACTGCAGGAACTTCAATCCGGCACTAGGAAACAGACTGAGAAACCAGAGAAATGTTTCTCCTTCAAACGGTTCCCTTTGTGCTAGATGAACGAACGTCTCTCCTCATGCTCAGTTCTGAGATATAAGTGCGTGTGAAAGCCTTCCTTCACCTATCTTGTTGGGAACACAAAGTTTCCATTCACTTTCCAACTCCACTCCATATATTTATATGGGGTGGTAATAGCTCCAACTCGGTTTTAGAGTGAAAATTGGTGGAACTTCAAACCGGCCCTAGGAAACAGACTGAGAAACCAGAGTAAAAGTTTCTCCTGCAACCCGTTCCGTTTCTGCTAGATGAAAGGAAGTTTCTGCACATGCTCAGTTCTGAGAGATAAGTGTGTGTGGAAGCCGTCCTTTACCTAGCTTGTTGGGAACACAAAGTTTCTTTTCACTTGTAAACTCCAATCCATACATATATATGGGGATGTTCTAGCTCCAACTCGGTTTTACAGTGAAAACTGCAAGAAATTCAAACCGCAAACAGGACACAGATTGAGAAACCAGAGTAAAAGTTTCCCCTGCAACCCGTTCCCTTTGTGCTAGATGAACGAAAGTCTCTCCACATTCTCAGTTCTGAGAGATAAGTATGTGTGAAAGCCGTCCTTCACCTAGCTTGTTGGGAACACAAAGATTCTTTTCACTTGCAAACTCCACTCCATACATATATATGGGGAGGTACTATCTCCAAATCGTTTTTACAGTGAAAACTGCAGGAACTTCAAACCGGCACTAGGAAACATACTGAGAAACCAGAGTAAAAGTTTCTCCTGCCAACCGTTCCCTTTTTGCTAGATGAACGAACTTCTCTCCACATGCTCAGTTCTGAGAGATAAGTGTGTGTGAAAGCCGTCCTTCATCTAGCTTGTTGGGAACACAAAGTTTCTTTTCACTTGCTAACTCCACTCCATATATATATATTGGGAGGTACTAGCTCCAACTCGGTTTTACAGTGAAAACAGCAGGAACTTCAAACCGGCACTAGGAAACAGACTAAGAATCCAGAGTAAATGTTTCTCCTGCAACCCGTTCCCTTTGTGCAAGATGAACGAACGTCTCTCCACATGCTAAGTTCTGAGAGATAAGTGTGTGTGAAAGCCGTCCTTCACATAGCTTGTTGGGAACACAAAGTTTCTTTTCACTTGCAAACTCCAATCCATTCATATATATGGGGAGGTACTAACTCCAACTCGGTTTTACAGTGAAAACTGCAGGAAATTCAAACCGGCACTAGGAAACATACTGAGAAACCAGAATAAAAGTTACACGTGCAACCCGTTCCATTTGTGCTGGATGAACGAACGTCTCTCCACATGCTCAGTTCTGAGAGATAAGTGTGTGTGAAAGCCGTCCTTCAAATAGCTTGTTGGGAACACAAAGTTTCTTTTCACTTGCAAACTCCTCTCCATACATATATATGGGGCGGTACTAGCTCCAACTCGGTTTTACAGTAAAAACTGCAGGAACTTCAAACCGGCACTAGGAAACAGACTGAGAAACCAGAGTAAAAGTCTCTCCTGCAACCCGTTCCCTTTGTGCTCGATGAACGAACGTCTCTCCACGTGCTCAGTTCTGAGAGATAAATGTGTGTGAAAGCCGTCCTTCACCTAGCTTTTTGGGAACACAAAGATTGTTTTCAGTTGCAAACTCCACTCCATACATATATATGGAGAGGTACTAGCTCCAACTCGGTTTTACAGTGAAAACAGCAGGAACTTCAAACCGTCAACAGGAAACAGACTGAGAAACCAGAGTAAAAGATTCTCCTGCAAATCGTTCCATTTGTGGTAAATGAACAAACGTCTCTCCACATGCTCATTTCTGAGAGATAAGTGTGTGTGAGAGCCGTACTTCAACTAGCTTGTTGGGAACACATAGTTTCTTTACACTTGCAAACTCCACTCCATACATATATATGGGGAGGTACAAGCTCCAACTCGGATTTACAGAGAAAACTGCAGGAACTTCAAACCGGCACTAGGAAACAGACTGAGAAACCAGTGTAAAATTTTCACCTGCAACCCGTTCCCTTTGTGCTAGATGAACGAACGACTCTCCACATGCTCAGTTCTGAGAGATAAGTGTGTGTGAAAGCCATCCTTCACCTAGATTTTTGGGAACACAAAGTTTCTTTTCAGTTGCTAAGTCCACTCCATACATATATATGGGGTGGTACTAGCTCAAACTCGGTTTTACAGTGAAAACTGCAGGAACTTCATACCTGCACTAGGAAACAGACTGAGAAACCAGAGTACAAGTTTCTCCTGCACCCCGTTCCCTTTGTGCTAGATGAACGAACGTCTATCCACATGCTCAGTTCTGAGAGATAAGTGTGTGTGAAGCCGTCCTTCACCTAGCTTGTTGGGAACACAAAGGTTCTTTTCACTTGCAAACCCCACTCCATATATATATATGGGGAGGAACTAGCTCCAACTAGGTTTTACAGTGAAAAATGTAGGAACTTCCAACTGGCAGTAGGAAACAGACTGAGAAACCAGAGTAAGAGTTTCTCCTGCAACCCGTTCCCTTTGTGCTAGATGAACGAACGTCTCTCCACATGCTCATTTCTGAGAGATAAGTGTGTGTGAAAGCCGTACTTCAACTAGCTTGTTGGGAACACATAGTTTCTTTTCACTTGCAAACCCCACTCCGTACATATATATGGGTAGGTACTAGCTCCAACTCTGTTTTACAGTGAAATCTGCAGGAACTTCCAACCGGCACTAGGAAACAGTCTGAGAAACCAGAGTAAAAGTTACTCCTGCAAACAGTTCCCTTTGTGCTGGATGAACGAACGTCTCTCCTCATGCTCACTTCTGAGAGATAAGTGTGTGTGAAATCCGTCTTTCACCAAGCTTGTTGGGAACACAAAGTTCCTTTTAACTTGCAAACTCCACTCCATACATATATATGGGAATGTACTAGCTCAAACTCTGTTTTAGATTGAGAACTGCAGGAAATTCAAACCGGCAACAATAAACAGACTGAGAAACCAGAGTAAAAGTTTCTCCTGCAACCCATTCCCTTTGTGGTAGATGAAGGAACGTCTCTCCACATGCTCAGGTCTGAGATATAAGTGTGTGTGAAAGCCGTCCTTCACCTAGCTTGTTGGGAACACAAAGTTTCTTTTCACTTGCAAACTCCACTCCATACATATATATGGGGAGGTACTAGCTCCAACTCGGGTTACAGTGAAAACTACAGGAAAGTCAAATCGGCACTAGGAAACAGACTGTGAAAACAGAGTAAAAGTTTCACCTGCAACCCGTTCCCTTTGTGCTAGATGAACGAACGTCTCTCCACATGCTCAGTTCTGAGAGATAATTGTGTGTGAACGCCATCCTTCACCTAGCTTGTTGGGAACACATAGTTTCTTTTCACTTGCAAACTCCACTCCATAAATATATATGGGGAGGTTCTAGCTCCAACTCGATTTTACAGTGAAAACTGCAGGAACATCAAACCGTCAACAGGACAAACACTGAGAAACCAGAGTAAAAGTTTCACCTGCAACCCGTTCCCTTTCTGCTAGATGAACGAACGTCTCCACACATGCTGAGTTCTGATCGATAAGTGTGTGTGAAAGCCGAACTTCACCTTGCTTGTTGGGAACATATAGTATCTTTTCTCTTGCAAACTCCACTCCATACATATATATGGGGACGTACTAGCTCCAACTCTTTTTTACCGTGAAAACTGCAGGAACTTCAATCCGGCACTAGGAAACAGACTGAGAAACCAGAGAAATGTTTCTCCTTCAAACGGTTCCCTTTGTGCTAGATGAACGAACGTCTCTCCTCATGCTCAGTTCTGAGAAATAAGTGCGTGTGAAAGCCTTCCTTCACCTATCTTGTTGGGAACACAAAGTTTCCATTCACTTTCCAACTCCACTCCATATATTTATATGGGGTGGTAATAGCTCCAACTCGGTTTTACAGTGAAAATTGCTGGAACTTCAAACCGGCCCTAGGAAACAGACTGAGAAACCAGAGTAAAAGTTTCTCCTGCAACCCGTTCCGTATCTGCTAGATGAAAGGAAGTCTCTGCACATGCTCAGTTCTGAGAGATAAGTGTGTGTGAAAGCCGTCCTTTACCTAGCTTGTTGGGAACACAAAGTTTCTTTTCACTTGCAAACTCCAATCCATACATATATATGGGGGTGTTCTAGCTCCAACTCGGTTTTACAGTGAAAACTGCAAGAACTTCAAACCCCAAACAGGACACAGATTGAGAAACCAGGGCAAAAGTTTCCCCTGCAACCCGTTCCCTTTGTGCTAGATGAACGAAAGTCTCTCCACATTCTCAGTTCTGAGAGATAAGTGTGTGTGAAAGCCGTCCTTCACCTAGCTTGTTGGGAACACAAAGATTCTTTTCACTTGCAAACTCCACTCCATACATATATATGGGGAGGTACTATCTCCAAATCGTTTTTACAGTGAAAACTGCAGGAACTTCAAACCGGCACTAGGAAACATACTGAGAAACCAGAGTAAAAGTTACTCCTGCAAACCGTTCCCTTTGTGCTGGATGAACGAACGTCTCTCCTCATGCTCACTTCTGAGAGATAAGTGTGTGTGAAAGCCGTCCTTCACCAAGCTTGTTGGGAACACAAAGTTCCTTTTCACTTGCAAACTCCACTCCATACATATATATGGGAATGTACTAGCTCAAACTCTCTTTTAGAGTGAGAACTGCAGGAAATTCAAACCGGCAACAATAAACAGACTGAGAAACCACAGTAAAAGTTTCTCCTGCAACCCGTTCCCTTTGTGGTAGATGAAGGAACGTCTCTCCACATGCTCAGGTCTGAGATATAAGTGTGTGTGAAAGCCGTCCTTCACCTAGCTTGTTGGGAACACAAAGTTTCTTTTCACTTGCAAACTCCACTCCATACATATATATGGGGAGGTACTAGCTCCAACTCGGGTTACAGTGAAAACTACAGGAACGTCAAACCGGCACTAGGAAACAGACTGTGAAAACAGAGTAAAAGTTTCTCCTGCCACCCGTTCCGTTTCTGCTAGATGAAAGGAAGTCTCTGCACATGCTCAGTTCTGAGAGGTAAGTGTGTGTGAAAGCCGTCCTTTACCTAGCTTGTTGGGAACACTAAGTTTCTTTTCACTTGAAAACTCCACTCCATACATATATATGGGGAGGTACTAGCTCCAACTCGGGTTACAGTGAAAACTACAGGAACGTCAAACCGGCACTAGGAAACAGACTGTGAAAACACAGTAAAAGTTTCACCTGCAACCCGTTCCCTTTGTTCTAGATGAACGAACGTCTCTCCACATGCTCAGTTCTGAGAGATAATTGTGTGTGAACGCCGTCCTTCACCTAGCTTGTTGGGAACACATAGTTTCTTTTCACTTGCAAACTCCACTCCATAAATATATATGAGGAGGTTCTAGCTCCAACTCGATTTTACAGTGAAAACTGCAGGAACATCAAACCTTCAACAGGACAAAGACTGAGAAACCAGAGTAAAAGTTTCTCCTGCAACCCGTTCCCTATCTGCTAGATGAACGAACGTCTCCACACATGCTGAGTTCTGATCGATAAGTGTGTGTGAAAGCCGAACTTCACCTTGCATGTTGGGAACATATAGTTTCTTTTCACTTGCAAACTCCACTCCATACATTTATATGGGGACGTACTAGCTCCAACTCTTTTTTACCGTGAAAACTGCAGGAACTTCAATCCGGCACTAGGAAACAGACTGAGAAACCAGAGAAATGTTTCTCCTTCAAACTGTTCCCTTTGGCTAGATGAACGAACGTCTCTCCTCATGCTCAGTTCTGAGAAATAAGTGCGTGTGAAAGCCTTCCTTCACCTATATTGTTGGGAACACAAAGTTTCCATTCACTTTCCAACTCCACTCCATATATTTATATGGGGTGGTAATAGCTCCAACTCGGTTTTAGAGTGAAAATTGCTGGAACTTCAAACCGGCCCTAGGAAACAGACTGAGAAACCAGAGTAAAAGTTTCTCCTGCAACCCGTTCCGTTTCAGCTAGATGAAAGGAAGTCTCTGCACATGCTCAGTTCTGAGAGATAAGTGTGTGTGAAAACCGTCCTTTACCTAGCTTGTTGGGAACACAAAGTTTCTTTTCACTTGCAAACTCCAATCCATACATATATATGGGGATGTTCTAGCTCCAACTCGGTTTTACAGTGAAAACTGCAAGAACTTCAAACCGCAAACAGGACACAGATTGAGAAACCAGAGTAAAAGTTTCCCCTGCAAACCGTTCCCTTTGTGCTAGATGAACGAAAGTCTCTCCACATTCTCAGTTCTGAGAGATAAGTGTGTGTGAAAGCCGTCCTTCACCTAGCTTGTTGGGAACACAAAGTTTCTTTTCACTTGCAAACTCCACTCCATACATATATATGGGGAGGTACTATCTCCAAATCATTTTTACAGTGAAAACTGCAGGAACTTCAAACCGGCACTAGGAAACATACTGAGAAACCAGAGTAAAAGTTTCTCCTGCAAACCGTTCCATTTTTGCTAGATGAACGAACTTCTCTCCACATGCTCAGTTCTGAGAGATAAGTCTGTGTGAAAGCCGTCCTTCATCTAGCTTGTTGGGAACACAAAGTTTCTTTCACTTGCTAACTCCACTCCATATATATATATGGGGAGGTACTAGCTCCAACTCGGTTTTACAGTGAAAACAGCAGGAACTTCAAACCGGCACTAGGAAACAGACTAAGAATCCAGAGTAAATGTTTCTCCTGCAACCCGTTCCCTTTGTGCTAGATGAACGAACGTCTCTCCACATGCTAAGTTCTGAGAGATAAGTGTGTGTGAAAGCCGTCCTTCACATAGCTTGTTGGGAACACAAAGTTTCTTTTCACTTGCAAACTCCAATCCATTCATATATATGGGGAGGTAATAATTCCAACTCGGTTTTACAGTGAAAACTGCAGGAAATTCAAACCGGCACTAGGAAACATACTGAGAAACCAGAAGAAAAGTTACACGTGCAACCCGTTCCCTTTGTGCTGGATGAACGAACGTCTCTCCACATGCTCAGTTCTGAGAGATAAGTGTGTGTGAAAGCCGTCCTTCAACTAGCTTGTTGGGAACACAAAGATTCTTTTCAGTTGCAAACTCCACTCCATACATATATATGGAGAGGTACTAGCTTCAACTCGGTTTTACAGTGAAAACTGCAGGAACTTCAAACCGTCAACCGGAAACAGACTTAGAAACCAGAGTAAAAGATTCTCCTGCAAACCGTTCCATTTGTGGTAAATGAACGAACGTCTCTCCACATGCTCATGTATGAGAGATAGTGTGTGTAAAAGCCGTCTTTCACCTAGGTTGTTGGGAACACAAAGTTTCTTTTCACTTGCAAACTGCACTCCATACATATATATGGGGAGGTACAAGCTCCAACTCGGTTTTACAGTGAAAACTGCAGGAACTTCAAACCGGCACTAGGAAACAGACTGAGAAACCAGAGTTAAAGTTTCTCCTACAACCCGTTCCCATTGTGCTAGATGAACGAACGTCTCTCCACATGCTCAGTTCTGAGAGATAATTGTTTGTGAAAGCCGTCCATCACCTAGCTTGTTGGGAACACAAAGTGTCTTTTCACTTGCAAACTCCACTCCATAAATATATATGGGGAGGTACTAGCTCCAACTCGGTTTTACAGTGAAAACTGCAGGAAGTTCAAACCGGCACTAGGAAACAGACTGAGAAACCAGAGAAATGTTTCTCCTGCAAAAGGTTCCCTTTGTGCTAGATGAACGAACGTCTCTCCACATGCTCAGTTCTGAGAGATAAGTGTGTGTGAAAGTCGTCCTTCACTTATCTTGTTGGGAACACAAAGTTTCTTTCAATTGCCAACTCCACTCCATACATTTATATGGGGAGGTTATAGCTCCAACTCGGTTTTACAGTGAAAATTGTTGGAACTTCAAACCGGCAGTAGGAAACAGACTGAGAAACCAGTGTAAAATTTTCTCCTGCAACCCGTTCCGTTTCTGCTAGATGAAAGAAAGTCTCTGCACATGCTCAGTTCTGAGAGATAATTGTGTGTGAAAGCCGTCCTTCACCTAGCTTGTTGGGAACACAAAGTTTCTTTTCTCTTGTAAACTCCACTCCATATATATATACGGGGAGGTATTAGCTCCAACTCGTTTTTACAGTGAAATATGCAGGAACTTCAAACCGGCACTAGGAAACATACTGAGAAACCAGAGTAAAAGTTTCTCCTGCAAACCGTTCCCTTTGTGCTAGATGAACGAACGTCTCCCCACATGCTGAGTTCTGAGAGATAAGTGTGTTTGAAACCCGAATTTCACCTTGCTTGTTGGGAACATATAGTTACTTTTCACTTGCAAACTCCACTCCAGACATATATATGGGGACGTACTAGTTCCAACTGGTTTTTACCGTGAAAAATGCAGGGACTTCAATACGGCCCTAGGAAACAGACTGAGAAACCAGAGAAATGTTTCTCCTTCAACCGGTTCCCTTTGTGCTAGATGAACGAACGTCTCTCCACATGCTCAGTTCTGAGAGATAAGTGCGTGTGAAAGCCTTCCTTCAACTATCTTGTTGGGAACACAAAGTTTCCATTCACTTGCCAACTCCACTCCATATAATTATATGGGGTGGTAATAGCTCCAACTCGGTTTTACAGTGAAAATTGCTGGAACTTCAAACCGGCACTAGGAAACAGACTGAGAAACCAGAGTAAAAGTTTCTCCTGCAACCCGTTCCGTTTCTGCTAGATGAAAGAAAGTCTCTGCACATGTTCAGTTCTGAGAGATAAGTGTGTGTGAAAGCCGTCCTTCAACTAGCTTGTTGGGAACACAAAGATTCTTTTCACTTGCAAACTCCAATCCATACATATAATGGGGATGTTCTAGTTCCAACTCGGTTTTACAGTGAAAACTGCAAGAACTTCAAACCGCAAACAGGACACAGATTGAGAAACCAGAGTAAAAGTTTCTCCTGCAACCCGTTCCCTTTGTGCTAGATGAACGAAAGTCTCTCCACATTCTCAGTTCTGAGAGATAAGTGTGTGTGAAAGCCATCCTTCACCTAGCTTGTTGGGACCACAAAGATTCTTTTCACTTGCAAACTCCACTCCATACATATATATGGGGAGGTACTATCTCCAAATCGGTTTTACAGTGAAAACTACAGGAACTTCAAAACGGCACTTGGAAACATACTGAGAAACCAGAATAAAAGTTTCTCCTGCAAACCGTTCCCTTTGTGCTAGATGAACGAACTTCTCTCCACATGCTCTGTTCTGAGAGATAAGTGTGTGTGAAAGCCGTCCTTCACCTAGCTTGTTGGGAACACAAAGTTTCTTTTCACTTGCTAACTCCACTCCATGTATATATATGGGGAGGTACTAGCTCCAACTCGGTTTTACAGTGAAAACTGCAGGAACTTCAAACCGGCACTAGGAAACAGACTAAGAATGCAGAGTAAAAGTTTCTCATGCAAACCGTTCCCTTTGTGCTTGATGAACGAACGTCTCTCCACATGCTCAGATCTGAGAGATAAGTGTGTGTGAAAGCCGTCCTTCACATAGCTTGTTGGGAACACAAAGTTTCTTTTCACTTGCAAACCACACTCCTTTCATATATATGGGGAGGTACTAACTCCAACTCGGTTTTACAGTGAAAACTGCAGGAACTTCAAACCGGCACTAGGAAACATACTGAGAAACCAGAATAAAAGTTACACGTGCAACCCGTTCCCTTTGTGCTGGATGAACGAAAGTCTCTCCACATGCTCAGTTCTGAAAGATAATTGTGTGTGAAAGCCGTCCTTCACATATCTTGTTGGGAACACAAAGTTTCTTTTCACTTACAATCTCCTGTCCATACATATATATGGGGCGGTACTAGCTCCAACACGGTTTTACAGTAAAAACTGCAGGAACTTCAAACCGGCACTAGGAAACAGACTGAGAAAAAAGAGTAAAAGTTTCTCCTGCAACCCGTTCCCTTTGTGCTAGATGAACGAACGTCTCTCCACATGCTCAGTTCTGAGAGATAAATGTGTGTGAAAGCCGTACTTCATCTAGCTTTTTGGGAACACAAAGATTGTTTTCAGTTGCAAACTCCACTCCATACATATATATGGGGAGGTACAATCTCCAACTCGGTTTTACAGTGAAAACTACAGGAACTTCAAAACGGCAGTAGGAAACATACTGAGAAACCAGAGTAAAAGTTTCTCCTGCAAACCGTTCCCTTTGTGCTAGATGAACGAACGTCTCTCCTCATGCTCAGTTCTGAGGGATAAGTGTGTGTGAAAGTCGCCCTTCACTTATCTTGTTGGGAACACAAAGTTTCCTTTCACTTGCCAACTCCACTCCATACATTTATATGGGGAGGTAATAGCTCCAACTCGGTTTTACAGTGAAAATTGTTGGAACTTCAAACCGGCAGTAGGAAACAGACTGAGAAACCAGTGTAATAGTTTCTCCTGCAACCCGTTCCGTTTCTGCTAGATGAAAGAAAGTCTCTGCACATGCTCAGTTCTGAGAGATAATTGTGTGTGAAAGCCGTCCTTCACCTAGCTTGTAGGGAACACAAAGTTTCTTTTCACATGCAAACTCCAATCCATACATATACATGGGGAGGTTCTAGCTCCAACTCGGTTTTACAGTGAAAACTGCAAGAACTTCAAACCGGCAACAGGACACAGATTGAGAAAACAGAGAAAAGTTTCCCCTGCAAACGGTTCCCTTTGTGCTAGATGAACGAACGTCTCTCCACATGCTCAGTTCTGAGAGATATGTGTGTGTGAAAGCCGCCCTTCATCTAGCTTGTTGGGAACACAAAGTTTCTTTTCATTGCCAACTCCACTCCATATATATATATGGGGAGGTACTAGCTCCAACTCGTTTTTACAGTGAAAACTGCAGGAACTTCAAAAAGGCACTAGGAAACAGACTAAGAAACCAGAGTAAAAGTTTCTCCTGCAACACGTTCCCTTTGTGCTAGATGAACGAACGTCTCTCCACATGCTCAGTTCTGAGAGATAAGTGTGTGTGAAAGCCGTCCTTCACATAGCTTGTTGGGAACACAAAGTTTCTTTTCACTTGCAAACTACATTCCATTCATATATATGGGGAAGTACTAGCTCCAAATCTGTTTTACAGTGAAAACTGCATGAACTTCAAACCGGCACTTGGAAACATACTGAGAAAAAAGAGTAAAAGTTTCTCCTGCAACCGGTTCCCTTTGTGCTAGATGAACGAACGTCTCCCTACATGCTGAGTTCTGAGAGATAAGTGTGTGTGAAACCCTTCCTTCACCTAGCTTGTTGGGAACACATAGTTTCTTTTCACTTGCAAACTCCACTCTATACTTATATATGGGGAGGTACTAGCTCCAAATCGGTTTTACCGTGAAAACTGCAGGAACATCAAACCCGAACTAGGAAACAGACTGAGAAACCAGAGAATTGTTTCTCCTGCAAACGGATCCCTTTGTGCTAGATGAACGAACGTCTCTCCACATGCTCTGTTCTGAGAGATAATTGTGTGTGAAAGCCGTACTTCACCTAGCTTGTTGGGAACACAAAGATTCTTTTCACTTGAAACTCCACTCCATACATATATATGGGGAGGTAATAGCTCCAACTCGGTTTTACAGTGAAAACTGCAGGAACTTCAAACCGGCAGTAGGAAACAGAGTGAGAATCCAGAGTTAAAATTTCTCCTGCAAACCGTTCCCATTGTGCTAGATGCACGAACGTCTCTCCACATGATCAGTTCTGAGAGATATGTGTGTGTGAAATCCGTCCTTCACCTAGCTTGTTGGATACACAAAGTTTCTTTTCTCTTGCAAACTCCACTCCATACATATATATGGGGAAGTACTAGCTCCAACTCGGTTTTACTGTGAAAAGTGCAGGAACTTCAAACCGGCAGTAGGAAACAGACTGAGAAACCAGAGAAAAAGTTTCCCCTGCAAACCGTTCCCTTTGTGCTAGATGAACGAAAGTCTCTCCACATTCTCAGTTCTGAGAGATAAGTGTGTGTGAAAGCCGTCCTTCACCTAGCTTGTAGGGAACACAAAGTTTCTTTTCACATGCAAACTCCAATCCATACATATACATGGGGAGGTTCTAGCTCCAACTCGGTTTTACAGTGAAAACTGCAAGAACTTCAAACCGGCAACAGGACACAGATTGAGAAAACAGAGAAAAGTTTCCCCTGCAAACGGTTCCCTTTGTGCTAGATGAACGAACGTCTCTCCACATGCTCAGTTCTGAGAGATATGTGTGTGTGAAAGCCGCCCTTCATCTAGCTTGTTGGGAACACAAAGTTTCTTTTCATTGCCAACTCCACTCCATATATATATATGGGGAGGTACTAGCTCCAACTCGTTTTTACAGTGAAAACTGCAGGAACTTCAAAAAGGCACTAGGAAACAGACTAAGAAACCAGAGTAAAAGTTTCTCCTGCAACACGTTCCCTTTGTGCTAGATGAACGAACGTCTCTCCACATGCTCAGTTCTGAGAGATAAGTGTGTGTGAAAGCCGTCCTTCACATAGCTTGTTGGGAACACAAAGTTTCTTTTCACTTGCAAACTACATTCCATTCATATATATGGGGAAGTACTAGCTCCAAATCTGTTTTACAGTGAAAACTGCATGAACTTCAAACCGGCACTTGGAAACATACTGAGAAAAAAGAGTAAAAGTTTCTCCTGCAACCGGTTCCCTTTGTGCTAGATGAACGAACGTCTCCCTACATGCTGAGTTCTGAGAGATAAGTGTGTGTGAAACCCTTCCTTCACCTAGCTTGTTGGGAACACATAGTTTCTTTTCACTTGCAAACTCCACTCTATACTTATATATGGGGAGGTACTAGCTCCAAATCGGTTTTACCGTGAAAACTGCAGGAACATCAAACCCGAACTAGGAAACAGACTGAGAAACCAGAGAATTGTTTCTCCTGCAAACGGATCCCTTTGTGCTAGATGAACGAACGTCTCTCCACATGCTCTGTTCTGAGAGATAATTGTGTGTGAAAGCCGTACTTCACCTAGCTTGTTGGGAACACAAAGATTCTTTTCACTTGAAACTCCACTCCATACATATATATGGGGAGGTAATAGCTCCAACTCGGTTTTACAGTGAAAACTGCAGGAACTTCAAACCGGCAGTAGGAAACAGAGTGAGAATCCAGAGTTAAAATTTCTCCTGCAAACCGTTCCCATTGTGCTAGATGCACGAACGTCTCTCCACATGATCAGTTCTGAGAGATATGTGTGTGTGAAATCCGTCCTTCACCTAGCTTGTTGGATACACAAAGTTTCTTTTCTCTTGCAAACTCCACTCCATACATATATATGGGGAAGTACTAGCTCCAACTCGGTTTTACTGTGAAAAGTGCAGGAACTTCAAACCGGCAGTAGGAAACAGACTGAGAAACCAGAGAAAAAGTTTCCCCTGCAAACCGTTCCCTTTGTGCTAGATGAACGAAAGTCTCTCCACATTCTCAGTTCTGAGAGATAAGTGTGTGTGAAAGCCGTCCTTCACCTAGCTTGTTGGGAACACAAAGTTTCTTTTCACTTGCAAACTCCACTCCATACATATATATGGGGAGGTACTATCTCCAAATCTTTTTTACAGTGAAAACTGCAGGAACTTCAAACCGGCACTAGGAAGCATACTGAGAAACCAGAGTAAAAGTTTCTCCTGCAAACCGTTCCCTTTTTGCTAGATGAACGAACTTCTCTCCACATGCTCAGTTCTGAGAGATAAGTCTGTGTGAAAGCCGTCCTTCATCTAGCTTGTTGGGAACACAAAGTTTCTTTCACTTGCTAACTCCACTCCATATATATATATGGGGAGGTACTAGCTCCAACTCGGTTTTACAGTGAAAACAGCAGGAACTTCAAACCGGCACTAGGAAACAGACTAAGAATCCAGAGTAAATGTTTCTCCTGCAACCCGTTCCCTTTGTGCTAGATGAACGAACGTCTCTCCACATGCTAAGTTCTGAGAGATAAATGTGTGTGAAAGCCGTCCTTCACATAGCTTGTTGGGAACACAAAGTTTCTTTTCACTTGCAAACTCCAATCCATTCATATATTTGGGGAGGTAATAATTCCAACTCGGTTTTACAGTGAAAACTGCAGGAAATTCAAACCGGCACTAGGAAACATACTGAGAAACCAGAAGAAAAGTTACACGTGCAACCCGTTCCCTTTGTGCTGGATGAACGAACGTCTCTCCACATGCTCAGTTCTGAGAGATAAGTGTGTGTGAAAGCCGTCCTTCAACTAGCTTGTTGGGAACACAAAGATTGTTTTCAGTTGCAAACTCCACTCCATACATATATATGGAGAGGTACTAGCTCCAACTCGGTTTTACAGTGAAAACTGCAGGAACTTCAAACCGTCAACCGGAAACAGACTTAGAAACCAGAGTAAAAGATTCTCCTGCAAACCGTTCCATTTGTGGTAAATGAACGAACGTCTCTCCACATGCTCATGTATGAGAGATAAGTGTGTGTAAAAGCCGTCTTTCACCTAGGTTGTTGGGAACACAAAGTTTCTTTTCACTTGCAAACTGCACTCCATACATATATATGGGGAGGTACTAGCTCCAACTCGGTTTTACAGTGAAAACTGCAGGAACTTCAAACCGGCACTAGGAAACAGACTGAGAAAACAGAGTTAAAGTTTCTCCTACAACCCGTTCCCATTGTGCTAGATGAACGAACGTCTCTCCACATGCTCAGTTCTGAGAGATAATTGTTTGTGAAAGCCGTCCATCACCTAGCTTGTTGGGAACACAAAGTGTCTTTTCACTTGCAAACTCCACTCCATAAATATATATGGGGAGGTACTAGCTCCAACTCGGTTTTACAGTGAAAACTGCAGGAAGTTCAAACCGGCACTAGGAAACAGACTGAGAAACCAGAGAAATGTTTCTCCTGCAAAAGGTTCCCTTTGTGCTAGATGAACGAACGTCTCTCCACATGCTCAGTTCTGAGAGATAAGTGTGTGTGAAAGTCGTCCTTCACTTATCTTGTTGGGAACACAAAGTTTCTTCAATTGCCAACTCCACTCCATACATTTATATGGGGAGGTTATAGCTCCAACTCGGTTTTACAGTGAAAATTGTTGGAACTTCAAACCGGCAGTAGGAAACAGACTGAGAAACCAGTGTAAAAGTTTCTCCTGCAACCCGTTCCTTTTCTGCTAGATGAAAGAAAGTCTCTGCACATGCTCAGTTCTGAGAGATAATTGTGTGTGAAAGCCGTCCTTCACCTAGCTTGTAGGGAACACAAAGTTTCTTTTCACATGCAAACTCCAATCCATACATATACATGGGGAGGTTCTAGCTCCAACTCGGTTTTACAGTGAAAACTGCAAGAACTTCAAACCGGCAACAGGACACAGATTGAGAAAACAGAGAAAAGTTTCCCCTGCAAACGGTTCCCTTTGTGCTAGATGAACGAACGTCTCTCCACATGCTCAGTTCTGAGAGATATGTGTGTGTGAAAGCTGCCCTTCATCTAGCTTGTTGGGAACACAAAGTTTCTTTTCATTGCCAACTCCACTCCATATATATATATGGGGAGGTACTAGCTCCAACTCGTTTTTACAGTGAAAACTGCAGGAACTTCAAAAAGGCACTAGGAAACAGACTAAGAAACCAGAGTAAAAGTTTCTCCTGCAACAAGTTCCCTTTGTGCTAGATGAACGAACGTCTCTCCACATGCTCAGTTCTGAGAGATAAGTGTGTGTGAAAGCCGTCCTTCACATAGCTTGTTGGGAACACAAAGTTTCTTTTCACTTGCAAACTACATTCCATTCATATATATGGGGAAGTACTAGCTCCAAATCTGTTTTACAGTGAAAACTGCATGAACTTCAAACCGGCACTTGGAAACATACTGAGAAACCAGAGTAAAAGTTTCTCCTGCAACCGGTTCCCTTTGTGCTAGATGAACGAACGTCTCCCTACATGCTGAGTTCTGAGAGATAAGTGTGTGTGAAACCCTTCCTTCACCTAGCTTGTTGGGAACACATAGTTTCTTTTCACTTGCAAACTCCACTCTATACTTATATATGGGGAGGTACTAGCTCCAAATCGGTTTTACCGTGAAAACTGCAGGAACATCAAACCCGAACTAGGAAACAGACTGAGAAACCAGAGAATTGTTTCTCCTGCAAACGGATCCCTTTGTGCTAGATGAACGAACGTCTCTCCACATGCTCAGTTCTGAGAGATAATTGTGTGTGAAAGCCATACTTCACCTAGCTTGTTGGGAACACAAAGATTCTTTTCACTTGAAACTCCACTCCATACATATATATGGGGAGGTAATAGCTCCAACTCGGTTTTACAGTGAAAACTGCAGGAACTTCAAACCGGCAGTAGGAAACAGAGTGAGAATCCAGAGTTAAAATTTCTCCTGCAAACCGTTCCCATTGTGCTAGATGCACGAACGTCTCTCCACATGATCAGTTCTGAGAGATATGTGTGTGTGAAATCCGTCCTTCACCTAGCTTGTTGGATACACAAAGTTTCTTTTCTCTTGCAAACTCCACTCCATACATATATATGGGGAAGTACTAGCTCCAACTCGGTTTTACTGTGAAAAGTGCAGGAACTTCAAACCGGCAGTAGGAAACAGACTGAGAAACCAGAGAAAAAGTTTCCCCTGCAAACCGTTCCCTTTGTGCTAGATGAACGAAAGTCTCTCCACATTCTCAGTTCTGAGAGATAAGTGTGTGTGAAAGCCGTCCTTCACCTAGCTTGTTGGGAACACAAAGTTTCTTTTCACTTGCAAACTCCACTCCATACATATATATGGGGAGGTACTATCTCCAAATCTTTTTTACAGTGAAAACTGCAGGAACTTCAAACCGGCACTAGGAAACATACTGAGAAACCAGAGTAAAAGTTTCTCCTGCAAACCGTTCCCTTTTTGCTAGATGAACGAACTTCTCTCCACATGCTCAGTTCTGAGAGATAAGTCTGTGTGAAAGCCGTCCTTCATCTAGCTTGTTGGGAACACAAAGTTTCTTTCACTTGCTAACTCCACTCCATATATATATATGGGGAGGTCCTAGCTCCAACTCGGTTTTACAGTGAAAACAGCAGGAACTTCAAACCGGCACTAGGAAACAGACTAAGAATCCAGAGTAAATGTTTCTCCTGCAACCCGTTCCCTTTGTGCTAGATGAACGAACGTCTCTCCACATGCTAAGTTCTGAGAGATAAATGTGTGTGAAAGCCGTCCTTCACATAGCTTGTTGGGAACACAAAGTTTCTTTTCACTTGCAAACTCCAATCCATTCATATATTTGGGGAGGTAATAATTCCAACTCGGTTTTACAGTGAAAACTGCAGGAAATTCAAACCGGCACTAGGAAACATACTGAGAAACCAGAAGAAAAGTTACACGTGCAACCCGTTCCCTTTGTGCTGGATGAACGAACGTCTCTCCACATGCTCAGTTCTGAGAGATAAGTGTGTGTGAAAGCCGTCCTTCAACTAGCTTGTTGGGAACACAAAGATTGTTTTCAGTTGCAAACTCCACTCCATACATATATATGGAGAGGTACCAGCTCCAACTCGGTTTTACAGTGAAAACTGCAGGAACTTCAAACCGTCAACCGGAAACAGACTTAGAAACCAGAGTAAAAGATTCTCCTGCAAACCGTTCCATTTGTGGTAAATGAACGAACGTCTCTCCACATGCTCATGTATGAGAGATAAGTGTGTGTAAAAGCCGTCTTTCACCTAGGTTGTTGGGAACACAAAGTTTCTTTTCACTTGAAAACTGCACTCCATACATATATATGGGGAGGTACTAGCTCCAACTCGGTTTTACAGTGAAAACTGCAGGAACTTCAAACCGGCACTAGGAAACAGACTGAGAAACCAGAGTTAAAGTTTCTCCTACAACCCGTTTCCATTGTGCTAGATGAACGAACGTCTCTCCACATGCTCAGTTCTGAGAGATAATTGTTTGTGAAAGCCGTCCATCACCTAGCTTGTTGGGAACACAAAGTGTCTTTTCACTTGCAAACTCCACTCCATAAATATATATGGGGAGGTACTAGCTCCAACTCGGTTTTACAGTGAAAACTGCAGGAAGTTCAAACCGGCACTAGGAAACAGACTGAGAAACCAGAGAAATGTTTCTCCTGCAAAAGGTTCCCTTTGTGCTAGATGAACGAACGTCTCTCCACATGCTCAGTTCTGAGAGATAAGTGTGTGTGAAAGTCGTCCTTCACTTATCTTGTTGGGAACACAAAGTTTCTTTCAATTGCCAACTCCACTCCATACATTTATATGGGGAGGTTATAGCTCCAACTCGGTTTTACAGTGAAAATTGTTGGAACTTCAAACCGGCAGTAGGAAACAGACTGAGAAACCAGTGTAAAAGTTTCTCCTGCAACCCGTTCCTTTTCTGCTAGATGAAAGAAAGTCTCTGCACATGCTCAGTTCTGAGAGATAATTGTGTGTGAAAGCCGTCCTTCACCTAGCTTGTTGGGAACACAAAGTTTCTTTTCTCTTGTAAACTCCACTCCATATATATATACGGGGAGGTATTAGCTCCAACTCGTTTTTACAGTGAAATATGCAGGAACTTCAAACCGGCACTAGGAAACATACTGAGAAACCAGAGTAAAAGTTTCTCCTGCAAACCGTTCCCTTTGTGCTAGATGAACGAACGTCTCCCCACATGCTGAGTTCTGAGAGATAAGTGTGTTTGAAACCCGAAGTTCACCTTGCTTGTTGGGAACATATAGTTACTTTTCACTTGCAAACTCCACTCCAGACATATATATGGGGACGTACTAGCTCCAACTGGTTTTTACCGTGAAAAATGCAGGGACTTCAATACGGCCCTAGGAAACAGACTGAGAAACCAGAGAAATGTTTCTCCTTCAACCGGTTCCCTTTGTGCTAGATGAACGAACGTCTCTCCACATGCTCAGTTCTGAGAGATAAGTGCGTGTGAAAGCCTTCCTTCAACTACCTTGTTGGGAACACAAAGTTTCCATTCACTTGCCAACTCCACTCCATATAATTATATGGGGTGGTAATAGCTCCAACTCGGTTTTACAGTGAAAATTGCTGGAACTTCAAACCGGCACTAGGAAACAGACTGAGAAACCAGAGTAAAAGTTTCTCCTGCAACCCGTTCCGTTTCTGCTAGATGAAAGAAAGTCTCTGCACATGTTCAGTTCTGAGAGATAAGTGTGTGTGAAAGCCGTCCTTCAACTAGCTTGTTGGGAACACAAAGATTCTTTTCACTTGCAAACTCCAATCCATACATATATATGGGGATGTTCTAGTTCCAACTCGGTTTTACAGTGAAAACTGCAAGAACTTCAAACCGCAAACAGGACACAGATTGAGAAACCAGAGTAAAAGTTTCTCCTGCAACCCGTTCCCTTTGTGCTAGATGAACGAAAGTCTCTCCACATTCTCAGTTCTGAGAGATAAGTGTGTGTGAAAGCCATCCTTCACCTAGCTTGTTGGGACCACAAAGATTCTTTTCACTTGCAAACTCCACTCCATACATATATATGGGGAGGTACTATCTCCAAATCGGTTTTACAGTGAAAACTGCAGGAACTTCAAACCGGCACTAGGAAACAGACTAAGAATGCAGAGTAAAAGTTTCTCCTGCAAACCGTTCCCTTTGTGCTTGATGAACGAACGTCTCTCCACATGCTCAGATCTGAGAGATAAGTGTGTGTGAAAGCCGTCCTTCACATAGCTTGTTGGGAACACAAAGTTTCTTTTCACTTGCAAACCCCACTCCTTTCATATATATGGGGAGGTACTAACTCCAACTCGGTTTTACAGTGAAAACTGCAGGAACTACAAACCGGCACTAGGAAACATACTGAGAAACCAGAATAAAAGTTACACGTGCAACCCGTTCATTTTGTGCTGGATGAACGAAAGTCTCTCCACATGCTCAGTTCTGAAAGATAATTGTGTGTGAAAGCCGTCCTTCACATATCTTGTTGGGAACACAAAGTTTCTTTTCACTTACAATCTCCTGTCCATACATATATATGGGGCGGTACTAGCTCCAACACTGTTTTACAGTAAAAACTGCAGGAACTTCAAACCGGCACTGGGAAACAGACTGAGAAAAAAGAGTAAAAGTTTCTCCTGCAACCCGTTCCCTTTGTGCTAGATGAACGAACGTCTCTCCACATGCTCAGTTCTGAGAGATAAATGTGTGTGAAAGCCGTACTTCATCTAGCTTTTTGGGAACACAAAGATTGTTTTCAGTTGCAAACTCCACTCCATACATATATATGGGGAGGTACAATCTCCAACTCGGTTTTACAGTGAAAACTACAGGAACTTCAAAACGGCACTAGGAAACATACTGAGAAACCAGAGTAAAAGTTTCTCCTGCAAAACGTTCCCTTTGTGCTAGATGAACGAACGTCTCTCCTCATGCTCAGTTCTGAGGGATAAGTGTGTGTGAAAGTCGCCCTTCACTTATCTTGTTGGGAACACAAAGTTTCTTTCAATTGCCAACTCCACTCCATACATTTATATGGGGAGGTAATAGCTCCAACTCGGTTTTACAGTGAAAATTGTTGGAACTTCAAACCGGCAGTAGGAAACAGACTGAGAATCCAGTGTAAAAGTTTCTCCTGCAACCCGTTCCGTTTCTGCTAGATGAAAGAAAGTCTCTGCACATGCTCAGTTCTGAGAGATAATTGTGTGTGAAAGCCGTCCTTCACCTAGCTTGTAGGGAACACAAAGTTTCTTTTCACATGCAAACTCCAATCCATACATATACATGGGGAGGTTCTAGCTCCAACTCGGTTTTACAGTGAAAACTGCAAGAACTTCAAACCGGCAACAGGACACAGATTGAGAAAACAGAGAAAAGTTTCCCCTGCAAACGGTTCCCTTTGTGCTAGATGAACGAACGTCTCTCCACATGCTCAGTTCTGAGAGATATGTGTGTGTGAAAGCCGCCCTTCATCTAGCTTGTTGGGAACACAAAGTTTCTTTTCATTGCCAACTCCACTCCATATATATATATGGGGAGGTACTAGCTCCAACTCGTTTTTACAGTGAAAACTGCAGGAACTTCAAAAAGGCACTAGGAAACAGACGAAGAAACCAGAGTAAAAGTTTCTCCTGCAACACGTTCCCTTTGTGCTAGATGAACGAACGTCTCTCCACATGCTCAGTTCTGAGAGATAAGTGTGTGTGAAAGCCGTCCTTCACATAGCTTGTTGGGAACACAAACTTTCTTTTCACTTGCAAACTACATTCCATTCATATATATGGGGAAGTACTAGCTCCAAATCTGTTTTACAGTGAAAACTGCATGAACTTCAAACCGGCACTTGGAAACATACTGAGAAACCAGAGTAAAAGTTTCTCCTGCAACCGGTTCCCTTTGTGCTAGATGAACGAACGTCTCCCTACATGCTGAGTTCTGAGAGATAAGTGTGTGTGAAACCCTTCCTTCACCTAGCTTGTTGGGAACACATAGTTTCTTTTCACTTGCAAACACCACTCTATACTTATATATGGGGAGGTACTAGCTCCAAATCGGTTTTACCGTGAAAACTGCAGGAACATCAAACCCGAACTAGGAAACAGACTGAGAAACCAGAGAATTGTTTCTCCTGCAAACGGATCCTTTGTGCTAGATGAACGAACGTCTCTCCACATGCTCAGTTCTGAGAGATAATTGTGTGTGAAAGCCGTACTTCACCTAGCTTGTTGGGAACACAAAGATTCTTTTCACTTGAAACTCCACTCCATACATATATATGGGGAGGTACTAGCTCCAACTCGGTTTTACAGTGAAAACTGCAGGAACTTCAAACCGGCAGTAGGAAACAGAGTGAGAATCCAGAGTTAAAATTTCTCCTGCAAACCGTTCCCATTGTGCTAGATGCACGAACGTCTCTCCACATGATCAGTTCTGAGAGATATGTGTGTGTGAAATCCGTCCTTCACCTAGCTTGTTGGATACACATAGTTTCTTTTCTCTTGCCAACTCCACTCCATACATATATATGGGGAAGTACTAGCTCCAACTCGGTTTTACTGTGAAAAGTGCAGGAACTTCAAACCGGCAGTAGGAAACAGACTGAGAAACCAGAGAAAAAGTTTCTGCTGAAACCCGTTCCCTTTGTGCTAGATGCACGAACATCTCTCCACATGCTTAGTTCTGAGAGATAAGTGTGTGTGAAAGCCGTCCTTCACATAGCTTGTTGGGAACAAAAAGTTTCTTTTCACTTGCAAACTCCCCTCCATACATATTATGTGGATGTACTAGCTCCATCTCGGTTTTACAGTGAAAACTGCAGGAACTTCAAACCGGCACTAGGAAACAGACTGAGAAACCAGAGTAAAAGTTTCTCCTGCAACCCGTTCCATTTTTGCTAGATGAACGAACTTCTCTGCACATGCTCAGTTCTGAGAGATAATTGTGTGTGAAAGCCGCTCTTCACCTAGCTTGTTGGGAACACAAATTTCCTTTTCAATTGCAAACTCAACTCCATACATATATATGGGGAGGTACTAGCTCCAACTCGGTTTTACAGTGAAAACTGCAGGAACTTCAAACCGGCACTAGGAAATATACTGAGAAAAAAGAGTAAAAGTTTCTCCTGCAAACAGTTCCATTTGTGCTAGATGAACGAACGTCTCTCCACATGCTCAGTTGTGAGAGATAAGTGTGTGTGAAAGCCGTCCTTCACCTAGCTTGTTGGGAACACAAAGCTTTTTTTCACTTGCAAACTCCACTCCATACATATATATGGGGAGGTACTACCTCCAACTCGGTTTTACAGTGAAAACTGCAGGAAATTCAAACAGGCACTAGGAAACAGACTGAGAAACCAGAGAAAAAGTTACATGTGCATCCCGTTCCCTTTGTGCTGGATGATCGAAAGTCTCTCCACATGCTCAGTTCTGAGAGATAAGTGTGTGTGAAAGCCGTCCTTCACCTTACTTGTTGAGAACACAAAGTTTCTTTTCACTTGCAAACTCCTCTCCATACATATATATGGGGAGGTACTAGCTCCAACTTGGTTTTACAGTAAAAACTGCAGGATCTTCATACCGGCCCTAGGAAACAGACCTAGATACCAGAGTAAAAGTTTCTCCTGCAAACCGTTCCCTTTGTGCTAGTTGAACGAACGTCTCTCCACATGCTCAGTTCTGAGAGATCAGTGTGTGTGAAAGCCATTCTTCACCTAGCTTTTTGGGAACACAAAGATTCTTTTCAGTTGCAAAATCCACTCCATACATATATATGTGTAGGTACAAGCTCCAACTCGGGTTTACAGTGAAAACTGCAGGAACTATAAACCGGCAACAGGAAACAGACTGAGAAACCAGAGAAAAAAGATTCTCCAGCAACCCGTTCCTTTTTTGGTAGATGAAAGAACGTCTCTCCACATGTTCAGGTATGAGAGATAAGTGTGTGTGAAAGCCGAATTTCACCTAGCTTGTTGGGAACACAAAGTTACTTTTCACTAGCAAACTCCACTCCATACATATATATGGGGAGGTACTAGCTCCAACTCGGTTTTACAATGAATACTGAAGGAACTTCAAAACGGAACTAGAAAACAGACTGAGAAACCAGAGATAAGTTTCTCCTGCAAACCGTTCCCTTTGTGCTAGATGAACGAACGTCTCTCCACATGCTCAGTTCTGAGAGATAAGTGTGCGTGAAAGCCGTCCTTCACCTAGCATGTTGGGAACACAAAGTTCCTTTTCACTTGCAAACTCCAATCCATACATATATATGGGGAGGTACTAGCTCCAAATCGGTTTTATTGTGAAAACTGAAGGAACTTCAAAACAGCAGTAGGAAACAGACTGAGAAACCAGAGTAAATGTTTCTCCTGCAACCCGTTCCGTTTGTGCTAGATGGACGAACCTCTCTCCACATGCTCAGTTCTGAGAGATAAGTGTGCGTGAAAGCCGTCCTTCACCTAGCTTGTTGGGAACACAAAGTTCCTTTTCACTTGCAAACTCCAATCCATACATATATATGGGGAGGTACTAGCTCCAAATCGGTTTTATAGTGAAAACTGCAGGAACTTCAAACCAGCAGTAGGAAACAGACTGAGAAACCAGAGTAAAAGTTTCTCCTGCAACCCGTTCCGTTTGTGCTAGATGCACGAACGTCTCTCTACATGCTCAGTTCTGAGAGATAAGTGTGTGTGAAATCCGTCCTTCACCTAGCTTGTTGGGAACACAAAGTTTCTTTTCATTGCAAACTCCACTCCATACATATATATGGGGAGGTTCTAGCTCCAACTGTGTTTTACTGTGAAAACTGCATGATCTTCAAACCGGCACTAGGACACAACTGAGAAACCAGAGTAAATGTTTCTCCTGCAACCCGTTCCCTTTGTGCCAGATGAACGAAGGTATCTCCACCTGCTCATTTCTGAGAGATAAGTGTGTGTGAACGCCGTCCTTCACCTAGCTTGTTGGGAACACAAAGTTTCTTTTCAGTTGCAAACTCCACTCCATACATATATATGGGGAGGTACTAGCTCCAACTCGGTTTTACAGTGAAAACTGCAGGAACTTCAAACCGGCACTAGGAAACAGACTGAGAAACCAGAGAAAAAGTTTCCCCTGCAACCCGTTCCCTTTGTGCTAGATGAACGAACGTCTCTACATATGCTCAGTTCTGAGAGATAAGTGTGTGTGAAAGCCGTCCTTCACATAGCTTGTTGGGAACACAAAGTTTCTTTTCACTTGCAAACTCCACTCCATACATATATATGGGGAGGTATTAGTTCCAACTCGGTTTTACTGTGAAAACTGCAGGAACTTCAAACCGGCACTAGGAAACATACTGAGAATCCAGAGTAAAAGTTACACCTGCAACACGTTCCCTTTGTGCTGGATGAACGAACGTCTCTCCACATGCTCAGGTATTAAAGATACGTGTGTGTGAATCCGTCTTTCACCTAGCTTGTTGGGAACACAAAGTTACTTTTCACTTGCAAACTCACCTCTATACATATATATGGGGTGGTGCTAGCTCCAACTCGGTTTACAGTGAAAACTTAAAGAATTTCAAACCGGCACTAGGAAACAGACTGAGAAACCAGAGTTAAAGTTTCTCCTGCAACCCTTTCCCTTTGTGCTAGATGAACGAACGTCTCTCCACATGCTCAGTTCTGAGAGATAAGTGTGCGTGAATGCCGTCCTTCACCTAGCTTGTTGGGAACACAAAGTTTCTTGTCACTTGAAAACTCCACTCCATACATATATATGGGTAGGTACTAGCTCCAAATCTGTTTCACAGTGAAAACTGCGAGAACTTCAATCCGGCAGTAGGAAACAGACTGAGAAACCAGAGTAAAAGTTTCTGCTCAAACCCGTTCCTTTGTGCTGGATGCACGAACATCTCTCCACATGCTCAGTTCTGAGATTTAAGTGTGTGTGAAAGCCGTACTTCACCTAGCTTGTTGGGAACACAAAGATTCTTTTCACTTGCAAACTCCACTCCATACATGTATATGGGGAGTTACTAGCTCCAACTCGGTTTTACAGTGAAAACTGCAGGAACTTCAAACCGGCAGTAGGAAACAGACTGAGCAACCAGAGTAAAGTTTCTCCTGAAAACCGTTCCCTTTGTGCTAGATGCACGAACGTCTCTCCACATGCTCAGTTCTGAGAATTAAGTGTGTGTGAAAGCCGTCCTTCACTTAGATTGTTGGGAACACAAAGTACCTTTTCACTTGCAAAATCCACTCCATTAATATATATTTGGCGAGGTACTGGCTCCAACTCGGTTTTACACTGAAAACTGCAGGAAATTCACACCGGCACTACGAAACATACTGAGAAACCAGAGTAAAAGTTACACCTGCAACACGTTCCGATTGTGCTAGATGCACCAACGTCTCTCCACATGCTCAGTTCTGAGAGATAAGTGTGTGTGAAAGCCGTCCTTCACCTAGCTTCTTGGGAACACAAAGTTTCTTTTCATTGCAAACTCCACTCCATACATATATATGGGGAGGTACTAGCTCCAACTCGGTTTTACCGTGAAAACTGCAGGAACTTCAAACCGGCAGTAGGAAACAGACTTAGAAACCTGAGTAAAAGTTTCTCCTGCAACACTTTCCCTTTGTGCTAGATGCACAAACGTTTCTCCACATGCTCAGTTCAGAGATAAGTTTGTGTGAAAAAAGTCCTTCACCTAGGTTGTTGGGAACACAAAATTTCTTTTCCCTTGCAAACTCCACTTCATACATATATATGGGGAGGTACTAGCTCCAACTCTGTTTTACAGTGAAAACTGCAGGAACTTCAAACCGGCAGTAGGAAACAGACTGAGAAACCAGAGTAAAAGTTTCTGCTCAAACCCGTTCCTTTGTGCTAGATGCACGAACATCTCTCCACATGCTCAGTTCTGAGAGTTAATTGTGTCTGAAAGCCGTACTTCACCTAGCTTGTTGGGAACACAAAGTTTCTGTTCACTTGCAAACTCCACTCCATATATATATATTGAGAGGTACTAGCTCCAACTCGGTTTTACAGTGAAAACTGCAGGAACTTCAAACCGGCAGTAGGAAACAGACTGAGCAACCAGAGTAAAAGTTTCTCCTGAAAACCGTTCCCTTTGTGCTAGATGCACGAACGTCTCTCCACATGCTCTGTTTTGAGAGATAAGTGAGTTTGAAAGCAGTCCTTCACCTAGCTTGTTGAGAACACAAAGTTTCTTTTCACTTGCAAACTCCATTCCATTCATATATATGGGGAGGTACTGGCTCCAACTCGGTTTTACAGTGAAAACTGCAGGAAATTCACACCGGCACTACGAAACATACTGAGAAACCAGAGTAAAAGTTACACCTGCAACACGTTCCTTTGTGCTGAATGAACGAACGTCTCTCCACATGCTCAGTTCTGAGAGAAAAGTGTGTGTGAAAGCCGTCTTTCACATAGATTGTTGGGAACACAAAGTTTTTTGTCACTTGCAATATCCACTCCATACATATATATAGGTAGGTTCAAACTCCAACTGTGTTTTACAGTGAAAACTGCAGGAACTTCAAACCGGCACTAGGACACAGACTGAGAAACCAGAGTAATTGTTTCTCCTGCAACCCGTTCCATTTCTGCCAGATGAATGAAGGTATCTCCACCTGCTCAGTTCTTAGAGATAAGTGTGTGTGAACGCCGTCCTTCACCTAGCTTGTTGGGAACACAAAGTTTCTTTTCAGTTGCAAACTCCACTCCATACATATATATGGGGAGGTACTAGCTCCTACACGGTTTTACAGTGAAAACTGCAGGAACTTCAAACCGTCAACAGGAAACAGACTGAGAATCCAGAGTAAAAGTTTCCCCTGCAACACGTTCCCTTTGTGGTAGATGAACGAACCTCTCCCCACATGCTGATTTCTGAGAGATAAGTGTGTGTGAAAGCCGTCCTTCCAATTTCTTGTTGGGAACACATAGTTTCTTTTCACTTGCAAACTCCACTCCATACATATATATGGAGATGTACTAGCTCCAACTGGGTTTTACAGCGAAAACTGCAGGAACTTCAAACCGGCACTAGGAAACAGACTGAGAAACCAGAGAAAAAGATTCCCCTGCAACCCGTTCCCTTTGTGCTAGATGAACGAACGTCTATACACATGCTCAGTTCTGAGAGATAAGTGTGTGAGAAAGCCGTCCTTCACATAGCTTGTTGGGACCACAAAGATTCTTTTCACTTGCAAACTCCACTCCATACATATATATGGGGAGGTACTAGTTCCAACTCGGTTTTACAGTGAAAAATGCAGGAACTTCAAACCGGCATAGGAAACAGACTGAGCAACCAGAGTAAAACTTTCTCCTGAAAACCGTTCCCTTTGTGCTAGATGCACGAACGTCTCTCCACATGCTCAGTTCTGAGAGATATGTGTGTGTGAACGCCGTCCTTCACCTAGCTTGTTGGGAACACAAAGTTTCTTTTCAGTTGCAAACTCCACTCCATACATATATATGGGGAGGTACTAGCTCCTACACGGTTTTACAGTGAAAACTGCAGGAACTTCAAACCGTCAACAGGAAACAGACTGAGAATCCAGAGTAAAAGTTTCCCCTGCAACCCGTTCCCTTTGTGGTAGATGAACGAACCTCTCCCCACATGCTGAGTTCTGAGAGATAAGTGTGTGTGAAAGCCGTCCTTCCAATTTCTTGTTGGGAACACATAGTTTCTTTTCACTTGCAAACTCCACTCCATACATATATATGGAGATGTACTAGCTCCAACTGGGTTTTACAGTGAAAACTGCAGGAACTTCAAACCGGCACTAGGAAACAGACTGAGAAACCAGAGAAAAAGATTCCCCTGCAACCCGTTCCCTTTGTGCTAGATGAACGAACGTCTATACACATGCTCAGTTCTGAGAGATAAGTGTGTGAGAAAGCCGTCCTTCACATAGCTTGTTGGGACCACAAAGATTCTTTTCACTTGCAAACTCCACTCCATACATATATATGGGGAGGTACTAGTTCCAACTCGGTTTTACAGTGAAAACTGCAGGAACTTCAAACCGGCATAGGAAACAGACTGAGCAACCAGATTAAAACTTTCTCCTGAAAACCGTTCCCTTTGTGCTAGATGCACGAACGTCTCTCCACATGCTCAGTTCTGAGAGATATGTGTGTGTGAAAGCCGTCCTTCACCTAGCTTGTTGGGAACACAAAGTTTCTTTTCACTTGCAAACTCCACTCAATTCATATATATCGGGAGGTACTAGCTCCAACTCGGTTTTACAGTGAAAATTGCAGGAACTTCAAACCGGCACTAGGAAACATACTGAGAATCCAAAGTAAAAGTTACACCTGCAACACGTTCCCTTTGTGCTGGATGAACGAACGTCTCTCCACATGCTCAGGTATGAGAGATAAGTGTGTGTGAAATCCGTCTTTCACCTAGCTTGTTGGGAACACAAAGTTACTTTTCACTTGCAAACTCCACTCTATACATATATATGGGAGGTACTAGCTCCAACTCGGTTTACAGTGAAAACTTAAAGAATTTCAAACCGGCACTAGGAAACAGACTGAGAAACCACAGTTAAGTTTCTCCTGCAACCCTTTCCCTTTGTGCTGGATGAACGAACGTCTCTCCACATGCTCAGTTCTGAGAGATAAGTGTGCGTGAAAGCCGTCCTTCACCTAGCTTGTTGGGAACACAAAGTTTCTTTTCACTTGAAAACTCCACTAAATACATATATATGGGTAGGTACTAGCTCCAAATCTGTTTCACAGTGAAAACTGCGGGAACTTCAACCCGGCAGTAGGAAACAGACTGAGAAACCAGAGTAAAAGTTTCCCCTGCAAACCGTTCCCTTTGTGCTAGATGCACGAAAGTCTCTCCACATGCTCAGTTCTGAGAGATAAGTGTGTGTGAAAGCCGTCCTTCATCTAGCTTGTTGGGAACACAAAGTTTCTTTTCAGTTGCAAACTCCACTCCATACATATATATGGGGAGGTACTAGCTCCAACTCTGTTTTACAGTGAAAACTGCAGGAACTTCAAACCGGCAGTAGGAAACAGACTGAGAAACCAGAGTAAAAGTTTCTCCTGCAACACTTTCCCTTTGTGCTAGATGCACAAACGTCTCTCCACATGCTCAGTTCTGAGAGATAAGTTTGTGTGAAAGCCGCCCTTCACCTACCTTGTTGGGAACACAAAGTTTCTTTTCTCTTGCAAACATCACTCCATACATACATATTGGGAGGTACTAGCTCCAACTCTGTTTTTCAGTGAAAACTGCAGGAACTTCAAACCGGCAGTAGGAAACAGACTGAGAAACCAGAGTAAAAGTTTCTGCTCAAACCCGTTCCTTTGTGCTAGATGCACGAACATCTCTCCACATGCTCAGTTCTGAGATTTAAGTGTGTGTGAAAGCCGTCCTTCACATAGCTTGTTGGGAACACAAAGATTCTTTTCACTTGCAAACTCCACTCCATACATATATATGGGGAGGTACTAGCTCCAACTCGGTTTTACAGTGAAAACTTCAGGAACTTCAAACCGGCAGTAGGAAACAGACTGAGCAACCAGAGTAAAGTTTCTCCTGAAAACCGGTCCGTTTGTGCTAGATGCACGAACGTCTCTCCACATGCTCAGTTCTGAGAAATAAGTGTGTGTGAAAGCCGTCCTTCACTTAGATTGTTGGGAACACAAAGTTCCTTTTCACTTGCAAACTCCACTCCATTAATATATATATGGGGAGGTACTGGCTCCAACTAGGTTTTACAGTGAAAACTGCAGGAAATTCACACCGGCACTACGAAACATACGGAGAAACCAGAGTAAAAGTTACACCTGCAACACGTTCCCTTTGTGCTGGATGAACGAACGTCTCTCCACATGCTCAGTTCTGAGAGATAAGTGTGTGTGAAAGCCGTCCTTCACCTAGCCTGTTGGGAACACAAAGTTTCTTGTCACTTGCAAACTCCACTCCATACATATATATAGGTAGGTCCTAGCTCCAACTGTGTTTTACAGTGAAAACTGCAGGAACTTCAAACCGGCACTAGGACACAGACTGAGAAACCAGAGTAAATGTTTCTCCTGCAAACCGTTCCCTTTGTGCCAGATGAACGAAGGTATATCCACATGCTCAGTTCTGTGAGATAAGTGTGTGTGAACGCCGTCCTTCACCTAGCTTGTTGGGAACACAAAGATTCTTTTCAGTTGCAAACTCCACTCCATAAATATATATGGGGAATTACTAGCTCCAACTCGGTTTTACAGTGAAAACTGCAGGAACTTCAAACCGTCAACCGGAAACAGACTGAGAAACCAGAGTAAAAGTTTCCCCTGTAACCCGTTCCCTTTGTAGTAGATGAACGAACGACTCTCCAAATGCTCAGGTATGAGAGATAAGTGTGTTTGAAAGCCGTTTTTCTCCTATCTTGTTGGGAACACAAAGTTTCTTTTCACTTGCAAACTCCACTGCATACATATATATAGGTAAGTTCTAGCTCCAACTGGGTTTGACAGTGAAAACTGCAGGTACTTCAAACCGGCAACAGGACACAGATTGAGAGACCAGTCTAAATTTTTCTACTGCAACCCGTTCACTTTGTGCCAGATGAATGAAGGTATCTCCACATGCTCAGTTCTGAGAGATAAGTGTGTGTGAAAGCCGTCCTTCACCTAGCTTGTTGGGAACACAAAGTTTCTTTTCAGTTGCAAACTCCACTCCATACATATATATGGGGAGTTACTAGCACCAACTCGGTTTTACAGTGAAAACTGCAGGAACTTCAAACCGGCACTAGGAAACAGACTGAGAAACCAGAGTAAAAGTTTCTCCTGCAACCCGTTCCCTTTGTGCTAGATGAACGAACGTCTCTCCACATGCTCAGTTCTGAGAGATAAGTGTGTGTGAAAGCCGTCCTTCAACTTTCTTGTTGGGAACACAAAGTTTTTTGTCACTTTCAAACTCCACTCCCTACATATATATAGGTAGGTTCTAGCTCCAACTGGGTTTGACAGTGAAAACTGCAGGAACTTCAAACCGGCAACAGGACACAGACTGAGAAACCAGTGTAAATGTTTCTCCTGCAACCCGTTCCCTTTGTGCCAGATGAACGATGGTATATCCACATGCTCAGTTCTGAGAGATAAGTGTGTGTGAAAGCCGTCCTTCACCTAGCTTGTTGGGAACACAAAGTTTCTTTTCACTTGCTAACTCCACTCCATACATATATATGGGGAGGTACTAGATCCAACTCGGTTTTACAGTGAAATTTTCAGGAACTTCAAACCGGCAGTAGGAAACAGACTGAGAAACCAGAGTAAAATTTTCACCTGCATCCCGTTCCGTTTCTGCTAGATGAACGAACGTCTCTCCACATGCTCTGTTCTAAGAGGTAAGTGTGTGTGAAAGCCGTACTTCACCTAGCTTGTTGGGAACACAAAGTTTCTTGTCACTTGCAAACTCCAATCCATACATATATATAGGTAGGTTCTAGCTCCAACTGGTTTTGACAGTGAAAACTGCAGGTACTTCAAACCGGCAACAGGACACAGATTGAGAAACCAGTGTAAATTTTTCTACTGCAACCCATTCACTTTGTGCCAGATGAACGAAGGTATCTCCACATGCTCAGTTCTGAGAGATAAGTGTGTGTGAAAGCCGTCCTTCACCTACCTTGTTGGGAACACAAAGTTTCTTTTCAGATGCAAACTCCACTCCATACATATATATGGGGAGTTACTAGCACCAACTCGGTTTTACAGTGAAAACTGCAGGAACTTCAAACCGGCACTAGGAAACAGACTGAGAAACCAGAGTAAAAGTTTCTCCTGCAACCCGTTACCTTTGTGCTAGATGAACGAACGTCTCTCCACATGCTCAGTTCTGAGAGTTAAGTGTGTTTGAAAGAAATCCTTCACCTAGCTTGTTGGGAACACAAAGTTTCTTATCATTTCCAAACTCCACCCCATACATATATATTGGGTGCTACTAGCTCCAACTCGGATTTGCAGTGAAAACTTCAGAAACTTCAAACCGGCACTAGGAAACAGACTGAGAAACCAGAGTAAAAGTTTCTCCCGCAACCGTTCCCTTTGTGCTACATGAACGAACGTCTCTCCACATGCTCAGTTCTGAGAGATAAGTGTGTGTGAAAGCCGTCCTTCACCTAGCTTGTTGGGAACACATAGTTTCTTTTCACTTGCAAACCCACTCCATACATATATATGGGGAGGTACTAGCTCCAACTCTGTTTTACCGTGAAAACTGCAGGAATTTCAAACCGGCACTAGGAAACAGACTGAGAAAGCAGAGTAAAAGTTTCTCCTGCAACCCTTTCCCTTTGTGCTAGATGAACGAACGTCTCCCCACGTGCTGAGTTCTGAGAGATAACTGAGTGTGAAAGCCGTCCTTCACCTAGCTTGTTGGGAACACAAAGTTTCTTTTCACTTGCAAACTCCACTCTATACATATATATGGGAAGCTGCTAGCTCCAACTCGGTTTTACAGTGAAAACTGCAGGAATTTCAAACCGGCACTAGAAAACAGACAGCTAAATCAGAGTAAAATTTCTCCTGCAACACGTTCCCTTTATGCTAGATGAACGAACGTCTCTCCACCTGCTCTGTTCTTTGAGATAAGTGTGTGTGAAAGCCGTCCTTCAACTAGCTTATAGGGAACACATAGTTTCTTTTCACTTGCAAACTATACTCCATAAATATATATGGGGTGGTACTAGCTCCATCTCGATTTTACCGTAAAAACTGCAGGAAGTTCAAACCGGCACTAGGAAACATACTGAGAATCCAGAGTAAAAGTTTCTCCTGTTAACCGTTCCCGTTGTGCTAGATGAACGAACGTCTCTCCACATGCTCAGTTCTGAGAGATAAGTGAGTTTGAAAGCCGTCCTTCACCTAGCTTGTTGGGAACACAAAGTTTCTTTTCACTTGCAAACTCCACTCCATACATATAAATGGGAGGTACTAGCTCCAAATCGGTTTTACAGTGAAAACTGCAGGAACTTCAAACCGGCACTAGGAAACAGACTGTGAAACCATAGTAAAAGTTTCTCCTGCAACCCGTTCCCTTTGTCCTAGATGAACGAACGTCTCTCCACATGCTCAGTTATGAGAGATAAGTGTGTGTGAAAGCCGAACTTCACCTAGCTTGTTGGGAACACAAAGTTTCTTTTCACTTGCAAACTCCACTCCATACATATATATGGGTAGGTACTAGCTCCAACTCAGTTTTACAGTGAAAACTGCAGGAATTTCAAACCGGCACTAGGAAACAGACAGGGAAACCAGAGTAAAATTTCTCCGGCAAACCGTTCCCTTTGTGCTAGATGAACGAACGTCTCTCCACATGCTCAGTTCTGAGAGATAAGTGTGTGTGAAAGCCGTCCTTCAACTAGCTTGTTGGGAACACATAGATTCTTTTCACTTGCAAACTCCACTCCATACATACTTATGGGGAGGTACTAGCTCCAACTCGATTTTCCCGTGAAAACTGCAGGAACTTCAAACCGGCACTAGGAAACAGACTGAGATACCAGAGTAAAAGTTTCTCCTGCAACCCGTTCCCTTTGTGCTAGATGAACGAACGTCTCTCCACATGCTCAGTTCTGAGAGATAAGTGTGTGTTAAAGCCGTCCTTCACCTAGCTTGTTGGGAACACAAAGTTTATTTTCACTTGCTAACTCCAACATATACATATATATGTGGAGGTAAAACTCCAACTCGGTTTTACAGAGAAAACTGCAGGTAATACAAACAGGCAGTAGGAAACAGACTGAGAAATCAGAGTAAAGGTTTCTCCTGCAACCCATTCCTTTTCTGCTAGATGAACGAACGTCTCTGCACATGCTCAGTTCTGAGAGGTAAGTGTGTGTGAAAGCCGGACTTCACCTAGCTTGTTGGGAACACAAAGTTTTTTTTCACTTGCAAACTCCACTCCATACATATAAATGCGAGGTACTAGATCCAACTCGGTTTTACAGTGAAAACTGCAGGACTTCCAACCGGCACTAGGAAACAGACTGAGAAACCAGAGTAAAAATTTCTCCTGCAACCCGTTCCCTTTGTGCTAAATGAACGAACGTCTCTCCACTTGCTCTGTACTTTGAGATAAGTGTGTGTGAATGCCGTCCTTCAACTAGCTTGTAGGGAACACATAGATTCTTTTCACTTGCAAACTATACTCAATAAATATGTATGAGTTGGTACTAGCTCCAACTCGATTTTACCGTGAAAACTGCAGGAAGTTCAAACCGGCACTAGGAAACAGACTGAGAAACTAGAGTAAAAGTTTCTCCTGTTAACCGTTCCCGTTGTGCTAGATGAACGAACGTCTCTCCACATGCTCAGTTCTGAGAGATAAGTGTGTGTGAAAGCCGTCCTTCACCTAGCTTGTTGGAAAAACAAAGTTTCTTTTCACTTGCTAACTCCACTCTATACATATAAATGGGAGGTACTAGGTCCAACTCGGTTTTACAGTGAAAACTGCAGGAACTTCAAACTCGCACTAGGAAACAGACTGTGAAACCAGAGAAAAAGTTTCTCCTGCAACCCGTTCCCTTTGTCCTAGATGAACGAACGTCTCTCCACATGCTCCGTTCTGAGAGATAAGTGTGTGTGAAAGCCGTCCTTCACCTAGCTTGTTGGGAACACAAAGTTTCTTTTCACTTGCAAACTCCACTCCATATATATATATGGGGAGGTACTAGCTCCAACTCGGTTTTACCGTGAAAACTGCAGGAACTTCAAACCGGCACTAGGAAACAGACTGAGAAACCAGAGTAAAAGTTTCTCCTGCATCCCGTTCCCTTTGTGCTAAATGAACCAACGTCTCTCCACATGCTCAGTTCTGAGAGATAACTGTGTGTGAAAGCCGTCCTTCACCTAGCTTGTTGGGAACACAAAGTTTCTTTTCACTTGCAAACTCAACTCAATACATATATATGGGGAGCTGCAAGATCCAACACGGTTTTACAGTGAAAACTGCAGGAACTTCAAACTGGCACTAGGAAACAGACAGGGAAATCAGAGTAAAATTCCTCCTGCTACACGTTCCCTTTTTGCTAGATGAACAAACGTCTCTCCACCTGCTCTGTTCTTTGAGATAAGTGTGTGTGAAAGCCGTCCTTCAACTAGCTTGTAGGTAACACATAGTTTCTTTTCACTTGCAAACTATACTCCATAAATATATATGGGGTGGTTCTAGCTCCATCTCGATTTTACTGTGAAAACTGCAGGAAGTTCAAACCGGCAATAGGAAACAGACTGAGAAACCAGAGTAAAAGTTTCTCCTGTTAACCGTTCCCGTTGTGCTAGATGAACGAACGTCTCTCCACATGCTCAGTTCTGATTGATAAGTGTGTTTGAAAGCCCTCCTTCACCTAGCTTGTTGGGAACACAAAGTTTCTTTTCACTTGCAAACTCCACTCCATACATATAAATGGGAGGTACTAGCTCCAACTCGGTTTTACAGTGAAAACTGCAGGAACTTCATACCAGCACTAGGAAACAGACTGGGAAACCAGAGTAAAAGTTTCTCTTGCAACCCTTTCCCTTTGTGCTAGATGAACGAATGTCTCCCCACATGCTGATTTCTGAGAGATAAGCGTGTTTGAAAGCCGTCCTTCACCTAGCTTGTTGGGAACACAAAATTTGTTTTCACTTGCTAACTCCACTCCATACATATAAATGGGAGGTACTAGATCCAACTCGGTTTTACAGTGAAAACTGCAAGAACTTCAAACCGGCACTAGGAAACAGACTGAGAAACCAGAGTAAAAGTTTCTCCTGCAACACGTTCCCTTTGTGCTAGATGAACGAACGTCTCTCCACATGCTCAGTTCTGAGACATAAGTGTGTGTGAATGCCGTCCTTCACCTAACTTGTTGGGAACACATAGTTTCTTTTCACTAGCAAACCCACTCCATACATATATATCGGGAGGTACTAGCTCCATCTCGGTTTTACCGTGAAAACTGCAGGAACTTCAATCCGGCACTAGGAAACAGACTGGGAAACCAGAGTAAAATTTCTCCAGCAACCCGTTCCCTTTGTGCTAGGTGAACGAACGTCTCTCCACCTGCTCTGTTCTTTGAGATAAGTGTGTGTTAAAGCCGTCCTTCAACTAGCTTGTATGGAACACATAGTTTTTTTTCACTTGCAAACTCTACTCCATAAATATATATGGGGAGGTACTAGCTCCAACCCGATTTTACCGTGAAAACTGCAGGAACTTCAAATCGGCACTAGGAAACAGACTGAGAAACCAGAGTAAAAGTTTCTCCTGCAACCCGTTCCCTTTGTGCTAGATGAACGAAGGTCTCTCCACATGCTCAGTTCTGAGAAATAAGTGTGTGTGACAGCCGTCCTTCACCTAGCTTGTTGGGAACACAAAGTTTCTTTTCACTTGCAAACTCCACTCCATACATATATATGGGTAGGTACTAGCTCCAACTCGGTTTTACAGTGAAAACTGCAGGAACTTCAAACCGGCACTAGGAAACAGACTGGGAAACCAGAGTATAATTTTTCCTGCAACCCGTTCCCTTTGTGCTAGATGAACGAACGTCTCTCCACATGCTCAGTTCTGAGAGATAAGTGTGTGTGAATGTCGTCCTTCAACTAGCTTGTTGGGAACACATAGTTTCTTTTCACTTGCAAACTCCAATCCATATATATATATGGGGAGGTACTAGCTCCAACTCGGTTTTACCGTGAAAACTGCAGGAACTTCAAACCGGCACTAGGAAACAGACTGAGAAACCAGAGTAAAAGTTTATCCTGCAACCCGTTCCTTTGTGCTAGCTGAACGAACGTCTCTCCACGTGCTCAGTTCTGATAGATAATTGTGTGTTAATGCCGCGCTTCACCTAGCTTGTTGGGAACACAAAGTTTCCTTTCACTTTCAAACTCCACTAAATACATATATATGAGTAGGTAAAATCTCCAACTCGGTTTTACAGTGAAAACTGCAGGAATTTCAAACCGGCAGTAGGAAACAGACTGAGAAACCAGAAAAAAGTTTCCAATGCAACCCGTTTCCTTAGTGCTAGGTGAACGAACGTCTCTCCACTTGCTGAGTTCTGAGAGATAAGTGTGTGTGAAAGCCGTCCTTCACCTAGCTTGTTGGGAACACAATGTTTCTTTTAACTTGCAAACTACACTCCATAAATATATATGTGGAGGTACTAGCTCCAACTCTGTTTTACAGTGAAAACTGCAGGAACTTCAAACCGGCACTAGGAAACTGACTGAGAAACCAGAGAAAAAGTTTCTCCTGCAACCCGTTCCTTTTGTGCTAGATGAACGAACTTCTCTGCACATGCTCAGTTCTGAGAGGTAAGTGTTTGTGAAAGCCGGGCTTCACCTAGCTTGTTGGGAACACAAAGTTTCTTTTCACTTGCAAACTCCACTCCATACATATATATGGGGAGGTACTAGCTCCAAATCGGTTTTACAGTGAAAACTGCAGGAACTTCAACCTGGCAACAGGACACAGACTGAGAAACCAGTGTAAAAGTTTCCCCTGCAACCCGTTCCTTTTGTGCCAGATGAACGAAGATATCTCCACATGCTCAGTTCTGAGAGATAATTGTGTGTGAAAGCCGTACTTCACCTAGCTTGTTGGAAACACAAAGTTTCTTTTCACTTGCAAACTCCACTCCATACATATATATGGGGAGGTACTAGCTCCAACTCGGTTTAACAGTGAAAACTGCAGGAACTTCAAACCGGCACTAGGAAAAAGACTGGGAAACCAGAGTAATATTTCTCCTGCAACCCGTTCACTTTGTGCTAGATGAACGAACGTCTCTCCACCTGCACTGTTCTTTGAGATAAGTGTGTGTGAAAGCCGTCCTTCAACTAGCTTGTAGGGAACACATAGTTTCTTTTCACTTGCAAACTCCACTCCATAAATATATATGGGGAAGTACTAGCTCCAACTCGATTTTTCCGTGAAAACTGCAGGAACTTCAAACCAGCACTAGGAATCACACTGAGAAACCAGAGTAAAAGTTTCTCCTGCAACCCGTTCCCTTTGTTCTAGATGAACGAACGTCTCCCCACATGCTCAGTTCTGAGAGATAAGTGTGTGTGAAAGCCGTCCTTCACCTAGCTTGTTGGGAACACAAAGTTTCCTTTCACTTGCAAACACCACTAAATACATATATATGGGTAGGTAAAAGCTCCAACTCGGTTTTACAGTGAAAATTGTAGGAACTTCATACCGGCAGTAGGAAACAGCCTGAGAAATCAGAGTAAAAATTTCTCCTGCAACCCGTTCCGTTTCTGCTAAATGAACGAACGTCTCTGCACATGCTCACTTCTGAGAGGTATGTGTTTGTGAATGCCGGTCTTCACCTAGCTTGTTGGGAACACAAAGTTTCTTTTCACTTGCAAACTCCACTCCATACATATATATGGGTAGGTACTAGCTCCAAATCGGTTTTACAGTGAAAACTGCAGGAACTTAAAACCAGTAAAAGGACACAGACTGAGAAACCAGTGTAAAAGTTTCCCCTGCAACCCGTTCCTTTGGTGCCAGATGAACGAATGTATCTCCACATGATCAGTTCTGAGAGATAATTGTGTGTGAAAGTCGTATTTCAACTAGCTTGTTGGGAACACAAAGATTCTTTTCACTTGCTAACCCCACTCCATACATATATATGGGGAGGTACTAGATCCAACTCGGTTTTACAGTGAAAACTGGAGGAACTTCAAACAGGCACTAGGAAACAGACTGAGAAAACATAGTAATAGTTTCTCCTGCAATCCGTTCCGTTTGTGCTAGATGAACGAAAGTCTCTCCACATGCTCAGTTCTGAGAGATATATGTGTGTGAAAGCCGTCCTTCACCTTGCTTGTTGGGAACACAAAGTTTCTTTTCACTTGCAAACTCCACTCCATACATATATATCGGGATGTACTAGCTCCAACTCAGTTTTACAGTGAAAACTGCAAGAATTTCAAACCGGCAGTAGGAAACAGACTGAGAAACCAGAGTAAAAGTTTCCCCTGCAACCCGTTCCTTTGGTGCCAGATGAACGAATGTATCTCCACATGATCAGTTCTGAGAGATAATTGTGTGTGAAAGTCGTATTTCAACTAGCTTGTTGGGAACACAAAGATTCTTTTCACTTGCTAACCCCACTCCATACATATATATGGGGAGGTACTAGATCCAACTCGGTTTTACAGTGAAAACTGCAGGAACTTCAAACTGGCACTAGGAAACAGACTGAGAAAACATAGTAATAGTTTCTCCTGCAATCCGTTCCGTTTGTGCAAGATGAACGATCGTCTCTCCACATGCTCATTTCTGAGAGATAAGTGTGTGTGAAAGCCGTCCTTCAACTAGCTTGTTGGGAACACAAAGTTCCTTTTCACTTGCAAACTCCAATCCATACATATATATGGGGAGGTACTAGCTCCAACTCTGTTTTACAGTGAAAACTGTAGGAACTTCAAACCGGCACTAGGAAACAGACTGAGAAACCAGAATAAAAGTTTCTCATGCAAACCGTTCCCTTTGTGCTAGGTGAACGAACGTCTCTCCACATGCTCAGTTCTGAGAGATAAATGTGTGTGAAAGCCGTCCTTCACCTAGCTTGTTTGGAACACAAAGTTTCTTTTCAATTGCAAACTCCACTCCATACATATATATGGGGAGGTACTAGCTCCAACACGGTTTTAGAGTGAAAACTGCAGGAACTTCAAACCGCCACTAGGAAACAGACTGAGAAACAAGAGTAAAAGTTTTTCCAGCAACCCGTTCCCTTTGTGCTATATGAACGAACGTCTCTCCACATGCTCAGTTCTGAGAGATAATTGTGTGTGAAAGCCGTCCTTCACCTACCTTGTTGGGAACACAAAGTTTCTTTTCACTTGCAAACTCCACTCCATAACTATATATGGGGAGGTACTAGCTCCAAATCGGGTTACAGTGAAAACTACAGGAACGTCAACCCGGCACTAGGAAACAGACTGAGAAACCAGAGTAAAAGTTTCACTTTCATCCCGTTCCCATTGTGCTAGATGAAGGAACGTCTCTCCACATGCTCAGGTCTGAGGAATAAGTGTGTGTGAAAGCCGTCATTCACCTAGCTTGTTGGGAACCCAAAGTTACTTTTCACTTGCAAACTCCACTCCATACATATATATGGGAAGGTACTAGCTCCAACTCGGGTTACAGTAAAAACTATAGGAACGTCAAACCGGCACTAGGAAACAGACTGAGAAACCAGAGTAAAAGTTTCACCTGCAACCCGTTCCCTTTGTGCTAGATGAAGGAACGTCTCTCCACATGCTCAGGTCTGAGAGATAAGTGTGTGTGAAAGCCGTCCTTCACCTAGCTTGTTGGGAACACAAAGTTTCTTTTCACTTGCAAACTCCACTCCTTACATATATATGGGGAGGTACTAGCTCCAACTCAGTTTTACAGTGAAAACTGCAAGAACTTCAAACCGGCAGTAGGAAACTGACTGAGAAACCAGAGTAAAAGTTTCTACTGCAACCCCATTCCCTTTGTGCTAGATGCACGAACGTCTCTCCACATACTCAGTTCTGAGAGATAAGTGTGTGTGAAAGCCTTCCTTCACCTAGCTATTGGGAACACAAAGATTCTTTTCACTTGCAAACTCCACTCCTTCATATATATGGGGAGGTACCAGCTTCAACACGGTTTTACAGTGAAAAATGCAGGAACTTCATACCGGCACTAGGAAACAGACTGAGAAACCAGAGTAATAGTTTCTCCTGCAAACCATTCCCTTTGTGCTAGATGAACGAACGTCTCTCCACATGCTCAGTTCTGAGAGATAATTGTGTGTGAAAGTCGTCCTTCACCTAGCTTGTTGGGAACACAAATTTTCTTTTCACATGCAAACTTCAATCCATATATATATATGGGGAGGTACTAGCTCCAACTCGTTTTTACAGTGAAAACTCCAAGAACTTCAAACCGGCAGTAGGAAACAGACTGAGAAACCAGAGTAAAAGTTTCTACTGCAACCCCATTCCCTTTGTGCTAGATGCACGAACGTCTCTCCACATGCTCAGTTCTGAGAAATAAGTGTGTGTGAATGCCGTCCTTCACCTAGCTGTTGGGAACACAAAGATTCTTTTCACTTGCAAACTCCACTCCTTCATATATATGGGGAGGTACTAGCTTCAACACGGTTTTACAGTGAAAACTGCAGGAACTTCATACCGGCACTAGGAAACAGACTGAGAAACCAGAGTAATAGTTTCTCCTGCAAACCATTCCCTTTGTGCTAGATGAACGAACGTCTCTCCACATGCTCATTTCTGAGAGATAATTGTGTGTGAAAGCCGTCCTTCACCTAGCTTGTTGGGAACACAAAGTTTCTTTTCACATGCAAACTTCAATCCATACATATATATGGGGAGGTACTAGCTCCAACTCGTTTTTACAGGGAAAAATGCAGGAATTTCAAACAGGCACTAGGAAACAGACTGAGAAACCAGAGTAAAAGTTTCTCCTGCAAACCATTCCCTTTGTACTAGGTGAACGAACGTCTCTCCACATGCTCAGTTCTGAAAGACAAGTGTGTTTGAAAGCCGTCTTTCACCTAGCTTGTTGGGAATACAAAGTTTCTTTTCAGTTGCAAATTCCACTCCATACATATATATGGGGAGGTACTAGCTCCAACTCGGTTTTACAGTGAAAACTGCAGGAACTTCTTACCGGCACTAGGAAACAGACTGAGAAACCAGAGTACAAGTTTTCCTGCAACCCGTTCCATTTGTTCTAGATGAAGGAACGTCTTTCCACATGCTCAGTTCTGAGAGATAAGTGTGTGTGAAGCCGTCCTTCTCCGAGCTTGTTGGGAACACAAAGTTTCTTTTCACTTGCAAACTCCACTCCATATATATATATGGGGAGGTACTAGTTCCAACTAGGTTTTACAGTGAAAACTGTAGGAACTTCCAACCGGCAGTAGGAAACAGACTGAGAAACCAGAGTAATAGTATCTCCGGCAAACCGTTCCCTTTTATGCTAGATGAACGAACGTCTCTCCACATGCTCATTTCTGAGAGATAAGTGTGTGTGAAAGCCGAACTTCAAATAGTTTGTTGGGAACACATAGATTCTTTTCACTTGAAAACTCCACTCCGTACATATATATGGGGAGGTACTAGCTCCAACTCTGTTTTACAGTGAAAACTGCAGGAACTTCAAACCGGCACTAGGAAACAGACTGAGAAACCAGAATAAAAATTTCTCATGCAAACCGTTCCCTTTGTGCTAGATGAACGAACGTCTCTCCACATGCTCACATCTGAGAGATAAATGTGTGTGAAAGCCGTCCTTCAACTAGCTTGTTGGGAACACATACTTTCTTTTCAATTGCAAACTCCACTCCATACATATATATGGGGAGGTACTAGCTCCAACACGGTTTTACAGTGAAAACTGCAGGAACTTCAAACCGGCACTAGGAAACCGACTGAGAAAAAAGAGTAAAAGTTTTTACAGCAACCCGTTCCCTTTGTGCTAATTGAACGAACGTCTCTCCACATGCTGAGTTCTGAGAGATAATTGTGTGTGAAAGCCGTCCTTCACCTAGCTTGTTGGGAACACAAAGTTTCTTTTCACTTGCAAACTCCACTCCATACCTATATATGTGGAGGTACTAGCTCCAAATCGGGTTACAGTGAAAGCTACAGGAACGTCAAACTGGCACTAGGAAACAGACTGAGAAACCAGAGTAAAAGTTTCACCTGCAACCCGTTCCCTTTGTGCTAGATGAAGGAACGTCTCTCCACATGCTCAGGTCTGAGGAATAAGTGTGTGTGAATGCCGTCCTTCACCTAGCTTGTTGGGAACACAAAGTATATTTTCACTTGCAAACTCCACTCCATACTTATATATAGGGAGGTATTAGCTCCAACTCGGGTTAAAGTGAAAAATACAGGAACATCAAACCGGCACTAGGAAACAGACTGAGAACCCAGATTAAAAGTTTCACCTGCAACCCTTTCCTCTTGTGCTAGATGAACGAACGTCTCTCCACATGCTCAGTTCTGAGAGATAATTGTGTGTGAAAGCCGTCCTTCACCTAGCTTGTTGGGAAAACAAAGTTTCTTTTCACTTGCAAACTCCAATCCATACATATATATGGGGAGGTACTAGCTCCAAATCGGTTTTAACCTGAAAACTGCAGGAAATTTCAATCGGCAACAAGACACAGACTGATAAACCAGTGTAAAAGTTTCCCCTGCAACCCGTTCCTTTTGTGCCAGATGAACGTAGGTATCTCCACATGCTCAGTTCTGAGAGATAAGTGTGTGTAAGCCGTCCTTCACATACCTTTTTGGGAACACAAAGTTTCTTTTCAGTTGCAAACACCACTCCTTACGTATATATGGGGAGGTACTAGCTCCAACTCGGTTTTACAGTGAATACTGCAGGAACTTCAAACCGGCACTAGGAAACAGACTGAGAAACCAGAGTAAAATTTTCTCCTGCATCCCCTTCCCTTTGTGCTAGATGAACGAACGTCTCTCCACATGCCCAGTTTTGAGAGATAAGTGTGTGTGAAAGCCGTCCTTCACCTTGTTTGTTGGGAACACAAAGTTTCCTTTCACTTGCAAACTCCACTCGATACATATATATGGGGAGGTAATATCTCCAAATCGGTTTTACAGTGAAAACTGCAGGAACTTCAAACCGGAAGTAGGAAACATATTGAGAAATCAGAGTAAAATTTTCTCCTTCAACCCGTTCCGTTTCGGCTAGATGAACGATCGACTCTCCACATGCTCAGTTCTGAGAGATAAGTGTGTTTGAAAGCCGTCCTTCACCTAGCTTTTTGGGAACACAAAGGTTCTTTTCAGTTGCAAACTCCAATCCATATATATATATGGGGAGGTAATAGCTCCAACTCGATTTTACAGTGAAAACTGCAGCTTCTTCAAAACGGCACTAGGAAAAATACTGAGAAACCAGAGTAAAAGTTTCTCCTGCATCCCGTTCCATTTGTGCTAGATTAACGAACGTCTCTCCACATTCTCAGTTCTGAGAGATATGTGTGTTTGAAAGCCGTCCTTCACCTAGCTTGTTTTGAACACATAGTTTCTTTTAACTTGCAAAGTCCACTCCATAAATATATATGGGTAGGTACTAGCTCCAACTCGGTTGTACAGTGAAAATTGCAGGATCTTCAAATCGGCACTAGGAAACAGACTGAGAAACCAGTGTAAATGTTTCTCCTGAAAACCGTTCCCTTTGTGCTAGTGAACGAACTTCTCTCCACATGCTCAGTTCTGAGGGATACGTGTATTTGAATGCCGTCCTTCACCTAGCTCGTTGGGAACACAAAGTTTCTTTTCACTCGCAAACTCCACTCCATACATATATATGGGGTGGTACTAGCTCCAACTCTGTTTTACAGTGAAAACTGCAGGAACTTAAAACCTGCAGTAGGAAACATACTGAGAAACCAGAGTAAAAGTTTCTCCTGCAAACCGTTCCCTTTGTGCTAGATGAACGAACGTCTCTCCACATGCACAGTTCTGAGAGATATGTGTGTGTGAAAGCCGTCCTTCACCTAGCTTGTTGGGAACACTAAGATCCTTTTCACTTGCAAACTCCACTCCATAAATATATATGGGGAGGTACAAGCTCCAAATTGGTTTTACAGTGAAAACTGCAGGAACTTCAAACCGGCACTAGGAAACATACTGGGAAGCCAGAGTAATAGTATCTCCCCCATCCCGTTCCCTTTGTGCTAGATGAACAAACCTCTCCCCACATGCTGAGTTCTGAGAGATAAGTGTGTGTGAAAGCCGTCCTTCACCTAGCTTGTGGGGAACACGTAGTTTCTTTTCACTTGCAAACTCCACTCCATACATATAAATGGGGAGGTAATAGCTCCAACTCAGTTTTACAGTGAAAACTTCAGGAACTTCAAACCGGCACTAGGAAACAGATTGAGAACCCAGAGTAAAAGTTTCTCTTGCAACCATTTCCCTTTGTGCTAGATGAACGAACGTCTCTCCACATGCTCAGTTCTGAGAGATAATTGTGTGTGAAAGCCGTCCTTCACCTAGCTTGTTGGGAACACAAAGTTTCTTTTCACTTGCAAACTCTAATCCATACATATATATGCGGAGGTACTAGCTCCAACTCGGTTTTACAGTGAAAACTGCAGGAACTTAAAACCTCCAGTAGGAAACATACTGAGAAACCAGAGTAAAAGCTTGTCCTTCAACCCGTTCCCTTTGTGCTAGCTGAACGAACGTCTCTCCACATGCTCAGTTCGGAGAGATAATTGTGTGTGAAAGCCGTCCTTCACCTAGCTTGTTGGGAACACGAAGTTTCTTTTCACATGCAAACTCCACTCCATACATATATATGCGGAGGTACAAGCTCCATCTCGGTTTTACAGTGAAAACAGCAGGAACTTCAAACCGGCACTAGGAAACAGAGTGAGAATAGAGAGTAAAAGTTTCTCATGCAACCCGTTCCCTTTGTGCTAGATGAACAAAACTCTCTCCACATGCTCAGTTCTGAGAGATAAGTGTGTGTGAAAGCCGTCCTTCACATAGCTTGTTTGGAACACAAAGTTCCTTTTCACTTGCAAACTCCAATCCATACATATATATGGGGAGGTACAAGCTCCAAATTGGTTTTACAGTGAAAACTGCAGGAACTTCTTACCGGCACTAGGAAACAGGCTGAGAAACCAGAGTACAAGTTTTCCTGCAAACCGTTCCATTTGTTCTAGATGAAGAAACGTCTCTCCACATGCACATTTCTGAGAGATAAGTGTGTGTGAAAGCCGTCCTTCACCTAGCTTGTTGGGAACACAAAGTTCCTTTTCACTTGCAAACTCCACTCCATACATATATATGGGGAGGTACTAGTTCCAAATCGTTTTTATAGTGAAAACTGCAGGAACATCCAACCGGTACTAGGAAACAGACTGAGAAACCAGAGTAAAAGTTTCTCCTGCAACCCGTTCCCTTTGTGCTAGATGAACGAAAGTCTCTCCATATGCTCAGTTCTGAGAGATATGTGTGTGTGAAAGCCGTCCTTCAAATAGCTTGTTGGGAACACAAAGTTTCTTTCCACTTGTAAACTCCACTCCATATATATATATGGGGAGGTACAAGCTCCAACTCGGTTTTACAGTGAAAACTGCAGGAACTTCAAACCGGCACTAGGAAACAGACTGAGAAACCAGTGTAAAATTTTCTCCTGCAACCCGTTCCCTTTGTGCTAGATGAACGAACGTCTCTCCACATGCTCAGTTCTGAGAGATAAGTGTGTGTGAAGCCGTCCTTCACCTAGCTTTTTGGGAACACAAAGTTTCTTTTCAGTTGCAACCTCCACACCATATATATATATGGGGTGGTACTAGCTCCAACTCGGTTTTACAGTGAAAACTGCAGGAACTTCATACCGGCACTAGGAAACAGTGTGAGAAACCAGAGTAAAAGTTACTCCTGCAACCCGTTCCCTTTGTGCTAGATGAACGAACGTCTCTCCACATGCTCAGTGCTGAGAGATAAGTGTGTGTTAAGCCGTCCTTCACCTAGCTTGTTGGGAACACAAAGTTTCTTTTCACTTGCAAACTCCACTCCATATATATATATGGGGAGGTACTAGCTCCAACAAAGTTTTACAGTGAAAACTGTAGGAACTTCCAACCGGCAGTAGGAAACAGACTGAGAAACGAGAGTAATAGTTTCTCCTGCAACCCGTTCCTTTTGTGCTAGATGAACGAACGTCTCTCCACATGCTCATTTCTGAGAGGTAAGTGTGTGTGAAAGCCGTACTTCAACTAGCTTGTTGGGAACACATAGTTTCTTTTCACTTGCAACCACTCCGTACATATATATGGGGAGGTACTAGCTCCAACTCTGTTTTACAGTGAAAACTGCAGGAACTTCAAACCGGCACTAGGAAACAGTCTGAGAAACCAGAGTAAAAGTTTCTCCTGCAACCCTTTCCCTTTGTGCTGGATGAACGAACGTCTCTCCACATGCACATTTCTGAGAGATAAGTGTGTGTGAAAGCCGTCCTTCACCTAGCTTGTTGGGAGCACAAAGTTCCTTTTCATTTGCAAACTCCCCTCCATACATCTATATGGGGAGGTACTATCTCCAAAACGGTTTTACAGTGAAAACTGCAGGAACTTCAACCCTGCAGTAGGAATCAGACTACGAAACCAGAGTATAAGTTTCTCCTGCAACCCGTTCCATTTCTGCTAGATGAACGAACGTCTCTCCACATGCTCAGTTCTGAGAGATATGTGTGTGTGAAAGCCGTCCTTCACCTTGCTTGTTGGGAACACAAAGTTTCTTTTCAATTGAAAACCCCACTCCATACATATAGATGGGGAGGTTCTAGCTCCAACTCGGATTTACAGTGAAAACTGCAGGAACTTCAAACCGGCAACAGGAAACAGACTGAGAATCCAGAGTAAAATTTTCTCCTGCAACCCGTTCCATTTGTGCCAGATAAACGAACGTCTCTCCACATGCTCAGTTCTGAGATATAAGTGTGTGTGAAAGCCGTCCTTCACCTAGCTTTTTGGGAACACAAAGTTTCTTTTCAGTTGCAAACACCACTCAGTATATATATATGGGGCGGTACTAGCTCCAACTCGGTTTTACAGTGAAAACTGCAGGAACTTCAAACCGGCACTAGGAAACAGACTGAGAAACCAGAGTAAAAGTTTCTCCTGCAAACCGTTCCGTTTCTGCTAGATGAACGAACGTCTATCCACATGCTCAGTTCTGAGAGGTATGTGTGTGTGAAAGCCGTCCTTCACCTAGCTTGTTGGGAACACAAAGTTTCTTTTCACTTGCAAACTCCACTCCATATATATATATGGGGAGGTACTAGCTCAAACAAAGTTTTACAGTGAAAACTGTAGGAACTTCCAACCGGCAGTAGGAAACAGACTGAGAAACCAGAGTAATAGTTTCTCCTGCAACCCGTTCCTTTTGTGCTAGATGAACGAACGTCTCTCCACATGCTCATTTCTTAGAGGTAAGTGTGTGTGAAAGCCGTACTTCAACTAGCTTCTTGGGAACACATAGTTTCTTTTCACTTGCAAAACCACTCCGTACATATATATGGGGAGTTACTAGCTCCAACTCGGTTTTACAGTGAAAACTGCAGGAACTTCAAACCGGCACTAGGAAACAGGCTGAGAAACCAGAGTAAAAGTTTCTCCTGCAAACCGTTCCGTTTCTGCTAGATGAACGAACGTCTATCCACATGCTCAGTTCTGAGAGTTATGTGTGTGTGAAAGCCGTCCTTCACCTAGCTTGTTGGGAACACAAGGTTTCCTTTCAATTGCAAACTTCACCCCATACATACATATGGGGAGGTTCGAACTCCAACTCTGATTTACAGTGAAAACTGCAGGAAATTCAAACAAGCAACAGGAAACAGACTGAGAAACCAGAGTAAATGTTTCTCCTGCAAACCGTGCCCATTCTGCTAGATGAACGAAAGTCTCTCCACATGCTCAGTTCTGAGAGATAAGTGTGTGTGAAAGCCGTCCTTCAACTAGCTTGTTGGGAACACATAGTTTCTTTCCACTTGCAAACTCCACTCCATACATATATATGGGGAGGTACAAGCTCCAACTCGGTTTTACAGTGAAAACTGCAGGAACTTCAAACCGGCACTAGGAAACAGACTGAGAAACCAGTGTAAAATTTTCTCCTGCAACCCGTTCCCTTTGTGCTAGATGAACGAACGTCTCTCCACATGCTCAGTGCTGAGAGATAAGTGTGTGTGAAAGCCGTCCTTCACCTAGCTTTTTGGGAACACAAAGTTTCTTTTCACTTGCAAATTCCACTCCATACATATATATGGGGTGGTACTAGCTCCAACTCGATTTTACAGTGAAAACTGCAGGAATTTCATACCGGCACTAGGAAACAGACTGAGAAACCAGAGAACAAGTTTCTCCTGCAACCCGTTCCCTTTGTGCTAGATGAACGAACGTCTCTTCACATGCTCAGTTCTGAGAGATAAGTGTGTGTGAAGCCGTACTTCACCTAGCTTTTTGGGAACACAAAGTTTCATTTCACTTGCAAACTCCACTCCATATATATATATGGGGAGGTACTAGCTCCAACTAAGTTTTACAGTGAAAACTGTAGGAACTTCCAACCGGCAGTAGGAAACAGACTGAGAAACCAGAGTAATAGTTTCTCCTGCAACCCGTTCCCTTGTGCTATATGAACGAACGTCTCTCCACATGCTCATTTCTGAGAGATGAGTGTGTGTGAAAGCCGTACTTCAACTAGCTTGTTGGGAACACATAGTTTCTTTTCACTTGCAAACTCCACTCCGTACATATATATGGGGAGGTACTAGCTCCAACTCTGTTTTACAGTGAAAACTGCAGTAACTTCAAACCGGCACTAGGAAACAGTCTGGGAAACCAGAGTAAAAGTTTCTACTGCAAACCGTTCCCTTTGTGCTGGATGAACGAACGTCTCTCCACATGCTCATTTCTGAGAGATAAGTGTGTGTGAAAGCCGTCCTTCACCTAACTTGTTGGGAACACAAAGTACCTTTTCACTTGCAAACTCCACTCGATACATATATATGGGGAGGTAATATCTCCAACTCGGTTTTACAGTGAAAATTGCAGGAACTTCAAACCGGCAGTAGGAAATATATTGAGAAATCAGAGTAAAAGTTTCTCCTGCAACCCGTTCCGTTTCGGCTAGATGAACGAACGACTCTCCACATGCTCACTTCTGAGAGATAAGTGTGCTTGAAAGCCGTCCTTCACCTAGCTTTTTGGGAACACAAAGGTTCTTTTCAGTTGCAAACCCCAATCCATATATATATATGGGGAGGTAATAGCTCCAACTCGATTTTACAGTGATAACTGCAGGTTTTTCAAAACGGCACTAGGAAAAAGACTGAGAAACCAGAGTAAAAGTTTCTCCTGCATCCCGTTCCAATTGTGCTAGATTAACGAACGTCTCTCCACATTCTCAGTTCTGAGAGATATGTGTGTTTGAAAGCCGTCCTTCACCTAGCTTGTTTTGAACACATAGTTTCTTTTAACTTGCAAAGTACACTCCATAAATATATATGGGTAGGTACTAGCTCCAACTCGGTTGTACAGTGAAAATTGCAGGATCTTCAAACCGGCACTAGGAAACAGACTGAGAAACCAGGTTAAATGTTTCTCCTGAAAACCGTTCCCATTGTGCTAGTGAACGAACTTCTCTCCACATGCTCAGTTCTGAGGGATACGTGTATTTGAAAGCCGTCCTTCACCTAGCTCGTTGGGAACACAAAGTTTCTTTTCACTCGCAAACTCCACTCCATACATATATATGGGGTGGTACTAGCTCCAACTCGGTTTTACAGTGAAAACTGCAGGAACTTCAAACCGGCACTAGGAAACAGACTGAGAAACCAAAGTAAAAGTTTCTCCTGCAAACCGTTCCCTTTGTGCTAGATGAACGAACGTCTCTCCACATGCTCAGTTCTGAGAGATCTGTGTGTTTGAAAGCCGTCCTTCACCTAGCTTGTTGGGAACACAAAGTTTCTTTTCATTTGCTAACTCCAATCCATACATATATACGGGGAGGTACAAGCTCCAACTCGGTTTTACAGTGAATACTGCAGGAACTTCAAACCTGCAGTAGGAAACAGACTGAGAAACCAGAGTAAAAGTTTCTCCTGCAACCAGTTCCGTTTCTGCTAGATGAAAGAAATTCTCTCCACATGCTCAGATCTGAGAAATTTGTGTGTGTGAAAGCCGTCCTTCACCTAGCTTGTTGGGAATACAAAGTTTCTTTTCAATTGCAAACTACTCTCCATACATATATATGGGGAGGTTCTAGCTCCAACTCTGTTTTACAGTGAAAACTGCAGGAACTTCAAACCGGCACTAGGAAACAGACTGAGAAACCAGAGTAAATGTTTCTCCTGCATCCTGTTCCATTTGTGCGAGATGAACGATGATATCTCCACATGCTCAGTTCTGCGAGATAAGTGTGTGTGAAAGCCTTCCTTCACCTTGCTAGTTGGGAACACAAAGTTTCTTTTCTGTTGCAAACTCCAATCCATACATATATATGGGGAGGTACTAGCTCCAACTCGGTTTTACAGTGAAAACTGCAGGAATTTCATACCGGCAGTAGGAAACAGACTGAGAAACCAGAGAACAAGTTTCTCCTGCAACCCGTTCCCTTTGTGCTAGATAAACGAACGTCTCTCCACATGCTCAGTTCTGAGATATAAGTGTGTGTGAAAGCCGTCCTTCACCTAGCTTTTTGGGAACACAAAGTTTCTTTTCAGTTGCAAACTCCACTCAGTATATATATATGGGGCGGTACTAGCTCCAACTCGGTTTTACAGTGAAAACTGCAGGAACTTCAAACCGGCACTAGGAAACAGACTGAGAAACCAGAGTAAAAGTTTCTCCTGCAAACCGTTCCGTTTCTGCTAGATGAACGAACGTCTATCCACATGCTCAGTTCTGAGAGGTATGTGTGTGTGAAAGCCGTCCTTCACCTAGCTTGTTGGGAACACAAAGTTTCTTTTCACTTGCAAACTCCACTCCATATATATATATGGGGAGGTACTAGCTCAAACAAAGTTTTACAGTGAAAAATGTAGGAACTTCCAACCGGCAGTAGGAAACAGACTGAGAAACTAGAGTAATAGTTTCTCCTTCAACCCGTTCCTTTTGTGCTAGATGAACGAACGTCTATCCACATGCTCAGTTCTGAGAGGTATGTGTGTGTGAAAGCCGTCCTTCACCTAGCTTGTTGGGAACACAAGGCTTCCTTTCAATTGCAAACTTCACCCCATACATACATATGGGGAGGTTCGAACTCCAACTCTGATTTACAGTGAAAACTGCAGGAAATTCAAACAAGCAACAGGAAACAGACTGAGAAACCAGAGTAAATGTTTCTCCTGCAAACCGTGCCCATTCTGCTAGATGAACGAAAGTCTCTCCACATGCTCAGTTCTGAGAGATAAGTGTGTGTGAAAGCCGTCCTTCAACTAGCTTGTTGGGAACACATAGTTTCTTTCCACTTGCAAACTCCACTCCATACATATATATGGGGAGGTACAAGCTCCAACTCGGTTTTACAGTGAAAACTGCAGGAACTTCAAACCGGCACTAGGAAACAGACTGAGAAACCAGCGTAAAATTTTCTCCTGCAACCCGTTCCCTTTGTGCTAGATGAACGAACGTCTCTCCACATGCTCAGTGCTGAGAGATAAGTGTGTGTGAAAGCCGTCCTTCACCTAGCTTTTTGGGAACACAAAGTTTCTTTTCACTTGCAAATTCCACTCCATACATATATATGGGGTGGTACTAGCTCCAACTCGGTTTTACAGTGAAAACTGCAGGAATTTCATACTGGCACTAGGAAACAGACTGAGAAACCAGAGAACAAGTTTCTCCTGCAACCCGTTCCCTTTGTGCTAGATGAACGAACGTCTCTCCACATGCTCAGTTCTGAGAGATAAGTGTGTGTGAAGCCGTCCTTCAACTAGCTTGTTGGGAACACATAGTTTCTTTCCACTTGCAAACTCCACTCCATACATATATATGGGGAGGTACAAGCTCCAACTCGGTTTTACAGTGAAAACTGCAGGAACTTCAAACCGGCACTAGGAAACAGACTGAGAAACCAGTGTAAAATTTTCTCCTGCAACCCGTTCCCTTTGTGCTAGATGAACGAACGTCTCTCCACATGCTCAGTGCTGAGAGATAAGTGTGTGTGAAAGCCGTCCTTCACCTAGCTTTTTGGGAACACAAAGTTTCTTTTCACTTGCAAATTCCACTCCATACATATATATGGGGTGGTACTAGCTCCAACTCGGTTTTACAGTGAAAACTGCAGGAATTTCATACCGGCACTAGGAAACAGACTGAGAAACCAGAGAACAAGTTTCTCCTGCAACCCGTTCCCTTTGTGCTAGATGAACGAACGTCTCTTCACATGCTCAGTTCTGAGAGATAAGTGTGTGTGAAGCCGTCCTTCACCTAGCTTTTTGGGAACACAAAGTTTCTTTTCACTTGCAAACTCCACTCCATATATATATATGGGGAGGTACTAGCTCCAACTAAGTTTTACAGTGAAAACTGTAGGAACTTCCAACCGGCAGTAGGAAACAGACTGAGAAACCAGAGTAATAGTTTCTCCTGCAACCCGTTCCCTTGTGCTATATGAACGAACGTCTCTCCACATGCTCATTTCTGAGAGATGAGTGTGTGTGAAAGCCGTACTTCAACTAGCTTGTTGGGAACACATAGTTTCTTTTCACTTGCAAACTCCACTCCGTACATATATATGGGGAGGTACTAGCTCCAACTCTGTTTTACAGTGAAAACTGCAGGAACTTCAAACCGGCACTAGGAAACAGTCTGAGAAACCAGAGTAAAAGTTTCTCCTGCAACCCGTTCCCTTTGTGCTGGATGAACGAACGTCTCTCCACATGCTCATTTCTGAGAGATAAGTGTGTGTGAAAGCCGTCCTTCACCTAACTTGTTGGGAACACAAAGTACCTTTTCACTTGCAAACTCCACTCGATACATATATATGGGGAGGTAATATCTCCAACTCGGTTTTACAGTGAAAATTGCAGGAACTTCAAACCGGCAGTAGGAAATATATTGAGAAATCAGAGTAAAAGTTTCTCCTGCAACCCGTTCCGTTTTGGCTAGATGAACGAACGACTCTCCACATGCTCATTTCTGAGAGATAAGTGTGCTTGAAAGCCGTCCTTCACCTAGCTTTTTGGGAACACAAAGGTTCTTTTCAGTTGCAAACCCGAATCCATATATATATATGGGGAGGTAATAGCTCCAACTCGATTTTACAGTGATAACTGCAGGTTTTTCAAAACGGCACTAGGAAAAAGACTGAGAAACCAGAGTAAAAGTTTCTCCTGCATCCCGTTCCAATTGTGCTAGATTAACGAACGTCTCTCCACATTCTCAGTTCTGAGAGATATGTGTGTTTGAAAGCCGTCCTTCACCTAGCTTGTTTTGAACACATAGTTTCTTTTAACTTGCAAAGTCCACTCCATAAATATATATGGGTAGGTACTAGCTCCAACTCGGTTGTACAGTGAAAATTGCAGGATCTTCAAACCGGCACTAGGAAACAGACTGAGAAACCAGGTTAAATGTTTCTCCTGAAAACCGTTCCCATTGTGCTAGTGAACGAACTTCTCTCCACATGCTCAGTTCTGAGGGATACGTGTATTTGAAAGCCGTCCTTCACCTAGCTCGTTGGGAACACAAAGTTTCTTTTCACTCGCAAACTCCACTCCATACATATATATGGGGTGGTACTAGCTCCAACTCGGTTTTACAGTGAAAACTGCAGGAACTTCAAACCGGCACTAGGAAACAGACTGAGAAACCAAAGTAAAAGTTTCTCCTGCAAACCGTTCCCTTTGTGCTAGATGAACGAACGTCTCTCCACATGCTCAGTTCTGAGAGATCTGTGTGTTTGAAAGCCGTCCTTCACCTAGCTTGTTGGGAACACAAAGTTTCTTTTCATTTGCTAACTCCAATCCATACATATATACGGGGAGGTACAAGCTCCAACTCGGTTTTACAGTGAATACTGCAGGAACTTCAAACCTGCAGTAGGAAACAGACTGAGAAACCAGAGTAAAAGTTTCTCCTGCAACCAGTTCCGTTTCTGCTAGATGAAAGAAATTCTCTCCACATGCTCAGATCTGAGAAATTTGTGTGTGTGAAAGCCGTCCTTCACCTAGCTTGTTGGGAATACAAAGTTTCTTTTCAATTGCAAACTACTCTCCATACATATATATGGGGAGGTTCTAGCTCCAACTCTGCTTTACAGTGAAAACTGCAGGAACTTCAAACCGGCACTAGGAAACAGACTGAGAAACCAGAGTAAATGTTTCTCCTGCATCCTGTTCCATTTGTGCGAGATGAACGATGATATCTCCACATGCTCAGTTCTGCGAGATAAGTGTGTGTGAAAGCCTTCCTTCACCATGCTAGTTGGGAACACAAAGTTTCTTTTCTGTTGCAAACTCCAATCCATACATATATATGGGGAGGTACTAGCTCCAACAAGGTTTTACAGTGAAAACTGCAGGAACTTCAATCCGCCACTAGGAAACAGACTGAGAAACCAGAGTATAATTATCCCCTTCAACACGTTCCCTTTGTTCTAGATAAACGAACGTCTCTCCACATGCTCAGATCTGACTGATAAGTGTGTGTGTAAGCCCTACTTCACCTAGCTTGTTGGGAACACAAAGTTTCCTTTTACTTGCAAACACCACTGCATACATATATATGGGGAGGTAATAGCTCCAACTCGGTTTTACAGTGAAAATTGCAGGAACTTCAAACCGGCACTAGGAAACAAACTGAGATTATAGCGTAAAAGTTTCTCCTGCAACCCGTTCCTTTTGTGCTGGATGAACGAACGTCTATCCACATGCTCAGTTCTGAGAGATAATTGTGTGTGAAAGCCGTCCTTCACCTAGCTTGTTGGGAACACAAAGTTCCTTTTCACTTGCAAACTCCACTCCATACATATATTTGGGAAGGTACTAGCTCCAACTCGGTTTTACAGTGAAAACTGCAGGAACTTGAAACCGGAAGTAGGAAACAGACTGAGAAACCAGGGTAAAAGTTTCCATTGCAACCCGTTCCCTTTGTGCTAGATGCACGAACGTGTCTCCACATGCTCAGTTCTGAGAGATAGGTGTGTGTGAAAGCCGTCCTTCACCCAGCTTGTTGGGAACACAAAGATTCTTTTCACTTGCAAACTCCACTCCATACATATATATGGGGAGGTACTAGCTCCAACTCGGTTTTACAGTGAAAACTGCAGGAACTTCAAACCGGCAGTAGGAAACAGACTGAGATAACACAGTAAAAGTTTCTCCTGCAACCCGTTCCCTTTCTCCTTGATGAACGAACGTCTCTCCACATGCTCAGTTCTGAGAGATCAGTGTGTGTGAAAGCCGTCCTTCACCTAGATTTTTGGGAACACAAAGCTTCTTTTAAGTTGCAAACTCCAATCCATACATATATATGGGGAGAAACTAGCTCCAACTCGGTTTAATATTGAAAACTGCAGGAACTTCAAACCGGCACTAGGAAACAGACTGAGAAACCAGAGAATTGTTTCTCCTGCAACCGGTTCCCTTTGTGCTAGATGAACGAACGTCTCTCCACATGCTCAGTTCTGAGAGATAAGTGTGTGTGAAAGTCGTCCTTCACCTAACTTGTTGGGAACACAAAGTTTCCTTTCACTTGCCAACCACACTCCATACATTTATATGGGGAGGTAATAGCTCCAACTCGGTTTTACAGTGAAAATTTTTGGAACTTCAAACCGGCAGTAGGAAACAGACTGAGAAACCAGAGTAAAAGTTTCTCATGCAACCAGTTCGGTTTCTGCTAGATGAAAGAAAGTCTCTGCACATGCTCAGTTCTGAGAGATAATTGTGTGTGAAAGCCGTCCTTCACCTATCTTGTTGGGAACACAAAATTTCTTTTGACATGCAAACTCCACTCCATACATATATATGGGGAAGTTCTAGCTCCAACTCGGTTTTACAGTGAAAACTGCAGGAACTTCAAACCGGCAGTAGGAAACAGACTGAGAAACCAGAGTAAAAGTTTCTCTTGCAACCCGTTCCCTTTGTCCTTGATGAACGAACGTCTCTCCACATGATCAGTTCTGAGAGATCAGTGTGTGTGAAAGCCGTCCTTCACCTAGCTTGTTGGGAACACAAAGTTTCTTTTCAGTTGCAAACTCTAATCCATACATATATATGGGAAAGTACTAGCTCCAACTCGGTTTTACAGTGAAAACTGCAGGAACTTCAAACCGGCACTAGGAAACAGACTGAGAAAGCAGAGAAAAAGTGTCTCCTGCAACCAGTTCCCTTGGTGCTAGATGAACGAACGTCTCTCCACTTGCTCAGTTCTGAGAGATAAGTGTGTGTGAAAGCCGTCCTTCACCTAGCTTGTTGGGAACACAAAGTTTCTTTTCAGTTGCAAATTCCATTCAATACATATATATGGGGAGGTAAAAGCTCCAACTCGGTTTTACAGTGAAAACTGCAGGAACTTCAAACCGGCAGTAGGAAACAGACTGAGAAACCAAAGTAAAAGTTTCTCTTGCAACCCGTTCCCTTTGTCCTTGATGAACGAACGTCTCTCCACATGCTCAGTTCTGAGAGATCAGTGTGTGTGAAAGCCGTCCTTCAACAAGCTTCTTGGGACCACAAAGATTCTTTTCAGTTGCAAACTCCTCTCCATATATATATATGGGTAGGTACTAGCTCCAACTCGGTTTTATCGTGAAAACTGCAGGAACTTCAAACCGGCACAAGGAAAAATACTAAGAAACCAGAGTAAAAGTTTCTCCTGCAAACCGTTCCGTTTTTGGTAGATGAACGAACGTCTTTCCACATGCTCAGGTATGAGAGATAAGTGCGTGTGAAAGCCGTCTTTCACCTAGCTTGTTGGGAACACAAAGTTACTTTTAACTTGCAAACTTCACTACATACATCTATACGGGGAGGTACTAGCTCAAACTCGGTTTTACAGTGAAAACTGAAGGAACTTCATACCGGCACTAGGAAACAGACTGAGAAAACAGAGGTAAAGTTTCTCCTGCAACCCGTTCACTTTTTGCTAGATGAACGAACGTCTCTCCACATGCTCATTTCTGAGAGACAATTGTGTGTGAAAGCCGTACTTCAACTAGCTTGTTGGGAACACATAGTTTCTTTTCACTTGCAAACCCAACTGCGTACATATATATGGCGAGGTACAAGCTCCAACTCTGTTTTACAGTGAAAACTGCAGGAAATTCAAACCGGCACTAGGAAACAGTCTGAGAAACCAGAGTAAATGTTTCTCCCGCAAACCGTTCCCTTTGTGCTGGATGAACGAACGTCTCTCCACATGCTCATTTCTGAGAGATAAGTGTGTGTGAAAGCCGTCCTTCACCTAGATTTTTGGGAACACAAAGTTTCTTTTCAGTTGCAAACTCCACTCCATACATATATATGGGTTGGTACTAGCTCCAACTCGGTTTTACAGTGAATACTGCAGGAACTTCATACCTGCACTAGGAAACAGACTGAGAAACCAGAGTACAAGTTTCTCCTGCAACCCGTTCCCTTTGTGCTAGATGAACGAACGTCTCTCCACATGCTCAGTTCTGAGAGATAAGTGTGTGTGAAGCCGTCCTTCACCAAGCTTGTTGGGAACACAAAGTTTCCATTCACTTTCCAACTCCACTCCATATATTTATATGGGGTGGTAATAGCTCCAACTCGGTTTTACAGTGAAAATTGATGGAACTTCAAACCGGCCCTAGGAAACAGACTGAGAAACCAGAGTAAAAGTTTCTCCTGCAACCCGTTCCGTTTCTGCTAGATGAAAGGAAGTCTCTGCACATGCTCAGTTCTGAGAGATAAGTGTGTGTGAAAGCCGTCCTTTACCCAGCTTGTTGGGAACACAAAGTTTCTTTTCACTTGCAAACTCCAATCCATACATATATATGGGGATGTTCTAGCTCCAACTCGGTTTTACAGTGAAAACTGCAAGAACTTCAAACCGCAAACAGGACACAGATTGAGAAACCAGAGTAAAAGTTTCCCATGCAACCCGTTCCCTTTGTGCTAGATGAACGAAAGTCTCTCCACATTCTCAGTTCTGAGAGATAAGTGTGTGTGAAAGCCGTCCTTCACCTAGCTTGTTGGGAACACAAAGATTCTTTTCATTGCAAACTCCACTCCATACATATATATGGGGAGGTACTATCTCCAAATCGTTTTTACAGTGAAAACTGCAGGAACTTCAAACCGGCACTAGGAAACATACTGAGAAACCAGAGTAAAAGTTTCTCCTGCAAACCGTTCCCTTTGTGCTAGATGAACGAACTTCTCTCCACATGCTCAGTTCTGAGAGTTAAGTGTGTGTGAAAGCCGTCCTTCATCTAGCTTGTTGGGAACACAAAGTTTCTTTTCACTTGCTAAATCCACTCCATATATATATATATGGGGAGGTACTACCTCCAACTCGGTTTTACAGTGAAAACAGCAGGAACTTCAAACCGGCACTAGGAAACAGACTAAGAATCCAGAGTAAATGTTTCTCCTGCAACCCATTCCCTTTGTGCTAGATGAACGAACGTCTCTCCACATGCTAAGTTCTGAGAGATAAGTGTGTGTGAAAGCCGTCCTTCACATAGCTTGTTGGGAACACAAAGTTTCTTTTCACTTGCAAACTACAATCCATTCATATATATGGGGAGGTACTAACTCCAACTCGGTTTTACAGTGAAAACTGCAAAAACTTCAAACCGGCACTAGGAAACATACTGAGAAACCAGAATAAAAGTTACACGTGCAACCCGTTTCCTTTGTGCTGGATGAACGAACGTCTCTCCACATGCTCAGTTGTGAGAGATAAGTGTGTGTGAAAGCCGTCCTTCAACTAGCTTGTTGGGAACATAAATTTCTTTTCACTTGCAAACTCCTCTCCATACATATATATGGGGCGGTACTAGCTCCAACTCGGTTTTACAGTAAAAACTGCAGGAACTTCAAACCGGCACTAGGAAACAGACTGAGAAACCAGAGTAAAGGTTTCTCCTGCAACCCGTTCCATTTGTGCTCGATGAACGAAATTCTCTCAACATGCTCAGTTGTGAGAGATAAATGTGTGTGAAAGCCGTCCTTCACCTAGCTTTTTGGGAACACAAAGATTGTTTTCAGTTGCAAACTCAAATCCATACATATATATGGAGAGGTACTAGCTCCAACTCGGTTTTACAGTGAAAACTGCAGGAACTTCAAACCGTCAACAGGAAACAGACTGAGAAACCAGAGTAAAAGATTCTCCTGCAAACCGTTCCATTTGTGGTAAATGAACGAACGTCTCTCCACATGCTCATGTATGAGAGATAAGTGTGTGTGAAAGCCGTATTTCACCTAGGTTGTTGGGAACACAAAGTTTCTTTTCACTTGCAAACTGCATTCCATACATATATATGGGGAGGTACTAGCTCCAACTCGGTTTTACAGTGAAAACTGCAGGAACTTCAAACCGGCACTAGGAAACAGACTGAGAAACCAGAGTTAAAGTTTCTCCTGCAACCCGTTCCCATTGTGCTAGATGAACGAACGTCTCTCCACATGCTCAGTTCTGAGAGATAATTGTTTGTGAAAGCCGTCCATCACCTAGCTTGTTGGGAACACAAAGTTTCTTTTCACTTGCAAACTCCACTCCATAAATATATATGGGGAGGAACTAGCTCCAACTCGGTTTTACAGTGAAAACTGCAGGAACTTCAAACCGGCACTAGGAAACAGACTGAGAAACCAGAGAAATGTTTCTCCTACAAACGGTTCCCTTTGTGCTAGATGAACGAACGTCTCTCCACATGCTCAGTTCTGAGAGATAAGTGTGTGTGAAGTCGTCCTTCACTTATCTTGTTGGGAACACAAAGTTTCTTTCACTTGCCAACTCCACTCCATACATTTAGATGGGGAGGTAATAGCTCCAACTCGGTTTTACAGTGAAAATTGTTGAAACTTCAAACCGGCAGTAGGAAACAGACTGAGAAACCAGTGTAAAAGTTTCTCCTGCAACCCGTTCCCTTTGTGCTAGATGAACGAACGTCTCTCCACATGCTCAGTTCTGAGAGATAAGTGTGTGTGAAAGCCGTACTTCAACTAGCTTGTTGGGAACACATAGTTTCTTTCCACTTGCAAACTCCACTCCATACATATATACGGGGAGGTACAAGCTCCAACTCGGATTTACAGAGAAAACTGCAGGAACTTCAAACCGGCACTAGGAAACAGACTGAGAAACCAGTGTAAAATTTTCACCTGCAACCCGTTCCCTTTGTGCTAGATGAACGAACGTCTATCCACATGCTCAGTTCTGAGAGATAAGTGTGTGTGAAGCCGTCCTTCACCTAGCTTGTTGGGAACACAAAGGTTCTTTTCACTTGCAAACCCCACTCCATATATATATATGGGGAGGAACTAGCTCCAACTACGTTTTACAGTGAAAACTGTAGGAACTTCCAACTGGCAGTAGGAAACAGACTGAGAAACCAGAGTAACAGTTTCTCCTGCAACCCGTTCCCTTTGGCTAGATGAACGAACGTCTCTCCACATGCTCATTTCTGAGAGATAAGTGTGTTTGAAAGCCGTACTTCAACTAGCTTGTTGGGAACACATAGTTTCTTTTCACTTGCAAACCCCACTCCGTACATATATATGGGGAGGTACTAGCTCCAACTCTGTTTTACAGTGAAAACTGCAGGAACTTCCAACCGGCACTAGGAAACAGTCTGAGAAACCAGAGTAAAAGTTACCCCTGCAAACAGTTCCCTTTGTGCTGGATGAACGAACGTCTCTCCTCATGCTCACTTCTGAGAGATAAGTGTGTGTGAAAGCCGTCCTTCACCAAGCTTGTTGGGAACACAAAGTTCCTTTTAACTTGCAAACTCCACTCCATACATATATATGGGAATGTACTAGCTCAAACTCTGTTTTAGAGTGAGAACTGCAGGAAATTCAAACCGGCAACAATAAACAGACTGAGAAATCAGAGTAAAAGTTTCTCCTACAACCCGTTCCCTTTGTGGTAGATGAAGGAACGTCTCTCCACATGCTCAGGTCTGAGATATAAGTGTGTGTGAAAGCCGTCCTTCACCTAGCTTGTTGGGAACACAAAGTTTCTTTTCACTTGCAAACTCCACTCCATACATATATATGGGGAGGTACTAGCTCCAACTCGGGTTACAGTGAAAACTACAGGAACGTCAAACAGGCACTAGGAAACAGACTGTGAAAACAGAGTAAAAGTTTCACCTGCAACCCGTTCCCTTTGTGCTAGATGAACGAACGTCTCCACACATGCTGAGTTCTGATCGATATGTGTGTGTGAAAGCCGAACTTCACCTTGCTTGTTGGGAACATATAGTTTCTTCTCACTTGCAAACTCCACTCCATACATATATATGGGGAGGTACTATCTCCAAAACTTTTTAAAGTGAAAACTGCAGGAACTTCAAACCGGCACTAGGAAACAGACTGAGAAACCAGAGTAAAAGTTTTTCCTGCAACCCGTTCCTTTTCTGCTAGATGAAAGGAAGTCTCTGCACATGCTCAGTTCTGAGAGATAAGTGTGTGTGAAAGCCGTCCTTTACCTAGCTTGTTGGGAACACAAAGTTTCTTTTCACTTGCAAACTCCAATCCATACATATATATGGGGATGTTCTAGCTCCAACTCGGTTTTACAGTGAAAACTGCAAGAACATCAAACCGCAAACAGGACACAGATTGAGAAACCAGAGTAAAAGTTTCCACTGCAACCCGTTCCCTTTGTGCTAGATGAACGAAAGTCTCTCCACATTCTCAGTTCTGAGAGATAAGTGTGTGTGAAAGCCGTCCTTCACCTAGCTTGTTGGGAACACAAAGATTCTTTTCACTTGCAAACTCCACTCCATACATATATATGGGGAGGTACTATCTCCAAATCGTTTTTACAGTGAAAACTGCAGGAACTTCAAACCGGCACTAGGAAACATACTGAGAAACCAGAGTAAAAGTTACTCCAGCAAACCGTTCCCTTTGTGCTGGATGAACGAACGTCTCTCCTCATGCTCACTTCTGAGAGATAAGTGTGTGTGAAAGCCGTCCTTCACCAAGCTTGTTGGGAACACAAAGTTCCTTTTCACTTGCAAACTCTACTCCATACATATATATGGGAATGTACTAGCTCAAACTCTGTTTTAGAGTGAGAACTGCAGGAAATTCAAACCGGCAACAATAAACAGACTGAGAAACCAGAGTAAAAGTTTCTCCTGCAACCCGTTCCCTTTGTGGTAGATGAAGGAACGTCTCTCCACATGCTCAGGTTTGAGATATATGTGTGTGTGAAAGCCGTCCTTCACCTAGCTTGTTGGGAACACAAAGTTTCTTTTCACTTGCAAACTCCACTCCATACATATATATGGGGAGGTACTAGCTCCAACTCGGGTTACAGTGAAAACTACAGGAACGTCAAACCGGCACTAGGAAACAGACTGTGAAAACAGAGTAAAAGTTTCACCTGCAACCCGTTCCCTTTGTGCTAGATGAACGAACGTCTCTCCACATGCTCAGTTCTGAAAGATAATTGTGTGTGAACGCCGTCCTTCACCTAGCTTGTTGGGAACGCATAGTTTCTTTTCACTTGCAAACTCCACTCCATAAATATATATGGGGAGGTTCTAGCTCCAACTCGATTTTACAGTGAAAACTGCAGGAACATCAAACCGTCAACAGGACAAACACTGAGAAACCAGAATAAAAGTTTCTCCTTCAACCCGTTCCCTTTGTGCTAGATGAACGAACGTCTCCACACATGCTGAGTTCTGATCGATAAGTGTGTGTGAAAGCCGAACTTCACCTTGCTTGTTGGGAACATATAGTTTCTTCTCACTTGCAAACCCCACTCCATACATATATATGGGGACGTACTAGCTCCAACTCTTTTTTACCGTGAAAACTGCAGGAACTTCAATCCGGCACTAGGAAACAGACTGAGAAACCAGAGAAATGTTTCTCCTTCAAACGGTTCCCTTTGTGCTAGATGAACGAACGTCTCTCCTCATGCTCAGTTCTGAGATATAAGTGCGTGTGAAAGCCTTCCTTCACCTATCTTGTTGGGAACACAAAGTTTCCATTCACTTTCCAACTCCACTCCATATATTTATATGGGGTGGTAATAGCTCCAACTCGGTTTTAGAGTGAAAATTGGTGGAACTTCAAACCGGCACTAGGAAACAGACTGAGAAACCAGAGTAAAAGTTTCTCCTGCAACCCGTTCCGTTTCTGCTAGATGAAAGGAAGTTTCTGCACATGCTCAGTTCTGAGAGATAAGTGTGTGTGGAAGCCGTCCTTTACCTAGCTTGTTGGGAACACAAAGTTTCTTTTCACTTGTAAACTCCAATCCATACATATATATGGGGATGTTCTAGCTCCAACTCGGTTTTACAGTGAAAACTGCAAGAAATTCAAACCGCAAACAGGACACAGATTGAGAAACCAGAGTAAAAGTTTCCCCTGCAACCCGTTCCCTTTGTGCTAGATGAACGAAAGTCTCTCCACATTCTCAGTTCTGAGAGATAAGTATGTGTGAAAGCCGTCCTTCACCTAGCTTGTTGGGAACACAAAGATTCTTTTCACTTGCAAACTCCACTCCATACATATATATGGGGAGGTACTATCTCCAAATCGTTTTTACAGTGAAAACTGCAGGAACTTCAAACCGGCACTAGGAAACATACTGAGAAACCAGAGTAAAAGTTTCTCCTGCCAACCGTTCCCTTTTTGCTAGATGAACGAACTTCTCTCCACATGCTCAGTTCTGAGAGATAAGTGTGTGTGAAAGCCGTCCTTCATCTAGCTTGTTGGGAACACAAAGTTTCTTTTCACTTGCTAACTCCACTCCATATATATATATTGGGAGGTACTAGCTCCAACTCGGTTTTACAGTGAAAACAGCAGGAACTTCAAACCGGCACTAGGAAACAGACTAAGAATCCAGAGTAAATGTTTCTCCTGCAACCCGTTCCCTTTGTGCAAGATGAACGAACGTCTCTCCACATGCTAAGTTCTGAGAGATAAGTGTGTGTGAAAGCCGTCCTTCACATAGCTTGTTGGGAACACAAAGTTTCTTTTCACTTGCAAACTCCAATCCATTCATATATATGGGGAGGTACTAACTCCAACTCGGTTTTACAGTGAAAACTGCAGGAAATTCAAACCGGCACTAGGAAACATACTGAGAAACCAGAATAAAAGTTACACGTGCAACCCGTTCCATTTGTGCTGGATGAACGAACGTCTCTCCACATGCTCAGTTCTGAGAGATAAGTGTGTGTGAAAGCCGTCCTTCAAATAGCTTGTTGGGAACACAAAGTTTCTTTTCACTTGCAAACTCCTCTCCATACATATATATGGGGCGGTACTAGCTCCAACTCGGTTTTACAGTAAAAACTGCAGGAACTTCAAACCGGCACTAGGAAACAGACTGAGAAACCAGAGTAAAAGTCTCTCCTGCAACCCGTTCCCTTTGTGCTCGATGAACGAACGTCTCTCCACGTGCTCAGTTCTGAGAGATAAATGTGTGTGAAAGCCGTCCTTCACCTAGCTTTTTGGGAACACAAAGATTGTTTTCAGTTGCAAACTCCACTCCATACATATATATGGAGAGGTACTAGCTCCAACTCGGTTTTACAGTGAAAACAGCAGGAACTTCAAACCGTCAACAGGAAACAGACTGAGAAACCAGAGTAAAAGATTCTCCTGCAAATCGTTCCATTTGTGGTAAATGAACAAACGTCTCTCCACATGCTCATTTCTGAGAGATAAGTGTGTGTGAGAGCCGTACTTCAACTAGCTTGTTGGGAACACATAGTTTCTTTACACTTGCAAACTCCACTCCATACATATATATGGGGAGGTACAAGCTCCAACTCGGATTTACAGAGAAAACTGCAGGAACTTCAAACCGGCACTAGGAAACAGACTGAGAAACCAGTGTAAAATTTTCACCTGCAACCCGTTCCCTTTGTGCTAGATGAACGAACGACTCTCCACATGCTCAGTTCTGAGAGATAAGTGTGTGTGAAAGCCATCCTTCACCTAGATTTTTGGGAACACAAAGTTTCTTTTCAGTTGCTAAGTCCACTCCATACATATATATGGGGTGGTACTAGCTCAAACTCGGTTTTACAGTGAAAACTGCAGGAACTTCATACCTGCACTAGGAAACAGACTGAGAAACCAGAGTACAAGTTTCTCCTGCACCCCGTTCCCTTTGTGCTAGATGAACGAACGTCTATCCACATGCTCAGTTCTGAGAGATAAGTGTGTGTGAAGCCGTCCTTCACCTAGCTTGTTGGGAACACAAAGGTTCTTTTCACTTGCAAACCCCACTCCATATATATATATGGGGAGGAACTAGCTCCAACTAGGTTTTACAGTGAAAAATGTAGGAACTTCCAACTGGCAGTAGGAAACAGACTGAGAAACCAGAGTAAGAGTTTCTCCTGCAACCCGTTCCCTTTGTGCTAGATGAACGAACGTCTCTCCACATGCTCATTTCTGAGAGATAAGTGTGTGTGAAAGCCGTACTTCAACTAGCTTGTTGGGAACACATAGTTTCTTTTCACTTGCAAACCCCACTCCGTACATATATATGGGTAGGTACTAGCTCCAACTCTGTTTTACAGTGAAATCTGCAGGAACTTCCAACCGGCACTAGGAAACAGTCTGAGAAACCAGAGTAAAAGTTACTCCTGCAAACAGTTCCCTTTGTGCTGGATGAACGAACGTCTCTCCTCATGCTCACTTCTGAGAGATAAGTGTGTGTGAAATCCGTCTTTCACCAAGCTTGTTGGGAACACAAAGTTCCTTTTAACTTGCAAACCCCACTCCATACATATATATGGGAATGTACTAGCTCAAACTCTGTTTTAGAGTGAGAACTGCAGGAAATTCAAACCGGCAACAATAAACAGACTGAGAAACCAGAGTAAAAGTTTCTCCTGCAACCCATTCCCTTTGTGGTAGATGAAGGAACGTCTCTCCACATGCTCAGGTCTGAGATATAAGTGTGTGTGAAAGCCGTCCTTCACCTAGCTTGTTGGGAACACAAAGTTTCTTTTCACTTGCAAACTCCACTCCATACATATATATGGGGAGGTACTAGCTCCAACTCGGGTTACAGTGAAAACTACAGGAAAGTCAAATCGGCACTAGGAAACAGACTGTGAAAACAGAGTAAAAGTTTCACCTGCAACCCGTTCCCTTTGTGCTAGATGAACGAACGTCTCTCCACATGCTCAGTTCTGAGAGATAATTGTGTGTGAACGCCATCCTTCACCTAGCTTGTTGGGAACACATAGTTTCTTTTCACTTGCAAACTCCACTCCATAAATATATATGGGGAGGTTCTAGCTCCAACTCGATTTTACAGTGAAAACTGCAGGAATATCAAACCGTCAACAGGACAAACACTGAGAAACCAGAGTAAAAGTTTCACCTGCAACCCGTTCCCTTTGTGCTAGATGAACGAACGTCTCCACACATGCTGAGTTCTGATCGATAAGTGTGTGTGAAAGCCGAACTTCACCTTGCTTGTTGGGAACATATAGTATCTTTTCTCTTGCAAACTCCACTCCATACATATATATGGGGACGTACTAGCTCCAACTCTTTTTTACCGTGAAAACTGCAGGAACTTCAATCCGGCACTAGGAAACAGACTGTGAAACCAGAGAAATGTTTCTCCTTCAAACGGTTCCCTTTGTGCTAGATGAACGAACGTCTCTCCTCATGCTCAGTTCTGAGAAATAAGTGCGTGTGAAAGCCTTCCTTCACCTATCTTGTTGGGAACACAAAGTTTCCATTCACTTTCCAACTCCACTCCATATATTTATATGGGGTGGTAATAGCTCCAACTCGGTTTTACAGTGAAAATTGCTGGAACTTCAAACCGGCCCTAGGAAACAGACTGAGAAACCAGAGTAAAAGTTTCTCCTGCAACCCGTTCCGTATCTGCTAGATGAAAGGAAGTCTCTGCACATGCTCAGTTCTGAGAGATAAGTGTGTGTGAAAGCCGTCCTTTACCTAGCTTGTTGGGAACACAAAGTTTCTTTTCACTTGCAAACTCCAATCCATACATATATATGGGGGTGTTCTAGCTCCAACTCGGTTTTACAGTGAAAACTGCAAGAACTTCAAACCCCAAACAGGACACAGATTGAGAAACCAGAACAAAAGTTTCCCCTGCAACCCGTTCCCTTTGTGCTAGATGAACGAAAGTCTCTCCACATTCTCAGTTCTGAGAGATAAGTGTGTGTGAAAGCCGTCCTTCACCTAGCTTGTTGGGAACACAAAGATTCTTTTCACTTGCAAACTCCACTCCATACATATATATGGGGAGGTACTATCTCCAAATCGTTTTTACAGTGAAAACTGCAGGAACTTCAAACCGGCACTAGGAAACATACTGAGAAACCAGAGTAAAAGTTACTCCTGCAAACCGTTCCCTTTGTGCTGGATGAACGAACGTCTCTCCTCATGCTCACTTCTGAGAGATAAGTGTGTGTGAAAGCCGTCCTTCACCAAGCTTGTTGGGAACACAAAGTTCCTTTTCACTTGCAAACTCCACTCCATACATATATATGGGAATGTACTAGCTCAAACTCTCTTTTAGAGTGAGAACTGCAGGAAATTCAAACCGGCAACAATAAACAGACTGAGAAACCACAGTAAAAGTTTCTCCTGCAACCCGTTCCCTTTGTGGTAGATGAAGGAACGTCTCTCCACATGCTCAGGTCTGAGATATAAGTGTGTGTGAAAGCCGTCCTTCACCTAGCTTGTTGGGAACACAAAGTTTCTTTTCACTTGCAAACTCCACTCCATACATATATATGGGGAGGTACTAGCTCCAACTCGGGTTACAGTGAAAACTACAGGAACGTCAAACCGGCACTAGGAAACAGACTGTGAAAACAGAGTAAAAGTTTCTCCTGCCACCCGTTCCGTTTCTGCTAGATGAAAGGAAGTCTCTGCACATGCTCAGTTCTGAGAGGTAAGTGTGTGTGAAAGCCGTCCTTTACCTAGCTTGTTGGGAACACTAAGTTTCTTTTCACTTGAAAACTCCACTCCATACATATATATGGGGAGGTACTAGCTCCAACTCGGGTTACAGTGAAAACTACAGGAACGTCAAACCGGCACTAGGAAACAGACTGTGAAAACACAGTAAAAGTTTCACCTGCAACCCGTTCCCTTTGTTCTAGATGAACGAACGTCTCTCCACATGCTCAGTTCTGAGAGATAATTGTGTGTGAACGCCGTCCTTCACCTAGCTTGTTGGGAACACATAGTTTCTTTTCACTTGCAAACTCCACTCCATAAATATATATGGGGAGGTTCTAGCTCCAACTCGATTTTACAGTGAAAACTGCAGGAACATCAAACCTTCAACAGGACAAAGACTGAGAAACCAGAGTAAAAGTTTCTCCTGCAACCCGTTCCCTATCTGCTAGATGAACGAACGTCTCCACACATGCTGAGTTCTGATCGATAAGTGTGTGTGAAAGCCGAACTTCACCTTGCATGTTGGGAACATATAGTTTCTTTTCACTTGCAAACTCCACTCCATACATATATATGGGGACGTACTAGCTCCAACTCTTTTTTACCGTGAAAACTGCAGGAACTTCAATCCGGCACTAGGAAACAGACTGAGAAACCAGAGAAATGTTTCTCCTTCAAACTGTTCCCTTTGGCTAGATGAACGAACGTCTCTCCTCATGCTCAGTTCTGAGAAATAAGTGCGTGTGAAAGCCTTCCTTCACCTATATTGTTGGGAACACAAAGTTTCCATTCACTTTCCAACTCCACTCCATATATTTATATGGGGTGGTAATAGCTCCAACTCGGTTTTAGAGTGAAAATTGCTGGAACTTCAAACCGGCCCTAGGAAACAGACTGAGAAACCAGAGTAAAAGTTTCTCCTGCAACCCGTTCCGTTTCAGCTAGATGAAAGGAAGTCTCTGCACATGCTCAGTTCTGAGAGATAAGTGTGTGTGAAAACCGTCCTTTACCTAGCTTGTTGGGAACACAAAGTTTCTTTTCACTTGCAAACTCCAATCCATACATATATATGGGGATGTTCTAGCTCCAACTCGGTTTTACAGTGAAAACTGCAAGAACTTCAAACCGCAAACAGGACACAGATTGAGAAACCAGAGTAAAAGTTTCCCCTGCAAACCGTTCCCTTTGTGCTAGATGAACGAAAGTCTCTCCACATTCTCAGTTCTGAGAGATAAGTGTGTGTGAAAGCCGTCCTTCACCTAGCTTGTTGGGAACACAAAGTTTCTTTTCACTTGCAAACTCCACTCCATACATATATATGGGGAGGTACTATCTCCAAATCATTTTTACAGTGAAAACTGCAGGAACTTCAAACCGGCACTAGGAAACATACTGAGAAACCAGAGTAAAAGTTTCTCCTGCAAACCGTTCCATTTTTGCTAGATGAACGAACTTCTCTCCACATGCTCAGTTCTGAGAGATAAGTCTGTGTGAAAGCCGTCCTTCATCTAGCTTGTTGGGAACACAAAGTTTCTTTCACTTGCTAACTCCACTCCATATATATATATGGGGAGGTACTAGCTCCAACTCGGTTTTACAGTGAAAACAGCAGGAACTTCAAACCGGCACTAGGAAACAGACTAAGAATCCAGAGTAAATGTTTCTCCTGCAACCCGTTCCCTTTGTGCTAGATGAACGAACGTCTCTCCACATGCTAAGTTCTGAGAGATAAGTGTGTGTGAAAGCCGTCCTTCACATAGCTTGTTGGGAACACAAAGTTTCTTTTCACTTGCAAACTCCAATCCATTCATATATATGGGGAGGTAATAATTCCAACTCGGTTTTACAGTGAAAACTGCAGGAAATTCAAACCGGCACTAGGAAACATACTGAGAAACCAGAAGAAAAGTTACACGTGCAACCCGTTCCCTTTGTGCTGGATGAACGAACGTCTCTCCACATGCTCAGTTCTGAGAGATAAGTGTGTGTGAAAGCCGTCCTTCAACTAGCTTGTTGGGAACACAAAGATTCTTTTCAGTTGCAAACTCCACTCCATACATATATATGGAGAGGTACTAGCTTCAACTCGGTTTTACAGTGAAAACTGCAGGAACTTCAAACCGTCAACCGGAAACAGACTTAGAAACCAGAGTAAAAGATTCTCCTGCAAACCGTTCCATTTGTGGTAAATGAACGAACGTCTCTCCACATGCTCATGTATGAGAGATAGTGTGTGTAAAAGCCGTCTTTCACCTAGGTTGTTGGGAACACAAAGTTTCTTTTCACTTGCAAACTGCACTCCATACATATATATGGGGAGGTACAAGCTCCAACTCGGTTTTACAGTGAAAACTGCAGGAACTTCAAACCGGCACTAGGAAACAGACTGAGAAACCAGAGTTAAAGTTTCTCCTACAACCCGTTCCCATTGTGCTAGATGAACGAACGTCTCTCCACATGCTCAGTTCTGAGAGATAATTGTTTGTGAAAGCCGTCCATCACCTAGCTTGTTGGGAACACAAAGTGTCTTTTCACTTGCAAACTCCACTCCATAAATATATATGGGGAGGTACTAGCTCCAACTCGGTTTTACAGTGAAAACTGCAGGAAGTTCAAACCGGCACTAGGAAACAGACTGAGAAACCAGAGAAATGTTTCTCCTGCAAAAGGTTCCCTTTGTGCTAGATGAACGAACGTCTCTCCACATGCTCAGTTCTGAGAGATAAGTGTGTGTGAAAGTCGTCCTTCACTTATCTTGTTGGGAACACAAAGTTTCTTTCAATTGCCAACTCCACTCCATACATTTATATGGGGAGGTTATAGCTCCAACTCGGTTTTACAGTGAAAATTGTTGGAACTTCAAACCGGCAGTAGGAAACAGACTGAGAAACCAGTGTAAAATTTTCTCCTGCAACCCGTTCCGTTTCTGCTAGATGAAAGAAAGTCTCTGCACATGCTCAGTTCTGAGAGATAATTGTGTGTGAAAGCCGTCCTTCACCTAGCTTGTTGGGAACACAAAGTTTCTTTTCTCTTGTAAACTCCACTCCATATATATATACGGGGAGGTATTAGCTCCAACTCGTTTTTACAGTGAAATATGCAGGAACTTCAAACCGGCACTAGGAAACATACTGAGAAACCAGAGTAAAAGTTTCTCCTGCAAACCGTTCCCTTTGTGCTAGATGAACGAACGTCTCCCCACATGCTGAGTTCTGAGAGATAAGTGTGTTTGAAACCCGAATTTCACCTTGCTTGTTGGGAACATATAGTTACTTTTCACTTGCAAACTCCATTCCAGACATATATATGGGGACGTACTAGTTCCAACTGGTTTTTACCGTGAAAAATGCAGGGACTTCAATACGGCCCTAGGAAACAGACTGAGAAACCAGAGAAATGTTTCTCCTTCAACCGGTTCCCTTTGTGCTAGATGAACGAACGTCTCTCCACATGCTCAGTTCTGAGAGATAAGTGCGTGTGAAAGCCTTCCTTCAACTATCTTGTTGGGAACACAAAGTTTCCATTCACTTGCCAACTCCACTCCATATAATTATATGGGGTGGTAATAGCTCCAACTCGGTTTTACAGTGAAAATTGCTGGAACTTCAAACCGGCACTAGGAAACAGACTGAGAAACCAGAGTAAAAGTTTCTCCTGCAATCCGTTCCGTTTCTGCTAGATGAAAGAAAGTCTCTGCACATGTTCAGTTCTGAGAGATAAGTGTGTGTGAAAGCCGTCCTTCAACTAGCTTGTTGGGAACACAAAGATTCTTTTCACTTGCAAACTCCAATCCATACATATAATGGGGATGTTCTAGTTCCAACTCGGTTTTACAGTGAAAACTGCAAGAACTTCAAACCGCAAACAGGACACAGATTGAGAAACCAGAGTAAAAGTTTCTCCTGCAACCCGTTCCCTTTGTGCTAGATGAACGAAAGTCTCTCCACATTCTCAGTTCTGAGAGATAAGTGTGTGTGAAAGCCATCCTTCACCTAGCTTGTTGGGACCACAAAGATTCTTTTCACTTGCAAACTCCACTCCATACATATATATGGGGAGGTACTATCTCCAAATCGGTTTTACAGTGAAAACTACAGGAACTTCAAAACGGCACTTGGAAACATACTGAGAAACCAGAATAAAAGTTTCTCCTGCAAACCGTTCCCTTTGTGCTAGATGAACGAACTTCTCTCCACATGCTCTGTTCTGAGAGATAAGTGTGTGTGAAAGCCGTCCTTCACCTAGCTTGTTGGGAACACAAAGTTTCTTTTCACTTGCTAACTCCACTCCATGTATATATATGGGGAGGTACTAGCTCCAACTCGGTTTTACAGTGAAAACTGCAGGAACTTCAAACCGGCACTAGGAAACAGACTAAGAATGCAGAGTAAAAGTTTCTCATGCAAACCGTTCCCTTTGTGCTTGATGAACGAACGTCTCTCCACATGCTCAGATCTGAGAGATAAGTGTGTGTGAAAGCCGTCCTTCACATAGCTTGTTGGGAACACAAAGTTTCTTTTCACTTGCAAACCACACTCCTTTCATATATATGGGGAGGTACTAACTCCAACTCGGTTTTACAGTGAAAACTGCAGGAACTTCAAACCGGCACTAGGAAACATACTGAGAAACCAGAATAAAAGTTACACGTGCAACCCGTTCCCTTTGTGCTGGATGAACGAAAGTCTCTCCACATGCTCAGTTCTGAAAGATAATTGTGTGTGAAAGCCGTCCTTCACATATCTTGTTGGGAACACAAAGTTTCTTTTCACTTACAATCTCCTGTCCATACATATATATGGGGCGGTACTAGCTCCAACACGGTTTTACAGTAAAAACTGCAGGAACTTCAAACCGGCACTAGGAAACAGACTGAGAAAAAAGAGTAAAAGTTTCTCCTGCAACCCGTTCCCTTTGTGCTAGATGAACGAACGTCTCTCCACATGCTCAGTTCTGAGAGATAAATGTGTGTGAAAGCCGTACTTCATCTAGCTTTTTGGGAACACAAAGATTGTTTTCAGTTGCAAACTCCACTCCATACATATATATGGGGAGGTACAATCTCCAACTCGGTTTTACAGTGAAAACTACAGGAACTTCAAAACGGCAGTAGGAAACATACTGAGAAACCAGAGTAAAAGTTTCTCCTGCAAACCGTTCCCTTTGTGCTAGATGAACGAACGTCTCTCCTCATGCTCAGTTCTGAGGGATAAGTGTGTGTGAAAGTCGCCCTTCACTTATCTTGTTGGGAACACAAAGTTTCCTTTCACTTGCCAACTCCACTCCATACATTTATATGGGGAGGTAATAGCTCCAACTCGGTTTTACAGTGAAAATTGTTGGAACTTCAAACCGGCAGTAGGAAACAGACTGAGAAACCAGTGTAATAGTTTCTCCTGCAACCCGTTCCGTTTCTGCTAGATGAAAGAAAGTCTCTGCACATGCTCAGTTCTGAGAGATAATTGTGTGTGAAAGCCGTCCTTCACCTAGCTTGTAGGGAACACAAAGTTTCTTTTCACATGCAAACTCCAATCCATACATATACATGGGGAGGTTCTAGCTCCAACTCGGTTTTACAGTGAAAACTGCAAGAACTTCAAACCGGCAACAGGACACAGATTGAGAAAACAGAGAAAAGTTTCCCCTGCAAACGGTTCCCTTTGTGCTAGATGAACGAACGTCTCTCCACATGCTCAGTTCTGAGAGATATGTGTGTGTGAAAGCCGCCCTTCATCTAGCTTGTTGGGAACACAAAGTTTCTTTTCATTGCCAACTCCACTCCATATATATATATGGGGAGGTACTAGCTCCAACTCGTTTTTACAGTGAAAACTGCAGGAACTTCAAAAAGGCACTAGGAAACAGACTAAGAAACCAGAGTAAAAGTTTCTCCTGCAACACGTTCCCTTTGTGCTAGATGAACGAACGTCTCTCCACATGCTCAGTTCTGAGAGATAAGTGTGTGTGAAAGCCGTCCTTCACATAGCTTGTTGGGAACACAAAGTTTCTTTTCACTTGCAAACTACATTCCATTCATATATATGGGGAAGTACTAGCTCCAAATCTGTTTTACAGTGAAAACTGCATGAACTTCAAACCGGCACTTGGAAACATACTGAGAAAAAAGAGTAAAAGTTTCTCCTGCAACCGGTTCCCTTTGTGCTAGATGAACGAACGTCTCCCTACATGCTGAGTTCTGAGAGATAAGTGTGTGTGAAACCCTTCCTTCACCTAGCTTGTTGGGAACACATAGTTTCTTTTCACTTGCAAACTCCACTCTATACTTATATATGGGGAGGTACTAGCTCCAAATCGGTTTTACCGTGAAAACTGCAGGAACATCAAACCCGAACTAGGAAACAGACTGAGAAACCAGAGAATTGTTTCTCCTGCAAACGGATCCCTTTGTGCTAGATGAACGAACGTCTCTCCACATGCTCTGTTCTGAGAGATAATTGTGTGTGAAAGCCGTACTTCACCTAGCTTGTTGGGAACACAAAGATTCTTTTCACTTGAAACTCCACTCCATACATATATATGGGGAGGTAATAGCTCCAACTCGGTTTTACAGTGAAAACTGCAGGAACTTCAAACCGGCAGTAGGAAACAGAGTGAGAATCCAGAGTTAAAATTTCTCCTGCAAACCGTTCCCATTGTGCTAGATGCACGAACGTCTCTCCACATGATCAGTTCTGAGAGATATGTGTGTGTGAAATCCGTCCTTCACCTAGCTTGTTGGATACACAAAGTTTCTTTTCTCTTGCAAACTCCACTCCATACATATATATGGGGAAGTACTAGCTCCAACTCGGTTTTACTGTGAAAAGTGCAGGAACTTCAAACCGGCAGTAGGAAACAGACTGAGAAACCAGAGAAAAAGTTTCCCCTGCAAACCGTTCCCTTTGTGCTAGATGAACGAAAGTCTCTCCACATTCTCAGTTCTGAGAGATAAGTGTGTGTGAAAGCCGTCCTTCACCTAGCTTGTAGGGAACACAAAGTTTCTTTTCACATGCAAACTCCAATCCATACATATACATGGGGAGGTTCTAGCTCCAACTCGGTTTTACAGTGAAAACTGCAAGAACTTCAAACCGGCAACAGGACACAGATTGAGAAAACAGAGAAAAGTTTCCCCTGCAAACGGTTCCCTTTGTGCTAGATGAACGAACGTCTCTCCACATGCTCAGTTCTGAGAGATATGTGTGTGTGAAAGCCGCCCTTCATCTAGCTTGTTGGGAACACAAAGTTTCTTTTCATTGCCAACTCCACTCCATATATATATATGGGGTGGTACTAGCTCCAACTCGTTTTTACAGTGAAAACTGCAGGAACTTCAAAAAGGCACTAGGAAACAGACTAAGAAACCAGAGTAAAAGTTTCTCCTGCAACACGTTCCCTTTGTGCTAGATGAACGAACGTCTCTCCACATGCTCAGTTCTGAGAGATAAGTGTGTGTGAAAGCCGTCCTTCACATAGCTTGTTGGGAACACAAAGTTTCTTTTCACTTGCAAACTACATTCCATTCATATATATGGGGAAGTACTAGCTCCAAATCTGTTTTACAGTGAAAACTGCATGAACTTCAAACCGGCACTTGGAAACATACTGAGAAAAAAGAGTAAAAGTTTCTCCTGCAACCGGTTCCCTTTGTGCTAGATGAACGAACGTCTCCCTACATGCTGAGTTCTGAGAGATAAGTGTGTGTGAAACCCTTCCTTCACCTAGCTTGTTGGGAACACATAGTTTCTTTTCACTTGCAAACTCCACTCTATACTTATATATGGGGAGGTACTAGCTCCAAATCGGTTTTACCGTGAAAACTGCAGGAACATCAAACCCGAACTAGGAAACAGACTGAGAAACCAGAGAATTGTTTCTCCTGCAAACGGATCCCTTTGTGCTAGATGAACGAACGTCTCTCCACATGCTCTGTTCTGAGAGATAATTGTGTGTGAAAGCCGTACTTCACCTAGCTTGTTGGGAACACAAAGATTCTTTTCACTTGAAACTCCACTCCATACATATATATGGGGAGGTAATAGCTCCAACTCGGTTTTACAGTGAAAACTGCAGGAACTTCAAACCGGCAGTAGGAAACAGAGTGAGAATCCAGAGTTAAAATTTCTTCTGCAAACCGTTCCCATTGTGCTAGATGCACGAACGTCTCTCCACATGATCAGTTCTGAGAGATATGTGTGTGTGAAATCCGTCCTTCACCTAGCTTGTTGGATACACAAAGTTTCTTTTCTCTTGCAAACTCCACTCCATACATATATATGGGGAAGTACTAGCTCCAACTCGGTTTTACTGTGAAAAGTGCAGGAACTTCAAACCGGCAGTAGGAAACAGACTGAGAAACCAGAGAAAAAGTTTCCCCTGCAAACCGTTCCCTTTGTGCTAGATGAACGAAAGTCTCTCCACATTCTCAGTTCTGAGAGATAAGTGTGTGTGAAAGCCGTCCTTCACCTAGCTTGTTGGGAACACAAAGTTTCTTTTCACTTGCAAACTCCACTCCATACATATATATGGGGAGGTACTATCTCCAAATCTTTTTTACAGTGAAAACTGCAGGAACTTCAAACCGGCACTAGGAAGCATACTGAGAAACCAGAGTAAAAGTTTCTCCTGCAAACCGTTCCCTTTTTGCTAGATGAACGAACTTCTCTCCACATGCTCAGTTCTGAGAGATAAGTCTGTGTGAAAGCCGTCCTTCATCTAGCTTGTTGGGAACACAAAGTTTCTTTCACTTGCTAACTCCACTCCATATATATATATGGGGAGGTACTAGCTCCAACTCGGTTTTACAGTGAAAACAGCAGGAACTTCAAACCGGCACTAGGAAACAGACTAAGAATCCAGAGTAAATGTTTCTCCTGCAACCCGTTCCCTTTGTGCTAGATGAACGAACGTCTCTCCACATGCTAAGTTCTGAGAGATAAATGTGTGTGAAAGCCGTCCTTCACATAGCTTGTTGGGAACACAAAGTTTCTTTTCACTTGCAAACTCCAATCCATTCATATATTTGGGGAGGTAATAATTCCAACTCGGTTTTACAGTGAAAACTGCAGGAAATTCAAACCGGCACTAGGAAACATACTGAGAAACCAGAAGAAAAGTTACACGTGCAACCCGTTCCCTTTGTGCTGGATGAACGAACGTCTCTCCACATGCTCAGTTCTGAGAGATAAGTGTGTGTGAAAGCCGTCCTTCAACTAGCTTGTTGGGAACACAAAGATTGTTTTCAGTTGCAAACTCCACTCCATACATATATATGGAGAGGTACTAGCTCCAACTCGGTTTTACAGTGAAAACTGCAGGAACTTCAAACCGTCAACCGGAAACAGACTTAGAAACCAGAGTAAAAGATTCTCCTGCAAACCGTTCCATTTGTGGTAAATGAACGAACGTCTCTCCACATGCTCATGTATGAGAGATAAGTGTGTGTAAAAGCCGTCTTTCACCTAGGTTGTTGGGAACACAAAGTTTCTTTTCACTTGCAAACTGCACTCCATACATATATATGGGGAGGTACTAGCTCCAACTCGGTTTTACAGTGAAAACTGCAGGAACTTCAAACCGGCACTAGGAAACAGACTGAGAAAACAGAGTTAAAGTTTCTCCTACAACCCGTTCCCATTGTGCTAGATGAACGAACGTCTCTCCACATGCTCAGTTCTGAGAGATAATTGTTTGTGAAAGCCGTCCATCACCTAGCTTGTTGGGAACACAAAGTGTCTTTTCACTTGCAAACTCCACTCCATAAATATATATGGGGAGGTACTAGCTCCAACTCGGTTTTACAGTGAAAACTGCAGGAAGTTCAAACCGGCACTAGGAAACAGACTGAGAAACCAGAGAAATGTTTCTCCTGCAAAAGGTTCCCTTTGTGCTAGATGAACGAACGTCTCTCCACATGCTCAGTTCTGAGAGATAAGTGTGTGTGAAAGTCGTCCTTCACTTATCTTGTTGGGAACACAAAGTTTCTTCAATTGCCAACTCCACTCCATACATTTATATGGGGAGGTTATAGCTCCAACTCGGTTTTACAGTGAAAATTGTTGGAACTTCAAACCGGCAGTAGGAAACAGACTGAGAAACCAGTGTAAAAGTTTCTCCTGCAACCCGTTCCTTTTCTGCTAGATGAAAGAAAGTCTCTGCACATGCTCAGTTCTGAGAGATAATTGTGTGTGAAAGCCGTCCTTCACCTAGCTTGTAGGGAACACAAAGTTTCTTTTCACATGCAAACTCCAATCCATACATATACATGGGGAGGTTCTAGCTCCAACTCGGTTTTACAGTGAAAACTGCAAGAACTTCAAACCGGCAACAGGACACAGATTGAGAAAACAGAGAAAAGTTTCCCCTGCAAACGGTTCCCTTTGTGCTAGATGAACGAACGTCTCTCCACATGCTCAGTTCTGAGAGATATGTGTGTGTGAAAGCCGCCCTTCATCTAGCTTGTTGGGAACACAAAGTTTCTTTTCATTGCCAACTCCACTCCATATATATATATGGGGAGGTACTAGCTCCAACTCGTTTTTACAGTGAAAACTGCAGGAACTTCAAAAAGGCACTAGGAAACAGACTAAGAAACCAGAGTAAAAGTTTCTCCTGCAACAAGTTCCCTTTGTGCTAGATGAACGAACGTCTCTCCACATGCTCAGTTCTGAGAGATAAGTGTGTGTGAAAGCCGTCCTTCACATAGCTTGTTGGGAACACAAAGTTTCTTTTCACTTGCAAACTACATTCCATTCATATATATGGGGAAGTACTAGCTCCAAATCTGTTTTACAGTGAAAACTGCATGAACTTCAAACCGGCACTTGGAAACATACTGAGAAACCAGAGTAAAAGTTTCTCCTGCAACCGGTTCCCTTTGTGCTAGATGAACGAACGTCTCCCTACATGCTGAGTTCTGAGAGATAAGTGTGTGTGAAACCCTTCCTTCACCTAGCTTGTTGGGAACACATAGTTTCTTTTCACTTGCAAACTCCACTCTATACTTATATATGGGGAGGTACTAGCTCCAAATCGGTTTTACCGTGAAAACTGCAGGAACATCAAACCCGAACTAGGAAACAGACTGAGAAACCAGAGAATTGTTTCTCCTGCAAACGGATCCCTTTGTGCTAGATGAACGAACGTCTCTCCACATGCTCAGTTCTGAGAGATAATTGTGTGTGAAAGCCATACTTCACCTAGCTTGTTGGGAACACAAAGATTCTTTTCACTTGAAACTCCACTCCATACATATATATGGGGAGGTAATAGCTCCAACTCGGTTTTACAGTGAAAACTGCAGGAACTTCAAACCGGCAGTAGGAAACAGAGTGAGAATCCAGAGTTAAAATTTCTCCTGCAAACCGTTCCCATTGTGCTAGATGCACGAACGTCTCTCCACATGATCAGTTCTGAGAGATATGTGTGTGTGAAATCCGTCCTTCACCTAGCTTGTTGGATACACAAAGTTTCTTTTCTCTTGCAAACTCCACTCCATACATATATATGGGGAAGTACTAGCTCCAACTCGGTTTTACTGTGAAAAGTGCAGGAACTTCAAACCGGCAGTAGGAAACAGACTGAGAAACCAGAGAAAAAGTTTCCCCTGCAAACCGTTCCCTTTGTGCTAGATGAACGAAAGTCTCTCCACATTCTCAGTTCTGAGAGATAAGTGTGTGTGAAAGCCGTCCTTCACCTAGCTTGTTGGGAACACAAAGTTTCTTTTCACTTGCAAACTCCACTCCATACATATATATGGGGAGGTACTATCTCCAAATCTTTTTTACAGTGAAAACTGCAGGAACTTCAAACCGGCACTAGGAAACATACTGAGAAACCAGAGTAAAAGTTTCTCCTGCAAACCGTTCCCTTTTTGCTAGATGAACGAACTTCTCTCCACATGCTCAGTTCTGAGAGATAAGTCTGTGTGAAACCGTCCTTCATCTAGCTTGTTGGGAACACAAAGTTTCTTTCACTTGCTAACTCCACTCCATATATATATATGGGGAGGTCCTAGCTCCAACTCGGTTTTACAGTGAAAACAGCAGGAACTTCAAACCGGCACTAGGAAACAGACTAAGAATCCAGAGTAAATGTTTCTCCTGCAACCCGTTCCCTTTGTGCTAGATGAACGAACGTCTCTCCACATGCTAAGTTCTGAGAGATAAATGTGTGTGAAAGCCGTCCTTCACATAGCTTGTTGGGAACACAAAGTTTCTTTTCACTTGCAAACTCCAATCCATTCATATATTTGGGGAGGTAATAATTCCAACTCGGTTTTACAGTGAAAACTGCAGGAAATTCAAACCGGCACTAGGAAACATACTGAGAAACCAGAAGAAAAGTTACACGTGCAACCCGTTCCCTTTGTGCTGGATGAACGAACGTCTCTCCACATGCTCAGTTCTGAGAGATAAGTGTGTGTGAAAGCCGTCCTTCAACTAGCTTGTTGGGAACACAAAGATTGTTTTCAGTTGCAAACTCCACTCCATACATATATATGGAGAGGTACCAGCTCCAACTCGGTTTTACAGTGAAAACTGCAGGAACTTCAAACCGTCAACCGGAAACAGACTTAGAAACCAGAGTAAAAGATTCTCCTGCAAACCGTTCCATTTGTGGTAAATGAACGAACGTCTCTCCACATGCTCATGTATGAGAGATAAGTGTGTGTAAAAGCCGTCTTTCACCTAGGTTGTTGGGAACACAAAGTTTCTTTTCACTTGAAAACTGCACTCCATACATATATATGGGGAGGTACTAGCTCCAACTCGGTTTTACAGTGAAAACTGCAGGAACTTCAAACCGGCACTAGGAAACAGACTGAGAAACCAGAGTTAAAGTTTCTCCTACAACCCGTTTCCATTGTGCTAGATGAACGAACGTCTCTCCACATGCTCAGTTCTGAGAGATAATTGTTTGTGAAAGCCGTCCATCACCTAGCTTGTTGGGAACACAAAGTGTCTTTTCACTTGCAAACTCCACTCCATAAATATATATGGGGAGGTACTAGCTCCAACTCGGTTTTACAGTGAAAACTGCAGGAAGTTCAAACCGGCACTAGGAAACAGACTGAGAAACCAGAGAAATGTTTCTCCTGCAAAAGGTTCCCTTTGTGCTAGATGAACGAACGTCTCTCCACATGCTCAGTTCTGAGAGATAAGTGTGTGTGAAAGTCGTCCTTCACTTATCTTGTTGGGAACACAAAGTTTCTTTCAATTGCCAACTCCACTCCATACATTTATATGGGGAGGTTATAGCTCCAACTCGGTTTTACAGTGAAAATTGTTGGAACTTCAAACCGGCAGTAGGAAACAGACTGAGAAACCAGTGTAAAAGTTTCTCCTGCAACCCGTTCCTTTTCTGCTAGATGAAAGAAAGTCTCTGCACATGCTCAGTTCTGAGAGATAATTGTGTGTGAAAGCCGTCCTTCACCTAGCTTGTTGGGAACACAAAGTTTCTTTTCTCTTGTAAACTCCACTCCATATATATATACGGGGAGGTATTAGCTCCAACTCGTTTTTACAGTGAAATATGCAGGAACTTCAAACCGGCACTAGGAAACATACTGAGAAACCAGAGTAAAAGTTTCTCCTGCAAACCGTTCCCTTTGTGCTAGATGAACGAACGTCTCCCCACATGCTGAGTTCTGAGAGATAAGTGTGTTTGAAACCCGAAGTTCACCTTGCTTGTTGGGAACATATAGTTACTTTTCACTTGCAAACTCCACTCCAGACATATATATGGGGACGTACTAGCTCCAACTGGTTTTTACCGTGAAAAATGCAGGGACTTCAATACGGCCCTAGGAAACAGACTGAGAAACCAGAGAAATGTTTCTCCTTCAACCGGTTCCCTTTGTGCTAGATGAACGAACGTCTCTCCACATGCTCAGTTCTGAGAGATAAGTGCGTGTGAAAGCCTTCCTTCAACTATCTTGTTGGGAACACAAAGTTTCCATTCACTTGCCAACTCCACTCCATATAATTATATGGGGTGGTAATAGCTCCAACTCGGTTTTACAGTGAAAATTGCTGGAACTTCAAACCGGCACTAGGAAACAGACTGAGAAACCAGAGTAAAAGTTTCTCCTGCAACCCGTTCCGTTTCTGCTAGATGAAAGAAAGTCTCTGCACATGTTCAGTTCTGAGAGATAAGTGTGTGTGAAAGCCGTCCTTCAACTAGCTTGTTGGGAACACAAAGATTCTTTTCACTTGCAAACTCCAATCCATACATATATATGGGGATGTTCTAGTTCCAACTCGGTTTTACAGTGAAAACTGCAAGAACTTCAAACCGCAAACAGGACACAGATTGAGAAACCAGAGTAAAAGTTTCTCCTGCAACCCGTTCCCTTTGTGCTAGATGAACGAAAGTCTCTCCACATTCTCAGTTCTGAGAGATAAGTGTGTGTGAAAGCCATCCTTCACCTAGCTTGTTGGGACCACAAAGATTCTTTTCACTTGCAAACTCCACTCCATACATATATATGGGGAGGTACTATCTCCAAATCGGTTTTACAGTGAAAACTACAGGAACTTCAAAACGGCACTTGGAAACATACTGAGAAACCAGAATAAAAGTTTCTCCTGCAAACCGTTCCCTTTGTGCTAGATGAACGAACTTCTCTCCACATGCTCTGTTCTGAGAGATAAGTGTGTGTGAAAGCCGTCCTTCAACTAGCTTGTTGGGAACACAAAGTTTCTTTTCACTTGCTAACTCCACTCCATGTATATATATGGGGAGGTACTAGCTCCAACTCGGTTTTACAGTGAAAACTGCAGGAACTTCAAACCGGCACTAGGAAACAGACTAAGAATGCAGAGTAAAAGTTTCTCCTGCAAACCGTTCCCTTTGTGCTTGATGAACGAACGTCTCTCCACATGCTCAGATCTGAGAGATAAGTGTGTGTGAAAGCCGTCCTTCACATAGCTTGTTGGGAACACAAAGTTTCTTTTCACTTGCAAACCCCACTCCTTTCATATATATGGGGAGGTACTAACTCCAACTCGGTTTTACAGTGAAAACTGCAGGAACTACAAACCGGCACTAGGAAACATACTGAGAAACCAGAATAAAAGTTACACGTGCAACCCGTTCCCTTTGTGCTGGATGAACGAAAGTCTCTCCACATGCTCAGTTCTGAAAGATAATTGTGTGTGAAAGCCGTCCTTCACATATCTTGTTGGGAACACAAAGTTTCTTTTCACTTACAATCTCCTGTCCATACATATATATGGGGCGGTACTAGCTCCAACACTGTTTTACAGTAAAAACTGCAGGAACTTCAAACCGGCACTGGGAAACAGACTGAGAAAAAAGAGTAAAAGTTTCTCCTGCAACCCGTTCCCTTTGTGCTAGATGAACGAACGTCTCTCCACATGCTCAGTTCTGAGAGATAAATGTGTGTGAAAGCCGTACTTCATCTAGCTTTTTGGGAACACAAAGATTGTTTTCAGTTGCAAACTCCACTCCATACATATATATGGGGAGGTACAATCTCCAACTCGGTTTTACAGTGAAAACTACAGGAACTTCAAAACGGCACTAGGAAACATACTGAGAAACCAGAGTAAAAGTTTCTCCTGCAAAACGTTCCCTTTGTGCTAGATGAACGAACGTCTCTCCTCATGCTCAGTTCTGAGGGATAAGTGTGTGTGAAAGTCGCCCTTCACTTATCTTGTTGGGAACACAAAGTTTCTTTCAATTGCCAACTCCACTCCATACATTTATATGGGGAGGTAATAGCTCCAACTCGGTTTTACAGTGAAAATTGTTGGAACTTCAAACCGGCAGTAGGAAACAGACTGAGAATCCAGTGTAAAAGTTTCTCCTGCAACCCGTTCCGTTTCTGCTAGATGAAAGAAAGTCTCTGCACATGCTCAGTTCTGAGAGATAATTGTGTGTGAAAGCCGTCCTTCACCTAGCTTGTAGGGAACACAAAGTTTCTTTTCACATGCAAACTCCAATCCATACATATACATGGGGAGGTTCTAGCTCCAACTCGGTTTTACAGTGAAAACTGCAAGAACTTCAAACCGGCAACAGGACACAGATTGAGAAAACAGAGAAAAGTTTCCCCTGCAAACGGTTCCCTTTGTGCTAGATGAACGAACGTCTCTCCACATGCTCAGTTCTGAGAGATATGTGTGTGTGAAAGCCGCCCTTCATCTAGCTTGTTGGGAACACAAAGTTTCTTTTCATTGCCAACTCCACTCCATATATATATATGGGGAGGTACTAGCTCCAACTCGTTTTTACAGTGAAAACTGCAGGAACTTCAAAAAGGCACTAGGAAACAGACGAAGAAACCAGAGTAAAAGTTTCTCCTGCAACACGTTCCCTTTGTGCTAGATGAACGAACGTCTCTCCACATGCTCAGTTCTGAGAGATAAGTGTGTGTGAAAGCCGTCCTTCACATAGCTTGTTGGGAACACAAACTTTCTTTTCACTTGCAAACTACATTCCATTCATATATATGGGGAAGTACTAGCTCCAAATCTGTTTTACAGTGAAAACTGCATGAACTTCAAACCGGCACTTGGAAACATACTGAGAAACCAGAGTAAAAGTTTCTCCTGCAACCGGTTCCCTTTGTGCTAGATGAACGAACGTCTCCCTACATGCTGAGTTCTGAGAGATAAGTGTGTGTGAAACCCTTCCTTCACCTAGCTTGTTGGGAACACATAGTTTCTTTTCACTTGCAAACACCACTCTATACTTATATATGGGGAGGTACTAGCTCCAAATCGGTTTTACCGTGAAAACTGCAGGAACATCAAACCCGAACTAGGAAACAGACTGAGAAACCAGAGAATTGTTTCTCCTGCAAACGGATCCTTTGTGCTAGATGAACGAACGTCTCTCCACATGCTCAGTTCTGAGAGATAATTGTGTGTGAAAGCCGTACTTCACCTAGCTTGTTGGGAACACAAAGATTCTTTTCACTTGAAACTCCACTCCATACATATATATGGGGAGGTACTAGCTCCAACTCGGTTTTACAGTGAAAACTGCAGGAACTTCAAACCGGCAGTAGGAAACAGAGTGAGAATCCAGAGTTAAAATTTCTCCTGCAAACCGTTCCCATTGTGCTAGATGCACGAACGTCTCTCCACATGATCAGTTCTGAGAGATATGTGTGTGTGAAATCCGTCCTTCACCTAGCTTGTTGGATACACATAGTTTCTTTTCTCTTGCCAACTCCACTCCATACATATATATGGGGAAGTACTAGCTCCAACTCGGTTTTACTGTGAAAAGTGCAGGAACTTCAAACCGGCAGTAGGAAACAGACTGAGAAACCAGAGAAAAAGTTTCTGCTGAAACCCGTTCCATTTGTGCTAGATGCACGAACATCTCTCCACATGCTTAGTTCTGAGAGATAAGTGTGTGTGAAAGCCGTCCTTCACATAGCTTGTTGGGAACAAAAAGTTTCTTTTCACTTGCAAACTCCCCTCCATACATATTATGTGGATGTACTAGCTCCATCTCGGTTTTACAGTGAAAACTGCAGGAACTTCAAACCGGCACTAGGAAACAGACTGAGAAACCAGAGTAAAAGTTTCTCCTGCAACCCGTTCCATTTTTGCTAGATGAACGAACTTCTCTGCACATGCTCAGTTCTGAGAGATAATTGTGTGTGAAAGCCGCTCTTCACCTAGCTTGTTGGGAACACAAATTTCCTTTTCAATTGCAAACTCAACTCCATACATATATATGGGGAGGTACTAGCTCCAACTCGGTTTTACAGTGAAAACTGCAGGAACTTCAAACCGGCACTAGGAAATATACTGAGAAAAAAGAGTAAAAGTTTCTCCTGCAAACAGTTCCATTTGTGCTAGATGAACGAACGTCTCTCCACATGCTCAGTTGTGAGAGATAAGTGTGTGTGAAAGCCGTCCTTCACCTAGCTTGTTGGGAACACAAAGCTTTTTTTCACTTGCAAACTCCACTCCATACATATATATGGGGAGGTACTACCTCCAACTCGGTTTTACAGTGAAAACTGCAGGAAATTCAAACAGGCACTAGGAAACAGACTGAGAAACCAGAGAAAAAGTTACATGTGCATCCCGTTCCCTTTGTGCTGGATGATCGAAAGTCTCTCCACATGCTCAGTTCTGAGAGATAAGTGTGTGTGAAAGCCGTCCTTCACCTTACTTGTTGAGAACACAAAGTTTCTTTTCACTTGCAAACTCCTCTCCATACATATATATGGGGAGGTACTAGCTCCAACTTGGTTTTACAGTAAAAACTGCAGGATCTTCATACCGGCCCTAGGAAACAGACCTAGATACCAGAGTAAAAGTTTCTCCTGCAAACCGTTCCCTTTGTGCTAGTTGAACGAACGTCTCTCCACATGCTCAGTTCTGAGAGATCAGTGTGTGTGAAAGCCATTCTTCACCTAGCTTTTTGGGAACACAAAGATTCTTTTCAGTTGCAAAATCCACTCCATACATATATATGTGTAGGTACAAGCTCCAACTCGGGTTTACAGTGAAAACTGCAGGAACTATAAACCGGCAACAGGAAACAGACTGAGAAACCAGAGAAAAAAGATTCTCCAGCAACCCGTTCCTTTTTTGGTAGATGAAAGAACGTCTCTCCACATGTTCAGGTATGAGAGATAAGTGTGTGTGAAAGCCGAATTTCACCTAGCTTGTTGGGAACACAAAGTTACTTTTCACTAGCAAACTCCACTCCATACATATATATGGGGAGGTACTAGCTCCAACTCGGTTTTACAATGAATACTGAAGGAACTTCAAAACGGAACTAGAAAACAGACTGAGAAACCAGAGATAAGTTTCTCCTGCAAACCGTTCCCTTTGTGCTAGATGAACGAACGTCTCTCCACATGCTCAGTTCTGAGAGATAAGTGTGCGTGAAAGCCGTCCTTCACCTAGCATGTTGGGAACACAAAGTTCCTTTTCACTTGCAAACTCCAATCCATACATATATATGGGGAGGTACTAGCTCCAAATCGGTTTTATTGTGAAAACTGAAGGAACTTCAAAACAGCAGTAGGAAACAGACTGAGAAACCAGAGTAAATGTTTCTCCTGCAACCCGTTCCGTTTGTGCTAGATGGACGAACCTCTCTCCACATGCTCAGTTCTGAGAGATAAGTGTGCGTGAAAGCCGTCCTTCACCTAGCTTGTTGGGAACACAAAGTTCCTTTTCACTTGCAAACTCCAATCCATACATATATATGGGGAGGTACTAGCTCCAAATCGGTTTTATAGTGAAAACTGCAGGAACTTCAAACCAGCAGTAGGAAACAGACTGAGAAACCAGAGTAAAAGTTTCTCCTGCAACCCGTTCCGTTTGTGCTAGATGCACGAACGTCTCTCTACATGCTCAGTTCTGAGAGATAAGTGTGTGTGAAATCCGTCCTTCACCTAGCTTGTTGGGAACACAAAGTTTCTTTTCATTGCAAACTCCACTCCATACATATATATGGGGAGGTTCTAGCTCCAACTGTGTTTTACTGTGAAAACTGCATGATCTTCAAACCGGCACTAGGACACAACTGAGAAACCAGAGTAAATGTTTCTCCTGCAACCCGTTCCCTTTGTGCCAGATGAACGAAGGTATCTCCACCTGCTCATTTCTGAGAGATAAGTGTGTGTGAACGCCGTCCTTCACCTAGCTTGTTGGGAACACAAAGTTTCTTTTCAGTTGCAAACTCCACTCCATACATATATATGGGGAGGTACTAGCTCCAACTCGGTTTTACAGTGAAAACTGCAGGAACTTCAAACCGGCACTAGGAAACAGACTGAGAAACCAGAGAAAAAGTTTCCCCTGCAACCCGTTCCCTTTGTGCTAGATGAACGAACGTCTCTACATATGCTCAGTTCTGAGAGATAAGTGTGTGTGAAAGCCGTCCTTCACATAGCTTGTTGGGAACACAAAGTTTCTTTTCACTTGCAAACTCCACTCCATACATATATATGGGGAGGTATTAGTTCCAACTCGGTTTTACTGTGAAAACTGCAGGAACTTCAAACCGGCACTAGGAAACATACTGAGAATCCAGAGTAAAAGTTACACCTGCAACACGTTCCCTTTGTGCTGGATGAACGAACGTCTCTCCACATGCTCAGGTATTAAAGATACGTGTGTGTGAATCCGTCTTTCACCTAGCTTGTTGGGAACACAAAGTTACTTTTCACTTGCAAACTCACCTCTATACATATATATGGGGTGGTGCTAGCTCCAACTCGGTTTACAGTGAAAACTTAAAGAATTTCAAACCGGCACTAGGAAACAGACTGAGAAACCAGAGTTAAAGTTTCTCCTGCAACCCTTTCCCTTTGTGCTAGATGAACGAACGTCTCTCCACATGCTCAGTTCTGAGAGATAAGTGTGCGTGAATGCCGTCCTTCACCTAGCTTGTTGGGAACACAAAGTTTCTTGTCACTTGAAAACTCCACTCCATACATATATATGGGTAGGTACTAGCTCCAAATCTGTTTCACAGTGAAAACTGCGAGAACTTCAATCCGGCAGTAGGAAACAGACTGAGAAACCAGAGTAAAAGTTTCTGCTCAAACCCGTTCCTTTGTGCTAGATGCACGAACATCTCTCCACATGCTCAGTTCTGAGATTTAAGTGTGTGTGAAAGCCGTACTTCACCTAGCTTGTTGGGAACACAAAGATTCTTTTCACTTGCAAACTCCACTCCATACATGTATATGGGGAGTTACTAGCTCCAACTCGGTTTTACAGTGAAAACTGCAGGAACTTCAAACCGGCAGTAGGAAACAGACTGAGCAACCAGAGTAAAGTTTCTCCTGAAAACCGTTCCCTTTGTGCTAGATGCACGAACGTCTCTCCACATGCTCAGTTCTGAGAATTAAGTGTGTGTGAAAGCCGTCCTTCACTTAGATTGTTGGGAACACAAAGTACCTTTTCACTTGCAAAATCCACTCCATTAATATATATTTGGCGAGGTACTGGCTCCAACTCGGTTTTACACTGAAAACTGCAGGAAATTCACACCGGCACTACGAAACATACTGAGAAACCAGAGTAAAAGTTACACCTGCAACACGTTCCGATTGTGCTAGATGCACCAACGTCTCTCCACATGCTCAGTTCTGAGAGATAAGTGTGTGTGAAAGCCGTCCTTCACCTAGCTTCTTGGGAACACAAAGTTTCTTTTCATTGCAAACTCCACTCCATACATATATATGGGGAGGTACTAGCTCCAACTCGGTTTTACCGTGAAAACTGCAGGAACTTCAAACCGGCAGTAGGAAACAGACTTAGAAACCTGAGTAAAAGTTTCTCCTGCAACACTTTCCCTTTGTGCTAGATGCACAAACGTTTCTCCACATGCTCAGTTCAGAGATAAGTTTGTGTGAAAAAAGTCCTTCACCTAGGTTGTTGGGAACACAAAATTTCTTTTCCCTTGCAAACTCCACTTCATACATATATATGGGGAGGTACTAGCTCCAACTCTGTTTTACAGTGAAAACTGCAGGAACTTCAAACCGGCAGTAGGAAACAGACTGAGAAACCAGAGTAAAAGTTTCTGCTCAAACCCGTTCCTTTGTGCTAGATGCACGAACATCTCTCCACATGCTCAGTTCTGAGAGTTAATTGTGTCTGAAAGCCGTACTTCACCTAGCTTGTTGGGAACACAAAGTTTCTGTTCACTTGCAAACTCCACTCCATATATATATATTGAGAGGTACTAGCTCCAACTCGGTTTTACAGTGAAAACTGCAGGAACTTCAAACCGGCAGTAGGAAACAGACTGAGCAACCAGAGTAAAAGTTTCTCCTGAAAACCGTTCCCTTTGTGCTAGATGCACGAACGTCTCTCCACATGCTCTGTTTTGAGAGATAAGTGAGTTTGAAAGCAGTCCTTCACCTAGCTTGTTGAGAACACAAAGTTTCTTTTCACTTGCAAACTCCATTCCATTCATATATATGGGGAGGTACTGGCTCCAACTCGGTTTTACAGTGAAAACTGCAGGAAATTCACACCGGCACTACGAAACATACTGAGAAACCAGAGTAAAAGTTACACCTGCAACACGTTCCTTTGTGCTGAATGAACGAACGTCTCTCCACATGCTCAGTTCTGAGAGAAAAGTGTGTGTGAAAGCCGTCTTTCACATAGATTGTTGGGAACACAAAGTTTTTTGTCACTTGCAATATCCACTCCATACATATATATAGGTAGGTTCAAACTCCAACTGTGTTTTACAGTGAAAACTGCAGGAACTTCAAACCGGCACTAGGACACAGACTGAGAAACCAGAGTAATTGTTTCTCCTGCAACCCGTTCCATTTCTGCCAGATGAATGAAGGTATCTCCACCTGCTCAGTTCTTAGAGATAAGTGTGTGTGAACGCCGTCCTTCACCTAGCTTGTTGGGAACACAAAGTTTCTTTTCAGTTGCAAACTCCACTCCATACATATATATGGGGAGGTACTAGCTCCTACACGGTTTTACAGTGAAAACTGCAGGAACTTCAAACCGTCAACAGGAAACAGACTGAGAATCCAGAGTAAAAGTTTCCCCTGCAACACGTTCCCTTTGTGGTAGATGAACGAACCTCTCCCCACATGCTGATTTCTGAGAGATAAGTGTGTGTGAAAGCCGTCCTTCCAATTTCTTGTTGGGAACACATAGTTTCTTTTCACTTGCAAACTCCACTCCATACATATATATGGAGATGTACTAGCTCCAACTGGGTTTTACAGCGAAAACTGCAGGAACTTCAAACCGGCACTAGGAAACAGACTGAGAAACCAGAGAAAAAGATTCCCCTGCAACCCGTTCCCTTTGTGCTAGATGAACGAACGTCTATACACATGCTCAGTTCTGAGAGATAAGTGTGTGAGAAAGCCGTCCTTCACATAGCTTGTTGGGACCACAAAGATTCTTTTCACTTGCAAACTCCACTCCATACATATATATGGGGAGGTACTAGTTCCAACTCGGTTTTACAGTGAAAAATGCAGGAACTTCAAACCGGCATAGGAAACAGACTGAGCAACCAGAGTAAAACTTTCTCCTGAAAACCGTTCCCTTTGTGCTAGATGCACGAACGTCTCTCCACATGCTCAGTTCTGAGAGATATGTGTGTGTGAACGCCGTCGTTCACCTAGCTTGTTGGGAACACAAAGTTTCTTTTCAGTTGCAAACTCCACTCCATACATATATATGGGGAGGTACTAGCTCCTACACGGTTTTACAGTGAAAACTGCAGGAACTTCAAACCGTCAACAGGAAACAGACTGAGAATCCAGAGTAAAAGTTTCCCCTGCAACCAGTTCCCTTTGTGGTAGATGAACGAACCTCTCCCCACATGCTGAGTTCTGAGAGATAAGTGTGTGTGAAAGCCGTCCTTCCAATTTCTTGTTGGGAACACATAGTTTCTTTTCACTTGCAAACTCCACTCCATACATATATATGGAGATGTACTAGCTCCAACTGGGTTTTACAGTGAAAACTGCAGGAACTTCAAACCGGCACTAGGAAACAGACTGAGAAACCAGAGAAAAAGATTCCCCTGCAACCCGTTCCCTTTGTGCTAGATGAACGAACGTCTATACACATGCTCAGTTCTGAGAGATAAGTGTGTGAGAAAGCCGTCCTTCACATAGCTTGTTGGGACCACAAAGATTCTTTTCACTTGCAAACTCCACTCCATACATATATATGGGGAGGTACTAGTTCCAACTCGGTTTTACAGTGAAAACTGCAGGAACTTCAAACCGGCATAGGAAACAGACTGAGCAACCAGATTAAAACTTTCTCCTGAAAACCGTTCCCTTTGTGCTAGATGCACGAACGTCTCTCCACATGCTCAGTTCTGAGAGATATGTGTGTGTGAAAGCCGTCCTTCACCTAGCTTGTTGGGAACACAAAGTTTCTTTTCACTTGCAAACTCCACTCAATTCATATATATCGGGAGGTACTAGCTCCAACTCGGTTTTACAGTGAAAATTGCAGGAACTTCAAACCGGCACTAGGAAACATACTGAGAATCCAAAGTAAAAGTTACACCTGCAACACGTTCCCTTTGTGCTGGATGAACGAACGTCTCTCCACATGCTCAGGTATGAGAGATAAGTGTGTGTGAAATCCGTCTTTCACCTAGCTTGTTGGGAACACAAAGTTACTTTTCACTTGCAAACTCCACTCTATACATATATATGGGAGGTACTAGCTCCAACTCGGTTTACAGTGAAAACTTAAAGAATTTCAAACCGGCACTAGGAAACAGACTGAGAAACCACAGTTAAGTTTCTCCTGCAACCCTTTCCCTTTGTGCTGGATGAACGAACGTCTCTCCACATGCTCAGTTCTGAGAGATAAGTGTGCGTGAAAGCCGTCCTTCACCTAGCTTGTTGGGAACACAAAGTTTCTTTTCACTTGAAAACTCCACTAAATACATATATATGGGTAGGTACTAGCTCCAAATCTGTTTCACAGTGAAAACTGCGGGAACTTCAACCCGGCAGTAGGAAACAGACTGAGAAACCAGAGTAAAAGTTTCCCCTGCAAACCGTTCCCTTTGTGCTAGATGCACGAAAGTCTCTCCACATGCTCAGTTCTGAGAGATAAGTGTGTGTGAAAGCCGTCCTTCATCTAGCTTGTTGGGAACACAAAGTTTCTTTTCAGTTGCAAACTCCACTCCATACATATATATGGGGAGGTACTAGCTCCAACTCTGTTTTACAGTGAAAACTGCAGGAACTTCAAACCGGCAGTAGGAAACAGACTGAGAAACCAGAGTAAAAGTTTCTCCTGCAACACTTTCCCTTTGTGCTAGATGCACAAACGTCTCTCCACATGCTCAGTTCTGAGAGATAAGTTTGTGTGAAAGCCGCCCTTCACCTACCTTGTTGGGAACACAAAGTTTCTTTTCTCTTGCAAACATCACTCCATACATACATATTGGGAGGTACTAGCTCCAACTCTGTTTTTCAGTGAAAACTGCAGGAACTTCAAACCGGCAGTAGGAAACAGACTGAGAAACCAGAGTAAAAGTTTCTGCTCAAACCCGTTCCTTTGTGCTAGATGCACGAACATCTCTCCACATGCTCAGTTCTGAGATTTAAGTGTGTGTGAAAGCCGTCCTTCACATAGCTTGTTGGGAACACAAAGATTCTTTTCACTTGCAAACTCCACTCCATACATATATATGGGGAGGTACTAGCTCCAACTCGGTTTTACAGTGAAAACTTCAGGAACTTCAAACCGGCAGTAGGAAACAGACTGAGCAACCAGAGTAAAGTTTCTCCTGAAAACCGGTCCGTTTGTGCTAGATGCACGAACGTCTCTCCACATGCTCAGTTCTGAGAAATAAGTGTGTGTGAAAGCCGTCCTTCACTTAGATTTTTGGGAACACAAAGTTCCTTTTCACTTGCAAACTCCACTCCATTAATATATATATGGGGAGGTACTGGCTCCAACTAGGTTTTACAGTGAAAACTGCAGGAAATTCACACCGGCACTACGAAACATACGGAGAAACCAGAGTAAAAGTTACACCTGCAACACGTTCCCTTTGTGCTGGATGAACGAACGTCTCTCCACATGCTCAGTTCTGAGAGATAAGTGTGTGTGAAAGCCGTCCTTCACCTAGCCTGTTGGGAACACAAAGTTTCTTGTCACTTGCAAACTCCACTCCATACATATATATAGGTAGGTCCTAGCTCCAACTGTGTTTTACAGTGAAAACTGCAGGAACTTCAAACCGGCACTAGGACACAGACTGAGAAACCAGAGTAAATGTTTCTCCTGCAAACCGTTCCCTTTGTGCCAGATGAACGAAGGTATATCCACATGCTCAGTTCTGTGAGATAAGTGTGTGTGAACGCCGTCCTTCACCTAGCTTGTTGGGAACACAAAGATTCTTTTCAGTTGCAAACTCCACTCCATAAATATATATGGGGAATTACTAGCTCCAACTCGGTTTTACAGTGAAAACTGCAGGAACTTCAAACCGTCAACCGGAAACAGACTGAGAAACCAGAGTAAAAGTTTCCCCTGTAACCCGTTCCCTTTGTAGTAGATGAACGAACGACTCTCCAAATGCTCAGGTATGAGAGATAAGTGTGTTTGAAAGCCGTTTTTCTCCTATCTTGTTGGGAACACAAAGTTTCTTTTCACTTGCAAACTCCACTGCATACATATATATAGGTAAGTTCTAGCTCCAACTGGGTTTGACAGTGAAAACTGCAGGTACTTCAAACCGGCAACAGGACACAGATTGAGAGACCAGTCTAAATTTTTCTACTGCAACCCGTTCACTTTGTGCCAGATGAATGAAGGTATCTCCACATGCTCAGTTCTGAGAGATAAGTGTGTGTGAAAGCCGTCCTTCACCTAGCTTGTTGGGAACACAAAGTTTCTTTTCAGTTGCAAACTCCACTCCATACATATATATGGGGAGTTACTAGCACCAACTCGGTTTTACAGTGAAAACTGCAGGAACTTCAAACCGGCACTAGGAAACAGACTGAGAAACCAGAGTAAAAGTTTCTCCTGCAACCCGTTCCCTTTGTGCTAGATGAACGAACGTCTCTCCACATGCTCAGTTCTGAGAGATAAGTGTGTGTGAAAGCCGTCCTTCAACTTTCTTGTTGGGAACACAAAGTTTTTTGTCACTTTCAAACTCCACTCCCTACATATATATAGGTAGGTTCTAGCTCCAACTGGGTTTGACAGTGAAAACTGCAGGAACTTCAAACCGGCAACAGGACACAGACTGAGAAACCAGTGTAAATGTTTCTCCTGCAACCCGTTCCCTTTGTGCCAGATGAACGATGGTATATCCACATGCTCAGTTCTGAGAGATAAGTGTGTGTGAAAGCCGTCCTTCACCTAGCTTGTTGGGAACACAAAGTTTCTTTTCACTTGCTAACTCCACTCCATACATATATATGGGGAGGTACTAGATCCAACTCGGTTTTACAGTGAAATTTTCAGGAACTTCAAACCGGCAGTAGGAAACAGACTGAGAAACCAGAGTAAAATTTTCACCTGCATCCCGTTCCGTTTCTGCTAGATGAACGAACGTCTCTCCACATGCTCTGTTCTAAGAGGTAAGTGTGTGTGAAAGCCGTACTTCACCTAGCTTGTTGGGAACACAAAGTTTCTTGTCACTTGCAAACTCCAATCCATACATATATATAGGTAGGTTCTAGCTCCAACTGGTTTTGACAGTGAAAACTGCAGGTACTTCAAACCGGCAACAGGACACAGATTGAGAAACCAGTGTAAATTTTTCTACTGCAACCCATTCACTTTGTGCCAGATGAACGAAGGTATCTCCACATGCTCAGTTCTGAGAGATAAGTGTGTGTGAAAGCCGTCCTTCACCTAGCTTGTTGGGAACACAAAGTTTCTTTTCAGATGCAAACTCCACTCCATACATATATATGGGGAGTTACTAGCACCAACTCGGTTTTACAGTGAAAACTGCAGGAACTTCAAACCGGCACTAGGAAACAGACTGAGAAACCAGAGTAAAAGTTTCTCCTGCAACCCGTTACCTTTGTGCTAGATGAACGAACGTCTCTCCACATGCTCAGTTCTGAGAGTTAAGTGTGTTTGAAAGAAATCCTTCACCTAGCTTGTTGGGAACACAAAGTTTCTTATCATTTCCAAACTCCACCCCATACATATATATTGGGTGCTACTAGCTCCAACTCGGATTTGCAGTGAAAACTTCAGAAACTTCAAACCGGCACTAGGAAACAGACTGAGAAACCAGAGTAAAATTTTCTCCTGCAACCCTTTCCCATTATGCTAAATGAACGAACGTCTCCCCACATGCTCAGTTCTGTGAGATAAGTGTGTGTGAAAGCCGTCCTTCAACTAGCTTTTTGGGAACACAAAGTTTCTTTTCACTTGCAAACTCAACTCCATACATATATATGGGGAGGTACTAGCTCCATCTCGGTTTTACAGTGAAAACAGCAGGAACTTCAAACAGGCACTAGGAAACAGTGTGAGAATAGAGAGTAAAAGTTTCTCCTGCAACCCGTTCCCTTTGTGCTAGATGAACGAACCTCTCTCCACATGCTCAGTTCTGAGAGATAAGTGTGTGTGAAAGCCGACTTCACCTAGCTTGTTTGGAACACAAAGTTCCTTTTCACTTGCAAACTCCACTCCATAAATATATATGGGGAGGTACAAGCTCCAACTTGGTTTTAAAGTGAAAGCTGCATGAACTTCAAACCGGCACTAGGAAACATACTGGGAAACCAGAGTAAAAGTATCTCCTCCATCCCGTTCCCTTTGTGTTAGATGAACGAACCTCTTCCCACAGGCTGAGTTCTGAGAGATAAGTGTGTGTGAAAGCCGTCCTTCACCTAGCTTGTGGGGAACACATAGTTACTTTTCACTTGCAAACTCCACTCCATACATATAAATGGGGAGGTAATAGCTCCAACTCTGTTTTACAGTGAAAACTGCAGGAACTTCAAACCGGCACTAGGAAACAGATTGAAAACCCAGAGTAAAAGTTTCTCCTGCAAACATTTCTCTTTGTGCTAGATGAACGAAAGTCTCTCCACATGCTCAGTTCTGAGAGATAAGTGTGTGTGAAAGCCGTCATTCACCTAGCTTGTTGGGAACACAAAGTTTCTTGTCACTTGCAAACTCCACTCCATACATATATATAGGTAGGTTCTAGCTCCAACTGGGTTTGACAGTGAAAACTGCAGGAATTTCAAACCGGCAACAGGACACAGACTGATAAACCAGTGTAAATGTTTCACCTGCAACATGTTCCCTTTGTGCCAGATGAACGAAGGTATCTCCACATGCTCAATTATGAGAGATAAGTGTGTGTGAAAGCCGTCCTTCACCTAGCTTGTTGGAAACACAAAGATTCTTTTCACTTGCAAACTCCCCTCCATACATATATATGGGGAGGTACTAGCTCCAACTCGGTTTTACAGTGAAAACTGCAGGAAATTCAAATCGGCAGTAGGAAACAGACAGAGAAACCAGAGTAAAAGATTACCTGCAACCCGTTCCCTTTGTGCTAGATGAACGAACGTCTCTCCACAGGCTCAGTTCTGAGAGATAAGTGTGTTTGAAAGCCGTCTTTCAACTAGCTTGTTGGGAACACAAAGTTTCTTTTCACTTGCAAACCCCACACCATTCATATATATGGGAAGGTACTAGCTCCAACTCGGTTTTACAGTGAAAACTGCAGGAACTTCAAACCATTACAAGGAATCAGACTGAGAAACCAGAGTAAAAGTTTCTCCTGCAACTCGTTCCCTTTGTGCTAGATGAACGAACGTCTCTCCACATGCTCAGTTCTGAGAGTTAATTGTGTGTGAATTCAGTCCTCCACATAGCTTGTTGGGAACACAAAGTTTCTTTTCACTTGCAAGCTCCACTCCATACATATATATGGGGAGGTACTAGTTCCAACTCGGTTTTACAGTAAAAACTGCAGGAAATTCAAACCGGCACTAGGAAACAGACTGAGAAATCAGAGTAAAAGTTTCTCCTGCAACCCGTTCCCTTTGCGCTAGATGAACGAACGTCTCACCACATGCTCAGTTCTGAGAGATAAGTGTGTGTGAAAGCCGTCCTTCGCCTAACTTTTTGGGAACACAAAGTTTCTTTTGAGTTGAAAACTCCAATCGATACATATAAAAGTGGAGGTACTAGCTCCAACTCAGTTTTACAGTGAAAAATGCAGGAACTTCAAACCGGCACTAGGAAACATACTGGGAAACCAGAGTAAAAGTATCTCCTGCATCCTGCTCCTTTTGTGCTAGATGAACGAACCTATCCCCACATGCTGTGTTCTGAGAGATAAGTGTGTGTGAAAGCCGTCCTTCAACTAGCTTGTGGGGAACATATAGTTTCTTTTCACTTGCAAACTCCACTCCATATATATATATGGGGAGGTACTAGCTCCAACTCGGATTTACAGTGAAAACTGCAGGAACTTCAAACCGGCACTAGGAAACAAACTGAGAACCCAGTGTAAAAGTTTCTCCTGCAACCCGTTCCCAATATGCTAGATGAACGAAAGTCTCTCCACATGCTCAGTTCTGAGAGATAAATGTGTGTGAAAGCCGTACTTCACCAAGGTTGTAGGGAACACAAAGTTCCTTTTCGGTTGCAAACTCCAATCCATACATATATATGGGGAGGTATTATCTCCAACTCAGTTTTACAGTGAAAACTGCAGGAACTTCATACCGGCAATAGGAAACATACTGAGAAACCAGGGTAAAAGTTTCTCCTGCAACCCGTTCCCTTTGTGCTAGATGAACACAAGTCTCCCCACCTGCTCAGTACTGAGAGATAAGTGTGTGTGAAAGCCGTCCTTCACCTAGCTTGTTGGGAAAACAAAGTTTCTTTTCAATTGCAATCTCCATTCTATACATATAAATGGGGAGGTTCCAGCTCCAACTCGGATTTACAGTGAAAACTGCAGGAACTTCAAACCGGTAACAGGACACAGAATGAGAAACCAGAGTAAAAGTTTCCCCTGCAACCGTTCCCTTTGTCCCAGATGAACGAATGTATCTCCACATGCTCAATTCTGAGAGATAAGTGTGTGTGAAATCCTTCCTTCACCTAGCTTTTTGGGAACACAAAGTTTCTTTTCAATTGCAAACTGCACTCCATACATATATATGGGGAGGTACAAGCTCCAACTCAGTTTTACAGTGAAAACTGCAGGAACTTTAAACTGGCACTAGGAAACAGACTGAGAAACCAGAGTAAAAATTTCTCCTGCAACGCGTTCCCTTTCTGCTAGATGAACGAACGTCTCTCCACATGCTCATTTCTGAGAGATATATGTGTGTGAAAGCCGTCCTTCACCTAGCTTGTTGGGAACACAAAGTTTCTTTTCACTTGCAAAGTCCACTCCATTCATATATATGGGGAGGTAATAGCTCCAACTCGGTTTACAGTGAAAACTGCAGGAAATTCACACCGGCACTAGGAAACATACTGAGAAACCATAGTAAATGTTACACCTGCAACAAGTTCCCTTTGTGCTGGATGAACGAACGTCTCTCCACATGCTCAGTTCTGTGAGATAAGTGTCTGTGAAAGCCGTCCTTCACCTAGCTTGTTGGGAACACCAAGTTTCTTGTCACTTGCAAACCCCACTCCATACATATATATAGGGTGGTAATAGCTCCATCTGGGTTTGACAGTGAAAACTGCAGGAACTTCAAAACGGCAACAGGACACAGACTGAGAAACCAGTGTAAATGTTTCTCCTGCAACCCGTTCCCTTTGTGCCAGGTGAACGAATGTATCTCCACATGCTCAGTTCTGAGAGATAAGTGTGTATGAAAGCCGCACTTCACCTAGCTTGTTGGGAACACAATGTTTCTTTTCACTTGCAATCTCTACTCCATACATATATATGGGTAGGTAATAGCTCCAACTCGGTTTTACAGTGAAAACTGCAGGAACTTCAAACCGGCAGTAGGAAACAGAGTGAGAAACCAGAGTAGAAGTTTCTCCTTCAACCAGTTCCCTTTGTGCTACATGAAAGAACGTCTCTACACATGCTCAGTTCTGAGAGGTAAGTGTGTGTGAAAGCCGTCCTTCACCTAGCTTGTTGGGAACACAAAGTTGCTTTTCACTTGCAAACTCCACTCCATAAATATATATGGGGAGGTACTAGCTCCAACTCGGTTTTATAATGAAAACTGCAGGAACTTCAAACCGGCACTAGGAAACATACTGGAAAACCAGAGTAAAAGTTTCTCCTGCATCCCGTTCCCTTTGTTCTAGATGAACGAACCTCTCCCCACATGCTGAGTTCTGAGAGATAAGTGTGTGTGAAAGCCGTCCTTCACCTAGCTTGTCGGGAACACATAGTTTCTTTTCACTTGCAAACACCACTCCATACATATATATTGGGAGGTACAAGCTCCAACTCGGTTTTACAGTGAAAACTGCAGGAACTTCAAACCGGCACTAGGAAACAGACTGAGAAACCAGAGTAAAAGTTTCTCCTGCAACCAGTTCCCTTTGTGCTAGATGAACGAACGTCTCTCCACATGCTCAGTTCTGAGAGATAAGTGTGTGTGAAAGCCGTCCTTCAACTATCTTGTTGGGAACACAAAGTTTTTTGTCACTTTCAAACTCCACTCCCTACATATATATAGGTAGGTTCTAGCTCCAACTGGGTTTGACAGTGAAAACTGCAGGAACTTCAAACCGGCAACAGGACACAGACTGAGAAACCAATGTAAATGTTTCTCCTGCAACCCGTTCCCTTTGTGCCAGATGAACGATGGTATATCCACATGCTCAGTTCTGAGAGATAAGTGTGTGTGAAAGCCGTCCTTCACCTAGCTTGTTGGGAACACAAAGTTTCTTTACACTTGCTAACTCCACTCCATACATATATATGGGGAGGTACAAGATCCAAATCGGTTTTACAGTGAAATCTTCAGGAACTTCAAACCGGCAGTAGGAAACAGACTGAGAAACCAGAGTAAAATTTTCACCTGCATCCCGTTCCGTTTCTGCTAGATGAACGAACGTCTCTCCACATGCTCTGTTCTAAGAGGTAAGTGTGTGTGAAAGCCGTACTTCACCTAGCTTTTTGGGAACACAAAGTTTCTTGTCACTTGCAAACTCCACTCCATACATATATATAGGTAGGTTCTAGCTCCAACTGAGTTTGACAGTGAAAACTGCAGGTACTTCAAACCGGCAACAGGACACAGATTGAGAAACCAGTGTAAATTTTTCTACTGCAACCCGTTCACTTTGTGCCAGATGAACGAAGGTATCTCCACATGCTCAGTTCTGAGACATAAGTGTGTGTGAAAGCCGTCCTTCACCTAGCTTGTTGGGAACACAAAGTTTCTTTTCAGATGCAAACTCCACTCCATACATATATATGGGGAGTTACTAGCACCAACTCGGTTTTACAGTGAAAACTGCAGAAACTTCAAACCGGCACTAGGAAACAGACTGAGAAACCAGAGTAAAAGTTTCTCCTGCAACCCGTTACCTTTGTGCTAGATGAACGAACGTCTCTCCACATGCTCAGTTCTGAGAGATAAGTGTGTGTGAAAGAAATCCTTCACCTAGCTTGTTGGGAACACAAAGTTTCTTATCACTTGCAAACTCCACTCCATACATATATATTGGGTGCTACTAGCTCCAACTCGGATTTGCAGTGAAAACTTCAGAAACTTCAAACCGGCACTAGGAAACAGACTGAGAAACCAGAGTAAAAGTTTCTCCTGCAACCCGTTCCCATTATGCTAGATGAACGAACGTCTCTCCACATGCTCAGTTCTGTGAGATAAGTGTGTGTGAAAGCCGTCCTTCAACTATCTTGTTGGGAACACAAAGTTTCTTTTCACTTGCAAACTCTACTCCATACATATATATGGGGAGGTACTAGCTCCATCTCGGTTTTACATTGAAAACAGCAGGAACTTCAAACAGGCACAAAGAAACAGAGTGAGAATAGAGAGTAAAAGTTTCTCCTGCAACCCGTTCCCTTTGTGCTAGATGAACGAACCTCTCTCCACATGCTCAGTTCTGAGAGTTAAGTGTGTGTGAAAGCCGACTTCACCTAGCTTGTTTGGAACACAAAGTTCCTTTTCACTTGCAAACTCCACTCCATAAATATATATGGGGAGGTACAAGCTCCAACTTGGTTTTAAAGTGAAAGCTGCATGAACTTCAAACCGGCACTAGGAAACATACTGGGAAACCAGAGTAAAAGTATCTCCTCCATACCGTTCCCTTTGTGCTAGATGAACGAACCTCTTCCCACAGGCAGAGTTCTGAGAGATAAGTGTGTGTGAAAGCCGTCCTTCACCTAGCTTGTGGGGAAAACATAGTTACTTTTCACTTGCAAACTCCACTCCATACATATAAATGGTGAGGTAATAGCTCCAACTCTGTTTTACAGTGAAAACTGCAGGAACTTCAAACCGGCACTAGGAAACAGATTGAAAACCCAGAGTAAAAGTTTCTCCTGCAAACATTTCCCTTTGTGCTAGATGAACGAACCTCTTCCCACAGGCAGAGTTCTGAGAGATAAGTGTGTGTGAAAGCCGTCATTCACCTAGCTTGTTGGGAACACAAAGTTTCTTGTCACTTGCAAACTCCACTCCATACATATATATAGGTAGGTTCTAGCCCCAACTGGGTTTGACAGTGAAAACTGCAGGAAATTCAAACCGGCAACAGGACACAGACTGAGAAACCAGTGTAAATGTTTCACCTGCAACACGTTCCCTTTGTGCCAGATGAACGAAGGTATCTCCACATGCTCAATTCTGAGAGATAAGTGTGTGTGAAAGCCGTCCTTCACCTAGCTTGTTGGAAACACAAAGTTTCTTTTCACTTGCAAACTCCCCTCCATACATATATATGGGGAGGTACTAGCTCCAACTCGGTTTTACAGTGAAAACTGCAGGAAATTCAAATCGGCAGTAGGAAACAGACAGAGAAACCAGAGTAAAAGATTACCTGCAAACCGTTCCCTTTGTGCTAGATGAACGAACGTCTCTCCACAGGCTCAGTTCTGAGAGATAAGTGTGTTTGAAAGCCGTCTTTCAACTAGCTTGTTGGGAACACAAAGTTTCTTTTCACTTGCAAACCCCACACCATTCATATATATGGGAAGGTACTAGCTCCAACTCGGTTTTACAGTGAAAACTGCAGGAACTTCAAACCGTTACAAGGAATCAGACTGAGAAACCAGAGTAAAAGTTTCTCCTGCAACTCGTTCCCTTTGTGCTAGATGAACGAACGTCTCTCCACATGCTCAGTTCTGAGAGTTAATTGTGTGTGAAATCAGTCCTCCACATAGCTTGTTGGGAACACAAAGTTTCTTTTCACTTGCAAGCTCCACTCCATACATATATATGGGGAGGTACTAGTTCCAACTCGGTTTTACAGTAAAAACTGCAGGAAATTCAAACCGGCACTAGGAAACAGACTGAGAAACCAGAGTAAAAGTTTCTCCTGCAACCCGTTCCCTTTGCGCTAGATGAACGAACGTCTCACCACATGCTCAGTTCTGAGAGATAAGTGTGTGTGAAAGCCGTCCTTCGCCTAACTTTTTGGGAACACAAAGTTCCTTTTGAGTTGAAAACACCAATCGATACATATAAAAGTGGAGGTACTAGCTCCAACTCAGTTTTACAGTGAAAAATGCAGGAACTTCAAACCGGCACTAGGAAACATACTGGGAAACCAGAGTAAAAGTATCTCCTTCATCCTGTTCCTTTTGTGCTAGATGAACGAACCTATCCCCACATGCTGAGTTCTGAGAGATAAGTGTGTGTGAAAGCCGTCCTTCACCTAGCTTGTGGGGAACATATAGTTTCTTTTCACTTGCAAACTCCACTCCATATATATATATGGGGAGGTACTAGCTCCAACTCGGATTTACAGTGAAAACTGCAGGAATTTCAAACCGGCACTAGGAAACAGACTGAGAACCCAGTGTAAAAATTTCTCCTGCAACCCGTTCCCAATGTGCTAGATGAACGAAAGTCTCTCCACATGCTCAGTTCTGAGAGATAAATGTGTGTGAAAGCCGTCCTTCACCTAGCTTGTTGGGAAAACAAAGTTTCTTTTCAATTGCAATCACCATTCTATACATATAAATGGGGAGGTTCCAGCTCCAACTCGGATTTACAGTGAAAACTGCAGGAACTTCAAACCGGTAACAGGACACAGAATGAGAAACCAGAGTAAAAGTTACCCCTGCAACCGTTCCCTTTGTCCCAGATGAACGAATGTATCTCCACATGCACAATTCTGAGAGATAAGTGTGTGTGAAATCCTACCTTCACCTAGCTTTTTGGGAACACAAAGTTTCTTTTCAATTGCAAACTGCACTCCATACATACATATGGGGAGGTACAAGCTCCAACTCGGTTTTACAGTGAAAACTGCAGGAACTTTAAACTGGCACTAGGAAACAGACTGAGAAACCAGAGTAAAAATTTCTCCTGCAACGCGTTCCATTTCTGCTAGATGAACGAACGTCTCTCCACATGCTCAGTTCTGAGAGATATATGTGTGTGAAAGCCGTCCTTCACCTAGCTTGTTTTGAACACAAAGATTCTTTTCACTTGAAAACTCCACTCGATACGTATATATGGGGAGGTACTAGCTCCAACTCGGTTTTACAGTGAAAACAGCAGGAACTTCAAACCGGCACTAGGAAACAGACTGAGAAACCAGAGTAAATGTTTCTCCTGCAAAACGTTCCCTTTGTGCTAAACGAAAGAACGTCTCTCCACATGCTCAGTTCTGAGGGATAACTGTATTTGAAAGCCGTCCTTCTCCTAGCTTGTTGGGAACACAAAGATGCTTTTCCCTTGCAATCTCCACTCCATACATATATATGTGGAGGTACTAGCTCCAACTCGGTTTTAAAGTGAAAACTGCAGGAAATTCAAACCGGCAGTAGGAAACAGACTGAGAAACCAGAGAAAAAGTTTCTCCTGCAACCCGTTCCGTTTCTGCTAGATGAATGAACGTCTCTCCAAATGCTCAGATCTGAGAGATAAGTGTGTGTGAAAGCCGTCCTTCACCAAGCTTGTTGGGAACACAAAGTTTCTTGGCACTTGCAAACTCCACTCCATACATATATATAGGGAGGTTCTAGCTCCAACTGCTTTTTACAGTGAAAACTGCAGGAACTTCAAACCGGCACAAGGAAACAGACTGAGAAACCACAGTAAATGTTTCTCCTGCAAACCGTGCCCTTTCTGCTAGATGAACGAACGTCTCTCCACATGCTCAGTTCTGAGGGATAAGGGTATTTGAAAGCCGTCCTTCACCCAGCTTGTTTGGAACACAAAGTTTCTTTTCACTTGCTATCTCCACTCCATACATATATATGGGGAGGTACTAACTCCAACTCTGTTTTACAGTGAAAACTGCAGGAACTTCAAACCGGCACTAGGAAACAGACTGAGAAAGCAGAGTAAAAGTTTCTCCTCAACCCGTTCCCTTTGTGCTAGATGAACGAAAGTCTCTCCACATGCTTAGTTCTGAGAGATAAGTGTAAGTGAAAGCCGTCCTCCATATAGCTTGTTTGGAACATAAATTTTCTTTTCACTTGCAAACTCCACTCCATACATATATATTGGGTGGTACTAGCTCCATCTCGGTTTTACAGTGAAAACTTCAGGAACTTCAAACCGGCACTAGGAAACAGACTGAGAAACCAGAGTAAAAGTTTCTCCTGCAACCCGTTCCCTTTGTGCTAGATGAACGAACGTCTCTCCACATGCTCAGTTCTGCGAGATAATTGTGTGTGAATGTCGTCCTTCAACTAGCTTGTTGGGAACACAAAGTTCCTTTTCACTTGCAAACTCCACTCCATACTTATATAAGGGGAGGTACTAGCTCCAACTCGGTTTTACAGTGAAAACTGCAGGAACTTCAAACCGGCACTAGGAAACATACTGGGAAACCAGAGTAAAAGTTTCTCATGCATTCCTTTCCCTTTGTGCTAGATGAACGAATCTCTCCCACTTGCTGAGTTCTGAGAGATAAGTGTGTGTGTAAGCCGTCCTTCAACTAGCTTGTTGGGAACACAAAGTTTCCTTTCACTTGCAAACTCCACTCCAAACATATAAATGGGGAGGTAATAGCTCCAAATGGGTTTTACAGTGAAAACTGCAGGAACTTCAAACCGGCACTAGGAAACATACTGAGAAACCAGAGTAAAAGTTTCTCCTGCAACCCGTTCCCTTTGTGCTGGATGAACGCACTTCTCCGCACCTGCTCAGTTCTGAGAGATAAGTGTGTGTGAAAGCCGTCCTTCACCTAGCTATTTGGGAACACAAAGTTTCTTTTCAATTGCAAACTGCACTCCATACATATATATGGGGAGGTACAAGCTCCAACTCGGTTTTACAGTGAAAACTGCAGGAAATTCAAAAGGGCACTTGGAAACAGACTTAAAAACCAGAGTAAAAATTTCTCCTGCAACGCGTTCCCTTTCTGCTAGATGAACGAACGTCTCTCCACATGCTCAGTTCTGAGAGATATATGTGTTTGAAAGCCGTTCTTCACCTAGCTTGTTTTGAACACAAAGCTTCTTTTCACTTGAAAACTCCACTCGATACATATATATGGGGAGGTACTAGCTCCAACTCTGTTTTACAGTGAAAACTGCAGGAACTTCAAACCGGCACTAGGAAACATACTGGGATACAAGAGTAAGAGTTTCTCATGCATTACTTTCCCTTTGTGCTAGATGAACGAACCTCTCCCACTTGCTGAGTTCTGAGAGATAAGTGTGTGTGAAACCCGTCCTTCAACTAGCTTGTTGGGAACACAAAGTTTCTTTTTACTTGCAAACACCACTCCATACATATATATGGGGAGGTACTAGCTCCAACTCGGTTTTACAGTGAAAACTGCAGGAACTTCAAACCGGCAACAGGAAACAGACTGAGATACCAGAGTAAAAGTTTCTCCTGCAACCCGTTCCCTTTGTGCTGGATGAACGCACGTCTCCGCACCTGCTCAGTTCTGAGAGATAAGTGTGTGTGAAAGCCGTCCTTCACCTAGCTTGTTGGGAAAACAAAGTTTCTTTTCAATTGCAATCTCCACTCCATACATATAAATGGGGAGGTTCTAGCTCCAACTCGGTTTTACAGTGAAAACTGCAGGAAATTCAAACCGGTAAAAGGACACAGAATGAGAAACCAGAGTAAAAGTTTCCCCTGCAACCATTCCCTTTGTCCCAGATGAACGAATGTATCTCCACATGCTCAATTCTGAGAGATAAGTGTGTGTGAAAGATGTCCTTCACCTAGCTATTTGGGAACACAAAGTTTCTTTTCAATTGCAAACTGCACTCCATACATATATATGGGGAGGTACAAGCTCCAACTCGGTTTTACAGTGAAAACTGCAGGAAATTCAAAAGGGCACTTGGAAACAGACTTAGAAACCAGAGTAAAAATTTCTCCTGCAACGCGTTCCCTTTCTGCTAGATGAACGAACGTCTCTCCACATGCTCAGTTCTGAGAGATATATGTGTTTGAAAGCCGTCCTTCACCTAGCTTGTTTTGAACACAAAGCTTCTTTTCACTTGAAAACTCCACTCAATACATATATATGGGGAGGTACTAGCTCCAACTCGGTTTTACAGTGAAAAGAGCAGGAACTTCAAACCGGCACTAGGAAACAGACTGAGAAACAAGAGTAAATATTTCTCCTGCAAAACGTTTCTTTGTGCTAGATGAACGAACGTCTCTCCACATGCTCATTTCTGAGGGATAAGTGTATTTGAAAGCCGTCCTTCTCCAAGCTTGTTGGGAACACAAAGATGCTTTTCACTTGCAAACTCCACTCCATACATATATATGGGGAGGTACAAGCTCCAACTCGGTTTTACTGTGAAAACTGCAGGAACTTCAAACCGGCAACAGGAAACTGACTGAGAAACAAGAGTAAAAGTTTCTCCTGCAACCCGTTCCCTTTGTGCTAGATGAAGGAACGTCTCTCCACATGCTCTGTTCTGAGAGATAATTGTTTGTGAAAGCCGTAATTCACCTAGCTTGTTGGGAACACAAAGTTTCTTTTCAATTGCAAACTCCACTCCATACATATATATGGGGAGTTACTAGCTCGAACTCGGTTTTACAGTGAAAACTGCAGGATATTCAAACCGGCAACAGGAAACAGACTGACAATCCACAGTAATAGTTTCTCCTGTAACCCGTTCCCTTTGTGCTAGATGAACGAACGTCTCTCCACATGCTCAGTTCTGAGAGATAAGGGTGTGTGAAAGCCGTCCTTCACCTAGCTTGTTGGGAACACAAAGTTTCTTTTCAGTTGCAAACTCCAATCCATATATACATATGGGGAGGTACTAGCTCCAAATCTTTTTTAGAGTGAAAACTGCTGGAACTTCAAACCGGCAGTTGGAAACAGACTGAGAAACCAGAGTAAAAGTTTCTCCTGCAACCCTTTCAATTTGTGCTAGATGAACGAACGTCTCTCCACATGCACACTTCTGAGAGGTAAGTGTGTGTGAAAGCCGTCCTTCAAATAGCTTGTTGGGAACACAAAGTTTCTTTTCACTTGCAAACCACACTCCATACATATATATGGGGAGGTACTAGCTCCAACTCGGTTTTACAGTGAAAACTGAAGGAACTTCAAACCGGCACTAGGACACATACTGAGAAACAAGAGTAAAAATTTCTCCTGCAACCCTATCCTATTGTGCTAGATGAACGAACGTCTCTCCACATGCTCAGTTCTGAGAGATAATTGTGTGTGAATGTCGTCCTTCACCTAGCTTGTTGGGAACACAAAGTTCCTTTTCACTTGCAAACTCCACTCCATACTTATATATGGGGAGGTACTAGCTCCAACTCGGTTTTACAGTGAAAAATGCAGGAACTTCAAACGGGCACTAGGAAACATACTGGGATACCAGAGTAAGAGTTTCTCATGCATTCCTTTCCCTTTGTGCTAGATGAACGAACCTCTCCCACTTGCTGAGTTCTGAGAGATAAGTGTGTTTGAAAGACGTCCTTCACCTAGCTTGTTAGGAACACATAGTTTCTTTTCACTTGCAAACTACAATCCATACATATATATGGGGTGGTACTAGCTAGAACTCGGTTTTACAGTGAAAACTGCAGGAACTTCAAAAAGGCCCTAGGAAAAAGACTGAGAAACCAGAGTAATAATTTCCCCTGCAACACGTTCCCTTTGTGCTAGATGAACGAACGTCTCTCCACATGCTCAGTTCTGAGAGATAAGTGTGTGTGAAAGCCGTCTTTCAGCTAGCTTGTTAGGAACACAAAGATTCTTTTCACTTGCAAACTCCACTCCATACATATATATGGGGTGGTACTAGCTCCAACTCGGGTTTACAGTAAAAACATCAGGAATTTCAACACGGCACTAGGAATCAGACTGAGAAACCAGAGTAAAAGTTTCTCCTGCAACCCGTTCCCTTTGTGCTAGATGAACGAACGTCTCTCCACATGCTCATTTCTTAGAGATAAGTGTGTGTGAAAGACGTCCTCCACATATTTTGTTGGGAACACAAAGTTTCTTTTCACTTGCAAACCCCACTCCATACATATATATGGGGAGGTACTAGCTCCAACTCGGTTTTACAGTGAAAACTGCAGGAACTTCAAACCCGCAGTAGGAAACATACTGAGAAACCAGGGAAAAAGTTTCCCCTGCAACCCGTTCCCTTTGTGCTAGATGAACGAACGTCTCTACACATGCTCAGTACTGAGAGATAAGTGTGTGTGAAAGCCGTCCTTCACCTAGCTTGTTGGGAACATAAAAGTTTCCTTTCACTTGCAAACTCCACTCCAAACATATAAATGGGGAGGTACTAGCTCCAACTGGGTTTTACAGTGAAAACTGCCAGAACTTCAAACCGGCAGTAGGAAACAGACTGAGAAACCAGAGTAAAAGTTTCTCCTGCAACCCGTTCCGTTTCTGCTAGATGAAATAACGTCTCTCCACATGCTCAGTTCTGAGAGATAAGTGTGTGTGAAAGCCGTCCTTCACCTAGCTTGTTGGGAACACAAAGTTTCTTTTCACTTGCAAAATCCACTCCATACATATATATGGGGAGGTTCTATCTCCAACTCGGTTTTACTGTGAAAACTGCAGGAACTTCAAACCGGCAACAGGGCACAGACTGAGAAACCAGAGTAAAAGTTTCTCCTGCAACCAGTTCCCTTTTTGCCAGATGAACGAAAGTATCTCCACATGCCCAGTTCTGAGAGATAAGTGTGTGTGAAAGCCGTCTTTCACCTAGCTTTTTGGGATCACAAAGTTTCTTTTAAGTTGCAAACTCCACTCCATACATATATATGGGGTGGTACAAGCACCAACTCGGTTTTACAGTGAAAACTGCAGGAACTTCAAACCGGCAGTAGGAAACAGACTGAGAAACTAGGGTAAAAGTTTCTCCAGCAACGTGTTCCATTTGTGCTAGATGAACGATCGTCTCTCCACATGCTCAGTTCTGAGAGATATGTGTGTGTGAAAGCCGTCCTTCACCTAGGTTGTTTTGAACACAAAGCTTCTTTTAACTTGTAAACTCCACTCCATACGTATATATGGGGAGGTACTAGCTCCAACTCGGTTTTACAGTGAAAACTGCAGATACTTCAAACCGGCAACAGGAAACAGACTAAGAAACCAGAGTAAAAGTTTCTCCTGCAAACCGTTCCCTTTGTGCTAAATGAACGAAAGTCTCTCCACATGCTCAGTTCTGAGAGATAAGTGTGTGTGAAAGCCGTCCTTCAAATAGCTTGTTGGGAACACAAAGTTTCTTTTCAGGTGCAAACTCCATTCCATATATATATATGGGGAGGTACAAGCTCCAAATCTTTTTTACGGTGAAAACTGCAGGAACTTCAAACCGGCAGTAGGAAACAGACTGTGAAACCAGAGTAAAAGTTTCTCCTGCCATCCGTTCCATTTGTGGTAGATGAAAGAACGTCTCTCCACATGCTCATTTCTGAGAGATTAGTGTGTGTGAAAGCCGTCTTTCACCTAGATTGTTGGGAACACAAAGATACTTTTCACTTGCAAACTCCACTCCATACATATATATGGGGAGGTACTAGCTCCAAAACGGTTTTACAGTAAAAACTGCAGGAACTTCAAACCGGCACTAGGAAACAGACTGAGAAACCAGTGTAAAATTTTCACCTGCAACCCGTTCCCTTTGTGCTATATGAACGAACGTCTCTCCACATGCTCAGTTCTGAGAGATAAGTGTGTGTGAAAGCCGTCCTTCACCTAGCTTGTTGGGAACATAAAAGTTTCCTTTCACTTGCAAACTCCACTCCAAACATATAAATGGGGAGGTACTAGCTCCAACTCGATTTTACAGTGAAAACTGCAGGAACTTCAAAAAGGCACTAGGAAACAGAATGAGAAACCAGAGTAAAAGTTTCTCCTGCAACCCGTTCCTTTGTGCTAGATGAACGAAAGTCTCTCCACATGCTCAGTTCTGAGAGATAAGTGTGTGTGAAAGCCGTCCTTCAAATAGCTTGTTGGGAACACAAAGTTTCTTTTCAGGTGCAAACTCCATTCCATACATATATATGGGGAGGTACAAGCTCCAAATCTTTTTTACGGTGAAAACTGCAGGAACTTCAAACCGGCAACAGGGCACAGACTGAGAAACCAGAGTAAAAGTTTCTCCTGCAACCAGTTCCCTTTTTGCCAGATGAACGAAAGTATCTCCACATGCACATTTCTGAGAGATAAGTGTGTGTGAAAGCCGTCTTTCACCTAGCTTTTTGGGATCACAAAGTTTCTTTTAAGTTGCAAACTCCACTCCATACATATATATGGGGTGGTACAAGCACCAACTCGGTTTTACAGTGAAAACTGCAGGAACTTCAAACCGGCAGTAGGAAACAGACTGAGAACCTAGGGTAAAAGTTTCTCCTGCAACGTGTTCCCTTTGTGCTAGATGAACGATCGTCTCTCCACATGCTCAGTTCTGAGAGATATGTGTGTGTGAAAGCCGTCCTTCACCTAGCTTGTTTTGAACACAAAGATTCTTTTAACTTGTAAACTCCACTCCATACATATATATGGGGAGGTACTAGCTCCAACTCGGTTTTACAGTGAAAACTGCAGATACTTCAAACCGGCAACAGGAAACAGACTAAGAAACTAGAGAAAAAGTTTCTCCTGCAAACCGTTCCCTTTGTGCTAAATGAACGAAAGTCTCTCCACATGCTCAGTTCTGAGAGATAAGTGTGTGTGAAAGCCGTCCTTCAAATAGCTTGTTGGGAACACAAAGTTTCTTTTCAGTTGCAAACTCCACTCCATACATATATAAGAGGAGATACCAACTCCAACTCGGTTTTACAGTGAAAACTGCAGGAACTTCAAACCGGCAACAGGAAACAGACTGAGAAACCAGAATAAAAGTTTCTCCTGCAACCAGTTCCCTTTGTGCTAGATGAACGAACTTCTCTCCACATGCTCATTTCTGAGAGATAAGTGTGTGTGAAACCCGTCCTTCAACTAGCTTGTTGGGAACACAAAGTTTCTTTTAACTTGCAAACACCACTCCATACATATATATGGGGAGGTACTAGCTCCAACTCGGTTTTACAGTGAAAACTGCAGGAACTTCAAACCGGCAACAGGAAACAGACTGAGATACCAGAGTAAAACTTTCTCCTGAAATCCGTTCCCTTTGTGCTGGATGAACGCACGTCTCCGCACCTGCTCAGTTCTGAGAAATAAGTGTGTGTGAAAGCCGTCCTTCACCTAGCTATTTGGGAACACAAAGTTTCTTTTCAATTGCAAACTGCACTCCATACATATATATGGGGAGGTACAAGCTCCAACTCGGTTTTACAGTGAAAACTGCAGGAAATTCAAAAGGGCACTTGGAAACAGACTTAGAAACCAGAGTAAAAATTTCTCCTGCAACGCGTTCCCTTTCTGCTAGATGAACGAGCGTCTCTCCACATGCTCAGTTCTGAGAGATATATGTGTTTGAAAGCCGTCCTTCACCTAGCTTGTTTTGAACACAAAGCTTCTTTTCACTTGAAAACTCCACTCGATACATATATATGGGGAGGTACTAGCTCCAACTCGGTTTTACAGTGAAAACAGCAGGAACTTCAAACCGGGAGTTGGAAACAGACTGAGAAACCAGAGTAAAAGTTTCTCCTGCAACCCTTTCAATTTGTGCTAGATGAACGAAAGTCTCTCCACATGCACAGTTCTGAGAGGTAAGTGTGTGTGAAAGCCGTCCTTCAAATAGCTTGTTGGGAACACAAAGTTTCTTTTCACTTGCAAACCACACTCCATAAATATATATGGGGAGGTACTAGCTCCAACTCGGTTTTACAGTGAAAACTGAAGGAACTTCAAACCGGCACTAGGACACATACTGAGAAACAAGAGTAAAAGTTTCTCCTGCAACCCGTTCCCTTTGTGCTAGATGAACGAACTTCTCTCCACATGCTTAGTTCTGAGAGATAAGTGTAAGTGAAAGCCGTCCTCCACATAGCTTGTTGGGAACACAAAGTTTCTTTTCACTTGCAAACTCCACTCCATACATATATATTGTGAGGTACTAGCTCCATCTAGGTTTTACATTGAAAACTGCAGGAACTTCAAACCGGCACTAGGAAACAGACTGAGAATCCAGAGTAAAAATTTCCCCTGCAACCCTTTCCCTTTGTGCTAGATGAACGAACGTCTCTCCACATGCTCAGTTCTGAGAGATAATTGTGTGTGAATGTCGTCCTTCACCTAGCTTGTTGGGAACACAAAGTTCCTTTTCACTTGCAAACTCCACTCCATACTTATATATGGGGAGGTACTAGCTCAATCTCGGTTTTACAGTGAAAACTGCAGGAACTTCAAACCGGCACTAGGAAACATACTGGGATACCAGAGTAAGAGTTTCTCCTACAACCCGTTCCCTTTGTGCTGGATAAACGCACGTCTCCGCACCTGCTCATTTCTGAGAGATAAGTGTGTGTGAAAGCCGTCCTTCACCTACCTTGTTGGGAAAACAAAGTTTCTTTTCAATTGCAATCTCCAATCCATACATATAAATGTGGAGGTTCTAGCTCCAACTCGGTTTTACAGTGAAAACTGCAGGAAATTCAAACCGGTAAAAGGACACAGAATGAGAAACCAGAGTAAAAGTTTCCCCTGCAACCATTCCCTTTGTCCCAGATGAACGAATGTATCTCCACATGCTCAATTCTGAGAGATAAGTGTGTGTGAAAGCCGTCCTTCACCTAGCTATTTGGGAACACAAAGTTTCTTTTCAATTGCAAACTGCACTCCATACATATATATGGGGAGGTACTAGCTCCAACTCGGTTTTACAGTGAAAAATGCAAGAAATTCAAACCGGAACTTGGAAACAGACTGAGAAATCATTGTAAAAGTTTCTCCTGCAACCCGTTCCCTTTGTGCTAGATGAACTAAAGTCTCCCCACATGCTCATTTCTGAGAGATAAGTGTGTGTGAAAGACGTCCTCCACATAGATTGTTGGGAACACAAACTTTCTTTTCAATTGGAAACTCCACTCCATACATATATATGGGGAGGTACTAGCTCCAACTCGGTTTTACAGTGAAAACTGCAGGAACTTCAAACAGGCACTAGGAAACAGACTGAGAAACCAGAGTAAAAGTTTCTCCTGCACCCCGTTCCTTTTGTGGTAGATGAACGAACGTCTCTCCTCATGCTCAGTTCTGAGAGATAAGTGTGTGTGAAAGCCGTCCTCCACATTGATTTTTGGGAACACAAAGTTTCTTTTCACTTGCAAACTCCACTCCATACATATATATGGGGAGGTACTAGCTCCAACTCGGTTTTACAGTGAAAACTGCAGGAACTTCAAACCGGCATTAGGAAACATACTGAGAAACCAGGGTAAAAGTTTCTCCTGCAACCCGTTCCCTTTTTGCTAGATGAACGAACGTCTCTCCTCATGCTCAGTTCTGAGAGATAAGTGTGTGTGAAAGACGTCCTTCACCTAGCTTTTTGGGAACACATAGTTTCTTTTCACTTGCAAACTCCAATCCATACATATATAAGGGGAGGTACTATCTCAAACTCGGTTTTACAGTGAAAACTGCAGGAACTTCAAAAAGGCACTAAGAATCAGACTGAGAAACCAGAGTAATAGTTTCCCCTGCAACCCGTTCCCCTTTTGCTAAATGAACGAACTTCTCTCCTCATGCTCAGTTCTGAAAGATATGTGTGTGTGAAAGCCGTCCTTCAACTAGCTTGTTGGGAACACAAAGTTTCCTTTCACTTGCAAACTCCACTCCAAACATATAAATGGGGAGGTACTAGCTCCAACTGGGTTTTACAGTGAAAACTGCAGGAACTTCAAACCGGCAGTAGGAAACAGACTGAGAAACCAGAGTAAAAGTTTCTCCTGCAACCCGTTCCGTTTCTGCTAGATGAAAGAACGTCTCTCCACATGCTCAGTTCTGAGAGATAAGTGTGTATGAAAGCCGTCCTTCACCTAGCTTGTTGGGAACACAAAGTTTCTTTTCACTTTCAAAATCCACTCCATACATATATATGGGGAGGTTCTATCTCCAATTCGGTTTTACAGTGAAAACTGCAGGAACTTCAAACCGGAAACAGGGCACAGACTGAGAATCCAGAGTAAAAGTTTCTCCTGCAACCAGTTCCCTTTTTGCCAGATGAACGAAATTATCTCCACATGCCCAGTTCTGAGAGATAAGTGTGTGTGAAAGCCGTCCTTCAAATAGCTTGTTGGGAACACAAAGATTCTTTTCAGGTGCAAACTCCATTCCATACATATATATGGGGAGGTACAAGCTCCAAATCTTTTTTACAGTGAAAACTGCAGGTACTTCAAACCGGCACTAGGAAACAGACTGAGAAACCCGAGTAAAAGTTTCCCCTGCCACCCGTTCCCTTTGTGGTAGATGAACGAACGTCTCTCCAAAAGCTCAGTTCTGAGAGATACGTGTGTGTGAAAGCCGTTCATCGCCTAACTTTTTGGGAACACAAAGTTACTTTTCAGTTGCAAACTACACTCCATACATATATAAGAGTTGATACTAGCTCCAACTCGGTTTTACAGTGAAAACAACAGGAACTTCAAACCGGCACTAGGAAACAGACTGAGAAAACAGAGTAAATGTTTCTCCTGCAAAACGTTTCTTTGTGCTAGATGAACGAACGTCTCTCCACATGCTCATTTCTGAGGGATAAGTGTATTTGAAAGCCGTCCTTCTCCTAGCTTGTTGGGAACACAAAGATGCTTTTCACTTGCAAACCCCACTCCGTACATATATATGGGGAGGTACTATCTCCAACACGGTTTTACAGTGAAAACTGCAGGAACTTCAAACCGGCAACAGGAAACAGACTGAGAAACCATAGTAAAAGTTTCTCCTGCAACCTATTCCCTTTGTGCTAGATGAAGGAACGTCTCTCCACATGCTCAGTTCTGAGAGATAAGTGTGTGTGAAATCCGTCATTCACCTAGCTTGTTGGGAACACAAAGTTTCTTTTCAATTGCAAACTCCACTCCATACATATATATGGGGAGGTTGTAGCTCGAACTCGGTTTTACAGTGAAAACTGCAGGAACTTCAAACCGGCAACAGGAAACAGACTGAGAAACCAGAGTAATAGTTTCTCCTGCAACCCGTTCCCTTTGTGCTAGATGAACGAACGTCTCTCCACATGCTCAGTTCTGAGAGATAAGTGTTTGTGAAAGCCGTCCTCCACATAGCTTGTTGGGAACACAAAGTTTCTTTTCACTTGCAAACTCCACTCCATACATATATATTGGGAGGTACTAGCTCCATCTAGGTTTTACAGTGAAAATTGCAGGAACTTCTAACCGGCACTAGGAAACAGACTGAGAATCCAGAGTAAAAGTTTCTCCTGCAACCCTTTCCCTTTGTGCTAGATGAATGAACGTCTCTCCACATGCTCAGTTCTGAGAGATAATTGTGTGTGAATGTCGTCCTTCACCTAGCTTGTTGGGACACAAAGTTCCTTTTCACTTGCAAAGTCCACTCCATACTTATATATAGGGAGGTACTAGCTCCAACTCGGTTTTACAGTGAAAACTGCAGGAACTTCAAACCGGCAACAGGACACAGACTTAGAAACCAGAATAAAAGATTCTCCTGCAACCCGTTCCCTTTGTGCCAGATGAACGAAGTTATCTCCACATGTTCAGTTCTGAGAGAAAAGTGTTTGAAAGCCGTTCTTCATCTAGCTTGTTGGGAACACAACGTTTCTTTTCACTTGCAAACTCCACTCCATACATATATATGGGGAGGTTCTATCTCCAACTGGGTTTTACAGTGAAAACTGCAGGAAATTCAAACCGGCAACAGGACACAGACTAAGAAACCAGAGTAAATGTTTCTCCTGCAATCCGTTCCCTTTGTGCCAGATGAACGAAGGTATCTCCACATGCTAAGTTCTGAGAGATAAGTGTGTGTTAAAGCCGTCCTCCACATAGATTGTTGGGAACTCAAAGTTCCTTTTCACTTGCAAACTCCACTCCATACATATATATGGGGAGGTACTAGCTCCAACTCGGTTTTACAGTGAAAACTGCAGGAAATTCAAACCGGCAGTAGGAAACATACAGAGAAACCAGGGTAAAAGTTTCTCCTGCAAACCGTTCCCTTTGTGCTAGATGAACGAACTTCTCCCCACATGCTCTGTTCTGAGAGACAAATATGTTTGAAAGACGTCCTTCACCTAGCTTGTTGGGAACACATAGTTCCTTTTCACTTGCAAACTACAATCCATGCATATATATGGGGAGGTTCTAGCTCCAACTCGGTTTTACAGTGAAAACTGCAGGAACTTCAAAAAGGCACTAGGAAACAGACTGAGAAACCAGAGTATTAGTTTCCCCTGCAACCCTTTCCCTTTGTGCTAGATGAACGAACGTCTCTCCACATGCTCAGTTCTGAGAGATAAGTGTGTGTGAAAGCCGTGCTTCACCTAGCTTGTTGGGAACACAAAGATACTTTTCACTTGCAAACTCCACTCCATACTTATATAGGGGTGGTACTAGCTCCAACTCGGTTTTACAGTGAAAACTTCAGGAATTTCAACAAGGCACTAGGAAACAGACTGAGAAACCAGAGTAAAAGTTACTCCTGCAATCCGTTCCCTTTGTGCTAGATGAACGAACGTCTCTCCATATGCTCATTTCTGAGAGATAAGTGTGTGTGAAAGCCGTCCTTCACCTATTTTGTTGGGAACACAAAGTTTCTTTTGATTGCAAACTCCAATGCATACAAATAAATGGGGAGGTACTAGCTCCAAATCGGTTTTAGAGTGAAAAATGCAGGAACTTCAAACCGGCACTAGGAAAAAGACTGAGAAACCAGAGTAAAAGTTTCTCCTGCAACCCGTTCCCTTTTTGCTAGATGAACGAACGTCTCCCCACATGCTCTTTTCTGAGAGATAAGTGTGTGTGAAAGACGTCCTCCACATATTTTGTTGGGAACACAAAGTTTCTTTCACTTGCAAACCCCAGTCCATACATATATATGGGGAGGAACTAGCTCCAACTCGGTTTTACAGTGAAAACTGCAGGAACTTCAAACCGGCACTAGGAAACAGACTGAGAAACCAGAGTAAAAGTTTCCCTGCAACCCGTTCCCTTTGTGCTAGATGAACGAAAGTCTCTCCACATGCTCAGTTCTGAGAGATAAGTGTGTGTGAAAGCCGTCCATCACCTAGCTTGTTGAGAAAACAAAGTTTCTTTTCAATTGCAATCTCCACTCCATACATATAAATGGGGAGGTTCTAGCTCCAACTCGGTTTTACAGTGAAAACTGCAGGAAATTCAAACCGGTAAAAGGACACAGAATGAGAAACCAGAGTAAATGTTTCCCCTGCAACCGTTCCCTTTGTCCCAGATGAACGATTGTATCTCCACATGCTCAATTCTGAGAGATAAGTGTGTGTGAAAGCCGTCCTTCACCTAGCTTTTTGGGAACACAAAGTTTCTTTTCAATTGCAAACTGCACTCCATACACATATATGGGGAGGTACAAGCTCCAACTCGATTTTACAGAGAAAACTGCAGGAACTTCAAACCGGCACTAGGAAACAGACTGTGAAACCAGAGTAAAAATTTCTCCTGCAACGCGTTCCCTTTCTGCTAGATGAACGAACGTCTCTCCACATGCTCAGTTCTGAGAGATATGTGTGTGTGAAAGCCGTCCTTCACCTAGCTTGTTTTGAACACAAAGCTTCTTTTCACTTGAAAACTCCACTCGATACATATATATGGGGAGGTACTAGCTCCAACTCGGTTTTACAATGAAAACAGCGGGAACTTCAAACCGGCTCTAGGAAACAGACTGAGAAACCAGAGTAAATGTTTCTCCTGCAAAACGTTTCTTTGTGCTAGATGAACGAACGTCTCTCCACATGCTCATTTCTGAGGGATTAGTGTATTTGAAAGCCGCCCTTCTCCTAGCTTGTTGGGAACACAAAGATGCTTTTCACTAGCAAACTCCAAACCATACATATATATGGGGAGGTACTAGCTCCAACTCGGTTTTACAGTGAAAACTGCAGGAACTTCAAACGGGCAACAGGAAACAGACTGAGAAACCAGAGTAAAAGTTTCTCCTGCAACCCGTTCCCTTTGTGCTAGATGAAGAACTTCTCTCCACATGCTCAGTTCTGAGAGATAAGTGTGTGTGAAAGCCGTCATTCACGTAGCTTGTTTGGAACACAAATTTTCTTTTCAATTGCACACTCCACTCCATACATATAAATGGGGAGGTACTAGCTCGAACACGGTTTTACAGTGAAAACTGCAGGAACTTCAAACCGGCAACAGGAAACAGACTGAGAAACCAGAGTAAAAGTTTGTCCTGCAACCCGTTCCCTTTGTGCTAGATGAACGAACGTCTCTCCACATGCTCACTTCTGAGAGGTAAGTGTGTGTGAAAGCCATCCTTCACATAGCTTGCTGGAAACACAATGTTTCTTTTCACTTGCAAACCCCACTCCATACATATATATGGGGAGGTACTAGTTCCAACTCGGTTTTACAGTGAAAACTGAAGGAACATCAAACAGGCACTAGGAAACATACTGAGAAACAGGAGTAAAAGTTTCTCCTGCAACCCGTTCCCTTTGTGCTAGGTGAACGAACGTCTCTCCACATGCTTAGTTCTGAGAGATAAGTGTAAGTGAAAGCCGTCCTCCACATAGCTTGTTGGGAACACAAAGTTTCTTTTCTCAAGCAAACTCCACTCCATACATATATATTGGGAGGTACTACCTCCATCTCGGTTTTACAGTGAAAACTGCAGGAACTTCAAACCGGCACTAGGAAACAGACTGAGAAACCAGAGTAAAAGTTTCTCCTGCAACCCTTTCCTTTTGTGCTACATGAACGAACGTCTCTCCACATGCTCAGTTCTGAGAGATAATTGTGTGTAAATGTCGTCCTTCACCTAGCTTGTTGGGAACACAAAGTTCTTTTCACTTGCATACTCCACTCCATACTTATATATGGGGAGGTACAAGCTCCAACTCGGTTTTACAGTGAAAACTGCAGGAACATCTACCCGGCACTAGGAAACATACTGGGAAACCAGAGAAAAAGTTTCTCATGCATTCCTTTCCCTTTGTGATAGATGAACGAAACTCTCCCACATACTGAGTTCTGAGAGATAAGTGTGTGTGAAAGCCGTCCTTCACCTAGCTTGTTGGGAACACAAAGTTTCTTGTCACTTGCAAACTCCACTCCATAAATATATATAGGGAGGTTCTAGCTCCAACTGGGTTTTACAGTGAAAACTGCAGGAACTTCAAACCGGCAACAGGACACAGACTGAGAAACCAGAATATAAGATTCTCCTGCAACCCGTTCCCTTTGTGCCAGATGAACGAAGGTATATCCACATGCTCAGTTCTGAGAGATAAGTGTGTGTGAAAGCCGTTCTTGATCTAGCTTGTTGGGAACACAAAGTTTCTTTTCACTTGCAAACTCCAATCCATACATATATATGGGGAGGTACTAGCTCCAACTCGGTTTTACAATGAAAACTGCAGGAACTTCAAACCGGCAGTAGGAAACAGACTGAGAAACCAGAGTAAAAGTTTCTCCTGCAACCCGTTCCCTTTGTGCTAGATGAACGAACGTCTCTCCAAGTGCTCAGTTCTGAGAGATAAGTGTGTGTGAAAGCCGTCCTTCACCTAGCTTGTTGGGAACACAAAGATTTTTGTCACTTGCAAACTCCAATCCATACATATATATAGGGAGGTTCTAGCTCCAACTGGGTTTTACAGTGAAAACTGCAGGAACTTCAATCCGGCAACAGGACACAGACTGAGAAACCAGAGTAATAGTTTCTCCTGCAATCCGTTCCCTTTGTGCCAGATGAACGAAGGTATCTCCACATGCTCAGTTCTGAGAGATAAGTGTGTGTGAAAGCCGTCCTTCAACTAGCTTTTTGGGAACACAAAGTATCTTTTCAGATGCAAACTCCACTCCATACATATATATGGGGAAGTAATAGCACCAACTCGAATTTACATTGAAAACTGCAGGAACTTCAAACCGGCACAAGGAAACAGACTGAGAAACCAGAGAAAATGTTTCTCCTGCAAACCGTGCCTTTCTGCTAGGTGAACGAACGTCTCTCCACATGCTCAGTTCTGAGGGATAATGGTATTTGAAAGCCGTCCTTCACCCAGCTTGTTGGGAAAACAAAGTTTCTTTTCACTTGCAATCTCCACTCCATACATATATATGGGGAGGTACTAGCTCCAACCCGGTTTTACAGTGAAAACTGCAGGAACTTCAAACCGGCACTAGGAAACAGACTGAGAAAGCAGAGTAAAAGTTTCTCCTGCAACCCGTTCCCTTTGTGCTAGATGAACGAACGTCTCTCCACATGCTCAGTTCTGAGAGATAAGTGTGTGTGAAAGCCGTTCTTCATCTAGCTTGTTGGGAACACAAAGTTTCTTTTCACTTGCAAACTCCACTCCATACATATATATTCGGAGGTACTAGCTCCAACTCGGTTTTACAGTGAAAACTTCAGGAACTTGAAAACGGCAGTAGGAAACAGACTGAGAAACCAGAGTAAAAGTTTCTCCTGCAACCCGTTCCATTTGTGCTAGATGAACGAACGTCTCTCCACATGCTCAGTTCTGAGAGATAAGTGTGTGTTAAAGCCGTCCTCCACGTAGATTGTTGGGAACACAAAGTTCCTTTTCACTTGCAAACTCCACTCCATACATATATATGGGGAGGTACTAGCTCCAACTCGGTTTTACAGTGAAAACTGCAGGAAATTCAAACCGGCAGTAGGAAACATACTGAGAAACCAGGGTAAAAGTTTCTCCTGCAAACCGTTCCCTTTGTGCTAGATGAACGAACGTCTCTCCACATGCTCAGTTCTGAGAGATAAGTGTGTGTGAAAGCCGTCCTTCACCTAGCTTGTTGGGAACAAAAGATTCTGTTCACTTGCAAACTCCACTCCATACATATATATGGATGGAACTAGCTCCAACTCGGTTTTACAGTGAATACTTCAGGAATTTCATCACGGCACTAGGAAACAGACTGAGAAACCAGAGTAAAAGTTACACCTGCAACCCGCTCCATTTTTGCTAGATGAACGAACGTCCCTCAACATGCCCATTTCTGAGAGATAAGTGTGGGTGAAAGCCTTCCTTCAACTATTTTGTTGGGAACACAAAGTTTCTTTTGAATTGCAAACTCCACTGCATAGAAATATATGGGGAGGTACTAGCTCCAACTCGGTTTTAGAGTGAAAACTGCAGGAACTTCAAACCGGCACTAGGAAAAAGCCTGAGAAACCAGAGTAAAAGTTTCCCCTGCAACCCGTTCCCTTTTTGCTAGATGAACGAACGTCTCCCCACATGCTCTTTTCTGAGAGATAAGTGTGTGTGAAAGACGTCCTCCACATATTTTGTTGGGAACACAAAGATTCTTTTCACTTGCAAATTCCACACCATACATACATATGGGGAGGTACTAGCTCCAACTCGGTTTTACAGTGAAAACTGCATGAACTTCAAACCGGCAGTAGGAAACAAATTGAGAAATCAGAGTAAAAGTTTCTCCTGCAACCCGTTCCGTTTCGGCTAGATGAACGAACGACTCTCCACATGCTCAGTTCTGAGAGATAAGTGTGTTTGAAAGCCGTCCTTCACCTATCTTTTTGGGAACACAAAGGTTCTTTTCAGTTGCAAAATCCACTCCATATATATATATGGGGAGATAATAGCTCCAACTCGATTTTACAGTGAAAACTGCAGGAACTTGAAAACGGCACTAGGAAAAAGACTGAGAAACCAGAGTAAAAATTTCTCCTGCATCCCGTTCCATTTGTGCTAGATTAACGTACGTCTCTCCACATTCTCAGTTCGGAAAGGTATGTGTGTTTGAAAGCCGTCCTTCACCTAGCTTGTTTTGAACGCATAGTTTCTTTTAACTTGCAAAGACCACTCCATAAATATATATGGGGAGGTACTAGCTCCAACTCGGTTGTACAGTGAAAATTGCAGGATCTTCAAACCGGAACTAGGAAACAGACTGAGAAACCAGTGTAAATGTTTCTCCTGAAAACCGTTCCCTTTGTGCTAGATGAATGAAATTCTCTCCACATGCTCAGTTCTGAGGGATACGTGTATTTGAAAGCCGACCTTCACCTAGCTTGTTGGGAACACAAAGTTTCTTTTCACTCGCAAACTCCACTCCATACATATATATGGGGTTGTACTAGCTCCAACTCGGTTTTACAGTGAAAACTGCAGGAAATTCAAACCGGCAGTAGGAAACATACTGAGAAACCAGGGTAAAAGTTTCTCCTGCAAACCGTTCCCTTTGTGCTAGATGAACGAACGTCTCTCCACATGCTCAGTTCTGAGAGATAAGTGTGTGTGAAAGCCGTACTTCACCTAGCTTGTTGGGAACACAAAGATTCTTTTCACTTGCAAACTCCACTCCATACATATATATGGGGTGGAACTAGCTCCAACTCGGTTTTACAGTGAAAACTTCAGGAATTTCATCACGGCACTAGGAAACAGACTGAGAAACCAGAGTAAAAGTTTGTCCTGCAACCCGTTCCCTTTGTGCTAGATGAACGAACGTCTCTCCACATGCTCACTTCTGAGAGGTAAGTGTGTGTGAAAGCCATCCTTCACATAGCTTGCTGGAAACACAATGTTTCTTTTCACTTGCAAACCCCACTCCATACATATATATGGGGAGGTACTAGTTCCAACTCGGTTTTACAGTGAAAACTGAAGGAACATCAAACAGGCACTAGGAAACATACTGAGAAACAGGAGTAAAAGTTTCTCCTGCAACCCGTTCCCTTTGTGCTAGGTGAACGAACGTCTCTCCACATGCTTAGTTCTGAGAGATAAGTGTAAGTGAAAGCCGTCCTCCACATAGCTTGTTGGGAACACAAAGTTTCTTTTCTCAAGCAAACTCCACTCCATACATATATATTGGGAGGTACTACCTCCATCTCGGTTTTACAGTGAAAACTGCAGGAACTTCAAACCGGCACTAGGAAACAGACTGAGAAACCAGAGTAAAAGTTTCTCCTGCAACCCTTTCCTTTTGTGCTACATGAACGAACGTCTCTCCACATGCTCAGTTCTGAGAGATAATTGTGTGTAAATGTCGTCCTTCACCTAGCTTGTTGGGAACACAAAGTTCTTTTCACTTGCATACTCCACTCCATACTTATATATGGGGAGGTACAAGCTCCAACTCGGTTTTACAGTGAAAACTGCAGGAACATCTACCCGGCACTAGGAAACATACTGGGAAACCAGAGAAAAAGTTTCTCATGCATTCCTTTCCCTTTGTGATAGATGAACGAAACTCTCCCACATACTGAGTTCTGAGAGATAAGTGTGTGTGAAAGCCGTCCTTCACCTAGCTTGTTGGGAACACAAAGTTTCTTGTCACTTGCAAACTCCACTCCATAAATATATATAGGGAGGTTCTAGCTCCAACTGGGTTTTACAGTGAAAACTGCAGGAACTTCAAACCGGCAACAGGACACAGACTGAGAAACCAGAATATAAGATTCTCCTGCAACCCGTTCCCTTTGTGCCAGATGAACGAAGGTATATCCACATGCTCAGTTCTGAGAGATAAGTGTGTGTGAAAGCCGTTCTTGATCTAGCTTGTTGGGAACACAAAGTTTCTTTTCACTTGCAAACTCCAATCCATACATATATATGGGGAGGTACTAGCTCCAACTCGGTTTTACAATGAAAACTGCAGGAACTTCAAACCGGCAGTAGGAAACAGACTGAGAAACCAGAGTAAAAGTTTCTCCTGCAACCCGTTCCCTTTGTGCTAGATGAACGAACGTCTCTCCAAGTGCTCAGTTCTGAGAGATAAGTGTGTGTGAAAGCCGTCCTTCACCTAGCTTGTTGGGAACACAAAGATTTTTGTCACTTGCAAACTCCAATCCATACATATATATAGGGAGGTTCTAGCTCCAACTGGGTTTTACAGTGAAAACTGCAGGAACTTCAATCCGGCAACAGGACACAGACTGAGAAACCAGAGTAATAGTTTCTCCTGCAATCCGTTCCCTTTGTGCCAGATGAACGAAGGTATCTCCACATGCTCAGTTCTGAGAGATAAGTGTGTGTGAAAGCCGTCCTTCAACTAGCTTTTTGGGAACACAAAGTATCTTTTCAGATGCAAACTCCACTCCATACATATATATGGGGAAGTAATAGCACCAACTCGAATTTACATTGAAAACTGCAGGAACTTCAAACCGGCACAAGGAAACAGACTGAGAAACCAGAGAAAATGTTTCTCCTGCAAACCGTGCCTTTCTGCTAGGTGAACGAACGTCTCTCCACATGCTCAGTTCTGAGGGATAATGGTATTTGAAAGCCGTCCTTCACCCAGCTTGTTGGGAAAACAAAGTTTCTTTTCACTTGCAATCTCCACTCCATACATATATATGGGGAGGTACTAGCTCCAACCCGGTTTTACAGTGAAAACTGCAGGAACTTCAAACCGGCACTAGGAAACAGACTGAGAAAGCAGAGTAAAAGTTTCTCCTGCAACCCGTTCCCTTTGTGCTAGATGAACGAACGTCTCTCCACATGCTCAGTTCTGAGAGATAAGTGTGTGTGAAAGCCGTTCTTCATCTAGCTTGTTGGGAACACAAAGTTTCTTTTCACTTGCAAACTCCACTCCATACATATATATTCGGAGGTACTAGCTCCAACTCGGTTTTACAGTGAAAACTTCAGGAACTTGAAAACGGCAGTAGGAAACAGACTGAGAAACCAGAGTAAAAGTTTCTCCTGCAACCCGTTCCATTTGTGCTAGATGAACGAACGTCTCTCCACATGCTCAGTTCTGAGAGATAAGTGTGTGTTAAAGCCGTCCTCCACGTAGATTGTTGGGAACACAAAGTTCCTTTTCACTTGCAAACTCCACTCCATACATATATATGGGGAGGTACTAGCTCCAACTCGGTTTTACAGTGAAAACTGCAGGAAATTCAAACCGGCAGTAGGAAACATACTGAGAAACCAGGGTAAAAGTTTCTCCTGCAAACCGTTCCCTTTGTGCTAGATGAACGAACGTCTCTCCACATGCTCAGTTCTGAGAGATAAGTGTGTGTGAAAGCCGTCCTTCACCTAGCTTGTTGGGAACAAAAGATTCTGTTCACTTGCAAACTCCACTCCATACATATATATGGATGGAACTAGCTCCAACTCGGTTTTACAGTGAATACTTCAGGAATTTCATCACGGCACTAGGAAACAGACTGAGAAACCAGAGTAAAAGTTACACCTGCAACCCGCTCCATTTTTGCTAGATGAACGAACGTCCCTCAACATGCCCATTTCTGAGAGATAAGTGTGGGTGAAAGCCTTCCTTCAACTATTTTGTTGGGAACACAAAGTTTCTTTTGAATTGCAAACTCCACTGCATAGAAATATATGGGGAGGTACTAGCTCCAACTCGGTTTTAGAGTGAAAACTGCAGGAACTTCAAACCGGCACTAGGAAAAAGCCTGAGAAACCAGAGTAAAAGTTTCCCCTGCAACCCGTTCCCTTTTTGCTAGATGAACGAACGTCTCCCCACATGCTCTTTTCTGAGAGATAAGTGTGTGTGAAAGACGTCCTCCACATATTTTGTTGGGAACACAAAGATTCTTTTCACTTGCAAATTCCACACCATACATACATATGGGGAGGTACTAGCTCCAACTCGGTTTTACAGTGAAAACTGCATGAACTTCAAACCGGCAGTAGGAAACAAATTGAGAAATCAGAGTAAAAGTTTCTCCTGCAACCCGTTCCGTTTCGGCTAGATGAACGAACGACTCTCCACATGCTCAGTTCTGAGAGATAAGTGTGTTTGAAAGCCGTCCTTCACCTATCTTTTTGGGAACACAAAGGTTCTTTTCAGTTGCAAAATCCACTCCATATATATATATGGGGAGATAATAGCTCCAACTCGATTTTACAGTGAAAACTGCAGGAACTTGAAAACGGCACTAGGAAAAAGACTGAGAAACCAGAGTAAAAATTTCTCCTGCATCCCGTTCCATTTGTGCTAGATTAACGTACGTCTCTCCACATTCTCAGTTCGGAAAGGTATGTGTGTTTGAAAGCCGTCCTTCACCTAGCTTGTTTTGAACGCATAGTTTCTTTTAACTTGCAAAGACCACTCCATAAATATATATGGGGAGGTACTAGCTCCAACTCGGTTGTACAGTGAAAATTGCAGGATCTTCAAACCGGAACTAGGAAACAGACTGAGAAACCAGTGTAAATGTTTCTCCTGAAAACCGTTCCCTTTGTGCTAGATGAATGAAATTCTCTCCACATGCTCAGTTCTGAGGGATACGTGTATTTGAAAGCCGACCTTCACCTAGCTTGTTGGGAACACAAAGTTTCTTTTCACTCGCAAACTCCACTCCATACATATATATGGGGTTGTACTAGCTCCAACTCGGTTTTACAGTGAAAACTGCAGGAAATTCAAACCGGCAGTAGGAAACATACTGAGAAACCAGGGTAAAAGTTTCTCCTGCAAACCGTTCCCTTTGTGCTAGATGAACGAACGTCTCTCCACATGCTCAGTTCTGAGAGATAAGTGTGTGTGAAAGCCGTACTTCACCTAGCTTGTTGGGAACACAAAGATTCTTTTCACTTGCAAACTCCACTCCATACATATATATGGGGTGGAACTAGCTCCAACTCGGTTTTACAGTGAAAACTTCAGGAATTTCATCACGGCACTAGGAAACAGACTGAGAAACCAGAGTAAAAGTTACCCCTGCAACCCGTTCCATTTGTGCTAGATGAACGAACGTCTCTCAACATGCACATTTCTGAGAGATAAGTGTGGGTGAAAGCCGTCCTTCACTTATTTGGTTGGGAACACAAAGTTTCTTTTGACTTGCAAACTCCACTGCATACAAATATATGGGGAGGTACTAGCTCCAACTCGGTTTTAGAGTGAAAACTGCAGGAACTTCAAACCGGCACTAGGAAAAAGCCTGAGAAACCAGAGTAAAAGTTTCTCCTGCAACCCGTTCCCTTTTTGCTAGATGAATGAACGTCTCCCCACATGCTCTTTTCTGAGAGATAAGTGTGTGTGAAAGACGTCCTCCACATATTTTGTTGGGAACACAAAGTTTCTTTTCAGTTGCAAACACCACTCCATACATATATATGGGAAGGTACTAGCTCCAACTCGGTTTTACAGTGAAAACTGCAGGAACTTCAAACCGGCAGTAGGAAACATACTGAGAAACCAGGGTAAAAGCTTCTCTTGCAACCAGTTCCCTTTGGGCTAGATGAACGAACGTCTCTCCACATGCTCAGTTCTGAGAGATAAGTGTGTGTGAAAGCCGTCCTCCACATAGATTGATGGGAACACACAGTTTCTTTTCACTTGCAAACTCCACTCCATACATATATATGGGGAGGTACTAGCTCCAACTCGGTTTTACAGTGAAAACTGCAGGAACTTCAAACCGGCAGTAGGAAACATACTGAGAAACCAGGGTAAAAGTTTCTCCTGCAAACCATTCCCTTTTTGCTAGATGAACGAACGTCTCCCCACATGCTCAGTTCTGAGAGATATGTGTGTGTGAAAGACGTCCTTCACCTAGCTTTTTGGGAACACATACTTTCTTTTCACTTGCAAACTCCAATCCATACATATATATGGGGAGGTACTATCTCAATCTCGGTTTTACAGTGAAAACTGCAGGAACTTCAAAAAGGCACTAGGAATCAGACTGAGAAACCAGAGTAATAGTTTCCACTGCAACCCGTTCCCCTTTTGCTAGATGAACGAACTTCTCTCCACATGCTCAGTTCTGAGAGATAAGTGTGTGTGAAAGCCGTCCTTCAACTAGCTTGTTGGGAACACAAAGTTTCCTTTCACTTGCAAACTCCACTCCAAACATATAAATGAGGTGGTACTAGCTCCAACTGGGTTTTACAGCGAAAACTGCAGGAACTTCCAACCGGCAGTAGGAAACAGACTGAGAAACCAGAGTAAAAGTTTCTCCTGCAACCCGTTCCGTTTCTGCTAGATGAAAGAACGTCTCTCCACATGCTCAGTTCTGAGAGATAAGTGTGTGTGAAAGCCGTCCTTCACCTAGCTTCTTGGGAACACAAAGTTTCTTTTAAGTTGCAAACTCCACTCCATACATATATATGGGGTGGTACAAGCTCCAACTCGGTTTTACAGTGAAAACTTCAGGAAATTCAAACTGGCAGTAGAAAACAGACTGAGAAATTAGAGAAAAAGTTCCTCCTGCAACGGGTTCCCTTTGTGCTAGATGAACGAACGTCTCTCCACATGCTCAGTTCTGAGAGATATGTGTGTGTGAAAGCCGTCCTTTACCTAGCTTGTTTTGAACACAAAGCTTCTTTTCACTTGTAAACTCCACTCCATACATATATATGGGGAAGTACTAGCTCCAACTCGGTCTTACAGTGAAAACAGCAGGAACTTCAAACCGGCACTAGGAAACAGACTGAGAAAGCAGAGTAAATGTTTCTCCTGCAAAACGTTCCCTTTGTGCTAGATGAACGAACGTCTCTCCACATGCTCAGTTCTGAGAGATAAGTGTGTGTGAAAGCCGTCCTTCACCTAGCTTGTTGGGAACACAAAGTTTCTTTTCAGGTGCAAACTCCATTCCATACATATATATGGAGAGGTACAAGCTCCAAATCTTTTTTACAGTGAAAACTGCAGGAACTTCAAAACGGCAGTAGGAAACAGACTGAGAAACCAGAGTAAAAGTTTCTCCTGCCACCCGTTCCCTTTGTGGTAGATGAACGAACGTCTCTCCAAATGCTCAGTTCTGAGAGATACGTGTGTGTGAAAGCCGTTCTTCGCCTAACTTTTTGGGAACACAAAGTTTATTTTCAGTTGCAAACTCCACTCCATACATATATAAGAGGAGATACTAGATCCAACTCGGTTTTACAGTGAAAACTGCAGGAACTTCAAACCGGTAACAGGACACAGAATGAGAAACCAGAGTAAAAGTTCCCCTGCAACCGTTCCATTTGTCCCAGATGAACGAATGTATTTCCACATGCTCAATTCTTAGAGATAAGTGTGTGTGAAAGCCGTCCTTCACCTTGCTTTTTGGGAACACAAAGATTCTTTTCAATTGCAAACTGCACTCCATACATATATATGGTGAGGTACTAGCTCCAACTCGGTTTTACAGTGAAAACTGCAGGAAATTCAATCCGGCAGTAGGAAACAGACTGAGAAACCAGAGTAAAAGTTTCCCCTGCAACCCGTTCCCTTTGTGCTAGATAAACGAACGTCTCTCCACATGCTCAGATCTGAGAGATAAGTGTGTGTGTAAGTCGTACTTCTAGCTTGTTGGGAACACAAAGTTTCCTTTCACTTGCAAACTCCACTCCATACATATATATGGGGAGGTTCTAGCTCCAACTCGGTTTTACAGTGAAAACTCCAGGAACTTCAACCGGCACTAGGAAACATACTGAGAATCCAGAGTAAAAGTTACCCCTGCAAACCGATCCCTTTGTGCTGGATGAACGAAAGTATCTCCAAATGCTCAGTTCTGAGAGTTAAGTGTGTGTGAAAGCCGTCATTCAACTAGCTTGTTGGGAACACAAAATTTCTGTTCACTTGCAAACTCCAATCCATAGATATTTATGGGGAGGTTCTAGCTCCAACTCGGTTTTACAGTAAAAACTGCAAAAACTTCAAACCAGCACTAGGAAACAGACTGAGAAACCAGAGTAAAGTTTCTCCTGCAACCCGTTCCCTTTGTGCTAGATGAACGAACGTCTCTCCACATCCTAAGTTCTGAGAGTTCAGTGTGTGTGAAATCCGTCCTTCACCTAGCTTTTTGGGAACACAAAGGTTCTTTTCATTTGCAAACTCCACTCCATACATATATATGGGAATGTACTAGCTCCAACTCTGTTTTAGAGTGAGAACTGCAGGAACTTCAAACCGGCACTAGGAAACAGACTGAGATACCAGAGTAAAAGTTTCTCCTGCATCCCCTTCCCTTTGTGCTGGATGAACGAACGTCTCTCCACATGCTCAGTACTGAGGGATAAGCGTGTATGAAAGCCGTCCTTCACCTAGCTTGTTGGGAACACAAAGTTTCTTTTCACTTGCAAACTCCACTCCATACATATATATGGGGAGGTACAAGCACCAACTCGCATTTACAGTGAAAACTGCAGGAACTTCAAACCGGCAATTGGAAACAGACTGAGAAACCAGAGTAAAATTTCCCCTGCATCCCGTTCCCTTAGTGCTAGATGAACGGACGTCTCTCCACATGCTCAGTTCTGAGAAATAAGTGTATGTGAATGCCGTCCTTCATCTAGCTTGTTGGGAACACAAAGTTTCTTTTCATTCGCAAATTCCACTCCATACATATATATGGGGAGGTACTAGCTCCAACTCGGTTTTACAGTGAAAACTGCAGGAACTTCAAACCTGCAGTAGGAAACAGACTGCGAAACCAGAGTAAAAGTTTCTCCTGCAACCCGTTCCTATTTTGCCAGATAAACGAACGTCTCTCCACATGCTCAGTTCTGAGAGATAAGTGTGTGTGAAAGCCGTCCTTCACCTAGCATTTTGGGAACACAAAGTTTCTTTTCAGTTGCAAACTCCACTCTATATATATATATGGGGAGGCACAAGCTCCAACTCGGTTTTACAGTGAAAACTGCAGGAACTTCAAACCGGCACTAGGAAACAGACTGAGAAACCAGAGTAAAAGTTTCCCATGCAACCCGTTCCTTTTGTGCTAGATGTACGAACGTCTCACCACATGCTCAGTTCTGAGAGATATGTGTGTGTGAAAGCCGACCTTCACATAACTTGTTTTGAACACAATGTTTCTTTTCACTTTCAAACACCACTCCATACAAATAAATGGGGAGGTACTAGCTCCAACTCGGTTTTACAGTGAAAACTGCAGGAACTTCAAACCGGCACTAGGAAACAGACTGAGAAACCAGGGTAAAAGTTTCTCCTGCAAACCGTTCCGTTTCTGCTAGATGAACGAACGTCTATCCAAATGCTCAGTTCTGAGAGATATGTGTGTGTGAAAGCCGTCCTTCACCTAGCTTGTTGGGAACACAAGGTTTCTTTTCAATTGCATACTTCACTCCATACATACATATGGGGAGGTTCGAGCTCCAACTCGGATTTACAGTAAAAACTGCAGGAACTTCAAACCGGCAGTAGGAAACAAATTGAGAAATCAGAGTAAAAGTTTTTCCTGCAACACGTTCCGTTTCGGCTAGATGAACGAACGACTCTCCACATGCTCAGTTCTGAGAGATAAGTGTGTTTGAAAGCCGTCCTTCACCTAGCTTTTTGGGAACACAAAGGTTCTTTTCAGTTGCAAAATCCACTCCATATATATATATGGGGAGATAATAGCTCCAACTCGATTTTACAGTGAAAACTGCAGGAACTTGAAAACGGCACTAGGAAAAAGACTGAGAAACCAGAGTAAAAGTTTCTCCTGCATCCCGTTCCATTTGTGCTAGATTAACGTACGTCTCTCCACATTCTCAGTTCTGAAAGGTATGTGTGTTTGAAAGCCGTCCTTCACCTAGCTTGTTTGGAACGCATAGTTTCTTTTAACTTGCAAAGACCACTCCATAAATATATATGGGGAGGTACTAGCTCCAACTCGGTTGTACAGTGAAAATTGCAGGATCTTCAAACAGGAACTAGGAAACAGACTGAGAAACCAGTGTAAATGTTTCTCCTGAAAACCGTTCCCTTTGTGCTAGATGAATGAAATTCTCTCCACATGCTCAGTTCTGAGGGATACGTGTATTTGAAAGCCGTCCTTCACCTAGCTTGTAGGGAACACAAAGTTTCTTTTCACTCGCAAACTCCACTCCATACATATATATGGGGTTGTACTAGCTCCAACTCGGTTTTACAGTGAAAACTGCAGGAACTTCAAACCGGCAGTAGGAAACATACTGAGAAACCAGGGTAAAAGTTTCTCCTGCAACCCGTTCCCTTTTTGCTAGATGAACGAACGTCTCCCCACATGCTCAGTTCTGAGAGATATGTGTGTGTGAAAGACTTCCTTCACCTAGCTTTTTGGGAACACATAGTTTCTTTTCACTTGCAAACTACAATCCATACATATATATAGGGAGGTACTATCTCAAACTCGATTTTACAGTGAAAACTGCAGGAACTTCAAAAAGGCACTAGGAATCAGACTGAGAAACCAGAGTAATAGTTTCCACTGCAACCCGTTCCCCTTTTGCTAGATGAACGAACTTCTCTCCACATGCTCAGTTCTGAGAGTTAAGTGTGTGTGAAAGCCGTACTTCAACTAGCTTGTTGGGAACACAAAGTTTCCTTTCATTTGCAAACTCCACTCCAAACATATAAATGGGGTAGTACTAGCTCCAACTGGGTTTTACAGTGAAATCTGCAGGAACTTCAAACCGGCAGTAGGAAACAGACTGAGAAACCAGAGAAAAAGTTTCTCCTGCAACCCGTTCCGTTTCTGCTAGATGAAAGAACTTCTCTCCACATGCTCAGTTCTGAGAGATAAGTGTGTGTGAAAGCCGTCCTTCACCTAGCTTGTTGTTAACACAAAGTTTCTTTTCACTTGCAAAATCCACTCCATACATATATATGGGGAGGTTCTATCTCCAACTCGATTTTACAGTGAAAACTGCAGGAACTTCAAACTGGCAACAGCGCACAGACTGAGAAACAGAGTAAAAGTTTCTCCTGCAACCAGTTCCCTTTTTGCCAGATGAACGAAAGTATCTCCACATGCCCAGTTCTGAGAGATAAGTGTGTGTGAAAGCCGTCCTTCACCTAGCTTCTTGGGAACACAAAGTTTCTTTTAAGTTGCAAACTCCACTCCATAAATATATATGGGGTGGTACAAGCTTCAACACAGTTTTACAGTGAAAACTTCAGGAACTTCAAACAGGCAGTAGGAAACAGAATGAGAAATTAGAGTAAAAGTTTCTCCTGCAACGGGTTCCCTTTGTGCTAGATGAACGAACGTCTCTCCACATGCTCAGTTCTGAGAGATATGTGTGTTGGAAAGCCGTCCTTCACCTAGCTTGTTTTGAACACAAAGCTTCTTTTCACTTGTAAACTCCACTCCATACATATATATGGGGAGGTACTAGCTCCAACTCGGTCTTACAGTGAAAACAGCAGGAACTTCAAACCGGCACTAGGAAACAGACTGAGAAAGCAGAGTAAATGTTACTCCTGCAAAACGTTCCCTTTGTGCTAGATGAACGAAAGTCTCTCCACATGCTCAGTTCTGAGAGATAAGTGTGTGTGAAAGCCGTCCTTCAACTAGCTTGTTGGGAACACAAAGTTTCTTTTCAGGTGCAAACTCCATTCCATACATATATATGGAGAGGTACAAGCTCCAAATCTTTTTTACAGTGAAAACTGCAGGAACTTCAAAACGGCAGTAGGAAACAGACTGAGAAACCAGAGTAAAAGTTTCTCCTGCCACCCGTTCCCTTTGTGGTAGATGAACGAACGTCTCTCCAAACGCTCAGTTCTGAGAGATACGTGTGTGTGAAAGCCGTTCTTCGCCTAACTTTTTGGGAACACAAAGTTTATTTTCAGTTGCAAACTCCACTCCATACAGATATAAGAGGAGATACTAGCTCCAACTCGGTTTTACAGTGAAAACTGCAGGAACTTCAAACCGGCAACAGGAAACAGACTGAGAAACCAAAATAAAAGTTTCTCCTGCAACCAGTTCCCTTTGAGCTAGATGAACGAACTTCTCTCCACATGCTCATTTCTGAGAGATAAGTGTTTGTGAAACCGGTCCTTCACATAGCTTGTTTTGAACACAAAGTTTCTTTTCACTTGTAAACTCCACTCCATACATATATATGGGGTGGTACTAGCTCCAACTCGGTTTTACAGTGAAAACTGCAGGAACTTCAAACCGGTAACAGGACACAGACTGCGAAACCAGAGTAATAATTTCTCCTGCAACCCGTTCCTATTGTGCCAGATAAACGAACGTCTCTCCACATGCTCAATTCTGAGAGATAAGTGTGTGTGAAAGCCGTCCTTCACCTAGCATTTTGGGAACACAAAGTTTCTTTTCAGTTGCAAACTCCACTCTATATATATATATGGGGAGGTACAAGCTCCAACTCGGTTTTACAGTAAAAACTGCAGGAACTTCAAACCGGCACTAGGAAACAGACTGAGAAACCAGAGTAAAAATTTCCCATGCAACCCGTTCCCTTTGTGCTAGATGTACGAACGTCTCTCCACATGCTCAGTTCTGAGAGATATGTGTGTGTGAAAGCCGACCTTCACATAGCTTGTTTTGAACACAATGTTTCTTTTCACTTTCAAACTCCACTCCATACAAATAAATGGGGAGGTACTAGCTCCAACTCGGTTTTACAGTGAAAACTGCAGGAACTTCAAACCGGCACTAGGAAACAGACTGAGAAACCAGGGTAAAAGTTACTCCTGCAAACCGTTCCGTTTCTGCTAGATGAACGAACGTCTATCCTAATGCTCAGTTCTGAGAGATATGTGTGTGTGAAAGCCGTCCTTCACCTAGCTTGTTGGGAACACAAGGTTTCTTTTCAATTGCATACTTCACTCCATACATACATATGGGGAGGTTCGAGCTCCAACTCGGATTTACAGTAAAAACTGCAGGAACTTCAAACCAGCACTAGGAAACAGACTGAGAATCCAGTGTAAAAGTTTCCCCTGAAACCCGTTCTTTTTGTGCCAGATGAACGAAGGTATCTCCACATGCTAAGTTCTGAGAGATAAGTGTGTGTGAAAGCCGTCCTTCACATACCTTTTTGGGAACACAAAGTTTCTTTTCAGTTGCAAACTCCACTCCTTACATATATATGGGGAGGTACTAGCTCCAACTCGGTTTTACAGTAAAAACTGCAGGAACTTCAAACCGGCACTAGGAAACAGATTGAGAAACCAGAGTAAAAGTTTCCCCTGCAAACCGTTCCCTTTGTGCTAGATGAACGAACGTCTCTCCACATGCTCAGTTCTGAGAGATAAGTGTGTGTGAAAGCCGTCCTTCACCTAGCTTGTTGGGAACAAAAGATTCTTTTCACTTGCAAACTCCACTCCATACATATATATGGGGTGGAACTAGCTCCAACTCGGTTTTACAGTGAAAACTTCAGGAATTTCATCACGGCACTAGGAAACAGACTGAGAAACCAGAGTAAAAGTTACACCTGCAACCCGTTCCATTTTTGCTAGATGAACGAACGTCCCTCAACATGCCCATTTCTGAGAGATAAGTGTGGGTGAAAGCCTTCCTTCAACTATTTTGTTGGGAACACAAAGTTTCTTTTCACTTGCAAACTCCACTGCATAGAAATATATGGGGAGGTACTAGATCCAACTCGGTTTTAGAGAGAAAACTGCAGGAACTTCAAACCGGCACTAGGAAAAAGCCTGAGAAACCAGAGTAAAAGTTTCCCCTGCATCCCGTTCCCTTTTTGCTAGATGAACGAACGTCTCCCCACATGCTCTTTTCTGAGAGATAAGTGTGTGTGAAAGACGTCCTCCACATATTTTGTTGGAAACACAAAGTTTCTTTTCAGTTGCAAACACCACTCCATACATATATATGGGAAGGTACTAGCTCCAACACGGTTTTACAGTGAAAACTGCAGGAACTTCAAACCGGCAGTAGGAAACATAATGAGAAACCAGGGTAAAAGTTTCTCTTGCAACCAGTTCCCTTTGGGCTAGATGAACGAACGTCTCTCCACATGCTCAGTTCTGAGAGATAAGTGTGTGTGAAAGCCGTCCTCCACATAGATTGTTGGGAACACAAAGTTTCTTTTCACTTGCCAATTCCACTCCATACATATATATGGGGAGGTACTAGCTCCAACTCGGTTTTACAGTGAAAACTGCAGGAACTTCAAACCGGCAGTAGGAAACATACTGAGAAACCAGGGTAAAAGTTTCTCCTGCAACCCGTTCCCTTTATGCTAGATGAACGAACGTCTCCCCACATGCTCAGTTCTGAGAGATATGTGTGTGTGAAAGACGTCCTTCACCTAGCTTTTTGGGAACACATAGTTTCTTTTCACTTGCAAACTCCAATCCATACATATATATGGGGAGGTACTATCTCAAACTCGGTTTTACAGTGAAAACTGCAGGAACTTCAAAAAGGCACTAGGAATCAGACTGAGAAACCAGAGTAATAGTTTCCTCTGCAACCCGTTCCCCTTTTGCTAGATGAACGAACTTCTCTCCACATGCTCAGTTCTGAGAGTTAAGTGTGTGTGAAAGCCGTACTTCAACTAGCTTGTTGGGAACACAAAGTTTCCTTTCACTTGCAAACTCCACTCCAAACATATAAATGGGGTAGTACTAGCTCCAACTGGGTTTTACAGTGAAAACTGCAGGAACTTCAAACCGGCAGTAGGAAACAGACTGAGAAACCAGAGTAAAAGTTTCTCCTGCAACCCGTTCCGTTTCTGCTAGATGAAAGAACGTCTCTCCACATGCTCAGTTCTGAGAGATAAGTGTGTGTGAAAGCCGTCCTTCACCTAGCTTGTTGTTAACACAAAGTTTCTTTTCACTTGCAAAATCCACTCCATACATATATATGGGGAGGTTCTATCTCCAACTCGATTTTACAGTGAAAACTGCAGGAACTTCAAACCGGCAACAGCGCACAGACTGAGAAACAGAGTAAAAGTTTCTCCTGCAACCAGTTCCCTTTTTGCCAGATGAACGAAAGTATCTCCACATGCCCAGTTCTGAGAGATAAGTGTGTGTGAAAGCCGTCCTTCACCTAGCTTCTTGGGAACACAAAGTTTCTTTTAAGTTGCAAACTCCACTCCATAAATATATATGGGGTGGTACAAGCTTCAACACAGTTTTACAGTGAAAACTTCAGGAACTTCAAACAGGCAGTAGGAAACAGAATGAGAAATTAGAGTAAAAGTTTCTCCTGCAACGGGTTCCCTTTGTGCTAGATGAACGAACGTCTCTCCACATGCTCAGTTCTGAGAGATATGTGTGTTGGAAAGCCGTCCTTCACCTAGCTTGTTTTGAACACAAAGCTTCTTTTCACTTGTAAACTCCACTCCATACATATATATGGGGAGGTACTAGCTCCAACTCGGTCTTACAGTGAAAACAGCAGGAACTTCAAACCGGCACTAGGAAACAGACTGAGAAAGCAGAGTAAATGTTTCTCCTGCAAAACGTTCCCTTTGTGCTAGATGAACGAAAGTCTCTCCACATGCTCAGTTCTGAGAGATAAGTGTGTGTGAAAGCCGTCCTTCACCTAGCTTGTTGGGAACACAAAGTTTCTTTTCAGGTGCAAACTCCATTCCATACATATATATGGAGAGGTACAAGCTCCAAATCTTTTTTACAGTGAAAACTGCAGGAACTTCAAAACGGCAGTAGGAAACAGACTGAGAAACCAGAGTAAAAGTTTCTCCTGCCACCCGTTCCCTTTGTGGTAGATGAACGAACGTCTCTCCAAATGCTCAGTTCTGAGAGATACGTGTGTGTGAAAGCCGTTCTTCGCCTAACTTTTTGGGAACACAAAGTTTATTTTCAGTTGCAAACTCCACTCCATACAGATATAAGAGGAGATACTAGCTCCAACTCGGTTTTACAGTGAAAACTGCAGGAACTTCAAACCGGCAACAGGAAACAGACTGAGAAACCAGAATAAAAGTTTCTCCTGCAACCAGTTCCCTTTGAGCTAGATGAACGAACTTCTCTCCACATGCTCATTTCTGAGAGATAAGTGTTTGTGAAACCGGTCCTTCACATAGCTTGTTTTGAACACAAAGCTTCTTTTCACTTGTAAACTCCACTCCATACATATATATGGGGTGGTACTAGCTCCAACTCGATTTTACAGTGAAAACTGCAGGAACTTCAAACCGGTAACAGGACACAGACTGCGAAACCAGAGTAATAATTTCTCCTGCAACCCGTTCCTATTGTGCCAGATAAACGAACGTCTCTCCACATGCTCAATTCTGAGAGATAAGTGTGTGTGAAAGCCGTCCTTCACCTAGCATTTTGGGAACACAAAGGTTCTTTTCAGTTGCAAACTCCACTCTATATATATATATGGGGAGGTACAAGCTCCAACTCGGTTTTACAGTAAAAACTGCAGGAACTTCAAACCGGCACTAGGAAACAGACTGAGAAACCAGAGTAAAAGTTTCCCATGCAACCCGTTCCCTTTGTGCTAGATGTACGAACGTCTCTCCACATGCTCAGTTCTGAGAGATATGTGTGTGTGAAAGCCGACCTTCACATAGCTTGTTTTGAACACAATGTTTCTTTTCACTTTCAAACTCCACTCCATACAAATAAATGGGGAGGTACTAGCTCCAACTAGGTTTTACAGTGAAAACTGCAGGAACTACAAACCGGCACTAGGAAACAGACTGAGAAACCAGTGTAAAATTTACTCCTGCATCCCCTTCCCTTTGTGCTAGATGAACGAACGTCTCTCCACATGCTCAGGTCTGAGAGATATGTGTGTGTGAAAGCCGTCTTTCTCCTAGCTTGTTGGGAAAACATAGTTTCTTTTCACTTGCAAATTCCACACCATACATACATATGGGGAGGTACTAGCTCCAACTCGGTTTTACAGTGAAAACTGCATGAACTTCAAACCGGCAGTAGGAAACAAATTGAGAAATCAGAGTAAAAGTTTCTCCTGCAACCCGTTCCGTTTCGGCTAGATGAACGAACGACTCTCCACATGCTCAGTTCTGAGAGATAAGTGTGTTTGAAAGCCGTCCTTCACCTATCTTTTTGGGAACACAAAGGTTCTTTACAGTTGCAAAATCCACTCCATATATATATATGGGGAGATAATAGCTCCAACTCGATTTTACAGTGAAAACTGCAGGAACTTCAAAACGGCACTAGGAAAAAGACTGAGAAACCAGAGTAAAAGTTTCTCCTGAATCCCGTTCCATTTGTGCTAGATTAACGTACGTCTCTCCACATTCTCAGTTCTAAAAGCTATGTGTGTTTGAAAGCCGTCCTTCACCTAGCTTGTTTTGAACGCATAGTTTCTTTTAACTTGCAAAGACCACTCCATAAATATATATGGGGAGGTACTAGCTCCAACTCGGTTGTACAGTGAAAATTGCAGGATCTTCAAACCGGAACTAGGAAACAGACTGAGAAACCAGTGTAAATGTTTCTCCTGAAAACCGTTCCCTTTGTGCTAGATGAATGAAATTCTCTCCACATGCTCAGTTCTGAGGGATACGTGTATTTGAAAGCCGACCTTCACCTAGCTTGTTGGAAACACAAAGTTTCTTTTCACTCGCAAACTCCACTCCATACATATATAAGGGGTTGTACTAGCTCCAACTCGGTTTTACAGTGAAAACTGCAGGAAATTCAAACCGGCAGTAGGAAACATACTGAGAAACCAGGGTAAAAGTTTCTCCTGCAAACCGTTCCCTTTGTGCTAGATGAACGAACGTCTCTCCACATGCTCAGTTCTGAGAGATAAGTGTGGGTGAAAGCCGTCCTTCACCTATTTTGTTGGGAACACAAAGTTTCTTTTGACTTGCAAACTCCACTGCATACAAATATATGGGGAGGTACTAGCTCCAACTCGGTTTTAGAGTGAAAACTGCAGGAACTTCAAACCGGCAGTAGGAAACATACTGAGAAACCAGGGTAAAAGCTTCTCTTGCAACCAGTTCCCTTTGGGCTAGATGAACGAACGTCTCTCCACATGCTCAGTTCTGAGAGATAAGTGTGTGTGAAAGCCGTCCTCCACATAGATTGATGGGAACACACAGTTTCTTTTCACTTGCAAACTCCACTCCATACATATATATGGGGAGGTACTAGCTCCAACTCGGTTTTACAGTGAAAACTGCAGGAACTTCAAACCGGCAGTAGGAAACATACTGAGAAACCAGGGTAAAAGTTTCTCCTGCAACCCGTTCCCTTTTTGCTAGATGAACGAACGTCTCCCCACATGCTCAGTTCAGAGAGATATGTGTGTGTGAAAGACGTCCTTCACCTAGCTTTTTGGGAACACATAGTTTCTTTTCACTTGCAAACTCCAATCCATACATATATATGGGGAGGTACTATCTCAATCTCGGTTTTACAGTGAAAACTGCAGGAACTTCAAAAAGGCACTAGGAATCAGACTGAGAAACCAGAGTAATAGTTTCCCCTGCAACCCGTTCCCCTTTTGCTAGATGAACGAACTTCTCTCCACATGCTCAGTTCTGAGAGTTAAGTGTGTGTGAAAGCCGTACTTCAACTAGCTTGTTGGGAACACAAAGTTTCCTTTCACTTGCAAACTCCACTCCAAACATATAAATGAGGTGGTACTAGCTCCAACTGGGTTTTACAGTGAAAACTGCAGGAACTTCAAACCGGCAGTAGGAAACAGACTGAGAAACCAGAGTAAAAGTTTCTCCTGCAACCCGTTCCCTTTGTGCTAGATGAACGAACATCTCTCCACATGCTCAGTTCTGAGAGATAAGTGTGTGTGAAAGCCGTCCTTCACCTAGCTTGTTGTTAACACAAAGTTTCTTTTCACTTGCAAAATCCACTCCATACATATATATGGGGAGGTACTATCTCCAACTCGATTTTACAGTGAAAACTGCAGGAACTTCAAACCGGCAACAGCGCACAGGCTGAGAAACCAGAGTAAAAATTTCTCCTGCAACCAGTTCCCTTTTTGCCAGATGAACGAAAGTATCTCCACATGCCCAGTTCTGAGAGATAAGTGTGTGTGAAAGCCGTCCTTCACCTAGCTTCTTGGGAACACAAAGTTTCTTTTAAGTTGCAAACTCCACTCCATACATATATATGGGGTGGTACAAGCTCCAACTCGGTTTTACAGTGAAAACTTCAGGAAATTCAAACTGGCAGTAGAAAACAGACTGAGAAATTAGAGAAAAAGTTCCTCCTGCAACGGGTTCCCTTTGTGCTAGATGAACGAACGTCTCTCCACATGCTCAGTTCTGAGAGATATGTGTGTGTGAAAGCCGTCCTTTACCTAGCTTGTTTTGAACACAAAGCTTCTTTTCACTTGTAAACTCCACTCCATACATATATATTTGGAAGTACTAGCTCCAACACGGTCTTACAGTGAAAACAGCAGGAACTTCAAACCGGCACTAGGAAACAGACTGAGAAAGCAGAGTAAATGTTTCTCCTGCAAAACTTTCCCTTTGTGCTAGATGAACGAAAGTCTCTCCACATGCTCAGTTCTGAGAGATAAGTGTGTGTGAAAGCCGTCCTTCACCTAGCTTGTTTGGAACACAAAGTTTCTTTTCACTTGCAAACTCCACTCCATACATATATATGGAGAGGTACAAGCTCCAAATCTTTTTTACAGTGAAAACTGCAGGAACTTCAAACCGGCAGTAGGAAACAGACTGAGAAACCAGAGTAAAAGTTTCTCCTGCCACCCGTTCCCTTTGTGGTAGATGAACGAACGTCTCTCCAAATGCTCAGTTCTGAGAGATACGTGTGTGTGAAAGCCGTTCTTCACCTAACTTTTTGGGAACACAAAGTTTATTTTCAGTTGCAAACTCCACTCCATACATATATAAGAGGAGATACTAGCTCCAACTCGGTTTTACAGTGAAAACTGCAGGAACTTCAAACCGGCAACAGGAAACAGACTGAGAAACCAGAATAAAAGTTTCTCCTGCAACCAGTTCCCTTTGTGCTAGATGAACGAACTTCTCTCCACATGCTCATTTCTGAGAGATAAGTGTGTGTGAAACCGGTCCTTCACCTAGCTTGTTTTGAACACAAAGCTTCTTTTCACTTGTAAACTCCACTCCATACATATATATGGGGTGGTACTAGCTCCAACTCGGTTTTACAGTGAAAACTGCAGGAACTTCAAACCGGTAACAGGACACAGAATGAGAAACCAGAGTAAAAGTTCCCCTGCAACCGTTCCATTTGTCCCAGATGAACGAATGTATTTCCACATGCTAAATTCTTAGAGATAAGTGTGTGTGAAAGCCGTCCTTCACCTTGCTTTTTGGGAACACAAAGATTCTTTTCAATTGCAAACTGCACTCCATACATATATATGGGGAGGTACTAGCTCCAACTCGGTTTTACAGTGAAAACTGCAGGAAATTCAATCCGGCAGTAGGAAACAGACTGAGAAACCAGAGTAAAAGTTTCCCCTGCAACCCGTTCCCTTTGTGCTAGATAAACGAACGTCTCTCCACATGCTCAGATCTGAGAGATAAGTTGTGTGTAAGTCGTACTTCTAGCTTGTTGGGAACACAAAGTTTCCTTTCACTTGGAAACTCCACTCCATACATATATATGGGGAGGTACTAGCTCCAACTCGGTTTTACAGTGAAAACTCCAGGAACTTCAACCGGCACTAGGAAACATACTGAGAATCCAGAGTAAAAGTTACCCCTGCAAACCGATCCCTTTGTGCTGGATGAACGAAAGTATCTCCACATGCTCAGTTCTGAGAGTTAAGTGTGTGTGAAAGCCGTCATTCAACTAGCTTGTTGGGAACACAAAATTTCTGTTCACTTGCAAACTCCAATCCATACATATTTATGGGGAGGTTCTAGCTCCAACTCGGTTTTACAGTAAAAACTGCAAAAACTTCAAACCAGCACTAGGAAACAGACTGAGAAACCAGAGTAAAGTTTCTCCTGCAACCCGTTCCCTTTGTGCTAGATGAACGAACGTCTCTCCACATCCTAAGTTCTGAGAGTTCAGTGTGTGTGAAATCCGTCCTTCACCTAGCTTTTTGGGAACACAAAGGTTCTTTTCATTTGCAAACTCCACTCCATACATATATATGGGAATGTACTAGCTCCAACTCTGTTTTAGAGTGAGAACTGCAGGAACTTCAAACTGGCACTAGGAAACAGACTGAGAAACCAGAGTAAAAGTTTCTCCTGCATCACCTTCCCTTTGTGCTGGATGAACGAATGTCTCTCCACATGCTCAGTACTGAGGGATAAGCGTGTATGAAAGCCGTCCTTCACCTAGCTTGTTGGGAACACAAAGTTTCTTTTCACTTGCAAACTCCACTCCATACATATATATGGGGAGGTACAAGCACCAACTCGCATTTACAGTGAAAACTGCAGGAACTTCAAACCGGCAATTGGAAACAGACTGAGAAACCAGAGTAAAATTTCCCCTGCATCCCGTTCCCTTAGTGCTAGATGAACGAACGTCTCTCCACATGCTCAGTTCTGAGAAATAAGTGTATGTGAATGCCGTCCTTCATCTAGCTTGTTGGGAACACAAAGATCTTTTCACTTGCAAACTCCACTCCATACATATATATGGGGAGGTACTATCTCAATCTCGGTTTTACATTGAAAACTGCAGGAACTTCAAAAAGGCACTAGGAATCAGACTGAGAAACCAGAGTAATAGTTTCCCCTGCAACCCGTTCCCCTTTTGCTAGATGAACGAACTTCTCTCCACATGCTCAGTTCTGAGAGATAAGTGTGTGTGAAAGCCGTCCTTCAACTAGCTTGTTGGGAACACAAAGTTTCCTTTCACTTGCAAACTCCACTCCAAACATATAAATGAGGTGGTACTAGCTCCAACTGGGTTTTACAGTGAAAACTGCAGGAACTTCAAACCGGCAGTAGGAAACAGACTGAGAAACCAGAGTAAAAGTTTCTCCTGCAACCCGTTCCGTTTCTGCTAGATGAAAGTACGTCTCTCCACATGCTCAGTTCTGATAGATAAGTGTGTGTGAAAGCCGTCCTTCACCTAGCTTGTTGTTAACACAAAGTTTCTTTTCACTTGCAAAATCCACTCCATACATATATATGGGGAGGTTCTATCTCCAACTCGATTTTACAGTGAAAACTGCAGGAACTTCAAACCGGCAACAGCGCACAGGCTGAGAAACCAGAGTAAAAGTTTCTCCTGCAACCAGTTCCCTTTTTGCCAGATGAACGAAAGTATCTCCACATGCCCAGTTCTGAGAGATAAGTGTGTGTGAAAGCCGTCCTTCACCTAGCTTCTTGGGAACACAAAGTTTCTTTTAAGTTGCAAACTCCACTCCATACATATATATGGGGTGGTACAAGCTCCAACTCGGTTTTACAGTGAAAACTTCAGGAAATTCAAACTGGCAGTAGAAAACAGACTGAGAAATTAGAGAAAAAGTTCCTCCTGCAACGGGTTCCCTTTGTGCTAGATGAACGAACGTTTCTCCACATGCTCAGTTCTGAGAGATATGTGTGTGTGAAAGCCGTCCTTTACCTAGCTTGTTTTGAACACAAAGCTTCTTTTCACTTGTAAACCCCACTCCATACATATATATGGGGAAGTACTAGCTCCAACTCGGTCTTACAGTGAAAACAGCAGGAACTTCAAACCGGCACTAGGAAACAGACTGAGAAACAGAGTAAATATTTCTCCTGCAAAACGTTCCCTTTGTGCTAGATGAACGAAAGTCTCTCCACATGCTCAGTTCTGAGAGATAAGTGTGTGTGAAAGCCGTCCTTCACCTAGCTTGTTGGGAACACAAAGTTTCTTTTCAGGTGCAAACTCCATTCCATACATATATATGGAGAGGTACAAGCTCCAAATCTTTTTTACAGTGAAAACTGCAGGAACTTCAAACCGGCAGTAGGAAACAGACTGAGAAACCAGAGTAAAAGTTTCTCCTGCCACCCGTTCCCTTTGTGGTAGATGAACGAACGTCTCTCCAAATGCTCAGTTCTGAGAGATACGTGTGTGTGAAAGCCGTTCTTCGCCTAACTTTTTGGGAACACAAAGTTTATTTTCAGTTGCAAACTCCACTCCATACATATATAAGAGGAGATACTAGCTCCAACTCGGTTTTACAGTGAAAACTGCAGGAACTTCAAACCGGCAACAGGAAACAGACTGAGAAACCAGAATAAAAGTTTCTCCTGCAACTAGTTCCCTTTGTGCTAGATGAACGAACTTCTCTCCACATGCTCATTTCTGAGAGATAAGTGTGTGTGAAACCGGTCCTTCACCTAGCTTGTTTTGAACACAAAGCTTCTTTTCACTTGTAAACTCCACTCCATACATATATATGGGGTGGTACTAGCTTCAACTCGGTTTTACAGTGAAAACTGCAGGAACTTCAAACCGGTAACAGGACACAGAATGAGAAACCAGAGTAAAAGTTCCCCTGCAACCGTTCCATTTGTCCCAGATGAACGAATGTATTTCCACATGCTCAATTCTTAGAGATAAGTGTGTGTGAAAGCCGTCCTTCACCTTGCTTTTTGGGAACACAAAGATTCTTTTCAATTGCAAACTGCACTCCATACATATATATGGGGAGGTACTAGCTCCAACTCGGTTTTACAGTGAAAACTGCAGGAAATTCAATCCGGCAGTAGGAAACAGACTGAGAAACCAGAGTAAAAGTTTCCCCTGCAACCCGTTCCCTTTGTGCTAGATAAACGAACGTCTCTCCACATGCTAAGATCTGAGAGATAAGTGTGTGTGTAAGTCGTACTTCTAGCTTGTTGGGAACACAAAGTTTCCTTTCACTTGGAAACTCCACTCCATACATATATATGGGGAGGTACTAGCTCCAACTCGGTTTTACAGTGAAAACTCCAGGAACTTCAACCGGCACTAGGAAACATACTGAGAATCCAGAGTAAAAGTTACCCCTGCAAACCGATCCCTTTGTGCTGGATGAACGAAAGTATCTCCACATGCTCAGTTCTGAGAGTTAAGTGTGTGTGAAAGCCGTCATTCAACTAGCTTGTTGGGAACACAAAATTTCTGTTCACTTGCAAACTCCAATCCATACATATTTATGGGGAGGTTCTAGCTCCAACTCGGTTTTACAGTAAAAACTGCAAAAACTTCAAACCAGCACTAGGAAACAGACTGAGAAACCAGAGTAAAGTTTCTCCTGCAACCCGTTCCCTTTGTGCTAGATGAACGAACGTCTCTCCACATCCTAAGTTCTGAGAGTTCAGTGTGTGTGAAATCCGTCCTTCACCTAGCTTTTTGGGAACACAAAGGTTCTTTTCATTTGCAAACTCCACTCCATACATATATATGGGAATGTACTAGCTCCAACTCTGTTTTAGAGTGAGAACTGCAGGAACTTCAAACCGGCACTAGGAAACAGACTGAGAAACCAGAGTAAAATTTTCTCCTGCATCCCCTTCCCTTTGTGCTGGATGAACGAACGTCTCTCCACATGCTCAGTACTGAGGGATAAGCGTGTATGAAAGCCGTCCTTCACCTAACTTGTTGGGAACACAAAGTTTCTTTTCACTTGCAAACTCCACTCCATACATATATATGGGGAGGTACAAGCACCAACTCGCATTTACAGTGAAAACTGCAGGAACTTCAAACCGGCAATTGGAAACAGACTGAGAAACCAGAGTAAAATTTCCCCTGCATCCCGTTCCCTTAGTGCTAGATGAACGAACGTCTCTCCACATGCTCAGTTCTGAGAAATAAGTGTATGTGAATGCCGTCCTTCATCTAGCTTGTTGGGAACACAATGTTTCTTTTCACTTGCAAACTGCACTCCATATATATATATGGGGAGGTACAAGCACCAACTCGCATTTACAGTGAAAACTGCAGGAACTTCAAACCTGCAGTAGGAAACAGACTGCGAAACCAGAGTAAAAGTTTCTCCTGCAACCCGTTCCTATTTTGCCAGATAAACGAACGTCTCTCCACATGCTCAGTTCTGAGAGATAAGTGTGTGTGAAAGCCGTCCTTCACCTAGCATTTTGGGAACACAAAGTTTCTTTTCAGTTGCAAACTCCACTCTATATATATATATGGGGAGGCACAAGCTCCAACTCGGTTTTACAGTGAAAACTGCAGGAACTTCAAACCGGCACTAGGAAACAGACTGAGAAACCAGAGTAAAAGTTTCCCATGCAACCCGTTCCTTTTGTGCTAGATGTACGAACGTCTCACCACATGCTCAGTTCTGAGAGATATGTGTGTGTGAAAGCCGACCTTCACATAGCTTGTTTTGAATACAATGTTTCTTTTCACTTTCAAACTCCACTCCATACAAATAAATGGGGAGGTACTAGCTCCAACTCGGTTTTACAGTGAAAACTGCAGGAACTTCAAACCGGCACTAGGAAACAGACTGAGAAACCAGGGTAAAAGTTTCTCCTGCAAACCGTTCCGTTTCTGCTAGATGAACGAACGTCTATCCAAATGCTCAGTTCTGAGAGATATGTGTGTGTGAAAGCCGTCCTTCACCTAGCTTGTTGGGAACACAAGGTTTCTTTTCAATTGCATACTTCACTCCATACATACATATGGGGAGGTTCGAGCTCCAACTCGGATTTACAGTAAAAACTGCAGGAACTTTAAACCGGCAGTAGGAAACAAATTGAGAAATCAGAGTAAAAGTTTTTCCTGCAACCCGTTCCGTTTCGGCTAGATGAACGAACGACTCTCCACATGCTCAGTTCTGAGAGATAAGTGTGTTTGAAAGCCGTCCTTCACCTAGCTTTTTGGGAACACAAAGGTTCTTTTCAGTTGCAAAATCCACTCCATATAAATATATGGGGAGATAATAGCTCCAACTCGATTTTACAGTGAAAACTGCAGGAACTTCAAAACGGCACTAGGAAAAATACTGAGAAACCAGAGTAAAAGTTTCTCTTGCATCCCGTTCCATTTGTGCTAGATTAACGTACGTCTCTCCACATTCTCAGTTCTGAAAGGTATGTGTGTTTGAAAGCCGTCCTTCACCTAGCTTGTTTTGAACGCATAGTTTCTTTTAACTTGCAAAGACCACTCCATAAATATATATGGGGAGGTACTAGCTCCAACTCGGTTGTACAGTGAAAATTGCAGGATCTTCAAACCGGAACTAGGAAACAGACTGAGAAACCAGTGTAAATGTTTCTCCTGAAAACCGTTCCCTTTGTGCTAGATGAATGAAATTCTCTCCACATGCTCAGTTCTGAGGGATACGTGTATTTGAAAGCCGTCCTTCACCTAGCTTGTTGGGAACACAAAGTTTCTTTTCACTCGCAAACTCCACTCCATACATATATATGGGTTTGTACTAGCTCCAACTCGGTTTTACAGTGAAAACTGCAGGAAATTCAAACCGGCAGTAGGAAACATACTGAAAAACCAGGGTAAAAGTTTCTCCTGCAATCCGTTCCCTTTGTGCTAGATGAACGAACGTCTCTCCACATGCTCAGTTCTGAGAGATAAGTGTGTGTGAAAGACGTCCTTCACCTAGCTTGTTGGGAAAACAAAGATTCTTTTCACTTGCAAACTCCACTCCATACATATATATGCGGTGGAACTAGCTCCAACTCGATTTTACAGTGAAAACTTCAGGAATTTCTTCACGGCACTAGGAAACAGACTGAGAAACCAGAGTAAAAGTTACCCCTGCAACCCGTTCCATTTGTGCTAGATGAACGAACGTCTCTCAACATGCACATTTCTGAGAGATAAGTGTGGGTGAAAGCCGTCCTTCACCTATTTTGTTGGGAACACAAAGTTTCTTTTCACTTGCAAACACCACTCCATACATATATATGGGAAGGTACTAGCTCCAACTCGGTTTTACAGTGAAAACTGCAGGAACTTCAAACCGGCAGTAGGAAACATACTGAGAAACCAGGGTAAAAGTTTCCCTTGCAACCAGTTCCCTTTGGGCTAGATGAACGAACGTCTCCCCACATGCTCATTTCTGAGAGATATGTGTGTGTGAAAGACGTCCTTCACCTAGCTTTTTGGGAACACATAGTTTCTTTTCACTTGCAAACTCCAATCCATACATATATATGGGGAGGGTCTATCTCAAACTCGGTTTTACAGTGAAAACTGCAGGAACTTCAAAAAGGCACTAGGAATCAGACTGAGAAACCAGAATAATAGTTTCCCCTGCAACCCGTTCCCCTTTTGCTAGATGAACGAACTCTCCACATGCTCAGTTCTGAGAGATAAGTGTGTGTGAAAGCCGTCCTTCAACTAGCTTGTTAACACAAAGTTTCCTTTCACTTGCAAACTCCACTCCAAACATATAAATGGGGTGGTACTAGCTCCAACTGGGTTTTACAGTGAAAACTGCAGGAACTTCAAACCGGCAGTAGGAAACAGACTGAGAAACCAGAGTAATAGTTTCTCCTGCAACCCGTTCCGTTTCTGCTACATGAAAGAACGTCTCTCCACATGCTCAGTTCTGAGAGATAAGTGTGTGTGAAAGCCGTCCTTCACCTAGCTTGTTGTTAACACAAAGTTTCTTTTCACTTGCAAAATCCACTCCATATATATATATGGGGAGGTTCTATCTCCAACTCGATTTTTCAGTGAAACTGCAGGAACTTCAAACCGGCAAGAGCGCACAGACTGAGAAACCAGAGTAAAAGATTCTCCTGCAACCAGTTCCCTTTTTGCCAGATGAACGAAAGTATCTCCACATGCTCAGTTCTGAGAGATAAGTGTGTGTGAAAGCCGTCCTTCACCTAGCTTCTTGGGAACACAAAGTTTCTTTTATGTTGCAAACTCCACTCCATACATATATATGGGGTGGTACAAGCTCCAACTCGGTTTTACAGTGAAAACTTCAGGAACTTCAAACTGGCAGTAGGAAACAGACAGAGAAATTAGAGAAAAAGTTTCTCCTGCAACGGGTTCATTTGTGCTAGATGAACGAACATCTCTCCACATGCTCAGTTCTGAGAGATAAGTGTGTGTGAAAGCCGTCCTTCACCTAGCTTGTTGTTAACACAAAGTTTCTTTTCACTTGCAAAATCCACTCCATACATATATATGGGGAGGTACTATCTCCAACTCGATTTTACAGTGAAAACTGCAGGAACTTCAAACCGGCAACAGCGCACAGGCTGAGAAACCAGAGTAAAAATTTCTCCTGCAACCAGTTCCCTTTTTGCCAGATGAACGAAAGTATCTCCACATGCCCAGTTCTGAGAGATAAGTGTGTGTGAAAGCCGTCCTTCACCTAGCTTCTTGGGAACACAAAGTTTCTTTTAAGTTGCAAACTCCACTCCATACATATATATGGGGTGGTACAAGCTCCAACTCGGTTTTACAGTGAAAACTTCAGGAAATTCAAACTGGCAGTAGAAAACAGACTGAGAAATTAGAGAAAAAGTTCCTCCTGCAACGGGTTCCCTTTGTGCTAGATGAACGAACGTCTCTCCACATGCTCAGTTCTGAGAGATATGTGTGTGTGAAAGCCGTCCTTTACCTAGCTTGTTTTGAACACAAAGCTTCTTTTCACTTGTAAACTCCACTCCATACATATATATTTGGAAGTACTAGCTCCAACACGGTCTTACAGTGAAAACAGCAGGAACTTCAAACCGGCACTAGGAAACAGACTGAGAAAGCAGAGTAAATGTTTCTCCTGCAAAACTTTCCCTTTGTGCTAGATGAACGAAAGTCTCTCCACATGCTCAGTTCTGAGAGATAAGTGTGTGTGAAAGCCGTCCTTCACCTAGCTTGTTTGGAACACAAAGTTTCTTTTCACTTGCAAACTCCACTCCATACATATATATGGAGAGGTACAAGCTCCAAATCTTTTTTACAGTGAAAACTGCAGGAACTTCAAACCGGCAGTAGGAAACAGACTGAGAAACCAGAGTAAAAGTTTCTCCTGCCACCCGTTCCCTTTGTGGTAGATGAACGAACGTCTCTCCAAATGCTCAGTTCTGAGAGATACGTGTGTGTGAAAGCCGTTCTTCACCTAACTTTTTGGGAACACAAAGTTTATTTTCAGTTGCAAACTCCACTCCATACATATATAAGAGGAGATACTAGCTCCAACTCGGTTTTACAGTGAAAACTGCAGGAACTTCAAACCGGCAGCAGGAAACAGACTGAGAAACCAGAATAAAAGTTTCTCCTGCAACCAGTTCCCTTTGTGCTAGATGAACGAACTTCTCTCCACATGCTCATTTCTGAGAGATAAGTGTGTGTGAAACCGGTCCTTCACCTAGCTTGTTTTGAACACAAAGCTTCTTTTCACTTGTAAACTCCACTCCATACATATATATGGGGTGGTACTAGCTCCAACTCGGTTTTACAGTGAAAACTGCAGGAACTTCAAACCGGTAACAGGACACAGAATGAGAAACCAGAGTAAAAGTTCCCCTGCAACCGTTCCATTTGTCCCAGATGAACGAATGTATTTCCACATGCTAAATTCTTAGAGATAAGTGTGTGTGAAAGCCGTCCTTCACCTTGCTTTTTGGGAACACAAAGATTCTTTTCAATTGCAAACTGCACTCCATACATATATATGGGGAGGTACTAGCTCCAACTCGGTTTTACAGTGAAAACTGCAGGAAATTCAATCCGGCAGTAGGAAACAGACTGAGAAACCAGAGTAAAAGTTTCCCCTGCAACCCGTTCCCTTTGTGCTAGATAAACGAACGTCTCTCCACATGCTCAGATCTGAGAGATAAGTTGTGTGTAAGTCGTACTTCTAGCTTGTTGGGAACACAAAGTTTCCTTTCACTTGGAAACTCCACTCCATACATATATATGGGGAGGTACTAGCTCCAACTCGGTTTTACAGTGAAAACTCCAGGAACTTCAACCGGCACTAGGAAACATACTGAGAATCCAGAGTAAAAGTTACCCCTGCAAACCGATCCCTTTGTGCTGGATGAACGAAAGTATCTCCACATGCTCAGTTCTGAGAGTTAAGTGTGTGTGAAAGCCGTCATTCAACTAGCTTGTTGGGAACACAAAATTTCTGTTCACTTGCAAACTCCAATCCATACATATTTATGGGGAGGTTCTAGCTCCAACTCGGTTTTACAGTAAAAACTGCAAAAACTTCAAACCAGCACTAGGAAACAGACTGAGAAACCAGAGTAAAGTTTCTCCTGCAACCCGTTCCCTTTGTGCTAGATGAACGAACGTCTCTCCACATCCTAAGTTCTGAGAGTTCAGTGTGTGTGAAATCCGTCCTTCACCTAGCTTTTTGGGAACACAAAGGTTCTTTTCATTTGCAAACTCCACTCCATACATATATATGGGAATGTACTAGCTCCAACTCTGTTTTAGAGTGAGAACTGCAGGAACTTCAAACTGGCACTAGGAAACAGACTGAGAAACCAGAGTAAAAGTTTCTCCTGCATCACCTTCCCTTTGTGCTGGATGAACGAATGTCTCTCCACATGCTCAGTACTGAGGGATAAGCGTGTATGAAAGCCGTCCTTCACCTAGCTTGTTGGGAACACAAAGTTTCTTTTCACTTGCAAACTCCACTCCATACATATATATGGGGAGGTACAAGCACCAACTCGCATTTACAGTGAAAACTGCAGGAACTTCAAACCGGCAATTGGAAACAGACTGAGAAACCAGAGTAAAATTTCCCCTGCATCCCGTTCCCTTAGTGCTAGATGAACGAACGTCTCTCCACATGCTCAGTTCTGAGAAATAAGTGTATGTGAATGCCGTCCTTCATCTAGCTTGTTGGGAACACAAAGATCTTTTCACTTGCAAACTCCACTCCATACATATATATGGGGAGGTACTATCTCAATCTCGGTTTTACATTGAAAACTGCAGGAACTTCAAAAAGGCACTAGGAATCAGACTGAGAAACCAGAGTAATAGTTTCCCCTGCAACCCGTTCCCCTTTTGCTAGATGAACGAACTTCTCTCCACATGCTCAGTTCTGAGAGATAAGTGTGTGTGAAAGCCGTCCTTCAACTAGCTTGTTGGGAACACAAAGTTTCCTTTCACTTGCAAACTCCACTCCAAACATATAAATGAGGTGGTACTAGCTCCAACTGGGTTTTACAGTGAAAACTGCAGGAACTTCAAACCGGCAGTAGGAAACAGACTGAGAAACCAGAGTAAAAGTTTCTCCTGCAACCCGTTCCGTTTCTGCTAGATGAAAGTACGTCTCTCCACATGCTCAGTTCTGATAGATAAGTGTGTGTGAAAGCCGTCCTTCACCTAGCTTGTTGTTAACACAAAGTTTCTTTTCACTTGCAAAATCCACTCCATACATATATATGGGGAGGTTCTATCTCCAACTCGATTTTACAGTGAAAACTGCAGGAACTTCAAACCGGCAACAGCGCACAGGCTGAGAAACCAGAGTAAAAGTTTCTCCTGCAACCAGTTCCCTTTTTGCCAGATGAACGAAAGTATCTCCACATGCCCAGTTCTGAGAGATAAGTGTGTGTGAAAGCCGTCCTTCACCTAGCTTCTTGGGAACACAAAGTTTCTTTTAAGTTGCAAACTCCACTCCATACATATATATGGGGTGGTACAAGCTCCAACTCGGTTTTACAGTGAAAACTTCAGGAAATTCAAACTGGCAGTAGAAAACAGACTGAGAAATTAGAGAAAAAGTTCCTCCTGCAACGGGTTCCCTTTGTGCTAGATGAACGAACGTTTCTCCACATGCTCAGTTCTGAGAGATATGTGTGTGTGAAAGCCGTCCTTTACCTAGCTTGTTTTGAACACAAAGCTTCTTTTCACTTGTAAACCCCACTCCATACATATATATGGGGAAGTACTAGCTCCAACTCGGTCTTACAGTGAAAACAGCAGGAACTTCAAACCGGCACTAGGAAACAGACTGAGAAACAGAGTAAATATTTCTCCTGCAAAACGTTCCCTTTGTGCTAGATGAACGAACTTCTCTCCACATGCTCAGTTCTGAGAGATAAGTGTGTGTGAAAGCCGTCCTTCACCTAGCTTGTTGGGAACACAAAGTTTCTTTTCAGGTGCAAACTCCATTCCATACATATATATGGAGAGGTACAAGCTCCAAATCTTTTTTACAGTGAAAACTGCAGGAACTTCAAACCGGCAGTAGGAAACAGACTGAGAAACCAGAGTAAAAGTTTCTCCTGCCACCCGTTCCCTTTGTGGTAGATGAACGAACGTCTCTCCAAATGCTCAGTTCTGAGAGATACGTGTGTGTGAAAGCCGTTCTTCGCCTAACTTTTTGGGAACACAAAGTTTATTTTCAGTTGCAAACTCCACTCCATACATATATAAGAGGAGATACTAGCTCCAACTCGGTTTTACAGTGAAAACTGCAGGAACTTCAAACCGGCAACAGGAAACAGACTGAGAAACCAGAATAAAAGTTTCTCCTGCAACTAGTTCCCTTTGTGCTAGATGAACGAACTTCTCTCCACATGCTCATTTCTGAGAGATAAGTGTGTGTGAAACCGGTCCTTCACCTAGCTTGTTTTGAACACAAAGCTTCTTTTCACTTGTAAACTCCACTCCATACATTTATATGGGGTGGTACTAGCTTCAACTCGGTTTTACAGTGAAAACTGCAGGAACTTCAAACCGGTAACAGGACACAGAATGAGAAACCAGAGTAAAAGTTCCCCTGCAACCGTTCCATTTGTCCCAGATGAACGAATGTATTTCCACATGCTCAATTCTTAGAGATAAGTGTGTGTGAAAGCCGTCCTTCACCTTGCTTTTTGGGAACACAAAGATTCTTTTCAATTGCAAACTGCACTCCATACATATATATGGGGAGGTACTAGCTCCAACTCGGTTTTACAGTGAAAACTGCAGGAAATTCAATCCGGCAGTAGGAAACAGACTGAGAAACCAGAGTAAAAGTTTCCCCTGCAACCCGTTCCCTTTGTGCTAGATAAACGAACGTCTCTCCACATGCTAAGATCTGAGAGATAAGTGTGTGTGTAAGTCGTACTTCTAGCTTGTTGGGAACACAAAGTTTCCTTTCACTTGGAAACTCCACTCCATACATATATATGGGGAGGTACTAGCTCCAACTCGGTTTTACAGTGAAAACTCCAGGAACTTCAACCGGCACTAGGAAACATACTGAGAATCCAGAGTAAAAGTTACCCCTGCAAACCGATCCCTTTGTGCTGGATGAACGAAAGTATCTCCACATGCTCAGTTCTGAGAGTTAAGTGTGTGTGAAAGCCGTCATTCAACTAGCTTGTTGGGAACACAAAATTTCTGTTCACTTGCAAACTCCAATCCATACATATTTATGGGGAGGTTCTAGCTCCAACTCGGTTTTACAGTAAAAACTGCAAAAACTTCAAACCAGCACTAGGAAACAGACTGAGAAACCAGAGTAAAGTTTCTCCTGCAACCCGTTCCCTTTGTGCTAGATGAACGAACGTCTCTCCACATCCTAAGTTCTGAGAGTTCAGTGTGTGTGAAATCCGTCCTTCACCTAGCTTTTTGGGAACACAAAGGTTCTTTTCATTTGCAAACTCCACTCCATACATATATATGGGAATGTACTAGCTCCAACTCTGTTTTAGAGTGAGAACTGCAGGAACTTCAAACCGGCACTAGGAAACAGACTGAGAAACCAGAGTAAAATTTTCTCCTGCATCCCCTTCCCTTTGTGCTGGATGAACGAACGTCTCTCCACATGCTCAGTACTGAGGGATAAGCGTGTATGAAAGCCGTCCTTCACCTAACTTGTTGGGAACACAAAGTTTCTTTTCACTTGCAAACTCCACTCCATACATATATATGGGGAGGTACAAGCACCAACTCGCATTTACAGTGAAAACTGCAGGAACTTCAAACCGGCAATTGGAAACAGACTGAGAAACCAGAGTAAAATTTCCCCTGCATCCCGTTCCCTTAGTGCTAGATGAACGAACGTCTCTCCACATGCTCAGTTCTGAGAAATAAGTGTATGTGAATGCCGTCCTTCATCTAGCTTGTTGGGAACACAATGTTTCTTTTCACTTGCAAACTGCACTCCATATATATATATGGGGAGGTACAAGCACCAACTCGCATTTACAGTGAAAACTGCAGGAACTTCAAACCTGCAGTAGGAAACAGACTGCGAAACCAGAGTAAAAGTTTCTCCTGCAACCCGTTCCTATTTTGCCAGATAAACGAACGTCTCTCCACATGCTCAGTTCTGAGAGATAAGTGTGTGTGAAAGCCGTCCTTCACCTAGCATTTTGGGAACACAAAGTTTCTTTTCAGTTGCAAACTCCACTCTATATATATATATGGGGAGGCACAAGCTCCAACTCGGTTTTACAGTGAAAACTGCAGGAACTTCAAACCGGCACTAGGAAACAGACTGAGAAACCAGAGTAAAAGTTTCCCATGCAACCCGTTCCTTTTGTGCTAGATGTACGAACGTCTCACCACATGCTCAGTTCTGAGAGATATGTGTGTGTGAAAGCCGACCTTCACATAGCTTGTTTTGAATACAATGTTTCTTTTCACTTTCAAACTCCACTCCATACAAATAAATGGGGAGGTACTAGCTCCAACTCGGTTTTACAGTGAAAACTGCAGGAACTTCAAACCGGCACTAGGAAACAGACTGAGAAACCAGGGTAAAAGTTTCTCCTGCAAACCGTTCCGTTTCTGCTAGATGAACGAACGTCTATCCAAATGCTCAGTTCTGAGAGATATGTGTGTGTGAAAGCCGTCCTTCACCTAGCTTGTTGGGAACACAAGGTTTCTTTTCAATTGCATACTTCACTCCATACATACATATGGGGAGGTTCGAGCTCCAACTCGGATTTACAGTAAAAACTGCAGGAACTTTAAACCGGCAGTAGGAAACAAATTGAGAAATCAGAGTAAAAGTTTTTCCTGCAACCCGTTCCGTTTCGGCTAGATGAACGAACGACTCTCCACATGCTCAGTTCTGAGAGATAAGTGTGTTTGAAAGCCGTCCTTCACCTAGCTTTTTGGGAACACAAAGGTTCTTTTCAGTTGCAAAATCCACTCCATATAAATATATGGGGAGATAATAGCTCCAACTCGATTTTACAGTGAAAACTGCAGGAACTTCAAAACGGCACTAGGAAAAATACTGAGAAACCAGAGTAAAAGTTTCTCTTGCATCCCGTTCCATTTGTGCTAGATTAACGTACGTCTCTCCACATTCTCAGTTCTGAAAGGTATGTGTGTTTGAAAGCCGTCCTTCACCTAGCTTGTTTTGAACGCATAGTTTCTTTTAACTTGCAAAGACCACTCCATAAATATATATGGGGAGGTACTAGCTCCAACTCGGTTGTACAGTGAAAATTGCAGGATCTTCAAACCGGAACTAGGAAACAGACTGAGAAACCAGTGTAAATGTTTCTCCTGAAAACCGTTCCCTTTGTGCTAGATGAATGAAATTCTCTCCACATGCTCAGTTCTGAGGGATACGTGTATTTGAAAGCCGTCCTTCACCTAGCTTGTTGGGAACACAAAGTTTCTTTTCACTCGCAAACTCCACTCCATACATATATATGGGTTTGTACTAGCTCCAACTCGGTTTTACAGTGAAAACTGCAGGAAATTCAAACCGGCAGTAGGAAACATACTGAAAAACCAGGGTAAAAGTTTCTCCTGCAAACCGTTCCCTTTGTGCTAGATGAACGAACGTCTCTCCACATGCTCAGTTCTGAGAGATAAGTGTGTGTGAAAGACGTCCTTCACCTAGCTTGTTGGGAAAACAAAGATTCTTTTCACTTGCAAACTCCACTCCATACATATATATGCGGTGGAACTAGCTCCAACTCGATTTTACAGTGAAAACTTCAGGAATTTCTTCACGGCACTAGGAAACAGACTGAGAAACCAGAGTAAAAGTTACCCCTGCAACCCGTTCCATTTGTGCTAGATGAACGAACGTCTCTCAACATGCACATTTCTGAGAGATAAGTGTGGGTGAAAGCCGTCCTTCACCTATTTTGTTGGGAACACAAAGTTTCTTTTCACTTGCAAACACCACTCCATACATATATATGGGAAGGTACTAGCTCCAACTCGGTTTTACAGTGAAAACTGCAGGAACTTCAAACCGGCAGTAGGAAACATACTGAGAAACCAGGGTAAAAGTTTCCCTTGCAACCAGTTCCCTTTGGGCTAGATGAACGAACGTCTCCCCACATGCTCATTTCTGAGAGATATGTGTGTGTGAAAGACGTCCTTCACCTAGCTTTTTGGGAACACATAGTTTCTTTTCACTTGCAAACTCCAATCCATACATATATATGGGGAGGGTCTATCTCAAACTCGGTTTTACAGTGAAAACTGCAGGAACTTCAAAAAGGCACTAGGAATCAGACTGAGAAACCAGAATAATAGTTTCCCCTGCAACCCGTTCCCCTTTTGCTAGATGAACGAACTCTCCACATGCTCAGTTCTGAGAGATAAGTGTGTGTGAAAGCCGTCCTTCAACTAGCTTGTTAACACAAAGTTTCCTTTCACTTGCAAACTCCACTCCAAACATATAAATGGGGTGGTACTAGCTCCAACTGGGTTTTACAGTGAAAACTGCAGGAACTTCAAACCGGCAGTAGGAAACAGACTGAGAAACCAGAGTAATAGTTTCTCCTGCAACCCGTTCCGTTTCTGCTACATGAAAGAACGTCTCTCCACATGCTCAGTTCTGAGAGATAAGTGTGTGTGAAAGCCGTCCTTCACCTAGCTTGTTGTTAACACAAAGTTTCTTTTCACTTGCAAAATCCACTCCATATATATATATGGGGAGGTTCTATCTCCAACTCGATTTTTCAGTGAAACTGCAGGAACTTCAAACCGGCAAGAGCGCACAGACTGAGAAACCAGAGTAAAAGATTCTCCTGCAACCAGTTCCCTTTTTGCCAGATGAACGAAAGTATCTCCACATGCTCAGTTCTGAGAGATAAGTGTGTGTGAAAGCCGTCCTTCACCTAGCTTCTTGGGAACACAAAGTTTCTTTTAAGTTGCAAACTCCACTCCATACATATATATGGGGTGGTACAAGCTCCAACTCGGTTTTACAGTGAAAACTTCAGGAACTTCAAACTGGCAGTAGGAAACAGACAGAGAAATTAGAGAAAAAGTTTCTCCTGCAACGGGTTCATTTGTGCTAGATGAACGAACGTCTCTCCACATGCTCAGTTCTGAGAGATATGTGTGTGTGAAAGCCGCCCTTCACCTAGCTTGTTTTGAACACAAAGCTTCTTTTCACTTGTAAACTCCACTCCATACATTATATGGGGAGGTACTAGCTCCAACTCGGTCTTACAGTGAAAACAGCAGGAACTTCAAACCGGCACTAGGAAACAGACTGAGAAAGCAGAGTAAATGTTTCTCCTGCAAAACGTTCCCTTTGTGCTAGATGAACGAAAGTCTCTCCACATGCTCAGTTCTGAGAGAAAAGTGTGTGTGAAAGCCGTCCTTCACCTAGCTTGATGGGAACACAAAGTTTCTTTTCAGGTGCAAACTCCATTCCATACATATATATGGAGAGGTACAAGCTCCAAACCTTTTTTACAGTGAAAACTGCAGGAACTTCAAACCGGCAGTAGGAAACAGACTGAGAAACCAGAGTAAAAGTTTCTCCTGCCACCCGTTCCCTTTATGGTAGATGAACGAACGTCTCTCCAAATGCTCAGTTCTGAGAGATACGTGTGTGTGAAAGCCGTTCTTCGCCTAACTTTTTGGGAACACAAAGTTTATTTTCAGTTGCAAACTCCACTCCATACATATATAAGAGGAGATAGTAGCTCCAACTCTGTTTTACAGTGAAAACTGCAGGAACTTCAAACCGGCAACAGGAAACAGACTGAGAAACCAGAATAATAGTTTCTCCTGCAACCAGTTCCCTTTGTGCTAGATGAACGAAATTCTCTCCACATGCTCATTTCTGAGAGATAAGTGTGTGTGAAACCGGTCCTTCACCTAGCTTGTTTTGAACACAAAGCTTCTTTTCACTTGTAAACTCCACTCCATACATATATATGGGGTGGTACTAGCTCCAACTCGGTTTTACAGTGAAAACTGCAGGAACTTCAAACCGGTAACAGGACACAGAATGAGAAACCAGAGTAAAAGTTCCCCTGCAACCGTTCCCTTTGTCCCAGATGAACGAATGTATCTCCACATGCTCAATTCTTAGAGATAAGTGTGTGTGAAAGCCGTCCTTCACCTTGCTTTTTGGGAACACAAAGATTCTTTTCAATTGCAAACTGCACTCCATACATATATATGGGGAGGTACTAGCTCCAACTCGGCTTTACAGTGAAAACTGCAGGAAATTCAATCCGGCAGTAGGAAACAGACTGAGAAACCAGAGTAAAAGTTTCCCCTGCAACCCGTTCCCTTTGTGCTAGATAAAAGAACGTCTCTCCACATGCTCAGATCTGAGAGATAAGTGTGTGTGTAAGTCTTACTTCTAGCTTGTTGGGAACACAAAGTTTCCTTTCACTTGCAAACTCCACTCCATACATATATATGGGGAGGTACTAGTTCCAACTCGGTTTTACAGTGAAAACTGCAGGAACTTCCACCGGCACTAGGAAACATACTGAGAATCCAGAGTAAAAGTTACCCCTGCAAACCGATCCCTTTGTGCTGGATGAACGAAAGTATCTCCACATGCTCAGTTCTGAGAGATAAGTGTGTGTGAAAGCCGTCATTCAACTAGCTTGTTGGGAACACAAAATTTCTGTTCACTTGCAAACTCCAATCCATACATATTTATGGGGAGGTTCTAGCTCCAACTCGGTTTTACAGTAAAAACTGCAAGAACATCAAACCAGCACTAGGAAACAGACTGAGAAACCAGAGAAAAGTTTCTCCTGCAACCCGTTCCCTTTGTGCTAGATGAACGAACGTCTCTCCACATCCTAAGTTCTGAGAGTTCAGTGTGTGTGAAATCCGTCCTTCACCTAGCTTTTTGGGAACACAAAGGTTCTTTTCATTTGCAAACTCCACTCCATACATATATATGGGAATGTACTAGCTCCAACTCTGTTTTAGAGTGAGAACTGCAGGAACTTCAAACCGGCAACAGGAAACAGACTGAGAAACCAGAGTAAAAGTTTCTCCTTCAACACGTTCCCTTTGTGCTAGATGAAGGAACGTCTCTCCACATGCTCAGTTCTGAGAGATAATTGTGTGTGAAAGCCGTCCTTCACCTAGCTTGTTGGGAACACAAAGTTTCTTTTCAATTGCAAACTCCACTCCATACATATATATGGGGTGGTACAAGCTCCAACTCGGTTTTACAGTGAAAACTGCAGTAACTTCAAACCGGCACTAGGAAACAGACTGAGAAACCAGAGTAAAAGTTTCTCCTGCATCCCCTTCCCTTTGTGCTGGATGAACGAACGTCTCTCCACATGCTCAGTTCTGAGGGATAAGTGTGTATGAAAGCCGTCCTTCACCTAGCTTGTTGGGAACACAAAGTTTCTTTTCACTTGCAAACTCCACTCCATACATATATATGGGGAGGTACAAGCACCAACTCGCATTTACAGTGAAAACTGCAGGAACTTCAAACCGGCAATTGGAAACAGACTGAGAAACCAGAGTAAAATTTCCCCTGCATCCCGTTCCCTTTGTGCTAGATGAACGAACGTCTATCCACATGCTCAGTTCTGAGAGATAAGTGTGTGTGAAAGCCGTCCTTCACATAGCTTGTTGGGAACACAAGGTTTCTTTTCAATTGCAAACTTCACTCCATACATACATATGGGGAGGTTCGAGATCCAACTCGGATTTACAGTGAAAACTGCAGGAACTTCAAACCGGCACTAGGAAACAGACTGAGAAACCAGTGTAAAAGTTTCCCCTGCAACCCGTTCTTTTGTTGCCAGATGAACGAAGGTATCTCCACATGCTAATTTCTGAGAGATAAGTGTGTGTGAAAGCCGTCCTTCACATACCTTTTTGGGAACACAAATTTTCTTTTCATTTGCAAACTCCACTCCTTACATATATATGGGGAGGTACTAGCTCCAACTCGGTTTTACAGTAAAAACTGCACGAACTTCAAACCGGCACTAGGAAACAGATTGAGAAACCAGAGTAAAACTTTCTCCTACATCCCCTTCCCTTTGTGCTAGATGAACGAACGTCTCTACACATGCTCAGGTCTGAGAGATATGTGTGTGTGAAAGCCGTCCTTCTCCTAGCTTGTTGGGAACACATAGTTTCTTTTCACTTGCCAATTCCACACCATACATATATATGGGGAGGTACTAGCTCCAACTCGGTTTTACAGTGAAAACTGCATGAACTTCAAACCGGCAGTAGGAAACATATTGAGAAATCTGATTAAATGTTTCTCCTGCAACCCGTTCCGTTTCGGCTAGATGAACGAACGACTCTCCACATGCTCAGTTCTGAGAGATAAGTGTGTTTGAAAGCCGTCCTTCACCTAGCTTTTTGGGAACACAAAGGTACTTTTCAGTTGCAAAATCCACTCCATATATATATATGGGGAGATAATAGCTCCAACTCGATTTTACAGTGAAAACTGCAGGAAGTACAAAACGGCACTAGGAAAAAGACTGAGAAACCAGAGTAAAAGTTTCTCCTGCATCCCGTTCCATTTGTGCTAGATTAACGTACGTCTCTCCACATTCTCAGTTCTGAAAGGTATGTGAGTTTGAAAGCCGTCCTTCACCTAGCTTGTTTTGAACACATAGTTTTTTTTAACTTGCAAAGACCACTCCATAAATATATATGGGGAGGTACTAGCTCCAACTCGGTTGTACAGTGAAAATTGCAGGATCTTCAAACCGGAACTAGGAAACAGACTGAGAAACCAGTGTAAATGTTTCTCCTGAAAACCGTTCCCTTTGTGCTAGATGAATGAAATTCTCTCCACATGCTCAGTTCTGAGGTATACGTGTATTTGAAAGCCGTCCTTCACCTAGCTTGTTGGGAACACAAAGTTTCTTATCATTTGCTAACTCCAATCCATACATATATATGGGGAGGTACTAGCTCCAACTCGGTTTTACAGTGAAAACTGCAGGAACATCAAACCGGCACTAGGAACAGACTGAGAAACCAAAGTAAAAGTTTCTCCTTCAACCCGTTCCCTTTGTGCTAGATGAACGAACGACTCTCCACATGCTCAGTTCTGAGAGATAGTTGTGTTTGAAAGCCGTCCTTCACCTAGCTTGTTGGGAACACAAAGATTCTTTTCATTTGCTAACTCCAATCCATACATATATATGGGGAGGTACTAGCTCCAACTCGGTTTTACAGTGAAAACTGCAGGAACATCAATCCTGCAGTAGGAAACAGAATGAGAAACCAGAGTAAAAGTTTCTCCTCTAAACCGATCCATTTGTGCGAGATGAACGAAGGTATCTCCACATGCTCAGTTCTGCGAGATAAGTGTGTGTGAAAGCCTTCCTTCACCTAGCTTGTTGGGAACACAAAGATTCTTTTCTGTTGCAAACTCCAATCCATACATATATATGGGGAGGTACTAGCTCCAACTCTGTTTTACAGTGAAAACTGCAGGAACTTCAATCCGGCAGTAGGAAACAGACTGAGAAACCATAGTAAAAATTTCCCCTGCAACCCGTTCCCTTTGTGCTAGATAAACGAACGTCTCTCCGCATGCTCAGATCTGAGAGATAAGTGTGTGTGTAAGCCGTACTTCAACTAGCTTGTTGGGAACACAAAGTTTCCTTTCATTTGCAAACTCCACTCCATACATATATATGGGTAGGTACTAGCTCCAACTCGGATTTACAGTGAAAACTGCAGGAACATCAAACCGGCAGTAGGAAACAGACTGAGAAATCAGAGTAAAAGTTTCTCCTGCAACCAGTTCCGTTTCTGCTAGATGAACGAACGTCTCTACACATACTCAGTTCTGAGAGATATGTGTGTGTGAAAGCCGTCCTTCACCTAGCTTGTTGGGAACACAAAGTTTCTTTTCACTTGCAAACTCCACTCCATACATATAAATGGGGAGGTTCTAGCTCCAACTCGGTTTTACAGTGAAAACTGCCGGAACTTCAAACCGGCAGTAGGAAACAGACTGAGAAACCAGAGTAAAGTTTCTCCTGCAACCCGTTCAATTTGTGCCAGATGAACGAAGGTATCTCCACATGCTCACTTCTGTGAGATATATGTGTGTGAAAGCCGTCCTTCACCTAGCTTGTTGGGAACACAAAGTTTCCTTTCACTTGCAAACTCCAATATATACATATATATGGGGAGGTAATAGCTCCAACTCGGTTTTACTGTGAAAACTGCAGGAACTTCAAACAGGCAGTAGGAAACAGACTGAGAAATCAGAGTAAAATTTCTCCTGCAACCCGTTCCCTTTGTGCTAGATGAACGAACGTCTCTCCACATGCTCAGTTCTGAGAGATATGTGTGTGTGAAAGCCGACCTTCACATAGCTTGTTTTGAACACAATGTTTCTTTTCACTTGCAAACTCCAATCCATACATATAAATGGGGAGGTACTAGCTCCAACTCGGTTTTACAGTGAAAACTGCAGGAACTTCAAACCGGCACTAGGAAACAGACTGAGAAACCAGGGTAAAAGTTTCTCCTGCAAACCGTTCCGTTTCTGCTAGATGAACGAACGTCTATCCACATGCTCAGTTCTGAGAGATATGTGTGTGTGAAAGCCGTCCTTCACCTAGCTTGTTGGGAACACAAGGTTTCTTTTCAATTGCAAATTTCTCTCCATACATACATATGGGGACGTTCGAGCTCCAAATCGGATTTACAGTGAAAACTGCAGGAACTTCAAACCGGCAACAGGAAACAGACTGAGAAACCAGAGTAAAAGTTTCTCCTGCAACCCATTCCATATGTGCCAGATGAACGAACGTCTCTCCACATGCTCAGTTCTGAGAGATAAGTGTGTGTGAAGGCCGTCCTTCACCTAGATTTTTGGGAACACAAAGGTTCTTTTCAGTTGCAAACTCCACTCCATACATATATATGGGAGGTACTAGCTCCAACTCGGTTTTACAGTGAAAACTGCAGGAACTTCAAACCGGCACTAGGAAACAGACTTAGAAATCAGAGTAAAAGTTTCGCTTGCAACCCGTTCCCTTTGTGCTAGCTGAACGAACGTCTCTCCACATGCTCAGTTCGGAGAGATAATTGTGTGTGAAAGCCGTCCTACACCTAGCTTGTTGAGATCACGAAGTTTCTTTTCACTTGCAAACTCCACTCCATACATATATATGGGGAGGTACTAGCTCCATCTCGGTTTTACAGTGAAAACAGCAGGAACTTCAAACCGGCACTAGGAAACAGAGTGAGAATAGAGAGTAAAAGTTTCTCCTGCAACCCGTTCCCTTTGTGCTAGATGAACGAACCTCTCCCCACATGCTGAGTTCTGAGAGATAAGTGTGTGTGAAAGCCGTCCTTCACCTAGCTTGTGGGGAACACATAGTTTCTTTTCACTTGCAAACTCCACTCCATACATATAAATGGGGAGGTAAAAGCTCCAACTCTGTTTTACACTGAAAACTGCAAGAACTTCAAACCGGCACTAGGAAACTGATTGAGAACCCAGAGTAAAAGTTTCTCCTGCAACCCGTTCCCTTTGTGCTAGATGAACGAACATCTCTCCACATGCTCAGTTCTGAGAGATATGTGTGTGTGGAAGCCGTCCTTCACCTAGCTTTTTGGGAACACAAAGTTTCTTTTCAGATGCAAACATCACTCCATACATATATATGGGGATGTACTAGCTCCAACTCGGTTTTACAGTGAAAACTGCAGGAACTTCAAAGCGGCAACAGGAAACAGACTGAGAAACCAGAGTAAAAGTTTCTCCTGCAACCCGTTCCCTTTGTGCTAGATGAACGAACATCTCTCCACATGCTCAGTTCTGAGAGATAAGTGTGTGTGAAAGAAGTCCTTCACCGAGCTTGTTGGGAACACAAAGGTTCTTTTCACTTGCAAACTCCACTCCATACATATATATTGGGTGGTACTAGCTCCAACTCGGTTTAACAGTGAAAACTTCCGGAACTTCAAACCGGCACTAGGAAAAAGGCTGAGAAACCAGAGTAAAAGATTCCCTGCAACCCGTTCCCTTTGTGCTAGATGAACGAACGTCTCTCCACATGCTCAGTTCTGAGAGGTAAGTGTGTGTGAAAGCCGTCCTTCAACTAGCTTTTTGGGAACACAAAGATTCTTTTCAGTTGCAAACTCCACTCTATATATATATATGGGGAGGCACAAGCTCCAACTCGGTTTTACAGTGAAAACTGCAGGAACTTCAAACCGGCACTAGGAAACAGACTGAGAAACCAGAGTAAAAGTTTCCCATGCAACCCGTTCCTTTTGTGCTAGATGTACGAACGTCTCTCCACATGCTCAGTTCTGAGAGATATGTGTGTGTGAAAGCCGAACTTCACATAGCTTGTTTTGAACACAATGTTTCTTTTCACTTTCAATCTCCACTCCATACAAATAAATGGGGAGGTACTAGCTCCAACTCGGTTTTACAGTGAAAACTGCAGGAACTTCAAACCGGCACTAGGAAACAGACTGAGAATCCAGGGTAATAGTTTCTCCTGCAAGCCGTTCCGTTTCTGCTAGATGAACGAACGTCTATCCACATGCTCAGTTCTGAGAGATATGTGTGTGTGAAAGCCGTCCTTCACATAGCTTGTTGGGAACACAAGGTTTCTTTTCAATTGCAAACTTCACTCCATAGATACATATGGGGAGGTTCGAGCTCCAACTCGGATTTACAGTGAAAACTGCAGGAACTTCAAACCGGCACTAGGAAACAGACTGAGAAACCAGTGTAAAAGTTTCCCCTGCAACCCGTTCTTTTGTTGCCAGATGAACGAAGGTATCACCACATGCTAATTTCTGAGAGATAAGTGTGTGTGAAAGCCGTCCTTCACATACCTTTTTGGGAACACAAAGTTTCTTTTCATTTGCAAACTCCACTCCTTACATATATATGGGGAGGTACTAGCTCCAACTCGGTTTTACAGTAAAAACTGCACGAACTTCAAACCGGCACTAGGAAACAGATTGAGAAACCAGAGTAAAACTTTCTCCTGCATCCCCTTCCCTTTGTGCTAGATGAACGAAAGTCTCTCCACATGCTCAGGTCTGAGAGATATGTGTGTGTGAAAGCCGTCCTTCTCCTAGCTTGTTGGGAACACATAGTTTCTTTTCACTTGCCAATTCCACACCATACATATATATGGGGAGGTACTAGCTCCAACTCGGTTTTACAGTGAAAACTGCATGAACTTCAAACCGGCAGTAGGAAACATATTGAGAAATCAGATTAAATGTTTCTCCTGCAACCCGTTCCGTTTCGGCTAGATGAACGAACGACTCTCCACATGCTCAGTTCTGAGAGATAAGTGTGTTTGAAAGCCGTCCTTCACCTAGCTTTTTGGGAACACAAAGGTTCTTTTCAGTTGCAAAATCCACTCCATATATATATATGGGGAGATAATAGCTCCAACTCGATTTTACAGTGAAAACTGCAGGAAGTACAAAACGGCACTAGGAAAAAGCCTGAGAAACCAGAGTAAAAGTTTCTCCTGCATCCCGTTCCATTTGTGCTAGATTAACGTACGTCTCTCCACATTCTCAGTTCTGAAAGGTATGTGAGTTTGAAAGCCGTCCTTCACCTAGCTTGTTTTGAACACATAGTTTTTTTTAACTTGCAAAGACCACTCCATAAATATATATGGGGAGGTACTAGCTCCAACTCGGTTGTACAGTGAAAATTGCAGGATCTTCAAACCGGAACTAGGAAACAGACTGAGAAACCAGTGTAAATGTTTCTCCTGAAAACCGTTCCCTTTGTGCTAGATGAATGAAATTCTCTCCACATGCTCAGTTCTGAGGTATACGTGTATTTGAAAGCCGTCCTTCACCTAGCTTGTTGGGAACACAAAGTTTCTTTTCATTTGCTAACTCCAATCCATACATATATATGGGGAGGTACTAGCTCCAACTCGGTTTTACAGTGAAAACTGCAGGAACTTCAAACCGGCACTAGGAACAGACTGAGAACCAAAGTAAAAGTTTCTCCTTCAACCCGTTCCCTTTCTGCTAGATGAACGAACGACTCTCCACATACTCAGTTCTGAGAGATAGTTGTGTTTGAAAGCCGTCCTTCACCTAGCTTGTTGGGAACACAAAGTTTCTTTTCATTTGCTAACTCCAATCCATACATATATATGGGGAGGTACTAGCTCCAACTCGGTTTTACAGTGAAAACTGCAGGAACATCAAACCTGCAGTAGGAAACAGAATGAGAAACCAGAGTAAAAGTTTCTCCTCTAAACCGATCCATTTGTGCGAGATGAACGAAGGTATCTCCACATGCTCAGTTCTGCGAGATAAGTGTGTGTGAAAGCCTTCCTTCACCTAGCTTGTTGGGAACACAAAGATTCTTTTCTGTTGCAAACTCCAATCCATACATATATATGGGGAGGTACTAGCTCCAACTCTGTTTTACAGTGAAAACTGCAGGAACTTCAATCCGGCAGTAGGAAACAGACTGAGAAACCATAGTAAAAATTTCCCCTGCAACCCGTTCCCTTTGTGCTAGATAAACGAACGTCTCTCCGCATGCTCAGATCTGAGAGATAAGTGTGTGTGTAAGCCGTACTTCAACTAGCTTGTTGGGAAAACAAAGTTTCCTTTCATTTGCAAACTCCACTCCATACATATATATGGGTAGGTACTAGCTCCAACTCGGATTTACAGTGAAAACTGCAGGAACATCAAACCGGCAGTAGGAAACAGACTGAGAAATCAGAGTAAAAGTTTCTCCTGCAACCAGTTCCGTTTCTGCTAGATGAACGAACGTCTCTACACATACTCAGTTCTGAGAGATATGTGTGTGTGAAAGCCGTCCTTCACCTAGCTTGTTGGGAACACAAAGTTTCTTTTCACTTGCAAACTCCACTCCATACATATATATGGGGAGGTTCTAGCTCCAACTCGGTTTTACAGTGAAAACTGCCGGAACTTCAAACCGGCAGTAGGAAACAGACTGAGAAACCAGAGTAAAGTTTCTCCTGCAACCCGTTCTATTTGTGCCAGATGAACGAAGGTATCTCCACATGCTCACTTCTGTGAGATATATGTGTGTGAAAGCCGTCCTTCACCTAGCTTGTTGGGAACACAAAGTTTCCTTTCACTTGCAAACTCCAATATATACATATATATGGGGAGGTAATAGCTCCAACTCGGTTTTACTGTGAAAACTGCAGGAACTTCAAACCGGCAGTAGGAAACAGACTGAGAAATCAGAGTAAAATTTCTCCTGCAACCCGTTCCCTTTGTGCTAGATGAACGAACGTCTCTCCACATGCTCAGTTCTGAGAGATATGTGTGTGTGAAAGCCGACCTTCACATAGCTTGTTTTGAACACAATGTTTCTTTTCACTTGCAAACTCCAATCCATACATATAAATGGGGAGGTACTAGCTCCAACTCGGTTTTACAGTGGAAACTGCAGGAACTTCAAACCGGCACTAGGAAACAGACTGAGAAACCAGGGTAAAAGTTTCTCCTGCAACCCGTTCCGTTTCTGCTAGATGAACGAACGTCTATCCACATGCTCTGTTCTGAGAGATATGTGTGTGTGAAAGCCGTCCTTCACCTAGCTTGTTGGGAACACAAGGTTTCTTTTCAATTGCAAACTTCACTCCATACAAACATATGGGGACGTTCGAGCTCCAAATCGGATTTACAGTGAAAACTGCAGGAACTTCAAACCGGCAACAGGAAACAGACTGAGAAACCAGAGTAAAAGTTTCTCCTGCAACCCATTCCATATGTGCCAGATGAACGAACGTCTCTCCACATGCTCAGTTCTGAGAGATAAGTGTGTGTGAAGGCCGTCCTTCACCTAGATTTTTGGGAACACAAAGGTTCTTTTCAGTTGCAAACTCCACTCCATACATATATATGGGAGGTAGTAGCTCCAACTCGGTTTTACAGTGAAAACTGCAGGAACTTCAAACCGGCACTAGGAAACAGACTTAGAAACCAGAGTAAAAGTTTCGCTTGCAACCCGTTCCCTTTGTGCTAGCTGAACGAACGTCTCTCCACATGCTCAGTTCGGAGAGATAATTGTGTGTGAAAGCCGTCCTACACCTAGCTTGTTGAGATCACGAAGTTTCTTTTCACTTGCAAACTCCACTCCATACATATATATGGGGAGGTACTAGCTCCATCTCGGTTTTACAGTGAAAACAGCAGGAACTTCAAACCGGCACTAGGAAACAGAGTGAGAATAGAGAGTAAAAGTTTCTCCTGCAACCCGTTCCCTTTGTGCTAGATGAACGAAACTCTCCCCACATGCTGAGTTCTGAGAGATAAGTGTGTGTGAAAGCCGTCCTTCACCTAGCTTGTGGGGAACACATAGTTTCTTTTCACTTGCAAACTCCACTCCATACATATAAAAGGGGAGGTAAAGGCTCCAACTCTGTTTTACACTGAAAACTGCAAGAACTTCAAACCGGCACTAGGAAACTGATTGAGAACCCAGAGTAAAAGTTTCTCCTGCAACCCGATCCATTTGTGCCAGATGAACGAATATATCTCCACATGCTCAGTTCTGAGAGATATGTGCGTGTGAAAGCCGTCCTTCACCTAGCTTTTTGGGAACACAAAGTTTCTTTTCAGATGCAAACATCACTCCATACATATATATGGGGATGTACTAGCTCCAACTCGGTTTTACAGTGAAAACTGCAGGAACTTCAAAGCGGCAACAGGAAACAGACTGAGAAACCAGAGTAAAAGTTTCTCCTGCAACCCGTTCCATTTGTGCTAGATGAACGAACATCTCTCCACATGCTCAGTTCTGAGAGATAAGTGTGTGTGAAAGAAGTCCTTCACCGAGCTTGTTGGGAACACAAAGGATCTTTTCACTTGCAAACTCCACTCCATACATATATATTGGGTGGTACTAGCTCCAACTCGGTTTAACAGTGAAAACTTCCGGAACTTCAAACCGGCACTAGGAAAAAGACTGAGAAACCAGAGTAAAAGATTCCCTGCAACGGGTTCCCTTTGTGCTAGATGAACGAACGTCTCTCCACATGCTCAGTTCTGAGAGGTAAGTGTGTGTGAAAGCCGTCCTTCAACTAGCTTTTTGGGAACACAAAGATTCTTTTCAGATGCAAACTCCACTCCATACATATATATGGGAAGGTACTAGCTCCAACTCGGTTTTACAGTGAAAAATTCAGGAACTTCAAACCGGCACTAGGAAACAGACAGAAACCAGAGTAAACGTTTCTCCTGCAACCCGTTCCATTTGTGCTAGGTGAACGAACGTCTCTCCACATGCTCAGTTCTGAGAGATATGTGTGTGTTAAAGCCGTCCTCCACATAGATTGTTGGGAACACATAGTTCCTTTTCACTTGCAAACTCCACTCCATACATATATATGGGGAGGTACTAGCTCCAACTCGGTTTTACAGTGAAAACTGCAGGAAATTCAAACCGGCAGTAGGAAACATACTGAGAAACCAGGGTAAAACTTTCTCCTGCAAACCGTTCTATTTTTGCTAGATGAACGAACTTCTCCCCACATACTCTGTTCTGAGAGATAAATGTGTTTGAAAGAAGTCCTTCACCTAGCTTGTTGGGAACACATAGATTCTTTTCACTTGCAAACTACAATCCATACATATATATGGGGAGGTACTAGCTCCAACTCGATTTTACTGTGAAAACTGCAGGAACTTCAAAAAGGCACTAGGAAACAGAATGAGAAACCATAGTAAAAATTTCCCCTGCAACCCGTTCCCTTTGTGCTAGATAAACGAACGTCTCTCCGCATGCTCAGATCTGAGAGATAAGTGTGTGTGTAAGCCGTACTTCAACTAGCTTGTTGGGAACACAAAGTTTCCTTTCATTTGCAAACTCCACTCCATACATATATATGGGTAGGTACTAGCTCCAACTCGGATTTACAGTGAAAACTGCAGGAACATCAAACCGGCAGTAGGAAACAGACTGAGAAATCAGAGTAAAAGTTTCTCCTGCAACCAGTTCCGTTTCTGCTAGATGAACGAACGTCTCTACACATACTCAGTTCTGAGAGATATGTGTGTGTGAAAGCCGTCCTTCACCTAGCTTGTTGGGAACACAAAGTTTCTTTTCACTTGCAAACTTCACTCCATACATATATATGGGGAGGTTCTAGCTCCAACTCGGTTTTACAGTGAAAACTGCCGGAACTTCAAACCGGCAGTAGGAAACAGACTGAGAAACCAGAGTAAAGTTTTTCCTGCAACCCGTTCAATTTGTGCCAGATGAACGAAGGTATCTCCACATGCTCACTTCTGTGAGATATATGTGTGTGAAAGCCGTCCTTCACCTAGCTTGTTGGGAACACAAAGTTTCCTTTCACTTGCAAACTCCAATATATACATATATATGGGGAGGTAATAGCTCCAACTCGGTTTTACTGTGAAAACTGCAGGAACTTCAAACCGGCAGTAGGAAACAGACTGAGAAATCAGAGTAAAATTTCTCCTGCAACCTATTCCCTTTGTGCTAGATGAACGAACGTCTCTCCACATGCTCAGTTCTGAGAGATATGTGTGTGTGAAAGCCGAACTTCACATAGCTTGTTTTGAACACAATGTTTCTTTTCATTTGCAAACTCCAATCCATACATATAAATGGGGAGGTACTAGCTCCAACTCGGTTTTACAGTGAAAACTGCAGGAACTTCAAACCGGCACTAGGAAACAGACTGAGAAACCAGGGTAAAAGTTTCTCCTGCAAACCGTTCCGTTTCTGCTAGATGAACGAACGTCTATCCACATGCTCAGTTCTGAGAGATATGTGTGTGTGAAAGCCGTCCTTCACCTAGCTTGTTGGGAACACAAGGTTTCTTTTCAATTGCAAACTTCACTCCATACAAACATATGGGGACGTTCGAGCTCCAAATCGGATTTACAGTGAAAACTGCAGGAACTTCAAACCGGCAACAGGAAACAGACTGAGAAACCAGAGTAAAAGTTTCTCCTGCAACCCGTTCCCTTTGTGCCAGATGAACGAATATATCTCCACATGCTCAATTCTGAGAGATATGTGTGTGTGAAAGCCGTCCTTCACCTAGCTTTTTGGGAACACAAAATTTCTTTTTAGATGCAAACATCACTCCATACATATATATGGGGATGTACTAGTTCCAACTCGGTTTTACAGTGAAAACTGCAGGAACTTCAAAGCGGCAACAGGAAACAGACTGAGAAACCAGAGTAAAAGTTTCTCCTGCAACCCGTTCCCTTTGTGCTAGATGAACGAACGTCTCTCCACATGCTCAGTTCTGAGAGATAAGTGTGTGTGAAAGAAGTCCTTCACCGAGCTTGTTGGGAACACAAAGGTTCTTTTCACTTGCAAACTCCACTCCATACATATATATTGGGTGGTACTAGCTCCAACTCGGTTTAACAGTGAAAACTTCCGGAACTTCAAACCGGCACTAGGAAACAGACTGAGAAACCAGAGTAAAAGATTCCCTGCAACCCGTTCCCTTTGTGCTAGATGAACGAACGTCTCTCCACATGCTCAGTTCTGAGAGGTAAGTGTGTGTGAAAGCCGTCCTTCACCTAGCTTGTTGGGAACACACAGTTTCTTTTCACTTGCAAACCCCACTCCATTCATATATATGCTGAGGTACTAGCTCCAATCGCTTTTACAGTGAAAACTGCAGGAAATTCAAACAGGCAGTAGGAAACAGACTGAGAAAGCAGAGTAAAAGTTTCTCCTGCAACCCGTTCCGTTTCTGCTAGATGAGCGAACGTCTCTCCAAATGCTCAGTTCTGAGAGATAAGTGTGTGTGAAAGTCGTCCTTCACCTAGCTTGTTGGGAACTCAAAATTTCTTGTCACTTGCAAACTCCACTCCATACATATATATAGGGAGGTTCTAGCTCCAACTGGGTTTTACAGTGAAAACTGCAGGAACTTCAACCCGGCAACAGGACACAGACTGAGAAACCAGAGTAAAAGATTCTCCTGCAACCCGTTCCCTTTGTGCCAGATGAACGAAGGTCTCTCCACATGCTCAGTTCTGAGAGATAAGTGTGTGTGAAAGCCGTCCTTCAACTAGCTTTTTGGGAACACAAAGATTCTTTTCAAATGCAAACTCCACTCCATACATATATATCGGAAGGTACTAGCACCAACTCGGTTTTACAGTGAAAAATTCAGGAACTTCAAACCGGCACTAGGAAACAGACAGAAACCAGAGTAAAAGTTTCTCCTGTAACCCGTTCCATTTGTGCTAGGTGAACGAACGTCTCTCCACAAGCTCCGTTCTGAGAGATATGTGTGTGTTAAAGCCGTCCTCCACATAGATTGTTGGGAACACATAGTTCCTTTTCACTTGCAAACTCCACTCCATACATATAAATGGGGAGGTACTAGCTCCAACTCGGTTTTACAGTGAAAACTGCAGGAAATTCAAACCGGCAGTAGGAAACATACTGAGAAACCAGGGTAAAACTTTCTCCTGCAAACCGTTCTCTTTTTGCTAGATGAACGAACTTCTCCCCACATGCTCTGTTCTGAGAGATAAATGTGTTTGAAAGAAGTCCTTCACCTAGCTTGTTGGGAACACATAGATTCTTTTCACTTGCAAATTACAATCCATACATATATATGGGGAGGTACTAGCTCCAACTCGATTTTACAGTGAAAACTGCAGGAACTTCAAAAAGGCACTAAGAAACAGAATGAGAAACCAGAGTAAAAGTTTCTCCTGCAACCCGTTCCCTTTGTGCTAGATGAACGAACGTCTCTCCACATGCTCAGTTCTGAGAGATAAGTGTGTGTGAAAGCCGTCCTTCACCTAGCTTGTTGGGAACACAAAGATTCTTTTCACTTGCAAACTCCACTCCATACATATATATGGGGTGGTACTAGCTCCAACTCGATTTTACAGTGAAAACTTCAGGAATTTCAACACGGCACTAGGAAAGAGACTGAGAATCCAGAGAAAAAGTTACTCCTGCAACCCGTTCCCTTTGTGCTAGATGAACGAACGTCTCTCCACATTCTCATTTGTGAGAGATAAGTGTGTGTGAAAGCCGTCCTTCACCAATTTTGTTGGGAACACAAAGTTTCTTGTCACTTGCAAACTCCACTCCATACATATATATAGGGAGGTACTAGCTCCAACTGGGTTTTACAGTGAAAACTGCTGGATCTTCTAACCGGGAACAGGACAAAGACTGAGAAAACAGAGTAAAAGTTTCTCCTGCAACCCGTTCCCTTTGTGCCAGATGAACGAAGATATCTCCACATGCTCAGTTCTGAGAGATATGTGTGTGTGAAAGCCGTCCTTCACCTAGCTTTTTGGGAACACAAAGTTTCTTATCACTTGCAAACTCCACTCCATACATATATATTGGGTGCTACTAGCTCCAACTCGGTTTTACAGTGAAAAATTCAGAAACTTCAAACAGGCACTAGGAAACAGACTGAGAAACCAGAGTAAAAGTTTCTCCTGCAACCCGTTCCCATTGTGCTAGATGAACGAACGTCTCTCCACATGCTCAGTTCTGTGAGATAATGTGTGTGAAAGCCGTCCTTCAACTAGCTTGTTGGGAACACAAAGTTTCTTTTCACTTGCAATCTCTACTCCATACATATATATGGGTAGGTACTAGCTCCAACTCGGTTTTACAGTGAAAACTGCAGGAACTTAAACCTGCAGTAGGAAACATACTGAGAAACCAGAGTAAAAGTTTCGCTTGCAAACCTTTCCCTTTGTGCTAGCTGAACGAACGTCTCTCCGCATGCTCAGTTCGGAGAGATAATTGTGTGTGAAAGCCGTCCTTCACCTAGCTTGTTGGGAACACGAAGTTTCTTTTCACTTGCAAACTCCACTCCATACATATATATGGGGAGGTACTAGCTCCATCTCGGTTTTACAGTGAAAACAGCAGGAACTTCAAACCGGCACTAAGAAACAGAGTGAGAATAGAGAGAAAATTTTCTCCTGCAACCCGTTCCCATTGTGCTAGATGAACGAATCTCTCCCCACATGCTGAGTTCTGAGAGATAAGTGGTTGTGAAAGCCGTCCTTCATCTAGCTTGTGGGGAACACATAGTTTCTTTTCACTTGCAAACTCCACTCCATACATATAAATGTGGAGGTAATAGCTCCAACTCAGTTTTACAGTGAAAACTGCAGGAACTTCAAACCGGCACTAGGAAACAGATTGAGAACCCAGAGTAAAAGTTTCTCCTGCAACCCGATCCATTTGTGCCAGATGAACGAATATATCTCCACATGCTCAGTTCTGAGAGATATGTGCGTGTGAAAGCCGTCCTTCACCTAGCTTTTTTGGAACACAAAGTTTCTTTTCAGATGCAAACTCCACTCCATACATATATATGGGGAAGTACCAGCTCCAACTCGGTTTTACAGTGAAAACTGCAGGAAATTCAAACCGGCAACAGGATACAGACTGAGAAACCAGAGTAAAAGTTTCTCCTGCAACCCGTTCCCTTTGTGCTAGATGAACGAACGTCTCCCCACATGCTCAGTTCTGAGAGATAAGTGTGTGTGAAAGACGTCCTTCACCTAGCTTTTTGGGAACACATAGTTTCTTTTCACTTGCAAACTCCAATCCATACATATATATGGGGAGGTACTATCTCAAACTCTGTTTTACAGTGAAAACTTCAGGAACTTCAAACCGGCAACAGGAAACAGACTGAGAAACCAGAGTAATAATTTCTCCTGCAACCCGTTCCCTTTGTGCTAGATGAACGAACGTCTCTCCACATGCTCAGTTCTGAGAGATAAGTGTGTGTGAAAGCCGTCATTCACCTAGCTTTTTGGGAACACATCGTTTCTTTTCACTTGCAAACTCCAATCCATAATTATATATGGGGAGGTGCTAGCTCCAACTCTGTTTTACAGTGAAAACTGCAGGAACTTCAAAAAGGCACTAGGAAACAGACTGAGAAACCAGAGTAATAATTTCCCCTGCAACCCGTTCCCCTTGTGCTTGATGAACGAACGTCTCTACACATGCTCAGTTCTGAGAGATAAGTGTGTGTGAAAGCCGTCCTTCACCTAGGTTGTCGGGAACATAAAAGTTTCCTTTCAAATACAAACTCCACTCCAAACATATAAATGGGGAGGTACTAGCTCCAACTCGGTTTTACAGTGAATACTTCAGGAACTTCAAACCGGCAGTAGGAAACAGACTGAGAAACCAGAGTAAAAGTTTCTCCTGCAACCCATTCCGTTTCTGCTAGATGAAAGAACGTCTCTCCACATGCTCAGTTCTGAGAGATAAGTGTGTGTGAAAGCCGTCCTTCACCTAGCTTTTTATGAACACAAAGTTTCTTTTCAGGTGCAAACTCCACTCCATACATATATATGGGGAGGTACTAGCTCCGACTCGGTTTTACGGTGAAAACTGCAGGAACTTCAAACCGGCACTAGGAAACAGACTGAGAAACCAGAGTAAAAGTTTCTCCTGCAACCCGTTCCCTTTTTGCTAGATGAACGAACGTCTCTCCACATGCTCAGTTCTGAGAGATAAGTGTGTGTTAAAGCCGTCCTCCACATAGATTGTTGGGAACACAAAGTTTCTTTTCACTTGCAAACTCCACTCCATACATATATATGGGGATGTACTAGCTAGAACAAGGTTTTACAGTGAAAAATGCAAGAAATTCAAACTGGCACTTGGAAACAGACTGAGAAACCAGGGTAAAAGTTTCTCCTGCAACCCGTTCCCTTTTTGCTAGATGAACTAAAGTCTCCCCACATGCTAAGTTCTGAGAGATAAGTGTGTGTGAAAGACGTCTTCCACATAGATTGTTGGGAACACAATGTTTCTTTTCAATTGGAAACTCCAATCCATACATATATATGGGGAGGTACAAGCTCCAACTCGGTTTTACAGTGAAAACTGCAGGAACTTCAAACCGGCACTAGGAAACAGACTGAGAATCCAGAGTAAATGTTTCTCCTGCATCCCGTTTCCTTTGTGCTAGATGAAAGGACCTCTCTCCACATGCTCAGTTCTGAGAGATAAGTGTGTGTGAAAGCCGTCCTCCACATAGATTGTTGGGAACACAAAGTTTCTTTTCACTTGCAAACTCCACTCCATACATATATATGGGGAGGTACTAGCTCCAACTCGGTTTTACAGTGAAAACTGCAGGAACTTCAAACCGGCCGTAGGAAACATACTGAGAAACCAGGGTAAAAGTTCCTCCTGCAACCCGTTCCCCTTTTGCTAGATGAACGAACGTCTCTACACATGCTCAGTTCTGAGAGATAAGTGTGTGTGAAAGCCGTCCTTCACCTAGGATTTTGGGTACATAAAAGTTTCCTTTCAAATGCAAACTCCACTCCAAACATATAAATGGGGAGGTACTAGCTCCAACTCGGTTTTACAGTGAATACTTCAGGAACTTCAAACCGGCAGTAGGAAACAGACTGAGAAAACAGAGTAAAAGTTTCTCCGGCAACCCGTTCCGTTTCTGCTAGATGAAAGAACGTCTCTCCACATGCTCAGTTCTGAGAGATAAGTGTGTGTGAAAGCCGTCCTTCACCAAGCTTTTTATGAACACAAAGTTTCTTTTCAGGTGCAAACACCACTCCATACATATATATGGGGAGGTACTAGCTCCAACTCGTTTTTACGGTGAAAACTGCAGGAACTTCAAACCGGCACTAGGAAACAGACTGAGAAACCAGAGTAAAAGTTTCTCCTGCAACCCGTTCCCTTTTTGCTAGATGAACGAACTTCTCCCCACATGCTCTGTTCTGAGAGATAAATTTGTTTGAAATAAGTCCTTCACCTAGCTTGTTGGGAACACATAGATTCTTTTCACTTGCAAACTACAATCCATACATATATATGGGGAGGTACTAGCTCCAACTCGATTTTACAGTGAAAACTGCAGGAATTTCAAAATGGCACTAGGAAACAGAATGAGAAACCAGAGTAAAAGTTTCTCCTGCAACACGTTCCCTTTGTGCTAGATGAACGAACGTCTCTCCACATGCTCAGTTCTGAGAGATAAGTGTGTGTGAAAGCCGTCCTTCACCTAGCTTGTTGGGAACACAAAGATTCTTTTCACTTGCAAACTCCACTCCATACATATATATGGGGTGGTACTAGCTCCAAATCGATTTTACAGTGAAAACTTCAGGAATTTCAACACGGCACTAGGAAAGAGACTGAGAAACCAGAGAAAAAGTTACTCCTGCACCCCGTTCCCTTTGTGCTAGATGAACGAAAGTCTCTCCAAATTCTCATTTTTGAGAAATAAGTGTGTGTGAAAGCCGTCCTTCACCAATTTTGTTGGGAACACAAAGTTTCTTGTCACTTGCAAACTCCACTCCATACATATATATAGGGAGGTACTAGCTCCAACTGGGTTTTACAGTGAAAACTGCAGGATTTTCTAACCGGGAACAGGACAAAGACTGAGAAAACAGAGAAAAAGTTTCTCCTGCAACCCTTTCCCTTTGTGCCAGATGAACGAAGATATCTCCACATGCTCAGTTCTGAGAGATATGTGTGTGTGAAAGCCGTCCTTCACCTAGCTTTTTGGGAACACAAAGTTTCTTATCACTTGCAAACTCCACTCCATACATATATATTGGGTGCTACTAGCTCCAACTCGGTTTTACAGTGAAAAATTCAGAAACTTCAAACAGGCACTAGGAAACAGACTGAGAAACCAGAGTAAAAGTTTCTCCTGCAACCCGTTCCCATTGTGCTAGATGAACGAACGTCTCTCCACATGCTCAGTTCTGTGAGATAATGTGTGTGAAAGCCGACCTTCAACAAGCTTGTTGGGAACACAAAGTTTCTTTTCACTTGCAAACTCTACTCCATACATATATATGGGGAGGTACTAGCTCCAACTCGGTTTTACAGTGAAAACTGCAGGAACTTAAAACCTGCATTAGGAAACATACTGAGAAACCAGAGTAAAAGTTTCGCTTGCAAACCTTTCCATTTGTGCTAGCTGAACGAACGTCTCTCCACATGCTCAGTTCGGAGAGATAATTGTGTGTGAAAGCCGTCCTTCACCTAGCTTGTTGGGAACACGAAGTTTCTTTTCACTTGCAAACTCCACTCCATACATATATATGGGGAGGTACTAGCTCCATCTCGGTTTTACAGTGAAAACAGCAGGAACTTCAAACCGGCACTAAGAAACAGAGTGAGAATAGAGAGTAAAATTTTCTCCTGCAACCCGTTCCCATTGTGCTAGATGAACGAATCTCTCCCCACATGCTGAGTTCTGAGAGATAAGTGTGTGTGAAAGCCGTCCTTCATCTAGCTTGTGGGGAACACATAGTTTCTTTTCACTTGCAAACTCCACTCCATACATATAAATGTGGAGGTAATAGCTCCAACTCAGTTTTACAGTGAAAACTGCAGGAACTTCAAACCAGCACTAGGAAACAGATTGAGAACCCAGAGTAAAAGTTTCTCCTGCAACCCGATCCATTTGTGCCAGATGAACGAATATATCTCCACATGCTCAGTTCTGAGAGATATGTGCGTGTGAAAGCCGTCCTTCACCTAGCTTTTTTGGAACACAAAGTTTCTTTTCAGATGCAAACTCCACTCCAAACATATATATGGGGAAGTAACAGCTCCAACTCGGTTTTACAGTGAAAACTGCAGGAAATTCAAACCAGCAACAGGATACAGACTGAGAAACCAGAGTAAAAGTTTCCCCTGCAACCCGTTCCCTTTGTGCTAGATGAACGAACGTCTCCCCACATGCTCAGTTCTGAGAGATAAGTGTGTGTGAAAGACGTCCTTCACCTAGCTTTTTGGGAACACATAGATTCTTTTAACTTGCAAACTCCAATCCATACATATATATGGGGAGGTACTATCTCAATCTCTGTTTTACAGTGAAAACTTCAGGAACTTCAAACCGGCAACAGGAAACAGACTGAGAAACCAGAGTAATAATTTCTCCTGCAACCCGTTCCCTTTGTGCTAGATGAACGAACGTCTCTCCACATGCTCAGTTCTGAGAGATAAGTGTGTGTGAAAGCCGTCCTTCACCTAGGTTGTTGGGAAAATAAAAGTTTCCTTTCAAATGCAAACTCCACTCCAAACATATAAATGGGTAGGTACTAGCTCCAACTCGGTTTTACAGTGAATACTTCAGTAACTTCAAACCGGCAGTAGGAAACAGACTGAGAAACCAGAGTAAAAGTTTCTCCTGCAACCCGTTCCGTTTCTGCTAGATGAAAGAACTTCTCTCCACATGCACAGTTCTGAGAGATAAGTGTGTGTGAAAGCCGTCCTTCACCTAGGTTTTTATGAACACAAAGTTTCTTTTCAGGTGCAAATTCCACTCCATACATATATATGGGGATGTACTAGCTTCAACTCGGTTTTACGGTGAAAACTGCAGGAACTTCAAACCGGCACTAGGAAACAGACTGAGAAACCAGAGTAAAAGTTTCTCCTGCAACCCGATCCCTTTTTGCTAGATGAACGAACGTCTCTCCACATGCTCAGTTCTGAGAGATAAGTGTGTGTTAAAGCCGTCCTCCACATAGATTGTTGGGAACACAAAGTTTCTTTTCACTTTCAAACTCCAATCCATACATATATATGGGGATGTACTAGCTCCAACTAGGTTTTACAGTGAAAAATGCAAGAAATTCAAACAGGCACTTGGAAACAGACTGAGAAACCAGGGTAAAAGTTTCTCCTGCAACCCGTTCCCTTTGTGCTAGATGAACTAAAGTCTCCCCACATGCTCAGTTCTGAGAGATAAGTGTGTGTGAAAGACGTCTTCCACATAGATTGTTGGGAACACAATGTTTCTTTTCAATTGGAAACTCCCCTCCATACATATATATGGGGAGGTACAAGCTCCAACTCGGTTTTATAGTGAAAACTGCAGGAACTTCAAACCGGCACTAGGAACAGACTGAGAAACCAGAGTAAATGTTTCTCCTGCATCCCGTTTCCTTTGTGCTAGATGAAAGGACCTCTCTCCACATGCTCAGTTCTGAGAGATAAGTGTGTGTGAAAGCCGTCCTCCACATAGATTGTTGGAAACACAAAGTTTCTTTTCACTTGCAAACTCCAATCCATACATATATATGGGGAGGTACAAGCTCCAACTCGGTTTTACAGTGAAACCTGCAGGAACTTCAAACCGGCCGTAGGAAACATACTGAGAAACCAGGGTAAAAGATCCTCCTGCAACCCGTTCCCCTTTTGCTAGATGAACGAACGTCTCTCCACATGCTCAGTTCTGAGAGATAAGTGTGTGTGAAAGCCGTCCTTCAACTAGCTTGTTGGGAACACAAAGTTTCCTTTCACTTGCAAACTCCCCTCAAAACATATAAATGGGGATGAACTAGCTCCAACTGGGTTTTAGAGTGAAAACTGCAGGAACTTCAAACCGGCAATTGGAAACAGACTGAGAAACCAGAGTAAAAGTTTCTCCTGCAACCCGTTCCGTTTCTGCTAGATGAAAGAACGTCTCTCCACATGCTCAGTTCTGAGAGATAAGTGTGTGTGAAAGCCGTCCTTCACCTAGCTTGTTGGGAACACAAAGTTTCTTTTCACTTGCAAAATCCACTCCATACATATATATGGGGAGGTTCTAGCTCCAACTCGGTTTTACAGTGAAAACTGCAGGAATTTCAAACCGGCAACAGGGCACAGACTGAGAAACCAGAGAAATGTTTCTCCTGCAAAAGGTTCCCTTTTTGCCAGATGAACGAAAGTATATCCACATGCCCAGTTCTGAGAGATAAGTGTGTGTGAAAGCCGTCCTTCACCTAGCTTTTTGGGAACACAAAGTTTCTTTTAAGTTGCAAACTCTTATCCATACATACATATGGGGTGCTACAAGCTCCAACTCGGTTTTACAGTGAAAACTGCAGGAAATTCAAACTGGCAGTAGGAAAAAGACTGACAAACTAGAGTAAAAGTTTCTCCTGCAACGGGTTCCCTTTGTGCTAGATGAACGAACGTCTCTCCACATGCTCAGTTCTGAGAGATATGTGTGTGTGAAAGCCGTCCTTCACCTAGCTTGTTTTGAACACAAAGCTTCTTTTCACTTCTAAACTCCACTCCATACATATATATGGGGAGGTACTAGCTCCAACTCGATTTTACAGTGAAAACAGCAGTAATTCCAAACCGGAACTAGGAAACAGACTGAGAAAGCAGAGTAAATGTATCTCCTGCAAAACGTTCCCTTTGTGCTAGATGAACGAACGTCTCTCCACATGCTCAGTTCTGAGAGAGAAGTGTATTTAAAAGCCGTCCTTCTCCTAGCTTGTTGGGACACAAAGATTCTTTTCACTTGCAAACTCCACTCCATACATATATATGGGGAAATACTAGATCCAACACGGTTTTACAGTGAAAACTGCAGGATCTTCAAATCGGCACTAGGAAACAGACTGAGAAAGCAGAGTAAAAGTTTCTCCTACAGCCCGTTCCCTTTGTGCTGGATGAACGAACGTCTCTCCACATGCTCAGTTCTGAGAGATAAGTGTGTGTGAAAGCCGTCCTTCACCTAGCTTGTTGGGAACACAAAGTTTCTTTTCAATTGCAAACTCCACTCCATACATATATATGGGGAGGTACTAGCTCCAACTCGATTTTACAGTGAAAACTGCAGGAACACAAACCGGCAACAGGAAACAGACTGAGAAACCAGAGTAAAAGTTTCTCCTGCAAACCGTTCCCTTTGTGCTAGATGAACGAACGTCTCTCCACATGCTCAGTTCTGAGAGATAAGTGTGTGTGAAAGCCGTCCTTCAAATAGCTTGTTGGGAACACAAAGTTTCTTTTCAGGTGCAAACTCCATTCCATACATATATATGGGGAGGTACAAGCTCCAAATCTTTTTTACAGTGAAAACTGCAGGAACTTTAAACCGGCAGTAGGAAACAGACTGAGAAACCAGAGTAAAAGTTTCTCCTGCCACCCGTTCCATTTGTGGTAGATGAACGAACGTCTCTCCAAATGCTCAGTTCTGAGAGATACGTGTGTGTGAAAGCCGTTCTTCGCCTAACTTTTTGGGAACACAAAGTTTCTTTTCAGTTGCAAACGCCACTCCATACATATATAAGAGGAGATACTAGCTCCCACTCGGTTTTACAGTGAAAACTGCAGGAACTTCAAACCGGCACTAGGAAACATACTGGGAAACCAGAGTAAAAGTTTCTCATGCATTCCGTTCCCTTTGTGCTAGATGAACGAACCTCTCCCACTTGCTGAGTTCTGAGAGATAAGTGTGTGTAAGCCGTCCTTCAGCTAGCTTGTTGGGAACACATAGTTTCTTTTCACTTGCAAACTCCACTCCATACATAAATATGGGGTGGTTCTAGCTCCAACTGGGTTTTACAGTGAAAATTGCAGGAACTTCAAACCGGCAGTAGGAAACAGACTGAGAATCCAGACTAAAATTTCTCCTGCAACCCGTTCCGTTTCTGCTAGATGAACGAACGTCTCACCAAATGCTCAGTTCTGAGAGATAAATGTGTGTGAAAGCCGTCCTTCACCTAGATTGTTCGGTACACAAAGTTTCTTGTCATTTGCAAACTCCACTCCATACATATATATAGGGAGGTTCTAGCTCCAACTGGGTTTTACAGTGAAAACTGCAGGAAATTCAAACCGGCAATAGGACACAGACTGAGAAACCAGAATAAAAGATACTCCTGCAACCCGTTCCCTTTGTGCCAGATGAACGAAGGTATCTCCACATGCTCAGTTCTGAGAGATAAGTGTGTGTGAAAGCAGTCCTTCACCTAGCTTGTTTTGAACACAAAGTTTCTTTACATTTGTAAACTCCACTCCATACATATATATGGGGAGGTACTAGCTCCAACACTGTTTTACAGTGAAAACAGCAGGAAATTCAAACCGGCACTAGGAAACAGACTGAGAAAGCAGAGTAAATGTATCTCCTGCAAAACGTTCCCTTTGTGCTAGATGAACGAACTTCTCTCCACATGCTCAGTTCTGAGAGAGAAGTGTATTTAAAAGCCGTACTTCTCCTAGCTTGTTGGGAACACAAAGATTCTTTTCACTTGCAAACTCCACTCCATACATATATATGGGGAAATACTAGATCCAACTAGGTTTTACAGTGAAAACTGCAGGATCTTCAAACCGGCACTAGGAAACAGACTGAGAAAGCAGAGAAAAATTTCTCCTGCAAACCGTTCCTTTTGTGCTAGATGAACGAAGGTCCCTCCACATGCTCAGTTCTGAGAGATAAGTGTGTGTGAAAGCCTTCCTTCACCTAGCTTGTTGGGAACACAAAGTTTCTTTTCAATTGCAAACTCCACTCCATACATATATATGGGGAGGTACTAGCCCCAACTCGGTTTTACAGTGAAAACTGCAGGAACATCAAACCGGCAACAGGAAACAGACTGAGAAACCAGAGTAAAAGTTTCTCCTGCAAATCGTTCCCTTTGTGCTAGATGAACGAACGTCTCTCCACATGCTCAGTTCTGAGAGATAAGTGTGTGTGAAAGCCGTCCTTCAAATAGCTTGTTGGGAACACAAAGTTTCTTTTCAGGTTCAAACTCCATTCCATACATATATATGGGGAGGTACAAGCTCCAAATCTTTTTTACAGTGAAAACTGCAGGAACTTTAAACCGGCAGTAGGAAACAGACTGAGAAACCAGAGTAAAAGTTTCTCCTGCCACCCGTTCCATTTGTGGTTTATGAACGATCGTCTCTCCAAATGCTCAGTTCTGAGAGATAAGTGTGTGTGAAAGCCGTTCTTCACCTAACTTTTTTGGAACACAAAGTTCCTTTTCAGTTGCAAACTCCACTCCATACATATATAAGAGGAGATACTATCTCCAACTCGGTTTTACAGTGAAAACTGCAGGAACTTCAATCCGGCAACAGGAAAAACACTGAGAAACCAGAGTAAAAATTTCTCTTGCAACCCGTTCCCTTTGTGCTAGATGAACGCACGTCTCCCCACCTGCTCAGTTCTGAGAGATAAGTGTGTGTGAAAGCCGTCCTTCACCTAGCTTGTTGGGAACACATAGTTTCTTTTCAATTGCAATCTCCACTGCATACATATAAATGGGGAGGTTCTAGCTCCAACTCGATTTTACAGTGAAAACTGCAGGAACTTCAAAGCGGTAACAGGACACAGAATGAGAAACCAGAGTAAAATTTTTCCGTGCAACCGTTCCCTTTGTCCCAGATGAACGAATGTATCTCCACATGCTCAATTCTGAGAGATATATGTGTGTGAAAGCCGTCCTTCAAATAGCTTGTTGGGAACACAAAGTTTCTTTTCTGTTGCAAACTCCACTCCATAAATATATATGGGGAGGTACTAGCTCCAACTCGGTTTTACAGTGAAAACTGCAGGAACTTCAAAACGGCAGCAGGAAACAGAGTGAGAAAGCAGAGTAGAAGTTTCTCCTTCAACCCGTTCCCTTTGTGCTAGATGAACGAACTTCTCTCCACATGCTCAGTTCTGAGAGAGAAGTGTATTTAAAAGCCGTCCTTCTCCTAGCTTGTTTGGAACACAAAGATTCTTTTCACTTGCAAACTCCACTCCATACATATATATGGGGAAATACTAGATCCAACTCGGTTTTACAGTGAAAACTGCAGGATCTTCAAACCGGCACTAGGAAACAGACTGAGAAAGCAGAGTAAAAGTTTCTCCTGCAACCCGTTCCCTTTGTGCTAGATGAAAGAACGTCCCTCCACATGCTCAGTTCTGAGAGATAAGTGTGTGTGAAAGCCGTCCTTCACCTAGCTTGTTGGGAACACAAAGTTTCTTTTCAATTGCAAATCCAACCATACATATATATGGGGAGGTACTAGCTCCAACTCGGTTTTACAGTGAAAACTGCAGGAACTTCAAACCGGCAACAGGAAGCAGACTGAGAAACCAGAATAAAAGTTTCTCCTGCAACCCGTTCCCTTTGTGCTAGATGAACGAACGTCTCTCCACATGCTCAGTTCTGAGAGATAAGTGTGTGTGAAAGCCGTCCTTCAAATATCTTGTTGGGAACACAAAGTTTCTTTTCAGGTGCAAACTCCATTCCATACATATATATAGGGAGGTACAAGCTCCAAATCTTTTTTAGAGTGAAAACTGCAGGAACTTTAAACCGGCAGTAGGAAACAGACTGAGAAACCAGAGTAAAAGTTTCTCCTGCCACCCGTTCCATTTGTGGAAGATGAACGAACGTCTCTCCAAATGCTCAGTTCTGAGAGATACGTGTGTGTGAAAGCAGTTCTTCGCCTAACTTTTTGGGAACACAAAGTTTCTTTTCAGTTGCAAACTCCACTCCATACATATATAAGAGGAGATACTAGCTCCAACTCGGTTTTACAGTGAAAACTGCAGGAACTTCAAACCGGCAACAGGAAAAATACGAGAAACCAGAGGAAAAATTTCTCCTGCAACCCGTTCCCTTTGTGCTAGATGAACGCACGTCTCCCCACCTGCTCAGTTCTGAGAGATAAGTGTGTGTGAAAGCCGTCCTTCACCTAGCTTGTTGGGAACACATAGTTTCTTTTCAATTGCAATCTCCACTGCATACATATAAATGGGGAGGTTCTAGCTCCAACTCGATTTTACAGTGAAAACTTCAGGAACTTCAAACCGGTAACAGGACACAGAATGTGAAACCAGAGTAAAAGTTTTCTGTGCAACCGTTCCCTTTGTCCCAGATGAACGAATGTATCTCCACATGCTCAATTCTGAGAGATAAGTGTGTGTGAAAGCCGTACTTCACCTAGCTTTTTGGGAACACAAAGATTCTTTTCAATTGCAAACTGCACTCCATACATATATATGGGGAGGTACAAGCTCCAACTCGGTTTTACAGTGAAAACTGCAGGAACTTCAAACCGGCACTAGGAAACAGACTGAGAAACCAGAGTAAAAATTTCTCCTGCAACGCGTTCCCTTTCTGCTAGATGAACGAACGTCTCTCCACATGCTCAGTTCTGAGAGATATATGTGTGTGAAAGCCGTCCTTCACCTAGCTTGTTTTGAACACAAAGCTTCTTTTCCCTTGAAAACTCCACTCGATACATATATATGGGGAGGTACTAGCTCCAACTCGGTTTTACAGTGAAAACAGCAGGAACTTCAAACCGGCACTAGGAAACAGTCTGAGAAACCAGAGTAAATGTTTCTCCTGCAAAACATTTCCTTTGTGCTAGATGAACGAACGTCTCTCCACATGCTCAGTTCTGAGGGATAAGTGTATTTGAAAGCCGTCCTTCTCCTAGCTTGTTGGGAACACAAAGATGCTTTTCACTTGCAAATTCCACTCCATACATATATATGGGGAGGTACTAGCTCCAACTCGGTTTTACAGTGAAAACTGCAGGAACTTCAAACCGGCAACAGGAAACAGACTGAGAAACCAGAGTAAAAGTTTCTCCTGCAACCCGTTCCCTTTGTGCTAGATAAACGAACGTCTCTCCAAATACTCAGTTCTGAGAGATAAGTGTGTGTGAAAGCCGTCCTTCAAATAGCTTGTTGGGAACACAAAGTTTCTTTTCAGTTGCAAACTCCACTCCATAAATATATATGGGGAGGTACTAGCTCCAAATCTTTTTTAGAGTGAAAATTTCAGGAACTTCAAACCTGCAGTTGGAAACAGACTGAGAAACCAGAGAAATAGTTTCTCCTGCAACCCGTTCCCTTTGTGCTAGATGAACGAACGTCTCTCCACATGCTAAGTTCTGAGAGTTAAGTGTGTGTGAAAGCCGTCCTTCACCTAGCTTGTTGGGAACACAAAGTTTCTTTTCACTTGCAAACCCCACTCCATACATATATATGGGTAGGTACGAACTCCAACTCGGTTTTACAGTGAAAACTGCAGGAAATTCAAACCGGCACTAGGAAACATACTGAGAAACAAGAGTAAAAGTTTCTCCTGCAACCCTTTCCCTTTGTGCTAGATGAACGAACGTCTCTCCACATGCTTAGTTCTGAGAGATAAGTGTGTGTGAAAGCCGTCCTCCACATAGCTTGTTGGGAACACAAAGATTTTTTTCACTTGCAAACTCCACTCCATACATATATATTGGGAGGTACTAGCTCCATCTCGGTTTTACAGTGAAAACTGCAATAACTTCAAACCGGCACTAGGAAACAGACTGAGAAACCAGAGTAAAAGTTTCTCCTGCAACCCGTTCCCTTTGTGCTAGACGAACGAACGTCTCTCCACATGCTCAGTTCTGAGAGATAATTGTGTGTGAATGTCGTCCTTCAACTAGCTTGTTAGGAACACAAAGTTCCTTTTCACTTGCAAACTCCACTCCATACTTATATATGGGGAGGTATTAGCTCCAACTCGGTTTTACAGTGAAAACTGCAGGAACTTCAAACCGGCACTAGGAAACATACTGGGAAACCAGAGTAAAATTTTCTCATGCATTCCTTTCCCTTTGTGCTAGATGAACGAACCTCTCCCACTTGCTGAGTTCTGAGAGATAAGTGTGTGTGAAAGCCGTCCTTCACCTAGCTTGTTGGGAACACATAGTTTCTTTTCACTTGCAAACACTACTCCATACATAAATATGGGGTGGTTCTAGCTCCAACTGAGTTTTACAGTGAAAACTGCAGGAACTTCAAACCGGCAACAGGACACAGACTGAGAAACCACAATAAAAGATACTCCTGCAACCCGTTCCGTTTGTGCCAGATGAACGAAGGTATCTCCACATGCTCAGTTCTGAAAGATATGTGTGTGTGAAAGCCGTCCTTCACCTAGCTTGTTGGGAACACATAGTTTCTTTTCACTTGCAAACTCCACTCCATACATAAATATGGGGTGGTTCTAGCTCCAACTGAGTTTTACAGTGAAAACTGCAGGAACTTCAAACCGGCACTAGGAAACATACTGGGAAACCAGAGTAAAATTTTCTCATGCTTTCCTTTCCCTTTGTGCTAGATGAACGAACCTCTCCCACTTGCTGAGTTCTGAGAGATAAGTGTGTGTGAAAGCCGTCCTTCACCTAGCTTGTTGGGAACACAAAGTTTCTTTTCACTTGCAAACTCCACTCCATACATATATATGGGGTGGTACTAGCTCCAACTCGGTTTTACAGTGAAAATTGCAGGAACTTCAAACCGGCAGTAGGAAACAGACTGAGAAACCAGAGTAAAAGTTTCTCCTGCAACCCGTTCCGTTTCTGCTAGATGAACGAACGTCTCTCCAAATGCTCAGTTCTGAGAGATAAATGTGTGTGAAAGCCGTCCTTCACCTAGATTGTTCGGTACACAAAGTTTCTTGTCATTTGCAAACTCCACTCCATACATATATATAGGGAGGTCCTAGCTCCAACTGGGTTTTACAGTGAAATCTGCAGGAACTTCAAACCGGCAACAGGACACAGACTGAGAAACCAGAATAAAAGATAAACCTGCAACCCGTTCCCTTTGTGCCAGATGAACGAAGGTATCTCCACATGATCAGTTCTGAGAGATAAGAGTGTGTGAAAGCCGTTCTTCAACTAGCTTTTTGGGAACACAAACTATCTTTTCAGATGCAAACTCCACTCCATACATATATATGGGGAGGTACTAGCACAAACTCGATTTTACAGTGAAACCTGCAGGAACTTCAAACCGGCACAAGGAAACAGACTGAGAAACCAGAGTAAATGTTTCTCCTGCACACCGTGCCCTTTCTGCTAGATGAACGAACGTCTCTCCACATGCTCAGTTCTGAGGGATAAGGGTAATTCAAAGCCGTTTTTCACCCAGCTTGTTGGGAACACAAACTTTCTTTTCACTTGCAATCTCCATTCCATACATATATATGGGGATGTACTAGCTCCAACTCGGTTTTACAGTGAAAAATGCAGGAACTTCAAACCGGCACTAGGAAACAGACTGAGAAAGCAGAGTAAAAGTTTCTCCTGCAACCCGTTCCCTTTGTGCTAGATGAACGAACGTCTCTCCACATGCTCCGTTCTGAGAAATAAGTGTGTGTTTTTAAGCCGTCCTCCACATAGAATGTTGGGAACACAACGTTCATTTTCACTTGCAAACTCCACTCCGTACATATATATGGGGAGGTACTAGCTCCAACTCGGTTTTACAGTGAAAACTGCAGGAACTTCAAAAAGGCACTAGGAAACAGACTGAGAAACCAGAGTAATAGTTTCTCCTGCAACCCGTTCCGTTTCTGCTAGATGAAAGAACGTCTCTCCACATGCTCAGTTCTGAGAGATAAGTGTGTGTGAAAGCCGTACTTCACCTACCTTTTTGGGAACACAAACTATCTTTTCAGTTGCAAACTCCACTCCATACATATATATGGGGAGGTATTACCACCAACTCGATTTTACAGTGAAACCTGCAGGAACTTCAAACCGGCACAAGGAAACAGACTGAGAAACCAGAGTAAATGTTTCTCCTGCAAACCGTGCCCTTTCTGCTAGATGAACGAACGTCTCTCCACATGCTCAGTTCTGAGAGATAAGTGTGTGTGAAGCCGTCCTTCAAATAGCTTGTTGGGAACACAAAGTTTCTTTTCAGTTGCAAACTCCACTCCATAAATATATATGGGGAGGTACTAGCTCCAAATCTTTTTTAGAGTGAAAATTTCAGGAACTTCAAACCTGCAGTTGGAAACAGACTGAGAAACCAGAGAAATAGTTTCTCCTGCAACCCGTCCCCTTTGTGCTAGATGAACGAACGTCTCTCCACATGCTCAGTTCTGAGAGTTAAGTGTGTGTGAAAGCCGTCCTTCACCTAGCTTGTTGGGAACACAAAGTTTCTTTTCACTTGCAAACCCCACTCCATACATATATATGGGGAGGTACGAACTCCAACTCGGTTTTACAGTGAAAACTGCAGGAACTTCAAACCGGCACTAGGAAACATACTGAGAAACAAGAGTAAAAGTTTCTCCTGCAACCCTTTCCCTTTGTGCTACATGAACGAACGTCTCTCCACATGCTTAGTTCTGAGAGATAAGTGTGTGTGAAAGCCGTCCTCCACATAGCTTGTTGGGAACACAAAGATTCTTTTCACTTGCAAACTCCACTCCATACATATATATTGGGAGGTACTAGCTCCATCTCGGTTTTACAGTGAAAACTGCAAGAACTTCAAACCGGCACTAGGAAACAGACTGAGAAACCAGAGTAAAAGTTTCTCCTGCAATCCGTTCCCTTTGTGCTAGATGAACGAACGTCTCTCCACATGCTCAGTTCTGAGAGATAATTGTGTGTGAATGTCGTCCTTCAACTAGCTTGTTAGGAACACAAAGTTCCTTTTCACTTGCAAACTCCACTCCATACTTATATATGGGGAGGTATTAGCTCCAACTCGGTTTTACAGTGAAAACTGCAGGAATTTCAAACCGGCACTAGGAAACATACTGGGAAACCAGAGTAAAATTTTCTCATGCATTCCTTTCCCTTTGTGCTAGATGAACGAACCTCTCCCACTTGCTGAGTTCTGAGAGATAAGTGTGTGTGAAAGCCGTCCTTCACCTAGCTTGTTGGGAACACATAGTTTCTTTTCACTTGCAAACACTACTCCATACATAAATATGGGGTGGTTCTAGCTCCAACTGAGTTTTACAGTGAAAACTGCAGGAACTTCAAACCGGCAACAGGACACAGACTGAGAAACCACAATAAAAGATACTCCTGCAACCCGTTCCGTTTGTGCCAGATGAACGAAGGTATCTCCACATGCTCAGTTCTGAAAGATATGTGTGTGTGAAAGCCGTCCTTCACCTAGCTTGTTGGGAACACATAGTTTCTTTTCACTTGCAAACTCCACTCCATACATAAATATGGGGTGGTTCTAGCTCCAACTGAGTTTTACAGTGAAAACTGCAGGAACTTCAAACCGGCACTAGGAAACATACTGGGAAACCAGAGTAAAATTTTCTCATGCATTCCTTTCCCTTTGTGCTAGATGAACGAACCTCTCCCACTTGCTGAGTTCTGAGAGATAAGTGTGTGTGAAAGCCGTCCTTCACCTAGCTTGTTGGGAACACAAAGTTTCTTTTCACTTGCAAACTCCACTCCATACATATATATGGGGTGGTACTAGCTCCAACTCGGTTTTACAGTGAAAATTGCAGGAACTTCAAACCGGCAGTAGGAAACAGACTGAGAAACCAGAGTAAAAGTTTCTCCTGCAACCCGTTCCGTTTCTGCTAGATGAACGAACGTCTCTCCAAATGCTCAGTTCTGAGAGATAAATGTGTGTGAAAGCCGTCCTTCACCTACATTGTTCGGTACACAAAGTTTCTTGTCATTTGCAAACTCCACTCCATACATATATATAGGGAGGTCCTAGCTCCAACTGGGTTTTACAGTGAAATCTGCAGGAACTTCAAACCGGCAACAGGACACAGACTGAGAAACCAGAATAAAAGATAAACCTGCAACCCGTTCCCTTTGTGCCAGATGAACGAAGGTATCTCCACATGATCAGTTCTGAGAGATAAGAGTGTGTGAAAGCCGTTCTTCAACTAGCTTTTTGGGAACACAAACTATCTTTTCAGATGCAAACTCCACTCCATACATATATATGGGGAGGTACTAGCACCAACTCGATTTTACAGTGAAACCTGCAGGAACTTCAAACCGGCACAAGGAAACAGACTGAGAAACCAGAGTAAATGTTTCTCCTGCAAACCGTGCCCTTTCTGCTAGATGAACGAACGTCTCTCCACATGCTCAGTTCTGAGGGATAAGGGTAATTCAAAGCCGTTTTTCACCCAGCTTGTTGGGAACACAAACTTTCTTTTCACTTGCAATCTCCATTCCATACATATATATGGGGATGTACTAGCTCCAACTCGGTTTTACAGTGAAAAATGCAGGAACTTCAAACCGGCACTAGGAAACAGACTGAGAAAGCAGAGTAAAAGTTTCTCCTGCAACCCGTTCCCTTTGTGCTAGATGAACGAACGTCTCTCCACATGCTCCGTTCTGAGAAATAAGTGTGTGTTTTTAAGCCGTCCTCCACATAGAATGTTGGGAACACAACGTTCATTTTCACTTGCAAACTCCACTCCGTACATATATATGGGGAGGTACTAGCTCCAACTCGGTTTTACAGTGAAAACTGCAGGAACTTCAAAAAGGCACTAGGAAACAGACTGAGAAACCAGAGTAATAGTTTCTCCTGCAACCCGTTCCGTTTCTGCTAGATGAAAGAACGTCTCTCCACATGCTCAGTTCTGAGAGATAAGTGTGTGTGAAAGCCGTACTTCACCTACATTTTTGGGAACACAAACTTTCTTTTCAGTTGCAAACTCCACTCCATACATATATATGGGGAGGTATAAGCACCAACTCGATTTTACAGTGAAACCTGCAGGAACTTCAAACCGGCACAAGGAAACAGACTGAGAAACCAGAGTAAATGTTTCTCCTGCAAACCGTGCCCTTTCTGCTAGATGAACGAACGTCTCTCCACATGCTCAGTTCTGAGAGATAAGTGTGTGTGAAGCCGTCCTTCAAATAGCTTGTTGGGAACACAAAGTTTCTTTTCAGTTGCAAACTCCACTCCATAAATATATATGGGGAGGTACTAGCTCCAAATCTTTTTTAGAGTGAAAATTTCAGGAACTTCAAACCTGCAGTTGGAAACAGACTGAGAAACCAGAGAAATAGTTTCTCCTGCAACCCGTTCCCTTTGTGCTAGATGAACGAACGTCTCTCCACATGCTCAGTTCTGAGAGTTAAGTGTGTGTGAAAGCCGTCCTTCACCTAGCTTGTTGGGAACACAAAGTTTCTTTTCACTTGCAAACCCCACTCCATACATATATATGGGGAGGTACAAACTCCAACTCGGTTTTACAGTGAAAACTGCAGGAACTTCAAACCGGCACTAGGAAACATACTGAGAAACAAGAGTAAAAGTTTCTCCTGCAACCCTTTCCCTTTGTGCTACATGAACGAACGTCTCTCCACATGCTTAGTTCTGAGAGATAAGTGTGTGTGAAAGCCGTCCTCCACATAGCTTGTTGGGAACACAAAGATTCTTTTCACTTGCAAACTCCACTCCATACATATATATTGGGAGGTACTAGCTCCATCTCGGTTTTACAGTGAAAACTGCAAGAACTTCAAACCGGCACTAGGAAACAGACTGAGAAACCAGAGTAAAAGTTTCTCCTGCAACCCGTTCCCTTTGTGCTAGATGAACGAACGTCTCTCCACATGCTCAGTTCTGAGAGATAATTGTGTGTGAATGTCGTCCTTCAACTAGCTTGTTAGGAACACAAAGTTCCTTTTCACTTGCAAACTCCACTCCATACTTATATATGGGGAGGTATTAGCTCTAACTCGGTTTTACAGTGAAAACTGCAGGAACTTCAAACCGGCACTAGGAAACATACTGGGAAACCAGAGTAAAATTTTCTCATGCATTCCTTTCCCTTTGTGCTAGATGAACGAACCTCTCCCACTTGCTGAGTTCTGAGAGATAAGTGTGTGTGAAAGCCGTCCTTCACCTAGCTTGTTGGGAACACATAGTTTCTTTTCACTTGCAAACACTACTCCATACATAAATATGGGGTGGTACTAGCTCCAACTGGGTTTTACAGTGAAAACTGCAGGAAATTCAAACCGGCAACAGGACACAGACTGAGAAACCAGAGTAAAAGATTCTCCTGCAACCCGTTCCCTTTGTGCCAGATGAACGAAGGTTTCTCTACATGCTCAGTTCTGAGAGATAAGTGTGTGTGAAAGCCGTTCTTCATCTAGCTTGTTGGGAACACATAGTTTCTTTTCACTTGCAAACTCCACTCCATACATATATATGGGGAGGAACTAGCTCCAACTCGGTTTTACAGTGAAAATTGCAGGAACTTCAAACCGGCAGTAGGAAACAGACTAAGAATCCAGAGTAAAAGTTTCTCCTGCAACCCGTTCCGTTTCTGCTAGATGAACGAACGTCTCTCCAAATGCTCAGTTCTGAGAGATAAATGTGTGTGAAAGCCGTCCTTCACCTAGATTGTTCGGTACACAAAGTTTCTTATCATTTGCAAACTCCACTCCATAAATATATATAGGGAGGTTCTAGCTCCAACTGGGTTTTACAGTGAAAACTGCAGAAACTTCAAACCAGCAACAGGACACAGACTGAGAAACCACAATAAAAGATACTCCTGCAACCCGTTCCGTTTGTGCCAGATGAACGAAGGTATCTCCACATGCTCAGTTCTGAGAGATATGTGTGTGTGAAAGCCGTCCTTCACCTAGCTTGTTGGGAACACATAGTTTCTTTTCACTTGCAAACTCCACTCCATACATAAATATGGGGTGGTTCTAGCTCCAACTGAGTTTTACAGTGAAAACTGCAGGAACTTCAAACCGGCAACAGGACACAGACTGAGAAACCAGAGTAAAAGATTCTCCTGCAACCCGTTCCCTTTGTGCCAGATGACCGAAGGTACCTCTACATGCTCAGTTCTGAGAGATAAGTGTGTGTGAAAGCCGTTCTTCATCTAGCTTGTTGGGAACACAAAGTTTCTTTTCACTTGCAAACTCCACTCCATACATATATATGGGGAGGTACTAGCTCCAACTCGGTTTTACAGTGAAAATTGCAGGAAATTCAAACCGGCAGTAGGAAACAGACTGAGAAACCAGAGTAAAAGTTTCTCCTGCAACCCGTTCCGTTTCTGCTAGATGAACGAACGTCTCTCCAAATGCTCAGTTCTGAGAGATAAATGTGTGTGAAAGCCGTCCTTCACCTAGATTGTTCGGTACACAAAGTTTCTTGTCATTTGCAAACTCCACTCCATACATATATATAGGGAGGTCCTAGCTCCAACTGGGTTTTACAGTGAAATCTGCAGGAACTTCAAACCGGCAACAGGACACAGACTGAGAAACCAGAATAAAAGATACACCTGCAACCCGTTCCCTTTGTGCCAGATGAACGAAGGTATCTCCACATGATCAGTTCTGAGAGATAAGAGTGTGTGAAAGCCGTTCTTCAACTAGCTTTTTGGGAACACAAACTATCTTTTCAGATGCAAACTCCACTCCATACATATATATGGGGAGGTACTAGCACCAACTCGATTTTACAGTGAAACCTGCAGGAACTTCAAACCGGCACAAGGAAACAGACTGAGAAACCAGAGTAAATGTTTCTCCTGCAAACCGTGCCCTTTCTGCTAGATGAACGAACGTCTCTCCACATGATCAGTTCTGAGGGATAAGGGTAATTCAAAGCCGTTTTTCACCCAGCTTGTTGGGAACACAAACTTTCTTTTCACTTGCAATCTCCACTCCATACATATATATGGGGATGTACTAGCTCCAACTCGGTTTTACAGTGAAAAATGCAGGAACTTCAAACCGGCACTAGGAAACAGACTGAGAAAGCAGAGTAAAAGTTTCTCCTGCCACCCGTTCCCTTTGTGCTAGATGAACGAACGTCTCTCCACATGCTCCGTTCTGAGAAATAAGTGTGTGTTTTTAAGCCGTCCTCCACATAGAATGTTGGGAACACAACGTTCATTTTCACTTGCAAACTCCACTCCGTACATATATATGGGGAGGTACTAGCTCCAACTCGGTTTTACAGTGAAAACTGCAGGAAATTCAAACCGGCAGTAGGAAACACACTGAGAAACCAGAGTAAAAGTTTCTCCTGCAACCCGTTCCCTTTGTGCTTGATGAACGAACGTCTCCACACATGCTCAGTTCTGAGAGATAAGTGTGTGTGAAAGCCGTACTTCAACTACCTTTTTGGGAACACAAACTTTCTTTTCAGTTGCAAACTCCACTCCATACATATATATGGGGAGGTATTAGCACCAACTCGATTTTACAGTGAAACCTGCAGGAACTTCAAACCGGCACAAGGAAACAGACTGAGAAACCAGAGTAAATGTTTCTCCTGCAAACCGTGCCCTTTCTGCTAGATGAACGAACGTCTCTCCACATGCTCAGTTCTGAGAGATAAGTGTGTGTGAAGCAGTCCTTCACCTAGCTTTTTGGGAACACAAAGTTTCTTTTCACTTGCAAACTCCACTCCATATATATATATAGGGAGGTACTAGCTCCAACAAAGTTTTACAGTGAAAACTGTAGGAACTTCCAACCGGCAGTAGGAAACAGACTGAGAAACCAGAGTAATAGTTTCTCCTGCAACCCTTTCCCTTTGTGCTATATGAACGAACGTCTCTCCACATGCTCATTTCTGAGAGATGAGTGTGTGTGAAAGCCGTACTTCAACTAGCTTGTTGGGAACACATAGTTTCTTTTCACTTGCAAACTCCACTCCGTACATATATATGGGGAGGTACTAGCTCCAACTCTGTTTTACAGTGAAAACTGCAGGAACTTCAAACCGGCACTAGGAAACAGTGTGAGAAACTAGAGTAAAAGTTTCTCCTGCAACCCGTTCCCTTTGTGCTGGATGAACGAACGTCTCTCCACATGCTCCGTTCTGAGAGATACGTGTGTGTGAAAGCCGTCCTTCACCTAGCTTGTTGGGAACACAAAGATTCTTTTAACTTGCATACTCCACTCCATACATATATATGGGGTGGTACTAGCTCCAACTCGGTTTTACAGTGAAAAATTCAGGAATTTCAACACGGCACTAGGAAACAGACTGAGAAACCAGAGTAAAAGTTACTCCTGCAACCCGTTCCCTTTGTGCTAGATGAACGAACGTCTCACCACATGCTCATTTCTGAGAGATAAGTGTGTGTGAAAGCCGTCCTTCACCTATATTGTTGGGAACACAAAGTTTCTTTTCACTTGCAAACTCCACTGCATACAAATATATGGGGAGGTACTAGCTCCAACTCGGTTTTAGAGTGAAAACTGCAGGAACTTCAAACCGGCACTAGGAAACAAACTGAGAAACCAGAGAAAAGTTTCTCCTGCAACCCGTTCCCTTTTTGCTAGATGAACGAACGTCTCCCCACATGCTCATTTCTGAGAGATAAGTGTGTGTGAAAGACGTCCTCCACATATTTTGTTGGGAACACAATGTTTCTTTTCACTTGCAAACACCACTCCATACATATATATGGGGAGGTACTAGCTCCAACTCTGTTTTACAGTGAAAACTGCAGGAAATTCAAACCGGCACTAGGAAACAGACTGAGAAACCAGAGTAAAAGTTTCTCCTGCAACCCGTTCCCTTTGTGCTAGATGAACGAACGTCTCTCCACATGCTCAGTTCTGAGAGATAAGTGTGTGTGAAAGCCGTCCTCCACATAGATTGTTGGGAACACAAAGTTTCTTTTCACTTGCAAACTCCACTCCATACATATATATGGGGAGGTACTAGCTCCAACTCGGTTTTACAGTGAAAACTGCAGGATCTTCAAACCGGCACTAGGAAACAGACTGAGAAACCAGGGTAAATGTTTCTCCCGCAACCCGTTCCCTTTTTGCTAGATGAACGAACGTCTCCCCACATGCTCAGTTCTGAGAGATAAGTGTGTGTGAAAGACGTACTTCACCTAGCTTTTAGGGAACACATAGTTTCTTTTCACTTGCAAACTCCAATCCATACATATATATGGGGAGGTATTAGCACCAACTCGATTTTACAGTGAAACCTGCAGGGACTTCAAACCGGCACAAGGAAACAGACTGAGAAACCAGAGTAAATGTTTCTCCTGCAAACCGTGCCCTTTCTGCTAGATGAACGAACGTCTCTCCACATGCTCAGTTCTGAGAGATAAGTGTGTGTGAAGCCGTACTTCACCTAGCTTTTTGGGAACACAAAGTTTCTTTTCACTTGCAAACTCCACTCCATATATATATATGGGGAGGTACTAGCTCCAACTAAGTTTTACAGTGAAAACTGTAGGAACTTCCAACCGGGAGTAGGAAACAGACTGAGAAACCAGAGTAATAGTTTCTCCTGCAACCCGTTCCCTTTGTGCTATATGAACGAACGTCTCTCCACATGCTCATTTCTGAGAGATGAGTGTGTGTGAAAGCCGTACTTCAACTAGCTTGTTGGGAACACATAGTTTCTTTTCACTTGCAAACTCCACTCCGTACATATATATGGGGAGGTACTAGCTCCAACTCTGTTTTACAGTGAAAACTGCAGGAACTTCAAACCGGCACTAGGAAACAGTCTGAGAAACCAGAGTAAAAGTTTCTCCTGCAACCCGTTCCCTTTGTGCTGGATGAACGAACGTCTCTCCACATGCTCCGTTCTGAGAGATACGTGTGTGTGAAAGCCGTCCTTCACCTAGCTTGTTGGGAACACAAAGATTCTTTTAACTTGCAAACTCCAATCCATACATATATATGGGGTGGTACTAGCTCCAACTCGGTTTTACAGTGAAAAATTCAGGAATTTCAACACGGCACTAGGAAACAGACTGAGAAACCAGAGTAAAAGTTACTCCTGCAACCCGTTCCCTTTGTGCTAGATGAACGAACGTCTCACCACATGCTCATTTCTGAGAGATAAGTGTGTGTGAAAGCCGTCCTTCACCTATATTGTTGGGAACACAAAGTTTCTTTTCACTTGCAAACTCCACTGCATACAAATATATGGGGAGGTACTAGCTCCAACTCGGTTTTAGAGTGAAAACTGCAGGAACTTCAAACCGGCACTAGGAAACAAACTGAGAAACCAGAGTAAAAGTTTCTCCTGCAACCCGTTCCCTTTTTGCTAGATGAAAGAACGTCTCCCCACATGCTCATTTCTGAGAGATAAGTGTATGTGAAAGACGTCCTCCACATATTTTGTTGGGAACACAATGTTTCTTTTCACTTGCAAACACCACTCCATACATATATATGGGGAGGTACTAGCTCCAACTCGGTTTTACAGTGAAAACTGCAGGAACTTCAAACCGGCAGTAGGAAACATACTGAGAAACCAGGGTAAAAGTTTCTCCTGCAACCCGTTCCCTTTTTGCTAGATGAACGAACGTCTCCCTACATGCTCAGTTCTGAGAGATAAGTGTGTGTGAAAGACGTACTTCACCTAGCTTTTAGGGAACACATAGTTTCTTTTCACTTGCAAACTCCAATCCATACATATATATGGGGAGGTACTAGCTCCAACTCGGTTTTACAGTGAAAACTGCAGGAACTTCAAAAAGGCACTAGGAAACTGACTGAGAAACCAGAGTAAAAGTTTCTCCTGCAACCCGTTCCGTTTCTGCTAGATGAAAGAACGTCTCTCCACATGCTCAGTTCTGAGAGATAAGTGTGTGTGAAAGCCGTACTTCACCTACCTTTTTGGGAACACAAACTTTCTTTTCAGTTGCAAACTCCACTCCATACATATATATGGGGAGGTATTAGCACCAACTCGATTTTACAGTGAAACCTGCAGGAACTTCAAACCGGCACAAGGAAACAGACTGAGAAACCAGAGTAAATGTTTCTCCTGCAAACCGTGCCCTTTCTGCTAGATGAACGAACGTCTCTCCACATGCTAAGTTCTGAGGGATAAGGGTATTTCAAAGCCGTCCTTCACCCAGCTTGTTGGGAACACAAAGTTTCTTTTCACTTGCAATCTCCACTCCATACATATATATGGGGAGGTACTAGCTCCAACTCGGTTTTACAGTGAAAACTGCAGGAACCTCAAAAAGGCACTAGGAAACAGACTGAGAAACCAGAGTAATAGTTTCTCCTGCAACCCGTTCCGTTTCTGCTAGATGAAAGAACGTCTCTCCACATGCTCAGTTCTGAGAGATAAGTGTGTGTGAAAGCCGTACTTCAACTACCTTTTTGGGAACACAAACTTTCTTTTCAGTTGCAAACTCCACTCCATACATATATATGGGGAGGTATTAGCACCAACTCGATTTTACAGTGAAACCTGCAGGAACTTCAAACCGGCACAAGGAAACAGACTGAGAAACCAGAGTAAATGTTTCTCCTGCAAACCGTGCCCTTTCTGCTAGATGAACGAACGTCTCTCCACATGCTCAGTTCTGAGAGATAAGTGTGTGTGAAGCCGTCCTTCACCTAGCTTTTTGGGAACACAAAGTTTCTTTTCACTTGCAAACTCCACTCCATATATATATATGGGGAGGTACTAGCTCCAACTAAGTTTTACAGTGAAAACTGTAGGAACTTCCAACCGGCAGTAGGAAACAGACTGAGAAACCAGAGTAATAGTTTCTCCTGCAACCCGTTCCCTTTGTGCTATATGAACGAACGTCTCTCCACATGCTCATTTCTGAGAGATGAGTGTGTGTGAAAGCCGTACTTCAACTAGCTTGTTGGGAACACATAATTTCTTTTCACTTGCAAACTCCACTCCGTACATATATATGGGGAGGTACTAGCTCCAACTCTGTTTTACAGTGAAAACTGCAGGAACTTCAAACCGGCACTAGGAAACAGTCTGAGAAACCAGAGTAAAAGTTTCTCCTGCAACCCGTTCCCTTTGTGCTGGATGAACGAACGTCTCTCCACATGCTCCGTTCTGAGAGATACGTGTGTGTGAAAGCCGTCCTTCACCTAGCTTGTTGGGAACACAAAGATTCTTTTAACTTGCATACTCCACTCCATACATATATATGGGGTGGTACTAGCTCCAACTCGGTTTTACAGTGAAAAATTCAGGAATTTCAACACGGCACTAGGAAACAGACTGAGAAACCAGAGTAAAAGTTACTCCTGCAACCCGTTCCCTTTGTGCTAGATGAACGAACGTCTCACCACATGCTCATTTCTGAGAGATAAGTGTGTGTGAAAGCCGTCCTTCACCTATATTGTTGGGAACACAAAGTTTCTTTTCACTTGCAAACTCCACTGCATACAAATATATGGGGAGGTACTAGCTCCAACTCGGTTTTAGAGTGAAAACTGCAGGAATTTCAAACCGGCACTAGGAAACAAACTGAGAAACCAGAGAAAAGTTTCTCCTGCAACCCGTTCCCTTTTTGCTAGATGAACGAACGTCTCCCCACATGCTCATTTCTGAGAGATAAGTGTGTGTGAAAGACGTCCTCCACATATTTTGTTGGGAACACAATGTTTCTTTTCACTTGCAAACACCACTCCATACATATATATGGGGAGGTACTAGCTCCAACTCTGTTTTACAGTGAAAACTGCAGGAAATTCAAACCGGCACTAGGAAACAGACTGAGAAACCAGAGTAAAAGTTTCTCCTGCAACCCGTTCCCTTTGTGCTAGATGAACGAACGTCTCTCCACATGCTCAGTTCTGAGAGATAAGTGTGTGTGAAAGCCGTCCTCCACATAGATTGTTGGGAACACAAAGTTTCTTTTCACTTGCAAACTCCACTCCATACATATATATGGGGAGGTACTAGCTCCAACTCGGTTTTACAGTGAAAACTGCAGGATCTTCAAACCGGCACTAGGAAACAGACTGAGAAACCAGGGTAAAAGTTTCTCCTGCAACCCGTTCCCTTTTTGCTAGATGAACGAACGTCTCCCCACATGCTCAGTTCTGAGAGATAAGTGTGTGTGAAAGACGTACTTCACCTAGCTTTTAGGGAACACATGGTTTCTTTTCACTTGCAAACTCCAATCCATACATATATATGGGGAGGTATTAGCACCAACTCGATTTTACCGTGAAACCTGCAGGGACTTCAAACCGGCACAAGGAAACAGACTGAGAAACCAGAGTAAATGTTTCTCCTGCAAACCGTGCCCTTTCTGCTAGATGAACGAACGTCTCTCCACATGCTCAGTTCTGAGAGATAAGTGTGTGTGAAGCCGTACTTCACCTAGCTTTTTGGGAACACAAAGTTTCTTTTCACTTGCAAACTCCACTCCATATATATATATGGGGAGGTACTAGCTCCAACTAAGTTTTACAGTGAAAACTGTAGGAACTTCCAACCGGCAGTAGGAAACAGACTGAGAAACCAGAGTAATAGTTTCTCCTGCAACCCGTTCCCTTTGTGCTATATGAACGAACGTCTCTCCACATGCTCATTTCTGAGAGATGAGTGTGTGTGAAAGCCGTACTTCAACTAGCTTGTTGGGAACACATAGTTTCTTTTCACTTGCAAACTCCACTCCGTACATATATATGGGGAGGTACTAGCTCCAACTCTGTTTTACAGTGAAAACTGCAGGAACTTCAAACCGGCACTAGGAAACAGTCTGAGAAACCAGAGTAAAAGTTTCTCCTGCAACCCGTTCCCTTTGTGCTGGATGAACGAACGTCTCTCCACATGCTCCGTTCTGAGAGATACGTGTGTGTGAAAGCCGTCCTTCACCTAGCTTGTTGGGAACACAAAGATTCTTTTAACTTGCAAACTCCAATCCATACATATATATGGGGTGGTACTAGCTCCAACTCGGTTTTACAGTGAAAAATTCAGGAATTTCAACACGGCACTAGGAAACAGACTGAGAAACCAGAGTAAAAGTTACTCCTGCAACCCGTTCCCTTTGTGCTAGATGAACGAACGTCTCACCACATGCTCATTTCTGAGAGATAAGTGTGTGTGAAAGCCGTCCTTCACCTATATTGTTGGGAACACAAAGTTTCTTTTCACTTGCAAACTCCACTGCATACAAATATATGGGGAGGTACTAGCTCCAACTCGGTTTTAGAGTGAAAACTGCAGGAACTTCAAACCGGCACTAGGAAACAAACTGAGAAACCAGAGTAAAAGTTTCTCCTGCAACCCGTTCCCTTTTTGCTAGATGAACGAACGTCTCCCCACATGCTCATTTCTGAGAGATAAGTGTATGTGAAAGACGTCCTCCACATATTTTGTTGGGAACACAATGTTTCTTTTCACTTGCAAACAACACTCCATACATATATATGGGGAGGTACTAGCTCCAACTCGGTTTTACAGTGAAAACTGCAGGAACTTCAAACCGGCAGTAGGAAACATACTGAGAAACCAGGGTAAAAGTTTCTCCTGCAACCCGTTCCCTTTTTGCTAGATGAACGAACGTCTCCCCACATGCTCAGTTCTGAGAGATAAGTGTGTGTGAAAGACGTACTTCACCTAGCTTTTAGGGAACACATAGTTTCTTTTCACTTGCAAACTCCAATCCATACATATATATGGGGAGGTACTAGCTCCAACTCGGTTTTACAGTGAAAACTGCAGGAACTTCAAAAAGGCACTAGGAAACTGACTGAGAAACCAGAGTAAATGTTTCTCCTGCAACCCGTTCCGTTTCTGCTAGATGAAAGAACGTCTCTCCACATGCTCAGTTCTGAGAGATAAGTGTGTGTGAAAGCCGTACTTCACATACCTTTTTGGGAACACAAACTTTCTTTTCAGTTGCAAACTCCACTCCATACATATATATGGGGAGGTATTAGCACCAACTCGATTTTACAGTGAAACCTGCAGGAACTTCAAACCGGCACAAGGAAACAGACTGAGAAACCAGAGTAAATGTTTCTCCTGCAAACCGTGCCCTTTCTGCTAGATGAACGAACGTCTCTCCACATGCTCAGTTCTGAGGGATAAGTGTATTTCAAAGCCGTCCTTCACCCAGCTTGTTGGGAACACAAAGTTTCTTTTCACTTGCAATCTCCACTCCATACATATATATGGGGAGGTACTAGCTCCAACTCGGTTTTACAGTGAAAAATGCAGGAACTTCAAACCGGCACTAGGAAACAGACTGAGAAAGCAGAGTAAAAGTTTCCCCTGCAACCCGTTCCCTTTGTGCTAGATGAACGAACTTCTCTCCACATGCTCCGTTCTGAGAGATAAGTGTGTGTTAAAGCCGTCCTCCACATAGAATGTTGGGAACACAACGTTCATTTTCACTTGCAAACTCCACTCCGTACATATATATGGGGAGGTACTAGCTCCAACTCGGTTTTACAGTGAAAACTGCAGGAAATTCAAACCGGCAGTAGGAAACACACTGAGAAACCAGAGTAAAAGTTTCTCCTGCAACCCGTTCCCTTTGTGCTTGATGAACGAACGTCTCCCCACATGCTCAGTTCTAAGAGATAAGTGTGTGTGAAAGACGTCCTTCACCAAGTTTGTTGGGAACACATAGTTTCTTTTCACTTGCAAACTACAATCCATACATATATATGGGGAGGTACTAGCTCCAACTCGGTTTTACAGAGAAAGCTGCAGGGACTTCAAAAAGGCACTAGGAAACAGACTGAGAAACCAGAGTAATAGTTTCTCCTGCAACCAGTTCCCTTTGTGCTAGATGAACGAACGTCTCTCCACATGCTCCGTTCTGAGAGATACGTGTGTGTGAAAGCCGTCCTTCACCTAGCTTGTTGGGAACACAAAGATACTTTTAATTTGCAAACTCCACTCCATACAAATATATGGGGTGGTACTAGCTCCAACTCGGTTTTACAGTGAAAAATTCAGGAATTTCAACACGGCACTAGGAAACAGACTGAGAAACCAGAGTAAAAGTTACACCTGCAACCCGTTCCCTTTGTGCTAGATGAACGAACGTCTCACCACATGCTCATTTCTGAGAGATAAGTGTGTGTGAAAGCCGTCCTTCACCTATTTTGTTGGGAACACAAAGTTCTTTTCACTTGCAAACTCCACTGCATACAAATATATGGGGAGGTACTAGCTCCAACTCGGTTTTAGAGTGAAAACTGCAGGAACTTCAACCCGGCACTAGGAAACAAACTGAGAAACCAGAGTAAAAGTTTCTCCTGCAACCCGTTCCCTTTTTGCTAGATGAACGAACGTCTCTCCACATGCTCATTTCTGAGAGATAAGTGTGTGTGAAAGACGTCCTCCACATATTTTGTTGGGAACACAATGTTTCTTTTCACTTGCAAACACCACTCCATACATATATATGGGGAGGTACTAGCTCCAACTCTGTTTTACAGTGAAAACTGCAGGAAATTCAAACCGGCACTAGGAAACAGACTGAGAAACCAGAGTAAAAGTTTCTCCTGCAACCCGTTCCCTTTGTGCTAGATGAACGAACGTCTCTCCACATGCTCAGTTCTGAGAGATAAGTGTGTGTGAAAGCCGTCCTCCACATAGATTGTTGGGAACACAAAGTTTCTTTTCACTTGCAAACTCCAATCCATACATATATATGGGGAGGTACTAGCTCCAAATCGATTTTACACTGAAAACTGCAGGAACTTCAAAAAGGCACTAGGAAACTGACTGAGAAACCAGAGTAAATGTTTCTCCTGCAACCCGTTCCCTTTGTGCTAGATGAAAGAACGTCTCTCCACATGCTCCGTTCTGAGAGATACGTGTGTGTGAAAGCCGTCCTTCACCTAGCTTGTTGGGAACACAAAGATACTTTTAACTTGCAAACTCCACTCCATACAAATATATGGGGTGGTACTAGCTCCAACTCGGTTTTACAGTGAAAATTTCAGGAATTTCAACACGGCACTAGGAAACAGACTGAGAAACCAGAGTAAAAGTTACACCTGCAACCCGTTCCCTTTGTGCTAGATGAACGAACGTCTCACCACATGCTCATTTCTGAGAGATAAGTGTGTGTGAAAGCCGTACTTCACCTACCTTTTTGGGAACACAAACTTTCTTTTCAGTTGCAATCTCCACTCCATACATATATATGGGGAGGTATTAGTACCAACTCGATTTTACAGTGAAACCTGCAGGAACTTCAAACCGGCACAAGGAAACAGACTGAGAAACCAGAGTAAATGTTTCTCCTGCAAACCGTGCCCTTTCTGCTAGATGAAAGAACGTCTCTCCACATGCTCAGTTCTGAGGGATAAGGGTATTTCAAAGCCGTACTTCACCCAGCTTGTTGGGAACACAAAGTTTCTTTTCACTTGCAATCTCCACTCCATACATATATATGGGGAGGTACTAGCTCCAACTCGGTTTTACAGTGAAAAATGCAGGAACTTCAAACCGGCACTAGGAAACAGACTGAGAAAGCAGAGTAAAAGTTTCTCCTGCAACCCGTTCCCTTTGTGCTAGATGAACGAACGTCTCTCCACATGCTCCGTTCTGAGAGATAAGTGTGTGTTAAAGCCGTCCTCCACATAGAATGTTGGGAACACAACGTTCATTTTCACTTGCAAACTCCACTCCGTACATATATATGGGGAGGTAATAGCTCCAACTCGGTTTTACAGTGAAAACTGCAGGAAATTCAAACCGGCACTAGGAAACAAACTGAGAAACCAGAGTAAAAGTTTCTCCTGCAACCCGTTCCCTTTTTGCTAGATGAACGAACGTCTCCCCACATGCTCATTTCTGAGAGATAAGTGTGTGTGAAAGACTTCCTCCACATATTTTGTTGGGAACACAATGTTTCTTTTCACTTGCAAACACCAATCCATACATATATATGGGGAGGTACTAGCTCCAATTCTGTTTTACAGTGAAAACTGCAGGAACTTCAAAAAGGCACTAGGAAACTGACTGAGAAACCAGGGTAAAAGTTTCTCCTGCAACCCGTTCACTTTTTGCTAGATGAACGAACGTCTCCCCACATGCTCAGTTCTGAGAGATAAGTGTGTGTGAAAGACGTACTTCACCTAGCTTTTAGGGAACAAATAGTTTCTTTTCACTTGCAAACTCCAATCCATACATATATATGGGGAGGTACTAGCTCCAACTCGGTTTTACAGTGAAAACTGCAGGAACTTCAAAAAGGCACTAGGAAACTGACTGAGAAACCAGAGTAAAATTTCTCCTGCAACCCGTTCCGTTTCTACTAGATGAAAGAACGTCTCTCCACATGCTCAGTTCTGAGAGATAAGTGTGTGTGAAAGCCGTACTTCACCTACCTTTTTGGGAACACAAACTTTCTTTTCAGTTGCAAACTCCACTCCATACATATATATGGGGAGGTATTAGCACCAACTCGATTTTACAGTGAAACCTGCAGGAACTTCAAACCGGCACAAGGAAACAGACTGAGAAACCAGAGTAAATGTTTCTCCTGCAAACCGTGCCCTTTCTGCTAGATGAACGAACGTCTCTCCACATGCTCAGTTCTGAGGGATAAGGGTATTTCAAAGCCGTCCTTCACCCAGCTTGTTGGGAACACAAAGTTTCTTTTCACTTGCAATCTCCACTCCATACATATATATGGGGAGGTACTAGCTCCAACTCGGTTTTACAGTGAAAAATGCAGGAACTTCAAACCGGCACTAGGAAACAGACTGAGAAAGCAGAGTAAAAGTTTCTCCTGCAACCCGTTCCCTTTGTGCTAGATGAACGAACTTCTCTCCACATACTCCGTTCTGAGAGATAAGTGTGTGATAAAGCCTTCCTCCACATAGAATGTTGGGAACACAACGTTCATTTTCACTTGCAAACTCCACTACGTACATATATATGGGGAGGTACTAGCTCCAAATCGGTTTTACAGTGAAAACTGCAGGAAATTCAAACCGGCAGTAGGAAACACACTGAGAAACCAGAGTAAAAGTTTCTCCTGCAACCCGTTCCCTTTGTGCTTGATGAACGAACGTCTCCCCACATGCTCAGTTCTAAGAGATAAGTGTGTGTGAAAGACGTCCTTCACCTAGTTTGTTGGGAACACATAGTTTCTTTTCACTTGCAAACTACAATCCATACATATATATGGGGAGGTACTAGCTCCAACTCGGTTTTACAGAGAAAGCTGCAGGAACTTCAAAAAGGCACTAGGAAACAGACTGAGAAACCAGAGTAATAGTTTCTCCTGCAACAAGTTCCCTTTGTGCTAGATGAACGAACGTCTCTCCACATGCTCCGTTCTGAGAGATACGTGTGTGTGAAAGCCGTCCTTCACCTAGCTTGTTGGGAACACAAAGATACTTTTAATTTGCAAACTCCACTCCATACAAATATATGGGGTGGTACTAGCTCCAACTCGGTTTTACAGTGAAAAATTCAGGAATTTCAACACGGCACTAGGAAACAGACTGAGAAACCAGAGTAAAAGTTACACCTGCAACCCGTTCCCTTTGTGCTAGATGAACGAACGTCTCACCACATGCTCATTTCTGAGAGATAAGTGTGTGTGAAAGCCGTCCTTCACCTATTTTGTTGGGAACACAAAGTTTCTTTTCACTTGCAAACTCCACTGCATACAAATATATGGGGAGGTACTAGCTCCAACTCGGTTTTAGAGTGAAAACTGCAGGAACTTCAAACCGGCACTAGGAAACAAACTGAGAAACCAGAGAAAAAGTTTCTCCTGCAACCCGTTCCCTTTTTGCTAGATGAACGAACGTCTCTCCACATGCTCAGTTCTGAGAGATAAGTGTGTGTGAAAGACGTCCTCCACATATTTTGTTGGGAACACAATGTTTCTTTTCACTTGCAAACACCACTCCATACATATATATGGGGAGGTACTAGCTCCAACTCTGTTTTACAGTGAAAACTGCAGGAAATTCAAACCGGCACTAGGAAACAGACTGAGAAACCAGAGTAAAAGTTTCTCCTGCAACCCGTTCCCTTTGTGCTAGATGAACGAACGTCTCTCCACATGCTCAGTTCTGAGAGATAAGTGTGTGTGAAAGCCGTCCTCCACATAGATTGTTGGGAACACAAATTTTCTTTTCACTTGCAAACTCCAATCCATACATATATATGGGGAGGTACTAGCTCCAACTAGGTTTTACAGTGAAAACTGCAGGAACTTCAAAAAGGCACTAGGAAACTGACTGAGAAACCAGAGTAAATGTTTCTCCTGCAACCCGTTCCGTTTCTGCTAGATGAAAGAACGTCTCTCCACATGCTCAGTTCTGAGAGATAAGTGTGTGTGAAAGCCGTACTTCACCTACCTTTTTGGGAACACAAACTTTCTTTTCAGTTGCAATCTCCACTCCATACATATATATGGGGAGGTATTAGTACCAACTCGATTTTACAGTGAAACCTGCAGGAACTTCAAACCGGCACAAGGAAACAGACTGAGAAACCAGAGTAAATGTTTCTCCTGCAAACCGTGCCCTTTCTGCTAGATGAAAGAACGTCTCTCCACATGCTCAGTTCTGAGGGATAAGGGTATTTCAAAGCCGTACTTCACCCAGCTTGTTGGGAACACAAAGTTTCTTTTCACTTGCAATCTCCACTCCATACATATATATGGGGAGGTACTAGCTCCAACTCGGTTTTACAGTGAAAAATGCAGGAACTTCAAACCGGCACTAGGAAACAGACTGAGAAAGCAGAGTAAAAGTTTCTCCTGCAACCCGTTCCCTTTTTGCTAGATGAACGAACGTCTCTCCACATGCTCCGTTCTGAGAGATAAGTGTGTGTTAAAGCCGTCCTCCACATAGAATGTTGGGAACACAACGTTCATTTTCACTTGCAAACTCCACTCCGTACATATATATGGGGAGGTAATAGCTCCAACTCGGTTTTACAGTGAAAACTGCAGGAAATTCAAACCAGCACTAGGAAACAAACTGAGAAACCAGAGTAAAAGTTTCTCCTGCAACCCGTTCCCTTTTTGCTAGATGAACGAACGTCTCCCCACATGCTCATTTCTGAGAGATAAGTGTGTGTGAAAGACTTCCTCAACATATTTTGTTGGGAACACAATGTTTCTTTTCACTTGCAAACACCAATCCATACATATATATGGGGAGGTACTAGCTCCAACTCGGTTTTACAGTGAAAACTGCAGGAACTTCAAAAAGGCACTAGGAAACTGACTGAGAAACCAGGGTAAAAGTTTCTCCTGCAACCCGTTCACTTTTTGCTAGATGAACGAACGTCTCCCCACATGCTCAGTTCTGAGAGATAAGTGTGTGTGAAAGACGTACTTCACCTAGCTTTTAGGGAACAAATAGTTTCTTTTCACTTGCAAACTCCAATCCATACATATATATGGGGAGGTACTAGCTCCAACTCGGTTTTACAGTGAAAACTGCAGGAACTTCAAAAAGGCACTAGGAAACTGACTGAGAAACCAGAGTAAAATTTCTCCTGCAACCCGTTCCGTTTCTACTAGATGAAAGAACGTCTCTCCACATGCTCAGTTCTGAGAGATAAGTGTGTGTGAAAGCCGTACTTCACCTACCTTTTTGGGAACACAAACTTTCTTTTCAGTTGCAAACTCCACTCCATACATATATATGGGGAGGTATTAGCACCAACTCGATTTTACAGTGAAACCTGCAGGAACTTCAAACCGGCACAAGGAAACAGACTGAGAAACCAGAGTAAATGTTTCTCCTGCAAACCGTGCCCTTTCTGCTAGATGAACGAACGTCTCTCCACATGCTCAGTTCTGAGAGATAAGTGTGTGTGAAGCCGTCCTTCACCTAGCTTTTTGGGAACACAAAGTTTCTTTTCACTTGCAAACTCCACTCCATATATATATATGGGGAGGTACTAGCTCCAACTAAGATTTACAGTGAAAACTGTAGGAACTTCCAACCGGCAGTAGGAAACAGACTGAGAAACCAGAGTAATAGTTTCTCCTGCAACCCGTTCCCTTTGTGCTATGTGAACGAACGTCTCTCCACATGCTCATTTCTGAGAGATGAGTGTGTGTGAAAGCCGTACTTCAACTAGCTTGTTGGGAACACATAGTTTCTTTTCACTTGCAAACTCCACTCCGTACATATATATGGGGAGGTACTAGCTCCAACTCTGTTTTACAGTGAAAACTGCAGGAACTTCAAACCGGCACTAGGAAACAGTCTGAGAAACCAGAGTAAAAGTTTCTCCTGCAACCCGTTCCCTTTGTGCTGGATGAACGAACGTCTCTCCACATGCTCATTTCTGAGAGATAAGTGTGTGTGAATGCCGTCCTTCACCTAGCTTGTTGGGAACACAAAGTACCTTTTCACTTGCAAACTCCACTCTATACATATATATGGGGAGGTAATATCTCCAACTCGGTTTTACAGTGAAAATTGCAGGAACTTCAAACCGGCAGTAGGAAATATATTGAGAAATCAGAGTAAAAGTTTCTCCTGCAAACCGTTCCGTTTCGGCTAGATGAACGAACGACTCTCCACATGCTCACTTCTGAGAGATAAGTGTGTTTGAAAGCCGTCCTTCACCTAGCTTTTTGGGAACACAAAGGTTCTTTTCAGTTGCAAACCCCAATCCATATATATATATGGGGAGGTAATAGCTCCAACTCGATTTTACAGTGATAACTGCAGGTTCTTCAAAACGGCACTAGGAAAAAGACTGAGAAACCAGAGTAAAAGTTTCTCCTGCATCCCGTTCCAATTGTGCTACATTAACGAACGTCTCTCCACATTCTCAGTTCTGAGAGATATGTGTGTTTGAAAGCCGTCCTTCACCTAGCTTGTTTTGAACACATAGTTTCTTTTAACTTGCAAAGTCCACTCCATAAATATATATGGGTAGGTACTAGCTCCAACTCGGTTGTACAGTGAAAATTGCAGGATCTTCAAACCGGCACTAGGAAACAGACTGAGAAACCAGGTTAAATGTTTCTCCTGAAAACCGTTCCCATTGTGCTAGTGAACGAACTTCTCTCCACATGCTCAGTTCTGAGGGATACGTGTATTTGAAAGCCGTCCTTCACCTAGCTCGTTGGGAACACAAAGTTTCTTTTCACTCGCAAACTCCACTCCATACATATATATGGGGTGGTACTAGCTCCAACTCGGTTTTACAGTGAAAACTGCAGGAACTTCAAACCGGCACTAGGAAACAGACTGAGAAACCAAAGTAAAAGTTTCTCCTGCAAACCGTTCCCTTTGTGCTAGATGAACGAACGTCTCTCCACATGCTCATTTCTGAGAGATCTGTGTGTTTGAAAGCCGTCCTTCACCTAGCTTGTTGGGAACACAAAGTTTCTTTTCATTTGCTAACTCCAATCCATACATATATACGGGGAGGTACAAGCTCCAACTCGGTTTTACAGTGAATACTGCAGGAACTTCAAACCTGCAGTAGGAAACAGACTGAGAAACCAGAGTAAAAGTTTCTCCTGCAACCAGTTCCGTTTCTGCTAGATGAAAGAAATTCTCTCCACATGCTCAGATCTGAGAAATTTGTGTGTGTGAAAGCCGTCCTTCACCTAGCTTGTTGGGAATACAAAGTTTCTTTTCAATTGCAAACTACTCTCCATACATATATATGGGGAGGTTCTAGCTCCAACTCTGTTTTACAGTGAAAACTGCAGGAACTTCAAACCGGCACTAGGAAACAGACTGAGAAACCAGAGTAAATGTTTCTCCTGCATCCTGTTCCATTTGTGCGAGATGAACGATGATATCTCCACATGCTCAGTTCTGCGAGATAAGTGTGTGTGAAAGCCTTCCTTCACCTTGCTAGTTGGGAACACAAAGTTTCTTTTCTGTTGCAAACTCCAATCAATACATATATATGGGGAGGTACTAGCTCCAACACGGTTTTACAGTGAAAACTGCAGGAACTTCAATCCGCCACTAGGAAACAGACTGAGAAACCAGAGTATAATTATCCCCTTCAACCCGTTCCCTTTGTTCTAGATAAACGAACGTCTCTCCACATGCTCAGATCTGAGAGATAAGTGTGTGTGTAAGCCGTACTTCACCTAGCTTGTTGGGAACACAAAGTTTCCTTTTACTTGCAAACTCCACTGCATACATATATATGGGGAGGTAATAGCTCCAACTCGGTTTTACAGTGAAAATTGCAGGAACTTCAAACCAGCAGTAGGAAACAGACTGAGAAATCAGACTAATACTTTCTCCTGCAAACCGTTCCATTTCTGCTAGATGAATGAACGTCTCTCCACATACTCAGTTCTGAGTGATATGTGTGTGTGAAAACCGTCCTTCACCTAGCTTGTTTGGAACACAAAGTTTCTTTTCAATTGCAAACTCCACTCCATACATATATATGGGGAGGTTCTAGCTCCAACTCGGTTTTACAGTGAAAACTGCAGGAACTTCAAACCGGCAGTAGGAAACAGACTGAGAAACCAGAGTAAAGTTTCCCTGCTACCCGTTCCGTATGTGCTAGATAAACGAACGTCTCTCCACATGCCCAGTTCTGAGAGATAAGTGTGTGTGAAAGCCGTCCTTCACCTAGTTTATTGGGAACACAAAGTTTCCTTTCACATGCCAACTCCACTCGATACATATATATGGGGAGGTAATACCTCCAACTCAATTTTACAGTGAAAACTGCAGGAACTTCAAACCGGCAGTAGGAAACATATTGAGAAATCACAGTAAAAGTTTCTCCTGCAACCAGTTCCGTTTCGGCTAGATGAACGAACGTCTCTCCACATGCTCATTTCTGAGAGATTTGTGTGTGTGAAAGCCGTCCTTCATCTAGCTTGTTGGGAATACAACGTTTCTTTTCAATTGCAAACTACTCTCCATACATATATATGGGGAGGTTCTAGCTCCAACTCTGTTTTACAGTGAAAACTGCAGGAACTTCAAACCGGCGGTAGGAAACAGACTGAGAAACCAGTGTAAAAGTTTCTCCTGCAACCCGTTCCATTTGTGCGAGATGAACGAAGGTATCTCCACATGTTCAGTTCTGCGAGATAAGTGTGTGTGAAAGAATTCCTTCACCTTGCTTGTTGGGAACACAAAATTTCTTTTCTGTTGCAAACTCCAATCCATACATATATATGGGGAGGTACTAGCTCCAACTCGGTTTTACAGTGAAAACTGCAGGAACTTCAATCCGGCACTAGGAAACAGACTGAGAAACCAGAGTAAAAGTTTCCCCTGCAACCCGTTCCCTTTCCGCTAGATAAACAAAAGTCTCTCCACATGCTCAGATCTGAGAGATAATTGTGTGTGTAAGCCGTACTTCACCTGGCTTGTTGGGAACACAAAGTTTCCTTTCACTTGCAAACTCCACTCCATTAATATATATGGGGAGGTACTAGCTCCAACTCGGTTTTACAGTGAAAACTGCAGGAACTTCAAACCGGCACTAGGAAACCGACTGAGAATCCAGAGTAAAAATTTCTCCTGCAAACCGTTCCCTTTGTGCTGGAAGAACGAACGTCTCTCCACATGCTCATTTCTGAGAGATAAGTCTGTGTGAAAGCCGCCCTTCAACTAGCTTGTTGGGAACACAAAGTACCTTTTCACTTGCAAACTCCACTCGATACATATATATGGGGAGGTAATATCTCCAACTCGGTTTTACAGTGAAAATTGCAGGAACTTCAAACCGGCAGTAGGAAATATTTTGAGAAATCAGAGTAATAGTTTCTCCTGCAACCCGTTCCGTTTCGGCTAGATGAACGAACGACTCTCCACATGCTCACTTCTGAGAGATAAGTGTGTTTGAAAGCCGTCCTTCACCTAGCTTTTTGGGAACACAAAGGTTCTTTTCAGTTGCAATCCCCAATATATATATATATATGGGGAGGTAATAGCTCCAACTCGATTTTACAGTGATAACTGCAGGTTCTTCAAAACGGCACTAGGAAAAAGACTGAGAAACCAGAGTAAAAGTTTCTCCTGCATCCCGTTCCAATTGTGCTAGATTAACGAACGTCTCTCCACATTCTAAGTTCTGAGAGATATGTGTGTTTGAAAGCCGTCCTTCACCTAGCTTGTTTTGAACACATAGTTTCTTTTAACTTGCAAAGTCCACTCCATAAATATATATGGGTAGGTACTAGCTCCAACTCGGTTGTACAGTGAAAATTGCAGGATCTTCAAACCGGCACTAGGAAACAGACTGAGAAACCAGGTTAAATGTTTCTCCTGAAAACCGTTCCCATTGTGCTAGTGAACGAACTTCTCTCCACATGCTCAGTTCTGAGGGATACGTGTATTTGAAAGCCGTCCTTCACCTAGCTCGTTGGGAACACAAAGTTTCTTTTCACTCGCAAACTCCACTCCATAAATATATATGGGGTGGTACTAGCTCCAACTCGGTTTTACAGTGAAAACTGCAGGAATTTCAAACCGGCAATAGGAAACAGACTGAGAAACTAAAGTAAAAGTTTCTCCTGCAAACCGTTCCCTTTGTGCTAGATGAACGAACGTCTCTCCACATGCTCAGTTCTGAGAGATCTGTGTGTTTGAAAGCCGTCCTTCACCTAGCTTGTTGGGAACACAAAGTTTCTTTTCATTTGCTAACTCCAATCCATACATATATACGGGGAGGTACAAGCTCCAACTCGGTTTTACAGTGAATACTGCAGGAACTTCAAACCTGCAGTAGGAAACAGACTGAGAAACCAGAGTAAAAGTTTCTCCTGCAACCAGTTCCGTTTCTGCTAGATGAAAGAAATTCTCTCCACATGCTCAGATCTGAGAAATTTGTGTGTGTGAATGCCGTCCTTCACCTAGCTTGTTGGGAATACAAAGTTTCTTTTCAATTGCAAACTACTCTCCATACATATATATGGGGAGGTTCTAGCTCCAACTCTGTTTTACAGTGAAAACTGCAGGAACTTCAAACCGGCACTAGGAAACAGACTGAGAAACCAGAGTAAATGTTTCTCCTGCATCCTGTTCCATTTGTGCGAGATGAACGATGATATCTCCACATGCTCAGTTCTGCGAGATAAGTGTGTGTGAAAGCCTTCCTTCACCTTGCTAGTTGGGAACACAAAGTTTCTTTTCTGTTGCAAACTCCAATCAATACATATATATGGGGAGGTACTAGCTCCAACACGGTTTTACAGTGAAAACTGCAGGAACTTCAATCCGCCACTAGGAAACAGACTGAGAAACCAGAGTATAATTATCCCCTTCAACCCGTTCCCTTTGTTCTAGATAAACGAACGTCTCTCCACATGCTCAGATCTGAGAGATAAGTGTGTGTGTAAGCCGTCCTTCACCTAGCTTGTTGGGAACACAATGTTTCTTTTCATTTGCTAACTCCAATCCATACATATATATGGGGAGGTACTAACTCCAACTCGGTTTTAAAGTGAAAACTGCAGGAACATCAAACCTGCAGTAGGAAACAGACTGAGAAACCAGAGTAAATGTTTCTACTGCAACCAGTTTCGTTTCTGCTAGATGAACGAACGTCTCTCCACATGCTCATTTCTGAGAGATTTGTGTGTGTGAAAGCCGTCCTTCATCTAGCTTGTTGGGAATACAACGTTTCTTTTCAATTGCAAACTACTCTCCATACATATATATGGGGAGGTTCTAGCTCCAAATCTGTTTTACAGTGAAAACTGCAGGAACTTCAAACCGGCGGTAGGAAACAGACTGAGAAACCAGTGTAAAAGTTTCTCCTACAACCCGTTCCATTTGTGCGAGATGAACGAAGGTATCTCCACATGTTCAGTTCTGCGAGATAAGTGTGTGTGAAAGAATTCCTTCACCTTGCTTGTTGGGAACACAAAATTTCTTTTCTGTTGCAAACTCCAATCCATACATATATATGGGGAGGTACTAGCTCCAACTCGGTTTTACAGTGAAAACTGCAGGAACTTCAATCCGGCACTAGGAAACAGACTGAGAAACCAGAGTAAAAGTTTCCCCTGCAACCCGTTCCCTTTCTGCTAGATAAACAAAAGTCTCTCCACATCCTCAGATCTGAGAAATAATTGTGTGTGTAAGCCGTACTTCACCTGGCTTGTTGGGAACACAAAGTTTCCTTTCACTTGCAAACTCCACTCCATAAATATATATGGGGAGGTAATAGCTCCAACTCGGTTTTACAGTGAAAACTGCAGGAACTTCAAACCGGCAGTAGGAAACCGACTGAGAATCCAGAGTAAAAATTTCTCCTGCAAACCGTTCCATTTGTGCTGGAAGAACGAACGTCTCTCCACATGTTCCGTTCTGAGAGATAAGTGTGTGTGAAAGCCGTTCATCACCTAGCTTGTTGGGAACACAAAGTTTCTTTTAAGTTGCAAACACCACTGCATACATATATATGGGGAGGTACTTGCTCCAACTCGGTTTTACAGTGAAAACTGAAGGAACTTCAAACCGGCACTAGGAAACAGACTGAGAAACCAGAGTAAATGTTTAACTTGCAAACCGTTCCCTTTGTGCTAGATGAACGAAGGTCTCTCCACATGCTCAGTTATGAGAGATAAGTATGTGTGAAAGCCGTCCTTAACCTAACTTGTTGGGAACACATAGTTTCTTTTCACTTTCAAATTCCACTCCATACATATATATGGGTAGGTACTAGCTCCAACTCGGTTTTACAGTGAAAACTGCAGGAACTTCAAACCGGCACTTGGAAACAGACTGAGAAACCAGAGTAAAAGTTTCTCCTGCAACCCGTTCCCTTTGTGCTAGATGCACGAACGTCTCTCCACATACTCAGTTCTGAGGGATAAGTGTGTGTGAAAGCCGTTTTTCACCTAGCTTGTTGGGAACACAAAGTTTCTTGTCACTTTCAAACACCAATCCATTCATATATATGGGGAAGTAGTAGCTCCAGCACGGTTTAACAGTGAAAACTGCAGGAACTTCAAACCGGCAGTAGGAAACAGACTGAGAAACCAGAGTAAAGTTTCTCCTGCAACCCGTTCCCTTTGTGCTAGATGAACGAACGTCTCTCCACATACTCAGTTCTGAGAGATAAGTGTGTGTGAAAGCCGACCTTCACCTTGCTAGTTGGGAACATATAGATTCTTTTCACTTGCAAATTCCACTCCATACATATATATGGGGACGTACTTGCTCCAACACGGTTTTACCGTGAAAACTGCAGGGACTTCAATCCGGCACTAGGAAACAGACTGAGAAACCAGAGTAAAAGTTTCTCCTGCAACCCGTTCCATTTGTGCTAGATGAAAGAACGTCTCTCCACACGCTCAGTTCTGAGAGAAATGTGTGTGAAAGCCGTCCTTCACATAGCTTGTTGGGAACACAAAGTTTCTTTTCACTTGCAAACTCCACTCCATTCATATATATGGGGAGGTAGTAGCTCCAACTCGGTTTTACAGTGAAAACTGCAGGAACTTCAAACCGGCACTAGGAAACATACTGAAAAACCAGAATAAAAGTTACACGTGCAACCCGTTCCCTTTCTGCTGGATGAACGAACGTCTCTCCACATGCTCAGTTCTGAGAGATAAGTGTGTGTGAAAGCCGTCCTTCACCTAACTTGTTGGGAACACAAAGTTTCTTTTCACTTGCAAACTCCTCTCCATACATATATATGGGGCGGTACTAGCTCCAACTCGGTTTTACAGTAAAAACTGCAGGAACTTCAAACCGGCACTAGGAAACAGACTGAGAAACCAGAGTAAAAGTTTCTCCTGCAACCCGTTCCCTTTGTGCTGGATGAACGAACGTCTCTCCACATGCTCAGTTCTGAGAGATAAATGTGTGTGAAAGCCGCCCATCACCTAGCTTGTTGGGAACACAAAGTGTCTTTTCACTTGCAAACTCCACTCCATTAATATATATGGGGAGGTACTAGCTCCATCACTTTTTTACACTGAAAACTGCAGGAACTTCAAACCGGCACTAGGAAACAAACTGAGATTATAGCGTAAAAGTTTCTCCTGCAACCCGTTCCTTTTGTGCTGGATGAACGAACGTCTATCCACATGCTCAGTTCTGAGAGATAAAAGTGTGTGAAAGCCGTCCTTCACCTAGCTTGTTGGGAACACAAAGTTCCTTTTCACTAGCAAACTCCACTCCATACATATATTTGGGAAGGTACTAGCTCCAACTCGATTTTACAGTGAAAACTGCAGGAACTTGAAACCGGAAGTAGGAAACAGACTGAGAAACCAGAGTAAAAGTTTCCCATGCAACCCGTTCCCTTTGTGCTAGATGCACGAACGTGTCTCCACATGCTCAGTTCTGAGAGATAAGTGTGTGTGAAAGCCGTCCTTCACCTAACTTGTTGAGAACACAAAGATTCTTTTCACTTGCAAACTCCACTCCATACATATATATGGGGAGGTACTAGCTCCAACTCGGTTTTACAGTGAAAACTGCAGGAACTTCAAACCGGCAGTAGGAAACAGACTGAGATACCAGAGTAAAAGTTTCTCCTGCAACCCGTTCCCTTTCTCCTTGATGAACGAACGTCTCTCCACATGCACAGTTCTGAGAGATCAGTGTGTGTGAAAGCCGTCCTTCACCTAGATTTTTGGGAACACAAAGCTTCTTTTAAGTTGCAAACTCCAATCCATACATATATATGGGGAGGAACTAGCTCCAACTCGGTTTTATATTGAAAACTGCAGGAACTTCAAACCGGCACTAGGAAACATACTGAGAAACCAGAGAATTGTTTCTCCTGCAACCGGTTCCCTTTGTGCTAGATGAACGAACGTCTCTCCACATGCTCAGTTCTGAGAGATAAGTGTGTGTGAATGTCGTCCCTCACCTAACTTGTTGGGAACACAAAGTTTCCTTTCACTTGCCAACCACACTCCATACATTTATATGGGGAGGTAATAGCTCCAACTCGGTTTTACAGTGAAAATTTTTGGAACTTCAAACCGGCAGTAGGAAACAGACTGAGAAACCAGAGTAAAAGTTTCTCATGCAACCAGTTCGGTTTCTGCTAGATGAAAGAAAGTCTCTGCACATGCTCAGTTCTGAGAGATAATTGTGTGTGAAAGCCGTTCTTCACCTATCTTGTTGGGAACACAAAATTTCTTTTCACATGCAAACTCCACTCCATACATATATATGGGGAAGTTCTAGCTCCAACTCGGTTTTACAGTGAAAACTGCAGGAACTTCAAACCGGCAGTAGGAAACAGACTGAGAAACCAGAGTAAAAGTTTCTCTTGCAACCCGTTCCATTTGTCCTTGATGAACGAACGTCTCTCCACATGCTCAGTTCTGAGAGATCAGTGTGTGTGAAAGCCGTCCTTCACCTAGCTTTTTGGGACCACAAAGATTCTTTTCAGTTGCAAACTCCTCTCCATATATATATATGGGTAGGTACTAGCTCCAACTCGGTTTTACAGTGAAAACTGCAAGAATTTCAAACCGGCAACAGGACACAGATTGAGAAACCAGAGAAAATGTTTCCACTGCAAACCATTCCCTTTGTGCTGGATGAACGAACGTCTCTCCACATGCTCAGTTCTGAGAGATAATTGTGTGTGAATGCCGTCCTTCACCTAGCTTGTTGGGAACACAAAGATTCTTTTCACTTGCAAACCCCACTCCATATATATATATGGGGAGGTAATAGCTCTAACTCGGTTTTACAGTGAAATCTGCAGGAACTTCAAACCGGCACTAGGAAACATACTGAGAAACCAGAGTAAAAGATTCTCCTGCAAACCATTCCCTTTGTGCTAGATGAACAAACGTCTCTCCATATGCTCAGTTCTGAGAGATATGTGTGTGTGTAAGCCGTCCTTCACCTAGCTTGTTGTTAACACAAAGTTTATTTTCTCTTGCAAACTTCACTCCATACATATATATGGGGAGGTACTAGCTCCAACTCGGTTTTACAGTGAAAACTGCAGGAACTTCAAACCGGCAGTAGGAAACAGACTGAGAAACCAGAGTAAAAGTTTCTGCTGAAACCCGTTCCATTTGTGCTAGATGCACGAACATTTCTCCACATGCTCAGTTCTGAGACTTAAGTGTTTGTGAAAGCCGTACTTCACCTAGCTTGTTGGGAACACAAAGTTTCTTTTCAATTGCAAACTCCACTCCATACATATATATGGGGAGGTACAAGCTCCACCTCGATTTTACAGTGAAAACTGCAGGAACTTCAAACCGGCACTAGGAAACAGACTGAGAAACCAGTGTAAAATTTTCACCTGCAACCCGTTCCCTTTGTGCTATATGAACGAACGTCTCTCCACATGCTCAGTTCTGAGAGATAAGTGTGTGTGAAAGCCGTCCTTCACCTAGATTTTTGGGAACACAAAGTTTCTTTTCAGTTGCAAACTCCACTCCATACATATATATGGGTTGGTACTAGCTCCAACTCGGTTTTACCGTGAATACTGCAGGAACTTCATACCTGCACTAGGAAACAGACTGAGAAACCAGAGTACAAGTTTCTCCTGCAACCCGTTCCCTTTGTGCTAGATGAACGAACGTCTCTCCACATGCTCAGTTCTGAGAGATAAGTGTGTGTGAAGCCGTCCTTTACCTAGCTTGTTGGGAACACAAAGTTTCTTTTCACTTGCAAACCCCACTCCATATATATATATGGGGAGGAACTAGCTCCAACTAGGTTTTACAGTGAAAACTGTAGGAACTTCCAACTGGCAGTAGGAAACAGACTGAGAAACCAGAGTAATAGTTTCTCCTGCAACCCGTTCCCTTTGTGCTAGATGAACGAACGTCTCTCCACATGCTCATTTCTGAGAGATAAGTGTGTGTGAAAGCCGTACTTCAACTAGCTTGTTGGGAACACATAGTTTCTTTTCACTTGCAAACTCCACTCCGTACATATATATGGGGAGTTATTAGCTCCAACTCAGTTTTACAGTGAAAACTGCAGGAACTTTCAACCGGCACTAGGAAACAGTCTGAGAAACCAGAGTAAAAGTTTCTCCTGCAACCCGTTCCCTTTGTGCTGGATGAACGAACGTCTCTCCACATGCTCACTTCTGAGAGATAAGTGTGTGTGAAAGCCGTCCTTCACCAAGCTTGTTGGGAACACAAAGTTCCTTTTCACTTGCAAACTCCACTCCATACATATATATGGGAATGTACTAGCTCAAACTCTGTTTTAGAGTGAGAACTGCAGGAAATTCAAACCGGCAACAATAAACAGACTGAGAAACCAGAGTAAAAGTTTCTCCTGCAACCCGTTCCCTTTGTGGTAGATGAAGGAACGTCTCTCCAAATGCTCAGGTCTGAGATATAAGTGTGTGTGAAAGCCGACCTTCACCTAGCTTGTTGGGAACACAAAGTTTCTTTTCACTTGCAAACTCCACTCCATACATATATATGGGGATGTACTAGATCCAACTCGTGTTACAGTGAAAACTACAGGAACGTCAAACCGGCACTAGGAAACAGACTGTGAAAACAGAGTAAAAGTTTCACCTGCAACCAGTTCCCTTTGTGCTAGATGAACGAACGTCTCACCACATGCTCAGTACTGAGAGAAAAGTGTGTGTGAAAGCCGTCCTTCACCTACCTTGTTGGGAACACAAAGTTTCCATTCACTTTCCAACTCCACTCAATATATTTATATGGGGTGGTAATAGCTCCAACTCGTTTTTACAGTGAAAATTGATGGAACTTCAAACCGGCCCTAGGAAACAGACTGAGAAACCAGAGTAAAAGTTTCACCTGCAACCCGTTCCGTTTCTGCTAGATGAAAGGAAGTCTCTGCACATGCTCAGTTCTGAGAGATAAGTGTGTGTGAAAGCCGTCCTTTACCTAGCTTGTTGGGAACACAAAGTTCTTTTCACTTGCAAACTCCAATCCATACATATATATGGGGATGTACTAGCTCCAACTCGGTTTTATAGTGAAAACTGCAAGAACTTCAAACCGCAAACAGGACACAGATTGAGAAACCAGAGTGAAAGTTTCCCCTGCAACCCGTTCCATTTGTGCTAGATGAACGAAAGTCTCTCCACATTCTCAGTTCTGAGAGATAAGTGTGTGTGAAAGCCGTCCTTCACCTAGCTTGTTGGGAACACAAAGATTCTTTTCATTGCAAACTCCACTCCATACATATATATGGGGAGGTACTATCTCCAAATCGTTTTTACAGTGAAAACTGCAGGAACTTCAAACCGGCACTAGGAAACATACTGAGAAACCAGAGTAAAAGTTTCACCTGCAAACCGTTCCCTTTGTGCTAGATGAACGAACTTCTCTCCACATGCTCAGTTCTGAGAGTTAAGTGTGTGTGAAAGCCGTCCTTCATCTAGCTTGTTGGGAACACAAAGTTTCTTTTCACTTGCTAACTCCACTCCATATATATATATGGGGAGGTACTAGCTCCAACTCGGTTTAACAGTGAAAACAGCAGGAACTTCAAACCGGCACTAGGAAACAGACTAAGAATCCAGAGTAAATGTTTCTCCTGCAACCCGTTCCCTTTGTGCTAGATGAACGAACGTCTCTCCACATGCTAATTTCTGAGAGATAAGTGTGTGTGAAAGCCGTCCTTCACATAGCTTGTTGGGAACACAAAGTTTCTTTTCACTTGCAAACTCCAATCCATTCATATATATGGGGAGGTACTAACTCCAACTCGGTTTTACAGTGAAAACTGCAAAAACTTCAAACCGGCACTAGGAAACATACTGAGAAACCAGAATAAAAGTTACACGTGCAACCCGTTTCCTTTGTGCTGGATCAACGAACGTCTCTCCAGATGCTCAGTTCTGAGAGATAAGTGTGTGTGAAAGCCGTCCTTCAACTAGCTTGTTGGGAACACAAAGTTTCTTTTCACTTGCAAACTCCTCTCCATACATATATATGGGGCGGTACTAACTCCAACTCGGTTTTACAGTAAAAACTGCAGGAACTTCAACCGGCACTAGGAAACAGACTGAGAAACCAGAGTAAAGGTTTCTCCTGCAACCCGTTCCATTTGTGCTCGATGAACGAAATTCTCTCAACATGCTCAGTTGTGAGAGATAAATGTGTGTGAAAGCCGTCCTTCACCTAGCTTTTTGGGAACACAAAGATTGTTTTCAGTTGCAAACTCAACTCCATACATATATATGGAGAGGTACTAGCTCCAACTCGGTTTTACAGTGAAAACTGCAGGAACTTCAAACCGTCAACAGGAAACAGACTGAGAAACCAGAGTAAAAGATTCTCCTGCAAACCGTTCCATTTGTGGTAAATGAACGAACGTCTCTCCACATGCTCATGTATGAGAGATAAGTGTGTGTGAAAGCCGTATTTCACCTAGGTTGTTGGGAACACAAAGTTTCTTTTCACTTGCAAACTGCACTCCATACATATATATGGGGAGGTACTAGCTCCAACTCGGTTTTACAGTGAAAACTGCAGGAACTTCAAACCGGCACTAGGAAACAGACTGAGAAACCAGAGTTATAGTTTCTCCTGCAACCCGTTCCCATTGTGCTAGATGAACGAACGTCTCTCCACATGCTCAGTTCTGAGAGATAATTGTATGTGAAAGCCGTCCATCACCTAGCTTGTTGGGAACACAAAGTTTCTTTTCATTGCAAACTCCACTCCATAAATATATATGGGCAGGAACTAGCTCCAACTCGGTTTTACAGTGAAAACGGCAGGAACTTCAAACCGGCACTAGGAAACAGACTGAGAAACCAGAGTTATAGTTTCTCCTGCAACCCGTTCCCATTGTGCTAGATGAACGAACGTCTCTCCACATGCTCAGTTCTGAGAGATAAGTGTGTGTGAAAGTCGTCCTTCACTTTTCTTGTTGGGAACACAAAGTTTCTTTCACTTGCCAACTCCACTCCATACATTTAGATGGGGAGTTAATAGCTCCAACTCGGTTTTACAGTGAAAATTGTGGAAACTTCAAACCGGCAGTAGGAAACAGACTGAGAAACCAGTGTAAAATTTTCTCCTGCAACCCGTTCCCTTTGTGCTAGATGAACGAACGTCTCTCCACATGCTCAGTTCTGAGAGATAAGTGTGTGTGAAAGCCGTACTTCAACTAGCTTGTTGGGAACACATAGTTTCTTTCCACTTGCAAACTCCACTCCATACATATATACGGGGAGGTACAAGCTCCAACTCGTATTTACAGAGAAAACTGCAGGAACTTCAAACCGGCACTAGGAAACAGACTGAGAAACCAGTGTAAAATTTTCACCTGCAACCCGTTCCCTTTGTGCTAGATGAACGAACGTCTCTCCACATGCTCAGTTCTGAGAGATAAGTGTGTGTGAAAGCCGTCCTTCACCTAGATTTTTGGGAACACAAAGTTTCTTTTCAGTTGCTAAGTCCACTCCATACATATATATGGGGTGGTACTAGCTCAAACTCGGTTTTACAGTGAAAACTGCAGGAACTTCATACCTGCACTAGGAAACAGACTGAGAAACCAGAGTACAAGTTTCTCCTGCACCCCGTTCCCTTTGTGCTAGATGAACGAACGTCTATCCACATGCTCAGTTCTGAGAGATAAGTGTGTGTGAAGCCGTCCTTCACCTAGCTTGTTGGGAACACAAAGGTTCTTTTCACTTGCAAACCCCACTCCATATATATATATGGGGAGGAACTAGCTCCAACTAGGTTTTACAGTGAAAACTGTAGGAACTTCCAACTGGCAGTAGGAAACAGACTGAGGAACCAGAGTAACAGTTTCTCCTGCAACCCGTTCCCTTTGTGCTAGATGAACGAACGTCTCTCCACATGCTCATTTCTGAGAGATAAGTGTGTGTGAAAGCCGTACTTCAACTAGCTTGTTGGGAACACATAGTTTCTTTTCACTTGCAAACCCCACTCCGTACATATATATGGGGAGGTACTAGCTCCAACTCTGTTTTACAGTGAAAACTGCAGGGACTTCCAACCGGCACTAGGAAACAGTCTGAGAAACCAGAGTAAAAGTTTCCCCTGCAAACCGTTCCCTTTGTGCTGGATGAACGAACGTCTCTCCTCATGCTCACTTCTGAGAGATAAGTGTGTGTGAAAGCCGTCCTTCACCAAGCTTGTTGGGAACACAAAGTTCCTTTTAACTTGCAAACTCCACTCCATACATATATATGGGAATGTACTAGCTCAAACTCTGTTTTAGAGTGAGAACTGCAGGAAATTCAAACCGGCAACAATAAACAGACTGAGAAACCAGAGTAAAAGTTTCTCCTGCAACCCGTTCCCTTTGTGGTAGATGAAGGAACGTCTCTCCACATGCTCAGGTCTGAGATATAAGTGTGTGTGAAAGCCGTCCTTCACCTAGCTTGTTGGGAACACAAAGTTTCTTTTCACTTGCAAACTCCACTCCATACATATATATGGGGAGGTACTAGCTCCAACTCGGGTTACAGTGAAAACTACAGGAACGTCAAACCGGCACTAGGAAACAGACTGTGAAAACACAGTAAAAGTTTCACCTGCAACCCGTTCCCTTTGTGCTAGATGAACGAACGTCTCTCCACATGCTCAGTTCTGAGAGATAATTGTGTGTGAACGCCGTCCTTCACCTAGCTTGTTGGGAACACATAGTTTCTTTTCACTTGCAAACTCCACTCCATAAATATATATGGGGAGGTTCTAGCTCCAACTCGATTTTACAGTGAAAACTGCAGGAACATCAAACCGTCAACAGGACAAACACTGAGAAACCAGAGTAAAAGTTTCTCCTGCAACCCGTTCCCTTTGTGCTAGATGAACGAACGTCTCCACACATGCTGAGTTCTGATCGATAAGTGTGTGTGAAAGCCGAAGTTCACCTTGCTTGTTGGGAACATATAGTTTCTTTTCACTTGCAAACACCACTCAATACATATATATGGGGACGTACTAGCTCCAACTCTTTTTTACCGTGAAAACTGCAGGAACTTCAATCCGGCACTAGGAAACAGACTGAGAAACCAGAGAAATGTTTCTCCTTCAAACGGTTCCCTTTGTGCTAGATGAACGAACGTCTCTCCTCATGCTCAGTTCTGAGAAATAAGTGCGTGTGAAAGCCTTCCTTCACCTATCTTGTTGGGAACACAAAGTTTCCATTCACTTTCCAACTCCATTCCATATATTTATATGGGGTGGTAATAGCTCCAACTCGGTTTTACAGTGAAAATTGCTGGAACATCAAACCGGCCCTAGGAAACAGACTGAGAAACCAGAGTAAAAGTTTTTCCTGCAACCCGTTCCGTTTCTGCTAGATGAAAGGAAGTCTCTGCACATGCTCAGTTCTGAGAGATAAGTGTGTGTGAAAGCCGTCCTTTACCTAGCTTGTTGGGAACACAAAGTTTCTTTTCACTTGCAAACTCCAATCCATACATATATATGGGGATGTTCTAGCTCCAACTCGGTTTGACAGTGAAAACTGCAAGAACTTCAAACCGCAAACAGGACACAGATTGAGAAACCAGAGTAAAAGTTTCCCCTGCAACCCGTTCCCTTTGTGCTAGATGAACGAAAGTCTCTCCACATTCTCAGTTCTGAGAGATAAGTGTGTGTGAAAGCCGTCCTTCACCTAGCTTGTTGGGAACACAAAGATTCTTTTCACTTGCAAACTCCACTCCATACATATATATGGGGAGGTACTATCTCCAAATCGTTTTTACAGTGAAAACTGCAGGAACTTCAAACCGGCACTAGGAAACATACTGAGAAACCAGAGTAAAAGTTACTCCTGCAAACCGTTCCCTTTGTGCTGGATGAACGAACGTCTCTCCTCATGCTCACTTCTGAGAGATAAGTGTGTGTGAAAGCCGTCCTTCACCAAGCTTGTTGGGAACACAAAGTTCCTTTTCAATTGCAAACTCCACTCCATACATATATATGGGAATGTACTAGCTCAAACTCTGTTTTAGAGTGAGAACTGCAGGAAATTCAAACCGGCAACAATAAACAGACTGAGAAACCAGAGTAAAAGTTTCTCCTGCAACCCGTTCCCTTTGTGGTAGATGAAGGAACGTCTCTCCACATGCTCAGGTTTGAGATATATGTGTGTGTGAAAGCCGTCCTTCACCTAGCTTGTTGGGAACACAAAGTTTCTTTTCACTTGCAAACTCCACTCCATACATATATAAGGGGGGGTACTAGCTCCAACTCGGGTTACAGTGAAAACTACAGGAACGTCAAACCGGCACTAGGAAACAGACTGTGAAAACAGAGTAAAAGTTTCACCTGCAACCCGTTCCCTTTGTGCTAGATGAACGAACGTCTCTCCACATGCTCAGTTCTGAGAGATAATTGTGTGTGAACGCCGTCCTTCACCTAGCTTGTTGGGAACACATAGTTTCTTTTCACTTGCAAACTCCACTCCATAAATATATATGGGGAGGTTCTAGCTCCAACTCGATTTTACAGTGAAAACTGCAGGAACATCAAACCGTCAACAGGACAAACACTGAGAAACCAGAGTAAAAGTTTCTCCTTCAACCCGTTCCCTTTGTGCTAGATGAACGAACGTCTCCACACATGCTGAGTTCTGATCGATAAGTGTGTGTGAAAGCCGAACTTCACCTTGCTTGTTGGGAACATATAGTTTCTTCTCACTTGCAAACTCCACTCCATACATATATATGGGGACGTACTAGCTCCAACTCTTTTTTACCGTGAAAACTGCAGGAACTTCCATCCGGCACTAGGAAACAGACTGAGAAACCAGAGAAATGTTTCTCCTTCAAACTGTTCCCTTTGTGCTAGATGAACGAACGTCTCTCCTCATGCTCAGTTCTGAGAAATAAGTGCGTGTGAAAGCCTTCCTTCACCTATCTTGTTGGGAACACAAAGTTTCCATTCACTTTCCAACTCCACTCCATATGTTTATATGGGGTGGTAATAGCTCCAACTCGGTTTTAGAGTGAAAATTGCTGGAACTTCAAACCGGCCCTAGGAAACAGACTGAGAAACCAGAGTAAAAGTTTCTCCTGCAACCCGTTCCGTTTCTGCTAGATGAAAGGAAGTTTCTGCACATGCTCAGTTCTGAGAGATAAGTGTGTGTGAAATCCGTCCTTTACCTAGCTTGTTGGGAACACAAAGTTTCTTTTCACTTGCAAACTCCAATCCATACATATATATGGGGATGTTCTAGCTCCAACTCGGTTTTACAGTGAAAACTGCAAGAACTTCAAACCGCAAACAGGACACAGATTGAGAAACCAGAGTAAAAGTTTCCCCTGCAACCCGTTCACTTTGTGCTAGATGAACGAAAGTCTCTCCACATTCTCAGTTCTGAGAGATAAGTGTGTGTGAAAGCCGTCCTTCACCTAGCTTGTTGGGAACACAAAGATTCTTTCCACTTGCAAACTCCACTCCATACATATATATGGGGAGGTACAAGCTCCAACTCGGATTTACAGAGAAAACTGCAGGAACTTCAAACCGGCACTAGGAAACAGACTGAGAAACCAGTGTAAAATTTTCACCTGCAACCCGTTCCCTTTGAGCTAGATGAACGAACGTCTCTCCACATGCTCAGTTCTGAGAGATAAGTGTGTGTGAAAGCCATCCTTCACCTAGATTTTTGGGAACACAAAGTTTCTTTTCAGTTGCTAAGTCCACTCCATACATATATATGGGGTGGTACTAGCTCAAACTCGGTTTTACAGTGAAAACTGCAGGAACTTCATACCTGCACTAGGAAACAGACTGAGAAACCAGAGTACAAGTTTCTCCTGCACCCCGTTCCCTTTGTGCTAGATGAACGAACGTCTATCCACATGCTCAGTTCTGAGAGATAAGTGTGTGTGAAGCCGTCCTTCACCTAGCTTGTTGGGAACACAAAGGTTCTTTTCACTTGCAAACCCCACTCCATATATATATATGGGGTGGAACTAGCTCCAACTAGGTTTTACAGTGAAAACTGTAGGAACTTCCAACTGGCAGTAGGAAACAGACTGAGAAACCAGAGTAACAGTTTCTCCTGCAACCCGTTCCCTTTGTGCTAGATGAACGAACGTCTCTCCACATGCTCATTTCTGAGAGATAAGTGTGTGTGAAAGCCGTACTTCAACTAGCTTGTTGGGAACACATAGTTTCTTTTCACTTGCAACCCCACTCCGTACATATATATGGGGAGGTACTAGCTCCAACTCTGTTTTACAGTGAAATCTGCAGGAACTTCCAACCGGCACTAGGAAACAGTCTGAGAAACCAGAGTAAAAGTTACTCCTGCAAACAGTTCCCTTTGTGCTGGATGAACGAACGTCTCTCCTCATGCTCACTTCTGAGAGATAAGTGTGTGTGAAAGCCGTCTTTCACCAAGCTTGTTGGGAACACAAAGTTTCTTTTCACTTGCAAACTCCAATCCATAAATATATATGGGGATGTTCTAGCTCCAACTCGGTTTTACAGTGAAAACTGCAAGAACTTCAAACCGCAAACAGGACACAGATTGAGAAACCAGAGTAAAAGTTTCCCCTGCAACCCGTTCCCTTTGTGCTAGATGAACGAAAGTCTCTCCACATTCTCAGTTCTGAGAGATAAGTGTGTGTGAAAGCCGTCCTTCACCTAGCTTGTTGGGAACACAAAGATTCTTTTCACTTGCAAACTCCACTCCATACATATATATGGGGAGGTACTATCTCCAAATCGTTTTTACAGTGAAAACTGCAGGAACTTCAAACCGGCACTAGGAAACATACTGAGAAACCAGAGTAAAAGTTACTCCTGCAAACCGTTCCCTTTGTGCTGGATGAACGAACTTCTCTCCTCATGCTCACTTCTGAGAGATAAGTGTGTGTGAAAGCCGTCCTTCACCAAGCTTGTTGGGAACACAAAGTTCCTTTTCAATTGCAAACTCCACTCCATACATATATATGGGAATGTACTAGCTCAAACTCTGTTTTAGAGTGAGAACTGCAGGAAATTCAAACCGGCAACAATAAACAGACTGAGAAACCAGAGTAAAAGTTTCTCCTGCAACCCGTTCCCTTTGTGGTAGATGAAGGAACGTCTCTCCACATGCTCAGGTTTGAGATATATGTGTGTGTGAAAGCCGTCCTTCACCTAGCTTGTTGGGAACACAAAGTTTCTTTTCACTTGCAAACTCCACTCCATACATATATATGGGGAGGTACTAGCTCCAACTCGGGTTACAGTGAAAACTACAGGAACGTCAATCCGGCACTAGGAAACAGACTGTGAACACAGAGTAAAAGTTTCACCTGCAACCCGTTCCCTTTGTGCTAGATGAACGAACGTCTCTCCACATGCTCAGTTCTGAGAGATAATTGTGTGTGAACGCCGTCCTTCACCTAGCTTGTTGGGAACACATAGTTTCTTTTCACTTGCAAACTCCACTCCATAAATATATATGGGGAGGTTCTAGCTCCAACTCGATTTTACAGTGAAAACTGCAGGAACATCAAACCGTCAACAGGACAAACACTGAGAAACCAGAGTAAAAGTTTCTCCTTCAACCCGTTCCCTTTGTGCTAGATGAACGAACGTCTCCACACATGCTGAGTTCTGATCGATAAGTGTGTGTGAAAGCCGAACTTCACCTTGCTTGTTGGGAACATATCGTTTCTTCTCACTTGCAAACTCCACTCCATACATATATATGGGGACGTACTAGCTCCAACTCTTTTTTACCGTGAAAACTGCAGGAACTTCAATCCGGCACTAGGAAACATACTGAGAAACCAGAGAAATGTTTCTCCTTCAAACTGTTCCCTTTGTGCTAGATGAACGAACGTCTCTCCTCATGCTCAGTTCTGAGAAATAAGTGCGTGTGAAAGCCTTCCTTCACCTATCTTGTTGGGAACACAAAGTTTCCATTCACTTTCCAACTCCACTCCATATATTTATATGGGGTGGTAATAGCTCCAACTCGGTTTTAGAGTGAAAATTGCTGGAATTTCAAACCGGCCCTAGGAAACAGACTGAGAAACCAGAGTAAAAGTTTCTCCTGCAACCCGTTCCGTTTCTGCTAGATGAAAGGAAGTTTCTGCACATGCTCAGTTCTGAGAGATAAGTGTGTGTGAAATCCGTCCTTTACCTAGCTTGTTGGGAACACAAAGTTTCTTTTCACTTGCAAACTCCAATCCATACATATATATGGGGATGTTCTAGCTCCAACTCGGTTTTACAGTGAAAACTGCAAGAACTTCAAACCGCAAACAGGACACAGATTGAGAAACCAGAGTAAAAGTTTCCCCTGCAACCCGTTCACTTTGTGCTAGATGAACGAAAGTCTCTCCACATTCTCAGTTCTGAGAGATAAGTGTGTGTGAAAGCCGTCCTTCACCTAGCTTGTTGGGAACACAAAGATTCTTTCCACTTGCAAAATCCACTCCATACATATATATGGGGAGGTACAAGCTCCAACTCGGATTTACAGAGAAAACTGCAGGAACTTCAAACCGGCACTAGGAAACAGACTGAGAAACCAGTGTAAAATTTTCACCTGCAACCCGTTCCCTTTGTGCTAGATGAACGAACGTCTCTCCACATGCTCAGTTCTGAGAGATAAGTGTGTGTGAAAGCCATCCTTCACCTAGATTTTTGGGAACACAAAGTTTCTTTTCAGTTGCTAAGTCCACTCCATACATATATATGGGTTGGTACTAGCTCAAACTCGGTTTTACAGTGAAAACTGCAGGAACTTCATACCTGCACTAGGAAACAGACTGAGAAACCAGAGTACAAGTTTCTCCTGCACCCCGTTCCCTTTGTGCTAGATGAACGAACGTCTATCCACATGCTCAGTTCTGAGAGATAAGTGTGTGTGAAGCCGTCCTTCACCTAGCTTGTTGGGAACACAAAGGTTCTTTTCACTTGCAAACCCCACTCCATATATATATATGGGGAGGAACTAGCTCCAACTAGGTTTTACAGTGAAAACTGTAGGAACTTCCAACTGGCAGTAGGAAACAGACTGAGAAACCAGAGTAACAGTTTCTCCTGCAACCCGTTCCCTTTGTGCTAGATGAACGAACGTCTCTCCACATGCTCATTTCTGAGAGATAAGTGTGTGTGAAAGCCGTACTTCAACTAGCTTGTTGGGAACACATAGTTTCTTTTCACTTGCAACCCCACTCCGTACATATATATGGAGAGGTACTAGCTCCAACTCTGTTTTACAGTGAAATCTGCAGGAAATTCCAACCGGCACTAGGAAACAGTCTAAGAAACCAGAGTAAAAGTTACTCCTGCAAACAGTTCCCTTTGTGCTGGATGAACGAACGTCTCTCCTCATGCTCACTTCTGAGAGATAAGTGTGTGTGAAAGCCGTCTTTCACCAAGCATGTTGGGAACACAAAGTTTCTTTTCACTTGCAAACTCCAATCCATACATATATATGGGGATGTTCTAGCTCCAACTCGGTTTTACAGTGAAAACTGCAAGAACTTCAAACCGCAAACAGGACACAGATTGAGAAACCAGAGTAAAAGTTTCCCCTGCAACCCGTTCCCTTTGTGCTAGATGAACGAAATTCTCTCCACATTCTCAGTTCTGAGAGATAAGTGTGTGTGAAAGCCGTCCTTCACCTAGCTTGTTGGGAACACAAAGATTCTTTTCACTTGCAAACTCCACTCCATACATATATATGGGGAGGTATTATCTCCAAATCGTTTTTACAGTGAAAACTGCAGGAACTTCAAACCGGCACTAGGAAACATACTGAGAAACCAGAGTAAAAGTTACTCCTGCAAACCGTTCCATTTGTGCTGGATGAACGAACGTCTCTCCTCATGCTCACTTCTGAGAGATAAGTGTGTGTGAAAGCCATCCTTCACCAAGCTTGTTGGGAACACAAAGTTCCTTTTCACTTGCAAACTCCACTCCATACATATATATGGGAATGTACTAGCTCAAACTCTGTTTTAGAGTGAGGACTGCAGGAAATTCAAACCGGCAACAATAAACAGACTGAGAAACCAGAGTAAAAGTTTCTCCTGCAACCCGTTCCCTTTGTGGTAGATGAAGGAACGTCTCTACACATGCTCAGGTTTGAGATATATGTGTGTGTGAAAGCCGTCCTTCACCTAGCTTGTTGGGAACACAAAGTTTCTTTTCACTTGCAAACTCCACTCCATACATATATATGGGGAGGTACTAGCTCCAACTCGGGTTACAGTGAAAACTACAGGAACGTCAAACCGGCACTAGGAAACAGACTGTGAAAACAGAGTAAAAGTTTCACCTGCAACCCGTTCCCTTTGTGCTAGATGAACGAACGTCTCTCCACATGCTCAGTTCTGAGAGATAATTGTGTGTGAACGCCGTCCTTCACCTAGCTTGTTGGGAACACATAGTTTCTTTTCACTTGCAAACTCCACTCCATAAATATATATGGGGAGGTTCTAGCTCCAACTCGATTTTACAGTGAAAACTGCAGGAACATCAAACCGTCAACAGGACAAACACTGAGAAACCAGAGTAAAAGTTTCTCCTTCAACCCGTTCCCTTTGTGCTAGATGAACGAACGTCTCCACACATGCTGAGTTCTGATCGATAAGTGTGTGTGAAAGCCGAACTTCACCTTGCTTGTTGGGAACATATAGTTTCTTCTCACTTGCAAACTCCACTCCATACATATATATGGGGACGTACTAGCTCCAACTCTTTTTTACCGTGAAAACTGCAGGAACTTCAATCCGGCACTAGGAAACAGACCGAGAAACCAGAGAAATGTTTCTCCTTCAAACTGTTCCCTTTGTGCTAGATGAACGAACGTCTCTCCTCATGCTCAGTTCTGAGAAATAAGTGCGTGTGAAAGCCTTCCTTCACCTATCTTGTTGGGAACACAAAGTTTCCATTCACTTTCCAACTCCACTCCATATATTTATATGGGGTGGTAATAGCTCCAACTCGGTTTTAGAGTGAAAATTGCTGGAACTTCAAACCGGCCCTAGGAAACAGACTGAGAAACCAGAGTAAAAGTTTCTCCTGCAACCCGTTCCGTTTCTGCTAGATGAAAGGAAGTTTCTGCACATGCTCAGTTCTGAGAGATAAGTGTGTGTGAAATCCGTCCTTTACCTAGCTTGTTGGGAACACAAAGTTTCTTTTCACTTGCAAACTCCAATCCATACATATATATGGGGATGTTCTAGCTCCAACTCGGTTTTACAGTGAAAACTGCAAGAACTTCAAACCGCAAACAGGACACAGATTGAGAAACCAGAGTAAAAGTTTCCCCTGCAACCCGTTCACTTTGTGCTAGATGAACGAAAGTCTCTCCACATTCTCAGTTCTGAGAGATAAGTGTGTGTGAAAGCCGTCCTTCACCTAGCTTGTTGGGAACACAAAGATTCTTTCCACTTGCAAAATCCACTCCATACATATATATGGGGAGGTACAAGCTCCAACTCGGATTTACAGAGAAAACTGCAGGAACTTCAAACCGGCACTAGGAAACAGACTGAGAAACCAGTGTAAAATTTTCACCTGCAACCCGTTCCCTTTGTGCTAGATGAACGAACGTCTCTCCACATGCTCAGTTCTGAGAGATAAGTGTGTGTGAAAGCCATCCTTCACCTAGATTTTTGGGAACACAAAGTTTCTTTTCAGTTGCTAAGTCCACTCCATACATATATATGGGTTGGTACTAGCTCAAACTCGGTTTTACAGTGAAAACTGCAGGAACTTCATACCTGCACTAGGAAACAGACTGAGAAACCAGAGTACAAGTTTCTCCTGCACCCCGTTCCCTTTGTGCTAGATGAACGAACGTCTATCCACATGCTCAGTTCTGAGAGATAAGTGTGTGTGAAGCCGTCCTTCACCTAGCTTGTTGGGAACACAAAGGTTCTTTTCACTTGCAAACCCCACTCCATATATATATATGGGGAGGAACTAGCTCCAACTAGGTTTTACAGTGAAAACTGTAGGAACTTCCAACTGGCAGTAGGAAACAGACTGAGAAACCAGAGTAACAGTTTCTCCTGCAACCCGTTCCCTTTGTGCTAGATGAACGAACGTCTCTCCACATGCTCATTTCTGAGAGATAAGTGTGTGTGAAAGCCGTACTTCAACTAGCTTGTTGGGAACACATAGTTTCTTTTCACTTGCAACCCCACTCCGTACATATATATGGAGAGGTACTAGCTCCAACTCTGTTTTACAGTGAAATCTGCAGGAAATTCCAACCGGCACTAGGAAACAGTCTAAGAAACCAGAGTAAAAGTTACTCCTGCAAACAGTTCCCTTTGTGCTGGATGAACGAACGTCTCTCCTCATGCTCACTTCTGAGAGATAAGTGTGTGTGAAAGCCGTCTTTCACCAAGCATGTTGGGAACACAAAGTTTCTTTTCACTTGCAAACTCCAATCCATACATATATATGGGGATGTTCTAGCTCCAACTCGGTTTTACAGTGAAAACTGCAAGAACTTCAAACCGCAAACAGGACACAGATTGAGAAACCAGAGTAAAAGTTTCCCCTGCAACCCGTTCCCTTTGTGCTAGATGAACGAAATTCTCTCCACATTCTCAGTTCTGAGAGATAAGTGTGTGTGAAAGCCGTCCTTCACCTAGCTTGTTGGGAACACAAAGATTCTTTTCACTTGCAAACTCCACTCCATACATATATATGGGGAGGTATTATCTCCAAATCGTTTTTACAGTGAAAACTGCAGGAACTTCAAACCGGCACTAGGAAACATACTGAGAAACCAGAGTAAAAGTTACTCCTGCAAACCGTTCCATTTGTGCTGGATGAACGAACGTCTCTCCTCATGCTCACTTCTGAGAGATAAGTGTGTGTGAAAGCCATCCTTCACCAAGCTTGTTGGGAACACAAAGTTCCTTTTCACTTGCAAACTCCACTCCATACATATATATGGGAATGTACTAGCTCAAACTCTGTTTTAGAGTGAGGACTGCAGGAAATTCAAACCGGCAACAATAAACAGACTGAGAAACCAGAGTAAAAGTTTCTCCTGCAACCCGTTCCCTTTGTGGTAGATGAAGGAACGTCTCTACACATGCTCAGGTTTGAGATATATGTGTGTGTGAAAGCCGTCCTTCACCTAGCTTGTTGGGAACACAAAGTTTCTTTTCACTTGCAAACTCCACTCCATACATATATATGGGGAGGTACTAGCTCCAACTCGGGTTACAGTGAAAACTACAGGAACGTCAAACCGGCACTAGGAAACAGACTGTGAAAACAGAGTAAAAGTTTCACCTGCAACCCGTTCCCTTTGTGCTAGATGAACGAACGTCTCTCCACATGCTCAGTTCTGAGAGATAATTGTGTGTGAACGCCGTCCTTCACCTAGCTTGTTGGGAACACATAGTTTCTTTTCACTTGCAAACTCCACTCCATAAATATATATGGGGAGGTTCTAGCTCCAACTCGATTTTACAGTGAAAACTGCAGGAACATCAAACCGTCAACAGGACAAACACTGAGAAACCAGAGTAAAAGTTTCTCCTTCAACCCGTTCCCTTTGTGCTAGATGAACGAACGTCTCCACACATGCTGAGTTCTGATCGATAAGTGTGTGTGAAAGCCGAACTTCACCTTGCTTGTTGGGAACATATAGTTTCTTCTCACTTGCAAACTCCACTCCATACATATATATGGGGACGTACTAGCTCCAACTCTTTTTTACCGTGAAAACTGCAGGAACTTCAATCCGGCACTAGGAAACAGACCGAGAAACCAGAGAAATGTTTCTCCTTCAAACTGTTCCCTTTGTGCTAGATGAACGAACGTCTCTCCTCATGCTCAGTTCTGAGAAATAAGTGCGTGTGAAAGCCTTCCTTCACCTATCTTGTTGGGAACACAAAGTTTCCATTCACTTTCCAACTCCACTCCATATATTTATATGGGGTGGTAATAGCTCCAACTCGGTTTTAGAGTGAAAATTGCTGGAACTTCAAACCGGCCCTAGGAAACAGACTGAGAAACCAGAGTAAAAGTTTCTCCTGCAACCCGTTCCGTTTCTGCTAGATGAAAGGAAGTTTCTGCACATGCTCAGTTCTGAGAGATAAGTGTGTGTGAAATCCGTCCTTTACCTAGCTTGTTGGGAACACAAAGTTTCTTTTCACTTGCAAACTCCAATCCATACATATATATGGGGATGTTCTAGCTCCAACTCGGTTTTACAGTGAAAACTGCAAGAACTTCAAACCGCAAACAGGACACAGATTGAGAAACCAGAGTAAAAGTTTCCCCTGCAACCCGTTCACTTTGTGCTAGATGAACGAAAGTCTCTCCACATTCTCAGTTCTGTGAGATAAGTGTGTGTGAAAGCCGTCCTTCACCTAGCTTGTTGGGAACACAAAGATTCTTTCCACTTGCAAACTCCACTCCATACATATATATGGGGAGGTACAAGCTCCAACTCGGATTTACAGAGAAAACTGCAGGAACTTCAAACCGGCACTAGGAAACAGACTGAGAAACCAGTGTAAAATTTTCACCTGCAACCCGTTCCCTTTGTGCTAGATGAACGAACGTCTCTCCACATGCTCAGTTCTGAGAGATAAGTGTGTGTGAAAGCCATCCTTCACCTAGATTTTTGGGAACACAAAGTTTCTTTTCAGTTGCTAAGTCCACTCCATACATATATATGGGGTGGTACTAGCTCAAACTCGGTTTTACAGTGAAAACTGCAGGAACTTCATACCTGCACTAGGAAACAGACTGAGAAACCAGAGTACAAGTTTCTCCTGCACCCCGTTCCCTTTGTGCTAGATGAACGAACGTCTATCCACATGCTCAGTTCTGAGAGATAAGTGTGTGTGAAGCCGTCCTTCACCTAGCTTGTTGGGAACACAAAGGTTCTTTTCACTTGCAAACCCCACTCCATATATATATATGGGGAGGAACTAGCTCCAACTAGGTTTTACAGTGAAAACTGTAGGAACTTCCAACTGGCAGTAGGAAACAGACTGAGAAACCAGAGTAACAGTTTCTCCTGCAACCCGTTCCCTTTGTGCTAGATGAACGAACGTCTCTCCACATGCTCATTTCTGAGAGATAAGTGTGTGTGAAAGCCGTACTTCAACTAGCTTGTTGGGAACACATAGTTTCTTTTCACTTGCAACCCCACTCCGTACATATATATGGGGAGGTACTAGCTCCAACTCTGTTTTACAGTGAAATCTGCAGGAACTTCCAACCGGCACTAGGAAACAGTCTGAGAAACCAGAGTAAAAGTTACTCCTGCAAACTGTTCCCTTTGTGCTGGATGAACGAACGTCTCTCCTCATGCTCACTTCTGAGAGATAAGTGTGTGTGAAAGCCGTCTTTCACCAAGCTTGTTGGGAACACAAAGTTTCTTTTCACTTGCAAACTCCAATCCATACATATATATGGGGATGTTCTAGCTCCAACTCGGTTTTACAGTGAAAACTGCAAGAACTTCAAACCGCAAACAGGACACAGATTGAGAAACCAGAGTAAAAGTTTCCCCTGCAACCCGTTCCCTTTGTGCTAGATGAATGAAAATCTCTCCACATTCTCAGTTCTGGGAGATAAGTGTGTGTGAAAGCCGTCCTTCACCTAGCTTGTTGGGAACACAAAGATTCTTTTCACTTGCAAACTCCACTCCATACATATATATGGGGAGGTACTATCTCCAAATCGTTTTTACAGTGAAAACTGCAGGAACTTCAAACCGGCACTAGGAAACATACTGAGAAACCAGAGTAAAAGTTACTCCTGCAAACCGTTCCCTTTGTGCTGGATGAACGAACGTCTCTCCTCATGCTCACTTCTGAGAGATAAGTGTGTGTGAAAGCCATCCTTCACCAAGCTTGTTGGGAACACAAAGTTCCTTTTCACTTGCAAACTCCACTCCATACATATATATGGGAATGTACTAGCTCAAACTCTGTTTTAGAGTGAGGACTGCAGGAAATTCAAACCGGCAACAATAAACAGACTGAGAAACCAGAGTAAAAGTTTCTCCTGCAACCCGTTCCCTTTGTGGTAGATGAAGGAACGTCTCTCCACATGCTCAGGTCTGAGATATAAGTGTGTGTGAAAGCCGTCCTTCACCTAGCTTGTTGGGAACACAAAGTTTCTTTTCACTTGCAAACTCCACTCCATACATATATATGGGGAGGTACTAGCTCCAACTCGGGTTACAGTGAAAACTACAGGAACGTCAAACCGGCACTAGGAAACAGACTGTGAAAACAGAGTAAAAGTTTCACCTGCAACCCGTTCCCTTTGTGCTAGATGAACGAACGTCTCTCCACATGCTCAGTTCTGAGAGATAATTGTGTGTGAACGCCGTCCTTCACCTAGCTTGTTGGGAACACATAGTTTCTTTTCACTTGCAAACTCCACTCCATAAATATATATGGGGAGGTTCTAGCTCCAACTCGGTTTTACAGTGAAAACTGCAGGAACATCAAACCTTCAACAGGACAAAGACTGAGAAACCAGAGTAAAAGTTTCTCCTGCAACCCGTTCCCTATGTGCTAGATGAACGAACGTCTCCACACATGCTGAGTTCTGATCGATAAGTGTGTGTGAAAGCCGAACTTCACCTTGCTTGTTGGGAACATATAGTTTCTTTTCACTTGCAAACTCCACTCCATACATATATATGGGGACGTACTAGCTCCAACTCTTTTTTACCGTGAAAACTGCAGGAACTTCAATCCGGCACTAGGAAACAGACTGAGAAACCAGAGAAATGTTTCTCCTTCAAACTGTTCCCTTTGTGCTAGATGAACGAACGTCTCTCCTCATGCTCAGTTCTGAGAAATAAGTGCGTTGAAAGCCTTCCATCACCTATCTTGTTGGGAACACAAAGTTTCCATTCACTTTCCAACTCCACTCCATATATTTATATGGGGTGGTAATAGCTCAAACTCGGTTTTAGAGTGAAAATTGCTGGAACTTCAAACCGGCCCTAGGAAACAGACTGAGAAACCAGAGTAAAAGTTTCTCCTGCAACCCGTTCCGTTTCTGCTAGATGAAAGGAAGTCTCTGCACATGCTCAGTTCTGAGAGATAAGTGTGTGTGAAAGCCGTCCTTTACCTAGCTTGTTGGGAACACAAAGTTTCTTTTCACTTGCAAACTCCAATCCATACATATATATGGGGATGTTCTAGCTCCAACTCGGTTTTACAGTGAAAACTGCAAGAACTTCAAACCGCAAACAGGACACAGATTGAGAAACCAGAGTAAAAGTTTCCCCTGCAACCCGTTCACTTTGTGCTAGATGAACGAAAGTCTCTCCACATTCTCAGTTCTGAGAGATAAGTGTGTGTGAAAGCCGTCCTTCACCTAGCTTGTTGGGAACACAAAGATTCTTTCCACTTGCAAACTCCACTCCATACATATATATGGGGAGGTACAAGCTCCAACTCGGATTTACAGAGAAAACTGCAGGAACTTCAAACCGGCACTAGGAAACAGACTGAGAAACCAGTGTAAAATTTTCACCTGCAACCCGTTCCCTTTGTGCTAGATGAACGAACGTCTCTCCACATGCTCAGTTCTGAGAGATAAGTGTGTGTGAAAGCCATCCTTCACCTAGATTTTTGGGAACACAAAGTTTCTTTTCAGTTGCTAAGTCCACTCCATACATATATATGGGGTGGTACTAGCTCAAACTCGGTTTTACAGTGAAAACTGCAGGAACTTCATACCTGCACTAGGAAACAGACTGAGAAACCAGAGTACAAGTTTCTCCTGCACCCCGTTCCCTTTGTGCTAGATGAACGAACGTCTATCCACATGCTCAGTTCTGAGAGATAAGTGTGTGTGAAGCCGTCCTTCACCTAGCTTGTTGGGAACACAAAGGTTCTTTTCACTTGCAAACCCCACTCCATATATATATATGGGGAGGAACTAGCTCCAACTAGGTTTTACAGTGAAAACTGTAGGAACTTCCAACTGGCAGTAGGAAACAGACTGAGAAACCAGAGTAACAGTTTCTCCTGCAACCCGTTCCCTTTGTGCTAGATGAACGAACGTCTCTCCACATGCTCATTTCTGAGAGATAAGTGTGTGTGAAAGCCGTACTTCAACTAGCTTGTTGGGAACACATAGTTTCTTTTCACTTGCAACCCCACTCCGTACATATATATGGGGAGGTACTAGCTCCAACTCTGTTTTACAGTGAAATCTGCAGGAACTTCCAACCGGCACTAGGAAACAGTCTGAGAAACCAGAGTAAAAGTTACTCCTGCAAACAGTTCCCTTTGTGCTGGATGAACGAACGTCTCTCCTCATGCTCACTTCTGAGAGATAAGTGTGTGTGAAAGCCGTCTTTCACCAAGCTTGTTGGGAACACAAAGTTTCTTTTCACTTGCAAACTCCAATCCATACATATATATGGGGATGTTCTAGCTCCAACTCGGTTTTACAGTGAAAACTGCAAGAACTTCAAACCGCAAACAGGACACAGATTGAGAAACCAGAGTAAAAGTTTCCCCTGCAACCCGTTCCCTTTGTGCTAGATGAACGAAAGTCTCTCCACATTCTCAGTTCTGAGAGATAAGTGTGTGTGAAAGCCGTCCTTCACCTAGCTTGTTGGGAACACAAAGATTCTTTTCACTTGCAAACTCCACTCCATACATATATATGGGGAGGTACTATCTCCAAATCGTTTTTACAGTGAAAACTGCAGGAACTTCAAACCGGCACTAGGAAACATACTGAGAAACCAGAGTAAAAGTTACTCCTGCAAACCGTTCCCTTTGTGCTGGATGAACGAACGTCTCTCCTCATGCTCACTTCTGAGAGATAAGTGTGAGTGAAAGCCATCCTTCACCAAGCTTTTTGGGAACACAAAGTTCCTTTTCACTTGCAAACTCCACTCCATACATATATATGGGAATGTACTAGCTCAAACTCTGTTTTAGAGTGAGGACTGCAGGAAATTCAAACCGGCAACAATAAACAGACTGAGAAACCAGAGTAAAAGTTTCTCCTGCAACCCGTTCCCTTTGTGGTAGATGAAGGAACGTCTCTCCACATGCTCAGGTCTGAGATATAAGTGTGTGTGAAAGCCGTCCTTCACCTAGCTTGTTGGGAACACAAAGTTTCTTTTCACTTGCAAACTCCACTCCATACATATATATGGGGAGGTACTAGCTCCAACTCGGGTTACAGTGAAAACTACAGGAACGTCAAACCGGCACTAGGAAACAGACTGTGAAAACAGAGTAAAAGTTTCACCTGCAACCCGTTCCCTTTGTGCTAGATGAACGAACGTCTCTCCACATGCTCAGTTCTGAGAGATAATTGTGTGTGAACGCCGTCCTTCACCTAGCTTGTTGGGAACACATAGTTTCTTTTCACTTGCAAACTCCACTCCATAAATATATATGGGGAGGTTCTAGCTCCAACTCGATTTTACAGTGAAAACTGCAGGAACATCAAACCTTCAACAGGACAAAGACTGAGAAACCAGCGTAAAAGTTTCTCCTGCAACCCGTTCCCTATGTGCTAGATGAACGAACGTCTCCACACATGCTGAGTTCTGATCGATAAGTGTGTGTGAAAGCCGAACTTCACCTTGCTTGTTGGGAACATATAGTTTCTTTTCACTTGCAAACTCCACTCCATACATATATATGGGGACGTACTAGCTCCAACTCTTTTTTACCGTGAAAACTGCAGGAACTTCAATCCGGCACTAGGAAACAGACTGAGAAACCAGAGAAATGTTTCTCCTTCAAACTGTTCCCTTTGTGCTAGATGAACGAACGTCTCTCCTCATGCTCAGTTCTGAGAAATAAGTGCGTTGAAAGCCTTCCTTCACCTATCTTGTTGGGAACACAAAGTTTCCATTCACTTTCCAACTCCACTCCATATATTTATATGGGGTGGTAATAGCTCAAACTCGGTTTTAGAGTGAAAATTGCTGGAACTTCAAACCGGCCCTAGGAAACAGACTGAGAAACCAGAGTAAAAGTTTCTCCTGCAACCCGTTCCGTTTCTGCTAGATGAAAGGAAGTCTCTGCACATGCTCAGTTCTGAGAGATAAGTGTGTGTGAAAGCCGTCCTTTACCTAGCTTGTTGGGAACACAAAGTTTCTTTTCACTTGCAAACTCCAATCCATACATATATATGGGGATGTTCTAGCTCCAACTCGGTTTTACAGTGAAAACTGCAAGAACTTCAAACCGCAAACAGGACACAGATTGAGAAACCAGAGTAAAATTTTCCCCTGCAACCCGTTCCTTTTGTGCTAGATGAACGAAAGTCTCTCCACATTCTCAGTTCTGAGAGATAAGTGTGTGTGAAAGCCGTCCTTCACCTAGCTTGTTGGGAACACAAAGTTTCTTTTCACTTGCAAACTCCACTCCATACATATATATGGGGAGGTACTATCTCCAAATCGTTTTTCCAGTGAAAACTGCAGGAACTTCAAACCGGCACTAGGAAACATACTGAGAAACCAGAGTAAAAGTTTCTCCTGCAAACCGTTCCCTTTTTGCTAGATGAACGAACTTCTCTCCACATGCTCAGTTCTGAGAGATAAGTCTGTGTGAAAGCCGTCCTTCATCTAGCTTGTTGGGAACACAAAGTTTCTTTCACTTGCTAACTCCACTCCATATATATATATGGGGAGGTACTAGCTCCAACTCGGTTTTACAGTGAAAACAGCAGGAACTTCAAACCGGCACTAGGAAACAGACTAAGAATCCAGAGTAAATGTTTCTCCTGCAACCCGTTCCCTTTGTGCTAGATGAACGAACGTCTCTCCACATGCTAAGTTCTGAGAGATAAGTGTGTGTGAAAGCCGTCCTTCACATAGCTTGTTGGGAACACAAAGTTTCTTTTCACCTGCAAACTCCAATCCATTCATATATATGGGGAGGTACTAACTCCAACTCGGTTTTACAGTGAAAACTGCAGGAAATTCAAACCGGCACTAGGAAACATACTGAGAAACCAGAATAAAAGTTACACGTGCAACCCGTTCCCTTTGTGCTGGATGAACGAACGTCTCTCCACATGCTCAGTTCTGAGAGATAAGTGTGTGTGAAAGCCGTCCTTCAACTAGCTTGTTGGGAACACAAAGTTTCTTTTCACTTGCAAACTCCTCTCCATACATATATATGGGGCGGTACTAGCTCCAACTCGGTTTTACAGTAAAAACTGCAGGAACTTCAAACCGGCACTAGGAAACAGACTGAGAAACCAGAGTAAAAGTTTTCCTGAAACCCGTTCCCTTTGTGCTCGATGACCGAACGTCTCTCCACATGCTCAGTTCTGAGAGATAAATGTGTGTGAAAGCCGTCCTTCACCTAGCTTTTTGGGAACACAAAGATTGTTTTCAGTTGCAAACTCCACTCCATAAATATATATGGGGAGGAACTAGCTCCAACTCGGTTTTACAGTGAAAACTGCAGGAAATTCAAACCGGCACTAGGAAACAGACTGAGAAACCAGAGAAATGTTTCTCCTGCAAAAGGTTCCCTTTGTGCTAGATGAACGAACGTCTCTCCACATGCTCAGTTCTGAGAGATAAGTGTGTGTGAAAGTCGTCCTTCACTTATCTTGTTGGGAACACAAAGTTTCTTTCACTTGCCAACTCCACTCCATACATTTATTTGGGGAGGTAATAGCTCCAACTCGGTTTTACAGTGAAAATTGCTGGAACTTCAAACCGGCACTAGGAAACAGACTGAGAAACCAGAGTAAAAGTTTCTCCTGCAACCCGTTCCGTTTCTGCTAGATGAAAGAAAGTCTCTGCACATGTTCATTTCTGAGAGATAAGTGTGTGTGAAAGCCGTCCTTCAACTAGCTTGTTGGGAACACAAAGATTCTTTTCACTTGCAAACTCCAATCCATACATATATATGGGGATGTTCTAGTTCCAACTCGGTTTTACAGTGAAAACTGCAAGAACTTCAAACCGCAAACAGGACACAGATTGAGAAACCAGAGTAAAAGTTTCTCCTGCAACCCGTTTCCTTTGTGCTAGATGAACGAAAGTCTCTCCACATTCTCAGTTCTGAGAGATAAGTGTGTGTGAAAGCCATCCTTCACCTAGCTTGTTGGGACCACAAAGATTCTTTTCACTTGCAAACTCCACTCCATACATATATATGGGGAGGTACTATCTCCAACTCGGTTTTACAGTGAAAACTTCAGGAACTTCAAAACGGCACTTGGAAACATACTGAGAAACCAGAATAAAAGTTTCTCCTGCAAACCCTTCCCTTTGTGCTAGATGAACGAACTTCTCTCAACATGCTCTGTTCTGAGAGATAAGTGTGTGTGAAAGCCGTCCTTCACCTAGCTTGTTGGGAACACAAAGTTTCTTTTCACTTGCTAACTCCACTCCATGTATATATATGGGGAGGTACTAGCTCCAACTCGGTTTTACAGTGAAAACTGCAGGAACTTCAAACCGGCACTAGGAAACAGACTAAGAATGCAGAGTAAAAGTTTCTCCTGCAACCCGTTCCCTTTGTGCTAGATGAACGAACGTCTCTCCACATGCTCAGTTCTGAGAGATATGTGTGTGTGAAAGCCGTCCTTCACATAGCTTGTTGGGAACACAAAGTTTCTTTTCACTTGCAAACCCCACTCCATTCATATATATGGGGAGGTACTAACTCCAACTCGGTTTTACAGTGAAAACTGCAGGAACTTCAAACCGGCACTAGGAAACATACTGAGAAACCAGAATAAAAGTTACACGTGCAACCCGTTCCCTTTGTGCTGGATGAACGAAAGTCTCTCCACATGCTCAGTTCTGAGAGATAATTGTCTGTGAAAGCCGTCCTTCACATAGCTTCTTGGGAACACAAAGTTTCTTTTCACTTACAATCTCCTCTCCATACATATATATGGGGCGGTACTAGCTCCAACACGGTTTTACAGTAAAAACTGCAGGAACTTCAAACCGGCACTAGGAAACAGACTGAGAAAAAAGAGTAAAAGTTTCTCCTGCAACCCGTTCCCTTTGTGCTAGATGAACGAACGTCTCTCCACATGCTCAGTTCTGAGAGATAAATGTGTGTGAAAGCCGTACTTCATCTAGCTTTTTGGGAACACAAAGATTGTTTTCAGTTGCAAACTCCACTCCATACATTTATATGGGGAGGTAATAGCTCCAACTCGATTTTACAGTGAAAACTGCAGGAACATCAAACCTTCAACAGGACAAAGACTGAGAAACCAGAGTAAAAGTTTCTCCTGCAACCCGTTCCCTATGTGCTAGATGAACGAACGTCTCCACACATGCTGAGTTCTGATCGATAAGTGTGTGTGAAAGCCGAACTTCACCTTGCTTGTTGGGAACATATAGTTTCTTTTCACTTGCAAACTCCACTCCATACATATATATGGGGACGTACTAGCTCCAACTCTTTTTTACCGTGAAAACTGCAGGAACTTCAATCCGGCACTAGGAAACAGACTGAGAAACCAGAGAAATGTTTCTCCTTCAAACTGTTCCCTTTGTGCTAGATGAACGAACGTCTCTCCTCATGCTCAGTTCTGAGAATTAAGTGCGTTGAAAGCCTTCCTTCACCTATCTTGTTGGGAACACAAAGTTTCCATTCACTTTCCAACTCCACTCCATATATTTATATGGGGTGGTAATAGCTCCAACTCGGTTTTAGAGTGAAAATTGCTGGAACTTCAAACCGGCCCTAGGAAACAGACTGAGAAACCAGAGTAAAAGTTTCTCCTGCAACCCGTTCCGTTTCTGCTAGATGAAAGGAAGTCTCTGCACATGCTCAGTTCTGAGAGATAAGTGTGTGTGAAAGCCGTCCTTTACCTAGCTTGTTGGGAACACAAAGTTTCTTTTCACTTGCAAACTCCAATCCATACATATATATGGGGATGTTCTAGCTCCAACTCGGTTTTACAGTGAAAACTGCAAGAACTTCAAACCGCAAACAGGACACAGATTGAGAAACCAGAGTAAAATTTTCCCCTGCAACCCGTTCCCTTTGTGCTAGATGAACGAAAGTCTCTCCACATTCTCAGTTCTGAGAGATAAGTGTGTGTGAAAGCCGTCCTTCACCTAGCTTGTTGGGAACACAAAGTTTCTTTTCACTTGCAAACTCCACTCCATACATATATATGGGGAGGTACTATCTCCAAATCGTTTTTACAGTGAAAACTGCAGGAACTTCAAACCGGCACTAGGAAACATACTGAGAAACCAGAGTAAAAGTTTCTCCTGCAAACCGTTCCCTTTTTGCTAGATGAACGAACTTCTCTCCACATGCTCAGTTCTGAGAGATAAGTCTGTGTGAAAGCCGTCCTTCATCTAGCTTGTTGGGAACACAAAGTTTCTTTCACTTGCTAACTCCACTCCATATATATATATGGGGAGGTACTAGCTCCAACTCGGTTTTACAGTGAAAACAGCAGGAACTTCAAACCGGCACTAGGAAACAGACTAAGAATCCAGAGTAAATGTTTCTCCTGCAACCCGTTCCCTTTGTGCTAGATGAACGAACGTCTCTCCACATGCTAAGTTCTGAGAGATAAGTGTGTGTGAAAGCCGTCCTTTACATAGCTTGTTGGGAACACAAAGTTTCTTTTCACCTGCAAACTCCAATCCATTCATATATATGGGGAGGTACTAACTCCAACTCGGTTTTACAGTGAAAACTGCAGGAAATTCAAACCCGCACTAGGAAACATACTGAGAAACCAGAATAAAAGTTACACGTGCAACCCGTTCCCTTTGTGCTGGATGAACGAACGTCTCTCCACATGCTCAGTTCTGAGAGATAAGTGTGTGTGAAAGCCGTCCTTCAACTAGCTTGTTGGGAACACAAAGTTTCTTTTCACTTGCAAACTCCTCTCCATACATATATATGGGGCGGTACTAGCTCCAACTCGGTTTTACAGTAAAAACTGCAGGAACTTCAAACCGGCACTAGGAAACAGACTGAGAAACCAGAGTAAAATTTCTCCTGCAACCCGTTCCCTTTGTGCTCGATGAACGAACGTCTCTCCACATGCTCAGTTCTGAGAGATAAATGTGTGTGAAAGCCGTCCTTCACCTAGCTTTTTGGGAACACAAAGATTGTTTTCAGTTGCAAACTCCACTCCATAAATATATATGGGGAGGAACTAGCTCCAACTCGGTTTTACAGTGAAAACTGCAGGAAGTTCAAACCGGCACTAGGAAACAGACTGAGAAACCAGAGAAATGTTTCTCCTGCAAAAGGTTCCCTTTGTGCTAGATGAACGAACGTCTCTCCACATGCTCAGTTCTGAGAGATAAGTGTGTGTGAAAGTCGTCCTCACTTATCTTGTTGGGAACACAAAGTTTCTTTCACTTGCCAACTCCACTCCATACATTTATTTGGGGAGGTAATAGCTCCAACTCGGTTTTACAGTGAAAATTGCTGGAACTTCAAACCGGCACTAGGAAACAGACTGAGAAACCAGAGTAAAAGTTTCTCCTGCAACCCGTTCCGTTTCTGCTAGATGAAAGAAAGTCTCTGCATATGTTCAGTTCTGAGAGTTAAGTGTGTGTGAAAGCCGTCCTTCAACTAGCTTGTTGGGAACACAAAGATTTTTTTCACTTGCAAACTCCAATCCATACATATATATGGGGATGTTCTAGTTCCAACTCGGTTTTACAGTGAAAACTGCAAGAACTTCAAACCGCAAACAGGACACAGATTGAGAAACCAGAGTAAAAGTTTCTCCTGCAACCCGTTCACTTTGTGCTAGATGAACGAAAGTCTCTCCACATTCTCAGTTCTGAGATATAAGTGTGTGTGAAAGCCATCCTTCACCTAGCTTGTTGGGAACACAAAGATTCTTTTCACTTGCAAACTCCACTCCATACATATATATGGGGAGGTACTATCTCCAACTCGGTTTTACAGTGAAAACTACAGGAACTTCAAAACGGCACTTGGAAACATACTGAGAAACCAGAATAAAAGTTTCTCCTGCAAACCGTTCCCTTTGTGCTAGATGAACGAACTTCTCTCAACATGCTCTGTTCTGAGAGATAAGTGTGTGTGAAATCCGTCCTTCACCTAGTTGTAGGGAACACAAAGTTTCTTTTCACATGCAAACTCCAATCCATACATATACATGGGGAGGTTCTAGCTCCAACTCGGTTTTACAGTGAAAACTGCAAGAACTTCAAACCGGCAAAAGGACACAGATTGAGAAAACAGAGAAAAGTTTCCCCTGCAAACGGTTCCCTTTGTGCTAGATGAACGAACGTCTCTCCACATGCTCAGTTCTGAGAGATATGTGTGTGTGAAAGCCGCCCTTCATCTAGCTTGTTGGGAACACAAAGTTTCTTTTCATTGCCAACTCCACTCCATATATATATATGGGGAGGTACTAGCTCCAACTCGTTTTTACAGTGAAAACTGCAGGAACTTCAAAAAGGCACTAGGAAACAGACTAAGAAACCAGAGTAAAAGTTTCTCCTGCAACACGTTCCCTTTGTGCTAGATGAACGAACGTCTCTCCACATGCTCAGTTCTGAGAGATAAGTGTGTGTGAAAGCCGTCCTTCACATAGCTTGTTGGGAACACAAAGTTTCTTTTCACTTGCAAACTACATTCCATTCATATATATGGGGAAGTACTAGCTCCAAATCTGTTTTACAGTGAAAACTGCATGAACTTCAAACCGGCACTTGGAAACATACTGAGAAACCAGAGTAAAAGTTTCTCCTGCAACCGGTTCCCTTTGTGCTAGATGAACGAACGTCTCCCTACATGCTGAGTTCTGAGAGATAAGTGTGTGTGAAACCCTTCCTTCACCTAGCTTGTTGGGAACACATAGTTTCTTTTCACTTGCAAACTCCACTCTATACTTATATATTGGGAGGTACTAGCTCCAAATCGGTTTTACCGTGAAAACTGCAGGAACATCAAACCCGAACTAGGAAACAGACTGAGAAACCAGAGAATTGTTTCTCCTGCAAACGGATCCCTTTGTGCTAGATGAACGAACGTCTCTCCACATGCTCAGTTCTGAGAGATAATTGTGTGTGAAAGCCGTACTTCACCTAGCTTGTTGGGAACACAAAGATTCTTTTCACTTGAAACTCCACTCCATACATATATATGGGGAGGTACTAGCTCCAACTCGGTTTTACAGTGAAAACTGCAGGAACTTCAAACCGGCAGTAGGAAACAGAGTGAGAATCCAGAGTTAAAATTTCTCCTGCAAACCGTTCCCATTGTGCTAGATGCACGAACGTCTCTCCACATGATCAGTTCTGAGAGATATGTGTGTGTGAAATCCGTCCTTCACCTAGCTTGTTGGAACACAAAGTTTCTTTTCTCTTGCAAACTCCACTCCATACATATATATGGGGAAGTACTAGCTCCAACTCGGTTTTACTGTGAAAAGTGCAGGAACTTCAAACCGGCAGTAGGAAACAGACTGAGAAATCAGAGAAAAAGTTTCTGCTGAAACCCGTTCCCTTTGTGCTAGATGCACGAACATCTCTCCACATGCTCAGTTCTGAGAGTTAAGTCTTTGTGAAAGCCGACTTCACCTAGCTTGTTGGGAACACATAGTTTCTTTTCAATTGCAAACTCCACTCCATACATATATTTGGGGAGGTACAAGCTCCAACTCAGTTTTACAGTGAAAACTGCAGGAAATTCAAACCGGCAGTAGGAAACACACTGAGAAAACAGAATAAAAGTTTCTCTTGCAACCCGTTCCCTTTGTCCTTGATGAACGAACGTCTCTCCACATGCTCAGTTCTGAGAGATCAGTGTGTGTGAAAGCCGTCCTTCAACTAGCTTCTTGGGACCACAAAGATTCTTTTCAGTTGCAAACTCCTCTCCATACATATATATGGGTAGGTACTAGCTCCAACTCGGTTTTACAGTGAAAACTGCAGGAACTTCAAACCGGCACTAGGAAAAATACTAAGAAACCAGAGTAAAAGATTCTCCTGCAAACCGTTCCATTTTTGTTAGATGAACGAATGTCTCTCCACATGCTCAGGTATGAGAGATAAGTGTGTGTGAAAGCAGTCTTTCACCTAGCTTGTTGGGAACACAAAGTTAGTTTTCACTTGCAAACTCCACTCCATACATATATATGGGGAGGTACTAGCTCCAACTCGGTTTTACACTGAAAACTGAAGGAACTTCTTACCGGCACTAGGAAACAGACTGAGAAACCAGAGTTAAAGTTTCTCCTGCAACCCGTTCCCTTTGTGCTAGATGAACGAACTTCACTCCACATGCTCAGTTCTGAGAAATAATTGTGTGTGAAAGCCGTCCTTCACTTAGCTTGTTGGGAACACAAAGTTCCTTTTCACTTGCAAACTCCAATCCATACTTACATATGGGGAGGTAATTACTCCAAATCGGTTTTACAGTGAATACTGCAGGAACTTCAAACCGGCAGTAGGAAACAGACTGAGAAACCTGAGTAAAAGTTTCTCCTGCAACCAGTTCACTTTGTGCTAGATGCACGAACGTCTCTCCACATGCTCAGTTCTGAGAAATAAGTGTGTGTGAAAGCCGTCCTTCACCTAGCTTGTTGGGAACACAAAGTTTCTTTTCACTTGCAAACTCCACTCCATACATATATATGGGTAGGTACTAGCTCCAACACGGTTTTACAGTGAAAACTGCAGGAACTTCAAACCGGCAACAGGAAACAGACTGAGAAACCAGAGTAAAAGATTCTCATGCAACCCGATCCCTTGTCCTAGATGAACGAACGTCTCTCCACATGCTTAGTTCTGAGAGATAAGTGTGTGTGAAAGCCGTCCTTCACATAGCTTGTTGGAAACAAAAAGTTTCTTTTCACTTGCAAACTCCCCTCCATACATATATATGTGGATGTACTAACTCCATCTCGGTTTTACAGTGAAAACTGCAGGAACTTCAAACCGGCACTAGGAAACAGACTGAGAAACCAGAGTAAAAGTTTCTCCTGCAACCCGTTCCATTTTTGCTAGATGAACGAACGTCTCTGCACATGCTCAGTTCTGAGAGATAATTGTGTGTGAAAGCCGCTCTTCACCTAGCTTGTTGGGAAGACAAATTTCCTTTTCAATTGCAAACTCAACTCCATACATATATATGGGGAGGTACTAGCTCCAACTCGGTTTTACAGTGAAAACTGCAGGAACTTCAAACCGGCACTAGGAAATATACTGAGAAAAAAGAGTAAAAGTTTCTCCTGCAAACAGTTCCATTTGTGCTAGATGAACGAACGTCTCTCCACATGCTCAGTTTTGAGAGATAAGTGTGTGTGAAAGCCGTCCTTCACCTAGCTTGTTGGGAACACAAAGTTTTTTTTCACTTGCAAACTCCACTCCATACATATATATGGGGAGGTACTACCTCCAACTCGGTTTTACAGTGAAAACTGCAGGAAATTCAAACAGGCACTAGGAAACAGACTGAGAAACCAGAGAAAAAGTTACATGTGCATCCCGTTCCCTTTGAGCTGGATGATCGAAAGTCTCTCCACATGCTCAGTTCTGAGAGATAAGTGTGTGTGAAAGCCGTCCTTCACCTAACTTGTTGAGAACACAAAGTTTCTTTTCACTTGCAAACTCCTCTCCATACATATATATGGGGAGGTACTAGCTCCAACTTGGTTTTCCAGTAAAAACTGCAGGAACTTCATACCGGCACTAGGAAACAGACTGAGAAACCAGAGTAAAAGTTTCTCCTGCAAACCGTTCCCTTTGTGCTAGTTGAACGAACGTCTCTCCACATGCTCAGTTCTGAGAGATCAGTGTGTGTGAAACCATCCTTCACCTAGCTTTTTGGGAACACAAAGATTCTTTTCAGTTGCAAACTCCACTCCATACACATATATGTGTAGGTACTAGCTCCAACTCGGGTTTACAGTGAAGACTGCAGGAACTATAAACCGGCAACAGGAAACAGACTGAGAAACCAGAGAAAAAAGATTCTCCAGCAACCCGTTCCCTTTTTGGTAGATGAACGAACGTCTCTCCACATGTTCAGGTATGAGAGATAAGTGTGTGTGAAAGCCGAATTTCACCTAGCTTGTTGGGAACACAAAGTTACTTTTCACTAGCAAACTCCACTCCATACATATATATGGGGTGGTACTAGCTCCAAATCGGTTTTATTGTGAAAACTGCAGGAACTTCAAACCAGCAGTAGGAAACAGACTGAGAAACCAGAGTAAAAGTTTCTCCTGCAACCCGTTCCGTTTGTGCTAGATGCACGAACGTCTCTCTACATGCTCAGTTCTGAGAGATAAGTGTGTGTGAAATCCGTCCTTCACCTAGCTTGTTGGGAACACAAAGTTTCTTTTCATTGCAAACTCCACTCCATACATATATATGGGGAGGTACTATCTCCAAATCGTTTTTACAGTGAAAACTGCAGGACCTTCAAACCGGAACTAGGAAACATACTGAGAAACCAGAGTAAAAGTTACTCCTGCAAACCGTTCCCTTTGTGCTGGATGAACGAACGTCTATCCTCATGCTCACTTCTGAGAGATAAGTGTGTGTGAAAGCCGTCCTTCACCAAGCTTGTTGGGAACACAAAGTTCCTTTTCAATTGCAAACTCCACTCCATACATATATATGGGAATGTACTAGCTCAAACTCTGTTTTAGAGTGAGAACTGCAGGAAATTCAAACCGGCAACAATAAACAGACTGAGAAACCAGAGTAAAAGTTTCTCCTGCAACCCGTTCCCTTTGTGGTAGATGAAGGAACGTCTCTCCACATGCTCAGGTTTGAGATATATGTGTGTGTGAAAGCCGTCCTTCACCTAGCTTGTTGGGAACACAAAGTTTCTTTTCACTTGCAAACTCCACTCCATACATATATATGGGGAGGTACTAGCTCCAACACGGTTTTACAGTAAAAACTGCAGGAACTTCAAACCGGCACTAGGAAACAGACTGAGAAAAAAGAGTAAAAGTTTCTCCTGCAACCCGTTCCCTTTGTGCTAGATGAACGAACGTCTCTCCACATGCTCAGTTCTGAGAGATAAATGTGTGTGAAAGCCGTACTTCATCTAGCTTTTTGGGAACACAAAGATTGTTTTCAGTTGCAAACTCCACTCCATACATATATATGGGGAGGTACTATCTCCAACTCGGTTTTACAGTGAAAACTACAGGAACTTCAAAACGGCACTAGGAAACAGACTGAGAAAGCAGAGGAAAAGTGTCTCCTGCAACCCGTTCCCTTGGTGCTAGATGAACGAACGTCTCTCCTCATGCTCAGTTCTGAGAGATAAGTGTGTGTGAAAATCGCCCTTCACTTATCTTGTTGGGAACACAAAGTTTCCTTTCACTTACCAACTCCACTCCATACATTTATATGGGGAGGTAATAGCTCCAACTCGGTTTTACAGTGAAAATTGTTGGAACTTCAAACCGGCAGTAGGAAACAGACTGAGAAACCAGTGTAAAAGTTTCTCCTGCAACCCGTTCCGTTTCTGCTAGATGAAAGAAAGTCTCTGCACATGCTCAGTTCTGAGAGATAATTGTGTGTGAAAGCCGTCCTTCACCTAGCTTGTAGGGAACACAAAGTTTCTTTTCACATGCAAACTCCAATCCATACATATACATGGGGAGGTTCTAGCTCCAACTCGGTTTTACAGTGAAAACTGCAAGAACTTCAAACCGGCAAAAGGACACAGATTGAGAAAACAGAGAAAAGTTTCCCCTGCAAACGGTTCCCTTAGTGCTAGATGAACGAACGTCCCTCCACATGCTCAGTTCTGAGAGATATGTGTGTGTGAAAGCCGCCCTTCATCTAGCTTGTTGGGAACACAAAGTTTCTTTTCATTGCCAACTCCACTCCATATATATATATGGGGAGGTACTAGCTCCAACTCGTTTTTACAGTGAAAACTGCAGGAACTTCAAAAAGGCACTAGGAAACAGACTAAGAAACCAGAGTAAAAGTTTCTCCTGCAACACGTTCCCTTTGTGCTAGATGAACGAACGTCTCTCCACATGCTCAGTTCTGAGAGATAAGTGTGTGTGAAAGCCGTCCTTCACCTAGCTTGTTGGGAACACAAAGTTTCTTTTCACTTGCAAACTCCACTCCATACATATATATGGGGAAGTACTAGCTCCAAATCTGTTTTACAGTGAAAACTGCATGAACTTCAAACCGGCACTTGGAAACATACTGAGAAACCAGAGTAAAAGTTTCTCCTGCAACCGGTTCCCTTTGTGCTAGATGAACGAACGTCTCCCTACATGCTGAGTTCTGAGAGATAAGTGTGTGTGAAACCCTTCCTTCACCTAGCTTGTTGGGAACACATAGTTTCTTTTCACTTGCAAACTCCACTCTAAACTTATATATTGGGAGGTACTAGCTCCAAATCGGTTTTACCGTGAAAACTGCAGGAACATCAAACCCGAACTAGGAAACAGACTGAGAAACCAGAGAATTGTTTCTCCTGCAAACGGATCCCTTTGTGCTAGATGAACGAACGTCTCTCCACATGCTCAGTTCTGAGAGATAATTGTGTGTGAAAGCCGTACTTCACCTAGCTTGTTGGGAACACAAAGATTCTTTTCACTTGAAACTCCACTCCATACATATATATGGGAAGGTACTAGCTCCAACTCGGTTTTACAGTGAAAACTGCAGGAACTTCAAACCGGCAGTAGGAAACAGAGTGAGAATCCAGAGTTAAAATTTCTCCTGCAAACCGTTCCCATTGTGCTAGATGCACGAACGTCTCTCCACATGATCAGTTCTGAGAGATATGTGTGTGTGAAATCCGTCCTTCACCTAGCTTGTTGGAAACACAAAGTTTCTTTTCTCTTGCAAACTCCACTCCATACATATATATGGGGAAGTACTAGCTCCAACTCGGTTTTACTGTGAAAAGTGCAGGAACTTCAAATCGGCAGTAGGAAACAGACTGAGAAACCAGAGAAAAAGTTTCTGCTGAAACCCGTTCCCTTTGTGCTAGATGCACGAACATCTCTCCACATGCTCAGTTCTGAGAGATCAGTGTGTGTGAAAGCCGTCCTTCAACTAGCTTCTTGTGACCACAAAGATTCTTTTCAGTTGCAAACTCCTCTCCATACATATATATGGGTAGGTACTAGCTCCAACTCGGTTTTACAGTGAAAACTGCAGGAACTTCAAACCGGCACTAGGAAAAATACTAAGAAACCAGAGTAAAAGATTCTCCTGCAAACTGTTCCATTTTTGTTAGATGAACGAACGTCTCTCCACATGCTCAGGTATGAGAGATAAGTGTGTGTGAAAGCAGTCTTTCACCTAGCTTGTTGGGAACACAAAGTTAGTTTTCACTTGCAAACTCCACTCCATACATATATATGGGGAGGTACTAGCTCCAACTCGGTTTTACACTGAAAACTGAAGGAACTTCATACCGGCACTAGGAAACAGACTGAGAAACCAGAGTTAAAGTTTCTCCTGCAACCCGTTCCCTTTGTGCTAGATGAACGAACTTCACTCCACATGCTCAGTTCTGAGAGATCAGTGTGTGTGAAAGCCGTCCTTCACTTAGATTGTTGGGAACACAAAGTTCCTTTTCACTTGCAAACTCCACTCCATACTTACATATGGGGAGGTAATTACTCCAAATCGGTTTTACAGTGAAAACTGCAAGAACTTCAAACCGGCAGTAGGAAACAGACTGAGAAACCTGAGTAAAAGTTTCTCCTGCAACCAGTTCACTTTGTGCTAGATGCACGAACGTCTTTCCACATGCTCAGTTCTGAGAAATAAGTGTGTGTGAAAGCCGTCCTTCACCTAGCTTGTTGGGAACACAAAGTTTCTTTTCACTTGCAAACTCCACTCCATACATATATATGGGTAGGTACTAGCTCCAACACGGTTTTACAGTGAAAACTGCAGGAACTTCAAACCGGCAACAGGAAACAGACTGAGAAACCAGAGTAAAAGATTCTCATGCAACCCGATCCCTTGTCCTAGATGAACGAACGTCTCTCCACATGCTTAGTTCTGAGAGATAATTGTGTGTGAAAGCCGTCCTTCACATAGCTTGTTCGGAACAAAAAGTTTCTTTTCACTTGCAAACTCCCCTCCATACATATATATGTGGATGTACTAACTCCATCTCGGTTTTACAGTGAAAACTGCAGGAACTTCAAACCGGCACTAGGAAACAGACTGAGAAACCAGAGTAAAAGTTTCTCCTGCAACCCGTTCCATTTTTGCTAGATGAACGAACGTCTCTGCACATGCTCAGTTCTGAGAGATAATTGTGTGTGAAAGCCGCTCTTCACCTAGCTTGTTGGGAAGACAAATTTCCTTTTCAATTGCAAACTCAACTCCATACATATATATGGGGAGGTACTAGCTCCAACTCGGTTTTACAGTGAAAACTGCAGGAACTTCAAACCGGCACTAGGAAATATACTGAGAAAAAAGAGTAAAAGTTTCTCCTGCAAACAGTTCCATTTGTGCTAGATGAACGAACGTCTCTCCACATGCTCAGTTGTGAGAGATAAGTGTGTGTGAAAGCCGTCCTTCACCTAGCTTGTTGGGAACACAGTTTTTTTTCACTTGCAAACTCCACTCCATACATATATATGGGGAGGTACTACCTCCAACTCGGTTTTACAGTGAAAACTGCAGGAAATTCAAACAGGCACTAGGAAACAGACTGAGAAACCAGAGAAAAAGTTACATGTGCATCCCGTTCCCTTTGAGCTGGATGATCGAAAGTCTCTCCACATGCTCAGTTCTGAGAGATAAGTGTGTGTGAAAGCCGTCCTTCACCTAACTTGTTGAGAACACAAAGTTTCTTTTCACTTGCAAACTCCTCTCCATACATATATATGGGGAGGTACTAGCTCCAACTTGGTTTTACAGTAAAAACTGCAAGAACTTCATACCGGCACTAGGAAACAGACTGAGAAACCAGAGTAAAGTTTCTCCTGCAAACCGTTCCCTTTGTGCTAGTTGAACGAACGTCTCTCCACATGCTCAGTTCTGAGAGATCAGTGTGTGTGAAACCATCCTTCACCTAGCTTTTTGGGAACACAAAGATTCTTTTCAGTTGCAAACTCCACTCCATACATATATATGTGTAGTTACTAGCTCCAACTCGGGTTTACAGTGAAAACTGCAGGAACTATAAACCGGCAACAGGAAACAGACTGAGAAACCAGAGAAAAAAGATTCTCCAGCAACCCGTTCCCTTTTTGGTAGATGAACGAACGTCTCTCCACATGTTCAGGTATGAGAGATAAGTGTGTGTGAAAGCCGAATTTCACCTAGCTTGTTGGGAACACAAAGTTACTTTTCACTAGCAAACTCCACTCCATACATATATATGGGGAGGTACTAGCTCCAACTCGGTTTTACAGTGAATACTGAAGGAACTTCAAACCGGAACTAGAAAACAGACTGAGAAACCAGAGATAAGTTTCTCCTGCAACCCGTTCCCATTGTGCTAGATGAACGAACGTCTCTCCACATGCTCAGTTCTGAGAGATAAGTGTGCGTGAAAGCCGTCCTTCACCTAGCTTGTTGGGAACACAAAGTTCCTTTTCACTTGCAAACTCCAATCCATACATATATATGGGGAGGTACTAGCTCCAAATCGGTTTTATTGTGAAAACTGCAGGAACTTCAAACCAGCAGTAGGAAACAGACTGAGAAACCAGAGTAAAAGTTTCTCCTGCAACCCGTTCCGTTTGTGCTAGATGGACGAACGTCTCTCCACATGCTCAGTTCTGAGAGATAAGTGTGCGTGAAAGCCGTCCTTCACCTAGCTTGTTGGGAACACAAAGTTCCTTTTCACTTGCAAAATCCAATCCATACATATATATGGGGAGGTACTAGCTCCAAATCGGTTTTATAGTGAAAACTGCAGGAACTTCAAACCGGCAGTAGGAAACAGACTGAGAAACCAGAGTAAAAGTTTCTCCTGCAACCCGTTCCGTTTGTGCTAGATGCACGAACGTCTCTCTACATGCTCAGTTCTGAGAGATAAGTGTGTGTGAAATCCGTCCTTCACCTAGCTTGTAGGGAACACAAAGTTTCTTTTCATTGCAAACTCCATTCCATACATATATATGGGGAGGTTCTAGCTCCAACTGTGTTTTACTGTGAAAACTGCAGGATCTTCAAACCGGCACTAGGACACAGACTGAGAAACCAGAGTAAATGTTTCTCCTGCAACCCGTTCCCGTTGTGCCAGATGAACGAAGGTATCTCCACCTGCTCATTTCTGAGAGATAAGTGTGTGTGAACGCCGTCCTTCACCTAGCTTGTTGGGAACACAAAGTTTCTTTTCAGTTGCAAACTCCACTCCATACATATATATGGGGAGGTACTAGCTCCAACTCGGTTTTACAGTGAAAACTGCAGGAACTTCAAACCGGCACTAGGAAACAGACTGAGAAACCAGAGAAAAAGTTTCCCCTGCAACCCGTTCCCTTTGTGCTAGATGAACGAACGTCTCTACATATGCTCAGTTCTGAGAGATAAGTGTGTGTGAAAGCCGTCCTTCACATAGCTTGTTGGGAACACAAAGTTTCTTTTCACCTGCAAACTCCAATCCATTCATATATATGGGGAGGTACTAACTCCAACTCGGTTTTACAGTGAAAACTGCAGGAAATTCAAACCGGCACTAGGAAACATACTGAGAAACCAGAATAAAAGTTACACGTGCAACCCGTTCCCTTTGTGCTGGATGAACGAACGTCTCTCCACATGCTCAGTTCTGAGAGATAAGTGTGTGTGAAAGCCGTCCTTCAACTAGCTTGTTGGGAACACAAAGTTTCTTTTCACTTGCAAACTCCTCTCCATACATATATATGGGGCGGTACTAGCTCCAACTCGGTTTTACAGTAAAAACTGCAGGAACTTCAAACCGGCACTAGGAAACAGACTGAGAAACCAGAGTAAAAGTTTCTCCTGCAACCCGTTCCCTTTGTGCTCGATGAACGAACGTCTCTCCACATGCTCAGTTATGAGAGATTAATGAGTGTGAAAGCCGTCCTTCACCTAGCTTTTTGGGAACACAAAGATTGTTTTCAGTTGCAAACTCCACTCCATAAATATATATGGGGAGGAACTAGCTCCAACTCGGTTTTACAGTGAAAACTGCAGGAAGTTCAAACCGGCACTAGGAAACAGACTGAGAAACCAGAGAAATGTTTCTCCTGCAAAAGGTTCCCTTTGTGCTAGATGAACGAACGTCTCTCCACATGCTCAGTTCTGAGAGATAAGTGTGTGTGAAAGTCGTCCTTCACTTATCTTGTTGGGAACACAAAGTTTCTTTCACTTGCCAACTCCACTCCATACATTTATTTGGGGAGGTAATAGCTCCAACTCGGTTTTACAGTGAAAATTGCTGGAACTTCAAACCGGCACTAGGAAACAGACTGAGAAACCAGAGTAAAAGTTTCTCCTGCAACCCGTTCCGTTTCTGCTAGATGAAAGAAAGTCTCTGCACATGTTCAGTTCTGAGAGATAAGTGTGTGTGAAAGCCGTCCTTCAACTAGCTTGTTGGGAACACAAAGATTCTTTTCACTTGCAAACTCCAATCCATACATATATATGGGGATGTTCTAGTTCCAACTCGGTTTTACAGTGAAAACTGCAAGAACTTCAAACCGCAAACAGGACACAGATTGAGAAACCAGAGTAAAAGTTTCTCCTGCAACCCGTTCCCTTTGTGCTAGATGAACGAAAGTCTCTCCACATTCTCAGTTCTGAGAGATAAGTGTGTGTGAAAGCCATCCTTCACCTAGCTTGTTGGGACCACAAAGATTCTTTTCACTTGCAAACTCCACTCCATACATATATATGGGGAGGTACTATCTCCAACTCGGTTTTACAGTGAAAACTACAGGAACTTCAAAACGGCACTTGGAAACATACTGAGAAACCAGAATAAAAGTTTCTCCTGCAAACCGTTCCATTTGTGCTAGATGAACGAACTTCTCTCCACATGCTCTGTTCTGAGAGATAAGTGTGTGTGAAAGCCGTCCTTCACCTAGCTTGTTGGGAACACAAAGTTTCTTTTCACTTGCTAACTCCACTCCATGTATATATATGGGGAGGTACTAGCTCCAACTCGGTTTTACAGTGAAAACTGCAGGAACTTCAAACCGGCACTAGGAAACAGACTAAGAATGCAGAGTAAAAGTTTCTCCTGCAACCCGTTCCCTTTGTGGTAGATGAACGAACGTCTCTCCACATGCTCAGTTCTGAGAGATAAGTGTGTGTGAAAGCCGTCCTTCACATAGCTTGTTGGGAACACAAAGTTTCTTTTCACTTGCAAACCCCACTCCATTCATATATATGGGGAGGTACTAACTCCAACTCGGTTTTACAGTGAAAACTGCAGGAACTTCAAACCGGCACTAGGAAACATACTGAGAAACCAGAATAAAAGTTACACGTGCAACCCGTTCCCTTTGTGCTGGATGAACGAAAGTCTCTCCACATGCTCAGTTCTGAGAGATAATTGTCTGTGAAAGCCGTCCTTCACATAGCTTGTTGGGAACACAAAGTTTCTTTTCACTTACAATCTCCTCTCCATACATATATATGGGGCGGTACTAGCTCCAACACGGTTTTACAGTAAAAACTGCAGGAACTTCAAACCGGCACTAGGAAACAGACTGAGAAAAAAGAGTAAAAGTTTCTACTTCAACCCGTTCCCTTTGTGCTAGATGAACGAACGTCTCTCCACATGCTCAGTTCTGAGAGATAAATGTGTGTGAAAGCCGTACTTCATCTAGCTTTTTGGGAACACAAAGATTGTTTTCAGTTGCAAACTCCACTCCATACATATATATGGGGAGGTACTATCTCCAACTCTGTTTTACAGTGAAAACTACAGGAACTTCAAAACGGCACTAGGAAACAGACTGAGAAAGCAGAGGAAAAGTGTCTCCTGCAACCCGTTCCCTTGGTGCTAGATGAACGAACGTCTCTCCTCATGCTCAGTTCTGAGAGATAAGTGTGTGTGAAAATCGCCCTTCACTTATCTTGTTGGGAACACAAAGTTTCCTTTCACTTACCAACTCCACTCCATACATTTATATGGGGAGGTAATAGCTCCAACTCGGTTTTACAGTGAAAATTGTTGGAACTTCAAACCGGCAGTAGGAAACAGACTGAGAAACCAGTGTAAAAGTTTCTCCTGCAACCCGTTCCGTTTCTGCTAGATGAAAGAAAGTCTCTGCACATGCTCAGTTCTGAGAGATAATTGTGTGTGAAAGCCGTCCTTCACCTAGCTTGTAGGGAACACAAAGTTTCTTTTCACATGCAAACTCCAATCCATACATATACATGGGGAGGTTCTAGCTCCAACTCGGTTTTACAGTGAAAACTGAAAGAACTTCAAACCGGCAAAAGGACATAGATTGAGAAAACAGAGAAAAGTTTCCCCTGCAAACGGTTCCCTTTGTGCTAGATGAACGAACGTCTCCCTACATGCTCAGTTCTGAGAGATAAGTGTGTGTGAAAGCCGTCCTTCACATAGCTTGTTGGGAACACAAAGTTTCTTTTCACTTGCAAACTACATTCCATTCATATATATGGGGAAGTACTAGCTCCAAATCTGTTTTACAGTGAAAACTGCATGAACTTCAAACCGGCACTTGGAAACATACTGAGAAACCAGAGTAAAAGTTTCTCCTGCAACCGGTTCCCTTTGTGCTAGATGAACGAACGTCTCCCTACATGCTGAGTTCTGAGAGATAAGTGTGTGTGAAACCCTTCCTTCACCTAGCTTGTTGGGAACACATAGTTTCTTTTCACTTGCAAACTCCACTCTATACTTATATATTGGGAGGTACTAGCTCCAAATCGGTTTTACCGTGAAAACTGCAGGAACATCAAAACCGAACTAGGAAACAGACTGAGAAACCAGAGAATTGTTTCTCCTGCAAACGGATCCCTTTGTGCTAGATGAACGAACGTCTCTCCACATGTTCAGTTCTGAGAGATAATTGTGTGTGAAAGCCGTACTTCACCTAGCTTGTTGGGAACACAAAGATTCTTTTCACTTGAAACTCCACTCCATACATATATATGGGGAGGTACTAGCTCCAACTCGGTTTTACAGTGAAAACTGCAGGAACTTCAAACCGGCAGTAGGAAACAGAGTGAGAATCCAGAGTTAAAATTTCTCCTGCAAACCGTTCCCATTGTGCTAGATGCACGAACGTCTCTCCACATGATCAGTTCTGAGAGATATGTGTGTGTGAAATCCGTCCTTCACCTAGCTTGTTGGAAACACAAAGTTTCTTTTCTCTTGCAAACTCCACTCCATACATATATATGGGGAAGTACTAGCTCCAACTCGGTTTTACTGTGAAAAGTGCAGGAACTTCAAACCGGCAGTAGGAAACAGACTGAGAAACCAGAGAAAAAGTTTCTGCTGAAACCCGTTCCCTTTGTGCTAGATGCACGAACATCTCTCCACATGCTCAGTTCTGAGAGTTAAGTCTTTGTGAAAGCCGACTTCACCTAGCTTGTTGGGAACACATAGTTTCTTTTCAATTGCAAACTCCACTCCATACATATATTTGGGGAGGTACAAGCTCCAACTCAGTTTTACAGTGAAAACTGCAGGAAATTCAAACCGGCAGTAGGAAACACACTGAGAAAACAGAATAAAAGTTTCTCTTGCAACCCGTTCCCTTTGTCCTTGATGAACGAACGTCTCTCCACATGCTCAGTTCTGAGAGATCAGTGTGTGTGAAAGCCGTCCTTCAACTAGCTTCTTGGGAACACAAAGATTCTTTTCAGTTGCAAACTCCTCTCCATACATATATATGGGTAGGTAATTACTCCAAATCGGTTTTACAGTGAATACTGCAGGAACTTCAAACCGGCAGTAGGAAACAGACTGAGAAACCTGAGTAAAAGTTTCTCCTGCAACCAGTTCACTTTGTGCTAGATGCACGAACGTCTCTCCACATGCTCAGTTCTGAGAAATAAGTGTGTGTGAAAGCCGTCCTTCACCTAGCTTGTTGGGAACACAAAGTTTCTTTTCACTTGCAAACTCCACTCCATACATATATATGGGTAGGTACTAGCTCCAACACGGTTTTACAGTGAAAACTGCAGGAACTTCAAACCGGCAACAGGAAACAGACTGAGAAACCAGAGTAAAAGATTCTCATGCAACCCGATCCCTTGTCCTAGATGAACGAACGTCTCTCCACATGCTTAGTTCTGAGAGATAAGTGTGTGTGAAAGCCGTCCTTCACATAGCTTGTTGGGAACAAAAAGTTTCTTTTCACTTGCAAACTCCCCTCCATACATATATATGTGGATGTACTAACTCCATCTCGGTTTTACAGTGAAAACTGCAGGAACTTCAAAACGGCACTAGGAAACAGACTGAGAAACCAGAGTAAAAGTTTCTCCTGCAACCCGTTCCATTTTTGCTAGATGAACGAACGTCTCTGCACATGCTCAGTTCTGAGAGATAATTGTGTGTGAAAGCCGCTCTTCACCTAGCTTGTTGGGAAGACAAATTTCCTTTTCAATTGCAAACTCAACTCCATACATATATATGGGGAGGTACTAGCTCCAACTCTGTTTTACAGTGAAAACTGCAGGAACTTCAAACCGGCACTAGGAAATATACTGAGAAAAAAGAGTAAAAGTTTCTCCTGCAAACAGTTCCATTTGTGCTAGATGAACGAACGTCTCTCCACATGCTCAGTTGTGAGAGATAAGTGTGTGTGAAAGCCGTCCTTCACCTAGCTTGTTGGGAACACAAAGTTTTTTTTCACTTGCAAACTCCACTCCATACATATATATGGGGAGGTACTACCTCCAACTCGGTTTTACAGTGAAAACTGCAGGAAATTCAAACAGGCACTAGGAAACAGACTGAGAAACCAGAGAAAAAGTTACATGTGCATCCCGTTCCCTTTGAGCTGGATGATCGAAAGTCTCTCCACATGCTCAGTTCTGAGAGATAAGTGTGTGTGAAAGCCGTCCTTCACCTAACTTGTTGAGAACACAAAGTTTCTTTTCACTTGCAAACTCCTCTCCATACATATATATGGGGAGGTACTAGCTCCAACTTGGTTTTACAGTAAAAACTGCAAGAACTTCATACCGGCACTAGGAAACAGACTGAGAAACCAGAGTAAAAGTTTCTCCTGCAAACCGTTCCCTTTGTGCTAGTTGAACGAACGTCTCTCCACATGCTCAGTTCTGAGAGATCAGTGTGTGTGAAACCATCCTTCACCTAGCTTTTTGGGAACACAAAGATTCTTTTCAGTTGCAAACTCCACTCCATACATATATATGTGTAGGTACTAGCTCCAACTCGGGTTTACAGTGAAAACTGCAGGAACTATAAACCGGCAACAGGAAACAGACTGAGAAACCAGAGAAAAAAGATTCTCCAGCAACCCGTTCCCTTTTTGGTAGATGAACGAACGTCTCTCCACATGTTCAGGTATGAGAGATAAGTGTGTGTGAAAGCCGAATTTCACCTAGCTTGTTGGGAACACAAAGTTACTTTTCACTAGCAAACTCCACTCCATACATATATATGGGGAGGTACTAGCTCCAACTCGGTTTTACAGTGAATACTGAAGGAACTTCAAACCGGAACTAGAAAACAGACTGAGAAACCAGAGAATTGTTTCTCCTGCAAACGGATCCCTTTGTGCTAGATGAACGAACGTCTCTCCACATGTTCAGTTCTGAGAGATAATTGTGTGTGAAAGCCGTACTTCACCTAGCTTGTTGGGAACACAAAGATTCTTTTCACTTGAAACTCCACTCCATACATATATATGGGGAGGTACTAGCTCCAACTCGGTTTTACAGTGAAAACTGCAGGAACTTCAAACCGGCAGTAGGAAACAGAGTGAGAATCCAGAGTTAAAATTTCTCCTGCAAACCGTTCCCATTGTGCTAGATGCACGAACGTCTCTCCACATGATCAGTTCTGAGAGATATGTGTGTGTGAAATCCGTCCTTCACCTAGCTTGTTGGAAACACAAAGTTTCTTTTCTCTTGCAATCTCCACTCCATACATATATATGGGGAAGTACTAGCTCCAACTCGGTTTTACTGTGAAAAGTGCAGGAACTTCAAACCGGCAGTAGGAAACAGACTGAGAAACCAGAGAAAAAGTTTCTGCTGAAACCCGTTCCCTTTGTGCTAGATGCACGAACATCTCTCCACATGCTCAGTTCTGAGAGTTAAGTCTTTGTGAAAGCCGACTTCACCTAGCTTGTTGGGAACACATAGTTTCTTTTCAATTGCAAACTCCACTCCATACATATATTTGGGGAGGTACAAGCTCCAACTCAGTTTTACAGTGAAAACTGCAGGAAATTCAAACCGGCAGTAGGAAACACACTGAGAAAACAGAATAAAAGATTCTCTTGCAACCCGTTCCCTTTGTCCTTGATGAACGAACGTCTCTCCACATGCTCAGTTCTGAGAGATCATTGTGTGTGAAAGCCGTCCTTCAACTAGCTTCTTGGGAACACAAAGATTCTTTTCAGTTGCAAACTCCTCTCCATACATATATATGGGTAGGTAATTAATCCAAATCGGTTTTACAGTGAATACTGCAGGAACTTCAAACCGGCAGTAGGAAACAGACTGAGAAACCTGAGTAAAAGTTTCTCCTGCAACCAGTTCACTTTGTGCTAGATGCACGAACGTCTCTCCACATGCTCAGTTCTGAGAAATAAGTGTGTGTGAAAGCCGTCCTTCACCTAGCTTGTTGGGAACACAAAGTTTCTTTTCACTTGCAAACTCCACTCCATACATATATATGGGTAGGTACTAGCTCCAACACGGTTTTACAGTGAAAACTGCAGGAACTTCAAACCGGCAACAGGAAACAGACTGAGAAACCAGAGTAAAAGATTCTCATGCAACCCGATCCCTTGTCCTAGATGAACGAACGTCTCTCCACATGCTTAGTTCTGAGAGATAAGTGTGTGTGAAAGCCGTCCTTCACATAGCTTGTTGGGAACAAAAAGTTTCTTTTCACTTGCAAACTCCCCTCCATACATATATATGTGGATGTACTAACTCCATCTCGGTTTTACAGTGAAAACTGCAGGAACTTCATACCGGCACTAGGAAACAGACTGAGAAACCAGAGTAAAAGTTTCTCCTGCAAACCGTTCCCTTTGTGCTAGTTGAACGAACGTCTCTCCACATGCTCAGTTCTGAGAGATCAGTGTGTGTGAAACCATCCTTCACCTAGCTTTTTGGGAACACAAAGATTCTTTTCAGTTGCAAACTCCACTCCATACATATATATGTGTAGGTACTAGCTCCAACTCGGGTTTACAGTGAAAACTGCAGGAACTATAAACCGGCAACAGGAAACAGACTGAGAAACCAGAGAAAAAAGATTCTCCAGCAACCCGTTCCCTTTTTGGTAGATGAACGAACGTCTCTCCACATGTTCAGGTATGAGAGATAAGTGTGTGTGAAAGCCGAATTTCACCTAGCTTGTTGGGAACACAAAGTTACTTTTCACTAGCAAACTCCACTCCATACATATATATGGGGAGGTACTAGCTCCAACTCGGTTTTACAGTGAATACTGAAGGAACTTCAAACCGGAACTAGAAAACAGACTGAGAAACCAGAGAATTGTTTCTCCTGCAAACGGATCCCTTTGTGCTAGATGAACGAACGTCTCTCCACATGTTCAGTTCTGAGAGATAATTGTGTGTGAAAGCCGTACTTCACCTAGCTTGTTGGGAACACAAAGATTCTTTTCACTTGAAACTCCACTCCATACATATATATGGGGAGGTACTAGCTCCAACTCGGTTTTACAGTGAAAACTGCAGGAACTTCAAACCGGCAGTAGGAAACAGAGTGAGAATCCAGAGTTAAAATTTCTCCTGCAAACCGTTCCCATTGTGCTAGATGCACGAACGTCTCTCCACATGATCAGTTCTGAGAGATATGTGTGTGTGAAATCCGTCCTTCACCTAGCTTGTTGGAAACACAAAGTTTCTTTTCTCTTGCAAACTCCACTCCATACATATATATGGGGAAGTACTAGCTCCAACTCGGTTTTACTGTGAAAAGTGCAGGAACTTCAAACCGGCAGTAGGAAACAGACTGAGAAACCAGAGAAAAAGTTTCTGCTGAAACCCGTTCCCTTTGTGCTAGATGCACGAACATCTCTCCACATGCTCAGTTCTGAGAGTTAAGTCTTTGTGAAAGCCGACTTCACCTAGCTTGTTGGGAACACATAGTTTCTTTTCAATTGCAAACTCCACTCCATACATATATTTGGGGAGGTACAAGCTCCAACTCAGTTTTACAGTGAAAACTGCAGGAAATTCAAACCGGCAGTAGGAAACACACTGAGAAAACAGAATAAAAGTTTCTCTTGCAACCCGTTCCCTTTGTCCTTGATGAACGAACGTCTCTCCACATGCTCAGTTCTGAGAGATCAGTGTGTGTGAAAGCCGTCCTTCAACTAGCTTCTTGGGAACACAAAGATTCTTTTCAGTTGCAAACTCCTCTCCATACATATATATGGGTAGGTAATTACTCCAAATCGGTTTTACAGTGAATACTGCAGGAACTTCAAACCGGCAGTAGGAAACAGACTGAGAAACCTGAGTAAAAGTTTCTCCTGCAACCAGTTCACTTTGTGCTAGATGCACGAACGTCTCTCCACATGCTCAGTTCTGAGAAATAAGTGTGTGTGAAAGCCGTCTTTCACCTAGCTTGTTGGGAACACAAAGTTTCTTTTCACTTGCAAACTCCACTCCATACATATATATGGGTAGGTACTAGCTCCAACACGGTTTTACAGTGAAAACTGCAGGAACTTCAAACCGGCAACAGGAAACAGACTGAGAAACCAGAGTAAAAGATTCTCATGCAACCCGATCCCTTGTCCTAGATGAACGAACGTCTCTCCACATGCTTAGTTCTGAGAGATAAGTGTGTGTGAAAGCCGTCCTTCACATAGCTTGTTGGGAACAAAAAGTTTCTTTTCACTTGCAAACTCCCCTCCATACATATATATGTGGATGTACTAACTCCATCTCGGTTTTACAGTGAAAACTGCAGGAACTTCAAACCGGCACTAGGAAACAGACTGAGAAACCAGAGTAAAAGTTTCTCCTGCAACCCGTTCCATTTTTGCTAGATGAACGAACGTCTCTGCACATGCTCAGTTCTGAGAGATAATTGTGTGTGAAAGCCGCTCTTCACCTAGCTTGTTGGGAAGACAAATTTCCTTTTCAATTGCAAACTCAACTCCATACATATATATGGGGAGGTACTAGCTCCAACTCGGTTTTACAGTGAAAACTGCAGGAACTTCAAACCGGCACTAGGAAATATACTGAGAAAAAAGAGTAAAAGTTTCTCCTGCAAACAGTTCCATTTGTGCTAGATAAACGAACGTCTCTCCACATGCTCAGTTGTGAGAGATAAGTGTGTGTGAAAGCCGTCCTTCACCTAGCTTGTTGGGAACACAAAGTTTTTTTTCACTTGCAAACTCCACTCCATACATATATATGGGGAGGTACTACCTCCAACTCTGTTTTACAGTGAAAACTGCAGGAAATTCAAACAGGCACTAGGAAACAGACTGAGAAACCAGAGAAAAAGTTACACATGCATCCCGTTCCCTTTGAGCTGGATGATCGAAAGTCTCTCCACATGCTCAGTTCTGAGAGATAAGTGTGTGTGAAAGCCGTCCTTCACCTAACTTGTTGAGAACACAAAGTTTCTTTTCACTTGCAAACTCCTCTCCATACATATATATGGGGAGGTACTAGCTCCAACTTGGTTTTACAGTAAAAACTGCAGGAACTTCATACCGGCACTAGGAAACAGACTGAGAAACCAGAGTAAAAGTTTCTCCTGCAAACCGTTCCCTTTGTGCTAGTTGAACGAACGTCTCTCCACATGCTCAGTTCTGAGAGATCAGTGTGTGTGAAACCATCCTTCACCTAGCTTTTTGGGAACACAAAGATTCTTTTCAGTTGCAAACTCCACTCCATACATATATATGTGTAGGTACTAGCTCCAACTCGGGTTTACAGTGAAAACTGCAGGAACTATAAACCGGCAACAGGAAACAGACTGAGAAACCAGAGAAAAAAGATTCTCCAGCAACCCGTTCCCTTTTTGGTAGATGAACGAACGTCTCTCCACATGTTCAGGTATGAGAGATAAGTGTGTGTGAAAGCCGAATTTCACCTAGCTTGTTGGGAACACAAAGTTACTTTTCACTAGCAAACTCCACTCCATACATATATATGGGGAGGTACTAGCTCCAACTCGGTTTTACAGTGAATACTGAAGGAACTTCAAACCGGAACTAGAAAACAGACTGAGAAACCAGAGATAAGTTTCTCCTGCAACCCGTTCCCTTTGTGCTAGATGAACGAACGTCTCTCCACATGCTCAGTTCTGAGAGATAAGTGTGCGTGAAAGCCGTCCTTCACCTAGCTTGTTGGGAACACAAAGTTCCTTTTCACTTGCAAACTCCAATCCATACATATATATGGGGAGGTACTAGCTCCAAATCGGTTTTATTGTGAAAACTGCAGGAACTTCAAACCAGCAGTAGGAAACAGACTGAGAAACCAGAGTAAAAGTTTCTCCTGCAACCCGTTCCGTTTGTGCTAGATGGACGAACGTCTCTCCACATGCTCAGTTCTGAGAGATAAGTGTGCGTGAAAGCCGTCCTTCACATAGCTTGTTGGGAACACAAAGGTCCTTTTCACTTGCAAACTCCAATCCATACATATATATGGGGAGGTACTAGCTCCAAATCGGTTTTATAGTGAAAACTGCAGGAACTTCAACCAGCAGTAGGAAACAGACTGAGAAACCACAGTAAAAGTTTCTCCTGCAACCCGTTCCGTTTGTGCTAGATGCACGAACGTCTCTCTACATGCTCAGTTCTGAGAGATAAGTGTGTGTGAAATCCGTCCTTCACCTAGCTTGTTGGGAACACAATGTTTATTTTCATTGCAAACTCCACTCCATACATATATATGGGGAGGTTCTAGCTCCAACTGTGTTTTACTGTGAAAACTGCAGGATCTTCAAACCGGCACTAGGACACAGACTGAGAAACCAGAGTTAAAGTTTCTCCTGCAACCCTTTCCCTTTGTGCTAGATGAACGAACGTCTCTCCACATGCTCAGTTCTGAGAGATAAGTGTGCGTGAATGCCGTCCTTCACCTCGCTTGTTGGGAACACAAAGTTTCTTGTCACTTGAAAACTCCACTCCATACATATATATGGGTAGGTACTAGCTCCAAATCTGTTTCACAGTGAAAACTGCGGGAACTTCAATCCGGCAGTAGGAAACAGATTGAGAAACCAGAGTAAAAGTTTCTGCTCAAAACCGTTCCTTTGTGCTAGATGCACGAACATCTCTCCACATGCTCAGTTCTGAGATTTAAGTGTGTGTGAAAGCCGTACTTCACTTATCTTGTTGGGAACACAAAGTTTCTTTTCACCTGCAAACTCCAATCCATTCATATATATGGGGAGGTACTAACTCCAACTCGGTTTTACAGTGAAAACTGCAGGAAATTCAAACCGGCACTAGGAAACATACTGAGAAACCAGAATAAAAGTTACACGTGCAACCCGTTCCCTTTGTGCTGGATGAACGAACGTCTCTCCACATGCTCAGTTCTGAGAGATAAGTGTGTGTGAAAGCCGTCCTTCAACTAGCTTGTTGGGAACACAAAGTTTCTTTTCACTTGCAAACTCCTCTCCATACATATATATGGGGCGGTACTAGCTCCAACTCGGTTTTACAGTAAAAACTGCAGGAACTTCAAACCGGCACTAGGAAACAGACTGAGAAACCAGAGTAAAAGTTTCTCCTGCAACCCGTTCCCATTGTGCTCGATGAACGAACGTCTCTCCACATGCTCAGTTATGAGAGATAAATGAGTGTGAAAGCCGTCCTTCACCTAGCTTTTTGGGAACACAAAGATTGTTTTCAGTTGCAAACTCCACTCCATAAATATATATGGGGAGGAACTAGCTCCAACTCGGTTTTACAGTGAAAACTGCAGGAAGTTCAAACCGGCACTAGGAAACAGACTGAGAAACCAGAGAAATGTTTCTCCTGCAAAAGGTTCCCTTTGTGCTAGATGAACGAACGTCTCTCCACATGCTCAGTTCTGAGAGATAAGTGTGTGTGAAAGTCGTCCTTCACTTATCTTGTTGGGAACACAAAGTTTCTTTCACTTGCCAACTCCACTCCATACATTTATTTGGGGAGGTAATAGCTCCAACTCGGTTTTACAGTGAAAATTGCTGGAAATTCAAACCGGCACTAGGAAACAGACTGAGAAACCAGAGTAAAAGTTTCTCCTGCAACCCGTTCCGTTTCTGCTAGATGAAAGAAAGTCTCTGCACATGTTCAGTTCTGAGAGATAAGTGTGTGTGAAAGCCGTCCTTCACCTAGCTTGTTGGGAACACAATGTTTATTTTCATTGCAAACTCCACTCCATACATATATATGGGGAGGTTCTAGCTCCAACTGTGTTTTACTGTGAAAACTGCAGGATCTTCAAACCGGCACTAGGACACAGACTGAGAAACCAGAGTTAAAGTTTCTCCTGCAACCCTTTCCCTTTGTGCTAGATGAACGAACGTCTCTCCACATGCTCAGTTCTGAGAGATAAGTGTGCGTGAATGCCGTCCTTCACCTCGCTTGTTGGGAACACAAAGTTTCTTGTCACTTGAAAACTCCACTCCATACATATATATGGGTAGGTACTAGCTCCAAATCTGTTTCACAGTGAAAACTGCGGGAACTTCAATCCGGCAGTAGGAAACAGATTGAGAAACCAGAGTAAAAGTTTCTGCTCAAACCCGTTCCTTTGTGCTAGATGCACGAACATCTCTCCACATGCTCAGTTCTGAGATTTAAGTGTGTGTGAAAGCCGTACTTCACTTATCTTGTTGGGAACACAAAGTTTCTTTTCACCTGCAAACTCCAATCCATTCATATATATGGGGAGGTACTAACTCCAACTCGGTTTTACAGTGAAAACTGCAGGGAATTCAAACCGGCACTAGGAAACATACTGAGAAACCAGAATAAAAGTTACACGTGCAACCCGTTCCCTTTGTGCTGGATGAACGAACGTCTCTCCACATGCTCAGTTCTGAGAGATAAGTGTGTGTGAAAGCCGTCCTTCAACTAGCTTGTTGGGAACACAAAGTTTCTTTTCACTTGCAAACTCCTCTCCATACATATATATGGGGCGGTACTAGCTCCAACTCGGTTTTACAGTAAAAACTGCAGGAACTTCAAACCGGCACTAGGAAACAGACTGAGAAACCAGAGTAAAAGTTTCTCCTGCAACCCGTTCCCATTGTGCTCGATGAACGAACGTCTCTCCACATGCTCAGTTATGAGAGATAAATGAGTGTGAAAGCCGTCCTTCACCTAGCTTTTTGGGAACACAAAGATTGTTTTCAGTTGCAAACTCCACTCCATAAATATATATGGGGAGGAACTAGCTCCAACTCGGTTTTACAGTGAAAACTGCAGGAAGTTCAAACCGGCACTAGGAAACAGACTGAGAAACCAGAGAAATGTTTCTCCTGCAAAAGGTTCCCTTTGTGCTAGATGAACGAACGTCTCTCCACATGCTCAGTTCTGAGAGATAAGTGTGTGTGAAAGTCGTCCTTCACTTATCTTGTTGGGAACACAAAGTTTCTTTCACTTGCCAACTCCACTCCATACATTTATTTGGGGAGGTAATAGCTCCAACTCGGTTTTACAGTGAAAATTGCTGGAAATTCAAACCGGCACTAGGAAACAGACTGAGAAACCAGAGTAAAAGTTTCTCCTGCAACCCGTTCCGTTTCTGCTAGATGAAAGAAATTCTCTGCACATGTTCAGTTCTGAGAGATAAGTGTGTGTGAAAGCCGTCCTTCAACTAGCTTGTTGGGAACACAAAGATTCTTTTCACTTGCAAACTCCAATCCATACATATATATGGGGATGTTCTAGTTCCAACTCGGTTTTACAGTGAAAACTGCAAGAACTTCAAACCGCAAACAGGACACAGATTGAGAAACCAGAGTAAAAGTTTCTCCTGCAACCCGTTCCCTTTGTGCTAGATGAACGAAAGTCTCTCCACATTCTCAGTTCTGAGAGATAAGTGTGTGTGAAAGCCATCCTTCACCTAGCTTGTTGGGACCACAAAGATTCTTTTCACTTGCAAACTCCACTCCATACATATATATGGGGAGGTACTATCTCCAACTCGGTTTTACAGTGAAAACTACAGGAACTTCAAAACGGCACTTGGAAACATACTGAGAAACCAGAATAAAAGTTTCTCCTGCAAACCGATCCATTTGTGCTAGATGAACGAACTTCTCTCCACATGCTCTGTTCTGAGAGATAAGTGTGTGTGAAAGCCGTCGTTCACCTAGCTTGTTGGGAACACAAAGTTTCTTTTCACTTGCTAACTCCACTCCATGTATATATATGGGGAGGTACTAGCTCCAACTCGGTTTTACAGTGAAAACTGCAGGAACTTCAAACCGGCACTAGGAAACAGACTAAGAATGCAGAGTAAAAGTTTCTCCTGCAACCCGTTCCCTTTGTGGTAGATGAACGAACGTCTCTCCACATGCTCAGTTCTGAGAGATAAGTGTGTGTGAAAGCCGTCCTTCACATAGCTTGTTGGGAACACAAAGTTTCTTTTCACTTGCAAACCCCACTCCATTCATATATATGGGGAGGTACTAACTCCAACTCGGTTTTACAGTGAAAACTGCAGGAACTTCAAACCGGCACTAGGAAACATACTGAGAAACCAGAATAAAAGTTACACGTGCAACCCGTTCCCTTTGTGCTGGATGAACGAAAGTCTCTCCACATGCTCAGTTCTGAGAGATAATTGTCTGTGAAAGCCGTCCTTCACATAGCTTGTTGGGAACACAAAGTTTCTTTTCACTTACAATCTCCTCTCCATACATATATATGGGGCGGTACTAGCTCCAACACGGTTTTACAGTAAAAACTGCAGGAACTTCAAACCGGCACTAGGAAACAGACTGAGAAAAAAGAGTAAAAGTTTCTCCTTCAACCCGTTCCCTTTGTGCTAGATGAACGAACGTCTCTCCACATGCTCAGTTCTGAGAGATAAATGTGTGTGAAAGCCGTACTTCATCTAGCTTTTTGGGAACACAAAGATTGTTTTCAGTTGCAAACTCCACTCCATACATATATATGGGGAGGTACTATCTCCAACTCTGTTTTACAGTGAAAACTACAGGAACTTCAAAACGGCACTAGGAAACAGACTGAGAAAGCAGAGGAAAAGTGTCTCCTGCAACCCGTTCCCTTGGTGCTAGATGAACGAACGTCTCTCCTCATGCTCAGTTCTGAGAGATAAGTGTGTGTGAAAATCGCCCTTCACTTATCTTGTTGGGAACACAAAGTTTCCTTTCACTTACCAACTCCACTCCATACATTTATATGGGGAGGTAATAGCTCCAACTCGGTTTTACAGTGAAAATTGTTGGAACTTCAAACCGGCAGTAGGAAACAGACTGAGAAACCAGTGTAAAAGTTTCTCCTGCAACCCGTTCCGTTTCTGCTAGATGAAAGAAAGTCTCTGCACATGCTCAGTTCTGAGAGATAATTGTGTGTGAAAGCCGTCCTTCACCTAGCTTGTAGGGAACACAAAGTTCCTTTTCACATGCAAACTCCAATCCATACATATACATGGGGAGGTTCTAGCTCCAACTCGGTTTTACAGTGAAAACTGCAAGAACTTCAAACCGGCAAAAGGACATAGATTGAGAAAACAGAGAAAAGTTTCCCCTGCAAACGGTTCCTTTTGTGCTAGATGAACGAACGTCTCTCCACATGCTCAGTTCTGAGAGATATGTGTGTGTGAAAGCCGCCCTTCATCTAGCTTGTTGGGAACACAAAGTTTCTTTTCATTGCCAACTCCACTCCATATATATATATGGGGAGGTACTAGCTCCAACTCGTTTTTACAGTGAAAACTGCAGGAACTTCAAAAAGGCACTAGGAAACAGACTAAGAAACCAGAGTAAAAGTTTCTCCTGCAACACGTTCCCTTTGTGCTAGATGAACGAACGTCTCTCCACATGCTCAGTTCTGAGAGATAAGTGTGTGTGAAAGCCGTCCTTCACATAGCTTGTTGGGAACACAAAGTTTCTTTTCACTTGCAAACTACATTCCATTCATATATATGGGGAAGTACTAGCTCCAAATCTGTTTTACAGTGAAAACTGCATGAACTTCAAACCGGCACTTGGAAACATTCTGAGAAACCAGAGTAAAAGTTTCTCCTGCAACCGGTTCCCTTTGTGCTAGATGAACGAACGTCTCCCTACATGCTGAGTTCTGAGAGATAAGTGTGTGTGAAACCCTTCCTTCACCTAGCTTGTTGGGAACACATAGTTTCTTTTCACTTGCAAACTCCACTCTATACTTATATATTGGGAGGTACTAGCTCCAAATCGGTTTTACCGTGAAAACTGCAGGAACATCAAACCCGAACTAGGAAACAGACTGAGAAACCAGAGAATTGTTTCTCCTGCAAACGGATCCCTTTGTGCTAGATGAACGAACGTCTCTCCACATGCTCAGTTCTGAGAGATAATTGTGTGTGAAAGCCGTACTTCACCTAGCTTGTTGGGAACACAAAGATTCTTTTCACTTGAAACTCCACTCCATACATATATATGGGGAGGTACTAGCTCCAACTCGGTTTTACAGTGAAAACTGCAGGAACTTCAAACCGGCAGTAGGAAACAGAGTGAGAATCCAGAGTTAAAATTTCTCCTGCAAACCGTTCCCATTGTGCTAGATGCACGAACGTCTCTCCACATGATCAGTTCTGAGAGATATGTGTGTGTGAAATCCGTCCTTCACCTAGCTTGTTGGAAACACAAAGTTTCTTTTCTCTTGCAAACTCCACTCCATACATATATATGGGGAAGTACTAGCTCCAACTCGGTTTTACTGTGAAAAGTGCAGGAACTTCAAACCGGAAGTAGGAAACAGACTGAGAAACCAGAGAAAAAGTTTCTGCTGAAACCCGTTCCCTTTGTGCTAGATGCACGAACATCTCTCCACATGCTCAGTTCTGAGAGTTAAGTCTTTGTGAAAGCCGACTTCACCTAGCTTGTTGGGAACACATAGTTTCTTTTCAATTGCAAACTCCACTCCATACATATATTTGGGGAGGTACAAGCTCCAACTCAGTTTTACAGTGAAAACTGCAGGAAATTCAAACCGGCAGTAGGAAACACACTGAGAAAACAGAATAAAAGTTTCTCTTGCAACCCGTTCCCTTTGTCCTTGATGAACGAACGTCTCTCCACATGCTCAGTTCTGAGAGATCAGTGTGTGTGAAAGCCGTCCTTCAACTAGCTTCTTGGGACCACAAAGATTCTTTTCAGTTGCAAACTCCTCTCCATACATATATATGGGTAGGTACTAGCTCCAACTCGGTTTTACAGTGAAAACTGCAGGAACTTCAAACCGGCACTAGGAAAAATACTAAGAAACCAGAGTAAAAGATTCTCCTGCAAACCGTTCCATTTTTGTTAGATGAACGAACGTCTCTCCACATGCTCAGGTATGAGAGATAAGTGTGTGTGAAAGCAGTCTTTCACCTAGCTTGTTGGGAACACAAAGTTAGTTTTCACTTGCAAACTCCACTCCATACATATATATGGGGAGGTACTAGCTCCAACTCGGTTTTACACTGAAAACTGAAGGAACTTCATACCGGCACTAGGAAACAGACTGAGAAACCAGAGTTAAAGTTTCTCCTGCAACCCGTTCCCTTTGTGCTAGATGAACGAACTTCACTCCACATGCTCAGTTCTGAGAAATAATTGTGTGTGAAAGCCGTCCTTCACTTAGCTTGTTGGGAACACAAAGTTCCTTTTCACTTGCAAACTCCACTCCATACTTACATATGGGGAGGTAATTACTCCAAATCGGTTTTACAGTGAATACTGCAGGAACTTCAAACCGGCAGTAGGAAACAGACTGAGAAACCTGAGTAAAAGTTTCTCCTGCAACCAGTTCACTTTGTGCTAGATGCACGAACGTCTCTCCACATGCTCAGTTCTGAGAAATAAGTGTGTGTGAAAGCCGTCCTTCACCTAGCTTGTTGGGAACACAAAGTTTCTTTTCACTTGCAAACTCCACTCCATACATATATATGGGTAGGTACTAGCTCCAACACGGTTTTACAGTGAAAACTGCAGGAACTTCAAACCGGCAACAGGAAACAGACTGAGAAACCAGAGTAAAAGATTCTCATGCAACCCGATCCCTTGTCCTAGATGAACGAACGTCTCTCCACATGCTTAGTTCTGAGAGATAAGTGTGTGTGAAAGCCGTCCTTCACATAGCTTGTTGGGAACAAAAAGTTTCTTTTCACTTGCAAACTCCCCTCCATACATATATATGTGGATGTACTAACTCCATCTCGGTTTTACAGTGAAAACTGCAGGAACTTCAAACCGGCACTAGGAAACAGACTGAGAAACCAGAGTAAAAGTTTCTCCTGCAACCCGTTCCATTTTTGCTAGATGAACGAACGTCTCTGCACATGCTCAGTTCTGAGAGATAATTGTGTGTGAAAGCCGCTCTTCACCTAGCTTGTTGGGAAGACAAATTTCCTTTTCAATTGCAAACTCAACTCCATACATATATATGGGGAGGTACTAGCTCCAACTCGGTTTTACAGTGAAAACTGCAGGAACTTCAAACCGGCACTAGGAAATATACTGAGAAAAAAGAGTAAAAGTTTCTCCTGCAAACAGTTCCATTTGTGCTAGATGAACGAACGTCTCTCCACATGCTCAGTTGTGAGAGATAAGTGTGTGTGAAAGCCGTCCTTCACCTAGCTTGTTGGGAACACAAAGTTTTTTTTCACTTGCAAACTCCACTCCATACATATATATGGGGAGGTACTACCTCCAACTCGGTTTTACAGTGAAAACTGCAGGAAATTCAAACAGGCACTAGGAAACAGACTGAGAAACCAGAGAAATAGTTACACATGCATCCCGTTCCCTTTGACCTGGATGATCGAAAGTCTCTCCACATGCTCAGTTCTGAGAGATAAGTGTGTGTGAAAGCCGTCCTTCACCTAACTTGTTGAGAACACAAAGTTTCTTTTCACTTGCAAACTCCTCTCCATACATATATATGGGGAGGTACTAGCTCCAACTTGGTTTTACAGTAAAAACTGCAGGAACTTCATACCGGCACTAGGAAACAGACTGAGAAACCAGAGTAAAAGTTTCTCCTGCAAACCGTTCCCTTTGTGCTAGTTGAACGAACGTCTCTCCACATGCTCAGTTCTGAGAGATCAGTGTGTGTGAAACCATCCTTCACCTAGCTTTTTGGGAACACAAAGATTCTTTTCAGTTGCAAACTCCACTCCATACATATATATGTGTAGGTACTAGCTCCAACTCGGGTTTACAGTGAAAACTGCAGGAACTATAAACCGGCAACAGGAAACAGACTGAGAAACCAGAGAAAAAAGATTCTCCAGCAACCCGTTCCCTTTTTGGTAGATGAACGAACGTCTCTCCACATGTTCAGGTATGAGAGATAAGTGTGTGTGAAAGCCGAATTTCACCTAGCTTGTTGGGAACACAAAGTTACTTTTCACTAGCAAACTCCACTCCATACATATATATGGGGAGGTACTAGCTCCAACTCGGTTTTACAGTGAATACTGAAGGAACTTCAAACCGGAACTAGAAAACAGACTGAGAAAACAGAGATAAGTTTCTCCTGCAACCCGTTCCCTTTGTGCTAGATGAACGAACGTCTCTCCACATGCTCAGTTCTGAGAGATAAGTGTGCGTGAAAGCCGTCCTTCACCTAGCTTGTTGGGAACACAAAGGTCCTTTTCACTTGCAAACTCCAATCCATACATATATATGGGGAGGTACTAGCTCCAAATCGGTTTTATAGTGAAAACTGCAGGAACTTCAAACCAGCAGTAGGAAACAGACTGAGAAACCACAGTAAAAGTTTCTCCTGCAACCCGTTCCGTTTGTGCTAGATGCACGAACGTCTCTCTACATGCTCAGTTCTGAGAGATAAGTGTGTGTGAAATCCGTCCTTCACCTAGCTTGTTGGGAACACAATGTTTATTTTCATTGCAAACTCCACTCCATACATATATATGGGGAGGTTCTAGCTCCAACTGTGTTTTACTGTGAAAACTGCAGGATCTTCAAACCGGCACTAGGACACAGACTGAGAAACCAGAGTTAAAGTTTCTCCTGCAACCCTTTCCCTTTGTGCTAGATGGACGAAAGTCTCTCCACATGCTCAGTTCTGAGAGATAAGTGTGCGTGAAAGCCGTCCTTCACATAGCTTGTTGGGAACACAAAGGTCCTTTTCACTTGCAAACTCCAATCCATACATATATATGGGGAGGTACTAGCTCCAAATCGGTTTTATAGTGAAAACTGCAGGAACTTCAAACCAGCAGTAGGAAACAGACTGAGAAACCACAGTAAAAGTTTCTCCTGCAACCCGTTCCGTTTGTGCTAGATGCACGAACGTCTCTCTACATGCTCAGTTCTGAGAGATAAGTGTGTGTGAAATCCGTCCTTCACCTAGCTTGTTGGGAACACAATGTTTATTTTCATTGCAAACTCCACTCCATACATATATATGGGGAGGTTCTAGCTCCAACTGTGTTTTACTGTGAAAACTGCAGGATCTTCAAACCGGCACTAGGACACAGACTGAGAAACCAGAGTTAAAGTTTCTCCTGCAACCCTTTCCCTTTGTGCTAGATGAACGAACGTCTCTCCACATGCTCAGTTCTGAGAGATAAGTGTGCGTGAATGCCGTCCTTCACCTCGCTTGTTGGGAACACAAAGTTTCTTGTCACTTGAAAACTCCACTCCATACATATATATGGGTAGGTACTAGCTCCAAATCTGTTTCACAGTGAAAACTGCGGGAACTTCAATCCGGCAGTAGGAAACAGATTGAGAAACCAGAGTAAAAGTTTCTGCTCAAACCCGTTCCTTTGTGCTAGATGCACGAACATCTCTCCACATGCTCAGTTCTGAGATTTAAGTGTGTGTGAAAGCCGTACTTCACCTAGCTTGTTGGGAACACAAAGATTCTTTTCACTTGCAAACTCCACTCCATACATGTATATGGGGAGTTACTAGCTCCAACTCGGTTTTACAGTGAAAACTGCAGGAACTTCAAACCGGCAGTAGGAAACAGACTGAGCAACCAGAGTAAAGTTTCTCCTGAAAACCGTTCCCTTTGTGCTAGATGCACGAACGTCTCTCCACATGCTCAGTTCTGAGAATTAAGTGTGTGTGAAAGCCGTCCTTCACTTAGCTTGTTGGGAACACAAAGTTCCTTTTCACTTGCAAAATCCACTCCATTAATATATATTTGGCGAGGTACTGGCTCCAACTCGGTTTTACACTGAAAACTGCAGGAAATTCACACCGGCACTACGAAACATACTGAGAAACCAGAGTAAAAGTTACACCTGCAAAACGTTCCCTTTGTGCTGGATGAACGAACGTCTCTCCACATGCTCAGTTCTGAGAGATAAGTGTGTGTGAAAGCCGTCCTTCACCTAGCTTGTTGGGAACACAAAATTTCTTTTCAATTGCAAACTCCACCCCATACATTTATATGGGGAGGTACAAGCTCCAACTCAGTTTTACAGTGAAAACTGCAGGAACTTCAAACCGGCAGTAGGAAACAGACTGAGAAACCAGAGTAAAAGTTTCTCTAGCAACCCGTTTCCTTTGTCCTTGATGAACGAACGTCTCTCCACATGCTCAGTTCTGAGGGATCATTGTGTGTGAAAGCCGTCCTTCACCTAGCTTTTTGGGACCACAAAGATTCTTTTCAGTTGCAAAATCCTCTCCATACATATATATGGGTAGGTACTAGCTCCAACTCGGTTTTACAGTGAAAACTGCAGGAACTTTAAACCGGCAACAGGAAACAGACTGAGAAACCAGAGAAAAAAGATTCCCCAGCAACCCGTTCCCTTTTTGGTAGATGAACGAACGTCTCTCCACATGCTCAGTTATGAGAGATAAGTGTGTGTGAAAGCCGACTTTCACCTAGCTTGTTGGGAAAACAAAGTTACTTTTCACTAGCAAACTCCACTCCATATATATATATGGGGACGTACTAGCTCCAACTCGGTTTTACAGTAAAAACTGAAGGAACTTCAAACCGGAACTAGAAAACAGACTGAGAAACCAGAGATAAGTTTCTCCTGCAACCCGTTCCCTTTGTGCTACATGAACGAACGTCTCTCCACATGCTGAGTTCTGAGAGATAAGTGTGCGTGAAAGCCGTCCTTCACCTAGCTTGTTGGGAACACAAAGTTCCTTTTCACTAGCAAACTCCACTCCATACATATATATGGGGTGGTACTAGCTCCAAATCGGTTTTACAGTGAAAACTGCAGGAACTTCAAACCGGCACTAGGAAACAGACTGAGAAACCAGAGTAAAAGTTTCTACTGCAACCCGTTCCGATTGTGCTAGATGCACCAACGTCTCTCCACATGCTCAGTTCTGAGAGATAAGTGTGTGTGAAAGCCGTCCTTCACCTAGCTTCTTTTGAACACAAAGTTTATTTTCATTGCAAACTCCACTCCATACATATATATGGGGAGGTACTAGCTCCAACTCGGTTTTACCGTGAAAACTGCAGGAACTTCAAACCGGCAGTAGGAAACAAACTTAGAAACCTGAGTAATAGTTTCTCCTGCAACACTTTCCCTTTGTGCTAGATGCACAAACGTCTCTCCACATGCTCAGTTCTGAGAGATAATTTTGTGTGAAAGAAGTCCTTCACCTAGGTTGTTGGGAACACAAAATTTCTTTTCCCTTGCAAACTCCACTTCATACATATATATGGGGAGGTACTAGCTCCAACTCTGTTTTACAGTGAAAACTGCAGGAACTTCAAACCGGCAGTAGGAAACAGACTGAGAAACCAGAGTAAAAGTTTCTGCTCAAACCCGTTCCTTTGTGCTAGATGCACGAACATCTCTCCACATGCTCAGTTCTGAGAGTTAATTGTGTCTGAAAACCGTACTTCACCAAGCTTGTTGGGAACACAAAGTTTCTCTTCACTTGCAAACTCCACTCCATATATATATATTGAGAGGTACTAGCTCCAAGTCGGTTTTACAGTGAAAACTGCAGGAACTTCAAACCGGCAGTAGGAAACAGACTGAGCAACCAGAGTAAAAGTTTCTACTGAAAACCGTTCCCTTTGTGCTAGATGCACGAACGTCTCTCCACATTCTCTGTTCTGAGAGATAAGTGAGTTTGAAAGCAGTCCTTCACCTAGCTTGTTGAGAACATAAAGTTTCTTTTCACTTGCAAACTCCATTCCATTCATATATATGGGGAGGTACTGGCTCCAACTCGGTTTTACAGTGAAAACTGCAGGAAATTCACACCGGCACTACGAAACATACTGAGAAACCAGAGTAAAAGTTACACATGCAACACGTTCCCTTTGTGCTGGATGAACGAACGTCTCTCCACATGCTCAGTTCTGAGAGAAAAGTGTGTGTGAAAGCCGTCTTTCACATAGATTGTTGGGAACACAAAGTTTTTTGTCACTTGCAATCTCCACTCCATACATATATATAGGTAGGTTCTAGCTCCAATTGTGTTTTACAGTGAAAACTGCAGGAACTTCAAACCGGCACTAGGACACAGACTGAGAAACCAGAGTAATTGTTTCTCCTGCAACCCGTTCCATTTCTGCCAGATGAAAGAAGGTATCTCCACCTGCTCAGTTCTGAGAGATAAGTGTGTGTGAACGCCGTCCTTCACCTAGCTTGTTGGGAACACAATGTTTCTTTTCAGTTGCAAACTCCACTCCATACATATATATGGGGAGGTACTAGCTCCTACTCGGTTTTACAGTGAAAACTGCAGGAACTTCAAACCGTCAACAGGAAACAGACTGAGAATCCAGAGTAAAAGTTTCCCCTGCAACCCGTTCCCTTTGTGGTAGATGAACGAACCTCTCCCCACATGCTGAGTTCTGAGAGATAAGTGTGTGTGAAAGCCGTCCTTCCACTTTCTTGTTGGGAACACATAGTTTCTTTTCACTTGCAAACTCCACTCCATACATATATATGGAGATGTACTAGCTCCAACTGGGTTTTACAGTGAAAACTGCAGGAACTTCAAACCGGCACTAGGAAACAGACTGAGAAACCAGAGAAAAAGTTTCCCCTGCAACCCGTTCCCTTTGTGCTAGATGAACGAACGTCTATACACATGCTCAGTTCTGAGAGATAAGTGTGTGAGAAAGCCGTCCTTCACATAGCTTGTTGGGACCACAAAGATTCTTTTCACTTGCAAACTCCACTCCATACATATATATGGGGAGGTACTAGTTCCAACTCGGTTTTACAGTGAAAACTGCAGGAACTTCAAACCGGCATAGGAAACAGACTGAGCAACCAGAGTAAAACTTTCTCCTGAAAACCGTTCCATTTGTGCTAGATGCACGAACGTCTCTCCACATGCTCAGTTCTGAGAGATATGTGTGTGTGAAAGCCGTCCTTCACCTAGCTTGTTGGGAACACAAAGTTTCTTTTCACTTGCAAACTCCACTCAATTCATATATATCAGGAGGTACTAGCTCCAACTCGGTTTTACAGTGAAAATTGCAGGAACATCAAACCGGCACTAGGAAACATACTGAGAATCCAGAGTAAAAGTTACACCTGCAACACGTTCCCTTTGTGCTGGATGAACGAACGTCTCTCCACATGCTCAGGTATGAGAGATAAGTGTGTGTGAAATCCGTCTTTCACCTAGCTTGTTGGGAACACAAAGTTACTTTTCACTTGCAAACTCCACTCTATACATATATATGGGAGGTACTAGCTCCAACTCGGTTTACAGTGAAAACTTAAAGAATTTCAAACCGGCACTAGGAAACAGACTGAGAAACCACAGTTAAGTTTCTCCTGCAACCCTTTCCCTTTGTGCTGGATGAACGAACGTCTCTCCACATGCTCAGTTCTGAGAGATAAGTGTGCGTGAAAGCCGACTTCACCTAGCTTGTTGGGAACACAAAGTTTCTTTTCACTTGAAAACTCCACTCCATACATATATATGGGTAGGTACTAGCTCCAAATCTGTTTCACAGTGAAAACTGCGGGAACTTCAACCCGGCAGTAGGAAACAGACTGAGAAACCAGAGTAAAAGTTTCCCCTGCAACCCGTTCCCTTTGTGCTAGATGCACGAAAGTCTCTCCACATGCTCAGTTCTGAGAGATAAGTGTGTGTGAAAGCCGTTCTTCATCTAGCTTGTTGGGAACACAAAGTTTCTTTTCAGTTGCAAACTCCACTCCATACATATATATGGGGAGGTACTAGCTCCAACACTGTTTTACAGTGAAAACTGCAGGAACTTCAAACCGGCAGTAGGAAACAGACTGAGAAACCAGAGTAAAAGTTTCTCCTGCAACACTTTCCCTTTGTGCTAGATGCACAAACGTCTCTCCACATGCTCAGTTCTGAGAGATAAGTTTGTGTGAAAGCCGCCCTTCACCTACCTTGTTGGGAACACAAAGTTTCTTTTCTCTTGCAAACTTCACTCCATACATATATATTGGGAGGTACTAGCTCCAACTCTGTTTTTCAGTGAAAACTGCAGGAACTTCAAACCGGCAGTAGGAAACAGACTGAGAAACCAGAGTAAAAGTTTCTGCTCAAACCCGTTCCTTTGTGCTAGATGCACGAACATCTCTCCACATGCTCAGTTCTGAGGTTTAAGTGTGTGTGAAAGCCGTCCTTCACATAGCTTGTTGGGAACACAAAGATTCTTTTCACTTGCAAACTCCACTCCATACATATATATGGGGAGGTACTAGCTCCAACTCGGTTTTACAGTGAAAACTGCAGGAACTTCAAACCGGCAGTAGGAAACAGACTGAGCAACCAGAGTAAAGTTTCTCCTGAAAACCGGTCCGTTTGTGCTAGATGCACGAACGTCTCTCCACATGCTCAGTTCTGAGAAATAATTGTGTGTGAAAGCCGCCCTTCACTTAGATTGTTGGGAACACAAAGTTCCTTTTCACTTGCAAACTCCACTCCATTAATATATATTTGGGGAGGTACTGGCTCCAACTAGGTTTTACAGTGAAAACTGCAGGAAATTCACACCGGCACTACGAAACTTACGGAGAAACCAGAGTAAAAGTTACACCTGCAACACGTTCCCTTTGTGCTGGATGCACGAAAGTCTCTCCACATGCTCAGTTCTGAGAGATAAGTGTGTGTGAAAGCCGTCCTTCACCTAGCCTGTTGGGAACACAAGTTTCTTGTCACTTGCAAACTCCACTCCATACATATATATAGGTAGGTTCTAGCTCCAACTGTGTTTTACAGTGAAAACTGCAGGAACTTCAAACCGGCACTAGGACACAGACTGAGAAACCAGAGTAAATGTTTCTCCTGCAAACCGTTCCCTTTGTGCCAGATGAACGAAGGTATATCCACATGCTCAGTTCTGTGAGATAAGTGTGTGTGAACGCCGTCCTTCACCTAGCTTGTTGGGAACACAAAGATTCTTTTCTGTTGCAAACTCCACTCCATACATATATATGGGGAATTACTAGCTCCAACTCGGTTTTACAGTGAAAACTGCAGGAACTTCAAACCGTCAACCGGAAACAGACTGAGAAACCAGAGTAAAAGTTTCCCCTGCAACCCGTTCCCTTTGTAGTAGATGAACGAACGTCTCTCCAAATGCTCAGGTATGAGAGATAAGTGTGTTTGAAAGCCGTTTTTCTCCTATCTTGTTGGGAACACAAAGTTTCTTTTCACTTGCAAACTCCACTCCATACATATATATGGGGAGGTACTAGATCCAACTCGGTTTTACAGTGAAATCTGCAGGAACTTCAAACCGGCAGTAGGAAACAGACTGAGAAACCAGAGTAAAAGTTTCACCTGCATCCCGTTCCGTTTCTGCTAGATGAACGAACGTCTCTCCACATGCTCTGTTCTGAGAGGTAAGTGTGTGTGAAAGCCGTACTTCACCTAGCTTGTTGGGAACACATAGTTTCTTTTCACTTGCAAACTCCACTGCATACATATATATAGGTAAGTTCTAGCTCCAACTGGGTTTGACAGTGAAAACTGCAGGTACTTCAAACCGGCAACAGGACACAGATTGAGAAACCAGTCTAAATTTTTCTACTGCAACCCGTTCACTTTGTGCCAGATGAACGAAGGTATCTCCACATGCTCAGTTCTGAGAGATAAGTGTGTGTGAAAGCCGTCCTTCACCTAGCTTATTGGGAACACAAAGTTTCTTTTCAGTTGCAAACTCCACTCTATACATATATATGGGGAGTTACTAGCACCAACTCGGTTTTACAGTGAAAACTGCAGGAACTTCAAACCGGCACTAGGAAACAGACTGAGAAACCAGAGTAAAAGTTTCTCCTGCAACCCGTTCCCTTTGTGCTAGATGAACGAACTTCTCTAAACATGCTCATTTCTGAGAGATAAGTGTGTATGAAAGAAATCCTTCACCTAGCTTGTTGGGAACACAAAGTTTCTTATCACTTGCAAACTCCACTCCATACATATATATTGGGTGCTACAAGCTCCAACTCGGATTTGCAGTGAAAACTTCAGAAACTTCAAACCGGCACTAGGAAACAGACTGAGAAACCAGAGTAAAAGTTTAGCCTGCAACCCGTTCCCATTGTGCTAGATGAACGAACGTCTCTCCACATGCTCAATTCTGAGAGATAAGTGTGTGTGAAAGCCGTTTTTCTACTAGCTTGTTGGGAACACAAAGTTTCTTTTCACTTGCAAACTCCACTCCATACATATATATGGGGAAGTACTAGCTCCAACTCGGTTTTACTGTGAAAACTGCAGGAACTAAAAACCGGCACTAGGATACAGACTGAGAAACCAGAGAAAAAGTTTCTCCTGCAACCCGTTCCTTTGTGCTACATGAACGAACGTCTCTCCACATGCTCAGTTCTGAGAGATAAGTGTGTGTGAAAGCCGTCCTTCACCTAGCTTGTTGGGAACACAAAGTTTCTTTTCACTTGCAAAGTCCACTCCATTCATATATATGGGAGGTACTAGCTCCAACTCGGTTTACAGTGAAAACTTAAAGAATTTCAAACCGGCACTAGGAAACAGACTGAGAAACCACAGTTAAGTTTCTCCTGCAACCCTTTCCCTTTGTGCTGGATGAACGAACGTCTCTCCACATGCTCAGTTCTGAGAGATAAGTGTGCGTGAAAGCCGACTTCACCTAGCTTGTTGGGAACACAAAGTTTCTTTTCACTTGAAAACTCCACTCCATACATATATATGGGTAGGTACTAGCTCCAAATCTGTTTCACAGTGAAAACTGCGGGAACTTCAACCCGGCAGTAGGAAACAGACTGAGAAACCAGAGTAAAAGTTTCCCCTGCAACCCGTTCCCTTTGTGCTAGATGCACGAAAGTCTCTCCACATGCTCAGTTCTGAGAGATAAGTGTGTGTGAAAGCCGTTCTTCATCTAGCTTGTTGGGAACACAAAGTTTCTTTTCAGTTGCAAACTCCACTCCATACATATATATGGGGAGGTACTAGCTCCAACACTGTTTTACAGTGAAAACTGCAGGAACTTCAAACCGGCAGTAGGAAACAGACTGAGAAACCAGAGTAAAAGTTTCTCCTGCAACACTTTCCCTTTGTGCTAGATGCACAAACGTCTCTCCACATGCTCAGTTCTGAGAGATAAGTTTGTGTGAAAGCCGCCCTTCACCTACCTTGTTGGGAACACAAAGTTTCTTTTCTCTTGCAAACTTCACTCCATACATATATATTGGGAGGTACTAGCTCCAACTCTGTTTTTCAGTGAAAACTGCAGGAACTTCAAACCGGCAGTAGGAAACAGACTGAGAAACCAGAGTAAAAGTTTCTGCTCAAACCCGTTCCTTTGTGCTAGATGCACGAACATCTCTCCACATGCTCAGTTCTGAGGTTTAAGTGTGTGTGAAAGCCGTCCTTCACATAGCTTGTTGGGAACACAAAGATTCTTTTCACTTGCAAACTCCACTCCATACATATATATGGGGAGGTACTAGCTCCAACTCGGTTTTACAGTGAAAACTGCAGGAACTTCAAACCGGCAGTAGGAAACAGACTGAGCAACCAGAGTAAAGTTTCTCCTGAAAACCGGTCCGTTTGTGCTAGATGCACGAACGTCTCTCCACATGCTCAGTTCTGAGAAATAATTGTGTGTGAAAGCCGCCCTTCACTTAGATTGTTGGGAACACAAAGTTCCTTTTCACTTGCAAACTCCACTCCATTAATATATATTTGGGGAGGTACTGGCTCCAACTAGGTTTTACAGTGAAAACTGCAGGAAATTCACACCGGCACTACGAAACTTACGGAGAAACCAGAGTAAAAGTTACACCTGCAACACGTTCCCTTTGTGCTGGATGCACGAAAGTCTCTCCACATGCTCAGTTCTGAGAGATAAGTGTGTGTGAAAGCCGTCCTTCACCTAGCCTGTTGGGAACACAAGTTTCTTGTCACTTGCAAACTCCACTCCATACATATATATAGGTAGGTTCTAGCTCCAACTGTGTTTTACAGTGAAAACTGCAGGAACTTCAAACCGGCACTAGGACACAGACTGAGAAACCAGAGTAAATGTTTCTCCTGCAAACCGTTCCCTTTGTGCCAGATGAACGAAGGTATATCCACATGCTCAGTTCTGTGAGATAAGTGTGTGTGAACGCCGTCCTTCACCTAGCTTGTTGGGAACACAAAGATTCTTTTCTGTTGCAAACTCCACTCCATACATATATATGGGGAATTACTAGCTCCAACTCGGTTTTACAGTGAAAACTGCAGGAACTTCAAACCGTCAACCGGAAACAGACTGAGAAACCAGAGTAAAAGTTTCCCCTGCAACCCGTTCCCTTTGTAGTAGATGAACGAACGTCTCTCCAAATGCTCAGGTATGAGAGATAAGTGTGTTTGAAAGCCGTTTTTCTCCTATCTTGTTGGGAACACAAAGTTTCTTTTCACTTGCAAACTCCACTCCATACATATATATGGGGAGGTACTAGATCCAACTCGGTTTTACAGTGAAATCTGCAGGAACTTCAAACCGGCAGTAGGAAACAGACTGAGAAACCAGAGTAAAAGTTTCACCTGCATCCCGTTCCGTTTCTGCTAGATGAACGAACGTCTCTCCACATGCTCTGTTCTGAGAGGTAAGTGTGTGTGAAAGCCGTACTTCACCTAGCTTGTTGGGAACACATAGTTTCTTTTCACTTGCAAACTCCACTGCATACATATATATAGGTAAGTTCTAGCTCCAACTGGGTTTGACAGTGAAAACTGCAGGTACTTCAAACCGGCAACAGGACACAGATTGAGAAACCAGTCTAAATTTTTCTACTGCAACCCGTTCACTTTGTGCCAGATGAACGAAGGTATCTCCACATGCTCAGTTCTGAGAGATAAGTGTGTGTGAAAGCCGTCCTTCACCTAGCTTATTGGGAACACAAAGTTTCTTTTCAGTTGCAAACTCCACTCTATACATATATATGGGGAGTTACTAGCACCAACTCGGTTTTACAGTGAAAACTGCAGGAACTTCAAACCGGCACTAGGAAACAGACTGAGAAACCAGAGTAAAAGTTTCTCCTGCAACCCGTTCCCTTTGTGCTAGATGAACGAACTTCTCTAAACATGCTCATTTCTGAGAGATAAGTGTGTATGAAAGAAATCCTTCACCTAGCTTGTTGGGAACACAAAGTTTCTTATCACTTGCAAACTCCACTCCATACATATATATTGGGTGCTACAAGCTCCAACTCGGATTTGCAGTGAAAACTTCAGAAACTTCAAACCGGCACTAGGAAACAGACTGAGAAACCAGAGTAAAAGTTTAGCCTGCAACCCGTTCCCATTGTGCTAGATGAACGAACGTCTCTCCACATGCTCAATTCTGAGAGATAAGTGTGTGTGAAAGCCGTTTTTCTACTAGCTTGTTGGGAACACAAAGTTTCTTTTCACTTGCAAACTCCACTCCATACATATATATGGGGAAGTACTAGCTCCAACTCGGTTTTACTGTGAAAACTGCAGGAACTAAAAACCGGCACTAGGATACAGACTGAGAAACCAGAGAAAAAGTTTCTCCTGCAACCCGTTCCTTTGTGCTACATGAACGAACGTCTCTCCACATGCTCAGTTCTGAGAGATAAGTGTGTGTGAAAGCCGTCCTTCACCTAGCTTGTTGGGAACACAAAGTTTCTTTTCACTTGCAAAGTCCACTCCATTCATATATATGGGGAGGTAATAGCTCCAACTCGGTTTTACAGTGAAAACTGCAGGAAATTCACACCGGCACTAGGAAACATACTGAGAAACCAGAGTACATGTTACACCTGCAACAAGTTCCCTTTGTGCTGGATGAACGAACGTCTCTCCACATGCTCAGTTCTGTGAGATAAGTGTCTGTGAAAGCCGTCCTTCACCTAGCTTGTTGGGAACACCAAGTTTCTTGTCACTTGCAAACCCCATTCCATACATATATATAGGGTGGTAATAGCTCCAACTTGGTTTGACAGTGAAAACTGCAGGAACTTCAAAACGGCAACAGGACACAGACTGAGAAACCAGTGTAAATGTTTCTCCTGCAACCCGTTCCCTTTGTGCCAGGTGAACGAATGTATCTCCACATGCTCAGTACTGAGAGATAAGTGTGTGTGAAAGCCGACTTCACCTAGCTTGTTTGGAACACAAAGTTCCTTTTCACTTGCAAACTCCACTCCATAAATATATATGGGGAGGTACAAGCTCCAACTTGGTTTTAAAGTGAAAGCTGCATGAACTTCAAACCGGCACTAGGAAACATACTGGGAAACCAGAGTAAAAGTATCTCCTCCATCCCGTTCCCTTTGTGCTAGATGAACGAACCTCTTCCCACAGGCTGAGTTCTGAGAGATAAGTGTGTGTGAAAGCCGTCCTTCACCTAGCCTGTTGGGAACACAAGTTTCTTGTCACTTGCAAACTCCACTCCATACATATATATAGGTAGGTTCTAGCTCCAACTGTGTTTTACAGTGAAAACTGCAGGAACTTCAAAACGGCACTAGGACACAGACTGAGAAACCAGAGTAAATGTTTCTCCTGCAAACCGTTCCCTTTGTGCCAGATGAACGAAGGTATATCCACATGCTCAGTTCTGTGAGATAAGTGTGTGTGAACGCCGTCCTTCACCTAGCTTGTTGGGAACACAAAGATTCTTTTCAGTTGCAAACTCCACTCCATACATATATATGGGGAATTACTAGCTCCAACTCGGTTTTACAGTGAAAACTGCAGGAACTTCAAACCGTCAACCGGAAACAGACTGAGAAACCAGAGTAAAAGTTTCCCCTGCAACCCGTTCCCTTTGTAGTAGATGAACGAACGTCTCTCCAAATGCTCAGGTATGAGAGATAAGTGTGTTTGAAAGCCGTTTTTCTCCTATCTTGTTGGGAACACAAAGTTTCTTTTCACTTGCAAACTCCACTCCATACATATATATGGGGAGGTACTAGATCCAACTCGGTTTTACAGTGAAATCTGCAGGAACTTCAAACCGGCAGTAGGAAACAGACTGAGAAACCAGAGTAAAAGTTTCACCTGCATCCCGTTCCGTTTCTGCTAGATGAACGAACGTCTCTCCACATGCTCTGTTCTGAGAGGTAAGTGTGTGTGAAAGCCGTACTTCACCTAGCTTGTTGGGAACACATAGTTTCTTTTCACTTGCAAACTCCACTGCATACATATATATAGGTAAGTTCTAGCTCCAACTGGGTTTGACAGTGAAAACTGCAGGTACTTCAAACCGGCAACAGGACACAGATTGAGAAACCAGTCTAAATTTTTCTACTGCAACCCGTTCACTTTGTGCCAGATGAACGAAGGTATCTCCACATGCTCAGTTCTGAGAGATAAGTGTGTGTGAAAGCCATCCTTCACCTAGCTTATTGGGAACACAAAGTTTCTTTTCAGTTGCAAACTCCACTCCATACATATATATGGGGAGTTACTAGCACCAACTCGGTTTTACAGTGAAAACTGCAGGAACTTCAAACCGGCACTAGGAAACAGACTGAGAAACCAGAGTAAAAGTTTCTCCTGCAACCCGTTCCCTTTGTGCTAGATGAACGAACTTCTCTAAACATGCTCATTTCTGAGAGATAAGTGTGTGTGAAAGAAATCCTTCACCTAGCTTGTTGGGAACACAAAGTTTCTTATCACTTGCAAACTCCACTCCATACATATATATTGGGTGCTACAAGCTCCAACTCGGATTTGCAGTGAAAACTTCAGAAACTTCAAACCGGCACTAGGAAACAGACTGAGAAACCAGAGTAAAAGTTTAGCCTGCAACCCGTTCCCATTGTGCTAGATGAACGAACGTCTCTCCACATGCTCAATTCTGAGAGATAAGTGTGTGTGAAAGCCGTTTTTCTACTAGCTTGTTGGGAACACAAAGTTTCTTTTCACTTGCAAACTCCACTCCATACATATATATGGGGAAGTACTAGCTCCAACTCGGTTTTACTGTGAAAACTGCAGGAACTAAAAACCGGCACTAGGATACAGACTGAGAAACCAGAGAAAAAGTTTCTCCTGCAACCCGTTCCTTTGTGCTACATGAACGAACGTCTCTCCACATGCTCAGTTCTGAGAGATAAGTGTGTGTGAAAGCCGTCCTTCACCTAGCTTGTTGGGAACACAAAGTTTCTTTTCACTTGCAAAGTCCACTCCATTCATATATATGGGGAGGTAATAGCTCCAACTCGGTTTTACAGTGAAAACTGCAGGAAATTCACACCGGCACTAGGAAACATACTGAGAAACCAGAGTAAATGTTACACCTGCAACAAGTTCCCTTTGTGCTGGATGAACGAACGTCTCTCCACATGCTCAGTTCTGTGAGATAAGTGTCTGTGAAAGCCGTCCTTCACCTAGCTTGTTGGGAACACCAAGTTTCTTGTCACTTGCAAACCCCATTCCATACATATATATAGGGTGGTAATAGCTCCAACTGGGTTTGACAGTGAAAACTGCAGGAACTTCAAAACGGCAACAGGACACAGACTGAGAAACCAGTGTAAATGTTTCTCCTGCAACCCGTTCCCTTTGTGCCAGGTGAACGAATGTATCTCCACATGCTCAGTACTGAGAGATAAGTGTGTGTGAAAGCCGACTTCACCTAGCTTGTTTGGAACACAAAGTTCCTTTTCACTTGCAAACTCCACTCCATAAATATATATGGGGAGGTACAAGCTCCAACTTGGTTTTAAAGTGAAAGCTGCATGAACTTCAAACCGGCACTAGGAAACATACTGGGAAACCAGAGTAAAAGTATCTCCTCCATCCCGTTCCCTTTGTGCTAGATGAACGAACCTCTTCCCACAGGCTGAGTTCTGAGAGATAAGTGTGTGTTAAAGCCGTCCTTCACCTAGCTTGTGGGGAACACATAGTTACTTTTCACTTGCAAACTCCACTCCATACATATAAATGGGGAGGTAATAGCTCCAACTCTGTTTTACAGTGAAAACTGCAGGAACTTCAAACCGGCACTAGGAAACAGATTGAAAACCCAGAGTAAAAGTTTCTCCTGCAAACATTTCCCTTTGTGCTAGATGAACGAACGTCTCTCCACATGCTCAGTTCTGAGAGATAAGTGTGTGTGAAAGCCGTCCTTCACCTAGCTTGTTGGGAACACAAAGTTTCTTGTCACTTGCAAACTCCACTCCATACATATATATAGGTAGGTTCTAGCTCCAACTGGGTTTGACAGTGAAAACTGCAGGAATTTCAAACCGGCAACAGGACACAGACTGAGAAACCAGTGTAAATGTTTCACCTGCAACACGTTCCCTTTGTGCCAGATGAACGAAGGTATCTCCACATGCTCAATTCTGAGAGATAAGTGTGTGTGAAAGCCGTCCTTCACCTAGCTTGTTGGAAACACAAAGTTTCTTTTCACTTGCAAACTCCCCTCCATACATATATATGGGGAGGTACTAGCTCCAACTCGGTTTTACAGTGAAAACTGCAGGAAATTCAAATCGGCAGTAGGAAACAGACAGAGAAACCAGAGTAAAAGATTACCTGCAACCCGTTCCCTTTGTGCTAGATGAACGAACGTCTCTCCACAGGCTCAGTTCTGAGAGATAAGTGTGTTTGAAAGCCGTCTTTCAACTAGCTTGTTGGGAACACAAAGTTTCTTTACACTTGCAAACCCCACACCATTCATATATATGGGAAGGTACTAGCTCCAACTCGGTTTTACAGTGAAAACTGCAGGAACTTCAAACCGTTACAAGGAATCAGACTGAGAAACCAGAGTAAAAGTTTCTCCTGCAACTCGTTCCCTTTGTGCTAGATGAAAGAACGTCTCTCCACATGCTCAGTTCTGAGAGTTAATTGTGTGTGAAATCAGTCCTCCACATAGCTTGTTGGGAACACAAAGTTTCTTTTCACTTGCAAACTCCACTCCATACATATATATGGGGAGGTACTAGTTCCAACTCGGTTTTACAGTAAAAACTGCAGGAAATTCAAACCGGCACTAGGAAACAGACTGAGAAACCAGAGTAAAAGTTTCTCCTGCAACCCGTTCCCTTTGTGCTAGATGAACGAACGTCTCACCACATGCTCAGTTCTGAGAGATAAGTGTGTGTGAAAGCCGTCCTTCGCCTAACTTTTTGGGAACACAAAGTTCCTTTTGAGTTGAAAACTCCAATCGATAAATATAAAAGTGGAGGTACTAGCTCCAACTCAGTTTTACAGTGAAAAATGCAGGAACTTCAAACCGGCACTAGGAAACATACTGGGAAACCAGAGTAAAAGTATCTCCTGCATCCTGCTCCTTTTGTGCTAGATGAACGAACCTATCCCCACATGCTGAGTTCTGAGAGATAAGTGTGTGTGAAAGCCGTCCTTCAACTAGCTTGTGGGGAACATATAGTTTCTTTTCACTTGCAAACTCCACTCCATATATATATATGGGGAGGTACTAGCTCCAACTCGGATTTACAGTGAAAACTGCAGGAACTTCAAACCGGCACTAGGAAACAGACTGAGAACCCAGTGTAAAAGTTTCTCCTGCAACCCGTTCCCAATGTGCTAGATGAACGAAAGTCTCTCCACATGCTCAGTTCTGAGAGATAAATGTGTGTGAAAGCCGTACTTCACCAAGGTTGTAGGGAACACAAAGTTCCTTTTCGGTTGCAAACTCCAATCCATACATATATATGGGGAGGTATTATCTCCAACTCAGTTTTACAGAGAAAACTGCAGGAACTTCATACCGGCAATAGGAAACATACTGAGAAACCAGGGTAAAAGTTTCTCCTGCAACCCGTTCCCTTTGTGCTAGATGAACGCAAGTCTCCCCACCTGCTCAGTACTGAGAGATAAGTGTGTGTGAAAGCCGTCCTTCACCTAGCTTGTTGGGAAAACAAAGTTTCTTTTCAATTGCAATCTCCACTCCATACATATATATAGGTAGGTTCTAGCTCCAACTGTGTTTTACAGTGAAAAATGCAGGAACTTCAAAACGGCACTAGGACACAGACTGAGAAACCAGAGTAAATGTTTCTCCTGCAAACCGTTCCCTTTGTGCCAGATGAACGAAGGTATATCCACATGCTCAGTTCTGTGAGATAAGTGTGTGTGAACGCCGTCCTTCACCTAGCTTGTTGGGAACACAAAGATTCTTTTCAGTTGCAAACTCCACTCCATACATATATATGGGGAATTACTAGCTCCAACTCGGTTTTACAGTGAAAACTGCAGGAACTTCAAACCGTCAACCGGAAACAGACTGAGAAACCAGAGTAAAAGTTTCCCCTGCAACCCGTTCCCTTTGTAGTAGATGAACGAACGTCTCTCCAAATGCTCAGGTATGAGAGATAAGTGTGTTTGAAAGCCGTTTTTCTCCTATCTTGTTGGGAACACAAAGTTTCTTTTCACTTGCAAACTCCACTCCATACATATATATGGGGAGGTACTAGATCCAACTCGGTTTTACAGTGAAATCTGCAGGAACTTCAAACCGGCAGTAGGAAACAGACTGAGAAACCAGAGTAAAAGTTTCACCTGCATCCCGTTCCGTTTCTGCTAGATGAACGAACGTCTCTCCACATGCTCTGTTCTGAGAGGTAAGTGTGTGTGAAAGCCGTACTTCACCTAGCTTGTTGGGAACACATAGTTTCTTTTCACTTGCAAACTCCACTGCATACATATATATAGGTAAGTTCTAGCTCCAACTGGGTTTGACAGTGAAAACTGCAGGTACTTCAAACCGGCAACAGGACACAGATTGAGAAACCAGTCTAAATTTTTCTACTGCAACCCGTTCACTTTGTGCCAGATGAATGAAGGTATCTCCACATGCTCAGTTCTGAGAGATAAGTGTGTGTGAAAGCCATACTTCACCTAGCTTATTGGGAACACAAAGTTTCTTTTCAGTTGCAAACTCCACTCCATACATATATATGGGGAGTTACTAGCACCAACTCGGTTTTACAGTGAAAACTGCAGGAACTTCAAACCGGCACTAGGAAACAGACTGAGAAACCAGAGTAAAAGTTTCTCCTGCAACCCGTTCCCTTTGTGCTAGATGAACGAACTTCTCTAAACATGCTCATTTCTGAGAGATAAGTGTGTGTGAAAGAAATACTTCACCTAGCTTGTTGGGAACACAAAGTTTCTTATCACTTGCAAACTCCACTCCATACATATATATTGGGTGCTACAAGCTCCAACTCGGATTTGCAGTGAAAACTTCAGAAACTTCAAACCGGCACTAGGAAACAGACTGAGAAACCAGAGTAAAAGTTTAGCCTGCAACCCGTTCCCATTGTGCTAGATGAACGAACGTCTCTCCACATGCTCAATTCTGAGAGATAAGTGTGTGTGAAAGCCGTTTTTCTACTAGCTTGTTGGGAACACAAAGTTTCTTTTCACTTGCAAACTCCACTCCATACATATATATGGGGAAGTACTAGCTCCAACTCGGTTTTACTGTGAAAACTGCAGGAACTAAAAACCGGCACTAGGATACAGACTGAGAAACCAGAGAAAAAGTTTCTCCTGCAACCCGTTCCTTTGTGCTACATGAACGAACGTCTCTCCACATGCTCAGTTCTGAGAGATAAGTGTGTGTGAAAGCCGTCCTTCACCTAGCTTGTTGGGAACACAAAGTTTCTTTTCACTTGCAAAGTCCACTCCATTCATATATATGGGGAGGTAATAGCTCCAACTCGGTTTTACAGTGAAAACTGCAGGAAATTCACACCGGCACTAGGAAACATACTGAGAAACCAGAGTAAATGTTACACCTGCAACAAGTTCCCTTTGTGCTGGATGAACGAACGTCTCTCCACATGCTCAGTTCTGTGAGATAAGTGTCTGTGAAAGCCGTCCTTCACCTAGCTTGTTGGGAACACCAAGTTTCTTGTCACTTGCAAACCCCATTCCATACATATATATAGGGTGGTAATAGCTCCAACTGGGTTTGACAGTGAAAACTGCAGGAACTTCAAAACGGCAACAGGACACAGACTGAGAAACCAGTGTAAATGTTTCTCCTGCAACCCGTTCCCTTTGTGCCAGGTGAACGAATGTATCTCCACATGCTCAGTACTGAGAGATAAGTGTGTGTGAAAGCCGACTTCACCTAGCTTGTTTGGAACACAAAGTTCCTTTTCACTTGCAAACTCCACTCCATAAATATATATGGGGAGGTACAAGCTCCAACTTGGTTTTAAAGTGAAAGCTGCATGAACTTCAAACCGGCACTAGGAAACATACTGGGAAACCAGAGTAAAAGTATCCCCTCCATCCCGTTCCCTTTGTGCTAGATGAACGAACCTCTTCCCACAGGCTGAGTTCTGAGAGATAAGTGTGTGTGAAAGCCGTCCTTCACCTAGCTTGTGGGGAACACATAGTTACTTTTCACTTGCAAACTCCACTCCATACATATAAATGGGGAGGTAATAGCTCCAACTCTGTTTTACAGTGAAAACTGCAGGAACTTCAAACCGGCACTAGGAAACAGATTGAAAACCCAGAGTAAAAGTTTCTCCTGCAAACATTTCCCTTTGTGCTAGATGAACGAACGTCTCTCCACATGCTCAGTTCTGAGAGATAAGTGTGTGTGAAAGCCGTCCTTCACCTAGCTTGTTGGGAACACAAAGTTTCTTGTCACTTGCAAACTCCACTCCATACATATATATAGGTAGGTTCTAGCTCCAACTGGGTTTGACAGTGAAAACTGCAGGAATTTCAAACCGGCAACAGGACACAGACTGAGAAACCAGTGTAAATGTTTCACCTGCAACACGTTCCCTTTGTGCCAGATGAACGAAGGTATCTCCACATGCTCAATTCTGAGAGATAAGTGTGTGTGAAAGCCGTCCTTCACCTAGCTTGTTGGAAACACAAAGTTTCTTTTCACTTGCAAACTCCCCTCCATACATATATATGGGGAGGTACTAGCTCCAACTCGGTTTTACAGTGAAAACTGCAGGAAATTCAAATCGGCAGTAGGAAACAGACAGAGAAACCAGAGTAAAAGATTACCTGCAACCCGTTCCCTTTGTGCTAGATGAACGAACGTCTCTCCACAGGCTCAGTTCTGAGAGATAAGTGTGTTTGAAAGCCGTCTTTCAACTAGCTTGTTGGGAACACAAAGTTTCTTTACACTTGCAAACCCCACACCATTCATATATATGGGAAGGTACTAGCTCCAACTCGGTTTTACAGTGAAAACTGCAGGAACTTCAAACCGTTACAAGGAATCAGACTGAGAAACCAGAGTAAAAGTTTCTCCTGCAACTCGTTCCCTTTGTGCTAGATGAAAGAACGTCTCTCCACATGCTCAGTTCTGAGAGTTAATTGTGTGTGAAATCAGTCCTCCACATAGCTTGTTGGGAACACAAAGTTTCTTTTCACTTGCAAACTCCACTCCATACATATATATGGGGAGGTACTAGTTCCAACTCGGTTTTACAGTAAAAACTGCAGGAAATTCAAACCGGCACTAGGAAACAGACTGAGAAACCAGAGTAAAAGTTTCTCCTGCAACCCGTTCCCTTTGTGCTAGATGAACGAACGTCTCACCACATGCTCAGTTCTGAGAGATAAGTGTGTGTGAAAGCCGTCCTTCGCCTAACTTTTTGGGAACACAAAGTTCCTTTTGAGTTGAAAACTCCAATCGATAAATATAAAAGTGGAGGTACTAGCTCCAACTCAGTTTTACAGTGAAAAATGCAGGAACTTCAAACCGGCACTAGGAAACATACTGGGAAACCAGAGTAAAAGTATCTCCTGCATCCTGCTCCTTTTGTGCTAGATGAACGAACCTATCCCCACATGCTGAGTTCTGAGAGATAAGTGTGTGTGAAAGCCGTCCTTCAACTAGCTTGTGGGGAACATATAGTTTCTTTTCACTTGCAAACTCCACTCCATATATATATATGGGGAGGTACTAGCTCCAACTCGGATTTACAGTGAAAACTGCAGGAACTTCAAACCGGCACTAGGAAACAGACTGAGAACCCAGTGTAAAAGTTTCTCCTGCAACCCGTTCCCAATGTGCTAGATGAACGAAAGTCTCTCCACATGCTCAGTTCTGAGAGATAAATGTGTGTGAAAGCCGTACTTCACCAAGGTTGTAGGGAACACAAAGTTCCTTTTCGGTTGCAAACTCCAATCCATACATATATATGGGGAGGTATTATCTCCAACTCAGTTTTACAGAGAAAACTGCAGGAACTTCATACCGGCAATAGGAAACATACTGAGAAACCAGGGTAAAAGTTTCTCCTGCAACCCGTTCCCTTTGTGCTAGATGAACGCAAGTCTCCCCACCTGCTCAGTACTGAGAGATAAGTGTGTGTGAAAGCCGTCCTTCACCTAGCTTGTTGGGAAAACAAAGTTTCTTTTCAATTGCAATCTCCATTCTATACATATAAATGGGGAGGTTCCAGCTCCAACTCGGATTTACAGTGAAAACTGCAGGAACTTCAAACCGGTAACAGGACACAGAATGAGAAACCAGAGTAAAAGTTTCCCCTGCAACCGTTCCCTTTGTCCCAGATGAACGAATGTATCTCCACATGCTCAATTCTGAGAGATAAGTGTGTGTGAAATCCTTCCTTCACCTAGCTTTTTGGGAACACAAAGTTTCTTTTCAATTGCAAACTGCACTCCATACATATATATGGGGAGGTACAAGCTCCAACTCGGTTTTACAGTGAAAACTGCAGGAACTTTAAACTGGCACTAGGAAACAGACTGAGAAACCAGAGTAAAAATTTCTCCTGCAACGCGTTCCCTTTCTGCTAGATGAACGAACGTCTCTCCACATGCTCAGTTCTGAGAGATATATGTGTGTGAAAGCCGTCCTTCACCTAGCTTGTTTGGGAACACAAAGTTTCCTTTCACTTGCAAAGTCCACTCCATTCATATATATGGGGAGGTAATAGCTCCAACTCGGTTTACAGTGAAAACTGCAGGAAATTCACACCGGCACTAGGAAACATACTGAGAAACCAGAGTAAATGTTACAACTGCAACAAGTTCCCTTTGTGCTGGATGAACGAACGTCTCTCCACATGCTCAGTTCTGTGAGATAAGTGTCTGTGAAAGCCGTCCTTCACCTAGCTTGTTGGGAACACCAAGTTTCTTGTCACTTGCAAACCCCACTCCATACATATATATAGGGTGGTAAAAGCTCCAACTGGGTTTGACAGTTAAAAATTCAGGAACTTCAAAACGGCAACAGGACACAGACTGAGAAACCAGTGTAAATGTTTCTCCTGCAACCCGTTCCCTTTGTGCCAGGTGAACGAATGTATCTCCACATGCTCAGTTCTGAGTGATAAGTGTGTGTGAAAGCCGCACTTCACCTAGCTTGTTGGGAACACAATGTTTCTTTTCACTTGCAATCTCTACTCCATACATATATATGGGTAGGTAATAGCTCCAACTCGGTTTTACAGTGAAAACTGCAGGAACTTCAAACCGGCAGTAGGAAACAGAGTGAGAAACCAGAGTAGAAGTTTCTCCTTCAACCCGTTCTCTTTGTGCTACATGAAAGAACGTCCCTACACATGCTCAGTTCTGAGAGTTAAGTGTGTGTGAAAGCCGTCCTTCACCTAGCTTGTTGGGAACACAAAGTTGCTTTTCACTTGCAAACTCCACTCCATAAATATATATGGGGGGGTAATAGCTCCAACTCGGTTTTATAATGAAAACTGCAGGAACTTCAAACCGGCACTAGGAAACATACTGGAAAACCAGAGTAAAAGTTTCTCCTGCATCCCGTTCCCTTTGTTCTAGATGAACGAACCTCTCCCCAAATGCTGAGTTCTGAGAGATAAGTGTGTGTGAAAGCCGTCCTTCACCTAGCTTGTCGGGAACACATAGTTTCTTTTCACTTGCAAACTCCACTCCATACATATATATTGGGAGGTACTAGCTCCAACTCCGTTTTACAGTGAAAACTGCAGGAACTTCAAACCGGCACTAGGAAACAGACTGAGAAACCAGAGTAAAAGTTTCTCCTGCAACCCGTTCCCTTTGTGCTAGATGAACGAACGTCTCTCCACATGCTCAGTTCTCAGAGATAAGTGTGTGTGAAAGCCGTCCTTCACCTATCTTGTTGGGAACACAAAGTTTTTTGTCACTTTCAAACTCCAATCCCTACATATATATAGGTAGGTTCTAGCTCCAACTGGGTTTGACAGTGAAAACTGCAGGAACTTCAAACCGGCAACAGGACACAGACTGAGAAACCAGTGTAAATGTTTCTCCTGCAACCCGTTCCCTTTGTGCCAGATGAACGATGGTATATCCACATGCTCAGTTCTGAGCGATAAGTGTGTGTGAAAGCCGTCCTTCACCTAGCTTGTTGGGAACACAAAGTTTCTTTTCACTTGCTAACTCCACTCCATACATATATATGGGGAGGTACAAGATCCAACTCGGTTTTACAGTGAAATCTTCAGGAACTTCAAACCGGCAGTAGGAAACAGACTGAGAAACCAGAGTAAAGTTTTCACCTGCATCCCGTTCCGTTTCTGCTAGATGAACGAACGTCTCTCCACATGCTCTGTTCTAAGAGGTAAGTGTGTGTGAAAGCCGTACTTCACCTAGCTTGTTGGGAACACAAAGTTTCTTGTCACTTGCAAACTCCACTCCATACATATATATAGGTAGGTTCTAGCTCCAACTGGGTTTGACAGTGAAAACTGCAGGTACTTCAAACCGGCAACAGGACACAGATTGAGAAACCAGTGTAAATTTTTCTACTGCAACCCGTTCACTTTTTGCCAGATGAACGAAGGTATCTCCACATGCTCAGTTCTGAGAGATAAGTGTGTGTGAAAGCCGTCCTTCACCTAGCTTGTTGGGAACACAAAGTTTCTTTTCAGATGCAAACTCCACTCCATACATATATATGGGGAGTTACTAGCACCAACTCGGTTTTACAGTGAAAACTGCAGGAACTTCAAACCGGCACTAGGAAACAGACTGAGAGACCAGAGTAAAAGTTTCTCCTGCAACCCGTTACCTTTGTGCTAGATGAACGAACGTCTCTCCACATGCTCAGTTCTGAGAGATAAGTGTGTGTGAAAGAAATCCTTCACCTAGCTTGTTGGGAACACAAAGTTTCTTATCACTTGCAAACTCCACTCCATACATATATATTGGGTGCTACTAGCTCCAACTCGGATTTGCAGTAAAAACTTCAGAAACTTCAAACCGGCACTAGGAAACAGACTGAGAAACCAGAGTAAAAGTTTCTCCTGCAACCCGTTCCCATTATGCTAGATGAACGAACGTCTCTCCACATGCTCAGTTCTGTGAGATAAGTGTGTGTGAAAGCCGTCCTTCAACTAGCTTGTTGGGAACACAAAGTTTCTTTTCACTTGCAAACTCTACTCCATACATATATATGGGGAGGTACTAGCTCCATCTCGGTTTTACAGTGAAAACAGCAGGAACTTCAAACAGGCACTAGGAAACAGAGTGAGAATAGAGAGTAAAAGTTTCTCCTGCAACCCGTTCCCTTTGTGCTAGATGAACGAACCTCTCTCCACATGCTCAGTTCTGAGAGATAAGTGTGTGTGAAAGCCGACTTCACCTAGCTTGTTTGGAACACAAAGTTCCTTTTCACTTGCAAACTCCACTCCATAAATATATATGGGGAGGTACAAGCTCCAACTTGGTTTTAAAGTGAAAGCTGCATGAACTTCAAACCGGCACTAGGAAACATACTGGGAAACCAGAGTAAAAGTATCTCCTCCATCCCGTTCCCTTTGTGCTAGATGAACGAACCTCTTCCCACAGGCTGAGTTCTGAGAGATAAGTGTGTGTGAAAGCCGTCCTTCACCTAGCTTGTGGGGAACACATAGTTACTTTTCACTTGCAAACTCCACTCCATACATATAAATGGGGAGGTAATAGCTCCAACTCTGTTTTACAGTGAAAACTGCAGGAACTTCAAACAGGCACTAGGAAACAGATTGAAAACCCAGAGTAAAAGTTTCTCCTGCAAACATTTCCCTTTGTGCTAGATGAACGAACGTCTCTCCACATGCTCAGTTCTGAGAGATAAGTGTGTGTGAAAGCCGTCCTTCACCTAGCTTGTTGGGAACACAAAGTTTCTTGTCACTTGCAAACTCCACTCCATACATATATATAGGTAGGTTCTAGCTCCAACTGGGTTTGACAGTGAAAACTGCAGGAAATTCAAACCGGCAACAGGACACAGACTGAGAAACCAGTGTAAATGTTTCACATGCAACACGTTCCCTTTGTGCCAGATGAACGAAGGTATCTCCACATGCTCAATTATGAGAGATAAGTGTGTGTGAAAGCCGTCCTTCACCTAGCTTGTTGGAAACACAAAGTTTCTTTTCACTTGCAAACTCCCCTCCATACATATATATGGGGAGGTACTAGCTCCAACTCGGTTTTACAGTGAAAACTGCAGGAAATTCAAATCGGCAGTAGGAAACTGACAGAGAAACCAGAGTAAAAGATTACCTGCAACCCGTTCCCTTTGTGCTAGATGAACGAACGTCTCTCCACAGTCTCAGTTCTGAGAGATAAGTGTGTTTGAAAGCCGTCTTTCAACTAGCTTGTTGGGAACACAAAGTTTCTTTTCACTTGCAAACCCCACACCATTCATATATATGGGAAGGTACTAGCTCCAACTCGGTTTTACAGTGAAAACTGCAGGAACTTCAAACCGTTACAAGGAATGAGACTGAGAAACCAGAGTAAAAGTTTCTCCTGCAACTCGTTCCCTTTGTGTTAGATGAACGAACGTCTCTCCACATGCTCAGTTCTGAGAGTTAATTGTGTGTGAAATCAGTCCTCCACATAGCTTGTTGGGAACACAAAGTTTCTTTTCACTTGCAAACTCCACTCCATACATATATATGGGGAGGTACTAGTTCCAACTCGGTTTTACAGTAAAAACTGCAGGAAATTCAAACCGGCACTAGGAAACAGACTGAGAAACCAGAGTAAAAGTTTCTCCTGCAACCCGTTCCCTTTGCGCTAGATGAACGAACGTCTCACCACATGCTCAGTTCTGAGAGATAAGTGTGTGTGAAAGCCGTCCTTCGCCTAACTTTTTGGGAACACAAAGTTCTTTTTGAGTTGAAAACTCCAATCGATACATATAAAAGTGGAGGTACTAGCTCCAACTCAGTTTTACAGTGTAAAATGCAGGAACTTCAAACCGGCACTAGGAAACATACTGGGAAACCAGAGTAAAAGTATCTCCTGCATCCTGCTCCTTTTGTGCTAGATGAACGAACCTTTCCCCACATGCTGAGTTCTAAGGGATAAGTGTGTGTGAAAGCCGTCCTTCACCTAGCTTGTGGGGAACATATAGTTTCTTTTCACTTGCAAACTCCACTCCATATATATATATGGGGAGGTACTAGCTCCAACTCGGATTTACAGTGAAAACTGCAGGAACTTCAAACCGGCACTAGGAAACAGACTGAGAACCAGTGTAAAAGTTTCTCCTGCAACCCGTTCCCAATGTGCTAGATGAATGAAAGTCTCTCCACATGCTCAGTTCTGAGAGATAAATGTGTGTGAAAGCCGTACTTCACCAAGGTTGTAGGGAACACAAAGTTCCTTTTCGGTTGCAAACTCCAATCCATACATATATATGGGGAGGTATTATCTCCAACTCAGTTTTACAGTGAAAACTGCAGGAACGTCATACCGGCAATAGGAAACATACTGAGAAACCAGGGTAAAAATTTCTCCTGCAACCCGTTCCCTTTGTGCTAGATGAACGCAAGTCTCCCCACCTGCTCAGTACTGAGAGATAAGTGTGTGTGAAAGCCGTCCTTCACCTAGCTTGTTGGGAAAACAAAGTTTCTTTTCAATTGCAATCTCCATTCTATACATATAAATGGGGAGGTTCCAGCTCCAACTCGGATTTACAGTGAAAACTGCAGGAACTTCAAACCGGTAACAGGACACAGAATGAGAAACCAGAGTAAAAGTTTCCCCTGCAACCGTTCCCTTTGTCCCAGATGAACGAATGTATCTCCACATGCTCAATTCTGAGAGATAAGTGTGTGTGAAATCCTTCCTTCACCTAGCTTTTTGGGAACACAAAGTTTCTTTTCAATTGCAAACTGCATTCCATACATATATATGGGGAGGTACAAGCTCCAACTCGGTTTTACAGTGAAAACTGCAGGAACTTTAAACTGGCACTAGGAAACAGACTGAGAAACCATAGTAAAAATTTCTCCTGCAACGCGTTCCATTTCTGCTAGATGAACGAACGTCTCTCCACATGCTCAGTTCTGAGAGATATATGTGTGTGAAAGCCGTCCTTCACCTAGCTTGTTTTGAACACAAAGATTCTTTTCACTTGAAAACTCCACTCGATACGTATATATGGGGAGGTACTAGCTCCAACTCGGTTTTACAGTGAAAACAGCAGGAACTTCAAACCGGCACTAGGAAACAGACTGAGAAACCAGAGTAAATGTTTCTCCTGCAAAACGTTCCCTTTGTGCTAAATGAAAGAACGTCTCTCCACATGCTCAGTTCTGAGGGATAACTGTATTTGAAAGCCGTCCTTCTCCTAGCTTGTTGGGAACACAAAGATGCTTTTCCCTTGCAATCTCCACTGCATACATATATATGTGGAGGTACTAGCTCCAACTCGGTTTTAAAGTGAAAACTGCAGGAAATTCAAACCGGCAACAGGAAACAGACTGAGAAACCAGAGTAAAGTTTGTCCTGCAACCCGTTCCCTTTGTGCTAGATGAACGAACGTCTCTCCACATGCTCAGTTCTGAGAGATAAGTTTGTGTGAAAGCCGTACTTCACCTAGCATGTAGGGAACACAAAGTTCCTTTTCGGTTGCAAACTACACTCCATAAATATATATGGGGAGGTACTATCTCCAACTCGGTTTTACAGTGAAAACTGCAGGAACTTCATACCGGCAGTAGGAAACATACTGAGAAACCAGTGTAAAAGTTTCTCCTGCAACCAGTTCCCTTTGTGATAGATGAACGCACGTCTCCCCACCTGATCAGTTCTGAGAGATAAGTGTGTGAAAGCCGTCCTTCACATAGCTTGTTGGGAAAACAAAGTTTCTTTTCAATTGCAATCACCATTCTATACATATAAATGGGGAGGTTCTAGCTCCAACTCGGATTTACATTGAAAACTGCAGGAACTTCAAACCGGTAACAGGACACAGAATGAGAAACCAGAGTAAAATTTTACCCTGCAACCGTTCCCTTTGTCCCAGATGAACGAATGTATATCCACATGCTCAATTCTGAGAGATAAGTGTGTGTGAAATCCGTCCTTCACCTAGCTTTTTGGGAACACAAAGTTTCTTTTCAATTGCAAACTCCACTCCATGCATATATATGGGGAGTTACTAGCTCGAAATCGGTTTTACAGTGAAAAGTGCAGGAGCTTCAAACCGGCAACAGGAAACAGACTGAGAATGCAGAGTAATAGTTTCTCCTACAACCCGTTCCCTTTGTGCTAGATGAACGAACGTCTCTCCACATGCTCATTTCTGAGAGATAAGTGTGTGTGAAACCCGTCCTTCACCTAGCTTGTTGGGAACACAAAGTTCTTTTCACTTGCAAACCCCACTCCAAACATATATATGGGGAGGTACTAGCTCCAACTCGGTTTTACTGTGAAAACTGAAGGAACTTCAAACCGGCACTAGGAAACATACTGAGAAATAAGAGTAAAAGTTTCCCCTGCAACCCGTTCCCTTTGTGCTAGATGAACGAACGTCTCTCCACATGCTTAGTTCTGAGAGATAATTGTGTGTGAATGTCGTCCTTCACCTAGCTTGTTGGGAACACAAAGTTCCTTTTCACTTGCAAACTCCACTCCATACTTATATATGGGGAGGTACTAGCTCCAACTCGGTTTTACAGTGAAAACTGCAGGAACATCAAAACGGCACTAGGAAACATACTGGGAAACCAGAGTAAAAGTTTCTCATGCATTCCTTTCCCTTTGTGCTAGATGAACGAACCTCTCCCACTTGCTGATTTCTGAGAGATAAGTGTGTGTGAAAGCCGTCCTTCACCTAGCTTGTTGGGAACACAATGTTTCTTTTCACTTGCAAACCCCACTACATTCATATATATGTTGAGGTAATAGCTCCAATCGGTTTTACAGTGAAAACTGCAGGAACTTCAAACCGGCAGTAGGAAACAGACTGAGAAACCTGAGTAAAATTTCCCCTGCAACCCGTTCCGTTTCTGCTAGTTGAACGAACGTCTCTACAAATGCTCAGTTCTGAGAGATAAGTGTGTGTGAAAGCCGTCTTTCACCTAGCTAGTTGGGAACTCAAAGTTTCTTGTCACTTGCAAACTCCACTCCATACATATTTATAGGGAGGTTCTAGCTCCTACTGGTTTTTACAGTGAAAACTGCAGGAATTTCAAACCGGCAAAAGGACACAGACTGAGAAACCAGAGTAAAAGGTTCTCCTGCAACCCGTTCCCTTTTTGCCAGATGAACGAAGGTATCTCCACATGCTCAGTTCTGAGAGATAAGTGTGTGTGAAAGCCGTTCTTCACCTAGCTTGTTGGGAACACAAACGTTCTTTTCACTTGCAAACTCCACTCCATACATATATATGGGGAGGTACTAGCTCCAACTCGGTTTTACCGTGAAAACTGCAGGAACTTCAAACCGGCAGTAGGAAACAGACTGAGAAACCAGAGTAAAAGTTTCTCCTGCAACCCGTTCCGTTTCTGCTAGATGAATGAACGTCTCTCCAAATGCTCAGATCTGAGAGATAAGTGTGTGTGAAAGCCGTCCTTCACCAAGCTTGTTGGGAACACAAAGTTTCTTGGCACTTGCAAACTCCACTCCATACATATATATAGGGAGGTTCTAGCTCCAACTGCTTTTTACAGTGAAAACTGCAGGAAATTCAAACCGGCACAAGGAAACAGACTGAGAAACCACAGTAAATGTTTCTCCTGCAAACCGTGCCCTTTCTGCTAGATGAACGAACGTCTCTCCACATGCTCAGTTCTGAGGGATAAGGGTATTTGAAAGCCGTCCTTCACCCAGCTTGTTTGGAACACAAAGTTTCTTTTCACTTGCTATCTCCACTCCATACATATATATGGGGAGGTACTAACTCCAACTCTGTTTTACAGTGAAAACTGCAGGAACTTCAAACCGGCACTAGGAAACATACTGGGAAACCAGAGTAAAAGTTTCTCATGCATTCCTTTCCCTTTGTGCTAGATGAACGAATCTCTCCCACTTGCTGTGTTCTGAGAGATAAGTGTGTGTGAAAGCCGTCCTTCACCTAGCTATTTGGAAACACAAAGTTTCTTTTCAATTGCAAACTGCACTCCATACATATATATGGGGAGGTACAAGCTCCAACTCGGTTTTACAGTGAAAACTGCAGGAAATTCAAAAGGGCACTTGGAAACAGACTTAGAAACCAGAGTAAAAATTTCTCCTGCAACGCGTTCCCTTTCTGCTAGATGAACGAACGTCTCTCCACATGCTCAGTTCTGAGAGATATATGTGTTTGAAAGCCGTTCTTCACCTAGCTTGTTTTGAACACAAAGCTTCTTTTCACTTGAAAACTCCACTCAATACATATATATGGGGAGGTACTAGCTCCAACTCGGTTTTACAGTGAAAAGTGCAGGAACTTCAAACCGGCACTAGGAAACAGACTGAGAAACCAGAGTAAATATTTCTCCTGCAAAACGTTTCTTTGTGCTAGATGAACGAACGCCTCTCCACATGCTCATTTCTGAGGGATAAGTGTATTTGAAAGCCGTCCTTCTCCAAGCTTGTTGGGAACACAAAGATGCTTTTCACTTGCAAACTCCACTCCATACATATATATGGGGAGGTACAAGCTCCAACTCGGTTTTACTGTGAAAACTGCAGGAACTTCAAACCGGCAACAGGAAACAGACTGAGAAACCAGAGTAAAAGTTTCTCCTGCAACCCGTTCCCTTTGTGCTAGATGAAGGAACGTCTCTCCACATGCTCTGTTCTGAGAGATAATTGTGTGTGAAAGCCGTCATTCACCTAGCTTGTTGGGAACACAAAGTTTCTTTTCAATTGCAAACTCCACTCCATACATATATATGGGGAGGTACTAGCTCGAACTCGGTTTTACAGTGAAAACTGCAGGATATTCAAACCGGCAACAGGAATCAGACTGAGAATCCAGAGTAATAGTTTCCCCTGCAACCCGTTCCCTTTGTGCTAGATGAACGAACGTCTCTCCACATGCTCAGTTCTGAGAGATAAGTGTGTGTGAAAGCCGTCCTTCACCTAGCTTGTTGGGAACACAAAGTTTCCTTTCACTTGCAAACTCCACTCCAAACATATAAATGGGGAGGTACTAGCTCCAACTGGGTTTTACAGTGAAAACTGCAGGAACTTCAAACCGGCACTAGGAAACATACTGAGAAACCAGAGTAAATGTTTCTCCTGCATCCCGTTCCGTTTCTGCTAGATGAAAGAACGTCTCTCCACATGCTCAGTTCTGAGAGGAAAGTGTGTGTGAAAGCCGTCCTTCACCTAGCTTGTTGGGAACACAAAGTTTCTTTTCACTTGCAAACACCACTCCATTCATATATATGCTGAGGTACTAGTTCCAATCGGTTTTACAGTGAAAACTGAAGGAACTTCAAACCGGCACTAGGATACATACTGAGAAACAAGAGTAAAAGTTTCCCCTGCAAACCGTTCCCTTTGTGCTAGATGAACGAAAGTCTCTCCACATGCTTAGTTCTGAGAGATAAGTGTAAGTGAAAGCCGTCCTCCATATAGCTTGTTTGGAACACAAAGTTTCTTTTCACTTGCAAACTCTACTCCATACATATATATTGGGAGGTACTAGCTCCATCTCGGTTTTACAGTGAAAACTGCAGGAACTTCAAACCGGCACTAGGAAACAGACTGAGAAACCAGAGTAAAAGTTCCTACTGCAAACCTTTCCCTTTGTGCTAGATGAACGAACGTCTCTCCACATGCTCAGTTCTGAGAGAAAATTGTGTGTGAATGTCGTCCTTCACCTAGCTTGTTTGTTAACACAAAGTTCCTTTTCAATTGCAAACTCCCCTCCATACTTATATATGGGGAGGTTCTAGCTCCAACTCGGTTTTACAGTGAAAACTGCAGGAACTTCAAACCGGCACTAGGAAACATACTGGTAAAACAGAGTAAAAGTTTCTCCTGCAACCCGTTCCCTTTGTGCTGCATGAACGCACGTCTCCGCACCTGCTCAGTTCTGATTGATAAGTGTGTGTGAAAGCCGTCCTTCACCTAGCTATTTGGGAACACAAAGTTTCTTTTCAATTGCAAACTGCACTCCATACATATATATGGGGAGGTACAAGCTCCAACTCGGTTTTACAGTGAAAACTGCAGGAAATTCAAAAGGGCACTTGGAAACAGACTTAAAAACCAGAGTAAAAATTTCTCCTGCAACGCGTTCCCTTTCTGCTAGATGAACGAACGTCTCTCCACATGCTCAGTTCTGAGAGATATATTTGTTTGAAAGGCGTCCTTCACCTAGCTTGTTTTGAACACAAAGCTTCTTTTCACTTGAAAAATCCACTCGATACATATATATGGGGAGGTACTAGCTCCAACTCTGTTTTACAGTGAAAACTGCAGGAACTTCAAACCGGCACTAGGAAACATACTGGGATACGAGAGTAAGAGTTTCTCATGCATTCCTTTCCCTTTGTGCTAGATGAACGAACCTCTCCCTCTTGCTGAGTTCTGAGAGATAAGTGTGTGTGAAACCCGTCCTTCAACTAGCTTGTTGGGAACACAAAGTTTCTTTTAACTTGCAAACACCACTCCATACATATATATGGGGAGGTACTAGCTCCAACTCGGTTTTACAGTGAAAACTGCAGGAACTTCAAACCGGCAACAGGAAACAGACTGAGATACCAGAGTAAAAGTTTCTCCTGCAACCCGTTCCCTTTGTGCTGGATGAACGCACGTCTCCGCACCTGCTCAGTTCTGAGAGATAAGTGTGTGTGAAAGCCGTCCTTCACCTAGCTTGTTGGGAAAACAAAGTTTCTTTTCAATTGCAATCTCCACTCCATACATATAAATGGGGAGGTTCTAGCTCCAACTCGGTTTTACAGTGAAAACTGCAGGAAATTCAAACCGGTAAAAGGACACAGAATGAGAAACCAGAGTAAAAGTTTCCCCTGCAACCATTCCCTTTGTCCCAGATGAACGAATGTATCTCCACATGCTCAATTCTGAGAGATAAGTGTGTGTGAAAGCCGTCCTTCACCTAGCTATTTGGAAACACAAAGTTTCTTTTCAATTGCAAACTGCACTCCATACATATATATGGGGAGGTACAAGCTCCAACTCGGTTTTACAGTGAAAACTGCAGGAAATTCAAAAGGGCACTTGGAAACAGACTTAGAAACCAGAGTAAAAATTTCTCCTGCAACGCGTTCCCTTTCTGCTAGATGAACGAACGTCTCTCCACATGCTCAGTTCTGAGAGATATATGTGTTTGAAAGCCGTTCTTCACCTAGCTTGTTTTGAACACAAAGCTTCTTTTCACTTGAAAACTGCACTCAATACATATATATGGGGAGGTACTAGCTCCAACTCGGTTTTACAGTGAAAAGAGCAGGAACTTCAAACCGGCACTAGGAAACAGACTGAGAAACCAGAGTAAATATTTCTCCTGCAAAACGTTTCTTTGTGCTAGATGAACGAACGCCTCTCCACATGCTCATTTCTGAGGGATAAGTGTATTTGAAAGCCGTCCTTCTCCAAGCTTGTTGGGAACACAAAGATGCTTTTCACTTGCAAACACCACTCCATACATATATATGGGGAGGTACAAGCTCCAACTCGGTTTTACTGTGAAAACTGCAGGAACTTCAAACCGGCAACAGGAAACAGACTGAGAAACCAGAGTAAAAGTTTCTCCTGCAACCCGTTCCATTTGTGCTAGATGAAGGAACGTCTCTCCACATGCTCTGTTCTGAGAGATAATTGTGTGTGAAAGCCGTCATTCACCTAGCTTGTTGGGAACACAAAGTTTCTTTTCAATTGCAAACTCCACTCCATACATATATATGGGGAGGTACTAGCTCGAACTCGGTTTTACAGTGAAAACTGCAGGATATTCAAACCGGCAACAGGAATCAGACTGAGAATCCAGAGTAATAGTTTCCCCTGCAACCCGTTCCCTTTGTGCTAGATGAACGAACGTCTCTCCACATGCTAAGTTCTGAGAGATAAGTGTGTGTGAAAGCCGTCCTTCACCTAGCTTGTTGGGAACACAAAGTTTCTTTTCAGTTGCAAACTCCACTCCATATATATATATGGGGAGGTACTAGCCCAAATCTTTTTTAGAGTGAAAACTGCTGGAACTTCAAACCGGCAGTTGGAAACAGACTGAGAAACCAGAGTAAAAGTTTCTCCTGCAACCCTTTCAATTTGTGCTAGATGAACGAACGTCTCTCCACATGCACAGTTCTGAGAGGAAAGTGTGTGTGAAAGCCGTCCTTCAAATAGCTTGTTGGGAACACAAAGTTTCTTTTCACTTGCAAACCACACTCCATACATATATATGGGGAGGTACTAGCTCCAACTCGATTTTACAGTGAAAATTGCAGGAACTTCAAACGGGCACTAGGAAACATACTGGGATACCAGAGTAAGAGTTTCTCATGCATTCCTTTCCCTTTGTGCTAGATGAACGAACCTCTCCCACTTGCTGAGTTCTGAGAGATAAGTGTGTTTGAAAGACATCCTTCACCTAGCTTGTTAGGAACACATAGTTTCTTTTCACTTGCAAACTACAATCCATACATATATATGGGGTGGTACTAGCTCCAACTCGGTTTTACAGTGAAAACTGCAGGAACTTCAAAAAGGCCCTAGGAAAAAGACTGAGAAACCAGAGTAATAATTTCCCCTGCAACACGTTCCCTTTGTGCTAGATGAACGAACGTCCCTCCACATGCTCAGTTCTGAGAGATAAGTGTGTGTGAAAGCCGTCCTTCAGCTAGCTTGTTAGGAACACAAAGATTCTTTTCACTTGCAAACTCCACTCCATACATATATACGGGGTGGTACTACCTCCAACTCGGTTTTACAGTAAAAACATCAGGAATTTCAACACGGCACTAGGAATCAGACTGAGAAACCAGAGTAAAAGTTTCTCCTGCAACCCGTTCCCCTTGTGCTAGATGAACGAACGTCTCTCCACATGCTCATTTCTTAGAGATAAGTGTGTGTTAAAGACGTCCTCCACATATTTTGTTGGGAACACAAAGTTTCTTTTCACTTGCAAACCCCACTCCATACATATATATGGGGAGGTACTAGCTCCAACTCGGTTTTACAGTGAAAACTGCAGGAACTTCAAACCCGCAGTAGGAAACATACTGAGAAACCAGGGAAAAAGTTTCTCCTGCAACCCGTTCCCTTTTTGCTAGATGAACGAACGTCTCCCCACATGCTCAGTTCTAAGAGATAAGTGTGTGTGAAAGACGTCCTTCACCTAGCTTTTTGGGAACACATAGTTTCTTTTCACTTGCAAACTCCAATCCATACATATATATGGGGAGGTACTAGCTCCAACTCGGTTTTACAGTGAAAACTGCAGGAACTTCAAAAAGGCACTAGGAAACAGACTGAGAAACCAGAGTAATAATTTCCCCTGCAAACCGTTCCTCTTGTGCTATATGAACGAACGTCTCTACACATGCTCAGTACTGAGAGATATGTGTGTGTGAAAGCCGTCCTTCACCTAGCTTGTTGGGAACACAAAGTTTCTTTTCACTTGCAAAATCCACTCCATTCATATATATGGGGAGGTTCTATCTCCAGCTCGGTTTTACTGTGAAAACTGCAGGAACTTCAAACCGGCAACAGGGCACAGACTGAGAAACCAGAGTAAAAGTTTCTCCTGCAACCAGTTCCCTTTTTGCCAGATGAACGAAAGTATCTCCACATGCCCAGTTCTGAGAGATAAGTGTGTGTGAAAGCCGTCTTTCAACTAGCTTTTTGGGATCACAAAGTTTCTTTTAAGTTGCAAACTCCACTCCATACATATATATGGGGTGGTACAAGCACCAACTCGGTTTTACAGTGAAAACTGCAGGAACTTCAAACCGGCAGTAGGAAACAGACTGAGAAACTAGTGTAAAAGTTTTTCCTGCAACGTGTTCCCTTTGTGCTAGATGAACGATCGTCTCTCCACATGCTCAGTTCTGAGAGATATGTGTGTGTGAAAGCTGTCCTTCACCTAGCTTGTTTTGAACACAAAGCTTCTTTTCACTTGTAAACTCCACTCCATACATATATATGGGGAGGTACTAGCTCCAACTCGGTTTTACAGTGAAAACAGCAGGAACTTCAAACCGGCAGTAGGAAACAGACTGAGAAAGCAGAGTAAAAGTTTCTCCTGCAAAACGTTCCCTTTGTGCTAGATGAAAGAACTTCTCTCCTCATGCTCAGTTCTGAGAGATAAGTGTATTTAAAAGCCGTCCTTCTCCTAGCTTGTTGGGAACACAAAGATTCTTTTCACTTGCAAACTCCACTCCATACATATATATGGGGAAATACTAGCTCCAACTCGGGTTTACAGTGAAAACTGCAGATACTTCAAACCGGCAACAGGAAACAGACTAAGAAACCAGAGTAAAAGTTTCTCCTGCAAACCGTTCCCTTTGTGCTAAATGAACGAAAGTCTCTCCACATGCTAAGTTCTGAGAGATAAGTGTGTGTGAAAGCCGTCCTTCAAATAGCTTGTTGGGAACACAAAGTTTCTTTTCAGGTGCAAACTCCATTCCATACATATATATGGGGAGGTACAAGCTCCAAATCTTTTTTACGGTGAAAACTGCAGGAACTTCAAACCGGCAGTAGGAAACAGACTGTGAAACCAGAGTAAAAGTTTCTCCTGCCACCCGTTCCATTTGTGGTAGATGAACGAACGTCTCTCCAAATGCTCAGTTCTGAGAGATACGTGTGTGTGAAAGCCGTTCTTCGACTAACTTTTTGGGAACACAAAGTTTCTTTTCAGTTGCAAACTCCACTCCATACATATATAAGAGGAGATACTAGCTCCAACTCGGTTTTACAGTGAAAACTGCAGGAACTTCAAACCGGCAACAGGAAACAGACTGAGAAACCAGAATAAAAGTTTCTCCTGCAACCAGTTCCCTTTGTGCTAGATGAACGAACTTCTCTCCACATGCTCATTTCTGAGAGATAAGTGTGTGTGAAACCCGTCCTTCAACTTGGTTGTTGGGAACACAAAGTTTCTTTTAACTTGCAAACACCACTCCATACATATATATGGGGAGGTACTAGCTCCAACTCGGTTTTACAGTGAAAACTGCAGGAACTTCAAACCGGCAACAGGAAACAGACTGAGATACCAGAGTAAAACTTTCTCCTGAAATCCGTTCCCTATGTGCTGGATGAACGCAGGTCTCCGCACCTGCTCAGTTCTGAGAGATAAGTGTGTGTGAAAGCCGTCCTTCACCTAGCTATTTGGGAACACAAAGTTTCTTTTCAATTGCAAACTGCACTCCATACATATATATGGGGAGGTACAAGCTCCAACTCGGTTTTACTGTGAAAACTGCAGGAAATTCAAAAGGGCACTAGGAAACAGACTTAGAAACCAGAGTAAAAATTTCTCCTGCAACGCGTTCCCTTTCTGCTAGATGAACGAACGTCTCTCCACATGCTCAGTTCTGAGAAATATATGTGTTTGCAAGCCGTCCTTCACATAGCTTGTTTTGAACACAAAGCTTCTTTTCACTTGAAAACTCCACTCGATACATATATATGGGGAGGTACTAGCTCCAACTCGGTTTTACTGTGAAAACTGCAGGAACTTCATACCGGCAACAGGAAACAGACTGAGAATCCAGAGTAATACTTTCTCCTGCAACCCGTTCCCTTTGTGCTAGATGAACGAACGTCTCTCCACATGCTCAGTTCTGAGAGATAAGTGTGTGTGAAAGCCGTCCTTCACCTAGCTTGTTCGGAACACAAAGTTTCTTTTCAGTTGCAAACTCCACTCCATATATATATATGGGGAGGTACTAGCTCCAAATCTTTTTTAGAGTGAAAACTGCTGGAACTGCAAACCGGCAGTTGGAAACAGACTGAGAAACCAGAGTAAAAGTTTCTCCTGCAACCCTTTCAATTTGTGCTAGATGAACGAACGTCTCTCCACATGCACAGTTCTGAGAGGTAAGTGTGTGTGAAAGCCGTCCTTCAAATAGCTTGTTGGGAAAGCAAAGTTTCTTTTCACTTGCAAACCACACTCCATACATATATATGGGGAGGTACTAGCTCCAACTCGGTTTTACAGTGAAAACTGCAGGAACTTCAAACCGGCAACAGGAAACAGACTGAGAAACCAGAATAAAAGTTTCCCCTGCAACCAGTTCCCTTTGTGCTAGATGATCAAACTTCTCTCCACATGCTCATTTCTGAGAGATAAGTGTGTGTGAAACCCGTCCTTCAACTAGCTTGTTGGGAACACAAAGTTTCTTTTAACTTGAAAACACCACTCCATACATATATATGGGGAGGTACTAGCTCCATCTCGGTTTTACAGTGAAAACTGCAGGAACTTCAAACCGGCAACAGGAAACAGACTGAGATAACAGAGTAAAAGATTCTCCTACAACCCGTTCCCTTTGTGCTGGATGAACGCACGTCTCCGCACCTGCTCAGTTCTGAGAGATAAGTGTGTGTGAAAGCCGTCCTTCACCTAGCTTGTTGGGAAAACAAAGTTTCTTTTCAATTGCAATCTCCACTCCTTACATATAAATGTGGAGGTTCTAGCTCCAACTCGGTTTTACAGTGAAAACTGAAGGAACTTCAAACCGGCACTAGGAAACATACTGAGAAACAAGAGTAAAAGTTTCTCCTGCAACCCGTTCCCTTTGTGCTAGATGAACGAACTTCTCTCCACATGCTTAGTTCTGAGAGATAAGTGTAAGTGAATGCCGTCCTCCACATAGCTTGTTGGGAACACAAAGTTTCTTTTCACTTGCAAACTCCACTCCATACATATATATTGGGAGGTACTAGCTCCATCTAGGTTTTACACTGAAAACTGCAGGAACTTCAAACCGGCAGTAGGAAACAGACTGAGAAACCAGAGTAAAAATTTCTCCTGCAACCCTTTCCCTTTGTGCTAGATGAACGAACGTCTCTCCACATGCTCAGTTCTGAGAGATAATTGTGTGTGAATGTCGTCCTTCACCTAGCTTGTTGGGAACACAAAGTTCCTTTTCACTTGCAAACTCCACTCCATACTTATATATGGAGAGGTACAAGCTCCAAATCGGTTTTACAGTGAAAACTGCAGGAACTTCAAACGGGCACTAGGAAACATACTGGGATACCAGAGTAAGAGTTTCTCATGCATTCCTTTCCCTTTGTGCTAGATGAACGAACCTTTCCCACTTGCTGAGTTCTGAGAGATAAGTGTGTTTGAAAGACGTCCTTCCCTAGCTTGTTAGGAACAGATAGTTTCTTTTCACTTGCAAACTACAATCCATACATATATATGGGGTGGTACTAGCTCCAACTCGGTTTTACAGTGAAAACTGCAGGAACTTCAAAAAGGCCCTAGGAAACAGACTGAGAAACCAGAGTAATAATTTCCCCTGCAACACGTTCCCTTTGTGCTAGATGAACGAACGTCTCTCCACATGCTCAGTTCTGAGAGATAAGTGTGTGTGAAAGCCGTCCTTCAGCTAGCTTGTTAGGAACACAAAGATTCTTTTCACTTGCAAACTCCACTCCATACATATATATGGGGTGGTACTAGCTCCAACTCGGTTTTACAGTAAAAACATCAGGAATTTCAACACGGCACTAGGAATCAGACTGAGAAACCAGAGTAAAAGTTTCTCCTGCAACCCGTTCCTTTTGTGCTAGATGAATGAACGTCTCTCCTCATGCTCAGTTCTGAGAGATAAGTGTGTGTGAAAGCCGTCCTCCACATTGATTTTTGGGAACACAAAGTTTCTTTTCACTTGCAAACTCCACTCCATACATATATATGGGGAGGTACTAGCTCCAACTCGGTTTTACAGTGAAAACTGCAGGAACTTCAAACCGGCAGTAGGAAACAGACTGAGAAACCAGAGTAAAAGTTTCTCCTGCAACCCGTTCCTTTTGTGCTAGATGAATGAACGTCTCTCCTCATGCTCAGTTCTGAGAGATAAGTGTGTGTGAAAGCCGTCCTCCACATTGATTTTTGGGAACACAAAGTTTCTTTTCACTTGCAAACTCCACTCCATACATATATATGGGGAGGTACTAGCTCCAACTCGGTTTTACAGTGAAAACTGCAGGAACTTCAAACCGGCAGTAGGAAACAGACTGAGAAACCAGAGTAATAGTTTCCCCTGCAACCCGTTCCCCTTTTGCTAAATGAACGAACTTCTCTCCTCATGCTCAGTTCTGAAAGATATGTGTGTGTGAAAGCCGTCCTTCAACTAGCTTGTTGGGAACACAAAGTTTCCTTTCACTTGCAAACCCCACTCCAAACATATAAATGGGGAGGTACTAGCTCCAACTGGGTTTTACAGTGAAAACTGCAGGAACTTCAAACCGGCAGTAGGAAACAGAATGAGAAACCAGAGTAAAAGTTTCTCCTGCAACCCGTTCCGTTTCTGCTAGATGAAAGAACGTCTCTCCACATGCTCAGTTCTGAGAGATAATTGTGTATGAAAGCCGTCCTTCACCTAGCTTGTTGGGAACACAAAGTTTCTTTTCACTTTCAAAATCCACTCCATACATATATATGGGGAGATTCTATCTCCAACTCGGTTTTACAGTGAAAACTGCAGGAACTTCAAACCGGAAACAGGGCACAGACTGAGAATCCAGAGTAAAAGTTTCTCCTGCAACCAGTTCCCTTTTTGCCAGATGAACGAATGTATCTCCACATGCCCAGTTCTGAGAGATAAGTGTGTGTGAAAGCCATCCTTCAAATAGTTTGTTGGGAAAACAAAGATTCTTTTCAGGTGCAAACTCCATTCCATACATATATATGGGGAGGTACAAGCTCCAAATCTTTTTTACAGTGAAAACTGCAGGAACTTCAAACCGGCACTAGGAAACAGACTGAGAAACCCGAGTAAAAGTTTCCCCTGCCACCCGTTCCCTTTGTGGTAGATGAATGAACGTCTCTCCAAAAGCTCAGTTCTGAGAGATACGTGTGTGTGAAAGCCGTTCTTCGCCTAACTTTTTGGGAACACAAAGTTACTTTTCAGTTGCAAACTCCACTCCATACATATATAAGAGGTGATACTAGCTCCAACTCGGTTTTACAGTGAAAACTGCAGGAACTTCAAACCGGCAACAGGAAACAGACTTAGAAACCAGAATAAAAGTTTCTCCTGCAACCCGTTGCCTTTGTGCTAGATGAACGCACGTCTCCGCACCTGCTCAGTTCTGAGAGATAAGTGTGTGTGAAAGCCGTACTTCACCTAGCTTGTTGGGAAAACAAAGTTTCTTTTCAATTGCAATCTCCACTCCATACATATAAATGGGGAGGTTCTAGCTCCAACTCGGTTTTACTGTGAAAACTGAAGGAACTTCAAACCGGTAAAAGGACACAGAATGAGAAACCAGAGTAAAAGTTTCCCCTGCAACCGTTCCCTTTGTCCCAGATGAACGAATGTATCTCCACATGCTCAATTCTGAGAGATAAGTGTGTGTGAAAGCCGTCCTTCACCTAGCTATTTGGGAACACAAAGTTTCTTTTCAATTGCAAACTGCACTCCATACATATATATGGGGAGGTACTAGCTCCAACTCGGTTTTACAGTGAAAACTGCAGGAACATCAAACGGAAACTAGGAAACAGACTGAGAAACCAGAGTAAAAATTTCTCCTGCAACGCGTTCCCTTTCTGCTAAATAAAAGAACGTCTCTCCACATGCTCAGTTCTGAGAGATATATGTGTGTGAAAGCCGTCCTTCACCTAGCTTGTTCGGAACACAAAGTTTCTTTTCAGTTGCAAACTCCACTCCATATATATATATGGGGAGGTACTAGCTCCAAATCTTTTTTAGAGTGAAAACTGCAGGAACTTCAAACCGGCAGTTGGAAACAGACTGAGAAACCAGAGTAAAAGTTTCTCCTGCAACCCTTTCAATTTGTGCTAGATGAACGAACGTCTCTCCACATGCACAGTTCTGAGAGGTAAGTGTGTGTGAAAGCCGTCCTTCAAATAGCTTGTTGGGAAAGCAAAGTTTCTTTTCACTTGCAAACCACACTCCATACATATATATGGGGAGGTACTAGCTCCAACTCGGTTTTACAGTGAAAACTGAAGGAACTTCAAACCGGCACTAGGAAACATACTGAGAAACAAGAGTAAAAGTTTCTCCTGCAACCCGTTCCCTTTGTGCTAGATGAACGAACTTCTCTCCACATGCTTAGTTCTGAGAGATAAGTGTAAGTGAAAGCCGTCCTCCACATAGCTTGTTGGGAACACAAAGTTTCTTTTCACTTGCAAACTCCACTCCATACATATATATTGGGAGGTACTAGCTCCATCTAGGTTTTACATTGAAAACTGCAGGAACTTCAAACCGGCACTAGGAAACAGACTGAGAAACCAGAGTAATAATTTCCCCTGCAACCCTTTCCCTTTGTGCTAGATGAACGAACGTCTCTCCACATGCTCAGTTCTGAGAGATAATTGTGTGTGAATGTCGTCCTTCACCTAGCTTGTTGGGAACACAAAGTTCCTTCTCACTTGCAAATTCCACTCCATACTTATATATGGGGAGGTACTAGCTCCAACTCGGTTTTACAGTGAAAACTGCAGGAACTTCAAACGGGCACTAGGAAACATACTGGGATACCAGAGTAAGAGTTTCTCATGCATTCCTTTCCCTTTGTGCTAGATGAACGAACCTCTCCAACTGGCTGAGTTCTGAGAGATAATTGTGTGTGAATGTCGTCCTTCACCTAGCTTGTTGGGAACACATAGTTATTTTCACTTGCAAACACACTCCATACATAAATATGGGGAGGTTCTAGCTCCAACTCGGTTTTACAGTGAAAACTGCAGGAACTTCAAACCGGCAACAGGAAACAGACTGAGAAACCAGAATAAAAGTTTCCCCTGCAACCAGTTCCCTTTGTGCTAGATGAACAAACTTCTCTCCACATGCTCATTTCTGAGAGATAAGTGTGTGTGAAACCCGTCCTTCAACTAGCTTGTTGGGAACACAAAGTTTCTTTTAACTTGCAAACACCACTCCATACATATATATGGGGAGGTACTAGCTCCATCTCGGTTTTACAGTGAAAACTGCAGGAACTTCAAACCGGCAACAGGAAACAGACTGAGATACCAGAGTAAAAGTTTCTCCTACAACCCGTTCCCTTTGTGCTGGATGAACGCACGTCTCCGCACCTGCTCAGTTCTGAGAGATAAGTGTGTGTGAAAGCCGTCCTTCACCTAGCTTGTTGGGAAAACAAAGTTTCTTTTCAATTGCAATCTCCACTCCATACAAATAAATGTGGAGGTTCTAGCTCCAACTCGGTTTTACAGTGAAAACTGCATGAAATTCAAACCGGTAAAAGGACACAGAATGAGAAACCAGAGTAAAAGTTTCCCCTGCAACCATTCCCTTTGTCCCAGATGAACGAATGTATCTCCACATGCTCAATTCTGAGAGATAAGTGTGTGTGAAAGCCGTCCTTCACCTAGCTATTTGGGAACACAAAGTTTCTTTTCAATTGCAAATTGCACTCCATAAATATATATGGGGAGGTACAAGCTCCAACTCGGTTTTACTGTGAAAACTGCAGGAAATTCAAAAGGGCACTAGGAAACAGACTTAGAAACCAGAGTAAAAATTTCTCCTGCAACGCGTTCCCTTTCTGCTAGATGAACGAACGTCTCTCCACATGCTCAGTTCTGAGAGATATATGTGTTTGCAAGCCGTCCTTCACATAGCTTGTTTTGAACACAAAGCTTCTTTTCACTTGAAAACTCCACTCGATACATATATATGGGGAGGTACTAGCTCCAACTCGGTTTTACTGTGAAAACTGCAGGAACTTCAAACCGGCAACAGGAAACAGACTGAGAAACCAGAGTAAAAGTTTCTCCTGCAACCCTTTCCCTTTGTGCTAGATGAAGGAACGTCTCTCCACATGCTCAGTTCTGAGAGATAAGTGTGTGTGAAAGCCGTCATTCACCTAGCTTGTTGGGAACACAAAGTTTCTTTTCAATTGCAAACTCCACTCCATACATATATATGGGGAGGTACTAGCTCGAACTCGGTTTTACAGTGAAAACTGCAGGATATTCAAACCGGCAACAGGAAACAGACTGAGAATCCAGAGTAATACTTTCTCCTGCAACCCGTTCCCTTTGTGCTAGATGAACGAAAGTCTCTCCACATGCTCAGTTCTGAGAGATAAGTGTGTGTGAAAGCCGTCCTTCACCTAGCTTGTTCGGAACACAAAGTTTCTTTTCAGTTGCAAACTCCACTCCATATATATATATGGGGAGGTACTAGCTCCAAATCTTTTTTAGAGTGAAAACTGCTGGAACTTCAAACCGGCAGTTGGAAACAGACTGAGAAACCAGAGTAAAAGTTTCTCCTGCAACCCTTTCAATTTGTGCTAGATGAACGAACGTCTCTCCACATGCACAGTTCTGAGAGGTAAGTGTGTGTGAAAGCCGTCCTTCAAATAGCTTGTTGGGAAATCAAAGTTTCTTTTCACTTGCAAACCACACTCCATACATATATATGGGGAGGTACTAGCTCCAACTCGGTTTCACAGTGAAAACTGAAGGAACTTCAAACCGGCACTAGGAAACATACTGAGAAACAAGAGTAAAATTTCTCCTGCAACCCGTTCCCTTTGTGCTAGATGAACGAACTTCTCTCCACATGCTTAGTTCTGAGAGATAAGTGTAAGTGAATGCCGTCCTCCACATAGCTTGTTGGGAACACAAAGTTTCTTTTCACTTGCAAACTCCACTCCATACATATATATTGGGAGGTACTAGCTCCATCTAGGTTTTACACTGAAAACTGCAGGAACTTCAAACCGGCAGTAGGAAACAGACTGAGAAACCAGAGTAAAAATTTCTCCTGCAACCCTTTCCCTTTGTGCTAGATGAACGAACGTCTCTCCACATGCTCAGTTCTGAGAGATAATTGTGTGTGAATGTCGTCCTTCACCTAGCTTGTTGGGAACACAAAGTTCCTTTTCACTTGCAAACTCCACTCCATACTTATATATGGAGAGGTACAAGCTCCAAATCTGTTTTACAGTGAAAACTGCAGGAACTTCAAACGGGCACTAGGAAACATACTGGGATACCAGAGTAAGAGTTTCTCATGCATTCCTTTCCCTTTGTGCTAGATGAACGAACCTTTCCCACTTGCAGAGTTCTGAGAGATAAGTGTGTTTGAAAGACGTCCTTCACTAGCTTGTTAGGAACACATAGTTTCTTTTCACTTGCAAACTACAATCCATACATATATATGGGGTGGTACTAGCTCCAACTCGGTTTTACAGTGAAAACTGCAGGAACTTCAAAAAGGCCCTAGGAAACAGACTGAGAAACCAGAGTAATAATTTCCCCTGCAACACGTTCCCTTTGTGCTAGATGAACGAACGTCTCTCCACATGCTCAGTTCTGAGAGATAAGTGTGTGTGAAAGCCGTCCTTCAGCTAGCTTGTTAGGAACACAAAGATTCTTTTCACTTGCAAACTCCACTCCATACATATATATGGGGTGGTACTAGCTCCAACTCGGTTTTACAGTAAAAACATCAGGAATTTCAACACGGCACTAGGAATCAGACTGAGAAACCAGAGTAAAAGTTTCTCCTGCAACCCGTTCCTTTTGTGCTAGATGAATGAACGTCTCTCCTCATGCTCAGTTCTGAGAGATAAGTGTGTGTGAAAGCCGTCCTCCACATTGATTTTTGGGAACACAAAGTTTCTTTTCACTTGCAAACTCCACTCCATACATATATATGGGGAGGTACTAGCTCCAACTCGGTTTGACAGTGAAAACTGCAGGAACTTCAAAGCGGCAGTAGGAAACAGACTGAGAAACCAGAGTAATAGTTTCCCCTGCAACCCGTTCCACTTTTGCTAAATGAACGAACTTCTCTCCTCATGCTCAGTTCTGAAAGATATGTGTGTGTGAAAGCCGTCCTTCAACTAGCTTGTTGGGAACACAAAGTTTCCTTTCACTTGCAAACTCCACTCCAAACATATAAATGGGGAGGTACTAGCTCCAACTGGGTTTTACAGTGAAAACTGCAGGAACTTCAAACCGGCAGTAGGAAACAGAATGAGAAACCAGAGTAAAAGTTTCTCCTGCAACCCGTTCCGTTTCTGCTAGATGAAAGAACGTCTCTCCACATGCTCAGTTCTGAGAGATAAGTGTGTATGAAAGCCGTCCTTCACCTAGCTTGTTGGGAACACAAAGTTTCTTTTCACTTTCAAAATCCACTCCATACATATATATGGGGAGGTTCTATCTCCAACTCGGTTTTACAGTGAAAACTGCAGGAACTTCAAACCGGAAACAGGGCACAGACTGAGAATCCAGAGTAAAAGTTTCTCCTGCAACCAGTTCCCTTTTTGCCAGATGAACGAAAGTATCTCCACATGCCCAGTTCTGAGAGATAAGTGTGTGTGAAAGCCGTCCTTCAAATAGCTTGTTGGGAAAACAAAGATTCTTTTCAGGTGCAAACTCCATTCCATACATATATATGGGGAGGTACAAGCTCCAAATCTTTTTTACAGTGAAAACTGCAGGAACTTCAAACCGGCACTAGGAAACAGACTGAGAAACCCGAGTAAAAGTTTCCCCTGCCACCCGTTCCCTTTGTGGTAGATGAATGAACGTCTCTCCAAAAGCTCAGTTCTGAGAGATACGTGTGTGTGAAAGCCGTTCTTCGCCTAACTTTTTGGGAACACAAAGTTACTTTTCAGTTGCAAACTCCACTCCATACATATATAATAGGTGATACTAGCTCCAACTCGGTTTTACAGTGAAAACTGCAGGAACTTCAAACCGGCAACAGGAAACAGACAGAGAAACCAGAATAAAAGTTTCTCCTGCAACCCGTTGCCTTTGTGCTAGATGAACGCACGTCTCCGCACCTGCTCAGTTCTGAGAGATAAGTGTGTGTGAAAGCCGTCCTTCACCTAGCTTGTTGGGAAAACAAAGTTTCTTTTCAATTGCAATCTCCACTCCATACATATAAATGGGGAGGTTCTAGCTCCAACTAGGTTTTACAGTGAAAACTGCAGGAACTTCAAACCGGTAAAAGGACACAGAATGAGAAACCAGAGTAAAAGTTTCCCCTGCAACCGTTCCCTTTGTCCCAGATGAACGAATGTATCTCCACATGCTCAATTCTGAGAGATAAGTGTGTGTGAAAGCCGTCCTTCACCTAGCTATTTGGGAACACAAAGTTTCTTTTCAATTGCAAACTGCACTCCATACATATATATGGGGAGGTACAAGCTCCAACTCGGTTTTACAGTGAAAACTGCAGGAACATCAAACGGAAACTAGGAAACAGACTGAGAAACCAGAGTAAAAATTTCTCCTGCAACGCGTTCCCTTTCTGCTAAATAAAAGAACGTCTCTCCACATGCTCAGTTCTGAGAGATATATGTGTGTGAAAGCCGTCCTTCACCTAGCTTGTTTTGAACACAAAGCTTCTTTACAGTTGAAAACTCCACTCGATACATATATATGGGGAGGTACTAGATCCAACTCGGTTTTACAGTGAAAACAACAGGAACTTCAAACCGGCACTAGGAAACAGACTGAGAAACCAGAGTAAATGTTTCTCCTGCAAAAATTTCTTTGTGCTAGATGAACGAACGTCTCTCCACATGCTCATTTCTGAGGGATAAGTGTATTTGAAAGCCGTCCTTCTCCTAGCTTGTTGGGAACACAAAGATGCTTTTCACTTGCAAACCCCACTCCGTACATATATATGGGGAGGTACTAGCTCCAACACGGTTTTACAGTGAAAACTGCAGGAACTTCAAACCGGCAACAGGAAACAGACTGAGAAACCATAGTAAAAGTTTCTCCTGCAACCCGTTCCCTTTGTGCTAGATGAAGGAACGTCTCTCCACATGCTCAGTTCTGAGAGATAAGTGTGTGTGAAAGCCGTCATTCACCTAGCTTGTTGGGAACACAAAGTTTCTTTTCAATTGCAAACTCCACTCCATACATATATATGGGGAGGTACTAGCTCGAACTCGGTTTTACAGTGAAAACTGCAGGAACATCAAACCGGCAACAGGAAACAGACTGAGAAACCAGAGTAATAGTTTCTCCTGCAACCCGTTCCTTTGTGCTAGATGAACGAACGTCTCTCCACATGCTCAGTTCTGAGAGATAAGTGTTTGTGAAAGCCGTCCTCCACATAGCTTGTTGGGAACACAAAGTTTCTTTTCACTTGCAAACTCCACTCCATACATATATATTGGGAGGTACTAGCTCCATCTAGGTTTTACAGTGAAAACTGCAGGAACTTCTAACCGGCACTAGGAAACAGACTGGGAAACCAGAGTAAAAGTTTCTCCTGCAACCCTTTCCCTTTGTGCTAGATGAACGAACGTCTCTCCACATGCTCAGTTCTGAGAGATAATTGTGTGTGAATGTCGTCCTTCACCTAGCTTGTTGGGACACAAAGTTCCTTTTCACTTGCAAACTCCACTCCATACATATATATGGGGAGGTACTAGCTCCAACTCGGTTTTACAGTGAAAACTGCAGGAACTTCAAACCGGCAACAGGACACACACTTAGAAACCAGAATAAAAGATTCTCCTGCAACCCGTTCCCTTTGTGCCAGATGAACGAAGTTATCTCCACATGTTCAGTTCTGAGAGAAAAGTGTTTGAAAGCCGTTCTTCATCTAGCTTGTTGGGAACACAAAGTTTCTTTTCACTTGCAAACTCCACTCCATATATATATGGGGAGGTTCTAGCTCCAACTGGGTTTTACAGTGAAAACTGCAGGAAATTCAAACCGGCAACAGGACACAGACTAAGAAACCAGAGTAAATGTTTCTCCTGCAATCCGTTCCCTTTGTGCCAGATGAACGAAGGTATCTCCACATGCTCAGTTCTGAGAGATAAGTGTGTGTTAAAGCCGTCCTCCACATAGATTGTTGGGAACTCAAAGTTCCTTTTCACTTGCAAACTCCACTCCATACATATATATGGGGAGGTACTAGCTCCAACTCGGTTTTACAGTGAAAACTGCAGGAAATTCAAACCGGCAGTAGGAAACATACAGAGAAACCAGGGTAAAAGTTTCTCCTGCAAACCGTTCCCTTTGTGCTAGATGAACGAACTTCTCCCCACATGCTCTGTTCTGAGAGACAAATGTGTTTGAAAGACGTCCTTCACCTAGCTTGTTGGGAACACAAAGATACTTTTCACTTGCAAACTCCACTCCATACATATATAGGGGTGGTACTAGCGCCAACTCGGTTTTACAGTGAAAACTTCAGGAATTTCAACAAGGCACTAGGAAACAGACTGAGAAACCAGGGTAAAAGTTACTCCTGCAATCCGTTCCCTTTGTGCTAGATGAACGAACGTCTCTCCATATGCTCATTTCTGAGAGATAAGTGTGTGTGAAAGCCGTCCTTCACCTATTTTGTTGGGAAAACAAAGTTTCTTTTGACTTGCAAACTCCAATGCATACAAATATATGGGGAGGTACTAGCTCCAAATCGGTTTTAGAGTGAAAACTGCAGGAACTTCAAACCGGCACTAGGAAAAAGACTGAGAAACCAGAGTAAAAGTTTCTCCTGCAACCCGTTCCCTTTTTGCTAGATGAACGAACGTCTCCCCACATGCTCTTTTCTGAGAGATAAGTGTGTGTGAAAGAAGTCCTCCACATATTTTGTGGGGAACACAAAGTTTCTTTCACTTGCAAACCCTAGTCCATACATATATATGGGGAGGAACTAGCTCCAACTCGGTTTTACAGTGAAAACAGCAGGAACTTCAAACCGGCACTAGGAAACAGACTGAGAAACCAGAGTAAAAGTTTACCTGCAACCCGTTCCCTTTGTGCTAGATGAACGAAAGTCTCTCCACATGCTCAGTTCTGAGAGATAAGTGTGTGTGAAAGCCGTCCATCACCTAGCTTGTTGAGAAAACAAAGTTTCTTTTCAATTGCAATCTCCACTCCATACATATAAATGGGGAGGTTCTAGCTCAAACTCGGTTTTACAGTGAAAACTGCAGGAAATTCAAACCGGTAAAAGGACACAGAATGAGAACCCAGAGTAAATGTTTCCCCTGCAACCGTTCCATTTGTCCCAGATGAACGATTGTATCTACACATGCTCAATTCTGAGAGATAAGTGTGTGTGAAAGCCGTCCTTCACCTAGCTTTTTGGGAACACAAAGTTTCTTTTCAGTTGCAAACTCCATTCCATACTTATATATGGGGAGGTACTAGCTCCAACTCGGTTTTACAATGAAAACAGCGGGAACTTCAAACCGGCACTAGGAAACAGACTGAGAAACCAGAGTAAATGTTTCTCCTGCAAAACGTTTCTTTGTGCTAGATGAACGAACGTCTCTCCACATGCTCATTTCTGAGGGATTAGTGTATTTGAAAGCCGCCCTTCTCCTAGCTTGTTTGGAACACAAAGATGCTTTTCACTAGCAAACTCCACTCCATACATATATATGGGGAAGTACTAGCTCCAACTCGGTTTTACAGTGAAAACTGCAGGAACTTCAAACGGGCAACAGGAAACAGACTGAGAAACCAGAGTAAAAGTTTCTCCTGCAACCCGTTCCATTTGTGCTAGATGAAGAACTTCTCTCCACATGCTCAGTTCTGAGAGATAAGTGTGTGTGAAAGCCGTCATTCACGTAGCTTGTTTGGAACACAAATTTTCTTTTCAATTGCACACTCCACTCCATACATATAAATGGGGAGGTACTAGCTCGAACACGGTTTTACTGTGAAAACTGCAGGAACTTCAAACCGGCAACAGGAAACAGACTGAGAAACCAGAGTAAAAGTTTCTCCTGCAACCCGTTCCCTTTGTGCTAGATGAACGAACGTCTCTCCACATGCTCAGTTCTGAGAGATATGTGTGTGTGAAAGCCGTCCTTCACCTAGCTTGTTGGGAACACAAACTTTCTTTTCAGTTGCAAATTCCACTCCATAAATATATATGGGGAGGTACTAGCTCCAAATCTTTTTTAGAGTGATAACTGCAGGAACTTCAAACCGGCAGTTGGAAACAGACTGAGAAACCAGAGTAAAAGTTTATCCTGCAACCCGTTCAATTTGTGCTAGATGAACGAACGTCTCTCCACATGCTCAGTTCTGAGAGGTAAGTGTGTGTGAAAGCCGTCCTTCACCTAGCTTGCTGGAAACACAAAGTTTCTTTTCACTTGCAAACCCCACTCCATACATATATATGGGGAGGTACTAGTTCCAACTCGGTTTTACAGTGAAAACTGAAGGAACTTCAAACCGGCACTAGGAAACATACTGAGAAACAAGAGTAAAAGTTTCTCCTGCAACCCGTTCCCTTTGTGCTAGGTGAACGAACGTCTCTCCACATGCTTAGTTCTGAGAGATAAGTGTAAGTGAAAGCCGTCCTCCACATAGCTTGTTGGGAACACAAAGTTTCTTTTCTCAAGCAAACTCCCCTCCATACATATATATTGGGAGGTACTACCTCCATCTCGGTTTTACAGTGAAAAATGCAGGAACATCTACCCGGCACTAGGAAACATATTGGGAAACCAGAGAAAAAGTTTCTCATGCATTCCTTTCCCTTTGTGATAGATGAACGAAACTCTCCCACATACTGAGTTCTGAGAGATAAGTGTGGGTGAAAGCCGTCCTTCACCTAGCTTGTTGGGAACACAAAGTTTCTTGTCACTTGCAAACTCCACTCCATAAATATATATAGGGAGGTTCTAGCTCTAACTGGGTTTTACAGTGAAAACTGCAGGAACTTCAAACCGGCAACAGGACACTGACTGAGAAACCAGAATATAAGATTCTCCTGCAACCCGTTCCTTTTGTGCCAGATGAACGAAGGTATATACACATGCTCAGTTCTGAGAGATAAGTGTGTGTGAAAGCCGTTCTTGATCTAGCTTGTTGGGAACACAAAGTTTCTTTTCACTTGCAAACTCCACTCCATACATATATATGGGGAGGTACTAGCTCCAACTCGGTTTTACAGTGAAAACTGCAGGAACTTCAAACCGGCAGTAGGAAACAGACTGAGAAACCAGAGTAAAAGTTTCTCCTGCAACCCGTTCCGTTTCTGCTAGATGAACGAACGTCTCTCCAAGTGCTCAGTTCTGAGAGATAAGTGTGTGTGAAAGCCGTCCTTCACCTAGCTTGTTGGGAACACAAAGATTTTTGTCACTTGCAAACTCCACTCCATACATATATATAGGGAGGTTCTAGCTCCAACTGGGTTTTACAGTGAAAACTGCAGGAACTTCAATCCGGCAACAGGACACAGACTGAGAAACCAGAGTAAAAGTTTCTCCTGCAATCCGTTCCCTTTGTGCCAGATGAACGAAGGTATCTCCACATGCTCAGTTCTGAGAGATAAGTGTGTGTGAAAGCCGTCTTTAAACTAGCTTTTTGGGAACACAAAGTATCTTTTCAGATGCAAACTCCACTCCATACATATATATGGGGAAGTAATAGCACCAACTCGAATTTACATTGAAAACTGCAGGAACTTCAAACCGGCACAAGGAAACAGACTGAGAAACCAGAGAAAATGTTTCTCCTGCAAACCGTGCCTTTCTGCTAGGTGAACGAACGTCTCTCCACATGCTCAGTTCTGAGGGATAATGGTATTTGAAAGCCGTCCTTCACCCAGCTTCTTGGGAAAACAAAGTTTCTTTTCACTTGCAATCTCCACTCCATACATATATATGGGGAGGTACTAGCTCCAACTCGGTTTTACAGTGAAAACTGCAGGAACTTCAAACCGGCACTAGGAAACAGACTGAGAAAGCAGAGTAAAAGTTTCTCCTGCAACCCGTTCCCTTTGTGCTAGATGAACGAACGTCTCTCCACATGCTCAGTTCTGAGAGATAAGTGTGTGTGAAAGCCGTTCTTCATCTAGCTTGTTGGGAACACAAAGTTTCTTTTCACTTGCAAACTCCATTCCATACATATATATTCGGAGGTACTAGCTCCAACTCGGTTTTACAGTGAAAACTTCAGGAACTTGAAAACGGCACTAGGAAACAGACTGAGAAACCAGAGTAAAAATTTCTCCTGCAACCCGTTCCATTTGTGCTAGATGAACGAACGTCTCTCCACATGCTCAGTTCTGAGAGATAAGTGTGTGTGAAAGCCGTCCTCCACGTAGATTGTTGGGAACACAAAGTTCCTCTTCACTTGCAAACCCCACACCATACATATATATGGGGAGGTACTAGCTCCAACTCGGTTTTACACTGAAAACTGCAGGAAATTCAAACCGGCACTAGGAAACATACTGAGAAACCAGGGTAAAAGTTTCTCCTGCAAAACGTTCCCTTTGTGCTAGATGAACGAACGTCTCTCCACATGCTCAGTTCTGAGAGATAAGTGTGTGTGAAAGCCGTCCTTCACCTAGCTTGTTGGGAACAAAAGATTCTTTTCACTTGCAAACTCCACTCCATACATATATATGGGGTGGAACTAGCTCCAACTCGGTTTTACAGTGAAAACTTCAGGAATTTCATCACGGCACTAGGAAACAGACTGAGAAACCAGAGTAAAAGTTACACCTGCAACCCGTTCCATTTTTGCTAGATGAACGAACGTCCCTCAACATGCCCATTTCTGAGAGATAAGTGTGGGTGAAAGCCTTCCTTCAACTATTTTGTTGGGAACACAAAGTTTCTTTTGACTTGCAAACTCCACTGCATAGAAATATATGGGGAGGTACCAGCTCCAACTCGGTTTTAGAGTGAAAACTGCAGGAACTTCAAACCGGCACTAGGAAAAAGCCTGAGAAACCAGAGTAAAAGTTTCCCCTGCAACCCGTTCCCTTTTTGCTAGATGAACGAACGTCTCCCCACATGCTCTTTTCTGAGAGATAAGTGTGTGTTAAAGACGTCCTCCACATATTTTGTTGGGAACACAAAGTTTCTTTTCACTTGCAAACACCACTCCATACATATATATGGGAAGGTACTAGCTCCAACACGGTTTTACAGTGAAAACTGCAGGAACTTCAAACCGGCAGTAGGAAACATAATGAGAATCCAGGGTAAAAGTTTCTCTTGCAACCAGTTCCCTTTGGGCTAGATGAACGAACGTCTCTCCACATGCTCAGTTCTGAGAGATAAGTGTGTGTGAAAGCCGTCCTCCACATAGATTGTTGGGAACACAAAGTTTCTTTTCACTTGCCAACTCCACTCCATACATATATATGGGGAGGTACTAGCTCCAACTCGGTTTTACAGTGAAAACTGCAGGAACTTCAAACCGGCAGTAGGAAACATACTGAGAAATCAGGGTAAAAGTTTCTCCTGCAACTCGTTCCCTTTTTGCTAGATGAACGAACGTCTCCCCACATGCTCAGTTCTGAGAGATATGTGTGTGTGAAAGACGTCCTTCACCTAGCTTTTTGGGAACACATAGTTTCTTTTCACTTGCAAACTCCAATCCATACATATATATGGGGAGGTACTATCTCAAACTCGGTTTTACAGTGAAAACTGCAGGAACTTCAAACCGGCACTAGGAAACAGACTGAGAAACCAGAGTAAAAGTTTCTCCTGCAACCCGTTCCGTTTCTGCTAGATGAAAGAACGTCTCTCCCCATGCTCAGTTCTGAGAGATAAGTGTGTGTGAAAGCCGTCCTTCACCTAGCTTGTTGTTAACACAAAGTTTCTTTTCACTTGCAAAATCCACTCCATACATATATATGGGGAGGTTCTATCTCCAACTCGATTTTACAGTGAAAACTGCAGGAACTTCAAACCGGCGACAGCGCACAGACTGAGAAACAGAGTAAAAGTTTCTCCTGCAACCAGTTCCCTTTTTGCCAGATGAACGAAAGTATCTCCACATGCTCAGTTCTGAGAGATAAGTGTGTGTGAAAGCCGTCCTTCACCTAGCTTCTTGGGAACACAAAGTTTCTTTTAAGTTGCAAACTCCACTCCATAAATATATATGGGGTGGTACAAGCTTCATCACAGATTTACAGTAAAAACTTCAGGAACTTCAAACAGGCAGTAGGAAACAGAATGAGAAATTAGAGTAAAAGTTTCTCCTGCAACGGGTTCCCTTTGTGCTAGATGAACGAACGTTTCTCCACATGCTCAGTTCTGAGAGATATGTGTGTTGGAAAGCCGTCCTTCACCTAGCTTGTTTTGAACACAAAGCTTCTTTTCACTTGTAAACTCCACTCCATACATATATATGGGGAGGTACTAGCTCCAACTCGGTCTTACAGTGAAAACAGCAGGAACTTCAAACCGGCACTAGGAAAAAGACTGAGAAACCAGAGTAAATGTTTCTCCTGCAAAACGTTCCCTTTGTGCTAGATGAACGAAAGTCTCTCCACATGCTCAGTTCTGAGAGATAAGTGTGTGTGAAAGCCGTCCTTCACCTAGCTTGTTGGGAACACAAAGTTTCTTTTCAGGTGCAAACTCCATTCCATACATATATATGGAGAGGTACAAGCTCCAAATCTTTTTTACAGTGAAAACTGCAGGAACTTCAAAACGGCAGTAGGAAACAGACTGAGAAACCAGAGTAAAAGTTTCTCCTGCCACCCGTTCCCTTTGTGGTAGATGAACGAACTTCTCTCCAAATGCTCAGTTCTGAGAGATACGTGTGTGTGAAAGCCGTTCTTCGCCTAACTTTTTGGGAACACAAAGTTTATTTTCAGTTGCAAACTCCACTCCATACATATATAAGAGGAGATACTAGCTCCAACTCGGTTTTACAGTGAAAACTGCAGGAACTTCAAACCGGCAACAGGAAACAGACTGAGAAACCAAAATAAAAGTTTCTCCTGCAACCAGTTCCCTTTGAGCTAGATGAACGAACTTCTCTCCACATGCTCATTTCTGAGAGATAAGTGTTTGTGAAACCGGTCCTTCACATAGCTTGTTTTGAACACAAAGCTTCTTTTCACTTGTAAACTCCACTCCATACATATATATGGGGTGGTACTAGCTCCAACTCGGTTTTACAGTGAAAACTGCAGGAACTTCAAACCGGTAACAGGACACAGACTGCGAAACCAGAGTAAAAATTTCTCCTGCAACCCGTTCCTATTGTGACAGATAAACGAACGTCTCTCCACATGCTCAATTCTGAGAGATAAGTGTGTGTGAAAGCCGTCCTTCACCTAGCATTTTGGGAACACAAAGTTTCTTTTCAGTTGCAAAATCCACTCTATATATATATATGGGGAGGTACAAGCTCCAACTCGGTTTTACAGTAAAAACTGCAGGAACTTCAAACCGGCACTAGGAAACAGACTGAGAAACCAGAGTAAAAGTTTCCCATGCAACCCGTTCCCTTTGTGCTAGATGTACGAACGTCTCTCCACATGCTCAGTTCTGAGAGTTATGTGTGTGTGAAAGCCGAACTTCACATAGCTTGTTTTGAACACAATGTTTCTTTTCACTTTCAAACTCCACTCCATACAAATAAATGGGGAGGTACTAGCTCCAACTCGGTTTTACAGTGAAAACTGCAGGAACTTCAAACCGGCACTAGGAAACAGACTGAGAAACCAGGGTAAAAGTTTCTCCTGCAAACCGTTCCGTTTCTGCTAGATGAACGAACGTCTATCCAAATGCTCAGTTCTGAGAGATATGTGTGTGTGAAAGCCGTCCTTCACCTAGCTTGTTGGGAACACAAGGTTTCTTTTCAATTGCATACTTCACTCCATACATACATATGGGGAGGTTCGAGCTCCAACTCGGATTTACAGTAAAAACTGCAGGAACTTCAAACCGGCACTAGGAAACAGACTGATAGTCCAGTGTAAAAGTTTCCCCTGAAACCCGTTCTTTTTGTGCCAGATGAACGAAGGTATCTCCACATGCTAAATTCTGAGAGATAAGTGTGTGTGAAAGCCGTCCTTCACATACCTTTTTGGGAACACAAAGTTTCTTTTCAGTTGCAAACTCCACTCCTTACATATATATGGGGAGGTACTAGCTCCAACTCGGTTTTACAGTAAAAACTGCAGGAACTTCAAACCGGCACTAGGAAACAGATTGAGAAACCAAAGTAAAAGTTTCTCCTGCATCCCCTTCCCTTTGTGCTAGATGAACGAACGTCTCTCCACATGCTCAGGTCTGAGAGATATGTGTGTGTGAAAGCCGTCCTTCTCCTAGCTTGTTGGGAAAACATAGTTTCTTTTCACTTGCAAATTCCACACCATACATACATATGGGGAGGTAATAGCTCCAACTCGGTTTTACAGTGAAAACTGCATGAACTTCAAACCGGCAGTAGGAAACAAATTGAGAAATCAGAGTAAAAGTTTCTCCTGCAACCCGTTCCGTTTCGGCTAGATGAACGAACGACTCTCCACATGCTCAGTTCTGAGAGATAAGTGTGTTTGAAAGCCGTCCTTCACCTAGCTTTTTGGGAACACAAAGGTTCTTTTCAGTTGCAAAATCCACTCCATATATATATATGGGGAGATAATAGCTCCAACTCGATTTTACAGTGAAAACTGCAGGAACTTCAAACCGGAACTAGGAAAAAGACTGAGAAACCAGAGTAAAAGTTTCTCCTGCATCCCGTTCCATTTGTGCTAGATTAACGTACGTCTCTCCACATTCTCAGTTCTGAAAGGTATGTGTGTTGGAAAGCCGTCCTTCATCTAGCTTGTTTTGAACGCAAAGTTTCTTTTAACTTGCAAAGACCACTCCATAAATATATATGGGGAGGTACTAGCTCCAACTCGGTTGTACAGTGAAAATTGCAGGATCTTCAAACCGGAACTAGGAAACAGACTGAGAAACAAGTGTAAATGTTTCTCCTGAAAACCGTTCCCTTTGTGCTAGATGAATGAAATTCTCTCCACATGCTCAGTTCTGAGGGATACGTGTATTTGAAAGCCGACCTTCACCTAGCTTGTTGGGAACACAAAGTTTCTTTTCACTCGCAAACTCCACTCCATACATATATATGGGGTTGTACTAGCTCCAACTCGGTTTTACAGTGAAAACTGCAGGAAATTCAAACCGGCAGTAGGAAACATACTGAGAAACCAGGGTAAAAGTTTCTCCTGCAAACCGTTCCCTTTGTGCTAGATGAACGAACGTCTCTCCACATGCTCAGTTCTGAGAGATAAGTGTGTGTGAAAGCCGTACTTCACCTAGCTTGTTGGGAACACAAAGATTCTTTTCACTTGCAAACTCCACTCCATACATATATATGGGGTGGAACTAGCTCCAACTCGGTTTTACAGTGAAAACTTCAGGAATTTCATCACGGCACTAGGAAACAGACTGAGAAACCAGAGTAAAAGTTACCCCTGCAACCCGTTCCATTTGTGCTAGATGAACGAACGTCTCTCAACATGCACATTTCTGAGAGATAAGTGTGGGTGAAAGCCGTCCTTCATCTATTTTGTTGGGAACACAAAGTTTCTTTTGACTTGCAAACTCCACTGCATACAAATATATGGGGAGGTACTAGCTCCAACTCGGTTTTAGAGTGAAAACTGCAGGAACTTCAAACCGGCACTAGGAAAAAGCCTGAGAAACCAGAGTAAAAGTTTCTCCTGCAACCCGTTCCCTTTTTGCTAGATGAACGAACGTCTCCCCACATGCTCTTTTCTGAGAGAAAAGTGTGTGTGAAAGACGTCCTCCACATATTTTGTTGGGAACACAAAGTTTATTTTCACTTGCAAACACCACTCCATACATATATATGGGAAGGTACTAGCTCCAACTCGGTTTTACAGTGAAAACTGCAGGAACTTCAAACCGGCAGTAGGAAACATACTGAGAAACCAGGGTAAAAGTTTCTCTTGCAACCAGTTCCCTTTGGGCTAGATGAACGAACGTCTCTCCACATGCTCAGTTCTGAGAGATAAGTGTGTGTGAAAGCCGTCCTCCACATAGATTGATGGGAACACACAGTTTCTTTTCACTTGCAAACTCCACTCCATACATATATATGGGGAGGTACTAGCTCCAACTCGGTTTTACAGTGAAAACTGCAGGAACTTCAAACCGGCAGTAGGAAACATACTGAGAAACCAGGGTAAAAGTTTCTCCTGCAACCCGTTCCCTTTTTGCTAGATGAACGAACGTCTCCCCACATGCTCAGTTCTGAGAGATATGTGTGTGTGAAAGACGTCCTTCACCTAGCTTTTTGGGAACACATAGTTTCTTTTCACTTGCAAACTCCAATCCATACATATATATGGGGAGGTACTATCTCAAACTCGGTTTTACAGTGAAAACTGCAGGAACTTCAAAAAGGCACTAGGAATCAGACTGAGAAACCAGAGTAATAGTTTCCCCTGCAACCCGTTCCCCTTTTGCTAGATGAACGAACTTCTCTCCACATGCTCAGTTCTGAGAGATAAGTGTGTGTGAAAGCCGTCCTTCACCTAGCTTGTTTTGAACGCATAGTTTCTTTTAACTTGCAAAGACCACTCCATAAATATATATGGGGAGGTACTAGCTCCAACTCGGTTGTACAGTGAAAATTGCAGGATCTTCAAACCGGAACTAGGAAACAGACTGAGAAACCAGTGTAAATGTTTCTCCTGAAAACCGTTCCCTTTGTGCTAGATGAATGAAATTCTCTCCACATGCTCAGTTCTGAGGGATACGTGTATTTGAAAGCCGTCCTTCACCTAGCTTGTTGGGAACACAAAGTTTCTTTTCATTCGCAAACTCCACTCCATACATATATATGGGGTTGTACTAGCTCCAACTCGGTTTTACAGTGAAAACTGCAGGAAATTCAAACCGGCAGTAGGAAACATACTGAGAAACCAGGGTAATAGTTTCTCCTGCAAACCGTTCCCTTTGTGCTAGATGAACGAATTTCTCTCCACATGCTCAGTTCTGAGAGATAAGTGTGTGTGAAAGACGTCCTTCACCTAGCTTGTTGGGAACACAAAGATTCTTTTCACTTGCAAACTCCACTCCATACATATATATGCGGTGGAACTAGCTCCAACTCGATTTTACAGTGAAAACTTCAGGAATTTCATCACGGCACTAGGAAACAGACTGAGAAACCAGAGTAAAAGTTACCCCTGCAACCCGTTCCATATGTGCTTGATGAACGAACGTCTCTCAACATGCACATTTCTGAGAGATAAGTGTGGGTGAAAGCCGTCCTTCATCTATTTTGTTGGGAACACAAAGTTTCTTTTCACTTGCAAACACCACTCCATACATATATATGGGAAGGTACTAGCTCCAACTCGGTTTTACAGTGAAAACTGCAGGAACTTCAAACCGGCAGTAGGAAACATACTGAGAAACCAGGGTAAAAGTTTCTCTTGCAACCAGTTCCCTTTGGGCTAGATGAACGAACGTCTCCCCACATGCTCAGTTCTGAGAGATATGTGTGTGTGAAAGACGTCCTTCACCTAGCTTTTTGGGAACACATAGTTTCTTTTCACTTGAAAACTCCAATCCATACATATATATGGGGAGGTACTATCTCAAACTCGTTTTTACAGTGAAAACTGCAGGAACTTCAAAAAGGCACTAGGAATCAGACTGAGAAACCAGAGTAATACTTTCCCCTGCAACCCGTTCCCCTTTTGCTAGATGAACGAACTTCTCTCCACATGCTCAGTTCTGAGAGATAACTGTGTGTGAAAGCCGTCCTTCAACTAGCTTGTTAACACAAAGTTTCCTTTCACTTGCAAACTCCACTCCAAACATATAAATGGGGTGGTACTAGCTCCAACTGGGTTTTACAGTGAAAACTGCAGGAACTTCAAACCGGCAGTAGGAAACAGACTGAGAAACCAGAGTAAAAGTTTCTCCTGCAACCCGTTCCGTTTCTGCTAGATGAAAGAACGTCTCTCCACATGCTCAGTTCTGAGAGATAAGTGTGTGTGAAAGCCGTCCTTCACCTAGCTTGTTGTTAACACAAAGTTTCTTTTCACTTGCAAAATCCACTCCATACATATATATGGGGAGGTTCTATCTCCAACTCGATTTTACAGTGAAAACTGCAGGAACTTCAAACCGGCAAGAGCGCACAGACTGAGAAAACAGAGTAAAATATTCTCCTGCAACCAGTTCCCTTTTTGCCAGATGAACGAAAGTATCTCCACATGCTCAGTTCTGAGAGATAAGTGTGTGTGAAAGCAGTCCTTCACCTAGCTTCTTGGGAACACAAAGTTTCTTTTAAGTTGCAAACTCCACTCCATACATATATATGGGGTGGTACAAGCTCCAACTCGGTTTTACAGTGAAAACTTCAGGAACTTCAAACTGGCAGTAGGAAACAGACTGAGAAATTAGAGAAAAAGTTTCTCCTGCAACGGGTTCCCTTTGTGCTAGATGAAAGAACGTCTCTCCACATGCTCAGTTCTGAGAGATATGTGTGTGTGAAAGCTGCCCTTCACCTAGCTTGTTTTGAACACAAAGCTTCTTTTCACTTGTAAACTCCACTCCATACATTATATGGGTATGTACTAGCTCCAAATCGGTCTTACAGTGAAAACAGCAGGAACTTCAAACCGGCACTAGGAAACAGACTGAGAAAGCAGAGTAAATGTTTCTCCTGCAAAACGTTCCCTTTGTGCTAGATGAACGAAAGTCTCTCCACATGCTCAGTTCTGAGAGAAAAGTGTGTGTGAAAGCCGTCCTTCACCTAGCTTGATGGGAACACAAAGTTTCTTTTCAGGAGCAAACTCCATTCCATACATATATATGGAGAGGTACAAGCTCCAAAACTTTTTTACAGTGAAAACTGCAGGAACTTCAAACCGGCAGTAGGAAACAGACTGAGAAACCAGAGTAAAAGTTTCTCCTGCCACCCGTTCCCTTTGTGGTAGATGAACGAACGTCTCTCCAAATGCTCAGTTCTGAGAGATTCGTGTGTGTGAAAGCCGTTCTTCGCCTAACTTTTTGGGAACACAAAGTTTATTTTCAGTTGCAAACTCCACTCCATACATATATAAGAGGAGATAGTAGCTCCAACTCTGTTTTACAGTGAAAACTGCAGGAACTTCAAACCGGCAACAGGAAACAGACTGAGAAACCAGAATAATAGTTTCTCCTGCAACCAGTTCCCTTTGTGCTAGATGAACGAACTTCTCTCCACATGCTCATTTCTGAGAGATAAGTGTGTGTGAAACCGGTCCTTCACCTACCTTGTTTTGAACACAAATCTTCTTTTCACTTGTAAACTCCACTCCATACATATATATGGGGTGGTACTAGCTCCAACTCGGTTTTACAGTGAAAACTGCAGGAACTTCAAACCGGTAACAGGACACAGAATGAGAAACCAGAGTAAAAGTTCCCCTGCAACCGTTCCCTTTGTCCCAGATGAACGAATGTATCTCCACATGCTCAATTCTTAGAGATAAGTGTGTGTGAAAGCCGTCCTTCACCTTGCTTTTTGGGAACACAAAGATTCTTTTCAATTGCAAACTGCACTCCATACATATATATGGGGAGGTACTAGCTCCAACTCGGTTTTACAGTGAAAACTGCAGGAAATTCAATCCGGCAGTAGGAAACAGACTGAGAAACCAGAGTAAAAGTTTCCCCTGCAACCCGTTCCCTTTGTGCTAGATAAACGAACGTCTCTCCACATGCTCAGATCTGAGAGATAAGTGTGTGTGTAAGTCGTACTTCTAGCTTGTTGGGAACACAAAGTTTCCTTTCACTTGCAAACTCCACTCCATACATATATATGGGGAGGTACTAGCTCCAACTCGGTTTTACAGTGAAAACTGCAGGAACTTCAACCGGCACTAGGAAACATACTAAGAATCCAGAGTAAAAGTTACCCCTGCAAACCGATCACTTTGTGCTGGATGAACGAAAGTATCTCCACATGCTCAGTTCTGAGAGATAAGTGTGTGTGAAAGCCGTCATTCAACTAGCTTGTTGGGAACACAAAATTTCTGTTCACTTGCAAACTCCAATCCATACATATTTATGGGGAGGTTCTAGCTCCAACACGGTTTTACAGTAAAAACTGCAAGAACTTCAAACCAGCAGTAGGAAACAGACTGAGAAACCAGAGTAAAGTTTCTCCTGCAACCCGTTCCCTTTGTGCTAGATGAACGAACGTCTCTCCACATCCTAAGTTCTGAGAGTTCAGTGTGTGTGAAATCCGTCCTTCACCTAGCTTTTTGGAACACAAAGGTTCTTTTCATTTGCAAACTCCACTCCATACATATATATGGGAATGTACTAGCTCCAACTCTGTTTTAGAGTGAGAACTGCAGGAACTTCAAACCGGCAACAGGAAACAGACTGAGAAACCAGAGTAAAAGTTTCTCCTGCAACCCATTCTCTTTGTGCTAGATGAAGGAACGTCTCTCCACATGCTCAGTTCTGAGAGATAATTGTGTGTGAAAGCCGTCCTTCACATAGCTTGTTGGGAACACAAGGTTTCTTTTCAATTGCAAACTTCACTCCATACATACATATGGGGAGGTTCGAGCTCCAACTCGGATTTACATTGAAAATTGCAGGAACTTCAAACCGGCACTAGGAAACAGACTGAGAAACCAGTGTAAAAGTTTCCCCTGCAACCCGTTCTTTTTTGCCAGATGAACGAAGGTATCTCCACATGCTAAGTTCTGAGAGATAAGTGTGTGTGAAAGCCGTCCTTCACATACCTTTTTGGGAACACAAAGTTTCTTTTCATTTGCAAACTCCACTCCTTACATATATATGGGGAGGTACTAGCTCCAACTCGGTTTTACAGTAAAAACTGCACGAACTTCAAACCGGCACTAGGAAACAGATTGAGAAACCAGAGTAAAAGTTTCTCCTGCATCCCCTTCCCTTTGTGCTAGATGAACGAACGTCTCTCCACATGCTCAGGTCTGAGAGATATGTGTGTGTGAAAGCCGTCCTTCTCCTAGCTTGTTGGGAACACATAGTTTCTTTTCACTTGCCAATTCCACACCATACATATATATGGGGAGGTACTAGCTCCAACTCGGTTTTACAGTGAAAACTGCATGAACTTCAAACCGGCAGTAGGAATCATATTGAGAAATCAGATTAAATGTTTCTCCTGCAACACGTTCCGTTTCGGCTAGATGAACGAACGACTCTCCACATGCTCAGTTCTTCGAGATAAGTGTGTGTGAAAGCCTTCCTTCACCTAGCTTGTTGGGAACACAAAGATTCTTTTCTGTTGCAAACTCCAATCCATACATATATATGGGGAGGTAATAGCTCCAACTCGGTTTTACTGTGAAAACTGCAGGAACTTCAAACCGGCAGTAGGAAACAGACTGAGAAATCAGAGTAAAATATATCCTGCAACCCGTTCCCTTTGTGCTAGATGAACGAACGTCTCTCCACATGCTCAGTTCTGAGAGATATGTGTGTGTGAAAGCCGAACTTCACATATCTTGTTTTGAACACAATGTTTCTTTTCACTTGCAAACTCCAATCCATACATATAAATGGGGAGGTACTAGCTCCAACTCGGTTTTACAGTGAAAACTGCAGGAACTTCAAACCGGCACTAGGAAACAGACTGAGAAACCATGGTAAAAGTTTCTCCTGCAAACCGTTCCGTTTCTGCTAGATGAACGAACGTCTATTCACATGCTCAGTTCTGAGAGATATGTGTGTGTGAAAGCCGTCCTTCACCTAGCTTGTTGGGAACACAAGGTTTCTTTTCAATTGCAAACTTCACTCCATACATACATATGGGGACGTTCGAGCTCCAAATCGGATTTACAGTGAAAACTGCAGGAACTTCAAACCGGCAACAGGAAACAGACTGAGAAACCAGAGTAAAAGTTTCTCCTGCAACCCATTCCATATGTGCCAGATGAACGAACGTCTCTCCACATGCTCAGTTCTGAGAGATATTTGTGTGTGAAGGCCGTCCTTCACCTAGATTTTTGGGAACACAAAGGTTCTTTTCAGTTGCAAACTCCAGTTCATACATATATATGGGGAGGTACTAGCTCCAACTCGGTTTTACAGTGAAAACTGCAGGAACTTCAAACCGGCACTAGGAAACAGACTGAGAAACCAGAGTAAAAGTTTCGCTTGCAACCCGTTCCCTTTGTGCTAGATGAACGAACGTCTCTCCACATGCTCAGTTCGGAGAGATAATTGTGTGTGAAAGCCGTCCTTCACCTAGCTTGTTGAGAACACGAAGTTTCTTTTCACTTGCAAACTCCACTCCATACATATATATGGGAAGGTACTAGCTCCATCTCGGTTTTACAGTGAAAACAGCAGGAACTTCAAACCGGCACTAGGAAACAGAGTGAGAATAGAGAGTAAAAGTTTCTCCTGCAACCCGTTCCCTTTGTGCTAGATGAACGAACCTCTCCCCACATGCTGAGTTCTGAGAGATAAGTGTGTGTGAAAGCCGTCCTTCACCTAGCTTGTGGGGAACACATAGTTTCTTTTCACTTGCAAACTCCACTCCATACATATAAATGGGGAGGTAAAAGCTCCAACACTGTTTAACACTGAAAACTGCAAGAACTTCAAACCGGCACTAGGAAACTGATTGAGAACCCAGAGTAAAAGTTTCTCCTGCAACCCGTTCCATTTGTGCCTGATGAACGAATATATCTCCACATGCTCAGTTCTGAGAAATATGTGTGTGTGAAAGCCGTCCTTCACCTAGCTTTTTGGGAACACAAAGGTTCTTTTCACTTGCAAACTCCACTCCATACATATATATTGGGTGGTACTAGCTCCAACTCGGTTTAACAGTGAAAACTTCCGGAACTTCAAACCGACACTAGGAAAAAGACTGAGAAACCAGAGTAAAAGATTCCCTGCAACCCGTTCCCTTTGTGCTAGATGAACGAACGTCTCTCCACATGCTCAGTTCTGAGAGGTAAGTGTGTGTGAAAGCCGTCCTTCAACTAGCTTTTTGGGAACACAAAGATTCTTTTCAGATGCAAACTCCACTCCATACATATATATGGGAAGGTACTAGCTCCAACTCGGTTTTACAGTGAAAAATTCAGGAACTTCAAACCGGCACTAGGAGACAGACAGAAACCAGAGTAAAAGTTTCTCCTGCCACCCGTTCCCTTTGTGGTAGATGAACGAACTTCTCTCCAAATGCTCAGTTCTGAGAGATACGTGTGTGTGAAAGCCGTTCTTCGCCTAACTTTTTGGGAACACAAAGTTTATTTTCAGTTGCAAACTCCACTCCATACATATATAAGAGGAGATACTAGCTCCAACTCGGTTTTACAGTGAAAACTGCAGGAACTTCAAACCGGCAACAGGAAACAGACTGAGAAACCAGAATAAAAGTTTCTCCTGCAACCAGTTCCCTTTGAGCTAGATGAACGAACTTCTCTCCACATGCTCATTTCTGAGAGATAAGTGTTTGTGAAACCGGTCCTTCACATAGCTTGTTTTGAACACAAAGCTTCTTTTCACTTGTAAACTCCACTCCATACATATATATGGGGTGGTACTAGCTCCAACTCGGTTTTACAGTGAAAACTGCAGGAACTTCAAACCGGTAACAGGACACAGACTGCGAAACCAGAGTAAAAATTTCTCCTGCAACCCGTTCCTATTGTGACAGATAAACGAACGTCTCTCCACATGCTCAATTCTGAGAGATAAGTGTGTGTGAAAGCCGTCCTTCACCTAGCATTTTGGGAACACAAAGTTTCTTTTCAGTTGCAAAATCCACTCTATATATATATATGGGGAGGTACAAGCTCCAACTCGGTTTTACAGTAAAAACTGCAGGAACTTCAAACCGGCACTAGGAAACAGACTGAGAAACCAGAGTAAAAGTTTCCCATGCAACCCGTTCCCTTTGTGCTAGATGTACGAACGTCTCTCCACATGCTCAGTTCTGAGAGTTATGTGTGTGTGAAAGCCGAACTTCACATAGCTTGTTTTGAACACAATGTTTCTTTTCACTTTCAAACTCCACTCCATACAAATAAATGGGGAGGTACTAGCTCCAACTCGGTTTTACAGTGAAAACTGCAGGAACTTCAAACCGGCACTAGGAAACAGACTGAGAAACCAGGGTAAAAGTTTCTCCTGCAAACCGTTCCGTTTCTGCTAGATGAACGAACGTCTATCCAAATGCTCAGTTCTGAGAGATATGTGTGTGTGAAAGCCGTCCTTCACCTAGCTTGTTGGGAACACAAGGTTTCTTTTCAATTGCATACTTCACTCCATACATACATATGGGGAGGTTCGAGCTCCAACTCGGATTTACAGTAAAAACTGCAGGAACTTCAAACCGGCACTAGGAAACAGACTGATAGTCCAGTGTAAAAGTTTCCCCTGAAACCCGTTCTTTTTGTGCCAGATGAACGAAGGTATCTCCACATGCTAAATTCTGAGAGATAAGTGTGTGTGAAAGCCGTCCTTCACATACCTTTTTGGGAACACAAAGTTTCTTTTCAGTTGCAAACTCCACTCCTTACATATATATGGGGAGGTACTAGCTCCAACTCGGTTTTACAGTAAAAACTGCAGGAACTTCAAACCGGCACTAGGAAACAGATTGAGAAACCAAAGTAAAAGTTTCTCCTGCATCCCCTTCCCTTTGTGCTAGATGAACGAACGTCTCTCCACATGCTCAGGTCTGAGAGATATGTGTGTGTGAAAGCCGTCCTTCTCCTAGCTTGTTGGGAAAACATAGTTTCTTTTCACTTGCAAATTCCACACCATACATACATATGGGGAGGTAATAGCTCCAACTCGGTTTTACAGTGAAAACTGCATGAACTTCAAACCGGCAGTAGGAAACAAATTGAGAAATCAGAGTAAAAGTTTCTCCTGCAACCCGTTCCGTTTCGGCTAGATGAACGAACGACTCTCCACATGCTCAGTTCTGAGAGATAAGTGTGTTTGAAAGCCGTCCTTCACCTAGCTTTTTGGGAACACAAAGGTTCTTTTCAGTTGCAAAATCCACTCCATATATATATATGGGGAGATAATAGCTCCAACTCGATTTTACAGTGAAAACTGCAGGAACTTCAAACCGGAACTAGGAAAAAGACTGAGAAACCAGAGTAAAAGTTTCTCCTGCATCCCGTTCCATTTGTGCTAGATTAACGTACGTCTCTCCACATTCTCAGTTCTGAAAGGTATGTGTGTTGGAAAGCCGTCCTTCATCTAGCTTGTTTTGAACGCAAAGTTTCTTTTAACTTGCAAAGACCACTCCATAAATATATATGGGGAGGTACTAGCTCCAACTCGGTTGTACAGTGAAAATTGCAGGATCTTCAAACCGGAACTAGGAAACAGACTGAGAAACAAGTGTAAATGTTTCTCCTGAAAACCGTTCCCTTTGTGCTAGATGAATGAAATTCTCTCCACATGCTCAGTTCTGAGGGATACGTGTATTTGAAAGCCGACCTTCACCTAGCTTGTTGGGAACACAAAGTTTCTTTTCACTCGCAAACTCCACTCCATACATATATATGGGGTTGTACTAGCTCCAACTCGGTTTTACAGTGAAAACTGCAGGAAATTCAAACCGGCAGTAGGAAACATACTGAGAAACCAGGGTAAAAGTTTCTCCTGCAAACCGTTCCCTTTGTGCTAGATGAACGAACGTCTCTCCACATGCTCAGTTCTGAGAGATAAGTGTGTGTGAAAGCCGTACTTCACCTAGCTTGTTGGGAACACAAAGATTCTTTTCACTTGCAAACTCCACTCCATACATATATATGGGGTGGAACTAGCTCCAACTCGGTTTTACAGTGAAAACTTCAGGAATTTCATCACGGCACTAGGAAACAGACTGAGAAACCAGAGTAAAAGTTACCCCTGCAACCCGTTCCATTTGTGCTAGATGAACGAACGTCTCTCAACATGCACATTTCTGAGAGATAAGTGTGGGTGAAAGCCGTCCTTCATCTATTTTGTTGGGAACACAAAGTTTCTTTTGACTTGCAAACTCCACTGCATACAAATATATGGGGAGGTACTAGCTCCAACTCGGTTTTAGAGTGAAAACTGCAGGAACTTCAAACCGGCACTAGGAAAAAGCCTGAGAAACCAGAGTAAAAGTTTCTCCTGCAACCCGTTCCCTTTTTGCTAGATGAACGAACGTCTCCCCACATGCTCTTTTCTGAGAGAAAAGTGTGTGTGAAAGACGTCCTCCACATATTTTGTTGGGAACACAAAGTTTATTTTCACTTGCAAACACCACTCCATACATATATATGGGAAGGTACTAGCTCCAACTCGGTTTTACAGTGAAAACTGCAGGAACTTCAAACCGGCAGTAGGAAACATACTGAGAAACCAGGGTAAAAGTTTCTCTTGCAACCAGTTCCCTTTGGGCTAGATGAACGAACGTCTCTCCACATGCTCAGTTCTGAGAGATAAGTGTGTGTGAAAGCCGTCCTCCACATAGATTGATGGGAACACACAGTTTCTTTTCACTTGCAAACTCCACTCCATACATATATATGGGGAGGTACTAGCTCCAACTCGGTTTTACAGTGAAAACTGCAGGAACTTCAAACCGGCAGTAGGAAACATACTGAGAAACCAGGGTAAAAGTTTCTCCTGCAACCCGTTCCCTTTTTGCTAGATGAACGAACGTCTCCCCACATGCTCAGTTCTGAGAGATATGTGTGTGTGAAAGACGTCCTTCACCTAGCTTTTTGGGAACACATAGTTTCTTTTCACTTGCAAACTCCAATCCATACATATATATGGGGAGGTACTATCTCAAACTCGGTTTTACAGTGAAAACTGCAGGAACTTCAAAAAGGCACTAGGAATCAGACTGAGAAACCAGAGTAATAGTTTCCCCTGCAACCCGTTCCCCTTTTGCTAGATGAACGAACTTCTCTCCACATGCTCAGTTCTGAGAGATAAGTGTGTGTGAAAGCCGTCCTTCACCTAGCTTGTTTTGAACGCATAGTTTCTTTTAACTTGCAAAGACCACTCCATAAATGTATATGGGGAGGTACTAGCTCCAACTCGGTTGTACAGTGAAAATTGCAGGATCTTCAAACCGGAACTAGGAAACAGACTGAGAAACCAGTGTAAATGTTTCTCCTGAAAACCGTTCCCTTTGTGCTAGATGAATGAAATTCTCTCCACATGCTCAGTTCTGAGGGATACGTGTATTTGAAAGCCGTCCTTCACCTAGCTTGTTGGGAACACAAAGTTTCTTTTCATTCGCAAACTCCACTCCATACATATATATGGGGTTGTACTAGCTCCAACTCGGTTTTACAGTGAAAACTGCAGGAAATTCAAACCGGCAGTAGGAAACATACTGAGAAACCAGGGTAATAGTTTCTCCTGCAAACCGTTCCCTTTGTGCTAGATGAACGAATTTCTCTCCACATGCTCAGTTCTGAGAGATAAGTGTGTGTGAAAGACGTCCTTCACCTAGCTTGTTGGGAACACAAAGATTCTTTTCACTTGCAAACTCCACTCCATACATATATATGCGGTGGAACTAGCTCCAACTCGGTTTTACAGTGAAAACTGCATGAACTTCAAACCGGCAGTAGGAATCATATTGAGAAATCAGATTAAATGTTTCTCCTGCAACACGTTCCGTTTCGGCTAGATGAACGAACGACTCTCCACATGCTCAGTTCTTCGAGATAAGTGTGTGTGAAAGCCTTCCTTCACCTAGCTTGTTGGGAACACAAAGATTCTTTTCTGTTGCAAACTCCAATCCATACATATATATGGGGAGGTAATAGCTCCAACTCGGTTTTACTGTGAAAACTGCAGGAACTTCAAACCGGCAGTAGGAAACAGACTGAGAAATCAGAGTAAAATATATCCTGCAACCCGTTCCCTTTGTGCTAGATGAACGAACGTCTCTCCACATGCTCAGTTCTGAGAGATATGTGTGTGTGAAAGCCGAACTTCACATATCTTGTTTTGAACACAATGTTTCTTTTCACTTGCAAACTCCAATCCATACATATAAATGGGGAGGTACTAGCTCCAACTCGGTTTTACAGTGAAAACTGCAGGAACTTCAAACCGGCACTAGGAAACAGACTGAGAAACCATGGTAAAAGTTTCTCCTGCAAACCGTTCCGTTTCTGCTAGATGAACGAACGTCTATTCACATGCTCAGTTCTGAGAGATATGTGTGTGTGAAAGCCGTCCTTCACCTAGCTTGTTGGGAACACAAGGTTTCTTTTCAATTGCAAACTTCACTCCATACATACATATGGGGACGTTCGAGCTCCAAATCGGATTTACAGTGAAAACTGCAGGAACTTCAAACCGGCAACAGGAAACAGACTGAGAAACCAGAGTAAAAGTTTCTCCTGCAACCCATTCCATATGTGCCAGATGAACGAACGTCTCTCCACATGCTCAGTTCTGAGAGATATTTGTGTGTGAAGGCCGTCCTTCACCTAGATTTTTGGGAACACAAAGGTTCTTTTCAGTTGCAAACTCCAGTCCATACATATATATGGGGAGGTACTAGCTCCAACTCGGTTTTACAGTGAAAACTGCAGGAACTTCAAACCGGCACTAGGAAACAGACTGAGAAACCAGAGTAAAAGTTTCGCTTGCAACCCGTTCCCTTTGTGCTAGATGAACGAACGTCTCTCCACATGCTCAGTTCGGAGAGATAATTGTGTGTGAAAGCCGTCCTTCACCTAGCTTGTTGAGAACACGAAGTTTCTTTTCACTTGCAAACTCCACTCCATACATATATATGGGAAGGTACTAGCTCCATCTCGGTTTTACAGTGAAAACAGCAGGAACTTCAAACCGGCACTAGGAAACAGAGTGAGAATAGAGAGTAAAAGTTTCTCCTGCAACCCGTTCCCTTTGTGCTAGATGAACGAACCTCTCCCCACATGCTGAGTTCTGAGAGATAAGTGTGTGTGAAAGCCGTCCTTCACCTAGCTTGTGGGGAACACATAGTTTCTTTTCACTTGCAAACTCCACTCCATACATATAAATGGGGAGGTAAAAGCTCCAACACTGTTTAACACTGAAAACTGCAAGAACTTCAAACCGGCACTAGGAAACTGATTGAGAACCCAGAGTAAAAGTTTCTCCTGCAACCCGTTCCATTTGTGCCTGATGAACGAATATATCTCCACATGCTCAGTTCTGAGAAATATGTGTGTGTGAAAGCCGTCCTTCACCTAGCTTTTTGGGAACACAAAGGTTCTTTTCACTTGCAAACTCCACTCCATACATATATATTGGGTGGTACTAGCTCCAACTCGGTTTAACAGTGAAAACTTCCGGAACTTCAAACCGACACTAGGAAAAAGACTGAGAAACCAGAGTAAAAGATTCCCTGCAACCCGTTCCCTTTGTGCTAGATGAACGAACGTCTCTCCACATGCTCAGTTCTGAGAGGTAAGTGTGTGTGAAAGCCGTCCTTCAACTAGCTTTTTGGGAACACAAAGATTCTTTTCAGATGCAAACTCCACTCCATACATATATATGGGAAGGTACTAGCTCCAACTCGGTTTTACAGTGAAAAATTCAGGAACTTCAAACCGGCACTAGGAGACAGACAGAAACCAGAGTAAAAGTTTCTCCTGCCACCCGTTCCCTTTGTGGTAGATGAACGAACTTCTCTCCAAATGCTCAGTTCTGAGAGATACGTGTGTGTGAAAGCCGTTCTTCGCCTAACTTTTTGGGAACACAAAGTTTATTTTCAGTTGCAAACTCCACTCCATACATATATAAGAGGAGATACTAGCTCCAACTCGGTTTTACAGTGAAAACTGCAGGAACTTCAAACCGGCAACAGGAAACAGACTGAGAAACCAGAATAAAAGTTTCTCCTGCAACCAGTTCCCTTTGAGCTAGATGAACGAACTTCTCTCCACATGCTCATTTCTGAGAGATAAGTGTTTGTGAAACCGGTCCTTCACATAGCTTGTTTTGAACACAAAGCTTCTTTTCACTTGTAAACTCCACTCCATACATATATATGGGGTGGTACTAGCTCCAACTCGGTTTTACAGTGAAAACTGCAGGAACTTCAAACCGGTAACAGGACACAGACTGCGAAACCAGAGTAAAAATTTCTCCTGCAACCCGTTCCTATTGTGACAGATAAACGAACGTCTCTCCACATGCTCAATTCTGAGAGATAAGTGTGTGTGAAAGCCGTCCTTCACCTAGCATTTTGGGAACACAAAGTTTCTTTTCAGTTGCAAAATCCACTCTATATATATATATGGGGAGGTACAAGCTCCAACTCGGTTTTACAGTAAAAACTGCAGGAACTTCAAACCGGCACTAGGAAACAGACTGAGAAACCAGAGTAAAAGTTTCCCATGCAACCCGTTCCCTTTGTGCTAGATGTACGAACGTCTCTCCACATGCTCAGTTCTGAGAGTTATGTGTGTGTGAAAGCCGAACTTCACATAGCTTGTTTTGAACACAATGTTTCTTTTCACTTTCAAACTCCACTCCATACAAATAAATGGGGAGGTACTAGCTCCAACTCGGTTTTACAGTGAAAACTGCAGGAACTTCAAACCGGCACTAGGAAACAGACTGAGAAACCAGGGTAAAAGTTTCTCCTGCAAACCGTTCCGTTTCTGCTAGATGAACGAACGTCTATCCAAATGCTCAGTTCTGAGAGATATGTGTGTGTGAAAGCCGTCCTTCACCTAGCTTGTTGGGAACACAAGGTTTCTTTTCAATTGCATACTTCACTCCATACATACATATGGGGAGGTTCGAGCTCCAACTCGGATTTACAGTAAAAACTGCAGGAACTTCAAACCGGCACTAGGAAACAGACTGATAGTCCAGTGTAAAAGTTTCCCCTGAAACCCGTTCTTTTTGTGCCAGATGAACGAAGGTATCTCCACATGCTAAATTCTGAGAGATAAGTGTGTGTGAAAGCCGTCCTTCACATACCTTTTTGGGAACACAAAGTTTCTTTTCAGTTGCAAACTCCACTCCTTACATATATATGGGGAGGTACTAGCTCCAACTCGGTTTTACAGTAAAAACTGCAGGAACTTCAAACCGGCACTAGGAAACAGATTGAGAAACCAAAGTAAAAGTTTCTCCTGCATCCCCTTCCCTTTGTGCTAGATGAACGAACGTCTCTCCACATGCTCAGGTCTGAGAGATATGTGTGTGTGAAAGCCGTCCTTCTCCTAGCTTGTTGGGAAAACATAGTTTCTTTTCACTTGCAAATTCCACACCATACATACATATGGGGAGGTAATAGCTCCAACTCGGTTTTACAGTGAAAACTGCATGAACTTCAAACCGGCAGTAGGAAACAAATTGAGAAATCAGAGTAAAAGTTTCTCCTGCAACCCGTTCCGTTTCGGCTAGATGAACGAACGACTCTCCACATGCTCAGTTCTGAGAGATAAGTGTGTTTGAAAGCCGTCCTTCACCTAGCTTTTTGGGAACACAAAGGTTCTTTTCAGTTGCAAAATCCACTCCATATATATATATGGGGAGATAATAGCTCCAACTCGATTTTACAGTGAAAACTGCAGGAACTTCAAACCGGAACTAGGAAAAAGACTGAGAAACCAGAGTAAAAGTTTCTCCTGCATCCCGTTCCATTTGTGCTAGATTAACGTACGTCTCTCCACATTCTCAGTTCTGAAAGGTATGTGTGTTGGAAAGCCGTCCTTCATCTAGCTTGTTTTGAACGCAAAGTTTCTTTTAACTTGCAAAGACCACTCCATAAATATATATGGGGAGGTACTAGCTCCAACTCGGTTGTACAGTGAAAATTGCAGGATCTTCAAACCGGAACTAGGAAACAGACTGAGAAACAAGTGTAAATGTTTCTCCTGAAAACCGTTCCCTTTGTGCTAGATGAATGAAATTCTCTCCACATGCTCAGTTCTGAGGGATACGTGTATTTGAAAGCCGACCTTCACCTAGCTTGTTGGGAACACAAAGTTTCTTTTCACTCGCAAACTCCACTCCATACATATATATGGGGTTGTACTAGCTCCAACTCGGTTTTACAGTGAAAACTGCAGGAAATTCAAACCGGCAGTAGGAAACATACTGAGAAACCAGGGTAAAAGTTTCTCCTGCAAACCGTTCCCTTTGTGCTAGATGAACGAACGTCTCTCCACATGCTCAGTTCTGAGAGATAAGTGTGTGTGAAAGCCGTACTTCACCTAGCTTGTTGGGAACACAAAGATTCTTTTCACTTGCAAACTCCACTCCATACATATATATGGGGTGGAACTAGCTCCAACTCGGTTTTACAGTGAAAACTTCAGGAATTTCATCACGGCACTAGGAAACAGACTGAGAAACCAGAGTAAAAGTTACCCCTGCAACCCGTTCCATTTGTGCTAGATGAACGAACGTCTCTCAACATGCACATTTCTGAGAGATAAGTGTGGGTGAAAGCCGTCCTTCATCTATTTTGTTGGGAACACAAAGTTTCTTTTGACTTGCAAACTCCACTGCATACAAATATATGGGGAGGTACTAGCTCCAACTCGGTTTTAGAGTGAAAACTGCAGGAACTTCAAACCGGCACTAGGAAAAAGCCTGAGAAACCAGAGTAAAAGTTTCTCCTGCAACCCGTTCCCTTTTTGCTAGATGAACGAACGTCTCCCCACATGCTCTTTTCTGAGAGAAAAGTGTGTGTGAAAGACGTCCTCCACATATTTTGTTGGGAACACAAAGTTTATTTTCACTTGCAAACACCACTCCATACATATATATGGGAAGGTACTAGCTCCAACTCGGTTTTACAGTGAAAACTGCAGGAACTTCAAACCGGCAGTAGGAAACATACTGAGAAACCAGGGTAAAAGTTTCTCTTGCAACCAGTTCCCTTTGGGCTAGATGAACGAACGTCTCTCCACATGCTCAGTTCTGAGAGATAAGTGTGTGTGAAAGCCGTCCTCCACATAGATTGATGGGAACACACAGTTTCTTTTCACTTGCAAACTCCACTCCATACATATATATGGGGAGGTACTAGCTCCAACTCGGTTTTACAGTGAAAACTGCAGGAACTTCAAACCGGCAGTAGGAAACATACTGAGAAACCAGGGTAAAAGTTTCTCCTGCAACCCGTTCCCTTTTTGCTAGATGAACGAACGTCTCCCCACATGCTCAGTTCTGAGAGATATGTGTGTGTGAAAGACGTCCTTCACCTAGCTTTTTGGGAACACATAGTTTCTTTTCACTTGCAAACTCCAATCCATACATATATATGGGGAGGTACTATCTCAAACTCGGTTTTACAGTGAAAACTGCAGGAACTTCAAAAAGGCACTAGGAATCAGACTGAGAAACCAGAGTAATAGTTTCCCCTGCAACCCGTTCCCCTTTTGCTAGATGAACGAACTTCTCTCCACATGCTCAGTTCTGAGAGATAAGTGTGTGTGAAAGCCGTCCTTCACCTAGCTTGTTTTGAACGCATAGTTTCTTTTAACTTGCAAAGACCACTCCATAAATATATATGGGGAGGTACTAGCTCCAACTCGGTTGTACAGTGAAAATTGCAGGATCTTCAAACCGGAACTAGGAAACAGACTGAGAAACCAGTGTAAATGTTTCTCCTGAAAACCGTTCCCTTTGTGCTAGATGAATGAAATTCTCTCCACATGCTCAGTTCTGAGGGATACGTGTATTTGAAAGCCGTCCTTCACCTAGCTTGTTGGGAACACAAAGTTTCTTTTCATTCGCAAACTCCACTCCATACATATATATGGGGTTGTACTAGCTCCAACTCGGTTTTACAGTGAAAACTGCAGGAAATTCAAACCGGCAGTAGGAAACATACTGAGAAACCAGGGTAATAGTTTCTCCTGCAAACCGTTCCCTTTGTGCTAGATGAACGAATTTCTCTCCACATGCTCAGTTCTGAGAGATAAGTGTGTGTGAAAGACGTCCTTCACCTAGCTTGTTGGGAACACAAAGATTCTTTTCACTTGCAAACTCCACTCCATACATATATATGCGGTGGAACTAGCTCCAACTCGATTTTACAGTGAAAACTTCAGGAATTTCATCACGGCACTAGGAAACAGACTGAGAAACCAGAGTAAAAGTTACCCCTGCAACCCGTTCCATATGTGCTTGATGAACGAACGTCTCTCAACATGCACATTTCTGAGAGATAAGTGTGGGTGAAAGCCGTCCTTCATCTATTTTGTTGGGAACACAAAGTTTCTTTTCACTTGCAAACACCACTCCATACATATATATGGGAAGGTACTAGCTCCAACTCGGTTTTACAGTGAAAACTGCAGGAACTTCAAACCGGCAGTAGGAAACATACTGAGAAACCAGGGTAAAAGTTTCTCTTGCAACCAGTTCCCTTTGGGCTAGATGAACGAACGTCTCCCCACATGCTCAGTTCTGAGAGATATGTGTGTGTGAAAGACGTCCTTCACCTAGCTTTTTGGGAACACATAGTTTCTTTTCACTTGAAAACTCCAATCCATACATATATATGGGGAGGTACTATCTCAAACTCGTTTTTACAGTGAAAACTGCAGGAACTTCAAAAAGGCACTAGGAATCAGACTGAGAAACCAGAGTAATACTTTCCCCTGCAACCCGTTCCCCTTTTGCTAGATGAACGAACTTCTCTCCACATGCTCAGTTCTGAGAGATAACTGTGTGTGAAAGCCGTCCTTCAACTAGCTTGTTAACACAAAGTTTCCTTTCACTTGCAAACTCCACTCCAAACATATAAATGGGGTGGTACTAGCTCCAACTGGGTTTTACAGTGAAAACTGCAGGAACTTCAAACCGGCAGTAGGAAACAGACTGAGAAACCAGAGTAAAAGTTTCTCCTGCAACCCGTTCCGTTTCTGCTAGATGAAAGAACGTCTCTCCACATGCTCAGTTCTGAGAGATAAGTGTGTGTGAAAGCCGTCCTTCACCTAGCTTGTTGTTAACACAAAGTTTCTTTTCACTTGCAAAATCCACTCCATACATATATATGGGGAGGTTCTATCTCCAACTCGATTTTACAGTGAAAACTGCAGGAACTTCAAACCGGCAAGAGCGCACAGACTGAGAAAACAGAGTAAAATATTCTCCTGCAACCAGTTCCCTTTTTGCCAGATGAACGAAAGTATCTCCACATGCTCAGTTCTGAGAGATAAGTGTGTGTGAAAGCAGTCCTTCACCTAGCTTCTTGGGAACACAAAGTTTCTTTTAAGTTGCAAACTCCACTCCATACATATATATGGGGTGGTACAAGCTCCAACTCGGTTTTACAGTGAAAACTTCAGGAACTTCAAACTGGCAGTAGGAAACAGACTGAGAAATTAGAGAAAAAGTTTCTCCTGCAACGGGTTCCCTTTGTGCTAGATGAAAGAACGTCTCTCCACATGCTCAGTTCTGAGAGATATGTGTGTGTGAAAGCTGCCCTTCACCTAGCTTGTTTTGAACACAAAGCTTCTTTTCACTTGTAAACTCCACTCCATACATTATATGGGTATGTACTAGCTCCAAATCGGTCTTACAGTGAAAACAGCAGGAACTTCAAACCGGCACTAGGAAACAGACTGAGAAAGCAGAGTAAATGTTTCTCCTGCAAAACGTTCCCTTTGTGCTAGATGAACGAAAGTCTCTCCACATGCTCAGTTCTGAGAGAAAAGTGTGTGTGAAAGCCGTCCTTCACCTAGCTTGATGGGAACACAAAGTTTCTTTTCAGGAGCAAACTCCATTCCATACATATATATGGAGAGGTACAAGCTCCAAAACTTTTTTACAGTGAAAACTGCAGGAACTTCAAACCGGCAGTAGGAAACAGACTGAGAAACCAGAGTAAAAGTTTCTCCTGCCACCCGTTCCCTTTGTGGTAGATGAACGAACGTCTCTCCAAATGCTCAGTTCTGAGAGATTCGTGTGTGTGAAAGCCGTTCTTCGCCTAACTTTTTGGGAACACAAAGTTTATTTTCAGTTGCAAACTCCACTCCATACATATATAAGAGGAGATAGTAGCTCCAACTCTGTTTTACAGTGAAAACTGCAGGAACTTCAAACCGGCAACAGGAAACAGACTGAGAAACCAGAATAATAGTTTCTCCTGCAACCAGTTCCCTTTGTGCTAGATGAACGAACTTCTCTCCACATGCTCATTTCTGAGAGATAAGTGTGTGTGAAACCGGTCCTTCACCTACCTTGTTTTGAACACAAAGCTTCTTTTCACTTGTAAACTCCACTCCATACATATATATGGGGTGGTACTAGCTCCAACTCGGTTTTACAGTGAAAACTGCAGGAACTTCAAACCGGTAACAGGACACAGAATGAGAAACCAGAGTAAAAGTTCCCCTGCAACCGTTCCCTTTGTCCCAGATGAACGAATGTATCTCCACATGCTCAATTCTTAGAGATAAGTGTGTGTGAAAGCCGTCCTTCACCTTGCTTTTTGGGAACACAAAGATTCTTTTCAATTGCAAACTGCACTCCATACATATATATGGGGAGGTACTAGCTCCAACTCGGTTTTACAGTGAAAACTGCAGGAAATTCAATCCGGCAGTAGGAAACAGACTGAGAAACCAGAGTAAAAGTTTCCCCTGCAACCCGTTCCCTTTGTGCTAGATAAACGAACGTCTCTCCACATGCTCAGATCTGAGAGATAAGTGTGTGTGTAAGTCGTACTTCTAGCTTGTTGGGAACACAAAGTTTCCTTTCACTTGCAAACTCCACTCCATACATATATATGGGGAGGTACTAGCTCCAACTCGGTTTTACAGTGAAAACTGCAGGAACTTCAACCGGCACTAGGAAACATACTAAGAATCCAGAGTAAAAGTTACCCCTGCAAACCGATCACTTTGTGCTGGATGAACGAAAGTATCTCCACATGCTCAGTTCTGAGAGATAAGTGTGTGTGAAAGCCGTCATTCAACTAGCTTGTTGGGAACACAAAATTTCTGTTCACTTGCAAACTCCAATCCATACATATTTATGGGGAGGTTCTAGCTCCAACACGGTTTTACAGTAAAAACTGCAAGAACTTCAAACCAGCAGTAGGAAACAGACTGAGAAACCAGAGTAAAGTTTCTCCTGCAACCCGTTCCCTTTGTGCTAGATGAACGAACGTCTCTCCACATCCTAAGTTCTGAGAGTTCAGTGTGTGTGAAATCCGTCCTTCACCTAGCTTTTTGGAACACAAAGGTTCTTTTCATTTGCAAACTCCACTCCATACATATATATGGGAATGTACTAGCTCCAACTCTGTTTTAGAGTGAGAACTGCAGGAACTTCAAACCGGCAACAGGAAACAGACTGAGAAACCAGAGTAAAAGTTTCTCCTGCAACCCATTCTCTTTGTGCTAGATGAAGGAACGTCTCTCCACATGCTCAGTTCTGAGAGATAATTGTGTGTGAAAGCCGTCCTTCACATAGCTTGTTGGGAACACAAGGTTTCTTTTCAATTGCAAACTTCACTCCATACATACATATGGGGAGGTTCGAGCTCCAACTCGGATTTACATTGAAAATTGCAGGAACTTCAAACCGGCACTAGGAAACAGACTGAGAAACCAGTGTAAAAGTTTCCCCTGCAACCCGTTCTTTTTTGCCAGATGAACGAAGGTATCTCCACATGCTAAGTTCTGAGAGATAAGTGTGTGTGAAAGCCGTCCTTCACATACCTTTTTGGGAACACAAAGTTTCTTTTCATTTGCAAACTCCACTCCTTACATATATATGGGGAGGTACTAGCTCCAACTCGGTTTTACAGTAAAAACTGCACGAACTTCAAACCGGCACTAGGAAACAGATTGAGAAACCAGAGTAAAAGTTTCTCCTGCATCCCCTTCCCTTTGTGCTAGATGAACGAACGTCTCTCCACATGCTCAGGTCTGAGAGATATGTGTGTGTGAAAGCCGTCCTTCTCCTAGCTTGTTGGGAACACATAGTTTCTTTTCACTTGCCAATTCCACACCATACATATATATGGGGAGGTACTAGCTCCAACTCGGTTTTACAGTGAAAACTGCATGAACTTCAAACCGGCAGTAGGAATCATATTGAGAAATCAGATTAAATGTTTCTCCTGCAACACGTTCCGTTTCGGCTAGATGAACGAACGACTCTCCACATGCTCAGTTCTTCGAGATAAGTGTGTGTGAAAGCCTTCCTTCACCTAGCTTGTTGGGAACACAAAAATTCTTTTCTGTTGCAAACTCCAATCCATACATATATATGGGGAGGTAATAGCTCCAACTCGGTTTTACTGTGAAAACTGCAGGAACTTCAAACCGGCAGTAGGAAACAGACTGAGAAATCAGAGTAAAATATATCCTGCAACCCGTTCCCTTTGTGCTAGATGAACGAACGTCTCTCCACATGCTCAGTTCTGAGAGATATGTGTGTGTGAAAGCCGAACTTCACATATCTTGTTTTGAACACAATGTTTCTTTTCACTTGCAAACTCCAATCCATACATATAAATGGGGAGGTACTAGCTCCAACTCGGTTTTACAGTGAAAACTGCAGGAACTTCAAACCGGCACTAGGAAACAGACTGAGAAACCATGGTAAAAGTTTCTCCTGCAAACCGTTCCGTTTCTGCTAGATGAACGAACGTCTATTCACATGCTCAGTTCTGAGAGATATGTGTGTGTGAAAGCCGTCCTTCACCTAGCTTGTTGGGAACACAAGGTTTCTTTTCAATTGCAAACTTCACTCCATACATACATATGGGGACGTTCGAGCTCCAAATCGGATTTACAGTGAAAACTGCAGGAACTTCAAACCGGCAACAGGAAACAGACTGAGAAACCAGAGTAAAAGTTTCTCCTGCAACCCATTCCATATGTGCCAGATGAACGAACGTCTCTCCACATGCTCAGTTCTGAGAGATATTTGTGTGTGAAGGCCGTCCTTCACCTAGATTTTTGGGAACACAAAGGTTCTTTTCAGTTGCAAACTCCAGTCCATACATATATATGGGGAGGTACTAGCTCCAACTCGGTTTTACAGTGAAAACTGCAGGAACTTCAAACCGGCACTAGGAAACAGACTGAGAAACCAGAGTAAAAGTTTCGCTTGCAACCCGTTCCCTTTGTGCTAGATGAACGAACGTCTCTCCACATGCTCAGTTCGGAGAGATAATTGTGTGTGAAAGCCGTCCTTCACCTAGCTTGTTGAGAACACGAAGTTTCTTTTCACTTGCAAACTCCACTCCATACATATATATGGGAAGGTACTAGCTCCATCTCGGTTTTACAGTGAAAACAGCAGGAACTTCAAACCGGCACTAGGAAACAGAGTGAGAATAGAGAGTAAAAGTTTCTCCTGCAACCCGTTCCCTTTGTGCTAGATGAACGAACCTCTCCCCACATGCTGAGTTCTGAGAGATAAGTGTGTGTGAAAGCCGTCCTTCACCTAGCTTGTGGGGAACACATAGTTTCTTTTCACTTGCAAACTCCACTCCATACATATAAATGGGGAGGTAAAAGCTCCAACACTGTTTAACACTGAAAACTGCAAGAACTTCAAACCGGCACTAGGAAACTGATTGAGAACCCAGAGTAAAAGTTTCTCCTGCAACCCGTTCCATTTGTGCCTGATGAACGAATATATCTCCACATGCTCAGTTCTGAGAAATATGTGTGTGTGAAAGCCGTCCTTCACCTAGCTTTTTGGGAACACAAAGGTTCTTTTCACTTGCAAACTCCACTCCATACATATATATTGGGTGGTACTAGCTCCAACTCGGTTTAACAGTGAAAACTTCCGGAACTTCAAACCGACACTAGGAAAAAGACTGAGAAACCAGAGTAAAAGATTCCCTGCAACCCGTTCCCTTTGTGCTAGATGAACGAACGTCTCTCCACATGCTCAGTTCTGAGAGGTAAGTGTGTGTGAAAGCCGTCCTTCAACTAGCTTTTTGGGAACACAAAGATTCTTTTCAGATGCAAACTCCACTCCATACATATATATGGGAAGGTACTAGCTCCAACTCGGTTTTACAGTGAAAAATTCAGGAACTTCAAACCGGCACTAGGAGACAGACAGAAACCAGAGTAAAAGTTTCTCCTGCAACCCGTTCCATTTGTGCTAGGTGAACGAACGTCTCTCCACATGCTCAGTTCTGAGAGATATGTGTGTGTTAAAGCCGTCCTTCACATAGATTGTTGGGAACACATAGTTCCTTTTCACTTGCAAACACAACTCCATATATATATATGGGGAGGTACTAGCTCCAAATCGGTTTTACAGTGAAAACTGCAGGAAATTCAAACCGGCAGTAGGAAACATACTGAGAAACCAGGGTAAAACTTTCTCCTGCAAACCGTTCTCTTTTTGCTAGATGAACGAACTTCTCCCCACATGCTCTGTTCTGAGAGATAAATGTGTTTGAAAGAAGTCCTTCACCTAGCTTGTTGGGAACACATAGATTCTTTTCACTTGCAAACTACAATCCATACATATATATGGGGAGGTACTAGCTCCAACTCGATTTTACAGTGAAAACTGCAGGAACTTCAAAAAGGCACTAGGAAACAGAATGAGAAACCATAGTAAAAATTTCCCCTGCAACCCGTTCCCTTTGTGCTAGATAAACGAACGTCTCTCCGCATGCTCAGATCTGAGAGATAAGTGTGTGTGTAAGCCGTACTTCAACTAGCTTGTTGGGAACACAAATTTTCCTTTCATTTGCAAACTCCACTCCATACATATATATGGGTAGGTACTAGCTCCAACTCGGATTTACAGTGAAAACTGCAGGAACATCAAACCGGCAGTAGGAAACAGACTGAGAAATCAGAGTAAAAGTTTCTCCTGCAACCAGTTCCGTTTCTGCTAGATGAACGAACGTCTCTACACATACTCAGTTCTGAGAGATATGTGTGTTTGAAAGCCGTCCTTCACCTAGCTTGTTGGGAACACAAAGTTTCTTTTCACTTGCAAACTCCACTCCATACATATATATGGGGAGGTTCTAGCTCCAACTCGGTTTTACAGTGAAAACTGCCGGAACTTCAAACCGGCAGTAGGAAACAGACTGAGAAACCAGAGTAAAGTTTCTCCTGCATCCCGTTCAATTTGTGCCAGATGAACGAAGGTATCTCCACATGCTCACTTCTGTGAGATATATGTGTGTGAAAGCCGTCCTTCACCTAGCTTGTTGGGAACACAAAGTTTCCTTTCACTTGCAAACTCCAATATATACATATATATGGGGAGGTAATAGCTCCAACTCGGTTTTACTGTGAAAACTGCAGGAACTTCAAACCGGCAGTAGGAAACAGACTGAGAAACCAGAGTAAAAGATTCTCCTGCAACCCGTTCCCTTTGTGCCAGATGAACGAAGGTCTCTCCACATGCTCAGTTCTGAGAGATAAGTGTGTGTGAAAGCTGTCCTTCAACTAGCTTTTTGGGAACACAAAGATTCTTTTCAGATGCAAACTCCACTCCATACATATATATGGGAAGGTACTAGCTCCAACTCGGTTTTACAGTGAAAAATTCAGGAACTTCAAACCGGCACTAGGAAACAGACAGAAACCAGAGTAAAAGTTTCTCCTGTAACCCGTTCCATTTGTGCTAGGTGAACGAACGTCTCTCCACATGCTCAGTTCTGAGAGATATGTGTGTGTTAAAGCCGTCCTCCACATAGATTGTTGGGAACACATAGTTCCTTTTCACTTGCAAACTCCACTCCATACATATATATGGGGAGGTACTAGCTCCAACTCCGTTTTACAGTGAAAACTGCAGGAAATTCAAACCGGCAGTAGGAAACATACTGAGAAACCAGGGTAAAACTTTCTCCTGCAAACCGTTCTCTTTTTGCTAGATGAACGAATTCTCCCCACATGCTCTGTTCTGAGAGATAAATGTGTTTGAAAGAAGTCCTTCACCTAGCTTGTTGGGAACACATAGATTCTTTTCACTTGCAAACTACAATCCATACATATATATGGGGAGGTACTAGCTCCAACTCGATTTTACAGTGAAAACTTCAGGAACTTCAAAAAGTCACTAGGAAACAGAATGAGAAACCAGAGTAAAAGTTTCTCCTGCAACCCGTTCCCTTTGTGCTAGATGAACGAACGTCTCTCCACATGCTCAGTTCTGAGAGATAAGTGTGTGTGAAAGCCGTCCTTCACCTAGCTTGTTGGGAACACAAAGATTCTTTTCACTTGCAAACTCCACTCCATACATATATATGGGGTGGTACTAGCTCCAACTCGATTTTACTCTGAAAACTTCAGGAATTTCAACACGGCACTAGGAAAGAGACTGAGAAACCAGAGAAAAAGTTACTCCTGCAACCCGTTCCCTTTGTGCTAGATGAACGAACGTCTCTCCACATTCTCATTTGTGAGAGATAAGTGTGTGTGAAACCCGTCCTTCACCAATTTTGTTGGGAACACAAAGTTTCTTGTCACTTGCAAACTCCACTCCATACATATATATAGGGAGGTACTAGCTCCAACTGGGTTTTACAGTGAAAACTGCTGGATCTTCTAACCGGGAACAGGACAAAGACTGAGAAAACAGAGTAAAAGTTTCTCCTGCAACCCGTTCCCTTTGTGCCAGATGAACGAAGATATCTCCACATGCTCAGTTCTGAGAGATATGTGTGTGTGAAAGCCGTCCTTCACCTAGCTTTTTGGGAACACAAAGTTTCTTATCACTTGCAAACTCCACTCCATACATATATATTGGGTGCTACTAGCTCCAACTCGGTTTTACAGTGAAAAATTCAGAAACTTCAAACAGGCACTAGGAAACAGACTGAGAAACCAGAGTAAAAGTTTCTCCTGCAACCCGTTCCCATTGTGCTAGATGAACGAACGTCTCTCCACATGCTCAGTTCTGTGAGATAATGTGTGTGAAAGCCGTCCTTCAACTAGCTTGTTGGGAACACAAAGTTTCTTTTCACTTGCAAACTCTACTCCATACATATATATGGGGAGGTACTAGCTCCAACTCGGTTTTACAGTGAAAACTGCAGGAACTTAAAACCTGCAGTAGGAAACATACTGAGAAACCAGAGTAAAAGTTTCGCTTGCAAACCTTTCCCTTTGTGCTAGCTGAACGAACGTCTCTCCACATGCTCAGTTCGGAGAGATAATTGTGTGTGAAAGCCGTCCTTCACCTAGCTTGTTGGGAACACGAAGTTTCTTTTCACTTGCAAACTCCACTCCATACATATATATGGGGAGGTACTAGCTCCATCTCTGTTTTACAGTGAAAACAGCAGGAACTTCAATCCGGCACTAAGAAACAGAGTGAGAATAGAGAGAAAATTTTCTCCTGCAACCCGTTCCCATTGTGCTAGATGAACGAATCTCTCCCCACATGCTGAGTTCTGAGAGATAAGTGTGTGTGAAAGCCGTCCTTCATCTAGCTTGTGGGGAACACATAGTTTCTTTTCACTTGCAAACTCCACTCCATACATATAAATGTGGAGGTAATAGCTCCAACTCAGTTTTACAGTGAAAACTGCAGGAACTTCAAACCGGCACTAGGAAACAGATTGAGAACCCAGAGTAAAAGTTTCTCCTGCAACCCTATCCATTTGTGCCAGATGAACGAATATATCTCCACATGCTCAGTTCTGAGAGATATGTGCGTGTGAAAGCCATCCTTCACCTAGCTTTTTTGGAACACAAAGTTTCTTTTCAGATGCAAACTCCACTCCATACATATATATGGGGAAGTACCAGCTCCAACTCGGTTTTACAGTGAAAACTGCAGGAAATTCAAACCGGCAACAGGATACAGACTGAGAAACCAGAGTAAAAGTTTCTCCTGCAACCCGTTCCCTTTGTGCTAGATGAACGAACGTCTCCCCACATGCTCAGTTCTGAGAGATAAGTGTGTGTGAAAGACGTCCTTCACCTAGCTTTTTGGGAACACATAGTTTCTTTTCACTTGCAAACTCCAATCCATACATATATATGGGGAGGTACTATCTCAAACTCTGTTTTACAGTGAAAACTTCAGGAACTTCAAACCGGCAACAGAAAACAGACTGAGAAACCAGAGTAATAATTTCTCCTGCAACCCTTTCCCTTTGTGCTAGATGAACGAACGTCTCTCCACATGCTCAGTTCTGAGAGATAAGTGTGTGTGAAAGGCGTCATTCACCTAGCTTTTTGGGAACACATAGTTTCTTTTCACTTGCAAACTCCAATCCATAATTATATATGGGGAGGTGCTAGCTCCAACTCTGTTTTACAGTGAAAACTGCAGGAACTTCAAAAAGGCACTAGGAAACAGACTGAGAAACCAGAGTAATAATTTCCCCTGCAACCCGTTCCCCTTGTGCTTGATGAACGAACGTCTCTACACATGCTCAGTTCTGAGAGATAAGTGTGTGTGAAAGCCGTCCTTCACATAGGTTGTCGGGAACATAAAAGTTTCCTTTCAAATACAAACTCCACTCCAAACATATAAATGGGGAGGTACTAGCTCCAACTCGGTTTTACAGTGAATACTTCAGGAACTTCAAACCGGCAGTAGGAAACAGACTGAGAAACCAGAGTAAAAGTTTCTCCTGCAACCCGTTCCGTTTCTGTTAGATGAAAGAACGTCTCTCCACATGCTCAGTTCTGAGAGATAAGTGTGTGTGAAAGCCGTCCTTCACCTAGCTTTATGAACACAAAGTTTCTTTTCAGGTGCAAAATCCACTCCATACATATATATGGGGAGGTACTAGCTCCGACTCGGTTTTACGGTGAAAACTGCAGGAACTTCAAACCGGCACTAGGAAACAGACTGAGAAACCAGAGTAAAAGTTTCTCCTGCAACCCGTTCCCTTTTTGCTAGATGAACGAACGTCTCTCCACATGCTCAGTTCTGAGAGATAAGTGTGTGTTAAAGCCGTACTCCACATAGATTGTTGGGAACACAAAGTTTCTTTTCACTAGCAAACTCCACTCCATACATATATATGGGGATGTACTAGCTCCAACAAGGTTTTACAGTGAAAAATGCAAGAAATTCAAACCGGCACTTGGAAACAGACTGAGAAACCAGGGTAAAAGTTTCTCCTGCAACCCGTTCCCTTTGTGCTGGATGAACTAAAGTCTCCCCACATGCTAAGTTCTGAGAGATAAGTGTGTGTGAAAGACGTCTTCCACATAGATTGTTGGGAACACAATGTTCCTTTTCAATTGGAAACTCCAATCCATACATATATATGGGGAGGTACAAGCTCCAACTCGGTTTTACAGTGAAAACTGCAGGAACTTCAAACCGGCACTAGGAAACAGACTGAGAAACCAGAGTAAATGTTTCTCCTGCATCCCGTTTCCTTTGTGCTAGATGAAAGGACCTCTCTCCACATGCTCAGTTCTGAGAGATAAGTGTGTGTGAAAGCCGTCCTCCACATAGATTGTTGGGAACACAAAGTTTCTTTTCACTTGCCAACTCCACTCCATACATATATATGGGGAGGTACTAGCTCCAACTCGGTTTTACAGTGAAAACTGCAGGAACTTCAAACCGGCCGTAGGAAACATACTGAGAAACCAGGGTAAAAGTTCCTCCTGCAACCCGTTCCCCTTTTGCTAGATGAACGAACGTCTCTACACATGCTCAGTTCTGAGAGATAAGTGTGTGTGAAAGCCGTCCTTCACCTAGGTTTTTGGGAACATAAAAGTTTCCTTTCAAATGCAAACTCCACTCCAAACATATAAATGGGGAGGTACTAGCTCCAACTCGGTTTTACAGTGAATACTTCAGGAAATTCAAACCGGCAGTAGGAAACAGACTGAGAAACCAGAGTAAAAGTTTCTCCTGCAACCCGTTCCGTTTCTGCTAGATGAAAGAACGTCTCTCCACATGCTCAGTTCTGAGAGATAAGTGTGTGTGAAAGCCGTCCTTCACCTAGCTTTTTATGAACACAAAGTTTCTTTTCAGGTGCAAACTCCACTCCATACATATATATGGGGAGGTACTAGCTCCAACTCGTTTTTACGGTGAAAACTGCAGGAACTTCAAACCGGCACTAGGAAACAGACTGAGAAACCAGAGTAAAAGTTTCTCCTGCAACCCGTTCCCTTTTTGCTAGATGAACGAACGTCTCTCCACATGCTCAGTTCTGAGAGATAAGTGTGTGTGAAAGAAGTCCTTCACCGAGCTTGTTGGGAACACAAAGGTTCTTTTCACTTGCAAACTCCACTCCATACATATATATTGGGTGGTACTAGCTCCAACTCGGTTTAACAGTGAAAACTGCAGGAACTTCAAACCGGCAACAGGACACAGACTGAGAAACCAGAGTAAAAGTTTCTCCTGCAACCCGTTCCGTTTCTGCTAGATGAACGAACGTCTCTCCAAATGCTCATTTCTGAGAGATATGTGTGTGTGAAAGTCGTCCTTCACATAGCTTGTTGGGAACTCAAAATTTCTTGTCACTTGCAAACTCCACTCCATACATATATATAGGGAGGTTCTAGCTCCAACTGGGTTTTACAGTGAAAACTGCAGGAACTTCAAACCGGCAACAGGACACAGACTGAGAAACCAGAGTAAAAGTTTCTCCTGCAACCCGTTCCCTTTGTGCCAGATGAACGAAGGTCTCTCCACATGCTCAGTTCTGAGAGATAAGTGTGTGTGAAAGCCGTCCTTCAACTAGCTTTTTGGGAACACAAAGATTCTTTTCAGAAGCAAACTCCACTCCATACATATATATGGGGAGGTACTAGCTCCAACTTGGTTTTACAGTGAAAAATTCACGAACTTCAAACGGGCACTAGGAAACAGACAGAAACCAGAGTAAAAGTTTCTCCTGCAACCCGTTCCATTTGTGCTAGGTGAACGAACGTCTCTCCACATGCTCAGTTCTGAGAGATATGTGTGTGTTAAAGCCGTCCTCCACATAGATTGTTGGGAACACATAGTTCCTTTTCACTTGCAAACTCCACTCCATACATATATATGGGGAGGTACTAGCTCCAACTCGGTTTTACAGTGAAAACTGCAGGAAATTCAAACCGGCAGTAGGAAACATACTGAGAAACCAGGGTAAAACTTTCTCCTGCAAACCGTTCTCTTTTTGCTAGATGAACGAACTTCTCCCCACATGCTCTGTTCTGAGAGATAAATGTGTTTGAAAGAAGTCCTTCACCTAGCTTGTTGGGAACACATAGATTCTATTCACTTGCAAACTACAATCCATACATATATATGGGGAGGTACAAGGTCCAACTCGATTTTACAGTGAAAACTGCAGGAACTTCAAAAAGGCACTAGGAAACAGAATGAGAAACCAGAGTAAAAGTTTCTCCTGCAAACCGTTCCCTTTGTGCTAGATGAACGAACGTCTCTCCACATGCTCAGTTCTGAGAGATAAGTGTGTGTGAAAGCCGTCCTTCACCTAGCTTGTTGGGAACACAAAGATTCTTTTCACTTGCAAACTCCACTCCATACATATATATGGGGTGGTACTAGCTCCAACTCGATTTTACTGTGAAAACTTCAGGAATTTCAACACGGCACTAGGAAAGAGACTGAGAAACCAGAGAAAAAGTTACTCTTGCAACCCGTTCCCTTTGTGCTAGATGAACGAAAGTCTCTCCACATTCTCATTTGTGAGAGATAAGTGTGTGTGAAAGCCGTCCTTCACCAATTTTGTTGGGAACACAAAGTTTCTTGTCACTTGCAAACTCCACTCCATACATATATATAGGGAGGTACTAGCTCCAACTGGGTTTTACAGTGAAAACTGCAGGATCTTCTAACCGGGAACAGGACAAAGACTGAGAAAACAGAGTAAAAGTTTCTCCTGCAACCCGTTCCCTTTGTGCCAGATGAACGAAGATATCTCCACATGCTCAGTTCTGAGAGATATGTGTGTGTGAAAGCCGTCCTTCACCTAGCTTTTTGGGAACACAAAGTTTCTTATCACTTGCAAACTCCACTCCATACATATATATTGGGTGCTACTAGCTCCAACTCGGTTTTACAGTGAAAAATTCAGAAACTTCAAACAGGCACTAGGAAACAGACTGAGAAACCAGAGTAAAAGTTTCTCCTGCAACCCGTTCCCATTGTACTAGATGAACGAACGTCTCTCCACATGCTCAGTTCTGTGAGATAATGTGTGTGAAAGCCGTCCTTCAACTAGCTTGTTGGGAACACAAAGTTTCTTTTCACTTGCAAACTCTACTCCATACATATATATGGGGAGGTACTAGCTCCAACTCGGTTTTACACTGAAAACTGCAGGAACTTAAAACCTGCAGTAGGAAACATACTGAGAAACCAGAGTAAAAGTTTCGCTTGCAAACCTTTCCATTTGTGCTAGGTGAACGAACGTCTCACCACATGCTCAGTTCGGAGAGATAATTGTGTGTGAAAGCCGTCCTTCACCTAGCTTGTTGGGAACACGAAGTTTCTTTTCACTTGCAAACTCCAATCCATACATATATATGGGGAGGTACTAGCTCCATCTCAGTTTTACAGTGAAAACAGCAGGAACTTCAAACCGGCACTAAGAAACAGAGATAGAATAGAGAGTAAAATTTTCTCCTGCAACCCGTTCCCATTGTGCTAGATGAACGAATCTCTCCCCACATGCTGAGTTCTGAGAGATAAGTGTGTGTGAAAGCCGTCCTTCATCTAGCTTGTGGGGAACACATAGTTTCTTTTCACTTGCAAACCCCACTCCATACATATAAATGTGGAGGTAATAGCTCCAACTCAGTTTTACAGTGAAAACTGCAGGAACTTCAAACCGGCACTAGGAAACAGATTGAGAACCCAGAGTAAAAGTTTCTCCTGCAACCCGATCCATTTGTGCCAGATGAACGAATATATCTCCACATGCTCAGTTCTGAGAGATATGTGCGTGTGAAAGCCGTCCTTCACCTAGCTTTTTTGGAACACAAAGTTTCTTTTCAGATGCAAACTCCACTCCAAACATATATATGGGGAAGTACCAGCTCCAACTCGGTTTTACAGTGAAAACTGCAGGAAATTCAAACCGGCAACAGGATACAGACTGAGAAACCAGAGTAAAAGTTTCTCCTGCAACCCGTTCCCTTTGTGCTAGATGAACGAACGTCTCCCCACATGCTCAGTTCTGAGAGATAAGTGTGTGTGAAAGACGTCCTTCACCTAGCTTTTTGGGAACACATAGTTTCTTTTCACTTGCAAACTCCAATCCATACATATATATGGGGACGTACTATCTCAAAATCTGTTTTACAGTGAAAACTTCAGGAACTTCAAACCGGCAACAGGAAACAGACTGAGAAACCAGAGTAATAATTTCTTCTGCAACCCGTTCCCTTTGTGCTAGATGAACGAACGTCTCTCCACATGCTCAGTTCTGAGAGATAAGTGTGTGTGAAAGCCGTCATTCACCTAGCTGGTTGGGAACACAAAGTTTCTTTTCAATTGCAAACTCCACTCCATACATATATATGCGGAGGTACTAGCTCGAACTCGGTTTTACAGTGAAAACTGCAGGAACTTCAAACCGGCAACAGGAAACAGACTGATAAACCAGGGTATATGTTTCCCCTGCAACCCGTTCCTTTTGTGCCAGATGAACGAACTTCTCCCCACATGCTCTGTTCTGAGAGATAAATGTGTTTGAAAGAAGACCTTCACCGAGCTTGTTGGGAACACATAGATTCTTTTCACTTGCAAACTACAATCCATACATATATATGGGGAGGTACTAGCTCCAACTCGGTTTTACAGTGAAAACTGCAGGAACTTCAAACCGGCACTAGGAAACAGACTGAGAAACCAGAGTAAAAGTTTCTCCTGCAACACGTTCCCTTGGTGCTAGATGAACGAACGTCCCTCCACATGCTGAGTTCTGAGAGATAAGTGTGTGTGAAAGCCGTCCTTCATCTAGCTTGTGGGGAACACATAGTTTCTTTTCACTTGCAAACTCCACTCCATACATATAAATGTGGAGGTAATAGCTCCAACTCAGTTTTACAGTGAAAACTGCAGGAACTTCAAACCGGCACTAGGAAACAGATTGAGAACCCAGAGTAAAAGTTTCTCCTGCAACCCGATCCATTTGTGCCAGATGAACGAATATATCTCCACATGCTCAGTTCTGAGAGATATGTGCGTGTGAAAGCCGTCCTTCACCTAGCTTTTTTGGAACACAAAGTTTCTTTTCAGATGCAAACTCCACTCCAAATATATATATGGGGAAGTACCAGCTCCAACTCGGTTTTACAGTTAAAACTGCAGGAAATTCAAACCGGCAACAGGATACAGACTGAGAAACCAGAGTAAAAGTTTCTCCTGCAACCCGTTCCCTTTGTGCTAGATGAACGAACGTCTCCCCACATGCTCAGTTCTGAGAGATAAGTGTGTGTGAAAGACGTCCTTCACCTAGCTTTTTGGGAACACATAGTTTCTTTTCACTTGCAAACTCCAATCCATACATATATATGGGGACGTACTATCTCAAACTCTGTTTTACAGTGAAAACTTCAGGAACTTCAAACCGGCAACAGAAAACAGACTGAGAAACCAGAGTAATAATTTCTTCTGCAACCCGTTCCCTTTGTGCTAGATGAACGAACGTCTCTCCACATGCTCAGTTCTGAGAGATAAGTGTGTGTGAAAGCCGTCATTCACCTAGCTGATTGGGAACACAAAGTTTCTTTTCAATTGCAAACTCCACTCCATACATATATATGCGGAGGTACTAGCTCGAACTCGGTTTTACAGTGAAAACTGCAGGAACTTCAAACCGGCAACAGGAAACAGACTGATAAACCAGGGTAAATGTTTCCCCTGCAACCCGTTCCTTTTGTGCTAGATGAACGAACTTCTCCCCACATGCTCTGTTCTGAGAGATAAATGTGTTTGAAAGAAGACCTTCACCGAGCTTGTTGGGAACACATAGATTCTTTTCACTTGCAAACTACAATCCATACATATATATGGGGAGGTACTAGCTCCAACTCGGTTTTACAGTGAAAACTGCAGGAACTTCAAACCGGCACTAGGAAACAGACTGAGAAACCAGAGTAAAAGTTTCTCCTGCAACACGTTCCCTTGGTGCTAGATGAACGAACGTCCCTCCACATGCTCAGTTCTGAGAGATAAGTGTGTGTGAAAGCCGCCCTCCACATAGATTGTTGGGAACACAAAGTTTCTTTTCACTTGCAAACTCCACTCCATACATATATAAGGGGAGGTACTAGCTCCAAATCGGTTTTACAGAGAAAACTGCAGGAATTTCAAACAGGCAGTAGGAAACATACTGAGAGACCAGGGTAAAAGTTTCTCCTGCAACCCGTTCCCTTTTGGCTAGATGAACGAACGTCTCCCCACATGCGCAGTTCTGAGAGATAAGTGTGTGTGAAAGACGTCCTTCACCTAGCTTTTTGGGAACACATCGTTTCTTTTCACTTGCAAACTCCAATCCATAATTATATATGGGGAGGTGCTAGCTCCAACTCTGTTTTACAGTGAAAACTGCAGGAACTTCATAAAGGCACTAGGAAACAGACTGAGAAACCAGAGTAATAATTTCCCCTGCAACCCGTTCCCCTTGTGCTTGATGAACGAACGTCTCTACACATGCTCAGTTCTGAGAGATAAGTGTGTGTGAAAGCCGTCTTTCACCTAGGTTGTTGGGAACATAAAAGTTTCCTTTCAAATGCAAACTCCACTCCAAACATATAAATGGGTAGGTACTAGCTCCAACTAGGTTTTACAGTGAATACTTCAGGAACTTCAAACCGGCAGTAGGAAACAGACTGAGAAACCAGAGTAAAAGTTTCTCCTGCAACCCGTTCCGTTTCTGCTAGATGAAAGAACTTCTCTCCACATGCTCAGTTCTGAGAGATAAGTGTGTGTGAAAGCCGTCCTTCACCTAGCTTTTTATGAACACAAAGTTTCTTTTCAGGTGCAAATTCCACTCCATACATATATATGGGGAAGTACTAGCTCCAACTCGGTTTTACGGTGAAAACTGCAGGAACTTCAAACCGGCACTAGGAAACAGACTGAGAAACCAGAGTAAAAGTTTCTCCTGCAACCCGTTCCCTTTTTGCTAGATGAACGAACGACTCTCCACATGCTCAGTTCTGAGAGATAAGTGTGTGTTAAAGCCGTCCTCCACATAGATTGTTGGGAACACAAAGTTTCTTTTCAATTGCAAACTCCACTCAATACATATATATGGGGAGGTACTAGCTCCAACTCGATTTTACAGTGAAACTGCAGGAACACAAACCGGCAACAGGAAACAGACTGAGAAACCAGAGTAAAAGTTTCTCCTGCAAACCGTTCCCTTTGTGCTAGATGAACGAACGTCTCTCCACATGCTCAGTTCTGAGAGATAACTGTGTTTGAAAGCCGTCCTTCAAATAGCTTGTTGGGAACACAAAGTTTCTTTTCAGGTGCAAACTCCATTCCATACATATATGTGGGGAGGTACAAGCTCCAAATCTTTTTTACAGTGAAAACTGCCGGAACTTTAAACCGGCAGTAGGAAACTGACTGAGAAACCAGAGTAAATGTTTCCCCTGCCACCCGTTCCGTTTGTGGTAGATGAACGAACGTCTCTCCAAATGCTCAGTTCTGAGAGATACGTGTGTGTGAAAGCCGTTCTTCGCCTAACTTTTTGGGAACACAAAGTTTCTTTTCAGTTGCAAACGCCACTCCATACATATATAAGAGGAGATCCTAGCTCCCACTCGGTTTTACAGTGAAAACTGCAGGAACTTCAAACCGGCACTAGGAAACATACAGGGAAACCAGAGTAAAAGTTTCTCATGCATTTCGTTCCCTTTGTGCTAGATGAACGAACCTCTCCCACTTGCTGAGTTCTGAGAGATAAGTGTGTGTAAGCCGTCCTTCAGCTAGCTTTTTGGGAACACATAGTTTCTTTTCACTTGCAAACTCCACTCCATACATAAATATGGGGTGGTTCTAGCTCCAACTGGGTTTTACAGTGAAAATTGCAGGAACTTCAAACCGGCAGTAGGAAACAGACTGAGAAACCAGAGTAAAATTTCTCCTGCAACCCGTTCCGTTTCTGCTAGATGAACGAACGTCTCTCCAAATGCTCAGTTCTGAGAGATAAATGTGTGTGAAAGCCGTCCTTCACCTAGATTGTTCGGTACACAAAGTTTCTTGTCATTTGCAAACTCCACTCCATACATATATATAGGGAGGTTCTAGCTCCAACAGGGTTTTAAAGTGAAAACTGCAGGAACTTCAAGCCGGCAACAGGACACAGACTGAGAAACCAGAATAAAAGATACTCCTGCAACCCGTTCCCATTGTGCCAGATGAACGAAGGTATCTCCACATGCTCAGTTCTGAGAGATAAGTGTGTGTGAAAGCCGTCCTTCACCTAGCTTGTTTTGAACACAAAGTTTCTTTTAATTTGTAAACTCCACTCCATACATATATATGGGGAGGTACTAGCTCCAACTCTGTTTTACAGTGAAAACAGCAGGAAATTCAAACCGGCACTAGGAAACAGACTGAGAAAGCAGAGTAAATGTATCTCCTGCAAAACGTTCCCTTTGTGCTAGATGAACGAACGTCTCTCCACATGCTCAGTTCTGAGAGAGAAGTGTATTAAAAGCCGTACTTCTCCTAGCTTGTTGGGAACACAAAGATTCTTTTCACTTGCAAACTCCACTCCATACATATATATGGGGAAATACTAGATCCAACTAGGTTTTACAGTGAAAACTGCAGGATCTTCAAACCGGCACTAGGAAACAGACTGAGAAAGCAGAGAAAAATTTCTCCTGCAACCCGTTCCCTTTGTGCTAGATGAACGAACGTCCCTCCACATGCTCAGTTCTGAGAGATAAGTGTGTGTGAAAGCCGTCCTTCACCTAGCTTGTTGGGAACACAAAGTTTCTTTTCAATTGCAAACTCCAATCCATACATATATATGGGTAGGTACTAGCTCCAACTCGGTTTTACAGTGAAAACTGCAGGAACTTCAAACCGGCAACAGGAAACAGACTGAGAAACCAGAGTAAAAGTTTCTCCTGCAAACCGTTCCCTTTGTGCTAGATGAACGAACGTCTCTCCACATGCTCAGTTCTGAGAGATAAGTGTGTGTGAAAGCCGTCCTTCAAATAGCTTGTTGGGAACACAAAGTTTCTTTTCAGGTTCAAACTCCATTCCATACATATATATGGGGAGGTACAAGCTCCAAATCTTTTTTACAGTGAAAACTGCAGGAAATTAAAACCGGCAGTAGGAAACAGACTGAGAAACCAGAGTAATAGTTTCTCCTGCCACCCGTTCCATTTGTGGTAGATGAACGATCGTCTCTCCAAATGCTCAGGTCTGAGAGATACGTGTGTGTGAAAGCCGTTCTTCGCCTAACTTTTTGGGAACACAAAGTTTCTTTTCAGTTGCAAACTCCACTCCATACATATATAAGAGGAGATACTATCTCCAACTCGGTTTTACAGAGAAAACTGCAGGAACTTCAAACCGGCAACAGGAAAAAGACTGAGAAACCAGAGTAAAAATTTCTCCTGCAACCCGTTCCCTTTGTGCTAGATGAACGCACGTCTCCCCACCTGCTCAGTTCTGAGAGATAAGTGTGTGTGAAAGCCGTCCTTCACCTAGCTTGTTGGGAACACATAGTTTCTTTTCAATTGCAATCTCCACTGCATACATATAAATGGGGAGGTTCTAGCTCCAACTCGATTTTACAGTGAAAACTGCAGGAACTTCAAACCGGTAACAGGACACAGAATGAGAAACCAGAGTAAAATTTTTCCGTGCAACCGTTCCCTTTGTCCCAGATGAACGAATGTATCTCCACATGCTCAATTCTGAGAGATAAGTGTGTGTGAAAGCCGTACTTCACCTAGCTTTTTGGGAACACAAAGTTTCTTTTCAAATGCAAACTGCACTCCATACATATACATGGGGAGGTACAAGCTCCAACTCGATTTTACAGTGAAAACTGCAGGAACTTCAAAACGGCACTAGGAAACAGACTAAGAAACCAGAGTAAAAATTTCTCCTGCAACGCGTTCCATTTCTGCTAGATGAACGAACGTCTCTCCACATGCTCAGTTCTGAGGGATAAGTGTATTTGAAAGCCGTCCTTCTCCTAGCTTGTTGGGAACACAAAGATGCTTTTCACTTGCAAATTCCACTCCATACATATATATGGGGAGGTACTAGCTCCAACTCGTTTTTACAGTGAAAACTGCAGGAACTTCAAACCGGCAACAGGAAACAGAATGAGAAACCAGAGTAAAAGTTTCTCCTGCAACCCGTTCCCTTTGTGCTAGATAAACGAACGTCTCTCCAAATACTCAGTTCTGAGAGATAAGTGTGTGTGAAAGCCGTCCTTCAAATAGCTTGTTGGGAACACAAAGTTTCTTTTCTGTTGCAAACTCCACTCCATAATTATATATGGGGAGGTACTAGCTCCAACACGGTTTTACAGTGAAAACTGCAGGAACTTCAAACCGGCAGCAGGAAACAGAGTGAGAAAGCAGAGTAGAAGTTTCTCCTTCAACCCGTTCCCTTTGTGCTAGATGAACGAACTTCTCTCCACATGCTCAGTTCTGAGAGAGAAGTGTATTTAAAAGCCGTCCTTCTCCTAGCTTGTTGGGAACACAAAGATTCTTTTCACTTGCAAACTCCACTCCATACATATATATGGGGAAATACTAGATCCAACTCGGTTTTACAGTGAAAACTGCAGGATCTTCAAACCGGCACTAGGAAACAGACTGAGAAAGCAGAGTAAAAGTTTCTCCTGCAACCCGTTCCCTATGTGCTAGATGAAAGAACGTCCCTCCACATGCTCAGTTCTGAGAGATAAGTGTGTGTGAAAGCCGTCCTTCACCTAGCTTGTTGGGAACACAAAGTTTCTTTTAAATTGCAAACTCCAACCATACATATATATGGGGAGGTACTAGCTCCAACTCGGTTTTACAGTGAAAACTGCAGTAACTTCAAACCGGCAACAGGAAGCAGACTGAGAAACCAGAATAAAAGTTTCTCCTGCAACCCGTTCCCTTTGTGCTAGATGAACGAACGTCTCTCCACATGCTCAGTTCTGAGAGATAAGTGTGTGTGAAAGCCGTCCTTCAAATAGCTTGTTGGGAACACAAAGTTTCTTTTCAGGTGCAAACTCCATTCCATACATATATATGGGGAGGTACAAGCTCCAAATCTTTTTTACAGTGAAAACTGCAGGAACATTAAACCGGCAGTAGGAAACAGACTGAGAAACCAGAGTAAAAGTTTCTCCTGCCACCCGTTCCATTTGTGGAAGATGAACGAACGTCTCTCCAAATGCTCAGTTCTGAGAGATACGTGTGTGTGAAAGCCGTTCTTCGCCTAACTTTTTGGGAACACAAAGTTTCTTTTCAGTTGCAAACTCCACTCCATACATATATAAGAGGAGATACTAGCTCCAACTCGGTTTTACAGTGAAAACTGCAGGAACTTCAAACCGGCAACAGGAAAAATACGAGAAACCAGAGGAAAAATTTCTCCTGCAACCCGTTCCCTTTGTGCTAGATGAACGCACGTCTCCCCACCTTCTCAGTTCTGAGAGATAAGTGTGTGTGAAAGCCGTCCTTCACCTAGCTTGTTGGGAACACATAGTTTCTTTTCAATTGCAATCTCCACTGCATACATATAAATGGGGAGGTTCTAGCTCCAACTCGATTTTACAGTGAAAACTTCAGGACCTTCAAACCGGTAACAGGACACAGAATGAGAAACCAGAGTAAAAGTTTTCTCTGCAACCTTTCCCTTTGTCCCAGATGAACGAATGTATCTCCACATGCTCAATTCTGAGAGATAAGTGTGTGTGAAAGCCGTACTTCACCTAGCTTTTTGGGAACACAAAGATTCTTTTCAATTGCAAACTGCACTCCATACATATATATGGGGAGGTACAAGCTCCAACTCGGTTTTACAGTGAAAACTGCAGGAACTTCAAACCGGCACTAGGAAACAGTCTGAGAAACCAGAGTAAATGTTTCTCCTGCAAAACATTTCCTTTGTGCTAGATGAACGAACGTCTCTCCACATGCTCAGTTCTGAGGGATAAGTGTATTTGAAAGCCGTCCTTCTCCTAGCTTGTTGGGAACACAAAGTTTCTTTTCAGTTGCAAACTCCACTCCATACATATATATGGGGAGGTACTAGCTCCAAATCGGTTTTACAGTGAAAACTGCAGGAACTTCAAACCGGCAACAGGAAACAGACTGAGAAACCAGAGTAAAAGTTTCTCCTGCAACCCGTTCCCTTTGTGCTAGATAAACGAACGTCTCTCCAAATACTCAGTTCTGAGAGATAAGTGTGTGTGAAAGCCGTCCTTCAAATAGCTTGTTGGGAACACAAAGTTTCTTTTCAGTTGCAAACTCCACTCCATAAATATATATGGGGAGGTACTAGCTCCAAAACTTTTTTAGAGTGAAAATTTCAGGAACTTCAAACCTGCAGTTGGAAACAGACTGAGAAACCAGAGAAATAGTTTCTCCTGCAACCCGTTCCCTTTGTGCTAGATGAACGAACTTCTCTCCACATGCTCAGTTCTGAGAGAGAAGTGTATTTAAAAGCCGTCCTTCTCCTAGCTTGTTGGGAACACAAAGATTCTTTTCACTTGCAAACTCCACTCCATACATATATATGGGGAAATACTAGATCCAACTCGGTTTTACAGTGAAAACTGCAGGATCTTCAAACCGGCACTAGGAAACAGACTGAGAAAGCAGAGTAAAAGTTTCTCCTGCAACCCGTTCCCTTTGTGCTAGATGAAAGAACGTCCCTCCACATGCTCAGTTCTGAGAGATAAGTGTGTGTGAAAGCCGTCCTTCACCTAGCTTGTTGGGAACACAAAGTTTCTTTTCAATTGCAAACTCCAACCATACATATATATGGGGAGGTACTAGCTCCAACTCGGTTTTACAGTGAAAACTGCAGGAACTTCAAACCGGCAACAGGAAGCAGACTGAGAAACCAGAATAAAAGTTTCTCCTGCAACCCGTTCCCTTTGTGCTAGATGAACGAACGTCTCTCCACATGCTCAGTTCTGAGTGATAAGTGTGTGTGAAAGCCGTCCTTCAAATAGCTTGTTGGGAACACAAAGTTTCTTTTCAGGTGCAAACTCCATTCCATACATATATATAGGGAGGTACAAGCTCCAAATCTTTTTTACAGTGAAAACTGCAGGAACTTTAAACCGGCAGTAGGAAACAGACTGAGAAACCAGAGTAAAAGTTTCCCCTGCCACACGTTCCATTTGTGGAAGATGAACGAACGTCTCTCCAAATGCTCAGTTCTGAGAGATACGTGTGTGTGAAAGCCGTTCTTCGCCTAACTTTTTGGGAACACAAAGTTTCTTTTCAGTTGCAAACACCACTCCATACATATATAAGAGGAGATACTAGCTCCAACTCGGTTTTACAGTGAAAACTGCAGGAACTTCAAACCGGCAACAGGAAAAATACGAGAAACCAGAGGAAAAATTTCTCCTGCAACCCGTTCCCTTTGTGCTAGATGAACGCACGTCTCCCCACCTGCTCAGTTCTGAGAGATAAGTGTGTGTGAAAGCCGTCCTTCACCTAGCTGGTTGGGAACACATAGTTTCTTTTCAATTGCAATCTCCACTGCATACATATAAATGGGGAGGTTCTAGCTCCTACTCGATTTTACACTGAAAACTGCAGGAACTTCAAACCGGTAACAGGACACAGAATGAGAAACCAGAGTAAAAGTTTTCCGTGCAACCGTTCCCTTTGTCCCAGATGAACGAATGTATCTCCACATGCTCAATTCTGAGAGATAAGTGTGTGTGAAAGCCGTACTTCACCTAGCTTTTTGGGAACACAAAGATTCTTTTCAATTGCAAACTGCACTCCATACATATATATGGGGAGGTACAAGCTCCAACTCGGTTTTACAGTGAAAACTGCAGGAACTTCAAACCGGCACTAGGAAACAGACTGAGAAACCAGAGTAAAAATTTCTCCTGCAACGCGTTCCCTTTCTGCTAGATGAACGAACGTCTCTCCACATGCTCAGTTCTGAGAGATATATGTGTGTGAAAGCCGTCCTTCACCTAGCTTGTTTTGAACACAAAGCTTCTTTTCCCTTGAAAACTCCACTCGATACATATATATGGGGAGGTACTAGCTCCAACTCGGTTTTACAGTGAAAACAGCAGGAACTTCAAACCGGCACTAGGAAACAGTCTGAGAAACCAGAGTAAATGTTTCTCCTGCAAAACATCTCCTTTGTGCTAGATGAACGAACGTCTCTCCACATGGTCAGTTCTGAGGGATAAGTGTATTTGAAAGCCGTCCTTCTCCTAGCTTGTTGGGAACACAAAGATGCTTTTCACTTGCAAATTCCACTCCATACATATATATGGGGAGGTACTAGCTCCAACTCGGTTTTACAGTGAAAACTGCAGGAACTTCAAACCGGCAACAGGAAACAGACTGAGAAACCAGAGTAAAAGTTTCTCCTGCAACCCGTTCCCTTTGTGCTAGATAAACGAACGTCTCTCCAAATACTCAGTTCTGAGAGATAAGTGTGTGTGAAAGCCGTCCTTCAAATAGCTTGTTGGGAACACAAAGTTTCTTTTCAGTTGCAAACTCCACTCCATAAATATATATGGGGAGGTACTAGCTCCAAATCTATTTTAGAGTGAAAATTTCAGGAACTTCAAACCTGCAGTTGGAAACAGACTGAGAAACCAGAGAAATAGTTTCACCTGCAACCCGTTCCCTTTGTGCTAGATGAACGAACGTCTCTCCACATGCTCAGTTCTGAGAGTTAATTGTGTGTGAAAGCCGTCCTTCACCTAGCTTGTTGGGAACACAAAGTTTCTTTTCACTTGCAAACCCCACTCCATACATATATATGGGGAGGTACGAACTCCAACTCGGTTTTACAGTGAAAACTGCAGGAACTTCAAACCGGCACTAGGAAACATACTGAGAAACAAGAGTAAAAGTTTCTCCTGCAACCCTTTCCCTTTGTGCTAGATGAACGAACGTCTCTCCACATGCTTAGTTCTGAGAGATAAGTGTGTGTGAAAGCCGTCCTCCACATAGCTTGTTGGGAACACAAAGATTCTTTTCACTTGCAAACTCCACTCCATACATATATATTGGGAGGTACTAGCTCCATCTCGGTTTTACAGTGAAAACTGCAAGAACTTCAAACCGCACTAGGAAACAGACTGAGAAACCAGAGTAAAAGTTTCTCCTGCAACCCGTTCCCTTTGTGCTAGATGAACGAACGTCTCTCCACATGCTCAGTACTGAGAGATAATTGTGTGTGAATGTCGTCCTTCAACTAGCTTGTTAGGAACACAAAGTTCCTTTTCACTTGCAAACTCCACTCCATACTTATATATGGGGAGGTATTAGCTCCAACTCGGTTTTACAGTGAAAACGGCAGGAACTTCAAACCGGCACTAGGAAACATACTGGGAAACCAGAGTAAAATTTTCTCATGCATTCCTTTCCCTTTGTGCTAGATGAACGAACCTCTCCCACTTGCTGAGTTCTGAGAGATAAGTGTGTGTGAAAGCCGTCCTTCACCTAGCTTGTTGGGAACACATAGTTTCTTTTCACTTGCAAACACTACTCCATACATAAATATGGGGTGGTACTAGCTCCAACTGGGTTTTACAGTGAAAACTGCAGAAACTTCAAACCGGCAACAGGACACAGACTGAGAAACCAGAGTAAAAGATTCTCCTGCAACCCGTTCCTTTGTGCCAGATGAACGAAAGTTTCTCTACATGCTCAGTTCTGAGAGATAAGTGTGTGTGAAAGCCGTTCTTCATCTAGCTTGTTGGGAACACAAAGTTTCTTTTCACTTGCAAACTCCACTCCATACATATATATGGGGAGGAACTAGCTCCAACTCGGTTTTACAGTGAAAATTGCAGGAACTTCAAACCGGCAGTAGGAAACAGACTGAGAATCCAGAGTAAAAGTTTCTCCTGCAACCCGTTCCGTTTCTGCTAGATGAACGAACGTCTCTCCAAATGCTCAGTTCTGAGAGATAAATGTGTGTGAAAGCCGTCCTTCACCTAGATTGTTCGGTACACAAAGTTTCTTATCATTTGCAACCTCCACTCCATACATATATATAGGGAGGTTCTAGCTCCAACGGGGTTTTACAGTGAAAACTGCAGGAACTTCAAACCGGCAACAGGACACAGACTGAGAAACCAGAATAAAAGATACTCCTGCAACCCGTTCCGTTTGTGCCAGATGAACGAAGGTATCTCCACATGCTCAGTTCTGAGAGATATGTGTGTGTGAAAGCCGTCCTTCACCTAGCTTGTTGGGAACACATAGTTTCTTTTCACTTGCAAACTCCACTCCATACATAAATATGGGGTGGTTCTAGCTCCAACTGAGTTTTACAGTGAAAACTGCAGGAACTTCAAACCGGCACTAGGAAACAGACTGAGAAACCAGAGTAAAAGATTCTCCTGCAACCCTTTCCCTTTGTGCCAGATGAACGAAGGTACCTCTACATGCTCAGTTCTGAGAGATAAGTGTGTGTGAAAGCCGTTCTTCATCTAGCTTGTTGGGAACACAAAGTTTCTTTTCACTTGCAAACTCCACTCCATACATATATATGGGGAGGTACTAGCTCCAACTCGGTTTTACAGTGAAAATTGCAGGAACTTCAAACCGGCAGTAGGAAACAGACTGAGAAACCAGAGTAAAAGTTTCTCCTGCAACCCGTTCCGTTTCTGCTAGATGAACGAACGTCTCTCCAAATGCTCAGTTCTGAGAGATACGTGTGTGTGAAAGCCGTCCTTCACCTAGCTTGTTGGGAACACAAAGATTCTTTTAACTTGCAAACTCCACTCCATACATATATATGGGGTGGTACTAGCTCCAACTCGGTTTTACAGTGAAAAATTCAGGAATTTCAACACGGCACTAGGAAACAGACTGAGAAACCAGAGTAAAAGTTACTCCTGCAACCCGTTCCCTTTGCGCTAGATGAACGAACGTCTAACCTCATGCTCATTTCTGAGAGATAAGTGTGTGTGAAAGCCGTCCTTCACCTATATTGTTGGGAACACAAAGTTTCTTTTCACTTGCAAACTCCACTGCATACAAATATATGGGGAGGTACTAGCTCCAACTCGGTTTTAGAGTGAAAACTGCAGGAACTTCAAACCGGCACTAGGAAACAGACTGAGAAACCAGAGTAAAAGTTTCTCCTGCAACCCGTTCCCTTTTTGCTAGATGAACGAACGTCTCCCCACATGCTCATTTCTGAGAGATAAGTGTGTGTGAAAGACGTCCTCCACATATTTTGTTGGGAACACAATGTTTCTTTTCACTTGCAAACACCACTCCATACATATATGTGGGGAGGTACTAGCTCCAACTCGGTTTTACAGTGTAAACTGCAGGAACTTCAAACCGGCAGTAGGAAACATACTGAGAACCCAGGGTAAAAGTTTCTCCTGCAACCCGTTCCCTTTTTGCTAGATGAACGAACGTCTCCCCACATGCTCAGTTCTGAGAGATAAGTGTGTGTGAAAGCCGTACTTCACCTAACTTTTTGGGAACACAAACTTTCTTTTCAGTTGCAAACTCCACTCCATACATATATATGGGGAGGTATTAGCACCAACTCGATTTTACAGTGAAACCTGCAGGAACTTCAAACCGGCACAAGGAAACAGACTGAGAAACCAGAGTAAATGTTTCTCCTGCAAACCGTGCCCTTTCTGCTAGATGAACGAACGTCTCTCCACATGCTCAGTTCTGAGGGATAAGGGTATTTCAAAGCCGTCCTTCACCCAGCTTGTTGGGAACACAAAGTTTCTTTTCACTTGCAATCTCCACTCCATACATATATATGGGGAGGTACTAGCTCCAACTCGGTTTTACAGTGAAAAATGCAGGAACTTCAAACCGGCACTAGGAAACAGACTGAGAAACCAGAGTAAAAGTTTCTTCTGCAACCCGTTCCCTTTGTGCTAGATGAACGAACTTCTCTCCACATGCTCCGTTCTGAGAGATAAGTGTGTGTTAAAGCCGTCCTCCTCATAGAATGTTGGGAACACAATGTTCATTTTCACTTGCAAACTCCACTCCGTACATATATATGGGGAGGTACTAGCTCCAACTCGGTTTTACAGTGAAAACTGCAGGAAATTCAAACCGGCAGTAGGAAACACACTGAGAAACCAGAGTAAAAGTTTCTCCTGCAACACGTTCCCTTTGTGCTTGATGAACGAACGTCTCCCCACATGCTCAGTTCTGAGAGATAAGTGTGTGTGAAAGACGTCCTTCACCTAGTTTGTTGGGAACACATAGTTTCTTTTCACTTGCAAACTACAATCCATACATATATATGGGGAGGTACTAGCTCCAACTCGGTTTTACAGAGAAAGCTGCAGGAACTTCAAAAAGGCACTAGGAAACAGACTGAGAAACCAGAGTAATAGTTTCTCCTGCAACCAGTTCCCTTTGTGCTAGATGAACGAACGTCTCTCCACATGCTCCGTTCTGAGAGATACGTGTGTGTGAAAGCCGTCCTTCACCTAGCTTGTTGGGAACACAAAGATACTTTTAATTTGCAAACTCCACTCCATACAAATATATGGGGTGGTACTAGCTCCAACTCGGTTTTACAGTGAAAAATTCAGGAATTTCAACACGGCACTAGGAAACAGACTGAGAAACCAGAGTAAAAGTTACACCTTCAACCCGTTCCCTTTGTGCTAAATGAACGAACGTCTCACCACATGCTCATTTCTGAGAGATAAGTGTGTGTGAAAGCCGTCCTTCACCTATTTTGTTGAGAACACAAAGTTTCTTTTCACTTGCAAACTCCACTGCATACAAATATATGGGGAGGTACTAGCTCCAACCCGGTTTTACAGTGAAAACTGCAGGAACTTCAAAAAGGCACTAGGAAACTGACTGAGAAACCAGAGTAAATGTTTCTCCTGCAACCCGTTCCGTTTCTGCTAGATGAAAGAACGTCTCTCCACATGCTCAGTTCTGAGAGATAAGTGTGTGTGAAAGCCGTACTTCACCTACCTTTTTGGGAACACAAACTTTCTTTTCAGTTGCAAACTCCACTCCATACATATATATGGGGAGGTATTAGTACCAACTCGATTTTACAGTGAAACCTGCAGGAACTTCAAACCGGCACAAGGAAACAGACTGAGAAACCAGAGTAAATGTTTCTCCTGCAAACCGTGCCCTTTCAGATGAACGAACGTCTCTCCACATGCTCAGTTCTGAGGGATAAGTGTATTTCAAAGCCGTCCTTCACCCAGCTTGTTGGGAACACAAAGTTTCTTTTCACTTGCAATCTCCACTCCATACATATATATGGGGAGGTACTAGCTCCAACTCGGTTTTACAGTGAAAAATGCAGGAACTTCAAACCGGCACTAGGAAACAGACTGAGAAAGCAGAGTAAAAGTTTCTCCTGCAACCCGTTCCCTTTGTGCTAGATGAACGAACTTCTCTGCACATGCTCCGTTCTGAGAGATACGTGTGTGTGAAAGCCGTCCTTCACCTAGCTTGTTGGGAACACAAAGATACTTTTAACTTGCAAACTCCACTCCATACAAATATATGGGGTGGTACTAGCTCCAACTCGGTTTTACAGTGAAAAATTCAGGAATTTCAACACGGCACTAGGAAACAGACTGAGAAACCAGAGTAAAAGTTACACCTGCAACCCGTTCCTTTTGTGCTAGATGAACGAACGTCTCACCACATGCTCATTTCTGAGAGATAAGTGTGTGTGAAAGCCGTCCTTCACCTATTTTGTTGGGAACACAAAGTTTGTTTTCACTTGCAAACTCCACTGCATACAAATATATGGGGAGGTACTAGCTCCAACTCGGTTTTAGAGTGAAAACTGCAGGAGCTTCAAACCGGCACTAGGAAACAAACTGAGAAACCAGAGTAAAAGTTTCTCCTGCAACCCGTTCCCTTTTTGCTAGATGAACGAACGTCTCCCCACATGCTCATTTCTGAGAGATAAGTGTGTGTGAAAGACGTCCTCCACATATTTTGTTGGGAACACAATGTTTCTTTTCACATGCAAACACCACTCCATACATATATATGGGGAGGTACTAGCTCCAACTCTGTTTTACAGTGAAAACTGCAGGAAATTCAAACCGGCACTAGGAAACAGACTGAGAAACCAGAGTAAAAGTTTCTCCTGCAACCCGTTCCCTTTGTGCTAGATGAACGAACGTCTCTCCACATGCTCAGTTCTGAGAGATAAGTGTGTGTGAAAGCCGTCCTCCACATAGATTGTTGGGAACACAAAGTTTCTTTTCACTTGCAAACTCCACTCCATACATATATATGGGGAGGTACTAGCTCCAACTCGGTTTTACAGTGAAAACTGCAGGAACTTCAAACCGGCAGTAGGAAACATACTGAGAAACCAGGGTAAAAGTTTCTCCTGCAACCCGTTCCCTTTTTGCTAGATGAACGAACGTCTCCCCACATGCTCAGTTCTGAGAGATAAGTGTGTGTGAAAGACGTACTTCACCTAGCTTTTAGGGAACACATAGTTTCTTTTCACTTGCAAACTCCAATCCATACATATATATGGGGAGGTACTAGCTCCAACTCGGTTTTACAGTGAAAACTGCAGGAACTTCAAAAAGGCACTAGGATCCTGACTGAGAAACCAGAGTAAATGTTTCTCCTGCAACCCGTTCCGTTTCTGGTAGATGAAAGAACGTCTCTCCACATGCTCAGTTCTGAGAGATAAGTGTGTGTGAAAGCCGTACTTCACCTACATTTTTGGGAACACAAACTTTCTTTTCAGTTGCAAACTCCACTCCATACATATATATGGGGAGGTATTAGCACCAACTCGATTTTACAGTGAAACCTGCAGGAACTTCAAACCGGCACAAGGAAACAGACTGAGAAACCAGAGTAAATGTTTCTCCTGCAAACCGTGCCCTTTCTGCTAGATGAACGAACGTCTCTCCACATGCTCAGTTCTGAGGGATAAGGGTATTTCAAAGCCGTCCTTCACCCAGCTTGTTGGGAACACAAAGTTTCTTTTCACTTGCAATCTCCACTCCATACATATATATGGGGAGGTACTAGCTCCAACTTGGTTTTACAGTGAAAAATGCAGGAACTTCAAACCGGCACTAGGAAACAGACTGAGAAAGCAGAGTAAAAGTTTCTCCTGCAAACCGTTCCCTTTGTGCTAGATGAACGAACGTCTCTCCACATGCTCCGTTCTGAGAGATAAGTGTGTGTTAAAGCCGTCCTCCACATAGAATGTTGGGAACACAACGTTCATTTTCACTTGCAAACTCCACTCCGTACATATATATGGGGAGGTACTAGCTCCAACTCGGTTTTACAGTGAAAACTGCAGGAAATTCAAACCGGCAGTAGGAAACACACTGAGAAACCAGAGTAAAAGTTTCTCCTGCAACACGTTCCCTTTGTGCTTGATGAACGAACGTCTCCCCACATGCTCAGTTCTGAGAGATAAGTGTGTGTGAAAGACGTCCTTCACCTAGCTTGTTGGGAACACATAGTTTCTTTTCACTTGCAAACTACAATCCATACATATATATGGGGAGGTACTAGCTCCAACTCGGTTTTACAGAGAAAACTGCAGGAACTTCAAAAAGGCACTAGGAAACAGACTGAGAAATCAGAGTAATAGTTTCTCCTGCAACCAGTTCCCTTTGTGCTAGATGAACGAACGTCTCTCCACATGCTCCGTTATGAGAGATACGTGTGTGTGAAAGCCGTCCTTCACCTAGCTTGTTGGGAACACAAAGATACTTTTAATTTGCAAACTCCACTCCATACAAATATATGGGGTGGTACTAGCTCCAACTCGGTTTTACAGTGAAAAATTCAGGAATTTCAACACGGCACTAGGAAACAGACTGAGAAACCAGAGTAAAAGTTACTCCTGCAACCCGTTCCATTTGTGCTAGATGAACGAACGTCTCACCACATGCTCATTTCTGAGAGATAACTGTGTGTGAAAGCCGTCCTTCACCTATTTTGTTGGGAACACAAAGTTTCTTTTCACTTGCAAACTCCACTGCATACAAATATATGGGGAGGTACTAGCTCCAACTCGGTTTTAGAGTGAAAACTGCAGGAAATTCAAACCGGCACTAGGAAACAAACTGAGAAACCAGAGTAAAAGTTTCTACTGCAACCCGTTCCCTTTTTGCTAGATGAACGAACGTCTCCCCACATGCTTATTTCTGAGAGATAAGTGTGTGTGAAAGACGTCCTCCACATATTTTGTTGGGAACACAATGTTTCTTTTCACTTGCAAACACCACTCCATACATATATATGGGGAGGTACTAGCTCCAACTCTGTTTTACAGTGAAAACTGCAGGAAATTCAAACCGGCACTAGGAAACAGACTGAGAAACCAGAGTAAAAGTTTCTCCTGCAACCCGTTCCCTTTGTGCTAGATGAACGAACGTCTCTCCACATGCTCAGTTCTGAGAGATAAGTGTGTGTGAAAGCCGTCCTCCACATAGATTGTTGGGAACACAAAGATTCTTTTCACTTGCAAACTCCACTCCATACATATATATGGGGAGGTACTAGCTCCAACTCGGTTTTACAGTGAAAACTGCAGGAACTTCAAACCGGCAGTAGGAAACACACTGAGAAACCAGGGTAAATGTTTCTCCTGCAACCCGTTCCGTTTCTGCTAGATGAAAGAACGTCTCTCCACATGCTCAGTTCTGAGAGATAAGTGTGTGTGAAAGCCGTACTTCACCTACCTTTTTGGGAACACAAACTTTCTTTTCAGTTGCAAACTCCTCTCCATACATATATATGGGGAGGTATTAGTACCAACTCGATTTTACAGTGAAACCTGCAGGAACTTCAAACCGGCACAAGGAAACAGACTGAGAAACCAGAGTAAATGTTTCTCCTGCAAACCGTGCCCTTTCAGATGAACGAACGTCTCTCCACATGCTCAGTTCTGAGGGATAAGTGTATTTCAAAGCCGTCCTTCACCCAGCTTGTTGGGAACACAAAGTTTCTTTTCACTTGCAATCTCCACTCCATACATATATATGGGGAGGTACTAGCTCCAACTCGGTTTTACAGTGAAAAATGCAGGAACTTCAAACCGGCACTAGGAAACAGACTGAGAAAGCAGAGTAAAAGTTTCTCCTGCAACCCGTTCCCTTTGTGCTAGATGAACGAACTTCTCTCCACATGCTCCGTTCTGAGAGATAAGTGTGTGTTAAAGCCGTCCTCCACATAGAATGTTGGGAACAGAACGTTCATTTTCACTTGCAAACTCCACTCCGTACATATATATGGGGAGGTACTAGCTCCAACTCGGTTTTACAGTGAAAACTGCAGGAAATTTAAACCGGCAGTAGGAAACACACTGAGAAACCAGAGTAAAAGTTTCTCCTGCAACACGTTCCCTTTGTGCTTGATGAACGAACGTCTCCCCACATGCTCAGTTCTGAGAGATAAGTGTGTGTGAAAGACGTCCTTCACCTAGTTTGTTGGGAACACATAGTTTCTTTTCACTTGCAAACTACAATCCATACATATATATGGGGAGGTACTAGCTCCAACTCGGTTTTACAGAGAAAGCTGCAGGAACTTCAAAAAGGCACTAGGAAACAGACTGAGAAACCAGAGTAATAGTTTCTCCTGCAACCAGTTCCCTTTGTGCTAGATGAACGAACGTCTCTCCACATGCTCCGTTCTGAGAGATACGTGTGTGTGAAAGCCGTCCTTCACCTAGCTTGTTGGGAACACAAAGATACTTTTAACTTGCAAACTCCACTCCATACAAATATATGGGTTGGTACTAGCTCCAACTCGGTTTTACAGTGAAAAATTCAGGAATTTCAACACGGCACTAGGAAACAGACTGAGAAACCAGAGTAAAAGTTACACCTGCAACCCGTTCCTTTTGTGCTAGATGAACGAACGTCTCACCACATGCTCATTTCTGAGAGATAAGTGTGTGTGAAAGCCGTCCTTCACCTATTTTGTTGGGAACACAAAGTTTCTTTTCACTTGCAAACTCCACTGCATACAAATATATGGTGAGGTACTAGCTCCAACTCGGTTTTAGAGTGAAAACTGCAGGAACTTCAAACCGGCACTAGGAAACAAACTGAGAAACCAGAGTAAAAGTTTCTCCTGCAACCCGTTCCCTTTTTGCTAGATGAACGAACGTCTCCCCACATGCTCATTTCTGAGAGATAAGTGTGTGTGAAAGACGTCCTCCACATATTTTGTTGGGAACACAATGTTTCTTTTCACATGCAAACACCACTCCATACATATATATGGGGAGGTACTAGCTCCAACTCTGTTTTACAGTGAAAACTGCAGGAAATTCAAACCGGCACTAGGAAACAGACTGAGAAACCAGAGTAAAAGTTTCTCCTGCAACCCGTTCCCTTTGTGCTAGATGAACGAACGTCTCTCCACATGCTCAGTTCTGAGAGATAAGTGTGTGTGAAAGCCGTCCTCCACATAGATTGTTGGGAACACAAAGTTTCTTTTCACTTGCAAACTCCACTCCATACATATATATGGGGAGGTACTAGCTCCAACTCGGTTTTACAGTGAAAACTGCAGGAACTTCAAACCGGCAGTAGGAAACATACTGAGAAACCAGGGTAAAAGTTTCTCCTGCAACCCTTTCCCTTTTTGCTAGATGAACGAACGTCTCCCCACATGCTCAGTTCTGAGAGATAAGTGTGTGTGAAAGACGTACTTCACCTAGCTTTTAGGGAACACATAGTTTCTTTTCACTTGCAAACTCCAATCCATACATATATATGGGGAGGTACTAGCTCCAACTCGGTTTTACAGTGAAAACTGCAGGAACTTCAAAAAGGCACTAGGAACCTGACTGAGAAACCAGAGTAAATGTTTCTCCTGCAACCCGTTCCGTTTCTGGTAGATGAAAGAACGTCTCTCCACATGCTCAGTTCTGAGAGATAAGTGTGTGTGAAAGCCGTACTTCACCTACATTTTTGGGAACACAAACTTTCTTTTCAGTTGCAAACTCCACTCCATACATATATATGGGGAGGTATTAGCACCAACTCGATTTTACAGTGAAACCTGCAGGAACTTCAAACCGGCACAAGGAAACAGACTGAGAAACCAGAGTAAATGTTTCTCCTGCAAACCGTGCCCTTTCTGCTAGATGAACGAACGTCTCTCCACATGCTCAGTTCTGAGGGATAAGGGTATTTCAAAGCCGTCCTTCACCCAGCTTGTTGGGAACACAAAGTTTCTTTTCACTTGCAATCTCCACTCCATACATATATATGGGGAGGTACTAGCTCCAACTTGGTTTTACAGTTTAAAATGCAGGAACTTCAAACCGGCACTAGGAAACAGACTGAGAAAGCAGAGTAAAAGTTTCTCCTGCAAACCGTTCCCTTTGTGCTAGATGAACGAACGTCTCTCCACATGCTCCGTTCTGAGAGATAAGTGTGTGTTAAAGCCGTCCTCCACATAGAATTTTGGGAACACAACGTTCATTTTCACTTGCAAACTCCACTCCGTACATATATATGGGGAGGTACTAGCTCCAACTCGGTTTTACAGTGAAAACTGCAGGAAATTCAAACCGGCAGTAGGAAACACACTGAGAAACCAGAGTAAAAGTTTCTCCTGCAACACGTTCCCTTTGTGCTTGATGAACGAACGTCTCCCCACATGCTCAGTTCTGAGAGATAAGTGTGTGTGAAAGACGTCCTTCACCTAGCTTGTTGGGAACACATAGTTTCTTTTCACTTGCAAACTACAATCCATACATATATATGGGGAGGTACTAGCTCCAACTCGGTTTTACAGAGAAAACTCCAGGAACTTCAAAAAGGCACTAGGAAACAGACTGAGAAATCAGAGTAATAGTTTCTCCTGCAACCAGTTCCCTTTGTGCTAGATGAACGAACGTCTCTCCACATGCTCCGTTCTGAGAGATACGTGTGTGTGAAAGCCGTCCTTCACCCAGCTTGTTGGGAACACAAAGATACTTTTAATTTGCAATCTCCAATCCATACATATATATGGGGAGGTACTAGCTCCAACTCGGTTTTACAGAGAAAGCTGCAGGAACTTCAAAAAGGCACTAGGAAACAGACTGAGAAACCAGAGTAATAGTTTCTCCTGCAACCAGTTCCCTTTGTGCTAGATGAACGAACGTCTCTCCACATGCTCCGTTCTGAGAGATACGTGTGTGTGAAAGCCGTCCTTCACCTAGCTTGTTGGGAACACAAAGATACTTTTAACTTGCAAACTCCACTCCATACAAATATATGGGGTGGTACTAGCTCCAACTCGGTTTTACACTGAAAAATTCAGGAATTTCAACACGGCACTAGGAAACAGACTGAGAAACCAGAGTAAAAGTTACACCTGCAACCCGTTCCTTTTGTGCTAGATGAACGAACGTCTCACCACATGCTAATTTCTGAGAGATAAGTGTGTGTGAAAGCCGTCCTTCACCTATTTTGTTGGGAACACAAAGTTTCTTTTCACTTGCAAACTCCACTGCATACAAATATATGGGGAGGTACTAGCTCCAACTCGGTTTTAGAGTGAAAACTGCAGGAACTTCAAACCGGCACTAGGAAACAAACTGAGAAACCAGAGTAAAAGTTTCTCCTGCAACCCGTTCCCTTTTTGCTAGATGAACGAACGTCTCCCCACATGCTCATTTCTGAGAGATAAGTGTGTGTGAAAGACGTCCTCCACATATTTTGTTGGGAACACAATGTTTCTTTTCACATGCAAACACCACTCCATACATATATATGGGGAGGTACTAGCTCCAACTCTGTTTTACAGTGAAAACTGCAGGAAATTCAAACCGGCACTAGGAAACAGACTGAGAAACCAGAGTAAAAGTTTCTCCTGCAACCCGTTCCCTTTGTGCTAGATGAACGAACGTCTCCCCACATGCTCAGTTCTGAGAGATAAGTGTGTGTGAAAGACGTACTTCACCTAGCTTTTAGGGAACACATAGTTTCTTTTCACTTGCAAACTCCAATCCATACATATATATGGGGAGGTACTAGCTCCAACTCGGTTTTACAGTGAAAACTGCAGGAACTTCAAAAAGGCACTAGGAACCTGACTGAGAAACCAGAGAAAATGTTTCTCCTGCAACCCGTTCCGTTTCTGGTAGATGAAAGAACGTCTCTCCACATGCTCAGTTCTGAGAGATAAGTGTGTGTGAAAGCCGTACTTCACCTACATTTTTGGGAACACAAACTTTCTTTTCAGTTGCAAACTCCACTCCATACATATATATGGGGAGGTATTAGCACCAACTCGATTTTACAGTGAAACCTGAAGGAACTTCAAACCGGCACAAGGAAACAGACTGAGAAACCAGAGTAAATGTTTCTCCTGCAAACCGTGCCCTTTCTGCTAGATGAACGAACGTCTCTCCACATGCTCAGTTCTGAGGGATAAGGGTATTTCAAAGCCGTCCTTCACCCAGCTTGTTGGGAACACAAAGTTTCTTTTCACTTGCAATCTCCACTCCATACATATATATGGGGAGGTACTAGCTCCAACTCGGTTTTACAGTGAAAACTGCAGGAAATTCAAACCGGCAGTAGGAAACACACTGAGAAACCAGAGTAAAAGTTTCTCCTGCAACACGTTCCCTTTGTGCTTGATGAACGAACGTCTCCCCACATGCTCAGTTCTGAGAGATAAGTGTGTGTGAAAGACGTCCTTCACCTAGCTTGTTGGGAACACATAGTTTCTTTTCACTTGCAAACTACAATCCATACATATATATGGGGAGGTACTAGCTCCAACTCGGTTTTACAGAGAAAACTGCAGGAACTTCAAAAAGGCACTAGGAAACAGACTGAGAAATCAGAGTAATAGTTTCTCCTGCAACCAGTTCCCTTTGTGCTAGATGAACGAACGTCTCTCCACATGCTCCGTTCTGAGAGATACGTGTGTGTGAAAGCCGTCCTTCACCTAGCTTGTTGGGAACACAAAGATACTTTTAATTTGCAAACTCCACTCCATACAAATATATGGGGTGGTACTAGCTCCAACTCGGTTTTTCAGTGAAAAATTCAGGAATTTCAACACGGCACTAGGAAACAGACTGAGAAACCAGAGTAAAAGTTACTCCTGCAACCCGTTCCATTTGTGCTAGATGAACGAACGTCTCACCACATGCTCATTTCTGAGAGATAACTGTTTGTGAAAGCCGTCCTTCACCTATTTTGTTGGGAACACAAAGTTTCTTTTCACTTGCAAACTCCACTGCATACAAATATATGGGGAGGTACTAGCTCCAACTCGGTTTTAGAGTGAAAACTGCAGGAACTTCAAACCGGCACTAGGAAACAAACTGAGAAACCAGAGTAAAAGTTTCTACTGCATCCCGTTCCCTTTTTGCTAGATGAACGAACGTCTCCCCACATGCCTATTTCTGAGAGATAAGTGTGTGTGAAAGACGCCCTCCACATATTTTGTTGGGAACACAATGTTTCTTTTCACTTGCAAACACCACTCCATACATATATATGGGGAGGTACTAGCTCCAACTCTGTTTTACAGTGAAAACTGCAGGAAATTCAAACCGGCACTAGGAAACAGACTGAGAAACCAGAGTAAAAGTTTCTCCTGCAACCCGTTCCCTTTGTGCTAGATGAACGAACGTCTCTCCACATGCTCAGTTCTGAGAGATAAGTGTGTGTGAAAGCCGTCCTCCACATAGATTGTTGGGAACACAAAGATTCTTTTCACTTGCAAACTCCACTCCATACATATATATGGGGAGGTACTAGCTCCAACTCGGTTTTACAGTGAAAACTGCAGGAACTTCAAACCGGCAGTAGGAAACATACTGAGAAACCAGGGTAAATGTTTCTCCTGCAACCCGTTCCCTTTTACTAGATGAACGAACGTCTCCCCACATGCTCAGTTCTGAGAGATAAGTGTGTGTGAAAGACGTACTTCACCTAGCTTTTTGGGAACACATAGTTTCTTTTAACTTGCAAACTCCAATCCATACATATATATGGGGAGGTACTAGCTCCAACTCGGTTTTACAGTGAAAACTGCAGGAACTTCAAAAAGGCACTAGGAAACTGACTGAGAAACCAGAGTAAAAGTTTCTCCTGCAACCCGTTCCGTTTCTGCTAGATGAAAGAACGTCTCTCCACATGCTCAGTTCTGAGAGATAAGTGTGTGTGAAAGCCGTACTTCACCTACCTTTTTGGGAACACAAAGTTTCTTTTCAGTTGCAAACCCCAATCCATACATATATATGGGGAGGTACTAGCTCCAACTCGGTTTTACGGTGAAAAATGCAGGAACTTCAAACCGGCACAAGGAAACAGACTGAGAAACCAGAGTAAATGTTTCTCCTGAAAACCGTGCCCTTTCTGCTAGATGAACGAACGTCTCTCCACATGCTCAGTTCTGAGGGATAAGGTTATTTCAAAGCCGTCCTTCACCCAGCTTGTTGGGAACACAAAGTTTCTTTTCACTTGCAAACACCACTCCATACATATATATGGGGAGGTACTAGCTCCAACTCTGTTTTACAGTGAAAACTGCAGGAAATTCAAACCGGCACTAGGAAACAGACTGAGATACCAGAGTAAAAGTTTCTCCTGCAACCCGTTCCCTTTGTGCTAGATGAACGAACGTCTCTCCACATGCTCAGTTCTGAGAGATAAGTGTGTGTGAAAGCCGTCCTCCACATAGATTGTTGGGAACACAAAGTTTCTTTTCACTTGCAAACTCCAATCCATACATATATATGGGGAGGTACTAGCTCCAACTCGGTTTTACAGTGAAAACTGCAGGAACTTCAAAAAGGCACTAGGAACCTGACTGAGAAACCAGAGTAAATGTTTCTCCTGCAACCCGTTCCGTTTCTGCTAGATGAAAGAACGTCTCTCCACATGCTCAGTTCTGAGAAATAAGTGTGTGTGAAAGCCGTACTTCACCTACCTTTTTGGGAACACAATCTTTCTTTTCAGTTGCAAACTCCACTCCATACATATATATGGGGAGGTATTAGTACCAACTCGATTTTACAGTGAAACCTGCAGGAACTTCAAACCGGCACAAGGAAACAGACTGAGAAACCAGAGTAAATGTTTCTCCTGCAAACCGTGCCCTTTCAGATGAACGAACGTCTCTCCACATGCTCAGTTCTGAGGGATAAGTGTATTTCAAAGCCGTCCTTCACCCAGCTTGTTGGGAACACAAAGTTTCTTTTCACTTGCAATCTCCACTCCATACATATATATGGGGAGGTACTAGCTCCAACTCGGTTTTACAGTGAAAAATGCAGGAACTTCAAACCGGCACTAGGAAACAGACTGAGAAAGCAGAGTAAAACTTTCTCCTGCAACCCGTTCCCTTTGTGCTAGATGAACGAACTTCTCTCCACATGCTCCGTTCTGAGAGATAAGTGTGTGTTAAAGCCGTCCTCCACATAGAATGTTGGGAACACAACGTTCATTTTCACTTGCAAACTCCACTCCGTACATATATATGGGGAGGTACTAGCTCCAACTCGGTTTTACCGTGAAAACTGCAGGAAATTTAAACCGGCAGTAGGAAACACACTGAGAAACCAGAGTAAAAGTTTCTCCTGCAACACGTTCCCTTTGTGCTTGATGAACGAACGTCTCCCCACATGCTCAGTTCTGAGAGATAAGTGTGTGTGAAAGACGTCCTTCACCTAGTTTGTTGGGAACACATAGTTTCTTTTCACTTGCAAACTACAATCCATACATATATATGGGGAGGTACTAGCTCCAACTCGGTTTTACAGAGAAAGCTGCAGGAACTTCAAAAAGGCACTAGGAAACAGACTGAGAAACCAGAGTAATAGTTTCTCCTGCAACCAGTTCCCTTTGTGCTAGATGAACGAACGTCTCTCCACATGCTCCGTTCTGAGAGATACGTGTGTGTGAAAGCCGTCCTTCACCTAGCTTGTTGGGAACACAAAGATACTTTTAACTTGCAAACTCCACTCCATACAAATATATGGGGTGGTACTAGCTCCAACTCGGTTTTACAGTGAAAAATTCAGGAATTTCAACACGGCACTAGGAAACAGACTGAGAAACCAGAGTAAAAGTTACACCTGCAACCCGTTCCCTTTGTGCTAGATGAACGAACGTCTCACCACATGCTCATTTCTGAGAGATAAGTGTGTGTGAAAGCCGTCCTTCACCTATTTTGTTGGGAACACAAAGTTTCTTTTCACTTGCAAACTCCACTGCATACAAATATATGGGGAGGTACTAGCTCCAACTCGGTTTTAGAGTGAAAACTGCAGGAACTTCAAACCAGCACTAGGAAACAAACTGAGAAACCAGAGTAAAAGTTTCTCCTGCAACCCGTTCCCTTTTTGCTAGATGAACGAACGTCTCCCCACATGCTCATTTCTGAGAGATAAGTGTGTGTGAAAGACGTCCTCCACATATTTTGTTGGGAACACAATGCTTCTTTTCACTTGCAAACACCACTCCATACATATATATGGGGAGGTACTAGCTCCAACTCTGTTTTACAGTGAAAACTGCAGGAAATTCAAACCGGCACTAGGAAACAGACTGAGAAACCAGAGTAAAAGTTTCTCCTGCAACCCGTTCCCTTTTTGCTAGATGAACGAACGTCTCCCCACATGCTCAGTTCTGAGAGATAAGTGTGTGTGAAAGACGTACTTCACCTAGCTTTTAGGGAACACATAGTTTCTTTTCACTTGCAAACTCCAATCCATACATATATATGGGGAGGTACTAGCTCCAACTCGGTTTTACAGTGAAAACTGCAGGAACTTCAAAAAGGCACTAGGAACCTGACTGAGAAACCAGAGTAAAAGTTTCTCCTGCAACCCGTTCCGTTTCTGGTAGATGAAAGAACGTCTCTCCACATGCACAGTTCTGAGAGATAAGTGTGTGTGAAAGCCGTACTTCACCTACATTTTTGGGAACACAAACTTTCTTTTCAGTTGCAAACACCACTCCACACATATATATGGGGAGGTATTAGCAAAAACTCGATTTTACAGTGAAACCTGCAGGAACTTCAAACCGGCACAAGGAAACAGACTGAGAAACCAGAGTAAAAGTTTCTCCTGCAACCCGTTCCCTTTGTGCTAGATGAACGAACGTCTCTCCACATGCTCAGTTCTGAGAGATAAGTGTGTGTGAAAGCCGTCCTCCACATAGATTGTTGGGAACACAAAGATTCTTTTCACTTGCAAACTCCACTCCATACATATATATGGGGAGGTACTAGCTCCAACTCGGTTTTACAGTGAAAACTGCAGGAACTTCAAACCGGCAGTAGGAAACATACTGAGAAACCAGGGTAAATGTTTCTCCTGCAACCCGTTCCCTTTTACTAGATGAACGAACGTCTCCCCACATGCTCAGTTCTGAGAGATAAGTGTGTGTGAAAGACGTACTTCACCTAGCTTTTTGGGAACACATAGTTTCTTTTAACTTGCAAACTCCAATCCATACATATATATGGGGAGGTACTAGCTCCAACTCGGTTTTACAGTGAAAACTGCAGGAACTTCAAAAAGGCACTTGGAAACTGACTGAGAAACCAGAGTAAATGTTTCTCCTGCAACCCGTTCCGTTTCTGCTAGATGAAAGAACGTCTCTCCACATGCTCAGTTCTGAGAGATAAGTGTGTGTGAAAGCCGTACTTCACCTACCTTTTTGGGAACACAAAGTTTCTTTTCAGTTGCAAACCCCACTCCATACATATATATGGGGAGGTACTAGCTCCAACTCGGTTTTACGGTGAATAATGCAGGATCTTCAAACCGGCACAAGGAAACAGACTGAGAAACCAGAGTAAATGTTTCTCCTGCAAACCGTGCCCTTTCTGCTAGATGAACGAACGTCTCTCCACATGCTCAGTTCTGAGGGATAAGGTTATTTCAAAGCCGTCCTTCACCCAGCTTGTTGGGAACACAAAGTTTCTTTTCACTTGCAAACACCACTCCATACATATATATGGGGAGGTACTAGCTCCAACTCTGTTTTACAGTGAAAACTGCAGGAAATTCAAACCGGCACTAGGAAACAGACTGAGAAACCAGAGTAAAAGTTTCTCCTGCAACCCGTTCCCTTTGTGCTAGATGAACGAACGTCTCTCCACATGCTCAGTTCTGAGAGATAAGTGTGTGTGAAAGCCGTCCTCCACATAGATTGTTGGGAACACAAAGTTTCTTTTCACTTGCAAACTCCAATCCATACATATATATGGGGAGGTACTAGCTCCAACTCGGTTTTACAGTGAAAACTGCAGGAACTTCAAAAAGGCACTAGGAACCTGACTGAGAAACCAGAGTAAATGTTTCTCCTGCAACCCGTTCCGTTTCTGCTAGATGAAAGAACGTCTCTCCACATGCTCAGTTCTGAGAAATAAGTGTGTGTGAAAGCCGTACTTCACCTACCTTTTTGGGAACACAAACTTTCTTTTCAGTTGCAAACTCCACTCCATACATATATATGGGGAGGTATTAGTACCAACTCGATTTTACAGTGAAACCTGCAGGAACTTCAAACCGGCACAAGGAAACAGACTGAGAAACCAGAGTAAATGTTTCTCCTGCAAACCGTGCCCTTTCAGATGAACGAACGTCTCTCCACATGCTCAGTTCTGAGGGATAAGTGTATTTCAAAGCCGTCCTTCACCCAGCTTGTTGGGAACACAAAGTTTCTTTTCACTTGCAATCTCCACTCCATACATATATATGGGGAGGTACTAGCTCCAACTCGGTTTTACAGTGAAAAATGCAGGAACTTCAAACCGGCACTAGGAAACAGACTGAGAAAGCAGAGTAAAAGTTTCTCCTGCAACCCGTTCCCTTTGTGCTAGATGAACGAACTTCTCTCCACATGCTCCGTTCTGAGAGATAAGTGTGTGTTAAAGCCGTCCTCCACATAGAATGTTGGGAACACAACGTTCATTTTCACTTGCAAACTCCACTCCGTACATATATATGGGGAGGTACTAGCTCCAACTCGGTTTTACAGTGAAAACTGCAGGAAATTTAAACCGGCAGTAGGAAACACACTGAGAAACCAGAGTAAAAGTTTCTCCTGCAACACGTTCCCTTTGTGCTTGATGAACGAACGTCTCCCCACATGCTCAGTTCTGAGAGATAAGTGTGTGTGAAAGACGTCCTTCACCTAGTTTGTTGGGAACACATAGTTTCTTTTCACTTGCAAACTACAATCCATACATATATATGGGGAGGTACTAGCTCCAACTCGGTTTTACAGAGAAAGCTGCAGGAACTTCAAAAAGGCACTAGGAAACAGACTGAGAATCCAGAGTAATAGTTTCTCCTGCAACCAGTTCCCTTTGTGCTAGATGAACGAACGTCTCTCCACATGCTCCGTTCTGAGAGATACGTGTGTGTGAAAGCCGTCCTTCACCTAGCTTGTTGGGAACACAAAGATACTTTTAACTTGCAAACTCCACTCCATACAAATATATGGGGTGGTACTAGCTCCAACTCGGTTTTACAGTGAAAAATTCAGGAATTTCAACACGGCACTAGGAAACAGACTGAGAAACCAGAGTAAAAGTTACACCTGCAACCCGTTCCCTTTGTGCTAGATGAACGAACGTCTCACCACATGCTCATTTCTGAGAGATAAGTGTGTGTGAAAGCCGTCCTTCACCTATTTTGTTGGGAACACAAAGTTTCTTTTCACTTGCAAACTCCACTGCATACAAATATATGGGGAGGTACTAGCTCCAACTCGGTTTTAGAGTGAAAACTGCAGGAACTTCAAACCAGCACTAGGAAACAAACTGAGAAACCAGAGTAAAAGTTTCTCCTGCAACCCGTTCCCTTTTTGCTAGATGAACGAACGTCTCCCCACATGCTCATTTCTGAGAGATAAGTGTGTGTGAAAGACGTCCTCCACATATTTTGTTGGGAACACAATGCTTCTTTTCACTTGCAAACACCACTCCATACATATATATGGGGAGGTACTAGCTCCAACTCTGTTTTACAGTGAAAACTGCAGGAAATTCAAACCGGCACTAGGAAACAGACTGAGAAACCAGAGTAAAAGTTTCTCCTGCAACCCGTTCCCTTTTTGCTAGATGAACGAACGTCTCCCCACATGCTCAGTTCTGAGAGATAAGTGTGTGTGAAAGACGTACTTCACCTAGCTTTTAGGGAACACATAGTTTCTTTTCACTTGCAAACTCCAATCCATACATATATATGGGGAGGTACTAGCTCCAACTCGGTTTTACAGTGAAAACTGCAGGAACTTCAAAAAGGCACTAGGAACCTGACTGAGAAACCAGAGTAAAAGTTTCTCCTGCAACCCGTTCCGTTTCTGATAGATGAAAGAACGTCTCTCCACATGCACAGTTCTGAGAGATAAGTGTGTGTGAAAGCCGTACTTCACCTACATTTTTGGGAACACAAACTTTCTTTTCAGTTGCAAACTCCACTCCATACATATATATGGGGAGGTATTAGCACCAACTCGATTTTACAGTGAAACCTGCAGGAACTTCAAACCGGCACAAGGAAACAGACTGAGAAACCAGAGTAAATATTTCTCCTGCAAACCGTGCCCTTTCTGCTAGATGAACGAACGTCTCTCCACATGCTCAGTTCTGAGGGATAAGGGTATTTCAAAGCCGTCGTTCACCCAGCTTGTTGGGAACACAAAGTTTCTTTTCACTTGCAATCTCCACTCCATACATATATATGGGGAGGTACTAGCTCCAACTTGGTTTTACAGTGAAAAATGCAGGAACTTCAAACCGGCACTAGGAAACAGACTGAGAAAGCAGAGTAAAAGTTTCTCCTGCAAACCGTTCCCTTTGTGCTAGATGAACGAACGTCTCTCCACATGCTCCGTTCTGAGAGATAAGTGTGTGTTAAAGCCGTCCTCCACATAGAATGTTGGGAACACAACGTTCATTTTCACTTGCAATCTCCACTCCGTACATATATATGGGGAGGTACTAGCTCCAACTCGGTTTTACAGTGAAAACTGCAGGAAATTCAAACCGGCAGTAGGAAACACACTGAGAAACCAGAGTAAAAGTTTCTCCTGCAACACGTTCCCTTTGTGCTTGATGAACGAACGTCTCCCCACATGCTGAGTTCTGAGAGATAAGTGTGTGTGAAAGACGTCCTTCACCTAGCTTGTTGGGAACACATAGTTTCTTTTCACTTGCAAACTACAATCCATACATATATATGGGGAGGTACTAGCTCCAACTCGGTTTTACAGAGAAAACTGCAGGAACTTCAAAAAGGCACTAGGAAACAGACTGAGAAATCAGAGTAATAGTTTCTCCTGCAACCAGTTCCCTTTGTGCTAGATGAACGAACGTCTCTCCACATGCTCCGTTCTGAGAGATACGTGTGTGTGAAAGCCGTCCTTCACCTAGCTTGTTGGGAACACAAAGATACTTTTAATTTGCAAACTCCACTCCATACAAATATATGGGGTGGTACTAGCTCCAACTCGGTTTTACAGTGAAAAATTCAGGAATTTCAACACGGCACTAGGAAACATACTGAGAAACCAGAGTAAAAGTTTCTCCTGCAACCCGTTCCCTTTGTGCTAGATGAACGAACGTCTCTCCACATGCTCAGTTCTGAGAGATAAGTGTGTGTGAAAGCCGTCCTCCACATAGATTGTTGGGAACACAAAGTTTCTTTTCACTTGCAAACTCCACTCCATACATATATATGGGGAGGTACTAGCTCCAACTCGGTTTTACAGTGAAAACTGCAGGAACTTCAAACCGGCAGTAGGAAACATACTGAGAAACCAGGGTAAAATTTTCTCCTGCAACCCGTTCCCTTTTTGCTAGATGAACGAACGTCTCCCCACATGCTCAGTTCTGAGAGATAAGTGTGTGTGAAAGACGTACTTCACCTAGCTTTTTGGGAACACATAGTTTCTTTTCACTTGCAAACTCCAATCCATACATATATATGGGTAGGTACTAGCTCCAACTCGGTTTTACAGTGAAAACTGCAGGAACTTCAAAAAGGCACAAGGAAACTGACTGAGAAACCAGAGTAAAAGTTTCTCCTGCAACCCGTTCCGTTTCTGCTAGATGAAAGAACGTCTCTCCACATGCTCAGTTCTAAGAGATAAGTGTGTGTGAAAGCCGTACTTCACCTACCTTTTTGGGAACACAAAGTTTCTTTTCAGTTGCAAACTCCACTCCATACATATATATGGGGAGGTACTAGCTCCAACTCGGTTTTACGGTGAAAAATGCAGGAACTTCAAACCGGCACTAGGAAACAGACTGAGAAACCAGAGTAAAAGTTTCTCCTGCAACCCGTCCCATTTGTGCTAGATGAACGAACGTCTCTCCACATGCTCTGTTCTGAGAGATAAGTGTGTGTGAAAGCCGTCCTCCACATAGATTGTTGGGAACACAAAGTTTCTTTTCACTTGCAAACTCCACTCCATACATATATATGAGGAGGTACTAGCTCCAACTCGGTTTTACAGTGAAAAATGCAAGAAATTCAAACCGGCACTTGGAAACAGACTGAGAAACCAGGGTAAAAGTTTCTCCTGCAACCCGTTCCCTTTGTGCTAGATGAACTAAAGTCTCCCTACATGCTCAGTTCTGAGAGATAATTGTGTGTGAAAGACGTCCTCCACATAGATTGTTGGGAACACAAAGTTTCTTTTCAATTGGAAACTCCACTCCATACATATATATGGGGAGGTAGTAGCTCCAACTCGGTTTTACAGTGAAAACTGCAGGAACTTCAAACCGGCACTAGGAAACAGACTGAGAAACCAGAGTAAAAATTTCTCCTGCAACCCATTTCCTTTGTGCTAGATGAAAGGACGTCTCTCCACATGCTCAGTTCTGAGAGATAAGTGTGTGTGAAAGCCGTCCTCCACATAGATTGTTGGGAACACAAAGTTTGTTTTCACTTGCAAACTCCATTCCATAAATATATATGGGGAGGTACTAGCTCCAACTCGGTTTTACAGTGAAAACTGCAGGAAGTTCAAACCGGCACTAGGAAACAGACTGAGAATCCAGGGTAAAAGTTTCTCCTGCAACCCTTTCCCTTTTTGCTAGATGAACGAACGTCTCCCCACATGCTCAGTTCTGAGAGATAATTGTGTGTGAAAGCCGTCCTTCACCTAGCTTGTTGGAACACAAAGTTTCTTTTCTGTTGCAACTCTACTCCATACATATATGTGGGTATGTACTAGCTCCAACCCGGTTTTACAGTGAATACTGCAAGAACTTCAAACCAGCACTAGGAAACCGACTAAAAATACATTATAAGTCTTTCTACTGGACCCACTCCCTTTTGTTAGTTGAACAAACTTCTCTCTATATGTTGATTATTGAGTGTTAAATTTTTGGGAAATCTTCAATCTTCTATATTGTTAAGAACACTTATTTTTTCTGTTGGAATCTGCCCTTCATACATATATATTGTGATTACTAGCTCCAACTCAGCTTTACAGATATAGTTCATGATATTTGCCCGGATCTAGGATAAGATACTGAGAAACCAGTGTATTTGTTTCTACTACAGTCCATTCCACTTATACTGGATTATAAAACTTCTCTTCTCATTCTCAATTCTGACAGATAAATATTTGTGCATGTCATCAGAAAACTTAATTGTTGGAAAAACCGTTTCTTTTCAGTGGGTAAATACACTACATGCATATATATAGGGAGGTACTAGCTCCAACTTGGTTTTACAGTGAAAACTGCGTGAACTTCAAAGCGTCACTCTGAATCATACTGTGAGTCCAGGGTATGTGATTCTATTTCAACCCTTTTCCTTTTTATAGATGAACGAACTTCTCTCCACTTGCACAATTCTGAGTGTTAAGTGTGTGTGAAAGTCTTCAATTAAATTTCCTGTTGGGAACACACGATTTCTTATGAGTGGTTTAATTCACTACATTTGTATAAATGTGGAGATACTAGTTACAACTCGTATTTACAATGAAAACTGCATGAACTTCAAACCAGCACTAGGAAGCATAGTGAGAATCCAGTGTAGGTGTTTCTCTTGCACACCATTCCCTTTATGCTAGACAAATGAGTATCTCTCCACATTCTCAATATTCAGAACTGAATGAGTGTTGAAGCCATCCTTCATCTACCTTGTTGATAACCCAGAGTTTCAGTCCAATGGAAATTACTTTTCTTTCATATGTATAGGAACTTTCTAGCACGGACTCGGTTTTATACTGCAAACTTCTTTTATTTGAAACCGGCTTTGAGAAACATGCTGACAACTCATAGAATCTGTTTCTGTATATCACTTAACCTTCAATGCTGGATGAAAAAACTCCTCTCCACAGGCTTACTTCTGACATCTGAATTTGTTTTGGAGACGACCTTCACTTAACTTGTTTGAAAACCAGAGGTTCTGTTGTAGGGGAACTGAGCTACTTACGTATCTAAGGGCAGGCGCTCACTCCAACGTGGTTTTCCACACTAAATCGCTTTTACATTGAAAACGGCGTTAGGAAACATGCTGAAATTTTAGAGAATGTGTGTCTGTAATACCTCTGCATTTTATTCTGCATGAAGGAACTCCTCTCAACATGCTCAATTTTCATAACTCTATGAGTTTGGAAGCTGTAATTCACCTAGCTTGTTGGAAACCCAGAGTTTCAGTCCAAGGCAAACTAAGCTGCTTCCATATATATCGGGATGTAATAGTACTAACTCAATTTTAAACTGCAAATCGCCTTTACTTGAAATCGGCTTTGAGAAACATGCTGAGAAATCAGAGTAATTATTTCTGTATGTCACTTAACCTTCAATGCTGGATGAAAGAACGTCTCTCCACAAGCTCAATTCTGATATCTGAGTTTGCGTTGGAGCCGTCCTTCAGCTAACTTGTTGGAAATCCATAGTTTCTGGTACAGGGGAACTACGCTACTTACATATCTAAGGGGAGACACTCGCTCCAACGTGGTTTTCCACACTAAATCGCTTTTACATTGAAAAAGGCGTTAGGAAACATGCTTACAAATCAGAGAATTTGTGTCTAGAATACCTCTGCCTTTTATGCTGCATGAAGGAACGCCTCTCAACATGCTCAATTATCAGATCTGTACGAGTTTGAAAGCCGTTCTTCACCTAAGTTTTTGGAAACCCAGTGTTTCATTCCAAGGTAAACTACGCTGCTTTCCAATATATGGGGAAGTACTAGCATGAACTCGATTTTTTACTGCAATCGGCTTTTGCTTGAAACCGGCTTTGAGAAACATGCTGAGAAATCAGAGTACTTGTTTCTGTATGTAACTTAACCTTCAAGGCTGGATGAAAGAAGCCTCTCCACAAGCTCACTTTTGACATCTGAATTTCTCTTGGAGCTGTCCTTCACCTAACTTGTTGGAACCCCAGAGTTTCTTGTATAGGGTAACTACGCTACTTACATTTGTAAGGGGGGGCTTTCGCTCCAACTTCGTTTTCCAGATCAAACCGCTTTTACATTGAAACCGGCATAAGAAACACGGTCAGAAATCAGAGAATGTGTGTCTAGAAGTCCCTCTGCCTTTTATGCTGGATAAAGGAACGCGTCTCCACATGCTCAATTTTCAGGAATATAGGAGTGTGGAAGCCACCTTTCACCTAGCTTGTTGGAAACCCAGATTTTCAGTCCAAGGTAAACTTCGCTGCTTTCATATATATGGGGACGTACTAGCACGAACTCAGTTTTTCACTGCAAACCGCTTTTACTTGAAACCGGGTTTAAGAAACATACTGAGAAATCAGAGAACGTGTTTGTACATTTCACTCTGCCTTTTATGTTTACTGTGAAACGCTGGTTTGAAAGAAAAATCACTTTGCTTTGGTAAACTGCTTTGAATCGAGTTCCTCCGCTTTGATATGTAAATTGGGTAGTTCCCGTTTTCCAGAAGCTCTGGTTTTCCAACAGGTTAGGAGAAGGACGTCTCCAACACAAATTCAAGTGTCAGAAGTGATCTTGTGGAAAGGCGTTCTTTCATCCAGCATTGAAGGTTAAGTGACATACAGAAATACTTACTCTGAATTCTTAGCATGTTTCCTAATGCCAGTTTCTAAGGAAGAGTAGTTTGCTGTGCAAAACCACTTTGGAGCGAGAGCCTCTGCTTAGATATGTAAGCAGCGTAGTTTCCCTAGACCAGAAACCCTTGTTTTCGAAGAAGTTATGTGAATGGCTCCAACTCACATTTAGATGTCAGAAGTGAGCATGTTGGGAGGCGTTCCTTCTTCCACCATTGAAGGTTAAGTGACATACTGAAACACTCACTCTGATTTCTGAGCATGTTTCTGAAATCCGTTTCAAGTAAAAACGTCTTGCAGTGGAAATGAGAGTTGGTGCTAGTTCGTTCGCATATATATGAAAGCAGCGTTGTTTCCCTAGTCCAAAAACTGTTGGTTCCCAACGAGCTAGGTGAAGGACGGCTTCCATACATATACAGATTTGAAAATAGAGCATGTGTAGAGGCCTTATTTCACCCAGCATAAAAGGCAGAGTGACATGTAGAAACACATTCTCTGATTTCTCAGCATGTTTACTAATGCCGATTTCAAAGTAAAAGTAGTTAGCTGTGGAAATCCACGTTGAAGCGAGTGCCTCCCCTTAGACATGTAAGTAGCGTAGTTCCCCTAGACCAGAAACAATGGGTTTACTGCAAGTTATTTGAAGGACAGTTCCAACACACATTCAGCTGTCACACGTGAGCATGTGGAGATGCGTTCTTTCATCCAGCATTGAAGGTAAAGTGACATACAGAAACATTTACTCTGATTTCTCAGAATGTTTCGCAAATCCGGTTTCAAGTAAAAGCGGTTTGCATAGGAAAACTGAGTTGGTGTTAGTACATTGCCATATATATGAAATCAGCGTAGTTTCCCTAGTCCAGAAATTCTGGGTTCCCAATAAGCTTGGTGAAGGACGGCCTCCACACTTATACAGATCTGAAAATAGAGCATGTGGAGTGATGTTCTTTCATCCAGCATAAAAGGCAGAGTGACATGTAGAAACACATTCTCTGATTTCTCAGCATGTTTACTAACGCCGATTTAAAAGTAAAAGCTGTTTGTGTGGAAAACTGCATTGGAGCGAGTGCCTCCTCTTAGATATGTAAGCAGCGTAGTACCCTTAGACCAGAAAATCTTGTTTTCCAACATTTTAAGTGAAGGACGTCCCCAACACTCATCCAGCTGTCATAAGTGAGCATGTGGAGAGGCGTTCTTTCATCCTGCATTGAAGGTTAAGTGACATACTGAAACACTATCTCTGATTTCTCAGCATGTTTCTCAAAGCCGGTTTCAAGTAAAGCGGTGTGCAGTGGAAATGAGAGTTGGTGCTAGGACGTCCCCAAATATAAGAAAGCAGCGTAGTTCCCCTAGTCCTGAAACTATGGTTCCCAACAAATAGGTGAAAGAAGGCTTCCATACATATACAGATTTGAAAATAGAGCATTTGGAGTGGCGTTCTTTCATCCATCATAAAAGGCAGAGTGACATGTAGAAACACATTCTCTGATTTCTCAGCGTGTTTACTAACGCTGGTTTCAAAGTAAAAGTGGTTTGCTTAGGAAAACCGCGTTGGAGCGACTGCCTCCGGTTACATATGTAAGTAGCTTAGTTCCCCTAGACCAGAAACTCTGGGTTTCCAACAAGTAAGGTGAAGGACACCTCCAACACACATTCAAATGTCAGAAGTTATCATGTGGAGAGGCGTTCTTTCGTCCAGCATTGACGGTTAAGTGACATACAGAAACACTTACTCTGATTTCTCAGTGTGTTTTTCAGAGCCGGTTGCAAGTAAACACGGTTTGCAGTGAAAAACCGTTTTGGTACTAATGCATCCCCATAGATATGTATGTAGCGTAGTTTCCCTACCCCAGAAACTGTGGGTTCCCAATTAGCTAGTTGAAGGACAGCTTCCAAACTCATACATTATCTAAAAATTGAGCATGTGGTGTGGAGTTCTTTCATACAGCATAAATGGTGGAGTGACATATAGAAACACTAACTCTGATTTCTCAGCATGATTCTGAAAGCTGGTTTCAAGTAAAAGCTCTTTGGAATGGAAAAGCCAACTGGAGCTTGTGCCTCACCTTATATAAGTAAGTACCGTAATTCCCCGAGACCAGAAACTGGGTTCTCAAAAACCTAGGTGAAAGTAGGCTTCCACTCACATATGTTTCCAAAATTGAACAAGTGTAGAAGAATTCCTTTGTCTCACCTAAACAGCAAGGCTAAATCTCAAGCACTTACCATGATTTCTCTGCATGTTTACTTGAGTAGATTTAAAGCTAAAAGCATTTTTCACTCAGATACCTAGTTAGAGCTTATTCCTGCTGTTATATATATCGGTCGGGCAGTGCCCCAACACCACAATTCTGTTTTTCCAGCAGTGTTGGTGAAGGGTGGCTTCCACACATATTCGGTTTTCTCTCATCCTCACTCTTCTGCTTAGACATCAATGCAGGTTTTGTATTGTGGAAGCCAAGGAAATTTTTTTTCATTTAGGATCAGCCTCGGAGAAAAGTGAGACCTGCTTCTGCTTCTTTTCCCTGCTAGATATCCTCTTGGTGCATTACCAATCCTCAAGAGTGAGTTCCTTTATCCAAGTATTTCAAAAAAATGAGCAGGTTTCCATAGGGCCATTACTTCTTTTATATTCTTGTTTTTAACACCTCTCTTCCATCTCTTTATCTCCAGGTGTCTTATTTCTATGTCCTTTGGTTTGGGCTGATGGCTAATCAGCATTAGTGTAGAAATTGTTGCTTGATATTACTGATCTATATTCTTTCCATGGATATTTGATTTATCATTGGATTTTAGGGAAGATAGTTTCTTTAAAAAATCTCTGGTAAGTAACTTGTGGAGGACCCTGATTCTGTTGGTCTAGATCTATAATGCTTAATTTCTGAATAAGTGATACTTTCACAGAGCTCAAAATTCCAAAGGTTTGAGTGCCACCACTGTCCCGAAGACTTTCAAACTTTTCTTTGGGGGCACTCAGAACTGAGTGTGTGTGTGTGTGTGTGTGTGTGTGTGTGTGTGTGTCTTTCTGGACTTACTTTAGCCTGAAATGAGCAAAGGCAAGTACCCCCCATTTTACACAATCAATAGACGACTTTCACAATTTGATACCTTTTAAAAATATATGAACTGTAATGTTGTAGAATTTTACAAGAGGCAGTGACCTTCAGGACTGTCAGCAATGGAGGCAGAACAGTTGGAGGGACAGCAGGTGCTCGTGCTCAGTGGCTGAAGTCACACAACATCCACGGCCACCTCTGGTTAATCTTATAGAGTGGGTGCTGTCTGCAGGCTTTCAGGGCTGTGCCCCCTCCCCACCAAACATATATATTAGGAAAAGTGGTGAGCCTCAGTATGAGAAACAATAAAGAATTAGTAGGGGAAATTGAGTTTATTGTTTTTAAAAGAAAAATTAACATCCAGGTAGTTTAATTTCAGCTCCTAATAGACTGATGTGTTGACATTCACAAGGATGCGTAAACACCTGCAAGATCATGGGGCAGGACCGGAGACTCTGAAGCAGCAATCACCACACACAACTTCCACTGCTGTCCTTGACAGCCTTATAGAATTACTTGATTAAGAAAAGGCCATAGATGTTAAATATCATCATTTTGAGAAACCAGTTCTTTTGAAATCTTATATACTAATGTAACTGAATTGGATAAAGAAATGTTAAATGTGTAATAAAGTATCCAAAGAGGTAATGATTACTGAAAACACCACAAATTGAAGAGGACCACAGCATAATGTGCATATATATTTTAATGATCTGGAAGAATCAGCTCAGCAGTGTATTCGAGACATCTAGAGATGATGTCAAAAGTGGGTGTTCTTGGATAGCTTTTTGTGAATGTTAGAGTGAAGTCAGGGTCAGGTACACAAATTTAGTTTAAAAACAAAAGGTGAACCAGATTTCTTTTCAAAAATCTATTGTGTCTTGTTAGAAATCATCAAATCCAGTGTCAAGGGAAGGAAAAAAAAAAACCTAGTGACCACGTGAGTGTTTCAGGAGCTGGTAGTAAAATGACAGTTGACAATTGTGTAAATTAGATATGATCTTGATGTCCAACTGACCCAAAGATTTTTAGTCCATGTGCCAATAATATATCAAGGAATAAATAGTGATATATGTTTTATCAGCTCTGTTATCCCCCCTTCAAGCCTGCATTTTGATTGGGAAACTAAGAACTTCTACTGCAGGGAGGGGGATTTTCAAAAATGGAGTGTCCCCCAACCGAGAAAATTAAGAAAATGTAGCCATACACTGTAGAGACACAGGGAGATCTGTTGAGCCAGATGACACTTGCTTTACTGTCAACTAGTGGAGGTGCAGCTTTTTGAGGACTTGGGTACCACGTTGCTGCCTTTCTCAAGGTATTGCCCACGGCTCTTGAGAAGCGTTGAAGTGAGGCCAAGGAATTAGCCTCCGAATGCCCTTTGCCATGGATGTTGTCTCTATTCGCCACTTTTAAGATTTAGCTTAGACAAGTTGCCGTGTCTTGCCAAGTGAGCTAAATACAGTAAGTACATCTTGAAGCACACGACTCTTTCCTCCTCACTGCAGCAGAGGACCTCTGCATTGGAGCATCCTGAGATGTCATCAATTGTCATTTTTCATGTTCGGAATCAGTAAGGATGCTATGTCCACATGGATGAGGAGGGTAAGATTTCAGTCTCTAAAGTGGCAATGATGGGTTGACCTTTTCACTTAAAGGGTCTCACATCAACAAATGCGTGTCTGTTCTGGACCAAGAAGAAACAAGTGTTTGCAAAAGAATAGCTTGAAAGGTCAGTGGGACATGTCAGGCATCTCCTTCATGTCCTCAAGTTCGGGTATCCAACATGGTTTTCCTATCCTGAGTGATACTGACAATTCGCCGTGCTCTGTGCCACATGTATACCAAAGGCTTTCCTAAATATAATATCTAGAAATGGTAACATTCTTGATATGTGTTAAACCGGGGGATGTGAAGGATTTAAAATTAGTCCCTAATGTGCATTAATTTTTTTAAAGACATCAATTTTATAGAAACTTTTGAAGAATTAAAGTGACAGAAAATTACAAAGCACCTTTTCCTTCTGGTAAGAAAGGGTTCTGTATTCCTTTATTGATGAATCTAACATAGAATCAGTACTAATATTGTTTGTATTGTACTTAGTGTTTACAGAGTGATTCACAGATATTCTCCTATTTCATCTGTGCAATGACCTCTGGAAGATAAGATTTCCTAGTTATGCTTTTTAATGTCTATTTTTAACTCTGTCTAAAAGCAGATTGATTGAGCCCCATTTACTCAATTTAGAAGGCTGGACTGATATTGTGTCAGAACATTCCAGGAGGCAGAGGAAAGGAAGAGACTGGGGTTCTACACGATGGAAGCTGCTCCTGAAATGATTTGACCAGCAGTCTTATCCATTTTTCCCAAGGCTGGAAACAAAACATAACCCAAGACAAGGAAAACAGGGAGCCCATGTGACTCCATCCTTGGCACGTAGAGTCACTGCTGTCCTTCTGTGCCTTGGAGAGGAGGATGCTTTGGGTCTCTGTTCTACAAACTCTGTTTTGTTTATCTCCACAGTGTCTTGTTTTACTGGCATATGCTGTAACTTGATTTACATTTCATAGCATTAAAACAAAAATCAAGATCTCTTTATCATTTATTAACTATTTGGTAAAGAGTTTTCGGTGAATATTGAACTTTATTATTAGGTCTTACCATGGCAATGCACAACACCTAGTTCCCCAGATAACAGCAGTGGCTTAAACATGCTAAAATTGTATTTCCCTCTTACATAAAGAAGTCAAGCAATCGGTAGCCCAGGGCTGGTTTGCATGATGGCCCCTGGGTCAGAGAACAAGATGCCTGTTATCTTCAGCCCATCAACCTGATGGCCCAAAGTGGCTGCCTGAGGGTCAACCATCAGGTCCACATTCCAGGCAGCAGAGAGGAGGGAAGAAAGGTGCTTCAGTTCCCTTTTGGGATGGTTCTGTAAAGTCCCTTGTAGCTTTCCTGCTTTTATCTTGCTTTAGACAGAGGGCTGAGAGACAGCTTTCTATGAGGTAAGCTCAACTCAGGACCAGCCTTCTCCCTCGAGGGGAGGGGAGGGAGTGCGCGGGGAGGAACCGATCATCCTGCACATGGTGTAAGACACCACGATGAGCCGCCGGGGGCCTCTGCAGTCCTCCCATTGCTTTGGGCTGCACTGAGCGGTTGGTAACGGTTGAGATTTTCACGTAGAGGTGCGTGTATGCTGGAACAATTGCTCGGTTCATTTAAACTAGTGGCGACCAGAGCACGTTGGAGAACACATTTGTTCTCACCTTCTAGCCAGTGACCCTCCCGCCAGGTTGCTGTCATGCTGTTCATTTCCACGTTATTTTCCAAGACTTCCAGAGGAAATGTAAGCAGCCTGATGCTCAAATGCTTTTCTGTGTGATTCCCCCCTTATTCTTTGAAGGAACAACAAATTGCCTAGAGAAGAGTGGACAAAATTCCAACCCTCCATTTCTTTAAAGCTCTGAGATTTGGTGTTAGGAAATAGAAGAAAATTCCAGAAACACCGTTAAGAAACATTATTTCTTTCAAATGTGATTTTTAACAGCAAAGGACAATATAATTTATAGAACAACTTTTAAGACAATTGAATTGGCAGTAAGTTCACATAATGAAACTTCCAACAAGTCTTTATATTTCTCCTGGAAATTCCTTGGCTATTGTTGTAAATTATTAATAATTAATATCAGCTTTCTATTCTTTCTCTTCCTGTAGTTGTAGAGTTAACGTGAAAATAGCTTGTTGTGTCACTGAGAAAGCCTCCTGGTCAGCCTTCTAGTTAAACAGCTTGTGTGCGTTTCGGTGGCAGGTGTGCTAAATAGTAGTTTTCAGGCACTTGGGGGATGCCCATCACAGCAGCACTGTGGGAGCCTATTTCTCACACACGACCAGGTGAGACCCTCCTTTCCTCCACTGCCTCGCCCAGCCCCCAGCATTCTGGTTATTTCTCACCACCCAATTTCATCAGATTCAGCCCTGCACAAGCAGAGCAAGTCTTGGTTTCTCAAAGACCAGGATCTTAGTTCTAGGCTTTCTGTTAAAGGACAGTGTATAAAATCAGGCAAATTTATGTGTCTATTGAGGCCTCGGGATCTCTGCAATTAAAACAAGAAGTTGAGTTACAATACTATTTTTTTCCACTTCTGAATTTCTATAACTCCACACAATAGCTTTTTTATTAATTAGCTAAAAATTTTTCCAGAATATATTTTCCTAAGATTCACAAATATCTGTTACTTTATATTTAAAGATGCTATATTTAAAAAATTGAATAATTATTTACTTTTAAAAAGTAATTTAAGTCAAGAAATGTTTGATACTGAAAGTTTACTATGAGTCCAAGTATGTAAGCTTAATTTTTGTGGTACTGTCGTTAAAACACACAACGTGAGAGTTGTGGGTTAAGTTTTATCTGGGGCAAAATGAGGACCAGAGCCCAGGTGTCAGCATCTCAGAGAGCTCGGAGGAACTGCTCTGAATTTGAGGGGGAGTTCAGCATTATATGAGGTTTCATTGAATGCTGACGTGCAGTCAAGTATACGTTAAGTCAGAGGCTGCTGATATTCGAGGAACAGGTGTCTCTGTTAATGATTTTAGTGCTTTTCTAGATAGGAGGGGATGCAAGAATTTGGGCTCATAAAATTTCCTGAAAATGTCTAACTATCTGAAAGATTTTCTGCCAATTTTCCCAGAGCACAGAGCGCCCCATTCCTGATCTCCACCCTGAACTACTTTCAGAGGGTGTTCAAGGTCAGCAGCTGCAGCGGCTCATGACTTAATCAAATCAGAGGCAGATGACAAGTGCCAATTTTTAGTTGACAATATGTATATATTGTAGGAAAAATGTTACTTTCCAACCCTACCCCTGTTTTACTTTTAGTTAGAGGTCAACTGATAACTGTTAGATGACTTAAGTCAGATGAGGGGTGAAGGAGTCGTCTCGTGAGCCGGCCAGTGCTCTATGTCAGCCTCCTTGATCACATTCAATTTTCTTTCTGTTCAAACAGCATGCATCTTATTTTATGAAGTTTGGAGACTGTCCTGAGCACATGGGGTCTGGAAGTGGCCCTGTTCCTGTGGTCTTTGTTTATTCTGTGAATTATGGTGTGAATCTTTATGTGCCCAAGCTTCATCATAATTTCAAACTTTAAGGATTTAAATATGGGAGATGGATGCCAAGTTCTGGGAATAGATTTTCAGGATAACAGCCAGGATTGGTAAAAAGTAGGGAGAATGGATACAGCCTTTAAAAAAGAAAAGTTATTTTACAATTTCTGGCAGATAAATTAAAGTCCTTGTTGGGATTCTATCAGGAATGTTTAATTGGGAGACCTACCTCCCATTTTCATGAAATAAAATAATTTTATTATTTGTTTAGTGCCTACTGTCTAACAAATAAGTATCCCCTTTGCATATATTTTTATCATTTAATCTCTACAAAGATTCCCTGGAGAACACACGTGTCACAGGTGAGGGAAACAAGATCATCCAGGGTAAGTGGCTGGAAGGCAGATGGGTTGGAGGGCTTACCCTCCTTCAGGCTGAGACAGAGACACCAAGGTTTATTGACAAGCGTGTAGCTGAAGTGGTTTATTTAATACTTTGCTTCCTTGATGAATTGGATCTCTTGAAATTGTTTATGTCTGTCTTATCTTCCCCTCTCTCATCTGCCTCAGGACTTCTCCTCGTAAGTAGTATGAATTCAGCCTGAGCTGATTCAGGAAAATCAGAAAATAAAAAATTAGCCCACACAAATGACTTCTTAGTCCTTGTAATTCAGTACTTCCTAAAATTCTCAGAAACGCAAGGAAGGTGTGTTACCTCGGGGACTGAGTGCATTTGAAGAGTGAGAAATGTTAAGTGTGATCTGGTAAAGGCGCAGGCTCTATAGACAAAGATCCGGGTTTGGATCCTGGTTCCATCAAGTACTGGAAACATGACCACCTACAGCCTCAGTTTCTTCATGTGTTAAATGGGCTGATGGAGCTCACCTTCAAGTGGTCAGGTCAAAATGAGATGTACGATTGACTCTCAGGCAGAATGCTTGGCAAAGTGCTAGTTGCTCTTGCTGGTTTATAATGTCCTCTTAGGTAATTCCGTTGTCCATTGGCTTGAGAATACCTCCTCATTTGATTTAAGAAAAATAGCATGCCTTAAGAATTTTAAAAATAAGGAATGAAGATTTACTGATTAATGCTGGGTGTATTTTTATAGGTCATTTATTTAAAAAAAAAGTAGGAGTTCTCTAAAGAGAATTTATTTAGTGTGCCTAGAATATGATTCAGTTAAAAATGGTTTTCCTTTAAATACTTTTCAGAAATTTTCTGTGATATTTTTCTTGAAAAGTACTTGAAGATTTCTGAGGAGGTTTTACATTTAGAAAAGTTTTTTCTTGTAACAATTGACACATTAAATAAATGATTCATATCCCTGGACAGCATAAAGCCCTGGCTTTTTTTTTTTAATATATATAATTTTGGTGGTTAGTTCTATGACATTTTATTGGGTAGAACTATCTCCCATTTCCATTTTACAGGCAGAGAAGATGAGTCATACGATACTCACTATACAAGAGAAGCAGAGGCTGATTAATTTGGGCAGAAGTGTAAAAGGGTATGGAGAAAAAAATCGTTGACTCGCAAACTGGACGCATTCTGTGGTGCTGTGCAGCTGAAACGGATTTGATTTTGCTTCTGGGTTGTCCTAGGTTTTGGCACATGTGCCTGGAAATGTCTCTCGGGCAAAGATGCTTATTTAAGAAGGTTGTCATTGTAAATGTTCTTAAGAGTATTAAACAAATTCCACAGCAAATAAATGAACATGTTTGGAAGGTTTTCCACCCTAATGTAATTTCCAGAAAACAGACATGATTCACTTGCTAAACCAAACACAAAGGTACAATAATGAGCCTGGCTCACATGACTGGACAGCACGGAGGGAGCCTCATCTATTGGCCTGGGTTATGCTGCAGTAACTGCACCTGAAATTTTAATTAGAATTTATTTACAGCGAGTGCTGCTTCCGCGTTTTTCTCCCCAAAGTAAGGAAGCGCCCTCAATGCCTGGCCATTAGTCTGCAGAGCCCCGCGGCTCACACACTCCCCTGCTCATCAGGAGGCTGATGGAGCCAGTTTGCTTAGACACACTTAGCTACACTCGCAGCGGGGATCATCAGTCTCTTCTGTGTGTTCACCTCCACGTGCAGGGGAGAAAATCGACTTTTGCTGCCGACAAACGCTAATTGACTACCAGTTGTTTCAGAGGGACTGTGATGTTGAAAACTGGTGTCCCATTCATTTTTATATGTTGGATGCTGACAAATTTCACGGCAACACCTTCACGGTAAGTACACCCACCAGGGAGGGTGTCGGAGTTTGAATCTGTGTGTTTTAGTATTCAGATCCTGGCACTGGTCAGTTTACAGTGTTCTCGCTGGGTTTGGGAGACTGTTTCTGGAGCGATTTCTTTGGCTTTCAATAAATTTGCAAAGCCGTCTCCTTCAGTCGATTTCTGATGAGTTGAGTTGGGAGGGGCATGTGAAATTGGGGCGGGCAGAGAGGTGCAATGAAAACTAGCCACCATCTGGTTACCTTTCATTTTTTGTGGGCCAAAAATGCTTGTCTTCTTTTCTTTTCTCCTCCATTCATCCCTTCAGGTCAGGGAGTCGTCTTCAAGAATTTATTCCTAAAATGTAAAGTAATGATGAAGGCAGTGTGTTTCTGTGGTTGATTTCATTTGATTTGCTTTCATTGTTAAAGATTTTCTGGTGAGGTTCTTATGAGCTCTTAAAAGCTGGAAGAGCAGCAATACCAAGGAGAGAAAGTCAGAGAAATGAGTCAGCGGCCCCTGTGAGGTCTGGGGGATGAGGGCAGGAGGTGGGGCGGAGGCAGCACCGTGGCCTCACCTGCAGCCCTGAGGGCAACGTGCGCATGTAAAGCCAGCGTCTCTTGTCACCATGTGTTCTAACAGGACTCCCACTAAAGGAATGCGAGGAGATTTGGGGAGGCCTTAACTTTTACCCTCTTGCCAAACATCTTTAATGCTGACTGTATTTATTCACGATGACACAGAGATCACCTGCAGAGTGTGAGGAAGCGGTGCTTGCTTCCTGTCTTGCCCGCCCCAGGCTCACTCATCAGACACCTGATTCTTGCAGGCACTGCAGTGCCCGTGGGGGGAGCTCTGCTCCTCGGGGAGCTGGGCACGGCAGTGCGCACATTGAAGCCGGCCGCACCATCGCTGATCCCACTCCAAATGGTGAGATGAGCCCTTTGTGTAAGTAGTAGAGGTGGGATCCAGAGTCTTCCTGTGTTTGAGTTTTGCAGTAAAGCCAACTTGGAGGAAAGAAAGAAAATGCCTACTGTTCCATGACTGTGTCCTAAGGGTTTAAAGCTCACTGTGGAGCACACGTGAGATCTCATTCAGTAAATACTCTGGGGTCTTGATTCTGACTTGTCTTGAATTTGGCATTCTCATGTTATTTCTCTTAAAATATGTCTAAGCAATCATTTTTGTTTGATGGTTATGTGTACATAAGGGTCCTGAAGAAACTGTTGTGGATGGAAGTGTGGGTACCAGAACGGCTGGTGGCCCTGGGGGCTGCCCGAGCTCCACACCATTTGTTACCAGCAGTCTTTCAGATTGCATCTTATTCCAGAGTTCATCGGGGCTCCCATCTCTCACTACGTGTCTTGAGAGAATATTTGTTCAGAGGGGAGGGGACGGGGTGCTTCCAAGTTTGGGTTCTGGGGTTCCCTGTCTAAAGGTGGCACTGGAACAAATCATTTATTCATGGAGTAATGAAGCCCCCCAGTCTCGTGGCTAATTGGGACTCCCTGTCCTTCTTCATTTTAGGAGCTGGAGGGCTTGTGTTAGGCCCCCAAACCTGTTTTTTGGTGAGCTTTCAGTCCTATAACTCCACCTGGGTTGTCCCGTTTAAGTCACATGACTTTGATTTTTGCAGGTAGGTGTGAATCCTGGATAGTGCCTGGGACTTCCTGGTTTCCCCTACAGTAGGGACACTGAAGAAAGTTCACCCCATAAGGTGTGTTCGGGGGCCTCGAGGACAAGTAGGGACCCACAGACAGATGTCTGGATGGGTGGCTATCAGGCCCAAGTCTTGGAAGAACAGAGATTCCATTACTGTTTTAACAGTGAAATTGAAGGAGTAATTCTGGAAGGTCTGATGCAACTGAGATTAAAATTATTATATGGTTTTTATTGTTAGCAGGAGTGGTTTTTAATCCTTAGACCCAGTCCCCCCTATTGACAATAAATATTTTGTAACCTTTCTTTTCTGGTGCCCGGAAGTGAACGTCATAGAAAATGTAACCTAACTATAAATATGATAAACAAATAGACAGGTAGATGGAAAGATGTTTTGCCTAAATTCTTATATTATGGGTTATTTTATATTCTATGCTAATTAGTGACCACTCAGGACAAAAGGCACATACAAAGGGAGTCACTTCTAATAAACTATTTTTCCAACCCTTACCTAACTGGGAAACAAGTGGCTTCAGAATGTTAGAGCACCTCCCAAGTCCCTGGGGAAATCTCCTTGTCAGAGTTACACTTGCTTATGGTGTCCTGTGCCAAGTGCAAGCAGATGCGGTTCGGAAGCTGCCCGGAGGCTGACTCCGGGGATTCCTTCTCCGTCGCAGCTGTGAGGGAGCCTTGTCTTTCCTGACCACAACCAAAGAGGCGATTTTGAATCTCTTAAAACTGCCATACCAGTGTATATCACAACCCTCACAAGATACGTTGAATAAAGTAGAAAACTTTAAGTGTCTCCTTTAGGATAGAAATAGGGTATAAAAGAAATAAATTAAAAATTTCTAGTGCCCGAATAAGTGCTACATTACACTGGCTGCATTATAAGGTTAGAAAACTTCATTACCGCTTTACATACCACATCTTGTATTTAGATTTTATTTATCTTTTTTTCCCTAAAGAAAAAACAATCATTTGATGAGTTCTTGTGTCAGAGGTGATGAGCAGAGAGCAAGTGTAAAACCGGGAATCGTGGTGCTGGTTAGTCTAAGACCATCTCCGTCACTGCGCAGATCATCTTTACTCATTTTACTGCACTTTTTGGAATCACATTCTCACTTGGAAAAACTCCCGTGTCAGTTGGATTTGCTAGTAAAACAATTATTTTTCTTACCTAGAACATCAGTGATGTTTTCAAGATGATAAAAAAAATTTGCCCATGGCATTTAAACAGTTGCTTGTTCTCGTAACTCATGGCTCACGGTCTCTTATTTGTCACAATTGGAACTGTGTTTCCTTTGTGCAAATTCTCATTGCTTTGGTGACGCAGGGACACTTGTCCTTACTGGATGGAGTATGATAGTAGTTTTTTGCATTCTCTCCCTAAATCTGGAGTCCTGTGTTATGTTTCCTGTTAACTTAAAAAATAGGAATATTGTTATTTACCTAAATATCTAACCTCACACCAGTGGTGCATATCAAATTGGTCCAAATAAGAATTCCAATATTAAATGAAATAGTAATTTCACAACCCACTTTTCCAAAAATTTGGATTGATGGTTCAGTTATACCAGGGACATTAGCTGTTTTAATTGAATCAATCATTGCTTTCTTCAATAAAATTTTCCATTCCATCTGCTCTTTTGGTTTATTGTTCTTCAGTGTTTCATTTGCTTTCTTTCCCAAAAATATATGATTTTGGCTTTTGTCATTGAAAACCCTTACTGGTTTTGCTACCTCATGCTGGAGAGGAAGGCTTGTGACTGTTTTATAGTCACTGGTTTCATGGTTGTATGAGTGCTTAATGCCACGTTGCAGGGGTGTGGAGAACTAATGAATTGTGTACATAAAAGGCTTAGTCTACACTGAGTGCAGGGTTAGTGTTCACAGCCCATGTCATCAGTATCATAATTAATCCATTACAATCATCCTCTATTAATCAGTGTTTTCCTTCTAACGTCTCCAGGAGAGGAAATGTAGTAGTCTAAATGCAAATCTTTGCCAAACTTTCAGTCAATTCAAAACCTTTAAAGCTTTGCTGTCAATAGGACTGTGTGCATTCTATCCCTAATTCTGCTCCTCCTGACCCAGGACTCGGTCTCCACAGCTGATGATCCATGAGACACTGGATTCTTGGTCCCATGGCTCTGTGTGTTCTGGGACTTCTGGGGACTTCAGCACTGTTTTAGGGGCTTTGGGTCCCACCTCTTCATAGCATTGCTGAGATGAGATCTGTGGGTTCACCCTTATTCTTGACTGTATGGTGCATTTTTTCTAGAACCAACACACGCCACCGTGGCAGCACTACTTTGAACACGTGCTGGGGCAGCGTGTGCTTGTCAGTTCTTGGGTTTAAATTTTCTGTTCTAATTTCTATAATGGGGTATATTGACAGATACACTCCATGTAAACAGAAGCTCTGTGGGGTTTTCAGCAACTTCTAAGAACATAAATATTCCTGAAGCAGCTAATCTTCCTCCCAACAAGTGAGGAGCAAGCCGGCAAGTCCTGGGGGCCTGTGGCGGCCAAGCTGTGCAGCCCAGGCTGCTCACCGAGGAACAAGGAGAAAATCTTAAAAACCTACTTCCATGCTGTCTTTCACAGAATCTCAGAAATGAACATTTTAATATCTAAAGAGGGGTGTTTTTTTAAAATAAATTTTTTATTTTTTTCCTTTTTCAGTTTTATCAGGTAGAATTTTTACAGTTCAACTTCACATACACATATTGCATGTAAATACATGTATAGAGCATACTGCATTTTTTAGTTTACATATATGTACTAATTATTGTTTCATAAGAACAGATTAGAGCTTTAGATTTTTAAAATTAGTTACCAGAGGAATAAGGACATCTACAAAAGAATAAACAGAATATGGTAATCCAATCACAAAGGATGGTCAGATGTGCTTGCATATATTCAAGAAATCAAAACAATATTTAGTTCATTTGTGGTCTTATTATTATTGCTATTAATTTATATTCCCCATAAATGAAGTCATATGGCATTTTTCTTTCTCTTTTCACCCCACTTCACTTAGAATGACAGTCTTCAGGTCCATCCATGTTGCTGCAAATGGCATCTTTTATGGCTGAGTAGTATTCCATTGTATATATGTATCACCTCGTCTTTATCCAGTCATGTGCTGATGGACATTTGTGTTGTTTACATGTTCCTTGTTCTATGTCCCTTCTGGCAACAATTACGGATTTTAAATATTTTCCACCTTAAAATCCTTCCTGAAGGAGATGTGGTAACTGGAATCAAAAACAGTTACAGCACAGGGTTGTTTGTGATGGCCTTGGGGGCTTGGTAGAAAGGTTGGCAGAAAGGATTTCAGATTCTGATCAAATGAGTCCTCCTCTTGTAGCCCTGCTGACCGCCTCTCTCACGGCCTGCCCTACAAGTCTGACCAGTCCCTTCTGTGAATCCTACTGTATTGTGCACAAATTTTGTCCAATTGGTGTCATCCAGTAGGGACCTTAAGTGAGGCACCCAAGCTCCTGTGTTGGTTTCTTCCATCAGCCCTTACTTCCTTGGGAGCCAGGACTGTCTCATTGCCCCAAGGATCCCTAATGCCTAGTGAGATGCATGATAAAGCTGGTACTTAATGAGCACATGGGTCAAATGGAAAAACCTGATCAAAAAAAGGCCCTCATTTTTCAGACATGCCTACTTGAGCACATAGGGTAAAATGACATGTCTTCTTGGATTTGCTGTCAAATACTTCAACAAAGGACAAATAAAAGAACAAAGGTCTGAATAAAGGAAATATGGAAAAGTTTGTGAATTCCTTAATCTGGGTGATTGGCTTATTGTACTATACTTACTCATGTATACTTAAGTTAGTTTATAATTTTACTGTCATTAGCTGAATAGCAAGTATTAATGTGTATTAATTGAAATCCTTAGAACTGAACTAACTTACCCCACACAAAATCCTTAATATCCTAGTAGTTTGTCTTTCAGAAATCTTTTCCCACAAAGACAGGAAAAAAGGGAAAGGCAGATCCGTGCAGTATTTCCACGTTGTCAAAAGACCAAAGGCCGATACAAAAGAAGAGATTGTAAAAAAGATAAAGAGGCTGAAATCAATGTCCGGAAAACCTAGCTAACAATCCTAAATGTCCCAACTTAACTAACCTCAGCACTGCTGCATCAAGAATGGGGCAAATAGCACCTAGTGGATTTTTTTTTAATAAATAAATAATAATCCAGTTCCTACCACAGGCAATTATGATAAGACTGAGTATAATTTCTAACAACAACTAGTGTACAAATCATAATTTCTACTTGATTCAAACTGCTTCTTCTATAAAATTTGAATCTTTTTATTCTTAAGACAGATTTGTGGCCTATGACCTAGTGATAAAATGTTCAACTGGCTTGTATTAAAAAAGGTTCACCATAGTGAGAGTTTATTACATCAAGTATTCCTTTTTGGGAAACCCATGTGCCTTGTCACTCTCTTTCATAAGATTTCCTGTGGAAAATTCAATCCTTCATTCAGGAAAAGGCTGAGCAATATATCTCATGGGAAAACTTTCATAAACTGCAACACAAGAAAATGAAAATGACAGTGAGCAGCCCGTGAAGCCGGCAGACACACAGCGCACGGCTGTGTTCCCGCCTCGAATTTCTTTAACCAGCAGGGAAAATGTGCATTTCAAGAAATAGACATAAACAATTTTCAGGACTTGAGCACACAATTTCCCTTTCAGGGTTTAGTGGGCTTCCATTTAATTCTATGAGAAATGTTTAAAACAACAGAACAACAGCTGAGATAGGGTTTAAAGTAACTTTTATGTCTTAGTGAAAATAAAGCCAACTGATAGTTATCATTTTTACTTTATTTGATCTCACTCTCTTACTTTACCTCCCCAACCTCCTCCAGAAAATGATTGTGAACATCCCCTCCTGTGTCAGAAGGCTAAGTAGAAAGTACCAATCAAATGGAGGTGGGCTTTGTTGTTTTATTTTTCAAAACAAACAAGTTTAATTCACGTGATTTAATAATTTACATCAGAAACAAAGTCTACTCAATAAATGGTAGCCAACACATGTCATCATAGCTGCTCATCAGGTTTGGCCCCACGTTACACACTTTTACATGGACATGTGCCATGTGCTGTCATGGGAAATGGTGAGTGGGGACAGGGCCTCTGCTCTCACAGGGCACACAGCCTGGTGGGGGAGGTGGTGTTCAATCATTGCCCTTTTTTTTAATATACTTACAAATTATGGGAAATGCTATTTAAAAAGAAAAAAATGAGTCAATGAAAGTGAAAAATACAAGGACAGTATTTAGGCTGAGGGAAGAAAGGGAACCTCTTTGAAGAGCTGACACTCCACTGAGACCCAAAGGACAACTCCGGTGCTGCAGGTGAAGGGCAGGGACACATTGATAAAGGGCTGATATCCAGAATATACCAAAATCTCTTTAAACTCAACAAGAAGGGTGAACAACCTGATTAAAAAATGAGCAAAATTCCTGACACAGATCTCATCAAAGAAGAAATCTAGATGCCAAAGAAGTCTATGGAAAGATGCTCCACAGCACCTGTCATCAAGGGGATGCAGACTGAAACAGCGAGGTACCACTGCACACCTGTCAGAACTGCCAAAACGCAGAACACTGACAGCACCGAATGCTGGTGAGGATGTGGAGCATCAGGTATTCTCATGCATAGTTGTTAGGAATGTAAAATGGCCCAGATACTTTGGAAGACGGTCTGGCAATTTTTTACAAAACTAAACGTACTCCTAACACATGATCCGGCAACTGTGCTCCTTGGTGTTTACTCGACGAAATGGAAACTTATGTCCACACACAAAACTGCATACAGATGTTAATAGCAGCTTTATTCATAATCACCAGAACTCAGAAGCAACTAAGCTGTTCTTCAGTAGGTGAATGGATTAACTGTGGTCCAGCCAGAAAATGGACTATTATTTGGGGCTAAAATGAAATGAGTTATCAAGACATGGAAAGACATGGAGGAACCTTAAATGCATATTACTAAGGGAAAGAAGCCAATCTGGGAAGGTTCCGCAACTGTCTGATTCCAACTGTATGGTGTTCTGGGAAAGGGAAAACCACAGAGACTAAAAGATCAGTGGCTGTCAGAGGCTAGAGGGGAAGGAGCAATGAATGAGGTGCAGCACGGAGCATTTTAAGGTCACTAAGACAGACTACTCTGTATGATGCTGTGACGGTGGATACATGTCATTGCACATCTGTCCAAACCCACAGAGTGCACACCACCAAGTGTAAATCCTAGTGTTAAGTCTGGGCTCTGGGTGATGATGACGTGTCAGTGCAGGTTCACCCATTGTCGCAAATGCATGCTCTGGTGCAGGCATCAATAGTGAGGAGGCTGTGGGGACAAACTGCAGTTCATACACTGAATCCAGCCCCAGACACCGCTGTTAATAAAGCTCTGTGGGTGTGTGGAATGTCCGGATGCTCTGGCGTCTGAACAGCAGAGCTGAGCAGCTGCACCAGAGATCAGGAGGTTTGCAGACCCTGAAATATTTACTCCCAAGCCCTTGACAGAAAAAGTCTGCTGAGCCCTATTCTAAACGAATCAGATTTCACCCTGATAAGACAGGACAGCAGGGCCCAAACCAGGCATGGTTAATGGGACTGAAGCAATGTTTTAGTTCCAACACCTTTGCTGAAGTCCTGCAGATCCAGCGACAGACTGTACGCAGGAAGCGTCTGCAGAAGGAGTCGGTAGCAGGCCTTCCCGCCAGGCTCCGTAATGCCGGGGGCCGCGCGCTGCACGGGGGCCACCCGCTTGAAGAAGGCGGACTTGCGGTGGAAGCCGATCAACTCATAGAGCTCGGAGAGGATGCTGCACTGCTGAATTCTCTCCTAGGAATGCTGAAGCACAGGGAGAAAAGCAACAAGCATCTGAACGAAACATGTAATGGAAAAAAGACCCGTAAAAAATTTTCCCTTAAAACAGAGACCGAACGACACAAGAAGGAAGAGGAAGGCTGACTTCATGCACTGATGGGACCGGATGCAGAAATGCAGGGAAGCAGCGCTGTGCGGAAGCTCCAGACCCCCTCTGGGCCCCACCTTTCCGCGTTCCGCCTCTCCTTTTACTAGAAAGGTCCGTATTCCCTGAAACAGAGGAATCTGCTACCTAAACATGGGACACAGAGAAGGGAAAGAGGAAAAGGACGGGAAAGTAAAGGAACAACAGTTCATCTACACCCTAGGGTTTGGGCGGGACTTTCACCAAACACACAACCTCTCAAAGCACAGAGCACACAGTGAGAGGCTGACAGAGTGACTGCGACTTCTGCTCCTTAAACACCAGCTACCTGCCAGCACACGCTGTGCCCGTTACTGAATCATTACAATCATTTCAGAAACTATTACTACCCCAGCTCACAGGCAAGGAAATCTGAATCTCGGGGAGGATTTATTATCATCCAGGACAAATTCCCATGGCCCAGAATTGTCAGAGCCTCCGGCAGACCCTGGACTAAAATGCTCCTCATCACCACGGGCCCTGAGCCTCAGGCTGAGGCCACGTTAGGTCTGCACCGGCCCAGAGCACGAGTCTGTGGGACAGGGAGTGGCCCCATTTGAAGTGCCAGGCCAAGGCCCTCAGGAACATATGTAATGAAACCAAATACCCAAACTCATTTCCATCGCACTTCCCTGTCCGGTAGGACTGCTCAGCACATCTGGCTTATCACCTGTGCACAGGCTGTGCAAGGGGCCCAGACAGTGACGTGACGTCCCCATGGAAGTGGCTCAGAGACCGCTTCATCACAGGACAGACTCTCCCGGCTTCCAACGTTAACTCTCCATTCCATTTCCAACTGGAAAGTAAGTTTAGACTTGTTTTCCTCTCCAGAAACAAAGACAGTGGTAACATCAGTGGGAAACTCAAGACTGAGGAAGAGTCTCCTGGACATTTGGAAGGATAGGCTGGGGAGGGAACAGAGATAGGGATCAGAAAGACCCGTGTTCCAGTCCAAAGTCTGCACATCACTCGCTTTGACAGTTTCCTTATTAATACAGGTGATAAAATCTAATTATGATTGTTTTGAAAACCAAAAGAAATAACGTATGCCACTAGCATAGGTGTAAAATCCTCCATGAGTGTTCTAGAAATGGACTTGACCATGGTTAGATACTGTCTGCCAAGTCTTGTGTGCTAAGCTCACATCAGCCAGCCAGAGATGTGCCAGAGAATGCCTCAACAGCCAGCAGCCTTCTCCAACTTGGAAACTCACAGTGTCCGAAGAACAGGCAGTGGTGGATGCTTTGGGACACTGTGGAGGTAGCAATCCAGTGATGACTTTAAAAAGCTGGGGAGAATTTAGGGGACCATACAGTTCAAATACAGTAAACTCATTCCATGTCTACAAATATTCATCTGTAGCCATGATGATTCAGAGAGGAAATACATATTCAAACGTACATCATTTTCCCACATAAGTGCATCAAAACAATTTGGAAAGAATGTAACTTTCTTCTCTAGATCACACAGTGGGGATTACAAGGTTTGTATTGACAGCACTACGTGTAAATCATCTGCAAACGTAACTGGGTCCATTATCAGTCATCATCATTTGAACGGAAGGATGGAAAAGAACAAAGCCAAGCTAATACTCTCCGGTAATTTGTTGGGTTACGATGTCACAGAGGAGACGGACAGCTCAACAAGGAACCACTCTGCCGTGATCACGGAGCCGGGGAACGGGATGGGCGGCAAGATGTATGGCGCAGCCGTAGCTGTGCCCGCCCTTCTAGGCAGGTACCCAGTCACTTTGACAAGGTGTCAAAAGTGTATGCCCACGTCCTCATCACCTATCATGCATTAAAGAGAAATGGAAACCTATTAACGGCCAATAACCTCGGTGGGTACACCGTCCAAAGAGCAACGTCACAGTTTGACAACTGGCCATCCCGGTTCCCTGGGCTTCATTCTTGGAGAACCTTAAAAACCACTCCTCTGTCCTCAAGAAGTGCTGCCTACTTGTCCTATATTTGGCTCAGGGATACAGCACGTTCACGTGGACTTTAATGTCTGCACAGATTTGACTGACTTTCTCCAGGTTCACTTGTCCATTCTGAAGAGGCCTGAGTTAAGTCCAAACTCCATAAGATCAATTCCCTCCAGTGACAACTCAACGAGCCTGCAATTACAAACCAACTGAACAGGACTGTCCTCAGCTAAAAATGTCACCCGCCCTTCACTGCTTTCTTAATCTCCTGTCCTGGCTAATTGCAACAGTCTAACACCACCCTCCACCAAGTTCCCCAACTATGTCAAATAGAAAGTAAGGTCCATAAAAGAGGTGACAACTCCATAGTCACCTCTGAATTCCTAGCATATATTAATGTCAATAAATAGAACTATGATTATGGCTTCTTTCCTTTAAAACATTTCTGGTTATTTAAATGAGACCATGGAAGGGAGGTGTTTGGGTACAGTATCTTGATCCAGAAGACTCTGGAGACCTTTTTCGGAATGGCTGCCCACTGATTCATTCAAAACACAACTTCTCTTTCCGGCAGGAGCTGTGATATTCTGCCAGGAGTTTGTTGTCAGTCTCATGCCAGAACAGATTTAAACTAAATACTTACATTGGATATGTTATTTTTCCCCGCTTCCAAAAAAATTGACTTTCCTTACTTCCTTGCCTTGAGGAATGCTTTTTTACTTTTCTTTCTTATTCACCCTTTTATAAAGCAGGATTCTCAGGATGTGCTTGGCCTTACATAAGAACAGCCATCCAACTCCCAGTGTGAGAGGCCTGGGGCTCACCTTCTGCCCTCCTGTCAAGGCAACTGAAACTCAGTTCAGGAGCCAACTGGCCCCCAGGGCTTCTAAGGCTCGTGTATCTCCCAGAATCCCTGCTTTCTGGTTGACTTGGCTTCTGAGGATTTCCCCTCACTTTCTTGACAATTAGCTGTGCAGCTTGAAAGATGAGGAAGGAAGGTCTTATTTCTTAATCAGCATTTTAAGGAACTTATGTAATGAAGGTTTTCAAGAGTTTCTACAACCCTCCATTGCCGAGACAGAAAACACACTAGATATATTCTAAATCTAGCTATCATGTGCATTTTTTATTTGCTTTTGTTTTCTTAACTGCTAACAGACATTTTTGAATTAAAAAATAAAATAAGGCCCCAAATAGGATAGAACATTGAAGAGGAAACAAAATTAAAGGGGAAAGACAGAAAAATGATAAGTACTCTACAAAGTTAATAGAAAAAATACACTATGGATCAGATCAGCAGTTCTCAGTAACAGCTAATTGAAACCTGACCATGAGGTAAAATGTCTCTCCTGTCAGGAGACAGCCAACAGAAAACAGAATTAAATCAACAAACTAAAATTCTAAGTCTGGTGAAGTAGTGAAGTCTACCAGCTAAATGTGTTTTCTTCTGGAAAAGAGGGAGACTCACAAGATCTTTTCTGTGGAGCCTGAGCCTAGGTGAGGATGGTGAATTGAGCTCTGTAAGTACCCAATTAGCAAAGTGAGTGATGAATAAAGAGACGTGAGCTTTGATGACAGAGATGATACTACTATTCACTTGTCCTGTAAGTATGTCTTCACGTTCAATGATCAATACCTTGGCGTCCTCAGGGATTGAGATTATAGGAAAATGCACAGCCCGGGCCTAGACCTCCTCTGTGATTGTGGCACTGCACTTAGATGTTTCAAGGGCACCACCAACTCCACCCTCTGCCTCTCCCAGCTCAGTCCCATCACTCACAGATGTGACTGGACCCCTCCTTCAGGGCCCAATTTCCTCAGTCAACGAGTCACACCACCCACACCTCACCTACAAAGTTCTTACTGGCACTCCCTCAGCACTGACTGTGTGCTGGGGACCACGCTGCACATTGTGCACACGTTATTTCACTGGATCTCCACAGAAGTCCTGGGAAGTCGGTATATCACTGCTTCAAGTAATAAGATAAATTGTTTCACTTCCTTGAGTGCGTCATCCAAAGTGACACGGCTACTGAGCCACAAACCTGGGACTGAAAACCATTTGAAAATTGAACACTGCTACACCTCATAGCCACCCTACTCTGACTTATCACATCACCTCCAGCCGAGCCTTCTAAATGTTTCTAAGCATTCTACAAGACAAAAGTGATCTACGAGAGCACCCATCTCCCCTACTTAAATTCTGACAATGACGTTCCACTTCCCTTAGGAGAAAGCGCCACCGGGCCTGAGCACAGCCCAACGGCCCGGCATCCGCGTTCCCTGCGCGGCCGCGCCGCCTCACCCACCATGCAGTGCTACACGTGCCGTGTCCAGGACAGGGATGCTGACTCCGTACAACCCGGGGCTCGTCTTACTCAAACAATGATCAACCTCTTCAGTGCTGACTCTCAGAAAAATGTTTTCTCTGGATGAATCAGTATCTTTTTCCTTACAACTTCCCATCATTGATAATGAGCTCCCCCCAAAATAGAGAAAACCTAATACTCAGACTCCTTATCTGTAAAGTGTGAATAACAAGGAAATATGACAGGTTTTAAGCGGAATAATATTCATGTGAGGCTGAGGGACAATTCCCAACATACAGTAAGCACTCAATATGTGCTTACTTAATATTAATAAAATAGATTCCATTCCAGCAACCTTAAATCAATGCTTTATGGCTTTGTCCAAAAGACTACCGACAAACTATTGGACGAACCCCTTTGAGCAGATCCACCCAAGCGTACTGGGATAGGTAAGACTTGACTCCAGTTACAGCTGCAGCCAACCAGCACTACGGGGCGGGGGCAGTTTGCTCAAACTCTTACATGTTGTTTGAGCATTTAGTTGTAGTTATTGAATAAAGACAGGTATTATATAGTCAAAGCTCCTGAAACATAAATCTTCAAAGATTGATGCAAATTAGTTTCAAGTACAACACTCTCACTAGAAATTATTTGAAAATTATAGTCTTAGCTCCTCCACACATCGAAAGGGCACTTTCTTAATGTATCTGACTATATACACTGAAAGGATTGTTTAAAAGAAATTAAGATGAAGCCATAATGAATAAACTTTCAGTATAATCTGCACAAAGCCCCACCCAAAGGTCTCACTTCTCACTTCCACATAAGTGTTCAGGTAGCTTAACCTGGGTCTTGGTTTCTTATGACACGGGGGTGGGAAGAATTGTGGATAGATTTATGTAGCAAATATAAATCTAGGGTATTTGCTGTGTAGGAATTCTAGAAATAAATAAATTGATATATAGTCCCACCCTTAGGAAGCTCAGCCTTTCCAACTACAACAGCATTAAAAATAAAATAAGAGATACATTTAAGAAAATTTTACAAGATTTGCACATTGAACATTTTGAAGTATCACCAAAAAAAAAATTAAAACATCTACATATATGGAAGGCATCCCATGTTCATGGAATGGTAGACAATATTGTTAAAAATGTTAAGACTCCCGAAAGTGATCTACAAATTTAATGGAATCCCTATCAAAATTCCAGCTGACTTCTTTGCAAAAATTGAAGAACTGATGCCAAAATTCATATATAAGTGCAAGGGACCCAGGTCAGCCAAAACAATCTTGAAAAAGAAGAGCAAAGTTGGAGGACTCACTCAATGGTTACTACAAATCTATAGTACTCAAGTCATTATGGTACTGGCATAAGTTTGGATGCATAAATCTATGAGAAACAATAAAAAATCCAGGGGGGAAACTTACATTTACAATCATTTTTCCAGAAATGTGCCAACAAAACTCCATTGAAAGAATAGTCTATTCAACAAATGGTGCAGAGACACCTGGGTATCTGAAGGCAAATGAATGAATCTGGAATCTGGACCCCCGTATTTTATATAACAAAAAAATTTTAATTCAAAATGGATCACAGACGGAAACGTAAAAACTAAATGTATAAACATTCTAAAAGAAGACATAGTTTAAATCTTTGTGGTTCAAGGATATGCTATGGCTTCCTAGATACAATACCAAGAGCACAAGTGAAAAAAAAGAAAGATAAAATTGACTTCATCAAAATTAAAACCATTTGTTACAAAGGACATCATCAAGAAAGTGAAATGAAGGGGAAGGGTGTAGCTCAAGTGATAGAGTGCGTGCTTAGCAAGAAAAATAAAATGAATAAATCTAATTACCTCCCCTAGAAAGAAATTGTTTTAATGTTTAAAAAAACTAAAGTGAAACGACAATCTGCAGAATAGGAGAAAAATTTTGCAAAGCATATATCTAATAAGAGACTAGTATCCAGGATATAAAACAAATGCTTACAACTGACCAATACAAAGAAATTCGACCCAATTTTTAAATATGCCAAGTATTTAAATAGATACACAATTGGCCAATAAGCATATGAAAAGATGCTCAGCATCACTAGCGAAATCAACATCAAAATGATATCTGATTTTACACTCACTAGAATGGTTATAATCAAAACATGGACAATAACAATTGTCGGTCAGGAGGCAGAGAAATGGGAACCCTCAATACGCAGCCATTGGAAAGGGGCAATGGTGCAGCTTCTTTGGAAAAGCCTGGTGTTTCCTCAAAAGGTTAGAATTATATGGCTCAGCAATTCCACTCCTACATGTAGACTCATCCCTCAGTATACTCGGGGGGTTGGTTTCAGGAACCCCCCACCCTGGATACCATAATCAAAGGATGTTTGAGTCCCTTTACAATCAGCCATCTGGATCCATGAAGTGGAAACTACAGATATGGCGGGCCAACTGTACAGCCAACAGAATGAAAACATATTCTCACAAAAACATGCACATCAATATTCATGGCAGTCTCATTCAGAGTAGCCAAAGGTTACAAACAATATCCATCCATCAATGAACAGATAAACAAAATTACCAAGAATAGTCCCACAAACTTTTGGTCATTGAATCTTTGACAAAGGAGGTGAGAACATACAATGGAGTAGACAGCCTCTTCAGAAAATGGTGTAGGGAAATGTGGACAGCTGAATGTAAATCAATGAAGTTAGGCCACTCCCTCACAGCATACACAAAAATAAATTAAAATGGCTTAAAGACTTAAACATGTAGACAAGACACTATAAACCTCTTAGAAGAAAACATAGGCAAAACATCTGACATACATCTCAACAATGTTTTCCTAGAGCAGTCTACTCAAGCAATAGAAATTCAAGCAAAATAATACAAGTAGGATCTAATTAAACTTACAAGCTTTTGCACAGAAAAGGAAACAAAAAGCAAAACAAAAAGACAATCTATGGAATGAGAGAAAATAGTTGCAATAAATGAAACTGACAAGGGCTTAATTCCCAGAATATGTAAACAGCTTTTATACTTAATAAGAAAGAAAAACAAACAATTCAATTCAAAAATGGGCAGAAGTCCTAAAGAAACTTTTCTCCAATGAAGACATACAAATGGCCAATAGGCACATGAAAAAAATGCTCAATATCATTATCAGAGAAATGCAAATCAAAACTGCAATCAAGACTCAACTCTCACCAGTCCGAATAACCATCATTCAGAAGTTCACAGACAGTAAATGCTGGAGAGGCTACGGAGAATTGGGAACCCTCCTGCACTGTGGTGGGAATGCAGTTTGGTGGAGCCATTGTGGAAAACTGTATAGAGGATTCCTCAAAAGACAAAAAATTGACCTCCCATATGACCCAGCAATCCCACTCCTGGACATATATCCAGAAGGAACCCTAACTCAAAAAGACACTTTTACCCCAATGTTCACAGCAGCACTATTTACAATAGCAAGACATGGAAACAACCTAAATGTCCACTGAAAGATGACTGGATAAAGAGACTGTAGTATATTTCTCCAATAGACTACTATTCAGCCATAAAATAATAATAAAGTAATGCCATTTGCAGCAACATGAATGGACCTGGAGAATGTCATTCAAAGAAAAGTAAGCCAGAAAGAGAAAGAAAAATACCATATGAGATCGCTCACATGTGGAATCTTAAAAAAAAAAAAATCAAAAATCAAAGACACAAAAAGATAAACTTATCTACAAAACAGAAACAGACACAGAGACATAGAAACCAAACTATGGTTACCAGAGGGGAGAGGGTGTGGGAAGGAATATATTGATAGTTCAAGATTTGCAGATACTGAGTATGTATAGAATAAACCTCAAGTTTATACTGTATAGCACAGGAGAATATATTTAATATCTTATAGTAACTTATGTTTAAAAGAATATGAAAATGAATACAGGTATGTTCCTATTTAACTGAATTGTTGTGCTGTACACAAGAAACTGACACAACATTATAAACTGACTAGACTTCAATGAAAGTATTTTTAAATAGACCAAAAACGAAAAAAAAGAAAAAGGATATTATGAAACCAAAAGAATAAAGTACTGACTCAGGCTATATTATGGATGAACCTTGAAATTTTATGCTAAAATAAGCCAGACACAAAAGGACAAATAGTGCCCTTTAAGGTGAACTGTATCTAAGCGTTTACTGTACTACTTCTGTAAATTTTCCGGAGGCTTGAAGTCTATCAATATCAAAATAAAATGTATTATTCATTAAAATCATAAAACGCTTCCTCACAGGAGGGCTTTAATTATTAAATGCAGAAATGCATGTAAAGCTCCTGGAAAAACACTATGCACGTCCACACACAGACACTGCTGTCACTGCCGCTCAGAGGGTGGTGCCAGCGCTGATGAGGGCTGCCTCCACTCGCTGCCCTGCAGACAGGAGTGAGGGCCTGGGCTCTGACAGGCAGGGTGAGCGTGACCCTGGGTCAGACACAGCCATGCCCCAGACTCTGCGTTACCCAACTTTCTTATACAAACTGCAACATGTAATGTAAGGCTACAGGGATGTATCTTACAACACAGGGAATACAGCCAATGTTTACAGTAACTATAAATGGAGCATGTATTGTACACCTGAAACATATCATATTTCAAATCATATATATCTTTGTAAAAAATTAAAAAATAATTTAAAAATGTTATCACTTTAATATTCAATTCGGTATTTAAGTAACTACTAAACAGCTTAGAATGTATAAAAGCATTTAAGTGTGCTGTTTGTTTACATATTTATTTACTTTCAGCCTCCTGCTAAAAGAGAAATTAAACAATTTTTTTAAACACACCTTAACAACCATAACAACAAAAAGGCAAAACTGAAAGTGAAGAGAAATTGGAGATTCAATACTTAAATGAAACCTGGGGGAGGTAAAGTCATAAAAATGGATTCCCTGGAGTCAGGGCAAGTGTTAAAGGCCGACTAGAAATTCAGCTGTAAGATTCTTGGCAGCTAAAGCAAAAAGAAAAGATCATGGGGGGGGTGGTAGAGGGTGTGCTTAGCGTGCACGGGGTCCCGGGTTCAAGCCCCAGGGCCTCCACTAACAGATAAATACACCTAATTACCTACCCCCCCAAAAGAGTCCCAAAGAAAAGAAAAAGAGAAATTTCTTTCCAAAAAAACCTGATATTAAATTTGGATTAAATACTTAAAAAAAAAAAAAAGAAATATAGAAAAGATGAATGACACTGTGAAGGAAAAGCCCAGCTGGGCTAACGAGCTAAGTCACAAATCTAAGTGTGATAAGTGTCGGTTTACTGATCTAAGTATTGCTGGGCTAACTCGTAAATCTGAAGTTTAGTGTCAGTTGAATGGGCAAATAAGCTAACTCGTAAATCCAAGGTCAACAATTGTCAGTAAAGTGATCTGTTCCAAATTCATAAGCTTCAGTGTACTGATTCCTTGCTTTTTGTTGTTTGAGCCTTATTGGCTAATAGCCCCTTACTTGTAATTAACCCTATAGAACCTCATGTGCAGGTCTTGGAGGTGCTCAGAGCTTCGGAACAGAAGCCCCTCTGAGCCCGCCGGCGTAATAAATCTCAGTGCATGTTTCTTGGCTGGCCTGTTGTTTCTGTAACAACACAAGCGATAATGCCCTTGAGATAAATCTGTGATGGCTGCTGGCAGGTCCCCATGTCTCACGTGGCAAAATCTGAAACATCTTTCTCACCACTCAGAGTCATCATAAGCCCACTCCACACTTCCCGCTGTTAAATGCAGGAGCACAGGCAGGGCCCGGCCTTTGCTCTCTCTGTGTCATCACAGTGAGACAGGATGGAAGGGGCAGAGCACAGCCATTCAAGGAAGGCCACAGCAATTAACAACAAAATGGTGAAGGATTAAACCCCCAGTAGGCCTTGAGGCTCAGGATGAAGAGATTTAACTTCTAGCAGAGCTTGAGCTTCATTATACACCCATTGTAATAGTAACATGGTGAATAACATGCCCCAAGGCACCATGGCAGTCCCAAGGCTAGCCACAAAAGGTCAAAGGGTGGGAAATGGCCAACTCCCTGGGAATCCCAGCCCCTTGCCCTTAGGCTGGTCCTTCTATATATTAGCAAATGAAACCACCAAGCCCAAGAAAACGAGCAACACAGCGCCACCTCGCGGTCACCCCTCTCTCTCCCTCTTCGGAGAAAGCCCACACTCTGTGGAGTGTGTACCTACTTTTAATCTGAGCACCCAAACCCCATACCTCGTGGCCTTTCTCTTGCCTTTCAATGTGTCTCTGTGAATAAATCTACCTTTCCTCAACACTGGCTTGCTCTTGAATACTTTACTGCACAAAGCCAAGGAACAAAATCTGGTGGGACACATCCCAGGGGCTCAACCAAAGCCTGGGACACAGCCCTTCTCATGCCTCACATTTTATTCCTTGTATCAACAGGACTGGGTTGTGAAGGGAGCTCTGAGGCCCCAGCTAAGGGACAGAAGCTGCCCCCAGGGCTCGAATTGGCGGGCAGCCTCTTCCCCAGCAGGGGCCTTGAGGTCTGCACGGTTCTGTGTTTCTCTGTTGTGCTGACTCCATAGCCACAGATCGTTCTCCCTAGGCCTGTCCCCACAAAACCCTTCTCTCCAAAATACAAGCACATCATGTCACAGTCCTCTTGTTCAACCAGGAAATGCTTAACCCACTTTTTCCCTCCAAAGTAAAGTACCTAACTGTCCTCCCTCCCATCCCAACACTTCTTTCTTTGTGAGAACTCTGCACTCCCCACACACCATCCTGAACGCCGGTGCCTTGCTGGCTGGGACGGAGATGTTTCAGTCTCACACAGCCTGCATCCTTTCACTTTCCCCTTGTTACCATAAAAAAGCCTTTCCTGAGTCACCCACAAATCTGATTCTGAACTTCATAAAGTGCTGAGGTTGCAGTCACTGTGTGCATACCTCCCAGGTTTTGACTAAGTTTCCTTCACGAGATCTTCATTAAGGAGCTGCATCAAGAAGTTGAAAGAGAATATTCTTACATCTGAGCGGAGAAGCCTGCAAAAAATTTAAATGGCTTTGAAGAGAGAGTTAACCAGGGACAGAGAGGTCGCAGGTCCTAGTCAACAGTGTCATGAGGCAAAATGTTCTTCAAAGGCTCAGAGTGGCTTCTGAATGCGGAGACGGCAGGGAGGAGGTGACACGCAGTGAGTGGGGTGAGTGACACAGGGTACGGTCCCCCAGCTGGGGAAGAATTGGATTTTGTTCTAGTTTTCCAAACAAATTCTTACTACCTTTTTCTCCTATTGTCACATACCATTTCCTACGAATTAAGAATATCAATGTCAGTCATTTGGGACACTTGGGAGAAGCAACACGATGCCATTCACAGGGCTGGGACATGACAGCCACACCAGTCTAGGTTGAAAGACCAGTGGGGGTATTTCCATGGTGATCACGGGCATGCAGCAAACTGCTCAGCTTCAATGACCTCATCTCAAAGGTGGGGCAATAAAACTACCATGAAAAGTGCGTGATGATTATGGAAGACATCTGTTTACTAGGTAAGTGCCCGTGACAGCTGCAGCTTAATGGTGAATGAGTATGATTAACAAGGCCCTGTCTACCTGGCCACACGCTCCCTGCCTTCCTGCCTTGGTGCAGCAGCAGAGTTTGTTTAGCTGAGATGAACGCCCCCAGAGCAGCCCCGATGGGAAAGCTCGCAGCTCTGCATTGCGAGGCGTGTTCCTTTCCTTCTCAGTGCTGGTCACAGTTTGCTGTCATCTGTTTTTATGATTATCCCTTTTGTAACTTCCTCTCCTCTGGAGTTTTGCTCAAGCAGTGCAGAGCCAGGTGTGTCTTGCGGCCTGCCCGATATTCTGGGCTGGGAAACAGCTGACCCCACATCTGGTTCTGGTGCTGAATGGAGAGGGCAGAAGGCCCTGGTGCCCATGCTGAACAGAGGCCCCTGCACCCAAAATTATGGTCTGACTTTGGGCAAATTACACAGTCTTCTTTACCCTGAGATTCCTCATCTGTCCATGAAAATAACTTCCCATGGCACACAGAGTTACCAAGATTAAAGGGAATCACCATATTCACAACCTATTCAAGGGGCTACCAGTGCATCCTCAACAGACACATGCTGCCTTTACGGCTCTGACACATGCCAAGCGGGACGTCCACACACAGTGAACACTGCTAAGTGCCAGTGTGTTAAGTGCTTCATGTGTGCTACAATACTCTTTAGAACTTACAACAATCCCAGGAAGAAACGAATATTATCATGCCCATTTCACAGATTCACCAACAGGTTAAGAGAGGTTGCATTCTAGTCCAAGGCCGTATGGTGAGGAAATGCCGATTTAAACCGGAATCTGGGCCCAGGCCTAGGCTCCGTCTCTCTCCCATCCACCTGACCATTTGCCTATGAATTCCACCTGTCCAATACACAAGTTTGCCGCCGGCCAGCTCTTAAATGCAATGTGTGCCACCATTTGTCAATGTTGGTTAATTACCATAAACTGTTCTCAGAAACCACTACAGAAAAGAAAGGTGGACTTAAGGAATTCTGCATTGCCTTCTCCTGTATTGTGCAGAAACCCTTCCCTACACCACCAAATCCAAATGTATGCTTCCTCCATGTTTATGTTTGCACACGGCTTATTAAAGAAGAATGTACCTGCAGTAATTCCATCTCGGTTGCTTTCCAAGTTTGCAGATTATCCATAATCAGTCCGTGAATGAAAATACTACAATGTGAATGAAAATACTGCAACCATGTCAGTAAACAAAGAGTGGCTGAAACCAAGTCATTAGCGGCTGCCGCCAACTCCCAGCGAGGACAGGCCTGCAGCCCAGCAGCTGCAGCAACTCACAATGGTGCCCTCTGAGCAGATACAGAATAAGAAAGGACAGGATACTGGCCCTAGGTAGCTAGGTGCTTGTTTATAGAATGAATTCAGGGAGTCCAAAATATTTGCTTCCTCCCATACATAGAAAAGCACTAAATTCTTGAACTTGAGATACCTGGCTTTCTTTAGATAACAAGCAATCTTTTACTGTTCCAACAACCTGGTCTTTGTTGTAAAGCTCCTATATATCCTAGCTCCTCCTCAACCTCTTGGGAGCAGTCCCTCAGAGAGATCTGAGAGGCTGTCATCACGGCTCGAGTCGTCCCGCCAAGTAAAACATAACTCTTAACCTTTAGGCTGCACATGTATTTCAGTCAACAGTTTTGGACACCATGAAGGGACCCAGAGCAGACTTTCTCCACCTGAACTCTCCGAGTATCTGGAGCCTTGGTACCATAAGTGGCCCTTTGTGCCCATCTGCCTCCTCGGGGAGTCCAGATGATTTTGGGTGAGTCTCTCTTGTTTCTCGGAAATCACATATTGTTTGGTGATCCTGAGTTTTATTTGGCGGTGTTTCCAGGTAACTGGCCCTCCAGTTGAAAGATACTGTGGTGAATTACCCACCCAGTGGAGACATACTGGGTGGGGCCTGGTTGAAAGATAACGGGAAATACCCACCTTGCGGAGACGTCCGATGTGGGGCTGGTGGAAACATACCAGGAAAATACTCACCCAGTGGAGACGTCCCGAGTGTGTCCAAGTTGAAGGACACTGGGTTCAGGGCTGAGTGGTTAGGTAAGAGGTTGGTCTAACGTTTTCCTCAATTTGGTTACCTCCTTTGAATTTTTCAGGATAAAAGTAAAACTCTTATGAGTAATCTTTCAACTCCAAAAATGGGACCCTCCTCCTGGCTGGTAACAGCTTTCTCTGGTGACAGAGAATCTTGCAGGAGTGGTAGAGGCAAAGACTTCATGCCATAGAGTTGTCCCTGAGGGAAATCTTACTAGCAAATTTATTGTGAGAACCCGACCTTACAATGTGGAATAGAACTTTCAAAAAAAATAAAAAACAGAAAAGAAAAGAAAAAATGACAGATTGCCAGCCTCCAACTATTACCCCAGCCAGGTTTATGTACGTACAAAACTTACAGCTTTAATTGGGAATTAGAAAAAAAAAAAACCTCACTATGAAAGTAACTAACCAGGCCTGATAAAAACATTTTTTGGAATTCAGAACTTATACAAACAAAATTCCCGTTAGGGGGAACTTGGATTTCTCTTCCTGTGTCCTTGAAATGTAAACGTTTTATCTTTCTCTGGGTGTTTTAAGTGTGTGTATGTATGTATATATAAGTTTACTTTTTTTTAAAAGGAAACCTTGGACTCTGCCATACAAAAGGTTCAAGTATTGTGTACATATGGTGGCCACGCAAATAAATTGGGATTCTAAGCAATTCTTTGTACCAATTGTCAGATATTTTGCCATCTTAAACTTTGTTTCATCAGCCTGGACCACAAAGGCCTTTAGCTTTTGAAGAGTAAACCTTTGAATTTTATTTAGGCAACACCCCCACTCTCATGTGGAAGAGCCTCTTCATCTTAGTGGTTTAAAATCACTATATATTTATTATATATATATTATATAATAATAATATATATATTATTATATATATATATATAAAATGATGGCCATATGATGGATCCTTTAATTTGGAAAAACTTTTAAATTGGTGAGAGTTGAAAGAGATCTCATTATAAACAGCTGTTTTATTGGTATCTATTAAAATCAATTTTAAAGGTAGAAAAATATATCTAATGTTTAAGCTAAGAACTTAGTGAAAAAAATAAAACTGGTTTGAAAAGCTACATTTTTGTTTTTCCTTTCCGATAAATGGTTCTAGGGATGCTAATAAAAACTTAGAATAATTAATGTTAATTAGGTTGAATAACTGGAAAAAAGATTGTTAAAATGTCGAAAAAAAAAAGATAAGGGGCTTAACCCAAGTGGATAAATATTTTTATATGGTTATTTTGAATGAGATAAATAAAATGGACATTTTTGGATTTAGGTACAAGGTTTTGATACTACACTACATAAAGTAAAAATAAAGGGCCAAAGAGATCACCTACTGCCCCCCAACATTAAAGTTCAAACAAGTCTGTTTTATTTGCCGCAGTTTAAAATATATTTATATATAGACTGAAATACTTGATCAATGATTGGGACAACAGACCAATTAATCAAATTAAAAATTGAGAAGGGTCTAAGCTCTTTGGCTGAAACTTGGGCATCCTAGAGACTTTTCTATAAAATTAGATACAATGCACACACAAAAAATAATGGCTTCTGGCACTCCTTCTATAAATAAGAATTATTGATTTAAACATAAATATAAAAATTAAAGGTATAAGATTTAATAAAATTGAGATAAAAGTTTGTAAAATTGGTATATTTAAATGGTCTTTATATAAAAGTTTTGCTTAATTATGTTGTGGGATAGATCTGTTTCAATGGAAAAACGCTTCCCCTTCTTGGTGTTATAATTCTGGGCACAAATCTGTCCCTCAGAAAATATTAATTGAACAAAGTAAAAGAAACCAACAGAGTTACATGAGCCGTCCAGTATAACGTAAAACTAAAAACTAATATTCAGTGGCTAATAAAAAATTATAATAAGAGGTTTACCCTGGGTTTAACTTATAACTCAAGGAAAAGAGACCTTACTAAATGCCTTATGCAAGCTTTGGAAAACATGATAAATTAAACCTTAAGGTTTTAAAAGATGGAATTCTTTGTTTACAGCTCTTCTCACTGATAAAAAAAAATGCCAATTAAGGAGAGAAAATTGGGTCTGGGTGACAGAGCAGTTCTCTGGGGAATTGGAAGATTGTGTCTTTGTCTTGCAGATCAGAAATGGAAATACAGCAAACAGTGACCTAGGACTGAGCCTAATTAGCTCAACGAAATAAAACTTAAGGCCAAGAAATTTTTGGCATTTTAGAACTCAGAACTCTGACGTGTCCTTCAGACTTTGTCAAGAAATCTTAAATGTCTGTTTCATAAATAGCAAGCCTTAGTGATTTGAGCAAGCAAATTCACTTTACTCCAACTATTATTATACCTATCTTATAAGTAAGTTTTAAAGTGAAGCTATGAGATCTCTAGCTTTTGTCTGTTTATAAGACTGTGTACACATTATTGATGTGAGATATTTCTACAGCTAAAAAAAAAATCAAAGTCAAAGAGATCTGCTTAATTGACGTAAAACATAAGAGCTTGAAAATTAAGTATTTTTAAAATAAAACTGAACAAATTGACTTTCAGCGTCACGTGAACTGGAAAATATTCAATATTAAGATAATATTTGATATTGTTTAATTTAAGAATGTTCTAATTAATATAGACATCTTTAAAGTCATCAATATTAAGTATAATGCTTTTACTCTACCTAGGTTTAATGAAAGTCAAATAAGATCCTGTTATATCTGTTGCAGAATTGTCAAGAAAAAAAACAGTAATGTGGTGTGGTAAAATTTTAAGTAAATTAAATGCAAATGAGATGAGAGCTTTGGGTAAATTTTTAAAATATATTTTTAAAATGTATGCTTAAGATAATCTCTAAATGTTTGGTATCTTTAAATTCTAGAGTTGTGCTAAATTAAGTCAAATGATAGGATTTTATTAAATAGCTATGCCATTTTCAGATAAAATAAGATTGATATATGAATTACTTAACATGTAACTTCCTCTTACAGAGAAAATAAAGGTGTTTAGAAATACTAATAAATGGATGATGCCACACTGAAATAGTCTCTATTATTAAGGGAATGATCTCAGTATCCTAGGAAAGTAAGTTAAATGTGTAAAGGAAATTATAAAATGGAATTATATTTTGTTAATGAAAAATAGTGTATTTCTCCTGAAGCTGGTTACTTCTGAATGGAAGAGAAAATAAGGGACACACTAATATGAGTATAGAAAGCTATGGAAGGCTTGTGGAAGAGGAAACCTGAGGAAAGAGTTTCATACGTGGTCGGAAATGGCTAAGTTTAGAATCAACTTGGGCAAAGTAAATGAATCTTAGAAGTAAGCAGGTACAAGACTTGATTTGGTTTTCTCGCTGTTAAGAGGAAAAAATTTTCTTAAAATGTTAATCCACCTTCAGTAACAGATTGTAAAACTTCTTATACCACTTAACTGATCTGTTCTGCCATTACCTTTGACGCATTTTCTTGTTAATGAATAAGTACTACGTTACAGTGATCTATATGTATATCTGACCAAGTGTTCTGAAATCTTTAACAAGCTTCCCAAATATCAATTTCTAATTAAAGTTCTTTTAACCTCCAGTTAAGTTTGGGATGCTACAGAGGGCCCCTGAAACATCCCAAAGAGAGATTTTAATCTAGTAAATTTCATTTGGCATGTTAAATAACACGGTATTGTCAAATGAATAATAGATCTTCTAAGGTTATATTGTATGAGAAAATATTATTAATATAGATATTGTAGAAATTATATGGACTCCCTAAAATTCTGGTATATCTGAAATGTTACCAGTGATAATTCTGGGTATAGTGACCAGGTTTCTTTATCGATTATAGTGTAACGGTGTTTAACCATGATTTTAAATCTTTTGTCATTTATAGACAGTTAATGGTTGTCTTATGATGGTTTTGCAAAATGCTTGCTCTTCAAGGAGATTTACTGATTTCTAATAAATTTCAAACTATAGCAGTGAACTAAACTGGGTAAGAAATTTTAAATTTCCAATGAAAACTGTGATTAAAAGAATTAGTTACATGGGACTGAGTAAACTGGTTAATATGGTTATAATTTTTGATTTTGTTTAAAATACTACTGGCTTTTAACCTGTTTCCCAGACATAAAGAATCTCTTCTCTTTAAGCTAGCTATGATTCAAAGCAATTTGATAAATTATACCTATGTAATCAGACTTGGAACAGTTATATTTTCTCTCTATCTGATCCCTCAATAGACTAAAAACTCTTAGGTCCCCAGTGGCTCTATCAGACAAATGAGGAAGTTCATCTCCTAACAGATATAAGAATCTCAAGGTATTTTAAGGATTTTAAAGAGAAAAGAATTTACCTAAATCTGTAAGGCAGAAATCCATGACAAGCCCTTGACGGGGCTTTCCTGGCCTTAGCAAAACTTATTAACATTCTACACTGAGAATCCTAATTAAAAGTTCCAACACAGCCAATTTAAAAAAGCCTATATGATCAAATAATCAGACAACTTGCAAAGCAATTAATCTTGACATGGCTTTATTTGAGAAAAATGAGGGTAACTTTAGAGAGAAAAAAGATTATATTTTAGTGGATATTAAATTCTAGCTTTGTTAATTGACTTCCGTATTTACTAACACACTTCCCAATCATTCCTTGCTGTTATGTCACATTGCTGTACAGTTTAACTGAATTATTAATAGGATACTCTAGCTTTGTTTCTGAAGCTCACTAATCTATCCTTGGGTAAAGTTCCAATGCCCCATGACCTGCAGCCAGGGGATTATACAAACTGGAACAGGCATGACTTAAAGAACTGTCTCCAACCTGAATGGAAGGACCCTTTATCAGGTACTCTTAAATAGACCATACAAACCAAAGTTGAAGGAAACGGACTTTCGGGTTCATTTCCTATCAGAAATAGCCCCTGCAATGCACTGGCCTATAGAGCACTGCTCACCTTAAAACAATGCCCAAATGGAGAAAAAGCTACCAGGCCAGGATGAGAAGAAGACGATATCTGAGGTAGACAGCTCACCCAAGACACCGTACCAGGCCTGCATAAAAATTACTGTGATAATTTCTCCTACCTTTGATTATGAACTACTCCAATTGTTAAGTTTATGGTAAATTACCTATGTCTAGTTCTTCTGTGTTACCTTTGTGAGTTTCCCTACTCCAAGGCTCTAACTAGATAGCCCTCAGAAACGTTATTCTAAAAAGAAATTATAGTTCTGTTTAGGCCTCTGTTGATCTTACAAGGTGGGAGACCTCACCTGACCAATTAATACCTGCTCTGAGACTGACCATAAATATGAACTTTCTCATAAGATCACTCAAACTCAAACAGAAACACAAGCAAAATTTTAACCCCAAAATACAACTTCCCGACTATTAAATTCTTAATCGTGACTTTATTAACGTTACTAGCTGTATTACTTATATCCTATCTATTTTATAAAATTGTCTGTTACATTTCCCAAAGTGTAACTAGGCCTACAAAATTGATGATGACTAAACATCTTGAAGAAATAGATAAAATTTATAACCCTGAATAAAGTAATTGTAATAGTGTGATTCTAGGTATGGGAATGAGCAATGAAGGGAAAACACTTCCTGGATCATAACAAACAAGTAAGACAGGTGATCCAGAGAATTTTTAGTATCAACAGGGCCTGATAAAAAACTAACACCTTGAATGGCAACTCAGAAGATTCTTCACCTGAACTAGGATTGAGCCATCCTAGCACCATGGGACAAAATTGGTCATGAAATGTCTCTCAAAACATTGGCAGAATTTAGGACCAAGGGGGAGCACTGTGAATGAAAATACTGCAACCATGTCAGTAAACAAAGAATGCTGAAACCAAGTCATCAGCGGCTGCTGCCACCCCCAACGAGTGCATGCCTGCAGCCCAGCCTCTCAGCCACTCACAGTGGTGCCCTCTGAGAGGACTCAGAGTAAGAAAGGACAGGATACTGGCCCTAGATAGCTAGGTACTTGCCAAAGGGATGAATTCAATGACACAAATGTTTGCTTCCTCCCATACATAGAAAAGCACTAAATACTTGATCTTGAGATATCTGGTTTTCTTTAGATAACAAGCAATATTTTATTGTTCCAACTACCTGGTCTTTCTTGTAAAACTTCTATATATCCTAGCTCCTCCCCTACCTCTTGGGAGCAGTCCCTCAGAGTGATCTGAGAGGTTGCCATAACGGCTCGAGTCCTCCAGCCAAATAAAACATAACTCTTATCATTTAGGCTGAACGTTTATTTCAATGAAGTCCCAGAATAGACACAACTCATCAATTCTGTAATGGAACACACTGGATCAGGAAACAAAAGCTTGTTTTAGTCTGGAAAAACTACGGTTTCCTCTTTCTTCCTGTCATTATACAATCCCACCAGAACTCATTAATTTGCTGTCTGCTCATCTGGCAACCAAACTCAGAGGAGTCAACTCAGCAGAGTGCTCTACTCGGGAGAACACCCCGCAGCAGCACTGCAGGCTACCTGACTTCCCGCACGCTCTGCTGAACCTTGGTGTCCTCCGTGACAACGAGGAAAACAGAGCTGTTCCCAACAGCTGCGAAGTCCCACACGTTAAATAAATCATTTTATTTTATACGATATTTTACGTATATACCCATCTCTGAAAACAGATTTGCTAGAAGCCCAAATCTTCAGCATCAATCTGCAAAGGCAAATCCGGTCCGCAAGGGAAAACAAGACTTAAGACCAAGCTAAGGCGTCCAAAGTACTCTCCACGACCTAAGGCCTCCAAAGTCCCCTGCAGGACCTTCAACCAAACTGCCTGCAGGCCTGCAGCTGCAGGCGGCAACATGTCTGCTTTTAAAGCAACCCCTTCCTGCCCTCGGGCACTACAATGTCCCTCTACGCCCTCCCTTCTCAGGGTAAGAGCAGCCGCTGCAGAACCTCACAGGGCAGCACTGACAGTACTGGACACAGAGGATCAGAGCTAAACTAAGCCTTCTGATTACACGAGCTTGTCACTCTGTCACTTTACAGACGAAGATATATATATAGAGAGGTGAGGTGATCTTGCTCAAAGTCACACAGCTAATAAGTGGCAAAGTCTATAACTCTGCTCCTCCCTCCGGCGTGACGCCCCAACTGGGACGCCCACAGGGTTCTCTCGTGCCTGCCTGACCAGTCCTTTACTGGCACTCATAAAACACCACAGGGTCTGACCCTTGCCTACTTTTTCAGCATCTTTTCCCTGCAGTCTCGCAGGAACAAGGCGGTTCGGGCCATTGTATGACTTCTGGCTCCCAGAAGCCTCCGTGCTCAGGCTGGTCTTGCCTGTGCATCCAGCACCCTGCTCAGAGGCTCTTCCTCCCCTGCAGGAACACGTTCCCACTCTCCGCATGACACCCCCTCAGGGAAGCCCTCTTCTCACCCTCAGCTCAGCAGGTGTCCCAGGCCACATCCCAAGCTGCCCCATTAGGACTGCGGGTGCCTAGTTTTGCTAGTCAGACCAGCAGCCTCAGAGCCAGGGATTATGCCCGGGTCACCCTGCAAACCTACTGCCCACCTCACAGCCCCCAGCCAGCAGGTCACCTGGAAGTCGCAGCAAGTGCCCCACCCAATCCCGAAGTCTCTTCATTTGCCAGCACCGCTGATGACTGGTCTCCAAACTTTGGTCAGTTTTGCACAAAACAGCAGCTTCCACTGTGAAGCAGGGGGTTTTCTCTTCTGCTCCCCATCCTTACTGGAAACGTCTAGGGAAATGAAAAGGCCTTTTCTCAACCCTTTTCTGATGACACCCACCCACCCACAATACTCACATGCTCAAGAGCTTTGGGTCTACCTGATTTTGTTTCCCTTACGCTAAGGGGCTCAAAACACTGCGGGGTTCTTTCTCTTTTGAGGGTATTTTTACTCAGTTTATCGGCTTTAATCTGTTTTTGTCTCTCTCTTCAATATCCCTAGAAGTTGCCACTTCTTATTCCCTTCAGCAGCCTCCCTCCCAACATCTAGTCTAGGAAATCAGCTGTGATGAGGGGCCTGGGGGAAGTCACAGATGATGCAACTAAGGCACAGAGAGGTGACTTAATTTGCCCGAGAAGATCAGCTTCAAGCCCCAACACTGTGTGTCACGTCCCTCTGTTTAACTCTCATGCTAAGCAAGCGATCTATTTGTAGATTATGGTTATAAACAGATGAGGTATGAAAATACATACAAGGACACACATCAACTCTAAGATGTTCATTATCTCCACTATTTTGTTTCTATTTATTTTATTTCTCTTAAAAAAAAATTAAGAACCTCTGCAGTCAATATAGCAAAATGTTACTGGGCTTTAAATACAGAATATAGAGGTTTTAAGTGTGTCACTACTCATCCTTATTTGTATGTTCACAAGACAAACTGATTTGAAAGTCTCTCTCCCCTCCCCCTACTCACTACTGGCTCTCACCTGAGCTCCCAAACCACACATCTAACAGCCTTTCACTTTACCCACAGCTGTACTCATCAGTTATCCCCCAGAACTCCCTCTACAGCTTTCCCTCCTCAGAGCACAGCAGGACCATCACTTACCTCATTAATCCACCCAGAAACCTGTTCCTTCCTCCATCCTACCTTCACAGACAGCATTCATCCTTTCCTTTTTACCATCTAAACATGCCTTCAATCTGTTCGCTTTTACCCAATGACCATCCCACCGGTCAAGTGGAAGCCACCAACACTGCCCACCTGGACTCACGAGTCTCCCAAGTGTCCCCAAAGCCACTCTCCCCTACTTGAGACAAATGGGATTCTGTCACTCCCACGCTTTTAGGACTGATTTCAAACCCACTGTTCTTAGAAGAAAGTCAAGTTCTTCACCTGATGAAGGTCTTGCCCATCAAATTGTCAGCTCAGGGAGGGGAGGACACGCCCTCTTCCCTAGGACCCGCCCTCTGGCAGAGCATCAGCTTGGGAGGACCTGCTGAGCTACACCAGCCTGTATTCTAACCCTGGTCTTGAGTTCTTAGCAAACTGCTTCACTTATCCATACAAATCCAAGGTAGATTAGAAAGATATTAGATGTTGTGCTAGACTATTGATTTGGGGATTTTGCACTAGCAACCTGCAAGTACATGTTCTAATGATTCTGTCTTCTTAAAACCACACCCAGATTTAAGTAGTATTTGTGGAATGTCTTCGGAGTAAATGGGACTGTAGTTTTACAGACATTATGTTTTATACCATGAACAACCCGGACAGGGTCACAATTGGAACCGCCTCAGAAGTGACAGAAGACAGGTGAGAGGCACAAAGCAACAGGTCACAAAGATGGTAAGAGCAAAGTTGTTTCTCCAACCCCCCAAAAGATTTTTGAAAAAACCGAAAACTCTGAATTTTGTAAGTAAAATACTATCATATAAAGAAATAAAATAATCCTCTTCATCAGGGTTTCAAGATCTGACTCCAGAATTTTAGCATGCCATATTGAATCCAAGCACAGAAAAATCAGATGGACTAGTGGTGAGTAAGTTCCAGGAAAACTGCAGTAATTCCTCCACTTGTAAAAGGACATAAACTCACCTGTAGAAGATGAATGTAAACCGCATTCTGGAGAAATTCGGTAGCTCCCAGGCTCCGCCTCTGGATGGCAAGGACATGGACAGCTTCGAAGCATGCTTCTAACTCAGTCACCAGCATTCTTACACTGCAGGGGGAAACGGAGGCCCTCAGTCAAGAGCAGAGGTGTTCCTGTCGTGTCTCGCAGGCCGTGCCTCGGGGACTCAGTGCCCTGTAGCAGCCAGGCCCCAGGCGAGGACCCGCAGCATAGCCCACCCAAGCAGGAGGTACACTGTGCTTGAGAAAGCCCATCCCCGATGGGGGCAAGAGTGGCTGGTGGTTTTGAGTGAACATATAAATGCCCATAGAAATATGCCTGCATTCATTCAAGTGATACAAGCAACAGTAGCAGGCTATTTAACAAAATTTCAATTGTCAGTGGAAATTTACCATTCCTTTCCACTTGTCCCCTGCACTCTGAGACAGGCTTAGGCTCTCTCACACCTGCAGCTCTGATGCAATAGTTGTGAAGTCGTTTTACTTTGCTGCAAGTGTCCTCGCTCCCCGTGTGGCTGCGACTGTCGTCTCTTAACACAGTCAGATGTCTTCCTGAATCTCTCCCTGCGTTCCTTGCTCCTGCTCCACAGATCCTAAGATAAAGGGCAAGTGAAGACACATGACCAGAAAAGGCACCGTGGACTTGAACGAAGTCCTCAGTGATCCCCTAGGTGAGTGCTGCCCACCCCTTACCTTCGATTCTCAAGGTTCTGCCCAGGGTGACATCCAGACAGGAAAGCGTCCTAGGCCAATTTAAAGCTGTGTGACTTGGGCCCTGGGACAGGTGCAGGAGCTGGTTCCAGAGCCGTGCCCCTCCCCACCTCTGCTCCCCTCTCTCCCAAGGACCCACTGCCAAGCCCCCAGGTTACCTGATATTCTGTCCTACTCTTCTAATCTAATCCAAGCCCTTTTCCTCTTCCTTTATTCCCTAATTGTCACCAGCTGAAGTGGTTTTTCAGTCACATTATCTGAAAAATTTCCGGCAGCTGAAAAAGGTCTCCAGAGGTCAATGCCCATATGCTGGTTCCTGAAGAGAGCCCCTGGTTATGGGGTCCCTCACCAACACCCACGGGGCATCAGACATGTTGCAGAGTCGACCAGCCCCAACAAGAGTTTGCTGTGACCCCAATGCCCACACAGCATCCCTGCTCTCATAAATGTATTTGGCCCACTTATCCGTTACTAAGAAGCAAAAGTAAAAAAATTGCTCATGTTTCTTACTAAAATTATTTATGTGGTGGAAAAAGAAATTGTAATAGAAAAGAATAAATTTGACTGCATGTTAGATCTGTTCCTTTGGCTTTAAACCTTTGCTGTTTTCTAGGCTCAGACTTGGTAGCTCTGTACCTTTTGTAAAAGAAAGTTGCCTTTAGCCTGAAATATCCAGGAGAGCCTATTCTCCGGGCTCTGATCTATCACGATGTTAACTCTTCTGCACTTATGTTGAGATGGCAAGTTGCAAAATAGAAAATCAACTTTGGTTTTTTTTGGAGGTTTTAGAGGGGCACCATGATTTGACCCACGTGGACAGCTGCAAGAACAAAGAATTCCAAGGAGAAACAATTCGTACCGCAAGAAGTTTGCAACAACCAACCACATCCCCGCCCCTTTTTAGTATAAAAGCGGACTGATTTCTGACTTGGGGGAGACGGTTCTCCAGCATGTCATTCAGCCATCTTCTGGGTCTGCCAACTTTTCAAATAAAGTCACTATTCCTTGCTCCAACACCTCAATCTCCCGATTTATTGGCCTGTCATAGAGCAAGCAGTACGAGTTTCGACTTGGTAACAAGATGACTGCATTGGAGGTAGTATGTCTCCACTCTTTCCTCGTTTCCAATATGTAACATGCACATCATTTATGATCTAGTTCAAATAATTCATCAAAGACAACCACAAAAAGAAACTACACTCACCTAGCTATCAACACTGAAGTCACAACCTATCAATTTTATATGCTGTTTAACAACACAACTAAAAAACCTAACATAGGGAATTGATTCCACAGAAATAAAATTATTTCTACTCCTTCAAAACCTTTTTTTCTTTCCTATTTTATTTTGTTTTGCATATTGAAAAGAAAATAAAAGACAAATCATTTTATTTCACGTATTTTGTTATAGCTACATAATTTAAATACTACAAAGATATTTAAATTGCAATAAAAAATTGTTCATATATTGTACAAAGATTTATACACAATCAATGTGGATAAGGAAAGGAATGGACATTTACTAAAAATCCACTGCACATCCAGTTTTTTACAAGCATATCCTGGAATATAAGCTCTATGATCCAGGGGTCCCCCACCTGCATTCTCACTGCTGAGTCCCTTAGTAATCTTCTACCAAGGCACCAGCATAGAACCACGCGATCAGTATTTTAGGTATAAATGAGGAAATTAGCTCATTCAATTCTAAAACAAAAACCCTAAAATAAATACTGAACTTATTTACAGATAAAGAAAATTGGACACAAACAAGTACAGTTTCTTCCCCAAGTTCACAAAGCTAATAACTGGTAAAGGCAAGATTTGAACTCATCTGTCTGATTCTAAAAACTAAGGTGGAAATCCCTTTCGACTGGGGAGGGTCCAGCAGCACAGCCTATCACCCTATCTTTGTTCAGATCTAGCCTTAGACAGCCTGAGACAGCACCCCATTCCTATGGAACTTGAGGGCAAATGATAACAATAAGGATTTTATATCCAGTAGTTTCTTAGGTATCATTTATATAAACTGTCAGCAGGACAGCAGAAAAACTCTGGGAAATATGAGTGGGTCCAGGGCTTTTTGCTGATTAGAATCTCAGTCTTTCAGGACAGATTGACCTTCCCATGAGAGGCCACACGGACCTAAACTAAAGACAGCTGAGCAATGAAAACTAGCAAGACCCTGGAACTCAAGCAAGAAGGATCCCTGCCATCTCCCTCCCTGTTGCCTCTTCATCCACGTGGACACGAAGACAGAAGACCCGGGTTCTTGTCCAAGTTACACCATCATGGATTCTCACCCATAAAATGTTACGACTCTATGCTGTCCTAAGTCCTTTCCAACTCAAATATTTTGACACCAATATCTCAGCAGAATGTCTATGTCTCCACATCCTCTCTTCTATAAGAATAGTTCTATGGCCACAAAGCAGAAATCCAATTAAAAACACCATGCACTAAGCAAGGTGAAAGTCTGCGTAAGAGACTTTGCTCTCACGCTCAGTGAATGAAAACTCAGAAAAATTGGTCCTTCTCCCTCAGCAAGTGGTAGGTAGGCTGATTGTGTGTGTGGGTGGGTGTGCGTGTGTGTGTGTAAATCAAATACAATGACGTCTGGGATCTGTACAGATTTTTTTTAAGTTACTCTTATATCATGAGGATGAGACACCCTTTAAAGTAATTTGAATCTAGTGTTCTGAGAGGGTCTCAGGATCTTTTGGTAGAGGAGGGGAAAGGAAAGGAGGAAAGAAGTAAATGAAGCAAAGGAGTAAGAATACTGCAAGTGAAAGGCAAGACATTAATTTTGTTCCTACTTGCATCACAAACAAATTACGGACTGGCTTTGCCCCGATGTCCTGTCGAGCACTGAGTTGCAGATGAAGAGGTGACAGCCCATTTCTCACTGAGCTTGTGACTGTACGTGGCATCTTATAGAAACAAATCATTTATCCTGATCAAACACTCTAGCAGCAGGCCGTAATTCTCCTATTTTGAGAGATAAGAAAATAGGAGTTCAAAGAGGGTAGATAACTTGACAAAAGTCAGAGGACCAGTAAACAAGAGAGGATGAATTCAAACTCAGATCTGAATGCAGAGTCTGATCTTCCAACTCCCAGGACTGGAAAATCCTTAACAAACAGACTCCCCAGCTCCCCTGCAGTGTTCCTGGCACCAAGCATTTCCCATGGCGATGGACTCCAGTTCTCACAGACACAGCGCTCTGTGCAGCCAATGACCTTGATCAGACCTTGATCATCTACCTGCCACGCCCACCAGGCTTCACCATACAGGTAGGAAAGCTGGCTTTCAAGTGCATACAAAGCCACCCTTGGTCTAACCTGGGCTCTTCTGGGGCTTCTCCAGCCTAAAGGCAGCCATGAAAGTGCTTACAGTTTGTACATGAGCCACACTACCTCTCTCCATCAGTCTCCACACCTATACTTCTTAGCTATGACCATTTGGATAATATTTGAAACAAATATTTAAAAACACAAAAGAAAGGATCCTGGAACAATTACTTAATACTTACAATTTTAAATGATTTGTTACAAAGTAAGTATTTACAAACCGAATCTGCCTTCCTAGGTGTCAGTTTAAACAGTTAAAAAATATAATAGCAAAAAATTCTCACTTACAAAATTAAGAAAAACATCAACAATAATCTGGAATAAACTCAAAATTAATGCCCATGTTGTACATGGAGAAAACTACAGGACTGTACTGAGGGGTAAATAAGAGGTGTGAATGTAGAGACATCAACATATTGCATGGAGGAAAACAGTTTTGTAAATATGGAAGTTCTCCTAAAAATAATTCAAAACTTAATAAAAATCCCATGAATACTCTTATCTGACTTTTTTTTAACATGAACAATATATTTTAGAATTCTTCATGAATAATAAAGTCATAATAATAGCCAAGAAAGTTTGGGATGGAAGAAAAGAACAAAAAAATATCGCACTGTCAGATAATAATTAATTTTTACAATATGTAAGATATGGCGCTGGAGTAAGGAAGTATGATTGACAGAAATATAGCATGAGCTCAAAAAGAGACTCTAGTTTACATAAGTTTTTTGTGCATGTGGGATTTCAAATCAAAGAGCAAATTGTGAATTCAAAAATTGTCCTGGGACAATCAGAGAATCACCTGGAAAGAACAAATTCTATTCCTGTCATAATGACCACAAAAAAAATTACAGATAGTGGTTTAAATATTAAAATACTAATAACAGCAAATACAACTCTTTGCTCACATTAATTCAACTTCTCCTCACTATAACAAGTACTATTATCATCTCCATCTTAGACATTAAATAAACCTACATAAGAGATTTATACCATTATAAGAAAGTATTTCTAAGAATAATAACAAAGATAAAACACAAAAGGAAGACATTTACTATCTTAAGAATATTTAGAGCCACAACAAATATAAACCTACTGAACAAAATGAAACGAAAGAAATGACAAGGGAAAACTCTGTGATAGATGTTGATGAAGACAAGGGATTAATGTTCATAACATACAAAGAGCTGTCACAAAGCAAAAAGAAGCTTCCTCACTTAAATTTGTGCAAAGGACAAAATGGATCATTCACTTTTCAAAAGTCAGATGGCTAATGAGTGAAAAATGCTCAATACCTCACTGGTCATCAAATGCAAGCTAAAACAATGAAAAAGCACTTTTGCTCATCTTATTGGTAAATATTTTTAAAAGATATTGTAGCTAGTGTCCATCTGTGGGAGAAAAAACTGTGAGCGACCTTTTTGGAGGATGACATGTCAATGGATATGTAAACTCTGAAAACGTGTGTACACACTGATTCAACCCCACTTCTAGGAATCGTTTCGTTTAGAAAAAAAATCAGTTCAAATAGATGTAGTGGTTACACTGGTGGGAAGAAAACCTGAAGTGAAATCATATACAGCAATAGAGAATTGGTTACATAAGTAATTCTACATTTTCCATTCCACACTGGAGAAGGAATTTCTAGTCACTTGAAAGTAGCCTGTGATGAACATAAATGTCACATCCAGGGACTAAATTTCCAGAAGACTTAACTAAAGGCATGCTCATACAAGATCACAGGAATGTCTGTTAAAGAAAGATGCCAGTCAAACATCTTTTCTGACAGTGGAAAATGGAGAAAACTTAAGTGTCCACCATCAAGAAAATGATGCGGTAAATCACGGCGAGTTGTGGGCACTGAGGGGGCCGGCGTTTCCCCGTGGCCCAGGGCCTTGTCCACAGCACTCTCCCACCAATGGTGTCCTTGCACAAGAGACCACACCTGCACATCAGGAGACCCCTCCAGTCTATCTGAAAGTACCGGGTGAGTCTGGAGTGGGAGGACGTCTATGATATACCCCTGAGTGAATAAAGCGAGCTGCAGAAAACATATAGTATGGCCTTATTTTTCAAAAAAGCATATATACACACATATACATAGATTTCTCATATGTATGTATGTATCTATGTATGGGTATATATATATGTCATAGGCATAAAGGTCATGAAATATATACACCACATTGGCAACAGCTTTTACACTCAGGAAATAAGGGGAAGGGAGGTAGGGCTCTTTCGGTACCACCACAGTTCTCTTTTCAGTATTTCAGTTAAGTACACTTGGAATTTAAAAGTTTATTTAAGTCCGAAGTAAAATGGACGATGCCTCCACAAGACATAATGCTATACTGGTCATTAAAAATCATGCCAGGGGAGATAGAATATTGTAGAAAATCATGTAATAAGCCGAATGGAAAATGGAGGTCTCCACACAGTAAACAGGCACAGAGTGCTCACTGGTTTTTATGACAGAGCTGATACACACTGATGAAAAGAACAGAAAGTAGATGTTAAAGTGTTCATTATTATTTCTGAGTAGTGGGACCTGGATAGCCTCTTTTGTCCCCTTTTTCAGACTTATTATATTAAATATACATTATTTTTCATCTGAAAAAAGCATTTTTAGATGTGTAGTAACACACATTGGAGAATAATACACGAGTACTTACAGAAACAGATAACTAGGAGACACCGCAGCAGCGCCACAAAATGTAGAACGGGCGATCCTGATTAACACCGCGCAGTTACATAAGGACCCACAAAATGAGAGCACCTGCTGTAACAGGGCGCGGCCCCCTTCTATTTGTCACTTGTGTCTTCAGGGCTGAGGTAGTTCTGAGCATGGCCAGTGTCAGTGTTGGTGTCTGGATGGATGCCACTGGATGTGAGGGCACCTGCAAGCCGAGAGGAATAACAGAAATCATCCTCTGCCTTTTCTGCCTTGTTTCTGTGTTACTTTAAAAGAGAGGCATAAATAAGATAAACTGTTTATCTTCCCTACTGAAATTTCTGTAATGAAACCGTTTTCAAAGTGTTCACAACTTATATTCTGCCTATAACAGACTTTTCATCAAAGCTTCATATTTATTAAATGTTAATTAACTCAGTTAATTAACTCCCTGTTGAAACCTTCTACTATAGAACATGAAATGCACTATGTGAAAGGACCACGCCTGCAGTGACTGGCTTGGCTGTCTTGACGGCAGTGCAGTCCGCCCCCAACATCCCGTGGCTCTGAGCTCCTGATGCTGCTAAGAGAGCACGCTGCCGCCTCAGATGGAGAGAAAGTGTGAAAGCATTTCCTGAAATCTACAGCACTGACAAAACATAACTGACAAATCCCAGGCTCCTTTGAAGCTGACATTTTTGGTTTCTGGCCAACCCCCGTCAATGAGCAGAACCACCCCATTCCCGAGCAATGGCACTCACTTGGTAAGAAGTTCTGGAGAAATTTCCAGGTATAGAATGTAACCAACTATACGTAGAACTCTGACAAAAGAAACAATGCAATACCCTGATTTTGGAAGACACTAAAAGTATTCTCCTAAGCCTTTGTAGCTGGAAAGGTTGGGCTTCTCCTGAGCCACTTATTTATTTCACAGCCAGTGAGCATCTCCCACAAACCCTGTTACCCTGTGTCTGCTGGGAGCATCAGGTACAATCATGCTGTCGATCTTATAAGTCACAGGGCAGAGGCGTGTGTCTCATGGCTGCAACCATCACACAGGCTCGCCTCCTAGCCTCACAGTTTGAACTTGGCCCAATTTTCTAACCTGTTTATTTGGTATCTGTTCTTCTGTAAGCTGCCTGAAATGCTTTTTGGAACAAGTCAGAAGAATGAGTGGGTAGATAAATGGACAGATGAACAGGTGAGAGATGGGCAGACCGAAAGAGAGACTCCAGGAAAAGGGGAACAAATAAATTTTCCTGTGCAAAACCCTCTTCTAGTCAGGGAAGAAAACCACCACGGAGAAGAGTGAAGAGGCAGGTAGCTTAGGACTGTTTCCTGGATTCAATGAAAAGTCACACCAAGAGATGAGAGGGTAGAACTATAAATAATAAAAGAAATAAAGCACACATGCTTGAAAAATATATCTACAATATGTACTTTCTAAAGAATAGATTCAAATCAGCAGGGCCCAATACCACAATCCTTGGGTATTTACAGAAATGAGAATCCCATCTCCAAACCACAAGGCATCCCTTTGGAGCACTGAGAGTCTACACGGGGCGGTCATAAAGCCATCACCGCAAAATCTATGCTATCCTGCACTTACGAGGAACGAGCAATTGTGCACGCGTGACAGTTACACCCCACAGCACCTCTACGGGGGAGGGAAGCCTAGCGAGCCCCATCTCTGCAGGACAGAAAACCAGTCCTGGAGAGCCTAAGCCGACCTACCAGTTCTCCATCTCACAGGACTGGTCACTCCAGAGCAGGACTCGATCTCAGACCCATGTTTGTAACCACAGTACTACCGTGCTTTATGTGCTTTTTGTGTGTATAATACATTTGTTTCTGGCATGAAAGGATATTTAATAAATTTTCGGTTGTCTTGTCTATCTCATTAGCTCACAATCAATCTTTATACTGTTGAATTGTACTCTTTTCCTCTGGAGAACGGAACGGAAAGAGCGGGGGTCAGAATGAGGTGGAGCTCCATTATTTATCTGGTATCTCATCTCATCCAAGTCCCCAACCAGTGAGAAAGAGACAATGTTCTCTTCATCTTTTAAAGAAAGGGGTCCACTGATGATGACTTACTCAACCCAAAAACCAAGGCTGGGGGAAGGGCACATGTAGCAACCAGAGCAGTATCAGATTTAGGAAAGTGAAAAGAGCTCACGGGAGGGCTCAGGGGGTCAGCCTGATTTAATTTCAATCGATAAAAAATACCACACTGTAAAAATACTAGCATGCAATGGATTTGCTCTTTCTTGACATCTAGCAAGTTTCCACAGCCCACGTGTAACATTATCATGAACCAGTGAAAGGAAGAGTCTACAGACAGGGAAAATCAATGTCACAGGCAGGTTGAAAACCAGGCTGGAGTTTAGGAAGAGAAAGGGCATAGTTAAGAATTGGGGAAAGGCTGGAGGAAAAAATCATCACAAGGACTCTCAAGCATCATCCTTCAATCATATATTCATTCATTCAAGAGAGAGTTACTGAGGTCCTATTTTGTGCAAGATTGTACACAAGGCAAAGCAAGAGCGCAGCGACCATGTTGGCAGCAAGGGGCGGGGCTAAAATACACTTCTGATCCCGGTACCTTGCACACTTGTCCTCAGTATAAAGGCAAAGATAAAAAGTAAAATAATATTCTGTAAACTCAAAGCATTGCTGAAAAAAAATTAAAGAAGGCCTAAATACCTGGACAGACACGCCACGTACATTCCTGGATCACAAGACAGTGCTCTTGGAATGGCAGTGCTCCCCAGAGTGATCCGTATATTCTACGTGGTCTCGATCACAATCCCAGTGGGCTCCTCTGCAAAAACTGATTAGCTGCTGTTATAATTCATATGGGAATTCGAGGGTCTCAGTAACCAAAACGATCTTGAAAAAGAAGAACAACATGAGAGGACTTGTAATTCTCAATTTGAAACTTTACAACTGTATCTCTAGGTGAGATTAGAGGCCATTTTTAAGTTATTACTGTGTTTATCCTTATTTTCTAAATTCTCTAGAATGAATATAATTGTTATAATAAGGAAAATAAAAAGTAAGGTATCTTTTAAAACATGCACACCGATTCATTCATTGGAAAAAATGTATTTTAACTATAAAGAGGTAAACAAATATCTAGTGAAAAAGGACTACTTAAAAACAAGAGTGCATTTACATTTTTAAGAAATTGAAAACTGAAAAGCACAAACACATCAAGTTTCTAGGGAGACAAATACAACATATTAACACTTATTTTCAAAAATTCTAATTGAACAATGAAAATTCAAGAAAGGGAATATCGCGATTGACAGCCAAATGCAAACACATGGAGAGCAAAGGCCTAGAAATCACAGTTCCTTTAACTCTGCTACTACCTCAGTAGGGGAGGAAATTCCTCACTTAGGAGACAGTGGAATCCCATGCATAAGACAGGATACACAGTACAAACTGCACTAGAATCTGGGGTGATTTTCTTAGAAGAATTCTAAAGTTAGAACATTGCTGAAAAACTATAAATACACTGACAGACAGATTAAAACACACAGTCATATATATTATATAGAAACATATGAAGTCTGCTCCCATGTTACATAGAAATACAAACATATTTGTTCATTTATGGGCACTGATTACTTTTTCCCAGGTAGAATATTTCAACTAAAACAAATAATCAATAATACACCCCTCTTGTCAAATCTAGTTGATAAGTTACTCTGCTATGTAATCATAATGTACCTAAGATAGATCTAAAATAAGTGAAAAAGATCTTTGTATGGTTTCTTGAACTCTTCTCAACATTCCAAACTTAATTTTAAAATAGATCTGAGCAGTATTTCTATATTAACTTTTCCCTCGTGAAATGACCAATAGAGTCTGTTGTCAAAATTCTGTCCTTACAATGATTCACGAGCACCGTATCCTCACAAAACTGCTGGACAGCAAGTCACTATCCAGACACTGTGACCAAACAAATGAAACACAAGGAAGACAGTGACCCTATTCTGGAGGGCTTACCGAATGTGTCAACACCGGGGTTTTTATTTGATTGGTTTGATTGGGTAGCAAAATAAAATCAATCAATTATTTTCTTCTCTGAGCATTCTGTAAGTCATGACCCTTTTCAGTGTCATGAGCAGGAAAGACTTAAGCATGACTTGATTAGGTCAAATAGCAACAATGATCACCGGAGAGTGAGTAATAAAGAAGTTAACTGATAGCAATGCTTCTGCCTACATGAGACCTAAAATAAACCTACACTGATATCCGAAAGGAAAATGAGGAGATGAGGTTCCCAATGAGAAAACAAACAAACAAGAAACCAAAAAAGGAAAGACTTTTTCATTAACGATTCCAGGCAGTAGTGGAGCATGGTGGTGAGGAGCATAGATGCTGGGGAAAATCATGATGCTCTGAACTCCCACAGCACTGGGTAGCTTTGACACTCATAAGTCAGTGAAATTTTCTGCATCTCAGCCTCCTATCCATAGACTGGGGACAACAACAGCACCCGTCTTCTAGGACGGTCCTAAGAATTAAGATATTTTATATGTAAATTTTAAATCAAATACCTCAGATTTTAAATATTGCCCCAAAAGAACAAGGAAAAAAGAAAACAGAGATATATTTGTGTTCATCAAATTTAAAACTTCGCTTCAAAGGACACCATCCAGAAAGTGAAAAAACAACACTCAGGAGAAAATATTTTCAAATAATTTATCTGATTAGGAATTTGTATCTCCAAATAAAACAGAGCTCCTCCAATTCAACAAAAAAGACAACTAAATTAAAAAATGAATAAAGGATCCGAAACGGTATTTTTCAAGGAAAATATACAAATGGCCAATAAGCACAATGAAACGATGTTCAAAATCATTAGCTGTAAGGGAAATCATGTCAAAACCACTAGGAGAAACCGCTTCACACTCACTACAAGGTTATATATAAAAAAGAATAACAAGAACTAATGAGGACACACAGGAATCAGAGATAGCAGCCCTTGCTGGTGAGATGTAACACAGTGTGGCTACTTTGGAAAACAGCCTGGCAGGACCTCAGAGAGTTGAACAGTTGGTTTCTGAATGACCCAGCAATTCTGCTCTGTGGGCACACACGTAAGAGAACTGAAAACAAATGTCCACATAAAAACTCCTACAGGAATGATCAAGGTGCCATTATTCATCACAGCCAAAAAGAAGAAACAACCAAAATGCCTATCACCTGATGAATGGGTAAACAGAGGGGCCCAGCCATACAGTGGAATATTATTCAGCAATAGCAAAGCATGGAGTACTGACCCTGGCAACAACATGGACAAACATTGAAAACGTTACTCTGTGAAAGAAGTCAGTCACAATAGACGGTTCCATTTACATGAATTGACTCGATTTACATGAAATGTCCAGCACAGGCAAATCCACAGAGAGAGAAGAGTGGCTCCCTGGGGGTGGGGGTGGATGGGGAAGATGGGAATGAGTGCTTATACATACAGGGTTTCCTGTTAGGAGGATGAAAATATTCTAAGATTGACTGGGATGCACATTTCTTGGCATAGAGTAAAAACCGGTGTAAATTTTAATGGGTGAATTGTATTAAAACTGTTAAGAACAAAAGCACCTCGGGCCAGTACCTTCCCATAGTAGATGCAAATTGCTAACTTTTATTACAGGAAGAAGAAACTGCCCTCAGCATGAAAGCAGGAGATCAGCAAATGTGAGTTAACCGAAATTGGACAAGAGCAGTTCACTTGAAACAGTTGCTGAGTGTATACGAAATATTCAGAATGAAGAAAATCAGTTTGACATCAAGATGAAGCATTCTGCTTCAAATGCAGATCAAGGATTCGGCAAGCCCACCTGCTAGAAATAACCAGAGAAGAAACCTGGTTCTTAAAACAAGCACCACATCCAACAAGGTAATGGTGGTGAGGAGAGCAGTCAGCCAAAAAACTGGAACAGTTTGCTACAAATAATTTCTCCACTGAAATTTCAAAAATAAAATGAAAGTGATGCAATGCTGCACTGCCCTCACGTGAATGGGCATCCTCCGGTGCTCGACAGTTCTTTAACCCCGAATGAGAGACTCAGGAGAATCAGCATGGCTCCTGGGAGTCCCCAGGTGACTGCCCACCAGCACGCTGACCACCATCACATCTGCCAGGGTTGAATTGCAGAGAAGAGACCAACTTCTAAAAGGCACAGGAAATGTTGGCAAGGGAAAAAATGGCTGCAGTCAGTCCTGGGACAGAGGCCCTGACAGCAGAGGCCAGAAGGCTGCAGGTGAACTGGAGTGTCCCTGGGGAAGGAAGGGACCAAAAGGGAGCAGATCTCAATTCTCTTCTCTCTCTCCCTTGGGTAGGAGAGATAAAGCCTGCATCATTCTCACCTGGAACTGTGGGTTATGGCTGGCAGTAGTCGTACCGACACGGAATGATTATTCAAGACTCTGTGGGAAAAGTCCAGAAAAAGAGAAGATGTAGGGAGCCAACTCCACGAGCCTCTCAAATGCTCCTATATTTACTGTGTATAACGAAAGGAAAAAGTCATTAACAGTTGTGTGATAGTAAGTAGGAACTTGAGGAAAAACGGGAGGAGACAGAGATTGTAGAATCCACAATGAGTACAAAGGCTTAGTTTATCTTTAGGGAAGTCATGGGGTGAGGGGAATAAGATACATTCTTTAGATATGTGAATTACAAAGCAGACCACGAGACCAGCCAGGTCCTTGTTTTGGGGATAATAGACTATCTAAAAGCACACAAGCCCAGCTTTTATAGCTGAGGGCCTGGGTCCTTGCTTTGAAATGAGCAGAGTGCTATCTAAAGCATCAACTATGCAAGCAAAGCATTGTCTCTGCTTTTTAAGGCAAGGAGACAGGAGTGAGGATGCACATGCTCCTGCTTGCAAAGCAGTTACTAAGCACACATTTTTCTTCTGAACATTGACAGGCGGCTGGGGTCTGTTACAATTTGTTAACCTAATCTTGGGCTCCCACATGTAACCATTATGGAACCATTATGGAGGACAACCTAGGATAACAAATCCTAGCTCTGGATCTTTTCCTGTCAGCTTCAGACACTCTAGCAGGATCTAGACACATCCCTGAATAACGATCCCACAGAACCACCCAGACTCTTAACTCCTGGCGCTTGAAACTTAATTTTAGCGCTACACAACTTAACAAAGAAAAGTTTCAGAAATAGAAGATATTACATTCTTTTATATCTCATCCTATGAACTAATATTTCTGATTGCTCTAAGCTGCTTCTAATTGGCAAAGCACCTAATTCTGCAGGTGAATTCAGTACTTTACATTGGGCATAACTTGCCAGTTTGGGCTCGCTGAATTCTATTGGTCAAATACTGATAAACTTAATTGATTTCATTGTTCATCAGTTTCAACTGGGAGGAGAGGGAGTGTCACTCTGTTCCTCAGCCCACCCTCAACTCTTTTCTCATCAGCAACTCAGGCCTCCTGAAATTAAAAGAAAGAATTTGTTTCCCATCTACGCTTTCAACAAACCCAACAGGAAACATCAGCCTGGAAAAAGAATTCAACAAAAATGTTAAAACAAAAATCTATAAAACCTGAAGCAACTCCATCTCCGAATCATGATACACAATGACATGAAAGTAAGTGTGTCAAGCACAAAACATGCGTGAGCCTGACCACCTGATTTCTATTCTTCAAAGGAAGGAAGGTTTTCATATTTTTTATTATCACTCTTTCTCATTGCTTCTGATTAAGCCAAAAATTAGTTTATGAAATAATTAAGCACTGCAATAACAGATTTTTATTGTATCAATTATAGAAGGCATTCAGAGGGGATAGGAAAACCCACCTTTGTAAAAAATGTAAAATTTATTCCCCTGTTAAGAACACGTATACAAAATGCAACAGAGAATTCAAATTCTTGCGGAGAGGAGCAAAAGCCACAGAATCAAAGCAAAGTCATTACTATGAGTCAATTCAAAATTCACTAGACAAGCATGCTCAAAGCATTCAAAGAATTTTAAAGGCACACTGCAAACCATTCACTTAATGATCTGCAGGCTAGAGGAAGAATTTCCCTCTTTAACAGACAACAGTAATCAAAAGGGTGCCCCTCCAAACAAAGACGAAAGATCAATCAGGTTTTTAACAGTTCTGATAAATCAGCATGTTCTAAAGAACAAAATTCAGAAATTTTAAACATTCATTCAAACCACAATGAAACAAGCACTTAAAAAAAAAGAAAAAAACCCCAAAGAAACTAAGCACATTGATCATGCACTTGAATCAATGAGAACGTCTTTTACCCTTCGAAGAAAGAACAGGCTATAGCCTTTTACTTGAAAATTAACACTACTTTAAAGATAACTCCTAAAACGGATTTCATCATTCATGTTGCCTTGAAAACTCTGAGGCAGTTTTATCTTATCAGAAAAGCAATTCTGAGTCATAGTATGTTACAATTCGGCGCCAGTTTGTTTTAGAATAAAAGAAAAAAGAAAGCTACTGTTCCTCAAATCCTGCACAAAGTGTGAAGGGCCACCCTGCCTCTTTCCCCTCCTGTTTTCAAACCTGATGCTCCCCAACCCTTCTGAAACAAGTGTGAGAACCTCATATTCCCACCAATATATCAAATGACTAAAGAATATTAATTTACTTGTGTAAATATATGCCTACATCTTGAACTGGAGGAGGAAGGTATCAGAGGGCTACATGGAACTTATTTCTACCTTCCTGAAATCACACACAAACACGTTCACACAGACACAAACACATACACACTGAATTACTGAGCACTTCACAAACTTAGGAATTCCAACTTCTAGAAGATAACTTTGCAGTTAGTTTAAAATACAAAACTGTCAAGTTTGAAAGACTTGATCATCTGCTAAATCATCCAAATATCAATGAGACCCAATTTGCCTTCTCTGTAGAATGTAATTTCCCATGATGTCAAAGCAGATCCTAAGAAGTGCTGTATCCAAGACTCGTGTTTATCACTAACTATGATCGTTTTTAAACAAGTAAACAGATTGAGAAAGGTAAGTCCCAACATTTATTCTTATTGAAATAGCATATGTATTCAATTGTCTATACAGAAAATAGGTCCCATGATGGTGTTTAAGAGCTATTTTGTGTATTGCAATATTTACTTTTAAGTGCAGACAAGGAGGGTGGGTATTACTCAGTTGTAGAGCACCTGCTTAGCATGCACAATGTGCTGGCTTCAATCCCCAGTAATTCCCCCCCCCAAAAAAGTGCTTATTTAAAAATAAGAAAAAAGTTATAAAAAAATGCAGACTAAAAACCACTGCAATTTAGAAGCCAGAACTATAATAAAAAACATGTGATTCTATCAAATACTGACTATATGTCAAACACAGGGACAACCACAAATCACCCCTGACAACCATCACGTGTGGTTCTCAGCAACCCTTCTAAGTAGACATGGATGAGAAGCCCAGCACTGGGGATGAGGAGACGGAGCTCGGAGGAGCCGGGGACGCTGACCGTCCTGCTCCCCGTGACAACACGTCAGCCCAGGACAAGTGCTGACAGAGCTGCAGCGAGGGGACATGCAGCTGCGTGGAAACTTCAGGAGCTGGGAGACCTAGAAAACACGAAAAATTGTTCAGTGAAAAACCAGCTCAAATATATTACACTGTGCCACATTCTTTAAAAAGGGAACATGACTGAGACCTTTTTGATGCCTCCGTGTCCTTTATGCCATCATCAGTTATTTGCCCTCTCAGCGTTACCAGTGATGGCCTGGACCCCTTATGAAGTGCACTCAGATGGCAGAGCTTTTAAAGCTGTTTTATGAAGTTTGTAAGACTCTGTCTATGCCTCACACAGGCGGTCATCCATCACTTCTCACCGGTGTGGACGTACCACCTGAAATCACTCCTTTCTGCTTTTTAAAATCCCTTCATCTAATCCAGACTTTTCAACAGCAAAGAATCAGCTCAACCACAGACAGTGAACAGCTTTTCACCAAATGGACTCGAACAGCCCATTGGACTACCTGGAAGCCCTTTTCTTCTATTAAACCCACTTCTGGGTACTTCATCATTTTCTGATTGGTGGAATTGGCCGCTGACTGGCCTACTCACAGAGCTCCCAGCGTCACATCCAGGGATGGGATAGGACCCTGCTCTTGGGAGAAATCAGTGAGGAAGGCTGACATCCTCCAGTCAGGACTGCACATGTAGAAGTGCCACAACATGCTCAGAAATTATACCGTCAGCACCCCTGGGCTCCCATGGACTGGTTTCACATTAACCAAACACACGAGACACTGATGCAAGAAAACCAGAAACTTAACTTATTAATGTAACAGAATATGTGAAACTATGAGCCAGACTGAAATATCAGAGTTCAACCATGAGTACAGTTTCTCCTCCACGGCCTAACCACGGGCAGGCAGTAACATGGCAAACATGGACAGAAGCAGAACAGTAAGGATTACTAGATTAACTCAATGGACTAAATTTCTGTTATACCAACAGATCTACTGCCTGGAAAACAACGCTAATCACGGTGCACTCTTCATGGACAGTGGCCGAGACACGACTGTGAGCAACTGTGTGAATCTCCTTTCTCTGTCCTTTCTGGGCTTACTGATGCACAGATGTACAGAGATCCAGGGATGCAGATACCTCTGAACACCCAAAGCCCATCCCTGGGAGCCTCAAAACCAGACAGCCAGAGTTTAAATACCAGCTCTGCCACTTACTAGCTCTGTGACCTTGGCCAACTTACCCTCTGTGTGCCTCAGTTTCCACACTGTAAACCTGGGATAAAAATCAAACATTCCTTACTCCATTGTTGAGAAGATTGAAGGATTCATTTCTGTAAAACTCTCAGAAAAGAATGTAGCACATTATTGGTGCTCAACAAATGTCAACTTAATATTAAAGTGATTTACAAGTCTCCTTTCTAATCATCTTCTGTGTTTCCTGGCTAGACTAAGTCCCAAAGAAAATCCTTATTTCTCCTTTTATAAACTCTTGGGGTGCACCCTTCTGTTCCATACCACCACTTGTTTAAACTGAGGGAGGGGACGCCTCCTCCCCACTCCTATTGGCCACGGAGAGTGCTTCTCCACACCACAGACCCATGGCTCACAGCTAGCCCTCGTCACACTAACAGGGTGAGGTGTGAGTCCGGAGAGACAAGCAGGGTATGTGAAACCGTTCCTTTCCTTCCAGTGCTGGCCACACTTGGGAAGCACACGGGATGCTAAGCTCCATGGCAGGACATTCCTGTGCATGATGGGGCAGGTCCTCTCAAGGGAAGGCTTGCTGTGGCACAGAGTTACCTGGGACAGGGTGAGTCTCTACTTGTGGGACACAGTATAATGACACGCATTTTCCCACAGCCCTGAAGTTCATGGAGTACGTGGCTTCATCAGTAAAAAAGAAGACATATATCGCCTGCTTACTCTTTTCTGTCATCTCTCAGTTGGCTGCTGGAGACAACATGTGTATAAGTATTGGATCCCCTTAAGCCCCAACATATTTGAAGTAACAAAAAATTCTGTGGCTTAACGTTGGCTCAGGGCGACTGTGTAACAGTTCTGACTTTGCTGATGCTAAATTATGGTTATAGGAACTATGGAACCTCCTCAAATATCTTTCATCATAAAACCAGCTTTCCTTATTTTCCTGTTTCTTAGTAATTGCCAAAGACTATCAAATGATGGCTTCTCACAAAACAGTAGCTAAAGTTTACGAGCCCCCTTGACATACCCACTGTGGTAAACAGTTTACATAATTACTAATTCTCACAATTCTACAAAGCAGATATGAGCATCCCCATCTCACAGACGAGGGAAATCTCAGAACGAACTGACTTAGGCTCACGTGGCTCAGTGGCAGCGCGTGCACGCAAAGCCAAGTCAAAAAACTACACCCCTTCATATATGTACCAAATCTCCTACCACCAATTAACACACAGCGGCGGGGTCAATACTCAGGGAACCCAGTACACTTTTCAGCTTTAAGGTGCTCCAGAGGCCACTTCTAGCTGTTTTATAAATTCCCGGCTCACTGGTTTCTAGCACTGGAAGAAAAGTCCGAATTTGCCATTGTTTGCACAGCAAGTCTGAGATGTTCACAGCGAGATGACAGAATAAAACTAAGATATAAGGAGAATAATTTTTCCAGGTAGACAGACATAATGGAGACTGTGCTACTCTGAAGCATTAAGCAAAGTAATCAAAATAAAATAACGTTGTTTAAGCTTTCTTTAACAAACAGGAAAATTAAGAAGGTAAGAAGGTGCAACAGAGCCACCTATGGCTAAAAAGACCTTCCAGGTTACCGGGAAAAATGCAACACAAAATTGCCTGTAGGATCAGAAATGAGAATCAGATAACTAAAAGCTTCTGTAGCACATACTGCACTTTGTTTTGGGGTAAGGGAAGGGTATTCAGTATTTAATCTGATATTGCTAATACTCCTGAATATAAACAAAAGACATAGGCTTATGGAAACTCATCTTAGAGGAGGAAAGAAACCAGTCCAGCCTCTTCAGTTTACAGAAGGGGAGACTGAGACCTGGGATCTGTCCTCCTGGCAATCGGCAGCAAAGCTCTCCTAGGCCTCATGTCTTGCACTGTAGCAAAAACCAACAGATCTTTACTAGGCCTATAATCATAAAATAACGTCTGTATTTTTCCAACAGTAGGTAATCTAAGTATCTTGCAAAATACTTCTCAAAGAGCCAGGAAATCGTAAAAGTTTGTTGAAATACAAAAACATTAATTTACATATTAAAACAGCATGAGATTTATTCTATTAAAAAAGTTACATGTCAAATCAATGTTTTGATATTTTAAACCTGTTAAAAGTGCAGGAAAAAAAATCAAAATTTTCTTTAACACAAAAGAAAGATGATTATTCCCTGAAAATGATAAATGTGGATTTTTCTAAACTTAATGGATCTGGTCAGAATCCACGAATTTAAATATCTGAGTGGATGTTATACGGCAACATGAATTCTGAGTTGTAACAATACACATTCTGTGTAAATAATCTTCAAGGTCGTCTGCTTAAGGCAATTTAACTAGTCCCTGTCTCAATAGAATGATAAAGATTTCATTAAAACTTCATAGTGCACTAAAAAAATAAATGAATCCTTGTTACTTTAAGCCATATTCATATATATCATATATATACATATTGAATATGCATCAGAAATAAGCCACCCCCTTTAGTATTCAGAGTTGATCCTTCTAAAATACCTGTCATTGTGACAGCACATTTTTATTAAGCACCCCTTGGGTGCTTTGTGTACAAGGCGTCTTACTCTCACAGTTAGACAAGGAAAACGATATTACTCAAATTTCACAAATGAGGAAATGTACTTAAGCCATAAAAACAACTTACCTATTCATCATCAGGAAAGAAAAGAGTAATGATTTTACTTACAATATTCACTGACAATCTTTTCTTCCATACTAAGACTACATAAAACCAATTCAGTCTTTCTAAGTATTTCTGTCAATAAGAGCCACTAGAGAAAAGCAAGTAACATCACTAGCAATGATTGGACTTTCAAAGCCCACTTCTCTTTTGCACTATAATTATTTTTAATGTTTTGTTTTTAGTGCTCACAGAGCATTAAATTAAAAAAAAATTAACTTTTAAGTCATTACCTGAGAATAAAACTTTTGTAAAAATGTACAATTTTAATTTATGCCACTCTGTCTCACATTCTCACTGGTGTCTCTCCTTTGAAGTCCTCATCAGGCTGAGATCACTAAAATTGGCCATTTATGGAGTCACAGGATTTCGGGAAAACACTCAACGGGAGGCTGATTACAGGAGCAATTAAAAATGCATCCTGTGCAGCCAGGGTTCCAGCACTGAGCTAGCCACTGCCAGCTGTGTGTAATTTGGGACAAGCTGCTCCATCTCTCAATCCCTCAGCTGCAAAAAATGAGACACTGATACCTACCCTCAAACACCTGCTATGAAGTAAAACATGAGGAAAGCATTTTAGCCTTAGGCAGGTGTCCACTCAGAGCGAGTTTGGTCATTATGATGATAAGGATGGCTGTTAATAAATTAAGCTAGACCAGAAAGTAGAAATCACCATAAAGGAGAAACATTTAAATCAATGAGCATTTTCTTTTGGATGGATTGCAGAATATTCTATTGATTTTTTTAATAAACCAAGATTTGTCCATTAATAATAGATTTACAGGTTCATGGACAAGTCTCCAGAAAAAGAATTAGAGGCCTCTAACTTCTGAATACTAAGAAAGTAAAGTTTAGAAAGAATTATGGGGGAGATTATACCTCATTTGGGAGAGTATGTGCTTAGCATGTATGCGGCACTAAGTTCAGTCCCCAGTAACTCCATTTAAAAACTTTTTTTTTTTTAAGAAATGGAGAATTAAAGCAAAAAGATGGAGGAATACAGAATTTTTTTAGAGACTCAACTCAGACTTCTGATGGGAATAAAACATCCATTTCTCAGAGGAAATCTTGAAAACTATGTAAACTGGATCTGAGATGTCTAGTCTTTTAACATTAGTGAAGAATTCATATTACCAAGTCTTAAAACTACCTGATAAACCACAGTGGTGATAGTGATCATAACAGCTGCCAACACGGATCGAGCTCCGGCTAGGAATGCTCTGTTCTGACATCTCTGCTCCTGAGGCCTCACCAGGCTGAGAGCACTAACTTCGGACATTCATGAGCATCTCGTGTAAGTCCTCAATTTTTGCTTATCACTCCCCCCTCACCAGGCCCTCTGAGGGAAGCACTGTTATCATCTTCCCCACCCGCAGTTAAGGCCACTAAGGCACAGAGACTAAACCCGATCCAGGTCAGACTGGCATTAAAGGACGTGTGTATTTCTGCTGTTTTACTTTTTACAAAGGAATCTGAGATATCAATTCAAGGGAGACTGTTAAATAATAAAAGTCTGTCTGGTCTCCACTTCAAAGAGCAGATACTATAAATTCCTGATGTAGGATGAGGCTGCCGCCACTAACTGACTCAGCTTGAAGTTAATATCCAAGATGAAGCAGCGAATACAAGTAAATATTCACGATTGTCAACTCCGCTCTCGGGTCTGGGCCCTTCACTGCCTGAACGGCGGTGAAATCCCCACCCAGGTCAGGGAGGGAAGCGCGGCTCTTCCAGGTCACACGCAGGCTTCAAGGGCTGTTTCCACTCACAGACTGTCGTCAACGATTAAAAAGCTCTCAAGATTTTTACACCATGCAAAACTGAAAGATATTTCTGCAGATGGAGCACTTTCTCAGGCTTAAACCTTTTTTGCCTACACTCAGCAAGGGGGAGAAAAGAAACATGACTCTGCAAAGTGTCTGAGCCTCACCACTCACAGGAGTAGAACTGCCTCAGCACAAGATGGCAGTTCACATTGCAGGGTGAGAACAAAATAAAGCCGCCCCAACCACAGGCACTCCCAGAGACAGCGCTCAGCAGTCTTCTGCACACTCACGGTTGTGCAGCCCTCACCACCATCTATTTCCAGAACATTCCATTATCCCAGAAGAAATCCCCTGTCACTATCAGTCTTTCCCTAATCCCCCTCCACCCAGCCCCTTGCAACCATCACCTGCTCTCTGCCTCTGCATTTGCTTATTCTGCGCATTTCAGATCACTGAAGTCAACAATATGTGGCAGTTTATGTCTGGTTCCTTTCACTTAACGTGCTATTATCAAGGCTTTTCCATGTTGAAGAGGTATCAGCATCTCTCTCTTTTTTTTTTTTTTTTTTTTGAAAACGTTAAAGTTTATTAGAAGGTGGTAAGTACTATCAAAAAGAGTAGAGTGGAGCATAAGGGGTGGGGATTCAAAGGGAAAAGGGTGGGTTGAGCAGTCAGGGTGGACTTCCCAGAACAGGTGGCTTTTTTCATCTTCCCCTTTATTTTTTTTTTCCTTTTTATTCACCCTTACGTATGAATAATGTTCCACTACATGGAGATACTACATTCAGTTCATCCATTCAGCAGCTATATATGGACGACATCCAGAAGAATGAGTGTAAGATGTGACTAGCAGGGATGGCATTTAAGCAAAGGGCAAGATGTGCTTTAAAAAAAAAAAGCCAACAAACAGAGGCACAAGGAAATTCAGTCCGTTTCTGAGCAAAGTGCATGCTTGCTTCGGCAGGACTACCGTGCAGGGATGGGGAGGATATTGGCAGGAATTACGGGGAGGGAGTCACCTAAAAAGACTCCCCACCGATATCAGCTCAGCCAATTCTCCTCCCTCATGTTTCTAGGTTTCTCTTATTTCATGTAATAGCACTTTAACTACACATCTGATCATGTGCATCAGACCACCTTACCTCGAAGCCACAGAAAATCATTCACTGACCGGAGCAGTTCCAGGACAAAACTGTGATGGACCAGGGAGTCCTACAGCATCCCAGCCTGCAGGCACAAACCCCACATGTGCCTTGGTGATGTCCAGAAAATAAAATGCATGGAAATATCTCACTGCTGGTTCACAACATCTGCCCCCAAATTGCCCCAAAATCATGCTGGCAAAGCACTACTCAACCTTCTCACTACAAAAAAAAAAAAAAAAAAAAAGCTAAGAAGGCAAATTTAGGCTCTGCCATTGAAAACCAGCAACCATCAATGCCAGTATCTGAGCTGGAATGCTCCTGACTTCAAAAACCACTGCGCACTTATTTTTCAAACGGGAAAGCATATATGTATTCCACGTAGATGTTATTACAGTAGGATTTTTATTTTCGAAATTTCCAGTTCAACATTAGCACAAGAAAGATTATGTTTCAGCTTTTAAAAAACTCAATTATCTTCCACTTTCTTAATTTTGAACCTATTATTATTTTAAAAATGGGGCTATGCTTCATATTATAAACCAAGTGTTTGGCTTCTGCAAACAAAACTTTTATGACCTCACTATTTCAGAGCAAACTTTAATGATGCTTTGAGAGGTGGGGCCTGGGGCGCTAACAGCCCTTTAAATACTGACAAGGATGTGCTATTAAGTAATGCAAAGGCTCTAAGTCCACATTAACTAGGAAACCAAAGAAACTACACCAAAGCCTTACTTTATCATTTTTAAATATTCCTATTTTTTGAATATTAAATTTCTTAAAAGATAAGATTTTTTTGAGAAAGATAACAGCTGTATTAAATTTCCTCTCACCAAGAAAGCAATCTTTATCAAGAGTAAAAACCCCTATGGAAATTCAAAAGACAGGACGTTTCTAGCTAAGTGAACATGCAGATCTGAACACAAACATAAATCCTATCAGATCTCACTCGGACGAGCTCAACAAAGTCCTGGGCTACCCTGGAACTTAGCTCTTCTCTTCCAAATGTTGGCTGAGCTAAGATCATCACACAAGGCAGGGAAGAAGAGAAGAGGAAAGTCCACCTGGCGGCCTCCATCTGTTTTCTTCAAGCCAAAAGGCGCCGCAAGGGCGGCCCAGCTAACAAGCCCTCCCCATAAGGAAATCCGGCATCCACACGGCCCCTGCCGTCCCCAAGCAGCCCCAACGACCCTCTCCCACTTGTGGCCTCCCAGCCTGTGAATGGTCTTCTAATGTCACTCTCCAGTTGGTGGCAACCCCCCCCTTCCCCGCTATACACACACACACACACACACACAGACACACACACACACACACACACACACGCGGAGCCAAGGCAGCCTTTCCAAAGCATAAATTTGATTACATCACCCCACTTCAAACCCTTCAGCGGCTCCCTGGTAGAGTTCTAGCCCCACCCCCGAACCTGCTCGCCCATCCTCACCTCAGTACCCAGGTCACCAGTGACCTCAGGGGCCCCCTGATCTGCTCCTACTTCCCACTTGCCTCCAGGCTCATTTTGACTGTTTCTCAAGGAAGCCTTCCCTCCCTCCAAACTCCGCAATTTGTTCCTCTGTTCCTAGAACATTCTAGGCTAAGTCAACCTCTGACACTGCTAAGCTCCCAAGGAATATTTTGCTTACTAATGTGGGTCCAACCTCTCTCCCCTAGACACTCAGAAGTGTGCATGTTATGAATAAATGAATGATGGGGTGGGTCTCAAAGGGACAGCCAGACCTGCTCTCGTCCGCCCCGACCTTTCTTACTGTAGAATATCAGAAGCAAATCCAGAAGTACCTTTCCTGAGGGTCACTTCCTGCTGACACCCTTCACTGCCTCCTCTGTCAGTTCTAGTAAAACCCAAGCTCTTCGAAAGCCCTCCACCCCAGGCCCTCACCAGTGTCCTCCCCAGCAGGGGCACCCACAACCCTGGACCACACATGGCACTCTCCCCGAGTCCCCACCGCACAAGCCTCCAGGCCTCTACCCGGGCTGCTCTGCCACATGAGCCACAGTCTTCATGCTTTCTACTGGCTGACCCTTACTCTGTCTTCACAACTGAATGTAGAGCCCATTTCTTCCAGGAAGCCCTCTCTGATAATATTCTTTAGGTCTTGGCAGGGCTCCCTCTATAGCAGCACTGCATGGGGACCAACTGGGTGTTTGCTTGCTCCTTTGGGACCACGACCTATTGGGGGCCACTTGGGAAGGAGTGAGATATTACAAGAGGGGTGGGAGAAGCAAAAAGCAAAAATAACAGCTGAAGTCCCAAATTCAAGGAATCTTTCTCAGAAAAAGAATAAAATATTTCACATGTGTGCAATTTGGCTACTATTTTTGTGGCTTGCGGAAAGCAAGGACTTGTTGTTCTAGTCCAAAACCCAGGTTACATGCAAAGAAATGTATATATTCATATCCAAAGTAAACCAGAGCTGCTCAACAACAGTTTGCAGTCAGAATTGAAAGGAATTTTGATAAAGGCAATCTCTCTCTCTCTTCTTTCTTTTCTGGCATCATATAATTTTAGAAGTTTTTGCGTGACTAAGAGATGGCTACAGCCCGTGATTCTGCACTGGAGAGTTTGGGCTGAGGAAGCCCAGATTACATTCACTGTGTAAATGCAATCACACCAACAAACTGACAAACGCCCCTGTGGAGGAGCTGATGTTCCAAAGCAGGCAAAATTATGCAGTAAGAAAACTCTAAATAAAAAGTAAGAAATTCAATGTTCTGTACTCAATTTCATTAGCTATATGGGCCATTACCTGATAGTATATCTTGTCTAATGAAACCCAAATATAAATTGTGAACGTTGATTTTCTTCATCTGACTGTTTTATGCTAAATTTGGATATCAAACCCACAATCCATACGGACAGCTCAGGCCTATGCTGCAGCACAGCTACATCCCGTAGAAGAGAGTCTATCAAGGGAGAATTGGAAAGTTTCCCTTCAGAAGCTACTAAGTCTGGTTTTGCACCTGTACATCATTTGCAACCACTTCATCGTCAAAGGAGTAAGACCTTACCTCTGTGGGGCGTAAAGCACTGCGGTGCTTCAGAACAATCAAAGAACACAGAGCTTTGTGAATCAGTCCTGAGGCATTTAAATCGTACTTTTTCTGAAAGGCCCCAAAACTGACCCACTTCACCATTTCACGTACAACAGTGAGGTACCGGAATTAGTAGAGAAAACACGCCCTTGAAGTCTGACAAGACCCTGCTTGAATCCTGTTACAGCATTTACTACCCTCTAAATGGACCAATAACTTAACCCCTCTGAGAAGGCTTGCCAATCCGCAAAAGGGGGCTGCCACCGCCCACCTGGGAAGCATGGATGTGAATGCAACACGCAAGTAGGGCGGCCGACAGGTACCTGACACGGGGCCTGGCTAGTTTCCCTCCGCTGCCCTTGTCCCCCTTTAAACTTGTGCTGTTTACCCGGTACCAAATGCCCGGAATAGACTGCCCGAATATTCTGTGTATCCCTGGATACATGCCTTACCCTTAGGAGGCCAGAAAAACAACTGCCTCCTCCCCAGTCACTATCAATGTTCTTAAGATTCTGGATTTTTTTAACCTCTATTTTGCAGGGAGACTATTCCAGAAATTTTCAAGCACCATTCTCCAGGTTGGCTCCTCTCCCAGCGCCCATCCCTTCTCACCTCAGATCCTCTGTCTGCCTTCTGTTCATTGGAAAGCGAGTCAGGAAGAGCGGGGACTCCCTAGGCCTTCTTCCCTCCCTGATATGTTAGTGTGACTACCTTCAACCCACGCCCCAATCCAACTCCAGCTTCTGAGGAGTCTACCCTCCCGGACCCTGCAGACTCTGCAACTTCCCAAGACACACACGTGGCCACGACCCTCCCTTCAGATTTCTTCCTGGCTGGCCCTGCCCACCCCCCGGCCCCTTAAGGATAAATGACATTGCCCTGAAAATCCCAAACGCCGCTGACTGACACACCAAAGCTGCATGGTCTGGGCTTTCCTCCAACCCAGGCACAGCCCTGCCCCCTCTCAGCCTCAGTCTGCAGCTCTCAAGATGATCTAATTCACATGCGCGGATGTGAACACCAGCTAAGAATGACGACTCCCAACGTGTATCTCTAGTCCGGCTCCTTCAACTCAGCCCCAGGCTCATTGACCCGAGTGCCTCTATGAAGTCCAAACTTGGACGAAAAATGGCATCTTAAAAATGCCTCATGTCCAAGATTTACTCTGGAATTCAATTTATGGAAGGTACCTCCCATGATCCCCATTTTAGTAACAGACCCAGCACTCACCTAGGTGTTTGAGGTCACATTCAATTTCCCCTGTTCACTCCCTCCAGCCCTGGCCTGGATTATTAGTCCTGTCATTTCCGTCGCTAAGCCCATCTCAAGACTGGTTCTGCAGGGACGACAGCCGGATCCCCACAGGCTCACAGCAAGGTGCACTGAGTCACAGTCCTCCGAAGGGTGCTCCCTGGAGGGGGAGGCATCTCCTGCCGCCGGTCACCTCAGAAGGCACTGGATTCTCACAAAGGAGGCCCTGGAGAAGGGACTCAAAGTTCTCCCGTGATCTGAGCTTTGAAGGTCCCGAGGTCTGTTGGAGCTCCTATTAGCAGACACACTTGCCACTGAGCAGATGAGGATGGAGAAGCCCAAGCAAGGCTGTCTTCACTCCGACCCCTGGGCGCTCGTGAGCCACGGGAAAGGCCTGTGTCCAGGGCACAGCCCACCAATCACAGATCCCAGCCTGCATTTGCCAACCTGGACAGCCTAGACTCCTTCTACTTGCGAGACTTACTTCTGTTCTGTTCCCCCCCGAGAATGAGATGGACTCTTTCAGAATGTCTGGCCTGTATCAAGCGAGACCAAGTCAGTGAAGGATGAAGTGTCCACATTTGGACTAGAGCATGAAAGGAGAAACAAGGCCTCATGATCAGCATGATGGTGGTGGCCAAACCCTTCCCCTGGGTGAGATGAACAAGGGTAGGGGTGAGAATCCAAGGTCTTAGATTGGCCAAAGCATTTTCCTTCATGGCTGACTTGGGGTTGGAGACTCACTACCGCAAACTAACGACACGGCCGTCAGTGGGGGACGTAAGCTGCAACAAACATGGAGTCAGCTCTTTAATGCCAACATGGGTTAAAAGTAAAGGCAGGTGCAGGGAGGCTTGCACGGCTGCTAAGGCAAACCACAGATCCGGCTCTGAATGCCCACTGGCTGGAGCAGAGAGGAAGCTACGGTCCCTTTAATAGTCCCTGTGTCCACCAGATCCATGTGAGCCAGCTACTTAGAAGAAGGCCATGTTGTCCTGGTACTCAGAAAAACCAGCCTCGTAAAGGGAACAAAAGAGTGGCATGGATTTTAGACCCACTTCTGCCCCTTTATGAAGGAAAAATAAAGTAAATGGCACGGGGAAGTTGAATGCAAAAAAAAAAAAAATAACCAAACGGTGACTGATTCCTCCAACAATGTCCCCTGCAGCTGCTCACCCCCGAGCCTGCCGCTTCCTCACCAGTGACCGCCGGTCAGGAAGTGCCGTCACGCACGTCACACAGAGACAGCCAGGAACCGCGTGCTGAGCACGTTTGTGTAAAATCAGGAATTGAGCAAGATGCTGCAGAATTTGACTTGACAAGATTAAATACTCCATGAAAAGAATCCCTCAAAAGCCGCCTAAATCAATTCGCATCTCACTTCTTCAAAACAATCAAACTAATTGAATAAGGGTGCATTTGTCACCAAATATAAGTAGGACCAAACAGGTTCCTCAAAGCAAAGATTTTAACAGGTATCAAACACCAGTGGGTGATGTGCTAACAAAGCAATATTCCAAAAAATTAGAAAATAACAAGATGACTAGGATAATGCATGGATCAAGGCAGCTGAAATGTTTCTGCTCCTTAAAGCAATGGAGACAGCACGGAGGGCGATCTAGCTATTTCCAATGCAGGATATGCACAGCCACCTTTTCAGACGCAACTGCACGGTACAAGAGAAAAAGGAATAAAGAAAAAGGAAAAGAGGAACAAGCGAAAATTAGAAACACACAAGAACAAGAATGACTTTGACAGCAAGTACAAGAATTTACGTGAGTGTGAGGCCAGGAACGCGGGGATGGTGAGACCCACCCTCACCTCCTGCTCCAGGGAAGGCAGGGGCCTGAGGGGAGCGACGCTGCTTGGGGATCCCAACGTCGTCAGTGCCCCTAACCAAAACTCCACATACATGCGTCTAGACAGCTTTTAAGCCACAAAATGTGGTCGCATTACAGGCTGGACAGTTTTACTCACTCCCAACGAGAGTAGCAGGAGAGAATTAGTCTCTGCTCCTGCACCAAAGCATTGTTTTAAAAATTAATGACTGTGGAATAGTAAAAGCAACAATGGAGTAAAAGTGACTGGAGGAGAACGTGCTTGACCCGAGCTCACTGGCCGCGTTATCTCACTGACGTTCAGATGCTGGCTAAGCCCTTATGGTACCAAAACAGACAGATCCACCAGGAGGGAGTTTAATTGGCTGCTGTATTTTGATGCCGAGAGCCATGCCTGGTACACGAGGTTCTGGGTAAACAATGGTGACAGTGTCAACACTATGGGCTAAGCACACATCCAGCTACTCCGCCAAATCCCAAGGGCAGACTTCAAAAGGCAAAAACAAGCTGGCATTCTCTGGTGGGTCTGGAGACTCAGAACCAAACAGTTGCTGAGCAAAAATGTCACCAGTGCCTCCTATGACAAAGAGGAGGCACTGGCCATGGGGCTTGGGCAGGACTCCAGGCTTCCACTGCTCACCCACCAGTCTGTCCAGGGGGAGAACATGGTCCCTGCTTACGTTGCACTGATGCAGCTACCTTGACTAACGCCTGGGGGCTCAGCAGGAGGTGACATTTGAGGTGAACGGAGCCAGCCTCGGTGTAGCCCTATGCTGGCAGCTGTGCCCATAGCAGTGCCCAAGCACCTAAACCTGCCACCTCATCCCCAAGGAGCAGAAGGGGGTGCGGGCGTGTAGATCACAGGGCCCTGCGAGGACAAATACAGATCATGGCTACTACATGTCTCACCCGTTACTAAAGTCATAGAGGTATGTCCGGGAGGAACAGAAAATTCATCCAGAGCCCGCCAGGCACCACACGCAAGTGGGACACGGGCCCCGTGTGCCTCTCACTCACAGGGCTGGTCTGGACTTTCTTTTTATCAATTCTCTGGCATTTTCTCCTCCAACTTACCAACAACCAGAAAGTAGGATTTGATCTTAGGTAAGTTCAAGAATCACAGAGCACTGCCTCCACAGCGGGCCCGGCAGCACGTGCCAGGTCCTCCGACCGTCACCTGTGGTACCGCCATGAGTGCCCTCCAGACTCAAGGCCCGAAGCCGTTGGCCGTGGGGGCACAGCTTCCCTCAATCTCCCCAGCAAAGGGGGACGACTTCTGGGCAAAGGCATCTCACCTCTTCTGACCGAGGGAAAGCATGATAGATACACGGGGAAACAGAGCAGAAGGTGGGGGGTAGTAAGCCCAGGAGAGCTCGTCTGCACTTCCAAGGCAAAAGTGGGGCCGTTGACTTAATCACAGGGACAAAGTGAGGATGAATCTTTCCCTGCTTTGTCTCATACTCCGTGATACACCTTTCCCTGCATAAGGAGTTCATCCGGAATTCCCTGGAGGTGTTTCTGATGTCCTAACTTGGCATGCTGGCTGTCGGGGAGGAAGAGAGGGCCTGAACCCAGCAGGTGCTGGGCCTGGGAGGCAGGAGACACCGGCTCCAGACCCAGCACAACCAGTGACTCGTTCGGCCTCTCGGGATTCAGCATCTCATCTATAAGCAAAGGGATGAGAATGTCCCAGGACAGGCTGCCTAACAAAATTGAAATGAGAGCCATGTAAAGAAAGCTTCAGTTGCCACTTTTAAAACGGTAAACAAAGAACCAATCAAACAAACAAAAAACAGATACTAGAAACTGATTTTAAGAACAGATCTTACTTAATCTGCTGTATGTAAAATACTATCATTTTGACATGTAATCAATATATGAAAGTAACAAGATAGTTTACATACTTTTTACTAGACAAGTCTCAGCGTCTGATGTGCATTTGACCTACAGCACATCTCAGCTCAGACCAGCCTCTTCCCCAGCGCTCATAGCATCAGTGGCTGTGGCTACTTTATTGGACAGCAACTCCAGGGGTCCCACCAGGGGTCCTGGCTGAAAAGCTGGAGGAAGTCTCCACACTGACCCTAAAAGGATCTCTCTGAAACAAAGGCAGATTCACTTTTAAATGTCTGTAAACCGTCGGGCTGCACCTCCCTCCGCCCTTGGCTACAAGACAGCCCTCTTCCTTGCTGATCCCTTCCTGGATGTAGGGAAGGAACCCGGCACACAGCCAGGGTGGCCGGGCCTCCAGGTAGACTTACCTGCTGTCTGTGTCCAGTCCCATGAAGTCCTCCTTCTCAAACAAGGTGCAGAGGAGGGGGATCTTTCCCCAGACTTGTTGGGGTCCCATCCAGCCACTTGGAATTGAGCAAGATAAGTGTGACTCAGTGAAGTCCTCGATCCTCTTCTCCACCACCCTGCAGTCCTCGTAGTTTGAAGGTCACGTCGGTGCGCGGCTACTCGGCTACCTCCCCATGCAGCACAAAGACAAAGAGCTGAGAGTCATTAAGCGTGGTGCCATACAGCTCCTCTGCACATGGAGCTTCTCGAAGGCCTTGGCCGAGAGGCAGTCGGTAATGGTGACAAGGCCCACGACCGTGCGGTGTGTCTGGAAGTCACTCCACGCATTCTCGAACGCATAGTGGTGCCTGTAGTGGATACAGAGTGCCCTCTGGGAGCCGCACGGGGTGATCTGGCTCACCAAGGAGATTCGTTTATAGATGCAAAAGAAATTGTCCTCTGAAATGATCCCCACGGGTTGGAAGACCACGGGGAGAGTCTCGTATTCCTCAGCGCACTGCACGTAGTCAGGGATGCTCATGTTGCAGGCCCTGCAGAGAGGGGAGAGGAGATCGAGGTAAATACTGTGCTGTGGGCTGCGGGCGCCTCTGGGTTGCGGTGACCTGGTGTGTACCAGCCAGAAGGAAAGGGAAGCACAAGCAAAGCCGGGGGTACAGTTTGTCCTCAGAGTCTGTACATGGATACCGTAGCTCGAATCACATTACCCAGCTTTTGGTCTAGGCTTCCTGCCCCTGCACAGAAGGGTCATCTCTTGTTTACTGTTTCCAAGCACCTAGCAAGACCCTGATGCAAAGTCAGTGCTCAACACTGCTGAATAAAGAAATGAACAAAGGAACTGCTTTCCCCACCCCCCTTCAGCAGATTATAAAGAAAAGAACCGCAGTAGGATCAAAAGATCTGGATTTCAACACCAATTTATTTGAACTCCTAAACTGCAGAATAATGGATAAGAAAACTTGCCTTGGGGAAGAGGGTACAGTTCAGTGGTAGAGCACATACATAGCATGTACGAGGTCCTGGGTTCAATCCCCTGTACCTCATTTTAAAAAATGAAACAAATGAATAAACCTAATTACCCTTCTCAAAAAATATTTTTTAATTCAAAATTCAAAAAACACCTTGCAATTGACAAAACATTGTAAACGACTATACTTCAATTAAAAAAAAATCCCTGACTTACAAGAATATATCTGGATTACGGAAGTTTGCAAATATAAAATGCCTAAGGTACCACCTGCATAAAGAGGGGGGACTGTACAAATTTACTATCCCTCCTTTATGAGCTATATTTCCTTTGAGGGGTGTTATAAACTCTCAGAGGTAATTTTCTCAGATTAAAAAAAACAAAACAATACTTGATTCTCAGTACTGCTGAAGAATCAGATAAGCCTGTGAAAGCATCTGACCCACAGAGGTTACTCAATAAATGTTCAATGAATGAATAAACAAGCAAAGTGAATGCTGCTCCCTGCCACAGACCATCATAATGGTACTTCCTGGAAATCCCAAGCCCACGTTACACCCGACTACACACTAAACATGTGGGTGACCTGGGCAGGCCTGTGTGCTTCTCTAAGCCCCAGTTTAATCATAGATAGAAATGAGGGCAATAACACAAACCTGAAAGGGTTAGTAAGTCAGTAATGAATTGTACCCCAACTTTGCAAGATGGAACCATTAAGGAAAATTGGGCAAAGTGTCCATAGGGCCTCCGCATATTATCTCCTACAGGTACAGGGGAACCTACATTACATCTCAAAATAAAAAGTCTAATATTTTAAAGAGGCTATTGAGGTTAAATGAGCTCATTGTCTCAAATAAGGAACACACAGTACAAGTACGACAATGCCTAGCCCATGAGATACACTCAGTTAAAATTCCCACTGAACCCACAAATCCCTCCAACTTCAGAGCACGAGGATGGGTCCTCGTGGTCAAAGGCCACTGCACCTGAAGCTAACAAAGCTAATGGTCCCCACTTCCAAGAGCCCCTGTCACCACCCTTCTTCTAATTTTCTATTTGTAATATTTTTTTATTTAATAGAAACCCCCAATTGCATAGCCTTCAGGTCACCAAAACCTGACCACAGAGATCATGATGGCAGCCCTCCTTGGTGAAACAATAAAATGAAAAGCCATTTCCACAAGACCTCTGTGTAAATTTACTAGGGAACTTCATCCTGGACTGAGGAAGAGGACTGGGGAGGAGGGGGCAATCTGGGGCACAGAGAACTATCGGCCACCTGCCCCACGATGGACTTTAGACTCAACCCTCGCCCTCCAGGTAATTCAAAATACACACCGGCAGAGTGCTATGGACAAGATTTTTTCTTAAAGAAATCCCTGACTCCCTAGCAGGTCTTGTTTCTACCGAGACACAGATGGCTTATGTGTATAATGTTTCACAAAAGCCTTAAAATATTATCACCCCAACTTGACACATTAAGAAACTGAGGTAGAGAAGTTTATCATATTGTACAAGATTAGAGGCCACGTCAGACACCGTATTTAAACCGAAGCCCCTGTTCCAGTGCTCACACTAGAAAGTGTGACACGCTGCCCCTTTCCTGCCCTCTCCCTGCAATAAATTTCTGAAGAGTCTGTTCTGTGCCACCTGGAATCACAATAACTTCAATTTTCCACAAAGAGCTATGTCACTCCCTGGAGGACATATCAAAATCTAAAGGGTTGGGATGGGAGGAGAGATTTGCATTTTCTGTTTCTCAAAGGAAACATGGCTTTAAAAGAAACTGAAAAGCACTTATCTAGTCTAAGCCCTCATTGTGCAGAGAAAGAAACGGAAGTTCAGAAGAGATGAGGAAAGGGCCTTATTAACAATTATTGCTTCAGCGCAGCATCAAGCCAGCCCTGGGCAGTGCTGGGGGAGGATCTGGGAGACCCAGGAGAATGAGTGTTAGAAAAAGGAAAGAGAAGAAGCATACAAGGCCCTGTCTCTACACCACCATAACATGAAGTTCCACCAAATTACCCAGTATGGGTGCAGCCAAAATTAATGTGGGCTAAACAGGTTATAGAAACCTGGAAGTCTCAACCATTGTGCAAATTCCAACACTTACTCTGCTTTTTTCCCAGTTCAAGCATCAACTCAGTGGGCACTCTGTTCCAGGAACTACACGAGGCCTGGAGTTCTCCCAAGCACAAATCTCTATTATCATGTGTGCAAACCACATAAAGCCCCACCAGAAGAAAAGTGCCCACAGATAAGATGGAATTACTGAAGCTGAAAGCAGTCAACCAGCGTATGTTACTAGGAAAAACGATGCTGCTAGAAATGGACTCATGGACATAGAAAGCAAACTGGTTAGCAGGCAGGAAAGGGGGGATTAACAGATACACATTAATAAATATAAAATAAATGACAAGGACCTACTATATAGCACAGGGAACTATATTCAATTTCTTGTAATGAGTTGTGCTAAAAACAATCTAAAATATATGTATATATATATGCATATGTTTATAACTGAATCTCTGCTGTACACCTGAAACTAACATTGTAAATTGACTACACTTCAATAAAAATAATTTAAAAAAATAAGTATAAATAAAATCAACGCCATTAAGATCAAATAAAAGAACACTATTATCCCCTTAGCTGTAGGTGGTGGAGAATTCTGGTTACAAGCAGCAAGTCCACTGGATCACTCCAGCACTGACTGTCACTCTTTCTGACCATCAGACAGTCACTTGGCTTCACTGAGTTTACTTTTCTCTTCTGTGAAAGGCTACAGTGGCAACTAATGATGTATAGAATCTCATCATTCACAAGCCCAACAATTAGTGAGGACTTCCCATGGGCCAGGATCTGGAGAGATGAAAAGATAGGGTCCCAGATATATTCATAGGTAGAAGAAGTTTATGCCATAAAGACATTTATTCTTCCTGTTTTGATAGACAGATTAAATGCAATTCTGTTTAGAATTCCTACCAGACTTTTCATGGAATGTAACAAGTTAATTTATGGTCAGGAACAGCCAAGAAACTTCTTTAGAACCACCACTGGGGAGGGGTGGATAGGTCATTCATTTCCACTGTTCTTTCTGAAGTGATGAAAACGTTCTGGAATAATAATGGTTGCACCACTGTGAATATGCTAAAAGCTGCTGAATTGTACCATTTAAATGGGTGGAATTCATGGTGTGTGAACAATATCACAATAAAGCTGTTATATGAAAAAGTATTCCTTGACAATTATTTTTCCCTCTATACAACTAGTCTACCCCACAATTTAATAAAAACAAAAAACCAAAACAAACTAAACTGTGCCAGGAGCTTTTTAGGACTTCAATGTCCCTGGGTCTCCAACGCCTCTGGTGGTGCTGTTCCTGTTAACACACACTAGCTGGGCTGGGCTAGTTAGGGACTGTAACTATGTTTTTAAAATCGACTGCCACACGTTTCACCCTCGGAAAGGGAAGGAAGGAGCATGACACAGCCTCATGCCTTCAGCTCATTTTTAACTGAACCAAGCCCTGCTTTCAACACTGTAATTCCTGGCACTATAAAAACACGTGACATCAACAAGCACCGCCATCATAACACCTGAAATTTTTCAAGGTACTTACCTGGGGCAGAAACACTGAGGGGGGAGACGGAAACTCCCTCAGCACTGGCGCTCCCTTTTCCAGACTCCACCAGGAGAAACTGGGCTTTACAGCCGGAGGCTCTAAGCCCGGGGAGCAGCGCGCTTGCCGCTGAGCTTGTCCTCAGGGAGCTGGAAAGTGAGAGGAGGGCAGCCCAGTGGTCACAGGGCATGGAAAGCGTGGGGGGGCGCGGGCTGCAGCCCTGCTCGGAGGCCAGCCCGAGCCCCAGCCGCCCGCCCCCCCCGATCGGGTCCGCAGAACCCGCCCACTCGGGACACAGCCCTCACAGGGGCAGGGACGAGCCGGCGGCCAAGGAGAGGAAGCCCGGGAGGATAGGACTCGTGGGCGGGAGAGGGGAAGGTGTCGCCAGCCGCGGACTGAGGGGAGCCTGGCTGAGGCGAGAAGCGGCAGGTGCACACCTGGCCCTGGACAGCTGTGGCCGGGGCGCCGGGGTAGGTGGCCCGGGCAGAGGGGTCTGGCCCGAGCAATTCAGCTGAACACACGCAGACTCGCTCCCTCGCGGGCTTTGACACGAGGACCGCCCCCCCGCAGCCGCCTGAGCCCTTTCCCGGGAGCCCCCCACCTTGCATTTCCACAGCCAGAGGCCCCGGCCTCGGGCAGGAGCCAAAGGCCTACCGAGCGACAGAGCTGAGAAGACTTTGTGGCCGATTCCCAGCTCGGAGCTGGAGCTTTCAACCCGCGGTCCAGCTGGCACCGACTGCGCATGCGCAGGAGGGCCAGAGATCCTCTAGCTTCTGTGATAGAGGCTGGGGCATCGAGGGAGGGTGAAGATGGGGAGGAGGAGAGGAGGGGAAAAGTGGAGGGAGACAGATGGACAGGAGGAGCAGAGAGTAGGTAGGGATCTGGAGAGGGGAGGGGAGTAGCGGAGATGGAGAGAAAAAGCTTTACTACTGGGGCACCCCGAAGGAGGCGGCAGTCCTGCCTCTGTACCATTCTGTAACCCTTCAAGGCCCGCAGCTCAAGTTTTACCTCCCTGGTCCAGCCCTCCAGCCGATGCCTCTGCAGAACCGCTACGGGGATCACACCCGTTGTCCCCAAGCGGAGCTATGTTTCCTTTTGCTCTGGGAACAAAGCACCCGCAGGTGTTGTCTCTCAGAACTACCTTGGGAAGTGTACATATTCCCCTTTTACAGGCTGGGAAACAGGCAGGCACGATCTCTGCCTTAGCTCCACTGTCCCAGGTGTTGGCCTTGCGGGGAGCGGGAGGTACAAGATCAGAGCCCCAGACAGAGCAGACTGCCTGAGTGTTGGTGCATAGTCCCATCCCTCCTGGGTAAAACACACCTAACCCCAGTGGAACCATCAAGGGCTCACAGTAGGTTCCTGGGTGTGGGAGAGCTGTCCTCAGTTCCACTGCCCAGCTTGCTAGGTAGATAGGAGTGTTACCGAGTCCAAATTCATTCTCCTCAGTGAAGAACAGGCCAATAAGTTGGGAGACCCGCTGCTGGGGCATGGAAAAGCAAGTTTCTGTAGAGCTAGATGGCAAACTAATGTCCTGGAAAACCATCTCCCCAAGTCATAATTCAGGCTCGTTTCCTATGTGCTTGGTTGTTGCAAACTTCTTGGTGTAGGAATTCCTTGTTGTTAGAATCCTTTGTTCTTGCAGCTATCTGCCTGGGTCAAATCTCTGTAAACCTCCAACAAAACAAAAGTTATTTTCTATTCTGTAACTTGTTATCATTTTATGAATGGAAAAGTGTTAAATATCCTTAAAGGTCAGAGCCTTCAGAATAGACTCTTCTGTATATTTCAGGCTCTAGGCAACACTGTTTTACAAGCAAGATGAAGCCTAGGAGAAAAAGCATACGGTTAAAGTCAAATGAAAAAATCTAATATGCAGTCAGATTTGTTCTGTTCCATTACCCGGGCAGAAGCCACTTGAGGATTTAAATCCATTTAAGTTAAAAATAACTAAAACTTTAAAGGAATTTACATGCATAGGTGGGAATGTGCATAGCATATCTGGAAAAGAACCCAAAGGATAGTAAACAGTGGCATCTCCAGGGACGGCTGGAAGAACAGAGGATGAGGGAAAACTTCTTTCACTTGTGCATTTTTGTGCTGTTTGAATTGTTTTTAACCATATGCATGTGTTTCTTTTTCAGTTTAAAAAAAGTGTAATGGAGCAAAGGAGTAACAAGTTCAGCAAATACAGCAGCCATGGAATCACTGAGCCATCACTTTTGATTTCAGCCAGGAAGAATTTATTGACTCTCTCCTATGTGCCCAGTGCTGTTTTAAAACTACTTTTATTATTATTATTGTTGTTGTTGTTATTTATTATTATTATTATTATTATTATTATTATTTATTATTATTTATTATTATTATTATTATTATTATTATTATTATTATTATTATTATTATTATTATTATTATTATTATTATTATTATTATTTTATAAAATAGTAACATGCTATCCCTCATCCCTGCCCATTGCTGGTGGAAAACCAACTGAGTTTTTATTGAGTTGTTTTCCAAGGAGTAGAGATGAGTTATAAACTGAACACATCTTCAGGGCAATACAGGTGGAGTGGTTTTACAGCATGCCAGACAGCTATGAAGGGTTTTCAATAGAGGCACCCAGACGCTGAGAGAGAAATCCTCCAGGACCCTACAAAAAGCTGCCCAAACTTCCTTCTCCATGGCACTACTGAAATAGGAAAACAAATCTGACTCCATATTAGATCTGTTCTTTTGACTTTAAGAAAGTTAAGTTAATACGCTCCAGTCTTTTCATGGGTTATGATGTCACAGAGGAGATGGACAGGTTAACAAGGGACGACTCTGCAGTGATCACGGAGCCGGCGAGCGGGATGGGCGGCAAGATGTATGACGCAGCCGCAGCTGTGCCCATGCTTCTAGGCAGGAACCCAAAGTCACCTCGACAAGGTGTCAAACACGTGTGTCCACGTTCTCATCACCTGACATGTATTAACGAGAAATGGAAATCCATAAAATGCCAATAACCTTGGTGGATACACCGTCCAAATTGCAAAGTCACAGTTTGACAACTGGCCATCTCGGTTCCCTGGGATTCATTCTTGGAGAACCTTAAAAACCACTCCTCTGTCCTCAAGATGTGCTTTCTACTTGTCCGATCTTTGGCTCAGGGATACAGCACGTTCAAGTGAACTTCAATGTCTGCACAGATTTGACTGTCTTTCTCCAGGTTCAAGTGTCCATTCTAAAGAGGCCTGAGCTAAGTCCATCCTCCATAAGATCTATTCCCTCCAGTGACTACTCATTGAGCCTGCAATTAAAAGCCAACTGAACAAGACTGTCTGTCCTCAGCTAAAAAGTTCACCCACCCTTCACTGCTTTCTTAATCTCCTCTCCTGGCTAATTGCAACAGACTAACACCTCCCTCTACCAAGCTCCCCGACTATGTCAGTTTGTCTCCCCAAAGAGAAAGTAAGGTCCATAAAATAGGAGACAACTCCATAGTTGTTGCCGACGAAATGAATCAGAGAGCTGCTGTGGTGCAAAATGTCTCCCGAGATTCGGGTTCCTTTATTTTTTATACCATCTACACAAAGGAGTAACTCTTGCCAAGCACAGAGAGTAAACATTTTTTAGGTTGACACATGTGCACTACATCTAAGGCTTCCTTATCTTAATTACACTCAGACTCTCATGTTCCCAGGCCTGTTCCTTTTGAGGAACTACTAAACATTCTTGTCTGCAAGCAATGTTTCCCCTGGGAACGGGCAGAGTCCCTTGGCAGGAATTTCTGTTTGCAGACAAGTCCGGCCACTTCTGTGAAATGTCCTGCGTGCAGGCACATCCACAGCTTCTATGCTAAGTTTCCTTCACATAGTTACCTCTGAATTCCTAGCATATAGTAATGTCAATAAATAGAAATATGATTGTGGCTTCTTTCCTTTAAAAAATTTCTGGTTATTTAAATGACCTTTGGAAGAGATGTGTTTGTGGTCCAGTATCTTGATCCACAATACTCTGGAGGCCTTTTTCGGAATGGCTGTTCACTGATCCATTCAAAACACAACTTCTCATTCCAGGAATAGCTGTGCTTTTCTGCCAGGAGTTTGTGGTCACTCTCATGCCAGAACAGCTTTAAACTATATCCTTACTTTGGATTTGTTATTTTTCCACTCTTCCAAAAATATTGACATTCCTTACTTTCTTGCCTTGAGGATTTTTCTTCCTAGTTCAACCTTTAGTAAACCAGGCTTCTCGGGATGGGCTTGGCCTTACATATGATCAGCCATCCAACTCCCAGTGTGAGAGGACTTGGGCTCACCTCATGCCCTCCTGTCAGGGCAACTAAAACTCAGTTCAGGAGCCAACAGGCACCCCAGGGCTTCTAAGGCTTGCTTATCTCCCAGAATCCCTGCTTTCTGGTTTGTCTTGGCTTCTGAGGATTTTCCCTCACTTTCTTGACAATTAGCTGTATAGTTTGAAAGATGAGGAAGGAAGGTTTTATTTCTTAATCAGCATTTCAAGGAACTTGTGTAATGAAGGTTTTCACGAGATTCTAGAACACTCCATTGCCGAGACAGAAAACACACTAGATATTTTCTAAATTTAGGTATCATGTGCATTTTTCTTTGTTTTTGTTTTCTTAACTGCTAACAGACATTTTTTAATTAAAAAAAAATAACTCCCCAAATAGGATATAACATTGAAGGGGCATACAAAATTAAAGGACAAAGACAGAAAAATGATAAATACTTTATAAAATTAATATAATACATACACTATGGATCAGATCAGCAATTCTCAGTAACAGCTAATTGAAACATGATCATGAGGTAAAACGTCTCTCCTGTCAGGAGATGGCCAACAGAAAATTGAATTAATACAACAAACTAAAATTCTAAGTCTGGCGAGGTACAGAAGGCTACCAGCTAAATGTGTCTTCTTCTGGAAAAGAGGGAGGCTCACCAGCTCTTTACTGTGGAGCGTGAACCCAAGTGAGGGTGGTAAAGTGAGCTCTGTAAGTACCCAATTAACAAAGTGAGTGATGAATAAAGAGACGTAAGCTTTGATGACAGAGATGATACTACTATTCACTTGTCCTGTAAGTATGCCTTCAAGTTCAGTGATAAAACCTCGGCATCCTCAGGGATTGAGATTATAGGAAAATGCACAGCCCGGGCCCAGACCTCCTCTTTGAGCTCGTGACATTGCACTTAGATGTCTCAAGGGCACCTCAAACTCCACCTGCAAAGAGCTGACTTCACGGTTCTCCTCCAATAGCAGTCCTGCCCAGGGCCCCTGGTCGGGGGACAAGGTCTCCCTCCCTACCCCAGCTCAGGCCCATCACTCACAGATGTGACTGGACCCCTCGTTCAGGGCCCAGATTTCCTCAGTCATGGAGTCCCACCACCCACACCTGTCCTACCAGGTACTCAATGGCACTCACTCAGCACTGTCTCTGTGCTGGGGACCACGCTGCACACTGCGCACACGTAATCTCACTGGATTGCCACAACAGTCTTGGGAAGTCGGTACATCACTGCTTTAATTGATTAGATAAATTGTTTCACTTCCTTGAGTGCATCATCCAAAGTGACACGGCTACTGAGCCACAAACCTGGGACTGAAAACCACTTGAAAACTGAACACTGCTACACCTCGCAGCCACCCTACTCTGATTCGTCACATCACTTTCTGCCGAGCCTACTGAATGTTTGCAAGCATTCTACAAACACAAATGTGATCTACGAGAGCACCCCACTCCCCTACTTAAAATCTGTCAATGACGGTCCACTGCTCTTCAGAGAAAGCCTCACCAGGCCTGAGCACAGCCCAACGGCCCGGCATCCTCGTTCCCTGCGCGGCCACGCCGCCTCACCCACCATGCAGCACAGTGCCGTGTCCAGGACTGGGATGCTGAGTCCGTACCACACGGGGCTCGTCTCACTCGAACAATGATCACCATCTTCAGTGTTCACCTTCTTCAATGCTGACTCTCAGAAAAATGTTTTCTCAGGATGAATCAATAACTTTTTTTCTTACAACTTCCAGTCATTGATAATGAGCTCCCCCAAAAAGAGAGAAGAGTTAATCCTCAGTCTCCTTATCTGTAAAGTGGGAATAACAAGGAAATATGTACGGTTTTCAGAGAAATAAAATTCATGTGAGTCTGAGGGACAATTCCCAACATACAGTAAGCACTCAATATGGGCTTACTTAGTATTAATAAGAATATGTTGCATTCTAGCAACCTTAAATCAATGTTTTAAGGCTTTGTCCAACAGACTAATGACAAATAGTTGGACGAACCCCTTTGAGCAGATCAGCACATGTGTATTGGGAGAGGTAAGCACTGCCTCCAGTTACAGCTCAAACTCTTACATGTTGTTTGAGCATTTAGTTGTTGTTATTGAATAAAGACAGGTGTTCTTTAGTCAAAGCTCCTGAAACATAAATCTTCAAAGATAGATACAAATTAGGTTTCAAGTACAACATTCTCACTAGAAATTACTTGAAAATGATAGTCTTAGCTCCTCTGTACATCAAAAGGGCATGTTCTTAATGTATCTGACTATATACACTGAAAGGATTGTTTAAAAGAAATTAAGATGAAGCCATCCTACATAAGCTCTCAGTATCATCTGCACAGAGCCCCACCCAAGTGTCTCATTTCTCACTTCCACATAGGTGTTCAGGTAGCTTAACCTGGGTCTTGGTTTCTTATAACACAGGGGAGGGAAGAGTTGTGGATAGATTTATGTAGCAAATATAAACCTAGTGTATTTGATGTGTAGGAATCCTAGAAATAAACAAATTGATATATAATCCCACCCTTAAGAAGCTCAGCCTTTCCATTTACAACAGCATTAAAAATAAAATGGGAGATACATTTAACAAAAATTTACAAGATTTGTACATTAAACAATTTGAAGTATCACTGAAAAAGTTTTAGAAGATCAACATATACGGAAGACATCCCATGTTCATGGAATAGTAGACAATATTGTTAAAAATGTTAAGACTCCCCAAAGTGATCTACAAATTCAGTGGAATCGCTATCAAAATTCCAGCTGACTTCTTTTCAAAAATTGAAAAACTGATCCCAAAATTCATATGGAAGTGCAAGGGACCCAGGTCAGCCAAAACAATCTTGAAAAAGAAGAGCAAAGTTGGAGGGCTCACTTTAATGGTTACTACAAATCTATAGTACTCAAGTCATTATGGTACTGTCATAAGTTTGGATACATAAATCTATGAGACACAGTAAAAATTCCAGGGGGGAATCTTACATTTACAGTCAGTTTTCAACAAGGGTGCCAACAACACTCCATTGAAAGAAGAGTCTATTCAACAAATGGTGCAGGGAAAGCTGGGTATCTGCAGGCAAAAGAATGAATTTAGAATCTGAAACCCCCTATTGTATATAACAAATAAAAATTAATTGAAAATGGATCACAGACAGAAACGTAAAATCTAAACCTATAAACTTTCTAAAAGAAGACATAGTATAAATCTTTGTGGTCCTAGCATAGGTTATGGTTTCCTAGATACAATACCAAGAGCAGAAGTGATAAAAAAAAAAAAACAAACCAGATAAACTGGACTTCATCAAAATTAAAACCAATTGTTACAAAAGAAATCATCAAGAACGTGAAATGAAAGGGGAAGGAGGTAGCTCAAGTGATAGAGTGCATGCCTGGCAATAAATAAATAAATTAAGAAAATAAATGAATAAATCTAATTACCTCCCCTATAAAGAAATTGTCTTAATGTTTAAAAAAAGTAAAGTGGAAAGACAATCTGCTGAATAGTAGAAAACACTTGCAAAGCATATATATAATAAGAGACTAATATCCAGGATATAAATCAAATGCTTACAACTGACCAATACAAAGAAAATAGACCCAATTTTTAAATTTACCAAGGAATTAAATAGATACACAAATGGCGAATAAGCATATGAAAAGATGCTCAGCATCACTAGTCAAATCAAAATTAAAATGAGATCTCATTTTACACCCACTAGGATGGTTATAATGAAAACACGGACAATAACAAGTGTCGGTCAGGAGGCAAAAGAATGGGAACCCTCAATATGCAGCCATTGGAAAGGGGCAATTGTGCAGCTTCTTTGGAAAAGCCTGGTGTTTCCTCAAAAGTTTAGTGTTATCATATGGCTCAGCAATTCTACTCCTACATATAGGGTCATCCCTCAGTATCCTCGGGGGATAGGTTTCAGGAACCCACCACCCTGGATTCCATAATCCAAGGATGTTCGAGTCCCTTTACAATCAGCCATCTGGATCCATGAAGTGGAAACTACAGATATGGCGGGCCAACTGTACAGCCAACAGAATGAAAACATATTCTCACAAAAATTTGCACATCAATATTCATAGCAGTATCATTCAGAGTAGCCAAAAGTTACAAACAATATCCATCCATCAATGAATCGGTAAAAAAATTATCAAGAATAGTCCCAAAAACTTTTGGTCATTGAATCTTTGACAAAGGAGGTGAGAACATACAATGGAGTAAAGACAGCCTCTTCAGAAAACGGTGTAGGGAAAACTGGACAGCTACATGTAAATCAATGAAGTTAGACTACTCCCTCACAGCACACACAAAAATAAATTCAAAATGGCTTAAAGACTTAAACATGTAGACAAGACACTACAAACCTCTTAGAAGAAAACGTAGACAAAACATCTGACATGCATCTCAGCAATGTTCTCCTAGAGCAGTCTACTCAAGCAATAGAAATACAAGCAAAAATATACAAGTGGGATTTAATTAAACTTAGAAGCTTTTGCACAGCAAAGGAAACAGTAAGCAAAACAAAAAGACAACCTATGGAATGGGAGAAAATATTTACAATAAATGAGACTGTCAAGGGGTTAATTCCCAGAATATATAAACAGCTTTTACACTTCATAAGAAAGAAAAACAAACAACTCAATCCAAAAATGGGCAGAAGTGCTAAAGAAACTTTTCTCCAATGAAAACATACAAATGACCAATAGGCACATGAAAAAATGCTCAATATCATTATCAGAGAAATGCAAATCAAAACTACAATCAAGTATCACCTCACAGCAGTCAGAATAGCCATCATTCAGAAGTTCACAAACCATAAATGCTGGAGAGGCTGTGGAGAAAATGGAACCCTCCTACACTGTGCTGGGAATGCAGTTTGGTGGAGCCATTGTGGAAAACAGTATGGAGATTCACCAAAAGACAAAAAATTGGCTTCCCCTATGACCCAGCAATCCCACTCCTGGGCATACATCCAGAAGTAACCCTAATTCAAAAAGACACCTTCCCCCAAATGTTCACAGCAGCACTATTTACAATAGCCAATATATGGAAACAACCTAAATGTCCACTGACAGATGACTGGATAAGGAGGTTGCAGTATATTTATACCATAAACTACTACTCAGGCATAAAAAATAATAAAATAATGCCATTTGCAGTAACATGAATGGACCTGGAGAATGTCATTCTAAGAGAAGTAAGCCAGAAAGAGAAAGAAATATACCATATGAGATCGCTCACATGTGGGATCTAAAAAAAAATAAAACAACCAACAAACAAAAAGATAAACTTATCTACAGAACAGAACCACAGAGACATAGAAACCAAACTATGGTTACCAGAGGGGAGATGGTGTGGGAAGGGATAACTTGCGAGTTCAGGGTTTGCAGATACTGATTATGTATAGAATAAACAGCAAGTTTATACTGTATAGTACAGGGAAATATGTTTAATATCTTATAGTAGCTTATGTTGAAAAAGAATATGAAAATGAATACATGTATATTCCTATATAACTGAAGTGTTGTGCTGTAAACAAGAAACTGATGTAACATTATAAACTGACTAGACTTCAATGAAGCTATTTTTAAATAGACCAAAAACAAAAAAAAAAAAAAAAAAGAAAAAAGATATTATTAAACCAAAAGAATAAATTACTGTTTCAGGCTACAACATGGATGAACCTTAAAAATGTATGCTGAAATAAGCCAGACACAAAAGGACAAATACTGCCCTTTTATGTGAAGTGTATCTAAGTGTTCATTGTACTACTCCTGTAAATTTTCCGGAAGTTTGAAGTCTATCAAATTAAAAATAAAGTGTATTATTCATTAAAAACATAAAACGATTCCTCACAGGAGGGCTTTAAATAATAAATGAAGAAATGCATGTAAATCTCCTGGAACAAAACTTTGCACGTCCACAGTCACTGCTGTCACTGCCACTCAGAGGTTTGTACCAGCGCTGATGAGAGCTGCCTCCACTCGCTGCCCTGCAGACAGGTGTGAGGGCCTGAGTTCTGACAGGCAAGGTGACCTGGAACCTGAGTCAGACACAGCCACGCCACAGGCTCTGTGTTACCCAACTTTCTTATACAAACTGCTACATGTAACGTAAACACGGTAGAGGGATGTATCTTACAACATAGGTAATACAGTCAATGTTTTACAATAAGTATAAATGGAGCAACTGTTGTACACCTGAAACATATCATATTGTAAATCAGCTATACATTTAGAAAAAATTAAAAAATAATGTAAAAATGTTATAACTTTAATATCAGTCCAGTTTTTAAGTAACTACTAAACAGCTTAGAATGTATAAAAGCATTTAAGTGTGATGTTTATTTACATAGTTATTTACTTTCAGCCTCCTGCTAAAAGATAATTTAAACAATTTTTTAAACACAGCTTAACAACCATAACAACAAAAAGACAAAAGTGACAGTGAAGAGAAAAAGGAGATTCAACACTTAAATGAAACCAGGGGGAGGTAAAGTCATAAAAATGGATGCCATGAAGTCAGGGTAAGTGTTAAAGGCCGACTAGAAATTCAGCTGTAAGATTTTTGGCAGCTAAAGCAAAAAGAAAAAGATGAAGGGGCGGGTGGTAGAGCTCAGTGTTAGAGCGTGTGTATAGCATACGCGGGGTCTGGGTTCAAGCCCCAGGGCCTCCACTAACAGATAAATACACCTAATTACCTACCCCCCCAAAAGAAAAGAGCCCCAAAGAAAAGAAAAAGAGAAATTTGTTTCCTAAAAAAACCTGATATTAAATTTAGATTAAATACTTAAAAAAAAAAAAAGAACAATAGAAACAAATGAGTGACACAAGCGATAATGCCCATGAGATAATTCTGCGGTGGCAGCTGGCAGGTCCTCATGTCCCACGTGGGAAAATCTGAAACATCCTTCACACCACCCAGAGTCATCCTCAGCCCACCCCACCCCTCCCACTGTTAAATGCAGGAGCACAGCCAGGGCCGGGCCTTTGTTCTCTCTGTGTCATCACAGTGAGACAGGATGGAAGGGGGCAGAGCACAGCCATTCAAGGAAGGCCACAGCAATTAACATCAAAATGGTGAAGGATTCAACCCCCAATAGGCCTTGAGGCTCAGGATGAAGAGATTTAAGTTCTAGCAGATCTTGAGCTTCATTGTACACCCATTGTAATAGTAGCATGGTGAATAACATGCCCCAAGGCACCATGGCAGTCCCAAGGCTAGCCACAAAAGGTCAAAGGGTGGGAAATGGCCATCACCCCGGGAATCCCAGCCCCTTGCCCTTAGGCTGGTCCTTCTACTTATTAGCATATGAAAACACCAAGCCCATGAATACAAGCAACACAGCACCACCTAGGGGTCACACCTCTCTCTCCCGCTTCAGAGAAGGCCCACACTCTGTGGAGTGTGTACCTACTTTAATCTGAGCATCAAACCCCCACACATCGTGGAATTTCTCTTGCCTTTCAATGAATCTCTCTGAATAAGTCTACCTTTACTCAACAGTGGCTTGCGCTTGAATACTTTCCTGCATGAAGCCAACTACCCACATCTGGCAGGGCACATCCAAGGGGCCAAACCAAAGCCTGGCACACAGCCCTTCTCATGCCCCACTTATTTTTTCTTGTATCAACAGGACTGGGTTGTGAAGGGAGCTCTAAGGCCCCGGCTAAGGGACAGAAGCAGCCCCAAGGTCTCGAATTGGCGGGCAGCCTCTCCCCCAGCAGGGGCCCTGGGGTCTGCCCGGTTCTCTGTGTTTCTTTGTTGTGCTGAATCCCCAGCCACAGAGCGTTCTCCCTAGGCCTGTCCCCACAAAACCCTTCTCTCCAAAATACAAGCACAACATGTCACAGTCCTCTTGTTCAACCAGGAAATGTTCAGCCCACTATTACCCTCCCCAGTAAAGTACCTAACTGTCCTCCCTCCCATCCCACCACTTCTTTCTTTGTGACAACTCTGCACTCCCCACCCACCATCCTGAACGCAGGTGCCTTGCTGGCTGCGACCGAGATGTTTCAGTCTTACACAGCCTACGTCCTTTCACTTTCCCCTTTCTACCTTAAAAAGCCTTTCCTGAGTCTCCCACCAGTCTGATTCTGAACTTCACAAAGTGCTGATTTTACGGTCACTATGTGCATACATCCCAGGTTTTGACTAGGTTTCCTTCACAAGATCCTCATTAAGGAGCTGCATCAAGAAGTTTAAAGAGGCTATTCTTACATCTGAGCGGAGGAGACAGCATAAAATTTAAATGGCTTTGAATAGACTGTTAACCAGGGACAGAGAGGTCGCAGGTCCTAGTCAAGAGTGTCATGAGGCAAAATGTTCTTCAAAGGCTCAGAGTGGCTTCTGAACACGGAATCGGCAGGGAGGAGGTGACAGGCAGTGAGTGGAGTGTGTGACAGAGCTTACGCTCCCCCAGCTTGGGAAGAATTGAAATTTTTTCTAGTTTTCCAAACAATTTCTTACTACCTTTTTCTCCTATTGTCACTTACCATTTCCTACGAATTAAGAAAATCAATATCAGTCATTTGGGCCACTTGGGAGAAGCTACACGATGCCATTCACAGGGCTGGGGCATGACAGCCACGCCAGTCTAGGTTGAAAGACCAGTGGGGGTATTTCCATGGTGATCACGGGCATGCAGCAAATTTCCCAGCTTTAATGACCTCATCTCAAAGGTGGGGCCAATAAAACTACCAAGCAAAGTGCGTGATGATTATGGCCAACATCTGTTTACTAGGTAAGTGCCCATGACAGCTGCCGCTTAATGGGGAATGAGTATGAACATCGAGGCCCAGTCTACCTGGTCACACGCGCCCTGCCTTCCTGCCTTTGTGCAGCAGCAGAGCTTGTTTAGCTGAGATGAACGCCACCAGAGCAGCCGTGACGGGAAAGGTCCAAGCGCTGCACGGCGAGGCCTGTTCCTTTCCTTCTCAGAGCTGATCACAGTTTGCAGTCATCTGTTTTTATGTTTATCCTTTTTGTAACTGCCTCCACCCTGGAGTTTTGCTCAAGCAGCACAGGGCCAGGTATTTCTTGCTCCCTGCTAGATATTCTGGGCTGGGAGACAGCCGAGCACACATCTGTCTCAGGTGCCGAAAGGAGAGGGCAGAAGGCCCAGGGACCCATGCTGAACTGAGGCCCCTGCACCCAAAATTATGGTCTGACTTTGGGCAAATTACACAGTCTTCTTTACCCTGAGATTCCTCATCTGTCCATGAAAATAACTGCCCATGGCACACAGATTTACCAAGATAAAAGGAAATCACCAAATTCACAACGTATTCAAGGGGCTACCAGTGCATCCTCAACAGACAAATGCTGCCTTTACGGCTCTGACACACGCGAAGCGGGACGTCCACACACAGTGAACACTGCTAAGTACCAGTGTGTTAAGTGCTTCATGTGTGCTATAATAGTCTTTACAACTGACAACAATCCCAGGAACAAACGAATATTATCATGCCCATTTCACAGATTCACCAACAGGTTAGGAGTGGTTACATTGTAGTCCAAGGCCCCATGGTGAGGAAATGGCGATTTAAACCTGAATCTGGGCCCAGGCCTGGGCTTCATCTCTCTCCCATCAACCTGACCACTTGCCTATGAAATCCACCTGTTCAATACACAAGTTTGCAGCCGGCCAGCTCTTGAATGCAATGTTTGCCACCGTTTCTCAATGTTCATTAATTACCATAAAGTGTTCTCAGAAGCCACTACAGAAAAGAAAGGTGGGCTTACGTCCCTGCCCACAAAGAAAAGGAATTCTGCCTTCTCCTGTAATGTGCAGAACACCTTCCCTACACCACCAAATTCTTTTGTAAGCATCCTCCATGTTTATGTTTGCACACAGCTTATTAAATTAGAAGGTACCTGAAGTAATTCCATCTCGGTTGCTTTCCAAGATTGCAGATTATCCATAATCATTCTGTGACCGAAAATACTACAGTGTGAATGAAAATACTGCAACCATGTCAGTAAACAAAGAATGCTGAAACCAAATCATCAGTGGCTGCCAACACACCCCAGCGAGGAAAGGCCTGCAGCCCAGCCTCTACAGCCACTCACAACGGTGCCCTCTGAGCAGACTCAGAATAAGGACAGGATACTTGCCCTAGATAGCTAGGTGCTTGTCTAAAGAATGAATTCAGTGAGTCAAAATGTTTGCTTCCTCCCATACATGGAAAAGCACTAAATTCTTGAACTTGAGATACCTGGCTTTCTTTAGATAACAAGCAAACTTTTATTCTTCCAACAACCTTGTCTTTGTTGTAAAGCTCCTATATATCCTAGCTCCTCCTCAACCACTTTGGAACAGTCCCTCCGAGCGATCTGAGAGGCTGTCATCCCGGCTCGAGTCCTCCCGCCAAATAAAACATAACTCTTAACTTTTAGGCTGCACATGTATTTCAGTCAAAAGTTTTGGACACCAGGAAGGGACCCAGAGCAGACTTCTCTCCAGCTGAACTCTCCGAATTACCGGAGCCTTGGTACCAGCATTGGCACTTTGTGCCCATCTGCCTCCTTGGGGAATCCAGATGAATTTGGGCGAGTCTCTCCTGGTTCTCGGATCTCCCATATTGGTTGATGATCCTGAGTTTTATTTGGCAGTGTATCCAGGTACCTGGCCCTCCAGTTGAAAGAGACTGGGCGGAATTACCCACCAAGTGGAGACATACTGGGTGGGGCCTGGTTGAAAGATAACAGGAAACACCCACCTTGAAGAGACGTCCGATGTGGGGCTGTTGGAAACATACCAGGAAAATACTCACCCAGTGAAAACGTCCTGAGTGGGTCCAAGTTGAAAGACACTGGGTTCAGGACTGAGTGGTTATGTAAGAGTCTGGTCTAATGTTGTCCTCGATTTGGTTACCTCCACTGAATTTTTTGGAATAAAAGTAAAACTCCTATGAGGAACCTTTCAACTCCAAAAATGGGACCCTCCTCCTGGCTGTTAACAGCTTTCTTGGGTGATGGAGAAACTTACAGGAATGGTAGATGCAAAGACTTCATGCCATAGTGTTGTCCCTGCGGGAAATATTACCAGCAATTTTATTCTGAAAACCCGACCTTACAATGGGGAATAGAACTTTCAAAAAAAAAAAATTAAAAAAAAAAAAAAACACAGAACAGAAAAGAAAAAGAAATGACAGATTGCCAGCCTCCAACTAATACACTAGCCTGGTTTATATACGTACAAAACTTACAACATTAATTAGGAATTAGAAAAAAAAAAAAACTCACCCTGAAAGTAACTAACCAGGCCTGATAAAATATTTTTTGGAATTCTGAACTTATAGGAACAAAATCCCATTTAGGGGGAACTTGGATTTCTCTTCCTGTGTCCTTGAAATGTAAACGTTTTATCTTTCTCTGTGTGTTTTATGTGTGTGTATGTATGTATATATGTGTTTCTTTTATTTTAAACGAAACCTTGGACTCTGTCATACAAAAGGTACAAGTATTGTGTACATATTGTGGCCAAGCAAATAAATTGGGATTCTCAAAAATCCTTTGATTGTAACAATTTTCAGATATTTTGCCATCTTAACCGTTGTTGCATCAGCCTGGACCACAAAGGCTTTTAGCTTTTGGAAAGTAAATTTTGAATTTTATTTAAGCAACACCCCCACTCTCATGTGGAAAAGCCTCTTCATCTTATTGGTTTAAAATCACTATATATATATATATATATATATTATATATTATATATTATTTATATATATATAAATTGATATTATATATTATTTATATATATATAAATTGATGGCCATGTGATGGCTCCTTTAATTTGGGAAAACTTTTAAATTGGTGAAAGTTGAAAGAGCTCTCATTATAAACAGCCGTTTTATTGGTACCTATTAAAATCAAGTTTAAAGGTAGGAAAATATATCTAATGGTTAACCTAAGAAATTAGTTAAAAAAAAAAAACTGGTTTGAAAAGCTACATTTGTGTTTTTCCATTCCGATCAATGGTTTTAGAGATGCTAATAAATACTTAGAATAATTAATGTTAATTAGGCTGAATAACTGGAAAAAGGATTGTAAAAATGTCGGAAAAAAAAAAGATAAGGGGCTTATCCCAAATGGATAAATATTTTTATATAGTTATTTTGAATGAGATAAATAAAATGGACATTTTTGGATTTAGATACAAGGTTTTGATACTACACTATGTAAAGTAAAAAAAAGGGGCCAAAGAGATCACCTACTGCCCCCTAACATTAAAGTTCAAACAAGTCCACTTTAGCACAGTTTAAAATATATGTATTTATAGAGCTAAAAAAAATACATAATTATAGACTGAAATACTTGATCAATGATTGGGACAACAGACCTATTAATCAAATTGAAAATTGAGAAGGGCCTAAGCTCTTTGGCTGATACTTGGGAATCCCAGAGACTTTTCTATATAATTAGATACAATGCACAAAAAAAAAAAAAAAAAGCTTCTGACACTCCTTCTAGAAATAGGAATTACTGATTAAACCTAATATATATAAAAATTAAGGGTACAATATTTAATAAAATTGAGATAAAATTTGTAAAATTGGTATATTAAATGGACTTTATATAAAACTTTTGCTTAATTATATTGTGGGATAGATATATTTCAATGGAAAAACGCTTCCCCTTCTTGGTATTATAAGGCTGGGCACATATCTGTCCCTTAGAAAATATTAATTGAACAAAGTAAAGGAAACCAATAGAGTTTCGTGAGCCTTCCAATATAACGTAAAATTAAAAACTAATATTCAGTGGCTAATAGACAATAAAGTAAGAGGTTTACCCTGGGTTTATCTTATAACTCAAGGAAAAGAGACCTCACTAAATACCTTATGCAAGCTTTGGAAGACATGCTAAAGTAAATCTTAAAGTTTTAAAACATGGAATTCTTTGTTTACAGCTCTTCTCACTGATACAAAAAAGCCAAATAAGGAGATACAATTGGACCTGCGTGACAGAGCAGTTCTCTGGGGAACTGGAAGCGTCTGTCTTTGTCTTGCAGATCAGAAATATAAATACAGCAAACAGTGACCTAGGACTGAGCCTAATTAGCTCAATGAGATAATACTTAAGGCCAAGAAATTTTTGGCATTTTAGAACTCAGAATTCTGACGCGTCCTTCAGCATTTGTCAAGAAATCTTAAATGTCGGTTTCATAAATAGTAAGCCTTAGTGATTTGAGCAAGCAAATTCAGCTTACTCCAACTATTATTATACCTATCTTATAAGTAAGTTTTAAAGTGAACCTATGAGATCTCTAGCTTTTGTCTGTTTATAAGCCTGCGTACACATTATAGATGTGAGATATTTCTACAGCTGAAAAAAAAAATCAAAGTCAAAGATCTCTGCTTATTTGACGTAAAAAAAAAATAAGAGCTTACAAATTAAGTATTTTTAAAATAAAAACTGACCAAGTTGACTTTCAGCGTCACGTGAACTGGAAAATATTCAATATTAAGATAATATTTGATATTGTTTAGTTTAAGTATGTTCTAATTAATATAGACATCTTTAAAGTCATCAATATTAAGTACAATACCTTTACTGTACCTAGTTTTAATGAAAGTCAAATAAGATCCTGTTATATCTGTTGCAGAATTGTCAAGAAAAAAAAATAGTAATGTGGTGTAGTAAAATTTTAAGTAAATTAAATGCAAATGAGATGAGAGCTTTGGGTAAATTTTTAAAATATATTTTTAAAATGTATGGTTAAGATAATCTCTAAATGTTTGGTATCTTTAAATTCTAGAGTTGTGCTAAATTAAGTTAAATGATAGGATTTTATTAAATAGCTATGACACTTTCAGATAAAATAAGATTGAAATATGAATTATTTAATATTTAACTTACCCTTACAAAGAAAGTAAAGGTGTTTAGAAATATTAATAAATGGTTGGTGCTACCCTGAAATAATCTCTATTATTAAGGGTATAATCTCAGTATCCTAGGAAAGTAAGATAAATGTGTAAAGGAAGATATATGAATGTAATTATATTTTGTTAATAAAAAATAGTGACTTTCTTCTGAAGCTGGTTACTTCTGAATGGAAGAGAAAATAAAGGACACACTAATGTGAGTATAGAAAGCTGTGGAACGCTTGTGGAAGAGGAACCCTGAGAAAAGAGTTTTGTACGTTGTCGGAATTGTCTAAGTTTAGAATCAACTTGGGCAAAGTAAATGAATCTTAGAAGTAATCTGGTACAAGGATAGATTTGGTTATCTCTCTGTTAAGATGACAAAATTTTCTAAAAATGTTAATCCACTTTCAGTAACAAATGGTAAAGCTTCTTATACCACATAACTGACCTGTTCTGCTTTTATATTAACGTTTTTTCTTGTTAATGAAAAAGAACTACTTTACAGTGATCTATATGTTTATCTGACCTAGTGTTCTGAAAACCTTTAACAAGATCCCCAAATATCAATTTCTAATTAAAGTTCTTTTAATCTCCAGTTAAGTTTGGGATGCTACAGAGGGCCCCTGAAACATCCCAAAGAGAGATTTTAAAGTAGTAAGTTTCATTTGGCATGCTAAATAACATGGTATTGTCAAATGAATAATAGATCTTCCTAGGTTATATTGTATGAGAAAATATTATTAATATAGATATTCTATAAATTATATGGATTCCCTAAAATTCTGGTATATCTGAAATGTTACCAGTCATAATTCTAGTTATAGTGACCAGCTTTCTTTATCGATTATAGTGTGACGTTGTTTAACCATGCTTTTAAATCACTTGTCATTTATATACAGTTAATTGTTTCCTTCTGATGATTTTGCAAATTGCTTTCTCTTCAAGGAAATTTATTGATTTCAAATAAATTTCGAACTATAGCACTGAACTAAACTGGGTAAGAAATTTTAAAGGTCTAATGAAAACTCTGAGTAAAAGAATTAGTTACATGGGACTGAGTAAACTGGTGAATATGGTTATAATTTTTGATTTTGTCTGACATATTACTGGCTTTTAACCTGTTTCCCAGACATAAAGAAACTCTTCTCCTTAAGCTAGTTATGATTCACAGAAATTTGATAAGTTATACCTATGTAAGCAGACTTGGAACAGTTATCTTTTCTCTCTATCTGATCCCTCAAGAGACTAAAATCTCTTAGGTCCCCAGTGGGTCTATCAGACAAATGAGGAAGATCATCTCCTAACAGATATAGCAATCTCAAAGTATTTTAAGGATTTTAAAGAGAAAAGAATTTACCTAAATGTGTAAGGCAGAAATCCATGACAAGCCTTTGACGAGGCATTCCGGGCCTAAGAAAACCTTATTAACATTCTACACTGAGACTCCTAATTAAAAGTTCCAACACAGCCAATTTAAAAAAAGCCTATATAATCAAATAATCAGACTTAGCTTGTAAATAAATTAATCTTGACTTGACTATATTTGAGAAAACTGAGGGTAACTTTAGAGAGAAAAAGATTATATTTTAGTGGATATTAATTTCTAGTTTTGTTGATTGAGGTCTATATTTACTTAGACATTTCCCAGATCATTCCTTGCTGTTATGTCACATTGCTGTAAAGGTTAATTGAATTATGAAAAGAATACTCTAGGTTTGTTTCTGAGGCTCAGTAATCTATCCTTGGTAAAGTTCCAATGCCCCATGACCAGCAGCCAGGGTATTATAAATACTGGAACAGGCATGACTTAAAGAACTGTCTCCAACCTGAATGGAAGGACCCTTTATCAGGTACTCTTAACAAGACCATACACACCAAAGCTGAAGGAAACGGACTTTCAGATTCATTTCCTATCAGAAACAGCCCCTGCAGTGCACTGGCCTATAGAGCACTGCTCACCTTAAAACAATGCCCAAATGGAGAAAAATCTACCAGGTCAGGATGAGAAGAAGACAACATCTGAAGAAGACTGCAGACCCAAGACACCGAACCAGGCCTGTATGCCAATTACTTTGATAATTTCTCCTACCTTTGATTATGAACTACTCCAACTGTTAAGTTTATGGTAAATTACCTATGTCTAGTACTTCTGTGTTACCTTGGTGGGTTTCCCTACTCCAAGGCTCTAACTAGATAGCCCTCAGAAACGTTACTCTAAAAAAAATAATAGTTCTGTTTAGGCCACTGTTGATCTTACAAGGTGGGAGACTTCACCTGGCCAATTAATACCTGCTCTGACCCTGACCATAAATATGAAATTTCTCATAAGATCACTCAAACTCAATCAGGAACACAAGGAAAATTTTAACCCAAAAATATAACTTCTCGACTATTAAATTCTTACTCATGACTTTATAAACGTTACTATCTGAATTACTTATATCCTGTCTATATAATAAAATTGTTGTCTGTTACATTTCCCAATGTGTAACTAGGCCTACAAGATTGATGATGGCTAAACATCTTGAAGGAATAGATAAAATTTATAACCCTGTATAAAATAATTGTAATAGTGCGATTCTAGTTATGGTAATGAGCAACGAAGGGTAAACAATTCCTGGATCATAATAGACTAGTAAGACAGGCGATCCAGAGAACTTTTAGTATCAATAGGGTCTGATAAAAAACTAACACCTTGAATGGCAGCTCAGAAGATACATAACCAGAAGTAGGAATGAGCAATCCTAGCACCGTGGGACAAAATTGGTCATGAAACCTCTCTCAAAATATTGGTCAAATTTAGGACCAAGGGGGAGCACTGTGAATGAAAGTACTACAATGTGAAAGAAAATACTGCAACCACGTCAGTAAACAAAGAATCCTGAAGCCAAGCCATCAGCAGCCGCTGCCACACCCCAGCGAGTACATGCCTGAAACCCAGCCTCTCAGCCACTCATATTGGTGCCCTCTGAGCAGACTCAGAATAAGAAAGGACAGGATACTTGCCCTAGATAGCTAGGTGCTTGTTAAAGTATGAATTCAGTGAGTCCAAATGTTTGCTTCCCCCCATACATAGAAAACCACTAAATTCTTGAACTTGAGATACCTGGCTTTCTTTAGATAACAAGTAATCTTTTATTGTTCCAACTACCTGGTCTTTGTTGTAAAGCTCCTGTATATCCTAGCTCTTCCCATACCTCTTGGGAGCAGTTCCTCAGAGTGATCTGAGAGGCTGTCATCCCGGCTCGAGTCCTCCCGCCAAATGAAACACAACTCTTAATTTTAGGCTGAACGTTTATTTCAATCAAGTCCCAGAATAGACACAACTCATCACTTCTGTAATGGAATACACTGGATCAGGAAACAAAAGCGTGTTCTAGTCCTGAAAAATTACTGGTTCCTCTTTCTTCCTGTCATTATACAGTCCCACCAGAACTCATTACTTTGCTGTCTGCTCATCTGGTAACCAAACTCAGAGAAGAGTCAACTCAGCAGACTGCCCTACTGGGGAGAACAGCCGGCAAAAGCACTGTGGGTTGCCTGCCCTCCCGCACGCTCTGCTGACACCTAGTATCCTCTGTGGAGACCAGGGCAACAGAGATGTTCCCAACAGCTGCAAAGTCCCACACGTTAAGAAAATCATTTTATTTTATATGATATGTTACGTATATACCCATCTCTGAAAACAGCTTTGCCAGAAGCACAAATATTCAACATTAATCTGCAAAGGCATATCTGGTCCCTAAGTGAAAACAAGTCTTAAGACGACGCTAAGGACTCCAAAGTTCTCTCCACGACCATCAACCAAGCTCTCTGCAGGTCTGCAGCTGCAGGCGGCAACATGTCTGCTTTTAAAGCAAACCCATCCTGCCCTCGGGTGCTACAATGTCCCTCTACGCCCTCCCATCTCAGGGTAAGAGCAGCCGCTACAGAACCTCACAGGGCAGCACTGACAGGACTGGACACAGAGGATCAGAGCTAAACTAAGCCTTTTGATGACACGAGCTTGTCACTGTGTCACTTTACAGTTGAAGATATATATAGAGAGAACTGGGGTGATCTTGCTCAAAGTCACACAGCTAATAAGTGGGAAAGTCTATAACTCTTCTCCTCCCTCCGGCGTGACGCCCCAGCTGGGATGCCCACAGGGTTCTCTCATGCCTGCCTGACCAGTCCTTTCCTGTCACTCATAAAACACCACAGGGTCTGAACCTAGCCTGCCTTTTCAGCATCTTTTACCTCCAGTCTCTCAGGAACAAGGCTGCTCGGGCCACTGTATGACTTCTGGCTTCCCAAACACTCCGTGCTCATGCTGGTCTTGCCTGTGCATCCTTCCCCCTGCTCAGAGGCTCTTCCTCACCTGCAGGAGGACGTTTCCACTCTCTGCAGGGACACCCCATCAGGGAAGCCCTCTTTTCGCCCTCAGCATTGCAGGAGTCCCAGGCCACATCCCGGGCTGCCCCATTAGGACTGCATGTACCCAGGGGACTAATCAGACTAGCAGCCTCAGAGCCAGGGATTATACCCGTGTCTCCCTGCAAACCTACTGCCCGCCTAACAGTCCCCAGCCAGCAGGTCACCTGGAAGTCACAGCAAGTGCCCCACCCAATCCAGAAGTCTCTTCATTTGCCAGCACCGCTGAAGAGTGGTTTCCAAACTTTGGTCAGTTTTGCACAAAAAGGACCTTCCACTGTGAACCGGGAGGGGTTTTGCTTATGCTACTCACCCTTACTGGAAACGTCAAGGGAAACCAAAAGGCCTTTTCTTGACACTTTTTTGATGACACCCTCCCACCCACAATACTCAAATGTTCAAGAGAATTGGGTCCACGTGATTTTGTTTTCCTTACGCTAAGTGGCTCAAAACACTGCAAGGTTCTTTCTCTTTTGAGGGTATTTGTACTAAGTTTATAGGCTTTAATCTGCTTTTGTCTCACTCTTCAGTATCCCTAGCAGTTGCCACTTCTTAATCCCTTCAGCAGCCTCCCTCCCAACATCAAGTCTAGGAAATCAGCTGTGATGAGGGGCCCAGGGGCAGTCACAGAAGATGCAACTAAGGCACAGAGAGGTGACATAATTTGCCCAAGGTGATCAGCTTCCACCCCTAACAGTGTGTGTCACGTCCCTCTGTTTAACTCTTATGCTAAGCAAGTTAACTTTTTGTAGATTATAGTTATAAACAGATGAGGTATCAAAATATGCACAAGGACACACATCAAATCTAAGATGTTGATTAACTCCACTATTTTGTTTCTATTTATTTTATTTCTCTTAAAAAAATTAAGAACCTCTGCAGTCAATAATGCAAAATGTTATTAGGTTTTAAATCCAGAATATGGAGGTGTTAAGTGTGTCATTGCTCATCCTTATTTGTATGTTCACAAGACAAAATTATTTGAAAGACTCTCTCCCCTCCCCCTACTCACTACTGGCTCTCACCAGAGCTCCATGTCCACACATCTAACAGCCTTTCATTTACCCACAGCTGAACTCATCAGATTTTCCCCAGAACTCCCTCTGCAGGTTTCCCTCATCACAGCACAGCAGGACAATCATTTACCTCATTAATCCACCCAGAAACCTGGGCCTTACTCCATTCTAACTTCACAGACAGCATTCATCCTTTCTTTTTACCATCGAAACATGTCTTCAATCTGTTCGCTTTAACACACTGACCGTCCCACCGCTCAAGTGGAAGCCACCAACACTGCACTCCTGGACTCACGAGTCTCCCAATTGGCCCTACAGCCACTCTCCCCTACTTGAGACAAATGGGATTGTGTCACTCCCGCGCTTTTAGGACTCTTTACAAACCCACTTTTCTTAGAAGAAACTCCCAGTTCTTCACCTGGTGAAGGTCTTTGCCATCAAACTGTCAGCTCAGGGAGGGCAGGACACGCCCTCTCCCCTTGACCCCACCCTCTGGCAGAGCATCAGCATGGGAGGACCTGCTGAGCTACACCAGCCTGTATTCTAAACCTGGTCTTGATTTCTTAGCAAACTGCTTCAGTTATCCATACAAATCCAAGGTAGATTAGAAAGATTTTAGATGTTGAGCTAGACTATTGATTTGGGGATTTTGCACTAGCAACCTGCAAGTACATGTTCTAATGATTCTGTCTTCTAAAAACCACACCCAGATTTAAGTAGTACTTGTGGAATGTCTTCGGAGTAAAAGGGAATGTAGTTTTACAGAATTTATATTTTTTAACATGAACAACCCGCACAGGGTCACAAATGGAACTGCCTCATAAGTGACAGAAGACAGGTGAGAGGCATATAGCAACAGGTCACAAAGATGGTAAGAGAAACGTTGATTCTCCAAGCCCCGAAAAAATTCCTCAATGAACTGAAAACTCTGAATTTTGAAAGTAAAATACTATCATATAAAGAAATAAAATAAATAATCCTCTTCATCAGGGTTTCAAGATCTGACTCCAGAATTTTTAGCAGGCTATACTGAATCCTAGCAAAGGAAAATCATATACACTAGTGGTGAGTAAGTTCCAGAGAAACGGCAGCAATTCCTCCACTTGTAAAAGGACATAACTCACTTGTCAAAGTGAATGTAAACTGCATTCTGGAGAAATTCTGTAGCCCCCAGGCTCTGCTTCTGGGTGGCAAGTACACGGACAGCTTCGAAGCATGCTTCTAACTGAGTCACCGGCATTCTTACACTGCAGGGGGAAACGGAGGCCCTCAGTCATGAGCTGAGATGTTCCTGTCTTGTCTCACTGCCCGTGCCTCGGGGACTCAGTGCCCTGAAGCAACCCGGCCCCAGGCCAGGACACGTAGCGTGGCCAATCATGCATGAGGTGCACTGTGCTTGAGAAAGCCCATCCCCGATGGGGGCAAGAGGTGCTGGTGGGGTTGTGTGAACATATAAATGCTCACAGAAATACACCTACATACAATGAAGTGATACAATTAAGAGTAGCAGGCTATTTAACAAAATTTCAATTGTCAGTGGAAATTTTACCATTCCTTTCCACTTGTCCCCTGCACTCTGAGACAGGCTTAGGCTCTCTCACACCTGCAGCTCTGATGCAATCGTTGTGAATTCATTTTGCTTTGCTGCAAGTGTCTTCGCTCCCCTTGTCGCTGTGAATGTCGTCTCTTAACAGAGTCAGATGTCTTCCTGGATCTCTCCCTGAATTCCTTGCTCCTGCTTCTCAGATCCTAAGATAAATGGCAAGTGAAGACACATGAGTATAAAAGGCACTGTGGACTTGACTAAAGCCTTCAGTGTCCCCTAGGTGAGTGCTGCCCACCCCTTACCTTCGATTCTCAAGGTTCTGCCCAGGGTGACATCCAGACAGGATAGCGTCCTGGGCCAATTAAATGCTGTGTGGCTTGGGCGCACGGACAGGTGCAGGAGCTGGTTCCGGAGCCGGGCACCTCCCCACCTCTGCTCGTCCCTCTCCCGAAGCCCCGCTTCCAAGCCCCCAGGCTCCCTAATCTTCTGTCCTTCTCTTTTACTTTACTCCAAGCACTTTTCCTCTTCCTTTATTCCCTACTTATCCCCAGCTGGAGTGATTTTTCAATCACAGTATCTGAAAAAATTTTCTGCAGCTGAAAAAGAGGTCTCCAGAAGTCAATGCCCATATGCTGGTTCTTGAAGAGAGCCCCAGGTTAGGGAGACACTCACAAACACTCTCAGGGCATCAGACATGTTGCAGGGTCGACCACCCCCAACAAGAGTTTGCTGTGACCCCAAGGCAAGCACAGCATCGCTGCTCACAAAAATGTAGTTGGCTCATTTATCCATTATTGAGAAAAAAATTAAAAATTGTTCATGTTCCTTACTAAAATTATTTATGAGGTGGAAAAAGGAATTGTAATAGAAAAGAAAAAATTTGACTTAATGTTAGATGTTTTCCTTTGGCTTTAAACCTGTGCCCTGTTTTCTAGGCTTAGACATGCTAGCTCTGCACCTTTTGTAAAAGAAAGTTGCCTTTAGCCTGAAATATCCAGGAGGGCCTATTCTGCGGGCTCTGATCTTTAAGGATGTTAGCTCTTCTACACTTATGTAGAGATGGCAATTTGCAAAATAGAGAATAACCTGTTTTTTTTTTTTTTTGGAGGTTTTAAAGGGTCACCGTGATTTGACCCACATGGACAGCTGCAAGAACAAAGGATTCCAAGGAAATCAATTCGTACAGCAAGAAGTTTGCAACAACCAACCACATCCCCACCCCTCTTTATTAAAAAAGGAGACTGAATTCTGACTTGGGGAAGAGGGTTCTCCAGGATATCAGTATGCCATCTTCTGAGTCTGCCAGCTTTTCAAATAAAGTCACTATTCCTTGCTCTAACACCTCATCTCCAGATTTACTGGCCTGTCATTCAGGAGGTAGAACTAGCTTTGACGTGGTAACTAAATGACTTCATTGGAGGTAGTATGTCTCCACTGTTTCCCCATTTCCAATATGTCACAACCTATAAATTTTATATGCTGTTTAGCAACACAACCAAAAAACCTAACATAGGGAATTGATTCCATGGAAATAAAATTATTTCTACTCCTTCAAAACTTTTTTCTTTTCTATTTTATTTTGTTTTGCTTATTGAAAAGAAAATAAAAGTCAAATCTATTTATTTCAGGTATTTTTGTTATAGCTGCATATTTTAAATACTAAAAAGATATTTAAATTGCAATAAAAAATTGTTCATATATTAGTGTAAAGATATATAAACAATCATTGTGGATTAGGAAAGGTATGGATATTTACTAAAAATCCACTGCACATCCAGTCTTTTACAATCATATCCTGGAATATAAGCTCTATGATCCAGGGGTCCACCACGCACATTCTCACTGCCGAGTTCCTTAGTAATCAACTACCAAAGCACCAACATAGAACCACGTGATCAGTACTTTAGGTATAAATGAGGGAATTAGCTCATTCAATTCTATAAAAAAAAAACCTTAAATTATTTACTGAACTTACTTACAGACAAAGAAAATTGGACACAAAGAAGTACAGTTTCTTCCCCAAGGTCACAAAGCTAATAACTGGTAAACGCAAGATTTGAACTCATCTGCCTGATTCTAAAAACCAGGTGGAAATCCCATTTGACTGTGGAGGGTCCAGCAGCACAGCCTATCACCATATCTTTGTTCAGATCTAGCCTTAGACAGCCTGAGACAGCACCCCATTCCTTTGGAACTCGAGGGCAAGTGATATCAATAAGGATTTTGTATTCAGTAGTTTCTTAGGCCTCATTTATATAAAGTGTCAGCAGGTCAGCAGAAAAACTCTGGGAAATATGAGTGGATCCAGAGCTTTATGCTGATTAGAAACTCAGTCTACCAGGACATAGTGGCCTTCCCATGAGAGGCCACATGGACATAAACTAAAGGCAGGTGAGCAATGAAAACTAGCAAGACCCTGGAACTCAAGCAAGAAGGACCCCTGCCATCACCTGCCCAGTTGCCTCTTCACCCGCATGGACACGATGGCAGAAGACCCAGGTTCTTGTCCAAGTTACAACATCATGGATTCTCAACCATAAAAATTTACGGCTCTATGATCTTAAGTACTTTCCAAATCAAATATGATTAAACCAATATCTCAGCAGAATGTCTATATCTCCACTTCCTCTCTTCTATTAGGAGAATATTTCTATGGCAACAAAGCAGAAATCCAATTAAAAACACCATGCAAGAAGCCGGGAGAATTTCTGCATAAGAGACTTTGTTCTCACGCTCAGTGAATGGAAACACAGAAAAAGTGTTCCTTCTCCCTCAGCAAGTGGGAGGTAGCCTGATTGTGTGTGTGTGTGTGCGTGTGTGTTTGCGTGTGTGTGTAAATGAAATACAATGAATTCTGGGATATTTACGGATTTTTTTATCTTACAGTCATTTCATGAGGATGAGACAACCTTTAAAGTAATTTGAATCTAGTGTTCTGAGAGAGTCTCAGGCTCTTATGGTGAAAGAGGGGAAAGGGGAAAGGAAAGGAGGAAAGAAGTAAATGAAGCAAAAGAGTACGAATACTGCTAGGGAAAGGCAAGACATTAATTTTGTTCCTAATTACATCACACACAAATTATGGACTGGCTTTCCCCCAAGTCTTGTCAAGCACTGAGTTGCAGAAGAAAGGTGACAGCCCATTTCTTACTGAGCTTGTGATTGTAGGTGGCATCTCATAGACACAAATCATTTACCCTGATCAAACACTCTAGCAGCAGGCCGTAATTCTCCTGTTTTGAAAGACAAGAAAACAGGAGTTCAAAGCATATATATAACTTGACAAAAGTCAGAGGACCAGTAAACAAGAGAGGATGAATTCAAACTCAGATCTGAATGCAGAGTCTGCTCTTCTCACCCCCAGGACTGGAAAATCCTTAACACACAGGCTCCCCAGCTCCCCTGCAGTGTTCCTGGCCCCAAGCATTTCCCATGTTAATGGTCGCCAGTTCTCACAGTCACAGCGCTCTGTGCAGCCAATGGCCTCCATCGGACCTTGATCATCTACCTGTCACGCCCAACAGGCTTCTCCACAAAGGCAGGAAAGCTGGCTTTCCAGTGCATACAAAGCCATCCCTGGTCTAACCTGGGCTCTTCTGTGGCTTCTCCAGCCTAAAGGCAGCCATGAAACTGCTCAGAGTTTGTACATAAGCCACACGACCTCTCTCCATCTGTCTCCCCAAATATACTACTTAGCTATGACCATTTTGATAATCTTGGAAACAAATTTTTAAAAACAGGAAAGAAAGGATTCTGGAACAAGTACTTAATACTTACAATTTTAAATGACAATTTACAAAGTGAGTATTTACAAACCGATTCTGCCTTCCTAGGTGTCAGTTTTAACAGTTACAAAATATAATAGCAAAAAATTCTCACTTACAGAATTAACAAATACATCAACAATAATCTGGAATAAACTCAAAATTAAAGCCCATGTTCTACATGGAGAAAACTGGACTCTACTGAGGAGTAAAGTAAGAGGTGTGAATGTAGAGACATCAACATATTGCATGGAGGAAAGCAGTTTTGTAAAGATGTACGTTCTCCTAAAGATAATTCAAAACTTACTTAAAAATCCCATGAAAACCCATATCTGTCTTTTTTAATTTGAACAAAGTATTTTAGAATTCTTCAGGAATAATAAATTCATACTAGCCAAGAAAATTTGTGATGGAAGAAAAGAATCAAAAAAAATCACACTTTCAGTTATTAAATAAATTTTTACAATATGTAAGATATAGCGCTGGAGTAAGAAAGTAAAATTGACAGAAATAAACCATGAGCTCAAAAAGAGACTCTAGTGTACATAAGTATATTGTACAGTTGGGATTTCAAATCAAAGAGCAAAGTATGAATTCAATAATTTTCCTGGGACAATCAGAGAATCACCTGGAAAGAACAAATTCTATTCCTGTGCTAATGATCACAAGAAAAATTACAGATAGTGATGTAAATATTAAAATACTAATAACAACAAATGCAACTCTTTGCTCATATTAATTCAACTTCTCCTCACTATAACAAGTACTATTATCATCTCCATCTTAGAGATTAAAGAAACTTACAGAAGAGATTTATATCATTATAAGAAAGTGTTTCTAAGAATAATACCAAAGATAAAACCCAAAAGGAAGACATTTACAATCTTAAAAATATTTTGGGCCACAAAGAAAATAAAAAAAACTACTGAACAAAATGAAAGGCAAGAAATGACAAGAAAAAGCTCTGTGATACATGTTGATGAAGACAAGGGGTTAATGTTCATAACATACAAAGAGCTGTCACAAAGCAACAAGAAGCTCCCTCACTTAAATGTGTGCAAAGGACAAAAGGGATCATTCACTTTTAAAAAGTCAGATGGCTAATGAGTGAAAAATGCTCAATACCTCACTGGTCATCAAATACAAACTAAAACAATGAAAAAGCACTTTTGTTCATCATATTGGCAAATATTTATAAACGATATTCTAGCTAGTGTCCATCTGTGAGAGAACAAACTGTGAGTGACATTTTAGAGGATGACATGTCAATGGATATGTAAACTCTGAAAAACGTGTGTACACACAGACTCAACTCAACTTCTAGGAATCATTTCATTTAGAAAAAATATCAGTTCAAAAGATGTACTCATCAGAGCATTTACACAGCACTGTTTACAATGGTGGGATGAAAAGCTGAAGTGAAATCATATCCAGTGATAGAGAATTGGTTACATAAGCTATTCTACAGCTTTTCATTCCCCACTGGAGAAGCAATTTCTAGAGTCACTTGAAAGGAGCCTGTGATGAATGTAAATGTCACATCCAGGGACTAAATTTCCAGAAGCCTTAACTAAAGGAATACTCATACAAGATCACAGGTATGTTTGTACAAGAGGGATGCCAGTCAAACATCCTTTCTGAAAGTGGAAAATGGAGAAAACTTAAGTGTCCACCATCAAGACAATGATGCGGTAAATCACGGCAAGATGTGGGCTCTGAAAGGGCCGGCGATTCGGCATTGTCCAGGGCCTTGTCCACATCACTCTCCCACCAAAGGTGTCCTTCCACAAGAGACCACACCTGCACATCAGGAGACCCCTCCTCTCTATCTGAAAGGACCGGGTGAGTCTGGAGTGGGAGGACGTCTATGATATACCAGTGAGTGAATAAAGCGAGCTGCAGAACACATATAGTACGGTCTTATTTTTCAATAAAGCATATATACACACACATATACATAGATTTCTCATATAAGTGTATGTATGAAGGTATGTATGTATTTATGGGTATATATATATGTCATAGGCATAAAGGTCATGAAATATATACACCACATTGTCAACAGCTTTTACACTCAGGAAATAAGGGGAAGGGATTTAGGGGCCTTTCGGTACCACCACAGTTCTCTTTTCAGTATTTCAGTTAAGTATACTTGAATTTAAAAGTTTATTTAAGTCCGAAGTAAAATGGACGATGCCTCCACAAGACATAATGCTATACTGGTCATTAAAAATCATGCCAGCGGAGATAGAATATTGCAGAAAAACATGTAATAAGCCGAATGGAAAATGGAGATCTCCACACAGTAAACAGGCACAGAGTGATCGCTGGTTTTTATGACAGAGCTGATACACACTGACGAAAAGAACAGAAAATAGATGTTAAAGTGTTAATTACTGTCTCTGAGTAGTGGGACAAGGATACCCTCTTTTGCCCCTTTTTTCAGACTTATTATATTAAATACACATTACTTTTCATCTGAAAAAAGCATTTTTAGATGTCTAGTACCATGCATTGGAGAAAATACATGAGTACTTACAGAAACAAATAACTAGGAGACATCGCAGCAGCTTCAAACAATGTAGAATGGGCGATCCTGAATAACAATGCGCAGTTACATAAGGACCCACAAAGTGAGAGCACCTGCTGTAACAGGGCATGGCCCCCTTCTATTTGTCAGTTGTGTCTTCAGGGCTGATGCAGATCTGAGCACGGCCAGTGTCAGTGCTGGTGTCTGGATGGATGCCACTGGAGGTGAGGGCACCTGCAAGCCGAGAGGAAGAACAGAAATCATCCTCTGCTTTTTCTGTCTTGTTTCTTTGTTACTGTAAAAGAGAGGCATAAATAAGATAAACTAAATCTTCCCTGCTGAAATTTAAGTAATGAAACCGTTTTTAAAGTCTTCACAGCTTATATTCTGCCTATAACTGTCTTTACAACAAAGCATCATATTTATTAAATGTTAATTAACTCAATTAACTCCCTGTTGAAACCTATTAAAGAACATGAAATGCACTACGTGAAACACCACGCCTGCAGTGACTACCTCAGCTGTCTTGACGGCAGTGAAGTCAGCCCCCACCATCCCGTGGCCCTGAGCTCCTGATGCTGCAAAGAGAGCACGCTGCCTCCTCAGATGGAGAGGAACTGTGAAAGCATTTTCTGAAGTCAACAGAACTGACAAAACATAACTGACAAATCCCAGGCTTCTTGGAGGATGTCATTTTCTGTTTCTCGCCAACACCCGTCAATGAGCAGAACCACCACATTCCGAGCCATGAGACTCACGTGGGAAGCAGTTTTGGAGAAATTTCCAGGTATAGAATGTAACCAACTATACATAGAACTCTGACAAAGGAAAAGATGAAATACTGTGATTTTGGAAGACACTCAAAATATTCTCCTAAGCCTTAGTAGCTGGAAAGGCTGGGCTTCTCCTCATCCACTTATTTATTTCACATCCAGTGAGAATCTCCCACAAACCCTGTTTCCCTGTGTCTGCTGGGAGCCTCAGGCACACTGTTGCTGTCGATCTTATAAGTCACAGCAATCTTATAAGTCTTATATGTCTCACGCCTGCAACCCTCACACAAGCTCACCTCCTAGCCTCACTGTCTGAACTTGGCCCCATTTTCTCACCTGTTTTTTGGTATCTGTTCTTCTATAAGCTGCCTGAAATGCTTTTTGGAACAAGTCAGAAGAATGAGTGGGTAGAGAACTGGACAGATGGACAGGTGAGAGGTGGGCAGACAGACAGAGAGACTTCAAGAAAAGGGGAACAAAGAAAATTTCCTATGCAGAACCCTCTTCTAGTCAGGGAAGAAAACCGCCACGGAGACGTGTGAAGAGGCAGGTGGCTTAGGGCTGTTTCCCTGGATTCCATGAAAAGCCACAACAAGAGATGAGAGGGTAGAACTATAAATAATAAAAGAAAAAAAGCATGCATGCTTGAAAAATATATCTACAATATGTACTTTCTAAAGAATAGATTCAAATCAGCAAGGCCCAATAACACAATTTTTGGGTATTTAGAGAAGTGAGAATCCCACATCCAAACCAGAAGACATCCCTTTGGCACACTGAGAGTCTACACGGGGTGGTCATAAAGCTGTCTCCGCAAATCCATTCTATCCTGCACTTACGAGGAATGAACAGCTGTGCTCGGGCTGCCCACGTGCGTCATTTACACCCCACAGCACCTCTAAGGGGGAGGGACGCCTAGCGAGACCCGTCTCTGCAGGACAGGAAACAAGTATGGGAGAGGCTAAGCCGACCTACCAGTTCTCCATCTCACAGGACTGGTCACTCCAGAGCAGGACTCGATCTCAGACCCATGTTTGTAACCACAGTACTACCGTGCTTTATGTGCTTTTTGTGTGTATAATACATTTGTTTCTGGCATGAAAGGATATTTAATAAATTTTCGGTTGTCTTGTCTATCTCATTAGCTCACAATCAATCTTTATACAGTTGAACTGTACTATTTCAAAAAGAGTACAACGGAAAAAGCAGGGGTCAGAATAAGAGGGGCTGCATTCTTTATCTGGTACCTCATCTCATCCAAGTCCCCAACCAGGGAGAAGGAGCAAATGTTTTCATCTTTTAAAGAGAGGGCTCCAGTGATGGTGACTAACTCAACTCCAAAACCAAGGCTGGGGGTATGGCACAGGCAGCAACCAGAGCAGTATCACCTGTAGGAAGGAGAAAAGAGCTCACGGGAGGGCTCAGGGGGTCAGCCTGATTTAATTTCAATTGATAAAAGAATACCACAGTTTGAAAATACTACCATGCCATGGATTTGCGCTTTCTTGACATCTAGCAAGTTTCCACAGCCCACATGTAACATTATCATGTACCAGTGAAAGGAAGAGTGTACAGAGAGGGAAAATCAATGCCACAGGCAGGCTGAAAACCAGACTAGATGAAAGGAAGACAAAGGGCATAGTTAAGAGGAGGGGAAAGGCTGGGAAAAAGACATCATCAGAAGGACTCTCAAGCATCATCCAACAATCATATAATCATTCATTCAAGAGAGGGTTACTGAGGTCCTATTTTGTGCAAGATTTTTCACAGGACAAAGAAAGAGCACAGCCTATATGGTGGCAGCAATTGGCAGGGCTCAAATACACTTCTGATCCCGGTAACTTGCACACTTTTACTCAGTATAAAGGCAAAGAAAAAAAGTAAAATAATACTCTATAAACAAAATGCATTGCTGAAAAAAATTAAAGAAGTCCTAATTACCTGGACAGACACACCACGCACATTCCTGGATCAGAAGACAGTGCTCTTGGAGTGGCAGTGTTCCCCAGAGCGATCCATACATACAACGTGGTTTCGATTACAATCCCAGCAGGCTCCTCTGCAAAAACTGACTGGCTGCTACTACAATTCATATGGGAATTCGAGGGTCTCAGTAACCAAAACGTACTTGTAAAAGAAGAACAACATGAGAGGACTTGTAATTCTCAATTTCAAACCTTACAACTGTATCTCCAAGTGATATTTGAGGCCATTTTTAAGTTATTATTGTGTTTATCCTTATTTTCCAAATTCTCTAAAATGAATATATCTTTTACAATAAGAAAAATAAAAAGTAAGGTATCTTTTAAAACATGCACACCGATTCATTCATTGGGAAAAAAAATATTTTAATTATAAAGAGGTAAACAAATATCTAGTGAAAAAGGACTACTTAAAAACAAGAGTGCATTTTCATTTTTCATAAATTGAAATCTGAAAGCACAAACACATCAAGATTCTAAGGAGACCGATGCAACATGTTAATATTTATTTCCAAAATTCTAATTTAGCAATGAAAACTCAAGAAAGGTAAAATCATGTTTGACAGCCAACTGCAAACACATGGAGAGCAAAGTCCAAGAAATCACAGTTCCTTTAACTCTGCTACTACCTCAGTAGGAGAGGAAATTCCTCACTGAGAGGACAGTGGAATCCCATGCATAAGACATGATACGCAGTACAAACTGCACTAGAATCAGGGGTGATTTTCTTAGACGAACTCTAAGGCTACAACATTGCTGAAAAACTATAAAAACATTGACAGGCATATTAAAACACAGTCATATATATTATACAGAAACATATGAAGTCTGCTCCCTTGTTGCATAGAAATACAAACATATTTGTTCATTTATGGGCACTGATTACTTTTTCCCAGGTAGAATATTTCAACTAAAACAAATAATCAATAATACAATCCTCTTGTCAAATCTAGTTGATAAGTTACTCTGCTATGTAACCATAATGTGTCTAAGATAGTTCTAAAATTAGTGAAAAAATCTTTTTATGGTTCCCTGAACTCTTGTCAAAATTCCAAGCTAAATTTTAAAATAGATCAGAGCAGTATTTCTATATGATCTTTTCCCTCGTGAAATGAACACAGTCTGTTGTCAAAATTCTGTCCTTAAAATGGTTCACGAGCACTGTATCCTAAAAAAAATGCTGGACAGCAAGGCACTATCCAGACAATGTGACCAAACCAATGAAACACAAGGAAGACAGTGACCCTATTCTGGAGGGCTTATATATGTTTCAACACAGGGGTTTTTATTTGATTGGTTTGATTTGTTAGAAAAATAAAATCACTCAAGTACTTTCTTCTTTGAGCATTCTGTAAGTCATGACTGTGTTTTTAGTGTCATGAGCAGGAAAGACTTAAGCATGACTTGATTAGGTCAACTAGCAACAATCGTCACTGGAGAGTGAGTAATAAAGAAGTTAACTGATAGCAATGCTTCTGCCTACATGAGACCTAAAATAAACCTACACTGACCTCTGCAAGGAAAATGAGGAGATGAGGTCCCCAAAGAGAAAACAAACTAACAAGAAATCAAAAACGGAAACACTTTTTCATTAACGATTCCAGGAAGAAGTGGAGCATGTTGATGAAAAGCACAGATGTTGGGGACAAACATGAGGGTCTGAACTCCCACAGCACTGGGTAGCTGTGACACTGATATGACAGTGAAATTTTCTGCATCTCAGTCTCCTGTCCATAGACTGGGGAAAACAACAGCACCCGTCTCCTAGAACAGTCCTAAATTAAGTTATTTTATATATAAAAGTTTAAATAAAATACCTCAGATTTTAAATATTACCCCAAAAGCACAAGGAACAAAGAAAACAGAGATAAATTGGAGTTCATCAAAAGTGAAAACTTTGCTTCAAATGACACAATCCAGAAAGTGACAAAACAACACACAGGAGAAAATTTTTTCAAATCATTTATCTGATTAGGAATTTGTATCTCCCAAAAAAAAAAAAAAAAAAACTCCTACAACTAAACAATACAAAGGCAACTCAATTAAAAATTGAATAATGGATCTGAAAAGGTATTTTTCAAGGAAAATATACAAATGGCCAATAAGCACAAAGAAACGATGTTCAATATCATTAGCTATAATTGAAAGAAAGTCAAAACCACTAGGAGAAACTGCTTCACACTCACTACAGTAGTATATATTCAAAAAGAGAATAACAAACAGTAATGAGGCCACAGAGGAAGCGGAGATCCCAGCCCTTGCTGGTGAGGACTTAACACAGCGAGGCCACTTTGGAAAGCAGCCTGGAAGGTCCTCAGAGAGTTAAACATTTGGTTTATGAATGACCCAGCCTTTCTGCTCTCTGGGCACACACGTAAGAGAACTGAAAACAAGTGTCCACATAAAAACTCCTACAGGAATGTTCACGGCGCCATTATTCATCACAGACAAAAAGCAGAAACAAACAAAATGCCTATCACCTGATGAATGGGTTAACAGTGGGGCCCAGTCATACAGTGGAATATTATTCAGCAATTGCAAAGCATAGAGTACTGACCCAGGCCACAAGTTTGACAAACATTGAAAACATTACTCAGTGTGAAAGAAGTCAGTCATAATAGACGATTTCATTTACTTGAAATGACTCGATTTACATGAAAATGTCCAGCACAGGCAAATCCTCATAGAGAGAACAGTGGCTCCTTGGGGCTGGGGGAGGATGGGGAAGATGTGAATAACTACTTATGTATACGGGGCTTCCTGTTGGGGGATGAAAATGTTCTAAGATTGACTGGAATGCACAATTCTGGGCATAGAGTAAAAACCGCTGTACATTTTAATGAGTGAATTGTATTAAAACTGTTAAGAACAAAAGCACCTATGGCCAGTACCTTCCCATAGTAAACGGAAATTGCTAATTTTATTACATGAAGAAGAAACTGCCCTCAGCACGAAAGCAGGAGATCTTCAAATATGGGTAAACTGAAATTGGACAAGAGCATTTCACTTGAAACACTTGCTGAGTTTACACGAAATATTCAGAAATAGGAAAATCAGTTTGACATCACGAGGAAGCATTCTGCTTCAAATGAAGATCAAGGATTCGGCAAGCCCAGCTGCTAAAAATGACCAGAGATGAAACCTGGTTCTTAAAACAAGCACCAGAGCCAACAAGGAAATGGTGGTGAGGAAAGCAGGAGGCTGAAAATCTGGAACAGTTAGCTACAAATAATTTCTCCACTGAAAATTCAAATATAAAATGAAAGCGACGCAATGCTGTGTTGACCTCACGTGAATGGGCTTCCTACGGTGCTCGACAGTTCTGTAACCCCGAATGAGAGACTCAGGAGAATCAGCATGGTTCCTGGGAGCCCCAAGTGACTGCCCACCAGCACGCAGACCACCATCACATCTGCCAGGTTTCAATTGCAGACAAGAGACCAAGTACTGAAAGGCACAGGAAATGTTGACCGGGGAAGAAAAGGCTGCAGTCAGTCCTGGCCCTGTGAGCAGAGGCCAGAAGTCTGCAGGTGAACTGGAGTTGCCCTGGGGCAGGAAGGGACCACAAGGAAGCAGATCTCAATTCTCTACTCTCTCTCCCTCGGGTAGGAGAGATAAACCTGCATCTTTCTCACCTGGAACTGTGGGTTCTGGCTGGCAGAAATCTTACAGACACGGAATGATTATTCAAGACTGGAAAAAGTCCAGCAATCGATAGGGAGTAGGGAGCCAACTCCACGAGCCTATCAAATGCTCCCATATTTATTGTGTATAATCAAAGGAAATAGTCATTAACAGTTGTGTGATACTAAGCAGAAACTTGGGAAAAGTGGATGAGACAGAGATTACAGAATCCACCATGAGTACAAAGTCTTAGTGTATCTTTAGGGAAGTCATGGGGTGAGGGGAACAAAGTACATTCTTTAGATATGTGAATTTCAAAACAGACCACCAAACCTGCCAGTTCCTTGTTTTGCGGATAACAGACTATCTAACAGCACACAAGCCCAGCTTTTATAGCTGAGGTCCTGGGTCCTTGCTTTGCAATGAGCAGAGTGCTATCTAAAACCTCAACTACGCAAGCAAAGCATTGTCTCTGCTTTTTAAGGCAAGGAGACAGGAGTGAGGATGCACAGGCGCTTGCTTGCAAAGCAGTTACTAAGCATAGTTTTTCTTCTTAAAGTTGACAGGCGGCCTGGGTCTGCTACAATTTGTTAACCCAATCAAGGGCTCCCACATTGAACCATTATGGAGAATATCCTGGGATCACAAATCCTGGTTTTGGGTCTTTTCCTGCCAGCTTCAGCCACTCTAGAAGGGTCTATGCACATCCCTGAATAACGATCCCACAGAACCACCTACACTCATAACTCCTGGTGCTTGAAACTTAATTTTAGCTCTACACAACTTAACTTAGAAAAGTTTCAAAAATAAAAGATATTATATACTTTTTATAGCTCATCATATGATTGATTTTTCTGATTGCTCTAAGCTGCTTCTACTTGGTAAAGCACCTAAATCTGCCGGTGAATTCAATACTTTCCATTGGGCATAACTAGCCAGTTTGAGCTCGTTAACTTCAATTGGTCAAATATCGATACATTTAATTGATTTTATTGTTCATCAATTTCAGCCGGGAGGAGAGGGAGTGTCACTCTGTTCCTCAGCCCACCCTCAACTCTTTTCTCATCAGCAACTCAGGCCTCCTGAAAACAAACAAAAAAAAAAGCATTTGTTTCCCTTCTTCTACACATTCCACAAACCAAACAGGAAACATCAGCCTGAAGAAAGAATTCAACACAAATGTTAAAACAAAAATCTATAAACCTGAAGTATCTCCATCTCAGAATCATGATACACAATGACATGAGAGTAAGTATGTCAGGCACAAAGCATGCGTCAGCCTAACCACCTGATTTATATTCTTCAAAGGAAGGAAGGTTTTCGTATTTTTTTATTATCACTCTTTCTCATTGCTTCTGATTAAGCCAAAAAATAGTTTATGAAATTATTTAGCACTGCAATAACAGATTTTTGTTGTATCAATTACAGAAGGCATTCAGAGGGGATAGGAAAACCCACCTCTGTAAAAAATTCAAAATATCTTCCCCTGTTAAGAACACGAATACAAAATGCAACAGGGAATTCAAATTCTTGTGGAGAGGAGCAAAAGCCACAGAAAAAAAAACAAAGTAATACTATCAGTCAATTCAAAATTCACTGGACAAACATGCTCAATGCATTCAATGAATTTTAAAGGCACACGGCAAGCCATTCACTTAATGATATGCAGGCTAGAGGAAGAATTTCCCTCTTTAACACACAGCAGAAATCAATAGGGTGCTCCACCAAACAACGACCAAAGAACAATCAAGTTTTTAACAGTTCTGATAAATCAGCATGTTCTAAAGATGAAAATCCAAAAATTTTAAACATTCATTCACACCACAATGAAACAAGCACTTAAAAAAAACAAAAAACCCCAAAGAAACTAAGCACATAGATCATGTACCTGGATCAATGAGAACTTCATGTACCGCTGGAAGAAAGAACAAAGTATACCCTTTTCCTTGAAAAATAAAACTACTTTTAAAGATAAATGCTAAAACACATTTCATCATTCATGTTGCCTTGAAAAATCTGAGGCACTTATATCTGATTAGAAAAGCAATTCTGAGTAATAGTAAGTTACAATTCAGTGCCAGTTTGCTTTAGAATAAAAGAGAAAAGAAAAGCTACTGTTCCTCAAATCCTGCACAAAGTGTGAAGTGCCTCCCTGCCTCTTTCTCCTCCCGTTTTCTAAGCTCATGCTCCCCAACCCTTCTGAAACAAGTATGAGAACCTCTTATTCCCAATATGCCAAATGACAAAAGAACATCAATTTATTTGTGTAAATATATGCCTACACATTGAACTGGAGGAGAAAGGTATCAGAAGTCTATATGGAACTTCTTTCTACCTTCCTGAAATCACACACACAATCGTTCACAGAGACACAAACATATTCCCCCTGGATTACTGGGCACTTCACAAGCTTAGGACTTCCAACTTCTAGAAGATAAATTTGTAGTTAGTTTAACATACAAAACTGTCAGCTTTTGAAAGCCTTGATCATCTGCTAAACCATCCAATTATCAAAGAGACCCAATTAGCCTTCTCTGTAGAATGTAATTTCCCATGATGACAAAACAGACCCTAAGAAGTACTGGATCCAAGTCTCGTGTTTATCACTAGCTATGATCATTTTTAAGCACATTAACAGATTGAGAAAGGTTTGTCCCAACAACATTTATTCTTCTTGATATAGTATACGTGTTCAAATGCCTATACAGAGACTATGTCCGATGATGGTGTTTAAGAGCTCTTTTGTGTATTACAATATTTATTTTTAAGTGCAGACAAGGAGGGTGGGTGTTACTCAGTTGTAGGCCACCTGCTTAGCATGCAAAATATCCTGGCTTCAGTCCCCAGTACCTCCAAAAAAATAAATAAAAATAAGTGCATATTTAAAAATGAGTAAATATATAAAAAAATGCAGACTAAAAACCACTTCAATCTAGGAGCCACAATTGGAATAAAAAAACAAGTGTTTCTATCAAATATTGACTATATACCAATCACAGAGACAACCACAAATCACACCTGATAACCATCACGTGTGATTCTCAGCAACACTACTAAGTAGACATGGATGAGAAACCCGGCACTGCGGATGAGGAGACGGGGCTCGGAGGAGCCGGGGACGCTGACCGTCCTGCTCCCCGTGACACCGCGTCTGCCCAGGGCAACCGCTGACGGAGCTGCACTGAGGGGACACCCAGCTGTATGGAACGTTGGGGCACTGGGGAGTCCCAGAAAACACAAAAATTGTTCAGTGAAAAACCAGCTCAAATATATTACACTGTGCCACATCCTTTAAACAGGGAACATGACTGACAATTTTTGATGCCTCTGTGTCTTTTCTGCCATCATTAATATTTGCCCTCTCAGCGCGACCAGTGATGAACTGGACCCCATATGAAGTGCACTCAGATGGAAGATCATTTGAAGCTGTTTTATGAAGTTTGTAGGACTCTGTCTATGCCTCACACAGGCGGTCATCCAACACTTCTCCCCGGTGTGGATGTACCACCTGAAATCGCTCCTTTCTGCTTTTTAAAGTCCCTTCATCTACTCCAGACTTTTCAACAGCAAAGAATCAGATCAACCACAGACAGTGGACAGCTTCTCACCAAAGGGAATTGAACAGCCCATCGGATTACCTGGAAGCCCTTTTCTTTTATTAAACCCACTTTGAGGTAGTTCATCATTTTCTGATTGGTGGACTTGGCCTCTGACTGGCCTTCTCAGAAAGCTTCCAGCCTCACATCCGGGGATGGGATAGGACCCTGATATTGGGGTAAAAAAGTGCTGAAGGCGGACATCATCCAGTCAGGTCTGCACGGGTAGAAGTGCCACAACGTGCTCAAAAATTATGCAGTCAGCAATCCTGGGCTCCCATGGACTGATTTCACATTAACCAAACGCATGAGACACTGATGCAAGAAAACCAGAAACTTAACTTATTAATGTAACAGAAGACGTGAAACTATGAACCAGACTGAAATATCAGAGTTCAACCATGAGTACATTTTCTCCTCAATGTACCAATCACGGGCAGGCAGTCACATGGCAAGCATGGACAGAAGTAGAGCAGGAAGGGTTTTTAGATTAACTCAATGGACTAAATTTCTGTTATACCAACAGATCTACTGCCTGGAATATAACGCTAATCACGGTGCACTCTTCATGGACAGTGGCCGAGACACGACTGTGAGCAACTGTGTGACTCTCCTTTCCCTGTCCTTTCTGGGCTAACGGATGCACAGATGTACAGTGATCAAGGCATGCAGATAGATCTAAACACCCAAAGCCCGTCTCTGTGGGCCTCAAAACCAGACAGCCAGGGTTTAAATACAAGCTCTGCCACTTACTAGCACTGTGACCTTGGCCAACATACCCTCTGTGTGCCTCAATTTCCACACTGTAAAGCTGGGATAAAAATCAAACCTTCCTTACTCGCTTGTTGAGAAGATTGAAGGATACACTTCTTTAAAAAGCTCAGAAAAGAATGTAGCACTTTTATGGTGCTCAACAAATGTCAACTTAATATTACAGTGGTTTACAAGTCTCCCTTCTAATCATCTTCTGTGTTTCCTGGCACGTCAAAGTTCCAAAGAAAATCCTTATTTCTCCTTTTATAAACTCTTGGGGTGCACCCTTCTGTTGATCCCACCACGTCTTTAAGCTGAGGGAGGGGATGCCTCCTCCCCACTCCTCTGGGCCATGGAGAGTGCTTCCCCCTTCACACCCCTGACACCTTGCCCACAGCTAGCCCTCCTCACACTAACAGAGTGAGGTGTGATTCCAGGGAGACAAGCAGGGCATGTGAAACCCTTCCTTTCCCTCCAGGGTTGGCCACCCTTGGGAAGCACCCGGGATGCTCAGCTCCATGGCAGGACATTCCTGTGCATGATGGGGCAGATCCTCTCAAGGGAAGGCTCGCTGTGGCACAGAGATACCTGGGACAGGGTAAGTCTCTACTTCTGGGACACAGTATCACGACACTCAATTACCCACAGCCCTGAAGTTCATGGAGAACGTGGCTTCATCAGTAACAAAGAAGACATTTAACGCCTGCCTACTCTTTTGTGTCATCTCTCAGGTGGCTGCTGGAGACAACATGTGTATAATATTTGATCCCCTTAAGCCCCAACATATTTGAAGTAACAAAAAATTCTGTGGCTTAACATTGTTTCAGGGCCACTGTGTAACAGTTCTGACTCTGCTGATGCTAAATTATGGGTATAGGATCTATGGAACCTCCTCAAATATCTTTCATCATAAAACCAGCTTTTCTTATTTTCGTGCTTCTTAGTAGTTGCCAAAGACCGTCAAATGATGGCTTCACACAAAACAGCAGCAAAAGTTTAAGAGCCCTCTTGACATACCCACTGTGGTAAACATTTTACATAACTTCTAATTCTCAGAATTCTACAAAGCAGATACGAGCGTCCCCATCTCACAGACGAGGGGAAGACTGAGAACGAACTGACTCAGGCTCAAGTGGCTCAGTGGCAGCACGTGCAGACAAACCCAAGTCAAAACACTACACCCCTTCTTATATGTACCAAATCATCTCCCACCAATAAGCACACAGCAGCGGGGTCAATACTCAGGGAACTCAATACACTTTTCACCTTTAAGGTGTTCCAGAGGCCGCTTAGAGCTGTTTTATAAAATTCACGCTCACTGGTTTCTAACACTGGAAGAAAAGTCCGATTTTGCCATTGTTTGCACAGCAAGTCTGAAAAGTTCACAGCGAGATGACAGAATAAAACTAAGATATAAGCAGAATAATTTTTCCAGGCAGACAGACACAATGGACATTGTGGTATTCTGAAGCATTAAGCAAAATAATCAAAATAAAACCACGTTGTTTAAGCCTTCTTTTAAAAACAGGAAAATTAAGACTGTAAGAAGGTGCAACAGTGCCACCTATGGCTAAAAAGACCTTCCAGGTTGCCGGGAAACATGCAACACAAAAATTGCCTGTAGGATGAGAAACGAGAATCAGGTAACTAAAAGCTTGTGTACCACATACTGCATTTTGCTTCAGGGGAAGGGAGGGGTAGTCAGTATTTAATCTGATATTGCTAATACTCCTGAATATAAACAAAAGACACAGGCTCATGGAAACTCATCTTAGAAGAGGAAAGAATCCAGTCCAGCCACTTCATTTTACAGGAGGGGAGACTGAGACCTGGGATCTGTCCTCCTGTCAATCCGGAGCAAAGTTCCCCTAGGCCTCATGTCTTGAACTGTAGCAAAAACCAACAGATCTGTACTAGGCCTATATTCATAAAAGTCACGTCTGTATTTATCCAAAAGCAGATAATCTAAGTATCTTGCAAAATACTTCTCAAAGAGCCAGAAATCATATAAGTTTGTTGAAATACAAAAACATTTATTTACATAGTAAAACAGCATGAGCTTTATTCTCTCTATTAAAATGTGACACGTCAAATCAATGTTTTGATATTTTAAACCTGTTAAGAGTGCAGGAAAAAAATCAAAATTTTCTTTAATCACAAAATTGAGAAGCTTACTCCCTGAAAATGATCAATGTGGATTTTTCTAAATTTAATGGATCTGTTCAGAATCAGACGAATTTAAATGTCTGAGGGGATGGTTACACGGCAACATGAATTCTGAGATGTAACAATACATATTCTGAGTAAATAATCTTCAAGGTCGTCTGCTTAAGGCAATTTAACTAGTCCCTGTCTCATTAGAATGATACAGATTTCATTAAAACTTCATACTGCACACAAAAATAAAAAGAATCCTTGTTACCTTAAACCATATTCATATATATCATATATAAACATATTGAATATGCATCAGAAATAAGCCACATTCTTTAGTATTCAGAGTTGATCCTTCTAAACTATCTGGCGTTGTGACAGCATATTTTTATTAAGCACACCTTGGGTGCTTTGTATACAAGGCGTGTAACTCTCACAGTCAGACAACTTAAACCATATTACTCAAATTTCACAAATGAGGAAATGTACTTAAGTCATGAAAACAAATTACATATTCATCATCAGGAAAGAAAAGAGAAAAGATTTTAGTTACAATATTCACTGACAATCTTTTCTTCAATACTAAGACTACATAAAACCAATTCAGTCTTTGTAAGTATATCTGTCAATAAGGGCCACTAGAGAAAAACATGTAACATCATAAGCAATGGTTGGACTTTCAAAGCCCACTTCTCTTTTGCACAATAATTATTTTAAATGTTTTGTTTTAATGCTTACAGGGCACTAAAATAAAAAAAATACTAAATTTTTAAGTCATTTTCTGAGAATAAATCATTTCTGAAAATGTGCAATTTTAGTTTATGCCACTCTGTCTCACATTCTCACTGGTGTCTCTCCTTTCAAGGCCTCATCAGGCTGAGATCATTAAAATCGGCCATTTATGGACTTAGAGGTGTTCGGGAAAGCACTCAATGGGAGGCTGATTAGAGGAGCAATTAAAAATGCATCCTGTGCAGCCAGGGTTCCAGAACAGAGGTAGCCACCAACTGCTGCGTATGATTTGGGACAAGCTGCTCCATCTGAAAATCCTCAGCTGCAAAAAAGGAGACAATGATACTTACGCTCAAACACCTGCTATGAAATAAAACATGAGGAAAGCACTTTAGCCTTAGGTAGGTGTCCACTCACAGAGTGTTTGGTCATTATGATGATGAGGATGGCTGTTAATAAATTAAGCTAGACCAAAAAGGAGAAATCACCATAAAGGAGAAATATTTTAAGTCAATGAAAATTTCCTTTTGGATGGATTGCAGAATAATCTATTGATTTTTTTAATACACCAAGTATTGTCCATTAATTATAGATTTACAGATTCACGGATCAGTCTCCAGAAAAAGAATTAGAGGCCTCTAAACTCTGAATATTAAGAAAGTAAAGTTTAAAAAAAACAGGGGGGAGATTATACCTCATTTGGGAGAGTATGTGCTTAGCATGCATGAGGCCCTCAGTTCAGTCCCCAGTAACTCCATTTAAAAAATTATTTTAAGAAATGGAGAATTAAAGCAAAATGATGGAGAAATACAGAATTTTTTTAGATACTCAACTCAGATTTAAGATGGGGAAAAAAACATCCATTTCTCAGAGGAATTCTTGAGAACTATGTAAACTGGGTCTGAGATGTCTAGTCTTTTAACATTATTCAAGAATTCATATTACCAAGTCTTAAAACTACCTGATAACCCACAGTGGTGATAGTGATCGTAACAGCTGCCAACACGGATCGAGTTCCGGCTATGACTGCTCTGTTCTGACATCTCTGCCCCTGAGGCCTCACCAGGCTGAGAGCACTAAATTCGGTCATTCATGAGCGCCACGTGTAAGTCCTACATTTGTGCTTCTCACTCCCCCCTCCCCAGCCCCTCTGAGGGAAGCATTGTTATCATGTTCTCCACCCGCAGACAAGGCCACTGAGGCACTGAGACTAAACCCGTTCCAGGTCACATCGGCATTAAAGGACGTCTGTATTTCAGCTGTTTTGCTTTTGACAAAGGAATCTGAGATATCAATTCAAGAGAGACTGTTAAATAATCAAGTCTGTCTGGTCTTCACCTCAAAGAGCAGATACTATAAATTCCTGATGTAGGATGAGGCTACCGCCACAAACTGACTCAGCTTGAAATTAATATCCAAGATGAAGCAGCGGATATACGTAAATATTCACGAGTGTCAACTCCGCTCACGGGTCTGGGCCCTTCACTGCCTGAACGGGGGTGAAGTCCCCACCCGTGTCTGGGAGGGAAGCGTGGCTCTTCCAGGTCACACCCAGGCTTCACGGGCTCTTTCCCCCCACAGACTGTCCTCAATGATTTAAAAGCTCTCAATGTTTTTACACCATGCAAAACTGAAAGACATTTCTGCAGATGGAGTAATTTCTCAGGCTTAAACCTTTTTTGCCTACACTTAGCAAGGGTGAAAAAAGATTCATGACTCTGCAAAGTGTCTGACCCTCACCACTCACAGGAGTAGAAAGGCCACAGCAGAATATGACTCTTCACATTGCAGGATGATGCCAAAATAAAGCAGCCCCAACAACAGGCGCTCCCAGAGACAGCGCTCAGCAGTCTTCTGCACACTCACGGTTGTGCAGCCCTCACCACCATCTATCTCCAGAACACTCCATCATCCAAAAAGAAACCCCCTGTCCACTAGTAGTCACACCCCATCCCCCCTCCACCCAGCCCCTTGCAACCATCACCTGCTCTCTGCCTCTGCATGTGCCTATTCTGGGCATTTCAGATCACTGGAATCAACAATATGTGGCCGTTTGTGTCTGGTTCCTTTCACTTAACATGCTGTTATCAAGGCTCGTAGATGTTGAAGTGGTATCAGCATCTCGCTCTGTTTTTGTTTTTTTTTTTTTTGAAAACGTTAAAGTTTATTAGAAGGTGGTAAGTACTATCAAAAAGAGTAGATTGGAGCATAAGGTATTGTGTTTCAAAGGGAAAAATTCGGATTGAGCAGTCAGGGTGGACTTCCCAGAACAGGTGGACTTTTTCATCTTCCCCTTTATTTTTTTTTTCTTTTTTATTCACTCTTACGTCTGAATAATGTTCCAATACATGGAGATACTACATTCTGTTCATCCATTCAGCAGCTATGTATGGACGAGGTCCAGAAGAATGAGTTTAAGAGGTGACTAGCAGGGATGACATTAAACAAAGGGCAAGATGTGCTTTAAAAAAAAGCCAACCAATGGAGGCACAAGGAAATTCACTGCGTTTCTGAGCAAAGTGCATGCTTGCTTTGGCAGCATTACCGTGCAGGGCTGGGGAGGATATTGGCAGGAATCACGGGGAGGGAATCACCTGAGAAGACGCCCCACTGCAAGTAGCTCAGCCAGTTCTCCTCCCTCATCCTGTATTGTTAGAGCCATGTTTCTTGGTTTCTTTTATTTCAAGTAATAGCACTTTAACTACACATCTGATCATCTGCATCAGACCACCTTACCTCCAAGCCACAGAAAATCATTCACTGACCGGAGCAGCTCCAGGACATAACGGTGATGTATCAGGGAGTACTGCAGCATCCCTGCCTGCAAGCACAAACCACACATGTGCCCTGGTGATGTCCGGAAAATAAAATGCATGGAAATATCTCACTGCTGTTACACGACATCTAACCCTAAATTTCCCCAAAATCATGCTGTCAAAGTATTACTCAACCCTCTTACTACAAACAACAACAACAACAACAACAACAAAAACAGCTAAGAAGGCAAATTTAGGCTCTTCCATTGAAAACCAGCAACCATCAATGCCAGTATCTGAGCTGGAATGCTCCTGACTTCAAAAACCACTGCGCAGTTACTTTTGAATCGTGAAAGGCCCATATGTATTCCGTGGATTATATTACAGTAGGATTTTTCATTTCAAAATTTCCAGTTGCAACTTTAGCACAAAAAAGTTTATGTTTCAGATTTCAAAAAAATCAATTATCTTCCACATTCTTAATGTTGATCCTATTATTATTTTATAAAGGGAGCTATGCTGCATATTATAAACCAACTGTTTGGTTTCTGCAAACAAGACCTTTATGACCTCACTATTTCAGAGCAAACTTTAATGATGCTTTGAGAGGTGGGGCCTGGGGCGCTCCCTAACAGCTCTTTAAATACTGACAAGGATGTGCTATTAAGTAATGCAAAGGCTCTAAGTCCACATTAACTAGGAAACCAAAGAAACTACACCAAAGCCTTACTTTATCATTTTTAAATATTCCTATTTTTTGAATATTAATGTTCTTAAAAGATATGATTTTTTTTGAGAAAGATAACAGCTGTATTAAATTTCCTCTCACCAAGAACGCAATTTTTATCAAGAATAAAACACCTATGGAAATCCAAAAGACGGATATTTCTACCAGAGTGTATATGCAGATCTGAACACAAACCTAAATCCTATCAGATCTCAAGCGAACGAGCTCAACAAAGTCCTGGGCTACCCTGGAACTTAGCTCTTCTGTTCCAAATGTTGGCTGAGCTAAGATCATCACACAAGGCAGGGAAGGAGAGAAGAGGAAAGTCCACCTGGTGGCCTCCATCTGTTTTCTTCCAGCCAAAAGGCGCCGCAAGGGCGGCCCCGCTAACAAGCCCTCCCCATAAGAAAATCCGTCATCCACACTGCCCCTGCCGTCCCCAAGCAGCCCCGACGCCCCTCTCCCACGGGTAACCTCCGAGTCTGTGAATGGTTTTCTAATGACCCCCCCCAGTTGGTGGCACCCTCCCGCTCTTCCCCGCTACACACACACACACACACACACAGACACACACACACACACAGAGCAACGGCAGCCTTCCCAAAGCACAAATTTGATTACATCACCCCCACTTCAAACCCTTCAGAGGCTCCCTGGTGGAGTTCTAGCCCCACCCCCGACACTGCTCACCCAGCCTCACCACAGTTCCCAGGTCCCCAGTAACCTCAGGGGCCCCCTGACCTGCTCCTACTTCCCACTTGCCTCCAGGCTCATTTTGACTGTTTCTCAAGGAAGCCTTCCCTCCCCCCAACCTCCACACTTTGTTCCTCTGTTCCTAGAACATTCTAGGCTGTCAACTTCTGACACTGCTAAGCTCCCAAGAAGCAAATACATTTTGCTTACTAATGTGGGTCCACTCTCTCTCCCCTGGCCACTCAGAAGTTCTCGTGTAATGAATAAATGAATGACGGGGTGGGACTCCAAGTTACAGACATACCTGCTCTCGCCCATCCCGACCCTTCTTTCTGTAGAATATCAGAAGCAAAACCAGAAGTACCTTTTCTGAAGGTCACTACCTGCTGACACCCTTCACTGCCTCCTGTGTCAGTTCTAGTAAAACCCAAACTCATCCAAAGCCCTCCACCCAAGGTCATCTCCAGTGTCGTCCCCAGCAGGGCACCCTCCACCCTGGACCACAAAAGGCACACTCCCCGAGTTTCCACCCCACAAGCCTCCAGGCCTCTGCCCGGGCTGCTCCTGCCACGTGAGCCATCCTCTTGATGCCTTCACCTGGCTGACACTTACTATGTCCTCACAACTGAATATAGAGCCCATTTCTTCCAGGAAGTCCTCTCTGATAATGTCCTTTAGGTCTTGACTGGGCTCCCTCTACATCAGCACTGCATGGAGACCAACTGGGTGTTTGCCTGCTCCTTTGAGACCACGACCTCTTGGGGGCCACGTGTGTAGGAGTGAGAGATTACAAGAGGGGTGGGAGAAGCAAAAAGCAAAAATCACAGCTGAAGTCCCAAATTCAAGGATTCTTTCTCAGAAAAAGGAATAAAATATTTCACACGTATGCAATATGGTTACTATTTTTGTGGCTTGTGGACAGCAAGAGCTTGGTGTTCTAGTCCAAAATCCAGGTTACATGCAAAGAAATGTATATATTCATATCCAAAGGAAACCAGAGCTGCTCAACAACAGTTTGCACTTAGAATTGAAAGGAATTTTGATAAGGGCAGTCTCTCTCTCTCTCTTTTTTCTTTTCTAGCATCATATAATTTTAGAAGTATTTGCGTGACTAAGAGATGGCTACAGCCCGTAATTCTGCACTGGAGTGTTTGGGGCTGAGGAAGCCCAGATTACATGCACTGTGTAAATGCAATCACACCAACACAAAGACAGCGCCCTGGTGGTGGAGCTGATGTTCCAAAGCAGGCAGCCTTATGCAGTAAGAGAACTCTAAATAGAAAGGAACAAATGCAATGTTCTGTACTCAATTTCATTCGCTATAAGGGCCATGAACTGACAGTATATCTTGTCTAGTGAAACCCAAAAATAAATTTTCATTGTCGATTTTCTTCAGCTGACCGTTTTATGCTAACTTTATATATGAAACCCTCACTCCATACGGAAAGCTCAGGCCTACGCTGCAGCACATTTACATCCCGCGGAAAAAAGTCTATCAAGGGAGAACTAGAGAGTTTCCCTTCAGAAGCTGCTAAGTCTGGTTTTGCACCTGTACGTCATTTGCAACCACGTCATCATCAAAAGAGTAAGACCTTACCTCTGTGGGGCGAAAAGCACTGCGGTGCCGAACCATCAAAGAACACTGAGATTTGTCAAACAGTCCTGAGGCACATAAGTTGCACTTTCTCTGAAAGGCTCCAAAACTGACCCACTTCACCATTCCACGTACAACAGGGAGGTACCGGAATTAGTAGAGAATACATGCTCTTGAAATCTGACAAGGCCCTGCTTGAATCTTGCTACAGCATTTACTAGCCGCAAAACAGACCAATTCCTTAACCCCTCTGAGAAGGCTTCCCAATCTGCAAAAGGGGGCTGCCACCACCCACCTGGGAGGCATGGATGTGAATGCAACACGCAAGTAGGGCGGCCAACTGGTACGTGACACGGGGCCTGGCTCGTTTCCTTCCGCTGCCCTCCTCCCCCTTCAAACTTGCTCTGTTCCCCCCGGTAAGGGTCAAGCCCCCGGAACAGACTGCCTGATTCTTCTGTGTGTCCCCGGATACATGACTTACCCTTAGGAGGCCAGAAAAACAACTGTCTCCTCCCCAGTCACCATCAATGTTCTTAAGAGTCTGAGAATTTTTAACTCTATTTTGCAGGGAGATTATTCCAAAACTGTCAAAGCACCATTCTCCAGGTTGACTCCCCTCCCAGCCCCCATCCCTTCTCACTTCAGATCCTCTGTCTGATTGCCTTCTGTTCATGGGAAAGCGAGTCCAGTAGGGTGGGGACTTCCTAGGCCTCCCTCTCTCCCTCACAGATGGGTGTGACTACCTTCTCACCACTCCAACTCTAGCTTCTGAGGAGACTCCCCTTCCGGACCCTGGACCCTGCAGCCACTGCATCGTCCCAAGACGCGCACACGTGGCCACAACCTTCCCTTCAGATTTCTTCCTGGGTGGCCCTCCCCATCCCCCCACCCCTTAAGGTTAAATGGTATTGCTCTGAAAATCGCAAACGCTGCCGCTGACTGACACACCAAACCTGCATTGTCTGGGCTTTCCTCTAACCGAGGCACAGCCCTGCCCGCCCTCAGCCTCAGTCTGCACCTCTCGAGATAAGCTCATCCACCTACACGGCTGTGAACACCAGCTAAGAATGACGATTCACAACGTGTATCTCTAGACCGTCACCTTCACCTGGGCCCCAGGCTCATAGACCAGAGTGCGTCTTTGAAGTCCTAACTTGGATGACAAATGGCATCTTAAAAATGCCTCATGTCCACCATTTACTCTGGAATTCGATTTCTGGAGGTACCTCCCACGCTCCCCATATTAGTAACAGCCCCAGCACCCACCTAGGTGTTTGAGGTCACATTAAATTTCCCCTGTTCCCTCCACCTAGCCCTGCACTGGAATCTGTCTTGTCATTTCCATCGCTAAGCCCATCTCAAGTCTGGTTCTGCAGGGACCACGGCCGGAACCCCACAAGCTCATAGCATGGTGCAGTGAGTCACAATGTTCTGAAGGGTGCTCCCTGGATGGGGAGGCATCTCCTGGCACGGGTCCCCTCAGTAGGCACTGGATTCTCACAAAGGAGGCCCTGGAGAAGGGACTCAAGGTTCTCCCGTGGTCTGAACTTTGAAGGGCCCGAGGTCTGTGGAAGCTCCTAATTAGCAGACACACTTGCCAGTGAGCAGATGAGGATGGAGGAACCCAGGCAAGGCTGTTCTCACTCTGAACCCTGGGCTCTCAGGAGCCACGGGAAAGGCCTGTGTCCAGGGCACAGCCCAGCCATCACAGATCCAAGCCTGCATTTGCCAACCCGGACAGCCTAGACTCCTTCTACTTGTGACACTTACATCTGTTCTCTTCCCCCCGAGAATGTGATGGACTCTTTCAGAAAGCCTGGCCTGTCTCAAGCGAGACCAAGTCAGTGAAGGGTGAAGTGTTGACATTTGGACCAGAGCATGAAAGGAGAACAAGGCCTCATGGCCAGCATGACGGTGGTGGCCAAACACTTCCCCCAGGTGAGATGAACCAGAGTGGGGGTAAAAATCCAAGGTCCTAGGTCGGTCAAAGCTTCTTCCTACACGGCTGACTTAGGTGTTGGAGACTCACTCGGCAAACTAACGACACGGCCGTCAGTGGTGGACGTCAGCTGCAACAGACACAGAGTCAGCTACTTACTGAAAACATGTGTTAAAAGTAAAGTCCTGTGTAGGGAGGACTGCATGGCTGCTGAGCCAAACCACAGACCTGGCTCTGCATGCCAACTGGCTGAAGCAGAGAGGAAGCCACGGTCCCCTTTAGCGGACCCTGTGTCCACCAGATCCAGGTGAGCCAGCTACTTAGGAGAAGGCAATGTTGTCCTGATACTCAGAAAAAACAGCCACGTAAAGGGAACAAAAGAGTGGCATGGATTTTAGACCCGCTTCTGCCCCTTTATGAAGGCAAAGTAAAGTAAATGGCACTGGGAAGTTGAATGCAAAAAAAAAAACAAAAACGGTGACTGCTTCCTCCAACAGCTGCTCACCCATGAGCCGGCCACTTCCTCACCAGTGACCGCCGGCCAGGCAGCACCATCACGCACGTCACAGAGTGACAGCCAGGAACCGCATGCCGAGCACGTTTGTGGAAAAGCAGGAATTGAGCAAGATGCTGCAGACTTTGACTTTACAAGTTTAAATACACCATGAAAATAATCCCTCAGCAGCCGCCTAAATCAATTCGTATCTCACTTCTTGAAAACAATCAAACAAATTTAATAAGGGCGCATTTGTCACCAAATATAAGGAGGCCCAAACAGGTTCCTCAAAGCAAGGATTTTAACAGGTAACAAACACCAGTGGGTGATGTGATAACAAAGCAAACATTCCAAAAATAAGAAAATAAAAAGATGACTAAGATAATACATGGATCAAGGCAGCTCTTAAGTTTTTGCCTTTTAAAGTGATGGAGACTGCACGGAGGGCGATCCAGCTATTTCCAATGCAGGGTGTGTACAGCCCACCTTTTCAGACGCAACAACATACTCAAAGGCCAGTACAAGAGAAAAAGGGAAAAAGAAAAAGGAAAAGAGGAACAAGCGAAAATTAGAAACACACAAGAACAAAAATGAATTTGACAGCCTGTACAAGAATTTACGTGAGTGTGTGAGGCCAGGGACGCAGGGACAGTGAGACCCATTCTCACCTCCTGCTCCAGGGAAGGTAGGGGCCTGGGTGGAGCAGTGCTGCCGGGGGACACCAAAGTGGTCAGAGCCCCAAACCAAAACTCCACCTACATGCGTCTAGATAGATTTTGAGCTACAAATTATGGTCACATTTCAGGCTGGACAGTTTTACTCACTCCCACCAAGAGTAGCAGGAGAGGATTAGGCTCTGCTCCTGCGCCAAATCATTGTTTTATAAATTAATGACTGTAGAATTGTAAAAGGAACAATGGAGTAAAAGTGACTGGAGAAGAACGTGCTTCACCCGAGCTCACAGGCCGCGTTATCTCACTGACGTTCTGATGCTGGCTGGGTGCTTTTTGTACCACAACAGACAGACCCACCAGGAGGGAGGTTTTAATGCGCTGCTGTATTTTGATGCTGAGAACCATGCCTGGTACATGAGGTTCTGGGTAAACAATGGTGACAGTGTCAAACACTATGGGCTAAGCACACATCCAACTACTCTGCGAAATCCCAAGGACAGACTTGAAAAGGCAAAAACAAGCTGGCATTCTCTTGTGGGTCTACAGACTCAGAGCCAAGCAGTTGCTGAGCAAAAATGTCACCAGTGCCTCCTATGACAATAGAGGAGGCAATGGCCACGGGGCTGGGGCATGGCTCCAGGCTTCCACTGCTCACCCAACAGTCTGTCCAGAGGGAGAAGTTGGTCCCTGCTTACGTTGCACCGATGCACCTACCTGAACTAAAACCTGGGGGCTCAGCAGGAGGTGACAGTTGAGGTGAACGGATCCAGTCTGGGAGAAGCCCGGTGCTGGCAGCTGTGCCTTCAGCAGTGCCCAGGCTCCTAAACCTGCCACCTCATCTCCAAGGAGCAGAAGTTGAGTGCGGACATGTAGATCACAGGACCCTGTGAGGACAAGTACAGATCATGGCCACAACATTACTTGCCCCTTCCTTAAGCCATAGAAGAATCTCCGGGGAGGAACTGAAAATTCATCCAGAGTTCGCCAGGGAACACACGCAGGTGGGACTCGGGTCCCCTGTGCCTCTCACTCACAGGGCTGTTCTGGACTTTCTTTTTCTCAATTCTCTAGCACCTTCTCCTCCAACTGACCAACAACCAGAATTTAGGATCTGATCTTATGTAAGTTCAAGAATCACAGATCACCGCCTCCACAGCGGACCCAGCTGCACATTCTAGGAGCTCTGACCGTCACCTGTGAGACCGCCATGAGCGCTCTCCAGACTCAAGGCCCAAGGCCGTAGGCCAGGGAGACACAGATTCCCTCACTCTCCGCAGCAAAGGGGGACCACCTCTCTGCAAAGGCATCTCAACCTCTCCTGCCCGAGGGACAGCATGTTGGACACACGGGGAAACAGAGCAGAAGGTGGGGAGTAGGCAGCCCAGAAGAGCTCGTCTGCACTTTCGAGGCAAAGTGAGGCCTTTGACATAATCACTGGGACAAAGTGAATATGAACCTTTCCCTGCTCTGTCCCAAACTCCGTGACAAGCCTTTTCCTGCATAAGGAGTTCTTTCGGAAGTCCCTGGCGGTGTTTCTGATGTCTTAACCTGGCATGGTGACTGTCAGGCATGAAGAGAGGGCCTGAGCCGTGCAGGTGCTGAGCCTAGGAGTCAGGAGACACAGGCTCCACCCCCACCTCAACCGGAGCCTCATTCTGCATCTTGGGATTCAGCATCTCATCTATAAGCAAAGGGATGAGACTATCCCAGGACACGCTGCCCATCAGTAATGAAATGAGATCCATGTAAAGAAAGTTTCCCAGTTGCCACATTTAAAAATTAAACAAAGAACTAAACAAACAAACAAAAACAAATACTAGAAACTGATTTTAAGAACAGATCTTACTTATTCTACTGTATGTAAAATACTATCATTTTGACATGTAATCAATATAGAAAGTAACAAGACAGTTTACATTCTTTTTCCTAGACAAGTCTCAGCATCTGATGTGCATTTGTCCTACAGCACCTCTCAGCTCAGACCAGCCTCCTCCCCAGAGCTCCTAGCATCAGAGGCTCTGGCTAATCTATTGGACAGCAACTCCAAGTGTCCCACCAGGGTTCCTGTCTGAAAAGTGGGAGGCAGTGTCCACACTAACCCTAAAAGGATCTCTCTGAAACAAAGGCGGATTCACTTTTAAATGTCTGTAAACCGGCTTGCTTCACCTCCCTCCACCCTTGGTTACTAGACAGCCCTCTTCCTTGTTGATCCCTTTCTGGATGTAGGGAAGCAACCTGGCACAGGACCAGGGCGGGCGGGCCGCCAGGTAAATTACCTTCAGTCTGTGTCCAGTCCCATGAAGTCCTCCTTCTCAAAGAGGATGCAGAGGAGCGGGATCTTGTCCCCAGAGTTGTCGGGGGCCCCATCCAGCCACTTAGACTTGAGCGAGATGAAGAGTGACTGAGTGAAGCCCTCGATCCTCTTCACCACACTGCAGTCCTTGTAGATTGAACGCCACGTCGGTGCGTGTCTGCTCGGCTACCTCCCCATGCAGCACAAAGACAAAGAGCTGAGAGTCATTAAGCGTGGTGCCATACAGCTCCTCTGCATGTGGAGCTTATCGAAGGCCTTGGCCAAGAGGCAGTCCGCAATGGTGACAAGGCCCACGACCTTGCGGTTGGTCTGGAGTTCGCTCCACCCATTCTCGGGCGCATAGTGGTGCCTATAGTAGATACAGAGTGCCCACTGGGAGCCGCAGGGGATGATCCGGCTCACCAAGGAGATTTGCTTATAAATGCAAAAGAAATTCTCCTCTGAGATGATCCCAACGGCTTGGACCACCACGGGGAGAGTCTTGTAGTCCTCAGCACTCTGAACGTAGTCAGGGATGCTCGTGTTGCAGGCCCTGCAGAGAGGGGAGAGGAGATCGAAGTACATACTGTGCTGCGGGCTGCGGGCCCCTCTGGGTTGCGGTGACCTGGTGTGTACCAGCCAGAAGGCAAGGGAAGTCCAAGCAAAGCTGGGGGTACAGTTTGTCCTCAGAGTCTGCACATGGCTACCGTAGCTCGGATCACATTACCCAGCTTTTGGTCTAGGCTTCCGGGCCCTGAAGGGAAGGATCACTTATTGTTTACTGTACCAAGCACCTAGCCAGACCCTTATGCATAGTCAGTCCTCAAAACTGCTGAATAAAGAAATGAACAAAGGAACTGCTTTCCCGAACCCGCTTCAGCAGAATATAAACAAAAGAACCACAGTGGGATCAAAACATCTGGATTTCAACTCCAATTTATTTGAACTCCTAAGTTGCAGAATAATGGATAAGAAAACTTGCCTTGGGGAGGAGGGTACAGTTCAGTGGTGAGCACGTGCTTAGCAACTACAAGGTCCTGGGTTCAATCCCCAGTACCTCATTTTAAAAATATGAAACAAATAAATAAATCTAATTACTCTCCTCAAAAAATATTTTTTAATTCAAAATTCAAAAAACACCTTGCAATTGACACAACATTGTAAACTTGAGTATACTTCAATTAAAAAAAAATCCTTGCCTTACAAGAATATATCTGGATTATGGATATGTAAAATGTAAAATGCCTAGGGTACCACCTGCATAAAAAATGGGAACTGTACAAATTTACTATCCCTCCTTTATGAACTATATTTCCTTTGGGGGGTTTATAACTTCGCAGAGCTAATTTTCTCAGATTAAAAAAGAAAATATTACCTGATTATCAGTACTGCTGAAGAATCAGATAACCCTATGAAAGCATCTGACCCACTGAGGTTATTCAATAAAAGTTTGTTGAATGAATGAATAAACAAGCAAAGTGAATGCTGCTGCCTGCCACAGACCATCATAATGGTACTGCCTGGAAATTCCAAGCCCACATTCCACCTGACTCTACATTAACCATGTGGGTGACCTGGGCATGCCTGTGTGCTTCTCTAAGACCCAGGTTAATCATGAATAGAAATGAGGGCAATAACACAAACCTCAAAGGGTTAGTGAGTCAGTAATGAATTGTATCCCAACTTTGCAAGGTGGAACCATTAAGGAAAATTGGGCAAAAGACCATAGGCCCTCTCCATATAATCTCTTACGACTACATGGGAATCTACATTACATCTTAAAATAAAAAGTCTAATTTTTTAAAGAGGCTATTGAGGTTAAATGAGCTCACAGTCTCAAATAAGGAACACACAGTACAAATAGAACAATGCCCAGCCCATGAGATACACTCAGTTAAATTTCAAAATGAACCCACTTGTCCCTCCAACTTAAGAGCACGAGGATGTGTCCTCGTGGCCAGAGGACATTGCACCTGAAACTAACAAAGCTAATGTTCCCCACTTCCAACAGCCCCTGTCACCACCCTAGGTCTTATTTTGTATTCGTAATTTTTTTTTCTTTTTATTAAATAGAAACCCCCAGTTGCATAGCCTTCAGGTCACCAAAAACTGACCACAGAGATCATGATGGCAGCCTTTCTTGGTGAAACAATAAAATGAAAAGCCATTTCCACAAGGCCTTTGTGTAAATATACTAGGGAACTTCATCCTGGACTGAGAGGAAGAGGACTGGGGAGGGGGGGCAATCTGAGGCACACAGACCCATGGGCCACCTGTCCCATGATGGACTTTAGACTCAACCCTCACTCCCCAGAAACTTCAAAATACACACAGACAGATTGCTATGGACAAGATTTTTTTTTTCCGAAGAAATCCCTGACTCCTTAGCAGTTCTTGTTTCTACCGAGACACAAACGGTTTATGTGTATAATGTTTCACAAAAGCCTTAAAATATTATCACCCCAACTTGACACATTAGGAAACTGAGGGAGAGAGGTTTATCACATTGTGCAAGATTAGAGAGAGGACACGTCAGTCACCGTATTTAAACCCAAGCCCCTACTCCAGTGCTCACACTAGAAAGTGTGACATACTGACCCTTTCCTGCTTTCTCCTTGCAATAAATCACTGAAGAGTCTTTTCTATGACACCTGGAATCACAATCACATCAATTTTCCACAAAGAGCTATGTCACTCCTTGGAGGACATATCAAAATCTAAAGTGTTGGGATGGGAGGAGAGATTTGCAATTATTGTTTCTCAAAGGAAACATGGCTTAAAAAGAAACTGAAAAGGACTTATCTTGTCTAAACCCTAATTGTGCAGAGAAGGAAATGGAGGCTCAGAAGAGATGAGGAAAGGGCCTTATTAACAGATATTGCCTCAGCATAGCACCCAACCCTCCCTCAGCACTTCTGGGGGAGGATCTGGGAGGCCCAGGAGAATATGTGTTAGAAAAAGGAAAGAGAAGAAGCATACACGTCCTTGTATCTACAACACAATACCATGAATTTCCACCAAATTACCCAGTATGGGTGCAGCCAATATTAAGGTGGGCTAAACAGATTATAGAAACCTGGAATTCTCAACCATAGTGGAAATTCCAACATTTAATATGCTTTTTTCCCAGTTCAAGCATCAGCTCAGTGGGCGCTCCATACCAGGGACGACACTAGGCCTGGAGTTCTCCCAAATACAGATCTCTATTACCACGTGTGCAAAACACATAGAGGCCCACCAGAAGAAAAACGCCCACAGATAAGATGGAATTACTGAAACTGAAAGCAGCCAAACAGCATATATTACTAGGAAAAACGGTGCTGCCAGAAATGGATTCATGTACATAGAAAGCAAACTGTGTTTAGCAGGCAGGAAAGGGGGGATTAACAGATACACATTAATAAATATAAAATAAATGACAAGGACCTACTATATAGCACAGGGAACTATATTCAATTTCTTGTAATGAGTTGTACTAAGAACAATCTAAAACATATGTATATACATATGAATATGTTTATAACTGAATCTCTGTTGTACACCTGAAACCAACATTGAAAATTGACTACACTTCAATGAAAATAATTTAAAAAATAAGTAAAAATAAAAGCAACGCCATTAAGAAAAAAATAGAAGAAAACTCTAATCCCCTTAGCAGTAGGTGGTGGAGAATTCTGGTTGCAAGCACCAAGTCCACTGGATCACTCCAGCACTGACTGAAATCTTTCTCACCATCAGAGAGTTACTTGGCTTCACTGAGGTTACTTTTCTCTCCTGTGAAAGGCAACAGTTGCAACTAACGATGTATAGAATCTCATCATTCACAAGCCCCAAAATTAGTGAGGACTTCCCGTGGGCCAGGCTCTGGACAGATGAAAAGATAGGATCCCAGATTTATTCATGCGTAGAAGAAGTTTAAGCCATAAAGACATTAATTCTTCCTGTTTTGATAGACAGTTTCAATGCAATTCTGATTAGAATACCAACCAGATATTTCATAGAATGTAACAAGTTAATTTAGGGTCAGGAACAGCCAAGAAACTTCTTTAGAACCACCACTGGGGAAGGGTAGTTAGGTCATTCATTTCCACTGTTCTTTCTGAAGTGATGAAAACGTTCTGGAATAATAATGGTTGCAGCACTGTGAATATGCTAAACGCTGCTGAATTGTACCATTTAAATGGATGGACTTCACAGTGTGTGAAGAATATCACAATAAAGCTGTTATATGAAAAAATATTTCTTGACAATTATTTTTCACTCTATACAACTAGTCTGCCCCACAATTTAAGAAAAAGAAAAAACCAAAACAAACCAAACTGTGCCAGGAGCTCTTTAGGACTGCAATGTCCCTAGGTCTTCAACGCCTCTGGTGGTGCTGTTCCTGTTAACACATACTAGCTGGGCTGGACTACTTAGGGACTGTAACTGTATTCCTAAAATCAGCGGTCACATGTTTCACTCTGGGAGAGGGAAGGAAGGAGGATGTCGCAGCCTCATGCCTTCAGTTCATTTCTAACTGAACAAAGCCCTGCTTTCAACACTGTAATCCCTCTCACTATAAAAACACGTGTCATTAACAAGCACCGCCATCATAAAAACTGAAAGTGTTCAAGGTACTTACCTGGGGCAGAAACACTGAGGGAGGAGAAGGAAGCTCGCTCAGCACTGGCGCTCCCTTTTCCTGACTCCACCAGGAGAAGCTGGGCTTTACAGCTGGAGACTCTCAGCCCGGGGAGCAGCACCCACGCTGCTGAGCTTGTCCTCAGGGAGCGGGAAAGGGAGAGGAGGGGAGCCCCGGGGTCGCGGGGCAGGGAAAGTGGCGGTGTGTGGACGCGGGCTGCAGCCCCGCTCGGAGGCCAGCTCCAGCCCCAGCCGCCCGCCCCCGTTTGGGTCCACAGACCCCGCCTGCCCGGGACACAGCCCTCCCAGGGGCAGGGACGGGCCGGCAGCTGAGGAGAGGAAGCCCGGGAGGAGAGGACTCACGAGCGGGAGAGGGGAAGGGGACGCCAGCCGCGGACTGAGGGGAGCCCGGCTGGGGCGAGAGGCGGCAGGTGCACACCTGGCCCTGGAGAGCTTTGGCCGGGGCGCCGGGGCAGGTGGTGCGGTCAGAGGTGCCTGGTCCAAGGAATTCAGCTGAACACACGCTGACTCACGCCCTCGCGTGCTGTGACACGCAGACCGCCCTCCCGCAGCCGCCTGACCAGTTTCCCGGGAGAGCCCAACTTGCACTTCCACAGCAAGAGGCCCAGGCTTCTGGAAGGAGCCAAAGCCTACAGGGAGACAGAGTTGAGAAGCCTTTGGGGCCGATCCCCGGCTTGGAGCTGGTGCTTCCAACCCGGCGGTCCAGCGTGCACCGACTTCGCATGCGCAGAATGACCAGGGATCCTCTTTGTTCTGCGAGAAAAGCTGGGGCAGCAATGGAGGGATAAGATGGGAGAAGGAGGAGAGGAGGGGAAAGTGGAGTGAAACAGATGGACAGGAGTTGCAGAGAGAAGGGAGGGATCTGGAGAGGGGAGAGGAGTAGCGGAGATGGGGAGAAAAATCTTTACCTCTGGGGGCACCACAAAGGAGGAGGCGGTCCTGCCTCTGTAACCTTCTCTAACACTTCAAGGCCCGCAGCTCAAGTTTTACCTCCCTGGTCCAGCCCTCCAGCCAAGGCCTCTGCAGAACCCCTACAGGGATCACACCCGTTGCCCCCACGCAGAGCTGGGTTTTCTGTTGCTCTGGGAACCAAGCGCCCGAAGGTGTTGTCGCTCAGAACTACCTTGGGAAGACTAAATATTCCCCTTTTACATGCTGGGACACAGGCAGGCAAGATCTCTGCCTTACCTCCACTGTCCCAGTTGTTGGGCTGTTGGGGAGCGGGAGGTAGATCAGAGCCCCAGACAGAGCAGACTGCCTCAGTGTTGGTGCATAGTCCCTATCCCTCCTGGGTAAACCACACCCCACCCTAGTGGAACCATCAAGGGCTCACAGCAGTTCCCTGGGTGTGGGAAAGCTGTCCTCAGTTCCAGTGCCCAGCTTGCTAGGTAGATAGGAGTGTTACCGAGTCCAAATTCATTCTCCTCAGTTTAGGACAGGCCAATAAGTTCGGAGACCAGGTGTTGGGGCATGGAATAGCAAGTTTCTGTAGACCTAGATGGCAAACTAATGTCCTGGAAAACCATCTCCCCAAGTCAGAATTCAGGCTCCTTTCCTACGTGCTTAGTTGTAGCAAACTTCTTGGTGTAGGAATTCTTTGTTTTTAGAATCCTTTGTTCTTGCAGCTATCTGCCTGGGTCAAATCTCTGTAAACCTCCAGCAAAACAAACGTTATTTTCTATTCTGCAACTTGTAATCTTTTTATGAATGAAAAAGTGTTAAATATCCTTAAAGGGCAGAGCCTTCAGAATAGGCTCTCCTGTATATTTCAGGCTCTAGGCAACATTTTTATACAAGCAAGATGAAGCCTAGGTGGCAGAGCACAGGGTTAAAATCAAAGGAATAGATCTAATATGGAGACAGATTTGTTCTTTTCTGTTACCGGGGAAGAAGCCACTTCAGTATTTACATCACTTTAAGGTAAATATAACTAAAACTTTAAAGGAATTTACATACATAGGTGGGAATGTGCATAGCATATCTGGAAAATCACACAAAGATTAGTAAACAGTGGCATCTCCAGGGAGGGCAGAAAGAACAGAGGATGAGGGAAAACTTCTTTCACTTGTGTATTTTTGTGCTCTGTTTGAATTTTTTTAACCACATGCATGTATTTCTTTTTCAGTAAAAAAATTGTAATGGAGCAAAGGAGTAACTAGCACAGCAAATACAGCAGCCATGGAATCACTGAACCATCACTTTTGATTTAAGCCAGGAACCATTTATTGACTCTCTCCTATGTGCCCAGTGCTGTTTTAATTATTCCATTATTATTATTATTATTATTATTATTATTATTATTATTATTATTATTATTATTATTATTATTAATTTTATAAAATTGTAATATGCTATCCCTCACCCCTGCCCTTGGTTTGTGTAAAACCCACTGAGTTTTTATTGAGTTTTTTCCAAGGTGTAGGGATAAGTTATAAACAGAACACATTTTCAGGGCAAAAGATTCGGAGTGATTTCCAGCAAGCCAGATATCTATGAAGAGTTTGTTATAGAGGCGCCCAGAGGCTGAGAGAGAAAGCCTCCAGGACCCTATAAAAAGCTGCCCAAAGTGCCTTCTCCATGGTACTACTGAAGTAGGAAAGAACAAATCTGACTCCATATTAGATCTGTTCCTTTGACTTTAACAAAGCCAAGTTAATATGCTCCAGTCTTTTCATGGGTTATGATGTCACAGAGGAGACGGACAGGTCAACAAGGAACCACTCTGCCGTGATCACCGAGCCAGGGAACGGGAAGGGCGGCAAGACGTATGATGCATCCTCAGCTGTGCCTGCGCTTCTAGGCAGGTACCCAAAGTCACCTCGACAAGGTGTCAAATGCTTGTGACCACGTCCTCATCACCTGACATGAATTAAAGAGAAATGGAAACCTATAAAATTCCAATAGACTTGGTGGGTACACCGTCCAAAGAACAAAGTCACAGTTTGACAACTGGCCATCAGAGTTCCCTGGGATTCATTCTTGGAGAACCTTAAAAACCACTCCTCTGTCCTCAAGGAGTGCTGAATATTTGTCCTATTTTTGGCTCAGGGATGGAGCTCATTCAAGTGAACTTCAATGTCTGCACAGATTTGACTGTCTTTGTCCAGGTTCACTTGTCCATTCTAAAGAGGCTTGAGCTAAGTCCATCCTCCATAAGATCTGTTCCCTCCAGTGAAAACTCATCGAGCCTGCAATTAAAAGCCAACTGAACAAGACTCTCCTCAGCTAAAAAGTTCACCCACTCTTCACTGATTTCTTAATCTCCTTTCCTAGCTAATTGCAACAGACTAACAACTCCCTCCACCAAGCTCCCCAACTATGTCAGTTTGTCTCCCCAAACAGAAAATGAGGTCCATAAAAGAGGTGACTCCATAGTCACTTCTGAATTCCTAGCATACAGTAATGTCAATAAATAGAACTATGATTATGGCTTCTTTCCTTTAAAACCTTTCTGGTTATTTGAATGAGACCTTGGAAGAGAGGTGTTTGCGGTCCAGTATCTTGATCCACAAGACTCTGGAGGCCTTTTTCGGAATGGCTGTTCACTGATCCATTCAAAACACAATTTCTCATTCCAGGAGTAGCTGTGTTTTTCTGCCAGGAGTTTGTGGTCACTCTCATTCCAGAACAGCTTTAAATTATATCCCTACTTTGGATTTGTTATTTTTCCCCTCTCCCAACAAAATTGACTTTCCTTACTTTCTTGCCTTGAGGAAATTTTTTTTCTTAGTTCACCCTTTAGTAAACCAGGCTTCTCAGGATCTGCTTGGCCTTACATAAGATCAGCCACTCAACTCCCATTGTGAGAGGCTTGGGGCTCAACTCCTGCCCTCCTGTCAGGGCATTTGAAACCCAGCTCAGGAGCCAAACGGCCCCCCAAGCGCTTCTAATGCTCGCTTACTTCCCAGAATCCCTTTCTTGTTTGTCTTGGATTCTGAGTATTTCCCCTCACTTTCTTGGCAATTAGCTGTGCAGCTGGAAAGATGAGGAAGGAAGGTTTTATTTCTTAATCAGCATTTTAAGGAACTTATGTAATGAAGGTTTTAACGAGTTTCTATATCACTCCATTGCCGAGACAGGAAACACACTAGATATTTTCTAAATTTAGGTATCATGTGCATTTTTTCTTTGCTTTTCTTTTCTTAACTAACAGATAATGTTTAATTAAAAAAAATAAGGCCCCAAATAGGATAGAACCTTGAAATGGCATACAAAATTAAAGGGCAAAGACAGAAAAATGAGAAATACTCTACAAAGTTAATAAAATACATACATAATGGATCAGAGCAGCAATTTTCAGTAACAGCTAATTGAAACATGACCATGAGGTAGAACTTCTCTCCTGTCAGGAGATGGCCAACAGAAAATAGAATTAAAACAACAAACTGAAATTCAACGTCTGGCAAGGTACAGAAGGCTACCAGCTAAGTGTGTCTTCTTCTGGAAAAGAGGGAGGCCCACCAGCTCTTTAATGTGGAGCCAGAGCCCAGGGGAGGGCGGTGAAGAACCGCCCTGTAAGTACCCAATTAGGAAAGTAGGTGATGAATAAAGAGACGTGAGCTTTCATGACAGAGATGATACTACTATTCATTTGTCCTGTAAAGTATGTCTTCACGTTCAGTGATCAATACCTCGGCGTCCTCAGGGATTGAGATTATAGGAAAATGCACAGCCTGAGCCCAGACCTCCTCTTTGAGCTCGTGACATTGCACTTAGATGTCTCAAGGGCACCTCCAACTCCACCTGCAAAGAGCTGACTTCACGGATCTCCTCCCATAGCCGTCCTGCCCAGGGCCACTGGTTGGGGGGCAAGGTCTCTCTGCCTCTCCCAGCTCAGGCCCATCACTCACAGATGTGACTGGACCCATCCTTCAGGGCCCAGATTTCCTCAGTCACCGAGCCCCACCACCCACACCTGACCTACCAGGTACTCACTGGAACTCACTCAGCACTGACTTTGTGCTGGGGTCCATGCTGCACACTGTGAACACGTTATCTCACTGGATCTCCACAGCAGTCCTGGGAAGTCGGTACGTCACTGCTTTAATTGATTAGATAAATTGTTTCACTTCCTTGAGTGCATCTTCCAAAGTGAAACGGCTACTAAGCCACAAACATGGGACTGAAAACCACTTGAAAATTGAACACTGCTACACCTCGCAGCCACCCTACTCTGACTCATCACATCACCTCCTGCCGAGCCTTCTAAATGTTTCCCAGCATTCTACAATACAAAAGTGATCTATGAGAGCACCCTACTCCCCTATTTAAAATCTGTCAATGACGGTCCACTGCCCTTAAGAGAAAGCCCCACTGGGCCTGAGAACAGCCCAATGGCCAGGCATCCTCATTCCCTGCACGGCCACGACACCTCACCCACAACGCCGCTCTACACTGGCCGTGTCCAAGACAAGGATGCTGACTCCGTACAACCTGGGGCTCATCTCACTCGAACAATGATCACCTTCTTCAGTGGTCACCCTCTTCATTGCTGACTCTCAAAAAAATGTTTTTTCAGAATGAATCAATATCTTTTTCCTCACAACTTCCAGTCATTGATAATGAGCTCCCCCCAAAAGAGAGAAGACCTAATTCTCAGTCTCCTTATCTGTAAAGTGAGAATAACAAGGAAATATGTGAGGTTTTAAGAGAAATAATATTCATGTGAGGCTGAGGGACAATTCCACCATACAGTAAGCGCTCAATATGTGCTTACTTAATATTAATAAGAATATATTCCATTCCAGCAAACTTAAATCAACGTTTTATGGCTTTGTCCAACAGACTACAGACAAACTGTTGGATGAAACCCTTTGAGCAGATCAGCACAAGCGTACAGGGAGAGGTAAGCGCTGACTCCATTTACAGCTGCAGCCAACCAGCACTATGGGGCGGGGGCAGTTTGCTCAAACTCTTACATGTTGCTTGAGCATTTAGTTGTCATTATTGAATAAACATGTGTAGTTTAGTCAAAGCTCCTGAAACATAAATCTTCAAAGATTGATGCAAATTGGGTTTCAAGTACAACACTCTCACTAGAAATTATTTGAAAATGATAATCTTAGCTCCTCTGCACATCAAAAGGGCATGTTCTTAATGTATCTGACTAAATACACCGAAAGAGTTGTTTAAAAGAAATTAAGATAAAGCCATCCTGAATAAGCTGTCAGTATCATCTACACAAAGCCCCACCCAAGGGTCTCATTTCTCATTTCTCACTTCCACATAGGTGTTCATGTAGCCTAACTTGGGTCTTGGTTTCTTATAACACAGGGTTGGGAAGAGATGTGGATAGATTTATGTAGCAAATTTAAACCTAGGGTATTTGTTGTGTAGGAATCCTAGAAATAAACAAATTGATATATAGTCCACCTGAAGAAGCATAGCCTTTCCATTTACAACAGCATTAAAAATAAAATGAGAGATACATTTAACAAAAATTTACAAGATTTGTACATTGAACATTTTGAAGTATCACCGAAGAAATCTTTAAAAGATTTACATATATGGAAGGCATCCCATGTTCATGGAATAGTAGACAATATTGTTAAAAATGTTAAGACTCCCCAAAGTGATCTACAAATTCAGTGGAATCGCTATCAAAATTCCAGCTGAATTCTTTTCAAAAATTGAAAAACTGATACCAAAATTCATATGGAAGTGCAAGGGGACCAGGACAGACAAAACAATCTTGAAAAAGAAGAACAAAGTTGGAGGACTCACTTTAAAGTTTACTAAAAAGCTATAGTACTCAAGTCAGTATAGTGCTGGCATAAGTTTGGATAAATAAGTCAATGAGACACAATAAAACCCAGAGGGGAAAAACTTACATTTACAGTCAGTTTTCCACAAGAGTGCCAACAACACTCCATTGAAAGAATAGTCTATTCAACAAATGGTGCAAGGACAGCTGGGTATCTGCAGGCAAAAGAATGAATATGGAATCTGGACCCCCCATATTGTATATAACAAATAAAAATTAATTCAAAATGGATCACAGACAGAAACATAATAACTAAACTTATAAACTTTCTAAAAGAAGACACAGTATAAATCTTTGTGGTCCTAGGATAGGTTTTGGTTTCCTAGATACAATACCAGGAGCAGAAGTGACAGAAGATAAAGGCAGATAAACTGGACTTCATCAAAGTTAAAACCTTTTTCTTACAAAGGACATCATCAAGAAAGTGAAATTACAGGGGAAGTTTGTTTCTAAGGGATAGAGTGCGTGCTTAGCAAGAAAAATAAAATAAATCAAAACATCTAATTACCTCCCCTATAAAGAAATTGTTTTAATGTTTAAGAAAACTAAAGTGAAATGACAATCTGCAGAATAGGAGAAAACTTTTGCAAAGCATATATCTAATAAGAGACTAGTATCCAGGATATATAACAAATGCTTACAACTGAACAAGACAAAGAAAATCGACCCAATTTTTAAATTTGCCAAGGATTTAAATAGATACACAAATGTCCAATAAGCATATGAAAAGATGCTCAGCATCACTAGCCAAATCAGTATCAAAATGCGATCTCAATTTACACCCAATAGGATGGTTATAATCAAACATGGACAATAACAAGTGTCGTTCAGGAGGAAGAGATACCTTATATGTGGCCATTGGAAAGGGACAATGGTGCAGCTTCTTTGCAGAAGTCTGGTGTTTCCTCAAAAGATTAGAGTTATATGGCTCAGCAATTCCCCTCCTACATATTGAGCCATCCCTCAGTATCCTCGGGGGGTTGATTTCTGGAACCCCCACCCTGGATACCAAAATCCAAGGATGTTCGAGTCTCTTTACAATCAGCCATCTGGATCCATGAAGTGGAAACTACACATAAGGTGGGCCAACTCTACAGCCAAAAGAATGAAAACATATTCTCACAAAAAACTTGTACATCAATATTCATAGTAGCCAAAAGTTACAAACAATATCCATCCATCAATGAATGTATAAACAAAATTACCAAGCATAGTCCCACAAAGTTTTGGTCTTTGAATCTTTGACAAAGGAGGTGAGAACATGCAATAGAATAAAGATAGCCTCTTCAGCAAATGGTGTAGGGAAAACTGGACAGCTGCATGTAAATCAATGAAGTTAGACTACTCCCTCACAGCATACACAAAAATAAATTCAAAATGGCTTAAAGACTTAAATATGTAGACAAGACGCTATAAACCTCTTAGACGAAAAGATAGGCAAATCATCTGACATACATCTCAGCAATGTTCTCCAAGAGCAGTCTACTCAAGCAATAGAAATACAAGCAAATATATATAAGTGGGATCTAATTAAACTTACAAGCTTTTGAACAGCAAAGGAAACAGTAAGCAAAACAAAAAAACAACCTATGGAATGGAAGAAAATATTTGCAATGAATTAAACTGACAAGGGCCTAATTCCCAGAATATGTAAACACCTTTTACACTTGATAAGAAAGAAAAACAAACAATTCAATCCAGAAATGGGCAGAAGACCTAAACAAACATTTCTCCAATGAAAACATACAAATGGCCAATAGGCACATGAAAAAATGCTCAATATCATTATCAGAGAAATGCAAATCAAAACTGCAATCAAGTATCACCTCTCACCAGTCAGAATAGCCATCATTCAGAAGTTCACAAACAATAAATGCTGGAGAGGCTGTGGAGAATAGGGAACGCTCCTACAGTGTGGTGAGAATGCAGTTTGGTGGAGCCATTGTGGAAAACACTATAGATGTTCCTCAAAAGACAAAAAATTGACCTCTCATATGACCCAGAAATCCCACTCCTGGGCTTATATCCAGAAGTAACCCTAATTCAAAAAGACACCTACACCCCAATGTTCAGAGCAGCACTATTTACAATAGCAAGACATGGAAATATCCTAAATGTCCACTGACAGATGACTGGATAAAGAGGTTGTAGTATATTTGTACATTAGACTACTATTCATCCATAAAAAAATAATAAATTAATGCCATTTGCAGCAGCATGAATGGACTTGGAGAATGAAATTCTAAGTGAAGTAAGCCAGAAAGAGAAAGAAAAATACCATATGAGATCGCTCACATGTGGAATCTAAAAAAAAATAAAACAACCAACAAACAAAAAGATAAAGTTATCTACAGAACAGAAACAGACACAGAGACATAGAAACCAAACTATGGTTACCAGAGGGGAGAGGGTATGGGAAGGAATAAATTGGGAGTTCAAGATTTGCAGATACCGACTATGTATAGAATAAACGGCAAATTTATACTGTATAGCACAGGAAAATATATTTAGTATCTTATAGTAAATTATGTTTAAAAAGAATGTGAAAATGAATACAGGTATGTTCCTATATAACTGAAGTGTTGTGTTGTACACAAGAAACTGATGCAGCATTATAAACTGACTAGACTTCAATTAAAATATGTTTAAATAGACCAAAAACGAACAAAAAGAAAAAGGATATTATCAAACCAAAGAATAAAGTACTGATTCAGGCTACAACATGGATGAACCTTCAAACTTTATGCTAAAAAAAGCCAGACACAAAAGGGCTAATTGTGCCCTTTTAGGTGAACTGTATCTAAGCGTTTATTGTACTATTCCTATAAATTTTCCGGAGGTTTGAATTCTATCAAAATCAAAATAAAATGTATTATTCATTAAAAACATAAAACGATTCCTCACAGGAGGGCTTTAATTATTAAATGCAGAAATGCATGTAAAGCTCCTGGAACAACAATTTGCATGTCCACAGACAGTCACTGCTGTCACTGCCACTCAGGGGGTGGTGCCAGCGCTGATGAGACCTGCCTCCACTTGCTGCCCTGCAGGCAGGAGTGAGGGCCTGGGCTCTGACAGGCAGGGTGAGCGTGAACCTGGGTCAGACACAGCCACGCCCCAGACTCTGCGATAACCAGCTTTCTTATACAAACTGCTCCATGTAACATAAACGCACTACAGGGATGTATCTTACAACACAGGGAATATAGCCAATGTTTTACAAAAACTATAAAAGGAGCATAACATTAAAAATTGTGCATCTATTTAACACCCTGAAACTTATATCATATTGTAAATCAGCTATATCTTTAGAAAAAATTAAAAAAGTGATTTTAAAATGTTTTCCCTTTAATATTCCGTTCGGTTTTTAAGTAACTACTAAACAGCTTAGAATGTATAAAAGCATTTAAGTGTGATAAATTTGTTTACATATATATTTACTTTCAACTTCCTGCTAAACGAGAATTTAAACAATTTTTTAAACACAGCTTAACAACCATAACAACAAAAAGACAAAAGTGACAGTGAAGAGAAAAAGGAGATTCAATACTTAAATGAAACCAGGGGGAGGTAAAGTCATAAAAATGGATGCCATGAAGTCAGGGTAAGTGTTAAAGGCCGACTAGAAATTCAGCTGTAAGATTCTTGGCAGCTAAAGCAAAAAGAAAAAGATGATGAGGTGGTGGTAGAGCTCAGTGGTAGAGCGAGTGCTTAGCATGTACGGGGTTCTGGGTTCAAGCCCCAGGGCCTCCACTAACAGATAAATACACCTAATTGCCTAACCCCCAAAAAGAGCCCCAAAGAAAAGGAAAAGAGAAATTTCTTTATGAAAGATATCTGATATTAAATTTCGATTAAATACTTAAAAAAAAATAGAAAAAGATGAGTGACAAAAGCGATAATGCCCGTGAGATAAATCTGCGGTGGCTGCTGGCACGTCCCCATGTCCCATGTGGGAAAATCTGAAACATCCTTCTCACCACTCAGAGTCATCCTCAGCCCACACCACCCCTCCCCCTGTTAAATGCAGGAGCACAAGCAGGGCCTGGCCTTTGCTCTCTCTGTGTCACCACAGTGAGACAGGATGGAAGGGGCCAGAGCACAGCCATTCAAGGAAGGCCACAGTAATTAACATCAAAATGGTGAAGCATTCAACCCCCAATAGGCCTTGAGGCTCAGGATGAAGAGATTTAACTTCTAGCAGAACTTGAGCATCATTTTACACCCACTGTAATAGTAACATGGTGAATAACACAACCCCAGGCATCATGGCAGTCCCAAGGCTAGCCAAAAAAGGTCAAATGGTGGGAAATGGCCAACTCCCTGGGAATTCCAACCCCTTGCCCTTAGGCAGGTCCTTCTACTTATTAGCATATGAAACCACCAAGCCCATGAAAACCAGCAACACAGCACCACCTCGCGGGCACCCCTCCCTCTCCCTCTTTGGAGAAGGCCCACACTCTGTCTGTGGAGTGTGTACCTACTTTTTTTTTTAGTTAGCATTAAAGATTTTTATTTCAAAATACAGACGTTTTCTAAGCATTACAGCCAACAGATGACACTTAAAATTCAGCAACGCTTTGTTTACGCTTTAGCCATAGTTCTAACAGATTTCATGCTCAAAAAAAACAAAAAAAAAAGACAAAGAAGAAATTGAAAAAAATAAAAAACCCTGCCATATTTGAAAGAATTAAGATCAACTATAGTCAAATTTCAAGTAAAAATGCATTTCACACAAAATAGAGAAAATGCTCAGAAAGGGTTTTATATCTGGAACCATTCCTTGAAAACTTCCTCACATTCTTTTTTTTTTTTTTTACATTTTTTATTGATTTATAATCATTTCACAATGTTGTATCAAATTCCAGTATTCAGCACAATTTTTCAGTCATACATGCACATATTAACACTCATTGTCACACTTTTTCTCTGTTAGTTACCATAACACTTTGTGTAAATTTCCCTGTGCTGTGCAGTATAATCTTGTTTATCTATTCTACAATTTTGATATCCCAGTACCTACTTTTAATCTGAGCATCAAACCCCAAAACCTCGTGGTGTTTCTCTTGCCTTTCAATGTATCTATCTGAATAAATCTACCTTTACTCAACAGTGGCTTGAATTTGAATTCTTTCCTGCATGAAACCAAGGACCCACATCGGACGGGGCACATTCCAGGGGCTCAACCAAAGCCTGGGGCACAGCCCTTCTCATGCCCCATGTTTTTTTTGTATCAACAGGACTGGATTTTGAAGGGAGCTCTGAGGACCCAGCTAAGGGACAGAAGCAGCCCCCAGGGCTCGAATTGGCGGGCAGCCCCTCCCCCAGCAGGGGCCTGGGGTCTGCTCAGTTCTCTGTGGTTCTCTGTTGTGCTGACTCCCCAGACAGAGAGAGTTCTCCCTAGGCCTATCCCCACAAAACCCTTCTCTCCAAAATACAAGCACATCATGTCACAGTCCTCTTGTTCAACCAGGAAATGTTCAGCCCACATTTTCCTTCCCCAGTAAAAACCTAACTGTCCTCCCTCCGATCCCACCACTTCTTTCTTTGTGAGAACTCTGCACTCCCCACACACCATCGTGAACGCAGGTGCCTTGCTGGTTGGGACCGAGATGTTTCAGTCTCACACAGCCTGCGTCCTTTCACTTTACCCTTGCTACCTTAAAAAAGTCTTTCCTGTGTCTCCCACCCATCTGATTCTGAACTTCACAAAGTGCTGAGTTTACGGTCACTATGTGCATACTTCCCTGCTTTTGGCTAGGTTTCCTTCTCAAGATCTTCATTAAGGAGCTGCATCAAGACGTTTTAAAGAGGCTATTCTTACATCTGAGCAGATGAGCCTGCATAAAATTTAAATGGCTTTGAAGAGAGAGTTAACCAGGGACAGAGAGGTCGCAGGTCCTAGTCAAGCGTGTCATGAGGCAAAATGTTCTTCAAAGGCTCAGAGTGGCTTCTGAACACGGAGTCAGAAGGGAGGAGGTGCCAGGCAGTGAGTGGGGTGAGTGACACAGGGTACGCTTCCCCAGCTGGGGAAGAAATGGTTTTTTTTCTATTTTTCCAAAAAATTTCTTACTATCTTTTTCTCCTATTGTCACATACCATTTCCTATGAATTAAGAAAATCAATGTCAGTCATTTGGGCCACTTGGGAGAAGCTACATGATGCCATTCACAGGGCTGGGGCATGACAGCCACACCAGTCTAAGTTGAAAGACAAGCGGGGTTATTTCCATGGTGATCACGGGCATGCAGCAAATTTCCCAGCTTCAATGACCTCATCTCAAAGGTGGGGCCAATAAAACTACCTAGCAAAATGCATGATGATTATGGCCAACATCTGTTTACTAGGTAAGTGACCGTGACAGCTGCCACTTAATGGGGAATGAGAATGATCAATGAGGCCCAGTCTACCTGGTCACAAGCACCCTGCCTTCCTGCCTTGGTGCAGCAGCAGAGCTTGTTTAGCTGAGATGAACGCCCCCAGAGCAGCCCCGACGAGAAAGATCCCAGCGCTGCACTGCGAGGCCTGTTCCTTTCCTTCTCAGAGCTGATCACAGTTTGCAGTCATCTGTTTTTATGTTTATCACTTTTGTAACTGCCTCCCCTCCGGAGTTTTGCTCAAGGAGCACAGGGCCAGGTGTGTCTTGCTACCTGCTGGATATTCTGTGCTGGGTGACAGTCGACCCCACATCTGGCTCTGGTGCTTAACGAAGAGGGTAGAAGGCCCAGGGGCCCATGCCAAATCGAGGCACCTGCACCCAAAATTATGGTCTGACTTTGGGCAAATTACACAGTCTTCTTTACCCTGAGATTCCTCATCTGTCCATGAAAATAACTGCCCATGGCACACAGAGTTACAAGGATTAATAGAAATCACCAAATTCACAACGTATTCAAGGGGCCACCAGTGCGCCCTCAACAGACACATGCTGCCTTTACGGCTCTGACACACACGAAGCGGGGTGGCCGCACACAGTGAACACTGCTAAGTGCCAGTGTGTTAAGTGCTTCATGTGTGCTCTAATACTCTTTACAACTTACAACAATCCCAGGAACAAAAGAGTATTATCATGCGCATTTCACAGAATCACCAACAGGTTAAGAGAGGTTACATTCTATTCCAAGGCCCTATGGTGAGGAAATGGCGATTTAAACCTGAATCTGGGCCCAGACGTGGGCTCCATCTCTCTCCCATCCACCTGACCACTTGCGTATGAAATCCACCTGTCCAATACACAATTTCCAGCTGGCCAGCTCTTAAATGCATTGTGTTCCAACTTTTGTCAATGTTGGTTAATTACCATAAATTGTTCTCAGAAACCACTACAGAAAAGAAAGGTGGAATCACGTCCCTGCCCACAAAGGAGAGGAAATCTGCCTTGCCTTCTCCTGTAATGTGCAGAAAGCCTTCCCTACACCACCAAATCCTTTTGTATCCTTCCTCCATGTTTATGTTTGCACACAGCTTATTAAAGTAGAAGGTACCTGCAGTAATTCCATCTCGGTTGCTTTCCAAGGTTGCAGATTATCCATAGTCAGTCTGTGAAAGAAATTATTACAATGTGAATGAAAATACTGCAACCATGTCAGTAAACAAAGAATGCTGAAACCAAGTCATCAGCGGCTGCCAACACACCCCAGCAAGGACAGGCCTGCAGCCCAGCCTCTGCAGCCACTCACAACGGTGCCCTCTGAGCAGACTCAGAATAAGAAAGGACAGGATATTAGCCCTAGATAGCTAGGTGTTTGTCTAAAGAAGGAATTCAGTGAGTCCAAATGTTTGCTTCCTCCCATACATAGAAAAGCACTAAATTCTTGAACTTGACATACCTGGCTTTCTTTAGATAACAAGCAATCTTTTATTGTTCCAACTTCCCGGTCTTTGTTGTAAAGCTCCTATATATCCTAGTTCCTCCCCAACCTCTTCTGAGCAGTCCCTCAGAGAGATCTGAGAGGCTGTCATCCCAGGTCAAGTCCTCCTGCCAAATAAATCATAACTCTTAACTTTTAGGCTGCACATGTATTTCAGTCAACAGTTTTGGAAACCATGAAAGGACCCAGAGCAGACTTCTCTCCAGCTGAACTCTCCGAGGAACCAGAGCCTTGGTACCAGCAGTGGCCCTTTGTGCCCGTCTGCCTCCTCGGGGAGTCCAGATGAACTTGAGTGAGTCTCTTCTGGTTCTAGGATCTCCCATATTGGTTGATGATCCTGAGTTTTATTTGGCAGTGTATCCAGGTACCTGGCCCTCCAGTTGAAAGATACTGGGGGGAAAATTACCCACCCAGTGGAGACATGCTGGGTGGGGCCTGGTTGAAAGATAACAGGAAACACCCAACTTGAGGAGACGTCCAAAGTGGGGCTGGTGGAAACATACCAGGAAAGTACTCACCCAGTGGAGACGTCCCGAGTTGGTCCAAGTTGAAAGACTGGGTTCAGGACTGAGTGGTTAGGTAAGAGGCTGGTCTAATGTTTTCCTCAATTTGGTTACCTCTACTGAATTTTTCAGGATAAAAGTAAAACTCTTATGAGGAACCTTTCAACTCCAAAATTGGGACCCTCCTCCTGGCTGGTAACAGCTTTCTCCAGTGACAGAGAAACTTGCAGGATTGGTAGAGGCAAATACTTCATGCCATATAGTTGTCCCTGTGGGAAAACTTACTAGCAATTTTATTTTGAGAACCCGACCTTAGAATGGGGAATAGAACTTTCAAAAAAAGAAAAAAAAAAGAAAAGAAAAGAAAAGAAAAAGAAATGACAGATTGCCAGCCTCCATCTAATACCACAGCCAGGTTTATATACGTACAAATCTTACAACATTAATTGCAAAAAAAAAAAAAAAAAAAACCTCACCCTGAAAGTAACTAACCAGGACTGTTAAAAACATTTTTAGGAATTCTGAACTTATAAAACAAAATCCCCTTTAGGGGTATCTTGGATGTTTTTTCCTATGTCCTTGAAATGAAAACGTTTTATCTTTCTCTGGGTATTTTATTTTTGTGTACGTATATATATATGTGTTTCATTTTTTTTAAAGGAAACCTTGGAATCTGCCATACAAAAGGTAGAAATATTGTGTACATATCGTGGCCACGCAAATAAATTGGGATTCTCAACAATCCTTTGATTGTACCAATTTTCAGATATTTTGCCATCTTAACCTTTGTTTCATCAGCATGTACCACAAAGGCCTTTAGCTTTTGGAGAGTAAACTTTTGAATTTTATTTAGGCAACACACCCACTCTCATGTGGAAAATCCTCTTCATATTATTGGTTTAAAAAATATATATATATTTTATTTTATATAAATGAATACATATAAATTGATGGCCATATGTTGGATCCTTTAATTTGAAAAAACTTTTAAATTGGTGATAGTTGAAAGAGCTCTCTGTATAAACATCTGTTTTATTGGTAACTAATAAAATCAAGTTTAAAGGTCGAAAAATATATCTAATGTTTAACTTAATAACTCAGTTAAAAAAAAACTGGTTTCAAAAGCTACATTTGTGTTTTTACTTTCCAATCAATGGTTTTAGACATGCTAATAAAAGCTTAGAATAATTAATGTTAATTAGGTTGAATAACTGGAAAAAGAATTGTAAAGTTGTAGGAAAAAAAAGATAAGGGGCTTATCCCAAATGGATAAATATTTTTATGTGGTTATTTTGAATGAGATAAATAAAATGGACATTTTTGCATTTACATGCAAGGTTTTGATACTACACTACGTAAAGTTAAAAAAATAGAGCCAAAGATATCACCTACTACCCCCAACATTAAAGTTCAAACAAGTCCGTTTTATTTACCACAGTTTAAATATATGTATTTATAGGGCTAATATATATATATATATATAGACTGAAATACTTTATCAATGATTGGGACAACAGACCAATTAATGAAATTAAAATTGAGAAGGGCCTAAGCTCTTTGGCTCAAACTTTGGGATCCCAGAGACTTTTCTATAAAATTAGATACAATGCACGGGAAAAAAAAAAAGGCTTTTGGCACTCCTTCTAGAAATAAGAATTATTGATTAAACATAATAAATATAAAAATTAAAGGTATAAGATTTAATAAAATTGAGATAAAAGTTTGTAAAATTGGTATATTAAATGGACTTTTATAAACATCTTCCTTAATTATCTTTTGGGATAGATATGTTTCAATGGAAAAACGCTTCCTTTTCTTGGTATTACAAGGCTGGGCACGTATCTATCCCTCAGAAAATATTAATTGAACACAGTAAAGGAAACCAATAGAGTTACATGAGCTGTCCAATATAACGTAAAACTAAAAACTAATATTCAGTAGCTAATAAAAAATATAATAAGAGGTTTACCCAGGGTTTAACTTATAACTCAAGGAAAAGAGACCTTACTAAATGCCTTATGCAAGCTTTCAAAGACAAGATAAAGTAAACCTTAAAATTTTAAACATGGAATTCTTTGTTTACAGCTCTTCTCAATGATACAAAGAAGCAAATTAAGGAGATACAATTGGGCCTGCGTGACAGAGAAATTCTCTGGGGAACTGGAAGCGTGTGTCTTTGTCTTGCAGATCAGAAATGTAAATACAGAAAACAGTGACCTAGGACTGAGCCTAATTAGCTCAACGAGATAAAACTCAGGGCCAAAGAAATTTGTGGCATTTTACAACTCAGAACCCTGATGGGTCCTTAAGTCTTTGTCAAGAAATCTTAAATATCTGTTTCATAAATGGTAAGACTTAGTGATATGAGCAAGCAAATTCAGTTCACTACAACTATTATTATACTTATCTCATAAGTAAGTTTTAAAGTGAAGCTATGAAATCTCTAACTTTTGTCTGTTTATAAGCCTGCGTACACATTGTAGATGTGAGATAATTCTACAGCTGAAAAAATAAAAATCAATGTCAAAGAGCTCTGCTTAATTGGCGTAAAAAATAAGAGCTTACAAATTAAGTAGTTTTAAAATAAAAACTGACCAAATTGACCTTCAGCTTCATGTGAACTGGAAAATATTCAATATTAAGATAATATTTGATATTGTTTAGTTTAAGTATGTTCTAATTAATATAGACATCTTTAAAGTCACCAATATTAAGTATAGTACTTTTACTGAACCTAGGTTTAATGAAAGTCAAATAAGATCCTGTTATATCTGGTGCAGATTTGTTAAAAAATATAATAGTAATGTGGTGTGGTAAAATTTAAATAAATTAAATGCAAATGAGATGAGAGCTTTGGGTAAATTTTTAAAATATATTTTTAAAATGTATATTTAAGATAATCTCTAAATGTTTGATATCTTTAAATTCTAGAGTTGTGCTACATTAAGTTAAATGATAGGATTTTATTAAATAGCTATGCCATTTTCAGATAAAATAAGATTGAAATATGAATTACTTAACATTTAACTTACTCTTACAGAGAAAATAAAGGTGTTTAGAAGTATTAATAAATGGTTGGTGCCACCTTGAAATAGTCTTTATTATTAAGGGAATGATCTCAGTATCCTAGGAAAGTAAGATAAATGTGTAAAGGAAGATATAAGAATGGAATTATATTTTGTTAATGAAAAATAGTGACTTTGTCCTGAAGCTGGTTACTTCTGAATGGAATAGAAAATAAGGAACAAACTAATATGAGTATAGAAAGCTGTGGAAGGCTTGTGGAAGAGGAACCCTGAAGAAAGGGATTTGTACGTGGTCGGAATTGGCTAAATTTAGAATCAACTTGGGCAAAGTAAATGAATCTTAGACATAAACTGGTACAAGAGTAGATTTGGTTTACTCTCTGTTAAGAGGACAAAATTGTCTTGAAATGTTAATCCACCTTCAGTAACAAATTGTAAAGCTTCTTATACCACTTACCTGATCTGTTCTGCCATTACCTTTGACGTATTTTCTTAATGAATAAGTACTACTTCACAGTGATCTATATGTTTACGTGACCAAGTGTTTTGAAATCTTTTAACAAACTCCCCAAATATCAATTTCTAATTAAAGTTCTTTTAATCTCCAGTTAAGTTTGGGATGCTACAGAGGGCCCCTGAAACATCCCAAAGAGAGATTTTAAACTAGTAAATTTATTTGGCATGTTAAATACATGGTATTGTCAAATGAATAATAAATCTTCTAAGGTTATATTGTATGAGAAAACATTATTAATATAGATACTCTAGAAATTATATGGACTCACTAAAATCTGGCATAACTAAAATGTTACCAGTCATATTTCTGGTTATAGTGACCAGGTTTCTTCATCGATTATAGTGTAACGGTGTCTAAACATGCTTTTAAATTTTTGTCATTTATAGACAGTTAATTGCTTTCTTCTGATGATTTTGCAAAATGCTTTCTCTTCAAGGAGATTTACTGGTTTCTAATAAATTTCAAACTATAACACTGAACTAAACTCGGTAAGAAATTTTAAATGTCTAATGAAAACTGATTAAAAAATTAGTTACATGGGACTGAGTAAACTGGTGAATATGGTTATAATTTTTGATTTTGTCTGACATACTACTGGCTTTTAACCTGTTTCCCTGACATAAAGAAACTCTTCTCCTTAAGCTAGTTATGATTCACAGAAATTTGATAAATTATACCTATGTAAGCAGACTTGGAACAGTTATCTTTTCTCTCTATCTGATCCCTCAAGAGACTAAAATCTCTTAGGTCCCCAGTGGCTCTATCAGACAAATGAGGAAGATCATCTCCTAACAGATATAGGAATCTCAAGGTATTTTAAGGATTTTAAAGAGAAAAGAATTTACCTAAATGTGTAAGGCAGAAAACCATGACAAGACCTTGATGTGGCTTTCCTGGCCTTAGAAAACCTTATTAACATTCTACCCTGAGACTCCTAATTAAAAGTTCCAACACAGCCAATTTAAAAAAGCCTATATGATCAAATAATCAGACTTAACTTGTAAACAAATTACTCTTGATTTGACTATATTTGAGAAAAATGAGGGTAACTTTAGAGAGAAAAAAGATTATATTTTAGTGGATATTAAATTCTAGTTTTGTTAATTGAGGTCTATATTTACTAAGACATTTCCCAGATCATTCCTTGCTGTTATGTCACATTGCTGTAAAGGTTAATTGAATTATGAAAAGAATACTCTAGGTTTGTTTCTGAAGTTCAGTAATCTATCCTTGGGTAAAGTTCCAATGCCCCATGACCTGCAGCCAGGGGATTATACATACTGGAACAGGCATGACTTAAAGAACTGTCTACTACCTGAATGGAAGGACCCTTTATCAGGTACTCTTAACTAGACTGTACATACCAAAGCTGAAGGAAACGGACTTTCAGATTCATTTCCTATCAGAAACAGCCCCTGCAGTGCACTGGCCTATAGAGCACTGCTCACCTTAAAACAATGCCCAAATGAAGAAAAATCTACCCAGGCCAGGATGAGAAGACTACGACATCTGAGGTAAGACAGCTGACCCAAAACACCGAGCCAGGCCTGTATGCCAATTACTTTGATAATTTCTCCTACCTTTGATTATGAACTACTCCAACTGTTAAGTTTATGGTAAATTACCTATGTCTAGTACTTCTGTGTTACCTTGGTGGGTTTCCCTACTCCAAGGCTCTAACTAGATAGCCCTCAGAAACGTTATTCTAAAAAGGAAATTATAGTTCTGTTTAGGCCACTGTTGATCTTACAAGGTGGGAGGCCTCACAAGGCTAATTAATACCTGCTCTGACCCTGACCATAAATATGAAATTTCTCATAAGATGACTCAAACTCAATCAGGAACACAAGCAAAATTTTAACCCAAAACTATAACTTCTCGACTATTAAATTCTCATTCGTGACTTTATTAACATTACTAGCTTTATTACTTATATCCTGTCTATATAATAAAATTGTTGTCTGTTACATTTCCCAATGTGTAACTAGGCCTACAAGATTGATGATGGCTAAACATCTTGAAGAAATAGATAAAATTTATAACCCTGTATAAAATAATTGTAATAGTGTGATTCTAGGTATGGGAATGAGCAACGAAGGGCAAACATTTCCTCGATCATAATAGACTAGTAAGACAGGCGATCCAGAGAAATTTTAGTATCAACAGGTCCTGATAAAAAATCTAACCCCTTGAATGGCAGCTCAGAATATTCTTCAACTTAACTAGGAATGAGCCATCCTAGCACCATGGGACAAAATTGGTCATGAAATGTCTCTCAAAATATTGGTCGAATTTAGGACCAAGGGGGAGCACTGTGAATGAAAATACTACAATGTGAATGAAAATACTGCAACCATGTCAGTAAACAAAGAATGCTGAAACCAAGTCATCAGCAGCTGCTGCCACCCCTCAGCGAGTACAAGCCTGCAGCCTAGCCTCTCAGCCACTCACAGTGGTGCCCTCTTAGCGGACTCACAGTAAGAAACAACAGGATACTGGCCCTAGATAGCCAGGTGCTCGTTAAAGAATTGAATTCAATGACCAAAATGTTCGCATCCTCCCATACATAGAAAAACACTAAATTCTTGAACTTGAGATACCTGGCTTTCTTAGATAACAATCTTTTATTGTTCCAACTACCTGGTCTTTGTTGTAAAGCTCCTATATATCCCAGCTCCTTCCCTACCTCTTGGGAGCAGTCCCTCAGAGTGATCTGAAAGGCTGTCATCCCGGCTCGAGTCCTCCCTCCAAATAATACATAACTCTTAACTTTAAGGCTGAATGTTTCTTTCAATCAAGTCCCAGAATAGACACAACTCATCAATTATGTAATGGAACACACTGGATCAGGAACCAAAAGCGTGTTCTAGTCCCGAAAACCACGGGTTCCTCTTTCTTCCTGTCATTATACAATCCCACCAGAACTCATTACTTTGCTGTCTGCTCAGACCAAACTTAGAGAAGAGTCAACTCAACAGAGTGTCTTGCTATGGAGAACCCCCTGCAGAAGCAAGGCGGTCAGCCTGCCCTCCCGCACGCTCTGCTGACCCGTACTGTCATCCGTGGAGACCAGGCCAACTTAGCTGTTCCCAAGACCTGCAAAGTCCCACACATTAAATAAAAGCATTTTATTTTATACCATATGTTATGTATATACCCATCTCTGAAAACAGCTTTGCCAGAAGCTCAAATCTTCAACATGGATCTGCAAAGTTAAATCCATTCCCCAAGGGAAAACAAGTTTTATGAGGATACTAAGGCCTCCAAATTCTCTCCACTAACTTCAACCAAACTGCCTGAAGGTCTGCAAATGCAGGCGGCTACAAGTCTGCTTTTAAAGCAACCTCTTCCTGCCCTCAGGCTCTACAATGTCCCTCTGCGCCCTCCCATCTCAGGGTAAGAGCAGCTGCTGCAGAAACTTGCAGGGTAGCACTGACAGGACAGGACACAGAGGATCAGAGCTAAACTAAGCCTTCTGATGACACGAGCCTGTCACTCTGTCACTTTACACATCAAGATATATGTAGAGAGAGGTGGAGTGATATTGCTCAAAGTCACACAGCTAATAAGTGGCAAAGTCTATAACTCTGCTCCTCCCTCCGGCGTGATGCCCCAGCTGGGATGGCCAAAGGGTTCTCTCGTGCCTGCCTGACCAGTCCTTTCTTGTCACTCATAACCCACCACAGGGTCGGACCATTGCCTGACTTTTCAGCATCTTTTCCCTCCAGTCTCTCAGGAACAAGGCTGCTCAGGCCACTGTATGACTTCCGGGTTCCCAAACCCTCCGTGCTCAGGCTGATCTTGCCTGTGTTTCCGGCCCCGTGCTCAGAGACACTTTCTCCCCTGCAGGAGGATGTTTCCACTCTCCACAGGGACACCCCCTCAGAGGAGCCCTCTTCTCGCCCTCAGAATGGCAGGTATCCCAGGCTACATCATGAGCTGCCCCATTAGGACTGCGGGTGCCCAGGTCTGCTAATCAGACCAGCAGCCTCAGAGCCAGGGATTATGCCCGGGTCACCCTGCAAAACTACTGCCCTCCTCACAGCCCCCAGTCAGCAGGTCACCTGGAAGTCACAGCAAGTGCCCCACCCAATCCTGAAGTCTCTTCATTTGCCAGCACCGCTGATGACTGGTCTCCAACCTTTGGTCAGTTTCGCACAAAACAGCAGCTTCCACTGTGAAGAGGGGGTTTTCGCTCCTCTGCCCCATCCTTACTGGAAATGTCAAGGGAAACCAAAAGGCCTCTTCTCAACACTTTTCTGATGACATCCTCCCACCCACAATACTCACATGCTCAAGAGAATTGGGTCCACGTGATTTTGTTTCCCTTACGCTAAGTGGCTCAAAACACTGCGGGATTCTTTCACTTTTGAGGGTATTTGTACAAAGTTTATAGGCTTTAATCTGTTTTCTTGTCTCTCTTCAGTATCTCTAGCATTTGCCACTTCTTAATCCCTTCAGCAGCCTCCCTCCCAAAATCTAGTCTAGGAAATCAGCTGTGATGAGGGGCCCGGGGGCAGTCACAGAAGATGCTACTAAGGCACAGAGAGACTACAAAATTTGCCCAAGGTGATCAGCCTCAACCCACAACATTGTGTGCCCCGTCCCTTTTTTTAAATCTTATGCTAAACAAGCTTTTGTAGATTATGCTTATAAAGAGATGAGGTATCAAAATACATACAAGGACACACATCAACTCTAAGATGTTGATTAACTCCACTATTTTGTTTCTATTTGTTTAATTTCTATTAAAAATTTAAGAACCTCTGCACTCAATATAACAAAATGTTATTGGGTTTTAAATCCAGAATTTAGAGGTTTTGTGTGTCATTACTCATTCTTATTTGTATGTTCACAAGACAAAATGATTTGAAAAACTCTCTCCCCTTCCTCTACTCACTACTGGCTCTCACCTGAATTCCCAGACCACACATCGAGCAGCCTTTCACTTTACCCACAAATGAACTCATCAGTTTTCCCCCCGAACTTCCTCTGCAAGTTTCCCTCCTAAAAGCACAGCAGGACCATCATTTACCTGATTAATCCACCCAGAAAGCTGGGCCTTACTCCATCCTACCTTCACAGACAGCATTCATCCTTTCTTTTTACCATCTAAACATGTCTTCAATCTGTTCGCTTTTACCCACTGACCATCTCACCGCTCAAGTGGAAGCCACCAACACTGCACTCCTGGACTCACGAGTCTCCCAAGTGGCCCCACAACCGCTCTCCCCTACTTGAGTCAAATGGGATTCTGTCAGTCCCGCGCTTATAGGACTCTTTTCAATCCCACTGTTCTTAGAAGAAACTCCCAGTTCTTCACCTGATGAAGGTCTTTGCCATGAAACTGTCAGCTCAGGGAGGGCAGGACACGCCCTCTCTCCTCGGCCCCGCCCTCTGGCAGAGCATCAGCATGGAAGGACCTGCTGAGCTACACCAGCCTGTATTCTAAACCTGGTCTTGTGTTCTTAGCAAACTGCTTCACTTATCCATATAAATCCAAGGTAGATTAGAAAGATCTTAGATGTTGAGCTAGAGTATTGATTTGGGGATTTTGCACTAGCAACCTGCAAGTACATGTTCTAATGATTCTCTCTTCTAAAAACCACACTCAGATTTAAGTAGTACTTGTGGAATGTCTTCAGAGTAAAAGGGACTGTACTTTTACAGACTTTATGTTTTATAACATGAACAAACCAGACAGGGTCACAAATGGAACTGCCTCACAAGGGACAGAAGACAGGTGATAGGCATATAGCAACAGGTCACATAGATGGTAAGAGAAAAGTTGATTCTCCAACCCCCCCCAAATTTCCTCAAAAAACCAAAAACTCTGAATTTTGAAAGTAAAATACTATCATATAAAGAAATAAGATAAATAGTCCTCTTCATCAGGGTTTCAAGATCTGACTCCAGAATTTTTAGCAGGCTATACTGAATCCTAGCACAGAAAAATCAGATGGAATAGTGGTAAGTTTCAGAAAAACTGCAGTAATTCCTCCAATTGTAAGTGGACATGCACTCACCTATCGAAGGTGAATGTAAACCGCATTCTGGAGAAATTCGGAAGCTCCCAGGCTCCGCTTCTGGATGGCAAAGACACGGACAGCTTTGAAGCATGCTTCTAACTGAGTCACCGGCATTCTTACACTGCAGGGGGAAACGGATGCTCTCAGTTATGAGCAGAGATGTTCCTGTCGTGACTCACAGCCCGTGCCTGGGGACTCAGTGCCCTGAAGCAGCCCGGCCCAAGGTGAGGACATGCAGCATGGCCCACCCAAGCAGGAGGTGCACTGTGCTTGAGAAAGCCCATCCCCGATGGGTTCAAGAGGGGCTGGTGGGGTTGTGTGAACCTATAAATGCTCACAGACATACACCTGCCTACATTCAAGTGATACAATTAAGAGTAGCAGGCTGTTTAACAAAATTTCAATTGTCAGTGGAAATTTTACCATTCCTTTCCACTTGTCCCCTGCACTCTGAAACAGGCTTAGGCTCTCTCATACCTGCAGCTCTGATGCAATATTTGTAAAGTCGTTTTACTTTGCTGCAGGTGTCCTCGCTCCCCGTTTCGCTGTGAATGTCCTCCCTAACACACTCAGATGTCTTCCTGGATCTCTCCCTGAGTTCCTTGCTCCTGTTCCTCAGATCCTAAGATAAAGGACAACTGAAGACACATGACCAGAAAAGGCACTGTGGACTTGAACAAAGTCCTCTGTGACCCCCTATGTGAGTACTGCCCACCCCTTAATTTTGTTCTCAAGGTTCTGCCTAGGGTGACGCCCAGACAGCAGAGAGTCCTGGGTCATTAAAGGCTGTGTGTCTTGGGCGCGGGGACAGGTGCAGGAGCTGGTTCTGGAACCGGGCCCATCCCCACCCCTGCTTCTCTCTCTCCGGAGGCCTCGCTGCCAAGCCCCCAGGCTCCATGATCTTCTGTCCTTCTCTTCTACTCTACTCCAAGCCCCTTTCCTCTTCCTTTATTCCCTAATTTTCCCCAGCTGGAGTGATTTTTCAATCACAGAATCTGAAAAAATTTCCTGCACCTGAAAAAGAGGTCTCCAGAGGTCAATGCCCATATGCTGGTTCCTGAAGATAGCCCCTGGTTAGGGGGACTCTCACCAAGGGTCACGGGGCAGCAGGCATGTTGCAGGGTTGACCACCCCCAACAAGAATTTGCTGTGACCCCAAGGCACGCACAGCATCCCTGTTCACAAAAATGTATTTGGACCACTTATCCGTTATTAAGAAGCAAAAATAAAAAAAAAATTGCCAATGTTTCTTAATAAATTTATTTATGAGGTGGAAAAAGAAATTGTAATAAAAAAGAACAAATTTGACTCCATATTAGATGTGTTCCTTTGGCTTTAAACCTCTGCCCTGTTTTCTAGGTTCAGACTTGTTAGCTCTGGAGCTTTTGTAAAAGAAAGTTGCCTTTAGCCTGAAATATCCAGGAGAGACTATTCTCCGGGCTCTGATCTTTAAGGATGTTAGCTCTTCTGCACTTATATATAGATGGCAAGTAGTAAAACAGAATAAACTTTGTTTATTTTTGGAGGTTTTACAGGGGCACCATGATTTGACCCACATGGACAGCTGCAAGAACAAAGGATTCCAAGGAAATCAATTCGTACAGCAAGAAGTTTGCAACAACCAACAACACCCCCGCCCCTTTTTAGTAAAAAAGGAGACTGAATTCTGACTTGGGGAAGAGGGTTCTCCATGATATCAGTATGCCATCTTCTGGGTCTGCCAGCTTTTCAAATAAAGTCACTATTCCTTGCTCTAACACCTCATCTCTCGATTTACTGGCCTGTCATTCAGGAAGCAGAACTAGTTTTGACGTGGTAACTAAATGACTTCATTGGAGGTAGTATGTCTCCACTGTTTCCTCATTTCCAATATGTCACAACCTATCAATTTTATATGCTGTTTAACAACACAACCAAAAAACCTTTGTTAGGGAATTGATTCTACGGAAAAAAGTTATTTCTACTCCTTCAAACCTTTTTTTTTCTTTTCTATTTTATTTTGTTTTGCTTATTGAAAAGAAAATAAAAGTGAAATCATTTTATTTCACGTATTTTTGTTACAACTACATATTTTAAATTCTACAGAAAGATTTAAATTGCATTATAAATTTGTTCATATATTAATATAAAGATATATACACAATCAATGCCGATTAGGAAAGGAATGGATATTTACTAAAAATCCACTGCATATCCAGTCTTTTACAAGCATATCCTGGAATATAATAAGCTCTAGAATCCAGGGGTCCCCCACCCCCTTTCTCCCTGCCGAGTGCCTTAGTAATCAACAACCAAGGCACCATCATAGAGCCACGTGATATATATTTTAGGTATAAATGAGGAAATTAACTCATTCAACTCTAAATCAAAAACCTTAAAATAAATACTGAACTTATTTACAAAGAAAATTGAACACAATTAAGTACAGTTTCTTCCCCAAGGTCACTAAGCTAATAACTGGTAAAGGCAAGATTTGAGTTCATCTGCCTGATTCTAAACACTAAGGTGGAAAACACATTTGATTGTGGAGGGTCCAGCAGCAAAGCCTATCACCCTATCTTTATTCAGATCTAGCCTTAGACAGCCTGAGACAGCACCCCATTCCTATGGAACTCGAGGATAACACAAAGGATTTTATATCCAGTAGTTTCTTAGGTCTCATTTATATAAAGTGTCAGCAGGTCAGCAGAAAAAACTCTGGGAAATATGAGTGGGTCCAGAGCTTTTTGCTGATTAGTAACTTTATTTATCAGAACAGCGTGACCTTCCCATGAGAGGCCACATGGACCTTAACTAAAGGCAGGTGAGCAATGAAAACTAGCAAGACCCTGGAACTCAAGCAAGAAGGATCACTGCCATCCCCCACCAAGTTGCCTCTTCACCCTCGTGGGCACGATGGCAGAAGATCCAGGTTCTTGTCCAAGTTACACTATCATGGATTCTCACCCATAAACAGATACGACTCTATGCTGTCTAAAGTCCTTCCCAACTCAAATATGATGACACCAATATCTGAGCAGAATGTCTATGTCTCCACTTCCTCTCTTCTGTTAGGAGAATAATTCTATGGCCACAAAGCAGAAATCCAACTAAAAACACCATGAATGAAGCCAGGTGAAAGTCTGCGTAAGACACTTTGCTCTCACGGACAGTGAATGAAAACACAGAATAAGTGGTTCTTCTTCCTCTGTAAGTGGGAGGTAGCCTGATTGTGTGTGTGTGTGTGTGTGTGTGTGTGTGTGTGTGTGTGTGCGCGCGCGCGCGCGCGCGTGTGTGCGTAAATCAAATACAATGAATTCTGGGATGTGTACAGATTTTTTTATCTTACTGTCATTTCATGAGGATGAGACAACCTTTAAAGTAATTTGAATCTAGTGTTCTGAGACATTCTCAGGTTCTTTTGGTGGAGGAGGGGAAAGGGGAAATGAAAGGAGGAAAGAAGTAAATGAAGCAAAGGAGTAAGAATACTGCTAGCGAAAGGCAAGACATTAATTTTGTTCCTACTTGCATCACACACAAATTAGGGACTGGCTTTCCCCAGGTGTCTTGTCGAACACTGAGTTGCAGAAGAGGCAACAGCCCATTTCTCACTGCACTTGTGACAGTACGTGGCATCTTATAGACACAAATCATTTACCCTGATCAAACACTCTAGCAGCAGGCCGTAATTCTCCTATTTTGAGACACAAGAAAACAGGAGTTCAAAGCGGATATATAACTTGACAAAAGTCAGAGGACCATTAAACAAGAGAGGATGAATTCAAACTCAGATCTGAATGCAGAGTCTGCTCTTCTCACTCCCAGGACTGGAAAATCCTTAACACACAGTCTCCCCAGCTCCCCTGCAGTGTTCCTGGCGCCAAGCATTTCCCATGTTAATGGTCGCCAGTTCTCACAGTCACAGCGCTCTGTGCAGCCAATGGCCTCCATCGGACCTTGATCATCTACCTGTCACGCCCAACAGGCTTCTCCACAAAGGCAGGAATGCTGGCTTTCAAGTGCATAAAAAGCCATCCCTGGTTTAACCTGGGCTCTTCGGAGGCCTCTCCAGCCTAAAGGCAGCCATGAAAATGCTCACAGTTTGTACATGAGCCACACTACCTCTCTCCATCAGTCTCCCCAAATATACTACTTAGCTACGACCACTTTGATAATCTTGGAAACAAATTTTGAAAAACAGAAAAGAAAGGATTCTGGAACAAGTATTTAATACTTACAATTTTAAATGACAAGTTACAAAGTGAGTATTGACAATCCGAATCTGCCTTCCTAGGTGTCAGTTTGAAGAGTTAAAAAATATAATTGCAAAAAATTCTCACTTACAAAATTAAGTAAAACATAAACAATAATCTGGGCTAAACTCAAAAATAATGCCCATGTTGTACATGGAGAAAAATACAGGACTATACTGAGGGGTAAAGTAAGAGATGTGAATGTAGAGACATCAACATATTGCATGGAGGAAAGCAGCTTTGTAAAATGAATGCTCTGTTAAAGATAATTCAAAACTTACTAAAAAATCCTATGAAAACCCTTATCTGTTTTTATTCTTTAACTTGAACAAAGTATTTTAGAATTCTTCAGGAATAATAAAGTCACAATACTAGCCAAGAAAAATTGGGATGGAAGAAAAGAATCAAAAAAAAAAATCACACTGTCAGATATTAAATAAATTTTTACAATATGTAAGTTATGGTGCTGGAGTAATAAAGTAAGATTCACAGAAATAAACCATGAGCTCAAAAAGAGACTTTAGTGTACATAAGTATTTTGTGCATGTGGGATTTCAAATCAAAGAGCAAAGTATGAATTCAATAATTGTCCTGGGAAAATCAGAGAATCACCTGGAAAGAACAAATTCTATTCCTGTCATAATGACCACAAGAAAAATTACAGATAGTGATGTAAATATTAAAAAGTACTAATAACAGCAAATACAACTCTTTGCTCATATTAATTCAACTTCTCCTCACTATAACAAGTACTATTATCATCTCCTTCTTAGAGATTAAAAAACCTACAGAAGAGATTTGTACCATTATAAGAAAGTATTTCTAAAATAATACCAAAAATAAAACCCAAAAAGAAGACATTTACTATCTTAAGTATATTTTGGGCCACAACAAAAGTAAACCTACTGAATAAAATGAAAGGCAAGAAATGACAAGTAAAAACTGCGTGATACATATTGATGAAGTCAAGGGGTTAATGTTCATAACATACAAAGAGCTGTCACAAAGCAACAAGAAGCTCCCTCACTTAACTGTGTGCGAAGGACAAAAGGGATCATTCACTTTTTAAAAGTCAGATGGCTAATAAGTGAAAAATGCTGAATACCTCATTGGTCATCAAATGCAAACTAAAACAATGAAAAAGCACTTTTGCTCATCATATTGGCAAATATTTTTAAAAGTTGTTCTAGCTAGTGTCCATCTGTGAGAGAACAAACTGTGAGCAACGTGTTTGGAGGACGACATGTCAATGGATATGTAAACTCTGAAAAACGTGTGTACACACAGACTGAACTCCCCTTCTAGGAATCGTTTCGTTTAGAAAAAAAATCAGTTCAAAAAGATGTACTCATCAGGATATTTTCACAGCACTGTTTACAATGGTGGGATGAAAAGCTGAAGTGAAATCAAATCCTGCTATAGAGAAATGGTTACATAAGTAATTCTACATCTTTTCATTCCCCACTGGAGATGGAATTTCTAGAGTCACTTGAAAAGAGCCTGTGATGAATGTAAATGTCACATCCAGGGACTAAATTTCCAGAAGCCTTAACTAAAGGAATACTCATACGAGATCACAGGAATATTTACAGAAGAAGGATGCCAGTCAAACATCTTTTCTGACAGTGGAAAATGGAGAAAACTTAAGTGTCCACCATCAATACAATGAAGCGGTAAATCACGGCGAGCTGTGGGCTCTGATGGGGCCGGCGTTTCGGCATGGTTCAGGGCCTTGTCCAGAGCACTCTCCCACCAAAGGTGTCCTTGCACAAGAGAACACACCTGCACATCAGGGGACCCCTCCACTCTATCTGAAAGGACCGGGTGAGTATGGAGTGGGAGGACGTCTATGTTATACCCCTGAGTGAATAAAGCGAGCTGCATAAAACATGTATTATGGCCTTATTTTTCAATAAAGCTTATAAACACACACATATACATAGATTTCTCAGATTCGTGTATGTATCTATGTATGTATGTGTATATACATAGGCATAAATGTCATGAAATATATACACCACATTGTCAACAGTTTTGCCCTCGGGAAAAAAGGGGAAGGGATATAGGGGCCTTTCAGTACCACCACAGTTCTCTTTTCAGTATTTCAGTTAAATATACTTGGAATTTAAAAGTTTATTTAAGTCCGAAGTAAAATGGACAATGCCTCCACAAGACAGAATGCTATACTGGTCATTAAAAATCATGCCAGGGAAATTAGAATATTGTAGAAAAACATATAAAAAGCCAAATGGAAAATGGAGGTCTCCACACAGTAAACAGGCACAGAGTGCTCACTGGTTTTTATGAGAGAGTTGATACACACTGATGAAAAGAACAGAAAATAGATGTTAAAGTGTTAATTATTATCTCTGAGTAGTGGGATAAGGATAGCCTCTTTTGCCCCTTTTTTCAGACTTATTATATTAAATACACATTATTTTTCATCTGAAAAAAGCATTTTAAGATGTGTAGTACCACACATTGGAGAAAATACACGAGTACATACAGAAACAAGTAACTAGGAGACACCGCAGCAGAGTCATGTAATGTAGAACGGGCGATCCTGATTAACACCGCACAGTTACATAAGGACCCACTAAGTGAGAGCACCTGCTGTAACAGGGCGTGGCCCCCTTCTATTTGTCAGTTGTGTCTTCAGGGCTGAGGCAGTTCTGAGCACGGCCAGTGTCAGTGCTGGTGTCTGGATGGATGTCACTGGAGGTGAGGGCACCTGCAAGCCGAGAGGAAGAACAGAAATCATCCTCTGCTTTTTCTGTCTTGTTTCTTTGTTACTTTAAAAGAGAGGCATAAATAAGGTAAACTGAATCTTCCCTACTGAAATTTCAGTAATGAAACCGTTCTTAAAATCTTCACAGCTTATATTCTGCTTATAACTGTCTTTTCAAAAAATTATCATATTAATTAAATGTTAATTAACTCAATTAACTCCCTGTTGAAACCTTCTATTAAAGAACATGAAATGCCGTATGTAAAAGCACCACGCCTGCAGTGACTACCTTAGATGCCTTGACGGCAGTGCAGTCAGCACTCACCATCCCGTGGCCCTGAGCTCCTGATGCTGCTAAGAGAGCACACTGCCGCCTCAGATGGAGAGAAACTGTGAAAAAATTCTCTGAAATCTACAGCACTGACAAAACTTAACTGACAAATCCCAGGCTCCTTTGAGGCTGTCATTTTCTGTTTCTGTCCAAACACCGTCAATGAGCAGGACCACCCCATTCCTGAGCCATGGGACTCATGTAGGAAGGAGTTTTGGAGAAATTTCCAGGTATAGAATGTAACCAACAATATGTAGAACTCTGACAATATAAAAGATGAAATACTCTGATTTTGGAAGACACTCAAAATATCCTCCTAAGCCTTAGTAGCTGGAAAGGCTGGGCTTCTTCACATCCACTTATTTATTTCACAGCCAGTGAGCATCTCCCACAAACCGTATTTCCCTGTGTCTGCTGGGAGCCTCAGGCACACTCTTGTTGTCGATCTGATAAGTCACAGGGCAGAGGCGTGTGTCTCACGCCTGCAAACATCACACAAGCTCGCTTCCTAGCCTCACTGTCTGAACTTGGCCCCATTTTCTCACCTGTTTATTTGGTATCTGTTCTTCTGTAAGCTGCCTGAAGTGCTTCTTGGAACATGTCAGAAGAATGAGTGGGTAGATAAATGGACAGATGGACAGGTGAGAGATGGGCAGACAGAGAGAGAGACTGCAAGAAAAGGGGAACAAAGAAAATTTCCTATGCAAAACCCTCTTCTAGTCAGGGAAGAAAACCACCACGGAGAAGTGTGAAGAGGCAGGTGGCTTAGGGCTGTTTCCTGGATTCCATGAAAAGTCACACCAAGAGATGAGAGAGTAGAACTGTAAATAATAAAAGAAAAAAAGCACGCATGCTTGAAAAAATATATCTACAATATGTACTTTCCAAAGAATAGATTCAAATCAGAAGAGCCCAATAACACAATCATTGGGTATTTACCGAAGTGAGAATCCCATCTCCAAACCACAAGTCTTCCCTTTGGAGCACTGAGAGTCTACACGGTGCGGCCATAACGCCGTCTCCGCAAATCCATTCTATCCTGCACTTACGAGGAACGAGAAGCTGTGCTTGGTCTGCCCATGCACGTCATTTACACCCCACAGCACCTCTATGGGGGTGGGACGCCTAGCGAGTCCGTCTTTGCAGGACAGGAAACAAGTCCGAGAGAGGCTAAGCTGACCTAACATTTCTCCATCTCACAGGACTGGTCACTCCAGAGCAGGACTCGAACTCGGACCCACATTTGTAAGCACGGTACTAACGTGCTCTGTGTGCTTTTTGTGTGTATAATACATTTTTTTCTGGCATGAAAGTATATTTAATAAATGTTCGGTTGTCTTGTCTATCTCATTAGCTCACAATCAATCTTTATACTGTTGAATTGTACTCTTTTCCCCTGGAGAAAGGAACGGAAAGAGCAGGGGTCAGAATGAGGTGGGGCTCCATTCTTTATCTGGTACCTCATCTCATCCAAGTCCCCAACAAGGGAGAAGGAGCAAATGTTGTCTTCAAATTTTAAAGAGAGTACTCCACTGATGGTGACTTACTCAACTCCAAAACCAAGGCTGGGGGCAGGGACATGCAGCAACCAGAGCAGTATCACCTGTAGGAAGGCAGAAAAAGCTCATGGGAGGGCTCAGGGGGTAAGTCTGATTTAATTTCAATCGATAAAAAATAACACACTCTAAAAATACTAGCATGCAATGGATTTGCTCTTTCTTGTCATTTAGCAAGTTTCCAAAGGGCACGTAAGATTATCGTGAACCAGTGAAAAGAAGAGTCTACAGACAGGGAAAATCAATGCCACAGGCAGGCTGAAAACCAGGCTGGAGGAAAGGAAGGGAAAGGGCCTCATTATGAATAGGGGAAAGGCTGGGAAAAATACATCATTACAAGGACTCTCAAGCATCATTCAACAATCATATTATCATTCATTCAAAAGAGAGTTACTGAGGTCCTATTTTGTGCAAGATTTTACACAGGGCAAAGCAAGAGTGCAGCGTCCATGGTGGCAGCAATTGGCGGGGTTCAAATACACTTCTGATCCCGGAACTGGCACACTTGTCCTCAGTATAAAGGCAAAGAAAAAAAAGTAAAATAATTCTCTGTAAACTCAAAGCATTTTTGAAAAAAATTAAAGAAGACCTAAATACCTGGACAGACACAGCACGAACATTCCTGGATCAGTAGACAGCGCTCTTGGAATGGCAATGCTCCCCAGAGCGATCCATACATGCAACGTGGTTTTGATCACAATCCCAGCGGGTTCCACTGCAGAAACTGACAGGCTGCTGCTACAATTCATATGGGAATTCGAGGGTCTCAGTAACCAAAATGTGCTTGAAAAAGAATAACGTGAGAGGACTTGTAATTCTCAATTTCAAACCTTACAACTGTATCTCTAGGTGAGGCTAGAGGCCATTTTTAAGTTATTATTCTGTTTATCCTTATTTTCTAAATTCTCTACAATGAATATAACTGTTACAATAAGAAAAATAAAAAGTAAGGTATCTTTTAAAACATGCACACAGATTCATTCATTGGGAAAGTAATATTTTAACTATAAAGAGGTAAACAAATATCTAGTGAAAAAGGACTACTTAAAACAAGAGTGCATTTATATTTTTCATAAATTGAAAACTGAAAAGTACAAACACATCAAGTTTCTAGGGAGACTGATGCAACATATTAATAGTTATTTTCAAAAATTCTAATTGAAGAATGAAAACTCAAGAAAGGGAAAATCGTGATTGACAGCCAACTGCAAACACATGGAGAGCAAAGTCCTAGAAATCAGAGTTCCTTTAACTCTGCTACTACCTCAGTAGGAGAGGAAATTCCTCACTGAGGGAAGAGTGGAATCCCATGCATAAGACAGGATACACAGTACAAACTGCACTAGAATAGGGGGTGATTTTCTTAGAAGAATTCTAAGGCTACAACATTGCTGAAAAACTATAAAAACACTGACAGACAGATTAAAACACACAGTCATATATATTATATAGAAACATATGAAGTCTGCTCCCATGTTGCATAGAAATACAAACATATTTGTTCATTTATAGGCACTAATTACTTTATCCCAGGTACAATTTTTCAACTAAAACAAATAATCAATAATACACTACTCTTGTCAAATCTTGTTGATAAGTTACTCTGCTATGTAAACATAATGTGTCTAAGATAGATCTAAAATTAGTGAAAAAGATCTTTGTATGCTTTCTTGAACTCTTCTCAAAATTCCAAGCTTAATTTTAAAATAGATCTGAGCAGTATTTCTATATGATCTTTTCCCTCTTGAAATGAACAACACAGTCTGTTGTCAAAATTCTGTCCTTACAATGATTCACGAGCACGATATCCTAACAAAACTGCTGGACAACAAGGCACTATCCAGACACTGTGACTAAACAAATGAAACACAAGGATGACAGTGACCCTATTCTGGAGGGCTTATAATCTATTCCAACACAGGGGTTTTTATTTGATTGGTTTGATTTGTTAGAAAAATAAAATCACTCAAGTACTTTCTTCTTTGAGCATTCTGTAAGTAATGACTCTCTTTTTAGTGTCATGAACAGGAAAGAGTTAAGCATGACTTGATTAGTTCAACTAGCAACAATCATCACTGGAAAGTGAGTAATAAAGAAGTAAACTGATAGCAATGCTTCTGCCTACATGAGACCTAAAATAAACCTACACTGATCTCTGCAAGGAAAATGAGGAGTTGAGGTCCCCAATGAGAAAACAAACTAACAAGAAATCAAAAAAGGAAAGACTTTTTCCATAACGATTCCAGGAAGTAGTGGAGCATGGTGGTGAAGAGCACAGATGCTTGGGACAAACATGAGTGTCTGAACTCCCTCAGCACTTGGTAGCTTTGACACTGATATGTCAGTGAAATTTTCTGCATCTCAGTCTCCTATCCATAGACTGGGGACAACAACAGAACCCGTCTCCTAGAACGGTCCTAAGAATTAAGTTATTTTATATATAAATGTTTAAATAAAATACCTCAGATTATAAATATTACCCCAAAACACAAGGAACAAAGGAAACAATGATAAATTTGAATTCATCAAAATGTAAATCTTTTCTTCAAAAGACACCATCCAGAAAGTGAAAAAGCAACAGGAGAAAATTTTTTCAAATCATTTATCTGATTAGGAATTTTTATCTTCAAATTAAAAAAAAAAAACTCCTATAACTCAACAATAAAAAGGGAACTCAATTAAAAAGTGAATAAAGGATCTGGAAATGTATTTTTCAAAGAAAATATACAAATGGCCAATAAGCACAATCAAACGATGTTCAATATTATTAGCTGTAATGGAAATCAATTCAAAACCACTAGGAGAAACGGCTTCACACTCACTACAATAGGGTATAATAAAAAAAGTGTAACAAGCTCTAATGAGGACACAGAGGAAGCGGAACTCGCAGCCCTTGCTGGTGAGGATGTAACGCTGTGTGGCCACTTTGGAAAACAGCCTGGCAGGTCCTCAGAGATTTGAACATTTGGTTTATGAATGACCCAGCCTTTCTGCTCTCTGGGCACACACGTAAGAGAACTGAAAACCAATGTCCACATAAAAACTCCTACAGGAATATTCACGGCGCCATTACTCATCACAGCCAAAAAGCAGAAACAACACAAATGACTATCACCTAATGAATGGGTAAACAGTGGGGCCCAGCCATGCAGTGGAATATTATTCAGCAATAGCAAAGCATAGAGTACTGACCCAGGCAACAACATGGACAAACATTTAAAAGATTACTCAGTGTGAAAGAAGTCAGTCATAATAGACGGTTCCTTTTACATGAAATGACTCGTTTTACATGAAATGTCCAACACAGGCAAGTCCACAGAGAGAGAACAATGGCTGCCTAGGGCTGGGGGAGGATGGGGAAGATGGGAATGACTGCTTGTGCGTACGGGGCTTCCTGTAGTGGGATGAAAATGTTCTAAGATTGACTGCAATGCACAATTATGGCATAGAGTAAAAACCGCTGTACATTTTAATGGGTGAATTGTATTAACACTGTTAAGGACAAAAGCACCTAGGGCCAGTACTTTCAAATAGTAGATGCAAATTGCTAACTTTTATCACAGGAAGAAGAAACTGCCCTCAGCATGAAAGCAGGAGATCTTCAAATGTGGGTAAACTGAAATTGGACAAGAGCATTTCATTTGAAACACTTGCTGAGTGTACACGAAATATTCAGAAATAGGAAAATCAGTCTGACATCATGAAGAAGCATTCTGCTTCAAATGAAGATCAAGGATTCGGCAAGCCCAGCTGCTAAAAATGACCAGAGAAGAAACCTGGTTCTTAAAACAAGCACCAGAGCCAACAAGGAAATGGTGGTGAGGAAAGCAGGTGGCCGAAATTCTGGAACAGTTAGCTACAAATAATTTCTCCACTGAAAATTCAAAAATAAAATGAAAGTGACGCAATGCTGTGCTGGCCTCACGTGAATGGGCTTTCTCTGGTGCTCGACAGTTCTGTAACCCCGAATGAGAGACTCAGGAGAATCAGCATGGTTCCTGGCAGTCCCCAAGTGACTGCCCACCAGCACACTGACCACCATCACATCTGCCAGGGTTGTATTGCAGAGAAGAGACCAACTTCTAAAAGGCACAGGAAATGTTGACCAGGGAAGAAAAGGCTGCAGTCAGTCCTGGGACAGAGGCCATCTTAGCAGAGGCCAGAAGGCTGCAGGTGAACTGGAGTTGCCCTGGGGCAGGAAGGGACCATGAAGGAGCAGATCTCAATTCTCTACTCTCTCTCCCTCGGGTAGGAGAGATAAATCTGCATCCTTCTCACCTGGAACTGTAGTTTCTTGCTTGCAGAAGTCTTAGCTACAGTAAATGATTACTCAAGACTCTGTGGAAAAAACCCAGAAATCGATAGGTAGTAGGGAGCCAACTCCACGAGCCTATCAAATGCTCCCATATTTATTGTGTATAATCAAAGGAAAAAGTCATTAACAGTTGTGTGATACTAAGCAGGAACTTGGGGAAAGAAGGGATGAGAAAGAGATTGTAGAATCCACCATGAGTACAAAGTCTTACTGTATCTTTAGTGAAGTCATGGGTTGAGGGGAATAAGATACATTCTTTGATATGTGAATTACAAAGCAGACCACCAGAACAGCTAAGTCCTTGTTTTGGGGATAATAGACTATCTAACTGTACACAAGCCCAGCGTTTATAGCTGAGGGCCTGGGTCCTTGGTTTGCAATGAGCAGAGTGCTATCTAAAATCTCATCTATGCAAGCAAAACATTGTCTCTGCATTTTAAGGCAAGATGACAGGAGTGAGGATGCACAGGCACTTGCTTGCAAAGCAGTTACTAAGCTTTTTTTTTTCTCCTTAAAGTTGTCAGGCGGCTGGGGTCTGTTTCAATTTGTTAATCCAATCATGGGCTCCCACATGGAACCACTATGGAGGACACACTTGGGTGACAAATCCTGGCTCTGGGCCTTTTCCTGCCAGCTTCAGCCTCTCTAGCAGGGTCTAGGCAGATCCCTGAATAACGATCCTACAGAACCACCCACACTCTTAACTCCTGGTGCTTGAAACTTAATTTTAGCTCTACACAACTTAACGTAGAAAAGTTTCAGAAATAAAAGGTATTATATTCATTTTATATCTCATCATAGGACTGATTTTTCTGATTGCTCTAAGCTGCTTCTTCTTGGAAAAGCAACTAATTCTGCAGGTGAATTCAGTACTTTCTTTGGGCATAACTAGCCAGTTTGGTCTCGCTGAATTCTATTGGTCAAATACCGATACACTTAATTGATTTCATTGTTCATCAGTTTCAGCTGGGAGTATAGGGAGTGTCAATTTTTTCCTCAGCTCACCCTCAACACTTTATCATCAGCAACTCAGGCTTCCGGAAACCAAAAAAAAAAAAAAGCATTTGTTTCCCTTCTACTCTTTCAACATACCCAACAGGATACATCAGCCTGGAGAAAGAATTCAACACAAATGTTTAAACAAAAATCTATAAACCTGAAGTAACTCCATCTCCAAATCATGATACACAATGACATGAGAGTAAAGCATGGGTGGGCCTGACCACCTGATTTCTATTCTTCAAAGGAAGGAAGGTTTTCCTATTTTTATTATCACTCTGTCATTGTTTCTGATTAAGCCAAAAACTAGTGTATGAAATAATGAAGCAGTGCAATAACAGATTTTTGTTGTATCAATTACAGAAGGCATTCAGAGGGGTTAGGAAAACCCACCTCTGTAAAATATTCAAAATTTCTTCCACTGTTAAGAACACGTATACAAAATGCAACAGAGAATTCAAACTCTTGTGGAGAGGAGCAAAAGCCACAGAAACAAAGCAAAGTCATTATTATGAGTCAATTCAAAATTCACTGGACAATCATGTTCAATGCATTCAAGGAAATTTAAAGGCACACTGAAAACCATTCACTTAATGATCTGCAGGCTAGAGGAAGAATTTTTCTCTTTATCAGACAACAGTAATCAATAGGGTGCCCCACCACACAAGGACCAAAGAACAATAAGTTTTTTAACAGTTCTGATAAATCAGCATGTTGTAAAGATTAAAATCCAGAAATTTTAAACATTCATTCACACCACAATGAAACAAGCACTTAAAAAAAAAAAAACAAAAAACCCAAAGAAACTAAGCACATAGATCATGTACCTGGATCAATGAGAACTTCATGTACCGCTGGAAGAAACAACAAACTATACCCTTTTCCTTGAAAAATAAAGCTACTTTTAAAAATAAATGCTAAAACACATTTCATCATTCATGTTGCCTTGAAAAATCTGAGGCACTTGTATCTGATTAGAAAAGAAATTCTGAGTAATAGTATGTTACGATTCAGTGCCAGTTTGCTTTAGAATAAAAGAGAAAACAAAAGCTACTGTTTCTCACATCCTGCAGTGTGTGAAGTGCCTCCCTGCCTCTTTCTCCTCCCGTTTTCTAAGCTCATGCTCCCCAACCCTTCTGAAACAAGTATGAGAACAACTTATTCCCACCAATATGCCAAATGACAAAAGAATATCAATTTATTTGTGTAAATACATGCCTACAGCTTAAACTAGAGGAGTAATATATCAGAAGTCTATATGGAACTTCTTTCTACATTCCTGAAATAACAAACACAATCGTTCACAGAGACACAGACATATTCCCCCTGGATTACTGGGCACTTCACAAGCTTAGGACTTCCAACTTCTAGAAGATAAATTTGTAGTTAGTTTAACATACAAAACTGTCAGCTTTTGAAAGCCTTGATCATCTGCTAAACCATCCAATTATCAAAGAGACCCAATTAGCCTTCTCTGTAGAATGTAATTTCCCATGATGGCAAAACAGACCCTAAGAAGTACTGGATCCAAGTCTCTTGTTTATCACTAGCTATGATCGTTTTTAAGCACATTAACAGATTCAGAAAGGTTTGTCCCAATAACATTTATTCTTCTTGATATAGTATACATGTTCAAATGCCTATACAGAGACTATGTCCCATGATGGTGTTAAGAGTTCTTTTGTGTATTGCAATATTTATTTTTAAGTGCAGACAAGGAGGGTGGGTGTTACTCAGTTGTAGGCCACCTGCTTAGCATGCAAAATATCCTGGCTTCAGTCACCAGTACCTCCAAAACAATAAATAAAAATAAGTGCTTATTTAAAAATGAGTAAAGTTATAAAAAAATTCAAATAAAAACCACTTCAATCTAGGAGCCACAATTGGAATAAAAAAAACAAGTGTTTCTATCAAATATTGACTTTATGCCAATCACAGAGACAACCACAAATCACCCTTGACAACCATCACGTGTGATTCTCAGCAACCCTACTAAGTAGACACAGATGAGAAACCCGGCACTGAGGATGAAGAGACGAAGCTCGGAGGAGCCGGGGACGCTGTCCGTCCTGCTCCCCGTGACACCACGTCAGCCCAGGGCAAGAGCTGACAGAGCTGCACTGAGGGGACACCCAGCTGCATGGAACCTTGGGGAACTGGGGAGTCCCAGAAAACACTAAAAATTTTTCAGTGGAATACCAGCTCAAATATATTACACTGTGCCTCATTCTTTAAAAAGGGAACGTGACTGAGACCTTTTAGATGCCTCCGTGTCCTTTATGCCATCATCAGTTACTTGCCCTCTCAGCAAGACCAGTGATGATCTGGACCCCTTATGAAGTGCACTCAGATGACAGAGCTTTTAAAGCTGTTTTATTAAGTTTGTAAGACTGTCTATGCCTCACACAGGTGGTCATCCATCAATTCTCCCCGGTGTGGATATACCACCTGAAATCATTCCTTTCTGCTTTTTAAAATCCCTTCATCTAATCCAGACTTTTCAACAGCAAAGAAGCAGCTCAACCACAGACAGTGGACAGCTTTTCACTAAATTACTCGAACAGCACTTCGGACTACCTGGAAGCCCTTTTATTCTATTAAACCCACTTCCAGGTACTTCATCATTTTCTGATTGGTGGACATGGCCGCTGACTGGCCTACTCAGAGAGCTCCCAGCGTCACATCCAGGGATGGGAGAGGACCCTGCAGTTGGGAGAAATCATTGAGGAACGCGAACATCCTCCAGTCAGGTGTGCACTGCTAGAAGTGCCACAACGTGCTAAGAAATTATACTGTCTTTACCCCTGGGCTCCCATGGACTGGTTTCACATTAACCAAACTCATGAGACACTGATGCAAGAAAACCAGAAATTTAACTTATTAATGTAACAGAAGACGTGAAAATATGAACCAGACTGCAATATCAGAGTTCAACCATGAGTACATGTTCTCCTCCATGGCCCAATCACGGGCAGGCAGTCACATGGCAAGCGTGGACAGAAGCAGAGCAGTAAGGATTTCTAGATTAATTCAATGGACTGAATTTCTGTTATACCAACAGATCTACTGCCTGGAAAACAACGCTAATCACGGTGCACTCTTCGTGGACAGTGGCCGAGACAAGACTGTGAGCAACTGTGTGACTCTCCTTTCTCTGTCCTTTCTGGGCTAACTGATGCACAGATGTACAGAAATCCAGGGATGCAGATACATCTAAACACGCAAAGCCCGTCTCTGTGAGCCTCAAAACCAGACAGCCAGGGTTTAAATACCAGCTCTACCACTTACTAGCTCTGTGACCTTGGCCAACTTACCCTCTGTGTGCCTCAATTTCCACACTGTAAGGCTGGGATAAAAATCAAACTTTTCTTACTCGCTTGTTGAGAAGATTGAAGGATACATTTCTGTAAAACGCTCAGAAAAGTATGTAGCACTTTTGGTGCTCAACAAATGTCAACTTAATATTACAGTGGTTTACAAGTCTCCCTTCTAATCATCTTCTGTGTTTCCTGGCTAGTCTAAGTCCCAAAGAAAACCCTTATTTCTCCTTTTATAAAATCTTGGGGTGCACCTTTCTGTTCCATCCAACCACATCTTTAAACTGAGGGAGGTCTTGCCTCCTCCCCACTCCTCTGGGCCATGTAGAGTGCATCTCCCTTCACACCCCTGACCCCTTGCACACAGCTAGCCCTCCTCACACTAACAGAGTGAGGTGTGATTCCAGGGAGACAAGCAGGGCATGTGAAACCCTTCCTTTCCCTCCAGTGTTGGCCACCCTTGGGAAACACCTGGGATGCTCCACTCCATGGCAGGACATCCCTGTGCATGATGGGGCAGATCCTCTCAAGGGAAGGCTCGCTGTGGCCCAGAGATACCTGGGACAGGGTAAGTCTCTAATTCTGGGACACAGTATCACGACACTCATTTACCCACAGCCCTGAAGTTCATGGAGAACTTGGCTTCATCAGTAAAAAATAAGACATTTATCGCCTGTCTACTCTTTTGTGTCATCTCTCAGTTGGTGCTGGAGACAACATATGTATATTATTGGATCCTCTTAGGCCCCAACATATATGAAGTAACAAAAAATTCTGAGGCTTAACATTGTTTCAGGGCGACTGTGTAACAGTTCTGACTCTGCTGATGCTAAATTATGGGTATAGGAACTATGGAACCTCCTCAAATATCTTTTGTCATAAAACCAGCTTTTCTTATTTTCCTGTTTCTTAGTAATTGCCAAGACCATCAAATGAATGCTTCACACAAAACAGCAGCTAAAGTTTATGAGCCCTCCTGACATACCCACTGTGGTAAACACTTCACATAACTTCTAATTCACACAATTCTACAAAGCAGATATGAGCGTCCCCATCTCACAGACGAGGGAAAAACTCAGAACGAACTGACTCAGGCTCACGTGGTTCAGTGGCAGCATGTACACACAAATCCAATTCAAAAAACTACACCCCTTTGCATATGTACCAAGTCATCTCCCACCAATTAACACACATCGGCGGGGTCAATTCTCAGGAAACTCAACACACTTTTTAGCTTTAAGTTGCTCCAGAGGCCGCTTCTTGCTCTTTTATAAAATCCCGGCCCACTGATTTCTAACACTGGAAGAAAAGTCCGATTTTGCCATTGTTTGCACAGCAAGTCTGAAATGTTCACAGCGAGATGACAGAATAAAACTAAGATATAAGCAGAATAATTTTTCCAGGTAGACAGACACAATGGACATTGTGCTATTCTGAAGCATTAAGTGAAGTAATCAAAATAAAATCATGTTTTTTAAACCTTCTTTTATAAACAGGAAAATTAAGACTCTAAGAAGGTGCAACAGCGCCACCTACGGCTAAAAATACCTTCCAGGTTCCCGTGAAACATGCAACACAAAAATTGCCTGTAAGATCAGAAAAGAGAATCAGGTAACTAAAAGCTTGTGTACCACATACTGCACTTTGCTTTGGGGGAAGGGAGGGGTAGTCAGTATTTAATCTGATATTGCTAATACTCCTGAATATAAACAAAAGACACAGGCTCATGGAAACTCATCTTAGAAGAGGAAAGAATCCAGTCCAGCCACTTCATTTTACAGGAGGGGAGACTGAGACCTTGGATATGTCCTCCTGGCAATCCGAAGCAAAGCTCTCCTAGGCCTCATGTCTTGCACTGTAGCAAAAACCAACAGATCTGTACTAGGCCTATATTCATAAAAGTCACGTCTGTAATTTTCCAACAGCAGGTAATCAAAGTATCTTGCAAAATACTTCTCAAAGGGCCAGGAAATCATACAAGTTTGTTGAAATAAAAAAACATTTATTTACATATTAAAACAGCCTGAGCTTTATTCTCTCTATTAAAAATGTGACATGTCTAATCAAAATGTTGATATTATAAAACCTGTTAAGAGTGCAGAAAAAATATCAAAAGTTTCTTTAATCACAAATGAGAGAAGCTTATTCCCTGAAAGTGATCAATGCGGATTTTTCTATACTTAATGTTTCTGGTCAGAATCCCACGAATTTAAAAGTCTGAGTGGATGTTTACACGGCAACATTAATTTTGAGCTTTAACACTACACATTCTGTGTAAATAATCTTCTAGGTCGTCTGCTTAAGGCAATTTAATTATTCCCTGTCTCACAAGAATGATACAGATTTCATTAAAACTTCATACTGCACTAAGGAAAAAAAAAACTGAATCCTCGTTATTTTAAGCCATATTCATATATATCATATAAATACATACTGAATATGCATCGGAAATAAGCTACACTTTTTAGTATTCAGAGTTGATACTTCTAAAGTATCAGTCATTGTGACAGCACATTTTTATTAAGCACCTCTACGGTGCTTTGTATACAAGGAGTCTAACTCTCACAGTCAGACAAGCTAAACGATATTACTCAAATTTCACAAATAACGAAATGTATTTCAGCCATTAAAACAACTAACATATTCATCATCAGGAAAGAAAAGAGTAAGGATTTTACTTACAATACTCACTGACAATCTTTTCTTCCATACTAAGGCTACATAAAAACAATTCAGTCTGTGTAAATTTTTCAGTCAATAAGCTCCCCTAGAGAAAAACTGTAACATCATTAGCACCGGTTGGATTTTCAAAGCCCACTACTCTTTTGCACAATAATTATTTTAAATGTTTTGTTTTTAGTGCTTACAAAGCACTAAAATAAAAAATAATTACCTTTTTAAGTCATTACCTGAGAATAAAACATTTGTGAAAATGTACAATTTTAATTTATGCCAGTCTGTCTCACATTCTCACTGGTGTCTCTCCTTTGAAGACCTCATCAGGCTGAGATCGCTAAAATCGGTCATTTATGGACTCAGAGGAGTTCGGGAAACCACTCAATGGGAGGCTGATTAGAGGAGCAATTGAGATTGCATCCTGTGCACCCTGGATTCCAGCACCGAGCTAGACACCACCAGCTGCGTGTGATTTGGGACAAGCTGGCCCATCTCTCAATCACTCAGCTGCAAAAAAGGAGACACTGATACCTACCCTCAAACACCTGCTATGAAGTAAAACATGAGGAAAGCATTTTAGCCTTAGGTAAGTGTCCAATCACAGAGAGTTTGGTCATTATGATGATGAGGATGGCTGTTAATAAATTAAGCTAGACCAAAAAGGAGAAATCACCATAAAGGAGAAACATTTTATGTCAATGAGCATTTCCTTTTGGATGGATTGCAGAATATTCTATTGATTTTTTTAATAAAACAAGTTTTGTCCATTAATTATAGATTTACAGGTTCATGGACAAGTCTCCAGAAAAAGAATTAGAGGCCTCTAACCACTGAATATTAAGGAACTAAAGTTTAAAAAAAAAGGGGGGGAGATTATACCTCATTTGGGAGAGTATGTGCTTAGCATGCACGAGGCCCTCAGTTCAGTCCCCAGTAACTTCATTTAAAAAAATTTTTTAAGAAATGGAGAATTAAAGCAAAATGATGGAGGAATACAGAATTTTTTTAGAGACTCAACTCAGATTTAAGATGGGGAAAAAAACATCCATTTCTCAGAGGAATTCTTGAGAACTATGTAAACTGGGTCTGAGATGTCTAGTCTTTTAACATTATTCAAGAATTCATATTACCAAGTCTTAAAACTACCTGATAACCCACAGTGGTGATAGTGATCTTAACAGCTGCCAACACGGATCGAGTTCCGGCTAGGACTGCTCTGTTCTGACATCTCTGCCCCTGAGGCCTCACCAGGCTGAGAGCACTAAATTCGGTCATTCATGAGCACCACGTGTAAGTCCTACATTTGTGCTTCTCACTCCCCCCTCCCCAGCCCCTCTGAGGGAAGCATTGTTATCATGTTCTCCACCCGCAGACAAGGCTACTGAGGCACTGAGACTAAACCCGTTCCAGGTCACATCGGCATTAAAGGACGTCTGTATTTCTGCTGTTTTGCTTTTGACAAAGGAATCTGAGATATCAATTCAAGAGAGACTGTTAAATAATCAAGTCTGTCAGGTCTTCACCTCAAAGAGCAGATACTATAAATTCCTGATGTAGGATGAGGCTGCCGCCACAAACTGACTCAACTTGAAATTAATATCCAAGATGAAGCAGCGGATACACGTAAATATTCACGAGTGTCAACTCCGCTCACGGGTCTGGGCCCTTCACTGCCTGAACGGGGGTGAAGTCCCCACCCGTGTCTGGAAGTGAAGCACGGCTCTTCCAGGTCTCACCCAGGCTTCACGTGCTCTTTCCCCCCACAGACTGTCCTCAACGTTTAAATGCTCTCAAGATTTTTACACCATTCAAAACTAAAAGACATTTCTGCAGATGGAGCACTTTCTCAGGCTTAAACCTTTTTTGCCTACACTTAGCAAGGGTGAAAAAAGAAACATAACTCTGCAAAGTGTCTGACCCTCACCACTCACAGGAGTAGAAAGGCCACAGCCGAAGATGACTCTTCACATTGTAGGATGAGGTCAAAATAAAGCCGCCCCAACAACAGGCACTCCCAGAGACAGCGCTCAGCAGTCTTCTGCACACTCACGGTTGTGCAGCCCTAACCACCATCTATCTCCAGAACACTTCATCACCCGAGAAGAGCACCCCTGTCACTAGCAGTCACTCCCTAACACCCCTCCACCCAGCCCCTTTCAACCATCACCTGCTCTCTGCCTCTGCATGTGCCTTTTCTGGGCATTTCAGATCACTGAAATCAACAATATGTGGCCGTTTGTGTCTGGTTCCTTTCACTTAACATGCTGTTATCAAGGCTCGTAGATGTTGAAGTGGTATCAGCATCTCCCTCTTTTTTTTTTTTTTGAAAATGTTAAAGTTTATTAGAAGGTGGTAACTACTGTCAAAAAGAGTATAGTGGAATATAATGGATTGGGTTTCAAAGATAAAAGGTCGGGTTGAGCAGACAGGGTGGACTTCCCAGAACAGGAGCCCTTTTTCATCTGCCCTTTTATTTTTATTTTTTCTTTTTTTGTCACTCTTACGTCTGAATAATATTCCACTACATGGAGATACTACATTCTTTTCATCCATTCAGCAGCTATGTATGGACGAGGTCCAGAACAATGAATGAAAAATGTGAATAACAGGGATGGCATTTAAACAAAGGGCAAGATGTACCTTAAAAAAAAAGCCAACCAATGGAGGCACAAGGAAATTCACTGCGTTTCTGAGCAAAGTGCATGCTTGCTTCGGCAGGATTACCGTGCATGGCTGGGGCTGATATTGGCAGGAATCACGGTGAGGATGTCATCTGAGAAGACTCTCTACTGCAAGCAGCTCAGGTAATTCTCATCCCTCATCCTGTATTTTTAGAGCCATGTTTCTTGGTTTATCTTATTTCAAGTAATAGCACTTTAACTACACATCTGATCATCTGCATCAGACCACCTTACATCCAAGCCACAGAAAATCATTCACTGACCGGAGCAGCTCCAGGACATAACGGTGATGGATCAGGGAGTACTTCAGCATCCCAGCCTGCAGGTATAAACCCAACATGTACCCTGTTGATGTCAAGAAAGTAAAATGCATGGAAATATCTCACTGCTGGTGCATGACATCTGCCCCCAAATTGCCCCAAAATCATGCTGGCAAAGAACTACTCAACCCGCTCACTACAAAAAAAAAAAAAAAAAGAAAAAAAGCTAAGAAGGCAAATTTGGGCTCTTCCATTGAAAACCAGCAACCATCACTGCCAGTATCTGATGTGGAATTCTCCTGAATTCAAAAACCACTGCACAGTTACTTTTCAAACGTGAAAGGTATATATGTATTCCAAGTAGATGATATTACAGAAGGATTTTTCTTTTCAAAATTTCCAGTTGCAACATTAGAACAAGAAAGTTTTTGTTTCAGCTTTAAAAAAAATCTATTATCTTCCACTTTCTTAATGTTGATCCTATGTTTATTTTATAAAGGGAGTTATGCTGCATATTATAAACCAACTGTTTGGCTTCTGCAAACAAGAACTGTATGACTTCACTATTTCAGAGCAAACTTTAACGATTCTTTGAGAGGTGGGGCCTGTGGCGCTCACTAACTGCTCTTTAAATACTGACAAGGATGTGCTATTAAGTAATGCAAAGGCTCTAACTCCACATTAACTCAGAAACCAAAGAAACTACACCAAAACCTTACTTTATCATTTTTAAATATTCTGATTCTTTTGAATGCTAAATTTCTTAAAAGATATGATTTCTTTTTGAGAAAAACAACAGCTGTATTAAATTTCCTCTCACCAAGAAAGCAATCTTTATCAAGAATAAAAACCCCTATGGAAATCCAAAAGACGGGACGTTTCTAGCTAAGTGAACATGCAGATCTGAACACAAACTTATGTCCTATCAGATCTCACTCGAACGAGCGGAACAAAGTACTGGGCTACCCTAGAACTTACCTCTTCTGTTCCAAATGTTGGCTGAGCTAAGATCATCAGGCAAGGCAGGGAAGGAGAGAAGTGGAAAGTCCACCTGGCGACCTCCATCTGTTTTCTTCCAGCCACAAGGTGCCGCTAGGGCGGCCCCGCTAACAAGCCCTCCCCAAAAGGAAATCCGGCATCCATACTGCCCCTGACTTCCCCAAGCAACCCCGACGTCCCTCTCCCACTGGTCGCCTCCCAGCCTGAGAATGGTCTTCTAATGCCCCACCAGTTGGTGGCACCCTCCCCCTCTTCCCAGCTACACACACACACACACACACACATAGCCAGGGCAGCCTTCCCAAAGCACAAATTTGATTACATCAACCCCCACTTCAAACACTTCAGAGGCTCCCTGGTAGAGTTCTAGCCCCACCACTGACCCTGACCCTGACCCTGCTCGCCAAGCCTCACCACAGCACCATGGTCCCCAGTGACCTCAGGGGACCCCTGAATTGCTCCTACTTCCCACTTGCCTCCAGGCTCATCTTGACTATTTCTCAAGGAAGCCTTCCCTCCCTCCAACCTCGGCACTTTGTTCCTCTGTTCCTAGAACATTCTAGGCTAAGTCAACTTCTGACACTTCTAAGCTCCCAAGAAGCTAATAAATTTTGCTTATTAATGTGGGCTCACTCTCCCCTAGACACTCAGAACTGCGCATGTTATGAATAAATGAATGACGGGATGGGTCTCAAAGGGAGAGACTTACCTGCTCTCGCCCATCCCTGCCCTTCTTTCTGTAGAATATCAGAAGCAAAACCAGAAGTACCTTTCCTGAGAGTCACTTCCTGCTGACACCCTTCACTGCCTCCTGGGTCAGTTTTAGTAAAACCCAAGCTCCTCCAAAGCCCTCCTCCCAGGTCCTCTCCAGTGTCCTCCCCAGCAAGGGCACCATTCACCCTGGACCACAGAGGGCACTTTCCCCGGGTCCCCACCACACAAACCTCCATGTCTCTGCCCGGGCTTCACCTGCCACCTGAGCCACCTTCTTGACTCCTTCTCCTGGCTGACTCTTACTCTGTCCTCAGAACTGTATGTAGAGCCCATTTCTTCCAGGAAGTCCTCTCTGATAATGTCCTTTAGTTCTTGGCTGGGCTTCATCTAGAGCAGCAGTGCATGGCGACCAAATGGTGTTTGTCCACCCACTCCTTTGAGACCATGACATCTTGGAGGCCACGTGGGAAATAGGAGTGAGATGACAAGAGGGTAGGGAAGAGCTAAAACCAAAATCAGAGACTAAGTTCAAAATTTAAGTATCCTTTCTCAGAAAAAAAGAATAAAATGTTTCATACGTGTGTCATTTGGCTACGATTTTTGTGGCTCATGGAAAACAAGAGCTTGGTGTTCTAGTCCAAAAACCAAGTTACATGCAAAGAAATGTATATATTCATATATAAAGCAAGCCAGAACTGCTCAACAACAGTTTGCAGTTTAATTCCAAAGGAACTATGATAAAGGCAATCTCTCTCTCCTTTTTTTTTTTTTTTTTTTTGGAATCATAGTTTCAGAAGTATTTGTATAACTAAGTGATTGCTACAGCCCATGATTCTGCACTGGAGTGTTTGGGGTTGAGGAAGCCCAGATTACATGCACTGTGTAAATGCAATCACACCAACACACTGACAGGCGCCCTAGTGGCTGAGCTGAATTTTCAAAGCAGACAACCTTACAATGGAACACAGTTCTAAGTAGAAAGTAAGAAATGCAATGTTCTGTACTCAATTTCATACGTTATATGGGCCATTAACCGATAGTGCATCTTGTCTAATGATACCCAAAAATAAATTGCCAACGTCGATTTTCTCCATCTGATCGTTTTATGTTAACATTGGTTATCAAACCCTCAATCCATACGGAAAACTCAGGCTTACGCTGCAGCAGAGTTACATCCCGCAGAAGACAGCGGATCAAGGAAGAACTGGAGAGTTTCCCTTCAGAAGCTGCTAAGTCTGGTTTTGCACCTGTATGTCATTTGCAACCACGTCATCGTCAAAGGAGTAAGACCTTACATCGGTGGGGCGTAAAGCACTGCTTTGTTTCCGAACAATCAAAGAACACTGAGCTTTGTGAAACAGTCCTGAGGCACTTAAATCGCACTTTTTCTGAAAGGCTCCAAAACTGACCCACTTCACCATTCCAGGTACAACAGGGAGGTACCGGAATTAGTAGATAAAACATGCCCTTTAAGTCTGACAAGGCCCAGCTTGAATCCTGCTACAGCATTTACTAGCCGCTAAATGGACCGATACCTTAACCCCTCTGAGAAGTCTTGCCAATCCGCAAAAGGGGGCTGCCACCGCCCACATGGGAGGGATGGATGTGAATGGAACACGCAATTAGGGCGGCCAACTGGTACCTAACACAAGGCCTGGCTAGTTTACATCCGCTGCCCTTCTCCCCCTTTAAACTTGCACTGTTGCCTCTGGTAAGGATCAAGCCCCCGCAAGAGACTGCCCGATTCTTCTGTGTATCCCCGTATACATGACTTACCCTTAGGAGGCCAGAAAAACTGCCTCCTCCTCAGTTACTGTCAATATTCTTTAGAGTCTGTGTTTTTTTAACTCTATTTTGCAAAAGACTATTCCAGAACTGTCCAAGCACCATTCTCCAGGTTGACTCCCCTCACAGCACCCATCCCTTTTCATCTCAGACCCTCTGTCTAATTGCCTTCTGTTCATGGGAAAGAGAGTCCGGTAGGGTCGGGACTCCCTAGGACTCTTTCCCACCGTCACAGGTAAGTGTGACTACATTCTCCCCACTCCCCAATCCAACTGCAGCTTCTGAGGAGTCTCCCCTCCCGGACCCTGAAGCCTCTGCATCTTCCCAAGACGCACACGTGGCCACGACCCTCCCTTTATATTTCATCCTGGCTGGCCCTGCCCACCACCCGGCCCTTTAAGGATAAATGGCATTGCTCTGAAAATCCCAAATGCCACTGACTGACACACCAAAGCTGCATTATCTGGGCTTTCCTCCAACCGAGGCACAGCCCTGCCCTCCCTCAGCCTCAGTCTGCACCTCTTGAGAAGAGCTAACCCACATGTAAGGCTGTGAACTCCAGCTAAGAAGGACAAATCCCAACGTGTGTCTCTAGTCCGGCACCTTCACCTGAGCCCCAGGCTCATAGACCCGAGTGCCTCTTTGAAGTCCTAACTTGGATGACAAATGGCATCTTAAAAATGCCTCATGTCCACCAATTACTCTGGAATTCAATTCCTGGCAGGTACCTCCCAGGCTCCCCATTTAACTAACAGAACCATCACCCACCTAGGTGTTTGAGGTCACATTCAATATCCCCTGTTCCCTCCCACCAGCCCTGCCCTGGAATCAGTCCTATTATTTCCATTGCTAAGCCCATCTCAAGTCTGGTTCTGCAGGGACCATGGCCGTCACCCCATAAGCTCACAGCATGGTGCAGTCACAGTCCTCCGAATGGTGCTCCCTGGAGGAGGAGGCATCTCTTGCCGCTGGTCACCTCAGAAGGCACTGGATTCTCACACAGGAGGCCCAGGAGAAGGGACTCAAGGTTCATCCATGGTCTGAGCTTTGAAGGACCCGAGGTCTGGGGGAGCTCCTAATTAGCAGACACACCTGCCAGTGAGCAGAAGAGAATGGAGGAACCCAGGCAAGGCTGTTCTCACTCCGACCCCTGGGCTCTCAGGAGCCACGGGAAAGGCCTGTGTCCAGGGCACAGCCCAGCCATCACAGATCCCAGCCTGCATTTGCCAACCCGGACAGCCTAGACTCCTTCTATTTGCGACATTTATTTCTGTTCTGTTCCCCACCCAGAATGTGGTAGACTCTTTCATAAATTCTGGCCTGTCTCAAGCAAGACCAAGTCAGTGAAAAACGCAGTGTCGACATTTGGACCAGAGCATGAAAGGAGAAACAAAGCCTCAAAGTCAGCATTATGGTGGTGGCCAAACCCTTCCCCTGGGTGAGATGAACCATTGTAGGGGTGAGAATGCAAGGTTTGGTCGGCCAAAGCATCTTCCTTCAAGGCTGACTAGGGTATTGGGGTCTCACTACCGAAAAGTAACGACATGGCCGTCAGTGGTGGACGTCAGCTGCAAGAGACACTGAATCAGTCATTTACTGCCAACATGGGTTAAAAGTAAAGGCCAGTGCAGGGAGGCCTCCACGGCTGCTGAGGCAAACCACAGACCCAGTTCTGAATGCCCACTGGATGAAGCAGAGTGGAACATACGGTCCCCTTTAGAGGTCACTGTGTCCACCAGATCCAGGTAAGCCAGCCTTTTCGGAGAAGGCCATGTTGTCCTGATACTCAGAAAAACCAGCCTCGTACAGGGAACAAAAGAGTGGCATGGATTTTGGACCCGATACTGCCCCTTTATGAAGGCAAAGTAAAGTAAATGACATAGGGGAATTTGAATGCAAAAAAAAAAAGTGACTGCTTTCTCCAACAGCGTACCCTGCAGCTGCTCACCCCCGAGCATGCCACTTCCTCACCAGTGACCACCGGCCAAGAAGGGCTATCACGCACGTCACACAGCGACAGCCAGGAACCGCGTGCTGAGCACTTTTTTGTAAAAGCAGATATCGAGCAAGGTGCTGCAGACTTTGAATTTAGAAGTTTAAATACTCCATGAAAAGAATCCATCAGCAGCCGCCTAAATCAATTCCCATCTCACTTCTTTAAAACAAACGAACAAATTTAATAAGTGCGCATTCGTCACCAAATATGAGGAGGACCAAACAGGTTCCTCAAAGCAAGGATTTTAACAGGTATCAAACACCAGTGGGTGATGTGTTAACAAAGCAAATATTCCAAAAAATTAGAAAAATAAAAGATGTCTAGGATAATACATGGATCAAGGCAGCTGTTATGTTTTTGGTTTTTAAAGCGATGGAGACAGCATGGAGGGTGATCCAGCTATTTCCAATGCAGGGTGTGCACAGCCCAACTTTTCAGATGCAACAACATACTCAAAGGGCAATACAAGAGAAAAAGGAATAAAGAAAAAGGAAAAGAGGAACAAGCGAAAATTAGAAACACACAAGAACAAAAATGAATTTGACAGCCTGTACAAGAATTTACGTGAGTGTGTGAGGCCAGGGACGCAGGGACAGTGAGACCCATCCTCACCTCCTGCTCCAGGGAAGGCAGGGGCCTGTGTGGAGCAGCGCTGCCAGGGGACACCAACGTGGTCAGAGCCCCAAACCAAAACTCCACCTACATGCGTCTAGACAGCTTTTGAGCTACAAATTGTGGTCACATTTCAGGCTGGACAGTTTTACTCACTCCCACCAAGAGTAGCATTAGAGGATTAGGCTCTGCTCCTGCACTAAAATGTTGTTTTATAAATTAATGACTGTAGAATAGTAAAAGGAACAATGGAGTAAAAGTGACTGGAGAAGAACTTGCTTGACCCGAGCTCACTGGCCGCGTTATCTCACTGACGTTCAGATGCTGGCTGGGTGCTTTTTGTACCACAACAGACAGACCCACTAGGAGGGAGGTTTAATGAGCTGCTGTATTTTGATGCCGAGAACCATGCCTGGTACACGAGATTCTGGGTAAACAATGGTGACAGTGTCAACCTCTATGGGCTAAGCACACATCCATCTACTCTGCCAAATCCCAAGGACAGACTTGAAAAGGCAAAAACAAGCTGGCATTCTCTGGTGGGTCTACAGACTCAGAACAAAGCAGTTGCTGAGAAAAATGTCACCAGTGCCTCCTATGACAAAAGAGGAATCACTGGCCATAGGGCTGGGGCATGGCTCCAGGCTTCCACTGCTCACCAAACAGTCTGTCCAGGGGGAGAAGTTGGTCCCTTCTTACGTTGCACTGATACACCTACCTGGACTAATGCCTGGGGGCTCAGCAGGAGGTGACAGTTGAGGTGAACGGATCCAGTCTGGGAGAAGCCCGGTGCTGGCAGCTGTGCCTTCAGCAGTGCCCAGGCTCCTAAACCTGCCACGTCATCTCCAAGGAGCAGAAGGGGAGTGCGGACATGTAGATCGCAGGGCCGTGTGAGGACAAGTATAGATCATTGCCACGACATGACTTGCCCCTTCCTTAAGCCATAGAGGAATATCCGGGGAGGAACTGAAAATTCATGCAGAGTTCGCCAGGCATCCACACGCAGGTGGGACTCATGTCCCCTGTGCCTCTCACTCACAGGGCTGGTCTGGACATTCTTTTTTTCAATTCTCTGGCACCTTCTCCTCCAACTGACCAACAACCAGAAAGTAGGATCTGATCTTGGGCAAGTTCAAGAATCACTGATCACCGCCTCCACAGCGGACCCGGCTGCACGTGCTAGGTTCTCCGACCGTCACCTGTGAGACCACCATAAGTGCTCTCCAGACTCAAGGCCCGAGGCCGTAGGCCGGGGGTACACAACTTCCCTTACTTTCCCCAGCAAAGGGGGACCACTTCTCGGCAAAGACATCTCAACCTCTTCTGCCCGAGGGACGGCACAATGGACACATGGGGAAACAGAGCAGAAAGTGGGGGTGGTGGGTAGGCAGCCCATAAGAGCTCATCTGCAATTTCGAGGCAAAGTGAGGCCTTTGACCTAATCACAGGGACAAAGTGAGGATGAACCTTTCCCTGCTCTGTCCCATACTCTGTGACACGCCTTTTCCTGTGTAAGGAGTTCATTCGTAAATCCCTGGCGGTGTTTCTGATGACCTAACCTGGCATGGTGGCTGTCGGGCATGAAGAGAGGACCTGAGCCGTGCAGGTACTGGGCCTAGGAGTCAGGAGACACCGGGTCCACCCCCAGCTCAACCAGAGCCTCGTTCTGCATCTCGGGATTCAGAATCTCTTATCTAAGCAAAGGGATGAGACTGTCGCAGGACAGGCTGCCCAACAGAAATGAAATGAGATCCATGTAAAGAAAGTTTCCCAGTTGCCACATTTAAAAAGTAAACAAAGAAACAAACAAAAAACAAATACTAGAAAGTGATTTTAAGAACAGATCTTACTTATTCTACTGTACGTATAATACTATCAATTTGACATGTACTCAATATAGAAAGGAACAAGGTAGATTACATTCCTTTTATTAGATGTCTCAGCATCTGATGTTCATTTGACCTACAGCACATGTCAGCTCAGACCAGCCTCCTCCCCAGCTCTCCTAGCATCAGAGGCTGTGGCTACTCTATTGGACAGCAACTCCAGGGGTCCCACCAGGGGTCCTGGCTGAAAAGCTGGAGTAAGTGTCCACAATATCCCTAAAAGGATCTCTCTGAACAAAGGCGGATTCACTTTTAAATGTCTGTAAACCAGCGGGCTGCACCTCCATCCACTCTTGGCTACAAGACAGCCCTCTTCCTTGATGATCCCTTCCTGGATATAGGGAAGCAATCTCGCACACATCGAGGGTGGCCGGGCCTCCAGGTAGACTTACCTGCTGTCTGTGTCCAATCCCATGAAGTCCTCCTTCTCAAACAAGGTGCAGAGGAGGGGGATCTTATCCCCAGACTTGTTGGGGGCCCTATCCTGCCACTTGGACTTGAGCATGATGAAGAGAGAGACAGTGAAGTCCTCGATCCTCTTCTCCACCAGCCTGCAGTCCTCGTAGATTGAAGGCCACGTCGGTGCGCTTCTGCTAGGCTACCTACCTATGCAGCACAAAGAACTGAGAGTCATTAACGATGTGCCATACAGCTCCTCTGCACGTGGAGCTTCTCGAAGGCCTTGGCCGAGAGGCAGTCGGCAATGGTGACAAGGCCCACTAACTTGCTGTGGGTCTGGAAGATTCCCCACCCATTCTCGGGTGCATAGTGGTGCCTGTAGTGGATACAGAGTGCCCAATGGGAGCCACAGGGGCTGATCTGGCTCACCAAGGTGATTCGCTTAAAGATGCAAAAGAAATTCTCCTCTGATATGATCCCAATGGCTTGGACCACCACGGGGAGAATCTGGTCGTTCTCAGCGCACTGCACGTAGTCAGGGGTGCTCATGTTGCAGCCCCTGCCGAGAGGGGAGAGGAGATCGATATACTTACTCTGCTGTGGGCTGTGGGCCCCTCTGGATTGCGGTGAGCTGGTGTGTATCAGCCAGAAGGCAAGGGAAGCCCAAGCAAAGACGGGGGTACAGTTTGTCCTCAGTGCCTGCACATGGCTACTGTAGGTCGGATCACATTACCCAGCTTTTGGTCTAGGCTTCCTGCCCCTGCAGAGCAGGGTCATTTCTTGTTTTCTGTTCCAAGCACCTAGCCAAACCCTAATGCAAAGACAGTGCTCAAAACTGCTGAATAAAGAAATGAACAAAGGAACTGCTTTCCACACCCCTTTAAGCAGAATATAAAGAAAAGAACCACAGTGGGATCAAAATATCTGGATTTCTATCCAATTTATTTGAACTCCTAAGCTGCAGAATAATGAATAAGAAAACTTGCCTTGGGGAGGAGGGTACAGTTCAGTGGTAGAGCACGTGCTTATCAAGTATGAGGTCCTGTGTTTAATCTCCAGTACCTCATTTTAAAAAATGAAACAAATAAAAAAACCTAATTACCCTCCTCAAAAAATATTTTTTAATTCAAAATTCAAAAAACAGCTTGAAATTGACACAACATTGTAAACTTGAATATACTTCAATTAAAAAAAAAATCATTGCCTTAGAAGAAATTATCTGGATTACTGAAGTTTGCAAATGTTAAATGCCTAGGTTACAACCTGCATAAAAATGGGGGACTGTACAAATTTACTATCCCTCCTTTATCAGCTATATTACCTTTCGGGGGGTTATAACCTCTCAGAGCTAATTTTCTCAGATTAAAAAACAGAAAACATTACCTGATTTTCAGTACTGCTGAAGAATCTGATAACCATATTAAAGCATCTGACACACAGAGTTTATTCAATAAATGTTTGTTGAATGAATGAATAAACAAGCAAAGTGAATGCTGCTCCCTGCCACAGACCATCATAATGGTACTGCCTGGAAATCCCAAGCCCACTTTCACCCGACTCTACACTAACCATGTGTGTGACCTCGGCAGGCCTGTGTGATTCTCTAAGCCCCAGTTTAATCATGAATAGAAATGAGGGCAATAACATAAACCTCAAAGGGTTAGTGAGTCAGTAATGAATTGTACCCGAAATTTGCAAGATTGAACCGTTAAGGAAAATTGGGCAAATTGTCCATAGGCCCTCTCCATATTATCTCTTACAACTACATGGGAATCTAAGTTACATCACAAAATTAAAAGTCTAATTTTTAAAGAGGCTATTGAGGTTAAATGAGCTCACTGTCTCAAATAAGGAACACACAGCACAAATAGGACAATCCCTAGACCATGAGATACACTCAAATTTCCCACTGAACCCACTGGTCCCTCCAATTTCAGAGCACGAGGATGGGTCCTCGTGGCCAAAGGCCACTGCACCTGAAGCTAACAAAGCTAATGGCCCCCACTTCCAAGAGCCCCTGTCACCACCCTAGGTCTAAGTTTGTATTTGTAATTTTTTTCTTTTTATTAAATAGAAACCCCCAATTGCATAGCCTTCAGGTCAGCAAAACCTGACGACAGAGATCATGATGGCAGCCCTTCTTGGTGAAACAATAAAATGAAAAGCTATTTCCACAAGAACTCTGTATAAATCTACTAGGGAACGTCATTCTGGACTGAGAGGAAGAGGACTGGGGAGGAGGGGGCAATCTGGGGCACAGAGGACTATGGGCCACCTGTCCCATGATGGACTTTAGTTTCAACACTCACCATCCAGGAACTTCAAAATACACACAGACAGAGTGCTATGGACAAGATTTTTTTTTTTTTTTAAGAAATCACTGACTCCCTAGCAGCTCTTGTTTCTACCGAGAAACAAATGGATTATGTGTATAATGTTTCACAAAAACCCTAAAATACTATCACCCCAACTTCATACATGAAAAAACTGAGGGAGAGAGGTTTATCACATTGTGCAAGATTAGAGAGAGGCCACATCAGACACCGTATTTAAACCCAATCCCCTGCTCCATTGCTCACACCAGAAAGTGTGACATACTGCTCCTTTCCTGCCCTTTCCCTACAATAAATCTCTGAAGAGTCTTTCCTGTGCCACCTGGAATCACAATCACATCAGCTTTCCACAAAGAACTATGTCACTCTTTGGAGGACATATCAAAATCTAAAGGGTTGGAATGAGAGGAGAGATTTGCATTTTCTGTTTCTCAAAGGAAACATGGCTTTAAAAGAAACTGAAAAGGACTTATCTAGTCTACGGTCTCATTGTGCAGAGAAGGAAACGGAGGCTCAGAAGAGATGAGGAAAGGGCCTTATTAACAAATATTGCCTGAGTGCAGCACCAAGCCAGCCCTGGGCACTGTTGTGGGAGGATCTGGGAGGCCCAGGAGAATGAGTGTTAGAAAAAGGAAAGAGAAGGAGCATACAAAGCCCTGTCTCTACATCACCATACCATGGAGTTCCACCAAATTACCCAGTATGGGTGCAGCCAACATTAAGGTTGGCTAGAGAGGTTATAGAAACATGGAAGTCTCAACTATAGTGGAAATACCAACATTTACTATGCTTTTTTCCCAGTTCAAGCATCAGCTCAGTGGGCGCTCTCTACCAGGGACTACACGAGTCCTGGAGTTCTCCAAAATACAGATCTCTATTACCACGTGTGCAAACCACATACAGGTCCACCAGAAGAAAAACGCCCACAGATAAGATGGAATTACTGAAACTGAAAGCAGCCAAGCAGCATATATTAACTAGGAAAAATGGTGCTGCTAGAAATGGACTCATGGGCATACAAAGCCAACTGTGGTTAGCAGGCAGGAAAAGGGGGATTAACAGATACACATTAATAAATATAAAATAAATGACAAGGACCTGCTATATAGCACAGGGAACTATATTCAAGTTCTTGTAATGAGTTGTACTAAAAACAATCTAAAACGTATGTATATACATATGAATATGTTTATAACTGAATCTCTGCTGTACACCTGAAACTAACATTGTAAGTTAACTACACTTCAATAAAAAATTATTAGAAAAATAAAAGCAAGTCTTTAAAAAAATAAAAGAACACTGTAATCCCCGTAGCTGTAGGTGGTGGAAAATTCTGGCTGCAAGCAGCAAGTCCACTGTATCACTCCAGCACTGACTGTCACCCTTTCTGACTATCAGAGAGTCACTTGGCTTCACTGAGGTTACTTTTCTCTTCTGTGAAAGGCTACATTTGCAACTAACAATGTATAGAATCTCATCATTTACAAGCCCCAAAATTAGTGAGGACTTCCCATGGGCCAGGCTCTGGACAGATGAAAAGGTAGGGTCTCAGATATATTCATGGTTAGAAGAAGTTTATGCCGTAAAGACATTAATTCTTCCTGTTTTGATAGACAGATTCAATGCAATTCTGATTAGAATTACTACCAGATATTTCATGGAATATAGCAAGTTAATTTATGGTCAGGAAAAGCCAAGAAACTTCTTTAGAACCACCACTGGGTAAGGGTGAATAGGTCATTGATTTCCACTGTTCTTTCTGAAGTGACGAAAACGTTCTGGAATAATAATGGTTGCAGCACTGTGAATATGCTAAAAGCTGCTGAATTGTACCATTTAAATGGATGGACTTCACGGTGTGTGAACAATATCACAATAAAGCTGTTATATGAAAAATAATCTCTTGACAATTATTTTCCCCTCTATACAACTAGTCTGCCGCACAATTTAAGAAAAAGAAAAAACCAAAACAAACCAAACTGTGTGCCAGGAGCTCTTTAGGACTGTAATGTCCCTAGGTCTCCAACGCCTCTGGTGGTGCTGTTCCTGTTAACACACCCAAGCTGGGCTGGGCTAGTTAGGGACTGTAACTATCTTTCTAAAATCAACGGTCACACGTTTCAGCCTGGGAGAGGGAAGCCTGGAGGATGTCACATACTCATGCCTTCAGCTCATTTTTAACTGAACCAAGTCCTGATTTCAACACTGTAATCCCTCTCAGTATAAAACCACGTGACATCATCAAGCACCTCCATCATGACACCTGAAAGTGTTCAAGGAACTTACATGGGGCAGAAACACTGAGGGAGGTGACGGAAGCTCCCTCAGCACTGACGCTCCCTTTTGCAGACTTCACCAGGACAAGCTGGGCTTTACAGCCGGCCAGAGGCTCTCAGCCTGGGGAGCAGCGCCCACGCCACCGAGCTGGTCCTGAGGGAGCGGGAAAGGGAGAGGAGGGCAGCCCAGGGGTCACGGGGCAGGGAAAGCGGGGGATTGGGGACGCGGGCTGCAGCTCCGCTCGGAGGCCAGCCCCAGTCCCAGCTGCCCCGTCCGGGTCCGCAGACCCCGCCGTCCCGGGACACAGCCCGCCCAGGGACGGGTACGGGCCGGCGGCTGAGGAGAGGAAGCCCGGGAAGAGAGGACTCGCGGGCGGGAGAGGGGAAGAGGACTCCAGCCGCAGACTGAGGGGGGACCAGCTGGGGCGAGAGGCGGCAGGTGCACACCTGGCCCTGAGCAGCTGTGGCCGGGGCGCCGGGGCAGGTGGCGAGGGCAGAGGGGCCTGGCCCGAGCAATATAGCTGAACACACGCTGAATCATGCCCTCGCGGGCTGTGACACATAGACCGCCCTCCCGCAGCCGCCTGAACCTTTCCCGTGAGCCCCCCACCTTGCACTTCCACAGCCGGAGGCCCCGGCCCCAGGGCAGGAGCTAAAGGCTTACCGGGCGACATAGCTGAGAAGACTTTGGGGCAGATCCCCGGCTCGGAGATGGAGCTTCCAAACCGCGGTCCACCAGGCACTGACTGCGCATGCGCAGGAGGGCCAGCGATCCTCAGGTTTCTGTGAGAGAAGCTGCGGAAGTGAGGGAGGGAGAAGATGGGAGGAGGAGGGGAGGAGGAGAAAAGTGGAGGGAGACAGATGGACAGGAAGTGCAGAGAGAAGGGAGGGATCTGGAGAGGGGAGTGGAGTAGCAGAGATGTAGAGAAAAAGGTTTACCTCTGGTGGCATCCTGAAACAGAAGTCAGTCCTGCCTCTGTACCCTTCACTAACGCTTCAAGGCCCGCAGCTCAAATTTTCCCTCCCTGGTCCAGCCCTCCAGCCGAGGCCTCTGCAGAACCCCTACGGGATCACACCCGTTGACCCCACGCGGAGCTGGGTTCCCTGTTGCTCTGGGAACCAAGCACCCGAAGGTGTTGTCGCTCAGAAGTACCTTGGGAAGAGTTCATATTCCCCTTTTACACGCTGGGAAACAGGCAGGCACGATATCTGTCTTAGCTCCACTGTTCCAGGTGTTGGGCTAGTGGGGAGCGGGAGGTACAAGATCAGAGCCCCAGACAGAGCAGACTGCCTGAGTGTTGGTGCATAGTGCCCATCCCTCCTGAATAAACCACACCCCACCATAGTGGAACCATCAAGGGCTCACAGTAGGTCCCTGGGTGTGGGAGAGCTGTCCTCAGATCCAGTGCCCAGCTTGCTAGGTAGATAGGAGTGTTACCGAGTCCAAATTCATTCTCCTCAGTGCAGGACAGGCCAATAATTTCAGAGACCAGGTGTTGGGGCATGGAATAGCAAGTTTCTGTAGACCTTGATGGCAAACAAATGTCCTGGAAAACCATCTCCCCAAGTCAGAATTCAGGCTCCTTTCCTACGTGCTTGGTTGTAGCAAACTTCTTGGTGTAGGAATTCTTTTTTGTTAGAATCCTTTGTTCTTGCAGCTATCTGCCTGAGTCAAATCTCTGTAAACCTCCAGCAAAACAAACGTTATTTTCTTTTCTGCAACTTATTATCTTTATATGGATGGAAAAGTGTTAAATATCCTTAAAGGTCAGAGCCTTCAGATTAGGCTCTTCTGTATATTTCAGGCTCTAGGCAACACTGTTTCACAAGCAAGATGAAGCCTAGGAGACAGGGCACAGGGTTAAATTCAAAGGAAAAGATATAGTATGGAGTCAGATTTGTTCTGTTCTATTACCCAGGCAGAAGCCACTTGAAGATTTAAACCCCTTTAAGTTAAAAATAAGTAAAAGTTTATAGGAATTTACATACATAGGTGGGAATGTGCATAACCTATCTGGAAAAGCAAACAAAGGATAATAAACAGTGGCATCTCCAGGGAGGGCTGAAAGAAGAGAGGATGAGGGAAAACTTCTTTCACTTGTGTATTTTTGTGCTCTGTTTGAATTTTTTTAACCACATGCATGTATTTCTTTTTCAGTTAAAAAAAATGTGTAATGGAGCAAAGGAGTAGCAAGTTCAGCAAATACAGCAGCCATGGAATCACTGAGCCATCACTTTTGATTTAAGCCAGGAAGCATTTATTGACTCTCTCCTATGTGCCCAGTGCTGTTTTAAGACTTCTTTTATTTATTTTTTTATAAAATAATAAATTGCTATTCCTCACCCCTGCCCATGGCTGGTGGAAAACCAACTGAGTTTTTATTGAGTTGTTTTCCAAGGAGTAGAGATGAGTTATAAACAGAACGCATCTTACGGGCAAAAGAGTCGGAGTGGTTTTCCAGCAGGCCAAACAGCTATGAAGGGTTTGCAATAGAGGCGCCCAGAGGCTGAGAGAGAAAGCCTCCAGGACCCTACAACAAGCTGCCCAAAGTGCCTTCTCCATGGCACTACTGAAATAGGAAAGAACAAATCTGACTCCATGTTATATCTGTTCTTTTGAGTTTAACCCTGTGCCCTGTTTCCTAGGTTTAGTCTTGTTTGTTCTGCACCTTTTGTAAAACAATGTTGCCTAGAGCCTGAAATATACAGGAGACCCTATTCTCAAGGCTCTGACTTTAAAGGATATTAACACTTTTCCATTCATATAAGGTAACATGTTACAGAATAGAAAATAACATTTGTTTGTTGGAGGTTTACACGGATCTGACCCAGGGTAAGAGCTGCAAGAACAAAAGGCTCTAACAACAAAGAATTCATAAACCAAGTTTGCAGCAACCAAGCATTCCTGCTTCCCCTTTTTAATATAAAAAGAGCCTGAATTCTGAATTTGGGGAATGGTTTTCCAGGACATTAGACTTCCATCTTCTCAGCTGGGTTTCCAAATTAAAGTCGCTATTTCTTGCCCCCAAAACCTGGTCTCCCGATTTATTGGCCTGTAATGCACGAGCAGAACAAGTCTGGACTTGGAAACACAAACATTCATTGAAAGTACCCATTTGGTATATTAAATGACCTGCTTCCACTTGTCTTCCTGACGTTTTCTTCTCTTGACAACTCTTGCTATGTTTATGAAAACCCTGTCATGTGGACACATTTGCATCTCTAGCCACTACCCTTCCAGGTAAGAACTGATGCCAAGAAGTCAATGGAAGCTGCTAGAATGTATTACCTGGCCAGAAAAGAGCAGATGTTGTTACTGGCTTATGTTCAGGAGCAGGCTGGGACACCTGACAAGATGTCATAAGTACGAATAGACAGCTGGGCACCAAAGGAGAAGCTTCTAAGCCTCCATGAGGGACTTGTTGGATAGGAAGGAAAAGTCACAACCTATATCTCTGATCCCACCACTAGCTTCCTGGGCGAGGCTGGACAAGTCACTTAAATTTTCTAGGCCCGTGCTGTCCACCATGGGAGCCACCAGCCACATTCAGGATTATGAAGTTATTCTGTAGGCAGACAGAATTATAAATACACATTTTATTGCAAAGGTACAGAAAGTATAATATTTAAAAACATTATTGGTTATCTTGCCCTAACGAGTTATTTTTGTATGTGTAGCTTACTGTGGTTTGCAATGCCTGCGACTAATGTTTCCCTTACAGTGAGTTATTTTGAAATTATAAGTTACTGGACACAGTACCCTCATATCACACTTGAAAAAAATTGATCCACATAAGCAAGGTGATCTGACTTAGTAGTTATGTGCAGGGGCTCTCAGGTCAGCCTGCCTGAGTATAAATTCTCACTCTGCCTCCAGGGGTTCTCTGTGAATCTTGGAAAAATTTTTGTTGTTGTTGTTGTTGTTGTTGTTATTTGTGCCTCTTTTTCCTTCCCTTTTAAATAGCGAGGAATATGTAGACTCTATCTCGTACCGTGTTGCCAGGATTAAATGAGTAAACGTCTGTGCTGCCCACTTCCCTGGGTTTCAGCATTCTCCAGGCAATCAGTGTCAAACTCAGAGGCATTCTCCACTGTCTTCGTCAGTCTGGGATGCTGTAACAAATTACCATGGGCCAGGTGGCTTAAACAACCAGCATGTTCCTTAAGTTTTGGAGGCTGAGGTCAATGCATCTGGGAGATGATAGCCTTCATGACTCGAAGATGGCTGTCTTCCCACTATCTTCATGGGCCAGAGAGAAGCAAGCAATCTGGGGCCCTTTATAAGGGCACTAATCCCACTCATGAGGGCTCTACTCTCATGACCTTATTTTATCCTAGTAATCACTTCCCAAAGGCCCCGCCTCCCAATACCATCACCCTGGGAGATGGGGTTTTGACATACGGATTTTGAGGGGATGCAAACATTCAGTCCACACATCGGCTAACTCTCCCCAACATGCAATCATCAAACCTGTAGCTAATTTCAAAGTAATGTTTATATCTCTCTGCCCATTTCCATTCCTGCATCCACTAACACTGAAGCACTGTTATATTTTATTCCTTATTTTTCTGGTAGAGATTTATTTGATTCCTCTACTTCAATGCTCTCCTCACACCAAACAGTCCTATTAACAGCCCTGCCAGGTAGGTCTTCCTTAAAACACCTTTCCACTGCACCTGGTTGTTTTTTAGGTGTAAATGTCAGAATCCTCTCCACACCCCAGCCTAGAACTTTAATCCCTTACACTACCGCTCACTATGTTATTTTTCTATTACCACTGTAACAAACTTCCATAAGCTTAACAGCTTAAACCAGCACAGATTTATCAGCTTATGGCTGTGGAGGTCAGAGATCCAACACAGTTCTCATTGAGCTAAATTCAAGTTTCCAGCAGGGTTCCTTCCTTCTAGAGGATCTAGAAGAGAATGTTTCCTCGTTTTTGTTTTTTTTTTCCAGTTTCCAGAGGTCACCCACCTTCCTTAGCTTGTGTCCCACGACTTCCTCCATTTTCATGGCCAGCAGCCTTTCTGAACACTGCTCCATGGCTACACCTCCCTCTGATTTTAAACTCAGCTGGGAAATGTCCTCCATTTCAAGGACCCCTGTGATTACATTGGGCCCACCTGGACAATCCAGGCTACTCACCCTATTGTCTCATCTCAGGATCCCCTTCTCCCCTCCCATTCAGGCATTATGTATGTGGCTGTGAAACTCACCTTGTGTGACATTTCCTCCCATGAGCAATTTAAGGTTCAAGGCACTTATGAATGACTTTTTGTTTTTCTTCCTTAGTCTTTCTACCTTCAGTATGTGTGGTGAGATTATATGAATCCTTTTTATTTGTGGCCCTCCACTAAACTTTAATAATGTATCATGGGTTTAAAAGGCTAATAGAGAATTTAGAATACCGAAATCCTCTAAGATATTTCTCCTAATATATCTGTCATCCCTTTTGCCATGTACAGAAACATGTCACTGTTGGCTAACCTGTGGCAGGGGAGGAACATGATTCTGCCACCACACTCCCCTCATTCACACCAATTTGATGATCGGCTAACCAAGGATCTATGCTCCCCGCTTCGCTCACTTCCTCCTCCTTTCCACTGACTATCCTGTTCCCACTGTTCCTTCATTCACCACATCAGGATTTCATGACCACATTCTGCTCTAAATAAAATGGATATCTTGCATCTAATGTCTGATAACTGTTCTTATTGTATATGCACACATTGACCTACACATAACCCCACCCATCTGTTTATTTTCCTAGAATTTTCCAGAGGAATCAGTTCCATGATGATGATGATGATGATACTGACAGTGATGACAGGGGCCTCTCAAGGATTCTGACAAAGAGGGAATCAACAAAGGGAGGGAATCATTGCAAAATTGCCCCAGAAGCAGGATTAAAAGTAAATAACTGCTAAAGTGTTTAATGGAATTGGCTAATATTTAACTATTTTTAAAACTTTGTAACACTGAATTTAAAATTTTAATGGGAATTTTCATTCACCCCTAACCAAGATTCAACTCTAGGACCAAAATCTAAGGATTTCTATCTTCTAACAAATTGTCCACTAGCCTTTTAAACACGTGATCCTTTAAAAAGGGTAAGTGCTGGGCTGAAAATAAGCAGGATTCATATAATCTCACCAGACACAGTAAATGTGGAAAGACCAAGGAAGAAAAACAAAAAGCCATTCATAATGCCTTGAAACTTACATTGCACACAGGAGAAAATGTTAGCCATGGTGAGTGTCACACCAACATGACGCCTGAGTGGGATGGGGAAGCTGATCTTCCTCATCAGACATTTATGCTGATTTGTTAGATGCCAACACAGTTTCCTCATTGGATTTGCTTCTAATAAGTATGGAAGAGTTTAGGCTCTACCAAGAGCAGACTAAACATTTTCCCCTGCTGTCAGGTCACTGGACTGAATGTCCCCACAAGAAGGATATGATTATGTTTCATAGGGAAGTCTTCCTGAAAAGTAATAGGCATTTCGAGGGCAGAACTGCAGGTTCGGGCATGGAGGGCTGGAGGAGGGCTAGAGGGGACACTGGAAAAACAGCAGGAATGAGTTCAGATACTGCTGCTCAAGTCGCCAAAGTCAGCAGTGTTATCTCTAAGGATATGTCATTCTCCCAAAAGTTCCATGAGTGAAGGGGCCTGTGAACACTAAGCAGGTTTTTAAGACACAGCAGCACATAATTTGCATCACAACTCAATTATAGTATGTTTTCATAATTGGAAAATAATTAGCCCATTGTTCTTTGAAACTGCAGCAGTAGTAATAGAAATAAAAAAGACCTAGCCGTCTTGGAGACAACAATCAATAAACAATTCCAAATCTGCAGGATTCCTTGACAATATGCAAACAATGAGATAGACGTGTGCTGCAGATACCTCTTACTGCAGGGGTCACTCCTGCAAAGCATAGAACTAGTTTTCTCAGCAGACAGAGGGAACCAAGTCAAGATTCCTAATCTTGAGAGGTTTACTATATGGCAGGAAAGATCAGACAAGTGCATAAAGCCAAATATGAATAAATGTAATCAAATATTAAGAAATGTGAATGGAGCACAGATGAAAGAGGAATTACTTTCACCTAGGATCTAGAGAGACCTCTTCAGAAAATGTGGCTTTGGAGATGGCCAAAGACATGGGTGGAATTTTGGCAGAAGAGGATGTAAGGAATTTAAAAACTGATTCTAAATTTCACTTGAAAATGCAAAGGATCCCAAATATCCAAAACAACTTTGAACAAGAAAAACAAATTTGGAAGACTTACACTATCTGATTTTCAGACTTTTTTTTATAAAGCTACAGTAATCAGAAAGTATGGTGTTGGTGTAAAACAGGGAAGTAGAATAATGGAGCAGAATAGAAAGTTCAGAACTAAATGAACACTTATATAGACAATTGATTCTCAAAAGGTTGCAGTGGAGAAAAGGATCTTTTCTACAAGTAGTGCTGGAATTGTTAGATAGTGATATGCAAAAAAAAATGAACTTTGATCTACACTTCACAAAATATACAAAAATTAACTCTAAGTGGATCATAGATCTTAATAGGAAATCTAAAACTATAAAACAGCTAGGAGAAAAAGCATAAGCTTAAGCTTTATGATCTTGGGTTTGGCAAATATTTCTTTGCTATGACACCAAAAGTATAATCTATTTTAAAAAAAGTAACTGATAGAGTGAACTTTACAAAAATGAAGACTCTTCAAAGCTCTTCTAAACACTGCAAAGCAAATGAAAAGACAAGCCATAGACAGAAGCTATTTGCAAATCATATATCTGGTAAAGGTCTTTCTTTGTGTCTGATCCAGAATAAAAAGTTTTCAAAACTCAATAATAATGCAAACACCTGAATGAATGAATGAGGCCAGAAAACACACTTCAGTAAAGATATCCAGATGGATAAAAAGCATATGAAAAGATGCTGATTAAAGATGCCATTAGTCATTAGAGAAATGCTTTTAAAAACCACAGTGAGATAGTAGTACACATACCTACTAGAATGTATACGATTAGAAAGACCGACCTTACAAAGTGCTGGCAAGGAAATAGAGCAACCAGAACTGATACACACCACGAGGAATTTACAATAGCACAACCATTTTGGAAAACTGTTTAACAGTTTCTTTAAAAATGGTAAACACCAATCTGCCATATAAGCCAGATATTCCTCATCTGATGCTTTAGAAAATAAAAGCATATGTCCATACAAAGACTTGTAACTAAATATTCACTTCAATATTATTTATAATAGCTCAAGTTGTAAACAACCCATGCATCCATCAAGAAGTAAATGAAGAAACAAAGGATGTTCTATCCAAACACTGCTCACAATAAACTATTCAGGAAAAACTCAGCACTAAGCAATACTCTGCTATAAGACAAATAAGCTATTAATACAGCAACACAGATGACTCTGAAAATAATTACACTGAATGAAAGAAGTCAGACAACATAGAGTAGATACTGCATGAATCCATTCATACAACGATCTTGAAAATGCAAACCAGTATGTTGTGATAGAAAGCAGATCAATGGTTTCCAGGGGAATAGATGGGGAGGGAGGGAGGGACAACAAAATGCAGGAGAAGAGTTTTGTGGGTGATGGGTATGTTCACTGTCTTGAATGTGGTCATGGTTTCTTGGGGATACGCATGTCAAAATGTATTAAGTTGTACACTTTAAATGTGTGAAAATTATTTTGCCAAGTATACCTCAAAGCTGTCTTAAGAAAAACGGCACTTCTGTCCTGACACAACTCAGGGCCTGATTGGAGTGAGATGATCAGTCCCTCACCCTGTCTGCCTAACGGGAAGGTAGAAAACCTCTTACAGAAGATAAGATATGGATTTTTCATTTGCAATGTCTTCCATGTAATAAAGAATTTCTAGACATGCAACATGTCAAGACTATATGATGGATAAAATGAGAATAAGAAATATTAGACAAAGGATGCAAACCCCAGGTGACGTAGGCATCAGAGTTAAAAATAAAGGCTATAAAATACTTTTAACACATTCAAGAAAATAAGGAAATGATGGGAGAATATATAACAGGGTCAAGACTTTCACCAGAGAAATATACTGGAATGTATTTTTAAGAAAAATCAAACAGATACTCTAGAACTGAAGCTTTCAGCTCTGGAAACAGGTAAACAGAGCTAATTAGGATCCCTTTTAAGTAAAATTTTCAGTAATGCCGGATAAAATACAACAAAAGTAACACAGAGCTAACTATGGAAAGAGAAGTTCCCAAGTGACAATACAAAGAGGACACTTAACGCCAAAATGGTAATCTTGTGAGCTGATGCCACCGCACCCTGGAGGGAAGGGGTTTTCATCTGCACATAAATAGGGATACAATGTCCATTTAGGAAACAGGGTCCATACCAGATGTAGAAGAGTCTTCCTTTATAGAAACCTCTGCATAAGACGTATTGGAAGACTTGCCTCTTCACTGAAAGGGAGACTCAAAGTTCTCCACATGTGCACACAGGAAAGGGGTGTAACAACCGGTTCTCTAGGGAAGAACAAAGTCTCCCTTAAAAAAATCTAATCTCCACGCCCCTGCTTTATATGAATGTGGAATCCAAATTGATACTCCACTGAAGATTCCGGAATTCCCAAACCAAAAATTTAATAATTCAAGGTTGATCATATCACCTGGAGCCTTAGGATAAGCAACACAAAATTGTTCTCTAGGGAAACTTTAAAAACCAAGATGTAAGGGACAATTATAGGAAAAATTATGTACTCACTATAGAGAAGCTCCCACAACTCTACACACACACAGACACACAACTAAAAACAGAAGGAAATCAGTGCCACTGGGAAGAAAGATCTAACCGTAAAACACAAGATGATTAATATTGCAGAGCCTAAAATTATGAAACAATCTAAGAGAGAGCATAAAAGAAGTATGACTGAATCATTAAAAGATAAAATGAATCTTATATAACATAATGAACAATCAGGACATCATGAAAAAGAAAACAGATCAATTTTTTAAAAAATCAAACAGAACTTATGGAAATAAAACACAGATATCATTTGGTATATAAAATTCAATGAATGGGTTAAGTAACATTTTAATCTTCAATATCTAGGGTGTTCATTAAAATTCAACAGTAATCTCTAAAGTAATTGTTTAAAAAGAGAATAAAAATAAAGAAGTCAAAATGAAGAACGCAAAATAGGCCGGTCACTTTTCTAAGTTCTTCATCTATTTTATCACTTAATGCTCACAGTCTTTGAGGCGGATAGTACCACTTTTTGTACATGAAGAAAGTGAGTCTCAAAGGGATTACATATACTGGTTACATGGTTAGCAAGGGAGGGAACCAAGCCCGGATAGGCTGTCTCTAGACGCCATGCTCTTAACCATGACTGCAAGGTATATTACAGGCAGGAGAAAAGCAGAGCAAAGCAAATAGAAATCACAAAACAAGATGCCAGAAATAAAACATCATCACTAATCACAATGTATTTAGATGAAATATATAATGAGTTGAAAGATTTACAGATTTTATTTGTTTACCTGAGACAAAGCAGAATTAAAACTTAAAACTGGTTGAAAGCTTAGAAGAATAACAGAAAGAAGTCAAAAGTTAGAGCCAGAAAAAGAGACACCTGAGAAATACTAATCAATGGAAAGGGAATCACTCAAGCCTCCCTCAGGTTCATAGGTACCTGAAACCCACCTTGGCCTGACACTTACCAGCTCTGTGCCTGAGCGAAACTCTCAGTCCCCCGGAATCTTCGTTCACTCACCTGTGAATGTAAGGAACGTTCCCTCCTTCCATCCGGCCAATTTGTATTGACTGCTGTGCCACGGGTACAGGTCAAGCCACCTGAGGTCCGTCAGTGAACAAATAAGGATCCTTGTCCCTGTAGGACTGAGGAGGAGCAGAACATAAACTACAGTCTTGACAGTCATGTGAAATATATGGTATTCTAGAAGGTGATAGAAATAATATGATCAGGGAGAGGGGGTTTCTGGGGCAGAGACAAGGGGAAGGCAGTTTCCAGGTTAAAATGAGATGGCCAGAGCTGGGCTCACTGAGGACCTTGAGAACGCGGTGCTAGTTGCTGAGCTCCCTCTAACACAGCACCGCACACTGGGTGACATGAACCACTGAGGCTCACTGTCTCACAGCCCTGGGGGCGGGGAGTCTGCAGGCAGGGTGTCAGCAGGGCAGGCTCCTCCTGAGGGCTGGGAGGGAGAGGCTGGTCCAGGCCTCTCTCCTTGGCTTGGAGACGACCGTCTTCTCTCCACATCTCATCACGTCATCTCCCATGTGCACGTGTCTCTCTGTCCACATTGCCCCTATTTATCCGGACACAAGTCATACTGGATTAGGGCCCAACTTAATGACCTCTTCTTAACCAATGACATCTGCAACAACCCTATTTCCAAGTGGGGTCATGTTCTGTAGTCCTGGGGTTCAGGACTTCAGCATATGAGTTGGACAGAGACCGGCCAGGGCAACAGGCCTGTGGGTGCATGTCTGATATTCCCAAGGGACAGCAGGGAGGCCAGTGTGGCTGGAGCGGAGTGAGCCAGGGAGAAAACCGGAGATGAGCTCAGCTTTGGGAGGGGGAGGAAAGCTGTAAGGTCACCATAAGGACACTCGCTTCTTCACTGAGTGAAATGAGAAGCCATTGCAGGATTTTGAACAGAGAAGATCACACCCAGGGTCTCAATCATGCCTGACTTAGGTGTTGAGGATGAAAATACTTAGGCTTTTGAGCTGATAATAGTTAGACTACATGTTGGACTTTGAGTTGATGGTGTAGTAAATGAGACTCTGGAGGGTGTTGGGATGAGGTGGATGCATTTTTCATGTGGGATGGACAAGAACCAGTGGGGCCAAAGGGAAGAACTCGGTAGAATAATGGCCCCCAATATGTCCACGGTCTGAACCCTAGAACCTAGGAATGTCACTGTGCATGTCAAAAGGGACTCTGCAGGTGTGACTGTCAAGGACCTTGGGATGGCATATCACTGTGGGAAACAAACGTCATCACGGAGGTCCTTAGAGGAGAGAGGCGGATTGGTCAGAGACAGAGATGTGATGTGGCAGCAGAAGTCACAGTGACACAGGGCTCTGGGCCAAGGAGTGTGAGCACCTCTGCAAGCTTGGAAAGGTAGTAAGATGAATCCCTCCCAAGAGCCTCAGTGTGGAACGTAGCCTTGGCCACACGTTGGTTTTAGCCCACTGACATTGACTTTGCATTTCTGCACCCTAGAACAGTGAGACAATGGATGTGTGTTACTTTAAGCCACTGAGTCTGTGGTCCTTAGTTACAACAGCAATAGGAAAAGAGCTCAGGAAGCAACATGAACATGAACCCCAGGCTGCCTGCTGTGCCGGCAGGAAGTCCTTTGTCTCTGATCCTGGGGGAGTGTCCTGTGTTCTGGCAGCATCCACAGACTACCTCATGCTAACCTGGCAGCTTGCAGGGGGTCAAATCTTAACCCTGCACAGTTCTTGATATTTAGTTAATAAAAAAGATGGTGTCATCATGGGTATTTTTCCATCTTTTAAATACACTTCAGTCTTCTAATTGAGAGACTATGTAAATAGTTTTCAATCTTTATAATAAATAACTGTGGTATTATTTGGTTAATTAAATAATGAATAATAATATTCACATTAGTAAAAGTTATTAAAGTCAACATTTTTCAATGAAAATATCAAATTTCTTTTTGCATGAACATGTATTAACTACAGGAAATGTTCCATGCTTTCTTCTACGATTTAGTGTTAGAGTCTTAAAGAATAATATTTTCCTCAAAAGATATTATGGCGAGGGGATTTCTTTTGGTGGTACAGTTCCTACATAAAGTCTGCTGCATGGCTCAGGCCACTGGGAACCTAGAGATGATAGAAATAAGGAGGCATTATAAACACAACAATTTTTAAAGGAATTAAAAAACTGGATGAGTGAAAACAAAGAATCAGAGAATATTCTGGTGAAATAAAAGTATTTTTCAGCTTAAGCAAGACACTGGGTGAATAAATCTAAAATGAAAAAACCACCCAGAGATTAGCAGCGAGTCATGCATGCAGTGTGACTGATCAAAACCAAGTTGTTTCCAAACCAGTGTGTAGGCTTGATGCCTTCATTAATCAAGTCTGTGTGGCACCAGGCCATCTCGAATACATGTTGATGAGGTATTTATAAGCTCTTCACCATCCCAGCTCAAAGCCCACACATGAGCTACACGACCAACACCTACACATCTGCAAAACACCCATCATGGTGAATAGCACTTTTCTTGCTCAGTAGCCGGTGGCAGGGCACTGTGAGCAGACAGAGATACAGGGACGCAGAGAAACAGAGGCACCTCACCTCACTCAGCTGATAACCTTCCGTGCATTCCTGGGGACAGGATTGTCATAAAATGCACCATGGATTGATCCTCCTCCTAGGAAAGGAACGGTAGGTCTGTCCTCAGGTTGGAGCAAGGGTGGCCGGAGGATCTCAGAAGAGCTGTTTCAGCACAACCAATAGAAATGTCGGCCACCGTGACCACGAGAGACGTCCCCTGCCATCTCGGTAGGCTCTTGGGCTCCTGACAAAAGCTGGGCTCAGTAAAGGGTTGGGTAGAAGGCACAGGCCTAAGGGCTGCCCCAGCAAGAGACAGGAGGTAGGGCCTGGTTTATACTGCTCTGGGTGTATCCCAGCCTCATCCGAATACGAAATCAGAAATTTGCAAAACAGCAGAGCTGGGATGGATCACCTACTCCAGACTCCTCTCCTTACAGTTAAAAGGGTGGCAGCCCTGAGAGGCAAAGCAACGTGCTAAAGGCAGAGCATGGATGTGGCAGCGCCAGATGAAGTGCACCGTGCCAATCCCCATTCAAGGCCGCTAACACTGAGTATTGGGCCAAGGTTTCCAACTAGGAGAATGAGACAATGTAAATACTTTGTTCCCCCCAATACCCCAAATGTTTTTAAAGGCACAAAACTCACCTTTACTAGCTCTCTTCTGAGGGGGTGCTCTTCTGTCTCCGTCTTTCTGTCTGTCTCCATTTCTCTCTCTCAGACACAAACACATACAATTTTGTGAAAGGGGAATTCCTGCCATACAAAGACAAACTTCACATCTTCAGAAAGACACTTGACAAAGCACGTTTCTCAATTCAAGTCTATGTGTGAGGTCTGAGCAACTGGCTTATCTTCTAGAACAATTGGTGGTTGCAAAATCAGGAGATCATCTTCCCCAAAGGAAGAGTTCTGGTCCGTATTGATGAAGTTGGGGATGTCACATTTCATGAGCCCGTTCACCTCCTCCTCTGGCCACCTGCTGCATCTGATGGCTTCCTGGAGCTGAATATCTCTGTCAAGGGCTATGGTTGGGATAGCAAATTTGGCCTTGTCCAAGTGGCCCACATGATTGATGTAGCAGTGAAAGAGGGACCTAGATTCGTCATTGCCCTGCCAGAGAACACCTTGGGCACCAGCAGTCTTCCAAAGTCTGACACAAAGCTGTTCAGACTGAATCTCTTCTCGGGAGACACTGCATTGCTATAAAGAAAACCAAAATAAAAGATCACTCACACTCTAGCTCGGTGACCTGAAGAATCATAGTTTTTGCCATCTACTGAGTGCAAGTCCCTGCACAGAGCATGCTGACAAGCACTGGAAATGAGAGACATCACTTCTGAACACATACAATTAAACCCAATGCAAAAGTCTCAAGTGAGGGACCTTGGACCAACCTGAAAAGACATCGTTCCCTGAGAATCCTCAGTATTGCTGAATCGCACACCAGTGTTTCTCATTGGGACACTCAGATCATCTTCATCAGAATTAGTTAAAGTGCTTCTTAAAATGCAGAATTCTGAGGTGCAGACCCTCAGCGTCTCCAGAGTTTGGGACCTGTAGTCTGTATTTTTAGAGCAGCCAAGATCACTGAACACGCTCAGGTTTAGCACCGCGGTCTACATCGGGTCACCTGAGCATCGACAATGCAGTCTCACATGGTGGCGTGTTGCCTTGTGTGTCACGGTTCTGTCCTACCCACGAGACTCCCCTGATTCCCAGAACTGTCAGTGCTGCCCCATTGGGCAAAAAATACCACCATTTCACAATGCATACACAGGGCGCCCGACTGACAGATACAATCAGTGATGGGAGAGGGGACAAAATTCATGTTCCTGATCCCTTGTTTCACTTACTATGGGAAAAATGATCAATTCAAGGGTAATAAATCAGTGAATGAGTGAATAACATGACTCTCGTTAGTCCCAAGAGTGCCTGGAAGAGTGAGCCTGGGCATACTGAGGAACATAACAGCCCATCTACTTAATTGCCATCCTTCCCAGATTTGTGTAAATGTTACTTCCACCCAGGCAGTGACCCCTGAAGGGCAAGAATCATGTCTGAACACACTCTCAAATCCAGAACAGAACCTGACAACAATTAGGCTCTGGAGTCTGTGTTTAGCGAGTGTGGAATCTCAGTGATTCCAGCTCTTAGACCTTGCCTTCCCATCCCACCCCTCACGATATGGACCTTATGACCAGCTCTCCTGGGGCTGGGGCCATGGAACCCATTTACAGGACTGGAAGAATCTGATCATGTAAACCAAGCCCCAGAATATCATCAAGAGTCACCTGCATTTCAGGGATCAGTAATCCCAAAAGCTTTGCAGTTCAGGCAGCTGAGGGATTCTTATATCAGTTCTGTCTTCTACTGTGACTGCCTGGGTGACATCAGACAAGGAATTCTCAAAAGCCTGAGCTTTTCCTTTCAGGAATAATCTACTTAACAAATCTCATTGACCATTTAACAAATGTGATCTGAAGATCAATGATTTACACAGGAGTACAACATTCATTAGGTCGTGGATTTTGAATCCGAGAAAAATCATTTCAGAAAGATTGACAGAATGTAGCTTTAATGCAAATTTAAGTATTCTTACCTTTCAGCAAATCATCTTCTTCCCCTACTTATTACTTCATCCAAGTTTAAAAGATGTTTGAGAACAGGGATGATTGTGCCAGGAATCTGTGACCCAATAACCTAAAATGTCACCTAGGAAAAAAAGGGGAGTGACACATTTTTAAAAAGTATGGTGAGGACAGCAGGGCCACCCCCCAACTCCACACTAAGGAGCTCTGAGTAATAGCTTTCCTGCCTGCCTTGGGCATCAGCTGATGTGAAAACCCACCTAGAAACCACACTGTCCAGCAGCTCTTCCTTAACATAGGCTACACATTCTCAGAATTAAGAATTGGGTCCAGTAACCCCTTCGCTGAAGAATAAAGACAAAGGAGAACAATAGAGTTCTGCCCCTCCCCAGGGGAGAGCCCAGACCTTGGGCTGCATGCACTTCGCCCACCTCCCAGGAGAAGGAAATACTGGAGAAGGACGTCCTGCGAAACTAGGGCAGCAAAGGTAGAGATGGGAACAAATAGACCAGCTGGCCTGGGACAGCCCCCTCCGTCGCTGCCTTGGCAGCTGCCTCTGCCCCCTCAGCACATCCTGCCCACCTCAGGTGGCTAAGCTGTCAGGGAAACTGTGCTTTGCAACCTGGGGCAACAGAGGCTGCCCCCAGGCCAAGCTGCTGGGGAGATGGGAGCTAAACCACCAGCTCCCAAGCGGCAGGCTCCATACCCTCGCCAACACCCCGCCACCCCCGCACCTTAACGCACCCCCGGGGCAATATGACCCTGAGAAGTGTGACCTGGGAACGAGGGGCGGCAGAGGCCGCCCCCATGTCAGGCCTCCAGAGAGATGGGAGGTTATCCTCCAGCTCACAATAGGCAGCACCCCTCTCCTCCCCACCCCCTGATCTCACCGCGCCCACCTCCCAGGAGCAACCTGACCTGGTGTGGTGTGTCAGACGAATCTTGGGCGGGAGAGGCCGTCCCCAGGCCAGGTCAGGGGAAAGGAGAAGAAGTGGCCCCATTAGGAAGCTGCGACGGCCGGCTGCCTCTGCCCCTCGACCTCATCGCGTCCGCCTCCCAGGAGCAAGCTGACCTGGAGACGGGCATCCAGCTTCTTGGGCAGCAGAGGACACCCCCAGGATTGGCCGCGGGGAAGAGGGGAGCAAATTGACAAGCTCCGCGCTGCAGGTCCTCTACCTCCGCCTTTGCCACCCTCGCACCTTAAAGGCACCGCCCAGGGCGACCCTTCCCAGCAGGCTGAATGGGACAGGTGTGTCTGGTGATCTAGGGCAGGAGAGACGACTCCCACCCCAGGCCATCAGGGAGACAGGAGCCAATCCACCAACTCCCCAAGGCATCCCCATCCCCCCGCATCAGCCACCGCTCCTGCCCCCTGACCTCTCGGTGGCCGCCTCTAGGGAGCAGGCTGACCTGGAGATGGACATCCGGTGAACTTGGGGCAACAGTCACCGCCCCCAGAGCAAACCATGAGGGGAAATGGGAGCAAATGGACCAGCTTCATGGGAAAAACCACCGCTGCTGCCACCACCCCCAACGTACCACGCCCGCCTCCCGGGGTCAGGCCGACTAGGATACACGTGTCCCGTAACCAAGGGCAATAGAGACCGCCCCCAGGACAAGCCGCGGGGAAGATGGGAGCAAATGGGCCAGCTTCCCAGCTGCAGGCCCCCGAACCCCGCCACCCCTGCACCCTGACTACCCTGCCTCCCGCCCCCAGTTAGCTAAGTGGGACAGGGGTGTCCCGGGACCTGGGGCAGCAGAGGCCATTTGCAGGCCATGCGGTGCAGACATGGAGCTAATACACAAGCTACCCCAGGGCAGCCACCCTATCCCCGCAGCCACCACCTTACCAGCTCCCTGACCGCACCGCACCCATCTCCCAGGAGCAAGCTTACCTGGAGTCGGACCTCAGGGAAATCTCCGGCGGCAGAGGTCGCCCACAGGCCAGGCCGCGGGGGAGAGAAGAAATGGAGCAGCTCCCTGGAAAGGACCCCCTCCCCCTGGCGCCGCTGCTCCCACCTCCCAGGACCAAGCTCACATGGAGACAGGCGTCCCGCCTCTAGGGCAGCGGAGGCCGCCCCCAGGCTCCGCCGCGGGGGAGAGCGGAGAGAATTGACCGGCTCCCCCGCGGCAGCCCACCTACCCCCGTGGTCCCCGCACATTAACGGCACCGCCTCCACTCCCCACTCAGCAAGCTGAGTGGGACAGTTGTGTCCGGCGACCTGGGGCAGCAGAGGCTGCTCCCAGGCCCGGCAGCCGGGAGAAGGCAGCTATTCCACCAGTTCGCCAGGGGCAGCCCCGCTCCGCCCCCCTGCCGCTGCCGCCGCCTGCTGACCTAACCGCCCCACCTCCCAGGAGCAAGCTTACTTGGAGTCCAACATCTGGCGAATCTCCGGCGGCCAAGGCACCCCCAGGCCAGGCTGCAGGGAAGAGAAGAAATCGACCGGCTTGCCCGGGCAGCCTCCCACCCACCGCCGCCGCCGCTTCCGCCGCCCCAAACCATTGCACTAGCCTCCCGTGGTCAGGCTGACTGCGAGGATGTGCACTTGCCTGAGCACCTCCCTGCACCCCTACACTCCCTGTACCTCTGCACCCCTGACACTCCCTGCACTGCCTGCACCCCCACAACCCCTGAACTGCCTTCACCCTCCACAGCCCCTGCACCCCTGCCACCACTTACACCTTTGCACTGCTTATAGTCCTGCACCCCTGTATGTCCCACACACCACCTCTTGGGCCTGTGGCAGAGTCTCTGCTGTTAGACCAATGCACATGAACTCACATATTTGCCAGTATATGATGCATCAGTGGACGTCTGGGGTTGGCTGCAGGAAGGTACATGTTCCCGGTCACTTGCCTGGGCCACTAGAGTGATCTCTGTGAGGTCACCGAGGACGGGCTCAGAGATGCTGTTCTCTGGGAAGAGAGGAGTAGAAACCGGTCTTGAGGGCAGAGCTGTGCTCACCAGGCCGGCCGTTCACGCTTCATGTTTTACACAGGGCTTCGGAGAAGTGAAATGGATCCGGCTAAGTAAGACCTGCCTGCTATGCACCCACCTCAGTCCTGGGCTCTGAGGCAGACCAACTGGCTCCCACCGTCCAGACACCTGAATGGGCACCTGAATGGTCCCTTTGAGGCATCCCATCAGTTCTCAGGAAGAAGTCTATCTGCTTCCACCCCATGGCCCTCCCTCCCACTGTGCTGGCCTCAGGAAGGTTCCTTATTTGGGGAAGGCAGCACACCCCCTACCTCACCCCTCACCTTTCTCTAACCCAGGCTGGTGTTTCTCTGCCCTTCAGAGTCTGGAAAGCCATTCCTCTTCAGTTATGTCCCTTCTGAAATGGACTTGCTTCCACTCAATTCTAGGTGAGAATGCACCATGGAATGCACTGGGTAAGAGAACCAAAATAAATAGTTTTTTCTGTGAGGTTTTCTGTTTATCTACTGGGATGGGCTGTGTGTAGTTTGCTACAGCCATTGGTGTGAGAGGCTAAAGCAGCCTGTGTGTCCTTGTTTTCATCCGCCCGCTGTCTTTGGGTTTTCCCTAGACACTCCTGAGACATTAACTTCTTTTAATTTTATTCCTGTTATTACACAGAGGCCCTACTGACATGGAGGTAAGGTGTTGGGGTAGCGGAACAGAGCAGGGCATCTATACTCCTATGATTAGTTCTCATTGAGCCTGTGCCCTGAGCTGTGATCTCCACAAGTGTGTCTCTTTCCCCTCACCCCAATTTGGGTGAGACAGAAGGGATTTCCCTTCCCCCAGGCTGGTTAGGCTCTGGTAAAATAATTTCTCATTTAAAAAAAAAAAACACAACCCCCCACAATGGAAGAGAATGTTCTGGGTGTATTTCATTAGAGTTATTTTATCCTTTCCTGGCAGGAAGCATGAGGAGTTTTCCTATGATTTTCACTCTGAGAACAGGGTACTGTCCTCGAAGTAAAATGCATGAAAAAGAGCAGGGGGCCCCTCTGACTGGCCCCCTGAAGTTGTCACACTCAGACTTCCCCACGCTGTTTCCAGCTGGCCTCAGGGACCTGTTAAATCTGCCTGCCCCCGAGTTTCTTACAAAAGCGGGTTCTGCCCTGGGAGCTGTGACTCTCCAAGCCTGCCCGGCTGCCTCTCTGGGTTGGGAGCAGCTTTCACCCTCAGTTTTCTTGTGGATCTAAGAAGAGCAGTGGGTTTTCAGCTCCCTCAGCTCTGGTGTTGTTTTCAGGACAGAAGGAGCAATTTCTGAGCTCCACACGAGCTGGACCAGAGGCTGGAAGCCTCCCCTCCTCTGCCTCCATGCAGACAATCAGTGGCTGTGGTTCTAGCCTAGTTTCTGAAGATGTGGATTTAAACACACACATCCCAGCCCCCACAGGAGCACACAGTCCCATAAATCCCTACAACTTCCACTGGTAACTACGGAACTGATGAGGACACGCGTTTCGGGGCTGCAGAGGCCTGAATGCATGACTTTCTCCGTGGCCTATTAATGTGGTTGTTATGGGCCTTGTCTGAAGTGGCTTGCATACCGCACCTGGTACATGGGAAATATAAAATAAGTACTAGAACCTCCACTTTTTCTCCCTCTTGGGCCTTCCAACCTAAAAAGTAATACGTGAACTCAGACGGCCTAGTCACCACAATGAGGTCAGACCAGCCCGGCTCTCCTGAGTGATGGGCACTGACTTGCGCATTAACTCGGAACAGTAGGGGAACCGTCTTCCTCTAACTGGGCCTCTCCCCACACCAGGCACGCCCTCAGCTGAGAAGGGGCCAACTCCCCCATTGAGGTGTGTGCTGGTGGCTTCAGTGTGACCTGGCCCTGCCGGGACATGAACCTGCAGTGAGGTGGAGTGTCAGGAGGAGGGGGGGTCCCTGCTGGGGCAGCAGGGGGCCCGGTAGCACCCTGCCCAGCCTGGTGCCTGGGGCTCCCCAACATCTCCTACGGCCCCCGGGTCGGCTCTGGTCTGGGCCACTCCATGCACCCTCCCAGTATCTTTTCATTAAGTCCCTTTTTTGCTTTTATCAGCCAGAGGTGGCTTCTGTTGCTTGTTCAGTGAAACAGTGCATCAGGAAACCAGACTATTTCTAAGATCAGTAAAATACGAACTTTGGTCAGCTCGCCGGGCAGACCGTGCAGCACAAATTCCCGCACAGGGCTGTGCAAATGCCTTACGTGAAGGGTCCTCATCATCTGTCTTCAGAGATACAGAAGCTCGTGGTTCAGGTAAAACCTCAGGGAGGGATTGAGGAATCCAAAGCTGGTTGGTTTCAAAGACTAACCGGTCGGACCAGACCCCTGAGCTGTGGTCAGAAGCCTGGCTCAATGTCACGCAGACTCAGCACCCTAAGTGTCCGGTGGGGCTGGTGCTGTTTCCTTTACAAGCTCTCGTTGGGGCATCACTGTAGCCCCTTACACTCAGCAGGGAATCCAGCCCTCTTAGCCCCCACCCTGAGTGTTCCATGACACAAATCTCGGGAGTGTATAATTTTCATCTTTGTTTAGGAGGATGAAGGTGGGGCAAGAGGAGAGATAAATTCACACTTAGTGACACCAAGTCACAGCCAGTACCTCCTCCTCGGAGAGCTATGTGCTCCCACAGTGGTGGCTGGGGGGCTGGGCAGAGCCCCTCCTCTGGTCACAGAGGGACTCACTCCTATGACAGCAACTGATTGGTTGGACAACCAATCCAGTGAGGACAGAGCATCTTTCCCGGGAATTTGGAACTGACACACAGAAATTAATTTCACTCATCTGGGGATTGGGAGGAGGGTGGGAATCAAATGAAACCAGAGCAGGAGAGAAAGTTACAAGTGAATGAGAGAGAGACAGAGAGACTGAACTTGTGAGAGTAAATAGTGTGAAGGAAGGATAACAATCAGGGCACAGAGGAATTCCAGCTCCTGGCTGTCTAGTGTGTCCCAGCCCATCAACAAACCTGCGGTATGGTTAACATCATTCCAGTTTTGCAGATTAGGAAACAGGCTGAAACAGACGGGGGTTGGCTTTGGGTGCACAGTTAATTTAATTGCCACTGGACCCCTTAATTCCCACTGCCTGAAGGCACCATTATCCTCACAGGGACCCTGCAGTGCTGACAGCCTAGCACCCTGATCAAAGGGACCCTGCGGGAGTGGGAACCTCTCTGAGTTTGGAGAGTTCCTTGCACCGAGATTCCATGCATCAGCCGGCTCCCGCTCACCCCAGGTTAACGTCTCCCCAGCTGTGTATTCTCCCGACCCGCTTCCCTCCCTGCCAGGCACCCCCGTTCTTACCACCGAGTGTACTGCAGGAATTCAGGCACAGGGATGCCCAAAGCAACACGAGCCCACCGGCTGTACAAACAGCAGACTCCCAGCCCCAACTGGGCTCCATGGGGATAGTAGGTGTCCTCACCTTTCATGTACCTAAGGCAATCTGTTTCTTCAGCTGGAGGCTATAGAGAAAAATAAAAGGTCCAAAACATTGTTCAGTGAGGAATTCCTCCAAGGACCTGACTTCAGAGTCTACAACCAGTTGTGCTGGCCGCTCTTACCCCCAGACTTTGGGTGAGGTGGATTATTGATCAGCACAATCGCCGGTGGCCCAGCTCCTGGGCTTGGCTGCCCAGAGGGGGCTGGGGGAATGGGTAAGGCCAGGGCACTCAGGAAGAGCACAGAGGACCTGACATCTCGCCTCCGCAGTTGTAAACCCTTCCCCAAATCTCAAGGCATCGGACAGAGTGCAGCCACAACAATAATGAGATGTTCCCATCTCTTCACTCACTCCTGTTGGTTCACTTACATGCTGAGCATCCACTGGGTCACAGGACATGACACAAAGGATGGCCGATGGGACAGGCTTGGTACTTCCCCCTGGATCCTGTTCAATCTGATGGAAGAATGATCACTCATAAACGGTTTCTCAAAAGGATACATAGACAGGAGACAAACTGCAGAGTGAATCAAATTTTAAAATATAAATGAAGATCCCCCAGTCTCCCCGCCTAAGGTTAACAGCATAAAGAAAATAGATCTTGCCTTTGATCACCAAGGAAGTGGTCACTCCCTCTCAGGAGGAAAGGAGAGTTAATCTTTGAGCAGGACACAGAAGTGCTCCATCGAATTGGACCAGGACATCTGCATTCATTCAGCAAATCTGTATAAGCTCCTACTACTTATGGGAATCTAGTAACTATACTCTTTCCCAAGGCTCTTGGGCTTTATTAGTCAACAAAATAGACACGACTCCCCATCACTGGGGGCTCAGAATTTTAGCAGAGAAAACTGGCAACATGATGGGGTAGCAAGAGCTTGGGGAAAAATAAGAGTGATATGAGCAAACTCAGGTGATGGTGGTGGGGTGGGAGGCAGGCAGGAGGGAATAAGGCAATCCTGGCAGATCTCACGGAGTAATGAACTTGAAGCAGTATAGATCCGGAGGAAGAAGGAAGAGCCGGAGCCAGAGGCCCCCAGAGTGATGGGGAGAGTGTGGGCGGAGAGGCAGAGCAGGCCGGGTCCTGGAAGACTTTGGGACGACTTTGGCTCCTAATGGAATGGTGACCCTTTTAGTGAGTTTTGATGGGATGGGTGATGTCCAATTTATGCTTTTGTTTTGGGTTTTCTTGGGAGGAGGTTAATTTATTTATTTTAGTGAAGGTGCTGTGGTTTGAACCCAGGATCTCATGCATGCTAAGCATGCACTGTATCACTGAGCTACACCCACCCCCTCAATGTATGCTTTTATAGGCTCCCTCTGACTCTGTGTGGATGAGATTGTAGAAAAGCAAAGATGGAAGAAGGAGGCTATTTGGTGTCCAAGAAGGGGTTGAAGGTGGCTCCTAGGAGGGTGGGGAACAGGGAGTAGGTGGTTAATGAATTCACAGTAGCCAGGATTTTCTAACAAGCTGTATTTGCTCTGTGTGTGTGTGTGTGTGTGTGTAAGTGAAAGAGAGAGAAAGAACATGGTTCCAATATCTGGACCTGGAAAATGGGATGGATGTCCTCTCCATCCACAGGGGATGGGACAAGATGGGGCTGAGCAGGTGGAAAGGGGTAGGAATCAGCTCAGTTCTTCAATGTCATGGTTAAGGAGTCTATTAGATATTGCCACAGAAATGCCTAATAAGTAGAGGAGTTTGGGTTTCTTTTTCTTTCTTATTAACATTAAAAAATATAATTTAAATGTATTGATTTTATTATGTGAATGATTTTGGAATTTTATTTCATGCCAATGTATATGTTATAAAAGCCAAATGGAAAATATATCCGAAAAGAGGAGAAATGAGGGCTTTCACATAAACTGACTGTCCATAACGTAGGTAAAATTTCAATAAAACCAGTCTTCATGCAAAAACCTCATCTTGGTGTTACATAAAATCAAATGAAAAAGGACTATGTTGATGTATCATTATTTCATGTTACATAATAGCCCCAAACAAACACACTGTTTAACTATGAGGCTTGTAGAAATACTATTCACTTTATTGACATAAATACAGAAATGCAGAAAGGTTCTAAGGTAGAATAAGCATCTTAGTGGAAATAATAGAGATCTGAGCATTTTACATGATATGTATGGACTGATTCAAAATTTGGAAAAGTAATTTACACAGTAGAACATATGTATGAATGTGAAAGCAAGATGAATGAAAGAAAAAGTATATGAGTATCAGGGAGAGAGTTCCAAATTGAAAGGGCAAATCAGGGAGTTTGGACAAATCGAGAAATTGATGGCATGTCAATTTCCAAGTCTGGTTGCTTCCACCAAAGTTATAGCAGAGAGATTGAGGAGAGACCCAGGACCCAACTCCGGGGCACATTCGCAGTAAATGTTTGGAAAAAAGAGGAGACGTTGGCAAAAGACCAGCCAGAAGATCGAAAGCAGAGCGATAGGCTGGAGGTCAAGTAAAGCAGGAACACGGGGGATGAGGGATGGAAGAGCTGGGTCAAATGCTGCCAAAGGGCCAAGCATGATGAAGACTAAAAACTGACCACTATATTTAGCAACGTGGGGTCACTGATGGCTTTGACAGAGAAGTTTCCATAGAGCGAGGGATCAGGGGAAAAGCCAGAGTGGGTGCAAAAGGGGATGGCTCAAGAAAATATGTATACAGTGAGTTTAAACTACTCATTAAAGATTTGCTGCAAAGACATGGGGTGGCAATTGGTGGGGGCGAATTAGGGTCAAGGAGTGCTGTTTGTTTCTTTTAAGAGGATGGACTTTTATATACTGATGGGAGCCAACTAGCAGGAGAACAAAATAGATGAGGTAGTGACAGAGAGGATGGATGTGGGAGAGACAGCCAGGAGAAGATTGGATGGATGGGCCCCCTGGCGACTTTTGGATGATATGGCTTTTGATGTCACCTGTAATAAGAGGTGGGGAAGCGAGAGTGAGGTCACAGACATCAGAAGGTGAGCGGATGTGCTAGGAGTTGCTGGTGAATGTTCTCTTCTGTTGGCTTCAGTTTGCTTGGTTAAAGTAGAAAAGTAAACTTACCAGCTGAGGAAAGAGGAGGAAGAGTTACTGGAGTCATGAGCAGAAGATACGAAAGAGCCTTCAGGGACAATGGGACAGTGAAAAGAACAGAGGGAGAAGGGGGAGTGTGCTCTCAGAAAGTTACATTTTATCTTTGAGGTCCCCAATTGTTGAATGTGTGATTGTCCTTCCTGCTGTCTACGAAATAAAAATTGAGTATGGTTCAGGGAAAATGCTATTTCATTCTAAGAGGCTGCCTGTTTCTCAGGAATGGTCATCTTAAACTGCAAACATTACAAAAATGTTGAAAAGAAGAACTTGTGTACCCAATGACCCACTATTTTCTATAAAATTGGTTGCTATTTAGTTCCCCTATCAATACCACAGAACCGATACTGCCTAGGATGGAGATACATCGATGCTTAAATGGAAATGAAATCTGTATCTTTTTCCTAAACTCCATGGCTTCCTTAACATCCCATTCCCCTTGGAATTTAGGGGTGTCTGGTATAAGAAATGAGAAACAGTTTGAGAAAATCCTGGCTCAGAATTTCACAGCACAACCACAGTTAAGTATACAGCCGTAAAAATGTTTAGAAGCAAAACTCCATAACTACTCTTAAAGAATTTTGCAAACCTGGGCCTGCCCAGATGTTTCCAAACTGGAAAGGTACTCCTATCACTTGACCGGTACGGGAACCAGAGGCTGGTCAGCCTTTTCTGTAAAAGCCAGAGAGTAAATATTTTCAGTTTTGCAGATCATTTTGTTGTAACCATGCAGGTCTGCAATAAGAAAGCGAAGAGCACTGGGAGACAGGAAACAAATGGGCATGCCCACACCCACCCTTCCACTCAGGGCAGCTTCTCTGTGGTGGGGAGCTTTGCCACAATGATTTGTTTCTTTGTTTCCAATGGTTTCTTTGGTTCCACCTTACTACTCAAGCTCAGAACTTCAAGTGAGCCTGGTCCTTCAGCATCCATGCAGAAAGAAGGCTGAGCGGGGGTGGGGATCCCACCTGACAGAGAAGAGAGATGGCTTGTCACCATGACATGAGACAATCACACCTTCCGGGGTGAAAGGGAACAAAGATAAGGGAGGGGCACAGCAGTGGGACCCCTGGGTCACCTGCCAGGCTTGCTCTCCCTCCACGGCCACCCTGGGGGCCTGGGTGGTGTTGGAACTCAGCTACAGTGATTAGGCTGAGGGGACTCAGGATAAAGGACCCTCCGTCTCCACACCGGGTTCCAAACGCAGCCTCTCTAAGTCTACCCTCTGAATTTCTGGAACTCAGCTGGAAGAATACATGATCAGGCCAGACCCAGAGCCCAAGCCAAACACGACAAGGGTCACGTGGGGTTGTAACCCGGTGCTCAGCGGTCGGGGTCTCCTTGCAAATCTGCAGAAATCCCTGTTCTGCCTCATTCCTGGGAGAAACCCCACATCTCTTCCTGCTCTGTCTGTTCTTCTCTTGAGGCTATTGTCCTGGAGGGATGCAGAGTCCTTGAACCTGGCCCTCCAAACGTACATAAGCAGCCTGTTCAATAAAACAAATTATGCACTTTTTCACATTTGCCAGTTTTTTGATTCCAGAAAGGCTGCGGGACTCTTTCTCACTGTCTCCTGTGCCCCCACCACTTGGTGGCCCTCTCCTCATGGAAACACGATTTCCCACAACTGCACCCTGCCTCCCAGCTTGTCAGAGGGGAGTGACCCACAAAGACACAGGTGTTTGTGAGGATCCTGTCCCCCAGCAGAAAGCCTACTCCTGGAGCCACGGACAGGGATCTGGCCTCCTGAGCCGCTCAGCTCTAATTGAAAGCCTAAACTGGGGACCCCGAACATTGCTGACTGACTTTCTGAGTCACCTGGGCTGGAAGGGCCTGATTTTTCTTTCCAAGAATGGATGTAGCGCAGCCTCCATTTTCAGGGCTGACATTCATGACGTATCTAGTTCCCCCAAATGCACCCCAGGAAGGAAAGGCCCTTCCATCCCACTGGTTAGAAACCCAGCCCAGGGGAGTTCCGAAGCACCGCATCGCTGTCAGGTCCAGCATCCCTGCAGAGTGGCCCCTGCCCCTGAATGAGCCCCTTCCCTGGGCCTTCCCTGCCTCGACATGACCACACCCCAGGTGGTGCTGGGGAAGGCAGGGAGTGTAGTGAGGGGAGGGGGGAAGCAGAGCCCCTTGCTCTGGAGTGAGGGTTCTTGGGGAGAACACAGAGCAAGGCACACACCACCCCCACCCTATACCCCAAACTCTTAGCCTCGCCTACACACGGGCCGCTCTGCGTCCTCTCACCATGGCTCTCCTGTCAGACTGCACCGAACCCGGCATCTGGCACCCCAGCACTACCTCCCCTCTTATGACAGATCCCGTCTTCTTGGAAACTGCCTAGCAGCGAGTATTCAAGGCCGGCAGCGGGCCTGGCGGATCTGCACTTCAGGTGCCCTACCTGGCCAGCCGTGCTTGCCTGGGCTCAGTCCTCTATCTTGCCCACTGGTAGACTGGGTCCACGTCCGGTGCAAGCGGAGGCCACGGAGCCCAGGCTGATCCCCACACAGGGACAGGTGAGGGTGTCCCAGTCTCGCTGCCCGCTGCCCCACTGCCCCGCCCACTGGTGACAGCACCGCCCCAGCCTCCGCCCGGCGCCACCTGCAGGTCAGGACTTCCGAGCGGCCCCGCCCGGCTGCCCCATAAGCCTCCCCCACCTCCGTCCTGGCCGCGCCCTGGCTCCCATTGGCTCCGCAAGTTCTGCCCTAGCATATGTAGACTCGGGAAGACACACCACGCAAGCGCTAGAGGATGGCCCTGCGGCGTTGCCATGGTTACAGGCGCCGCGCTCCGCGCGGGCCGGCCTGAGCTTCTGGGGCGGGCAGCGGGCTCCGGAAGTGTGCAGCTGCCCGGGACCATGGCGGTGTTTGCTGCTGGGGATGGCGGCTTGCTCGGCCAGGCGACTAGTTCTGGCCTGGTCAGTAGGCGGCCGACATCTTGTCTGGGGCGGCGTCTCACAGATGGTAAAAGTACATCCGCGCGTCGGCGGGGCCGGTGGACATGAACCAGGGTGGGATCGGTGTTGGGGTGGTGGCCGGGGAGGGCTGTGGTGCCGGGGAGCGTGTTGGGGCGGGGCGGGGCAGGGCTTGGGCACAGCCTCAAGCTTTCCTCCCCCTCAGGCCCTGGGGCTGGGGCCGCGAGTCTGGGTAGCCCTTGGTGGCCGCGGCCTCCCAGAACCCCCCGGGAAGGGCAGGCGGAGGACCCCTCTTAGATGAAGCGGGTCCTTACCCGGGTTTTGAAGAGCCCCAGAGTCAGATGTTGGAATGAGGTGGTTTATCAGCCTTGTTTATCTGCAGGGAAATTTCAGTTCCATCCAGATGTTGGTTCCTTCAGTCAACCTCAGGAATAAGACACAAGGGTCTGTGCCGATAAGTAGTTATCTAGGGCTTGACTCAAAATAAACTATGCGGGGTGTAGGGATGGTAGATGGGACCCTCTCTCGAAGTTAGCAGCCTTCTGGGATTAGAGGCCCCAGCTGAGGATTACATCCTCATCTGCAGTAATGGAGGTTGTGAGAAACATACAGAAAAGGGAGGGGTGTGGTGGCGGTAACTCATTACAGAATCCAGGACCCTTGCCTGGCTCTTGTGTAGAAGAGTCTCGCCTTGGATAGGGCAGCAGTTATCAAAGTGTATCCAAGGCCCCTGAGGTGCAAAACCATTTTCATAGAAACGCCGGGATGTCACCTGCCTTTTGCACACTCTTGCTCTCCCGAGTTCCTGTGGGGTTTTCCAGGGAAAACCTGGCCTGTGATATCACAAAACAGGGTACGCAGAGGCAGATAGGAGAATTCAGCTCTCACCAGTCCAAAAGAGATTTGCAGAAATTAAAATCACTGCTATTCTTCTCACTAATGATTTTTCTTTTGAAAAATAGAATTATATTTTGTTTAAGAGTATTTATGGTAACATACAGTAGATTGTTAATATTTTTAAGTGAATTCATACACTTTTTCTAACTTCTTATTTAACTTCTAACACAGGAAATATTGATAGATTTAACTCACATAAATAGCAGCCTTTTGGAGTTCTCAGTAATTGTTAAGAGTGTATAGGGTTCTGTAGAACAAGAAGTTTGAGAGCCCCTGGAGAACGGGTGCTCAGATGCTAGTCGGGTGCTTGGTGTTAGACGGATGCCAAGATGTCTTCCACAACTGCTCCCGGACTTGAAGTAATTGGCCACATGGAGATGGGTGGGCAGTGCCTCCACTTTACAAACCAGAAGCTGCTGAATGTGTCTGGAGTTTAGGCCATGGGCTGTGCAGGGATTCCCGTTGTATCTGTTCTATCTAAGCCGGGATTCCTGTGCAGAGGCCTGGCCCTGATGACCTGCTCTCCTTTGCTCCCTGCCAGGTACCTTCTGTGTGATGTCAACCCTCCAGAGGGATTCAGCCTCCGTAGGAACGTCTGCATCCACATTGCCTTCCTCCTGAAGACCCTGCTGAAGATGGAGGACCCGGTACTGGTGCTATTCCCTTGGGGCCACCTCTACCACTGGCAGAGCCCCTATCCCTGGTCCGACTCCTTTGACCTCCCAAGTCTCAACAGAAACATCCCTGACATTGAGTACGAGCAGTTCATTGCAGGTGAGGTGGTAATTTAACTGGGGCCAGGTGGTCGTTGTTCTGGTTCCGATCTGAACAACGGGCCATCTTACTTTGGGTTTGTCGGTCTGCTTAGGGGCCCTGCTCATGTTTCCCACACTGCAGGTGAATTTGGTTTTTCCATAGTTTTTTCGGGAAATCAATTTGAAGTGTATGAGCTCTATGTCCGCTCACCTCTGAAAACCCTGGCCTCCTGGTGAGATGGAGCGGTGACAAGGAGGCCACTGCCACAGAGGCCTTGTCCCAGAAGGACTCACTCCCTGTGCTGTTTTGTTAGTTTCAGGTATACAGCATAGTGATTAAGTTATAACTATACTTAGTCTATTATTTTTCAGGTTCTTTTCCATTATAGGTTGCAAGATACTGAATACTGTTCCCTGTGTTCTACAGTGAATCTTTGTCGTTTGTCTGTTTTACATATAGTAATTTGTATCTGTTAATCCCAAACTCCTGTTTGTTTTACAAGTCTGTGAGTCTGTTTTTGTTTTATAAATAAGTTCATTTGTATCATTTTTTTTAAATTCCACATATAAATGATATCATATGATATTTGACTTTGTCTGACTTATTTCACTTAGTGAGATAATCTCCAGTTCCATCCAAGTTGCTGTAAATGGCTTTATTTCCTTCTTTGTTATGACTGAGTAATATTCTGTTATATCTAAATACCACATCTTTATCCAGTCATCTGTCAGTGGACGTTTAGTTTGCTTCTAATTCTTGGCCATTGTAAAGAGTGCTCCTGTGAACATTGGGGTGAAGGTATCTTTTGGAATGAAGGTTCCCTCTGGATATATGCCCAGGAGCAGGATTGCTGGACTAGGTGATAAGTCTTTTTTTTTTTTTTTTTTTTTTTTGTCTTGAGGAATCTCCATACTGTTTTCCACAGTGGCTGCACCAAAATACATTCCCACCAACAATGTAGGAGGGTTTCCTTTTCTCCACAGCCTCTCCGGCATTTATGGTTTGTGGACTTTTGAATGATGGCCATTCTGACTGGTGTGAGATGATAACATTGTAGTTTTGAGCTGCAATTCTCTGATAATTGAGTGATACTGAGCATTTTTTTATATGCCTATTGGCCATTTGTGTGTATTCATTGGAGAATTGCTTGTTTAGCTGTTCTGCCCATTTTTGGATTTGGTTGTTTATTTTTTCTTATTAAGTTGTATGAACAATTTATATAGTCTAGAAATTAAGCCAATGTCAGTCTCATCTTTTGCAAATATTTTCTCCCATTCCATAAGTAGTCTTTTAGTTTTACTTATGGTTTCTATTGCTGTGCAAAAGTTTATAAGTTTAATTAGGTCTCATTTATTTATTTTGGCTTTTATTTCTGTTGCTTGGGTTGCTTAGATTGCCCTAGGAAACCATTGCTGAGATGTATGTCAAATAATGTTTTGCCTGTTTTCTTGAGAGAAGTTTGTACTGTCTTGTCTAATATTTAAGTCTTTAAGCCATTTTGAGTTTGTTTCTTTTTGGTTTTTTTGTGACTGTATTGTATGCTTTTGATTTGTGGTTACCTTATTCTTCAAATATATCAACCCATTACTATATCTATTTTCTTTAGACTGATAATCGCTTAGGCTCCAACACATCCTAAGAATAATGAAGAAAAAAAAGAAAGAAAAAAATCTATATTTTCTTGTTCCCCTCTCCCATTCCCACCTTTTATTATTTTGATGTCCTTTTTCATTTTTACATCTTTATGTTTATTCTCTTGTAACTCGTTATTGCATTTCCAACTATGGTTTTCCTGTTTCTACAGCACCCTGCTTCCTTTCTGTTTAGAATAGAACATTGTAATGTCTCTGTTAGGTTCAATATTGCTGAGTTATCTCCCCTCCCCCCTCCCCTTCCCACCCCAGGCCTCTGAATACACAGTCCAGGAAATCTAAGTCCATTCTAGCCTTCATCGGTTCTGGGAAACAATCTTCAGAGTGGGAAAAAACATTGAAAAATAATATTCTGTGAGTTGCTTTCTACCCTAGTCCAGAGATGAGAAACATCTGAAGGTGGAGGAAAAAAGTTGGAGGTGGGGAACAAAGTCTTTTCTCCTTTTGCTACTGAAGAAATGATTGATTTTGTAATTAGTGATGGTGCCCTTTAAATTGGTGAGATCGAGATTCCACAGCTTCAGCGCCTGTGAATAACCAGCCGGGAGAAAGCTCTCTAGGGCCCCTGCAGTGGGAAAGGCAGCCCCTCTGAGCACCTGTTGTTCTGTATTCTTCCTGCCTCCACACGGGTTCGCTAGGCACTGTGCAGGACAATGCAGTTACCCAAGGTGGAGGACTGGGAGACCCCTGCTGTGTGGCGAGCCACAGGAGCCCACACTTGTAGGACAAAATGTAGAGTAGTGGGGCGGTCATATGAACAGAGGATGGTTGAGACCCAGGATAGTGTCCTGGATTCCTGCAGGCGAGGCTGGCCGGGCAGATGGGGCCCTGGGGCATGGGCAGTCCTTGAGGGATCTGAAACAAAGATAGGAAAAAAGAGACTGGATTCGTGTGGGGGTATGGCGCCCCCGGAGGCTGCGGGGCAGCTCAGCGAGCCCAGGGGGAGCGGGCACTTCCCCAAAGCTGGGTTGACAGGTCACAACCAACTCACTGGGGACCGAGAGGCACTGAGACATTTTAACCTTTTGTCCCTCTTCCTGGAAAAGAAACTGCTGCCTGTTAAATAGCCTGTGTCATTAGTGAGAATTAAAGACATGAAGCAAGAGTGCCTCAAAAGTCATCCATTGTGTAGTTGTTAATAAGTGTCAAATGCAAACTTGAATAGATGAAATGAAGCATTCATCAGAGGATTTTAAAATCCTTTAAAATAAAAATACTTGCTGCCTATGTTCTTCAATTCAGGGTTCAATTGGTGATAATAATAGTAACCAAAGCAATAGCAAACCCTTACAGAACTCTGTCCTGCTGTTCCATGAACGCTGTGTTCATGACAACCCAATGAGTTCGCACCACTATGAGTTCCACTTTAAAGGTAAGGACATTTATTAATCACACGGCTAATAAATGGCAGAGCTGAGAATTGAACCCAAGATGTCTGGCCCCAGAGCCCCCTCTCAGCCCCTTCACTGCAGCACATCACTTGGCATGCCCGACACAGGCCAGCATTTAAGAGCAGCGTGACCTTGGCCAAGGCTGCTTCACCGCTTGGTCTCTGATTCCTCATCTGTAGAATGGGGGTGTGGGCAGTGAACTCTGTAGGCTCAGTGATCACTTCCTCTGGCTCTGCTATTCTACTGCTTTGAGTTAGTTTGGTAAGTATCCGAGCCCCTACATGGCCCACACATGGGCTGGCGCTTTGCTAGGCTCTGGGATACGGAGAAAAGTAAGATCAGCCTGCTTCTCCGAGGAGCCTGTGTCCCTCCACGGGAAGCAGCTTCGAGGCCCAGGCTCCCTCCCTGGCAGTCGGGGGCTGGGCAGGAAAGTCTGATAAGAAAAGATGGAGGCAGGGCCCCTCCGGGAACAGTGGTGGCCACACAGACCTCAGGAGCGGGAGCGTCTGTCCAGGCTGCTGAGAGGGGATCCTCATGAGGCCAGTAGTCCCCCCAACCTAAGCCCTCAGGACAAAGATCCAGCCATCCCTTCAGTGTCACCATAGAGCCAGTCCATCCTCATCACTGTGCCTCTGTGCTCCTTTGTCCTGGGGCCTCTCTTCCCCCTACACCCAGAACACTCTTCTCCCTCTCTTCTCTGAGTGTCCCCTCACTTCACCCGTGGTCCCTGCTTCCTGGGTAACCATCTCTGGAGTTGACACTTTGCCCCCTCACAACCCCAGTTTGACCAGGAGCCTGGGTTGGCCTCCTTGTGCTCACTTTCCACCTTCAGATGATTGCTCCTCCCCTCGTGGGAGCACCTGGAAAACACGGATCCTTTCCTATCAGTGCCTGCCTCCCTGGCCTCCCTGCTCATCTGCCTCAGTCAGGAGCACCTGGACCACCAGCTCTGTATTGCCTCGCCTCCTACCATCAAGACGTCAAAGTTCATTCTCCCTCCTCCACCCAGTGTGGTCATTTTAGGGTCTTCTCCGTCAGCCTGAGCCAGCCACCCCCCATTCACCCTACCCCCGGGCTCATACCCGGTCGTGTCTCCACCCAAGTTCCATGCTCTCTCCTTTAAGTGCCCACCTCTAGCCGTCAAGATGCTTCTCCACCAGCCTCCCTGGCACTCCTTCACCCTCACTGGGGCATCATGCACTGACTCTGCTTCCCTGCCTGTCCACGTTCCTCTTACATCCACTTCCCCACCTTCCAGCTCTGCATCCACAGTCAGCACTCTCTTTATGAGAGACAAAACCCCCTTGAGCCTTGACTTTTTCAGTTCCTCACCAGGCCGACTTCCATCTCGGTTCACCCAGCTCTACTTTTTCTGAGCCTGCAGGCAGCAGGCTCTCCCAGCACAGGTTCCTAAGACTACAAATCAATTCCCACCATGTTGCCACTGCCAGGCAATCCTCCAGGATTTCTCTAGTGAGCACATTTCCCCACTTATCACTCAGTGATGTTTACGTTCTCTGCTCTCTGCACACCTTGAAGCTTCCCTCTGTCTCTTCCCTGACTCCCAGCAGATGGCCTTGCCTCCTGCTTCAGAGAGAATGACATGTTTCTGGAAAGGATCTCGCTCACCTGCAGCAAACCTGCTCACCTCAAATTTTATCTGTCTCTCTCCCACCTGGACTCTAGCTGTAGTTGTTCTTAATTTAGTGAGTTTAGTTGTCATATATATACACAGTTAAAAGCATAGCACACTATAGGCCACCTTCTAGGGCTTACATTTTCAATTTAACATAGAGTGTATGATTCATCCATTTCATTGCATGTACCTGCAGTTCATTTGTTTTAACTGATCTTAAATATTGTGTGTGTGAAAATAACACAAGAGAAGTGTAAGCCAGGATTCAGGATGATGGTTATTTCCTATGAGAAGAGGCCAAGAACAGGATAGGGAAAGAGGACACAGTATGTCTCTGTCAATATTCCTGTTATGATGCTGGGTGATTTGTTCATAACTGTGTCTTTTAATATTAATTTTAATACATAAATACCTCTGACAGGCATCTATGATGAGAATGTGTCATGAACCAAGACATACAATGGGTAATATTACATCATTATTTTATGTAATCTTGTTATATTATATATTAATGATAATCTTACATTTTTTGTTATGGGTTATATATTACATAGATGCATGAATTATATGTTATGTATATAAACACCTACATATATATTATATACTATCTGCTAATAAATAAACAGAACATAATATGCTAGTATATCTTCTATTATGTATTATTTAATAAATAATAACATACTATATCTTGTTATATGACATGGCACATAATCTTTAATAAAATAAGAAATCTGTCAATATATATTGGTAATTAATAAAATTTAAAAAAAAAGCCCTCAGCTTTTAACACCAACACCGCTCCAGCTGTCACTGTCTTTTCTCTTCCCTTTCATGGTCGAGGTACTCACGGTGCTATCCATTCCCCCTTTCATCTCCTTATCCTGAACCTTCATCCTCCTCCCTTCCCATGCTGGCTTCTGCCGCGTGGTCCCTCTAGTCACCAGCGGCCTCTGGGGCACTGATTTGTGGGCACTGTCTCAGGCCCAATCTCACCTGCCTGTCCGCCGCGTCTGCCACCGCTGGTGGGGGCGGGGTTGGGGGCAGAGTGCACCTCTTGTCCTGGAAGAGAACACAGCACAGACTCAGTGACCAGCAGCAGGTGTGGCCGGGAACTGCAGGACTGGGGGGAGAGCCAGACTGTCTGCATCCAGACCGGGGGCACTTGGAGTGTGAAGAAGCCCCGTCTTCACTGCCCCTGAAGTGAGGAAAACACCCTCAGGTGAGTTAAAGTGCTTATGACCTAGGTCTGTTGGCTGGAAAGGACAAACGGGCCCCTAAGGGGAGGGTAGTTGATGTTCCAGGCCCCACAAAAGCCCTAAGGGCTGGCGGGGAACCAGGCTGGACGCTCCACTGGACCCAGTGCCCCCTCGGGGGTGGGGCTTTCGGGAACAAGCAGAAAGCCCTCGGTCTCTGGGGGGAATGGGGCAGTTTGGGAGCATCCCTGCAGTGAGTCAAGTGAAGTCAGGGCCTGTGGGATCCGTTTGTATGGCCACATCGAGCCTCAGTAGAAGCCACAGCAGGAGTGGATTCCTATCTCTCCAGCTGTCATCCTCGTGTCTGAGTGCCAGGCTTCAGACCCGATCCCCTGGGGCGCTAGGACAGTTACAGATAGAGGCGGTTCGGGGAGACCTCAAGAGGGCGGTACTGGCCTTCCTGCCGACACGATTACACAAAGATCAAAGAATCCATCGATGGGAAGAAAAGAAGAACCATGGTCACATCTGGACGCGAAGCTTAGACGTGGTGCATGGGTGACAATTATCGACAATCCAGCGAGGTTCTGGCCAGAGTTAGAGGCCAGGGCAGCAAGCCGGGAGTGACACTGAGGAGCATCATTGTGCAGAGGCTGGACTGGTGGTCTGCAGGCTCCTCCCAGGAGAAGCCTCAGTGTTTGGGAGGTGGCTAACATGTCTCCTTCGTGTCACCAGCAAGTGATGCCACCTGCAGAAAATCAGCTGTGATCGTGAGATGGATCAGCCCTGGGTGATGTGATAAATCCTCCTACAAGAGGGGGCACCAGATGGACAGTGAACCAACCAACAGGCTGATGAGATTCCCACCTGTGTTTATCGTGCTTTCGTAGCCAAGAATGAGGAGAGAGTTGCATGGCTCACCATGAATATTTTAACAACTTGAGAGGGTTCCATGTCTCACTGCATTTAAGTGTCACCTGGAGGAATTCAGGCAGTGTTTAGACCCAGTGGAGAATAACGCCCTTTCGGTTCCTCGTCAACCTGGCAAGCCCACCAGCCCTCTATGGCCAGACCTTGGCAAGTGCATTCCCTTGTTAGAACAAAACCCTTCCCACGCACGCCTGTGGTAAGCTTTTGTTTTTTTTAATTAATGGGAATGATGACACATTACAGCCTCCTCAGAATTTTCCTTAGGGCTTCTCGCCTTAGACCCCTGCAAGGGGACACGCTGCCCTCGGTCCTGCACTGTAGACTGTCCCCCTGGCCCTGACACTTACTCTGGCCACCCCCTCCATCGGGTGGCGTCAGCAGGACCAAGGGGACATGGTCATTGGCTCCACCCCGTGCTCTAGAAACCCAGGACCCCGAATGCCCTGCCTCAGCAGCCCCTGACCCACTTCTAGTGCCTGCACCGGCTCTCCCAGGATTTCAGATACCCAGGACTCACAGAGAGACTAAAGGGCAGCTGTTTGCATGGAGGTTATAGGCAGAGCCCGGACGTGAAATCTGAGTGTCCCCCTGTGCACATCCAAGGCCACTTATGGCAAGGGATGGACCCAGCATTGGGAAGAAAAGGGTCAGGCTAGTGATCAGAGTCTGGGAATCAGCTCTCCCCACACGCTCACTTTCTTTGCAGGACTCCCCTGTGTCTGGGAATTCTAATTTTGAACCTGGCCTTCCTGCTTATAATAAATATATATTTGTAAAGGCAGGACTTTAGAACCTACTGCACTTAAAATGTTTAGATATATAGGATGTGAGCTCCCAGGTATGCTCTGGAACAGCACTTCCAAAGGTCCAGAGCATTTATGTTGGCTCTACTGAGACTGTAAGTGGCAAAGACCGTCTCCAGCGACGAAGGGCTCCTGCTTCACGCTCCAAAGTCAGGATCTTCTGAGCGGATAAAACAATGGACACTGAGACCCTCAATTGTAAATTGATTTAGAATAATGCCAAAGGTGGTTATGACGTGTGTGTGCGCACGAACGCACCTGGGGAATTTTGTGGTACATGACTGTGAGTGTGTGTGTGGCTGTGCACAGGCGCCCCTGGGGATATATGTGGTTGTGTGCATGCTATGTGTGTGTGTGGTACATAAGTCCATGTACGTGTGTGTGTAGGGATGTATGTGGATCAGAGTCAGTGTGTCTGCACGTGTGTTTGTGTGTACGTTCATGCATTAGTTTTAACAGTAGAAGCTGTCATTTAGAATTCTGAAGTAGCAAAATTTGTATGATGTCTTTTGCTGTATAATTCAAAATTTAAAAAATCTTCAGTCATCAGAAATTTATTCCGCCCCGATTCTGATTTTTTTTTTTTTACCATATTGATATGTCTTCATTTTACTGATGAGGAAACTTAGCTTAGAGATGTTAACTGACTCAACCAAGGACATGGAACTCGCGCGCCAAGGGCCAGGACGCAGTCCAAGCCACGCTGCTCCCGAGGCCTGGAGCCCTGCTCACGATCACGCGTGGCCTCATGGTGGGGGAACAGATTTTGATGGGCTGTGGCCAGCGTGCAGGCTGCCCAATCCGGGGACTCGGAAGCCGGGCAGAGAGTACCAGACAGCAGACAAGAGTGAAGCCCTGCTCAGAAATTAGATAGGTTCCTAGGTCTTGGATGAGTAAGGAGGCTTACTGATCATCCTTGATCCCTTTGCTGGTGGCCAAAAGGGACCAAGACCCAAGAGAGCACTTCTGGGAGCTGTCTGCCAAAATCTGGAAAAGGACTGCTCAGGACTGGCTCTGCAGTAGGAGCAGAGGAAGGAAATGCCGCTTCTTGGTGGACATTATTGGTGATGGCAGTAGGAGGCCTAGCAGCCTTGTTATGGGGGTGGCAGGACAGGGTCCTAGTGGATGATCGTTTCACCTCTCTTAAAAATCATTGCTTCATATATTGTATCCATTTTGTGGTTTAATTTAGGATGGTAAATATGGTCTCTGTTACTCCATATAAGCTGGATTGATTAATTTTTTTATTGTTAATTTTCTCTTCAATGATTTGGAAGCTATATTGCCTTTTAATGAAAATTCTCTCTAAATTTTTATAAATATCTCTAAGTTCATGACTTTCTATGTAATTGGACCAGTATTCCTATAACACTATCAAAAATGAAATAATTATTAGATCCTGTTCCACAATAATGATAAATTTAGCATATTTTACCTCTCTGCTGTTCCAGATTGTGTGTGTGTGCGTTTGTGTGTGTGTGTGTGTGTGTAAGTGTCCTCCAGTTACTACTTTTTGACAGTTGCTTTCAGTTTGTTATATTAACAATGAAAATATAGGTATAAACTTCTTGGATTTCATTGCTCACTATCACTATTTAATACCATGTCTTTCCCACTTTTGAGTTATTTACTTATCGGGATTTTCAAATCAACTGGACACATGATTGGCTAAGTTTTTCCGAGCGGTGGACTTGGAAACCATTCATGTCTATATGCAGCTTTATGTTCTCCTCCTCAACAACTCTCAGCGTGTTGTTGATGGCCCAAGCCTTGTTTTAAATTATGGCATTGTTTTTCATCACCAAAAAACAAAAACAGTTTTCTTGATTTAAAGTGCTGTCTTTTTATGACTGGCTAGTCTTGTCTGCTGGATAGAGATTTCCTTAACCTTCCTCCTTCTTTTCGCCATAACTCGGATTCATTGAGATGCATGTTTTTACCATTTCTCAGATGGGCTTCCACTTTGACTTCCACTTTAAACCATCACCCCACTCTTTTTCTCCATGCTTATTCCTGAAAAAGTGAGCTCTCTATTGGATTAAAGATGGTTCCCATCCGAGATGTGTGGCTCCCTGTCCAAAGGTCCAAAGGAAGAGAAAAGGAAAGATTCCTGTTTCCATTGGTTACATTTTGTCAGCTTAGAGATCTAGTTATCCGTGTGGCTGCGGTGGAATCTGCAATATCTTGGCTCAGAGTTTCCTTTTTCTGGCTTACTAGGGGAGCCGCATTAGCTGGGGTCACGGCGCTGTGGCCGTTGTCAGGATCCCGGGGCTGAGGCAGCCCCTCTCCCCCATTGTTATTTTAATCTTGCAAACTGGGTCCCAGCTATGCGAACCCTGCACATGGTGGCCAGGATCGCCCCCCATGTGACGTGCCACCAGTTCCTCGGCGTCCCTCACTGCTATCAGCTAGCTCCAGTAAGGGTGCGAGCTGGCTTCCACTGCGGTCTTTCCTCCTTCCTCTCCAGGCAGGCTGTCCTTTCCGACTAGTTGTCCCTATACATTCTCACCTGTGCTACATAAGCTGAAGGAATTCCTCAGGGTTTCCAGCAGGTAGATGGTGCTCTTCTATGTTTGGACCCCTTAAGTGCTTGCAGTGGAATTTTAGGGGGTGGAAAGGAAGGACTTGGGGGTTCTCCATATCTAGGGGCTCCCTATCCAGCAGATTCAATTAACAGTGGTTTGAAAATATTCGTGGAAAAACAGAAAGTTTCAAAAAGCATCACTTGAATTTGCCATACACTGACAACTACTTACATAGCTTTCATGTTGTATTAGATACCGTGAGTAATCTAGAGATGATTTAAAGTGCACAGGAGGACACAGCAAAAGAGAATGTGACAACGAATGTACGTGTATATTCATGTATAACTGAAAAATTGTACTCTAAGCTGGAATTTGATGCAACATTGTTAAATGACTATAACTCAATAAAAAATGTTTGTGTATATATATATATATATATATACATATATATATATATATATAAGTACATGGGAGGGTGCACATAAGTTCCATGCAAGTCCTATGCCATTTTATACAAGCGGCGTCAGCATCCATGGATGTTGACATCGGGGGAGTCCTGGAAACAGTGCCCCATGATTACCAAGGGATGACTGGAAGTCCAGGCTCCTTATCCCAGCCTGTCATGTCCCCACGTGGTCTGAATCCTACCTGTACCACACTTCCCTTCTCACTCTCCTCCAGACCTGGCAGACTGCCCTCTTATTCTTGAACAGGCCACACTCACTGCGCTTCATGTCTGGCCCCTAGAAATACCAGTTACTTTCTGAGCATGGTCTGCTTTCACAAAATGGGCTGCATTTTCACTAGAGAAGACAGTGTGGAATTTCCTTTAAAAGCTGAAAATAGACTTAACTCATGATCCAGCCTTCCCACTCCCGGGCATATGTCAGAAGAAAACTCTAATTCAAAAAGTCACATGCACCTCAATGCTTACTGCAGCACTATTTATAATAGCCAGGACATGGCAACAACCCAAATGTCCATCGACAGCTGACTGGATAAAGATATAGTAGTATATTTATACAAAGGTATACTGCTCAGCCATTAAAAAGAACAAAATAATGCCATTTGCAGCAACATGGATGGACGTAGAGATAGTCATTCTAAGTGAAGTAAGCCAGAAAAAGAGAAAAATGCCATATGATTTCAATTATATGTGGAATCAAAAAAGACACAAATGAACTTAACTACAAAAGAGAAACAGATCCACAGACATAGAGAAACAAACTTACGGTTACCAGGGAGAGAAGTGGATGGGAAGGGATAATTATGGGAATTGGAAAAGTGTCCCTCTTGGGGAGTTACGGAAATGTTAGCTCTCTTGATTGTGGTGATGGTTTTCTGGGTGTAGACATCTATCAAATTCATCAAATAGTACATGTGAAATATGTGTAATTTACTATACAGGAATCATACCACAATAAAGGTGCCTGTAAAAAAAATAAATAAATAAATAAATAAAAGATTGGCGGCATTGTGTCCTACGTTTTTATGTGTCTTTAGTGAGTGGGTCTTCAAGTTTCCGGTCTGCCATATTTTCTGAACCAGAAGTGCCCTCCTTCCCTTTTCTTTGATAAAATGTCAGTGGGTGGCATTTATTCCCGTGGCTTCAACTGCTCTCTGTCCACTGATTAACTGTCAAATCTTTTCCAGCAAGGACATCTCAGTTCAGTCCCAGAAATATACTTATAATTGACAAGTAGACATTCCCACTTGATTAGCCCATAAAAATCTCAAGCTCTGTGTGTTTGAATTTACACTCGCTCAGTAGTAGGTTTACTTCTTCAAACAATGGCATCACTATCCCATCTGTTTTCCGTGCCATACATCTGGGAGTTTTCCTTTACTTTTCCACTCCCTCACCCCCGTCAGTACTACAATTCTATTCCTTAATGTCCCCCAACTAAGTCCACGCCCCTCACTCCCCAGTGCATTAATTCCCACCCCTTGCTAGTCTCCCCAGTGCTGTTCTTTAGAGTGAACAATCCACTTTGCTCACTTTTAATGGCTAATCTGTGTCACTCTCCTCCTTAAAACCCCAAAGAATTCCCAGCTGCATAAGTGAGGAAGCCCAAGCTCCCTGATTTAACGTCACACCTTCTCATAACCTAGTTGCTGCTTTTTTTCAGCCTCAGCTTCCGTTAGTTCCTCACAGACTCTAGCCTCACTGACCTTCCTTCCCTAATTGCAAAGTGCTGTTAGACACGACCAGACCTCTGCACGAGACACGCAAGCTGCTGAGAATCCCGTCCCCACCACGCACTCTTCTGGTCTACAGATTTGCTGGAATCCTTCAGATGTCAGTGCAGAAAGCATTTCCTCTCTGACACCTTCCCTACCTTCTAGGACCCTGCCCCAGGCAGTGCAAGAGCCCCTCTGAACATACAGTATACATGATGCCAAGTGAATCTTAACACATTGTTTTGAAAACCTATTTAAATTTGTCTCTTCCATGACACACTGTGATCTCCTTGAGGGATGGGGGCTGTGTGGTATTTGTCTAGACAGCTAATTTCTGGCACAGACCCCGGGCCATCGGAAACAGTCTGCTGACTCATCAAGAAGAATTGTTGCCTTTGCGATGTAAGAAAGACTTCATGATCTCTGATCTTACACCATTCGGCAAGGGTCAAAATAATTTCACATAGAGCTACACAGGAAAAATATGTGTATTCTTTTTCTCTCTGTGAGCCCAAGATCATAGGCAGCCTGGAATGGAGGTGTCACTCTAAGTTGTCTGTCCCCTAGGCTGTCACGTCCAACTTCAACATATTTTTTAGAAGTTGTAGGGATACGTGTACATCACCCCGTCATAGAGTAAACGGCGCTTCATCCTGACCCAGTTTAATGTCCATATGAAAATCAGAAATCTTCCAAACTGAAGCCTGAGGAAATATTTCCCGTCTCTCCTTCCAGTCTGTCTGCCATCTTCATCCCACATCCCCACTGCTCACCTGCGTCAGACCACCTTCCATCTATAAACATTTTCAGTGGGACAATTGGATGAGAACTAATTACAGCAATAATGAAAATGGTCCCATGAACGTAGGCTCTGCACAACAAGGATGCTTTGACCGGAGGCCTCAGCTGTGGCCTGCAGGGTCTGTTCACGTTTTCTGCCTGGCTTCCCTGCAGAAGTTGTGCAGAAAATCAAGCCTGCAGTCAAAGTCATAGAATGCCCAAGAAATCCAGAAAAATAGAGTGAGAGTCATCTCCTTGGGAATATTTTTGAAAACCATCCACTAATAGGAAGAAGAGCTTTAAGAGGGTCATTTCAGATCAGATGATGTCCAACTGTAGGTGGGTCAGTTTTGTCATTGTTGCTCGCTAGTTGGTTTCTGCTGCTTCTAACACGTCTCTGTTTAGAGAAGTGGCCTGAGTCTACCCTCAGAGCAGAAAGGTGAGCTGGGCCTGGCGACAGCCTAGCTTCTGTGCTGTGTAGTACCCCACTGAGAATGAAGGGATGGTCCAGGGCTTCCTCTGACTCTCTCCCTCAGTTATAAACTCTCTGAAGGGAAAATGGAGTAAAAAATTCTTAATTCAGTATGGTATTGTCAAAGTATAAAAATAATTGTCTTTGGAGGGGAGGGTATAGTTCAAGGGGTAGAGTACGTGCTGGGTTCAATTCCCAGTACCTCAATGTAAAAAAATAATAAGGAAAATTCTGTTTTAACAAAAGAAAAAGAACAAAGAAGAAAAGAGATCTCAAACAATCCAACTTTAAAAGAAAAAAACATTTTTTACATAGTAATCAGCTCAGTCTTTTGCTAGATTAGGAGTTTGGGATTAACAGATACACACTACAATGGATAAAATAAATAACCAACTCCCACGTCCTTAATAACCTAGTTCAACCTGAATTCTTTCTCTTTTTTCCCCTAAGCAACCCGTGGAAACCTCTGAAATTCTCACCTTATAAAAGAATTCATTTAAAGGTGGCATGAAAGTTACTGGTTAAAACAGTTATTTGTGGTTCCATGAATATAAGTCTAGTAAGAAAGATAGACAATAAGCCAGTAAGCAAATAAATATATTATGTACTGCCAGGTGCTTATAATTGCCACAAAGAAACATAAAACTTATTAGGAGAGAAAATGATTGAATAAGAAATATGTGTGTGCTATTTTAAATAATGTGGTCAGATAAGTCCTTTCTGTGGGTAAAATAATTTGAACAAAGTCCTGAATGAAGCAAAAGAATAAGCCACGTATGTAACAGACAAGAAAAGCCTCCCAGGCCGGGAGAAGTGTAGGTACGAGACTTGGAGTTACAAACACAGCTGTCCCAGTGGGGACCATCTGGGTGGTGAAGATGGGCTGGAGCAGAACGGTGATACCTGAGGCTGCAGAGACGGGTGAGGGACCGGATCACACAGGGCCTTGGTAGGGACTCCGGATATCCTTCTGAATACAACGGAAAATCACGAGAGTATTTTGCAAAGCAGAACAACTTGATCTGATTCATACTTTAATAAGACCGCTGTGGGTAACATATGGGGAATAAGCAATGGAAGCAGGGCAAGGTAAGCTGATGGGAAGGCACTGGGAAGAGTGCTGCTGACCTGGAGAGAGACACCGAGGTTGGGCTGGGATGATGGTGGGAGACGGGTTGAAATGGGGACACGATTTGACAGTAACGGTCACAGGCCTTAATGCTCGAGTTGGACACAGACACAGAGTGGTTCAGGGTGATGGGTATGTGATATTTGGGGCTGAGCCACAGTTTTTGTACAGAGACCTGACAGGAGAATAAAGTGGGGACGTTGACGTTGGTAAGAAGGGTTGGTGGGTGTTTAATTCCCCCTAGAGCCGCGTCTCTGTTTCTCTGTAGATGAAGTCAGCAGAGCAGGGATGGGTGTTCCTACTTCTGCAGAGAATTGCGTGTCTCCCTCATCGACAAATTCGAGAGGCCGACCTGCCCATCCAATTGCAACATCTTGAATCTGCTTCTTTCTATCCAGGAGGAGATTTCCAACTAAGATGCCTATCAAAAATTCCCGTGTCCACAGTTAGAGCTGTGTGCCTTTGGAATGATCTCAGAGATGCCTACACAGAGGCTCGGTGTGCTCTCTCTCACTCAGAGCACACAGTTCCCTTCAGTCCACGGGGTCTCAGCAGAGAAGATTTCACAAGTAGCCCCTCTCAGGCCCTGGGGACCAACCTCCCGCTTGGCCGAGCTCTGAAAATGAGCACGAGTTCCGGGCAAAGGGCCTTCTCCAGGGCGCCATCTGGCAGATTACATGAGGACAGTGTACAAAAGAGTGGGAGGGTTGATGGTATAAATGGATTTTAATTTTTGCTCTGAATCTGATTCTGTCCTTCCGTTTTATTAAGGAAGTGTTCTTAGGCCAGACATGATTCTCCTTTTTTCTTTCTATTTGATCATCCAAGAGGTTTACATAGGGTATTTGTTTTAGGGTAAGAATCTTTAAAAAAAAAAAAAAAAAAAACCTTGCAAATAGCGTCTTGTTAGGCATTTGGACAAGACAACCAGTAAATTCTCCCAGCAGTATTGAACCCCATTGTTCCTCCAGGGGGTCTCCAAAGGTATACATGTTCCAAATCTGGCCCAAAAGCAATGAGCTTTTCTTTTTTTTTTAATCACTTCACCATGGACAAAAGATATCACTAAAGAAGGTTAGAAAAGAGCAGGTCCCCAACATCCAGTGTCCCTCCCAAAGAGCCCACAGAAGTAAAGAGGAGATGAACGAGAGAAACGGTTTATTTATACACACGTAGGAGCCAACCAGAAAAGTAACTACCATGTTAAATGGTGAAATTTGAAGGCTTTTTTTTATCAACCTAACTTAATAGGGCAAAGGGAGAGGAGAAAATTGGTTTCCATGACAGGTTTTCTTCTACATCTATTGAATCTCAGGTATCTTCAGCTAAAGTGCTTTTGTATTAACCGTGGGTTCCATCTGACTTTCCATTCCTCGAACTTTGTTCTTCTTTTTTAAGATTCACTCATGTATTCTGAGCCCCTGGCTTTTCCATGTGAATTTTATATTGATTGTCAATTCCTGGAAAACACCACCTGGGATTTGGGTAGGCATACTTTGAATCCTTACATCTATTCATGGACTACTGTCATCTTAGTAGAAGGAAGCCTTCTGCTCCATGAATATGGGATTATTCTCTGTGAATGTAGGTCTTAATTTCTCTTGACAGAATCTCTCATCTATTGTAATCTTCAGTGTCCATGTCTGGTACTTCTTCCTCACCTCTATTGGATGCTGATTCAGAAGAGACACGACCTCCTGGAGAACCTCTACTGCCACGGAGCTGACATGGAACTGAGTCCTGAGAAGGCTTTATATTCTTTTAAAAATAGGATTAATGTACTTTAATTACTCCATAGATGAGCAATGAATGGGTCACATTAACATAGGATTTTAATCCTTTTAGAATTAGTAGAGTAATAAAGACACAGTATGAAAAATTGAAATACTGCCTAAAAGAGAAGAGATTTGTAATTCCCACCCACAGAGGTGACTGTCATGAATGATTTGGTGCTTATGTCTCAGTCTCTGTGTCTCTCAGTATGTCTTTCTCCATCTCTGTCTCTCGCACACTCACAATCAGATCAGTTTACATCTATACTGATTTCACACATATGTGGTCATGCAGAAGGGACCCTGGATGCAGACAGTGGGTATGCATACTTCCACCCTGAGGCCTCCCTTGACATTGGGTTGAGACCAGACACCCACTTTTCCAACTGCACAGCATTCATTCATCCACATGAACCAGAACTAGTGGACCCAATCCCCTCTCCATCAACATTAGTGTTGCTTTAATTCCGACTGTTGCAACCAGTGCTGTGATGAACACCCTTGAAAAGGCATCTTTGAATAGGTGTGTAAGGATTTTAGTGGGATGAACTCTAAGGATCAGAACTTCTGGGGAAGAGATGCGTCTGTGGCCCTTTGATGCGTCCTGCACCCTGTTCTCCTGAAGAGGAGCGTCCCTTCACTCTTCCCTCCAGGGGATCTGCTGGAGCCTCTGCCTGCTTACATTGTCACCAGCGCTGGTTGTCACCTGACTAAAGACCCGCCAGTGTTATGGTGACCGGTGTTGTCTCTGCAGTGTTTCCGTCTGCCTGTGTTCTCACCTGAGAGGTCAAGCATCTCTAACACACACTGGCCACCTGCATTGCCTCTCATTGGAACTGACCATGTCTGTTCTGTTTCTGTTTAGAACACTGCGTTTTGAAAGATTTTTGGACTACAGGGATGGGAAACCTTTCTCCAAACTTGAGTTATGAGCAATGCTTTTTCCAGGTTGTGGTTTGTCTTTCAAGCAGGTTTTCTGGGCTTTTGCTAATTTTTTTGATTTGTTTGGTTTTGTTTTTGCCACAGGAAGAGCTAAGCATCTCCCTTATGTCTTCTGGCTGTGGTGTCACAGGGGGAACAGCAGTGTCTACCATGAGATTATGCACAGAGTTACTAAAAGGGCTTCATTTTGTACATCACATCTTTAATCCCCCTGTATATCCCCTTAAAATAATAAAAATGCTGTTTCAAGTGAAAACTGAAAAACCAGCAGGCCCTGCTGAAAACATGTGGGAAGGCACAAAAAGCCAACTATCATAAAGTTTCATTGAAAGGGAACACCCAGCAGAGGTAAAGACACGCAGAAGGAAAGAGGACTTGGGGTTGTCAGGGGCTGGGCGAGGAGGGAGGGTAGTGCGCTCTCTGGATCCATGGTTTCACTTTGAGGAAAGAAATAGTGTGAAACTAGATGTTAGTGATGGTCTCACAACATTGTCAATGCCCATAATGCTCATGAATTGCACAATTTAAAAGGGGAAAAGTCTATATTTTATTACATGAAACTCTAAAAAGAAAAATAAAGGATGCCATAAATGATGTGAAACAAAGAAAGGAAACTAAAGAAAACCAAACAAAAACATCTCCAGCGGAAGGGACGGCAAGTTTGGGGGGGGGACTGACGGTGGGATTTTGGAGTACATTTTGGAGAAGAAGGTGTGGGTGGGTGCAGAGGGGGCTCTGCCCCAGGGGGTGGTGATGTCTGAACTGGTTCTCCGTTGCCCAGCAGTCCAGGTGCAGATGCAAGTTCAGGATGAGCTGCAGGAGTGGCAGGAGGGAGCTCGGGGTCTCCTGCTGGATCCAGATCGTCCTTTTTTTGGTCTCTGACATCTTCCCCTGCCCCTGCCTCCTCTGTAACTATTGGATGTGGAGAGTGTTTTAAGTCTTGTGGAAGAGCTTATGCTGTGAGAGGAAAAATTTATCCACCTGCCTCCTTTTCCATATGCCTCTTTAAAGACAGAAACCTTCCCAGAGCTTTCCAGACAGCTCCCACCCAGAAAGTGCCCACACGATGTGTTCTGTGACTGAATTCTTCCAGACAGGTGGTCTGAGGCCATTTATTGCTCTGGTCCCAACGGTAGCCTCTGGGGACACCTCCCTGTGTGGCCCAGCCCTCTCCCCTCCCCCACCTGCACACATGCACCAGCCCTGACTTTCTGACCTTCGGGCTCTGCTTCGGGGGCTCCTGGTCCTCCACCTTACTTGCAGCGAGGTGGGCACGGTGCTCCAGGTCAGAGCCGGGTGTGCTGAGTAACCCGTCTGCCCCAGACAGGTCCCTGGGGGGAGCCCTGGGTGTTGTCTGGGTCGGAGGCCTGCCCCACTGATTACTGGGCCATGGTGGTGGGGACCCCTCATTATTCAGACCCACCTGGATCCTGCGCTGGCCCTCAGAAGAGTGGCACATCAGCCCTTCATTTGGGGAGGGGGCGTTGGTATTCTTATTCATCAGCTGCTGTTCAATATATGGTATCTAGTTCTGCAATGACAGTGACCAGCAGCTGACCCGGCCTGGAAGTCTCAGAGCCCTGCCCGGCCAGGAACACTCCTGCTTCTGTCCACTCGAACCTCTGCTGCCAGATCAGACCGAGACTTTGTTCAGCTCAGACACCCGGGAGGGAAAAGGCATACCCAGAATGCATGGGCTCCACCTTGGGCAGCAGGACCCTTCCCTGGCTCTCCACATCCCAGCCAGCCAGCTTTGCCCTGGGCTGTGGATGTGACCGGCCCACCAGGCCTCTGAACTGCTCTTGCTTTGGGCAGAAACCCATCCCCAAATTGACTGCTCCACCTCCACCAGCCAGGACGGGGCCGTCGGGATACCTGGGTGGGATCTGAGTGGTGGCCTGGCCTGGGAGGGCCTGCTCTGGGCCTCCCTGTGTTACCTTTGTGTCTCTCTGGCCAAAGGTCCAGAGGAATCTTGGGTGAGACATGACCCAGCGCCGGCAGCGTTGGTACAGCCCCTCGCTGCGGGCTTTCCGGGAGCTGCGGGCTCGGGATAATGGGATGCAGCAGAACATGCCTCTGTCTCCAATCAAGTGAGCTGAGTAGGGACTTCTCTACAGAGTGGGTGCCTGGTGACTTTGGTTCCAAGTTCTGTTGGGCTCTATTGCCAGGGAAGTGAGGTCACTTCCTGGGGTCTACTTACCCAAGCTTCCTCCTGACACATAGCTCCCCAAGGGCCTTTCTGGGCTGCCAATCTCTCATTTCTCACTCCATGACATGTCCACACACAGTGACACCAACTCAGCCCCCTCATAGCCCTGGAGAGGCCTGGATGCAGCCAAGGCTGCAGCTCTGAAGACACAGCTGGGTTCAGACATGGCTCCCCCCACTCAGCAGTGCTATCAACATGGAAAAGCCATGTTCCTCTCAGGGTCTCCCCAATCTCCCATCAGCACACTGGGGATCATTCTGGCCCCTGTTTCCTAGAGAAGCCATCCTGTCTCTAGACCTAGAAACACCTACTGCATCTGTCACCCACACGGGCTGGCATTACAGGGAGCTCATGAACAGACTCAGCAAATGAAAGACCTCACAGAGGGCTGGCGGAGCGCAGAGCAAATGCCACACAGGCCTGGGTCTGCCCTGAGGTCTGGAGAAAGTCTCTTTCCTTATTGCTTGCTTCCCAGCTCTCAGTCGTGCGACTAAATTTAAATACAACTCTGACATCGTCCGCTCTGGCATACAACCTCCTAGGTCATTCTGTCATGTTGACATACAGGCCCAGTGTCCCATCTCGGCCTCTGTGGTGGGCTGCCCCACAATGGCTTCATATTTTTTGCCTTCTGTTCCCACGCCATTGTGTGATCCCCACACCCTCCTCTGGAGGGTGGATGGACTTTGAGACCAGGTTCTGACATGCAGAATGACTTGTGAAAATGTGCTTGAGTTCCACTCCTTCACAGCTCCAGGGTTCCTTCTCTCTGTCTCTGTTTCTCAGTGCCTCTCTCTCTGTTTTGTCTCTCTCTCTGTTTCTCTGTCCCCCTGCTTCTCTGTGTTTCAGTCTGTCTGTCTCTTTTCCTGTATGTATGTGTGTATATATTTATGTGTATATGTGTGTACTTATGTTTGTGTATTTTTCGGGCCCAGGGCAGGTCACTTCTGAAAATCCCTTGATGACATATTGATTATTTTGAATTCATGTTACTGAAGAAAAATTATCTTTGAAAATTGTACACTTTGGTGGGATCTTATCTAAGGACCAGCACTGCTAGGGAAGGGATGTTCCTGTGGCACTTTGATGTATCCTGTACCTTGTTCTGCCGGAGAGGAGCGTCCATTTGCTCTTCCCTCCAGGGGACCTCCTGGGGCCTCTGCCTGCTCACGTTGTCACCAGGGCTGGTTGTCACCGGGCTAAAGACCTGCCAGTGTGATGGTGGCCAATGCTATCTCTGCAGTCTGTCCATCTGCCTATGTCCTCAACTTACAGGTCGAGCATCTCTAGCACACACTGGCCACCTGCACTGCCTCTCGTTGGAACTGCCTGTGTGTGTTTTGTTTCTTTTCAGAACACTGGGCTTCAAGAGGTTTTTGCACCAAAGCGATGTGAAGCTTTACTCCGACCTTAGGTCTTGAGGAAAGCTTTTTCCAGGTTGTGTTTTTTCTTTCCAGCTGTCTTTCTTGGCCTTTGTTTTCTGCTTTAGTTTGGTTTTATTTTGCCACAAGAAGAGCTAAGCATCTCCCTTCTGGCTCTGGTTTCACACTTAGAACAGCAGTGCCTACCACGAGATTATGCACAGAGTTACCAAAAGGGCGTCATTTGGTACGTCTCATCTTTAATCCATCTGGATTTTCCTCTCAAAATACAAAAATGCTAATTAACATGAAAACAAATAAACAAAAAATTCACCCGTCCCTACTTAAGATATGAGGGCAGCGAGAAAAAAAAGCCACATTTTATATGATTTCATTGATAGGGAACCTCCAGGATAGGTAAAGTAATAGAGAGAGAAAGGGGATTATTGCTTCTCATGGGCTGGGGGAGGTAGGATGTGGGGTGCGCTTTGTATACAAGCTTTTAATTTGAGAAGGCAATTGTCTAAACCAGTGGTATTGTTCTCACATCATTGTGAATGCACTTAATGCTCCTTAAAATTGCACAATTTAAAATGGGAAAGGCTAAACTTTATTCTTATAAACTTAAAACAAAAATAGAATATAGTATAATAAAAAAGAAAAAAATCTGACTCCATAGAAGATCGGTCATTTTGGCTTTAACCCTGTGCCCTCTTTTCTAGGCTTAATCTTACTAGCTCTGCACCTTTTGTAAAACAATGTTGCCTTTAGCCTGAAATATACAGGAGAGCCTGTTTTCAAGGCTCTGATCTTTAAGGATATTAACACTTTTGCACTTATATAAAGATGACAAGTTGCAGAATAGGAAATAACTTTTGTTTTATTAGAGGTTTTACAGAGGCACTATGACCTGGTCTACGTAGACAGCTTCAGACCAAGATAATGGCAGACTATTATCTTGGAGAACCATCTTCCCCAAGTCAGACTTTAGGCTCCTTTTCTAGTAAATAGGGGAGAGGCTGTGGTTGGTTGTTGCAAACATGTTCGTGTAGGATTACTTTGTTCTTTGGAATCCTTTGCAGCTGTCCACGTGGGTCAGATCATGGTGTTCCTGTAAAACCTGCAACAAAACAAACTTTTTCTATTCTGCAACTTGTTATCTTTATAGGAGTGCAAAAGTGTTAATATCCTTAAAGGTCAGAGTTTTGAGAATAGGATCTTCTGTTTATTTCAGGCTAAAGGCAACATTGTTTTACAAAAGGTGCAGAGCTAGCAAGAGTAAGCCTAGAAAACACGGCAGAGGGTTAAAGGAAAAGGCACAGATCCAATATGGAGTCAGATTTGTTCTTCTTTATTACAGTGCCTTTGGGTGAGAGCTAAGAGTATGATTCCTGGGTGGGTCCTCTATTGTCCCAGGATGGAGTTCAGGCAGGAACCCTGCCAGATTCACCATGACTTTGGACCTGATCTCCCGCAGAGAAAGTGACAATTATTGGATTAAAATTACCTGTCAAAATCCCTTCAATTGCCTGTAAACTATACCACAGCAGGGGATGTCCCATTGGCCAGTCAACTGCCAGTCTCCCCTGATGCAAGGGACCAGCGTCGCCGGCGGGCTCCATGGTGGCCAGGCAAGTGCACCTTCCTACTTTTCTCTCCAGCCTTAGCTTCCTAACTTTGACGCTTTAAAATCTCCCGTCCCTCTTCCCTCTGGCCTGGTGTGAATGAACAATATCCCTGCACCCACCTGGGCTGAGGCCAGGCCACACACACAGCCCCATGCACACAGCCCACCATCTGCTGTCTACCCCTGGGCTCAAGTGCACCCTCTGAACTCCCCCACCCCAAAGGTCCGCCTGCCCAGTGCCTCCGCCCTAGGGGTCCAGACCACCATCAGGACCATCAACCACCCAAGGCCCACAGGCCAGTGGCTGGCAGCCTGGGATCACCTTGACCCATCGGGTCAGATGAGACACAGAGTGCGGGGATCAGGGTGCCAGGGCAGGAATTGGAACCGCCTTCAGCCCAGCCTGCCTCGCCCTGTAGCCTCAGACATTAAATATGAAGGTGCACACTAGGCTGGATCCCCCACTGGTGGCAGTAGTCATCATTCCTGGAGCCCGGATTTCCCCACCCCAACCACAGGGTGAGGGGTGAGGGAATGAGCTCAGGTTAGGGGTGCGCTCAGAGTGAAGGGGATCCCATGGTGAGGGGGTACAGGTTGTGGGGTGTGGGGCCCACTTAGAATGGAACTGACCTGGCTGAGAGGTGAGGGTGACAATTTCAGGATGTTGGGCCTCCTGTGGTGAGGCATGAGGGGTAAGCTTGTGGGTGTAGGGGCCATAGGTTAGGACCTAGCAGGTTGGAGTGTCAGGGCAGGGACCTCGGTGTGAGGAGAAGGAGCCCTGTCTTCAAGTTCTGGTGGGAGACTATGCCTGGCCAGGGGTGGGAGGGTAGTAACAGGGAGGGGAAGGTGAGCAGGGGAAGTGGGGCTGGCGGGGTGTGGCCTGGCTCAGGGCAGTCGTGGTTCTATTTCAGTGCCAGGACCCAGTCGGTGGCGGGGTGAAGGCTCTGGGGATGGAGACCCGGCGGGACGAGCAGGAGGGGCCCCACCTGGCTACTCCCGGCCCCAGTGGCCTGGTCCGGTAAAGCAGGAGACCCACCCGAGCAGTTTGCGCTGCAGGCGGGAGGAGGAGGCGCGCGCACGCGCAGACGCACAGATGCGCGGACGCCGGAACCCGCCCAGAACGCGTGGAAGCTGGCGGGAGCCGGTTGTTCCTGGACCAGCTCCTGGAAGAGGAACACGGCCTGGGGTCTGGGCCGCCGCTTGCCCTCGGTTCGGCTGCCGCTGCTGGGCAGTTAAGGGGGCGCTGGTGGGGGCGCGCTGCTCGGGGAGCCGGTGGGTGACACCTGGGCTGTGCGGCTGGGGAGGCATACAGGGAGGGGTGCGGAGGTGAAGTCCAGGCCGCGCGTCCCGTTAGGACCCTGAGGCGGGTCCCAGCCGCCGCTGTAATTCGTGGTAATCCCGCTATTAGTAGTTCCTGAACCCCGCGTTTTTGCCGCCGCTTATGTCCGGGTTTAGGAGAGCAGGCACAGCCCCGGGAGGTGGGAGGGCACCGGACGGCTCTGGAGCATCTCCGACTGGCCCTCAGACAATGGCCTGCTCCTGGAAGGCGGGTGCGGTGCGGTCGCGGGGCCTCGGATGGAATGGGGTCTGCCCCATGAGAGCCCCTGGATTTGCTCCCATCTTCCCCGCGGCCTGACCTTGGGGGCGGCCTCTAAATCCCCAGGATCTTGTGACTCAGGTTACAGGTCAGGCTGCTCCTGGGAGGTGGGCGCGGTGCGATCAGTGTGCTGGAATGGCTGCAGCAGCAGCGGGAAGTGGTTGCAACCCCTGCGCTCTCACAAGGCAGCCCCAATCCCGCCATCGCAGCCGCCGCCTTTCCCTGACAGCACAGCACCCGCCTTCCAGCAGCAGGCTGACCTGTAACCTGAGTTCCACGAACCTGGGGCAGCAGAGGCCAAGCTCAGGCCATGTGCTGGGGAGTTTGAAGCAAATCCACTGGCACATATGGGCGGACCCCATAACCAGCCACTGCCTTTGACCACACCGCGCCCTCCTCCTGGGAGCAGGCTGACCTGGGGTCCGTGCCTGGAGCAGCAGAGGCCGAGCCCAGGACAGGCCGTGGGGGAGATGGGGGCAAATCGACCAGCTTGCCAGGTCGCTGCCCATCTCCCTGCCGCTACCCCAGGTTCGTGGACCACTTGTTTTCAAGTCAGTGGGTTCCTGAGGTACAGGAGCGGTGCAGTCAGGAGGCAGGGTCTGCGGGGAGGGGTGCTGCCCAAGGGGGAGCAGGTGGACTTGCTCCCATCTCCCCCAGGGCCAGACCTGGATACGGCCTCTGCTGCCTCAGGTTTGCAGGACATATGTCATGTCAGCCTGTCCCTGGGAGGAGGGTTCAGGTTACTCGGGGCAGCCTCAGTGGCTGAGAAGGATTTTAGAAGTGGGCTCTAGCCCAGCATAACTAAATCCTTTCTTCTCTTGCTTCCTCAGTTGGTGGCTGTATCGGCTTTTTCATTATAGGATATTGCTGGATAATGAACATAGTTTTCTGTGCTATACAGAAGAAACTTTATTTAAAATCTATTTTTATATATAGTGGCTAACATTTGTAAATCTCCCAGATTTATCCCTTCCCATCCCCTTTCCCTGGTAACCTTAAGATTGTTTACTAAGTCTGCAAGTCTGTTTCTGTTTTGTAAATGTGTTCACAGTGTCTTTTTCTCTCTTTTTTTAGATTGCACATCTGAGTGGTATCATTTGGTATTTTTCTGTTTCTGGTTGCTTTCACTTAGAATGACGATCTCTAGATACATCCATGTTGCTGCAAATGGTTTTATTTTGTCCTTTTCATGGTAGAGTAGTATTCCAGTATATAAATATACCACAACTTCTTTATCCAGTCATCTGTTGCTACATTTAGCTTGCCTCCATGTCTCAGCTATTGTATACAGTGGTGCTATGAATACTGGGGTGCAGGTATCTTTTCACATTGGAGTTCCTTCCAGTTATATACCCAGAAGTGGGATTGCTGGGTCATAGGGTAAGTCTACTTTTAGTTTTTTGAGGGAATTCCATGCTTTCCATAATGAGTACAACAAACTGGATTCCCACCAGCACTGTAAGAGGGTACCCTACACTCTTCTGCCTCTCTAGCATTTATCATTCATGAAATTCTGAGTGATGGCCATTCTGACTGGTGTGGGCTGATACCTCATTGTAGTTTTGATTTGCATTTTTCAGTTTATTAGTGATACTGAGCATTTTTTCATGTATCTATTGGACATTTGTGTCTTCATTGGAGAAATGCTGGTTTAGGTCTTCTGCCTATTTTTGGATTGAGTTTTTTTTGTTGTTGTTGTTGTTAAGTTGTATGAGCTGTTTATATATTCTGAAAATTAAGCCTTTGTTAGTCGTATCATTTGCAAATATTTTCTCCCATTCATAGGTTTATGTTTCCTTTTACTTATGGTTGCCTTTGCTGTGAAGGAAATTATAAGTTTAATTACGTCCCATTTGTTTGTTTTTTTCTCTTATTTCCTTTGCCTGGGTAGATTGCCCTAGGAGAACTTTGCTAAGATTTATGTCAGATAATGTTTTGCCTATGTTTTCTTTTAGTAGATTTATCAAGTCTTGTCCATCTGCAGCTTAAGCCTGTACTCAAGATCTGTGCTTCAGTTCTGAATTTTGAGCTTCTTAGAGAACACCTACTCTTAGCTCATATGTCAGATTCAACATGTCTAAAGCTGATTTCATAATCTTTTTTCTTGCAGCGTCTCCACTTATTCAGTGGGATCATCATTCTTCTGGTCTTGAATAGCCAAAGGCTTGGAATGGACTTTGATTCATCTTTCTCTCACCACCCTCCACATTTTGTCAGCTTCTGGAACTGTATGTTTTTGGTTTCAAGTGTCTATTCTGATTGCTGATACTCTGATGAAGAGCTTTCATCCCTGATACATGAATTTTTCCTTCTGTAGAATTCTTGGATATTCTCTCACCTCCCCTTTTCAGTCAGCCTACCATTTTGACCTTCCAACATCTAGAGTCAAGTCAAAGACTTACCACAACCAGTTCTCAGACAGGTAGGCTTGAACCTTCATCACTTTGGCCTTACCTTATGTGTTCCAATCATTATGTGACTTAGCCTCCGAGGGTAACCTGTGCCTTATTAAAAACCAGGAGTCACCAGTCTTTTCCTCTCCAGTCCTCAGTTAAAACAGCTTAGAATTGCCCTGAGAACTAGTTGAATCCCTATCCCTTTCATAGAATCTTCCCTAATTACTCCAAATACTTCTAGCTCCTCTTTGTAATCCTGCACTGTTTATGATCGGTAGCCTGTTATCTTGGCTTTGAGTACTGACTTGGTACCATTCCTGGGTGGTTTCCAATGTGTCTCCTCACTGAGCTGGTAACTGGAGAAGACTCCATTGTTCAGCCTCCTTTATACCCTCACCCTGCTTAGCATCGGGCAATAGCAGGCATCCAGGCAGTGCTAAACTACTTTAGTTATTCGCAGGGGTGGTTGTGTGGAGTATAGCTAATAACTATTAATTCAGTGTTGCAATTAAAAAAGAAAGCCAAGAAAATCCATGGAGAAAAACTTTATCTCCATGTTCAGTTTAGCGCTTTACCTCAACAGTTTTCTTAACTCTCTGTTTACATTCACATAGTGTTCAGTGCTTGTACAGTTCCCTGAGGCAAGCAGGTGAGATGTCATTATGTTTGACTTTCACGTTACATTTCATATTGGATATATTTGTGCAATGACAAAACCTTCTTTTATAAGTAAACAGCCGGAAGCCCAGAGAGACTAACAGCCTAACCCAGGGTCACCTGTTTAGTGTTTGGCACAGGCCAGGACCGCGGTTCACATCTTCCAGCTGCTCCTCTTCCAGTGCCTTTTCATTCCAGTGCTGGGAAATGTAGCCCCATCAGCCAAACGGCCAAGTCTCATTGCTGCCCCTTTACCTGCCAGTGATGGCAGTGCTACAAAACGTGGCAAAGGAAAGGTCAGAAATAGGAGTGATAAAAGACATGGAAGTGCTGGAAATGGATCCTCAGCCTCTTCCTCCTTATTTGAGCGCCTCACATGTGTCCCACTCTGACACTGCTGTTCATTGATTATAACACAGTCTTTAAAATCAGACTGATCTTTTGTAGGACATGCTTTTATCCTGGTCCCTTTCCTGCTAGTAGTCACCGTCATGGGCAGAAAGTGCCTGACTGTGCTCTGTTTGTCACGTAGGTGGGAGGGGAAGTTGGAGAGTAAGCGGGTTGAACTGAAGCCGAGTTTTTACAGCTCTGTTGTTCTAGGACCAGAGCAGTTCCACTCCTGCTTTCATCACCTCTCCACCTCTGAGTCCCAGCCACCCACTTCTGCCTGCTTCCCCACATGCCACGTCCTGGGGGAGGACAGTGTGGTTGGCAATGCCCCCTCCACCCTCCGCCTTCCGCCCTGGGAGGTGCAGGAGTCTGCTTCAACTTTTGAGCTGTTTTGGTAGTTGGGCTTTACCAGCCTTTCTAGGCATCTGCTTTCCAGCTCTGGGAAATTGGAGATGTAACTTAACCATACAAGTTCTATACTAATGTATTCAGTGGCATTAATGTGATGTTGTCTTTAAGGTGTTCTGGGACTGGATAGGAGGTTTTTAACACAGGATGCTTCACATCCAATTCTAAAGGCCTACAGGATGCAGGTGTAATTCAAGTTCTTACATGGCTGTAAGGCAGACATGGACATTATTTTATAATATGACCATATGTTCATAGATTACGGTTAGTCCGCCGGCTCTGTATCTAATAAAAGTTTAAATTCCAAACGCTTGAAGAAAATTTGCGGACCATGTCTTTTTGCCTGTAACTAGTTGCAAAAACTGAAATCAAGACTCTACCACAAGCCAGTGTTTCCCAGTAGAGAAACCCTCTACTTTTACAACCTCTAAGTAATGCGGTGGTTCTTTGGGTGAGATGAGGGATGCCAGAGTATTTGGTTGGGACACTAGAGTGGCATGACAAGTATTCTGGGACTGGTTACAGTTGAATCTCTGCTTCCTATATCCTGGACTGATTACAGAGTCAATGTTAGTGCGTTAACCAGCTTCTGAATGCAAGGGTAGCTAGGAAGACAACAGAGAAAATAGAAGGATATAAAGTAATGGAGAGACTTCAGAGCAGTACAAATGTTGACTTTGACACCACCAGCTGCTGACGTGAACTTGGCAGGAATTTGTGAGAAATGGTGGGGGTCACTGCAAGCAGGAGAGTCCTGCAGCTTTTGGGGTGAACAGGCAAAGGGGAGAACAGTTATTGTGACCACTCGGGGGCTGATTATTTGTGTCCTGAATGTGAAAATGTCTGGTCTCCTGTTCAATTTTGCAGCCACAACTTCACGTGACTCAGGGCATTATTTCCACCAGAAAACCATAAAAACATAAACAACCTCTGTTTCCCAAAGTGTTTGTTCTCGATCTGAGATGATTGTCCTGTGGTGGGAGGTAAGTGGGCGGTGGGTCCTATTACATCACTCCCTTTCACTAAAAGTCTACCTCGCTGTTTTTCACCCTACTGAAGAGGTGCTGCCATTCTGTTACACCTAGACCTATAAGACGGGCTTGCCTGAATCCTCAGGTGAATAGGGATAGTTATGTGAAATTTTAAATAATTGCTTGGGTCATGTGGTCCTTTGTTCCCTCCATTGGAAATCACTATTCCAGAGCAAATAGTATGAATCTATATAAACTATATTGTTTGTAAGATGTCTTCAGAAGTTTTGCAGTAGGTTTAAATATTTGCTTGGTGATGGCCTCTTGATTGTTTGAAGGAGGCAACACTCACTAGGGGCTTTGTTGGCTCCCTTAGAGTTCCTTTACTGGCAGTAGAGTGTTTGTAGGCAGAGTTAGAAATTTAACTGTGCTGAGAAGCCAAATTTGCCCTCAGCTGGGAATTGGCAGAAGAGTCAGTTATGGAAGGAAGGCTTTAGGATTATCTGGTAGCAGAGTTGTGGGATCCAAGCACTGGGAAACCTCAGCTTTTGTATAGTATGTTCTGTAACAATAGGCTATTGGATAATTTTAACACTTGTTATGGGATGTAGAGTTGGGGAAAGACTTAAAAGTGAAAGAACCTTAAAAAAGAATCTCCAAATATTTTAAAGAAAACAGTACTCAGATTGAGAGCTTTCCTGGAAAAGACTAGTTCTTCACTTCACAGGGGAAGCAGGGAGAAGATGTAACTGCACTTACGGTAACTTAAAAGGTAAACCTTACCCTCCCACTTAGCTGTTTCCTGGTGTAAGTTCATATTCCACATCTGTAGTTTTAGACATGATGTGTCATTTTCTGGTACTCTATTCTGCTTCCGAGTGAGAGACTGACTCAAAGTCACATAGCAATTGAAAAATTGCACAAAAGTCTTTATTGTTAAAAATGTAGATATGTGGCAGGGTGCTGCATTTGCAAATGACTTTCAGTACAGGGAACACTTAAAAGAATGCAGTGTTATTTCTTTTTTTATTCCTTTAAGCCTTTGAAAAGAAGGTTTACTTTGCAGAGTTTCTGGAGTACATCAGAACAAGCAGGAACTAAAAATAGCTTTAAGAAAGCACCAGTATAGATGTTGCTTATAGTATGGTATCTGTCTTAAAGTTAACTCTTTAAAGCAGGAAGTTGTAACTCTCAATTTCTTAAGCAAATATAAACATTCTTGACTCATAATGACATACTTTGTGGGGTGAAGCCGCTTTTGTTTCCATTCTGAGCATTGAAAGGCCTTCAAGGATAATTCTACCAGTCCTCAATATTTTATTTTCCCTCTGTTGTGAACTTGTTATTAAACTTGAAGCAGATATAAATATCATTAACTTGCTACATATGTAGATATTTAGTGTTACATAGTCAGAAAGTTTGTGTACATCACACGTATCTACATAATTCCCCAGTTTCCAACTGTGTTCCTGATGAAAGGATGGTGGGAAATGGCATTATGGGGATATGTCTTACAGTACAGTGTTTCCCCTGTTCCCTCTACCAGATCTGGATGTTCTTTCATCTTTCGGCTTCTAGAATTTCTAGCTCTTTTTCTTAAGACAGGTGTAACTCTTCCCCCTTCTCACACAAACATGCGTACACACACACACACACAATCTGCCGTAGGGAGTAGCGTGCACCATCCCATTCTCCGACTCCAGCTCTGATCCCACCCACTGGAGGCAGTGTCTTGCATGAATTCATTTGTAAGTTCCTTTTTAAAACTCGAGTGGTCGGGAAATAGGACTGATATCCTCACCTAGTAGGCAGGCCCTCAAGGATAACTCCTATGGTTAATGCCAGGTTATCTTAATGTTTGAGTACCTGGGTTTCATGGCTTCCTGTACCACCTGTGTGACCCATGATTCGCACAGTTCTGTCTCCCGTTAGACTTTTTCTCTCCAACTCTGGACTCATAATATTCTGCTGATTTGACATCTTCACTTGGAACTCTGATATCTTAAAACCAACGTGTGTAAAAACTGAGCTTTTGGTCCTCCTACCCCCCAAACTGGTTCTTTATGCAGCCTCCCCCATTCAGTTAGTGGAAACTTAATCCTTCCAGCTGCTTGGGTCAAAAAACTTGGAGTTATTCTGACTTTCACTGACATACCACATGAATTCTGTCAATAGATCTGGTTTAACACTGCCTTTAAAACATATCCAGAACCAAGCCACTTCTCACCATGGCTCCTGCCTCCACTGCTGCTTCCCTTCCCTGAGCCACTGTCCTCTCCTCCTCCATAGCCCTTCTCAGTAGCTTCCCACCTTTCATCTCTGACCCGTTTGCACTATTCTCACCCGGCAGTCAAGTGAGCCTTGAAAACCTAAGTTAGATTGTGTCGTCCTTCTGCAGTGCCTCCCCATTTCACTCCGGGTAAAAGCCACAGTCCTTACAATGTCCTCCAAGGCCATACAGGATCTGCATTGACCCTTCTCCGCAGCTCCAGCTGTGCCCCCATTCTGGAACATGAGAGGTCACGCTGGCTTTGGTGATGGTTATTCCGTCCACCTGGGACTTCTCACCTCCTAGTCTTAATTCTAACCTCAGTTCACAGTGTGCCCTGCTCTGGTATTTAATACAACATCACCCTCATCCTATACCCTCAACTCTCTTTACTTTGCCCTTTTTACTTTTTTCCATGGTTCCTCTTTCCTAGCATGCCACCTCCTCTGCTGCTCTGTTGTGTGAATTGTCATCTCCACCCCCCACCCCAGCTAGACTCCAACCAAGCTCCGTGAGGACAGGACTTTTGTTTTGTTTATTGATCTTTTCCTAGTGCCTAGAGTAGTCCTGGGTACATTGCAGGCCGTCAAAAATTATTTGCTGAATAAATTAAAAGGCTATTTTAAAAATGAATCATCCTTTCAGGAACAGGTGAGGAAAAGAAGCTGCATGAAGGAAAATGTTGCAGTAAATAATGATATTTGCCTGTTGTACTATGTGTGATATATATATATGTGTTTTAATCTTAATTTGGTATCTCAGTTTCTTAATTTAATAGCTGTATTAAGGTGTAATTTACAGGCCATACAATTCACATATTTTAATTGTACAAGTCAGCCATTTTAGCTATTTCTAGAGTTGTGCAACTGTGTCCTCAAAAAGTCCCCTTGTGTCCGTCCATATGCAGTTCGCCCTCCCCTCAGTGGCACCCTGATTTTATTTGTTTTTGGTTTTTTTGGCAATCACATCTTAAAAGAATAATTTACACAGCAGTACTAATATAGCTTTGCACTTTTAGAAATGACACACTTAAATATGAAATCAGGTGTCATTGCTGAATGTAGGCAGTAGTATCAGACATCGGTGAGAAGAATGGACTTGAGTGTCAGACTGGCTGCGATATTACCCAGCTCCACCATTTACCAAGTTACCCAAATTATTTTCTGCCTCAAGCTCTTTATCTGTTATATGGGGGTAATAATAGCAGCTTACAGAATTGTTGTGAGGATTAAGCAAACAGGGAAACAAAATTTAGTATAGTGGCCAGCTTATGTTATTACCTAAGAAATAGCCTTGCAGGTAGAGAGCAAAATTCAAATCAGTTTCTAAAGTATGTGTAAAATATGATCCAGTTCCTGCCTGGTTTGTAAACACATATGCCTACTGCAGAATATAAAAGCAGGCTAATTTCCAACAGAAAAGATCATTTCTCAGCATTTCTTTCAAAGGTAGTTGCAAAATAATTTTTACTAAATTTTCTGTGCCCATCTCTGACAGAGCTTTGACACCAGGGAAGTAATTATCTACATTTTTGTTAAAATGATGCTGACCATCAGGAAGTGTTCCGAATTATATTTTAGCCTTTATGTTGGGAAATATTGTGAAACTTCTTCTAAATTAATGTGGGAGGGGCATTCATTGTAGCTCTTGTAGCCTGATAAGTCTTCTCTAAATTATCTTTTTTTAATTTTAATTAAAATAATTAATTAATTTTTTGCAGGGGGTGGTAATTAGGTTTTTATTTATTTTATTTTTATAAGAAGTTCTGGGGATTGAACCCAGGCCCTTGTGCATTCTAAGAATATGATCTTTCACTTGAGCTATACCCCCCTAAATTATCTTTAATAAGGTCTTTTTCTCTGTTTTGTTATTTTCTTTTATGTACAAATGCACAAAGCAGGGTCATCAGAAGCCTCTCAATTCCAAAGATGATTATAGTGAAAAACATTGCACAATGACAGTGAATCCTTGGAATATGAAGAAAGATTGTAAAGTCCTGAATGAATTAAGAAGGAATTGTTACATTAACTTACATGTAACCATGGCTCACTTACCTTTATTTTTCACTTTATAATGAAGATATTCCTCACCCGTCAAGGTTGCTTTGTTAGATATAGGGAATATCTAAAGCCTTTTCTGGAAGTTTTTTAAATAAATAAGAGCAGGTAATTTATCAGAAGTGTGAATGGTGTAATCTGCTCTGTCTAGTATGGTAGCCACCAGCCACATGTGGCTATTGTGAATGGAGATGTTATATAAGTGGAAAATACATAATAGATTTTCAAGACTTTGTACAACAAAAATAATGTAAAATATTTATTAATAAGTTTTAAAATTGTTAATCACACTTTTGAAATGATAGTATATTGGATATTTTGGGATAAATATAATTATTCCTGGAATTAAGTACACTTGTTCCTTTTTATTGTCTAAATGGGATTACTGGAAAATTGTGACTTGCACTATGTTTCTATTGACAGTGCTGGCTTCTAACTTATTGCAAATAATATGAAAAAAACTTTGATTAAGTATTTTATAATTGAGTAGTTGATTTCCATCATATTATTTTCAGGTGTACAACACAGAGGCTCAACATCTTTATATATTATATTCCATTTAATGTCACCATAAAATAATGGCTATATTTCCCTGTGCTGTATGATACAGCCCTATAACCTATCCATTTTATACATAGTACTTTTTACCTCTCAATCCCTTACCCCCTTCCTGCCTCCCTCTCCTCCTTCTCCCCATTGGTAACCACCAGTCTGTTCTGTGTACCTGTGAGTCTATTTCTGTTTTATTATAGTAATTAATTTGTTTTATTTTTTAGATATACATATAAGTTAATAAATAGAATATTTGTTTTTCTTTCTCTGACATATTTCACTTAGCATAATACCCTGTAGGTCCATCCATGTTATTGCAAAAGACATTATTTAACTTTTTAATGGCTGAGCAGTATTCCATTGTGTGTGTGTGTTCATGTGTATATATGTGTGTGTATATGCGTGTATATATGTAAATATACATATATATATAATATACCACAACTTCTTTATCCAATCATCTGCCAGTGAACATTTGGGTTGTTTCAGTGTGTTGGCTATTGTAAATAGTGCTGCTGTGAACACTGGGGTGCATGTGTCTTTTTGAATTATATTTTTCTCCAGACATATACCCATGAATGGGATTGCTGGATCACACGGAAGTATATTTTCAGTTTTTTAAGGAAACTCTATACTGTCCTCCATGGTGGCTGCAACATTTACATTCCCACCAACCGAGTAGGAGGGTTCCTTTTTCTCTTAAAAGGTCAAAAATTCTCTACATTTATATACTTTACTTACAGTTTAGGACACAATTTGGCAAAAGCCAGATAGAATTTAATAGGAGTAAATACAGTATTTTTTCAAATGTCCATGCATTATGGATAGATATATTATTGATGAGTTGGTTACCTATTTTTGTAGATGCAGAAGTTTTTATAGCTTCACAGACATTTCAGTCTTGCAGAAAGAAAAATGTCTTTGCATTTTGCTGAACTTGTCCGGGTGGCTTTATGGAATTTGGTCCAGGCCTGCAGAGGTGAATACACATCCAAACCTGAACCATTTGAATGTCTGCAAGATTTTAAGAGTCTAGAATGTCAGATCTGGACTATAACTCTGGTGAATGACATCAGTGAGTGGACTCAAGAAAACTCCATTTGAGTGCAAAGCCTTTCATAAGCCAAAAAAGGCTTTGAAATTGTGGCAAAGCCAGAGACTTTTGTGCACCACATATGGCCACAAACCCATGGGGACAACCACAGGCCTTCTGGAGTGCCAAGGGAATTCCATGTGAGGAGTCCAGCACTCACAGGAATCCAACAAGTCCCTGCCAGCCAGAGCACCTTCATTGCTACTGTGGTATTTTGAGCAAATGTCTTTTCTTCAGGTTCAAATTGGTTTGTTGTTTTTTTTTTTTAATAAAAGAAAATCAAACAACTTCTTGTTCCCTTGGTGAAAGTAAAAGCCTAACATTTTCTGATTTCTTTTGACAGAGAAAACTTGAGCCTATGAATCTAAACTCATCTGTGATGGTCTGCAGCTGGGAGCAAGCAGATCAGTGTCAGTCCCTTTGCAGCCGTTGGCTGGGAGCCTGCATGTTCCCTGGAATGATATTTGAAACATGTCACCCTAGCCGTGCCTTCGCTCTGGACTGGGAGGCGAGTCAGTCAGAATCTGCATTATGGAATGTACGTTTCAGATCCAAAGCTAGGAGATCTTTTTTAATAGCCAGAGAATGTAGTCATAAATATATCTATTAATGTATTTATGCAAGAACAATTTTAAAGTTTTTTTATTATAAAAATTTCCCCAAAAATTGAAAATGAAAGAACATTGGAATTAAAATCCAATGGAATTAAAAACAGTGGAATTAAAAATCATCTGTACCTTAGTTATACATAAAGAATCTTAAAATCCTTCTAAACATATTTTTGTTCAAATGTAGATATTTTTCCCTTCCAAAAATGAAAATTATTATTTCACATTTTTTCTTTTTCCTTTTATTATATATTCCATATTAATAAATATAATTCTTTTAAATCCCTTTTAATGGCTGTTTAACATTATATTGAACAGATATGTAAATAGTCCTAGGTTTAAGAAATTTAAAAAATTGTCATTACAATGCCCCTGCAAAGAATTTTTTCGTGTTTCTATTTTTAGTTACTAATTTGGACTAAAAGTTAACAAGTTTACTTTTCTTCATCTAAAACATTGGTTATTTTATGAATGAATTGTAAGGATTTTAAATAACTTTTCAGTAATTTCAACAAAGAAATTAACTTTAAGGCAAAAATGTATGATGGTTTGCAAATCTATTTTCATTATATCTTCACTTTTACCAGTGTCATATCTGTGTGTGTTTGCACAAGTGCTTTAACTACCAGCAATGTAAGAAAAATCTGTGTACTAAAAATGTGAAAATAGTTTCCTGGTTTGTGTTTTCATTCTCCCAATATAGGTTTTGGATGACAAGCTTGTATTTGCAAATGTACACACCCTGTGGGAGGTGCTCTGTACATACGCTGAGATACTGTACATAAAATTGCCTCTGAATCCCAATCATCTGAAAACCGTGTCCTCAGCCTTTGATACCTTCAGCTGTTTTATGAAAGTCCTCCAAGTGGATGAAAGTATCAACAACCGGAACAAGAGTTTTTCATTGCCCTATTTGAGAAGATCTGCGTGAACGACTTTTATATTCAGGATAGAGATACATTCATCAATCCAACCACCAGGAGCCTCACTGTAAGTCTAAACCGAGTTTAGCTGCTGTCTTGGGGGTGATTTAGAACCTGCTGTTGAATTATAAGTGATTTGGTTTTGTTGGTTTGGTTTGGTTGTTAAAAGCTGCCCATAAAAATGAAAAAAGAGAAAGAAAAGAAATATGCCTACAGATTCCTGTTAGGATAGTAAACAGTGGCTGGTTATTTACCCTGTATAAACCACACGCTTTCTTAGAATCTATTTAGGTTTACTTCATCCTTTCTCAGATCAAGTATCAAGTAAGGGACAGTTTTAAAAAAAAATTCAGGATTAACTGGCTTGTGAGCTCCGGGATCTGCAAGGCAGCTTTCCCTTCCCATGGTGTAAGTCAAATGGCAGAAATGAAATAAAGCACTTCATGTATCCTCCGGTGTTAACAGGAAAAGGTGAGTCTTCTTGACCTTGTTACTTCCTGGGTAAAATGAAGATAATATGTCAGGAGTCGACAAGCCCATTTAGGGCAGGAACCATGTTGTCTTGTTCACTGCTGAATCCCAGGCACCAGGAAGGCTGAGTTTAACAAGTGGGTGAATGAATGAACTGTAGTTCCCCCAGAGTTACCATGTGGGGCAGTGTGGATTAGCAGCTAAGAGCATAGACTCGAGAGGTGAGGGTACAGCTCAAGTGATGGGGCGCATGCTTAGCACGCATAAAGTCCTGGGTTCAGCCCCCAACACCTCCTCTAAAATAGACAAATAACCCTAATTACCTCCCCACCCCCCACCAGAATTACCTTATTATCTCCCTGCCACCCCAAAAAAAAAAAAAAAAAAGAAAAGGTAGAAGTGGCCAAGAGCATAGACTCAGGCTGGAACACTTCTGCTGGTTTCTCGCTGTCTACCTTGTAAAAGTCATTTAGCCTCTGTGTTTATCAATTTCCTCATCAATAAAATGGGGATAATAATAGTACCCACCTCGTAGAGATGCTATGGGGATTAATGAATCTGCTTGAATTTTAGAACAGCCCTGGCTAATAGTAAGTACTATGCATTTGCCAGCTCTTTTCATAATTACTGACAGATGTTATTATCAACCAAAGAAGTATTAGTTCTTTGTAAGGGAAATGCATGTTAGACCATTTCATTTATCATTTTCTGTAATTCAGGCTTTTTCCCTCTGAAATACCATTTTCTGTCTGTGCACTAGTAAATCACAGGGCTTTCCAAATTTCATCTGTCTGAGTTCTTGTCATGATGACAATACTGCAGAGTTTTGACATTTTTTAGGGACTCCATCTGAGATGACAGCAACCCCTCAAATTCAGAAGCACTTCTCTAACTGACAACATCTCGCATGAAATGAAGTTTGTAAAATGTAAGAGCTTCAGACGCTAAATGATGCCATAAATGCAAAGATGTTATATCTAAGCTCTTTAAATAAATCCTGTCATTGAAATAAAGGAAATACTATATTATAGCGCTCTATGACTTTGTTACCTTGCTATCCGTTTATCTGACTCTCTAAGACAAAAGAAAGCAAAGACTGAGATTGATCATTACTACTGTGTGGTACACGTATTTGTGGATGAAGACCATACTGAAATGCACTGTCTAAGATACTAAAATGGACACTAAACAGCTGCTTGATGCACATGCATGAACAGAACAGGGAGCTGGTTGCAGGGAGCAGACACTGAGCTTCCTGGATCAGAGACTCAGCATAGCAGTCCAGCCCAGCAGTCCACATGTTTTATATTTATATCCCAGCAAAATTAGCAGTGAGAGTCTGAAATGAACTTTGGGGACACTTGCAAACAGCTGTCATGTTTACTAATGTGGGACACCAGGATTCTACAGTGTTTAGTTGGCATCTGCACACAACCATTTCTTTTCCACTAAAGCCTGTTGTAATTGCTGGTTCCACATCCAGGCTGAGGAATCATCTCATGTGGTGTTTGGGAGGGAGGTAAGTGGAGTCAGGACCCATGCTAAGGCTGGGTGGGTAATAATCTGGTTCTAGTACAGGAGAAAGGAAAGTAGGTCAGGTGGGAAGGAGAATGACTGGATTTAAATTTTGTTTCTTGAGTAAGCTAAATATATAACATCATGTCAAGTTTCTTTATTGTTTATATTCCATGTGCTGTCACCGAATAACTACTGAATTGTGGGGACAAAAAAGCCTGGGTTTTAGAATTGACCCTGCCCCTAAACAGCCAGAGTCCAGGTTCCTCTGGGTGTCCAAGGAGGGGGCTGCTGCCTCCACTGAAGCAGTTTGGGCACTTGGGTGGCGTAGTTTTTTTGCTGTGGAAGACTGGCCCGGTTGTAGGACATTAAGCATCTGCAAGGCCCTCACCAGGTACCCACGGTGGTCCCAGGACTGTAACATCCAAGTGTTCCTTTCCAGCCACGTTTGCAAATGACCCTCAAGGGGTTAGTATTAATCCTCGGTGAGAATTATGAAAAATTATATGGTACCTCCATCCCTTCTGGCAAAGGAGGGCCCCTTATTTACAAATGACCACAAAGTGTTAGCACCACATTTTATTAGCAGAACATGTGAACACGTGGTGACAGTGACGCTCACCTGTTTGCTTCTGCTTCCCAGTGCAACTTCAGCCTCCATCAGAGGACCTCAGCTGCCCCAGCGAACAGGGCCTTCTGTACAGGGAATGTGCTCCTCCTCGAAGCATAGACAAGAAGCAGCCCTTAGATCTCATCAGGTGAGCTGTTGTGGAGAGCACTCCAGTGGGAAGGGCTCAGGTTTGCCCTCATGGCTTCTGAGTGTGACAGTCCTCCAAGAGTGTTACCAACCAGGAAGCTCACAGGAGCTCTGAGCTTTGTTGCCCCAAGTTTTTACTGGAGACTTTATTACAAAGACATGATTTATTGGGTCACTACTGACATGGCTACCCCAAACACTAACTGTAAGTCAAAGCCCTAACATTTGAGCCCCTACCTCTCCTGATGGTCAGTCACTTGTCACAAAGCTCAAAGCCCCACTCCTCTAATCACATGGTTGGTGTCTCTGGCTGGCCAGTCCCCATCCTGAGTTATCTCATGAACACAAGCCATCCAAGGGTCCACCATGAATAGTAAAGACACTCCTATCTTGGGAAATTTCAAGGCTTTAGGGGTTGCCGTCCAGGAACTGGGAACAAAGACCTACCAAATTCTTCATTAAACAGGAGTAAATGTTAGGTTTCACTTAAATTATAAAATAAGAGAAGTATTCTCACTGCTTAGCTCTATCTGCTGTTCGACACCGTTTCACTACACCACGTGACTGTAATGTCGCGCTCAGCATGTGTATTCTCAGAGCATCAGCGCCGGCTGCTCCCCGGGAGCTTATGCTGTTTGTGCAAGGCTGCTGGGAGGAGGGAGGCCAAGGACAACTGAGCAAACAAAAATAATCGGGCTAATAAGGAAACAATTTCAGATTGAAATGAAGGAAATAATACAGTGTTGAGATGGGAGACTTGGGGGAAATGGAGTCAAGAAAGCAATCTTTGAGAAGGTTACATGTGAGCTGAGATGGTGATAAGGAGGCTGGTCTTTGAGGATCTGGGATAAGTCACCCCAGGAATAGAGGCAGCTTGTCCATTGCCCCGAGGCACAAATGTGCTCAGCAGGTTTGAGGAGATACTGGAGCCAACGCTGGTGAGAGTGATGAGACGCGAGGTTTAGAAGGGCATCAGGAGCACGGAAAGTAGTGTAGACTCTAAGTGCAGTGAGAAGCAGTCATGATAGCTTAAGCACTAAGGTAATTTTCTCTCACAATTTGCAAAGATAATGTGGAGAATGAATTGCAGGGACCCAGGAAGCAGGGAGGCCTGGTCGGAGGCTCTTGGAGTGGGCCAGATGAGAGATGGTAGGAGCCAGGGAGAATGCGTTTGGGGAGTGGAGCTGACAGGATGCAGTTATGGGCTGGCTGTGGATGGTGAGGAGAAGAGAAGGGTCAAGGTAGCCCCAGGTCGGCCTGGAGCCAGGTGCCTGATCTTCCTAATCTCAGTGCCCCATTCAGATGCCCACCTACTTGGGCAAACCTCTTAACCTTCCAAGTGAGGGTTTTAAATCACTGAAGTCTTTTTGTTTGTTTCACATTTTATGGAAAGATTCAAACACGTACAGAAGTAGAGAGAACAGCACAGCCAGCCTGTCTGTATCAGTCACCCATCTCCAGAATTATCAACTCAGAGTCACTGTTGTTGCAACTTTCATCTCCACCTCTTCCCCTCCCCCACTTCGGGATCATTTTGAAGGCAATCCTACGTAGCTTAACCTTTCATTAGTGAAATGACAAGGTCTCTTTCAAATACAATTGGAATATTCATTTTTTTTAGGGTTACAAAATAATTCCCTGATTGTCACAAAAATACACTTTTAAGCAGTTTTGGGGTTGAAATCAGGATCCAGACTAAGTTCACACATTGCAGCTAGCATATCTCTCAAGTGGGTTCTAATCTATAATTTTCCTGTTTCTCATTTTCCTTGAAATTGCTGAGGGATTTCTCTATTTCCTGTTTGGTTGATTTCATTCTCCCCTGTGGTTAGACTTATTTCTCCATCCTATGTATTGGCTTTAGCTAAGTGATTTGATCCTCCCCTAAAAGCTTGATCTGAACGAGGTTCAAATTTGTGCAAGAATATTTGTTATATGAAGTTTTGTACTCCTGTCATAAGGTACATAATGTCCAGTTGACTCTCTTTTCTGTGATGACAGCAGCCAATAATGATTGTCACCCGGGATCATTATTTCATAAGGGATTTTATTTCATGTGGTCATACTCTAATTTCGTCCCACAATTATCAGCAGGATCACAGTCATGAAGAGGCACTTTCTCATTAACCCGGATTATCCTGTAGAACAGTTTTAAAAGAGGAAGTTTATATATTTGTAAATATTTAAAGTTGATACATTTTTCTATTGTTTCTAAAGTTTTTTTCTAATGGAGGTACTGAAGATTGAATCTAGGACCTTATGCTTGCTGAGCACACACTCTGCCACTGAGTGTACCCCATCCCCCTTGAGATTCATATTTATATGATATATTCCTTCTGTTATTTTTGTTTTATGTTATACAGAATTTGATGGCAGGGCAATGGGTTTGATGGCTATTTAATCATTCTTTATGGGATTTTGGGGTTGGTGTGTGTGTTTGTGTTTGTAAAGAAAACAATTTTCCCACTATTTTAAGTATGTTTTGTGAAGGAAATTATGTTGATCTGTTCCCTTCTCCTGGTCCATGTATTCCCTTGTTGCTTCCCACTAGTGGCCCCTTGAGCTCTGTGACAAGACTAGCATGTCGTTAATCCAGGTTGAAGGAGATCTGAAGAGATTTATTCAAGGAGATGAAATTTGTAGACAATGAATTGGAAAGTATTGAGAAAGTTATTCATTAGGAGAAGGTATGGGGTTGAATTGTTAAGCGCAGAGAAATCTAAGCTATGAACCACCAAGACAATTATTAACTCCAGGAAAAACAAAGTAGGGAATAAAAAAGTAAGCCTAGCAGACAACTTGCTACAGCTGTGAACAGTTTGTACAGAGTCCTAATAATGTAAAGCAAGGATACTGAGCTGATCAAAATTATAATGTATTTGTATCAAAAGGTTGGAAGAATGAAGGTTTGGGTGTGTAGAGGAGATGTGGTTTGAAAGAGAGCTTAATAATCATTTTCCAAAATAGAAAGTTAAATAGGTGATACATAAAGCTGAAAAAGTCAGTAGGCTGTGTTACAAGGATATTAGTCAGAAATAGGGAGTTTTTATTCCAAGAGTCAGCAGTAGGAGCTGAACATTGCTGCTTCTGACCAGGAAATGGGGTGGTTGTTGGGAACTGCTCCTTTTTACAATCGGTGTTCGAGAACTGTTTGACTCTTTAATGAATGTATGGTATAAGTTTGATAAAAAGAAATCAAAGCTGAATTTTGAAAAATTGATGTTAAGAATTGGGGTGTTTTTGACAGAGAGAGATAACAATCAGACAAAACTACATTTGAAGGGATCCTCATTATTTCTAGCCTTTCAGCAAGGACTAGGGGGCAGACATCTGTTTAAGGTTCAAAAATTCTTTCTGACATTCTTGCCGACATGTAACCTTTGGAAGTAATGAACTCTCCGTCATTGTAAATATGCAGGCAGAGGGTGCCTGACCAGCTCTCTAACTGTAGCAGGGTGTGTTTACCATTGGCCAGTTGGAGCAAGCAACTTCTAACATTCTTTCAGTTTTGAATGTGGCATTTTCAGGATGGATAGTTGATAAGAATGTATTACAAAAAGCTTAACAAGAAAGAGTCCAAGACATCTCAAACCCATTGCCAGGGTTTTCTCTGCCAGACACCATCCTGAGCCTGCCATCTGTGAGCCAGGCCACAAAGACCAGTCACATGAGAATGAACACACTTTGTCCCTCCTATCTGATTTGGCATCGGGCTCAGCCATTTTCCCCATGGAATGGTCCACGCCCAGGTCTCTGACGATGGAGCTGGTCTCACAGCAGCCCTGTGAGCGCTGGTCCTGGCCTAGGGGTTCCTGCGTGAAGTTTCTCAGGACTCCAGGCTGTTCTCAGAGCTGAGTCCCCCCTAGGCTAGGCCCTCGGAGCTCATCTCAGCTCCAGACTGAGCCGGAAGCTTCCGAGAGAACTCAGAGCTGAGGAAAGTCACAGGTTTTACCCAGCACTGCCGCGTCAGCAGTGCTCCAGCTGAGGGAAGTATCAGCAGCAGCAAACACACCTGAGCCGCCGCCTCATTGTTCCGCCTCATCCCTAAGCCCTCTGTGTCTGCATGTCTGTGTCTGTCTCCCTTTCAGGACCAGCCTGGCACCGCTTCGTGCCCTGCCTCCTTTCTTCTAATCTTGCCTCCCTGGCCTGTTCCGTCTACTCCAGATTAACTGAGTAACATTGAAGGGTTTTTGAAACCTAGGAACAGCCGACGTGCTAGATACAAAGAATACAGGGCAGTTCCTTACTCAGCCACATCCCTCCTGCCCTCTCCCATTCCCACATGAGTTTTATAAATATTTTGTCAGAGAGACATTGCAGTCCCAGTTGTTATCATTATCAGCCATTTCCTTATTATCTGTGGTTTACGATGCATTTGCTCCAGGGAAGTTCCCGAGATAAGGCAGAAGCAGATGACTGAGCCAGTAGTTGAAGTCCACTTGTGTCAAGCCTGTTAAGAATGATATTTGGTGGGATTTGTTGAATGTGCCAGACTGTCCAGTGAGTGGTGATGATCCCCTGCATCTGCTCCGGAGTCGGCCTCGTCCCCTCCTTTGCTCTGTTCTCATTTATCTCTCTTCAGCAGGTGAACCAGTGATCTGTATTTCTATGATACGTAAAATACTTCTTATTTCACGGTAGAATTTGGGGGCTGCTGTGAAAACGCATATGTTTTAAGTGTGAATTGAGTCAGAGGTTTAAACTTAAAGCCCCCTTGATTTAGAATCAGAAATTAGTATGATGGAAGGAGGGTATAACTCAGTGGTAGAGTGAATGCCTAGCATGCATGAGGTACTGGGTTCAATCCCCAATGCCTCCATTTAAAAAACAAATAAATAAACCTAATTATGCCCCACCAAAAAACAAAGAAAAAAGAAATTAACATGAGGATGAAGCTACAGAGTGAATATGTGTTTCTTCTGAAACTACCTTCTGTCTTTCTGCAGGAAATTCTACGGAGAGATGGTCGGAATCTACTTTGCTTGGGCTGGGCTATTACATTCAGATGCTCCTCCTGGCAGCAGTCGTGGGGGTGACTTGCTTTCTGTATGTATATTTTAATCAAAATAACTGTACTTAGAGGTAACTTCTCTTTATTCCTTGTTACGGTGCTTACTTAACTTAGAATGACATTCTCCAGGAGCATCCACGTTGCTGCAAATGGCCCTATATTGTCAGTTTTTATAGCCGAGTAGTTTTCCATTGTATAAATATACCACTTCTTTAGCCAGTCATCCGTTGATGGACATTTAGGCTATCTCCATGTCTTGGCTATTGTAAATAGTGCTGCTATGTATATTGGGGTGCAGCTGTCATCCTGAAGTAGGGTTCCTTCAGGATATATGCACAGGAGTGGGATTCCTGTGTCATATGGCAATTCTATTCCTAGTCTTTTGAGGAAACTCAATACTGTTTCCACAGTGGCTGCACCAAACTGCATTCCCACCAGAAGTGTCGGAGGTTTCCCTTTGTCCACAGCCTCTCTAGCAATGTCATTTGTGGATTTTTGAATGATGGCCATTCTGACTGGTTTGAGGTGATACCTCATTGTACTTTTGATTTGCATTTCTCTGATAATTAGTGATATTGAGCATTTTTCATGTGCCCATTGATCATTTGTATATCTTCCTTGGAGAATTGCTTGTTTTGGTCTTCTGCCCATGTTTGGATTGGGTTATGTGGTTGTTTCTCAGTAAGTCATTTGAGCTGCTTATATATTCTGGAGATCAAGCCTTTGTTAGTTTCATTTGCAAAAATGTTCTCCCATTCTGTAGGTTGTCTTTTTGTTTTACTTAAGGTGTCCTTTGCTGTGCAGAAGCTTGTAAGTTTCATTAGGTCCCATTTGTTTATTCTTGCTTTTATTTCTATTGCTTGGGTAGACTGCCCTAGGGGAAGATTTCTGAGATGTATGTCAGATATTTTGCCTGTATTTTCTCCTAGGAATTTTATTGTATCTTGTCTTATGTTTATCTTGCTGAAGAGACTGTCTTTATTCCATTGTATATTCTTGCCTCCTTTGTTGAAGATTAGTTGACCTTAATATTTGGGTTCATTTCTGGGCTCTCTATTCTGTTCCATTTGGCTATATGTCTGTTTTTGTACTAATACCATGCTGTCTTGACGACTGTAAGTCTATAGTATTGTCTCAAGTCTGGGAGAGTTACTCTTCCAGCCTCTTTCTTTTTTTCTTCAGTAATGCCCTGGAAATTCTATGTCTTTGATGGTTCCATATAAATTTTATTGTGATTTGTTCTAGTTCTATGGAATATGTCCAGGTTAATTTGGTATGGATTGCATTAAATCTGTAGATTGCCTTGGGCAGTGTGACCATTTTAACAATATTGCTTCTTGCAATCAAAGAGCATGGGATACCTTTCCATTTTTTAAAGTCTTCTTTAATTTCCTTCACCAATGCTTTATAGTTTTCTGTGTATAATTCTGTCACGTCTGTGGTTAGATTTATTCCTAGATATTTTATTACTTTGGGTGCTATTTTAAAGGGGATTGTTTCTTTACTTTCTTTTTCTGTTGATTCATCATTTGTGTAAAGAAATGCAACTGATTTTTGAACATTAATCTTGTAACCTGCTACTTTGCTATATTCTTCGATCAGCTCTGGTAGTTTTTGTGTGGACCTTTTAGGGTTTTCTATATATATTGTCATGTCATCTGCATATAGTGACACTTTTACCTCTTCTTTTCCAATTTAGACCCCTTTTACTTCTGTTACTTGCCTGATTGCTGTGGCCAGGACTTCCAAGTCTATGTTGAATAGGAGTGGTGATAGTGGGCATCTTTGACTTGTCCCAGATTTTAGTGGGAATCTTTTGAGGTTTTCACCGTTGAGTGCTATGCTGGCTGTAGGTTTGTCATATATAGCTTTTATGATGTTGAGATATGTTCCCTCAATACTCACTTTGGTGAGAATTTTTATCATAAATGGGTGTTGAATTTTATCAAAAGTTTTCTGCATCTATTGAGATGATCATGTGGTTTTTGTCCTTTCTCTTGTTGATGTGAAGTATTACATTGATTGATTTTCATATGTTGAACCACCCTTGTGTCCCTGAGATGAACCCCACTTGAGCATGATGTATTATTTTTTTATGTGCTGTTGGATTTTATTTACTAGTATTTTGGTAAGGATTTTTTCATCTGTGTTCATCAGTGATATTGGTCTGTAATTCTCTTTTTTGGTGGTGTCTTTGCCTGGTTTTGGTATCAGGGTAATGGTGGCTTCATAGAATGAGTTTGGGAATATTCCTTCTTTTCAATCTTCTGGAAGAGTTTGAGAAGGACTGGTATGAGTTCTTCTTTGTATGTGTGGTAGAACTCCCTGGTGAAGCTGTCCAGTCCTGGACTTTAATTTGTAGGGAAGTTTTTTATTGTTAATTCAATTTCATTCCTAGTGATCCATTTGTTCAAGTGGATAGTTTCTTCTTGATTCAGTCTTAGTGGACTGTATGTTTCCAGAAACTTGTCCATCTCCTCTAGGTTATCCCCTTTTCCATGTAGTTTTTCATGATATTCTCATATGATATTCTGTATTTCTATGTTATTTGTTGTAATTTCTCCATTTTCCTTTCTTATTTTGCAAATTTGTGCTCTCTCTTTCTTCTTCTTTGTGAGTTTGGCCAGAGGTTTGTCGATTTTATTTACTCTTTCAAAAAACTAGCTTTTGGTTTGATTGATTATTTTCTCTATTTTTTTAATCTTTATTTTATTTATTTCCTCCATGATCTTTATTATTTCCTTCCTTCTGCTGACTTTTGTGTGTTTTTGCTCTTCTGTTTCTAGTTCTTTCAGCTGGTGGGTTAGATTGTTTACTTGGTATTGTTCTTCTTTTTTGAGGAAGGCCTGCATTACCCTAAACTTTCCTCTTAGTACTGCTTTTGCTGTGTACCGTATGTTTTGTGTGGTTGTGTTTTCATTTTCATTTGTCTCAAGGTATTCTTTAATTTCAACTTTGATTACATCATCGACCCATTTGTTTTCTAATAGCATGTTGTTTAATCTCAATGCTTTCCTTTCTTTCTCCTTTGTTTCTCTGAATTTGATTTCTAGTTTCAATGGCATTGTGGTCAGTAAAGATGCTTGATATAATTTCTATCTTCTTAAAATTGTTGAGGCTTCTTTTGTGACTAAGTACATGATCAATCCTAGAAAGTGTTCCACACACATTTGAAAAGAATGTGTATTCTATTATGGAGGATTGTAATGCTCTGAAAATATCCACTAAATCCAATTATTCTCTTGTATCATTTAATTTCTCTGTTGCCTTATTTATTTTCTGTCTGGAAGATCTGTCTAGTGATGTTAATGTGGTGTTAAAATTTCTGACAATGATTGTATTCCCATCAATTTCCCCCTTTATCTCTGTTAGTAGTTGTTTAATGTACTTAGGTGCTCATGTTGGGTGCTTATATATTAATGATTGTAATATCTTCATCTTGTATCAATCCTTTAATCATTATAAAATGTCTTTATTTATCTTTCTTTATGGCCCTTGTTTTAAAGTCTATTTTGTCTGAAATCAGTACTGCTACACCTGCTTTTTTGGCATTTCCATTTGCATGGAATATCTTTTTCCGTCCATTCACTCTCAATCTATGTGTCCTTCTCCCTAAAATGTGTCTCTTATATGCAGTGTATTGAAGTTTCTTGCTTTATTATCCAGTCTGCTACTCTGTCTTTTGACTGGAGCATTTAGACCATTAACATTTACAGTAATTAATGATAGATGAGAGTTTATTGCTATTTTGAACTTATTTTTGCAGTTGATTTGGTATTTCTTCTTGGTTCCTTTCTTCTTCCTTTTGTGGTATGGTAATTTTCCTTTGTATTGTATTTAGTTTTTGTGACTCACTTGTAAGTTTTTGGCTTGTGATTACACTTTTTTGTAAGTCTGTTAACCAATTACTGTAACTGTGTATACTAAAGAGATATTAATGTAATCTCAAACCCATCCTACTGAGAACAAAAGATTTAAAAACAAAAGAAGAAAGAAAAAATACTCTCACATTCATGAATTCTCATTTCTGTAGCATCCTGCTTCTTTTCTATTTAGAGTAGACCTTTCAATATTTCTTTTAGCATGGGTTTAGTGTTGCTAAATTCTTTTAGTTTTGCTTCTCTGTAAAATTCTTTATCTCTCCTTCTATTCTAAAGGATAGCCTTGCTGGAGCAAGTATCCTAGGCTGCATCTTTTTTTTTCATTCAGGACTTTGAATATATCTTGCCACTCCCTTCTGGCCTGTAGTGTTTCTGTAGAGAAATCAGCTGAGAGCCTTCTCTTGTAACTCACTCTTTGTTTTCCTCTTGCTGCCTTTAGGATCATTTCTTTATCCTTCAGTCTAGCCATCTTGATTTATGATATATCTTGGCATGTTTCTCTTTGGGCTCTTCCTGTTTGGGACCCTCTGAGCCTCCTGTGCTTGGGTGTCTGATTCCTTCTTTAAGTTTGGGAAGTTTTCAGTCATGATTTCTTTAATTACCTTTTCCATCCCCTTTGTTCTTTCTTCCCATTCTGGAAACCCTATTATGCATAGATTGGAATGCATTATATTATCCCATAGGTTCCTTATATTGTTTTCATTGTTTTATATTTGTTTTTCTCTCAGCTGTTCTGATTGGGTGCTTTCTGTTGTCCTGTCTTCTAGGTCACTTATTCGTTCTGCTGCATTATCTAGCCTGCTTTGTACAGCCTTCAGGTCAGATCTCATTTCAGCCAATGAATTTACCAATTCTACTTGGCTCTTCTTTATAGCTTCTATTTTGTTTTTGATATATTTTATGTCTCTAAAGACTATCTCTTTTAGTTCCTTCAGTAATTTGATCACTTCTTTTTTGAAATCTTGATCTAGTAGGTCATCAATGTCTATTTTATTGATCGTTCTTTGAGGGGATTTCTCTTTCTCTTTTAATTGGCAGGACTTCCTCTGCTTCTTCATTCTGCTCATATCTCTCTGGCACTGTGGCTTAAGGAGTATCAGTTATCTATTGTGGTCCTTAAAGGAGTTTATTTATTTATCTATCTAAAGCCTATGTGGGAATAAAACTTAAAAGAGAGAGAGAGAGAATTTTAAAAGAATGGAGGAAAAGAAGGTTTGAAAAGAGTGTATAATCAATAATAGAAGAGCAAGTTGAAGCAGAATAGGAATCGAGTTGAGATATCTTTTAAGAATCTTAATAAAAAGAAGAGAAAATTCAAAATACAATATTTGAAACCTGTGACTAATAAATAACAGATCAAAACCAAGAGAATTAAAAATGAAATGAGAATTGTAAACATATAGAACTGTTTAAAAATAAAGATTAAAAATGTAATAGGTATAAAACAGATATAAAAAGATTTTAAAAACAAAGATGTGTTCTCCTAGAGACTGTGTGCTCTTAATGGTTTTATTGAGAGGCCTTTGTGTCTTCGCCCTGTTTCACGAACTCACCTTGCTCTGTTGGCCCCCTTGTCTGTGCTGCTCACAGTGTCTGTCGGCAAGAAGATTGCACCCCTCCAACACTGGGTCAGGTGATCCTTTCCTTTGTGGTGGGTGGGTGGGTCACTCCCCCTCCAGATGCTGCAGTCAGTGCTGGGCCAGTTGCTCCATATGTGGGCTCAGCTTCAAGAGTAACAGCTTTATGGAGATATAATTCACATACCATAAAATGCAGCCTTTGAAATTGTGCATTAGATTTTTAAGTACATTTCAGGGTTTTGTAGCCATCACTCCCAAAAGGAACCAGTACTCTTTAGTAAGTCACTCCCTAAACTTCCTTTCCCTTAGACCCCAGCAGCCACCACTCTACTTTCTGTCTCTACAGATTAGCCTGTTCTGGGCATTTCATATAAGTAGAACCATACAGTATGCTGCCTTTTTTGATTGCCGTCTTTCATTTAGTGTGACGTTGTCAAGACTCATCCATGGTGTAGCATATATCAGTACCCAAAGTCCTTTTTGTGTTCAAATAATATGCCATTGTTATAAATACACCACTTTGCTTATCCATCCATCAGTTGATGATGAATAATTCTGCTGTAAATGCTCATGGACAAGTTTTTGTGTGAACACATATTTTCAGTTCTCCTCAGGATATATCAAAAAATGGAATTGCTGGGATGTATTCTACTTTTAACATTTTGAGGAATTGCTAAAGTAGTTTTTAAAGTGACTGCACCATTTTATATTTCCAGTAGTAATGTATGAGGAGTCCAGTTTCTCCACATCCTCATCAACACTTTTTATTACCGGGTTTATAGATACATATTTATATATCATATATCATATATATTTGTCATCCTAGTTGGTATGAAGTGGCATGTCATTGTGCTTTTGATTTCTGTTTCCCCAATGCCTACTGATGTTGAACATCTTTTTATGTGCTTATTTCCCATTCGTATGTCTTCTTTGGAGAAACATCTATTCAAATTCTTTGCCAATTTTAATTGTATTTGTCTTTGTATTGTCATGTTTTAAGTCTCCTTTGTCTATTCTGGATAAAAAGTCCCTTATCAGGGAAAATATTGGAAATATTTTCACCCATTCTGTGGATTGTCTTCTTACTTTCTTGATGAAGCCCTTTGAAGCACAGAAGTGTTTAATTTTACTGAAGTCCAGTTTACTTGATTTTTTTTCTTTTGTTGTTTGTGCTTTTGCTGTCATATTTTAGAAGTATTTGTACTTCAAAATCCTGAAGATTTTCTCATTGTTCATTATCTAAAAGATTTATAGTTTCAGGTCTGTGATTTATTTTGAGTTAATTTTCATAAATGGTGTTAAGGTAAAAGTTCAGTTTTCTTTCTTTCCAGGTGTATGTTCAGGTGTCCCAGCATCATTTTTGTAAAGATTAATTTTTCCCCATTGGATTGTCATGGAACCTTTATGAAAAATTAACTGGCTATGTGTAAGAGTTTGTTTATGAACTCTCAGTTCTTTTCTCTCAATCTATTTGTCTGTCCTTTATGCAAGTACCACACTGTATGGATTACCATTTTGTTACTGAGTTTTGAATTTGGAAACTTCAAAACTTTGTTCTTTTTGAAGATTGTTTTGACTATTCTGGGTATCTTGCATTTCCATATTAGTTTTAGGATCAGCTTGTTCATTTCTCCCAAAAAGCCAGAGTTGCACTGAATCTATATGTCATTTTGAGGACAAATGCCTTCCTAAGAATAATAAGGCTTCTGATCCATGAACACAGAAGAGCTTTCCATTTATTTTAGGTCATTTTTAACTTCTATCAGTAGTATTTTAGTTTTCAATTTACCATTTTCAGACATTTTTCTCAGTATTCCACATATTTTTCTTAATATTCCTAAGTATTTTATTCTTTTTGATGCTATTGTAAATGAAAATGTTTCCTTCATTTTATTTTTAGATTATTCACTGCTGTTGTATAGAAATATAATTACTTTTTTATATATTGATTTGTGTCTTACAATTTTGGTCAAACTATGCTGTTAATTCTAATAGTTTTTTTTTCTCTCTCTCTCTTTTTTTTCTTTGTGGATTCCTTGTGAATTCAATGTATAATATCATGTCATCTGGAATTGAAATAGTTTTATTTCTTTCTTTCTAATCTAGAGGCTTTATTTTCTTTGTCTGTTTGCTTTGACTAGAACCTCTAGTACAATGTTGATTTTGGGAGGAAATAATTCAGTCTTTCACCATTATGTATGATCTTTGCTCCAGGTTTTTCATAGATGTTCTCTGTCAAGTTGAGGAAGTTCTCTTCTATTCCTAGTTTTTATCCATTATTCTATTTATATGGCATATTACATGAATTGACTTTTGTATGTTGAGATGCCTTTGCATACCTGGATACATTCCACTGAATTGTGGTCTATTTTATATGTTACTGGATTGGATTTGCTTGTATTCTGTTGAGGACTTTTACACTTATATCCATAAGAGATAGTCTTTAGTTTTCTTGTGATGCCTTTGTCTGGTTTTGGTATCAGTGTGATACTTGTGTCATTGAATGAATTGGGAAGTGTGCCCACCTCTTTATTTTTAGACGAGTTTGTGAAGCATTTTTTTTTTGTTTGTTTTTTGTTTTTGTTTTTTCTTTAAGTAGTTGATGGAATTCACCAGCAAAGCCATACTGGCCTAGCATTTCCTTGTGGGAATGTTTTGGATTACTGTTTCAGTCACTACTTATTGTAGGATTATTTGAGTTTTCTATCTCTCCTTGAATTAGATTTAGTCACTTATATCCTTCAAGGAATTTATCCATTTCATCTAGATTATCTCATTTATTGGCTATACAAGTATTCATGGTATTCCCTTATATTCCTTGTTATTTTTGTAAGGGCAGTAGTGACATCCTTCCTTTCATTTCTCATCTTAGTAATTTGAATCTTCTCTCTTTTTTTCTTCAGTACTAGCTAAAAATTTGTCAGTTTTCTTGATCTTTTCAAAGAACCAACTTTTCTTTTTGTTGATTATTCTCTGTTCTTCATCTATTCTCTATTCCATTTATTTCTGCCTTTACAATTTTATTACAATATTTAATTCATTTACATTAATGTAATTTCTTATCAGGTTGAAGTTACATCTGCTATCTGCTTTCTATATGTCTTTTTATTTCCCCAATGCTCTATTACTACTCTTTTTTGTACAAAGTAGGCATTTTCAAGTGTGGCATTTTAATTTGTTGTTTATTTTATCTTTTTCTTCTCCTCCTCCTCTTCCTCCTACTCATTCTCCTCCATTGCCCCGGAGATTACTATTAACATCTTGTTTTAAAGCAATCTATTTCACATGAATGCCAACTTAATTTCAATAGTACACAAAAACTTTGCTTTGGTATCAATCTTTTCCCTCCCCCTCCTCATGCTGTCACTGTCATACAAATTACACCTTTATGCATTTATAAGTGCATCTACACAGTTTCATAATTATTGTTTTATGCAGTTGTCCTTTACATCAATTAGAAGAAAACACTTACATGTAATACTGTATTTATACTGTTTTATTTTTTTACTCATGTAGTTACCTCTACCAGTGCTCTTTATTTTTCAGTTGAGTGTCCTTTCATTTACAGCTGCTGGACTATCCTTAATATTTCTTGTAAAACAGGCCTGCTAGCAATGGATTCTTTCAGATTTTGTTTTTATAGGAGTGTCTTAATTTCTCCTTTAATTTTTTTGAAGAATCATTTTGCTGGCTATAAAATACTTGGTGACAGTATTTTCCTTTTATCACTTTGACGATACCTTCCCACTGCCTTCTGGTCTCCATGGTTTTTGATGAGAAATCAACTGTCTTACTGAGGAGCCTTTGAATATGTTGAGCCTCTATTCTCTTTCTGCTGTCAAGATTATTTGTTCTTCTCTTTTGACACACTGAGTCTGATGTGCCTATTTTCGATGTCTCTACATTTATACCACGTGGAGTTTGTTGAGCTGCTGGGATGTACAAATTAATGTTTTCATCAAATTTGGGAAGTTTTCAGCCATTATTTCTTTATATATTTTTTCTACCCCTTCTTTTCTCTCCTTTCTGGCTCTCAAATTATGTGTGTATTGGTATTGTTGATGGTGTCCAACCTATCTCTGACACAGTGTTCATTTTTTTTCATTCCTTTTTCTTTCTGTTCCACAGACTGGATAATCTCAGTAGTTTTAAGTTAACTGACTTTTTCTTCAACAATTTCATATCTACAGAGAAATCTCTTATTGAATTTTTCATTGTAGTCATTATGTTTGTATCTCTAGAATGTCCAGTTGGTTTTTAATATAAATTTTATCTATTGTTATTCTCTGTACAATGAGATGTTCACATACTTAAATTCTTTAGGCATGGTTTCGTTTAGCTCTTTGATCATATGTGTAATTCCTTATTTCAGTCTTTGTCTAGTAAGTCCAGTGTCTGGGTTTCCTCAGGGAGTTTCTATTGACTACTTTCTCCCCTGTGTTATGGCCAAACTTTTCTGTTTCTTTGTACATCTTGTAATTTTCTGTTGAAAATTGGACATTTAAAATATTACAATATGGCAGAACTGAAAGCCAGATTTTCCTCATCTCCAGGGTTTATCGTTGCTTCCATTGTCATTGCTGCTGCAGCTATTTATGTATTTACTTTCCTGAACAAATTCTGTAAAGTCTGTATTCTTTATCATGCATGGCCATGAGATCTGTATGTGTGCAGAAAGCCTAGTTGTCGTCAGTGTAATAATGATTGGACAGTGATTTCTTTCAATGCCTGGAGCCAATCGTTTGAGCTGTTGCCAGGTGGCTGTGTGCCTGCATGCTGACGGATGCCCTCAGCACCGGCAGGCAGTCTGCAGCTATTTTGTAGCCTTTAGTTCTTGCTTATGCAGAACCTCAAGTTCAGCCAGAGTTGAAGGCTTAAGATTTTCTCAGATCTTTCCTTGCCATATGCCACACATGTGTACACACTTCTACAATTCTCAGAATTTTTTGGAGCTATTTAACCCTACCTCCACCCCCAGAAAGTCTCAATACTCAATTTTGCCTTCTAAGTTTCCTAGTCAGCATCTAGTTAGCCTGTACTGGTACCACTGCCTCAGGCAGTTGTAATGTTACTCACTGCTGATTGTTTTCCACAAACACTCTGGGGACAGGCTGTTTGCACAGCATGAGTTTGAGATAGGTGAAATAGTGACAGTCCTCTGGGGGCGGATTTTTTGGGTAACTTCAAATCACTTCTGCCCCTTCCTTGATTGTGAGACTGTTGCTTTTAAAGGCCACCATTTAGGTGAGGATTCTCGGATGTGGTAGATCAAGTTACAATATGACAAAACTGATTATCTTTATGGAGATTTAGCTGTTATTTTTTCTCAAATAAACACTCCCCGGATTGCTGGAAGCCTTGGTTAAATTTCCAGAGTTCTGCAGAGGTTAATTTTGACAAATTTTGCCATTGTCATTGCTTAACAGAGGAGTAAGTTTTCCAAGATTTTTACTCAGATATTGTAGAAGTGTATCCCATTTGCATTTCTTTTTAACTGAGTTACTTGCAAGAGTAACTAATTCTACAGCTCCAGCCCCATTCACATAAGAGTTCATCTGCATGGCTTCTCCTAAAGGGATCAGTGTGCAACCTGTTGTCCGTTTGTTGTTTTACTTATTAAATTGTAGGGGTTTTTAAGAATATGCTCATGAATATCCTTTTGTCATTTTTACACGTTACAAATCTTCCAATAGTCTGTGGCTAATTTTTCCCTTTCTTTTAGTTGCTTTAATGAAGTTCTCAGTTTTAAGGATATTCAGTATAGCAATATGTGGATGCTGATTACAAGGGTGAGGCATTTAACTACTGTCTAAACCTCAGTCTTTGCTCTGATTCACTGTCTAGAATATCTGAACACATCTAGTGAACCCCATATACCAATGGACACTGACAGTCCTAATTAAAAAAATGCTTTTTAAGTAAAGCAAAAAATATTATCTTTGACACTGGAAAAGACAAATTTCAAATTTACTAGCTGATCTTGTTTTCTGTGATCATTAGCTACATCATGTTTATAGAGCCAACAGGCATATTGAGCTACTGATTTTATTTCATCGGATTTTAGAATGCAGAACACATTTCAGGCCCACGTATAGCACCGTATGTGTATCTTTAAGGATATGTACATATGATGATGTCTTTATTATAAGTACCTTATTTTATTTTAAGTACCAACTGCTGTGAACCTCATTAAGGAAACCATGGAACTGCAGAACTGAAATTTTTCACACCACCACCATCCCGTAGCATCTCTTTTGCACTTAGATGTTGTGTGGCAGAGTATTTTTCTGCTCCCTAGAAATGATCAACGTTGAAGGGGGAAAAAAAGCCCTCCTCTAATAAATATAGTCCAAATCACATATTTATCTGAACAATGGCCACCATTTTAGTCCACACCAATCCATCTACTCATACTGACTCAGAGTCCTTAACACAGACAATCCACCACTGTAGTCAGGGTCCTCAGCACACGTTGTATCCCCTCCTCATTCTTTGTTGATTCTGACCTACTTTTGTCCAACACGTCCTGCCAGTCTCTTCACTGCCTGACTGCAGTTTTTAATTTTTACCTTTGAGTCCCAGGCTGTGCCTAGTGATTTCCAGAGAAACGCCAGACACCTGGCTCATCAGGAGGGGTGGGGAGGATTTCAGGAAGCTATTACCCTAACACAGTTGCAGATCAGTAAGTGGCTGTTGTGAGCATTCCTTCTAGATCTCTGCCATGCCAGCTGCATCCATCCCAGCAAAATAACGTAGCTCCTCCAAACACCTCTGCCTCTACTCATCTGGGTTTCTGCTTTCAGTGACACTCAGATGCTGCTGATGGGCATTATATATATATATATTTTAATTGAAGTATAGTCAGTTACAATGTGTCAATTTCTGATGTACAGCACAATGTTCCAGTCATTCATATACACATATATATGTATGAATTCCTTTCCATATTATTTTTCATTAAAAGTTATTACAAGATATTAAATATAGTTCCCTGTGCTATACAGAAGAAATTTAGTTTTTTTAGCTATTTTTATATATAGTAGTTAATATTTGCAAATTTCAATCTCTGATGGGCATTTTTAAAGCCACATCTGGAACCCTTGCTGCAGAAGAGTCTGAGAAATATATTTTCAACCTCATAGCATTTTGGTTAGGAAGTTGGAATAAAGGCTGAGCTGGCTCACCTAACTTGTCTGAATTTGTGAGTAAAGAGGTCTGGAGTTTCAAGGCCCAATGAAATGTCCCAGCCCTTCAGTAGCAAACTCTTAAAGCAACCAAAATGCTCCCATCTGCCAGAGCATGACTTGTCCTTAGATACTGCTGGCCATAACCACCAACGCTGTCTAAGTCATTGTCTTCATCTGGTGCACACTTTCTTTAGATGTCGAATATCCTGATTAAGAGGACAAGCTGGTTTGGATTCCCAAGGTCACAGGCAGCCTTCTGCCTGACTTTGGTGTATATATGTTCATTGAAGAGTCCTCTCTCAGATCAGCTAGAGCTGCCTGGTGTGTGGTTTGCCAGAGAATGTGGGTATATTGCTCCCCACCAGAGTCCTACCAGTTGTTTTATTGCAGGAAGAGAGAGAGCAAAAGAGACAGAACAGAAATTTCTTGTCCAGCCTCAAGCACAGTCACCCCTGCCCAGGGCTCTTGCTCTGGGACACAAAGAAGTACAGGTCAGCAGCGACGTGGCCCTGGTGTACTCCAAAACATGGTGTGGTTTTACTGGGCTATCTGTGTCTTTCATGGACCCTGCAAAGTTCTCCCCATTTGTGAAATGGGGAACAAAGGAACTCTCACAAATGCCTGTAGCTCCCAGGGTTTGCACCCTTATGGGTTTTGAGTATTTGCTGGCAACTCATTCTTTTTCACCAGGTCATTTCTCTGTTACACAGCAGTCCTGTGACTTCCTCATCAGAACTACTCCTTAAGTTCGGGATTCAGTGAAAGATGCCATTCATGTTCAGGGAGGAGGAGGAAGACAGCACAGATCAGAATTGCTGTTTTGCTTTTTTTGTTGTTGTTGTTTTCATAAGCCGTCTCCAGTTGTCGAATAGACCCTGAGCAAATGAATGACTGTTACACTCCCATTTGAAGGATGAGGAAAATGACAATCAGGGAGAGGGGGCAAGTATCCTGAGGTTCCAAAGACAAAAAGGGATGAGCACAGAATAAGATCCCTGCAAATTTCTTGGCTGTCATCAGCCTTTAGGTCAGTGACAGAGTGCCGTGTGTAGTAGTAAAGTTGTAGCGTGCATTTAGAAGGGTGCAGATGTTCTTGTTTTAGTTGATACAATCACACTGTTTTGTCTGGGACTCTGAAAAAGAGAAATGGGTTAGAAAATGTTGGTTTCTCATCCTTGGTCCTTCCACACCCTCACAGATACGGACACTTCCATCTGTAGCTGGAATAATACAGACCCAGCCTTCCCATCTCATGAGATCAGTACTCATTCATTTCATCCCTGCCCACCTGTAGGTGATAAAGCATAGCATGATTTTCATGTCCTGCTTCACTGATTCTTGTGAAATTAGGTGTTTGAAGATAGGAAGTCATGAAAGAAGCTGCTTTTTTTAAATAAAGTGCAGTAATTTTCTTAGCAGTGTAGGAAATTGAGGATTTTCTTCATTGAAAATCAAAAGAGATTTCAAGAATATCTGTATTTCTGATGTGTAGATTAAAATGACAAAATCTAGAGGGATTACAGAAACACAAGGAAGATACAAAAAGTATCTTTAAAGAGCTTTCCTAAGACTGGGCTTGTAAAGAGACTGTTAGTTGACGGAGACCCTCTTCTCACTCATAGTCCCTCTCCTTAGGTTGCAAAGGGCCAGCGTTTCCCCTGTGTGCAGTCCTGGTGCTTCAAGTGAGTTGTGGGGTAGGGCGGTGCACATGGTGCTGCCTTCAGTTTGTCCACCCTAAGTAACCTCTAACAGTCAAGGGGCGAGTGTGTTGTAACGGCATGAACCATGCGCCATGCTCTCCGGGGTGTGTGCCCATCTCAGCTCATCCCAGCTCAGGTGATGGCAGAGCAGAGAGTGGTGGCAAGAGGTCAGCCATGAGTAGCAGGAAGCACCTGTAGTCAGCTGGGACCCAAGAGGCTAGGAGTTCCAGGTGGAAATCCCAGGAATTCCCACAGCTCATTCATTCAGCTAATACTTCTCCAGCACCTGTGATGTGCTGGTGCTTCCTTTGTGAACAGAACCAAATCCTTGTCCTCCTGAATTTGATGTTCTAGTGGAAATAAGAAATGATACACACAGGAGCAGATCCTGGTCAGGACACATGAGTGCTGTCTATTTTGGAGTGCACAAGGTGAGATCCTTTGGGAAGGAATGTATGATACAGGAAAATGTGGGGGAGAGGATGGCCATATCCCAGGTCATATTTGGGTCCCTGGGATTCACCTCACCAAGTGTGGGTCCTTGGTTTGCCCAGCAACGAATTCGAGAGCCACAGTTCAGGAAAAGTAGATTTATTCAGAGAGATATATACACCATAGACAGAGTGGGCTGTTTCAGAAGGCAACAGAAAGTCCATGAGGCATGGGGGTTGGGTGCTCCAGTTTAAAGTAAAAGTAGATACACACTCCACAGACAGAGTGTGGGCTGTCTATCTCAGCAGAGAGAGCAACCATGAGGTGTGGGATTGTTAGATTTTATGCACTCAGTATCTTCATATGCTAATAAGTGGGAGGAATATTCCAACTACTTTGGGAAAGGTGTTGGGATTCCCAGAAATTGGGCCACCACTCACCCTTTGACATTTTATGGTCAGCCTTGAACCTGTCCTGGGACCTGTGGGAGTGCCATTTAACATCCTGCTGTATTTCGGTGAGTGTGTATTGAAGCTCAAGATCTACTGGGAGTTGACTTTTCCACCATCTTGGTGCTAAAGGCTGTGCCATTCCTTTATTGGATTTGCCCGGCCCCTTCCTTCCTTTCTCATGAGGGAGCTCTGGACTGATTGCACAATTGCAGAGCAGGGGACACAGTGGAAAGAACTTCATAAGTGGAAGGTGGAAGGCAGTGTTTTCAGTAGAATTCTCAAGTCAATTACAAAGTAACGGTCTTCTTTTTGCTGGGGGTACATGGTGTCACATGAGGGAACTGTGAGCCTTGGATACTGTAGTGAGTGGGTGGCTCACTGTGTATACTGTGTTGCTTCTTAGGTGGCCTGAGGACAGTTGGCTTATAGGTGACCCATTCCCTCAAGCAGGGGTCTCTTTGGGGATTTTCTGCATGTGAGGGTAACATGGGTCACTTGGGGGGCAGGACCAGCCAGTCACAGCTTGGTCCACAGTCACCTAGTGCCCTAAAGGCTTTCACCCCATGGATGCGTCACCTCCCCCTGGATGGGGACAAGGGCACAAGTGGTGGGGCAGCTTCTCAGTGGTGGAGGCATTGCTCTCCAGACCCAACACTCAACAGCGTGGACCCCTGGTGTTGGCCACAGTCTTGGCTAGATGAGGCTGTTCGGTAGCTGAGCTCATGAGACGTGGGTGCCATGCTTCCATTCTCACCAAGAGCTCTAGTTTTGAAGGTTCTCGTCAGACAGCCACAAATACTCCATAGCCCATAAACAAAGAACAGTCTCCTTCAATCGGGGAAGGGCACACAGAAGGAGAACGGATGATCCCGAGAGCAGGAGAGGACAAATCCGTCCTGCCATCAGGGATCTGACAGACGAGAAAGCTCAGTTCCTCTTACTAGTTGTTTACTTGGAGGATCTGGGGTATTTGGGTGACCTGCAAGTGTCAGGAAATAGTACACGAGGGCTTTGTAGATTTTCTGGTCTGGTGTTTACTCACCCCATTGTAGCTGTCGTGTAAGGAAACAAAACTTGTTGGACAACAGGCCATGGCCTCTGCTCCCTGGTGGAGCCAGGAGATTACAATATTAAGTACGACTGCGGGGGCATCATTTCTATGTTGAGAGGCCAGATGGCCTTACATAACTCTCATGATGGATGTCTAAGTTGCAGAGGGAAACTGGATTCCATCCAGCTCTCCAGCCAAGGAGGATACCAGAAGTGGCCTCCGCCACCAACTGTGAGCTCTTTGCCTCCACTGACAGCAGCATCTATAGCAAAAAGCTGGGCTGCCACCTGCGTTTCCGTGTAAACATCCGAGTACCCACAGCAATGGCCTCGTGAGGGTTGGTGTGCCCAAGGAAGCGGTGTGTGAGATGGAGGGAGCAGTGCCGGGGTCAGACACCGGGCGGGCAGGCAGGCAGTGACGACATCTGTGCAGCGCAGGGCCCATGGAACTGAGCCAAAGGGAGGCGGGTTTTGGAGCAGGGAACCTGGGCAGTGCCGTGTTATTCGTAAGAAGATCCTGGGCTCTGGATCCACGAAGTCATTGGCTTGATTCCAGACACTAACCTTCATCTTGGGCAAATGTTTGAAGCTTTCTGTGACTCTGTTTCTTGGTGTCCCAAATGGGGACAATAGTAGCAATTACCTCTGAGAGTCAGGAGTGCCTTTATAGTTGTCATTTCATTACGCTCACAGCAGCCCACGAGCACGGTTCTAGGTCCCCCAGTTTACACGTGGCAGACCGGTAACCTTTTAATCAGTAATCACGCAGCTAAGAATGGTCAGAACGAGCATTTGAATTTGATCCCTTTGTCCAGATTATTTCTATTCTCACCCAGTATTACTGGAAAAGTAGTAAACTCAGAAGAAACACTGCTGGGAAGTGGGTGCTTGAAACATGTTTGTCATTGGGGAGTGTTGAGTTCACGTTCCTCACAGCCCATCCGAGCCTCCCTGCATCTCCGGCTGCCCTTGCTGGGGTCTGCAGGGCTCTGGGAAGCTTCTCCTTGATCTCTACCCCAAGGCTCTCTGCTCTCTACAGGTTGATTCTCAACCCTGACTGCTCAGTAGAGCTAATGTCTAAAAACAAAAAAATGGTGGGGAGGGTATGGCTCAGTGGCTGAGCACTTGCTTAGCATGCAAGAGGTCCTGGGTTCAATTCCAAGTACCTCCATTAAAATAAATAAATCTAACTACCTCCCCAAAAAAGGAAAGTATTTAAAAATCAATAAACAGTACAAAGGCCCCACACCAGGCTGGGGCGCACTATGTTTTAAAGGCTCCCAGATGCTTCCCATGTGCAGGACTGTGAGAGCTACCCCTCTACATCTCTTCTCGTGAGCTTGTCCACTCACAACCATTAGCCTCTTGAAGCAGGAAAACTACTTGGCTCAGCCTAGAACTTTCTCCCGACTTCTAGACATTTATTTGCCTATTGGACATCTCTCCTGGAGCCCACAGGCACCCAGCCAGAACTGAATCAGTTGTCTCCTCTCACGACTTGCTCCTCTTCCTGCCCTTCTTGTTTTAGGAAATGGCACTATAATTTAGGACACTGCCAAAGCCAGAAAGCTGGCCGGCATCTTTGACCTCTTCCTGCCCTTCCATCACATCTGTGGCCAATCCGTCCACCTGCTGAAATGATTTCTTCTCTCTCCTCCTAGCGGGGCCTCAGCAGGCCTTCACAAGAACCTGCCAATAGGTCTCCCTGCCTCTATCTTTTTTCTTTCTAGATCACTTTGCATGTCTCCTTTACCTTGGAGGCACACAGAGACCTGTGTAATGTGCACCTGTGATCTCTCCACCTGGTTGCCTCACCTGCCTCCCACACCCTGTTCTCACTTCTAGACTATTTGCAGTTCCTGGAAGTGACCTGGCTCTTTGGCCTCCCTCCTTTGCATGTGCAGCTCCCCAGGGAGAAATGGCCTTAACATTATAACTTCACCTGATCACTTCTAGGGCATCTCAGAACTCACCACAGTGGTTCCCTCCTCTGGGAGAGCGTTGGCTACAGTTCCGGCTCTCTGCCCCGAGCACCCACTGCTGACTGTTATCCAAGCCGTCTTAACACGCCTCCTCAGCCATCATTTCATGATGAGTCCTGTGCACCTAGGAGCTCCCGGAAGCAGGGACTGTGTCTTTTTTCTCTTTATTCTCAGAGCATGGTAGAGACTCAGGTATAATGGTGGAGGGAACAGTGGTTATTCTGGAATTTCTCTAGAGTTATGGCCTAGGAGTAACAGTCTGGTTGGAAGAAGGGCTTAGGGGATTTACCCTGAAGCCACATTTTTCAATAAACATTTCATGCTGTTTTTGTCTATTTGAATTGACGAGTCTTAAAACAGAATGACGATTTCTAAAAATTACTTTACCGAAGATTGAGGAAAATGGCAGTTTTCCATATTTAAGAATATTATTTTAATTTTGTGTGACTGGGGTGGTGGAAAATAGAAATGGAGGGGTTACTAAAGCATTCTAATCCCCTTCCCCACCCTCAGGTCCATTGGACCGAAGAGACAGAGGTATGTGAGGAAAAGGACCTCCTCTTTGGCGGGTGGACCGTTCACTGCTTTTAAATTGTGACAGTTACTTTTACTTTTTTTAATTTTCTTTTTTAATGGAGGTACTGGGGCTTGAACCCAGGAACTTGTACATGCTTAGCACGTGCTCTACCACTGAGCTATACCCATCCCCCCGATATTTGTGTTTTTAGCGGGCATAATGTGCTGGTAGCAGATACTTTAGCATCAGACACAGTCACCTGTGTCTGACCATCACGTTAATACCTTTCCCATGAGCTAGAGAGCTAGTCTGTTTCCAAAAGTTCAATAAATAATCTACATTTTCTTTTTTCTTAAAAAAAGGCATTAACTCATGTTTCTCTTTAGTATCGCCTATAAATAAAATGTGATTTTATTAACCGTTTACGAAAGTGTTAAGGGTAATAAATATTAAGTACAGATTTCTGAAGCATCAGTCATCACTGAAGATCCACATTCTGCTGTACTCTCTCTCTGTTAGTCACCTTACTTCTGGAGCTCTGGAAGCGGCACCAGGCATAACTTGAGTACAAATGGGACACGGTTGAGCAGGAAGAACAAGTCCGGTCAGAATAGGAGGAGCGGTGTCCCCACGTGGAGACAGATGAGATTACCCAGGAAAAGCGGGCGCTGTTTAGATTCACTTTAGTCTGTTTACTTCTGGGCTTGTCAGCCTTGGCTGCATGTTGGAATCACCAGGGTATCTTAAAAAATGTTGGTGCCTGGATTCCATCACTGCTAACTCTGATGGTACTTAGTGGCCTGGGGTACATTCTGGCATAGGGAAGTTTTTAAAGTTCCTCTTGTTATTATAATGTGCAGTCAAGGTGAAGGAGCACTCCCTGGAATGGTGGACACAGAAGAGAACTGAGGTCCTTCATTCATATTAACAGTAAAAATGGGGAAAAGAAAAGGTCTGGTATAAGTGTATGAGAAAAGAGGCATTGACTTGTATCCTTTCATAACACCAATAAATAAATGCAAAATATAAATTAGCTGCTATGACATAGATGTAGGAGGAAAGACACATTGGTTTTTATAGTTGACTCCCATTTTTTCACATGTGCCTTCATTATTGCCGCCTCCTTTTCATCGTAGACTAGGTGCCCATTTGTCTTTAACTAAGTCGCGGTCACTGCTCCCCCTTCCGTTTGGGATGTGCACAAAGCAGCATGGCTCTCATCCTAAAGTCAGAGAAAGGGTAGAACAAGCAGGGAAACATTTGTTGAGGTGCCATCAGTGTTTGAGCAGTGTTTCAGCTAGGCATGTTACATAAATTAAAATGTAAATTTATTGCGGCCTCTCCTGCTGCAAAATTAAAAAAATAAAACTATATATCTTTGTATCAACATTCCAGAGCTATGAAAAGATGATTTTTTGAGTCATCTGTATTATTGCTTCTTTCCATCAGCTGAGATAATTTAGAGCTAATGGTACTTGCAGTCAGCAGCAGCAGCAGGACAGTAGGTTGTGAGCATGAATAACACTTGGAAAGAAAATGCTTTTACTAGGAGCATCTGAAAATGTCTCCAACTATAGATTTAATAAATTGAATCACAGATCTACAGAATGTTGGCACTGAAAAGTTCTGGAGGGAGCAGGTCAAACTCTTCTTTTTATAAATGGAAAGAAATGAGGTTCAGCTACAAATAGAAAGTGACATTTGTCTTTTACAATGTAATAAGCTTCTAATAATCCCCATTATGAATATTTCCCATTGTTTACAACTGAAGATGTGAGTCAAAGCATATGTTGGTAAAAGACTGTACATTCAGAGTTGAAAGCTGAAACTTAGACAAAATTAGATGTTCATAATGCTTTTGAGTCCTGAAAAACAAAAACGTATCATATTGGCAGTATACAAAAAAATACTGAATAAAAGTTTTTTGGTCATTTAAACTGCCAATTTTAAATTTAAAATTGCCAGCTAATAAGTTTAAATTTTCATTATAACATGCTTGTTGAAAAATTGAAGATGAAAACTCATTTCACTTTATTGTTCTTCCTTATTTAAAAAATTGCCTAATATTTTGTTTAGTTTTTTAATTGAAGCATTTTACTTTACTTGCGAAAGTATGCTCCATTGTTTAGAGAGGCCAGCGTTGTGGTAGTGAGAGCTTGGAAATGAAGTTGCCTAAATTCATATTTGAACACAGCAGCTTGCTTCCTGAGTGATCTTGGACAACTTAACTTCTCTGTACCATAGTTTCCTATAAAATCAGAATAAGAGAGTTGCTTCCTCATGACTATGGTAAGGACGGGTTGAATTTATGTGCAGAATCTACTTGGAAGAATTCCTGGCACAGAGGAAAGGCCATGTACTTAGTGACAGCTATTATTATACTTTATCTGCTTTCATTATCCAGGTAAAACTTGAGTCTTACTGATTTCATCTCTAAAAATGAAATATAAACTCTAAAATGGAAACTCTAAAACTTCATAGTTGTTGCTAATAAACACATAAAGCTCAACAAAGGAACACACAGTGGAGACCAGTTAGCTGCCGACACCTGTGAAACATTCTGTCCTGCACGGACTCTATGCTGTCACTAGCGTCACTTCTGAAACCTAAGGCCAGCTCAGGAGTAGAGCTTTACAGCTTGGCCTCGTCAGGTACCCAGATCCCCAAGCTCAGACAATGGCAGGGAAACAGTTTACTGTTCACATATGCATTTTCAAAAAATACTATTAAAATGAACACTGTACGTATTTTGTTGTTTGTTTGAAATCGTTAACAGAAAAGAAAAGAAAAAAAAAAAAACAGGAAAAAAACCCATGCAATTACAAATAATGAGGCTATGTCTGAAAATTATTTTTTTTTAAATTATGTTTAGGATTTATTGACCAGTTAGAAAAGTCATTTCATAGGTGTAATCCCTTGATTGACTTAACTTGTTTTTTTAATTAGGAAGAAGAGCGAGTTCCATTTACCACCTGGGGAAAGTGTATACATATAAACCTTTGTGCAAGTGCTCTTTTTCTGGGTAAGAACCTGCCACAGACTTTTTAAAATCTAATGTGAAATCCTGAGAAAACTGAAAATCAAGCTGGGAACTATGAAGTCTCATAGAGAAAAGTTTTTCCAGAGAACATCTGAGCCAATGCAGGGCGCCACTCTTGAGGTTCCACAGTCTCTTCTGCTCACAGTGCTTCCCCCAATTCTTTTCACCTCATTTGTTCAAATCAGATCAGTTGTTTAGGATTCTCCAGGGTTTGATTAAGAGACCAGATGGAGGCATTAAGATTTCTAAAATTTTCCAAGAGTAACAACCAAGGTAAAATATCTAAGAATAACCTAAGAAAAGGATAGTAGGAACTATCATAAAATAAAAGTAAAAACTACTGAAAGATATAAAAGAAGCTTTAATCACATGATTCTAGATTAAAAGATCATATCTCCAAAATATCAGAAGTTATAAAATTGATTTGGGGTTTATTGTGAATAAAATCATATTAGTAATATAATAATTAATAAGATAATGAGACTTTTAGTAGTTCAAGAATAGCCAGATTAGAAAATAGGACAGGAAGTCCAGATATGGGCTCTGATATCAATAATAATTTAATATAAGTGATGGAAGGCATTACAAATCAGGGAGATAAATAAAGGTTATTCAGTGAATGGAACACTCGTTAGCTACTTGGGGGGAAAAGAAAAGATTGAAATCATACAGTGAACCATATATTGTGATAAATTCCAGAAACATTTAAAAAGTAACACAATTAGAAAAAAACTAGAAATAAATATGGATGTTTACACAAACTCTAGATGAGCAGTAAGTTTCTGAGGAAAGTATACAAAGATTTCCATGCATCAGAAGCATCCTAATTTTAAACAAAACACCAGAGGATGTTATTTGTTTACAAATCCAACAAGGGGCTAATTCCTTCAATACATAGAGAGTTCAGATCACTTCAAAGGTAACATCAAAAAATCTCAGGAGCATAGAAGGCAGAGAAAAGGAACACACATTCACAAAGAAAAAATAGATGTCACACTCCAATGGTAATTCAGTGCACATCAAAATGAAGTAGTTTTCCACCTCTCAAGTGACACAGCTCTGTTTATGAGGATGAAATGCCAGTGATCACCAATCCCATGCCTAGGTTACTGGATATTTTTTGTGAAGTATGGTTGATTTACAATGCTGTGTTAATTTCTAGTGTACTCCTCAAGCCTTCTTAGAAAGCAGTCTGGCAGTTGATATCAAGAGTCAAAAATATTCCTATGCTTTAATCCACTAATTCAGCTTTGAAAAACTTTTAATCAGGAAGTATTTCAAAATGGCAGGGAAAAGTCAGTATGGATGCAAGTCACAGACATACTTTTATATGTATATATATATATATATATATATATAAAATCTCAGCCAAAATATTCTTCCAACCCTTCACAAAGTAGAACAATACCCAGCCATGAAAAAGTGTGTCCATGAAAATTTTTTATGACATGTCAAAATGTTATGCTTACGATAGGCTTGAGAATAAAATTAATATATAAAATGATTTGTAATATACAAACAATGAACCCTTCTGAAGGAATTATGTCTATAGGTAGAAGCATTTTTCTTAATTTATTTTTTATTCATTTTCAGAGTTGGAGTCTTTTCATTGTAGGTGACAAAACCAATTTCCAGTGTGTTTAAACAACACCCAAAAAATGGGGATGCATGGGATTTATTGGTTCCTGTAAATGAAAACCTCAGATCTGAGGTCTGGCTTCAGTCAAGGAGAGATACTGTAGCCCAGATGATGTCAAGGGCTGGTCTTGTCCTGTCTTCATTCGGTGTCCAATGATGTCTCAGCATGCTGCTTCTAGGCACTCAGCATCCCAGATCATCCATCCAAACCAAGAGAGGTCTCTTTTGGCAGCTTCCTCTCTTGATAGAGGAAGCTTATCATTCACATGGGCACAAGCACGTATCTCCTCACATAATAGTGGCTCTTACTGGGTTATTTGTCAATTCTCCAATCATGTGCGAGGCCAATACAATGACGGGTATTATTTGTCTTAAACCAACTGAGATCTACCTCTGGTGCTTCAGAAAGAGTGGGTTAATCGAGCTTAAATCACAGGACAAAAAACAAAAGGGAGGTTATTTATCCTAAAGCAAAATCTGGGTCCACTTCTAAGACTGGGGACAGATCCAGGACAACAGTTCTGTCCACTACTGAGTACTTTCAAATTTTCTTTAATGAGCAAATGTTAAAGTTATGATCAGAAAATATGATAAATACGAAGAAACTTGAGGAAGGAGAATGGAAAGCTTTCCTGTTTCATAAGAAATATTGAACCCATTAAGTGCTTGGAAGAAAAATGGAAATGTGTCAAGTTTGTAAAAGTTCTGAAATGAATTACAATTAATTTCACAGACCATGTTGGAGACAGTGCTATACAGTTAGTGTGTCTTTGGGCTCTTTGAGTATTTCAATTCTTTCACTTAATAGTTGCTTCATTTGGGGAAATTGCATCATTTCCACGTGGCTCTATTTCCTCATCTGTAAAAGAGATATAATATTACCTTCCCAACAGGGTGATTGTGAGGATTTAGAAAAACAGACGTGTGCTGAAGCAATAGTAAGCATTTAAAGAGTCTTAACTATTAAGATTACTTAATAAATAATTAAAAAATTATTATGCAGACTTTTTAAAAATGCATAGCATTTAAATGGCCTATATGTGCTGTACAAGTGGGAAAGGCTTTATATACCTTCTATAATACATTTTTCTCAGCCTTAACTAATTTTCACATTTAATCACACACACACCAAAAAGTTATTCCTTTCACAATCATGAAGACTTTCTGTGAAGAAAAGGATGATGAAAGAGAGTAGAGGAGTAAATAAAATGCTTTCTCTACAAACTAATGGCTTAAAAACTAAGAAAAACACCTTTTTAAGACTTTGGTCACCATATTCAGAGCTAATACTTAGGTAGAGTTTTCACATGCCTGTGGTTAATGTTCTAATTGTTTTCACAGTTAGTAAATCATTGACTCATCACAATAGTCCTATAAATTGCTATTATTATCCCCCCATTATATGGGTGAGGAGATTGAAGCCCCTAGAAGATAAGAAATTTGCACAAGGCCCCACAGCTAGCATCGGAGCTGGGATCTAGATGCAGGAGTGTGGCTCCAGGAGGGGCTTGTAAACACTCCATCTGCTCTCCCTTGCAGGTGCAAGCCAGCCTCCCGCTGTTACTGTAAATAACATGATGTGGTTCACTTAGTCTTGAAATTCACATTCTTTGTAGCTTTCTCTCTGGGGCAGCCATCAGGAGCAGCCAGGGACCCTGAGTACATGCTTCTGGACTATGACCAAGAAGGTAGATGGAAGGAAAACAGTTTAAAAATGGGACCTTTAATGTGCATTCTTCAGTGGGTAGAAAAATACCTGCCTAGTGAGGAACTGAAGCCCTACCAGCCACGTGCAAATTATGCTTCAGACACTCCCGTTGTCCTTGGGTCCACACAGTCAGAACTACAATGGATCAGGGACATGAATCTTGTGCAAATGCAGGGAGTAGGAATACCTGCCATTTTAAGATCTCAAGGAGTATGAAAAGCATGTGAAGCTTTCATCAGCAGAGACCTGCTGTCACTTCCACTATTTCCCTCAGGGCATGTCCACAGCTTCACTTGTCCTATTAAGAATAAAGATGACAGCTAGCAACTGCTGACCCCTGAATCAGTGATAGGTTCTCCCTTGAAAGGAAGCATATCCCCTTCATGGGTTACAACTAGTTCATAACCTAAGTAATTCTATAGATGTAGAAGGGATACTTTCATTGGTTCTGCTATCACAGAATTGTCTCCAAAAGAACATGCCACCAGTTACTCCATTTACAGCCATTTAATGATATACTTAACAGGCTTCCTTCTTTAGTGCAGTTTTAGGTTTACAGAAAAATTCACAGAAAGTGGAGTTCCCATATATTCCCTATGCCCTGCACACAGCTGCTCCTGCTGTCAGCATGTTACATTAGTGGATGCACTCATTCTTTTTGACATCCTTCATTCCTCCTCCCCTAAAATTTAACATGCCTGATATTCACGTCTCTTGTGGCATTTACATGCGATTTACATCACTTTTCACGTTTATGTGAGGTTTACAGCACGTGCATGTTTTCTGTTTAAGCGTGGATTGGGGGCAAGTTTTCTGTGTAAAAATACGATCATTAGTGAGCCTTATGCTGCTAGGTTTTTGGGTTGTCAGGTCTTGTTGAACATTGCTTCAGTTATTGGGATCATTGTCTACGGACTTTCAGTGTTCATTGTATTTTCAGCAGAACTTCCCTAGAACCTGAATGGAAGAGACCCAATCCAGAAGTACCTGACTGTGCAGGTGGGCCACGCCCATCACTGCTTCCCTCATCAGTTTTATCATCATCGTGACCCTGAACGCCATATATGAGAAAGTGGCAATCAAGATGACTGAGTCTGTTAAGCTCCTTCTGCAGCTGAGGTCATTTCTACACCAGTTTTAGAACCAGGTCAAAACAGACTTTATCTTTTAGGCACTTCAATTCCAGTACATTACAGTCTTTAGAAAACTTCAAGTGTAAACGTATTTTCTCTAGCCTATATGAGAAGTGAATTAGCTGCAGCTTTGCATTAGTAAAAGGGATAAAGAAAGCTTTAGAATGTCCAAGCTCTGTTTAAATATGTCAGTGCTTAATAATAATTTCAATTACATTAGATCATGTACCCTATTGTTGAAAGTAAATAGTCTCTCTATTGCAAATAAGTGGAAGAGGTTCGTGGTTCCAGTGGCAAATTTGCTTGTGCGTTACGGAGAGGAAAAGTAATCACACTGTTTTGTGTCCTCCCCCCATGCTGTTCCTGTTAGTGTAGCTCCATTCTCATCAGCTGTGGCTTCTATAACAAATGTTTCTTCTCTCTGGCTTGTATCCCAGCCAGCAGCTTAGCGGCCCAAGTTAACTGCTTCCCACACACTGCATGTGGCTGGGTCATTCTCCCAGTTGTCTGCTCAGTGGTCATCTTCTGAAAACACTAAGACCAATTCAAATTTTGAACTAGGAGGATGTTTTATGTTCCCCAAATGCTTCTAGCAAGTTGCCCCGTGTTTTGTTTGTTTTCTTCAATAGTCCTACCTTCCTGCTGTTCAGGGAGACAAGAGAATTTCATTTAGCAGCATGTTTAGAAGTAGCTTTCTTTCAACTTACACCTGACAGAAGACAGTTCTTGCCCATTGGATACTGTTGTGCTTATAAATTTTAAGGAACGGGTGACTTTTTTTTTTTTTTGCCTTGTGTGATATTGCATTCATAGTGGGAGAAACTCTTACAACAGTGTGTACAGTTGGAATTAATATAGTAGCTATGTTAAGGAATTCAAAACACCTTATATGGAAAAAAGTGTGAATTGTGTATATATATATATATAAATATATATACATATTTAGCGTGTTAACTCATGTGTCCGTGGCTTTGATTAGGGTCTCAAGGCTGTTCACAGTTTTACAGACTTAACTTTCTTTATTCTAGCTGCAGAGATCCCAAGGACCAGACTGACTATGAGAACAACCTAGCCATGAAGGTGTTCTTCTTCCAGTTTGTCAACTACTACTCCTCGTGTTTCTACATCACATTCTTTAAGGGCAGATTTGTGACTTATCCTGGAGATCTGGAGTATTGGCTGTGAAAATACAGAAATGAAGACGTGTGAATACAGCTTTGTGTTCTGACAGTCTAACCTGTTTCATGTTTTCTCTTAGTTGCCCAATGAAGAGTGTCTTTACTCTCTGTTCCTTAGATTTTTTTAGGCATAAAATAATGACTTTATTTCATGTTAGAGCTATCTAAAATTTAAATGAGATTTTCTGTCTAATATTCCAGTGTGACCCAGGTGGCTGTCTCCTTGAACTGATGATGCAGCTGACAATAATCATGGGAGGACAGTCCATCTGGAATAACATACAAGAGGTGTTACTTCCGTGAGTAATAAGTCATGTGATCTTGGGGTGAGAACGGCCCACCCATCCAAGTAATTTTCCTGCATGCCCATCTCTAAAACAGGGGAGACTCTCTGCTTATTAAAGCTCTCCAGATAAGATGATCCAGCCAACAGTGTAAACATACCTCCTGTTTAATAATTATGTTTAAATTCCTCCCTTTTTATGTTTAAATTAAATCCTCAAGTGCTATAGTTTCTGCTTATTAGCCCATCACTGGGGACTGACTGATCAGAGCCCGTTGAGAGATGGCCCTTTTTGGGGCCGTGAACTAATTTTCCCACAACTTCCCGCAACTTTCTCCTCCTTTTATACATGCATTTAAAAATCCATAACAGGAATTTGTTGAGTGCCTAGTATGTGTTAGTCACTGTATTAAATGTTGTACATATATGTGTGTGTGCATGTGTTTGTGAGTAGAATTTAATCACCCAAACAATCCTTATTCTTATCTTCCTTTTCAAATGAAGATCCTGTGGCTTAAAGAAGGTAAATGATTTGCCCAAGTTCTCATTGCCAATAAGAGACCACTGTGGGACTCAGATGTAAGACCCTATCTCATGGAATCCATGTTCTTCTAAGAACAGAGACTCTCTTGGGGTCCTAAGGCAAAGGGTTACATAATGTTTTAAGAGACACTTGTCTAAAATAATAACTACAGAGGTTTTGACTTACTGTTCTCTTCCTAAAAATGAGAAAAGCAGATGTTAGCAAAGGTCACACTGTCCTTTGGATTTTCACATAAGCCCAATCCCATATCAAAGTGGACAGTCCAGTGCTATTTGCAATTTCTGAACATTTCAAGGAGCTTAGTGTATTCGCTTTCTGTTGTAACAAGTATCCCCAAATGACATGGTAGTAGGAAGAAAAAAGAAATAGTCTCCACTAAACAACACAAATTTAACCTTGTAGTGTTCTTGAACGCAGGAGCCTGCTGAAGTCAAAATATTGGCACGGCTGTTTCTGAAGGCCTCAGGGGAAACTGTATCTTTGACTTTTCTGGCTTCCATAGGCCACCTACGTCTCTTGGCCTGTGACCTCTTTTCCTTCTCTCAAGGTCAGCATGGTTGTGTGCCTCTGACTCTGATCCTGTGGTCAAATCTCCTCTCCTCTCTCCCCTCTTCTGTCTCCCTCTTCCTCATTTAACTACCCTGGTGATTACAATGGGCCCACCTCTATAATCCAGCTCATCTCTCTTAGAGTAGGCTGGTTAGCAACGTTAACCACAACTGCAACCATAGGCACCCTTTGCCAGGGAATATTACCTCTTCCTATGTTCTGGGGATAAGGACATAGACATATTGGGGGGGGACTTTTTCTGCCCACCACACTAAGCTTTTTAAGATAATTTCTGGCTTTGAGTTTCTGTCCTCATGAAACTGTTGATCTCTCTTCAGTCTTGCCTTCCACAAAAGCATTCTGCTCCTGGCCAACCGAACTGCATTGCTCACCCCTCTCTGTGGTGTCCCCCAAAACCAATTACACAAGCAGATCTTACTGTTGTTTGGAGCATGGAGGAGAAACTCAAACAACTTGAATTTTGAAATAAAATCCTCCATCATTTTACAATCTTCCATGTCACTATAAAAAAATTATTTTTTAACTTCATTTTTTAATTTTTAAACTATTTTAAACTTTGTAACTTTTTTAAACTTTACTTTTTTTCTTACCATCCTTCATTGTAAGCTCTAGAAAACTGCTATTCTGCCCACCGCATCCAAGTTCCCTTTCACTGTTTCTCCTCCCTTCCCTAACTTTCCTTCACTCTCCCTTATTACCAATTTTCTGTCCATTCTCTTTATAGGGCAGTTAAATTATTTTTTCTTTCCTTCTTTCTGTTTTTGCAGAGTGAACACATTTGTGTGTCAGTGTGTCCTTCCACATTTCTTCACAAGGTCTTCATCTTTCAGCTTCTGGATGGATTACTGTGGTCTGTCTCTAAACAAAGGCATTTTCCTTGTCCCCCACCTCACCATGCCCCTCAAAAAAAAGATTCTGATCTTTGCTGTGAAATGAATCTTTTTTTTCCCTACTGTGCAGTAGACAACTCTTACCCTGAGCTCACAGTCAGATTTCTCCAGAGGAGTAAAAGTAGCTCATGTGCAAATAATACTACTTTTCTCTGTGAAAAGAAATAGATCAGATAGAGGAAATACTTAACACAGATTACTCAAAAGCATTTCCTGAAGGAAATAGGTTAATTATTTAACACTAAATTTTGTTGAATCTGGTTATCAGTGAGCTATTTTTACCAATCAAGAAGGATATATTACCTAAATTGGTACTGAGCAATTCATGTGAAATGAAACTTGCTCACATTAACTAGTTTAAAGTAAAGGATGCATTATAGTATCTGTGGTCTGTTTATACCTTCGCTTAAGTAAGCACATTGTTGTAGGTTCCAGTGAGCTGAACTTTGCCTACATGTATTTCTACTCTGGGCTAAAATATTTAGGGAAAATATTTTGAATTATGTTTCCCTTTTTTGAATATCAGAAATTCTGAATGGTAGCCAAGTTCGAGGGTGGCTTGTGTTTTCCTCACTGCCTCTTCTCTTTGTATAAGGTGCCAGTTTCCTTCTTAATTTTTCATATAAAATCCTAACATACTAAAGATCTATCAATTACTCTTGCTGCCCCAAAACTATACCCATCCTCAAAAATACATAGGAAGGGAAAAGAAAACTTATCAAAGTTAGTGACTATTTTCATGCTATTTAAATATGTCTAAAGGAACATAATGAAATGAATTTTACCATATCTCACCTGCCTCCACCCCCCAATCCCATGTGGGTTTGTTGAGTAGGATTCTGGGAGCAAATGAAGAAGGACAGTGATGCCGTGATCCAGGCTCTCTCTGGGGTCTCCCCAGCACTTGGATCGGCACTTGGTATAAAGTAGGTCTCAGTCCGAGCCAGCTGAGTGAGTGAGTGACTCACAGGCATCGAATGAGTAACATCAGTGAATTAACAGCATTCTTTGTAGGACTCAGAGAATAAGCTGAGTGCCCTATGGCCTTCCCAGCCTCACGTACTATTTTGATGTTGGGGTCATTTCTGGGAATGTTATTCTGTACTTGACAAAAGTCTAGTACAATTCCAGGGTTAAGTAACTTGCCCTAGGGAAATTTTATGATAAAATATTAAGAAAAATGGTTAAATGCCCAACATGACATAGCACTGTCCTTTGGTGTTTAGATAATGTATGGCTGTAATTTTCTTACTTTATATGCTTTCTACATTTTCCACCGTGTGTACGCACTACTATATAGTAAGAAAATGCAAATATTTAAAAGAGAAAATCTCTCTTCTCCAGATATGATTTGGTTAGAGGATGAGTCAGATAGATATATTAAGAGAATCTTAAATACATGTGTCCATAATTCACTCTTTAAATCCAGGAACAGGAAACTCAGGAATGAAATAGATTAAGAGAATCAAAGATACTTGTATTCAAGATTAGCAAGTAGGAGTGTCCTCAAAAGAAATGGTGATTATCTATAATTCAGGGATTAAATGTGATAATGAACGTACAAAGACAACATGAAGTAGAAAATGCCACGTGGGAAGCACTGAGTAAAGGGCAATTTACCATGATTATGCCAATATGTGTGGTCAATTCCCAAGCAAATTATTGTGTAACCCCTGCTAGAGGGAGAAAGCTTCCAGCCTTGGCTGGAGAGTGGGGAGGATCCAGTGTCTGTATTTTTTAAAATGTCTACAGGTGTTTCTCATGTGCAAATTGGTATCCCTGCATGAGAACCATAAACCAACAGAAAACCCAAAAGACCGAGGACAATGATGGGTTGCCGACAGCCCAAGCTTTTCTGCCACATAAGAGTGGTTCCAGTCAGGAAGACTGAGCAAGAGGCTCAGAGTCTTAGCTAAGGACAAGCAAGTCGGGACTTCTAATACGACCTAATGTCATCGACGGGGGAGGGCAGTTCAGCACAAGAAGGGAGCACCAGGTGAGTTAACATGGAAGTTACATCCTGGAACCAAACCGTGATGGATTTGGGTCCCGGAGGGTTAAAGCCCTGCTTCTGTTGGGCATGGACCGCATTCCACAAGAGGCTGAGACAGGAATTATGAGGCAGAGAAAAATTCCACCAGGGGACTCCCGAGTCTGGGTGCCTGGAAGGGTGATGGATGAGCGCGGTCCCAGCTCCACCCGCACCGCAGGGCTCCGAGTGGCTGTGGAGCTGTGCGCTCCCGGCCGGACCTCAGACCTGACTGCAGTGCTCCGGGCTGCGGCCTGGGGAGCGGCGTCAGGAGCATGCTGTCCCCGTCATTCTCGTAGGTGCTGCAGTGACCCCCACCCCGGTGGCCACGGAATTCCCAAGCCAAGGGTCTAAGTGACTTCAACCTTATTTACAGGTGACCACAGCTGGTTAGACTGTGCTGCTCAAAAAGAAGATCCCATATGGGGTTTTGATGTGTTAGGGGGTTTGCTAATACCTGGCCTGCTTTGAATCGTTTCATCTTGACAGCAGCCTGGGCAGTCGAAGTTTCACCTCCCAATTTTATTTAAACATTTTTTGTTGAAAGTATAGTTGGTGTACAATATTGTGTTAATTCTTGGTATACAGCATAGTGATTCACATATACATACATATATATATATATATATTCCTTGTCATATACTTTTCCACTATAGGCTATTAAAAGTTATTGAATGTAGTTCCCTGTGCTATACAGTAGGATCTTGTTGTTTGAAACAAAAATTACTAAACAAAGTAACAAAGGAAGCAGACTAAACCTAGCCATGTATACGGCACAGTTGAGTTTATCTCAGGATTTAAATGTGGTTTTGATTTCCAGGATCTCTTTATCAACTTATCATATGTATAGTGCCTGTGGAACACTTCTCAGAAAAATGTTTAAAAATCATAAGATTTAGAGAATAAAGAAGGAAGATAATTATACTGAAAAGCAGATATCAAAATATAGAAATGGGCATTTGTGATACAGTATTATCTGAATTATTGGAAGGACGTGTTGAATAAGAGGATCCAGTGGTGGGTCTACTGACCGCAACATTCTGCCACAGCAGTGAGTGTAAATCAACTTCTGAGATCTGCAACAATTGCATTTTGAATGTAAATAAAGTTAAATAACAAATAAGCCATGAAGTGTGGATTCAGATTCAGGAGTATCTCGAGTCCATATCCCCACCCCTTCCCAGAGCTCCCTGCTTTTCCCCTAATTTCATTGAAAGAAGTGGGGAAGTTTGTGAAGCGAAGGGCATGTTCCATTGCAAAGAAATCTCGTAGCAAACCTGGGAGCATGGCCAGGGAAATGTTAACGCTGAGATCAGAGGCAGTGGGAAACCTAGCAGGGGAAGCTCTTTACAAGTCACATCATATACTCTGTGTGTGTCCACGTGTGTGTGCATACAGACGTGTGGGCATGTATGATGTATACACCTGCATTTCGTGTGAAGCCGCCTCACTGTCCAAATTTGAAATCCATCCAAACGTGCAGTGTATTCAGCCGAACCTCAGCCAGACGCTAAGTTGTCTGTTGTTGCTCTGTCTCTTCTGCTGAACTCCACGAGTAAACCACGCGCCAGCTGTTGCTTTCAGGGACAACAGCTCTGTAGGCTACAGATCCATGCCTTGTTTCACTGCCAACTCCGAATTCCTTTCAGGACAAATTGCCATTTGAAAAAGGGGGAAGCATTCAGTTGTCCCACAAGCCTCTGAGTGAAGAAAAAACATAACCTTAGGGACAGCTCTGTGGGACAGCATCCAGGAGGGGGCAGAGCAGTGGGCTGCGAGTCGAGGCTGTGTTTCTTTCAAGCTCTGCACTGAATTTGAGGCAGCATGTCACTTCTTTGGCCCATGATTTGTTCAGCTTTAATTAGGGTCTTGGACCTGTTTGATCCAACATTAGAGTATCACTTTTCTGCTTGGTGACCCTCCATGGCTCCGCAATTCCTTCAGAGGGAAAAATGCCCACATCCTCAAGGCAGCCTCTAAGGCTCCACCCCCAAAACCACCACTTATTTCCTATTCTCTCTGGCCCACACCAGTCTCCATGCTGTCTGTCCAGCGTGAGGGACCTCCAGGCCTGTGATCACTGTTCCCTCTGCCCACCCCTTTGCCTCCGTCTTTGCCTTATTCAAAGGTCACTTCCACATCCACACTCCTCCATACCACACATTCCTCGCCCTCCTTTATTTTCCTCTGCAGCACTTATCACCAGCTCACAGACCCTGTAATTCTTTCTTTTACTTATTTTCTCTGACAATTTACAGACTGGAAAGGCCATGGTGAATAATAGCAGAGAAATGGGGGGAAAAAACAAATGAGGGTAGGTATCTTCTAAAAGCTAAAATGCCTACCTGAAAAGGAGGTAGGAGATAAAGTAGTAGTAGTCGTTACAATTTTGGTAAACCCAAGGTACGTAGTCAGGACTAGTTTTCACAATACTTGAGGGTAGGGATGCAGCAATAAAAAGAAATTTATCCTGAAAACAAGAAATTAATTTCTTGGGAAGATGATGTGTTCAGCTTGAAATGTCAGTAATACTTTTATGACCTTGGTCTGATAATATCCTGCCTTATAATTTGATCTGTTTGGCAGCTGGGTCATGAATCTAATGGTGCCACAGTTTCGGGAACAAAACAGACAACCCCACGATGGGAATGGGACAACCATCTGTATCCCATGGGCAAACTGGTGCTATTTTATGAATACCTTGATATGAGTAAGTCATCAGTGGAGATTTCTGTACTGTCGGTTATACTAGAATATGCTTTGGGTCTCAGAAGCATCGGTTACTGAGCCAAACAAAGACCTAGCATACCGAAACGGAACCCGCTTTTTTCAATTAGATGCAATTATGCAGTCAGGCTTTCAACTAGGGTGCCTGTGTGTATCTCTGTCAATATTTATGTTGTACAAAGCTGAAGATTTACTGCCAAGGAATGAAATGGAATATTCATTCAGGTACGTCTCCACCATTGATTCTCAGATCCTACTGGTCATGTCGTCTAAGGATGAACTCAGAACCTTTACTAGATGTGACTCAGCTCGGGCTGCAGCCCGTGTGGCACAGCTGTTGGCTGATATCCTTCTAAACAGAGTCATGTGAGCCCGCCAGCCTGTGCAGAAAGCCTGCAAGAGCATCCTGCCTCATGGCAGCAAGGGTCACAGGGTCACCCCTTCCACACCTCACACCTGCCTTTGACAATTTCCTATTTCTTCTGGCCGATGGTTTCTGCCTGGTTCCTTGAGTCACCTCATGGCACATCACTGGCTTGAATTCAGGATGAATTTGCTGATCTGGATATTGGTAGAACACAGATCCCCTCCTTCTCCAATGTCTTTGTCCATTTCTGTAAATTTGCTTGGCCTTTGTTTCTCTTTGTTTGAACTTGGTTTTGAGCTCTCGGTTGCCTTTAAATTGTTGCATCTCAAAATAGATTTCCATAGGAAACATCATCTTTTCTATTATGTATGGCGCCCTTTTATCTACTAGAAGGCTGATGTGCACATTTTGTATCTGAGCCCTTTCAGCTCACCACTGCCTTGAATTACTTTTTTTTTTTTTAAGCTTAGGAGACAGGAAAGGAGTTTGGTCAATAGGCTTTGCATTTATGCATGCGAGTTCATGTCTGCAAGACACCCCTTTGTGCTTCCTGTTTATAAGTCTACAGAAAGAGGGAGTTTTCTTTTTCCTAAATTACATGCTATATATATAATAATTGTTTTAAAACATATAATATACATGGAAAAGCATCTGATTCCCTCGGTGAATGAAAGGTCATTTTGTGGCATTTTCAGTCAGCTATGCTTTGTGGTCTGGTGTCTGATTTGAGTTTCATCTTTGCTTTTATTGTGCTTAGTGACAAGGTTCGATTAAGGGTGCAGCTGGTGTAGAAATTATGTTCGTTTTTTCTGCTTATTTTCAGAAGGACTTTAAGCCAATGACCTGTTATTCCAAAATGAGTCATAATTGTAAATATTTCTTATTGGGGCTATTATCAGCATTAATAATAACAACAACATTCTGAGGGCAGCATATGATTTGGTATTTTAACACACACGAAAAAAGCCTTGGAAAATAGTTATTGTTCTAGTTAAGTCAAATAAAGGTCATTGAAAGGAAAAGTTGTACGCTTTTGGGAGAAATTGATAGGACTTTTAGAACTTTATAGTCTCATTAAAATACTAATTAAATAATTCAGCCTAACTCTACCCTACATAACAGGATGGAGTAACAGCTATTGTAGAGAGATTGTTCAGATTTATTCGTTTTCCTATTCTCTAAATAATCCCTAACGAATTAGAAAATTCAATCCATTTCTGAGAGTAGGCAGTCTGTTATTCTGTATTCAACGCTGGAGTGAAACTTATTTTGTGTTCTTTTCATTCATGGGAGATAGAATTTCCAAGTGCTTTTTGAATTATTTTTGTTCCTCTCAAATAAAGTGCCTTTGATGATGATCTCCTGACCTCAGTTTCCTCCTCCCAGTTTTCCCCATGATCATTAATGACACCCCACCTGCCTTTTTAGTTACGCCTCTTAGCTGCTGAAGGGGAACAGCTTCTGACAGATGACCCTGGAGCCCTCCACCCTTGCTTCTTTAGGCCTCACACCCAGCCACCATCACTAGTCTCCTTCGCCAGAAGTATCTTTCTCTGCTTTTCTGCCTGGAAGGAATCTTGCCAAGCCTTGGCAGGAAAACCTCCACTTTTTAGAGATTTTCTGCTCTCCTCTCTAAGCATGAATTGCAGTTGATTCTTGCCTTGATGGTGCGTGATCGTGTCCGTGTCCATTGCGCTCCCCGGCTGGACTGATCCTGTCGGAGGCAGTAGTCAGGCTTTTCATCTTCCCGTGCATGTCTGGAGCACCACAGCCTGGACCCTGTTTGTCATACGTGTTTAAGTGACTTGAGCATGGAGTTTCAACACACTCACATACAACTGTTAGATGAGTTGGCGGTAACATTACCCCCAAGGCCCCCACAAGGTTCTATAGGGCATATGTTTTTTTCTGAGTGAAATTTCTCTTTTATTTGTTTTAGTGATTTTCCCACTGTCCTTTTAGATTATTAGAGTAACCCTGAGTTATTAACCACAATAGCTCACCCCCAGAAGCAAAAGATCCTGCTGTTTGAGAACTCAGACACGGGACATAAGAGAAATAATCTATCAGTCTTAAAATCTGGAAGCCATAAGATACCGTTTTGTACTTAGAGCACCCACAGCACAAACACCAGTCTCTCAAGAACTTGGCACTGCCTTCCCAGAGGGCGGGTGCCGTAAGTGAAATGCAGTGAGTGATGAAGTGGGAGCTCTTCGTCTCTGGTACTGCCTTTTCCATCCTTGCTGTGTTAACTTGATCTTCCCTTCATATATTATGTTCTCTATTTAATTTACTGCATTTAATATCAGTTGTTCTTCAACATCTCCTTGCACCCGCCCCCTCCATTCCCTCTCTCTCCAGTGCTCTCCCACCCACGCCTCTCCTGCGCTTTCCAGGACCAGGCCTTTCTCCCCCACGCCCTCACATCTGTTCTGTCTGCCCACCACCTGCACTGACATTTCCTTAACTCCACAGAATGAACTTTCCAAAATGGCAGCTGAGTAACTGGGGGGGATTGTAGACCTCTCATCTCTTTACTGATTCATTCGTTTATCTATCCAACAAACACTGAGCACCTGCTATGCCAAACACTGTATCAACTGCTGGGGAGACCAAGACAGGTAAGACATGGTGTCTGAACTCCGCAGGGCAGGCGAGACTTGGCGAGTAGTTGATGGATTGCTAAGCAGGTGAACACACATTGGACTTCATAGAGCTGGAAATATTTGAACTGAATTTTGAAAGGTGAAAGGAAGTTAGCTCTCTAATGTGTGGTAGAGGGAGTGGACACTTCATGCAGAGAGGTAGAGACATATAAGAGTACACGGCATGAAGCGGCTTGGCCAGACTGAAGAACAACAAGTAGGGTTAGAACAAAGTATACACAGGTGGGAATATCAGGTGCACAAGGCCTCTGTCATGATGGGTCTTGTGTGCTTAGACTTGAATGTATCCTTAAAGAAACAGCGCTATATTGGAATATATGTAAGCAAGAGAATTGCATAATGATTATGTTAAAGAAGATCTGGTTATACTGGCAGCAGAATGGAAAATAATATTTTTGGGGGGAGGCCCATATTTTGGTGGGAAAAGATATTTCGGGGGCCACTCCAGGTAATCCAGACAAGTGGCACATGCCTGCAGAGAGTCCCTGGGCAGAGGGAGAGAGACGTGGGCGGCAGAAGTGGTGACTGCTGCAGAGGGGACTGCAGGGCCGCGGCGGCGGGCCGCAGAGCTGCTGAGGTGACTTTCCAGTGACCCATCTGGAGAGCGGATCTGCAGGGGGAGTGTAAGGGGAGGAGATGGTTTCAAGGAGATGGTTCTGTGTGAGGCATTTTGATTGCAAAGTGTCTATGAGACATCTGAGGAGTGATGCCCGTTGTTAAGCTGGATTCAACAGTCAGGAGCTCAGAGGAGCTGCGGGTGATGCCGTGGGGGCGATTCATTCCTGCCAAGTGAAGGATTGAGGACGAGGCCCTGGGGAAAAGGGCCATGTACATGTCACATGGGAGAAGAGAAATCCAGCAAGAGAAAGAATAATATCAGAGCAGTTGGGAGAAACTAGTTGAGGCAACACAGAGAAGGCTGTAACCTGGCTTCAGAGGGATTTGAACACTGACTAAATGGAGCATAGTGAGAAAGGGTGTGCGTGTGGGGCAAAAAAGCAAGAGCTAAAACCCAGCTTTAATTGCCAAGACTGGGGAAAAGGCAGAGGAGGACTATACTTAGGTAGACTTTAAAAAACAGATCTGTGTGTATCTGTGTGTGTGCATATGTGCACACACAATTTTCTGTCTGGGCTTTTTAAATTTATTTAAGTAAAACAAAAATTAAGGGGGGAAAATATTCCACTGAGAGGAAAATATTTGTCCACGGCAAAAGCTAACTGGTAATCAAATAAATAGGAGCTGAAAGTGCCGACTAGTTTGAAACACGCAGCCACCGGCAGTGCAACTCCTGTCTCAGTGCTGCGATGAGGGCCGTGGGGGATGCAGGGCTCTGAGCCCTGGAGAAGTCTTCAGCGCAGGTACTTCTCCAAGAAACTGGACTTTAAAGGGAAGAAGAAAGTGTAGAAAGTATCAGAGAGCAACACAGGACCGTGAGAGAGGGTTGGGCGAGGGTTAGTTTTGTTTTACAGTGGGCGTTTCTGGCCTTGCTGAGTTTCTGGGCCTTTGCTCTTTTTGGTCTTTATTCCAAAAGCTTTTTAGAAAGTTCTTCTCGCTTGAAAATCTGAACAGATTAAATCATGTTGCGTTATTTCTGGTGTTTTATTTTTTAATTAAAAAATTATCTGGAATTTATTTTAATGTCATAAATGAGGACACTGTACCAGGTCTTCCAATGATTTAGCTAATTACTGCAGTACTTGAATCCACTGATTTGAAGTGTCAGTTTTATAATATTACTAAAATCTCACAAATATCCACGTCTATTCTTGAAATGTAATCTATTTCATTCATACTCTCAGTGCACTATTTCTATAATGTTTCCATGAACATAGATTAATACCTCCTAGAGTTGGTCCTGTTTTATCCTTTTCCAGAATGTCTCTAATACTACAAATTCAAACATCCCTCCTCAATATTTTATTTGTATATATGGGTATATTTCTGGAATACATTTAGGATCACCTTTCAGATTTTTTTCTTAAATCCATTTGGGATTATTAACTAAATTTGCATTCAGATACTAAATTTATTTTGGAGAAAAAATATTCTATGTCCCCCAAATTTGAGTCTGCCCACTGAAGAGGGTGGTGCATTCTACTGTTCATTTTTTTTCTTTTTTTAAATCATTTATCAGAATCTTCTTAATATTTTCATTAATTTATTTCTGAATAGTCTGTGCCTTCTTTGTCATTATAAAATGATATCTTTTCTGGGTTTTGATCTGGGTTGATTGCTAATAAACTCTTAATTTCTGGTTTCTCTTGAATAAGAAGGAGATCTGACACCATGAGGCCCTATTTCCAATATGGTGACGGTGAGCATTGCGTTTCCTTAGGATGCCCACTTGCCAATTTGCCAGTGGCTGCACCCACTCCACACATTTCTGCTACTTACCTGCCCCCTTAGGCAGATGAGCTCATGTAGGGTTAGGTGGGTTATGGGACGCAGATACTGATATCACAGCTGCCACGCTACTGACCCTGTGGCGTCAGTAACTCTGGTTCTTGCTCTCTGACCTCCCTGAATATGACAGCTCCTTTTGGGCTGTGGACCTGCTGCATCTTTCCAGCACTATCGGCTTTTCTGCAACACAACCCTGCCTCTCAGGTCAGAAGCAAATGTCAGCTTCTCCTACCCATCCACAACATCCACGGTCTTGCCGTTCCTGGCCAGAGTGGTCCCTACCCCTTGACTGAGCAGTAACACTAAAGGGACTATAAATTTGCCTCTCATCCACTGTCTTAGTTACATACCTGTGCTAGTTTGCTTTAAAGGTCTGCCAGTTAGGAGGGGAGGGTCTAAAAGTCTTTTAGATCTCTGACCTTATCATTTCTAACTGCTCCACCACCCTATGGAACAGCTTATCACAGATCTCTGCTGCCTCATCTGTAGCATTGCCCTGTAAATTACACACAGAGAGAAAAGAACTTCTAAGCCACCACCATAACTTTGACTTCCTGTGACCTCACAGACCATAGAAATATCAAGATAAAAATTCCTGAAGAAGAATATTTTGCTTAGGAAGACACTTTAATTGCATACCTTTCTGTGACTTGTAATAACTTCATAGACCCTCTGAATGTGCTGCACTCACTTTCCCAGACTCAAGGGAGCTTGCTCACTTGCCTATATTCAGTGTATTTCTTCCAACGTTCTCTATGCATACCTTTCCCAAAGGTACATTTCTTATTTCTATTTAAATTGTTAGATACATCCACAATATTCTTTTTTTAATCCTCAAATACAAATCATCTTCCAAGATTGTATTATTTCAACACTGAGAGTGAATAATATGCTTCAAGATTCCCAAGTTTATTATGAGCAAATAACTATGGTTGGTTGAAAATTTATAAGTATGTTATTCCTACTAAGGGTATATATGTGAAAGAAACAGGTTGTAATGAGTCTTCTTCCCAGAGATTTTATATTTGCCTTTTGTTTGGATTCTTTCACTGTTGAACATTATTATTACCATGAATGTCTTTTCTCTTTGAGATTTAGTTCACCATTTCCCCCTCTCTCTTTACAGGAGTAAAAGAAGTTATGTTGTCCTTCCATCCTTCCACCACTCCATGTTGTGTGTCCATTCCTTCAACAGGTATTCAGTTTGGGTTCACCACAGTATATGTGGCCTCTTTCCAGTGGCCCCTCTGTTGGCTCTGGAGAACAATATATTGGAAATCAGAGTGGGTACGTGGAACCTTGACTACCCAGTATAGACGTATGGTGCCAGAAAAAGCCCAGAATATCTCAGCATGGCAGCCAACCATGCAAGGAACAGCAATTCTGGCTGTGGTGGACCAATGTGAATAAAAAGGCTTCATTGGGTGAAGACTTAGAAAAGTCGAAAAATGCATTGGCGTTGCTTCCTACGGAATCCAGTGTTGGGTACTGTTTAATATGAGAGGGAGATGCTAACACTATCATCGTTATAAACAACATAGTTGTTGTAACTGTAATTGTTATTATTTTTAATATATTTTCTTTATAATTATTATTTGTGACTTACAAGACCCTTACAGAGGCAGTTGTTAAGGAGCGTGGCCGTTATACTGTTGCTGAAGTGTTAATTCAGTAGAAGCATGGTAATAGCATTAATAAGTACTCACTCTTTTGATCCTCACATGACTCTAAAAGTCACCCATCAGTGCTTGTATAATGGAGATAGAAATCTATCCGTTTAATTGTTTGTAGAACTTAAATAAGAGCAGTCATTCCACCGCATTTGACCATATATTCCAGACTATCAGTTTAAAGTAGGAACTACCTGATGAGGCCATAGAAACCCTTTGTGCCTCCCCAATCGTTCATTACCTTCCTGTCCCCTGGGGCAGAGTTTCTTCCATAAGGTGGCCCCATCTCTCCTCCCCACCCCACTCTTGGCCTTTGCTACCCACTGTTGGTCATTAGCTAAGCATCCTCATGTTCTGCATGTGTCTGAGCTGTGAGGGAACAGAACTCAGTTGTTTACAAACTCTATTGACTATAACTAGTCTGAACAGCCTCTCTCCTTCCCTGCCCACAACCCCACAGGTCAACAGGGGGCTCACAACCACAGCGATTCCCATGCCAGCCCATCAGGGAACCTTCTTCCCTAGAAATATTCTTACAACCAGGGCTGTTTCCTCCCTTACTTCACTGCCAGTTTCACTCCCAAGTTACAGTCCCCAACAAAAGGCTATCCCAGTTTGAATTTCTTAATCGAGTCGCATTGACCCTGAGTACCTGGCATTTTCCTATGAGCACTCATAGAAATAGAACAGGGCCTGGCAGTGGCTGTGGGCCAGGTTCCTGGGTGAGGGGACTTGGTTCTGTAGCCTGGCCCGAGCTGAGCTCCCAGCACGGCGTCTTCCCATCTGCATTATTTCGGGCCAGGCTTCAACAGTTCAGAGTTTCATTTTATCATCTGCAAACAGAATAATTCCCTGCTGCATATTTTAAGACTGTTATGTACCACAAAGGGTGCTTAGGGAATTCAGAGAGTCAATGCATGGAAGTCACATAACCTGGTCCTCAGGAAATGTTAGTTATCTTCATTATGCACCATCGATAAAATTGGCTCACAGACTCGGCCAGGTATCAAAGCTACAGGCACAGGAATTTGACAATGTTTTACTGTCTGGATCATAGTCACAATTTTACACAGTAAAACAAGCTACCTGGACCACCCAGCTGTCAGCCCACCCGACTCCCCACCCCAGGATCCCTCAATTTATCTGATTTGCTTGCTACCCCTACTTTTTGGAGAAAGTTGGCAAATCACAGTCAATGGCTGCTAGGTTATGTCCATTCCCATTCACTCAAATTGCCCCATTTTCAGTATCCACTGTGCTGCAAAACATAGACTAATGTTCAGAAATATGACAGCAAGGCCTTTCCCGTTCCACAGTCAGAGAACTACGAATCTGTCATGTTTAATATGCCATGTGACACTAAGCAAGGCAGGAAAACAGGCTCCTGTGCTTTAAGAAAGTTTTTAACAATGACGTTTGAAACTAAAAGTGTTTTTGTTTGACCTTCACCTAACCAGAATATTCAATTGACTCCTATTACCCATTACTCAGATGTCCTGGTTTGATTGTATTAGGCACTTTTTCCTCATCTCCCCAGCATGATTTGGCTCCATCAGCACAGATGGAGTGTCTCCAAAGCTGCTCCGTGTGCATGGGCGTGTGAGTGCACACATGTGCACCCACTGAATGGTGCCACTGATTCATATCCAGGAGTTGTTCTGTCTTATAACTCAAGCATTGCTTTATTATATCCTAGAAAACTGCTTTTAGATCATTGATTGAACTATAGACCATCCTCTTGCCCACATTAGGAATTGACATCTTCCAAGACACAGGTCCTATGTGTTTGTATATATGTATAAGTAAGAATTAAATATGTATGTCATCCCCTCACATATTTAATTTGTGCCTTCCCAATTGAATGTGCACAGTAAAGGCTAACTTCCCATAACAGGAGAACTTTTAGGAAGTAAGAAGAAGGAATTAGCCACCAGGGAGAAGACAGGATATCAAGCAGGAGTTTGGTATAAAGTCATTTATTCTAAAGCTGCTCTGGCTCAATAAATAAGTGGAATTGACATTGTTGTATCATGCCAGAGCATCTGAAATTGAAGACCAATTTTAATTTACTTTGATATAAGTGGAAAATTGTGTCACAACAGCATGGGAAATGAAGAACACTGCATCTATCTGTACTCCTGAAGTGTGTTTCAGAGCTGCTCAATTTTGAGGAAAATTATCTTTTCTGGAGACAATCGAATTATTTTCATTTTTGGAATTATTGTAGCTTCCAGAAGCACATCAGAAGGTGATTCTGTAAAAGTCTAGAGTTGACTTAAATAGCAGTAAATTTTAGCCTATTGAAATCAGGAGAAGTGAAATGTTTTTGCCTACCACCACCACCACAACCACCACCACCAGGCAAGCACTTGTACACCCAGAGAGATTTCACATCAGAGGGAATAACAAAGCTGGTTCTGTTACCGAGGCCAAACTTGTTCTGCTCACTGCACAACAGTGATAAATAAATAAATCAGGAGACAAGGTTTTGGGGCAAGGAATAGTAACTTTATTCAGAAAACTGGCAGACCAAGAAGATGGGGGACTAATATCCTGGAGAATCATCTTTCCCAAGTCAGAATTAAGGCTCCTTTTGAACTAAAAAGGGGAAGGGGTGTGGTTGGTTGTGCAAACTTCTTGCTGCCGGCATTCTTTGTTCTTGCAGCCATCCATGTGGCTCAGGCTATTGTGTCCCTGTAAGCCTGCAACAAAACAAAGGTTATTCTCTATTTTGCAACTTGCCATCTCTGCGTAAGTGCAGAAGTACTAACATCCTTAAAGGTCAGAGCCCCGAGAATAGGCTTTCCTGTAGGTTTTAGGCTAAAGGAAACGTTGTTTTACAAAAGGTTCAGAGCCAGCAAGATTAAGCCTGGAAAACAGGTCACAGGGCTTCAAACTGAAGGAAGAGATCCAATATGGCGTCAGATTTGTTCTCAATTACAGTTTTAGTTAGGGGAAATTTTGCAGCAGAAAATCCCCTCAGTTGTTTTTCTTGCTTTGCCTGAGATCTTGTTTGTTGGCTTGTGGTCTCATGGTGTCAAAACCGTATGTTAAGATGAGTACTATTAAAATCATATGGTGCAGAAAACATATCTATCTGCTTCAAAAGATGACTGAAACATTTAGCTTTGTTTATTCCCATAGAATTTGGATTGAATCTATTCTCGACTTCCTTCTTCTTCAAACCAGTTTTTTACTGGAGGGTTTAAAGCCCAAATTAAAGAATTTTGGAGAAGACTCATGTAATTTATAAGACGTTTACTTCCGAATTTAAGACTGACCCATACTTGTACTTTTAATCAAGGAACACAATAAACTTTTTTAGTCGATCATTTATGACGTTTTATACTTTGTCCATGTAATCTTTTGGAAGTTGAGAGGCTTAGACAATTGATATAACAGAACAGGTATCATTGCTCAACACTGTGAATGAAAGAATCCCAGTATAGTTTCCTGAAAGTATATTTTATTAAAAATAATAAAGAATTCTTGCTCTCTAATAAAGCAACAGACAGAAGCACATACTGAGTGTTTAAAATAAATAATACTATGGGAAAAATTATCTAAGCAACTCAAGATAGTATAGAGAAAAAGTATGAACTTGAAGGAAAATACATATTGTGCAATTAATATCTTATTTTTAAGAAGCAATTGATAAAAAATACCCAATTTTTAAATGATTTATTGAAAAAGGAGTTATATAAAGCCAACTTATTTTCATAAGTGTTGCATAAAATGGGGCTATCTAAATCTATATTATTAAAGAATAAAATATATGCAATATATCTCCAAGGTTAATTGATTTTCATAATATTATAATTTTTCAAAATATAACTTACATATACATATCCAAGCAGCTCTTGAGATAAACACTGTACCCTAGTATACAGTTATACCTATTCCACATAAAAAATGAAAAGGCAAGGATAATGCCCTTGCTTACGAACTGCCACTGGACTTCTGGATATTCCTTTAGGTTAAAGACCAAAAGCAAAGTAACTAGTCTACTTTGAAGCGGTCACTAAAGATTTTAAGATACTCAATATCTATATCCATTTACAGGAAAGACTTAAGTTTTCTGAGGTTTAAAAAAAAAGAAATCAACTGCTGAAAACGAAATTCTGTAATGTCTCATGGCCATAACTATAAAGGCTCTAAATTAATGCTCCCTTAATTTTTTTTTTCAAGCACAGGTCATGATCATCACTTTCAAATTTCATTTATGCTAGATGAACGAACGTCTCCCCACATGCTCAATTCTGAGAGTTAAGTGTGTGTGAAAGCCGTCAGTCACCTACCTTATTGGGAAAACACAGTTTCATTTAAGTGGGAAACAACACTACATACATACATATGGGGAGGAAAAAGATCCAACTGGGAATTACAGTGAAAACTGCAGGAACTTAAAATCGGCAGAGGAAACATACTGAGAATCCAGAGTAAGTGTTTTAACTGCAACCCACTTCCCTTAAGCTAGATGAACGAACGTCTTTCCACATGATCAATTCTGAGATTTAAGTGTGTGTGAAAAAAGTCAATCACGTAGCTTGTTGGGAACACAGCTTCTTTTCAGTGGGAAAATACACTACATACATATATATGAGGAAGTTCTAGCTGGAAATCTGTTTTACAGTAAAAACTGCATGAACTTCCAACAGACACTAGGAAACATACTGAAACCAGTGTAAGTGATTCTACTGAAGCTCACTTCATTTCAGCTAGATGAACGAATGTCTCTCCACATGCTATGGTCTGAGATATAAGTGTGTGTGAAAGCCGATATTCACTTAGCTCGTTAGGAACACAAATTTCTTTTCAGTTGGATTCTACACTACATAAACATATATTTATCGTTACTACCTCGAACTCGGGTTTACAGTGAAAATTGCATGAATTAAAAAACGGAATTTGGAAACAGAATGAGAAAACAGAGTAAGTGATCCTGCAGCATCCAATTGCGTTTGTGCTACATGAAAGAACATCTCTACAAATGCTCAGTTCTCAGGTATAATTGTGTGTGTCGCCGTCCATCATCTAGCTTGTTGGGAACATAATTTTTCTTTAATTTGGAAGCTACACGACAGAGATATATGTGGGGATGTGCAAGCTCCAACTCGGTTTTACACTGAAAACTGCATGAACTTCAAAACGGCACTAGGAAAAATACTGAGAAACCACAGTAAGGGATTTTACAGCAACCCATTTCCTTTGAGCTAGATGAACGAACGTCTCGCCACATGATCAGTTCTAAGAGATAAGTATGTGTGAAAGACGACATTCACATAGTTGGATGGAAAAAAAAAGTTTCTTTTCAGTTGGAAAAAACAAAATATATATATGTGCGGAGGTACAAGATCCAACAGGGTTTTAAGGTGAAAACTGCATTAATTTCAAACCAGCACTAGGAAACATACTGAGAAAGCAGAGTAAGTGTTTCTATGGCAACTACTTCCATTTCAGCTAAATTATCGAACGTCACTCCACAAGCTCAGTTTCGAAAGGTAAATTTGTGTGAAAGCCGTCCTTCACCTAGACTATAGGGAACATACAGCTCCATTTCAGTTGGAAATTACACTCCATATCTATATATGGGGTGTTTCTACCTCCAACACGGTATTACAGTGAAAAATTTAAAGTTCAAACCGGAAATAGGAAACAGACAGAGTAACCAGAGTAAGTGTTTCTCAATCAAACCGTTCCCTCTGTGCTAGATGAACGAAAGTTTCTACACATGCTCACTTGTTAGAGTTAAGTGTGTGTGAAAGCCGAACTTCACCTAGCTTGGTGGGAACACACAGATTCTTTTCAGTTGCAAATTCCAATCCATACATATATATGGGGAGGTACTAGCTAGATCTCTGTTTTACAGTGAAAACTGCAGGAAATTCAAACCGGCACTAGGAAACAGCCTGAGAAACCAGAGTATTTCCTTCTCCTGCAAACCGTTCGCATTGTGCTACATGAAAGAAAGTCTCTCAACATACTCAGTTCTGAGAGATAGTTGTGGGTGAAAGCCGTCCTTCAACTATCTTGTTGGGAACATAAAGTTTATTTCAGTAAGAAACTACATTATATACATAAATATGTTGTATTAGCTCCAACACGGGTTTACAGTGAAAACTGCAGGAACATCAAACCGGCAGTAGGAAACAGACTGAGAAAACAGAGTAAGTGTTTATCCTGAAAACAGTTCCCTTTCTACTACATGAGCGAACGTCTCTCCACATGCTCAGTTCTGAAAGATAACTGTGTGTGAAAGCCGTCCTTCATCTATCTTGTTGGGAATACAAAGTTTCTTTTCAGTTGCTAAATACACTATACACATATATATGAGGAAGTACTACCCCCAACTCAGTTTTAAAGTGAAAACTGCAGGGATTTTAAACCGGCAATATGAAACAGACTGAGATACCAGAGTAATTATTTCTTCTGTAAATGGTTCCCTTTGTGCTAGATGAACGAACGTCTCTCCACATGGTCTTTTCGTAGAGATAAGTGCATGTGAAAGCCGCCCTTCACATAACTTGTTGGCAACACAATGTTTCTTTTCATTTGAAAACTACACTACTTACACATATATGGGGAGGTAGTAGTTCCAACTCGGTTTTACAGTGAAAACTGCAGGAATTTCAAACTGACAGAATGAAAAACTTAGAAAGCAAAGTGTTTCTCCTATAACACGTTCCCTTCGTGCTAGATGAACGAAAGTCTCTCAAAATGCTCAGTTCTGTGAGATAAGTATGTGTGAAATGCGCACTTTACCTAAGTTGTTGGGAAGACAAAGGTTCTTTACAGTTAGAAATTACACTACATATATTTATATTTGTGGAGGTACTAGCTTCAACTCTGTTTTCAGTGAAAACTGCAGGAACTTGAAACAGGCACTAGGAAACTGAGAAACCAGAGAAAGTGTTTCACCTGCAAACCTTTCCCTTTGTTCTCGGTGAAAGAACATCTCTCCACATGCTCAGTTGTGAGAGATAATTGTGTGTGGAAGCCGTCCTTCACATAACTTGTTGGGAACTTAAAGTTTCCTTTCATTCTGAAACTACACTATATACATATATATGTTGAAGCACTAGCTCCAACTCGGTTTTACAGTGAATACTGTAGGAACCTCAAACCGGCACTAGGAAACTGACTGACAATCCACAGTGGGTGTTTCTTTTGCACCAGTCCTGTTTGTACTATATGAAATAAGGTCTCTCGACATGCTCATTTCTGAGAGATATTTGTGTGTGTAATCCATCCTTCACCTAGCTTATTGGGAAGACAAATATTCTTTTCAGTTGGAGAATACACTACATACATATATATGGGGATGTAATAGCTCAAACTCGGATTTACAGTGAAAACTGCAGGAACATCAAACCGGAACTAGGAAACAGACTGAGAAAGCAGAGTAAGTGTTCCTCCTGCATCCACTTCCCTTTGTGCTAGATGAACGAACGTCTCTCCAAATGCTCATTTCTGAGAGATAAGTGTATGGGAAAGCCATCCTTCACCTAGGTTGTCGGTAACACAAAGGTTCTTTTTAGTTGGAAACTACACTACATACATATATATGGGAAGTTAATAGCTCAAACTCAGATTTACAGTGAAATCTGCAGGAATTTCATTCCGGCACTACAAAACAGTCTGAGAAACCAGAGTAGTTGTTTGTCCTGCAATCCGTCTCCTTTGTTCTAGATGAAAGAACTTCTCTCCACATGCTCATTTCTCAGATAATGGTGTGTGAAAGCCGTCCTTCCCCTAGCTTGTTGGAAACACAAAATTCTTTACAGTTGCAATCTATTCTGCATACATATATATGGGGAGGTACTAGCTCCAACTCGGTTTTACATTGAAAACCGCATGAACTTCAAACAGGCACTAGGAGACAGACTGAGAAACCAGAATATTTCTTTCTTCTAGAAACCACTCCCTTTAAGCTAAATGAACGAACGTCTGTCTATATGTTTAATACTGAGTGCTAAGTGTGTGGGAAGTCTTCTATCTTCTAGCTCTTTTGGAACACATTTTCTTTTCAGTGGGTAAATGCACTGCATAAATATATATGTGGAATTACTATCTCCAACTCGGCTTTACAGAGTAAACTTCATGAATTTCTAAAGGGCATTTGGGAAAGATTCTGAGAAACCAGTGTAATTTTTTCTGCTACAATCCATTCCATTATTGCTAGATGAAACATCGTCTCACCACATGCTCTATTCTGAGACATAAATGATTTTGCAAGCCATCAAAAACCTTACTTGTTTGGAACACATTTTGTTTTCATTGGGTATCTACACTACATGCATACATGTGGGGAGGTATAGCTCCAACTCGGTTTTACAGGGAAACTGCATTAATTTCCAAGCGGCACTAGGAAACATAATGTGAGTCCAGGGTAAGTGTTTCTATTTCAACCCTTTACCTTTGTGTAGATGAACGAATGTCTCTCCACTTGCTCAATTCTGAGAGTTAAGTGTGTGGGAAACCTTCAATCACCTAGCTTGTTGAGATCACACAGTTTCGTTAGAGCCGGGAAATTCACTGCTTACATATATAATGGGAGGTACTATCTCCAATTCGGTGTTACAGTGAAAACTTCATGAACTTCAATCTGGCACGAGGAAAACATACTGAAAACCCAGTAGAAATCTTTCTAGTAGAAACCATTCCATTTAAGCTAGATGAACGAACGTCTCTCCACATTCTCATTTATGAGATTTAATTGTGAAGTCATCAATCTCCTTGCTTGTTGGAAACACACAGTTTCTTTTATTTTGGGACTACACTACTTATATATGTATATGGATGTAGTAGCTCAAACTCGGTTTTACCGTGAAAACTGCATGAACTTCAAACTGGCAGTAGAAAACATACTGAGAAACCCGAGTACGTGTTTCTACACACCCATTCCCTTTATGCTAGATTATCGAACGTCTCTTCACATTTTCAATTCTGACACTTAAATGAGTATGAATGCCGTCAATCACGTAGCTTGTTGGGAACACACAGTTTCTTTTGTGTGGAAAACTAAGCTAAATAAATATATTTTGGGAGGTACAAGCTCCAACTCGGTTTTTCAGTGAGAACTGCATGAATCTCCAACCGGCACTAGGAAAACATACTGAGAAACCAGAGCAAGTGTTTCTACTGCAACCCATTCCCTTCATGCTAGATGAATGAACGTCTCTCCACTTGCACAATTCTGAGAGTTAATTTGTGTGAAAGTCTTCAATCAGCTAGCTTGTTTGGAACACACAGTTTCTTATGAGTGGGTAAATTCACTACATTTGTGTAAATGCGAAGGTACTAGTTCCAAATGGGATTTACAATGAAAACTGCATGAAATTCAAACCAGCACTAGGAAGCTTACTGAGAATCAAGTGTAGGTGTTTCTACTGCAAACCATTCCCTTTATTATAGACAAACGAATGTCTCTCCACATTCTCAATATTCAGAACTGAATGAGTGTTGAAGCCATACTTCACCTACCTTGTGGGAAACCCAGAGTTTCAGTCCAGTGGAAACTACGCTTCTTTCATATATATGGGGACTTTCTAGCACGGACTCGGTTTTACACTGCAAACAGCTTTTATTTGAAACCGGCTTTGAGAAACATGCTGACAAGTCAGAAAATGTGTTTCTGTATACCATTTAACCTTCAATGCTGGATGAAAAAATGCCTCTCCACAGGCTTACTTCTGACATCTGAATTTGTTTTGGAGACGTCCTTCAACTATCTTGTTGGAAAACCAGAGTTTCTGGTATAGGGGAACTACGCTACTTACATATCTAAGGGGAGGCACTCGCTCCAACGTGGTTTTCCACACTAAATCGCTTTTAAATTGAAAACGGCATTAGGAAACTTGCTGAAATTTTAGAGAATGTGTGTCTATAATACCTCTGCGTTTTATGCTGCATGAAGGAACTCCTCTCAACATGCTCAATTTTCATAACTGTATGAGTGTGGAAGCCGTATTTCACCCAGCTTGTTGGAAACCCAGATTTCCAGTCCAAGGTAAACTACGCTCCTTCCATATATATCGGGACGTACTAGTACGAACTCGATTTTACAGTGCAAACCGCCTTTACTTGAAACCGGCTATGAGAAACATGCATAGAAATCAGAGTATTTCTTTCTGTATGTCCCTTAACCTTCAATGCTGGATGAAGGAACGCCACTCCACAAGCTCACTTCGGATATCTGAATGTGTCTTGGAGCCATTCTTCAACTAACTTGTTGGAAACGCAGAGTTTGTGGTATAGAGGAATTAAGCTGCTTACATATCTAAGGGGAGGCACTTGCTCCAACTTGGTTTTCCACAGCAAACCGGTTTTACATTGAAAACGGCGGTAGGAAACCTGCTGAGATATCAGAGAGTGTGTGTGAAGAATACCTCTGCATTTTATGCTGCATGAAAGAACGTCTCTCCACATGCTCAATTTTCAGAGCTGTATGATTTTGGAAGCCGTACTTCACCTAGGTTGTTGGAAATCCTGAGTTACAGTTAAGGTAAACTAAGCTGCTTTCATATATATAGGGACGAACAAGCACGAACTCGGTTTTACACAGCAAACGGCTTTTAGTTGAAACCGGCCTTGAGAAGCATGCTGAGAAATCAGAGTAAATGTTTATGTATGTCACGTAACCTTTAATGCTGGATAAAAGAACGCCTCTTCACAAGATCACTTCTGACATCTGTATTTGTGTTGGAGCCGTCCTTCACCTAACTAGTTGGAAACCCAAATTTCTTGTATAGGGGAACTACGCTTCTTACATATGGAAGGGTATGCACTCGCTCTAAAGCGGTTTTCCACAGCAAACCGCTTTTACATTGAAAACGGTGTTAGGAAACATGGTGAGACATCACAGATTGTGTGTGTAGACTATCTCTGCCTTTTATGCTGCATGAAGGAACGCCTCTCAACATGCTCAGTTTTCAGAAATGTATGAGTATGGAAGCCGTACTTCAACTAGCTTGTTGGAAACCCAGAGTTTCAGTCCAAGGTAAACTACGTTGCTTTCATATATATGGGGACGTACTGGCACCAACAAGGTTTTTCACTGTAAACCACTTTTATTTCAAACCGACTTTGAGAAATATGCTGAGAAATCAGAGTAATTATTTCTGTCACTTAACCTTCAATGCTGGATGAAAGAACGCCTCCCCACAAGCTCACTTTTGACATCTGAATTTCTAGTGGAGCCGTCCTTCACCTAACTTGTTGGAACCCCTGAGTTTCTTGTATAGAGGAACTATGCTACTTACATATGTAAGGGGGGGCTCTCGCTCCAACTTCGTTTTCCAGATCAAACCACTTTTACATTGAAACCGGCGTAAAAACACGGTCAGAAATCAGAGAATGTGTGTCTAGAAGTCCCTCTGCCTTTTATGCTGAAGGAACGCCTCTCCACATGCTCAATTTTCAGGAATGTAGGAGTGTGGAAGCCGCATTTCACCTAGCTTGTTGGAAACCCAGATTTTCAGTCCAATGTAAACTTCGCTGCTTTCATATATATGGGGATGTACTAGCACGAACTCAGTTTTTCAATGCAAACCGCTTTTACTTGAAACCGGGTTTAAAAACATACTGAGAAATCAGAGAACGTGTTTGTACATCTCACTCTGCCTTTTATGTTTACTGTGAAATGATGGTTTCAAAAAAATTACTTTGCTTTGGTAAACTGTTTTGAATCGTGTTCCTCTGCTTTGATATGTAAATTGGGTAGTTCCCGTATTCCAGAAACTCTGGTTTTCCAACATGTTAGGAGAAGGACGTCTCCAACACAAATTCAAATGTCAGAAGTGATCTTGTGGAGAGGCGTTCTTTCATCCAGCATTGAAGGTTAAGTGACATACAGAAATACTTATTCTGAATTCTCAGCATGTTTCCTAATGCCAGTTTCTAAGGAAGAGTGGTTTGCTGTGGAAAACCGCTTTGGAGCGAGAGCCTCTGCTTAGATATGTAAGCAGCGTAGTTCCCCTAGACCAGAAACCCTTGTTCTCGAAGAAGTAATGTGAAGAATGGCTCCAACTCACATTTAGATGTCAGAAGTGAGCATGTTGGGAGGCGTTCCTTCTTCCACCATTGAGGGTTAAGTGACATACTGAAACACTCACTCTGATTTCTTAGCATGTTTCTGAAATCCGTTTCAAGTAAAAACGTTTTGCAGTGGAAATGCGAGTTGGTGCTAGGACGTCCCCAAATATAAGAAAGCAGCGTAGTTCCCCTAGTCCTGAAACTATGGTTCCCAACAAGTTAGGTGAAAGACGGCTTCCATACATGTACAGATTTGAAAATAGAGCATGTGGAGTGGCGTTCTTTCATCCATCATAAAAGGCAGAGTGACATGTAGAAACACATTCTCTGATTTCTCAGCTTGTTTACTAACCCTGGTTTCAAAGTAAAAGTGGTTTGCTTAGGAAAACCACGTTGGAGCGAGTGCCTCCGGTTAGATATGTAAGTAGCGTAGTTCCCCTAGACCAGAAACTCTGGGTGTCCAACATGTTAGGAGAAGGACGTCTCCAACACAAATTCAAATGTCAGAAGTGATCTTGTGGAGAGGCGTTCTTTCATCCAGCATTGAAGGTTAAGTGACATACAGAAACACTTGCTTTGATTTCTCAGTATGTTTTTCAGAGCCGGTTGCAAGTAATCGCGGTTTGCAGTGTAAAACCGTTTTGGTACTATAGATATGTATGTAGCGTAGTTTCCCTATCCCAAAAACTGTGGGGTCCCAATTAGCTAGTTGAAGGATGGCTTCGAAACTCATACATATCTAAAAATAGAGCATGTGGTGTGGAGTTCTTTCATACAGCATAAAAGGTGGAGTGACATATAGAAACACTAACTCTGATTTCTCAGCATGATTCTGAAAGCCGGTTTCAAGTGAAAGCTCTTTGGAATGGAAAAGCCTCCTGGAGATTGTGCCTCCCCTTATATATGTAAGTACCGTAATCCCCCGAGGCCAGAAACTCTGGGTTCTCAAAAACCTAGGTGAAGGTAGGCTTCCACTCACATATGTTTCAAAAATGGAACAAGTGTAGAAGAATACCTTTATCTCACCTAAACAGCAAGGCTAAATCTCAAGCACTTACCATGATTTCTCTGCATGTTTACTTGAGTAGATTTAAAGCTAAAAGCATTTTTCGCTCAGAAACCTAGTTAGAGCTTATTCTTGCTGTTATATATATCGGTCGGGCAGTGCCCCAACACCACACTTCTGTGTTTCCAGTAGTGTTGGTGAAGGATGGCTTCCACACACTTTCGGTTTTCTCTCCTCCTCACTCTTCTGCTTAGACATCAATGCAGGTTGTGTATTGTGGAAGCCAAGGATTTTTTTTTCATTTAGGATCATCCTCGGAGAAAACTGAGACCTGCTTCTGCTTCTTTTCCCTGCTAGATTTCCCCTTGGTGCATTTCAAATTCTCAAGATTGAGTTCCTTTAACCAAGTAATTATTTCAAAAAAAATGAGCAGGTTTCCATAGGGCCATTACTTCTTTTATATTCTTGCTTTTTAATACCTCTCTTCCATCTCTTTATCTCTAGGTGTCTTATTTCTATGTCCTTTGGTTTGGGCTGATGGCTAATCAGCATTAGTGTAGAAATTGTTGCTTGATATTACTGATCTATATTCTTTCCATGGATATTTGATTTATCATTGGATTTTAGGGAAGATAGTTTCTTTAAAAAAATTCTGGTAAGTAACTTGTGGGGGATTCTGATTCTCTTGGCCTAGAATTATAATGCTTAATTTCTGAATAAGTGATACTTTCATAGAGCTCAAAATTCCAAAGGTTTGAGTGCCACCACTGTCCCGAAGCCTTTTATAATTTTCTTTGGGGACACCCAGAACTGAGTGTGTGTGTGTGTGTGTGTGTGTCCTTCTGGACTTAGTTTAGCCTGAAATGAGCAAAGGCAAGTACCCCCCATTTTACACAGACGACTTTCACAAATTGATACCTTTTAAAAATATATGAACTCTAATGTTGTAGAATTTTACAAGAGGCAGTGACCTTCAGGGCTGTCAGCAATGGAGGCAGAACAGTTGGAGGGACAGCAGGTGCTCGTGCTCAGTGACTGAAGTCACACAACATCCACGGCCACCTCTGGTTAATCTTATAGAGTTGGTGCTATCTGCAGGCATTCAGGGCTGTGCCCCCCTCCCCACCAAACATATATATTAGGAAAAGTGGTGAGACTCAGTATAAGAAACAATAAAGAATGAGTAAGGGAAATTGAGTTTATTGTTTTTAAAAAGAAAAATTAGCATCCATGTAGTTTAATTTCAGCTCCTAATAGATTGATGTGTTGACATTCACAAGGATGCGTAAACACCTGCAAGATCTTGTGGCGGCACCGGAGACTCTGAAGCAGCAATCACCACACACAATGTTCACTGCTGCCCTTGACAGCCTTATAGATTTACTTGATTAAGAAAAGGCCATAGATGTTAAATATCATCATTTTGAGAAACGAGTTCCTTTGAAATCTTATATACTAATGTAACTGAATTGGATAAAGGAATGCTAAATGTGTGATAAAGTATCCAAAGAGGAAATGATTACTGAAAACACCACAAATTGAAGAGGACCACAGCATAATGTGCATATATATTTTAATGATCTGGAAGATTCAGCTCAGCAGTGTATTCAAGACATCTAGATATGATGTCAAAAGGGGGTGTCTTTGGATAGCTTTTTGTGAATGTTAGAGTGAAGTCAGGGTCAGGTACACAAATTAGGTTTAAAAGCAAAAGGTGAACCAGATTTCTTTTCAAAAATCTATTGTGTCTGTTTAGAAATCATCAAATCCATGGGTCAAGGTAAGAAAAAAAAAAAAAACTAGTGACCACGTGACTGTTTCAGGAGCTGGTTGTAAAATGACAGTTGACAATTGTGTAAATTAGATATGATCTTGATGTCCAAGTGACCCAAAGAATTTTAGTCCATGTGCCAAAAATATATCAAGGAATAAATAGTGATCTATGTTTTGTCAGATCTTTTATCCCCCCTTCAAGCCTGCATTGTGATTGGGAAACTAAGAACTTCTACTGCAGGGAGGGGGATTTTCAGAAATGGAATGTCCCCCAACCGAGAAAATAAAGAAAATGTAGCCATACACTGTAGAGACACAGGGAGATCTGTTGAGCCAGATGACACTTGCTTTACTGTCAACTAGTAGGAGGTGCAGGTTTTGATGAATTGGGTACAATGTTGCTGCCTTTCTCAAGGTATTGCCCAAGGCTCTTGAGAAGCGATGAATTGGGGCCAAGGAATTAGCCTCCGATTGCCCTTTGCCATGGATGTTGTCTGTATTCTCCACTTTTAAGCTTTAGCTTAGACAAGTTGTAGCGTCTTGCCAAGTGAGCTACAGACAGGAAGTGAGTCTTGAAGCACACGGCTCTTTCCTCCTCACTGCAGCAGAGAACCTCTGCATTGGAGCTTCCTGAGATGTCATCGATGGTCATTTTTCATGTTAGGAATCAGTAAGAATGCTATGTCCATATGGATGAGGAGGGTAAGATTTCAGTCTCTAAAGTGGTAATGATGGGTTGACATTTTCACTTAAAGAGACTCACATCAACAAATGCGTGTCTGTTCTGGACCAAGAAGAAGCAAGTGTTTGAAAAAGAATAGCTTGAAAGGTCAGTGGGACATGTCAGGCATCTTCTTCATGTCTTCAAGTTCGGGTATCAAAAATTCTTTTCCTATCCTGAGTGATACTGACAATTTGCCGTGCTCTGTGCCTCATGAATACCAAAGGCTTTCCTAAATAAAAAGCTAGAAATGGTAACATTCTTGATATGTGTTAAACCAGGGGAGATGAAGGAATTAAAATTAGTCCCAAATTCTGATTTTTTTAAGGACATCAATTTATAGAAACTTTTGAAGAATTAAAGTGACAGAAAATTACAAAGCACTTTTCCTTCTGGTAAGAAAGGGTTCTGTGTTCCTTTATTGATGAGTGTAACATAGAATCAGTACTAATATTGTTTGTATTGTACTTAGTGTTTACAGAGTGATTCACAGATATTCTCCTATTTCATCTGTGCAATGACCTCTTGAAGGTAAGATTTCCTAGTTATGCTTTTTAATGTCTATTTTTAGCTCTGTCTAAAAGCAGATTGATTGAGCTCCATTTGCTCAATTTAGAAGGCTGGACTGATTAATTGTGTCAGAAAATTCCAGGAGGCAGAGGAAAGGAAGAGACATGGGTTCTACACAATGGAAGCTGCTCCTGAAATGATTTGACCAGCAGTCTTATCCATTTTTCCCAAGGCTGGAAACAGAACACTACCCAAGACATGGATAACAGGGAGCCCATGTGACTCCAGCCTTGGCATGTATAGTCACTGCTGTACTCCTGTGCCTTGGAGAGGAGGATGCTTTGGGTCTCTGTTCTACAAACTCTGTTTTGCTTCATCTCCGCAGTGTCTTTTTTTATTGGCATATGCTGAAACTTGATTTACATTTCATAGCATTAAAACAAAAATCAAGATCTCTTTATCATTTATTAACTATTTGGTAAATAGTTTTTGGTGAATATTGAACTTTATTATTAGGTCTTACCATGGCAATGTACAACACCTAGTTCCCCAGATAACAGCAGTGGCTTAAACATGCTAAAATTGTATTTCCCTCTTACATAAAGAAGTCAAGCAATCGGTAGCCCAGGGCTGGTTTGCATGATGGCCCCTGGGTCAGAGAACAAGATGCCTGTTATCTTCAGCCCATCAACCTGATGGCTCAAAGTGGCTGCCTGAGGGTCAACCATCAGGTCCACATTCCAGGAGCAGAAAGGAGGGAAGAAATGTGCTTCAGTTCCCTTTTGGGATGGTTCTGTAAAGTCCCTTGTTGCTTTCCTGCTTTTATTTTGCTTTAGACAGAGGGCTGAGAGACAGCTTTCTATGAGGTAAGCTCAACTCAGGACCAGCCATCTCCCTTGAGAGGAGTGGAGGGAGTGGGCGGGAAGGAACCGATCATCCTGCACATGGTGTAAGACACCACGATGAGCCGCCGGGGGCCTCTGCAGTCCGTCCATTGCTTCGGGCTGCACTGAGCAGTTGGTAACGGTTGAGATTTTCACTTAGAGGTGCGTGTATGCTGGAACAATTGCTCAGTTCATTTAAACTAGTGGCAACCAGAGCACGTTGGTGAACACATTTGTTCTCACCTTCTAGCCAGTGACCCTCCCGCCAGGTTTCTGTCCTGCTGTTCATTTCCACGTTATTTTCCAAGACTTCCGGAGGAAATGTAAGCAGCCTGATGCTCAAATGCTTTTCTGTGTGATTACCCCCTTGTTCTTTGCAGGAACAATAATTTGCCTAGAAAAGAGTGGACGAAATTCCAACCCTCCATTTCTTTAAAGCTCTGAGATTTGGTGTTAGGAAATAGAAGAAAATTCCAGAAACACCCTTAAGAAACATTATTCTTTCAAATGTGATTTGGAACCGCAAAAGACAATATATTTTATAGAACAATTTTTAAGACAACTGAATTGGCAGTAAGTTCACATAATGAAACTTCCAACAATTCTTTATATTTCTCCTGGAAATTCCTTGGTACTTGGTGTAAATTATTAGTAATTAATATCAGCTTTCTATTCTTTCTCTTCCTGTAGTTGTAGAGTTAACATGAAAATAGCTACTTGTGTAACTGAGAAAGCCTCCTGGTCAGCCTTCTAGTTAAACAGCATGTGTGCATTTCGGTGGCAGGTGTGCTAAATAGTAGTTTTCAGGCCCTTGAGGGATGCCCATCACACCAGCAATGCGGGAGCCTATTTCTCACCCACGACCATGTGAGACCCTCCTTCCTTCCGCTGCCTTGCCCAGGCCCCAGCATTCTGGTTCTTTCTCATGACCCATTTTCATAAAGTTCAGCCCTGCACCAGCCGAGCAAGCCTTGGTTTCTCAAAGACCAGGGTCTTAGTTCTAGGCTTTCTGTTAAAGGACAGTGTATAAAATCAGGAAACTTTATATGTCTTTTGAGGCCTCAGGATCTCTGCAATTAAAACAAGAACTTGAGTTACAATACTATTCTTTTCCACTTCTGAATTTCTAGAACTCCACACAATAGCTTTTTTATTAATTAGCTAAAAATTTTTCCAGAATATATTTTTCGAAGGTTCACAAATATCTGTTAATTTATATTTAAAGATGCTATATTTAAGAAATGGAATAATTATTTACTTTTAAAAAGTAATTTAAGTCAAGAAATATTTGATACTGAATGTTTACTATGAGTTCAAGTATGTAAGCTTAATTTTTGTGGTACTGTCAATAAACCACACAATGTGAGAGTTCTGGGTTAAGTTTTATCTGGGGCAAAATGAGGACCAGAACCCAGGTGACAGCATCTCAGAGAGCTCGGAGGAACTGCTCTGAAGATGAGGGGGAGCTCAGCATAATATGAGATTTCATTGAAGTGGGACGTGCCGTGAACTATACATTAAGTCAGAGGCTGCTGCTAGTCGAGGAACAGGTGTTTCTGTTAATGATTTTAGTGCTTTTCTAGATAGGAGGAAATGCAAGAACTTGGGCTCTTAAAGTTTCCTGAAAATGTCTATCTGAAGGTTTTCTGCCCATTTTCCCAGAGCACAGAGCGCCCCATTCCTGATCTCCACACAGATCTACTTTCAGAGTGTGTTGAAGGTCAGCAGCTGCAGTGGCTCATAACTTAATCAAATCAGAGGCAGACGGCACGTGCCAATTTTTAGTTGACAATATGTATATATTGTAGGAAAAAATTTACTTTTCAACCCTACCCCTGTTTTACTTTTAGTTAGAGATCATCTGATAACTGTTAGATGACTTAAGTCAGACGAGGGGTTGAAGGAGTCGTCTCTTGAGCCAGCCAGTGCTCTAATGTCAGCCTCCTTGATCACATTCAATTTTCTTTCTCTTCAAACAGCATGCATCTGATTTTATGAAGTTTGGAGCCTGTCCTGAGCACATGGGTTCTGGAAGTGGCCCTGTTCCTGTGGTCTTTGTTTATTCTGTAAATTATGGTGTGAATCTTTATGTGCCCAAGCTTCATCAAAATTTCAAACTTAAATGATTTAAATATGGGAGATGGATGCCAAGTTCTGGGAATAGATTTTCAGGATAACAGCCAGGATTGGTAAAAAGTAGGGAGAATGGATACAGCCTTTAAAAAGAAATGTTATTTTACAATTTCTGGCAGATAAATTAAAGTGTTTGTTGGGATTCTGTCAGGAATGTTTAATTGGGAGACCTACCTCCCATTTTCATGAAATAAAATAATTTTATTATTTGTTTAGTGCCTACTGCCTAACAAATAAGTATCCCCTATACATATAGTTTTATCATTTAATCTCTACAAAGATTCCCTGGAGAACACAAGTGTCACAGGTGAGGGAACCAAGATCATCCAGTGTATGTGGCTGGAAGGCAGATGGGCTGGATGTCTTACCCTCCAGGCTGAGACAGAGACACCAAGGTTTATTGACAAGCGTGTTTTTGAAGTGGTTTATTTAATACTTTGCTTCCTTGATGAAGTGGATCTCTTGAAATTGTTTATGTCTGGATTATCTTCCCCTCTCTCCTCTGCCTCAGGACTTCTCCTCATAAGTAGTATGAATTCAGCCTGAACTGATTCAGGAAAATCAGAAAATAAAAAATTAGCCCACACAAATGTCTGATAAGTCTTTGTATTTCAGTACTTCCTAAAACTCTTAGAAACACAAGGAAGGTGTGTTACCTCGGGGACTGAGTGCATTTGAAGTGTGAGAAATCTAAGTGTGATCTGGTAAAGGCACAGGCTCTATAGACAGTGATCCGGGTTTGGATACTGGCTCCCCTAAGTACTGGAAACATGACCACCCAGAGCCTCAGTTTCTTCATGTGTTAAATGGGCTGATGGAGCTCACTTCCAAGTGGCTAGGTCAAAATGAGATGGTACGAGTGACTCTCAGGCAGAATGCTTGTAAAATTGCTAGTTGCTCTTGCTGCTTTATACTGTCTTCTTAGGTAATTCCGTTGTCCATTGGCTTGCAAATACCTCCTCATTTGGTTTAAAAAAAATAGCATGCCCTAAAAATTTTAAAAATAAGGAATGAAGATTTACTGATTAATGCTGGTTGTATTTTTATAGGTCATTTATTAAAAAAAAATTAGGAGTTCTCTAAAGAGAATTTATTCTGTGTGCCTATAATATGATTCAGTTAAAAATGATTTTCCTTTAAATACTTTTCAGAAATTAACTGTGATATTTTTCTTGAATAGTATTTTAAGCTTTCTGAGGAGGTTTTACATTTAGAAAAGTTTATTCTTGTAACAATTGACACGTTAAATAAATGTTTCAAACCCTGGACAGCATAAAGCCCTTGCTTTTTTTTAAATATATATAATTTTGGTGGTTAGTGCTATGACATATTATTATTTATTAACGGTTTTGATTTTGCTTCTGGGTTGTCCTAGATTTCGGCGCATGTGCCTGGGAAGGCCTCTCGGGCAAAGATGGTTATTTAAGAAGGTTGTCATTGTAAATGCTCTCAAGAGGATTAAACAAATTCCACAGCAAATAAATGAACATGTTTGGAAGGTTTTCCACCCTCATGTAATTTCCAGAAAACAGACATGATTCACTTGCTAAACCTAACACACAGGTACAGTAATGAGCCTGGCTCACATGACTGGACAGCACGGAGGGAGCCTCATCTATTGGCGTGGGTTACGCTGCAGGAAGCGCAACTGAAATTTTAATTAGAATTTATTTCCAGCGAGTGCTGCTTCCGTGTTTTTCTCCCCAATATAAGGAAGTGCCCTCTTTGCCTCGCCATCAGTCTGCAGAGCCCCTCGTCTCACACACTCCCCGGTTCATCAGAAGGCTGATGGAGCCCGTTTGCTTAGACACACTTAGCTACACTCGCAGCGGGGATCATCAGTCTCTTCTGTGTGTTCACCTCCACGTGCAGGGGAGAAAATCGACTTTTGCTACCGACAAACGCTAATTGACTACCAGTTGTTTCAGAGGGACTGTGATGTTGAAAACTGGTGTCCCTTTCATTTTTATATGTTGGATGCTGACAAATTGCACGGCCACACCCCCACTGTAAGTACACCAACCAGGGAGGGTGTCGGAGCTTGAATCTGTGTGTTTTAGTATTCTGATTCTGGCACTTGTCAGCTTTCAGTGTTCTCGCTGGGTTTGGGAGACTATTTCTCAAGCGATTTCTTTGGCTACCAATAAATTTGCAAAGCCGTCTCCTTCAGTGGAGTTCCGATGAGCTGAGTTGGGAGGGGCATGTGAAATTGAGGCTGGCAGAGAGGTGCAATGAAAACTAGCCACCATCTGGTTACCTCTCATTTTTTGTGGGCCAAAGATGCTTGTCTTCTTTTCTTTCCTCCTCCATCCATCCCTTCAGTTCAGGGAGTCGTCTTCAAGAATTTCATCCTAAAATGTAAAGTAATGATGAAGGCATTGTGTTTCTGTTGTTGATTTCATTTGATTTGCATTCATTGTTAAAGATTTTCTGGTGAGGTTTTTATGAGCTTTTAAAAGCTGGAAGAGCAGCACAACCAAGGAGAGAAAGTCAGAGAAACGAGTCAGCGGCCCCTGGGAGGTCTGCGGGACGAAGGCAGGAGGTGGGGCAGAGGCAGCACCGTGGCCTCCACTGCAGCCCTGAGGGCAACGTGCGCATGTAAAGCCAGCGTCTCTTGTCACCATGTGTTCTAACAGGACTCCCACTAAAAGAATGCGAGGAGATTTGGGGAGGCCTTACCTTTTACCCTCTGGTCAAACATCTTTAATGCTGACTTTATTTATTCAAGATGACACAGAGATCACCTGCAGAGCGTGAGGGAGTTGTGCTTGCTTCCTGTCTTGCCCGCCCCAGGCTCACTCATCAGACACCTGATTCTCGCAGGCACTGCAGTGCCCGTGGGGGGCGCTCTGCTCCTCGGGGAGCTGGGCACGGGAGTGCGCACATTGGAGCCGGCTGCACCAGCGCTGATACTTCTCTATATGTTGAGCCCTTTGTGTAAGTAGTAGAGGTGGGATCCAGAGTCTTCCTGTGTCTACGGAGTTCTCCAGCAAAGCCAACTTGGAGGAAAGAAAGAAAATGCCTACTGTTCCATGACTGTGTCCTAAGGGTTTAAAGCTCATGCGGAGCACACGTGAGATCTCATTCAGTAAATACTCTGGGGTCTTTACTCTGACTTGTCATGAATTTGGCATTCTCATAATGTTATTTCTCTTAAAACATTTCTAAGCAAACATTTTTGTGTGATGGTTATTGTGCGTAAGTGTCCTGAAGAAACTGTTGTGGATGGAAGTGTGGGCATCAGTGGTACAAGAATGTTTGGTGGCCCTGGGGGCTGCCCGAGCTCCACACCATTTGTTACCAGCAGTCTTTCAGATTGCATCTTATTCCAGAGCTCACCGGGGCTCCCATCTCTCACTACGTGTCTTGAGAGAATATTTGTTCAGAGGGTTGGGGACAGGATGCTTCCAAGTCTGGGTTCTGGGGTTCCCTGTCTATAGGTGGCACTGGCACAAATCCTTTATTCATGGAGTAATGAAGCCCCCCAGTCTCGTGGCTAATTGGGACTCCCTGTCCTTCTTCATGTTAGGAGCCTGAGGGCTTGGGTTAGGCCCCCAAACCTGTTTTTGGTGAGCTTTCAGCCCTATCACACCACCTGTGTTTTCCCGTTTCAGTCACATGACTTTGATTTCTGCAGGTAGGTGTGAATCCTGGACAGTACCTGGGACATCCAGGTTTCCCCTACAGTAGGGACAGTGAAGAAAGTTCACCCCGTATGGTGTGTTCGGTGCCCTCGAGGACAAGTAGGGACCCACAGATAGATGTCTGGATGGGTGGTGATCAGGCCCGAGTCTTGGAAGTACCGAGATTCCATTACTGTTTTAAAAGTGAAATTGAGGGATTAATTCTGGAAGGTCTGATGCAACTGAGATTAAAATTATCATATGGTTTTTATTGTTAGCAGAAGTGGTTTTTAACCCTTAGACCCAGTCCCCCCTATTTATAATAAATATTTTGTAACCTTTCTTTTCTGGTGCCCGGAAGTGAACGTCATAGAAAATGTAACCTAACTATAAGTATGATAAACAAATAGACAGGTAGATGGAAAGATGGGATACCCAAATTCTTATATTATGGGGTATTTTATATTCTATGCTAATTATTGACCTCTCAGGACAAAAGGCACATACAAAGGGAGTCACTTCTAATAAACTATTTTTCCAACCCTTACCTAACTGGGAAACCAGTGGCTTCACAATGAGCATCTCCCAGGTCCCCGGGGAAATCTTCTTGTCAGAGTTACACTTGCTTATGGTGTCCTGTGCCAAGTGCAAGCAGATGCGGTTTGGAAGCTGCCCGGAGGCTGACTCCGGGGATTCCTTCTCCGTCGCAGCTGTGAGGGAGCCTTGCCTTTCCTGACCACAACCAAAGAGGCGATTTTGAATCTCTTAAAACTGCCATACCAGTGTATATCACAACCCTCACAAGATACGTTGAATAAAGTAGAAAACTTTAAGTGTCTCCTTTAGGATAGAAATAGGGTATAAAAGAAATCATGAATTAAAAAATTCTAGTGCCCGAATAAGTGCTACATTACACTGGCTGCATCATAAGGTTAGAAAACTTCATTACCACTTTACATACCACATCTTATAGTTAGATTTTATTAATGTTTTTTTCCCTAAAGAAAAAAAGATCATTTCATGAGTTCTTGCGTCATAGATGACGAGCAGAGTGCAAGTGTAAAACCAGGAATCTTGATGCTGGTTAGTCTAGACCATCTCCGTCACTGCGCAGATCATCTTTACTCATTTTACTGCACTTTTTAGAATCACCTTCTCACTTGGAAAAACCCCTGTGTCAGTTGGATTTTTTAGTAAAACAATTCTTTTTCTTACCTAGAACATCAGTGATGTTTTCAAGATGATAAAAAAAAATTTGCCCATGGCATTTAAACAGTTGCTAGTTCTCGTAATTTATGGCTGTCTCGTATTTGTCACAATTGGAGAACTGTGTTTTCTTTCTGCAAATTCTCATTGCTTTGGTGACGCAGGGACACGTGTCCTTACTGGATGGATTATGATAGTAGTTGTTTGCATTCTCTCCCTAAATCTGGAGTCCTGTGTTATGTTTCCTGTTAACTTAAAAAATAGGAATATTGTTAATTACCTAAATATCTAACCTCACACCAGTGATGCATATCAAATTGGTCCAAATAGGAATTCCAACATTAAATGAGACAGTAATTTCACAACCCACTTTTCCAAAAATTTGGATTGATGGTTCAATTATACCAGGGACATTAGCTGTTTTAATTGAATCAATCATTGCTTTCTTCAATAAAATTTTCCATTCCATCTGCTCTTTTGGTTAATTGTTCTTCAGTGTTTCATTTGCTTTCTTTCCCAAAAATATATGATTTTGGCTTTTGTCATTGAAAATCCTTGCTGGTTTTGCTACCTCATGCTGGAGAGGAAGGCTTGTGACTGTTTTATAGTCACTGGTTTCATGTTTGTATGAGTGCTTAATGCCACGTTGCAGGGGTGTGGAGACCTAATGAAGTGTGTACATAAAAGGCTTATTCTACACTGAGTGCAGGGTTAGTGTTCACAGCCCATGTCATCAGTATCATAATTAATCCATTACAATCATCCTCTATTAATCAGTGTTTTCCTTCTAACGTCTCCAGGAGAGGAAATGTAGTAGTCTAAATGCAAATCTTTGCCAAACTTTCAGTCAATTCAAAACCTTTAAAGCTTTGCTTTCAATAGGAATGTGTGCCTGCTATCCCTACTTCTGCTCCTCCTGACCCAGGACGCAATCTCCACAGCTGATGATCCATGAGGTACTGGATTCTTGATCCCATGGCTCTGTGTGTTCTGAGACATCTGGGGACTTCAGCACTGTTTTAGGGGCTTTGGGTCCCAACTCTTCATAGCATTGCTGAGATGAGATCTGTGGGTTCACCCTCATTCTTGAGTGTATTGTGCATTTTTCCTAGAACCAACACACTCCACCGTGACAGCACTGCTTTGACCACGTGCTGGGACAGCGTGTGCTTGTCAGTTCTTGAGTTTAAATTTTCTGTTCTAATTTCTAAAATGGGGTATATTGACAGATACACCCCATGTAAACAGAAGCTCTGTGGGGATTTCAGCAACTTCTAAGAGCATAAATATTCCTGAAGCAGCTAATTTTCCTCCCAACAAGTGAGAAGCAAGCCGGTAAGCCCTGGGTGCCTGTGGCGGCCAAGCTCTGCAGCCCAGGCTGCTCACCGAGGAGCAAGGAGAAAATCTTAAAAACCTACTTCCATGCCGTCTTTCACAGAATCTCAGAAATGAACGTTTTAATATCTAAAGAGGGGTGATTTTGCTAAATAAATTTTTTATTTTTTTCCTTTTTCAGTTTTATTGGGTAGAATTATTACAGTTCAACTTCACATACACATATTGCATGTAAATACATGTATAGAGCATACTGCATTTTTTAGTTTACTTATGTGTACTAATTATTCTTTCTAAGAACAGATTAGAGCTTTAGATTTTTAAAATTACAGTTACCAGAGGAATAAGGACATCTACAAAAGAATAATAAACAGAATATTGTAATCCTATCACAAAGGGCAGTCAGATGTACTTACACATATTCAAGAAATCAAAATAATATTTAGTTCATTTGTGGTCTTATTATTATTGCTATTAATTTTAGATTCCCCATAAATTAAGTCATATGGCATTTTTCTTTCTCTTTCCACCACACTTCACTTAGAATGACAGTCTTCAGGTCCATCCATATTGCTGCAAATGGCATCTTTTATGTCTGAGTAGTATTCCATTGTATATATGAATCACCTCGTCTTTATCCAGTTATATGCTGATGGACATTTGTGTTGTTTACATGTTCCTTGTTCTATGTCCCTTCTGGCAACAATTACTGATTTTAAATATTTTCCACCTTAAAATCCTTCCTGAAAGAGATGTGGTAACTGGAATCAAAAACAGTTACAGCACAGGGTTGTGTGTGATGGGCCCTGGGGGCTTGGTAGGAAGGTTGGCAGAAAAGATTTCTGATTCTGATCAAATGATTCCTCCTCTTGTAGCCCTGCCGACCGCCTCTCTCACGGCCGGCCCTACAAGTCTGATCAGTCCCTTCTGTGATTCCTACTATATTGTGCACAAATTTTGTCCAATTGGTGTCATCCAGTAGGAACCTTAAGTGAGGCACCCAAGCTCCTGTGTTGATTTCTTCCATCAGCCCTTAACTTCCTTGGGAGCCAGGACTGTCTCATTGCCCCAAGGATCCCTAATTCCTAGTGAGATGCCTGATACAGCTGGTACTTAACGAACACATAAGTCAAATGGAAAAACCTGATCAAAGAAAAGGCCCTCATTTCTCAGACATGCCTACTTGAGTACATAGGGTAAAATGACATGTCTTCTTGGATTTGCTGTCAAATACTTCAACAAAGTACAAATAAAAGAACAAAGGTCTGAATAAAGGAAATATGGAAAAGTATGTGAATTCCTTAATCTGGGTGATGGGCTGATTGTACTATAGTTACTGATGTATACATAAGTTAGTTTATAATTTTACTGTCATTAGCTGAATGGCAAGTATTAATACGTATTAATTGAAATCCTTAGAACTGAATAAACTTACCCCACACAAAATCCTTAATATCCTAGTAATTTCTCTTAAAAATCTTTTCCCACAAAGACAGGAAAAAAGGGAAAGGCAGATCCGTGCAGTTTTTCCACGTTGTAAAAAGACCAAAGGCCGACACATATGAAAAGATTGTAAAAAAGATAAAAAGGCTGAAATCAATGTCCGGAAAACCTAGCTAACAATCCTAAATGGCCCAACATAACTAACCTCAGCACTGCCGCATCAAGAATGGGACAAATAGCACCTAGTGGATTTATTTTTAATAAATAATAATGATCCAGTTCCTACCACAGGCAATTATGATAAGACTGAGTATAAGTTCTAACACCAAATAGCGTACAAATCATAATTATCACTTGATTCAAACTGCTTCTTCTATAAAATTTGAATCTTTTTATTCTTAAGACAGATTTGTGGCCTATGACCTAGTGATAAAATTTTCAACTGGCTTGTATTAAAAAAGTTCACCATAGTGAAAGTTTATTGCATCAACTCTTCCTTTTTGGGAAACCCATGTGCCTTGTCACTCTCTTTCATAAGATTACCTGTGGAAAATTCAATCCTTCATTCAGGAAAAGGCTGAGCAATATATCTCATGGAAAACCTTCATAAACTGCAACACAAGAAAATGAAAATGACATTGAGCAGCCCGTGAAGCCAGCAGAAACACACAGCGCACGGCTGTGTTCCCGCCTCGAATTTCTGTAATCAGCAGGGAAATTGTGCATTTCAAGAAATAGACATAAACTCTTTTCAGGACCTGAGCACACAATTTCCCTTTCAGGGTTTAGTGGGCTTCCATTTAATTCTATGAGAAATGTTTAAAACAACAGAACAACAGCTGACATAGGGTTTAAAGTAACTTTTTTGTCTTAGTGAAAATAAAGCCAACTGATAGTTATCATTTTTACTTTATTTGATCTCACTCTCTTACTTTACCTCACCAACCTCCTCCACAAAATGATGGTGAACATCCCCTCCTGGGTCAGAAGGCTAAGTAGAAAGTACCAATCGCATGGAGGTGTGCTTTGTTGTTTTATTTTTCAAAACAAACAAGTTTCATTCATGTGATTTAATAATTAAGATCAGAAACAAAGTCTACTCAATAAATGGTAGACAACACAAGTCATCATAGCTGCTTATCAGGTTTGGCCCCACGTTACACACTTTTACATGGACATGTGCAATGTGCTGTCTTAGGAAACGGTGAGTGGGGTCAGGGCCTCTGCTCTCACAGGGCACACAGCCTGGTGGGGGAGGCGGTGTTCAATCATTGCCTTTTTTTTTAATGTAAGTACAAATTATGGGAAATGCTATTTAAAAAGAACAAAATGAGTCAATGAAAGTGAAAAATACCAGGAGAGTATTTAGGCTGAAGGAAGACAGGGAATCTCTTTGAAGAGTTGACACTCCACTGAGAACCAAAGGACAACTCCAGTACTGCAGGTGAAGGGCAGGGCCACACTGATAAAGGGCTGATGTCCAGAATATACCAAAATTTCTTTAAACTCAACAAGAAGGATGAATAACCTGATTAAAATATGAGCAAAATGCCTGAACACAGACCTCATCAAAGAAGAAATCTACATGCCAAAGAAGTCTATGGAAAGATGCTCCACAGCATCTGTCATCAAGGGGATGCAGACTGAAACAGCGAGGTACCACTGCACACCTGTCAGAACTGCCAAAACGCAGAACACTGACAGCACCGAATGCTGGTGAGGATGTGGAGCGTCAGGAATTCTCATGCATAGTTGTTAGGAATGTAAAATGGCCCAAATACTTAGGAAGACCGTCTGGCAATTTTTTACAAAACTAGATATTCTCCTACCATATGATCTGGCAACTGTGCTCCTTGGTGTTTACTCGACGAAATGGAAACTTGTGTCCACACACAAATCTGCATACAGATGTTGATAGCAGCTTTATTCATAATCACCAGAACTCAGAAACAACTATGCTGTTCTTCAGTAGGTGAATGGATAAATAAACTGTGGTCCAGCCAGAGAATGGACCATTATTTGGTGCTAAAATGAAATGAGTTATCAAGGCATGGAAAGACATGGAAGAACCTTAAATGCATATTACTAAGTGAAAGAAGCCAATCTGGGAAGGTTGTGCAACTGTCTGATTCCAACTGTATGGTGTTTTGGGAAAGGGAAAACCACAGAGACTAAAAGATCAGTGGCTGTCAGAGGCTAGAGGGGAAGGAGCAATGAATGAGGTGCAGCACGGAGCATTTTTAGGGTCACTAAGACAGACTACTCTGTATGATGCTGTGACGGTGGATACATGTCATTTTACATCTGTCCAAACCCACAGAGTGCACACCACCAAGTGTAAATCCTAGTGTCAAGTATGGGCTCTGGGTGATGATGACGTGTCAGTGCAGGTTCACCCATTGTCGCAAATGCACGCTCTGGTGCAGGCGTCAATAGTGAGGAGGCTGTGGGGACAAACTGCTGTTCATACACCCAATCCAGCCCCAGCCACCGCTGTTAATAAAGCTCTGTGGGTGTGTGGACTCTCCGGCTGCTCTGGCGTCTGAACAGCAGAGCTGAGCAGCTGCACCAGAGATCAGGAGGTTTGCAGACCCTGAAATATTTACTCCCAAGCTCTTGACAGAAAAAAGTCTGCTGAGCCCTGTTCTAAACGAATCACAATTCACCCTGATGAGACAGGACAGCAGGGCCCAAACTAGGCATGGTTAATGGGACTAAAGAGATGTTTTAATTCCAACACCTTTCCTGAAGTCCTGTAGATCCAGTGACAGACTGTAGCCAGGAAGCGTCTGCAGAAGGAGTCGGTAGCAACTCTTCCCGCCAGGCTCCATGATGCCGGGGGCCGCGCGCTGCACGGATGCCACCCGCTTTAAGAAGGCGGACTTGCAGTGGCAGCCGATCAACTCATAGAGCTCGGAGAGGATGCTGCACTGCTGAATTCTCTCCTCGGGATGCTGAAGCACAGGGAGAAAAGCAACAAGCATCTGAACGAAACATGTAAGTGAAAAAAGACCCTTAAAAAATTTTCCCTTAAAACAGAGACCCAATGACACAGGAAGGAAGAGGAAGGCTGACTTCGTGCACTGCTGGGACCGGATGCAGAAATGCAGGGAAACAGGGCTGTTCAGACGGGCCCCATCTTTCCGCGTTCCGCCTGTCCTTTTACTAGAAAGGCGCGTATTCCCTGAAATAGAGGAATCTGCTACCTAAACATGTGACACAGAGAAGGGAAAGAGGAAAAGTAAGGGAAAGTAAAGGAACAAAAGTTCATCTAGGCCCTAGTATTTGGGCGGGACTTTCACCAAACACACAACCTCTCCAAGCACAGAGCACACAGTGAGAGGCTGACAGTGTGACTGCAACTTCTGCTCCTTAAGCACCAGCTACCTGCCAGCACACGCTGCGCCCCTTACTGAATCATTACAATCATTTCAGAAACTATTACTACCCCGGCTCACAGGCAAGGAAATCTGAAACTCGGGGAGGAATTATTATCATCCTGGACAAAGTCCCACAGCCCAGAAGTGTTAGAGCATCCGGCAGACCATGGACTAAAATGCTCCTCATCACCACGGGCCCTGAGCCTCAGGCTGAGGCCACGTCAGGTCTGCACGGACCCAGAGCGAGTCTGTGTGACTGGGAATGCTCCGACTCGAAGTGCCAGGCCAAGACCCTCAGGAACATATATAATGAAACCAAATCCCCAAACTCATTTCCAACCCACTGCCCTGTCCGGGAGGACTGCTCGGCACATCTGGCTTATCACCTGTGCACAGGCTGAGCAAGGGGCCCAGACAGTGATGTGACATCCCAGTGGAAGTGGCTTGGGGACCACTTCATCACAGGACAAACTCTCCCGGCTTCCAACATTAACTCTCCATTCCATTTCCAATGGAAAGGAAGTTTAGACTTGTTTTCCTCTCCAGAATCAAAGAGAGTGGTAACATCAGCAGGAAACTCAAGACTGAGGAAGAGTCTCCTGGCCATTTGGAAGGATAGGCCGGGGAGGGAACAGAGACAGGGATCAGAAAGACCCGTGTTCCAGTCGAAAGTCTGCACGTCACTCGCTTTTACAGTTTCCATTTTATTACAGGTGATAAAATCTAATTATGATTGTTGGGAAAACTAAATGAAATAACGTATGCCACTAGCATAGGTGTAAAATCCTCCATGAGTGTCCCAGAAATGGACGTGACAATGGTTAGATACTGTCTGCCAAGTCTTGGGTGCTAAGCTCACGTCAGCCAGCCAGAGATGTGCCAGAGAATGCCTCACCATCTAGCAGCCTTCTCCAACATTGAAACTCACAACGTCCGAAGAACTTGCAGGGGTGGATGCTTTGGGGCACTCTGGAGGTAGCACTCCAGTGATGACTTTAAAAAGCTGAGGAGAATTTAGGGGACCATACAGTTCAAATACAGAAAACTCATTCCATGTCTACAAATATTCATCTCTAGCCATGATGATTCAGAGAGGAAATACATATTCAAACGTACATCATTTTCCCACATAAGTGCATCAAAACAATTTAGAAAGAATGTCACTTTCTTCTCTAGATCACACAGCGGGGATTACAAGGTTTGTACTGACAGCACTACTTGTAAATCACATGCAAACGTAATTAGGTCCACTATCAGTCATCATCATTCGAAGGGAAGGATGGAAAAGAACAAAGCCAAGCTAATACGCTCCAGTCTTTTGTTTGGTTACGATGTCACAGAGGAGACAGACAGCTCAACAAGGAACCACTCTGCCGTGATCACGGAGCCGGGGAACGGGATTGGCGGCAAGATGTATGACGCAGCCGCAGCTGCGACCGCGCTTCTAGTCAGGTATTCAAATGCGCCTCGACAAGGTGTCAAACGCTTGTGCCCACGTCCTCATCACCTGACATGTATTAACAAGAAATGGAAGCCTATAAACGGCCAATACCCTTGGTGGGTACACCGTCCAAAGAGCAAAGTCACAGTTTGACAACTGGCCATCCGGTTCCCTGGGATTCATTCTTGGAGAACCTTAAAAACCACTCCTCTGTCCTCAAGAAGTGCTGCCTATTTGTCCTATATTTGGCTCAGTGATGGAGCACGTTCACGTGGACTTTAATGTCTGCACAGATTTGACTGTCTTTCTCCAGGTTCACATGTCCATTCTGAAGAGGCCTGAGTTAAGTCCAAATTCCATAAGATCAATTCCCTCCAGTGACAAATCAACGAGTCTGCAATTACAAACCAACTGAACAGGACTGTCCTTAGCTAAAAATGTCACCCACCCTTCACTGTTTTCTTAATCTCCTCTCCTGGCTAATTGCAACAGACTAACACCACCCTCCACCAAGTTCCCCAACTATGTCAAATAGAAAGTAAGGTCCATAAAAGAGGAGACGACTCCATAGTCACCTCTGAATTCCTAGCATATGTTAATGTCAATAAGTAGAACTATGATTATGGCTTCTTTCCTTTAAAACCTTTCTGGTTATTTAAATGAGACCATGGAAGGGAGAAGTTTGGGTCCAGTATCTTGATCCAGTAGACTCTGGAGACATTTTTCGGAATGGCTGCCCACTGATTCATTCAAAACACAACTTCTCTTTCCGGGAGGAGCTGTGATTTTCTGCCAGGAGCTTGTTGTCACTCTCATGCCAGAACAGATTTAAACTAAATACATACATTGGATATGTTATTTTCCCCCGCTTCCAAAAAAATTAACTTTCCTTACTTCCTTGCCTTGAGGAATGCTTTTTTAATTTTCATTCTAATTCACCCTTTTATAAAGAAGGATTCTCAGGATGTGCTTGACCTTAAATAAGAACAGCCATTAAACTCCCAGTGTGAGAGGCCTGGGGCTCATCTCCTGACCTCCTGTCAAGGCAAGTGAAACTCAGTTCAGGAGCCAACTGGCCCCCCAGGGCTTCTAAGGCTCGCGTATCTCCCAGAATCCCTGCTTTCTGGTTTGACTTGGTTTCTGAGGATTTCCCCTCACTTTGTTCACAATTAGCTGTGCAGCTTGAAAGATGAGGAAGGAAGGTCTTATTTCTTAATCAGCATTTTAAGGAACTTATGTAATGAAGGTTTTCAAGACTTTCTAGAACCCTCCATTGCCAAGGCAGAAAACACAATAGATATTTTCTAAATTTAGCTATCATGTGCATTTTTTCTTTGCTTTTGTTTTCTTAACTGCTAACAGACATTTTTTAATTAAAAAATAAAATAAGGCCCCAAATAGGATAGAACATTGAAGAGGAAACAAAATTAAAGGGCAAAGATAGAAAAATGATAAGTACTCTACAAAGTTAATAGAAAACATACACTATGGATCAGATCAGCAATTCTCAGTAACAAATAATTGAAACCTGACTATGAGGTAAAATGTCTCTCCTGTCAGGAGACGGCCAACAGAAAGCAGAATTAAATCAACAAACTAAAATTCTAAGTCTGGCGAAGTAGAGAAGTCTACCAGCTAAATGTGTTTTCTTCTGGAAGAGAGGGAGACTCATAAGATCTTTTCTGTGGAGCCTGAGCCCATGGGAGGACGGTGAAGTGAGCTCTGTAAGTACCCAATTAGCAAAGTGAGTGATGAATAAAGAGACGTGAGCTTTGATGACAGAGATGATACTACTATTCACTTGTCCTGTAAGTATGTCTTCACGTTCAATGATCAATACCTCGGCGTCCTCAGGGATTGAGATTATAGGAAAATGCACAGCCCGGGCCTAGACCTCCTCTGTGATTGTGGCACTGCACTTAAATGTTTCAAGGGCACCTCCAACTCCACCTGCAAAGAGCTGAGTTCATGGTGCTCCTCCCATAGCCGTCCTGCCCAGGGCCCCTTGTCGGGGTCAAGGTCTGTCTGCCTCTCCCAGCTCAGTCCCATCACTCACAGATGTGACTGGACCCCTCCTTCAGGGCCCAATTTCCTCAGTCAACGAGTCCCACCACCCACACCTCACCTACCAGGTTCTCACTTGCACTCCCTCAGCACTGACTCTGTGCTGGGGACCACACTGCACACTATGAACACGTTATCTCACTGGATCTCCACAGCAGTCCTGGGAAGTCGGTATATCACTGCTTCAATTAATAAGATAAATTTTTTCACTTCCTTGAATGTGTCATCCAAAGTGACACGGCTACTGAGACACAAACATGGGACTGAAAATCACTTGAAAATTGAACATTGCTACACCTCAAAAACACCATACTCTGACTTATCACATCACCTCCTGCCGAGCCTTCTAAATGTTTCTAAGCATTCTACAAGACAAAAGTGATCTACGAGAGCACCCTTCTCCCCTACTTAAAATCTGACAATGACGTTCCACTTCCCTTAGGAGAAAGCCCCACCGGGCCTGAGCAAAGCCCAACAGCCCGGCATCCGCGTTCCCTGCGCGGCCGCGCCGCCTCACCCACCACGCAGTGCTACACGTGCCGTGTCCAGGACAGGGATGATGACTCCCTACAACCCGGTGATCGTCTCAATCGAACAATGATCACCCTCTTCAGTGGTCACCCTTTTCATTGCTGACCCTCAAAAAAATATTTTCTCAGGGTGAATCAATATCTTTTTCCTTACAACTTCCCATCATTGATAATGAACTCCCCCCAAAAGAGAGAAGACCTAATCCTCAGTCTCCTTATCTGCAATGTATGAATAACAAGGAAATACGAGAGGTTTTAAGCGAAATAATATTGATATGAAGCTGAGGGACAATTCCCAACATACAGTAAGCACTCAATATGTGCTTACTTAATATTAATAAAATAGATTCCATTCCAGCAACCTTAAATCAATGTTTTATGGCTTTGTCCAAAAGACTACTGACAAACTATTGGACGAACCCCTTTGAGCAGATCCGCCCAAGCGTACTGGGATAGGTAAGCCTTGACTCCAGTTACAGCTGCAGCCAACCAGCACTACGGGGCAGGGGCAGTTTGCTCAAACTCTTACATGCTGTTTGAGCATTTAGTTGTAGTTATTGAATAAAGACAGGTATTATATAGTCAAAGCTCCTGAAACATAAATCTTCAAAGATTGATTCATATTAGGTTTCAAGTACAACACTCTCACTAGAAATTATTTGAAAATTATAGTCTTAGCTCCTCTGCACATCAAAAGTTCATGTTCTTAATGTATCTGACTATATACACTGAGAGGATTGTTTAAAAGAAATTAAGATGAAGCCATAATGAATAAGCTTTCAGTATAATCTGCACAATGCCCCACCCAAGGGTCTCACTTCTCACTTCCACATAGGTGTTCAGGTAGCTTAACCTGGGTCTTGGTTTCTTATGACACGGGGGTGGGAAGAATTGTGGATAGATTTATGTAGCAAATATAAATCTAGGGTATTTGCTGTGTAGGAATCCTAGAAATAAATAAATTGATATATAGTCCCACCCTTAGGAAGCTCAGCCTTTCAAATTACAACAGCATTAAAAATGAAATGAGAGATACATTTAACAAAATTTTACAAAATTTGCACATTGAACATTTTGAAGTATCACCAAAAAAAAAAAATGAAAAGATCTACATATATGGAAGGCATCCCATGTTCATTGAATGGTAGACAATATTGTTAAAAATGTTAAGACTCCCGAAAGTGATCTACAAATTTAATGGATTCCCTATCAAAATTCCAGCTGACTTCTTTGCAAAAATTGAAAAACTGATGCCAAAATTCATATGGAAGTGCAAGGGACACAGGACAGCCAAAACAATCTTGAAAAAGAAGAGCAAATTTGGAGGACTCACTCAAAGGTTACTACAAATATATAGTACTCAAATCATTATGGTACTGGCATAAGTTTGAATGCAAAAATCTATGAGACACAATAAAAAATCCAGGGGGGAAACTTACATTTACAGTCATTTTTCCAGAAATGTGCCAACAACACTCCATTGAAAGAATAGTCTATTCAACAAATGGTGCAGAGACACCTGGGTATCTGAAGGCAAAAGAATGATTCTGGAATCTGGACCCCCGTACTTTATATAACAAATAAAATATTAATTCAAAATAGATCACAGACAGAAACGTAAAAACTAAATGTATAAATTTTCTAAAAGAAGACATAGTTTAAATCTTTGTGGTCCTAGGATAGGCTATGGCTTCCTAGATACAATACCAAGAGCACAAGTGAAAAACAAGAAAGATAAAATGGACTTCATCAAAATTAAAACCATTTGTTACAAAGGACATCATCAAGAAAGTGAAATGAAAGGGGAAAGTGGTAGCTCAAATGATAGAGTGCGTGCTTAGCAAGAAAAATAAAATGAATAAATCTAATTACCTCCCCTAGAAAGAAATTGTTTTAATGTTTAAAAAAAGTAAAGTGAAACGACAATCTGCTGAATAGGAGAAAAATTTTGCAAAGCATATATCTAATAAGAGACTAGTATCCAGGATATAAAACAAATGCTTACAACTGACCAATACAAAGAAATTCGACCCAATTTTTAAATATGCCAAGTATTTAAATAGATACACAATTGGCCAATAAGCATATGAAAAGATGCTCAGCATCACTTGCGAAATCAAAATCAAAATGATATCTGATTTTACACTCACTAGGATGGTTATAATCAAAACATGGACAAAAACAAGTGTCGGTCAGGAGGCAGAGAAATGGGAACCCTCAATATGCAGCCGTTGGAAAGGAGCAATGGTGCAGCTTCTTTGGAAAAGCCTGGTGTTTCCTCAAAAGGTTAGCAATATATGGCTCAGCAATTCCACTCCTACATATAGAGTCATCCCTCAGTATCCTCGGGGGGTTCGTTTCAGGAACCCCCCACCCTGGATACCATAATCCAAGGATGTTCGAGTCCCTTTACAACCAGCCATCTGGATCCATGAAGTGGAAACTACAGATATGGCGGGCCAAATGTACAGCCAAAAGAATGAAAACATATTCTCACAAAAACTTGCACATCAATATTCATGGCAGTCTCATTCAGAGTAGCCAAAGGTTACAAACAATATCCATCCATCAATGAATGGATAAACAAAATTACCAAGAATAGGCCCACAAATTTTTGGTCATTGAATCTTTGACAAAGGAGGTGAGAACATACAATGGAGTAAAGACAGCCTCTTCAGCAAATGATGTAGGGAAAACTGGACAGCTGCATGTAAATGAATGAAGTTAGACTACTCCCTCACAGCATACACAAAAATGAATTCAAAATGGCTTAAAGAATTAAACATGTAGTCAAGACACTATAAACCTCTTAGAAGAAAACATAGGCAAAACATCTGACATCCATCTCAACAATGTTTTCCTACAGCAGTCTACTCAAGCAATAGAAATACAAGCAAAAATATACAAGTGGGATTTAATTAAACTTGCAAGCTTTAGCACAGAAAAGGAAACAATAAGCAAAACAAAAAGACAATCTATGGAATGGGAGAAAATAGTTGCAATAAATGAGACTGACAAGGGCTTAATTCCCAGAATATGTAAACAGCTTTTACACTTCATAAGAAAGAAAAACAAACAATTCAATCCAAAAATGGTCAGAAGTCCTAAAGAAACATTTCTCCAATGAAGACATACAATTGACCAATAGGCACATGAAAAAATGCTCAATATCATTATCAGAGAAATGCAAATCAAAACTACAATCAAGTATCAACTCTCACCAGTCAGAATAGCCATCATTCAGAAGTTCACAGACAGTAATTGCTGGAGAGGCTGCGGGGAATTGGGAACCCTCCTACACTGTGGTGGGAATGAAGTTTGGTGGAGCCACTGTGGAAAACAGTATACAGGTTCCTCAAAAGACTAAAAATTGACCTCTCATATGACCCAGCAATCCCACTCCTGGGCTTATATCCAGAAGGATCCGTAATTCAAAAATACACCTACACCCCAACATTCAGAGCAGCACTATTTACAATAGCAAGACATTGAAACAACCTAAATGTCCACTGACAGATGACTGGATAAAGAGTTTGTAGTGTATTTGTACAATAGATTACTATTCACCCATAAAAAAATAATAAAATAATGCCATTTGCAGCAACATGAATGGACCTGGAGAATGTCATTCTAAGTGAAGTAAGCCATAAAAAGAGAAAGAAAAATACCATATGAGATCGCTCACATGTGGAATCTAAAACAAACAAACAAACAAAAAAACAAAAAACAAAAAATAAAGCAAAGAAACAAAAAAATAAACTTATCTACAGAACAGAAACAGACACAGAGACATAGAAACCAAACTATGGTTACCAGAGAGGAGAGGGTGTGGGAAGGAATATATTGGGAGTTCAAGATTTGCAGATACAGAGTATGTATAGAATAAACAGCAAGTTTATACTGTATAGCACAGGAGAATATATTTATTATCTTATAGAAACTTATGTTTAAAAAGAATATGAAAATGAATACGGGTATGTTCTTCTTTAACTGAAGTGTTGTGCTGTGCAAAAGAAACTGACACATTATAAACTGACTAGACTTCAATGAAAATGTTTTTAAATAGACCAAAAACGAAAAAAAAGAAAAAGGATATTATCAAACTAAAAGAATAAAGTACTGATTCAGGCTACAACATGGATTAACCTTCAAACTTTATGCAAAAATAAGCCAGACACAAAAGGCCAAATAGTGCCCTTTAAGGTGAACTGTATCTGAGTGTTTATTGTACTATTCCTGTAAATTTTCCGGAGGTTTGAAGTCTATCAATATCAAAAAAAGTTTTATTCATTAAAATCATAAAACGCTTCCTCACAGGAGGGCTTTAATTATTAAATGCAAAAATGCATGTAAAGCTCTTGAAACAACACTTTGCACGTCCACACACAGTCACTGCTTTCACTGCCACTCAGAGGTTGGTACCAGCGCTGATGAGAGCTACTTCCACTCGCTCTCCTGCATACAGGAGTGAGGGCCTGGGCTCTGACAGGCAGGGTGAGCGTGAACCTGGGTCAGACACAGCCACATCCCAGACTCTGCGTTACACAACTTTCTTATACAAACTGCAACATATAATGTAAACATGCTACAGGGATGTATCTTACAACGCAGAGAATACAGCCAATGTTTTACAGTAACTATAAATGGAGCATCTATTGTACACCTGAAATATATCATATTTTAAATCAGCTATATCTTTGTAAAAAAATTAAAAAATAATTTAAAAATGTTATCACTTTAATATTCAATTCAGTTTTTAAGTAACTACTAAACAGCTTAGAATGTATAAAAGCATTTAAGTGTGCTGTTTGTTTACATATTTATTTACTTTTAGCCTCCTGCTAAAAGAGAAATTAAACAATTTTTTTAAACACAGCTTAACAACCATAACAACAAAAAGGCAAAACTGAGAGTGAAGAGAAAATGGAGATTCAATACTTAAATGAAAACAGTGGGAGGTAAAGTCATAAAAATGGATTCCATGAAGTCAGGGCAAGTGTTAAAGGCCGACTAGAAATTCAGGTGTAAGATTCTTGACAGATAAAGCAAAAAGAAAAAGATGATGGGGAGGGCGGTACAACGTGTGCTTAGCGTGCACAGGGTCCTGGGTTCGAACACCAGGGCCTCCACTAACAGATAATTACACCTAATTACCTACCCCCCCAAAGAGCCCCAAAGAAAAGAAAAAGAGAAATTTCTTTCCCAAAGAATCCTGATATTAAATTTGGATTAAATACTTAAAAAAAAAAAAAAAAAAAGAAAAACAGAAAAGATGAGTGACACTGTGAAGGAAAAGCCCAGCTGGGCTAACAAGCTAAGTCACAAATCTAAGTGTGATAAGTGTCCTTTTACTGATCTAAGTTTTGCTGGGCTAACTCGTAAATCCGATGTCAACAATTGTCAGTAATGTGATCTGTTCCAAATTGATAAGCTTCAGTGTACTGATTCCTTGCTTTATGTTGTTGGAGCCTTATTGGCTAATAGCCCCATACTTGTAATTAAACCTATAAAACCTCACGTGCAGGTCTTGGAGGTGCTCAGAGCTTCGGAACAGAAGCCCCTCTGAGCCCGCCGGGGTAATAAATCTCAGTACTCCAACCCTCTGTGTGGTGCTTGTTTCTTGGCTGGCCTGTTGTTTCCATAACAACACAAGCGACGATGCCCGTGAGATAGTTCTGCAGTGGCTGCTGGCAGGTCCCCATGTCTCACGTGGGAATATCTGAAACATCCTTCTCATCACTCAGAGTCATCATAAGCCCAGACCTCACCTCCCTCTGTTAAATGCAGGAGCACAGGCAGGGCCCGGCCTTTGTTCTCTCTGTGTCATCACAGTGAGATAGGATGGAAGGGGGCAGAGCACATTCATTCAAGGAAGGCCACAACAATTAACATCATAATGGTGAAGGATTCAACCCCCAATAGGCCTTGAGGCACAGGAGGAAGTGATTTAACTTCTAGCAGATCTTGAGCTTCATTATGCACCCACTGTAATAGTAACATGGTGAATAACATGCCCCAGGCACCATGGCAGTCCCAAGGCTAGCCACAAAAGGTCAAAGGGTGGGAAATGGTCAACTCTCTGGGAATACAAGCCCCTTGCCCTAAGGCTGATCCTTCTACTTATTAGCATATGAAACCACCAAGCCCAAGAAAAAAGAGCAACACAAAACCACCTCGGGGTCCCCACTCTCTCTCCCTCTTCAGAGAAGGCCCACACTATGTGGAGTGTGTACCTACTTTTAATCTGAGCATCAAACCCCCACAACTCGTGAAGTTTCTCTTGCCTTTCAATGTATCTCTCTGAATAAATATACCTTTACTCAACACTGGCTTGCTCTTGAATTCTTTACTGCATGAAGCCTAGGAACAAAATCTGGTGGGGCACATCCCAGGGGCTCATCCAAAGCCTGAGACACAGCCCTTCTCATGCGTCACGTTTTTTTTTCTTGTATCAACAGGACTGGGTTGTGAAGGGAGCTCTGAGGCCCCAGCTAAGGGACAGAAGCAGCCCCCAGGGCTCGAATTGGCGGGCAGCCTCTTCCCCAGCAAGGGCCTTGGGGTCTGCCCAGTTCTCTGTGTTTCCCTGTTGTGCTGACTCCCCAGCCACAGAGCGTTCTCCCTAGGCCTGTCCCCACAAAACCCTTCTCTCCAAAATACAAGCACATCATGTCACAGTCCTCTTGTTCAACCAGGAAATGTTCAACCCACTGTTTCCCTCCCCAGTAAAGTACCTAACTGTCCTCCCTCCCATCCCACCACTTCTTTCTTTGTGACAACTCTGCACTCCCCACCCACCATCCTGAACGCAGGTGCCTTGCTGGCTGGGACCGAGATGTTTCAGTCTCACACATCCTGCGCCCATTCACTTTCCCCTTGTTACCTTAAAAAAGCCTTTCCTGAGTCACCCACAAATCTGATACTGAACATCACAAAATGCTGAGTTTGCAGTCACTGTGTGCATACCTCCCAGGTTTTGACTAGGTTTCCTTCACAAGATCTTCATTAAGGAGCTGCATCAAGAAGTTTAAAGAGTCTTTTCTTACATCTGAGCGGAGGAGCCTGCAAAAAATTTAAATGGCTTTGAAGAGAGGGTTAACCAGGAACAGAGGGTTAGCAGGTCCTATTCAACAGTGTCATGAGGCAAAATGTTCTTCAAAGGCTCAGAGTGGCTTCTGAACGTGGAGTCAGCAAGGAGGAGGTGACAGGCAGTGAGTAGGGTGGGTGACACTGGGTGCGCTTCCCCAGCTGGGGAAGAATTGGATTTTGTTCTAGTTTTACAAACAATTTCTTACTACCTTTTTCACCTATTGTCACATACCATTTCCTACGAATTAAGAATATCAATGTCAGTCATTTGGGCCACTTGGGAGAAGCAACACGATGCCATTCACAGGGCTGGGACATGACAGCCACACCAGTCTAGGTTGATAGACCAGTGGGGGTATTTCCAAGGTGATCACGGGCATGCAGCAAACTCCCCAGCTTCAATGACCTCATCTCAAAGGTGGGGCCAATAAAACTACCAAGAAAATTGCTTGATGATTATTGCCGACAACTGTTTACTAGGTAATTGCCCGTGACAACTGCAGCTTAATGGGGAATGAGTATGATAACAAGGCCCTGTCTACCTGGCCACACGCTCCCTGCCTTCCTGCCTTGGTGCAGCAGCAGAGTTTGTTTAGCCGATATGAACGCCCCCAGAGCAGCACTGATGGGAAAGCTCGCAGCTCTGCACTGCGAGGTGTGTTCCTTTCCTTCTCAGAGCTGATCACAGTTTGCTGTCATCTGTTTTTATGTTTATCCCTTTTATAACAGCCTCCCCCCGGAGTTTTTGCTCAAGCAGCGCAGGGCCAGTGTGTCTTGCGGCCTGCCAGATATTCTGGGCTGGGAAACAGCTGAACCCACATCTGGCTCTGGTGCTGAACGGAGAGGGCAGAAGGCCCTGGGGCACATGCTGAACCGAGGCCACTGCACCCAGAATTATGATCTGACTTTGGGCAAATTACAGTCTTCTTTACCCTGAGATTCCTCATCTGTCCATGAAAATAAATGCCCATGGCACACAGAGTTACAAGTATTAAAGCAAATCACCAAATTCATAACCTAGCCAAGGGGCTACCAGTGCGTCCTCAAAAGACAAATGCTGCCTTTACGGCTCTGACACACGCGAAGCGGGGCGGCCGCACACAGTGAACACTGCTAAATGCCAGTGTGTTAAGTGCTTCATGTGTGCTACAATACTCTTCAGAACTTACAACAATCCCAGGAAGAAACGAATAATATCATGCCCATTTCACAGATTCACCAACAGGTTAAGAGAGGTTACATTCTAGTCCAAGGCCCTATGGTGAGGAAATGGCGATTTAAACCGGATTCTGGGCCCAGGCCTTGTCTCCAACTCTCTCCCAGCCACCTGATCACTTGCCTATGAATTCCACCTGTCCAATACCTAAGTGTGCAGTCGGCCAGCTCTTAAATGCAATGTGTGCCACCGTTTGTCAATGTTGGTTAATTACCATAAACTGTTCTCAGAAACCACTACAGAAAAGAATGGTGGACTTAAGGAATTCTGCATTGCGTTCTCCTGTAATGTGCAGAAACCCTTCACTACACCACCAAATCCAAATGTATGCTTCCTCCATGTTTATGTGTGCACACGGCTTATTAAAGTAGAAGGTACCTGCAGTAATTCCATCTCGGCTGCTTTCCAAGGTTGCAGATTATCCATAATCAGTCCATGAACGAAAATACTACAATTTGAATGAAAATACTGCAACCATGTCAGTAAACAAAGAATGCTGAAACCAAGTCAACAGCGGCTGCCGCCACCCCCCAGCGAGTGCATGCCTGCAGCCCAGCCTCTGCAGCCACTCACAATGGTGCCCTCTGAGGGGACTCAGTATAAGAAAGGACAGGATACTGGCCCTAGATAGCTAGGTGCTTGTCTAAAGAATGAATTCAGTGAGTCCAAAATATTTTCTTCCTCCCATATATAGAAAAGCACTAAATTATTGAACTTGAGATACCTGGCTTTCTTTAGATAACAAGCAATCTTTTATTGTTCCAACAAGCTTGTCTTTGTTGTAAAGCTCCTATATATCCTAGCTCATCCCAAACCTCTTGGGAGCAGTCCCTCAGAGAGATCTGAGAGGCTGTCATCCCGGCTCGAGTCCTCCCGCAAATAAAACATAACTCTTAAATTTTAGGTGGCACATGTATTTCAGTCAACTGTTTTGGACACCATGAAGGGACCCAGAGCAGACTTTCTCCACCTGAACTCTCCGAGTAACTGGGGCCTTTGTACCAGCAGTGGCCCTTTGTGACCATCCGCCTCCTCGGGGAGTCCAGATGAATTTGGGTGAGTCTCTCCTGGTTCTCGGATCTCATATATTGGTTGATAATCCTGAGTTTTATTTGGCGGTGTTTCCAGGTACCTGGCCCTCCAGTTGGAGGAGACTGGGGGGAATTACCCACCCAGTGGAGACATACTGGGTGGGACCTCGTTGAAAGGTAACGGGAAATACTCACATTGAAGAGACGTCAGAAGTGGGCTGGTGGAAACCTATTAGGAAAATACTCACCCAGTGGAGACGTCCTGAGTGGGTCCAAGTTGAAAACACTGGGTTCAGGACTGAGTGGTTAGGTAAGAGGCTGGTCTAATGTTTTCCTCAATTTGGTTACATCCATTGAATTTTTCAGGATAAAAGTAAAACTCTTATGAGGAACCGTTCAACTCCATAAATGGGACCATCCTCCTGGCTGGTAACATCTTTCTCCGGTGACAGAGAATCTTGCAGGAGTGGTAGAGACAAAGACTTCAGGCCATAGAGTTGTCCCTGCGGGAAATCTTACCAGCAAATTTATTCTGAGAACCCGACCTTACAATGGGGAATAGAACTTTCAAAAAAAATAAAAAAAAAGAAAAGAAAAGAAAAAGAAATGACAGGTTGCCAGCCTCCAATTAATACCCCAGCCAGGTTTATGTACATACAAAACTTACAACATTAATTGGGAATTAGAAAAGAAAATCTCAATCTGAAAGTAAATAATCAGGCCTGATAGAAACATTTTTTGGAATTCTGAACTTATAAAAACAAAATCCACTTTAGGGGGAACTTGGATTTCTCTTCCTGTGTCCTTGAAATGTAAACGTTTTATCTTTCTCTGGGTCTTTTAAGTGTGTTTATGTATGTATATGTATGTTTACTTTCTTTTTAAAGGAAACCTTGGACTCTGCCATACAAAAGGTACAAGTATTGCGTACATATGGTGGCCACGTAAATAAATTGGATTCTAAGCAATTCTTTGTTTGTACCAATTTTCAGATATTTTGCCATTTTAAACTTTGTTGCATCAGCCTGGACCACAAAGGCCTTTAGCTTTTGGAGAGTAAAGCTTTGAATTTTATTTAGGCAACACCCCCACTCTCATGTGGAAAAGCCTCTTCATCTTATTCATTTAAAATCACTATATATATATATATATAAATTGATGGCCATATGATGGATCCTTTAATTTGGAAAAACTTTTAAATTTGTGAAAGTTGAAAGAGATCTCATTATAAACAGCTGTTTAATTGGTACCTATTAAAATCAAGTTTAAAGATAGAAAAATATATCTAATTGTTAACCTAAGAACTTAGTTAAAAAAAAAAACTGTTTTGAAAAGCTACATTTGTGTTTTTCCTTTCCAATAAATGGTTCTAGAGATGTTAATAAAAACTTAGAATAATTATTGGTAATTAAATTGAATAACTGGAAAAAGGATTGTAAAAATTTCGGAAAAAAAAAGATAAGGGCTTATCCCAAATGGATAAATATTTTTATATGGTTATTTTGAATGAGATAAATAAAATGGACATTTTTGGAATAGATACAAGGTTTTGATACTACACTAATAAAGTTAAAAAAAAGGGCCAAAGAGATCACCTACTTTCCCCCAACATTAAAGTTCAAACAATTCCATTTTATTTGCCACAGTTTAAAATATATGTATATATAGACTGATATACTTGATTAATGATTGGGACAACAGACCAATTAATCAAATTAAAAATTGAGTAGGACCTAAGCACTTTGGCTGAAACTTGGGCATCCTAGAGACTTTTCTATAAAATTAGATACAATGACAAACAACAACAAAAAAGTTTCTGGCAATCCTTCTAGAAATAAAAATTATTGATTAAACCTAATAAATATAAAAATTAAAGGTATAAGATTTAAAAAATTTGAGATAAAAGTTTATAAAATTGGTATATTTAAATGGTCTTTATATTAACCTTTGCTTAATTATGTTGTGGGATAGATCTGTTTCAATGGAAAAACGCTTCCCCTTCTTGGTATTATAAGGCTGGGCACATATCTGTCCCTCAGAAAATATTAATTGAACAAAGTAAAGGAAACCAATAGAGTTACATGAGCCATCCAATATAACGTAGAACTAAAAACTAATATACAGTGGCTAATAAAAAAAATATAATAAGAGGTTTACCCTGGGTTTAACTTATAACTCAAGGAAAAGAGACATCACTAAATACCTTATGCAAGCTTTGGAAGACATGATAAAGTAAACCTTAAAGTTTTAAAACATTGAATTCTTTGTTTACAGCTCTCCTGATTGATAAAAAAAATGCCAAATAAGGAGATACAATTGGGTCTGGGTGACAGAGCAGTTCTCTGGGGAACTGGAAGCGTGTGTCTTTGTCTTGCAGACCAGAAATGTAAATACAGAAACAGTGACCTAGGACTGAGCCTAATTAGCTCAATGAGATAAAACTTAGGGCCAAGAAATTTTTGGCATTTTAGAACTCAGAACTCTGACGGGTCCTCCAGACTTTGTCAAGAAATCTTAAATATCTGTTTCATAAATAGTAAGCCTTAGTGATTTGAGCAAGCAAATTCATCTTACTAGAACTATTATTATACCTATCTTATAAGTAACTTTTAAAGTGAAGCTATGAGATCTCTAGCTTTTGTCTGTTTATAAACCTGCGTACACATTACAGATGTGAGATATTTATACAGCTAAAAAAAAAAATCAAAGTCAAAGAGCTCTGCTTAATTGACGTAAAAAATAAGAGCTTACAAATTAAGTATTTTTAAAATAAAAACTGAACAAATTGACTTTCAGCATCACGTGAACTGGAAAAATTCAATATTAAGATAATATTTGATATTGTTTAGTTTAAGTATGTTCTAATTAATATAGACATCTTTAAAGTCATCAATATTAAGTATAATACCTTTACTGTACCTAGGTTTAATGAAAGTCAAATAAGATTCTGTTATATCTGGTGAAGATTTGTCAAGAAAAAAATAACAGTAATGTGGTGTGGTAAAATTTTAAGTAAATTAAATGCAAATGAGATGAGAGCTTTGGGTAAATTTTTAAAATATATTTTTAAAATGTATGCTTAACATAATCTCTAAATGTTTGGTATCTTTAAATTCTAGAGTTGTGCTAAATTAAGTTAAATGATAGGATTTTATTTAATAGCTATGCCATTTTCAGATAAAATAAGATTGAAATATGAATTACTTAACATTTAACTTACTCTTACAGAGAAACTAAAGGTGTTTAGATATATTAATAAATGGTTGGTGCCACCCTGAAATAGACTCTATTTTTAAGGGAATGATCTCAGTATCCTAGGAAAGTAAGATAAATGTGTAAAGGAAGATATAAGAATGGAATTATATTTTGTTAATGAAAAATAGTGACTTTGTCCTGAAGCTGGTTATTTCTGAATGGAAGAGAAAATAAGGGACACACTAATATGAGAATAGAAAGCTGTGGAAGGCTTGTGGAAGAGGTACCCTAAGGAAAGAGTTTCGTACGTTGTCGGAATTGGCTAAATTTAGAATCAACTTGGGCAAAGTAAATGAATCTTAGAAGTAAGTTGGTACAAGACTAGATTTGGTTTTCTCGCTGTTAAGAGGAAACATGTTTTTTGAAATGTTAATCCACCTTCAGCAACAGATTGTAAACCTTCTTATACCACTTAACTGATCTGTTCTGCCTTTACGTTTGACGTATTTTCTTGTTAATGAATAAGTACTGCTTTACAGTGACCTATATGTTTATCTGACCAAGTGTTCTGAAATCTTTTAAAAAGATCCCCAGATATCAATTTCTAATTAAAGTTCTTTTAATCTCCAGTTAAGTTTGGGAAGTTACAGATGGCCCCTGAAACATCCCAAAGAGAGATTTTAAAACAGTAAGTTTCAATTGGCATGTTAAATAACATGATATTGTCAAATGAATAATAAATCTTCTAAGGTTATATTGTATGAGAAAATATTATTAATATAGATATTCTAGTAATTATATGGTCTCCCTAAAATTCTGGTATATCTGAAATGTTACCAGTGATAATTCTCGGTATAGTGACCAGGTTTCTTTATCGATTATACTATAACGGTGTTTAAGCATGCTTTTAAATCTTTGTCTTTTATAGACTTTTAATTGTTTTCATCTAATGATTTTGAAAATGCTTTCTCTTCAAGGAGATTTACTGATTTCTAATAAATGTCAAACTATAGCACTGAACTAAACTGGGTAAGAAATTTTAAATATCTAATGAAAACTCTGATTAAAAGAATTATTTATGTGGGACTAAGTAAACTGATGAATATGGTTATAATTTTTGATGTTGTTTGTACTACTACTGGCTTTTAACCTGTTTCCCAGACATAAACTCTTCCTTTTAAGCTAGTTATAAATCACAGAAATTTGATAAATTATACCTATGTAAGCAGACTTGATACAGTTATCTTTTCTCCCTATCTGATCCTTCAAGAGACTAAAAACTCTTAGGTCCCCAATGGCTCAATCAGACAAATGAGGAAGATCATCTCCTAACAGATATAAGAATCTAAAGGTATTTTAAGAATTTTAAAGAGAAAAAAATTTACCTAAATCTGTAAGGCAGAAATCAATGACAAGCCATTGACATGGCTTTCCAGGCCTTAGCAAATCTTATTAACATTCTACCCTGAGACTCCTTATTAAAAGTTCCAACACAGCCAATTTAAAAAAGCCTATATGATCAAATAATCAGACGACTTGTAAAGAAATTAATCTTGATTTGGCTTTATCTGAGAAAAATGAGGGTAATTTTAGAGAGAAAAAATATTATATTTTACTGGATATTAAGTTCTAGTTTTGTTAATTGAGGTCTATATTTACTAAGACACTTCCCAGATCATTCCTTGCTTTTATGTCATATTGCTGTACAGTTTAATTTAATTATGAAAAGGATACTCTAGGTTTGTTTCCGAAGCTCAGTAATCTATCCTTGTGTAAATTTCCAATGCTCCATGACCTAAGCGAGGGGATTATACATACTGGAACATGCATGACTTAAAGAACTGTCTCCAACCTGAATGGAAAGACCTTTTATCAAGTACTCTTAACTAGACCATACACACAAAAGCTGAAGGAAACGGAATTTCGGATTCATTTCCTATCAGAAACAGCCCCTTCAGTGCACTGGCCTATAGAGCACTTGCTCACCTGAAAACAATGCCAAAATGGTGAAAAAGCTACCAGGCCAGGATGAGAAGAAGACGACATCTGAGCTCGACAGCTGACCCAAGACAACGGACCAGGCTTGTATACCAATTACTTTGACAATTTCTCCTACCTTTGATTATGAACTACTCCAATTGTTAAGTTTATGGTAAATTACCTATGTCTAGTACTTCTGTGTTACCTTGGTGGGTTTCCCTACTCCAAGGCTCTAACTAGATAGCCCTCAGAAACGTTATTCTAAAAATAATTTATAGTTCTGTTTAGGCCACTGTTGATCTTACAACGTGGGAGAACTCACCTGGCCAATTAATACCTGCTCGGATCCTGACCATAAATATGAACTTTCTCATAAGATCACTCAAACTCAATCAGAAATACAAGCAAAATTTTAACCCAAATATACAACTTCTCTACTATTAAATTCTTACTCGTGACTTTAAAACGTTACTAGCTATATTAGTTATATGATCTCTATTTTATTAAATTGTTTTCTGTTACATTTCCCAACGTGTAACTAGGCCTACAAGATTGATGATGGCTAAACATCCTGAAGAAATAGATAAAATTTTTAACCCTGCATAAAATAAATGTAATAGTGTGATTCTAGGTATGGTAATGAGCAACGAAGGGCAAACATTTCCTGGATCATAATAGACTAGTAAGACAGGCGATCCAGAAAACTTTTAGTATCAACAGGCCCTGAAAAAAAACCTAACACCTTGAATGGCAGCTCAGAAAATTCTTCACCTGAAATAGGAATGAGCCATCCTAGCACCGTGGGACAAAATTGGTCATGAAATGTCTCTCAAAATATAGGTCGAATTTAGGACCAAGGGGGAGCACTGTGAATGAAAATACTACAATGTGAGTGAAAATACTGCAACCATGTCAGTAAACAAAGAATGCTGAGACCAAGCCCTCAGCAGCTGCTGCCACACCCCAGAGAGTATATGCCTGAAACCCAGCCTTTCAGCCACTCACAGTGGTGCCCTCGGAGCAGACTCAGAATAAGAAAGGACAGGATACTGTCCCTAGATAGCTAGGTGCTTGCCAAAGGAATGAAATCAATAACCCATATATTTGCTTCATCCCATACATAGAAAAGCACTAAATACTTGAACTTGAGATATCTGGCTTTCTTTAGATAACAAGCAATCTTTTATAGTTCCAAGTACCTGGTCTTTGTTGTAAAGCTCCTATTTATCCAAGCTCCTCCCCTAACTCTTGGGAGCAGTCCCTCAGAGATCTGAGAGGCTGTCATCCAGACTCGAGCCCTCCCGCCAAATAAAACATAACTCTTAAATTTTAGGCTGAACGATTATTTCAATGAAGTCCCAGAATAGACACAACTCATCAATTCTGTAATGGAACACACTGAATCAGGAACCAAAAGCATGTTCTAGTCCCGAAAAACTACGGTTTCCTCTTTCTTCCTGTCATTATACAATCCCACCAGAACTCATTAATTTGCTGTCTGCACGCTTGGCAACCAAACTCAGAGAAGATTCAACTTAACAGAGCTCCATGCTGGGGAGAAACCCCCGCAGAAGCACAGCGGTCGGCCTGCCCTCCCGCACGCTCTGCTGACCCCTAGTGTCCTCCGTGGAGACCAGGCCAACAGAACTGCTCCAAACAGCTACAAAGTCCCACAGATTAAATAAAAGCATTTTATTTTATACTATATGTTATGTATATACTCATCTCTGAAAACAGCTTTGCCAGAAGCCCAAATCTTCAACATTAATCTGCAAAGGCAAATCCGGTCCCCAAGGGAAAACAAGTTTTAAGATGATGCTATGGCCTCCAAAGTCCTCTCCAGGACCATCAACCAAACTGCCTGCAGGCCTGCAGCTGCAGGCGGCTACATGTCTGCTTTTAAATCAACCCCTTCCTGCCCTCGGGCACTACAATGTCCCTCTACGCCCTCCCTTCTCAGGGTAAGAGCAGCTGCTGCAGAACCTTGCAGGGCAGCACTGACAGGACTGGACAAAAGGATCAGAGCTAAACTAAGCCTTCTGATGACACGAGCTGTGTCACTTTACAGATGAAGATATATATAGAGAGGGGTGGGGTGATATTGCTCAAAGTCACACAGCTAATAAGTGGCAAAGTCCATACCTCTGCTCCTCCCTCTGGCGTGATGCCCCAGCTGGGACGCCCACAGGGTTCTCTCGTGCCTGCCTGACCAGTCCTTCACTGTCACTCATAACCCACAACACGGTCTGACCCTAGCCTGCCTTTTCAGCATCTTTTCCTTCCAATCTCGCAGGAACAAGGCTGCTTGGGCCACTCTATGACTTCCGGCTTCCCAAAACCTCCATGCTCAGGCTGGTCTTGCCTGTGCATCCTTCCCCATGCTCAGAGGCACTTCTTCCCCTGCAGGAGGACTTTTCCACTCTCCGCAGGGACACCCCCTCATGGGAGCCCTCTTCTTGCCCTCAGAATGGCAGGTGTCCCAGGCCACATCCCGAGCTGCCCCATTAGGTCTGCAGGTGCTCAGGTCTGCTAGTCAGACCAGCAGCCTCAGAGCCAGGAATTATGCCCGGGTCACCCTGCAAACCTACTGCCCACCTCACAGCCCCCAGCCAGCAGGCCACCTGGAAGTCACAGCAAGTGCCCCACCCAATCCAGAAGTCTCTTCATTTGCCATCACCGCTGATGACTTGTCTCCAACCTTTGGTCAGTTTTGCAAAAAAGAGCACCTTCCACAGTGAACAGTGGGTTTTCGCTTCAGCTCCCATCCTTACTGCAAACGTCAAGGGAAACCAAAAGGCCTTTTCTCAACACTTTTCTGATGACACTCTTCCACCCACTATACTCATATGCTCAAGAAAATTGGGTCCACGTGATTTTGTTTCCCTTACGCTAAGTGGCTCAAAACACTGTGTGATTTTTTTTTCCTTTTTTGAGGGTATTTGTACTCTGTTTCTCGGCTTTAATCTGTTTTTGTCTCTCTCTTCAGTATCCCAAGCAGTTACCACTTCTTAGTCACTTCAGCAGCCTCCCTCCCAACATCTAGTCTAGGAAATGAGCTGTGATGAGGGGCCTGGAGGCAGTCACAGAAGAAGCAACTAAGGGACAGAGAGGCGACATAGTTTGCCCAAGGTGATCAGCCTCAACCCCCAACAGTGTGTTTCACGTCCCTCTGTTTAACTCTTATGCTAAACAAGCTAACTTTTTGTAGATTATGGTTATAAACAGATGAGGTATCAAAATACATACAAGGATACACATCAATTCTAAGATGTTCATTAACTTCACTATTTTGTTTCTATTTTTTTAATTTCTATTAAAAAATAATTAAGAATCTCTGCAGTCAATATAGAAAAATGTTACTGGGTTTTAATCCAGAATATAAAGGTGTTGTGTGTCATTACTCATACTTATTTGTATGTTCACAAGACAAAATGATTTGAAGGTCTCTCTCCCCTCCTCCTACTCAGTACCTGCTCTCACCAGATCTCCCAGTCCACACATCTAACAGCCTTTCACTTCACCCACAGCTGAACTCATCAGTTTTCCCCCAGAGCTCCCTCTGCAGCTTTCCCTTCTCAGAGCACAGCAGGACCATCACTTACCTCATTAATCCACCCAGAAACCTGGGCCTTCCTCCATCCTTCCTTCACAGACAGCATTCATTCTTTCATTTTTACCATCTAAACATGCCTTCAATCTGTTCGCTTTTACCCACTGACCGTCCCACCGCTCAAGTGGAAGCCACCAACACTGCACACCTGGACTCACGAGTCTCCCAAGTGTCCCCACAGCCGCTCTCACGTACTTGAGACAAAAGGGATTGTGTCACTCCCGCGGTTTTAGGACTCATTTCAAACCCACTCTTCTTAGAAGAAACTCCCAGTTCTTCACCTGGTAAAGATCTTTGCCATCAAATTGTCAGCTCAGGGAGGGCAGGACACGCCCTCTCCCCTCGGCCCCTCCCTCTGGCAGAGCATCAGCTTGGGAGGACCTGCTGAACTACACCAGCCTGTATTCTAACCCTGGTCTTGAGTTCTTAGCAAACTGCTTCACTTATCCATACAAACCCAAGATAGATTAGAAAGATTTTAGATGTTGAGCTAGACTATTGATTTGGGGATTTTGCACTAGCAACCTGCAAGTACATGTTCTAATGATTCTGTCTTCTTAAAACCACACCCAGATTTAAGGAGTATTTGTGGAATGTCTTCGGAGTAAAAGGGACTGTACTTTAACAGACTATATGTTTTATAACATGAACAACCCTGACAGGGTCACAAATGGAACCACCTCACAAGTGACAGAAGACAGGTGAGGGGCACAAAGCAACAGGTCACAGAGATGGTAAGAGCAAAGTTGTTTCTCCAACCCCCCAAAAATTTTTTGAAAGAACCGAAAACTCTGAATTTTGAAAGTAAAACACTATCATATAAAGAAATAAAATAAATAATCCTCTTCATCAGTGTTTCAAGATCTGACTGCAGAATTTTTAGCATGCCATACTGAATCCTAGCACAGAAAAATCAGATGGACTAGTGGTGAGTAAGTTCCAGGGAAACGGCAGCAATTCCTCCACTTGTAAGAGGACACACACTCAATTGTCGAAGGTGATTTTAAACCACATTCTGGAGAAATTCAGAAGATTCAGGCACCGATTCTAGATGGTGATGACACGGAAGGACGGGTTGGATGCATGCTTCTAACTGAGTCAGCGGCATTCTTACACTGCAGGGGGAAACGGAGGCTCTCAGTTATGAGCAGAGATGTTCCTGTCATTTCTCCCAGGCCGTGCCTAGGGGACTCAGTGTCCTGCAGCAGCCTGGCCCCAGGCGAGGACCCGCAGCGTGGCCCACTCAACCAGGAGGGGCACTGTGCTTGAGAAAGCCCATCCCCGATGGGAGAAAGAGGGGCTGGTGGGGTTGTGTGTAACTATAAATGATCATAGAAATACACCTGCATATATTCATTTGATACAATTAATATTAGCAGGCTATTTAACAAAATTTCAATTGTCAGTGTTAATTTTACCATTCCTTTCCTCTTGTCCCCTGCACTCTGAGACAGGCTTAGGCTCTCTCACACCTGCAGCTCTGATGCAATAGTTGTGAAGTCATTTTGCTTTGCTGCAAGTGTCCTCGCTCCCCGTGTCGCTGTGACTGTCGTCTCTTAACAGAGTCAGATGTCTTCCTGGATCTCTCCCTGAGTTCCTTGCTCCTGCTTCTCAGATCCTGAGATAAAGAACAGGTGAAGACACATGACTAGAAAAGGCACTGTGGACTTGACCAAAGTCCTCAGTGACCCCCTAGGTGAGTGCTGCCCACCCCTTACCTTCGATTCTCAATGTTCTGCCCAGGGTGACATCCAGACAGGAAAGAGTCTTGGGCCCAATTAAAAGCTGTGAGGCTTGGGTGCAGGGAAAGGTGCAGGAGCAGGTTCTGGAGCCGGGTCCCTCCCCACCTCTGCTACTCTCTCTCCCGAGGCCCCGCCCCCAAGCCCCCAGGCTCCCTGATCTTCTGTCCTTCTCTTCTACACTACTCCAAGCCCTTTTCCCCTTCCTTTATTCCCTGATTATCCCCAGCTGGAGTGATTTTTTCATCACAGCATCTAAAAAAATTTCCTACAGCTGAAAAAGAAGTCTCCAGAGGTCAATGCCCACATGGTGGTTCCTGAAGAGAGCCCCTGGTTAGGGGGACTCTCACCAACACTCACAGGGCATCAGACATGTTGCAGGGTCGACCACCCCCAACAAGAATTTGCTGTGACCCCTATGCCCGCACAACATCCCTGTTCACAAAACTTTAGTTGGGCCACTTATCCGTTATTAAGAAGCAAAAGTAAAAAAATTGCTCATGTTTCTTACTAAAATTATCTATGAGGTGGAAAAAGAAATTGTAATAGAAAAGAACAAATTTGACTCCATGTTAGATGTGTTCGTTTGTCTTTAAACCTGTACCCTGTTTTCTAGGCTAAGACTTGTTATCTCTGCACCTTTTGTAAAAGAAAGTTGCCTTTAGCCTGAAATATCCAGGAGGGCCTATTCTGCGGGCTCTGATCTTTAAGGATGTTAGCTCTTCTACACTTACGTAGAGATGGCAAGTTGCAAAATAAAGAATAAATTTTGTTTTTTTGAGGTTTTACAGGGGTGCCATGATTTGACCCACATGGACAGCTGCAAGAACAAAGGATTCCAAGGAAATCAATTCGTACAGCAAGAAGTTTGCAACAACCAACCACACCCCCACCACTTTTTAGTATAAAAGGAGACTGAATTCTGAATTGGGGAAGAGAGTTCTCCTGGATATCAGTATGCCATCTTCTGAGTCTGCCAGCTTTTCAAATAAAGTCACTATTCCTTACTCCAAAAGCTCATCTCCCGATTTATTGGCCTGTCATGCAGCAAGCAGAACGAGTTTGGACTTGGTAAATAAATGACTGCATTAGAGGTAGTATGTCTCCACTGTTTCCTCATTTCCAGTATGTCACAACCAATCAATTTTATATGCTGTTTAACAACACGACCAAAAAACCTATTATACGGAATTGATTCCATGGAAATAAAATTATTTCTTCTCCTTCAAAACTTTGTTCTTTTCTATTTTATTTTGTTTTGCTTATTGAAAAGAAAATAAAAGTCAAATCATTTTATTTCACCTATTTTTTATAGCTACATATTGTAAATACTACAAAGATATTTAAATTGCAATAAAAATTGTTCATATATTAGTATAAAGATATATACACAATCAAAGCAGAGTAGGAAAGGAGTGGATATTTACTAAAAATCCACTGCACATCCAGTCTTTTACAAGCATATTCTGGAATATAAGCTCTATTATCCAGGGGTCCACCACCCCCATTCTCACTGCCGACTCCCAGAGTAATCAACCTCCAAGGCACCAGCATAGAACCACGCGATCACTATTTTAGGTATAAATGAGGGAATTAGCTCTTTCAATTCTAAAACAGAAACCTTAAAATAAATACTGAACTTATTTACAAAGAAAATTGGACACAAAAAAGTACAGTTTCTCCCCCAAGTCACAAAGATAATTACTGGTAAAGGCAATATTTGAACTCATCTGCCTGATTCTAAAAACTAAGGTGGAAATCCCCTTCGACTGTGGAGGTCCAGCAGCACAGCCTATCACCCTATCTTTGTTCAGATCTAGCTTTAGACAGCCTGAGACAGCACCCCATTCCTATGGAACTCGAGGGCAAACGATAACAATAAGGATTTTATATTCAGTAGTTTCTTAGGTCTCATTTATATAAAGTGTCAGCAGGTCAGCAGAAAAGTCTGGGAAATATGAGTGGGTCCAGAGCTTTTTGCTGATAAGAAACAATCTATCAGGAAAGAGTGACCTTCCCATGAGAGGCCTCATGGACATAAACTAAAGGCAGCTGAGCAATGAAAACTAGCAAGACCATGGAACTCAAGCAAGAAAGATCCCTGCCATCCCCCACCCAGTTGCCTCTTCACCCACATGGACAAGATGGCAGAAGACCCAGGTTCTTGTCCAAGTTACACCATCATGGATTCTCACCCATAAAAATTTATGACTCTATGCTGTCTTAAGCCATTTCCAACTCAAATATGATGACACCAATATCTCAGCAGAATGTCTATGTCTTCACTTTCTCTCTTCTATTAGGATACTATATCTATGGCCAAAAAGCAGAAATCCAATTAAAAACAACATGCACGAAGGCTGGTGAAAGTCTGCGTAAGAGAATTTGTTCTCACGCTCAGTGAATGAAAACTCAGAAAAAGTGTTCCTTCTCCCTCTGCAAGTGGGAGGTAGCCTGATTGTGTGTGTGTTTGTGTGCACGTGTGTGTGTGTGTAAATCAAATACAATGCATTCTGGGATGTGTACAGATTTTTTTTTATGTTACTGTCATTTCATGAGGATGAGCCAACCTTTAAAGTAACTTGAATCTAGTGTTCTGAGAGAGTCCCAGGATCTTTTGATGGAGGAGGGGAAAGGGGAAAGGAAAGGAGGAAAGAAGTAAATGAAGCAAAGGAGTAAGAATACTACTAGGGAAAGGCAAGACTTTAATTTTGTTCCTACTTGCATCACACACAAATTAGGGACTGACTTTCCCCCATGTCTCGTCAAGCACTGAGTTGCAGAAGAAGAGGCGACAGCCCATTTCTCACTGAGATTGTGACTGTACATGGCATCTTATAGACACAAATTATTTACCCTGATCAAACACTCTACCAGCAGGCCGTAATTCTCCTGTTTTGAGAGACAAGAAAACAGGAGTTCAAAGAGGATGTATAACTTGAGAAAAGTCAGAGGACCAGTAAACTAAAGAGGATGAATTCAAACTCAGATCTGAATGGAGAGTCTGATCTTCCCACTCCCAGGGCTGGAAAATCCTTAACAGACAGGCTTCCCAGCTCCCTGCATTGTTCCTGGCACCAAGCATTTCCCATGGCGATGGTCTCCTGTTCTCACAGACACAGTGCTCTGTGCAGCCAATAACCTCCATTCGACCTTGATCATATACCTGCCTCACTCACCAGGCTTCTCCATACAGACAGGAAAGCTGGCTTTCAAGTGCGTACAAAGCCACCCCTGGTCTTACCTGGGCTCTTCAGTGGCTTTTCCAGCATAAAGGCAGCCATGAAAGTGCTCACAGTTTGTACATGAGCCACACTACCTGTCTCCATCTGTCTCCCCACCTATACTACTTAGCTATGACCATTTTGAGAATCTTGGAAACAAATTTTTAAAAACAGAAAAGAAAGTATTCTGTAACAAGTACTTAATACTTACAATTTTAAATGACAATTTACAAAGTGAGTATTTACAAATTGAATCTGCCTTCCTAGGTGTCAGTTTTAACAGTTAAAAAATATAATAGCAAAAATTCTCACTTACAAAATTAACAAAAACATCAACAATAATCTGGAATAAACTCAAAAACAATGCCCATGTTGTACATGGAGAAACACAGGACTGTACTGAGGGGTAAAGTAAGAAGTGTGAATGCAGAGACATCAACATATTGTATGGAGGAAAGCAGTTTTGTAAAGATGAACGTTCTCCTAAAGATAATTCAAAACTTACTTAAAAATCCCATGACAGCTCTTATCTGTTTTTTTTTAACTTGAGCAAAATATTTTGGAACTCTTCAGGAATAATAAAGTCATAATACTAGACAAGAAAATTGGGGATGGAAAAAAGAATAAAAAATCACACTGTCATATATTAAATAAATTTTTACAATATGTAAGATATAGCACTGGAGTAAGAAAGTAAGACTGACAGAAATAAACCATGAGCTCAAAAAGAGACTCTAGTGTACATAAATATTTTGTACAGGTGGGATTTCAAATCAAAGAGCAAAGTATGAATTCAATAATTGTCTTGGGACAATCAGAGAATCACCTGGAAAAAACAAATTCTATTCCAGTCATAATGACCACAAGAAAAATTACAGATAGTGATGTAAATATTAGAAAGTACTAATAACAGCAAATACAACTCTTTGCTCATAGTAATTCAACTTCTCCTCACTATAACAAGTAGTATTATCATGTCCATCATAGAGATAAAAAATCCTACAGAGGAGATATATACCATTATAAGAAAGTGTTTCTAAGAATACTATCAAGGATAAAACCCAAAAAGAAGACATTTACTGTCTTAAGATTATTTTCGGCCACAACAAAAATAAACCTACTGAACAAAATGGAAGGCAAGAAATGAAAAGAAAAAGCTCTGTGATACATGTTAATGAAGACAAGGGGTTAATGTTCATAACATACAAAGAGCTGTCACAAAGCAACAAGAAGCTCCCTCACTTAAATGTGTGCAAAGGACAAAAGGGATGATTCACCTTTTAAAAGTCAGATGGCTAATGAGTGAAAAATGCTCAATACCTCACTGGTCATCAAGTGCAAACTAAAACAATGAAAAAGCAATTTTGCTCATCATATTGGCAAATGTTTTTAAAAAATATTCTAGGTAGTGTCCAACTTTGAGAGAACAAACTGAGCGATCTTTTTGGAGGACGACGTGTCAATGGATATGTAAACTCTGAAAAATGTGTGTACACACAGACTGAACTCCATTTTAGGAATCGTTTCGTTTAGAAAAAAAATCAGTTCAAAAAGATGTACTCATCAGAGCATTTACATAGCACTTTTTACAATGGTGGGAAGAAAAGCTGAAGTGAAATCATATCCAGCGATAGAGAATTGGTTACATAAGTTATTCTACATCTTTTCATTCCCCGCAGGAGAAGGAATTTCTAGAGTCACTTGAAAGGAGCCTGTGATGTATGTAATTGTCACATCCAGGGACTAAATTCCCAGAAACCTTAACTAAAGGAATACTCAAACAAGATCACAGGAATGTTTGTACAAGAAGGACGCCAGTCAAACACCCTTTCTGACAGTGGAAAATGGAGAAAATTTAAGTATCCACCATCAAGACAATGATGTGGTAAATCAAGGCGAGCTGTGGGCACTAAGGGGCAGGCGTTTTGGCGTGGTCCAAGGCCTTGTCCACAGTACTCTCCCACCAAAGGTGTCCTTACACAAGAGACCAAATCTACTGCACATCAGGAGACCCCTCTACTCTATCTGAAAGGACCGGGTGAGTCTGGAGTGGGAGGACGTCTATGATATACACCTCAGTGAATAAACCGAGCTGCACAAAACATATAGTATGGCCTTATTTTTCAATAAAGCATATATACACACACATATACATAGATTTCTCATATACATGTATGTATGTGTATATATATATGACAGGCATAAAGGTCATGAAATATATACACCACATTGTCAGCAGTTTTTACTCTCAGGAAAAAAAGGGGAAGGGATGTAGGGGCCTTTCGGTACCACCACAGTTCTCTTTTCAGTATTTCAGTTAAATATACTTGGAATTTAAAAGTTTATTTAAGTCCGAAGTAAAATGGACGATGCCTCCACAAGACAGAATGCTATACTGGTCATTAAAAATCATGCCAGGGGAGAGAGAATACTGTAGAAAAATGTGTAATAAGCCGAATGGAAAATGGAGGTCTCCACACAGTAAACAGGCACAGAGTTCTCGCTGGTTTTTATGACAGACGTAATACACACTGATGAAAAGAACAGAAAATAGATGTTAAAGTGTTGATTATTATCTCTGAGTAGTGGGACCAGGATAGAAATTTTGTCCCTTTTTTCAGACTTATTATATTAAATACACATTATTTTTCATCTGAAAAAAGCATTTTTAGATGTCTAGTACCACACATTGAAAAAATTACACTAGTACTTACAGAAATAACTAGGAGACACGGCAGCAGCGTCACACAGTGTAGAACGGGCGATCCTGAATAACACCGCGCAGTTACATAAGGACCCACAAAGTGAGAGCACCTGCTGTCATAGGGCGTAGCCCCCTTCTATTTGTCAGTTGTGTCTTCAGGGCTAAGGCAGTTCTGAGCACGGCCAGTGTCAGTGCTGGTGTCTGGATGGATGCCACTGGAGGTGAGGGCACCTGCAAGCCGAGAGGAAGAACAGAAATCATCCTCTGCTTTTTCTGTCTTGTTTCTTTGTTACTTTTGAAGAGAGGTGTAAATAAGATAAACTAAATCTTCCCTACTAAAATTTCAGTAATGAAACCGTTTTTAAAGTGTTCACAACTTATATTCTGCCTATAACTGTCTTTTCAACAAAGCATCATATTTCTTAAATGTTAATTAACTCAGTTAATTAACTGCCTGTTGAAACCTATTAAAGAACATGAAATGCACTATGTAAAATCACCACGCCTGCAGTGACTGGCACAGCTGTCTTGATAGCAGTGCAGTCAGCCCCCACCATCACGTGGCCCTGAGCTCCTGATGCTGCTAAGAGAGCACGCTGCCACCTCAGATGGAGAGAAACGGTGAAAGCGTTTTCTGAAATCTACAGCACTGACAAAACATAACTGACATATCCCAGGCTCCTTTGAGGCTGTCATTTTCTGTTTCTGGCCTACACCCGTCAATGAGCAGAACCACCCCATTCCCGAGCCATGGGACTCACGTGGGAAGCAGTTTTGGAGAAATTTCCAGGTATAGAATGTAACCAACTATACATAGAACTCTGAAAAAAGAAAAGATGCAATACTCTGATTTTGGAAGAAACTCAAAATATTCTCCTAAGCCTTAGTAGCTGGAAAGGCTGGGCATCTCCTAAGCCACTTATTTATTTCACAGCCAGTGAGTATCTCCCACAAATCCTGTTTCCCTGTGTCTGCTGGGAGCCTCAGGCACACTGTTGCTGTCGATCTTATAAGTCACAGGGCTGAGGCGTGTGTCTCACGCCTGCAAATCTCACACAGGCTCGCCTCCTAGCCTCACTGTCTGAACTTGGCCCCATTTTCTCACCTGTTTATTTGTTATCTGTTCTTCTGTAAGCTGCCTGAAATGCTTTTTGGAACAAGTCAGAAGAATCAGTGGGTAGAGAAATGGACAGATGGACAGGTGAGAGTTGGGGAGACAGAGTGACTCCAAGAAAAGGGGAACAAAGAAAATTTCCTATGCAGAACCCTCTTCTAGTCAGGGAAGAAAACCACCACGGAGAAGTGTGAAGAGGCAGGTGGCTTAGGACTGTTTCCTGGATTCCATGAAAAGTCACACCAAGAGATGAGAGGGTAGAACTATAAATAATAAAAGAAAAAAGCATGCATGCTTGAAAAATATATCTACAATATGTACTTTCTAAAGAATAGATTCAAATCAGCACGGCCCAATAACACAATCCTTGGGTATTTACAGAAGTGAGAATCCCATCTCCAAACCACAAGGCATCCCTTCGGAGCACTAAGAGTCTACACGGGACGGTCATAAAGCTGTCACCGCAAAAGCGATGCTATCCTGCCCTTACGAGGAATGAGCAGCTGTGCTCGGGCTGCCCACGCGCGCCATTTACACCCCACAGCACCTCTACGGGAGAGGGACGCCTAGCGAGCCCCATCTCTGCAGGACAGAAAACAAGTCCGGGAGAGGCTAAGCCGACCTACCAGTTCTCCATCTCACAGGACTGGTCACTCCAGAGCAGGACTCGAACTCGGACCCACTTTTGTAACCGCAGTACTACCGTGATTTGTGTGCTTTTTGTGTGTATAATACATTTGTTTCCGGCATGAAAGGATATTTAACAAATGTTCGGTTGTCTTGTCTATCTCATTAGCTCACAATCTTTATATTTTTAATTGTACTCTTTTCCCCTGGAGAAAGGAACGGAAAGAGCGGGGGTCAGAATGAGATGGGGCTCCATTCTTTATCTGTTACCTCATCTCATCCAGTCCCCAACCAGGGAGAAGGAGCAAATGTTCTCTTCATCTTTAAAGAGAGAGCTCCACTGATGGTGACTTATTCAACTCCAAAACCAAGTCTGGGAGAAGGGCACAGACAGCAACCAGAGAAGTATCACCCGTAGGAAGGAGAAAAGAGCTCAGGGGAGGGCTCAGGGGGTCAGCCTGATTTAATTTCAATGGATAATATAATACCACAGACTAAAAATACTAGCATGCAATGAATTTGCTATTTCTTGACATCTAGCAAGTTTTCATAGCCCGCATGAAACATTATCGTGAACTAGTTAAAGGAAGAGTCCACACTCAGGGAAAATCAATGCCACAGGTAGGCTGAAACCCAGGCTGGAGGAAAGGAAGAGAAAAGGCATAGTTAAGAAGAGGGGAAAGTCTGGGAAAAAGACATCATCACAAGGACTCTCCAGCATCATCCAGCTATCATATAATCATTCATTCAAGAGAGAGTTACTTAGGTCCTATTTTGTGCAAGATTTTACACAGGGCAAAGCAAGAGTGCAGCGTCCATGGTGGCAGCAAGTGGCGGGGCTATAATACAATTCTGATACTGGTACCTTGCACACTTGTACTCAGTATAAAGGCAAAAAAATAAGGTAAAATAATACTATGTAAACTCTACGCATTGTTGAAAAAAATTAAAGAAGACCTAAATACCTGGACAGACACACCACGCACATTCCTGGATCAGATGACAACGCTCTTGGGATGGCAGTGCTCCCCAGAGCGATCTGTATACTCAACGTGGTCTCGATCACAATCCCAGGGGGCTCCTCTGCAGTAACTGACTAGCTGCTGCTACTATTCATATGGGAATTCGAGGGACTCAGTAACCAAAACGTACTTGAAAAAAAGAAAAAAATGAGAGGACTTGTAATTCTCAATTTCAAACCTTACAACTGTATCTCCAGGTGAGATTAGAAGCCATTTTTAAGTTATTACTGGGTTTATCCTTATTTTCAAAATTCTCTACAATGAATATACCTGTTAGAATAAGAAAAATAAAAAGTAAGGTATCTTGTAAAACATGCACAGTGATTCACTCATTGGGAAAAAATTATTTTAACTATAAAGAGGTAAATATCTAGTGAAAAAGACTACTTAAAAACAAGTGTGCATTTACAATTTTCATAAATTGAAAACTGAAAAGCACAAAAACATCAAGTTTCTAGGGAGACTAGTGAAACATATTAATAGTTATTTTCAAAAATTCTAATTGAACAATGAAAACTCAAGAAAGGGAAAATTGTGATTGACACCCAAGTGCAAACACATGGAGAGCAAACGCCTAGAAATCACAGTTCCTTTAAATCTGCTTCTAACTCAATAGGAGAGGAAATTCCTCACTTAGGGGACAGTGGAATCCCATACATAAGACAGGATACACAGTACAAACTGCAGTAGTATCGGGAGTGAATTTCTTAGAATTCTAATGTTACAACATTGCTGAAAAACTATAAAAACACTGACAGACAGATTAAACACACAGTCATATATATTATATAGAAACATATGAAGTCTGCTCCCATGTTGCATAGAAATACAAACATATTTGTTCATTTATAGGCACTGATTACTTTATCCCAGATAGAATATTTCAGCTAAAACAAAAAATCAATAATACACTCCTCTTGTCAAATCTACTTGATAAGTTACTCTGCTATGTAACCATAATGTGTTTAAGATAGATCTAAAATTAGTGAAAAATCTTTGTATGGTTTCTTGAATTGTTCTCAAAATTCCAAGCTTAATTTTAAAATAGATCTGAGCAGTATTTCTATATTATCTTTTCCCTTGTGAAATGAACAACACAGTCTGTTGTCAAAATTCTGTCCTTACAATGATTCACGAGCACCGTTTCCTAACAAAACTGCTGAACAGCAAGGCACTATCCAGACACTGTGACCAAATAAATGAAACACAAGGAAGACAGTGACCCTATCCTGGAGGGCTTATAATCTGTGTCAACAGCGGGTTTTTATTTGATTGGTTTGATTGGGTAGCAAAATAAAATCAATCAAGTACTTTCTGCTTTTAGCATTCTGTAAGTCATGACTGTTTTTAGTGTCATGAGAAGGAAAGAATTAAGCATGACTTGATTAGGTCAACTAGCAACAATCATCACTGGAGAGTGAGTAATAAAGAAGTTAACTGATAGAAATGCTTCTGCCTACATGAGACCTAAAATAAATCTACACTGATATCCGAAAGGAAAATGAGGAGATGAGGTCCCCAATGAGAAAACAAACTAACAAGGAATCAAAAAAGGAAAGACGTTTTCATTAAAGATTCCAGGCAGTAGTGGAGCATGGTGGTGAGGATCACAGATGTTTGGGACAAACATGAGGGTCTGAATTCCAACAGCACTGTGTAGCTTTGACACTGAAAAGTCAGTGAAATTTTCTGAATCTCAGTCTCCTATCCATAGACTGGGGACAACAACCGCACCCATCTCCTAGAATGGTCCTACGAATTAAGTTATTTTATATATAAAATTTTAAATAAAATACCTCAGATTTTAAATAATACCCCAAAAGCACAAGGAACAAAGAAAACAGAGATAAATTGGAGTTCATCAAAATTTAAAACTTTGCTTCAAAGGGCACCATCCAGAAAGTGGAAAAACAACACACAGGAGAAATTTTTTTTCAAATCATTTATCTGATAAGGAATTTGTATCTATAAAAAAAAAAAGTACCTCCTACAACTCAACAATAAAAAGGCAACTCAATTAAAAGTTGAATAAAGGATCTGAAATGGTATTTTTCAAGGAAAATATACAAATGGCCAATAAGCACAAAGAAACGATGTTCAATATCTTTAGCTGTAAGGGAAATCAAGTCAAAATCACTAGGAGAAACCGCTTCACACTCACAACAATAGGTTATAATAAAAAAAAAGTGTAACATGCACTAATAAGGACACAGAGGAAGCGGAGCACGCAGCCCTTGCTGGTGAGGACGTAACACAGCGTGGCCACTTTGGAAAACAGCCTGGCAGGTCCTCAGAGAGTTGAACATTTGGTTTCTGAGTGACCCAGCAACTCTTCTGTCTGGGCACAGACGTAAGAGAACTGAAAACAAATGTCCACATAAAAACTCCTACAGGAATATTCATGGCGACACTACTCATCACAGCCAAAAAGCAGAAACAAACCAATTGCCTATCACCTGATGAATGGGTAAACAGTGGGGCCCAACCATACAGTGGAATATTATTCAGCAATAGCAAAGCATAGAGTACTGACCCAGGCCACAACGTGGACAAACTTTGATAACGTTACTCAGTTTGAAATAAGTCAGTCACAATAGACGGTTCCACTTACATGAAGTGACTCGATTTAAATGAAATGTCCAGCACAGGCAAATCCACAGAGAGAGAAGAGTGGCTCCTTGGGGCTGGGGGAGGTTGGGGAAGATGGGAATGACTGCTTATGCATACGGGGCTTCCTCTTGGGGGAATGAAAATATTCTAAGATTAAATGGGATACAAAATTCTGGGCATAGAGTAAAAACGACTGTATATTTAAATGGGTGAATTGTATTAAAACTGGTAAGAAAAAAAGCAACTCGGGCCAGTACCTTCCCTAGTAAATGCAAATTGCTAACTTTTATTAGAGGAAGAAGAAACTGCCCTCAGCATGAAAGTAGGAGATCAGCAAATGTGAGTTAACCGAAATTGGACAAGAGCATTTCACTTGAAACAGTTGCTGAGTGTACACGAAATATTCAGAAATAGGAAAATCTGTTTCACATCAGGAAGAAGCATTCTGCTTCAAATGCAGATCAAGGATTCGGCAAGCCCAGCTGCTACAAATGACCAGAGAAGAAACCTGGTTCTTAAAACAAGCACCAGAGCCAACAAGGAAATGGTGGTGAGGAAAGCAGGCGGCCGAATATCTGGAAAAGTTTGCTACAAATAATTTCTCCACTGAAAATTTAAAAATAAAATGAAAGTGATAAAATGCTCTGTTGACCTCACGTGAATGGGCTTCCTTCGGTGCTCGACTGTTCTGTAACCCCGATTGAGAGACTCAGGAGAATCAGCATGTCTCCTGGGAGTCCTCAAAGGACTGCCCACCAGCACGCTGACCACCATCACATCTGCCAGGGTTGAATTGCAGAGAAGAGACCAACTTCTTAAAGGCACAGGAAATGTTGACAAGGGAAGAAAAAGCTGCAGTCAGTCCTGGGACAGAGGCCCTCTGAGCAGAGGCCAGAAGGCTGCAGGTGAACTGCAGTGGCCGTGGGACAGGAAGGAACCATGGGGGAGCATATCTCAATTCTCTCCTCTCTCTCCATCGGTTAGGAGAGATAAACCTGCATCCTTCTCACCTGGAACTGTGGGTTGGCTGGCAGATGTCTTACCGACATGGAATGATTATTCAAGTCTCTGTGGAAAAAGTCAATAAATCGAGAGGGAGTAGGGAGCCAACTCCACGAGCCTCTCAATTGCACCCTTATTTATTGTGTATAATCAAAGGAAAAATTCATTAACAGTTGTGTGATAGTAATAGGAACTTCGGGAAAGACAGTATGAAGCAGAGATTGTAGAATACACAATGAGTACAAAGGATTAGTGTATCTTTAGGGAAGTCATGGGGTGAGGGGAGCAAGATACATTTTTAGACATGTGAATTACAAAGCAGACCACCAGACCAGCCAGGTCCTTGTTCTGTGGATCATAGACTATCTAACAGCACACAAGCTCAGCGTTTATAGCTGAGGGCCACGGTCCTTGCTTTGCAACCAGCAGAGTGCTATCTAAAAGCTCATCTATGCAAGCAAAGCATTGTCTCTGCTTTTTAAGGCAAGGAGACTGGAGTGAGGATGTACAGGCACTTGCTTGCAAAGCAGTTTTTAAGCATATATTTTTCTTCTTAAAGTTCACAGGAGGCTGGTGTGTGTTACAATTTGTTAAACCAATCATGGGGTCCCACATGGAACCATTATGGAGGACACCCTAGGATGACAAATCCTGCCTCTGGGTCTTTTCCTGCCATCTTCAGCCACTCTAGCATGGTCTAGGCACATCCGTGAATAACGATCCTACAGAACTACCCACACTCTTAACTCCTGGTGCTTGAAACTTAATTTTAGCTCTACACAACTTACCGTAGAAAAGTTTCAGAAATAAAAGATATAATATTCCTTTTATATCTCATCATATTACTGATTTTTCTGATTGCTCTAAGTTGCTTCTACTTGGTAAAGCACGTAATTCTGCAGGTGAATTCAGTAATTTCCATTGGGCATATCTAGCCATTTTGGGCTCTCTAACATCTGTTGGTCAAATACCGATACACTTAATTGATTTCTTTGTTTATCAATTTCAGCCGGGAGGAGAGGGAGTGTCACTCTTTTCCTCAGCCCACCCTCAACCCTTTTCTCATCAACTCAGGCATCCTGAAAACAAAACAAAGGATTTGTTTCCCTTCTACTCTTTCCACAAAACCAACAGGAAACATCAGCCTGGAGAAAGAATTCAACACAAATGTTAAAACAAAAATCTATAAACCTGGAGCAACTCCATCTCCGAATCATGATACACAATGACATGAGAGTAAGTGTGTCAGGCACAAAGCATGCGTGAGCCTGACCACCTGATTTCTATTCTTCAAAGGAATGAAGGTTTTCATATTTTTTATTATCATACTTTGTCATTGTTTCTGATTATGCCAAAAAATAGTTTATGAAAGAATTATGCACTGCAATAACAGATTACTATTGTATCAATTATAGAAGGCATTCAGAGGGGATAGGAAAAGCCACCTCTGTAAAAAATGCAAAATTTCTTCCCCTGTTAAGAACACGTATACAAAATGCAACAGAGAATTCAAATTCTTGTGGAGAGGAGCAAAAGCCACAGAACTAAAGCAAAGTCAATAGAATGAGTTAATTCAGAATTCACTGGACAAACATGCTCAATGCATTCAAATAATTTTTAAGGCACACTGCAAACCATTCACTTAATGATCTGCAGGCTAGAGGAAGCATTTCCCGCTTTAACAGACAACAGAAATCAATAGGGTGCCCCAACAAACAAGGACCAAAAAACAATCAGGTTTTTAACAGCTCTGATAAATCAGCATGTTCTAAAGATCAAAATCCAGAAATTTTAAACATTCATTCACACCACAATGAAACAAGCACTTAAAAAAAAAAAAAAAAACAAAGAAACTAAGCACATAGATCATGTACATAGATCAATGAGGACTTCATGTACCGCTGGAAGAACAGGCTATAGCCTTTTACTTGAAAAATAAAACTACTTTTACTGATAACTGCTAAAACACATTTCATCATTCATGTTGCCTTGAAAAATCTGAGGCACTTGTATCTGATCAGAAAAGCAATTCTGGGTAATAGTAGGTTACAATTCAGTGCCAGTTTGCTTTAGAAGAAAAGAGAAAAAAAGCTACTGTTTCTCATATCCTGCACAAAGTGTGAAGGGCCTCCCTGCCTCTTTCTCCTCCCGTTTTCTGAGCTCATGCTCCCCAACCCTTCTGAAACAAGTATGAGAAACTCTTATTCCCACCAATATGCAAAATGACAAAAGAATATCTATTTATTTGTGTAAATATATGCCTATACCTTGAACTGTAGGAGAAAGGTATCAGAAGTCCATATGAAACTTATTTCTAGATTCCTGAAATCACACACACAAACGTTCACACAGACACAGACACATACCCCCTGGATTACTGGGCACTTCACAAGTTTAGGAATTCCAACTTCTAGAAGATAACTTTGTAGTTAGATTAAAATACAAATCTGTCAGCTTTTGAAAGCCTTGATCATCTGCTAAACCATCCAAATATCAAAGAGATCCAATTAGCTTTCTCTGTAGAATGTAATTTCACTTGATGGCAAAACAGACCCTAAGAAGTACTGGATCAAAGATTCGTGTTTATCACTACCTATGATCGTTTTTAAGCACATTAACAGATTCAGAATTGTATGTCTCAACAACATTTATTCTTATTGAAAAAGCATACGTGTTCAACTCTCTATACAGTGACTAGGTCCCATGATGGTGTTTAAGAGCTATTTTGTGTATTGAAATATTTATTTTCAAGTGCAGACAAGGAGGGTGTGTATTACTCAGTTGTAGAGCACCTGCTTAGCATGAACAATGTCCTGGATTCAGTCCCCATTACCTCCAAAAAAATAAATAAAAATAAGTGCATATTTAAAAATAAGAATAAAGTTATATAAAAAAAAGCAGACTAAAAAGCACTGCAATCTATGTGCTACAATTATACTAAAAGAAAAGTGTTTCTTTCAAATATTGACTATATGCCAATCACAGAGACAATCACAAATCACACCTGAACCATCACGTGTGATTCTCAACAACCCTAAATAGACACGGATGAGAAACCCGGCACTGAGGATGAGGAGACGGAGCTAGGAAGATCCGGGGACTCTGACCGTCCTGCTCCCCGTGACACCACGTCAACCCAGGGCAAGCTCTGACAGACCTGCTCTGAGGGGACACCCAGCTGCATGGAACCTTGGGGCATTGGGGAGTCCCAGAAAACACTAAAAATTGTTCAGTGAAAAACCAGCTCAAATATATTACACTTTTCCACATCCTTTAAAAAGGGAAAATGACTGAGACCTTTTTGATACCACCGTGTCCTTTCTGCCATCATCAATTATTTGCCCTCTCAGGGTGACCAGTGATGAACTGGACCCCATATGAAATGCACTCAGATGGAAGAGCTTTTAAAGTTATTTTAAGAAGTTTGTAAGACCCTGTCTATGCCTCACACAGGTGGTCATCCATCACTTCTCACCTGAAATCACTCCTTTTCTGCTTTTTAAAATCCCTTCATCTAATCCAGGATTTTCAACAGCAAAGAAGCACCTCAACCACAGACACTGGACAGCTTTTCACCAAACGGGCTCGAACAGCCCATTGGACTACCTGGAAACCCTTTTCTTCTATTAAAACCACTTCCAGGTACTTCATCATTTTCTGATTGGTGGACTTGGCCTCTGACTGGCCTACTCAGAGAGCTCCCAGCCTCACATGCGGGGGTGGGAGAGGACCCTGCTGTTGGGGGAAATCAGTGAGGAAGGCGGACATACTCCCGCCAGGTCTGCAAGGGTAGAAGTGCCACAACGTGCTCAGAAATTATACCGTCATCACACCTTGGCTCCCATGGACTTGTTTCACATTAACCAAACTCATGACACACTGATGAAAGAAAACCAGAAACTTAACTTATTAATGTAACAGAAGACGTGAAACTATGAACCAGACTGAAATATCAGAGTTCAAACATGAGTACATTTTCTCAATGGCCTAATCACGGGGAGGCAGTCACATGGCAAGCATGGACAGAAACAGAGCAGGAAGGGTTTCTAGATTAACTCAATGGACTAAATTTCTGTTATAAGAACTGATCTACTGCCTGGAAAACAAATAACGCCAATCACGATGCACTCTCTGTGGACAGTGGCCAAGACATGACTATGCGCATCTGTGTAACTCTCCTTTCCCTGTCCTTTCTGGGCTAACATATGCACAGAGGTACAAAGATTCAGGGATGCAGATAACTCTAAACACCCAAAGCCCATCTCTGGGAGCCTCAAACCAGTAAGCCAGGGTTTAAATACCAGCTCTGCCACTTACTATTTCTGTGATTTTGGTCAACTTACCCTCTGTGTGCCTCAATTTCCACACTGTAAAACTGGGATAACAATCAAACCTTCCTTACTCGCTTGTTGAGAAGATTGAAGGATTCATTTCTGTAAAACTCTCAGAAAAGAATGTAGCACATTTTGGGTGTTCAACAAATGTCAACTTAATATCAAAGTGATTTACAAGTCTCCATTCTAATCATCTTATGTGTTTCCTGGCTAGTCTAAGTCCCAAAGAAAATCCTTATTTCTCCTTTTATAAACTCTTGGGGAGGACCCTTCTCTTCCATCCCACCACCTGTTTAAACCGAGGGAGGGAATGCCTCCTAACCACTCCTCTGGGCCATGGAGAGTGCTGCTCCATTCACACCCCTGGCCCCTGGCCAACAGCTAGCCCTCCTCACACTAACAGAGTGAGGTGTGAGTCCGGGGAGACCAGCAGGGCATTTGAAACCCTTCCTTTCCCTCCAGTGTTGATCACCATTGGGGAGCACTTGGGATGCTCGGCTCCATGGCAGGACAGCCTTGTGCATGAACGGGCAGGTCCTCTCAAGGGAAGGCTCGCTGTGTCACAGAGCTACATGGGACAGGGTGAGTCTCTAATTCTGGGACACAGTATCATGACACGCATTTTCCCACAGCCCTGAAGTTCATGGAGAACGTGGCTTCATCAGTAACAAATAAGACATTTATCGCCTGCCTACTCTTTTGTGTCATCTCTCAGTTGGCTGCTGGAGACAACATGTGTATAAGTATTGGATCCCTTTAAGCCCCAAAATATATGAAGTAACAAAGAATTCTGTGGCTTAACGTTGGTTCAGGGAGACTGTGTAACAGTTCTGACTCTGCTGATGCTTAATTATGGGTATAGGAACTAAGGAACCTCCTCAAATATCTTTCAGCATAAAACCAGCTTTTCTTATTTTCCTGTTTCTTAGTAATTGCCAAAGACTCTCAAATGATGGCTTCACACAAAAAAGCAGCTAAAGTTTATGAGCCCTCTTGACATACCCACTGTGGTAAACACTTTACATAATTTCTAATTCTCACAATTCTACAAAGCAGATATGAATGTCCCCATCTCACAGACGAGGGAAAAACTCAGAGCAAACTGACTCAGGCTCACGTGGCTCAGTGGCAGCACGTGCACGCAAACATAACTCAAAAATCTACACCCCTTCGTATATGTACCAAACCTCCTACCACCAATTAACACACAGCGGCGGAGTCAATACTCAGGAACTCAATACACTTTTCAGCTTTAAGGTGCTCCAGAGGCCGCTTCTAGCTGTTTTATAAAATCCCGGCTCACTGACTTCTAACACTGGAAGAAAAGACCGATTTTGCCATTGTTTGCACAGCAAGTCTGAAATGTTCACAGCGAATGACAGAATAAGTCTAAGACATAAGCAGAATAATTTTTCCAGGTAGACAGACATAATGGACATTGTGCTATTCTGAAGCAGTAAGCAACGGAATCAAAACAAAATAACATTTGTTAAGCCTTCTTTTGCAAAAGGAATATTAAGACTGTTAGAAGGTGCAACAGCGCCACCTATGGCTAAAATGACCTTCCAGGTTGCCGGGAAAGATGCAACACAAAAATTGCCTGTAGGATCAGAAAAGAGAATCAGATAACTAAAAGCTTATGTAGCACATACTGCACTTTGCTTCGGGGGAAGGGAAGGGTATTCAGTATTTAATCTGATATTGCTAATACTCCTGAATATAAACAAAAGACATAGGTTCATGGAAACTCATCTTAGAAGAGGAAAGAATCCAGTCCAGCCACTTCATTTTACAGGAGGGGAAACTGAGACATGGGTTCTGTCCTGCAATCGGCAGCAAAGCTCTCCCAGGCCTCATGTCTTGCACTGTAGCATAAACCAACAGATCTGTACTAGGCCTATATTCATAAAAGTCACGTTTGTATTTTTCCAACAGTAGGTTATCTAAGTATCTTGCAAAATAATTCTCAAAGAGCCAGGATATCATACAAGATTGATGAAATACAAAAACATTTATTTACATAATAAAACAGCATGAGCTTTATTCTATTAAAAAAGTGACTTGTTAAATCAATGTTTTGATATTTTAAACCTGTTAAGAGTGCAGGAAAAAAATCAAAATTTTGCTTAATCACAAAAGAGAGAAGCTTATTCCCTGAAAATGATCAATGTGGATTTTACTAAACTTAATGAATCTGGTCAGAATCCCACGAATTTAAATGTCTGTGTGGATGGTTACACGGCAACATGAATTCTGAGTTGTAACAATAAATATTCTGTGTAAATAATATTCAAGGTCGTCTGATTAAGGCAATTTAACTAGTCCCTGTCTCACTAGTATGATACAGATTTCATTAAAACTTCATACTACACTAAAAAAAAAATGAATCCTTGTTACTTTAAACCATATTCAAATATATCATATATATAAATATTATAAATATTGAATATGCATCAGAAATAAGCGACACACTTTAGTATTCAGAGTTGATCCTTCTAAAATATCTGTCATTCTGACAGCACATTTTTATTAAGCACCTCTTGGGTTCTTTGTATACAAGGCGTCTAACTCTCACAGTCAGACAAGTTAAACGATATTTCTCAAATTTCACAAATAAGGAAATGTACTTAAGCCATGAAAACAACTTACATATTCACCATCAGGAAAGAAAAGAGTAAAGATTTTACTTATAATATTCACTGACAATCTTTTCTTCCATATTAAGACTACATAAAACCAATTCAGTCTTTGTAAGTATTTCTGTCAATAATGGCCACTAGAGAAAAACAAGTAACATCATTAACAGTGGTCGGACTTTCAAAGCCCACTTCTCTTTGGCACTATAATTGTTTTTAATGTTTTGTTTTTTGTGCTAACAGACCACTAAATTAAAAAAATTAACTTTTTAAGTAATTATCTGAGAATTAAACATTTGTGAAAATGTACAATTTTAATTTATGACACTCTGTCTCACATTCTCACTTGTGTCTCTCCTTTGAAGGCCTCATAAGGCTGAGATCACTAAAATCGGCCATTTATGGAGTCACAGCAGTTCGGGTAACCACTCAACGGGAGGCTGATTAGAGGAGCAATTAAGAATGCATCCTGTGCAGCCTGGGTTCCAGCACCGAGCTAGCCACCGCCAGCTGGGTGTGATTTAGGACAAGCTGCTCCATCTCTCAATCCCTCAGCTGCAAAAAAGGAGACACTGATACCTACCGTCAAACACCTGCTATGAAGTAAAACATGAGGAAAGCATTTTAGTGTTAGGTAGGTGTCCACTCAGAGCGAGTTTGGTCATTATGATGATGAGGATGGCTGTTAATAAATTAAGCTAGACCAAAAAGGAGAAATCACCTTAAAGGAGAAACATTTTAATTCAATCAGCATTTCCTTTTGGATGGATTGCAGAATGTTCTATTGATGTTTTTAATAAACCAAGTTTTGTCCATTAATTATAGATTTACAGGTTCATGGACAAGTCTCCAGAAAAAGAATTAGAGGCCTCTAACCTCTGAATACTAAGAAAGTAAATTGAAAAAAAATCATTTGGGAGATTATACCTCATTTGGGAGAGTATGTGCTTAGCATGCATGAGGCCCTCAGTTCAGTCCCCATAAACTCCATTTAAAAACTTTCTTTTTTAAGAATTGGAGAATTAAAGCAAAAAGATGGAGGAATACAGAATTTTTTAGAGACTCATCTCAGATTTAAGATGGGGAAAAAACCATCCATTTCTCAGAGGAAATCTTGAGAACTATGTAAACAGGATCTGAGATGTCTAGTCTTCTAACATTATTCATGAATTCATATTACCAAGTCTTAAAACTACCTGATAACCCACAGAGGTGATACTGATCGTAACACCTGCCAACACGGATCGAGCTCCCGCTAGGACTGCTCTGTTCTGACATCTCTGCTCCTGAGGCCTGAACAGGCTGAGAGCACTAAATTCGGTCATTCATGAGAATCTCGTGTAAGTCCTCCATGTGTGCTTCTAACTCTCCCCTCACCAGCCCCTCTGAGGGAAGCACTGTTATCATCATCCCCACCCGCAGATAAGGCCACTGAGGCACAGAGACTAAACCCTTTCCAGGTCACATTGGCATTAAAGGACGTCTGTATTTCTGCTGTTTTGCTTTTGACAAAGGAATCTGAGATATCAATTCAAGGGAGACTGTTAAATAGTCAAGTCTGTCAGTTCTTCACCTCAAAGAGCAGATACTATAAATTCCTGATGTAGGATGAGGCTGCCGCCACAAACTGACTCAGCTTGAAATTAATATCCAAGATGAAGCAGCGGATTCACGTAAATATTCACGACTGTCAACTCCGCTCTCGGGTCTGGGCCCTTCACTGCCTGAACGGGGGTGAAATCCCCACCCGTGTCAGGGAGGGACGCGCAGCTCTTCCGGGACTCACCCAGGATTCACGGGCTGTTTCCCCCCACAGGCTGTCCTCAACGATTAAAAAGCTCTCAAGATTTTTACACCATGCAAAACTAAAAGACATTTCTGCAGATGGAGCACTTTCTCAGGCTTAAACCTTTTTTGCCTACACTCAGCAAGGGGCAAAAAAAAAAGAAACATGACTCTACAAAGTCTCTGACCCTCACCACTCACGGGAGTAGCACGGCCACAGCAGCAGATGAGTCTTCTCATTGCACGATGAGAACAAAATAAAGCCACCCCAACCACAGGCACTCCCAGAGACAGAGCTCAGCAGTCTTCTGCACACTCACAATTGTGCAGCCCTCACCACCATCTATTTCCTGAACACTTCATCACCCCAGAAGAAACCTCCTGTCACTAACAGTCACTCCCTAATCCCCCTCCACCCAGCCCCTTTCAACCATCACCTGCTCTCTGCCTCTGCATGTGCCTTTTCTGGGCATTTCAGATCACTGAAATCAACAATATGTGGCCGTTTGTGTCTGCTTCCTTTCACTTAAAATGCTGTTTTCAAGGCTTGTCCATTTTGAAGTGGTATCAGCATCTCTCTCTCTCTTTTTTTTTTTTTTTTGAAAACGTTGAAGTTTATTAGAAGGTAGTAAGTACTATCAAAAAGAGTACGGTGGAGCATAAGTGATTGGGTTTCAAAGGGAAAAGTGCGGGTTGAACAGTCAGGGAGGAGTTCCCAGAACAGGTGGCCTTTTTCATTTTCCTCTTTATTTGTTTTTTCTTTTTTATTCACTCTTACATGTGAATAATGTTCCACTACATGGAGTTACTACATTCTGTTCTTCCATTCAGCAGCTATTTATGAATGAAGTCCAGTAGAATGAGTGTAAGAAGTGACTACCATGGATGGCATTTAAGCAAAGGGCAAGACGTGCTTTCAAAAAACAAGCCAACAAACAGAGGCACAAGGAAATTCAGTGCGTTTCTGAGCAAAGAGCATGCTTGCTTCGGCAGGACTACCGTGCAGGGCTGGGGCGGATACTGGCAAGAATCACGGTGAGGGAGTCACCTGAGAAGACTCCCCACTGCAAGCAGCTCAGCCAATTCTCCCTCACACTGTATTGTTAGAGCCATGTTTCTACGTTACTCTTATTTCAAGTAATAGTACTTTAACTGCACATCTGATCATCTGCCTCAGACCACATTACCTAGAAGCCACAGAAAATCATTCACTGACCGGAGCAGCTCCAGGACATAAAGGTGATGGATCAGGGAGTCCAGCAGCATTCCAGCCTGCAGGCACAAACCCCACATGTGCCCTGGTGATGTCCGGAAAATAAAATGCATGGAAATATCTCATTGCTGGAACACGACATCTGCCCTCAAATTGCCCCAAAATCATGCTGGCAAAGCACTACTCAAACTTTTCACTCCAAAAAAAAAAAAATGCTAAGAAGGCAAATTTAGGCCCTTCCATTAAAAGCCAGCAACCATCACTGCCAGTATCTGAGCTGGAATTCTCCTGACTTCTAAAACCACCGCGCAGTTACTTTTCAAAAGTGAAAGTCATATATGTATTCCACGTAGATGATATTACAGTAGGATTTTTCTTTTCAAAATTTCCAGTTGCAACATTAGCACAAGAAAGTTTATGTTTCAGCTTTAAAAAAATCAATTATCCTCCACTTTCTTAATTTTGAACCTATTATTATTTTATAAAGGGAGCTATGCTGCATATTATAAACCAACTGTTTGGTTTCTGCAAATAAGACCTTTATGACCTCACTATTTCAGAGCAAACTTTAATGATGTTTTGAGAGGTGGGGCCTGGGGCGCTCACTAACAGCTCTTTAAATACTGACAAGTATGTGCTCTTAAGTAATGCAAAGGCTCTAAATCCACACTAGCTCAGAGAGCAAAGAAACTGCACCAAAGACTTACTTTAACATTTAAATATATTCCTATTGTTTTGAATATTAAAGTTCTTAAAAGATATGATTTTTTTTGAAAAAGCCAACAGCTGTATTAAATTTCCTCTCACCAAGAAAGCAATCTTTATCAAGAATAAAAACCCCTATAGAAATCGAAATGACGGGACGTTTCTAGCTAAGTGAACATGCAGATCTGAACACAAACCTATATCCTATCAGATCTCACTCGAACGAGCTCAACAAAGTCCTGGGCTACCCTGGAACTTAGCTCTTCTTTTCCAAAAGTTGGCTGAGCTAAGATCATCACACAAGGCAGGGAAGGAGAGAAGAGGAAAGTCCACCTGGCAGCCTCCATCTGTTTCCTCCAGCCAAAAGTCGCCTCTAGGGTCGCCCTGCTAACAAGCCCTCCCCATAAGGAAATCCGGCATCCACACTGCCCCTGCCGTCCCCAAGCAGTCCCGACGCCTCTCTCCCAAGCCTGTGAATGTTCTTCTAATGACCCCCCCCTGTTGGTGGCACCCTTCCCCTCTTCTCTGCTACAAACACACACACACACAGAGCCACAGCAGTCTTCCCAAATCACAAATTTGATTACATCACCCCCACTTCAAACCCTTCAGAGGCTCCCTGGTGGAATTCTAGCCCCACTCCAGACACTGCTTGCCCAGCCTCACCTCAGTACACAGGTCCCCAGTGACCTCAGGGGCCCCCTGACTTGCTCCTACTTCCCACTTGTCTCCAGGCTCATTTTGACTGTTTCCCAAGGAAGCCTTCCCTCCTTCCAACTACCACAATTTGTTCCTCTATTCCTAGAACATTCTAGGCTAAGTCAACTTCTGACAATGCTAAGCTCACAAGAAGCAAATACATTTTGCTTACTAATGTGGCTCCACCCTCTCTCCCCTAGACACACAGAAGTGCACGTTTTATGAATAAATGATTGACGGGGTGGGTCTCAAAGAGACAGATATACCTACTCTCACCCGTCCCGACCCTTGTGTCTGTAGAATATCAGAAGAAAAACCAGAATTACCTTTCCTGAGGGTCACTTTCTGATGACACCCTTCACTGACTACTGTGTCAGTTCTAGTAAAACCCAAGCTCTTCCAAAGCCCTCCATCCCGGACTCTCTCCAGTGTCCTCACCAGCAGGGGCACCTTCCACTCTGGACCACACAGGGCACTCTCCCCGTTTCCCCACGCCAAAAGCCTCCAGGCATCTGCCAGGGCTGCACCTGCCACCTGAGCCACATTCTTGACTACTTCTCCTGGCTGACACTCTGTCCTCACAAATGAATGTAGAGTCCATTTCTTCCAGGAAGTCCTCTCTGATAATGTCCTTTAGGTCTTGATTGGGCTTCATCTATAGCAGCAGTACATGGTGACCAACTGGGTGTTTGCCCGCTCCTTTGAGACCACGAACTCTTGGGGGCCACGTGGGAAGGAGTGAGAGATTACAAGAGGGGTGCGGGAAGCAAAAAGCAAAAATCACAGCCCAAGTCCCAAATTCAAGGATACTTTCTCAGGAAAAAGTATAAACAATTTCACACGTGTGCAATTTGGCTACTGTTTTTGTGGCTTGTGGACAGCAAGAACTTGGTGTTCTAGTCCAAAACCCAGATTACATGCAAAGAAATGTATATATTCATATCCAAAGGAAACCAGAGCTGCTCAACAACAGTTTGCAGTTAGAATTGAAAGGAACTTTGATAAAGGCAATCTCTCTCTCTCTCTTCCTTCTTTTCTGGCATCATATAATTTTAGAAGTATTTGCGTGACCAACAGATGGCTACAGCCCGTGATTCTTCACTGGAGTGTTTGGGGCTGAGGAAGATCAGATTACATTCACTGCGTAAATGCAATCACACCAAAACACTGATAGGTGCCGTGGTGGTGGAGATGATGTTCCAAAGCAGGCAACCTTATTCTGTAAGAGAACTCTAAATAGAAAGTAAGAAATGCAATGTTCTGTAGTCAATTTCATTTGCTATATGGGTCATTAATTGATAGTATATCTTGTCTAATGAAACCCAAAAATAAATTGTCAACGTCGATTTTCTTCATCTGACCATTTTATGCTAACTTTGGATATTAAACCCTCACTCCATAAGTAAAACTCAGGCCTACGCTGCAGCACAGTTACATCCCGTGGAAGAAAGCCGATCAAGGGAGAACTGGAGAGTTTCCCTTCAGAAGCTGCTAAGTCTGGTTTTGCACCTGTACGTCATTTGCAACCACGTCATCGAGAATGGAGAAAACCTAACAACTGTGGGGCGAAAAGCACTGCGGTGCTTCAGAAAAATCAAAGAACGCTGAGCTTTGTGAAACAGTCCCGAGGCACTTAAATCGTACTTTTTCTGAAAGGCTCCAAAACTGACCCAATTCACCATTCCAGGTTCAACAGGGAGGTACCGGAATTAGTAGAGAAAACATGCCCTTGAAGTCTGACAAGGCCTTGCTTGAATTCTGCTGCAGCATTTACTAGCCACTAAACGGACCAATTCCTTAACCCTCTGAGAAGGCTTCCTGATCTGCAAAAGGGGGCTGCCACCGCCCACCTGGGAGGCATGGATGTGAATTCAACACGCAAATAGGGCGGCCGACTGGTACCTGACACGGGGCCTGGCTAGTTTCCCTCCGCTGCCCTTCTCCCCCTTTAAACTTGCACTGTTCCCCCGGTAAGGATCAAGACCACGGAACAGAATGCCTGATTTATCTGTGTATCCCCGGATACATGACTTACCCTTAGGAGGCCAGAAAAACTGCTTCCTCCCCAGTCACTATCAACGTTCTTAAGATTCTGGGTATTTTTAACTCTATTTTCCAGGGAGACTATTCCAGAACTTTCCAAGCACCATTCTCCAGGTTGGCTCCCCTCCCAGCACCCATCCTTTCTCACTTCAGATACTCTGTATGATTGCCTTCTGTTCATGGGAAAGCGAGTCCGGTAGGGTGGGGACTCCCAAGGACTCCCCCCTCCCTCACAGGTGAGTGTGACTACCTTCTGCCCACTCCTCACTCCAACTCCAGCTTCTAAGAAGTCTACCCTCCAGGACCATGCAGACTCTGCATCTTCCCAAGACACACACGTGGCCACGACCCTCCCTTCAGATTTCTTCCTGGCTGGCCCTGCACACCCCCCGGACCCTTAAAGATAAATGGCATTAGGCTGAAAATCGCAAATGCCGCTGACTGACACACCAAAGCTGCATGGTCTGGGCTTTCCTCCAACCCAGGCAGGGCCCTGCCCCCCCTCAGCCTCAGTCTGCAGCTCTCGAGATGATCTAATTCACATGCAAGGCTATGAACACCAGCTAAGAATGACGACTCCCAACGTGTATCTATAGTCCGGCTCCTTCACCTGAGCCACAATCTCATAGACACGAGTGCCTCTTTGAAGTCCTAACTTGGATGACAAATGGCATCTTAAAAATGCCTCATGTTCACCATTTACTCTGGAATTCGATTCCTGGCAGGTACCTCCCAGACTCCCCATTTTAGTAACAGCCCCAGCACCCAACTATGTGTTTGAGGTCACATTCAATTTCCAATGTTCCCTCCCCTAATCCCTGTCCTGGAATCAGTCCTATTATTTCCGTCGCTAAGCCCATCTCAAATGTGGTTCTACAGGGACCATGGCCGTAACCCCCCAAGTTCACAGCATGGTACACTGATTAACAGTCCTCCGTAGGGTGCTCCCTGGAGGGGGAGGCATCTCCTGCCACTGGTCACCTCAGAAGGCACTGGATTCTCACAAAGGAGGCCCAGGAGAAGGGACTCAAGGTTCTCCCGTGGTCTGAGCTTTGAAGGGCCCGAGGTCTGGGGGAGCTCCTAATTAGCAGACACACTTGCCAGTGAGCAGATGAGGATGGAGGAACCCAGGCAAGGCTGTTCTCACTCCAACCCCTGGACTCTCGGGAGCCACGGGAAAGGCCTGTGTCCAGGGCACAGCCCGGCCATCACAGATCCCAGCCAGCATTAGCCAACACGGACAGCCTAGACTCCATCTAATTGTGACACTTACTTCTGTTCTGTTCCCCACCCAGAATGTGATGGACTCATTCAGATATTATGGCCTGTCTCAAGCGATAGAAATTCAGTGATAAATGAAGTGTCCACATTTGGACCAGAGCATGAAAGGAGAAACAAGGCCTCATGTTCAGCATGATGGTGGTGGCCAAACCCTTCCACCGAGTGAGATGAACCATGATGGGGGTGAGAATCCAAGGTCCTAAGTCGGCCAAAACTTCTTCCTTCAAGGTTGGCTGGGGTGTTGCAGACTCCCTACCGCAAACTAACTACACGGCCGTCAGTGGTGGACATCAGCTGCAACAGACACGGAGTCAGCTATTTATGCCAACATGGGTTAAAAGTAAAGGCCGGGTCAGGGAGGCCTGCACGGCTGCTGAGGCAAAGCACAGACCCGGCTCTGAATGCCCACTGGCTGGAGAAGAGAGGAAGCTACGGTCCCCTTTAGCGGTCGCTGTGTTAACAAGATCCAGGTGAGCCAGCTACTTAGGAGAAGGCCATGTTTTCCTGATACTCAGAAAAACCAGCCTCGTAAAGGGAACACAAGAGTGGCATGGATTTTAGACCCCCCTAAGCCACTTTATGAAGGCAAAGTAAAGTAAATGGCACAGGGATGTTGAATGCAAAAAAAAAAAAAAAAATTAAATAAGTAAACGGTGACTGCTTCCTCCAACAGCGTCCCCTGCAGCTGCACACCCATGAGCCTGCCACTTTCTCACCAGTGACCGCTGGCCAGGAAGTGCCATCACGTACGTCACACAGTGACAGCCAGGAACCGTGTGAAGAGCACGTTTGTGTAAAAGCAGGAATCGAGCAAGATGCTGCAGAATTTGACTTTACAAGTTTAAATACTCCATGAAAAGAATCCCTCAGCAGCCGCCTAAATCAATTCGCATCTCACTTCTTCAAAACAATCAAACAAATTTAATAAGGGCGCATTTGTCACCAAATATAAGGAGGACCAAACAGGTTCCTCAAAGCAAGGATTTTAACAGGTATCAAACACCAGTGGGTGATGTGCTAACAAAGCAAATATTCCAAAAAATTAGAAAATAAAAAATGACTAGGATAATACATGGATCAAGGTAACTGTTAAGTTTTTGCTCTTTAAAGCGATGGAGACAGTACGGAGGGCAATCTGGATATTTCCAATGCAGGGTGTGCACAGCCCACAATTTCAGACGCAACAACATGCTCACTGGGCAGTACAAGGGAAAAAAAATAAAGAAAAAGGAAAAGAGGAACAAGAGAAAATTAGAAACACACAAGAACAAAAATGATTTTGACAGCATGTACAAGAATTTATGTGAGTGTGTGAGGCCAGGGATGCTGGGACGGTGAGACCCACACTCACCTCCTGCTCCAGGGAAGGCAGGGGCCTGAGGGGAGCGGCGCTGCCGGGGGACCCCAACGTGATCAGCGCCCCTAACCAAAACTCCACTTATATGCGTCTAGGCAGCTTTTGAGCTACAAATTGTGGTCGCATTTCAGGCTGGACAGTATTACTCACTTCCACCAAGAGTAGCAGGAGAGAATTAGGCTGTTCCTGTACCAAAGCATTGTTTAAAAAATTAATGACTGTGGAATAGTAAAAGCAAAAATTGAGTAAAAGTGACTGGAGGAGAATGTGGTTGACCCGAGCTCACTGGCCACGTTATCTCACTGACGTTAAGATGCTGGCTGAGCCCTTATGGTACCAAAACTGACAGACCCACCAGGAGGGAGGTTTAATGCGCTGCTGTATTTTGATGCCGGGAGCCATGCCTGGTACACGAGGTTCTGGGTAAACAATGGTGACAGTGTCAACCACTATGGGCTAAGCACACATCCAGCTACTCCGCCAAATCCCAAGGGCAGACTTCAAAAGGCAAAAACAAGTTGGCATTCTCTGGTGGGTCTGCAGAGTCAGAGCCAAGCAGTTGCTGAGCAAAAATATCACCAGTGCCTCCTATGACAAAAGAGGAGGCACTGGCCTGGGGCTGGGGCAGGGCTCTAGGCTTCCACTGCTCACCAACCAATCTGTCCAGGGGGAGAACGTTGTCTCTGCGTATGTTGCACCTATGCACCTACCTTGACTGACGCCTGGGTGCTCAGCAGGAGGTGACATGTGAGGTGAACGGAGCCAGCCTCGGTGTAGCACAGTGCTGGCAGCTATGCCCTCAGCAGTGCCCAGGCTCCTAAACCTGACACCTCATCTCCAAGGAGCAGAAGGGGAGTGCGGGCATGAAGATCACAGGGCCCTGTGAGGACAAGTACAGGCCATGACATGCCTTGCCCCTTCCTTAAGCCATAGAGTTATGTCCGGGAGGAACAGAAAATTCTTCCAGAGCCCGCTAGGCACCTCACACACGTGGGGGACTCGGGTCCCCTGTGCCTATCACTCACAGGGCTGGTCTGGACATTCTTTTTATCAATTCTCTGGCATCTTCTCCTCCAACTTACCAACAACCAGAAAGTAGAATCTGATCTTAGTTAATTTCAAGAATCACAGAGCACCGCCTCCACAGTGGGCCCGGCAGCCGTGCCAGGTCCTCCAACCGTCACCTGTCAGACCGCCATGGGTACTCTCCAGACTCAAGGCCTGAGGCCGTAGGCCGTGGGCACACAGCTTCCCTCACTCTCCCCAGCAAAGGGGGACCACCTCTCGGCAAAGGCATGTCACCCTCTTCTGTACGAAGGACAGCACTATAGATGCACGGGGAAACAGAGCAGATGGTGGGGGGGGTAGGCAGCCCAGAAGAGCTCTTCTGTAATTCCGAGACAAAGTGGGGCCGTTGACTTAATCACAGGGACAAAGTGAGGATGAACATTTCCCTGCTCTTTACCATACTCCGTGATACGCCTTTCCCTGCATAAGGAGTTCATTCGGAGGTCCCTGGCGGTGATTCTGATGTCCCAACATGGCATGCTGGCTGTCGGGCAGGAAGAGAGGGCCTGAGCCGAACAGGTGCTGGGCCTGGGAGGCAGGAGACACCGGCTCCAGCCCCAGCTCAACCAGCGCCTCGTTCTGCCTCTCGGGATTCAGCATCTCATCTACAAGCAAAGGGATGAGACTATCTTAAGACAGGCTGCCCAACATAAATGAAATGAGAGCCATGTAAAGAAAGTTTCCCAGTTGCCACATTTAAAACGGTAAACAAAGAAACAAACCAACAAACAAAAAACAAATACTAGAAAATGATTTTAAGAACAAATCTTTACCTACTGTATGTAAAATACTATCATTTTGACATGTAATCAATATAGGAAGTGATAAGATAGTTTACATTCTTTTTACTAGACAAGTCTCAGCGTCTGATGTTCATATGACCTACAGCAAATCTCAGCTCAGAGCAGCCTCCTCCCAGGCTCTCCTAGCATCAGTGGCTGTGGCTAATCTATTGGACAGCAACTCCAGGGGTCCCACCAGGGTCCTGGCTGAAAAGCTGGAGTAAGTGTCCACAATAACCCTAAAAGGATCTCTCTGAAACAAAGGCGGATTCACTTTTAAATGTCTGTAAACCGGCGGGCTGCACCTCCCTCCACCCTTGGCTACAAGAGAGTCCTCTTCCTTGCTGATCCCTTTCTGGATGTAGGGAAGAAACCCGGCACACAGCCAGGGTGGACTGGCCTCCAGGTAAACTTACCTGCTTTCTGTGTCCAGTCCCATGATGTCCTCCTTCTCAAATGGGATGCAGAGAAGGAGGCTCTTGTCCCCAGAATTGTCGGATGCACCGTCCAGCCACTTGGACTTGGGCAAGATGAAGAGTGACTCAGTGAAGTCGTCGATCCTCTTCTCCACCACCCTGCAGTCCTCGTAAATTGAAGGCCACTTCGGTACGCGGCTGCTCGGCCACCTCCCCATGCAGCAGAAAGTCAAAGAGCTGAGAGTCATAGAGCGTGGTGCCATACAGCTCCTCTGCACGTGGAGCTTTTCGAAGCCTTGCCCGAGAGGCAGTCAGTAATGATGACAAGGCCCAAGACCTTGCGGTGGGTCTGGAAGTCGCTCCACCCATTCTTGGGCGCATAGTGGTGCCTGTAGTGGATACAGTTTGCCCACTGGGAGCCGCACGGACTGATCTGACTCACCAAGGTGATTCACTTATAGATGCAAAAGAAATTCTCCTCTGAGATGATCCCCACGTGTTCGACCACCACGGGGAAAGTCTGGTGGTCCTCAGCACACTGCACGTAGTCAGGAATGCTCATGTTGCAGGCCCTGACGAGAGGGGAGAGGAGATCGAGGTACATACTGTACTGTGGGCTGCAGGCCCATCTGGGTTGCGGTGACCTGGTGTGTACCAACCAGAAGGCAAGGGAAGCTCAAGTAAATCCGGGGGTACAGTTTGTCCTCAGAGTCTTCAAATGGCTACCGTAGCTCGGATCACATTACCCAGCTTTTGGTCTAGGCTTCCTGCCCTGCAGAGAAGGGTCATTTCTTGTTTTCTCTTTCCAAGCACCTACCAAGGCCCTGATGCAAAGTCACTGCTGAAAAATGCTGAATAAGGAAATGAACAAAGGAAGTGCTTTCCCCAAACTCCTTCATCAGAATATAAAGAAAAGTACTACAGTGGGATCAAAAGATCTGGTTTTCTATCCAATTTATTTGAACTCCTAAGCTTCAGAATAATGGATAAGAAAACTTGCCTTGGGGAGGAGGGTACAGTTCCGTGGTAGAGCACGTGCTTAGCATGTACGATGTCCTGGGTTCAAACACCAGTACCTCATTTTAAAAAATGAAACAAATAAATAAACCTAATTACCCTCCTGAAAAAATATTTTTTAATTCAAAATTCAAAAAAAAACCTTGCAATTGACACAACATTGTAAACTTGACTATACTTCAATGAAAAAAAAAATCTTTCTCTTACATGAATATATCTGGATTACAGAAGTTTGCAAATGTAAAATGCCTAGGGTACCACCTGCATAAAAAGGGGTGACTGTACAAATTTAGTATCGCTCCTTTATGAGCTATATTTCCTTTGTGGGGGTTATAACTTCTTAGAGCTAATTTTCTCAGATTAAAAAATATAAACATTACCTGATTCTCAGGACTGCTGAAGAATCAGATAACCCTATGAAAGCATCTGACCCACAGAGGTTACTCAAAAATGTTTGTTGTATGAATGAATAAACCAGCAAAGTGAATGCTGCTCCCTGCCACAGACCATCATAATGGTACTGCCTGGAAATCCCAAGCCCACGTTCCACCCGTCTCGACACTAACCATGTGGGTGACCTGGTCAGGCCTGTGTGATTCTCTAAGCCCCAGTTTAATCGTGAATAAAATTAGGGCAATAAAACAAACTTCAAATTGTTAGTGAGTCAGTAATGAAATGTACCACAAACTTGCAAGTTGGAACCATTAAGGAAAACTATACAAAGGGTCCATAGGCCCTCTCCATATTATCTCTTACAACTACATGGAAATCTACATTATATCTCAAAATAAAAAGTCTAATTTTTTAAAGAGGCTATTGAGGTTAAATGAGCTCACTGTCTCAAATAAGGAACACAAAGCACAAATAGGACAATGCCCAGCACATGAGATACACTCAGTTAACATTCCCACTCAACCCATTGGTCCCTCCAACTTCAGAGCAAGAGGATGGGTCCTCGTGGCAAGAGGCCACTGCACCTGAAGCTAACAAAACTAATGGTGCCCACTTCCAAGAGCTCCTGTCATCACCCTTGTTCTAATTTTCTATTTGTAATTTTTTTCTTTTCATTAAATAGAAACTCCCAATTGCATAGCCTTCACCTGACTAGATATCATGATGGCAGCCCTTCAAAACCTGACCACAGAGATCATGATGGCAGCCCTTCTTGGTGAAACAATAAAATGAAAAGCCATTTCCACAAGACCTCTGTGTAAATCTACTAGGGAACTTAATCCTGGACTGAGGAAGAGGACTGGGGAGGAGGGGGCAATCAGGCGCAGAGAAAACTATGGGCCACCTGTCCCACGATGGACTTTAGACTCAACCCTCACCCTCCAGGAAATTCAAAATACACACCGACAGATTGCTATGGACAAGATTTTTTTTTTAAAACAAATCCCTGAATCCCGGGCAGGTCTTATTTCTACCGAAACACAAATGGATTATGTGTATAATGTTTCACAAAAGCCTTAAAATATTATCACGCCAACTTGACACATCAAGAAAAACTGAGGTAGAGAAGTTTATCACATTGTACATGATTAGAGAGAGGCCACGTCAGACACCGTATTTAAATCCAAGCCACTGCTCCAGTGCTCACACTAGAAAGTGTGACATACTGCACCTTTCCTGCCCTCTCCCTGCAATAAATCTCTGAAGAGTCTTTTCTGTGCCACCTGGAATCACAATCACATCAATTTTCCACAAAGTGCTATGTCACTCCTTGGAGGCTGTATCAAAAACTAAAGGGTTGGGATGGGAGGAGTGATTTGCATTTTCTGTTTCTCAAAGGAAACATGGCTTTAAAAGAAACTGAAAAGCACATATCTAGTCTAAGCCCTCATTGTGCAGAGAAAAAAATGGAGGCTCAGAAGAGATGAGGAAAGGTCCTTATTAATAAATATATCCTCTGCGCAGCACCAAGCCAGCCGTGGGCACTGCTGGGGGAGGATCTGGGAGACCCAGGAGAATGAGTGTTAGAAAAAGGAAAGAGAATAAGCATAAAAGGCCCTGTCTCTACACCACCATACCATGGAATTCCACCAAATTACCAAGTAAGGGTGCAGCCAATATTAAGGTGGGCTAAGCAGGTTATAGAAACCTGGAAGTCTCAACCATATTGGAAATTCCAACATTTACTATGTTTTTTTCCCAGTTCAAGCATCAACTCAGTGGGAACTCTGTACCAGGGACTACACGAGGCCTGGAGTTCTCCCAAATACAGACCTCTATTACCACGTGTACAAACCACATAAAGGCCACCAGAAGAAAAGCACCCACAGATGGAATTACTGAAACTGAAAGCAGCCAACCAGCATATATTACTAAGAAAAATGGTGCTCCTAGAAATGGATTCATGGACATAAAAAGCCAACTGTGGTTAGCAGGCAGGAAAGGGGGGATTAACAGATACACGTTAATAAATATAAAATAAATGACAAGGACCTACTATATAGCACAGGGAACTATATTCAATTTCTTGTAATGAGTTGTACTAAAAACAATCTAAAACATATTTATGCACATATGCATATGTTCATAACTGAATCTCTGCTGTACACCTGAAACTAACATTGTAAATTGACTACACTTCAAAAAAATTAATTTAAAAAAATAAGTAAAAATAAAAGCAACGCCATTAAGAAAAAATAAAAGAACACTCTAATCCCCTTAGCTGTAGCTGCTGAAGATTTTTGGTTGCAAGCACCAAGTCCACTGGATCACTCCAGCACTGGCTGTCACTCTTTCTGACCATCAGAGAGTCACTTGGCTTCACTGAGGTTAATTTTCTCTTCTGTGAAAGGCTACAGTTGCAACTAATGATGTATAGAATCTCATCATTCACAAGCCCAACAATTAGTGAGGACTTCCCATGGGCCAGGCTCTGGAGAGATGAAAATATAGGGTCCCAGTTATATTCATGGGTAGAAGAAGTTTATGCCATAAAGACATTAATTCTTCCTATTTTGATAGACAGATTCGTTGCAATTCTGATTAGAATTCCTACCAGATTTTTCATGGAATGTAACAAGTTAATTTATGGTCAAGAATAGCCAAGAAACTTCTTGAGAACCACCACTGGGGAGGGGTGGATTGGTCATTCATTTCCACTGGTCTTTCTGATGTGATGAAAACGTTCTGGAATAATAATTGTTGCACAACTGTAAATATGCTAAAAGCTGCTGAATTGTACCATTTAAATGGGTGGACTTCATGGTGTGTGAACAATATCACAATAAAGCTGTTATATGAAAAAATATTTCTTGACAATTATTTTTCCCTCTATACTTCTTAGTCTGCCCCACAATTTAAGAAAAACAAAAAACCAAAACAAACCAAACTGTGCCAGGAGCTCTTTAGGACTGCAATGTCCCTGGGTCTCCAACGCCTCTGGTGGTGCTCTTCCTGTTAACACACCAAGCTGGGCTGGGCTAGTTAGGGAATGTAACTGTCTTTTTAAAATCGATGGTCATACTTTTCACCCTGGGAGATGGAAGGAAGGAGGATGACACAGCCTTATGCCTTCAGCTCATTTTTAACTGAACCAAGCCCTGCTTTCAACACTGTAATCCCTCTCACTATAAAAACACATGACACCAACAAGCACCGCCATCATAACACCTGAAAGTGTTCAAGGTACTTACCTGGGGCAGAAACACTGAGGGAGGAGACAGAAGCTCGCTTGGCACTGAGGATCCCTTTTCCCGACTCCACCAGTAGCTGGGCTTTACAGCCGGAGGCTCTCAGCCCAGGGAGCAGTGCAGACGCCACTGAGCTGTTCCTCAGGGAGCGGGAAAGGAAGACCAGGGCAGCCCCGGAGTCGCGGGGCAGGGAAATGGGTGGAAACGCGGGCTGCAGGCCCGCTCGGAGGCCATCCCCAGCCCCAGCCCCAGCTGCCCCGTCCGGGTCCGCAGACCCCGCCCGCCTGGGACGCAGCCCACCCAGTTGTGGGGACGGGACGGTGGCCGAGGAGAGGAAGCCCGGGAGGAGAGGACTCGCGGGCGAGAGAGGGGAAGGGGACGCCAGCAGCGGACTGAGGGGAGCCCGGCTGGGTGAGAGGCGGCAGGTGCACACCTGGCCCTGGGAAGCTGTGGCACTGGGGCACTGGGGCAGGTGGCGCGGGCAGAGGGGTCTGGCCCGAGCAATTCAGCTGAACACAGGCTGACTCGCGCCCTCGTGTTCTGTGACACGCGGACCGCCCTCCCGCAGCCACCTGACCCCTTTCCCGGGAGACCCCACATTGCACTTCCACAGCCAGAGGCACCGGCCCCGGGCAGGAGCTAAAGGCCTGCCGGGCGACAGAGCTGAGAAGCCTTTGGGGCTAATCCCCGGCTCCGAGCTGGAGCTTCCAACCCGCGGTCCAGCTGACACCGACCGCCCATGCGCAGGAGGGCCAGCAATCCGCTCTGGGTTCTGCGAGGGAAGGTGGGGCAGTGAGGGAGGGGGAGGAGAGGAGGGAAAAAGTGGAGGGAGACAGATGGACAGGAATAGCAGAGAGAATGGAGGGATCCTGAAAGGGTAAGGTCCTAGCGAGGATGGAGAGAAAAAGCTTTACCTCTGGTGGCACCCTGAAGAAGGCGGCAGTCCTGACTCTGTACCCTTCTGTAACACTTCAAGGCCCGCAGCTCAAGTTTTACCTCCCTGATCCAGCCCTCCATCCGATGCTGCTGCAGAACCCCTACGGGTATCACACCTGTTGCCCCCACGCGGAGCAGGGTTTTCTGTTGGTCTGGGAACCAAGCACCCGCAGGTGTTGTCGCTCAGAACTACCTTGGGAAGAGTACATATTCCCCTTTTACACGCTGGGAAACAGGCAGGCACGATCTTTGCCTTAGCTCCACTGTCCCAGGTGTTGGGCTGGCAGGGAGCGGGGTGGTTCAAGATCAGAGCCCCAGACAGAGCAGACTGCCTGAGTGTTGGTGCATAGTCCCCATCCGTCCTGGGTAAACCACACTCCACCCTAGTGGAACCATCAAGGGCTCACAGTAGTTCCCTGGGTGTGGGAGAGCTGTCCTCATGTGAAGGAAAAGCCCAGCTGGGCTAACAAGCTAAGTCACAAATCTAAGTGTGATAAGTGTCGGTTTACTGATCTAAATTCTGCTGGGCTAACTCGTAAATCTGAAGTTTAGTGTCAGTTTACTGGGCTAACAAGCTAAGTCGTAAATCGAAGCTCAACAAGTGTCTATTACAAGTTGACAAGCACCAGTGTGCTGATTCCTTCCTTTTTGTTGCTTGAGCCTTATTGGCTAATACACCCTTACTTGTAATTAACCATTTAAAACTTCATGTGTATGTCTTGGAGGTGGGTGCTCAGAACTTCGGAGCAGAAGCCCCTCTGAGCCCGCCGGCATAATAAATCTGAGTACGCCAACACTCCGAGTGGTGATTGTTCCTTGGCTGGCCTGTTGTTTCCATAACACTCAGTTCCAGTGCCCAGCTTGCTAGGTATATAGGAGTGCTACCAAATCCAAATTCATTCTCTTCAGTGCAGGACAGGCCAATAAGTTGGGAGACCAGGTGTTGGGGCATGGAATAGCAAGTTTCTGTAGACCTAGATGGCAAACTAATGTCCTGGAAAACCATCTCCCTAAGTCAGAATTCAGGATCCTTTCCTACGTGCTTGGTTGTTGCAATCTTCTTGGTGTAGGAATTCCTTCTTGTTAGAATCCTTTGTTCTTGCAGCTATCTGCCTGGGTCAAATCTCTGTAAACCTCTAACAAAACAAAAGTTATTTTCTATTCTGCAATTTCTTATCTTTTTATGAATGAAAATGTGTTAAATATACTTAAAGATCAGAGCCTTCAGAATAGGTTCTCCTGTATATTTCAGGCTCTAAGCAACATTGTTTTACAAGCAAGATGAAGCCTAGGAGACAGAGCATAGGGTTAAAGTCAAAGGAAAAGATCTAATATGGAGTCAGATTTGTTCTGTTCTATTACCCAGGCAGAAGCCACTTGAGGATTTAAATCCCTTTAAGTTAAAAATAACTAAAACTTTAAAGGAATTTACATACATAGGTGGGAATGTGCATAGCATATCTGGAAAAGCACCCAAAGGATAGTAAACAGTGGCATCTCCAGGGAGGGCTGAAAGAAGAGAGGATGAGGGAAAACTTCTTTCACTTGTGTATTTTTGTGCTCTGTTTGAATTTTTTTTAACCATTTGCATGTATTTCTTTTTCAGTTAAAAAAATGTGTAATGGAGCAAAGGAGTAACTAGCTCAGCAAACACAGCAGCCATGGAATCACTGAGTCATCACTTTTGATTTAAGCCAGGAAGCATTTATTGACTCACCTATGTGCCCAGTGCTGTTTTAAGACTTCTTTTTATTATTATTATTATTATTATTATTATTATTATTATTATTATTATTATTATTATTATTACTATTTTTATTATTACTATTTTTATTATTATTATTATTTTATGAATTAATAACAAGGTATCCCTCACCCCTGCCCATGGCTGGTGGAAAACCAACTGAGTTTTTATTGAGTTGTTTTCCAAGGAGTAGAGATGAGTTATAAACTGAACACATCTTCAGGGCAAAAGAGTCGGAGTGGTTTTCCAGCAGGCCAGACAGCTATCAAGGGTTTTCAATAGAGGCCCCCAGAGGCTGAGAGAGAAAGCCTCGAGGACCCTACAAAAAGCTGCCCAAACTGTCTTCTCCATGGCAATACTGAAATAGGAAAGAACAAATCTGACTCCATATTAGATCTGTTCCTTTGACTTTAAAAAAGCCAAGTTAATACTCTCCGGTCTTTTCATGGGTTATGATGTCACAGAGGAGATGGACAGGTCAACAAGGAACCACTCTGCCGTGATCACGGAGCCGGGGAGCGGGATGGGCGGCAACATGTGTGACGCAGTTGTAGCCGTGCCCGCGTTTCTAGGCAGGTACCCAAAGTCGCCTCGACAAGATGTCAAACACTTGTGCCCACGTCCTCATCACCTGACATGTATTAAAGAGAAATGGAAATGTATAAAAGGCCAATACCCTTGGTGGGTACACCGTCCAAAGATCAAAGTTACAGTTTGACAACTGGCCATCTCGGTTCCCTGGGCTTCATTCTTGGAGAACCTTAAAAACCACTCCTCTGTCCTTAAGAAGTGCTGCATATTTGTCCTATCTTTGGCTCAGGGATGGAGCACGTTCAAGTGAACTTTAATGTCTGCACAGATTTGACTGTCTTTCTCCAGGTTCACTTGTCCATTCTAAAGAGGCCTGAGCTAAGTCCATCCTCCGTAAGATCTATTCCCTCCAGTGACTGCTCATTGAGCCTGCAATTAAGAGCCAGCAGAACAAGAATGTCCTTAGCTAAAAAGTTCACCCACCCTTCACTTCTTTCTTAATCTCCTCTCCTGGCTAATTGCAACAGACTATCACCTCCCTCCACCAAGCTCCCCAACTATGTCAGTTTGTCTCCCCAAAGAGAAGGTAAGGTCCATAAAAGAGGAGACAACTCCATAGTCACCTCTGAATTCCTAGCATAAAGTAATGTTAAGAAATAGAACTATGATTATGGCTTCTTTCCTATAAAACCTTTCTGGTTATTTGATTGAGACCTTGGAAGACAGGTGTTTGCAGTCAAGTATCTTGATCCTCAAGACTCTGGAGGCCTTTTTCGGAATGGCTGCTCACTGATTCATTCAAACCACAGCTTCTCATTCCAGGAGTAGCTGTGATTCTCTGCCAGGAGTTTGTGGTTACTCTCATGCCAGAAGAGCTTTAAACTATATCCTTACTTTGGATTTGTTATTTTTCCCCTCTTCCAAAAAAATTGACTTTCCTTAATGTCTTACCTTGAGGAATTTTTTTTCATAGTTAACCCTTTAGTAAACCATGCTTCTCGGGATGGGCTTGGCTTTACATATGATCAGTCATCCAACTCCCAGTGTGAGAGGACTCGGGCTCACCTCCTACCCTCCAGTCAAGGCAACTGAAACTCAGTACAGGAGCCAACAGGCACCCCAGGGCTTCTAAGGCTCCCGTATCACCCAGAATCCCTGCTTTCTGGTTTGCTTGGCTTCTGAGGATTTCCCCTCACTTTCTTCACAATTAGCTGTGCAGCTTGAAAGATGAAGAAGGAAGGTTTTATTTCTTAATCAGCATTTTAAGAAACTTGTGTAATGAAGGTTTTCACGAGTTTCTAGAACCCTCCGTTGCCGAGACAGAAAACACACTAGATATTTTCTAAGTTTAGCTATCATGTGTATTTTTTCTTTTCTTTTGTTTTCTTAACTGCAAATAGACATTTTTTAATTAAAAAAAATAAGGCCCCAAATAGGATAGAGACTTGAAGGGGCATGCAAAATTAAAGGGCAAAGACAGAAAAATGATAAATACTCTACAAGGTTAATATAATACTTACACTATGGATCAGATCAGCAATTCTCAGTAACAGCTAATTGAAATATGTCCATGAGGTAAAACGTCTCTCCTGTCAGGAGATGGCTAACAGAAAATAGAATTAAAACAACAAACTAAAATTCTAAGTCTGGCGAGGTACAGAATTCTAACAGCTAAATGTGTCTTCTTCTGGAAAAGAGGGAGGCTCACCAGCTCTTTACTGTGGAGCCTGAGCCCAGGGGATGGCGGTGAAGTGAGCTCTGTAAGTACCCAATAGCAAACTTGTGATGAATAAAGAGATGTGAGCTTTGATGACAGAGATGATACTACTATTCACTTGTCCTGTAAAGTATGTCTTCACGTTCAGTGATCAATACCTCGGCGTCCTCAGGGATTAAGATTATAGGAAAATTCACAGCCCGGGCCCAGACCTCCTCTTTGAGCTCATGACAATGCACTTAGATGTCTCAAAGGCAACTCGAGCTCCACCTGCAAAGAGCTGACTTCACGGTGCTCCTCCCATAGCCGTCCTACCCAGGGCCCCTGGTCGGGGGGCAAGGTCTCCCTGCCTCTCCCAGCTCAGGCCCATCACTCACAGATGTGACTGGACCCCACCTTCAGGGCCCAGATTTCCTCAGTCACCGAGTCCCACCACCCACACCTGACCTACCAGGTACTCACTGGCACTCACTCAGCACTGACTGTGTGCTGGGGACCACGCTGCACACTGTGCACACGTTATCTCACTGGATCGCCACAGCAGTCCTGGGAGGTCGGTACATCACTTCTTCAATTGATTAGATAAATTGTTTACTTCCTTGAGTGCATCATCCAAAGTGACACAGCTACTCAGCCACAAAACTGGGACTGAAAACCACTTGAAAATTCTACACTCCTACACCTGGCAGCCACCCTAATCTGACTCATCACATCACCTCCTGCAGAGCCTTCTAAATGTTTCTAAGCATTCTACAAGACAAAAGTGATCTACGAGAGCACCCCACTCCCCTACTAAAAATCTGTCAATGACGGTCCACTGCCCTTAGGAGAAAGCCCCACCGGGCCTGAGCACAGCCCAATGGCCCGGCATCCGCGTTCCCTGCGCGGCCTCGCCGCCTCACCCACCACACAGATCTACACGTGCCGTGTCCAGGACAGGGATGCTGACTCCGTACAACCCGGGGCTCGTCTCATTCAAACAATGATCACCTTCTTCAGTGTTCACCCTCTTCACTGCTGACGGTCAGAAAAATATTTTCTCAGGATGAATCAATATATTTTTCCTTACAACTTCCTGTCATTGATAATGAGCTCCATCCAAAATACAGAAGACCTAATTCTCAGTCTCCTTATCTGTAAAGTGAGAATAACAAGGAAATATATGAAGTTTTAAGTGAAATAATATACATGTGAGGCTGAGGGACAATTCCCAACATACAGTAAGCACTCAATATGTGCTTACTTAATATTAATAGGAATATATCGCATTCCAGCAACATTAACTCAATGTTTTATGGCTTTGTCCAACAGACTACAGACAAACATTTGGACGAACACCTTTGAGCAGATCAGCCCAAGCGTGCTGGGAGAGGTAAGCACTGACTCCAGTTACAGCTGCAGCCAACCAGCACTACCGAGCTGGGGCAGTTTGCTCAAACTCTTACATGTTGCTTGAGAATTTAGTTGTCATTAATGAATAAAGACAGGTGTTCTTTAGTCAAAATTCCTGAAACATATATCTTCAAAGATTGATGCAAATTTGATTTCAAGTACAACACTCTCACTAGAAATTATTTGAAAATGATAGTCTTAGCTCCTCTGCACATCAAAAGGGCATGATCTTAATGTATCTGACTACACCAAAAGTGTTGTTTAAAGGAATTTAAGATGAAGCCATAATAAATAAGCTCTCAGTATCATCTTCACAAAGCCCCACCCAAGGGTCTCATTTCTCACTTCCACATAGGTGTTCAGGTAGCTTAACCTGGGTCTTGGTTTCTTATAACACGGGGGTGGGAAGAGTTGTGGATAGATTTATGTAGCAAATATAAACCTAGAGTATTTGCTGTGTAGAAATCCTAGAAATAAACAAATTAATATATAGTCTTACCCTCAAGAAGCTCAGCCTTTCCATTTACAACAGCATTAAAAATAAAATGAGAGATACATTTAACAAAAATTTACAAGATTTGTACATTGAATATTTTGATGTATCACCGAAATAATACTTAAAAGATCTACATATATGGAACACATCCCATGTTCATGGAATGGTAGACAATATTGTTAAAAATGTTAAGACTCCCCAAAGTGAGTTACAAATTCAGTGGAATCCTTATCAATATTCCAGCTGACTTCTTTGCAAAAATTGAAAAAGTGATCCCAAAATTCATATGGAAGTGCAAGGGGCCCAGGTCAGCCAAAACAATCTTGAAAAAGCAGAGCAAAGTTGGAGGACTCACTTTAAAGGGTACTAAAAAGCTATAGTACTAAGTCAGAATGGTACTGGCATAAGTTTGGATAAATAAATCTATGAGACATAATAAAAACCCAGGGGGAAAAACTTACATTTACAGTCAGTTTTCCACAAGGGTGTCAACAACACTCCATTGAAAGAATAGTCTATTCAACAAATGGTGCAGGGAGTGCTGAGTATCTGCAGGCAAAAGAATGAATCTGGAATCTGGACCCCCATATTTTAAATAAATAAAACTTAATTCAAAATTGATCACAGACAGAAACGTAATAACTAAACCTATAAACTTTCTAAAAGAAGACACAGTATAAATCTTTGTGGTCCTAGGATAGGCTTTGGTTTCCTAGATACAATACGAAGAGCACAAGTGATAGAAGATAAAAGCAGATAAACTGGACTTCATCAAAGTTAAAACCTTTTTGTTACAAATTACATCATCAAGAAAGTGAAATGACAGGGGAAGGGGGTATATCAAGTGACAGAGTGCATGCTTAGCAAGAAAAATAAAATAAATCAATACATCTAATTACCTCCCCTGTAAAGAAATTGTTTTAATGCTTAAAAAAACTAAAGTGAAAGGACAATCTGCAGAATAGGAGAAAAATTTTGCCAAGCATGTATCTAAGAAAAGACTAGTATTCAGGGTATATAAAAAATGCTTACAACTGAACAATACAAAGAAAATCGACCCAATGTTTAAATTTGCCAAGGATTTAAATAAATACACAAATGGCCGATAAGCACATGAAAAGAAGCTCAGCATCACTAGCCAAATCAAAATCAAAATGAGTTCTCATTTTACACCCACTAGGACGGTTTTAATCAAAACATGGACAATAACAAGTGTCGTTGAGGAGGCAGAGATACCTCATTTGCGGCCAGTGGAAAGGGACAATGGTGCAGCTTCTTTGGAGAAGTCTGCTGTTTCCTAAAAAGGTTAGAGTTATATGGCTCAGCAATTCCACTCCTACATGTAGAGTCATCCCTCAGTATCCTCGGGGGGTTGGTTTCAGGAACCCCCCACCCTGGATACCATAATCAAAGGATGTTTGAGTCCCTTTACAATCAGCCATCTGGATCCATGAAGTGGAAACTACAGATATGGCGGGCCAACTGTACAGCCAACAGAATGAAAACATATTCTCACAAATCTTGCACATCAATATTCATGGCAGTATCATTCAGAGTAGACAAAGGTTACAAACAATATCCATCCATCAATGAATGGATAAACAAAATTACCAAGAATAGGCCCACAAACTTTTGGTCATTGAATCTTTGACAAAGGAGGTGAGAACATACAATGGAGTAAAGACAGCCTCTTCAGCAAATGGTGTAGTGATAACTGGACAGCTGCATGTAAATGAATGAAGTTAGACTACTCCCTCACAGCATACACAAAAATAAATTCAAAATGGCTTAAAGACTTAAACATGTAGACAAGACACTATAAACCTCTTAGAAGAAAACATAGGCAAAATATCTGACATACATCTCAGCAATGTTCTCCTAGAGCAGTCTACTGAAGCAATAGAAATACAAGCAAAAATATACAAGTGGGATGTAATTAAACTTACAAGGTTTTGCACAGCAAAGGAAACAGTAAGCAAAACTAAAAGACAACCTATGGAATGGGAGAAAATAGTTGCAATAAATGAGACTGACAAGGGCTTAATTCCCAGAATATATAACACCTTTTACAATTGATAAGAAAGAAAAACAAACAATTCAATTCAAAAATGGGCAGAAGGCCTAAAGAAGCTTTTCTCCAATGAAGACATACAAATGGCCAATAGGCACATGAATAAATGCTCAATATCATTATCAGAGAAATGCAAATCAAAACTGCAATCAAATATCACATCTCACCAGTCAGAATAGCCATCATTCAGAAGTTCACAGACAGTAATTGCTGGAGAGGCTGTGGAGAATAGGGAACCCTCCTACACTGTGGTTGCAGTTTGGTGGAGCCATTGTGGAAAACAGTACAGATGTTCCTCAAAAGACAAAACATTGACCTCCCATATGACCCAGCAATCCCACTCCTGGGCATATATCCAGAAGGAACCGTAATTCAAAATGATACCTACACCCCAATATTCAGAGCAGCACTATTTACAATAGCAACACATGGAAACAACCTAAATGTCCACTGACAGATGACTGGATAAAGAGGTTGTAGTATATTTGTACAATAGACTACTATTCAGCCATAAAAAAATAATAAAATAATGCCATTTGTAGAAACATGAATGGACGTGGAGAATGTCATTCTAAGTGAAGTAAGCCAGAAATAGAAAGAAAAATACCATATGAGATCGCTCACATGTGGAATCTAAAAAAACAAACAAACAAAAAGATAAACTTATCTACAGAACAGAAACAGACACACAGACATAGAAACCAAACTATGTTTACCAGAGGGGAGTGGGTGTGGAAAGAAATAAATTGGGAGTTCAAGATTTGCAGATACTGAGTATGTATAGAGTAAACAGCAAGTTTATACTGTATAGCACAGGAGAATATATTTAATAACTTATAGTAACTTATGTTGAAAAAGAATATGAAAATGAATACATGTATTTTTCTATATAAATGAAGTGTTGTGCTGTACACAAGAAACTGATGCAAAATTATAAACTGACGCAAAATTATAAACTGACTAGAATTCAATGAAAATATTTTTAAATAGAGAAAAAACGAAAAAAAAAAGAAAAAGGATATTATAAAACCAAAAGAATAAAGTACTGACTGAGGCTACAACATGGATGAGCCTTGAAAGTTTATACTAAAATAAGCCAGACACAAAAGGGCAAACAGTGCCCTTTTAGGTGAACTGTATCTTAGCCTTTATTGTACTATTCCAGTAAATTTTCTGGAAATTTGAACTCTCAAAATCAAAATAAAATGTATTATTCATTAAAAACCTAAAATGATACCTCACAGGAGGGCTTTAATTATTAAATGCAGAAATGCATGTAAAGCTCCTGGAACAACACTTTGCACGTCCACACACAGTCACTGCTGTCACTGCCACTCAGAGGGTGGTGCCAGCGCTGATGAGGGCTGCCTCCAGTTGCTCCCCTGCAGACAGGAGTGAGGGCCTGGGCTCTGACAGGAAGGGTGACCGGGAACATGGGTTAGACAGAGACACGCCCCAGACTTTGTATTACCCAACTTTCTTATACAAACTGCTCCATGTAACATAAACACGCTACAGGGATGTATCTTATGACACAGGGAATATAGCCAATGTTTTACAATAACTATAAATGGAGCATAACATTAAAAATTGTGCAACTATTGTACACCTGAAACTTATATCATATTGTAAATCAGCTATACTTTTATAAAATGGTAAAAAATAATTTTAAAATGTTATCACTTCAGTATTCAATTCGGTTTTTAAGTAACTAATAAACAGCTTAGAATGTATAAAACATTTAAGTGTGATAAGTTTGTTTACATATTTATTTACTTTCAGCCTCCTGCTAAAAGAGAAATTAAACAATTTTTAACACAGCTTAACAACCATAACAACAAAAAGACAAAAGTTAGAGTGAAAAGAAAATGGAGATTCAATACTTAAATGAAACCAGGGGGAAGTAAACTCATAAAAACGAATGCCATGAAGTCAGGGTAAGTGTTAAAGGCCGACTAGAAATTCAGCCGTAAGATTCTTGGCAGCTAAAGCAAAAAGTAAAAGATGATGGGGCGGGTGGTAGAGCTCAGTGGTAGAGCGTGTTCTTAGCGTGCACGGGGTCCCGGGTTAAACCGCCAGGGCCTCCTCTAACAGATAAATACACCTAATTACCTACCCCCCCAAAAGAGCCCCAATGAAAAGAAAAAGAGAAATTTCTTTCCTAAGAAAACCTGATGTTAAATTTAGATTAAATACTTGAAAAAAAAAAGAAAGAAAAATAGAAAAAGATGAGTGACACAAGCGATAATGCCCGTGAGATAAATCTGTGGTGGCTGCTGGCACGTCCCCATGTCCCACGTGGGAAAATCTGAAACATCCTTCTCACCACTCAGAGTCATCCTCAGCCCACCCCACCCCTCTCCCTGTTAAATGCAGGAGCACAGGCAGGGCCCGGCCTTTGCTCTCTCTGTGTCAACACAGTGAGACAGGATGGAAGGGGCCAGAGCACAGCCATTCAATGAAGGCCACAGCAATTAACATCAAAATGGTGAAGGATTCAACCCCCAGTAGGCCTTGAGGCTCAGGATGAAGAGATTTTACTTCTAGCAGATCTTGAGCTTCATTATACACCCGTTGTAATAGTAACATGGTGAATAACACGCCCCAAGGCACCATGGCCATCCCAAGGCTAGCCACAAAAGGTCAAACGGTGGGAAATGGCCAACTCCCTGGGAATCCCAGCCCCTTGCCCTTAGGCTGCTCCTTCTAATTATTAGCATATAAAACAACTAAGCCCATGAAAACCAGCAACACAGCGCCACCTCGCGGTCATCACTCTCTCTCCCTCTTCGGAGAAGGCCCACACTTTGTCTGTGGAGTGTGTACCTACTTTTAATCTGAGCACCCAACCCCCACACCTCGTGGCATTTCTCCTGCCTTTCAATGTGTCTCTGTGAATAAATCTATCTTTACTCAACAGTGGCTTGCTCTTGAAACCTTTCCTGCATGAAGCCAAGGACCCACGTCTGGTGGGGCACATTCCAGAGGCTCAACCAAAGCCTGGGACACAGCCCTTTCCATGCCCCACTTATGTTTTCTTGTATCAACAGGACTGGGATGTGAAGGGAGTTCTGAGGCCCCAGCTAAGAGACAGAAGTAGCCCCCAGGACCAAAATGGCGGGCAGCCCCTCCCCCAGCAGGGGCCCTGAGGTCAGCCCGGTTCTCTGTGGTTCTCTGTTGTGCTGACTCCCCAGCCAGAGAGCGTTCTCCTAGGCCTGTCCCCACAAAACCCTTCTCTCCAAAATGCAAGCACATCATTTCACAGTCCTCTTATTCAACCAGGAAATTTTCAGCCCACTTTTTCCTTCCCTAGTAAAGAATCTATCTGTCCTCCCTCCCATCCCACCACTTCTTTCTTTGTGAGAACTCTGTACTCCCCATACACCATCCTGAACGCAGGTGCCTTGCTGGCTGGGACCGAGATGTTTCAGTCTCACACAGCCTGCATCCTTTCACTTTCCCCTTTCTACCTTAAAAAGCCTTTCCTGAGTCTCCCACCCCTCTGATTCTGAACTTCACAAAGTGCTGAGGTTGCATGCAGTCACTGTGTGCAAACCTCCCAGGTTTTGACTAGGTTTCCTTCACAAGATCTTCATTTAGGAGCTTCATCAAGAAGTTTAAAGAGTCTTTTCTTACATCGGAGTGGAGGAGCCTGCATAAAATTTAAATGGCCTTGAAGAGAGAGTTAACCAGGGACAGAGAGGTCATAGGTCTTAGTCAACAGTGTCACGAGGCAAAATGTTCTTCGAAGGCTCAGCGTGGCTTCTGAACACGGAGTCGGGAGGGAGGAGGTGCCAGGCGGTGAGTGGGATGAGTGACACTGGGTACGCTACCCCAGCTGGGGAAGTATTGGATTTTGTTCTAGTTTTCCAAAGAATTTCTTACCACCTTTTCTCTTATTGTTACATACCATTTCCTACGGATTAAGAAAATCAATGTCAGTCATTTGGGCCACTTGGTAGAAGCTACACGATGCCATTCACAGGGCTGGGATGTAACAGCCACACCAGTCTAGGTTGAAAGACCAGTGGGGGTATTTCCAAGGTAATCACGGGCATGCAGCAAACTCCCCAGCTTCAATTACCTCATCTCAAAAGTGGGGCCAATAAAACTACCAAGCAAAGTGCGTGATGATTATGGCCGACATCTGTTTACTAGGTAAGTGCCCGTGACAGCTGACACTGGATTAGGAATGAATATGATCAACGAGGCACAGTCAGCCTGGTTACATGCACCCTGCCTTCATGCCTTGGTGCAGGAGCGGAGTTTGTTTAGCTGAAATGAACGCCCCCAGAGCAGCCCCGAAGGGAAAGCTCCCAGCTCTGCACGGCGAGGCGTGTTCCTTTCCTTCTCTGAGCTGATAACAGTTTACAGTCGTCTGTTTTTACATTTATCCCTTTAGTACCTGCCTCCCCTCCGGAGTTTTTGCTTAAGCAGAACACGTCCAGGTTTGTGTTGCTGCCTGCCCGATATTCTGGGCTGGGAGACAGGCGACTCCACGTCTGGCTCTGGTGCTGAACGGAGAGGGCAGAAATCCCAGGGGCCCATGCTGAACAGAGGCCCCTGCACCCAAAATTATGGTCTGAATTTGGGCAAATTACACCGTCTTCTTTACCCTAAGATTCCTCATCTGTTCATGAAAATAACTGCCCATGGCACGTAGAGTTTCAAGGATTAAAGAAATCACCAACTTCACAACCTATTCAAGGGGCTACCAGTACGTCCTCAACAGGCACATGCTACCTTTACGGCTGTAACACACGCTAAGCGGGGCGGAAGGACAAAGTGAACACTGCTAAGTGCCTGTTAAGTGTTTCATGTGTGTTATAATACTGTTTAAACTTACAACAAACCCAGGAAGAAACGAATATTATAATGCATATTTCACAGATTCACCAACAGTTTAATGGAGGTTACACTCTAGTCCAAGGTCCTTTGGTGAGGAAATGGCGATTTAAACCTGAATCTGAGCCCAGGCCTGGGCTACACCTCTCTCCAATCCACCTCACCACTTGCCTATGAAATCCACCTGTCCAATACACGTTTGCACAGGTCAGCTCTTAAATGCAAAGTGTGCCACCGTTTGTCAATGTTTGTTAATTACCATAAAGTGCTCTCAGAAACCGCTACAGAAAAGACAGGTTGACCCACATCCCTGCCAACAAAGAAGAGATATTCTGCCTTGCGTTCTCCTGTAATGTGCAGAAACCCTTCCCTACACCACCAAATTCAAATGTATGCTTCCTCCATGTTTATGTTTGCACACGGCTTATTAAAGTAGAAAGTACCTGCAGTAATTCCATCTCGTTTCCTTTGCAAGTTTCCAGATTATCCACAATCAGTCTGTGAATGAAAATACTACAATGTGAATTAAAATACTACAACCATGTCAGTAAACAAAGAATGCTGAAACCACGTCATCAAGGCTGCCGCCACCCCCCAGTGCGGACAGACCTGAAGCCCAGCCTCTACAGCCACTCACAATGCTGCCCTCTGAACAGACTGAGAATAAGAAGACAGGATAATTGCCCTAGATAGCTAGGTGCTTGTCTAAAGAATGAATCCAGTGAGGTCAAATGATACATACAAAGGCACTAAATTCTTTAACTTGAGATGCCTGGATTTCTTTAGATAACAAGCAATCTTTTATTGTTCCAACTCCCTGGTCTTTGTTGTAAAGCTCCTATATAATCCTAGATCCTCCCCTACTTCTTGGGAGCAGTCCCTCAGACAGATTTGAAGGCTGTAATCCCGCCTCGAGTCCTCCCGCCTAATAAAGTGTAACTCTAAACTTTCAGGCTACACATTTCTTTCAGTCGACAAGTCCCAGAATAGACACAACTCATCAATTCTGTAATGGAACACACTGGATCAGGAACCAAAAGCGTGTTCTAGTCCAGAAAAACTACGGGTCCCTCTTTCTTTCTGTCATTATACAATCCCACCAGAACTCATTAATTTGCTGTCTGCTCATCTGGCAACCAAACTCAGAGAAGAGACAACTCAGCAGAGTACTCTACTCGGGAGAACACCCCGCAGCAGCACTGCAGGCTACCTGCCCTCCCGCACGCTCTGCCGACCCCTAGTGTCCTCCGTGGAGACCAGGCCAACAGAGGTGTTCCCAACAGCTGCAAAGTCCAACAGATTAAATAAAAGCATTATATTTTCTACGATATGTTATGTATATTACCATCTCTGAAAACAGCTTTGCCAGAAGCCCAAATTTTCCACATTAATCTGCATAGGCAATTCTGGCCCCCAAGGGAAAACAAGTCTTATGACGATGCTAAGGCCTCCAAAGTCCTCTCCAGGACCATCAACCAAACTGCCTGCAGGCCTGCAGCTGCAGGCGGCTACATGTCTGTTTTTAAAGCAACCCCTTTCTGCCCTCGGGCGCTACAAAGTCCCTCTATGCCCTCCCATCTCAGGGTAAGAGCAGCCACTGCAGAAACTTGCAGGGCAGCACTGACAGGACTGGACATAGAGGATCAGAGCTAAACTAAGCCTTCTGATGACACGAGCTTGTCACTGTGTCATTTTACAGATGAAGGTATATATAGAGAGGTGGGGTAATCTTGCTCAAAGTCACACAGCTAATAAGTGGCAAAGTCTATAACTCAGCTCCACCCTCTGGCGTGACGCTCCAGCTGGGACACCCACAGGGTTCTCTCGTGCCTGCCTGACCAGTCCTTTACTGTCACTCATAACCCACCACAGTGTCTGACCCTAGCCTGACTTTTCAGCCTCTTCTCCCTCTAGTTTCTCAGGAACAAGGCTGCTCGGGCCACTGTGTGACTTCCGGCTCCCCAAACCCTCAGTGCTCAGGGTGGTCTTGCCTGTGCAACCAGCACCCTGCTCAGAGGCTCTTCCTCCCTTGCAGGAGGATGTTTCCACTCTCCGCAGGGACACCCCCTCAGGGAAGCGCTCTTCTCCCCCTCAGCACGGCAGGTGTCCCAGGCCACATCCCGAGCTGCCCCATTAGGACTGCCTGTGCCCAGGTCTGCTAGTCAGACCAGCAGCCTCAGAGCCAGGGATTATGCCCGGGTCTCCCTGCAAACCTACTGCCCGCCTCACAGCCCCCAGCCAGTAGGTCACCTGGAAGTCACAGCAAGTGCCCGACCCAATCCCGAAATCTCTTCATTTGCCAGCACCGCTGATGACTGGTCTCCAAAGTTTGGTCAGTTTCACACAAAACAGCAGCTTCCACTGAAGCTGAGGGTTTTCACTTCTGCTCCCCATCCTTAATGGAAACGTCAAGGGAAACCAAAAGACCTTTTCTCAACCCTTTTCTGATGACACATTCCCACCCACAATACTCACATGCTCAAGAGCTTTGGGTCCACGTGATTTTGTTTCCCTTATGCTAAGTGGCTCAAAACACTGCAGGATTCTTTCTCTTTTGAGAGTATTTGTTTGTACTGAGTTTATTGACTTTAATCTCTTTTTGTCTCTCTCTTAAGTGTCCCTAGCAGTTGCCACTTCTTACTCCCTTCAGCAGCCTCCCTCCCATCATCTAGTCTAGGAAATCATCTGTGATGAGGGGCCCGGGGGCAGTCACAGAAGATGGAACAAAGGTACAGAGAGGCTACATAATTTGCCCGAGAAGATCAGCTTCAAGCCCCAAAACTGTGTGTCACGTCCCTCTGTTTAACACTTATGCTAAACTAGTTAACTTTTTATAGATTATGGTTATAAACAGATGAGGTATCAAAATACATAGAAGGACACACATCAACTCTAACATGTTTATTAACTCCACTATTTTGTTTCTATTTATTTTATTTCTATTAAAAAATATTAGGAACCTCTGCAGTCAATATAACAAAATGTTAATGGGTGTTAAATCCAGAATATAGAGGCGTAAGTGTATCATTACTCATAAGTATTTGTATGCTCACAAGACAAAATGACTTGAACGTCTCTCTCCCCTCCCCCTACTCGCTACTGGCTCTCACCTGAGCTCCCAGACCACACATTTAACAGCCTTTCACTTTATCCACAGCTGAACTCATCAGGGTTCCCCCAAAGCTCCCTCTGCAGCTTTCCCTCCTCAGAGCACAGCAGGACCATCATTTACCTCATTAATCCACCCAGAAACCTGGGCCTTACTCCATCCTACCTTCACAGACATCATTCATCCTTTCCTTTTTACCATCTAAACATGCCTAAAATCTGTTCGTTTTTTCCTGGTGACTGTCCCACTGACTGTCCCACCGCTCAGGTAGAAGCCACCAACACTGCCCACCTGGACTCACGAGTCTCCCAAGTGGCCTTCCAGCTGCTTTCCCCTACTTGAGACAAATTGGATTTTGTCACTCCCGTTCTTTTATGACTCTTTTCAAACCTAGTGTTCTTAGAAGAAACTCCAAGTTCTTCACATGGTGAAGGTGTTTGCCATGAAACTGTCAGCTCAGGGAGGGCAGGACCCCCCTCCTCCTTGGCCCTCCTCTTTCCCTAAGCCCCGCCCTCTCCCTCGGCCCCGCCCTCTGGCACAGCGCTGGCTCAGGAGGACCTGCTGAGCTACACCAGCCTGTATTCTAACCCTGGTGTTCAATTCTTAGCAAATTGCTTCACTTATCCATACAAATCCAAGATAGATTAGAAAGATTTTAGATGTTGAGCTAGACTATTGATTTGGGGATTTTGCACTAGCAACCTGCAATTACATGTTCTAATGATTCTGTCTTCTTAAAACCACACCCAGATTTAAGGAGTTATTTGTGGAATGTCTTCGGAGTAAAAGGGACTGTACTTTTACAGACTTTATGTTGTATAACATGAACAACCCGGACAGGGTCACAAATGGAACTGCCTCACAAGTGACAGAAGACAGGTGAGAGGCACAAAGCAACAGGTCGCAAAGACGGTAAGAGCAAATTTGTTTTGCCAACCCCTGCAAAAATGCCTGAAAGAACAAAAAATTCTGAATTTTGAAAGTAAAAGATTATCATATAGTGAAATAAAATAAATAATCCTCTTCATCAGGGTTTCAAGATCTGACTCCAGATTTTTTAGCAGGCCATACTGAATCCTAGCACAGAAAAATCAGATGGACTAGTGGTGAGTAAGTTCCAGGAAAACTGCAGTAATTCCTCCACTTGTGTAAGGACATACACTCACCTGCCGAAGGTGAATGTAGACTGCATTCTGGAGAAATTCGTAAGCTTCCAGGCTCCGCTTCTGGATGCCGAGGACACGGACAGCTTGGAAACATGCTTCTAACTCAGTCACCGGAATTCTTACACTGCAGGGGGAAAAGGAGGCCCTCAGTCGATAGCAGAGATATTCCTGTCGTGTATCACAGGCCGTGCCTCAGGGGCTCAGTGCCCTGCAGCAGCCCGGCCCCAGGCGAGGACCCGAAGCGTGGCCCACCGAAGCAGGAGGTGAACTGTGCTTGAGAAAGCCCATCCCCGATGGGGGCAAGAGTGGCTGGTGGGGTTGAGTGAACATATAAATGCCCACAGAAATATGCCTGCATTCATTCAAGTGATACAAGCAACAGTAGCAGGCTATTTAACAAAATTTCAAATTTCAGTGTAAATTTTGCCATTCCTTTCCGCTTGTCCCCTGCACTCTGAAACAGGCTTAGGCTCTCTCACACCTGCAGCTCTGAAGCAATAGTTGTGAAGTCATTTTACTTTGCTGCAAGTGTCCTCGGTCCCCTTGTAACTGTGTCTGTCCTCTCTTAACACAGTCGGATATCTTCCTGGATCTCTACCTGAGTTCCTTTCTCCTCCTCCTCAGATCCTGAGATAAAGGACAAGTGAAGGCACATGACCAGAAAAGGCACTGTGGACTTGACTGAAATCCACAGTGACCCCTTTGGTGAGTGCTGCCCACCCCTTACATTCGATTTTCAAGGTTCTGCACAGGGTGACATCCAGCCCAGAGAGGTGTCCCAGGCCCATTGGAAGCTACGTGGCTTGGGCACGGGGACAGGTGCAGGAGCTGGTTCCGGGGTCAGGCCCCTCCCCACCTCTGCTCCCCTCTCTCCCGAGGCCCCGCTGCCAAGCACTCAAGCTCCGTGATCTTATGTCCTTCTCTTCTACTCTACTCCAAACTCTTTTCCTTTTCCTTTTTTCCCTAATTATCCCCAGCTGGAGTGATTTTTCAATCGCAGTATCTGAAAAAATTTCCTGCAGCCGAAAATGAGGTCTCAAGAAGTCAAAGCACATATGCTACTTCCTGAAGAGTGCCGCTGGCTAGGGGGACCCTCACCAACACTCACGTGGCATCAGACATGTTTCAGGGTCGGCCACCCCCAACAAGAGTGTGCTGTGACCCCTATGCCCGCACAGCATCCCTGCTCACAAAAATATAGTTGGCCCACTTATCGGTTATTAAGAAGCAAAAATACAAAATTGCTCATGTTTCTTACTAAAATTATCTATGAAGCAGAAAAGGGAATTGTAATAGAAAAGAACAATTTTGACCCCATGTTAGGTCTGTTCCTTTGGCTTTAACCCTGTGCCCTGTTTTCTAGGCTCAGACTTCCTAGCTCTGCACCATTTGTAAAAGAAAGTTGCCTTTAGACTGAAATATCCAGGACAGCCTCTTCTCCTGGCCGTGATCTTGAAGGATGCTAATTCATCTGCACTTATGTAGAGATGGCAAGTTGCAAAATAGGGAATAACCTTTGTTTTTTTTTTTTTGGTGTTTTCACAGAGGCAACATGATTTGATCCGCATGGACAGCTGCAAGAACAGCGGATTCAAAGGACAAGCAATTCATACAGCAAGAAGTTTCCAACAACCAATCAAAACCCCGCCCCTTTTTAGTATAAAAGAAGACTCAATTCTGACTTGTGGAAGATGATTCTCCAGGACATCAGTCTGCCATCTTCTGGATCTGCCAGCTTTGCAAATAAAGTCACTATTCCTTGCTCCAACACCTCATCTCCCGGTTTATTGGCCTGTCATTTGGTGAGCAGAATGAGTTTGGACTCGGTAACAAAATGACTGCATTGGAGGTAGTATGTCTCCACTGTTTCCTCGTTTCCAATATGTAACATGCACATTACTTATGATCTAGTGCAAATAATTCATCAAAGTCAACCACAAAAAGAAACTATACTCACCCAGCTATCAACACTGAACACAAAACCTGTCAATTTTATATGCTGTTTAAGAACACAACCGAAAAACCTAACATAGGGAGTTGATTCCACGGAAATAAAATTATTTCTACTCCTTCAAAACTTTTTCTTTTCTTTTCTATTTTATTTTGTTTTGCTTATTGAAAAGAAAATAAAACTCAGATAATTTTATTTCACGTATTTTTGTTATAGCTACATACTTTAAATACTACAGAGACAAATTGCAATAAAAAATTGTTCATATATTAGTATAAAGATATATACACAATCAATGGGGATTAGGAATGGAGTGGACATTTACTAAAAATCCACTGCAATCCAGTCTTTTACAAGCATATCCTGGAATATAAGCTCTATTATCCAGGGGTCCTCACCCACATTCTCACTGCTGAGTCCCTTAGTAATCAACTAATAAGGCACCAGCATAGAACCATGTGATCTGTATTTTAGGAATAAATGAAGGAATTGATTCATTCAATTCTAAAACAAAAACCCTAAAATAAATACTGAACTTATTTACAGATAAAGAAAATTGGTCCCTCAAAAAGTAAAGTTACTTCCTCAAGGTCACAAAGCTAATAAATGGTAAAGGCAAGATTTGAACTAATCTGCCTGATTCTAAAAACTAAGGTGGAAATCCCACTAGACTGGGGAGGGTCCAGCTGTGCAGCCTATCACCCTATATTTGTTCAGATCTAGCCTTAGACAGCCTGAGACAGCACTCCATTCCTATGGAACTCGAGGGCAAATGATAACATTAAGGATTTTATATCCAGCAATTTCTTAGGTCTCATGTATATAAAGTGTCAGCAGGTCAGCAGAAAATCTCTGGGAACCATTAGTGGGTCCAGACCTTTTTGCTGATTAGAAACTCAATCTATCAGGACATAGTGACCTTCCCATGAGAGGCCACATGGACATAAACTAAAGGCAGCTGAACAATGAAAACTAACAAGACCCTGGAACTCAAGCAAGAAGGATCCCTGCCATCCCCCACCCAGTTGCCTCTTCATCCAAGTGGACACGAAGACAGAAGACCCGGGTTCTTGTCCAAGTTACACTATCATGGATTCTCACCCATAAAAAGTTACAACTCTATGCTGTCATAAGTCCTTTCCAACTCAAATATGATGACACCAATATCTCAGCAGAATATCTATGTCTCCACTTCCCCTCTTCTAATAGGAGAATATTTCTATGGACACAAAGCAGAAATCCAATTTAAAAAACCATGCACGAAGCCAGGTGAATTTCTGCTTAAGAGACTTTCCTCTCACGCTCAGTGAATGAAAACTCAGAAAAAGTGGTCCTTCTCCTTCAGCAAACGGGAGGCATCCTGATTGTGTGTGTGTGTGTGTGTGTGTGTGTGTGTGTATAAATCAAATATAATCATCTGGGATGTGTACAGATTTTTTTTAATGTCACTGTAATTTCATGGGGATGAGCCAACATTTAAAGTAATTTGAATCTAGTGTTCTCAGACAGTCTCAGTCTCTTTTGGTGGAGGAGGTGAAAGGGGAGAGTAAAGGAGGAAAGAGGTAAATGAAACAAAGAAGTAAGAATACTGCTAGGGAAAGGCAAGACGTTAATTTTGTTCCTCATTGCATCACAACAAATTAGGGACTGGCTTTCCCCCGATGTCTTATCGAGCACTGAGTTGCAGAAGAAGAGGCGACAACCCATTTCTCACTGAGATTGTGGCTGTACGTGGCATCTTATAGACACAAATCATTTACACTGATCAAACACTCTAGCAGCAGGCCGTAATTCTCCTGTTTTAAGAGACAAGAAAACAGGAGTTCAAAGTGGATGTATAACTTGACAAAAGTCAGAGGACCAGTAAACTAAAGAGGATGAATTCAAACTCAGATCTGAATGCAGAGTCTGCTCTTCCCACTCCCAGGACTGGAAAATCCTTAACACACAGGCTCCCCAGCTCCCCTGCAGTGTTCCTGGAGCCAAGCATTTCCCATGGTAATGTTAGCCTGTTCTCACAGACACAGCGCTCTGTGCAGCCAATGACCTCCATCGGACCTTGATCATCTACCTGCCACGCCCACCAGGCTTCACCATACAGGCAGGAAAGCTGGCTTTCAAGTGCATAAAAAGCCACCCCCGGTCTAACCTGGGCTCTTCTGCGGCTTCTCCAGCCTAAAGGCAGCCATGAAACTGCTCACAGTCTGTACATGAGCCACACTACCTCTCTCCATCTGTCTCCCCACCTATACTACTACTTAGCTATGACCATTTTGAGAATCTTGGAAACAAATTTTTAAAAACAGAAAAGAAAGGATTCTGGAACAAGTGCTTAATACTTACAATTTTAAATGACAAGTTACAAATTGAGTATTGACAAACCGAATCTTCCTTTCTAAATGTCAGTTTTAAGCATTTAAATATATAATAGCAAAAAATTCTCACAAAATTAACAAAAACATAAACAATAAACTGGAATAAATTCAAAAATAATGCCCATGTTCTTAATGGAGAAACTTCAGGACTATACTGAGTGTTAAAGTAAGAGGTATGAATGTAGAGACATAAACATATTGCATGGAGGAAAGCAGTTTTGTAAAGATGTAAGTTCTCCTAAGAATAATTCAAAACTTACTAAAAACTCCCATGAAAATTCCAATCTGATTTTTTTTAACTTCAACAAAATATTTTGGAACTGTTCAGGAATAATAAAGTCATAATACTAGACAAGAAAATTTGGGATGGAAGAAAAGAATCAAAAAAAAATCAGACTGCCAGTGATTAAATAAATTTTTACAATATGTAAGATATGGTGCTGGAGTAAGGAAGGGAGATTGACAGAAAGGAACCATGAGTTCAAAAAGAGACTCTAGTGTATGTAATTATTTTGTACAGGTGGGATTTCAAATCAAAGAGAAAAGTATGAATTCAATAATTGTCCTGGGACAATCAGAATCACCTAGAAAGAATAAATTCTATTCCTGTCATAATGACCACAAGATAAATTGCACATAGTGATGTAAATATTAAAAAGTACTAATAACAGCAAATACAACCCTTTGCTCTTATTAACTCAACTTCTCCTCACTATAACAAGTACTATTACAATCACCACCTTAGAGATTAAAAAAACCTACAGAAGAGATTTATTCCATTATAAGGAAGTATTTCTAAGAATGTCAAAGATAAAACCCATAAGGAAGACATTTACTATCTTAAGAGTAGTTTGAGCCACAACAAGAATAAAAAACTTTCTGAACAAAATGAAAGGAAAAAATGACAAGAAAAAGCTCTGTGATACATGTTGATGAAATCACGAAGTAAATTTTCATAACATACAAAGAGCTGTCACAAAGCAACAAGAAGCTCCCTCACTTAAATGTTTGCAAAGGACAAAATGAATCATTCATTTTAAAAAATTCAAAAGGCTAATGAGTGAAAAAAGCTCAAAACTTCACTGGTCATCAAATGCAAACAAAAACAATGAAAAAGAACTTTTGCTTATCATATTGGCGAATATTTTTAAGATATTCTAGTTAGTGTCCATCTGTGTGAGAACAAATCATAAGCGACTTTTTCAGAGGATGACATATCAATGGATATGTAAACTCTGAAAAACGTACATACACACTGACTCAACTCCACTTCCAGGAATCGTTTCCTTTAGAAAAAAAACAATCAGTCCAAACAGATGTATCCATCAGGGCATTTACACAGCACTGTTTACAAAGGTGGGAAGAAAAACTGAAGTGAAATCATATCCAGCGATAGAGAATTGGTTACATAAGTAATTGTGCATTTTTTCATTCCCCAATGGAGAAGGAATTTCTAGAGTCACTTGAAAGGAGTCTGTGATGAATGTAAGTGTCACATCCAGGGACTAAATTTCCAGAAGCCTTAACTAAAGGAATATACATACAAGATCACAGGAATGTCTGTACAAGAAGGATGCAAGTCAAACATTCTTTCTGACAGTGGAAAGTGGAGAAAACTTAACTGTCCACCATTAAGACAATGTTACGGTAAATCAAGGCGAGCTGCGGGCGCTGAGGGAGCCGGCGTTTCGCCGTGGTCCAGGGCCTTGTCCACAGCACTCTCCCACCAAATGTGTCCGTGGACAAGAGACAACACCCGCACATCAGGAGACCCCTCCAATCTATCTGAAAGGACCGGGTGAGTCTGGAGTGGGAGGACGTCTATGATATACCCCTGAGTGAATAAAGCGAGCTGCAGAAAAACATATAGTATGGTCTCATTTTTAAATAAATCATATATACACACACCTATACATTGATTTCTCATATGTGTATATATATGTATCTCATAGGCATAAAGGTCATGAAATATATATACCAAATTTTCCACAGCTTTTACTCTCAGGAAATAATGGGAAGGGAGTTAGGGGCCTTCCTGTACCACCACAGTTCTCTTTTCAGTATTTCAGTTAAGTATACTTGGAATTTAAAAGTTTATTTAAGTCCGAAGTAAAATGGACGATGCATTCCTTAAGACAGAATGCTACACTGGTCATTAAAAATCATGCCAGGGGAGATAGAATATTGTAGAAAAACATGTAATAAGCCGAATGGAAAATGGAGATCTCCGCACAGTAAACAGGGACAGAGTGCTCACTGGTTTTTATGACAGAGCTGATACACACTGACGAAAAGAACAGAAAATAAATGTTAAATTGTTAATTATTATCTCTCAGTAGCGGGACCAGGATAGACTATTTTGCCCCTTTTTTCAGACTTATTATATTAAAAGCAAATTATTTTTCATCTGAAAAAAGCATTTTTAGGCGTGTAGTACCACGCATTGGGGAATAATACATGAATACTTACAGTAACAAGTAACTAGGAGACACCGCAGCAGCGCTACACAATGTAGAACGGGCGATCCTGATTAACATCGTGCAGTTACATAAGGACCCACAAAGTGAGAGCACCTGCTGTAACAGGGCGTGGCCCCCTTTTATTTGTCAGTTGTGTCTTCAGGTCTGAGGCAGTTCTGAGCACGGCCAGTGTCAGTGCTGGTGTCTGGATGGATGCTACTGGAGGTGAGGGCACCTGCAAGCGGAGAGGAAGAACAGAAACCATCCTCTGCCTTTTCTGTCTTGTTTCTTTGTTACTTTAAAAGAGAGGCATAAATAAGATAAACTGTGTATCTTCCCTACAGAAATTTCAGTAATGAAACCGTTTTTAAAGTCTTCACAGCTTATATTCTGCCTATAACTGTCTTTTCAACAAAGCATCATATTTATTAAATGTGAATTGACTCAGTTAATTAACTCCCTGTTGAAACATTCTAGTAAAGAACATGAAATGCCGTATGTAAAAGAACCACACCTGCAGTGACTAGCACAGCTGTCTTGACGGCAGTGCATTCAGCCCGCACCATCCTGTGGTCCTGAGCTCCTGATGCTGGTAAGAGAGCACGCTGCCGCCTCAGATGGAGAGATACTGTGAAAGAGTTTGAACTCTACAGTACTGACAAAACATAACTGACAAATCCCAGGCTCCTTTGAGGCTGTCATTTTCTGTTTCTGACCAACCCCCGTCAATGAGCAGAACCACCCCATTCCCGAGCCATGGGACTCATGTGGGAAGCAGTTTTGGAGAAATTTCCAGGTATAGAATGTAACAATCTATACATAGATCTCTGAAAAAAGAAAAGATGCAATATTCTGATTTTGGAAGAAACTCAAAATATTCTCCTAAGCCTTAGTAGCTGGAAAGGCTGGGCTTCTCCTCAGCCACTTATTTATTTCACAGCCAGTGAGCATCTCCCACAAACCCTGTTTCCCTGTGTCTGCTGGGAGCCTCAGGCACACTGTTGCTGTCAATCTTATAAATCACAGGGCAGACGCGTGTCTCTGATGCCTGCAACACTCACACAGGCTTGCCTCCTAGCCTCACTGTCTGAACTTGGCCCCATTTTCTCACCTGTTTATTTGGTATCTGTTCTTCTGTAAGCTGCCTGAAATGCTTTTTGGAACATGTCAGAAGATTCAGTGGGTAGATAAATGGACAGATGGACAGGTGAGAGATGGGCAGACAGACAGAGAGACTCCAAGAAAAGGGGAACAAAGAAAATTTCCTATGCAGAACCCTCTTCTAGTCAGGGAAGAAAACCACCACGGAGAAGTGTGAAGAGGCAGGTGGCTTAGGACTGTTTCCTGGATTCCATGAAAAGTCACACCAAGAGAGAGGGTAGAACTATAAATAATAGAAGAAAAAAGCATGCATGCTTGAAAAATATATCTACAATATGTACTTTCTAAAGAATAGATTCAAATCAGCACGGCCCAATAACACAATCCTTGGGTATTTACAGAAGTGAGAATCCCATCTCCAAACCACAAGGCATCCCTTCGGAGCACTAAGAGTCTACACGGGACGGTCTTAAAGCCGTAATCACAAAAGCTATGCTATCCTGCCCTTACGAGGAATGAGCAGCTGTGCTCGGGCTGCCAACGCGCCATTTACACCCCACAGCACCTCTAAGGGGGAGGGACCCCTAGCAAGCCCGTCTTTGCAGGACAGCAAACAAGTCCGGGAGAAGCTAAGCTGACCTAACATTTCTCCATCTCTCAGGACTGGTCACTCTAGAGCAGGACTCGAACTCGGACCCACGTGTGTAATCACGTTACTACCGTGCTTTGCGTGCTTTTTGTGTGTATAATACATTTGTTTCTGGCATGAAAGGATATTTAATAAATGATCGGTTGTCCTGTCTATCTCATTAGCTCACAATCAATGTTTATATTGTTGAATTGTTCTCTTTTTCCCTGGAGAAAGGAATGGAACGAGCGGGTGTTAGAATGAGGTGGGGCTCCATTCTTTATCTGGTACCTCATCTCATCCAAGTCCCCAACCAGGGAGAAGGAGCAAATGTTCTCTTCATCTTTTAAAGAGAGGGCTCCACTGATGGTGACTTAACTCCCAAACCAAGTCTGGGGAAAGGGCACATTCAGCAACCAGAGCAGTATCACCTGTAGGAAGGCGAAAACAGCTCACGGGAGGGCTCAGGGGGTCAGCCTGATTTAATTTCAATCGATAAAACAGTAACACACTCTAAAAATACTAGCATGCAATCGATTGGCTCTTTCTTGACATCTAGCAATTTTCCACAGCCCACATGTAAAATGATCGTGAACCAGTGAAAGGTAGTGTCTACAGACAAGAAAAATCAATGCCACAGGTAGACTGAAACCCAGGCTGGAGGAAAGGAGGAGAAAGGGCATAGTAAAGAAGTGGGGAAAGGCTGGGGAAATAAAATCATCACAAGGACTCTCAAGCATCATCCAACAATCATACAATCATTCAAGAGAGAGAGAGAGTTACTGAGGTCCTATTCTGTGCAAGATTGTAGAGCGGGTGAAGCAAGAGCGCAGCGACCATTGTGGCAGCAAGTGGCGGGGCTCAAATACACTTCTGATTCTGGTACTTTGCACACTTGTCCTCAGTATAAAGGCAAAAAACAAAAAGTAAAATAAAACTCTGTAAACTCAAAGCATTGTTGAAAAAAAAATTAAAGAAGACCTAAATAACTGGACAGACACACCACGCATATTCCTGGATCAGAAGTCAGAGCTCTTGGAATGGCAGTGCTCCTCAAAGCGATCCGTATATTCAACATGGTCTCGATCACAATCCCAGCGGGCGCCTCTGCAGAAACTGACGAGCTGCTGCTACAATTCATATGGGAATTCAAGGGTCTCAGTAACCAAATCGTACTTGAAAAAGAAGAACAATTTAAGAGGACTTGTAATTCTCAATTTCAATCCTTACAACTGTATCTCCAGGTGAGATTAGAGGCCATTGTGAAGTTATTACTGTGTTTATCCTTATTTTCTAAATTCTCTACAATGAATATAACTGTTACAATAAAAAGAATAAAAAGTAAGGTTTCTTTTAAAATATACACACCGATTCACTCATTGGGAAAAAAATATTTTAACTATAAAGAGGTAAACAAATATCTAGTGAAAAAGGACTACTTAAAAACAAGAGTGTATTTACATTTTTCATTAATTGAAAACTGAAAAGCACAAACACATCAAGTTTCTAGGGAGACCGATGCAACAAATTAAGTTATTTTCAAAAATTCTAATTGAACAATGAAAACTCAAGAAAGGGAAAATTGTGATTGACACCCAAGTGCAAACACATGGAAAGCAAAGGCCTAGAAATCACAGTTCCTTTAAATCTGATACTAACACAATAGAAGAGGAAATTCCTCACTAAGGGGACAGTGGAATCCCATGCATAAGACAGCATACACAGTACAAACTGCACTAGAATCTGAGGTGATTTTCTTAGAAGAATTGCAAAGTTACAACATTGCTGAAAAACTATAAAAACACTGACAGACAGATTAAAACACACAGTCATATATATTATAAAAAACATATGAAGTCTACTCCCATGTTGCATAGAAACACAAACATATTTGTTCATTTATGGGCACTGAATATTTTATCCCAGATAGAATATTTCAACTAAAACAAATAATCAATAATACACTCCTCTTGTCAAATCTACTTGATAAGTTAATCTGCTATGTAACCATAATTTGTCTAAGATAGATCTAAAATTAGTGAAAAAGATCTTTGTATGGTTTCTTGAACTCTTCTCAAATTTCCAAACTTAATTTTAAAATAGATCTGAGCAGTATTTCTATATTAACTTTTCCCCCGTGAAATGAACAACACAGTCTGTTGTCAAAATTCTGTCCTTAGAATGATTCACAAGCACCGTATCCTAACAAAACTGCTGGACAGCAAGGCACTATCCAGACACTGTGACCAAACAAATGAAACACAAGGAAGACAGTGACCCTATTCTGGAGGGCTTACCGTATGTTTCAACACCAGGTATTTATTTGATTGGTTTGATTGGTTAGCAAAATAAAATCAATCAAGTACTTTCTTCTTTAAGCATTCTGTAAGTCATGACTCTGTTGTTAGTGTCATGAGAAGGAAAGACTAAAGCAAGACTTCATTAGGTCAACTAGCAACAGCCATCACTGTGGAGTGAGTAATATAGAAGTTAACTGATAGCAATGCTTCTGCCTACAAGAGACCTAAAATAAACCTACACTGATCTCTTTAAGGAAATGAGGAGATGAGGCCCCAATGAGAAAAACAAAAACTAACAAGAAATCAAAAAATTAAAGGCTTTTTCATTAACGGTTTCAGGAAGGAGTGGAGCATGGTGGTGAGGATCACAGATACTTGGGACAAACATGAGGGTCTGAATTCCAACAGCACTGTGTAGCTTTGACACTGATAAGTCAGTGAAATTTTCTGAATCTCAGTCTCCTATCCATAGACTAGGGACAACAACACCCGTCTCCTAGAACGGTCCTAATAATTAAGTTATTTTATATATAAAAGGTTAAATAAAATACCTCAGATATTAAATATTACCACAAAAGCACAAGGAAAAAAGAAAACAGAGATAAATTGGAGTTCATCAAAATTAAAAACTTTGCTTCAAATGACACCATACAGAAAGTGAAAAAACAACACACAGGAGAAAATTTTTTCAAATCATTTATCTGATAAGGAATTTGTATCTATAAAAAAAAAAAAGGACCTCCTACAACTCAACAATAAGAAGGCAACTCAATTAAAAAATGAATAGAGGATCTGAAAAATATTTTTCAAGGAAAATATACAAATGGCCAATAAGCACAAAGAAACGATGTTCAATATCATTAGCTGTAAGGGAAATCAAGTCAAAACCACTAGGAGAAACCGCTTCACACTCACTACAATAGGTTATAATCAAAAAAAGAGTAACAAGCACTAATGAGGACACAGAAGATGCAGAGGTCACAGCCGTTGCTGGTGAGGATGTAACACAGCCTGGCCACTTTGGAAAAACGCCTGGCAGGTCCTTAGAGAGTTGAACATTTGGTTTCTGAATGACCAGGCAATTTTGCTTCCTGAGCACACACGTAAGAGAACTGAAAACAAATGTTCATATAAAAACTCCTACAGGAATATTCACGGCGCAATTACTCATCACAGCCAAAAAGCAGAAACAACACAAATGTCTATCACGTGATGAATGGGTAAACAGAGGGGCCCAGCCATACAGTGGAATATTATTCAGCAATAGCAAGGCATAGAATACTGACCCAGGCCACAACTTGGACAAATATTGAAAACGTTACTCAGTGTGAAAGAAGTCAGTCACAATAGATGGTTCCACTTACATGAAGTAACTAGATTTACATGAAATTTCCAGCACAGGCAAATCCACAGAGAGAGAAAAGTGGCTTTCTGGGGCTGTGGGAGGATGGGGAAGATGGGAATGTCTGCATATGCGTAAGGGGCTTCCTGTTGGGGTTATGAAAATTTTCTAAGATTGACTGGGATGAACAATTCTGGGCATAGAGTAAAAACCGCCGTACATTTTAATGGGTGAATTGTTATTAAAACTGGTAAGAAAAAAAGCACCTCCAGCCAGTTACCTTCCCATAGTAAATGCAAATTGCTAAATTTTATTACAGGAAGAAGAAACTGCCCTCAGCATGAAAGCAGGAGTTCAGCAAATGTGAGTTAACCGAAATTGGAAAAGAGCATTTCACTTGAAACAGTTGATGAGTGTACACAAATTATTAAGGCATGACAAGGAAAATCAGCTTGACATCACGAAGAAGCATTCTGCTTCAAATGCAGATCAAGGATTCGGCAAGCCCAGCTGCTACAAATGACCAGAGAAGTAACCTGGTTCTTTAAACAAGCGCCAGAGCCAAAAAGGAAATAATGGTGAGGAAAGCAGGCGGCCGAAAATCTGGAACAGTTTCCTACAAATACTTTCTCCACTGAAAATTCAAAAACAAAATGAAAGTGATGTGATGTTGTGTTGACCTCACGTGAATGGGCTTCCTCCGGTGCTCGACAGATTTGTAACCCCGAATGAGAGAATCAGGAGAATCATCATGGCTCCTGGGAGTCACCAAATGACTGCCCACCAGCTCGCTGACCACCATCACATCTGCCAGGGTTGAATTGCAGAGAAGAGACCAACTTCTGAAAGGCACAGGAAATATAGACAAGGGAAGAAAAGGCTGCAGTCAGTCCTGGGACAGAGGCCTTCTGAGCAGAGGCCAGAAGGCTGCAGGTGAACATGAGTGGCCCTGGGGCAGAAAGGGACCACGGGGGAGCAGACCTCAATTCTCTTCTCTCTCTCCCTCGGGTAGGAGAGATAAAGTCTGCATCCTTCTCACCTGGAACTGTGGGTTCTGGCTGGCAAAAGTCTTACCAACATGGAATGAATTACTCAAGACTGTGGAAAAAGGAAAGAAAGCGAGAGGGATTAGGGAGCCAACTCCAAGAACCTCTCAAATGCTCCCATATTTATTGTGTATAATCAAAGGAAATAGTCTTTAACAGTTGTGTGATAGTAAGGAGGAACTTCGTGAAAGATGGGATGAGGCAGAGATTGTAGAATCCGCAATGAGTAAAAAGGCTTAGTTTACCTTTAGGGGAGACATGGGGAGAGGGGAACAAGATAAATTCTTTAGATATCTTCATTACAAAGCAGACCACCAGATCAGCCAGGTCCCTGTTTTGGGAATAATGTACTATCTAACAGCAAGCACGCCCAGCGTTTACAGCTGAGTGCCTGGGTCACTGCTGTGCAGAAATCTTCCACGCAGGTCCGCACAGGTAGAAGTGCCACAACGTGCTCAGAAATTATACCGTCATCACCCCTGGGCTCCCATGGACTGGTTTCAAATTAACCAAACTCATGAGAGACTGATGCAAGAAAACCAGAAATTTAATCTATTAATGTAACAGGAGATGTGAAACTACAAACCAGACTGAAATATCAGAGTTCAACCATGAGTACAGATTCTCCTCAACAGCCCAATCACAGGCAGGCAGTCACATGACAAGAGTGGACAGAAGCAGAGCAGGAAGGGTTTCTAGATTAACTCAATGGACTAAATTTCTGTTATACGAAAAGATCTGCTGCCCAGAAGACATTTAACGCCAATCACAGTGCACTGTCCGTGGACTGTGGCTGAGACACGACTGTGAGTACCTGTGTATCTCTCCTTTCCCTGTCCTTTCTGGGCTAAGTGATGCACAGAGGTACAGAGATCCAGGGATGCAGATACCTCTAAACACCCAAAGCCCATCCCTGGGAGCCTGGAAACCAGACAGCCAGGGTTTAAATACCAGCTCTGTCACTTACTAGCTCTGTGACTTTGGCCAAATTACTTACTCTCTCCGTGCCTCAATTTCCACATTGTAAACCTGGGATAACTATCAAACCTTCCTTACTCACTTGTTGTGAAGATTGAAGGATTCATTTCTGTAAAACGCTCAGAAAAGAATGTAGCACATTTTTGGTGCTCAACAAATGTGAATTTAATAAGAAAGTGATTTACAAATCTCCCTTCTAATCATCATCTGTGTTTCATGGCTAGTCTGAGTCCCAAAGGAAATCCTTATTTCCCCTCTTATAAAATCTTGGGGAGCACCCTTCTGTTGCATCCCACCACCTGTTTAAACTGAGGGAAGGGATGCCTCCTCCACAATCTGGTCCATGGAGAGTGTTTTTCCCTTCACACCCCTGACCCCTGGACAACGGCTAGCCCTCCTCACACTAACAGATTGAGGTGTGAGTCCGGGTCGACAAGCAGGGCATATGAAACCTTTCCTTTCCCTCCAGTGTTGGCCACCATTGGGAAGCACCCGGGATGCTCAGCTCCATGGCAGGGCAGCCCTGTGCATGATGGGGCAGATCCTCTTAAGGGAAGGCTCACTGTGGCCCAGAGCTAACTGGGACTGCATGAGTCTCTAGTTCTGGGGCACAGTATCATGACACGCATTTTCCCACAGCCCTGAAGTTCATGGAGAACGTGGCTTCATCAGTAATGCAGGAGACATTTATCGCCTGCCTGTTCTTCTGTGTCATCTCTCAGTTGGCTGCTGGAGAAAACATGTGTATAGGTATTGGGTCCCCTTAAGCCCCAATATATATGAAGTAACAAAGAATTCTGTGGCTTAACATTGGTTCAAGGGGACTGTGTAACTGTCCTGACCCTGCTGATGCTAAATTATGGGTATAGGAACTATGGAACCTCCTCAAATATCTTTCAGCATAAAACCAGCTTTTCTTATTTTCCTGTTTCTTAGTAACTGCCAAAGACTGTAAAATGATGGCTTCATACAAAACAGGAGCTAAACTTTATGAGCCCTTTGACATTCCCACTGTGCTAAACACTTTACATAATTTCTAATTCTCACATTTCTGCAAAGCAGATAAGAGCGTTCCCATCTCACAGACGAGGGAATAACTCAGAGCAAACTGACTCAGGCTCACGTGGCTCAGTGGCAGCACGTGCACGCAAACCCAAGACAAAAAACTACACCCCTTCTTATATGTACAAAATCACCTCCCAACAAATGATACACAGCTGCTGGGTCAATACTCAGGGAACTCAGTACACTTTTCAGCTTTAAGGTGCTCCAGAGGCCGCTCTTAGCTGCTTTATAAAATTCCAGCTCACTGGTTGCTAACACTGGAAGAAAAGACCGATTTTGCCATTGTTTGCACAGCAAGTCTGAAATGTTCACAGCGAGATGACAGAAAAAGTCTAAGACATAAGCAGAATAATTTTTCCAGGTAGACAGACATAATGGACATTGTGCTATTCTGAAGCACTAAGCAACGGAATCAAAACAAAATAACATTTGTTAAACCTTCTTTTGCAAAAGGAATATTAAGACTGTTAGAAGGTGCAACAGCACCACCTATGGCTAAAAACACCTTCCAGGTTGCTGGGAAAGATGCAACACAAAAATTGCCTGTTGGATCAGAAAGAAGAATCAGATAATTAAATCTTATGTAGCACATAGTGCACTTTGCTTCGGGGAAGGGAGGTGTATTCAGTATTTAATCTGACATTGCTAATACTCCTGAATATAAACAAAAGACACAGGCTCATGGAAACTTCTTAGTAGAGGAAAGAATCCAGTCCAGCCACTTCATTTTACAGGAGGGGAGACTGAGATCTGGGATCTGTCCTCCTGGCAATCAGCAGCAAATCTCTCCTAGGCCTCATGTCTTGCACTGTAGCAAAAACCAACAGATCTGTACTAGGCCTATATTCATAAAAGTCACGTCTGTATTTTTCCAACAGTAATTAATCTAGGTATCTTGCAAAATACTTCTCAAAGAGCCAGGAAAGCATACAAGTGTATTGAAATTCAAAAACATTTATTTGCACATTAAAACAGCATGAGCTTTATTCTATTAAAAAAAGTGACATGTCAAATCAATGTTTTGATATTTTAAAACCTATTAAGAGTGCAGAAAAATAAATCAAAATTTTCTTTAATCACAAAAGTGAGAAGCTTATTCCCTGAAAATGATCAATGTAGATTTTTCTAAACTTAATGGTTCTGGTCAGATTCCTACGAATTTAAATGTCTGAGAGGATGGTTACACGGCAACATGAATTCTGAGTTGTAACAACACACATTCTGTGTAAATAATATTCAAGGCCGTCTGCTTAAGGTGATTTAACTAGTCCCTGTCTCACTAGAATGATAAAGATTTCATTAAAACTTCATACTGCACACACACACACAAAACCCTGAATCCTTGTTACTTTAAGCCATATTCATATATTCATAAATATGCATATTGAATATGCATCAGAAACAAGCCACCCTCTTTAGTATTCAGAGTTGATCCTTCTAAACTATCTGTCCTTGTGACAGCATATTTTTATAAGCAGCTCTTGGGTGCTTCATATACAAGGCGTCCACCTCTCACAGTCAAACAAGTTAAAAGGCATCACTCAAATTTCACAAATGAGGAAATGTACTTAAGCCATGAAAACAACTTACATATTCATCATCAGGAAAGAAAAGAGTAAAGATTTTACTTACAATATTCACTGACGAAACTTTCCTCCATACTAAGACTACATAGAACAAATTCAGTCTTTGTAAATTTTTCTGTCAATAAGCACCACTAGAGAAAAACAAGCAAGATCATTAGCAATGGTTGGACTTTCAAAGCCCACTCCAATTTTGCACTATAATCATTTTTAATGTTTTGATTTTAGTGTTTACATAGCACTAAAATAAAAAAATATAAAGTTTTTAACTCATTGCCTGAGAAAGCAACATTTGTGAAAATGTACAATTTTAATTTATGCCACTCTGTCTAACATTCTCACTGGTGTCTCTCCTTTGAAGGCTTCATGAAGCTGAGATCGCTAAAATCGGTCATTTATGGACTCACAGGAGTTCGGGAAACCACTCAACTTGGGGCTGATCAGAGGAGCCATTGAGAATGCGTCCTGTGCAGCCTGGGTTCCAGCCCTGAGCCTGCCAGCGCCAGCTGCGTGAGATTTGGGACAAGCTGCCCCATCTCTCAACCCCTCAGCTGCAGAAAAGGAGACACTGATACCTACCCTTAAACACCTGCTATGAATTAAAACATGAGGAAAGCATTTTAGCCTTAGGTAAGTGTCCACTCAGAGCAAGCTTGGTCATTATGATGATGAGGATTACTTTTAATAAGTTAAGGCAGACCAAAAATTAAAAATCACCATAAAGGAGAAACATTTTATGTCAATGAGCATTTCCTTTTGAATGGATTGCAGAATGTTCCATTGATTTTTTTAATAAATCAAATTTTGTCCACTAATTATAGATTTACAGGTTCATGGACAAGTCTTCAGAAAAAGAATTAGAGGTCACTAACCTCTGCATACAAAGAAAGTAATGTTTAAAAAAAATCAGGGGGGAGATTATACCTCACTTGAGAGAGTATGTGCTCAGCATGCATGCGGCCCTCAGTTCAGACACCGGTAACTCCATTTAAAAACTTTTTTTTTAAGAAATGGAGAATTAACTCAAAAAGGTGGAGGAATGCAGAATTTTTTTAGAGAATCAACTCAGATTTAAGATGGGGAAAAAAATATCCATTTCTCACAGGAAATCTTGAGAACTATGTAAACCGGGTCTGAGTTGTCTAATCTTTTAACATTATTCATGAATTCATATTACCAAGTCTTAAAACTGCCTGATAAACCACAGGGGTGATCCTGATCATAACAGCTGCCAACACGGATCGAGCTCCGGCTACGAATGGTCTGTTCTGCCATCTCTGCCCCTGAGGCCTCACCAGGCTGGGAGCACTAAATTCGGTCATTCATGAGCATCACGTGTAAGTCCTCCCTTTCTGCTTCTCACTCCCCCCTCACCAGACCCTCTGAGGGAAGCACTGTTATCATCTTCCCCAACCGAAGATAAGGCCACTGAGGCACAGAGACTAAACCTGCTCCAGGTCACATCGGCAATAAAGGACGTCTATAATTCTGCTGTTCTATTATTGAGAAAGGAATCTGACATATCAATACAAGGGAGACTGTTAAATAATCAAGTCTGTCAGGTCTTCACCTCAAAGAGCAGATACTATAGATTCCTGACGTAGGATGAGGCTGCCGCCACATACTGACTCAGCTTGAAATTAATATCCAAGATGAAGCAGCTGATGCATGTAAATATTCACGACTGTCAACGCCGCTCTCGGGTCTGGGACCTTCACTGCCTGAACGGGGGTGAAATCCCCACCCGTGTCAGGGAGGGAAGCGCAGTTCTTCCGGGACTCACCCAGGATTCACGGGCTGTTCCCCCCCACAGGCTGTCCTCAACTATTAAAAAGCTCTCAAGAATTTTACACCATGCAATACTAAAAGACGTTTCTGCAGATGGAGCACTTTCTCAGGCTTAAACATTTTTTGCCTACACTCAGCAAGTGGGAAAATAACACATGACTCTGCAAAGTATCTGACCCTCACCACTCACAGGAGAAGAATGGCCTCAGCACAAGATGACTCTTCACGGATGAGAACAAAATAAACCCGCCCCCAACCACAGGCACTCCCAGAGACAGCGCTCAGCAGTCTTCTGCACACTCACGGTTGTGCAGCCCTCACCACCATCTATTTCCAGAACACTTCATCATCCAATAAGAACACCCCTGCCACTAGCAATCACTCCCCTACCCCCCTCCACCCAACCCCTTGCAACCATCACCTGCCCTCTGCCTCTGCATGTGCCTATTCTGGGCATTTCAGATCACTGAATTCAACAATATGTGGCCATTTGTGTCTGGTTCCTTTCACTTAACGTGCTGTTATCAAGGCTCGTCCAGGTTGAAGTGGTATCAGCATCTCTCTTTTTTTTTTTGAAAGTGTTAAAGTTTATTAGAAGGTGGTAAGTACTATCAAAAAGAGTATAGAGGAGCATAAGTGATTGGGTTTCAAAGGGAAAAGGGCGGGTTGAGCAGTCAGTGTGGACTTCCCAGAGCAGGTGGCCTTTTTCATATTCCCCTTTATTTATTTTTTCTTTTTTATTCACTTTTACGTCTGAATAATATTCCACTACATGGAGATACTACATTCTGTTCATCCATTCAGCAGCTATGTATGGACGAGCTCCAGAAGAATGAGTGTAAGAGGTGACTAGGCAGGGATGGCATTTAAGCAAAGGGCAAGATGTGCTTTCAAAAAAAAAAAAAGCCAACAAACAGAGGCACAAGGAAATTCAGCGCGTTTCTGAGAAAGTGCATGCTTGCTTCACGATGACTGCCGTGCAGGGCTGGGGGGGGAGTGACAGGAGACACAATGAGGGAGTCACCTGAGAATATTCCCCATGCAAGCAGCTCAGCCAATTCTCCTCCCTCATCCTGTATTTTAGAGCCATTTTTGATAGGTTTTCTATTTCAGGTAACAGTACTTAGTTACACATCTGATCATCTGCATCAGATCACCTTACCTCCAAGACACAGAAAGTCATTCACTGACTGGAGCAGCTCCAAGACATAAAGGTGATGGACCAGGGAGTCCTGCAGCATCCCGGCCTGCAGGCACAAACCCCCACATGTTCCATGGTGATGTCCGGAAAGTAAAATGCATGGAAATTTCTCACTGCTTGTGCACGATATCTGCCCCCAAATTGCCCCAAAATCATGCTGGCAAAGCACTACTGAGCCCTCTCACTACAAAAAAAAAAAAAAAAAAAAAAAAAAAAAAAAGAGAGAGAGAGAGAACAGAAAAGAAAAGAATAAAGCTAAGAAGGCAAATTTAGGGTCTTCCATTGAAAACCAGCAACCATCACTGCCAGTAACTCAGCTGGAATGGTCCTGACTTCAAAAACCACTGCGCAGTTACATTGCAAACGTGATAGACATATATGTATTCCACGTAGATGATATTACAGTAGGATTTTTCTTTTCGAAATTTCCAATTGCAACATTAACACAAGAAAGATTATGTTTCAGCTTTAAAAAAAATCAATTATTTTCCACTTTCTTAATTTTGAACCTATTATTATTTTATAAAGGGTGCTATGCTGCAAATTATAAACCAACTATTAGGCTTCTGCCAACAAGACCTTTATGACTTCACTATTTCAGAGCAAGATTTAATGATGCTTTGAGAAGTGGGGCCTGGGGCGCTCACTAACAGCTCTTTAAATACTGACAAGGATGTGCTATTTAAGTAATGCAAAGGCTCTAACTCTACATTAACTCAGAAACCAAAGAAACTACACCAAAGCCTTACTTTATCATTTTTAAATTTTGCTATTCTTTTGAATATTAAATTTCTTAAAAGATAAGTTTTTTTTGAGAAACACAGCAGCTGTATTAAATTTCCTCTCACCAAGAAAGCAATCTTTATCAAGAATAAATACCCCTATGGAAATCCAAAAGACGGGACGTTTCTAGCTAAGTGAACATGCAGATCTCAACACAAGACTAAATCCTATCAGATCTCTCTCGAACGAGCTCAAAAATGTCCTGTGCTACCCTGAAACTTAGCTATTCTGTTCCAAATGTTGGCTGAGCTAAGATCATCACACAATGCAGGGAAGAAGAGAAAAGTCCACCTGGTTGCATCCGTTTTCTTCCAGCCACAAGGTGCCGCTAGGGGGTCCCCGTTAATAAGCTCTCCCCATGAGGAAATCCGGCATTCACACTGCCCCTGCCGTCCCCAAGCAGCCCCGACGCCCCTCTCCCACTGGTGGCCGCCCAGCCTGTCAATGGTCTTCTAATGACCCTCCCAGTTGGTGGCACTCTCCCCCTCTTCCCTGCTTCACACACACACACACAAACACACACACACACACACACACACACACACAGCCAGGACAGCCTTCCCAAAGCACAAATTTGATTACATCACCCCCACTTCAAACCCTTCAGAGGCTCCCTGGTAGAGTTCTAGCCCCACCCCCGACGCTGCTCGCCCAGCCTCACCTCAGTACCCAGGTCCCCAATGACCTCAGGCGCCCCCTGAACTGCTGCTACTTCCCACTTGCCTCCAAGCCCATTTTGACTGTTTGTCAAGGGAGCCTTCCTTCCCTCGAAACTCTACACTTTGGGTTAGGTGCCCCTGCTGTGTTCCTAGAACATTCTACGCTAAGACAACTTCTGACAATGCTAAACTCTCAAGAAGCAATTCATTTTGCTTACTACTTTGAGTCCACCCTCTCTCCCCTGGACACTCAGAATTGCATGTGTTATGAATAAATGAATGAAGGGGTGGGTCTCAAAGGGACGGGCAGAGCTGCTCTCACCCACCCCGACCCCTTCTTTCTGTAGAACATCAGAAGCAAAACCAGGAGTACCTCTCCTGAGGGTCACTATCTGCTGACACCCTTCACTGCCTCTTCTGTGTCAATTCTAGTAAAAAACCAAGCTCCTCCTAAGCCCTCCATCCCTAGGCCCACTCCAGTGTCCTCCCAAGCAGGGGCACCCTCCACCCTGGACCACACAGTGCACTCTCCCCGAGTCCCCACCCCACAAGCCTCCAGGCCTCTACTCGGGCTGCTCCTGCAACCTGAGTCACCCTCTTGATTCCTTCTCCTGGCTGACTCTTACTCTGTCCTCATAACTGAATGTAGAGCCCATTTCTTCAAGGAAGCCCTCTCTGATGAAGTCCTTTAGCTCTTGGCTGGGCTCCCTCTACAGCAGGACGGCTTGGCGACCAACTGGTGTTTGTCCACCTGCTCCTCTGAGACTATGAACTCTTGGATGCCACGTGGGAAAAAGGAGTGAGACGATAAGAGGGGTGGGAAGAGCAAAAAGCAAAATCACAGCCCAAGTCCCAGAGTCAAGGATTCTGTCTCAGAAGAAAAGAATAAATTTTTTAATACGTATGTCATTTGGCTATGATTTTTGTGGCTCATGGAAAGCAAGAGGTTGGTGTTCTAGTCTAAAATCCAAGTTACATGCAAAGAAATGTACATATTCATATCCAAAGGAAACCAGAGCTGCTCAACAACAGTTTGCAGTTAAAATCAAAGGAAATTTGATAAAGGCAATCTCTCTCTCTCTCTCTCTCTGTTTTTTTTTTTTTTTTTTTTTTGTATCATATAGTTGTAGAAGTATTTGTATAACTAAGTGATGACTACAGCCTATGATTCTGCACTGGAGTGTTTGGGGCAGAGGAAGCCCAGATTACATGCACTGTGTAAGTGCAATCACACCAACACACTGACAGGTGCCCTACTGGCTGAGCTGAAGTTCCAAAGCAGACAACCTTACGTTGCAAGACAGCTCTCATTAGAAAGTAAGGAATGCAATGTTCTGTACTCAATTACTTACGTTATATGGGCCAGTAAGCGATAGTGCATCTTGTCTAATGAAACCCCAAAATAAATTGTTAACGTCGATTTTCTCCATCTGACCCTTGTTTGCTAACTTTGGATATCAAACCCTCACTCCATACAGAAAGCTCAGGCCTACGGTGCAGCAGGTTACATCCCGTGGAAGAAAGCCTATCAAGGGAGAACTGGAGAGTTTCCCTTCAGAAGCTGCTAAGTCTGGTTTTGCACCTGTACGTCATTTGCAACCACGTCATCGTCAAAAGAGTAAGACCTTACCTCTGTGGGGCGAAAAGCACTGCGGTGCTTCTGAACAATTAAAGAACACTGAGATTTGGGAAAGAGTCCTGAGGCACTTAAATCGTACTTTTTGTGAAAGGCTCCAATACTGACCCAATTCACCAATCCAGGTACAACATGGAGGTACCGGAATTAGTAGAGAGAACATGCCCTTGAAGTCTGACAAGGCCCTGCTTGAATCCTGCTACAGCATTTACTAGCCGCGAAATGGACCAATTCCTTAACCCCTCTGAGAAGGCTTCCCAATCTGCAAAAGGGGGCTGACACCGCCCACCTGGGAGGCACGGATGTGAATGCAACACGCAAGTAGTGCGGCCGACTGCTACCTGACACGAGACCTGGCTAGTTTCCCTCCGCTGCCCTTCTCCCCCTTTAAACTTGCCCTGTTCCCACTGGTAAGGGTCAAGCCCCGGACCAGACTGCCCGATTCTTCTGTGTATCCCCGGATACATGTCTTACCCTTAGGAGGCCAGAAAAGAACTATCTCCTCCAACGTCACTATCAATGTTCTTAAGAGTCTGGGTTCTTTTAACTCTATTTTGCAGGGAGACAATTCCAGAACTGTCCAACCACCATTCTCCACTTTCGCTCTTTCTCACCTCAAATCTTCTGTCTGCTGGCCTTTTGTTCGTGGGAAAGAGAGTCCGCTAGGGTGGAGACTCCCTAGGCCTCTGTCCCTCCCTCACAGGTGAGTGTGACTACATTCTCAACACTCCCCACTCTGACTCCATCTTCCGAGGAGGTTCCCCTCCTGGAACATGCAGCCTCTGCTTCATCCCCAGACGCGCACGTGTGGCCACAACCCTCCATTCAGATTTCTTCCTGGGTGGCCATGCCCACCCCCAAGACCCATAAGGATAAATGCCATTGCTCTGAAAATCCCAAACGCCACTGAGTGACACGCCAAAGCTGCATGGTCTGGGCTTTCCTCCAACCCAGGCACAGCCCTGACCCGCCTCAGCCTCAGTCTGCACCTCTCGAGATGAGCTCATCCACCTGCACGGCTGTGAACACCAGCTAAGAATGACGACTCCCAACGTGTATCTCTAGTCCGGCTCCTTCACCTGAGCCCCGGGGCCATAGACCCGAGTGCCTCTTTGAAGTCCTAACTTGGATGACAAATGGAATCTTAAAAATGCCTCATGTCCACCATTTAGTCTAGAGTTCGATTCCTGGCAGGTACTTCCCAGGCTCCCGATTTTAGTAACAGACCCAGAACCAACCTAGGTGTTTGAGGTCACATTGAATTTCCCCTGTTCCTCCCCCCGGCCCTGCCCTGGAATCAGTCTTGTCATTTCTATTGCTAAGCCAAACTCAAGTCTGGTTCTGCAAGGACCACGGATGGAACCCCACAAGCTGACAGCAAGGTGCAGTGCGTCACAGTCCTCCGAAGAGAGCTCCCTGGAGGGGGAGGCATCTCCTGCCTCTGGTCACCTCAGAAGGCACTGGATTCTCACAAAGGAGGCCCAGGAGAAGGGACTCAAATTTCTCCTGTGGTCTGAACTTTGAAGGGCCCGAGGTTTGGGGCAGTTCCTAGTTAGCAGACACACCTGCCAGTGAGCAGAAGAGGATGGGGGAACCCAGGCAAGGCTGTTCTCACTCCGACCCCTGGGCTCTCGGGAGCCACGGGAAAGGCCTGTGAAGGGCACAGCCCAGCCTTCACAGATCCCAGCCTGCATTTGCCAACCCAGAGAGCCTAGAATCCTACTTGCGATTCTTGTGTTCTGTTCCCCCCCAGAATGTGATGGGCTCTTTCAGAATGTCTGGCCTGTCTCAAGCGAGACCAAGTCAGTGAAGGATGAAGTGTCCACAATTGGACCAGGGCATGAAAGGTGAAACAAGGTCTCATGGACAGCATGACGGTGGTGGCCAAACCCTTCCCCCGGGTGAGATGAACCAGGGTGTGGGTGAGAATGCAAGGTCACTTCACAGCTGACTAGGGTGTTGGAGACTCACTACCGCAAACTAACGACACGGCCGTCAGTGGTGGACGTCAGCTGCAACAGAGACGGAGTCAGCTATTTACTGCCATAATGGGTTAATAGTAAAGGCTGGTGCAGGGAGGACTGCATGGCTGCTGAGGCAAACCACAGACCCGGCTCTGAATGCCCACCGGCTGGAGCAGAGAGGAAGCTACAGTCCCCTTTAGCGGTCCCTGTGTCCACCAGATCCAAGTGAGCCAGCTACTTAGGAGAAGGCCATGTTGTTCTGATACTCAGAAAAACCAGCCTCGTAAAGGGAAAATAAGAGTGGCATGGAGTTTAGACCCGCTCCTGCCTCTCTATGAAGGCAAAGTAAGTTAAATGGCACCGGGAAGGTGAATGAAAAAACAAAAAACAAAAAACCGGTGACTGCTTCTTCCAACAGCATCCCCTGCAGCTGCTCACCCCCGAGACTGCCACTTTCTCACCAGTGACAGCCGGCCAGGAAGCTCCGTCACGCACGTCACACAGCGACAGCCCTGAACCGCGTGCCAAGCACGTTTGTCTAAAAGCCAGAATCAAGGAAGATGCTGCATATTTTGACATTCCAAGTTTAAAAACTCCTTGAAAAAAATCCCTCAGCAGCCGCCTAAATCAATTCGCATCTCACTGCTTCAAAACAATCAAACAAATTTAATAAGGGCACATTTGTCACCAAACATAAGGAGGACCAAACTGGTTCCTCAAAGCAAGGATTTTAACAGGTATCAAACACCAGTGGGTGATGTGCTAACAAAGCAAATATTCGAAAAATCTAGAAAATAAAAAGATGACTAGGATAATATATGGATCAAGGCAACTGTTAAGGTTTTTGCTTTTTAAAGCGATGGGGACAGCACGGAGGACAATCTCGCTATTTCCAATGCAGGGTGTGCACAGTCCACTTTTCAGACGCAACAACATGCTCACAGGGCGGTACAAGATAGAAAGGGAAATAGAAAAAGGAAAAGAGGAACAGCGAAAATTAGAAACACATGAGAACAAAAATAACTGAGAGCAATTACAAGAATTTACTTGAGTTTGGTGAGGACAGGGACGAGGGGACGGTGAGACCCACCCTCACCTATTGTTCCATGGAAGGCAGGGGCCTGAGGCGAGCGGCGCTGCCGGGGGACCCCAACGTGGTCAGCGCCCCAAACCTAAACTTCACCTAGATGCGTGTAGACAGCTTTTGAGCTACAAAATGTGGTCGCATTTCAAGCTGGACAATTTTACTCACTCCCAACAAGAGTAACAGGAGAGAATTAGGCTCTGTTCCTGCACCAAAGGATTGTTTAAAAAATTAATGACTGTGTAATAGTAAAAGAAACAATGGAGTAAAAGTGACTGGAGGAGAACTTACTTGACCGGAGCTCACTGGCCGCCTTATCTCAGTGACGTTCAGATGCTGGCTGAGCCCTTACGGTACCAAAACAGACAGACCCACCAGGAGGGAGGTTTAATGCGCTGCTGTATTTTGATGCCGGGAGCCATGCCTGGTACACAAGAATCTGGGTAAACAATGGTGACAGTGTCAACCACTATGGGCTAAGCACACAACCAGCTACTCCGCCAAATCCCAAGGACAGACTTCAAAAGGCAAAAACAAGCTGGTATTCTCTGGTGGGTCTGCAGACTCAGAGCCAAGCAGTTGCTGAGCAAACATGTCACCAGTGCCTCCTGTGACAAAAGAGGAGGCACTGGTCAGGGGGCTGGGGCAGGGCTCCAGGCTTCCACTGCTCACCCACCATTATGTCCAGGGGGAGATGTTGGTCCCTACTTACGTTGCACCGATGTACCGACATTGACTGACGCCTGGGGACTCAGCAGGAGGTGACAGGTGACGGGAATGGAGCCAGCCTGGGAGTGGCACGGTGCTGGCATCTGTGTCCTCAGCTTTGCCTAGGCCACTACATCTGCCAGCTCATCTACAAGAAGCAGAAGGGGAGAAAGCCGTGTAGATCACGGTGCCCTGTGAGGACAAGTACAGGTCATGGAGACGACAAGCCTCGCCCCTTCCTTAAGATATAGAGGTATGTCCGGGGAGGAAGTGAAAATTCATCCAGAGACCGCCAGGCACCACAAGCAGGTGGGACTCGGGTCCCCTGTGCCTGTCACTCACAGGACTGGTCTGGACTTTCTTTTTATCAATTCTCTGGCATCTTCTCCTCCAACTTACCAACAACCAGAAAGTAGAATCTGATTTTAGACTCACAGAGAATCGCAGAAACCCTCCTCCACATCAGGCCCGGCAGCTCGTGCCAGGCCCTCCGACCGTCACCTGTGGGACCGCCATGAGCCCTCTCCAGACTCAAGGCCCGAGGCCGTAGGTCGGGGTGGCACAGATTCCCACACTCTCCCCAGCAAAGGGGGACCACCTCTCGGCAAAGGCATCTCACCTTCTTCTTCCCGAGGGACATCTCGATAGATACACAGGGAAACAGAGCAGAATGTGGGGGGGTAGGCAGCCCAGAAGAGCTCGTCTGCACTTCCAAGGCAAAGTGGGTCCGTTGACCTAATCACAGGGACAAAGTGAGGACGAATCTTTCCCTGCTGTGCCCCATGCTCCGTGACACGCCTTTCCCTGCGTAAGGAGCTCATTTGGAAACCCTGGCAGTGTTTCTGTTGTCCTAAATTGGCATGGTGGTTGTCAGGCAGGGAGAGAGGGCCTGAGCCGTGCACTTGCTGGACCTGGGAAGCAGGAGACACTGGCTCCACCCCAGCTCAACCAGCACCTCATTCTGCGTCTCAGGATTCAGCATGACATCTATAAGCAAAGGGATGAGACTGTCCCAGGACATGCTGTCCAACAGGAATGAAATGTGAGCCATGTAAAGAAAGTTTCCCAGTTGCCACATTTAAAAATGTAACCCCCCCAAAAAAACCCTAGAAACTGATTTTAAGAACATATCTTACTTATTGTACAGTATGTAAAATACTATCATTTTGACATGTTATCAATAAAGAAAGAAACAAGATAGTTTACATTCTTTTTACTAGACAAGTCTCAGCGTCTGATGTGCATTTGACCTAGAGCACATCTCAGCTCAGAGCAGCCTCCTCCCCAGCTCTCCTTGCATCAGTGGCTTTGGCTACTCTATTGGACAGCAACTCCAGGGGTCACACCAGGGGAATTGGCTGAAAAGCGGGAGTAAGTGTCCATAATAACCCTAAAAGTATCTCTCTGAAACAAAGGCGGATTCACTTTTAAACGTCTGAAAACAGGCGGGTTTCACCTCCCTCACGCCTTGGCTACAAGACAGCCCTCCTCCTTGCTGATCCCTTTCTGGATGTAGGGAAGCAACCCTTCACACAGCCAGGGTGCCCGGGCATCCTGGTAGACTTTCCTGCTCTCTGTGTCCAATCCCACAAAGTCCTCCTTCTCAAACAGGATGTAGAGCAGGAGGATCTTGTCCCCAGTATTGTCGGATGCACAGTCCAGCCACTTGGACTTGAGCATGATGAAGAGAGACTCAGTGAAGTCCTCGATCCTCTTCTCCACCACCCTGCAGTCCTCGTAAATTGAAGGCCACTTCGGTGCGCGGCTGCTCGGCCACCTCCCCATGCAGCACAAAGACAAAGAGCCGAGAGTCATAGAGCGTGGTGCCATACAGCTCCTCTGCACGTGGAGCTTCTCGAAGGTCTTGGCCAAGAGGCAGTCGGTAATCGTGACAAGGCCCACGACCTTGCGGTGGGTCTCGAAGTCGCTCCACCCATTCTCGGGTGCATAGTGGTGACTGTAGTGGATACAGAGTGCCCACTGCGAGCCGCAAGGGATGATCTGCCTCACCAAGGAGATTCGCTTATAGATGCAAAAGAAGTTCTCCTCTGAGATGATCCCCACGGGTTGGACAACCACGGGGAGAGTCTGGTGGTCCTAAGCACACTGCACGTAGTCAGGGATGTTCAAGTTGCAGGCCCTGACGAGAGGGAAGAGGAGACCGAGGTACATACTCTGCTGCGGGCTGCGGGCCTCACTGGGTTGCGGTGACCTGGTGTGTACCAGTCAGAAGGCAGGGGGAGCCCAAGCAAAGCCGGGGGTACAGTTTGTCCTCAGCATCTGCACATGGCTACCGCAGGTCGGATCACATTACGCAGCTTTTGGTCTAGGCTTCCGACCTCTGCAGAAAGGGTCATTTCTTGTTTTCTGTTTCCAAGCACCTAGCCAGGCCCTGATGCAAAGTCAGTGCTCAAAACTGCTGAATAAAGGAATGAATAAAGGAACTGCTTCCACACCCCTCAGCAGGATATAATGCAAAGAAACACAGTAGGATCAAAAGACCTGGATTTCAACTCCAATTTATTTGAACTGCTAAGCTGCAGAATACTTGATAAGAAAACTTGCTTTGGGGAGGAGGGTTCAGTTCAGTGGTAGAGCACATGCTTAGCATGTATGAGGTCCTCGGTTGAATCCTCAGTACCTCATTTTAAAAAAATGAAACAAATAAATAAACCTATTTACCCCCCTCAAAAAATATTTTTTGAATTCCAAATTCAAGGAAAAAAAAAACCTTGCAGTTGACACAACATTGTAAACATGAGTATACTTCAATTAAAAACAAATCCTTGCCTTACAAGAATATATCTGGATTATGGAACTTTAGAAATGTAAAATGCCTTGGGTACCACATGCATAAGAAGAAGGAACTGTACAAATTTACTATCCCTCATTTATGAGCTATATTTCCTTTTGGCGGTTTATAACATCTCAGAGCTAATTTTCTCAGATTAAAAAAAAGAAGGAAACATTACCGGATTCTCCATACTGCTGAAGAATCAGATAAATCTATGATAGCATCTGACCCACAGAGTTTACTCAATAAATGCTTGTTGAATGAATGAATAATCAAGCAATGTGAATGCTGCTCCCTGCCACAGAGAATCATGTTGATACTGCCAGGAAATCCCAAGCCCAAGTTTCACCCGACTCTACACTAACCATGGGTGACCTGGGCAGGCCTGTGTGCTCCTCTTAACCCCAGTTTAATCATGAATAGAAATGAGGGCAATAACACAAACCTCAAAGGGTTAGTGAGTCATTACTGAATTGTATACCAACTTTGCAAGATGGAACCTTTAAAGAAATTTGGGCAAAAAGTCCGTAGGCCCTCTCCATATTATCTCTTACAACTACATGGGAATCTACATTATATCTCAAAATTAAAAAGTCTAATTTATTAAAGAGGCTATTGAGGTTAAATGAGCTCATTGTCTCAAATAAGGAACACACAGTACAAATCGGTCAATGCCCAGCCCATGAGATACACTCAGTAAACATTCCCACTGAGCCCACTGGTACCTCCAACTTCAGAGCACGATGATGTGTCCTCATGGCCAGAGGCCCCTGCACCTGAAGCTAACAAAGCTAATGGTCCCCACTTTCAAGAGCCCCTGCCACCAACGTAGGCCTAATTTTGTACTTGTAATTTTTTTCTTTTTATTAAATAGAAAAACGTAATAGCATAGCCTTCAGGTCACCAAAACCTGACCACAGAGGTCATGATGGCAGCCCTTCTTCATGAAACAATAAAATGAAAAGCCATTTCCACAAGATCTCTGTGTAAATCTACTAGGGAACCTCATCCTGGACTGAGAGGAAGAGGCCTGGGGAGGAGGGGGCCATCTGCGGCACACAGACCCATGGGCCACCTGTCCCACGATGGACTTTAGACCCAACACTCACCCTCAAGGAACTTCAAAATAGACACAGACAGAGAGCTGTGGACAAGATTTTATTTTTTTTAAAGAAATCCCTGATTCTCTCGCAGGTTTTGTTTCTACCGAGAAACAAATATCTTATGTGTATAATGTTTCACAAAAGACTTAAATTGTTATCACCCCAACTTGACGCATTAAGAAACTGAGGGAGAGAAGTTTATCACATTGTGCAAGATTAGAGAGAGGCAAAAAAAAAAAAAAAAAGATTAGAGAGAGGCCACTTCGGACACTGTATATAAGCCCAAGCCCCTGTTCAAGTGCTCACACTAGAAAGTGGGATATACTGCCCCTTTCCTGCCCTCTCCCTGCAGTAAATGTCTGAAGAGTCTTTTCTGTGCCACCTGGAATCACAATCACTTAAATTTTCCACAAAGAGCTATGTCACTCCTTGGAGGATGTGTCAAAATGTATATGTTGAATGGGAGGAGAGATTTGTATTTTCTGTTTCTCAAAGGAAACATGGCTTAAAAGAAACTGAAAAGCACTTTTCTAGTCTAAGTCTTCATTGTGCAGAGAAGGAAACGGAGGCTCAGAAGAGATGAGGAAAGGGCCTTATTAACAAATATTGCCTCAGCGCAGCACCAAGCCAGCCTTGGGCACTTCTTGGGGAGGATCTGGAAGGCCCAGGAGAATGAGTCTTAGAAAACGGAAAGAGAAGAAGCATACAAGGCCCCGTCTCTACACCACCATACCATGAAGTTCCACCAAATTACCCAGTATGGGTGCAGCCAACATTAAGGTGGGCTAAACCGGTTATAGAAACCTGGAAGTCTCAACCGTAGTGGAAATTCCAACATTTACTATGTTTTTTTTCCCAGTTCAAGCATCAGCTCAGTGGGTGCTCTGTACTAGGCACTACACGAGGCCTGGAGTTCTCCCAAATACACAACTCTTATATCACGTGTGCAAAACACAAACAGGCGCACCAGAAGGAAAATGCCCACAGATAAGGTGGAATTACTGAAACTGAAAGCAGCCAACCAGCATATATTACTAGGAAAATCGATGCTGCTAGAAATAAACTCATGGACATAGAAAGCAAACTGTGGTTAGCAGGCAGGAAAACGGGGGTTAACAGATACACATTAATAAATATAAAATAAGTGACAAGGACTTACTATATAGCACAGGGAACTATATTCAATTTCTTGTAATGAGCTGTACTAAAAACAATCTAAAACATATGTAGATACATATGCATATGTTTATAACTGAATCTCTGCTGTACAACTGAAACTGACATTCTAAATTGACTACACTTCAATAAAAAATAATTTTAAAAAATAAGTAAAAATAAAAGCAACGCCATTTAGAAAAAATAAAAGAATACTCTGATCCCCTTAGCTGTAGGTGCTGGAGAATTCTGGTTACAAACACCAAGTCCACTGGATCACTCCAGCACTGGCTGTCACTCTTTCTGACCATCAGAGAGTCACTTGGCTTCAGTGAGTTTACTTTTCTCTTCTGTGAAAGGCTTCAGTTGCAACTAACGATGTATCTCATAATTCACAAACCCAACAATTAATGAGGATTTCCCATGGGCCAGGCTCTGGAAATATGAAAATATAGGGTCCGAGATATATTCATGGGTAGAAGAAATTTATGCCATAAAGACATTAATTCTTCTTGCTTTCATAGACAGATTCAATACAATTCTGTTTAGATTTCCTACCAGATTTTTTATGGGTAACAAGATAATTTATGGTCAGGAACAGCCAAGAAACTTCTTTAGAACCAGCACTGGGAAAGTGTGGATAGGTCATTCATTTCCACTGGTATTTCTGAAGTGATGAAAACGTTCTGGAATATTAATGGTTGCACCACTGTGAATATGCTAAAGCTGCTGAATTGTAGCATTTATGTGGGTGGACTTCATGGTGTGTGAACAATATCACAATAAAGATGTTAAATGAAAAAATATTTCTTGACAATTATTTTTCCCTCTATACAACTAGTCTGCCCCACAATTTAAGAAGAACAAGAAAACCAAAACAAAGCAAATTTTGCCAGGAGCTCTTTAGGACTGCAATGTCCCTGAGTCTACAAAGCCTCTGGTGGTGCTGTTCCTGTTAACACACCCTAGCTGGATTGGGCTAGTTAGGGACTGTAACTATTTTTTTTAACATCGACGGTCACACGTTTCACCCTGGGAGAGGGAAGGATGGAGGATGTCACAGCCTCATGCCTTCAGCTGATTTTTAACTGAACCAAGCCTTGCTTTCAACACTGTAATCCCTCTCACTATAAAAACAGTGACATCATCAAGCACCGCCATCATAACACGTGAAAGTGTTCAAGGTACTTACCTGGGGCAGAAACACTGAGGGAGGAGACGGAAGCTCGCTCAGCACTGACGCTCTCTTTCACCGACTCCACCAGGAGAAGCTGGGGTTTACAGCCGGAGGCACTCAGCTGGGGGAGCAGCGCAGACGCCACTGAGCTGGTCCCCAGGGAGAGGGAAAGGGAGAGGAGGGCAGCCCCGGGGTCGCGGGGCAGGGAAAGACGGGGGGGTCGCGGGCTGTAGCCCCGCTCGGAGGCCAGCCCCAGCCCCAGCCGCCCGACCCATCCGGGTCCGCAGACCCCGCCCGCCCGGGACACAGCCCGCCCAGGGGCGGGGACGGGCCGGCGGCCGAGGAGAGGCAGCCCGGGAGGAGAGGACTCGCGGGTGGGAGAGGGGAAAGGGACGCCAGCCACGGACACAGGGGAGCCCGGCTGGGGCGAGAGGCGGCAGGTGCACACCTGGCCCTGGACAGCTGTGGCCGGGGAGCCGGGGCAGGAGCAAATGTCCTACCGGGCGAAAGAGCTGAGCAGCCTTTGGGGCCGATCCCCGGCTCGGAGCTGGAGTTTCCAACCCTCATTCCAGCTGGCAAAGACTGCGCATGCGCAGGAGGGCCAGAGATCCTCTCCGAGTTCTGTGAGAGAAGGTGGGGAAGCAAGGGACAGAGAAGATAGGAGGAGGACGGGAGAAGGGGAAAAGTGGAGGAAGAGACATGGACAGGAGGAGCAGAGAGAAGGCAGGGTTCTGGAGGGTGGAGGAGAGTAGCAGAGATGGAGAGAAATAGTTTTAACACTGGGGGCATCCTGAAGGAGGCAACAGTCCTGCCTCTGCACAATTCTCTAACCCTTTAAGGCCCGCAGCTCATATTTAACCTCCCTGGTCCAGCCCTCCACCCAAGGCCTCTGCAGAACGCCTATGGGGATCACACCCGTTGCTCCCAAGTGGAGCTGGGTTTCTCTTGCTCTGGGAACCAAGCACCCGCAGGTGTTGTCGCTCAGAACTACCTTGGAAAGAGTACATATTCCCCTTTTACATGCTGGGACCCAGGCAGGCAAGATGTCTGCCTTACCTCCACTGTCCCAGGTGTTGTGCTGGCGGGGAGCGGGAGGTACGAGGTCAGATCCGAGAAGGAGCATACTGCCTGAGTGTTGGTGCATAGTCCCCATCCTTCCAGGGTAAACCACACCCCACCCTCGGGGAAACATCAAGGGCACACAGTATGTCCCTGGGTGTGGGATAGCTGCCCTCAATTCCAGTGCCCAGCTTGCTAGGAAGATAGGAGTGTTACTGAGTCCAAATTCATTCTCCTTAGTGCAGGACAGGCCAGTAAGTTGGGAGACCAGGTGTTGGGGCATGGAGTAGCAACTTTCTGTAGACCTAGATGGCAAACTAATGTCCTGGAAAACCATCTCCCCAAGTCAGAATTCAGGCTCCTTTCCTACGTGCTTGGTTGTTGCAATCTTCTTGGTGTAGGAATTCTTTGTTGTTAGAATCCTTTGTTCTTGCAGCTATCTGCCTGGGTCAGATCCCTGTAAACCAACAAAACAAACGTTATTTTCTATTATGTAACTTGTTATCTTTATATGAATGGAAAAGTGTTAAATATCCTTAAAGGTCAGAGCATTCAAAATAGGCTCTCCTGTATATTTTAGGCTCTAGGCAACATTGTTTTACAAGCAAGATGAAGCCTAGGAGACAGAGCACAGGGTTACAGTCAAAGGAAAAGATCTAATATGGAGTCAGATTTGTTCTTTTCTATTAACAGGGCAGAAGACACTTGAGGTTTTAAATCCCTTTAAGTTAAAAATAAGTAATACTTTAAAGGAATTTACATACATAGGTCGGAATGTGCATAGCATATCTGCAAAACACAAAAAGGATTGTAAACAGTGGCATCTCCAGGGAGGGCTGAAAGAAGAGAAGATGAGGGAAAACTTCTTTCATTTGTGTATTTTTGTGCTCTGTTTGAATTTTTTTAACCACATGCATGTATTTCTTTTTCAGTTAAAAAAAATGTGTAATGGAGCAAAGGAGTAGCAAGTTCAGCAAATACAGCAGGCATGGAATCACTGAGCCATCAATTTTGATTTTAGCCAGGAAGCATTTATTGACTCTCTCCTATGTGCCCAGTGCTGTTTTAAGACTTCTTTTATTTTTTTTTTTTATAAAATAATAAAGTGCTATTCCTCACCCCTGCCCATGGCTGGTGGAAAACCAACTGAGTTTTTATTGAGTTGTTTTCCAAGAAGTAGAGATCAGTTATAAACAGAACACATCTTCAGGGCAAAACAGGCGGAGTGGTTTTCCAGCAGGCTAGATAGCTATGAAGGGTTTTCAACAGAGGCACACAGAGGCTGAGAGAGAAAGCCTCCAGGACCCTACGAAAAGCTGCCCAAACTGCCTTCTCCATGGCACTACTGAAATAGGAAAGAAAAAACCTGACTCCATACTAGATCTGTTCCTTTGACTTTAACCCTGTGCCCTGTTTCCTAGGCTTAGTCTTGTTGGTTCTGCACCTTTTGTAAAACAATGTTGCCTAGAGCCTGAAATATACAGGAGAACCTATTCTCAAGGCTCTGACTTTGAAGGATATTAACACTTTTCTATTCACATAAAGATAACAAGTTACAGAATAGAAAACAACATTTGTTTGTTGGAGGTTTACACGGATGTGACCCAGGTGAAGAGCTGCAAGAACAAAGGATTCTAACAACAAAGAATTCATACACCAAGTTTGCAACAACCAAGCATTCCCACTTCCCATTTTTAATAAAAGAAGAGCCTGAAATCTGACTTGGGGTGATGGTTCCTCAGGACATTATTCTACCATTTCTCAGCTGGCTTTCCAAATTAAAGTCGCTATTTCTTGCCCCAAAACCTGGTCTCCTGATTTATTGGCCTGTAATGCACGAGCAGAACAAGCCTGGACTCGGAAACAAAGACATTGATAGTACCCATTTGGTATATTAAATGACCTGCTTCTACTCATCTTCCTGACGTTTTATTCTCTTGAACACTCCTGCTATGTTTATGAAAAACCTGTCATGTGGACACATTTCCACCTCTAGCCACTACCCTTCCAGGTAAGAACTGATGCCAAGAAGGCAATGGAAGTTGCTAGAAGGTATTACCTGGACAAAATAGAGCAGAAGTGGGTTCTGGCTGATGTTCAGGAGCAGGCTGGAACACCTGACAATATGTTATAAGTATGGATAGACAGCTGGGCACCAAAGGAGAAGCTTCTAAACTTCCATGAGGGACTTGTTGGATAGGAAGTAAAAGTCCCAGACTATAGCTAGAATCCCACCACGAGCTTCCTGGGTGAGTCTGGGCAAGTAATTTAAAATCTCTAGGCCCGTGCTGTCCAACATGGGAGCCACCAGCAACATGCAGGATTATGAAGTTATTCTGTAGCCAGACAGAATTATAAAAAGACATTTTATTGCAAAGGCCCAGCAGGTATAATATTTAAAAACGTTATTGGTTATCTTGACCTAACGAGTTATTTTTGTATGTGTAGGTTTCTGTGGTTTGTAAGGCCTGTGACTAATGATTCCGTTACAGTGATGTATTTTGAAATTATAAGTTACTAGACACAGTATCCTCATAACACAGTTGAAAAAACTGATCCACATAAGCAAGTTGATCTGACTTATTAGTTATGAGCAGGGGCTCTTGGGCCAGCCTGCCTGAGTATAAATTCTCACTCTGCCTCCAGGGGGTTCTGTGTGAATCTTGGACAAATTATTGTTGTTTTTGTTGTCGTTGTTATTATTTGTGCCTCTTTTTCCTTACCTTTTAAGTAGCGAGGAATATGTGGACTCTATCTCCTACTGTGTTGGCAGGATTAAATGAGTAAACGTCTGTGCTGCCCACTTCCCTGGGTTTCAGCATTCTCCAGGCAATCAGTGCCAAACTCAGAGGCATTCTCCATTGTCTTCGTCAGTCTGGGATGCTGTAACATATTACCGCGTGTCGGGTGGCTTAAACAACCAGCATATTCCTTATGGTTTGGAGGCTGAGACTTTCAAGGTCAATGTAACCTTGAGAGGATTGCCAGCTCGAAGATGGCTGTCTTCCCAATATCTTCATATCCCAGAGAGCAGAGAGAAGCAAGCACTCTGGGGGCTTGTATAAGAACACTAATCCCATTCATGAGGGCTCTACTCTCTTGACCTCATTTTATCCTACAAATCACCTCCCAAAGGCCCCGCCTCGCAATACCATCACCCTGGGAGATGGGGTTTCGACATACGGATTTTGAGGGGATGCAAACATTCAGTCCACACATCGGCTAAGTCTCCCCAACATGCAGTCATCAAACCTGTAGCTAATATCAAAGTAATATTTATATCTCTCTGCCCATTTCCATTCCTACATCCACTATCACTGAAGCCCTGTTACATTTTATTCCTTATTTTTCTTGTAGAGATTTAATTGATTCCTCTAACTCCTATGTTCCCCTCGCTCCAGTCTGCTTAACAGCCCTGCCAGGTAAGTCTTCCTTAAAACACCTTCCCATTTCACCTGGTTGTTTTTTAGGTGTAAATGTCAGAATCCTCTCCACACCCCATCCTATACCTTTAATCCGTTACAATACGGCTTACTATGTTATTTTCCTCTTACCAATGTAAGAAATTTCCATAAGCTTAAGAGCTTAAACCAGCACAGGTTTATCAGCTTATGGCTGTGGAGGTCAGAGATCCAACACAGTTCTCACTGGGCTAAATTCAAGGTAGCAGCAGGTTTCCTTCCTTCTAGAGGGTCTAGAAGAGAATGTTTCCTTGTTGTTGTTTTTTTTTTCCAGTTTCCAGAGGTAACCCACCTTCCTTAGCTTGTGCCCCACGACTTCCTCCATTTTCATGGTCAGCAGCCTTTCTGAACATTGCTCTATGGCTACACCTCCCTCTGAATTTAAACTCAGCTCGGAAATATCCTCCATTTTAAGGACCCTTGTGAATACATTCGGCCCACCTGGACAATCCAGGCTACTCACCCTATTGTCTCATCTCAGGATCCCCTTGTCCCATCCAATTCAGGCATTTTGGATGTGGCTGAGACACTCACCTGTGTAACATTTCCTCTCATGAGCATTTTATGGTTCAAGGCACTTATGAATGACTTTTTTTTTTCTTCCTTAGCCTTTCTGCATTCAGTATGTCTGGTGGATTATATGAATCCTTTTTATTTGTTCCCCTGCACTAATCTTTAATAATGTATCATGGGTTTAAAACGCTAACTGATAGACAATTTAGAAGACAGAAATCCTCTAAGATTTTTGTCCTAAAATATCTGTCATGCATTTTGCCATGTACAGTAACATGTCAAAGGTGGCTACCCTGTGGCCGGGGAGGGACATGATTCTGCCATCACACTCCCCTCATTTTCACCAATGTGCTGATCACCTAACCAAGGCTCTATGCTCCCCGCTTCACTCACTTCCTCCTCCTTTCCATTGACTACCCTGTTCCCATCACTTCCTTCATTCAGCACATCAGGATTTCATGACCACATTCTTCTCTAAATGGAAAGGGTATCTTGAATCTAATGTCTGACAACTCTTCTTACTGTATATGCACACACTGACCAGCACAGAACCCAGTCCAGCTCTTTATTTTCCTAGAATCTCCCAGAGGAATCAGTTCCATGATGATGGTGATGATGATGATGATATTGACAATGATGACAGGGACCTCTCAAGGATTCTGATAAAGAGGGAATCAATAAAGGGAGGGAATCATTGCAAAATTGCCCCAGAGACAGGCTTAAAAGTAAATAACTGCTATAGTGTTTAATGAAATTGCCTAATATTTAACTATTTTTAAAAATTTATATCGCTGAATTTAAAATTTTAACGGGAATTCTCATTCACCAGTAACCAAGATTCAACTCTAGGACCAAAGTCTAAAGATTTTGATCTTCTAACAAATTGTCCACTAGCCTTTTAAACACGTGATCCTTTTAAAAAGCTTAGTGCTGGGCTGAAATTAAGCAGGATTCATATAATCTCACCAGACACAGTGAATGTGGAAAGACTAAGGAAGAAAAACAAAAAGCCCTTCATAACGTCTTGAACTTCACGTTGCTCACAGGAGAAAATGTTTGCCAAGTTGAGTGTCACATCAACATGACGCCTGAGTGGGATGGGGAAGCTGATCTTCCTCATCAGACATTTATCCTGATTTGTTAGATGCCAACAGAGTTTCCTCATTTGATTTGCTTCTAACAAGTATGGAAGAATTTACGTTCTACCAAAAGCAGTCTAAACATTTTCCCCTGCTGTCAGGTCTCTGGACTGAATGTCTCCACAAGAAGGACATGAATATGCTTCATAGGGAATTCTTCCTGAGAAGCAACAGGATTTTCGAGGGCAGAACTGCAGGCCCCCCATGGAGGGCTGGAGGAGGGCTACAGGGGGCACTGGAAAAACAGCAGGAGTGGGTTCAGATACTACCACTCAGGTCGCCAAAGACAGCATTGCTATCTCTGAGGATATGACATTCTCCCAAAAGTTCCATGAGTGAAGGTACCTGTGAACACTAAGCAGGTTGTTAAGAAACAGCAGCACATAATTTGCTTCACAACTCAATTACAGTATGTTTTGATATTTGGAAAATAATTAGCCCATTGTCCTTTGAAACTGCAGCAGTAGCAATAGAAATAAAAAAGGCTGAGCCGTCTTATAGACAACAATCAATAAACAATTCTAAATCTGCAGGATTCCTTGACGATATGCAAGCAATGAGCTAGATGTGTCTTGCAGATGCTTCTTACTGCAGGGCGCTCTCCTGCAAAGCATAGAACTAGTTTTCTCAGCAGACAGAGGGAACCAAGTCAAGATTCCAAGTCTTGAGAGATTTACTATATGGCAGGAAAGATCACACAAGTACATCCATCCAAATATGAATAAATGTAATCAAATATTATCAAATGTGATTGGAGCACAGATGAAATAGAAATTCCTTTCACCTGGGATCTAGAGAGACTTCTTCAGAAAATGTGGCTTTGGAGATGGCCAAAGATATGTGTTGAATATTGGCAGAACAGGATGTAAGGAATTTTAAAACTGATTCTAAAATTCATATAAAAATACAAAGGATCCCAAATATCCAAAACAATTTTGAACAAGAAAAACAAAGTTGGAAGACTTGCACTATCAGATTTTCAGCTTTTTTTTTTTTTTAAACTACAGTAATCAGAAAGTATGGTGTTGGTGTAAAACAGGAAAATAGAATAATGGAGCAGAATAGAATGTTCAGAACTAAACCAACACTTATATTGACAATTGATTCTCAAAAAGGATGTAGTGGAGAAAGGATCTTTTCAACAAGTGGTGCTGGAAGAATTAGAGAGTGATATGCAAAAAAAAAAAAATGAACTTTGATCCACACCTCAGAAAATATACAAAAATTAACTCACAATTGATCATAGAACTTAATAGGAAATCTAAAACTACAAAACAGCTAGGAGAAAAAGCATAGGCTTAAGCTTTATGACCTTGGGTTTGGCAAATATTTCTTTGCTATGACACCAAAAGTATAATCTATTTTAAAAAGAAACTGATAGAGTGAACTTTATCAAAATGAAGACCCTTCAAAGCTGTTCTAAACACTGCTAAGCAAATGAAAAGACAAGCCATAGACAGAAGCTATTTGCAGATCATATATCTGATCTCTCTTTGTATCTGATCCAGAATAAAGAGGTCTCAAATCTCAATAATAATGCAAACACCTGAATGAATGAATGAGGCCAGAAAACACACTTCAGTAAAGATATCCAGATGGATAATAAGCATATGAAAAGATGCTGATTAAAGATGCCATTTGTCATTAGAGAAATGCTTTTAAAAACCACAGTGAGATACTAGTACACATACATACAAGAATGAATACGATTAGAAAGACCGACCTTACAAAGTGCTGGTAAGGAAGTAGAGCAAGCAGAGCTGATACAGGCCACAAGGAATTTACAATAGTACAACCATTTTGGAACAGTCTTTAACAGTTTCTTTAAAAAAGGTAAATACCTATCTACCATATAACCCAGATATTCCTCATCTGGGGCTTTAGAAAAGAAAAGCATATGTCCATATAAAGACTTGTAACCAAATATTCACTGCAATTTTATTTATAATAGCTCAAGTTGTAAATAACCCATGCATCCATCAAGAAGTAAATGGAGAAACAAATGATGGTCTATCCAAACACTGCTCACAACAAACTATTCAGTAAAAACTCAGCACAAAACAATACTCTGCTATAAGACAAATAAGCTATTAATACAGCAACACAGATGACTCTCAAAATAATTACACTGAATGAAAGAAGTCAGACAACATAGAGTAGATACTGCATGAATCCATTCATACAACGATGATGAAAATGCATACCAATATGTTGTGATGGAAAGCAGATTAATGGTTTCCAGGGGAAGAGATGGGGAGGGAGGGAGGGACAACAAATGGCAGGAGAGAAGCTTTGTGGGTGATGGGTATGTTCACTCTCTTGAATGTGGTCATGGTTTCTTGGGGATATACTTATGTCAAAACGTATTAGCTGTACACTTTATACGTGTGAAAATTACTTTGCCAAGTATACCTCAAAGCTGTTTTAAGAAAAAAGGCACTTCATTCCTGATCCACCTCAGCGCCTGATTGGAGCGACATGATCAGTCCCTCACCCTGTTTGCCTAAAAGGAAGGTAGAAAACCTCTCACGGAAAATAACATATGGATTTTTCATTTGCAATGTCTGCCATGTAATAAAGAATTTCAAGACATGCAACATGTCAAGACTATATAACGGATAATATGAGAATAAGAAACATTAGACAAAGGATGCAAACCCCCAGGTGATGTAGGCATCAGAGTTACCAATAAAGGCTATAAAATACTTTTAATATATTCAAGAAAATAAGGAAATTATGGGAGAATAGACAACAGGGTAAAGACTTTCACCAGAGAAATATACTGGAATGTATTTTTAAGAGAAATCAAACAGATACTCGAGAACTGAAGCTTTCAGCTCTGGAAACAGGTAAACAGAGCTAATTAGGATCCCTTTTAAGTAAAACTTTCAGTAATGCCGGGTAAAATACAACAACAAATGTAACACAGAGCTAACTATGGAAAGAGAAGTTCCCAGGTGACAATACAAAGAGGACACTTAAAGCCCAGAGTGGTAATCTTGTGAGCTGATGCCACCACACCCTGCAGGGAAGGGGTTTTAATCTGCACATAAATAGAGATACAATGTCCATTTAGGAAAAAGGGTCCATACCAGATGTAGAAGACTCTTCCTTTATATCTATATAGTCAGAGACAGAGATGTAAAGTGGCAGCAGAGGTCACAGTGACACAGGGCCCTGGGCCAAGGATTGTGAACACCTCTGCAAGCTGGGAAAGGTAGGAGGACGAATCCCTCCCTAGAGCCTCGGTGTGGAACGTAGCCTTGGCCACACGTTGGTTTTAGCCCACTGACAATGACTTTCCACTTCTTCACAATAGAACAGTGAGATGATGAATGTGTATTGCTTTAAGCCACTGAGTCTGTGGTTCTTTGTTACAACAGCAAAAGGAAAGAAACTCAGGAACCAACATGAACATGAACCCCAAGCTGCCTGCTGTGCTGGCAGGAAGTTCTTTGTCTCTGATCCTGAGGGAGTCTCCTGTCTTCTGGCAGCATCCACAAACTACCTCATGCTAACTTGGCAGCTTGCAGAGGGTTAAATCTTAACCCTGCACAGTTCTTGATATTTAGTTAATAAAAATGATGGTGTCATCATGGGTATTTTTCTATCTTTTAAATACCCTTCAGTCTTCTAATAAAGCTACCTCTAATTGAGAGACAGTGTAAATATTTTTCAATCTTCATAATAAATAACTGTGGTTTTATTTGGTTATTTAAATTATGAATAATAATATTCACATTAGTAAATGTTATTAAAATCAACATTGTTTAATGAAAATATCATTTCTTTTTGCATGAACATGTATTAACTACAATAAATGTTCCATGCTTTGTTCTACTATTTACTGTTAGATCCTTAAAGAATAATATTTTCCTCAAAAGATTTTATGGCAAAGGGATTTCTTTTGGTGGAACAGTTCCTACATCAAATCTGGTGCATGGCTCAGGCCACTGGGAACCTAGAGTTGATAGAAATTAGGAGGCATTATAAACACAAAATGATTTTTAAAGAATTAAACAACTGGATGTGTGAAAACAAAGAATCTGAGAATATTCTAGTGAAATAAATTTATTTTTCAGCTTAAGCAAGACACTGGTTGAATAAATCTAAAATGAAAAAACCACCCAGAGATCAGCAGTGAGTCATGCATGCAGTGTGACTGATCAAAACCAAGTTGTTTCCAAACCAGTGTGCAGGCTTGATGCCTTCATGAATCAAGTCTGTGTGGCACCAGGTCACCTCGAATACATGTTGATGAGGTATTTATAAGCCCTTCACCATCCCAGCACAAAGCCCACACATGAGCCACAAGACCATCACCTACACATCTGCAAAAGACACAGCATGGTGAATAGCACTTTTCTTGTTCAGTAGCCGGTGGCAGGGCACTGTGAGCAGACAGAGATACAGGGACACAGAGACACAGAGGCACTTCCCCTCACTCAGCTGATAACCTTCCGTGCATTCCTGGGGACAGGATTGTCATAAAATGCAGCATGGATTGATCCTCCTCCTAGGAAAGGAACGGTAGTTCTGTCCTCAGGTTGGAGCAAGGGTGGCCGGAGGATCTCAGAAGAGCTGTTTCAGCACAACCAATAGAAATGTCTGCCACCGTGACCACGAGAGACAGGTCTCCTGCCATCCCGGTAGGCACTTGGGCTCCTGACAAAAGCTGGGCTCAGTAAAGGCTTGAGTAGAAGGCACAGACCTGAGGGTTGCCCCAGCAAGAGACAGGAGGTAGGGCCTGGTTTATACTGCTCTGGGTGTATCCCAGCCTTATCCGAATACGAAATAAGAAATTTGCAAAACAGCAGAGCTGGGATGGATCATCTACTCCAGACTCCTCACATTACAGTTTAAAGGGTGGCAGCCCTGGGAGGCAAAGCAACGTGCTAAAGGCAGAACGTGGAAGAGGCAGCGCGAGATAAAATGCACCGTGCCAACCCCTGTTCAAGGATGCTGACACTGAGTGTGGGGCCAAGGTTTCCAACGAGTAGAATGAGACAGTGTAAATACTTTGTTCCCCCCAAAACCCCAAATATTTTTTAATGGCACAAAACTCACCTTAACTAGCTCTCTTCTGAGGGCGCTCTCTTCTGCTTCTTCGTCTTTCTGTCTGTCTCCATTTCTCTCTCTCAGACAAAAACACATACAATTTTGTGAAAGGGGACTTCCTGCCATACAAAGACAAAATTCATATCTTCAAAAATACACCTGACAAAGCACGTTTCTCAATTCAAGTCTTTGTGTGGGGTCTGGGCAACTGGCTTATTTTCTAGAACATTCGGTGGATCGAAAATCAGATCATCTTCCCCAAAGGAAGAGTTCTGGTCCGTGTTGATGAAGTTGGGGATGTCACATTTCATGAGCAAGTTCGGCTCCTCCTCTGGCCACCTGCTGCATCTGATGGCTTCCTGGAGCCGAACATCACTGTCAAGGGCTATGGTTGGGATACCAGCTTTGGCCTTGTCGAAGTGTCCCACTTCATTGACGTAGCTGTGAAAGATGGACCTAGATTCGTCATTGACCTGCCAGAGAACATCTTGGGCACCAGCGGTCTCCCAAAGTCTGACACAAATCTGTTCAGTCTGAATCTGTTCTCGGGAGACTCTGCATTGCTATAAAGAAAACCAAAATAAAATATCGCTCACACTCTAGCTCGGTGACCTGAAGAATCATAGTTTTTGCCATCTACTGAGAGCAAACCCCTGCAGAGAGCATGCTGGCAAGCACTGGAAGTGAAAGACATCACTTCTGAACACATACAATTACACCCAAGGCAAAAGTCTCAATTGAGGACCCTTGGACAATCCTGAAAAGACATCGCTCCCTGAGAATCCTCAATATTGGTGTCTCGCACACCAGTGTTTCTCAGTGGGACAATCAGATCATCTTCATCAGATTTAGTTAAAGTGCTTCTTAAAATGCAGAATTCTGGTGTGCACACCCTCAGAGTCTCAGAGGTAAGGACGGGTAGTCTGTATTTTCATAGCCACCAAGATCACTAAACATGCTCAGGTTTAGCACCGCGGTCTACATCGGGTCACCTGAGCATCGACAATGCTGTCTCATGTGGTGGGGTGGCCATGTGTGTCAGGGTGCTGTCCTACCCACGTGACTCCCCTGATTCTCAAAACTCACAGTGCAGCCCCATTGGGCAAGAAATACCACCATTTCACAATGCATACTCAAGGCTTCCGACTGACAGACACAATCAGTGATAGGAGAGGGGACAAAACTCAGCTTCCTGATACCTTCTTTCACTTACTGTGGGACAAATGATCAATTCAATGGTAATAAATTAGTGAGTGAGTGAATAAGATGACTCGTTATTCCCACGAGTGCCTGGAAGAGCGAGCCTGGGCACACTGAGAACCGTAACAGCCCATCCACGTAATTGCCATCCTCCCCAGATCTATGTAAAGGTTACTACCATGCAGGCAGTGTCTCCTGAAGGGCAAGAATCATGTCTGAACACACTCTCAAATCCAGTACAGAACCTGACAACAATTAGGCTCTGGAGTCTGTGTTTAGCGAGTGTGGAATCTCAGTGATTTCAGCTCTTAGACCTTGCCTTCCCATCCCACACCTCATGATATGGCCCCTAAGACCAGTTCTTACAGGGCTGGGGCCACGGAACCCATTTACAGGACTGGAAGAATCTGATCATATAAACCATCCCCCAGATTATCATCAAGTGTCACCTGCATTTCAGGGATCAGTAATTCCAGAAGCTTTGCAGTTCAGGCAGGTGAGGGATTTTTATATCAGCTCTGTCTTCTACTGTGACTGCCTGGGTGATATCCGACAAGGAATTCTCAAAAGCCTGAGCTTTTCCTTTCAGGAATAATCTAATTAACAAATCTCGCTGACCACTCAACCAATGTGATGTGAAGATCAATGATTTACACAGGAGTACAACATTCACTAGGTCGTGGATTTAGAATCAGAGAAAAATCATTTGAGAATGACTGACAGAATTTAGCTTTAATGCAAATTTAAGTATTCTTACCTTTCAGTAAATCATCTTCTCCTACTTATCACTTCACCCAAGTTTAAAAGATATTTGAGAACAGGGATGAGTGTGCCAGCAATCTGTGACCCAATAACCTAAAATGTCACCTAGGAAAAAGAGAGGAGTAACACATTTTTAAAAAGCATGGTGAGGATGGCGGGGCCATCCCCCAACTCCACACTAAGGAGCTCTGAGTAATAGCTTTCCTGCCTGCCTGGAGCATCAGCTGATGTGAAAACCCACCCAGAAACCTCACTGTCCAGCATCTCTTCCGTAACACAGGCTACACTTCCTCAGAATTAAGAATTGGGTCAAGTAACCCCTTCGCTGAAGAATAAAGACAAAGGAGAACAAGAGGTTTCTGCCCCTCCCCAGGGGAGAGCCCAGACCTTGGGCTGCATGCACTGCGCCCACCTCCCAGGAGAAGAATTAACTGGAGAAGGGCTTTCTGCGAAACTGGGGCAGCAAAATTTGAGATGGGAACAAATTGACCAGCTGGCCAGGGACAGCCCCCTTCGTCGCTGCCTTGGCAGCTGCCTCCGCCCCCTCAGCACATCCTGCCCACCTCCAGTGGCTAAGCTGTCAGGGAAACTGTGCTTTGGGACCTGGGGCAAAAGAGGCTGCCGCCAGGCCAAGCTGCGGAAGAGATGGGAGCTAAACCACCAGCTCCCAAGCGGCAGGCTCCATACCCCCGCCAACACCCCGCCGCCCCCTCACCCTACTGCAACCCCGGGGCAATATGACCCGGAGAAACGTGACCTGGGAACGAGGGTCGGCCACGTCAGGCCTCCAGAGATATGGGAGCTTATCCTCCACCTCGCCAGGGGCAGCCCCTCTCTCCTCTCCAACACCTGATCTCACCGCGCCCACCTCCCAGGAGCAACCTGACCGGGTGTGGGGTGTCAGGCGAATCTTGCGCGGGAGAGGCCATCCCCAGGCCAGGTCAGGGGAGAGGAGAAGAAGTGGCCCCATTAGGCGGGGCAGCCGGACATCGCAGCTGCCTCTGACCTTCTACCGCATCGCGCCCTTCTCCCAGGAGCAAGCTGACCTGGAGACGGGCATCCGGCTTCTTGGGCAGCAGAGTACGCCCCCAGGATTGGCAGCGGGGAAGAGGAGAGCAAATTGACAGGCTCAGCGCTGCAGGTCTTCTATCCCCGCCGTCGCCACCCCCGCACCTTAAAGGCACCGCCAAGGGCACCCCTCCCCAAGCAGGTTGAATGGGACAGGTGTGTCTGGTGATCTGGGGGAGGAGAGGCCACTCCCACACCAGGCCATCGGGGAGACGGGAGCCAATCCACCAGCTCCCCAAGGCAGCCACCTACCCCCGCAGCAGCCACCTCTCTTGACCCCTGACCTCACGGTGGCCTCCTCTAGGGAGCAGGCTGACCTGGAGATGGACGTCCGGCGAACTTGGGACAACAGAGACCGCCCTCAGGGCAAACCATGGGGGGAAATGGGAGCAAATGGACCGGCTCCATGGGAAAACCTGCCGCTGCTGCCACCACCCCCAACGTACCACGCCCGCCTCCCGGGGTCAGGCCGACTAGGATACACGTGTCCCGTAACCCAGGGCAACAGAGACCGCCCCCAGGACAAGCCGCGGGGAAGATGGGAGCAAATGGGCCCGCTCCCCCGCTGCAGGCCCCCGACCCCCGCCACCCGTGCACCCTGACTACCCTGCCTCCCGCCCCCAGCAGGCAAAGTGGCACAGGGGTGTCCGGTGACTTGGCACAGCAGATGCCGCCTGCAGGCCACGCGGCACTGACATGGGAGCTAATACACAAGCTACCCCGGGGCAGCCTCCCTATCCCTGCAGCCACCACCTTACCAGCCCCCTGACTGCACCGCACCCATCTCCCAGGTGCAACCTCACCTGGAGTCGGACCGCAGGCAAATCTCCCGCGGCAGAGGTCGCCCTCAGGCCAGGCCGCGCGGGACAGAAGAAATGGAGCTACTCCCTGGAACGGACCCCCTCCCCCTGCAGCCGCCGCCGCCGCCTCCCAGGGGCAAGCTCACCTGGAGACCGGCGTCCCGCCTCTACGGCAGCAGAAGCTGCCACTGGCTCCGCCGCGGGGGAGAGCTGAGCGAACTGACCGGTTTCCGCGCGGCAGCACCCCTAACCCCGTGGGCCCCGCACATTAATGGCACCGTCCCCACTCAGCAAGCTGAGTGGGACAGGCGTGTACGGTGACCAGGGGCAGCAGAGGCCGCTCCCAGGCCCGGCAGCCGGGAGAAGGCAGCTATTCCACCAGTTCGCCAGGGGCAGCCGCGCTCCGCCCCCCTGTCGCTGCCGCTGCCCCCTGACCTAACCGCCCCACCTCCCAGGAGCAAGCTTACCTGGAGTCCAACATCTGGCGAATCTCCAGCGGCCAAGGCCCCCCTAGGCCAAGTTGCAGGGAAGAGAAGAAATCGACCGGCTTGCCCTGGCAGCCTCCCACGCATCGCCGCCTCTGCCGCCCCAAACGATTGCACTAGCCTCCCGGGGTCAGGCTGACTGCGAGGATGTGCACTTGCCTTCTAATCCTGGCCACGTGCCTGAGCACCTCCCTGCATCCCTACACTCCCTGCACCTCTGCACCCCTGCCACTATCTGCACTTCTGCACTGCCTCCACTTCTGCACCCCTGCACCCCCGCATCCCTTGAACTTCCTGCGCCCTCCACAGCCCCTGCACCCCTGTCACCAGTTACACTTTTGCACTGCCTACACTCCTGCACCCCTGCATGTCCCACACACCACCTCTTGGGCCTGTGGCAGAGTCTCTGCTGTTAGACCAATGCACAGGAACTCACATCTTTGCCAGTATATGATGCATCAGTGGAAGTCTGGGGTTGGCTGCAGGAAGGTACATGTTCCCGGTCACTAGCCTGGGCCACTAGGGTGATCTCTCTGAGGTCACCAAGGGCGGGCTCAGAGATGCTGTTTTACGGGAAGAGAGGAGTTGAAACAGGTCTTGAGGGCAGAGCTGTGCTCACCAGGCCGTCCACGCTTCATGTTTTACACAGGGCTTCGGAGAAGTGAAATGGATCCAGCCAAGTAAGACCGGCCTGCTGTACGCCCACCTCAGTCCTGGGCTTTGAGTCAGACCGACTGGCTCCCACCCTCACGGCCCAGTTTTGGTACCTGAATGGTCCCTTTGAGGCATCCCATCAGTTCTCAGGAAGAAGTCTGGCTGCTTCCACCCCATGGCCCTCCCTCCTGTGCTGGCCTCAGGAAGTTTCCTTATTTGGGGAAGAAGGCAGCCCACCCCCTACCCCACCCCTCACCATGCTCTCACCCAGGCTGCTGCTCTCTCTGCCCATCAGAGTCTGGAAAGCCATCCCTCTTCAGTTATGTCCCTTCTGAGATGGACTTGCTTCCACTCAATTCTAGGCGAGGATGCACCATGGAATGCACTGGGTAAGAGAACCAAAATAAATACTTTCTTCTGTGAGGTTTTCTGTTTATCTACTGGGATGGGCTGTGTGTAGTTTGCTACAGCTATTGGTGTGAGAGGCTAAAACAGCCTGTGTGTCCTTGTTTTCATCTCCCCACTGTCTTTGGGTTTTCCCTTGACACTCCTGAGACATTTACTTCTTTTAGTTTTATTCCTGTTAATACACAGGGGCCCTACTGACATGGAGGTAAGGTGTTGGGGGAGCAGGACAGAGCAGGGCATCTGTAGTCCTGTGATTAGTTCTCATTGAGCCTATGCCCTGAGCTGTGACCTCCACAAGTGTGTCTCTTTCCCCCCACCCCAATTTGGGTGAGACAGAAGGGATTTCCCTTCTCCCAGGTTGGTTAGGCTCTGGTAAAATAATTTCTCATTAAAAAAACAAACAAACAAAAAACAACTTCCCCAAATGAAACAGAATGTTTTGGGTATATTTCAATAGAGTTATTTTCTCCTTTCCATGCAGGAAGCATGAGGAGTTATCCTCTGAGGCCTTCATTCTGAGAACAGGACACGGTCCTGGAGGTAAAATGCATGAAAAAGAGCAGGGGGCCCCTCTGACTGGCCCCCTGGAGTTGTCACACTCGGACTTCCCCACGCTGAGACTTCCACTGGCCTCAGGGACCTGTTAAATCTGCCTGCCCTGGGGGTTGTTACAAAAGCGGGTTCTGCCCTGGGAGCTATGTCTCGCCAAGCCTGCCTGGCTGCCTCTCTGTGTTGGGAGCAGATTTTCCCCTCATTTTTCTGGGATCTAAGAAGTACAGTGGGATTGCAGCTCCCTCAGCTCTGGTGTTGTTTTCAGGACAGAAGGAGCAATTTCTGAGCTCCACACGAGCTGGAACAAAGGCTGGAATCCTCCCCTCCTCTGCCTCCGTGCAATAAGTGGCTGTGGTTCTAGCCGAGTTTCTGAAGATGTGGATTTAAACACAAACATCCCAGCCCCTACAGGAGCACACAGTCCCATAAATACCCCCAGTTTCCAATGGTAACTACTGAGCTGATGGGGACACGGGTTTCGGGTCCACAGAGGCCTGACTGCACTACTTGCTCCGTGGCCTATTAACGTGGTTGCTCTGGGTCTTGTCTGAAGTGGCTTGCTTACCGCACCTGGTACATGGGAAACACAAAATAAGTTCTAGAAACTTCACTTTTTCTCCCTCCAGGGCCTTCAAACATAGAAAGTATTAAGTGAACTCAGACGGCCTAGTCACCGCAATGAGGTCCGTCCAGCCTGGCTCTCCTGAGTGATGGGCACTGACTTGCACCTTAACTCGGAACAGTAGGGGAACCGCCTTCTTCTAACTGGGCCTCTCCCCACACCGGGCACGCCCTCAGCTGAGACGGTGTCAACTCCCCCATTGAGGTGTGTGCTGGTGGCTTCAGTGTGACCTGGCCCTGCCGGGATATGAACCTGCAGTGAGTGAGGTGGAGGGTCGGGTGGAGAGGGGTCCCTTCTGGGGTGGCAGGGGGCCCGGTAGCACCCAGCCCGGCCTGGTGCCTGGGGCTCCCTAACACCTCCTACAGCTCCTGGGTTGGCTCCGGTCCTGGCCAATCCATACACCCTCCCAGCATCTTCTCATTAAGTCCCTTTTTGCTTTTATCAGCGAGAGGTGGCTTCTGTTGCTTGTTCAGTGAAACAGTACATAGGGAAACCAGACTATTTCTAACATCAGTAAAATACCAACCTCAGTTATCTCGCCGGGCAGACCGTGCAGCACAAAGGCCTGCACAGGGCTGTGCGAACGGCTTACGTGAAGGGTCCTCATCATCTGTCTTCAGAGATGCAGAAGCTGGTGGTTCAGGTAAAACCTCAGGGAGGGATTGAGGAATCCAAAGCTGGTTGGTTTCAAAGGCTAACTGGTCAGACCAGACCCCTGAGCTGTGGTCAGAAGCCTAGCTCAACATCATGCAGACTCAGCACCCTAAGTGCCAGGTGGGGGCGGTGGTGTTCCCTTTGCAGGCTCTCATTGGGGATTCACTGTAGTCCCTTAAATGCAGCAGAGATTCCAGCCCCCTTAGCCCCCACCCTGCGTGTCCCATGACACAAATCCCGGGAGTGTTTAATTTTCATCTTTGTTTAGGAGGATGAAGGAGGGGCAAGAGGAGACATAAATTCATACTGACTGACACAAGGTCACAGCCAGTACCTCCTCCTTGGAGAGATATGTGCTCCCAAATTGGTGGCTGGGGGGCTGGGCGGAGACCCTCCACTGGTCCCAGAGGGACTCCCTCATCTGGCCACAACTGATGGGTTGGACAACAGATCCAGAGGGAGACAGAGCATCTTTCCTGGGAATTTGGAACTGACACACAGAAATCAAGTTCACTCATCTGGGGATTGGCGAGGGGCGGTGGTTGGAAGTCAAATGAAACCAGAGCATGAGAGAAAGTTAGAAGTGAAAGAGAGAGAGACAGAGAGACTGAGCTTGTGAGAGCAAATAGTCAGAAAGAAGGAAAACAATCAGGGGACAGAAGAATTCCAGCTCTTGACTGTCTAGTCTGTCCTAGCCCATCAACGACCCCGCGGGATGGTTAATAAAATTCCAGTTTTGCAGATAAGGATAAAGGCTGAAAGAGGTGGGGGCTGGGTTTGGGTGCACAGTTAATTCAAGTGCCGCTGGACCCCTCATTTCCCATTGCCTGAAGGCACTGTAATCCTCACTGGGACCCCTGCGGCCCCTGACAGCCCACCCTGATCAAATGGCCCCTGCGGGAGTGGGAACCCCTCTGAGAGTGAAGAGTTCCCTGAACCGAGATGCCATGCATCAGCAGGCTCCTGCACACCCCAGGTTAACATCTCCCCAGCTGTGCAGTCTCCCGACCCACTTCCCTCCCTGCCAGGCACCCCTTCCTTACCACCGAGTGTACTGCAGGAATTCAGACACAGGGATGCCCAAAGCAAAACGAGCCCACCGGCTATACAAACAGCAGACTCCCAGCCCCACCTGGGTTCCGAGGGGACAGTAGGCGTCCTCAGCTTCCATGTGTCTAAGACAATCTTCTTCAGCTGGAGGTTATAGAGAAAAATAAAAGGTCCAAAACATAGTTCAGTGAGGAATTCCTCCAAGGACCTGACTCCAGAGACTACAACCAGGGGTCCCTACCCCCCGGACTTGGGGTGAAGGTGGATTATTGATCAGCACAACCTCCGGTGGCCCAGCTCCTCAACTTGGCTGCCCAGAGTGGGCTGGGGGAATGGGTAAAGCCAGGGCACTCAGGAAGAGCACAGAGGACCTGATCTCCCCTCTCCGCACTTGTAAACCCTTCCTCAAATCTCAAGGCATCTGACAGAGAGCAGCCACCACAATAAGGAGATGCTCCCATTTCTTCACTCACTCCAGTCTGTTCACTTACGTGCTGAGCATCCACTGGGTCCCAGGACATGACACATAGGATGGCCGATGGGACAGGCTTGGTCCTTCCCCCTGGACCCTGTTCAATCTGATGGAAGAATGATCACTCATAAAGAGTTTTTCAAAATTATACAGAGACCAAAGACAAACTGCAGAGTGAACCAAATTTAAAAATATATATGAAGATCCCCCAGTCTCCCCGCCTAAGTTTAACAGCATAAAGCAAAAAGATGTTGCCTTTGATCACCAAGGAAGTTGTCACCCCCTCTCAGGTGGAAAGGACAGTTATTCTTTGAGCAGGACACAGAAGTGCTCCATCGGATTGGACCAGGGCATCTACAGTCATTCAGCAAATGTGTATAAGCTCCTACTACGTACGGGAATCTCCTAACTAGACCAATTCACAAGGTTCTCGGGCTTTATCAGTCAACAAAATAGACATGACTCCCCATCACTGGGGGCTCAGAGTTTTAGTAGAGGAAACAGGCAGCATGTTGGGGGTAGTAAGAGCTTGGAAAAATTAAAAAAAAAAAAGAGTGATATGAGCAAACTCCGGTGATGGCGGTGGGGTGGGAGGCAGGCAGGAGGGAATAAGGCAATCCTGGCAGATCTCACGGAGTAATGAACTTGAAGCAGAATAGATCCGGAGGAAGAAGGAAGAGCCGGAGCCAGAGGCCCCCTGAGTGAGGGGGAGAGTGTGGGCAGAGAGGCAGAGCACGCCGGGTCCTGAGGCCTTTGTGACGACTTTGGCTCCTAATGAAATGATGACCCGTTTAGTGAGTTTTGAGGGGAGGGGTGATACAGTCCAACTTAAGCTTTTGTGTTTGTGTTTTTTTGTGGGAGGTAATTTATTTATTTTAATGAAGGTGCTGGGGATTGAACCCAGGATCTCTTTTTTTTTTTTTTTTAACATTTTTTATTGATTTATAATCATTTTTGAACCCAGGATCTCTTGCATGCTAAGCATGCGCCCTACCACTGAACTAAACCCACCCCATCAATGTATGCTTTTGCAGGCTCCCTCTGACTCTGTGTGGATGAGAGATTGTAGGAAAGCAAAGATGGAAACAGGAGGCTATTGGTGTCCAGGAAGGGCTGAAGGTGGCTCTTAGGAGGGCGGGGAGCAGGGAGCAGGTGGTTAATGAAGACAGAATACCCAGAATTTTCTAACAAGCTGGATTTGCTGTCTGTGTGTGTAAGAGAAAGACAGAAAGAACATTGTTAAAACATCTGGACCTGGACAATGGGAGGGATGTCCTCTCCATCCACAAGGGATGGGACAAGGTGGGGCTGAGCAGGTGGAAAGGGCTGGTATCAGCTCAGTTCTTCAATGTCATGGTTAAGGTGTGTATTACATATTGCCACAGAAATGCCTAATAGGTAGAGGAGTCTGTTTTCTTTTTCTTTTTAACATTTAAAAAATATAATTTAAATGTATTAATTGTATTATGTGAATGATTTGGGAAGTTTGTTTCATGCCAAGGTATATGTTATATATAGCCAAATGGAAAATATATCAGAAAGGGGAGAAATGAGGGCTTTCACATAAACTGACTGTCCATAACGTAGGTAAAATTTCAATAAAACCAGTGTTCAATGCAAAAACCTCATCTTGGTGTTACATAAAAATAAATGAAAAAGGACTATGTTAATGTATCATTATTTCATGTTACATAATAGCCCCAAACAAACACACTGTTTAACTATAAGGCTTGTAGAAATGCTATTCGCTTTTTTCACATAAATACAGAAATGCAGAAAGGTTCTAAGGTAGAATAAGCATCTTAGTGGAAATAATACAGATTTGAGCATTTTACATGATATATATATTTACTGATACAAAATTTGGAAAAGTAATTACATAGTAGAACATATGTATGAATGTGAAAGCAAGATTAATGAAAGAAAAAGAATGTGAGTCTCAGGGATAAAGGTCCAGATGGAAAGGGCAAATCAGGGAGTTTTGGAGAAATCGAGAAATTGATGGCATGCCAATTTCCAAGGCTGGGTTGCTTCCACCAAAGGAATAGCAGAGAGAGAGATAAGAGGCCCAGGAGCCAACCCTGGGGCACACCCACAGTGTATGTTTGGGAAAAAGAGGAGACATTGGCAAAGGACCAGCCAGTAGACCAAAAGCAGAAAACAGACAGAGCGATGGGCTGGAGTTTAAGTTAAGCAGGAACACGGGGGAGGAGGGATGGAAGAGCTGGGTCAAATGCTGCCGAGGGTCTACGCATGATGAGGACTGAAAATTGACCGCTATATTTAGCAACGTGTGGTCACTGATGGCCTTGACAGAGCAGTTTCCATAGAGCGAGGGATCAGGGGAAGAGCCAGAGTGGGTGTAAAAGGGGATGTCTCAAGAGAAGATGCAGACAGTGAGTTTAAACAACTCCTTAAATATTTGCTGCAAAGACACAGGGTGGCAATTGGTGGGGGTGAATTAGGGTCAAGGAGTGCTGTTTGTTTCTTTTAAGAAGATGGACGTTTATATACTGATGGGAGCCAACTAGCAGGAGAACAAAATAGATGAGGTAGTGAAAGAGAGGATGGTTTTGGGAGTGACAACCCAGAGAAGATGGGAGGGATGGGGCCCTGGGGACTTTTCGAGGAATTGGCTTTCTATGTTACCTGTAATAAGAGGTGGGGCACCGAGAGTGAGGTCACAGACAACACTAGGTGAGCGGATGTGCTGGGAGTTGCTTGTGAAACTTCTCTTCTGTTGGCTTGTTTGCTTGTTCAAAGTAGAAAAGTAACCTTACCAGCTGAGGGATGAGGAGGAAGAAAGAGTTACTGGAGCCATGAGAAGAAGATAAGAAAGAGCCTTCCAGGGAGAATGGGACAGTGAAAAGAGCAGGGGGAGATGGGGGAGTGCGCTCCCAGAAAGTTACATTTTCTCTTTGACGTCCCCAAATGTGTGATGTGTGATTACCCTTCCTGCTGTCTACGAAATAAAAATTAATTATGGTTCAGAGGAAATGCTATTTCATTCTAAGAGGCTACCTGTTTCTCAGGAATGGCCATCTTAAACTGCAAATATTACAAAAAATGTTGAAAAGATGAACCTGTGTACCTAAAATCCCCTATTTTCTATTAATTTGGTTACTATTTAATTCCCCTATCAATAACTCATAACCAATACTGCCATGATGGAGGTACACTGATGCTTAAAAGGAAATGAGATCTGTATCCTTTTCCTAAATTCCATGGCTTCCTTAATATACAGTTCCCCTTGGAATTTAGGAATGTCTGGTATAAGAAGTGAGAAACAGTTTGAGAAAATCCCGGCTCAGAATTACACAGCACAACCGCATCTCAGAAGTATATACAGCCGTAAAGAATTTTAGAAGCAAAACTCCGTAACTACTCTTAAAGACTTTTGCAAACCTGGGCCTGCCCAGATGTTTCCAAACTGGAAAGGGACTCCAATCACTTACCTGGTACCGGACCAGAGGCTGGCCAGCCTTTTCTGTAAAAGCGAGAGAGTAAATATTTTCAGTTTTGCAGATCATTTTGTTGTAACCATGCAGGTCTGCAATAAGAAAGCTAAGAGCACTGGGAGACAGGAAACAAATGGGCATGCCCACACCCTCCCTTCCACTCAGGGCAGCTTCTCTGTGGTGGGCAGTTTTGCCACAATAACTTGTTTCTTTGTTTCCATTGGTTTCTTTTTTTCCACCTTACTGCTCAAGCTCAGAAATTCAGGTGGTCCTGGTCCTTCAGCATCCATGCAGAGAGAAGGCTGAGTGGGGTTGGGAACCCCACCTGATGGAGAAGAGAGATTGCTGGGAGGGACACTACGGTGGCCACCATGACACGAGACAATCACACCTTCTGGGGTGAAAGGGAATGAAGACAAGGGAGGGACAGAGCAGTGGGACCCCTAGGTCGCCTGCCAGGCTTTCTCTCCCTCCACAGCCACCCTGGGTGCCTGGGGGGTGTTGGGATTCAGCTACGGTGATTAGGCTGAAGGGACTCAATATAAAGGACCATCCAGCTCCTCACTAGGTTCCAAACGCAGCCCCTCAAAGTCCACCCTCTGAGTTTCTGGAACTCAGCTGGAAGAATAAATGAGCAGGCCAGATCCAGAGCCCAAGCCAAACACGACGGTGGTCACGTGGGGTTGTAACCCCATGCTCAGTGGTAGGGGACGCCTTGCAAATCTGCAGAAATCCCTGTTCCACCTCATTCCTGGGGGAAACCCCAGATCTCCTTCTGCTCTGTCTGTTCTTCTCTTGATGCTATTGTCCTGGATGGATGCAGAGTCTTTGAACCTGGCCCTCCAAACGTACATAAGCAGCCTTTTCGATAAAACAAATTATGCACTTTTTCACATTTGCCAGTTTTTTGATTCCAGAAATTTTGCGGGACTCATTCTCACAGTCTCCTGTGCCCCCACCACTTGGTGGCCCTCTGCTCATGGAAACACCATTTCCCACAACTGCACCCTGCCTCCCAGCTGGTCAGAGGGGAAAGTCCCACAAAGACACAGGTGTTTGTGAGGATCCTGTCCCCCAGCAGAAAGCCTACTCCTGGAGCCACGGACAGGGATCTGGCCTCCTGAGCCGCTCAGCTCTAATTCAAAGCCTAAACTGGGGGCCCCGAACATTGCTGACTGACTTTCTGAGTCACCTGGACTGGAGGGGCCTGATTTTTCTTTCCAGGAATGGATGTAGTGCAGCCTCCATTTTCAGGGCTGATATTGACGATGGATCTAGTTCCCCCCACTGCACCGCAGGAAGGAGAGGCCCTTCCATCCCACAGCTTGGAAACCCAGCCCAGGTAAGTTCTGAAGCAGTGTATTGCTGCCAGGTCCAGTATCCCTGCAGAGTGGCCTCTGTCCCTGAATGAGCCCCTTACCTGGGCCTTTTCTGCCCCGACACAACCACACCCCAGTCTGTGCCAGAGATCTGGGGCTCTGTGTGTCCAGGGCACACAGTTGGGACCTGAGCCAGGTGTCCCCTGGGCCTCAAGGGGGAGAGGTCTGCCTCTGCATCAGGGGAAGGTGATCCCTCATGGCTGGCAGGACGCTCTCAATATGGACCTCCAGGCGCCCAGGGAGCAGTTTCCCTGCAGGTGTTAGAAGCCATCATCAGGAGGGCAGGCCCCTCTTTGTGCAGACCATCCCGCAGTGCTGGGCCCACGTGCTGACCACAGAAACCTACATGTCCCCAGGTTATCCCAGGCAACCTCACAAATTCGTCACTTGGTGACCTGGGTACCACGGGATCATTGGCCATCCCATGAGGGTGGTCCTTGCAGGCATGGACTCCAGGTGCTCCCGTTAAGAAATCCCCCTGGGTTTCTGTGGTCACAGAGCCCACACCAGAAGATTCTAGTCCTGCAGTGACCACCACAGCAGTCACCTCCCCTGTGCATGTCCAGGAACAAATGACAGCAATTTATTGCCAGGAATCGTGATGAACAAGGGGGTGGGATTCCATACTAGTTTTAGGATCCTGGTAACTCACTCTGCACCCCAAAAAGCATCCATGAGAAATGTGTTTATTGGGATATCTGTGCCCCTAGAAGAGCTGTTCCTCAGGGCTCCTGGGACCCTCCAGCCCCTCTCAAGTTTCTCAGAGCTTGGGTCTAAATTTCTATCTCCCTCCTTTGGTGTACAGCCACCTGTGTCTCGTGATCACAGGTCACTTTATTGCATGACTTGGCATGTTCTTAGTTCTCGTCCTCCACCCCTGCACTAGACTCCCACGATGTTCCCACTGACCCTTGGCTCCCTGGGTGGGTCAGGGGGCCCTAAGTCTGCACCCTTCACTCTCCTCCTCTACCCCCAACTCTGAGGCCACCCCTAGGTGGACTGGAAGGTGTTTGTAAATGAGTCTTACACAAGGACATGACTGGACAAAGCAGGGCTCCACCCCCGGAAAGCACACCTGCTCCCTTCTCTGATGAGGACCCCACAGCCCCACATTGCCTCCAGGGGTCTACTCAGCACACAGTCCCCCAGTTCTGGGCAAGGCGTCTCCCTGGAATCCTTGCTTCCAGGCAGAGTCTCTCTGTCCTTCTGAGTTTAGAGTTGTTCCCATGTTCCTGAGCACCAAGGTGCCCAGCACAGACCCTTCACTGACCTGGAGAGACAAGGAAGATATGTGGCCACAGGTATCACAGGACACACCTGCTGGGACCCCAGGCCAAAGGGCCATCCTTCTGCCTTCTCAGGTGTGGATCCCGTGGTACCTTTTTGCAGGGGGCCCAAATGGGGAGTGGGGCCCAAAGCAGTTCATGGGGCTCTCTGGGCAGGGAAGACTTGGGCCAGGCAGCCTTGCCTGGTTTCCCTCCTGGGGCACTCTGAAAACTCCTGCTCCTCTGGCTGTGGCTGGAGGCCCCCCAAACTTCAGGGCGGGGCCCTTTCTCTCAGCCTCCACTGCCTCCAAAGCCACGCTGGAGCTGGCATGGGGAAAGAGCTTTCTTGCCCTCTTGTGGCCAAGCTGCCAGAGGTGGATCCTGCGGGGAACTGGAAAGAGTTAGCAGTTGCTCAGATGTGAGTGGTTAGGCAATTTGACACCCTGTCAACTAGCCTTAAACATTGGAAAGAGGGCTTTCCCGGGAAAGCTGGAAGTTACTTTCAGTAATTTGTTTAAAGATTTCTTTTTTTTTTTCCCTTAAAGACTCATAAAACCTCTCCCAGGTCATTCCTGGTATGGACCATTATCCAGGGATCAATCGGGAAATGCAGGAGGAGAGGGGTGGGGGTAGGGGAGAGGGTAGGGGAGATCAGAGCCCACAGAGAGGAGATGCCCCTCCCAGGAGCCACAAACTGGGCAGTGGCTGCTGGCATCCAGCTCTCCTGTTCTCAGGCCCATTTCATCTGTGGGGTGTTTCCAAAAGAAACAATGGTGGAAGGGCCATGGAGGACCCCTAGACCTCCCAGAATAGACAGGGGGAGCAGAGTCACCATGCTGGCCCAGAGCTTGGAGACAGACCTGCAGTGGAGACCACAGGTCTTCTGAGAAGCCAGTTTCGAAATAAAGGCAGTATGCGCTGGAATACCCATTTCGAGCAATTGCTTCATCATAGACATGTAATTTACATAGTTCTTCTCACCACGAAACTGTGTTCCCAACACGCTACATGAATGACGGCTTCAACACACATTCATTTCTGAGATGTGAACAAGTGTAGAGCCGCTCTTTCGTCCAGCATAATGGGCATGGTTACACCTAGGAAAGCTTACCAAGATTTCTCAGCAACAGCCAATTTCGAAATAAAGGCACTGTGCGCAGGAAAAGCCGGTTGGAGTGAGGGCTTCCCCATACACATGTAAGTTATATAGTTCCCCTCACCATGAAACGCTGTTCCCAACATGCTACATGCATGAAGGTTTTGACACACATTCAGTTCTAAGAAGTTAGCATGTGGAGAGCAGCTCTTTCATTCAGCATAAAAGGCCTGGTTACACCCAGGAAGATTTACTCAGATGTCTCAGCTGGTTCCTTCACCCAGATGCAAAATAAAGGCCGTTTTTGCTGGGAAAGCCTGTTGGAGCGTGTTCAGAGCTGTTTCGGGCTCTGTCCCAGCTGGAGGGTGCAAACCCCAACCTCCAGAATGAGGGACCAGGACCCCACCGGCCAGGTGGTGTTGCCTTTGCTGGGGAACAGTGATCTTTGGGTTAGATATTTTGCAGCTCTCTCTAAAACCTGTTTTGACTTAAGTTTGCATCCTAGTCACCAGTTTCAGGGCAACAGAAAAAGCATATCCTACATCCCTTTGCACTGAAATCTTCCCAAAAGAGCAAATATTTGCCCATGAAAATACCAGCTGCTCTTCTAAGGCCCCCTAAATACCCAGCAGTGTGGCCGGTGCACTCTTGATCAGGAACAGGATGAGAGGGACCAGCGGTCTTCCAGCAGGCTTGGCCTGGTGTGGCAGCTGCGCTGTGGGTCCGTGGTGGGAGGGCCATGCAGGGAATCCTGTTTGAGGGGCCTCTGTGCACGTCTGCATTATGCTCTGAGGTTTCATACAAAGCTCCAGGCATCCTAACTGGTCAGATACAGCCCCCACCCTCGGGCTGGAACCACCAGGACCTCAGTACCTGTAACAGGGACGGTGCCCGGTGTGGGGAGAGGTCATGGGACACTCCGGGGGCAGGGGTAGTGGTGCTGGGGAAGGCAGGGGTTGCAGTGAATGGTGGAGGGAGCAGGGTCCCTTGCTTGGGGGTGAGAGTTCTTGGGGAGACCACAGATCATGGCACACACAATCCCCACCCCATACCCCAAATTCCTAGCCCCGCCAACACAGGGGCTTCTCTGAACACTCTCACCGTGGCTAGCCTGTAAGACCGCACCTAACCCGGCATCTGGCACCCCTGCCCTATCTCCCCTCTTAGGACAGATCCCGTCTCCTTGGAAACTGCCCAGCAGCGTGAATTCAAGGCCGGCAGCGGGCCTGGAGGATCTGCACTTCAGGTGCCCTACCTGGCCAGCCGTTTGTGCCTTGGCTCAGTCCTCTATCTTGCCCAACGGCAGCCTGGGTCCACGTCCGGTGCAAGGGGAGGCCGCGGAGCCCAGGCTGAGCCACACACACGGACAGGTGAGGGTGCCCCCGCCCCGCTGCCCCACCGCCCCGCAGCCCCGCCCACTGGTGGCAGCACCGCCCCAGCATCCGGCCGGCGCCAGCTGCAGGTGAGGACGTCTGCTCGGCACCGCCCGCCCCGGCCCCGCCCAGCTGCCCCATAAGCCTCCCCCCAGCCCCCGTCCTGGCCGAGCCCTGGCTCCCATTGGCTCCGCAATTTCTGCCCTCTCACATCTAGCCTCGGGAGGACACAGACGCAAGCGCTAGAGGAGGGCCCCGCGGCGTTGCCATGGCTACATGCGCCGCGCTCTGCGCGGGCCGGTGTGTGCTTCTGGGGCGGGCAGCGGGCTCCGGAAGTGTGCAGCTACCCGGGACCATGGCGGTGCTTGCTGCTGGGGCTGGCGGCTTGCTCGCCTGGGCGACTAGTTCTTGCCTGGTCAGTCGGCGGCCGACAACCTGTCTGGGGCGGCGTCCCACAGACGGTAAACGTACGGCCGCGCCGTTGGCGGGGCCAGTGGACATGGACCGGTGTGGGATCCGGGTTGGTGTGGCTGCCGGGGAGGCGCTGTGGTGCCAGGGAGCGGGTTGGGGCGGGGAGGACAGGGCTGGGGCACAGCCTCGGGCTTTCCTCCCCCTCGGGCACTGGGGCTGGGACCGCGAGTCCGGGTAGCCCTGCTTGGCCGCGGCCTCCCAGAACCCCCGGGAAGGGCAGGAGGAGGACCTGACTTTTATGAAGCGGGGCCTTATCCGGGTTTTGAAGAGCCCCAGAATCAGATGTTTGAATGGGGTGGTTTATCAGCCTTGTTTATCTGCAGGGAAATTTCAGTTCCATCCAGATGTTGGCTCCTTCGGTAAAACTCAGGAATAAGACAAGGGTCATTGCCGATTAGCAGTTATCTAGGGCTTGACTCAAAATAGACTGTGCGGGGTGTAGGGATGGTAGATGGGCCTTCCCTCTCAAAGTTAGCAGTCTTCTGGGATTAGAGGCCCCAGTTGAGGATTACATCTTCATCTGCGGTAATGGAGGTTGTGGGAACATTAACACAGAGAAGGGAGGAGTGTGGCTGCGATAACTCATTAAAGAAGCCAGGACCCTTGCCTGGCTCTTGTGTAGGAGAGTCTCGCCTAGGGTAGGGCAGCAGTTATCAAAGTGTGTCTGAGGCCCCTGAGATGCAAGACTATTTTCATAGAAACGCCGGTATGTCACCTGCCTTTTGCACACTCTTGCACTCCCGAGTTTCCTGTGGGGATTTCCAGGGAAAACCTGGTCTGTGATATCACAAAACAGGGAATTTAGAGGCAGATAGAATTCAGAACTCACCAGTCCAAAAGAGTTTTGCAGAAATTAAAATCACTGCTCTTCTTCTCATTAATGATTTTTGTTTAGAAAAATATACTTATTTTTTGCTTAAGAGTATTAATGGTAACATGTAGTAGGTTGTTATTATTTTTAAGTGAAATCATAAGCATTTTTTAAAGTTCTTATTTAAGTTCTAACACAGGAACTATTGATAGATTTAACCCACATAAACAGCAGCCTTTTTGAGTCCTCAGTAATTAAGAGTGTACAGGGGTCTGTAGGCCAAGAAGCTTGAGAGCCCCTGGAGAACGTGTGCTCAGGTACTAGTCAGGTACTTAGCGTTGTTAGACAGATGCCAAGATGTCTTCTGCATGTGCTCCCGGACTCGAAGTAATTGGCCACATGGAGACGGGTGGGCAGTGCCTCCACTATACAAACCAGAAGCTGCTGAATGTGTCTGGATTGTAGGCCATGGGCTGTGCAGGGATTCCCGTTGTATCTGTTCTATCTAAGCCGGGATTCCTGTGCAGAGGCTTGGCCCTGAAGACCCGCTCTCCTTTGCTCCCTGCCAGGTACCTTCTGTGTGACGTCAACCCTCCAGAGGGCTTCAGCCTCCATAGGAGCGTCTGTATCCACATCGCCTTCCTCCTGAAGACCCTGCTGAAAATGGAGGAATCGGTGCTGGTGATACCCCCTTGGGGCCGCCTCTACCATTGGCAGAGCCTGGACATCCACCAGGTCCGGATTCCCTGGTCTGAATTTTTGATCTCTCAAGTCTCAACAGAAACATCCCTGACACTGAGTACCAACCGTTCATTGCAGGGGAGATGGTGATCATTTAACTGGGGCCAGACGGTTGTTGTTCTGGTTCTGATGTGAACATCAGGCCATCTTGCTTCGGGCTTGTCGGTCTGCTAAGGGGTCCTGCTCATGTTTCCCGCACTGCAGGTGAATTTGTTCTTTCCATAGTTTTTCTCAGGAAATAGATCTGAAGTGTATGAGATATGTGTTCCCTCCGCTCTGAAAATCCTGGCCTCCTGGTGAGATGGAGCGGTGACAAGAAGGCCACTGCCACACAGGCCTTGTCTAAAGAGGACTCGCTCCCTGGGCAGTAAGGGCCATTCTTACCTGAAGGAAAACACGATGTGTGTGTAGCATGGGCCACGTGCTGGAGAAGGTATGTAACCTCTCATTCAGTATAATTTGGTCCTGCTCAAGCTTCCCATTTTACTTTCCGTAAGAGGTAAGAGTTGAAGATTTTCTTTGAATAAAGGTATTTAGAACTTATCTTTTTCTTTAATTGAAATGTGGTTGATTTACAATGTTTTGTTAGTTTCAGATATACAGCTGTTTTGTTAGTTTCAGGTATACAGCATAGTGATTCAGTTGTACATATACATAGTCTATTCTTTTTCAGGTTCTTTTCCATTAAAGGTTGCAAGATACTGAATATTTCCCCCTGTGTTCTGCAGTGAATCTTTGTTGTTTGTCTATTTTACATATAGTAGTTTGTAATTGTTAATCCCAAACTCCTGTTAGTTTTCTAAGTCTGTGAGTGTGTTTTTGTTTTGTAAATAAGTTCATTTGTATCATTTTTAAAAATTCCACATACAAGTGATATCATATGATACTTGTCTTTCTCTGAGTTATTTCACTTTAGTGTGATAATCTCCAGGTCCATCCATGTTGATGTAAATGGCATTATTTCCTTCTTTGTTATGACTGAGTAATATTCTTCTATATCTAAATTCTACATCTTTATCCAATCATCTGTCTGTGGGTGTTTAGTTTGTTTCTATGTCTTGGCCATTGTAAGCAATGCTGCTGTGAACATTGGGGTGCAGGTATATTTTGGAATTAAGGCTCCCTCTGGATATATGCTCAGGAATGGGATTGCTGGATCAAATGATAAGTCTTTTTTTAGTCTTTTGAGGACTCACCATACTCTTTTCCACAGTGGCTGCACCAAACTACATTCCCACCAACAATGTAGGAGGGTTCCCTTTTCTCCACAGCCTCTCCAGCATTTGTGGTTTGTGGATGTTTGAATGGTGGCCATTCTGACTAGTGTGAGATGATAACTTATTGTAGTTTTGATTTGCATTTCTCTGATAATTAGCAATATTGAACCTTTTTTTCATATTCCTATTGGCCATTTGTATATCTTCATTGGAGAATTGCTTGTTTAGTTGTTCTGCCCATTTTTGGATTGGGTTGTTTATTTTTTTTTCTTATTAAGTTGTATGAACTATTTATATAGTCTAGAATTTAAGCCATGTTCAGTCTCATCTATTGCAAAAATTTTCTCCCATTCCATAGGTTGTCTTTTTGTTTTGCTTATGGTTTCTGTTGCTGTGAAAAAGCTGATAAGTGTAATTAGGTCCCATTTGTTTATTTTGTATTTTATTTCTGTTGCTTGGGTGTATTGCCCTAGGAAAACATTGGTGAGATATATATCAAATAATATTTTGCCTATGTTTTCCTCTGAGAGATTTATAGCGTCTTGTCTAATGTTTAAGTCTTTAAGCAATTTTGAGCTTGTTTCTTTTTTTTTTTTTTTTTTTTGCGACTCTATTGTATGCTTTCGATTTGTGGTTATCTATTTTTTCAAGTATATCAACTCATTACTATATCTATTTCCTTTAGACTGATAATCACGTAGGCTCCAACACATCCTAAGAATAATGAGAAAAAAAAAAGAAAGAAAGAGAAAAAAATCTATCTTTTCATGCTACCGTCTCCCATTACCACCTTTTTGTATTTTGATGTACTTTTTCTTTTTTCCATCTTCATGTTTATTGTCTTGTAACTCGTTATTGCATTTCCAACTATGGTTTCCCGTTTGTATAGCATCCTGCTTTCTTTCTGTTTAGAATAGAAACTTTTAATGTCTCGGTTTGGTTCAATAATGCTGAATTATCTCCCCACTCCCCTCCCCCCCTGCGTCTCTGAATCCTCAGTGCAGGGAAGCCAAACCATCCTTGCCTTCATCGGTTCTGGGAAAGCAATCTTCATAGTGGGAAAGAAAACATTGAAAAATAATATTCTGTGTGTTGCTTTCTACCCTTGCCCAGAGAGTGAGAATCACCTCTGAAGGCGGAGGAAGAAAGTTGGAGGTGCGGGGCACAAAGTCTTTTGTCCTTTTGCTACTGAAAAAATGATTTCTTTTGTAATTAGTGATGATGCCCTTTAAATTGGTGAGATCAAGATTCTACAGCTTCAGCGCCTGTGAATAACCAGCCGGGAGAAAGCTCTCAAGGGCCCCTGCAGTGGGAAAGGCAGCCCCTCTGAGCACCTGTTGTTCTGTATTCTTCCTGACTCCACATGGGTTTGCTACGCACCGCACCGTGCAGGACGATGCAGTTACCCGAGGTGGAGGACAGGGAGACCCCTGCTGGGTGGAGAGCCACAGGAGCCCACATTTGAAGGACAAAGTGAAGAGTAGTGGGGCGGGCATAGGAGGAGAGAATGGTTGAGACCCAGGATGGTGTCCTGGAGTCCAGCAGGCGAGGCTGGCGGGGCAAATGGGGCCCTGGGGCATGGGCAGTCCTTGAGGGATCTGAAGCAAAGATATGAACCAAGAGACTGGATTCGTGTGGGCGTACAGCGCCCCCTGGATGCCGCGGGGCAGTGCAGCAAGCCCAGGAGGAGCGGGCAGTTCCCCAGAGTTGGGTTGACAGGTCACAACCAATTCACTGGGGACCGAGAGGTATCGAGATTTTGTTAACTTTTTGTCCCTCTTCCTGGAAAAAAGCTGCTTCCTGTTGAATAGCCTGTGTCGTTAGTGAGAATTAAAGACATGAAGCAACATTTCCTCAAAAGTCATCCATTGTGTAGTTGTTAATAAGGGTCAAATGCAGACTTGAATTGACTAAATCAAACATTCATCATCGGATTTTAAAATCCTTTAAAATAAAAATTCTTGCTGTCTTTGTTCTTCATTTCAGGGTTCACTTGGTGATAATAATAGTAAACAAAGCAACAGCAAACCCTTACAGAACTCTGTCCTGCTGTTCGAGGAACTCTGTGTTCACGACAACCCAATGAGGTGGCACTTTACAGGAAGGACAGCCATTAATCACACAGCTAGTAAATGGCAGACCTGGGACTTGAACCCAAGCTGTCTGGCCCCAGAGCCCCCTCTCAGGCCTTTCACTGCAGCTCATCAATTGGCATGCCCGACACAGGCCAGCATTAAGGAGCAGCGTGACCTTGGCCAAGGCTGCTTCACCGCTTGGTCTCTGTTTCCACATCTGTAGAATGGGGGTGTGGGCAGTGAATTCTGTGAGCTCAGTGGTCAATTCCTCCAGCTCTGCTATTCTACTGCTTTAAGTTAATTTATTAAGTATCTGAGCCTCTGAATGGGCCACACTGGAGCTTTGCTAGGACCTGGGTTACGGAGAAAAGTAAGATCAGCCTGCTTCTCCAAGGAGCCTGTCTCCCTCCAGGGGAAACAGCTGCAAGGCCCAGGTTCCCTCGCTGGCGGACGGGGGCTGGGCAGGAAAGTCTGATAGAAGATGGAGGCAGAGCCCCTCCGAGAACAGTGTTGGCCACACAGCTCTCAAGAACGGGAGCGTCTGTCCAGGCTGCTGAGAGGGGTGTCCTCCTGAGGCCAGCAGCCCCCCCAAATTAAGCCCTCAGGACAAAGATCCAGCCAGCCCTGCAGTGTCACCATAGAGCCAGACCATCCTCATCACTGTGCCCCTGTGCTACTTTGTCCTGGGGCCTCTCTTTCCCCTACACCCAGAAGACTCTTCTCCCTCTCTTTTCTGAGTGTCCCCTCACTTCACCCGTGGTCCCTGCTTCCTGGCCCACCATCTCTGGAGTTGACACTTTGCCCCCTCACACCCCCCGTTTGATAAGGAGCCTGGGTTTGCCTCCTTGTGCTCACTTTCCCCTTTCAGATGATTGCTCCTACTCTCCTGGGAGCACCTGGAAAACCCAGATCCTTTCCTAGCAGTGCCTGCCACCCTGGCCTCCCTGCTCATCTGCCTCAGTCAGGAGCACCTGGACCACCAGCTCTGTATTGCCTCGCCTCCTACCATCAAGACGTCAAAGTTCATTCTCCCTCCACCACCCAGTATGTTCATTTTAGGGTCTTCTTCACCGTCAGCCTGAGCCAGCCACCCCCCATTCACCCTACCCACGGGCTCATACCCGGGTGTGTCTCCACCCCAGGTCTAGCCTCTCTCTTTTAATTGCCCACCTCTAGCCATCCAGCTGCTTCTCCACCAGCCACGTTGGCCCTCATTCACCCTCACTAAGGCATCATGCACTGACTCCTCTGCTTTCCTGCCTGTCCACATTCCTCTTACTTCCACTACCCCACCTTCCAGCTCTGCATCCACAGTCAGCACTCTCTTTATGACAAACAAAACCCCCTTGAGCCTTGACCTTTTCAGTTCCTCACCAGGCCGACTTCCATCTCGGTTCACCCAGCTCTATTTGTTCTGAGCCTGCAGGCAGCAGGCTCTCCCAGCACAGGTTTCTAAGACTACAAATCAATGCCCACCGTGTTGCCACTGCCAGGCAATCCTCCAGGATTTCTCTAGTGAGCACATTTCCCCACTTATCACTCAGTGGTGTCAACATTCTCTGCTCTCTGCACACCTCTAAGCTTCCCTCTGTCTCTTCCCTGACTCCCAGCAGATGGTCTTCCCTCCTGCTTCAGAGAGAATGACATGTCACTGGAAAGGAACTCGCTCACCTGCAGCAAATCTTCTCACCTCATCTTTTATCTGTCCCTCTCCCACCTGGACTCTAGCTGTAGTTCTTAATTCAGTGAGTTTAGTTGACATATATATACACATTTAAAAGCATAGCACACTATCGCCTACCTTCTAGGGCTTATGTTTCAATTTAACATAGAGTGTGTGATTCATCCACTTCGCTGCATGTACCTGCAGTTCATTTGTTTTAACTGATCTTAAGTGTTGTGTGTGTGAAAGTAACACAAGGCAAGGGTAAGCCAGGATTCAGGATGCTGGTTACTTCCTGTGAGAAGAGGCCAAGTGCAGGTTAGGACACAGTATGTCACTGTCAATAGTCCTGTTCTGATGCTGGGTGATAGGTTCACAACTGTTTCTTATAATATTAATTTTAATACATAAATACTTCTCAAAGGCACCTAAGGTGAGATTGTGTCATGAACCAAGGCATACAATGTGTAATATTACATCATTATTGTTATGTAATCTTGTTATAAAATATATTAATCATAATCCTACATTGTTATGTATTATATATTATATAGATGCATGAATTATATATTATGTATATAAATACCTACATACGTATTATATACTATCTGATAATAAATAAACAGAACATATTATGGTAGTATATCTACTATTATGTATTATTTAATAAATAATAACATACTGTATCCTGTTATATGACATGGCACCTAATCTTTAATCAAATAAAAAATGCCACTATATGTAATGGTAATTAATAAAATTAAATGAAAAAGCCCGCAGCTTTTAACGCCAACACCGCTTCAGCTGTCACTATCTTTTTTCTTCCCTTTCATGGCCGAGGTCTTCACAGTGCTATCTGTTCCCCCTTTCATCTCCTTGTCCTGAGCCTTCCTCTTCCTCCCATCCCATGCTGCCTTCTGCCCAGTGGCCCCTCTAGTCACCAGCGGCCTCTGGGGCACTGATTTTCGGAGATGGTCTCAGGCCCCTGCTCACCTGCCTGTCCGCTGCCTCTGCCACCGCTGGTGGGGGCGGGGTTGGGGTCAGAATGCACCTCTTGTCCTGGAAGAGAACACAGCACAGACTGTGACCAGCAGCAGGTGTGGCCGGGAACTGCAGGACTGGGGGGAGAGCCAGACTGTCTGCATCCAGACCGGGGGCTCTTGGAGTGTGAAGAAGCCCAGTCCTCACTGCCCCTGAAGTGAGGAAAACACCCTCAGGTGAGTTAAAGTGCTTAAGACCTAGGTCTGTTGGCTGGAAAAGACAAACGGGTCCCTAAGGGGAGGGTAGTTGATGTTCCAGTCCCCACCAAGGCCCTAAGGGCTGGCGGGGAACCAGGCTGGATGCTCCACTGGACCCGGTGCCCCCACGGGGCTGGGGCCTTCGGGAACAAGCAGAAAGCCCTCAGTCTCTGGGGGGAACCGGGCAGTGTGGGAGCATCCCTGCAGCGAGTCAAGTGACGTCAGGGTTTGTGGGATTCGTTTTTATGGCCACACCGAGCCTCAGCAGAAGCCATGGCAAGAGTGGATTCCTGTCTCTCCAGGTGCCATCTTGTCTGAGTTCCAGGATTCAGACCCGATCCCCTGGGGTGCTAGGACATTTATACACAGAGGCGGCTCGAGGAGGCCTCAAGAGGGTGGTAATGGCCTTCCTGCCAACACGATTACACAAAGATCAATCAATCGATGGGAAGTAAATAAGAACCATGGTCACATCTGGACCCCAAGCTTAGACGTGGTATATGGGTGACATTTATCGACAATCCAGCGAGGTTCTGGTCAGAGCTAGAGGCCAGGGCAGCAAGATGGGAGTGGCACTAAGGAGCATTGTGGTGCAGAGGCTAGACTGGGGGTCTGCAGGCTCCTCCCAGGAGGAGCCTCAGAGTTTTGGAGGTGGCTAACTTGCCTGATTCGTGTCACCAGCAAGTGATGCCACGTGCTGAAAATCAGCTATAATCCTGAGCCGGGTCAGCCCTGGGTGATGTGATAAAAGCTCCTACAAGAGGGAGCACCAGGCGGATAGTGAACCAACCAACAGGCTGATGCGTTTCTGGCCTGTGTTTATCGTGCTTTCATAGCCAAGAATGAGGAGAGAGTTGAATGGCTCACCATGAAGATTTTAACAACTTAAGAGGTTTCCGTGTCTCACTGCATTTCAGTGTCACCCGGAGGAATTCAGGAGGTGTTTAGACCCAGTGGAGACTAACGGCATCTTGGTTCCTCAACCTGGCAAACCTACCAGCCCTCTATGGCCAGACCTTGTCAAGTGCCTTCCCTTGTAACAAAACCTTTCCACCCACGATTGTGGTATGCTTTTATTTTTTTTAATTAATGGGAATGAAGATACCTTACAGCCTCCTCAGACCTTTCCTTGGGGCTTCTGCCCTTAGACCCCGGCAAGGGGGCCCTCTGACCTGGGTCCTGCACTACAAAGGGTCCCTCTGGCCCTGACACTTCCTCTGGCCATGCCCTCCATGGGGTGGAGTCAGCAGGGCCAAGGGGACATGGTCATTGGCTCCGCCCTGTGCTCTAGAAACCCAGGACCACAAATGCCCTGTCTCAGCAGCCCCTGACCCATTTCTAGTGCCTGCATCAGCTCTCCCCGGAGTTCAGATTCCTAGGACTCACAGAGAGGCCAAAGCATAGCTGTTTGCATGGAGGGTATGAGCAGAGCCCGGACATGAGGTCTGTGTGTCCCCCTGTGCACATCCAAGGCCCCTTGTGGCAAGGGATGGACCCAGCATTGGGAAGAAAACGGTCAGGCTAGTGATCAGAGACTGGGAATCAGCTCTCCCCACACGCTCACTTTCTTTGCCGGACTCCCCTGTGTCTGGGAATTCTAAATTTGAACCTGGCCTTCCCCCTTATAATGAATGTATATTTGTAAAGGCAGGAGATTAGACCCTACTGCACTTAACATGTTTACATGTATAGGATGTGAGCTCCCAGGTATGCTCTGGCCCTGCACTTCCAAAGGTCCAGAGCAGTTATGTTGGCTCTACTGAGACTGTAAGTGGTAAAGACCATCTCCAGAGAGGAGGGGTTCCTGCTTCACGCTCCAAAGTCAGGATCTTCTGAGTGGATAAAACAATGGACACTGTGACCCTCAATTGTAAATTGATTTAGAATAACGCCAAAGTGTGTAAGACGTGTGTGTACGCATGCACGCACCTGGGGACGTGTGTGGTACATGACTGTGTGTGTGTGTGTGTGCATGCGCATGCCTGGGGATGTATATGGTTCTGTATGTTATGTATGTGTGTGCGCCTGAGAACGTGTGTGGTTGTGTGTATGTTATGAGTGTGTGTGTGTTACATGACTCCATGTGTGTGTGCCCGTGGGGATGTATGTGGAGCAGAGCCAGTGTGTCTGCACGTGTGTTTGTGTGTACGTGCATGTATTAGTTTTAATAGTAGAAGCTGTCCTTTAGAATTATGAAGTAGTAAAAATTGTATGATGTCCTTGGCTGTATAATTCAAAATTAAAATAATCTTCAATCACCAGAAATTTAGTCCCCCTCAGATTCTGATTTTTTTTCCATATTGATTATGTCTTCATTTCACTGATGAGGAAACTGTAGCTTAGAGATGTTAACTGACTCAACCAAGGACATGGAGCTAGCGAGCCCAGGACCAGGACGCAGTCCAAGCCACGCTGTTCCAGAGGCCTGGAGCCCTGCTCACGATCATGCGTGGCCTCTTGGCGGGGGAACAGATTCTGATGGGCTGTGGCCAGCGTACAGGCTGCCCAAGCCAGGGATTCGGGAAGCTGGGCGGAGAGTACCAGACAGCAGACAAGAGTGAAGGGCTGCTCAGAAGTCAGATAGGTTCCTAGGTCTTGGATGAGGAAGGATGCTCACTGATAATCCTTGATCCCTTTGCTGGTGGCTAAAAGGGACCAAGGCCTATGAGAGCACTTCTGGGAGCTGCCTGCCAAAACCTGGAAAAGGACTGCTCAGGACTGGCTCTGCAGTAGGAGCAGAGGAAGGAAATGCCGCCTCTTGGTGGACATTATTGGTGATGGCAGTAGGAGGCCTAGCAGCCTTGGCATAGAGGTGGCAGGACAAGGTCCTAGTGGATGATCGTTTTCAAGTGTCTTAAAAATCATTGCTTCATATATTTTATCCATTTTGTGGTTTATTGTAGGGTGGTAATTATGGTCAGTGTTACTCCATATTACCTGGATTAATTAATTTTTTTATTGTTAATTTTCTCTTCAGTGATTTGGAAGCTATATTACCTCTTAATGAAAATTCTCTCTAAATTTTTAAAAATCATCTCTAAGTTCGTAACTTTATATGCAATTGGACCAGTATTCCTATAAGAGTCTCAAAAATGAAATAATCTATTAGATCCTGTTCCTCAATAATGAAAAATTTAGCATATTTTACCTCTCTGCTCTTCCAAACTGTGTGTGTGTGTGTGTGTGTGCGTGTGTGTGTTTGTGTGCTCCAGTTACTTTTTAGACAGTTGCTTTAAGTTTGTTACATTAACAAAGAAAATATAGGTATAAACATCTTGGATTTCATTGCTCACTAACACTATTTAATTCCATGTGTTTCCCACTTTTGAGTTATTTACTTATCGGGATTTCCCAATCAACTGGACACAAGATTGACTAATTTTTTTCAAGCGGTTGACTTGGAAAACTTTCATATCTATATGCAGATTTATGTTCTCCTCATCAACAATTCTCAGTGTGTTGTTCATAGCCCAGACCTTATTTTAAATTAAGGCATTGTCTTTCATGACCAAAAAAAAAAAAAAAAAAAATTCTTAATTTAAGGTGCTGTCTTTTTATGGCTGGCTAGTCTTGTATGCTGAATGGATATTAATAGAGATTTCCTTAACCTTCCTCCTTCTTTTTGCCATAACTCGAATTCATTGAGAAGCATGTTTTTACCATTTATCAAATGGGCTTCCACTTTGACTTCCGCCTTAAACCATCACCCCACTCTTTTTCTCCATGCTTATTCCTGAAAAAGTGAGCTCTCTATTGGTTTAAAGGTGGTTCCAGTTAAAGATGTGTGACTCCCTGTCCAAAGGTCCAAAGGAAGAGAAAAGGAAAGATTCCTGTTTCTGGTGGTTACATTTTGTCAGCTTAGAGATCTAGTTATCCGTGTGGCTGCGGTGGAATCTGCAATATCTTGGCACAGAGTTTCCTTTTTCTGGCTTACTAGGGGAGCCGCATTAGCTGGGGTCAAGGCGCTGTGGCCGTTGTCAGGATCCCGGGGCTGAGGCAGCCCCTCTCCCTCCTTGTTATTTTGATCTTGCAAACTGGGTCCCAGCTATGTGAACCCTGCACCTGGCGGCCAGGATCGCCCCCCATGCACCGTGTCCCCAGTTCCTCGGCGTCCCTCACTGCTATCAGCTAGTTCCAGTAAGAGTACGAGATGGCTTCCGCTGCGGTCCTTCCTCCTTCCTCTCCAGGCAGGCCCTCCTTTCCCACTAGTTGGCCCTAAGCCTTCTCTCCTGCGCTACATACGCTGACGGAATTCCTCAGGGTTTCCAGCAGGTAGATGGCGCTCTTCTATGTTTGGACCCCTTCAGTGCTTGCAGTGGAAATTTAGGAGGTGGGAAGGAGGAGCTTGGGGGTTCTCTGTATCTAGGGGCTCCCTATCCAGCAGATTCAACTAACTGTGGATTGAAAATACTCGGGAAAAAACACAAAGTTTCAAAAAGCAACACTTGAATTTGCCATACACTGGCAACTACTTACATAGCATTCATGTTTTATTAGATACCAGAAGTAACCTAGAGATAATTTAAAGTACACAGGAGGACACAGCAAAAGAGAAAGTGCCAACAAATATACGTGTATATTCATGTATAACTGAAAACTTCTGCTGTATGCTGGAATTTGATACAATGTTGTAAAATGACTATATCTCAATAAAAAAAGTTTGTATATATATTGAAAAAGTAGATGGGAGGATGTACATGAGTCCCATGCAAGTCCTATGTCATTTTATACAAGAGGTGTCAACATCCATGGATGTTGACGTCTGGGGGGAGTCCTGGAACAAGTGCCCCATGGTTACCAAGGAATGACTGGAGGCCCAGGCTCCTTATCCCAGCCTGTCAGGTCCCCATGTGGTCTGAATCCTACCTGTACCACACTTCCCTTGTCACTCTCCTCCAGCCCTGGCAGACTGCCCTCTGATTTTTGAACAGGCCACACTCACTGTGTTTCATATCTGGCCCCTAGAAATACCCGTTACTTTCTGAGAATGGCTCTGCTTTCACAAAATGGGCTGCATTGTTACTAGAGAAGACAGTGTGGATGTTCCTTTAAAAACTGAAAATGGACTTAACTCATGATCCAGCCTTCCCACACCTGGACATATGTCAGAAGAAAACTCTAATTCAAAAAGTCACATGCACCTCAATGCTCACAGCAGCACTATTTATTATAGCCAGGACATGGCAACAACACAAATGTCCATCAGCAGCTGACTGGATAAAGCAGTAGTAGTATACTTATACAATGGAATACTACTCAGCCATGAAAAAAAACAAAACAATGTCATTTGCAGTAACATAGATGGATGTAGAGATAGTCATTCTAAGTGAAGTAAGCCAGAAAAAGAGAAAAATGCCATATGATTTCACTTATATGTGGAATCTAAAAAAAGACACAAATGAATTTAACTACAAAAGAGAAACAGACCCACAGACATAGAGAAACAAACTTACGGTTCCCAGGGAGAGAAGGGGATGGGAAGGGATAAATATGGGGGTTCAAAAAGTGCCCGTCTTGGGGAGTGATGGAAATGTTAGCTATCTTGATCGTGGTGATGGTTTTCTGGGTGTAGACATTTATCAAATTCATCAAATAGAACATGTGAAATATGTGTATTTTACTGTACAGGAATCATACGACAATAAACGTGCCTGTAAAAAAACAAGAAAAGATTGGCGGCATTTTGTCCTACTTTTTTATGTGTCTTTAGTGAGTGGGTCTTCAAGTTTCTGGTCTGCCATATTTTCTGAACCAGAAGTGCCCTGCTTCCCTTTCCTTTGTTAAACTGTCAGTGGGTGGCATTTATTCCCGTGGCTTCAACTGCTCTCTGTCCACTGATTAACTGTCAAATCTTTTCCAGCATGGGCATCTCAGTTCAGTCCCAGAAATATATGTATAATTGACAACTAGACATTCCCATTTTATTAGCCCATAAAAATCTCAAGCTCTGTATGTTTGGATTTACACTCGCTCAGACCTAGGTTTACTTTTTCAAACAACGGCATCACTATCCCTTCTGTTTTCCGTGCCAAACATCTGGGAGTTTTCCTTTACTTTTCCACTCCCTCACCCCCGTCAGTACTACAATTCTATTCCTTAATGTCCCCCAAATAAGTCCCTGCTCCTCGCTCCCCACTGCATTAATTCCCACCCCTTGCTAGTCTGCCCAGTGCTGTTCTTTAGAGTGAACAATCCACTTTGCTCACTTTTAATGACAAATATGTGTCACTCTCCTCCTTAAAACCCCAAAGAATTCCCCGCTGCGTATGTGAGGAAGTCCCCGCTCTCTGATTTAACGTCACACCTTCTCATAACCTAGTTGCTGCTTTTTTACAGCCTCAGCTTCCGTTAGTTCCTCACAGCCTCTAGCCTCACTGACCTTCCTTCCCTAATTGCAAAGTGCTGTTAGACACGACCAGACCTCTGCACGAGACACGCAAGCTGCTGAGAATCCCGTCCCCACCACGCATTCTCCTGGTCTACAGATTTGCTGGAATCCTTCAGATGTCAGTGCAGAAAGCATTTCCTCTCTGACACCTTCCCTACCTTCTAGAACCCTGCCCCAGGCCGTGCAAAAGCCCCTCTGAACATACAGTAAACATGATGCCAAGTGAATCTTAACACATTGTTTTGAAAACCTATTTAAATTTGTCTCTTCCATGACACACTGTGATCTCCTTGAGGGATGGGGGCTGTGTGGTATTTGTCTAGACAGCTAATGTCTGGCACAGACCCCGGGCCATCGGAAATAGTCTGCTGACTCATCAAGAATTGTCGTCTTTGCGATGTAAGAAAGACTACATGATGTCTGATCTTACACCATCCGGCAAGGGTCAAAATAATTTCACATAGAACTACACAGGAAAAATATGTGTATACTTTTCCTCTTTGTGAGCCCAAGATCATAGGCAGCCTGGAACGGAGGTGTCACTCTAAGCTGTCTGTCCCCTAGGCTGTCACGTCCAGCTTCAACATATTTTTTAGAAGTTGTAGGGATACGTGTACATCACCCCGTCTTAGAACAAACGGTGCTTCAGCCTGACCAACTTTAATGTCCATATAAAAATCAGAAATCTTCCAAACTGAAGCCTGAAGAAACATTTCACTTCACTCCTTCCAGTCTGTCTGCCATCTGCATCCCACATCCCCACTGCTCACCTGCGTCAGACCACCTTCTATCTAGAAACATTTTAGGTGGGACACTTGGATGAGAACTAATTACAGCAGTCATGAAAATGGTCCCATGAACGTACGCTCTGCACAACAAGGATGTTTTGACCGGAGGCCTCAGCCGTGACCTTCAGGGTCTGTTCACATATTCTGCCTGGCTTCCCTACAGATGTTCTGCAGAAAATCAAGCCTGCAGTTAAAGTCATAGAAGTCCCAAGAAATCCAGAAAAATAGAGTGAGATTCATTTCCTTGGGAATATTTTTGAAAACCATCCACTAATAGGAAGAAGAGCTTTAAGAGGGTCATTTCAGATCAGATGATGTCCAACTGCAGGTGGGTCAGTTTTGTCATTGTTGCTCGCTAGTTGGCTTTCTGCTGCTTCTAACATGCCGCTGTTTAGAGAAGTGGCCTGTACAGGCCCTCAGAGCAGAAAGGTGGGCTGGGCCTGGAAACAGCCAAGCTCCTCTGCTGTGTAGTGACCCGCTGAGAAGGAAAGGATGGCCCAGGGCTTCCTCTGACTCTCTCCCTCAGTTATAAACTCTATGAAGGGAAAATGGAACAAAAAATCTTAATTCAATATGGTATTGTCAAAGTATAAAAATAATTGTCTTTGGAGGGGATGGTATAGTTGAAGGGGTAGAGTACATGCTGGGTTCAATTCGCAGTACCTCAATGTAAAAATATAATAAGAAAAAGTCTTTACAATAAAAGAAAAATAACAAATAAGAAAAGAGATCTCAAAGAACCCAAGTTTAAAAAGAAAAAAAATGTCTTTTAAAAATAGTAGTCAGCTCGGTCTTTTGCTAGATTAGGAGTTTGGGATTAACAGATACACACTACTATGTATAAAATAAATAACCAACTCCCAGGTCCTTAATAACCTAGTTCAACCTGAATCCTTTCTCTTTTTTCCCCTAAGCAACCCGTGGAAGCATCTGAAATTCTCATCTTAAAAAAGAATTCATTTAAAGGCGTTTTGAAAGTTACTGGTTAAAAGTTATTTGTGGTTCCATGAATATAGGTCTAGTAAGAATGACAGACAATAAACCAGTAAGCAAATAAATATATGACGTACTGCCAGGTTCTAATAATTGCCAGAAAGAAACATAAAGCATATTAGGAGAGAAAATGATTGAATAGGAAATATGTGCGTGCTATTTTAAATAATGTGGTCAGGTAAGTCCTCTCTGAGGGTAAAATAATTTGAACAAAGTCCTGAATGAAGCAAAAGAATAAGCCACATAGGTAACAGACAAGAAAAGCCTCCCAGACCGGGAGAAGTGTAAGTACGAGACTTGGAGTTACAAACACAGCTGTCCTGGTGGGGACCATCTGGGCGTTGAAGATGGGCTGGAGCAGAACGGTGAGAACTGAGGCTGCAGAGACGGGTGAGGGACCGGATCACACAGGGCCTTGGTAGGGACTCCGGATATCCTTCTGAATACAATGGAAAATTACGAGATTATTTTGCAAAGCAGAACAGCTTGATCCGATTCATAATTTAATAAGACCGTTGTGGGTAATATATGTGGAATAAGCAATGGAAGCAGGGCAAGGTAAGCTGATGGGAAGCCAATGGGAAGAGTGCTGCTGACCTGGAGAGAGACACCGAGGTTGGGCTGGGATTATGGCGGGAGACGGGCTGAAATGGGGACACGATTTGACAGTAATGGTAACAGGCCTTAATGCTCGAGTTGGACACAGACACAGAGTGGTTCAGGGTGATGGTTATGTGATATTTGGGGCTGAGCCACAGTTTTTGTGCAGAGACCTGAAAGGAGAATAAAGTGGGGACGTTGACATCGGTAAGAAGGGTTGGTGGGTGTTTAATTCCCCCTAGAGCCGCGTCTCTGTTTCTCTGTAGATGAAGTCAGCAGAGCAGGGATGGGTGTTCCTAATTCTGCAGTGAATTGCGTGTCCTTCTCATCAACAAATTCGAGAGGCCGACCTGCCCATCCAATTGCAACATCTTGAATCTGCTTCTTTCTATCCAGGAGGAGATTTCCAACTAAGATGCCACTCAAAAATTCCCATGCCCACAGTTAGAGCTGTGTGCTTTTGGAATGATGTCAGAGATGCCTCCACAGAGGCTTGGTGTGCTCTCTCTCCCTCAGAGCACACAGTTCCCTTCAGTCCGGTGGGTCTCAGCAGAGAAGATTTCACAAGTAGCCCCTCTCAGGCCCTGGGGACCAACCTCATGCTTGGCAGAGCTCTGAAAATGAGCACGAGTTCCGGGCAAAGGGCCTTCTCCAGGGCGCCATCTGGCAGATTACATGAAGACAGTGTACAAAAGAGTGGGAGGGTTGATGGTATAAATGGATTTTACTTTTTGCTCTGAATCTGATTCTGTCCTTCCATTTTATTAAGGAAGAGTTCTTAGGCCAGACATGATTCTCCTTTTTCTTTCTACTTGATCATCCAAGAGGTTTAGATAGGGTATTTGTTTTAGGGTAAGAATCTTTAAAAAAAAAAAACAAACAACTATGCAAATTGTATCTTGTTAGGTATTTGGACAAGTAAATTCTCCCAGCAGTATTGAACCCCCTTATACCTCCAGGGGTTCTCCAAATGTTTACATGTTCCAAATCTGACCCAAAACCAATGAGCCTTTTTGTTTTAAGCACTTCACCATGGACAAAAGATGTCACTAAAGAAGGTGAGAAAAGAGCAGGTCCCCATCATCCAGAGTCCCTCCCAAAGGGCACACAGAAGTAAGGAGGAGATGAACGAGAGAAACGGTTTATTTATACACAAGAAGGAGCCAACCAGAAAAGTAAGTACCATGTTAAATGGTGAAAGTTAAAGGCTTTTTTATCAACCTAACTTAATAGGGCAAAGGGAGAGGAGAGAATTGGCTTCCATGACAGGTTTTCTTCTACATCTATTGAATCTCAGGTGTCTTCAGCTTAAAGTGCTTTTGTATTAACCATGGGTTCCATCTGACTTTCCATTCCTCGAACTTTGTTTTCTTTTTCAACATTCACTCATGTATTCTGAGCCCCTGGATTTACCACGTGAATTTTAGATTGATTGTCAATTCCTGCAAAACACCACCTGGGATTTGGGTAGGCATTCTTTGAATCCTTAGATCTATTCGTGGACTATTGTCATCTAAGTAGAATGAAGCCTTCTGCTCCATGAATATGGGATTATTCTCTGTGAATGTAGGTCTTAGTTTCTCTCAACAGAATCTCTAATCTATTGTAGTCTTAAGTGTCCAAGTCTGGTACTTCTTCCTCACCTCTTTGGATGCTGATTCAGAAGAGACATGACCTCCTGGAGAACCTCTGCTGCCACGGAGCTGACATGGAACTGCGTCCTGAGAAGACTTTAAATTCTTTTAAAAATAGGATTAATGTACTTTAATTACTAGATGAGTAATGAATGGGTCACATTAAGATAGGATTTTAATACTTTTAGAATTAGTAGAGTAATATAGACACAGTACAAAAAATTGAAATATTGCCTAAAAGAGAAGAGATTTGTAATTCCCACCCACAGAGGTGACTGTCATGAATGATTTGGTGCTTATGTCTCAGTCTCTGTGTCTCTCAGTATGTCTTTCTCCATCTCTGTCTCTCGCACACTCACAATCAGATCAGTTTACATCTATACTTATTTCACACATATGTGGTCATGCAGATGGGACCCTGGGTGCAGACAGTGGGTCTGGATACTTCCACCCTGAGGCCTCCCTTGACATTGGGTTGAGACCAGACACCCACTTTTCCAACTGCACAGCATTCATTCATCCACATGAACCAGAAAAAATGGACCCCATACACTCTTCATCAACATTAGTATTGCTTTAATTCAGACTGTTTCAACCAGTGCTGTGATGATCACCCTTGAAAAGGCATCTTTGAATAGGTGTGTAAGGATTTTAGTGGGATGAACTGTAAGGATCCGAACTTCTGGGGAAGAGCTGCATCTGTGGCCCTTTGATGCGTCCTGCACCCTCTTCTCCTGAAGAGGAGTGTCCCTTCTCTCTTCCCTCCAGGGGATCTGCTGGAGCCTCTGCCTGCTTACATTGTCACCAGGGCTGGTTGTCACCTGACTAAAGACCCGCCAGTGTGATGGTGACCGGTGCTCTCTCTGCAGTTTCCTTCTGCCTGTGTTCTCACCTGAGAGGTCAAGCATCTCTAACACACACTGGCCACCTGCATTGCCTCTCATTGGAACTGCCCATGTCTGTTCTGTTTCTGTTTAGAACACTGCGTTTCGAAAGGATTTTGGACTACAGGGATGGGAATCCTTTCTCCAACCTTGGGTTATGAGGAATGCTTTTTTCAGGTTGTGGTCTCACTTTCAAGCAGTTTTTCTGGGCTTTTGCTAATTTTTTTGATTGGTTTTGTTTTTGCCACAGGAAGAGCTAAGCATCTCCCTTATGTCTTCTGGCTTTGGTGTCACAGGGGGAACAGCAGTCTCTACCCTGAGATTATGCACAGAGTTACTAAAAGGGCTTCATTTTGTACATCACATCTTTAATCCCCCTGGATATCCCCTTAAAATGATAAAAATGCTGTTTCAAGTGAAAACAAAAAAAATCCCCAGCCCCAGCTAAAAACAAGTGGGCAGGGACAAAAGAAAACTTTTTTAAAGTTTCATTGACAGGGAACACCAAGGAGAGTTAAAGACACTCAGAGAGAAAGAGGACTTGGTGTTGTCAGGAGCTGGGTGAGGAGGGAGGGGAGTGCGCGCTCTGGATCCAAGGTTTCACTTTGAGGAAAGAAATAGTATGAAACTAGATGGTAGTGATGGTCGCACAACATTGTGAATGCCTCTAATGCTCCTCAGTTGCACAATTTAAAAGGTGAAAAGTCTATATTTTATTAATGAAACTCCAAAAAGAAAAATAAACCTTGCCATAAATGAAGTGAAACAAACAAAGGAAACTAAAGAAAACCAAACAAAAACTTCTCCAGAGGAAGGGAAGTCAAGTTTGGGAGGGGGAGGGAAATGATAGTGGGAATTTGGAGAACATTTTGGAGAAGAAGGTGTGGGTGGGTGCAGAGGGGGCTCTGCCCCAGTTGGTGGTGATGCCTGAACTGTTTCTCCATTGTCCAGCAGTCCAGCTGCAGATGCAGGTTCAGGAGGAGTTGCAGGAGCGGCAGGAGGGAACTCGCGGTCTCCTGCTGGATCCAGATCATCCTTTTTTTGGTCTCTGACATCTTCCCCTGCCCCTGCCTCCTCTGTAACTATTGGATGTGGAGAGAGATTTAAGTCTTGTGGAAGAGCTCATGCTGTGTGAGAGGAAAAATTTACCCACCTGCCTCCATTTCCATGTGCCTCTTCAAGGACAGAAAACTTCCCAGAGCTTTCCAGACAGCTCCCACCCAGAAAGTGCCCACAGGATGTGTTCTGTGACTGAATTTTACCAGACAGGTGGTCTGAGGCCATTCTTTTCTCTGGTCCCAATAGTAGCTTCTGGGTACACCTCTTTGTGTGGCCCAGCCCTCGCCCCTCCCTCACCTACACACACGCATCAGCCCTGCCTTCCTGAACTTCGGGCTCTGTTTTGGGGGCTCCTGGTCCTCCACCTGACTTGCAGCGAGGTGGGCACTGTGCTCCATGTCAGAGCAGGGTGTGCTGAGCAACCCGTCATCCCCGGGCAGGTACCAGGGGAGAGCCCTGGGTGATCTCTGGGTCAGAGGCGTGCCCCACTGATTTGTGGGCCACGGTGGAGGGTACCCTGCCATATCCAGACCCACCTGGATCCTGCGCTGGCCCTCAGAAGAGCGGCACATCAGCCCTTCACTTGGGGGAGGGGGCGTTGGTTTTCTTATTCATCAGCTGCTGTTCAATATGTGGTATCTAGCTCTGCAATGACAGTGACCAGCAGCTGACCCGGCCTGGAAGCCTCAGAGCCCTGCCCGGCCAGGAACACTCCTGCTTCTGTCCACTCGACCCTCTGCTGCCAGATCAGACCGAGACCTTGTTCAGCTCAGACACCCGGGAGGGAAAAGACATACCCAGAATGCATGGGCTCCACCTTGGGCAGCAGGACCCTTCCCTGGCTCTCCACATGCCAGCCAGCCAGCTTTGCCCTGGGCTGTGGATGTGACCGGCCCACCAGGCCTCTGAACTGCTCTTGCTTTGGGCAGAAACCCATCCCCAAATTGACTGCTCCACCTCCACCAGCCAGGACGGGGCCGTCGGGATACCTGGGTGGGATCAGAGTGGTGGCCTGGCCTGGGCGGGCCTGCCCTGGGCCTCCCTGTGTTACCTTTGGGTCTCTCTGGCCAAAAGTCCAGAGGCGCCTTGGGTGAGACATGACCCAGCGCTGGCAGCGTTGGTAAAGCCCCTCGCTGCGGGCTTTCCGGGGTCTGTGGCCTCGGGATATTGGGATGCAGCAGAACGTGACTCTGTCTCCAATCAAGTGAGCTGAGTAGGGACTTCTCTACAGAGTGGGTGCCTGGTGAATTTAGTTCCAAGTTCTGTTGGGCTCTATTGCTGGGGAAATGAGATCACTTCCTGGGGTCCACTTACCCAAGCTTCCTCCTGACACATAGCTCCCCAAGGACCTTTCTGGGCTGCCGATCTATCATTTCTCACTCCATGCCATGTCCACACACAGTGACACCAACTCAGCCCCCCTCATAGCCCTGGGGAGGCCTGGATGCAGCCAGTGCTGCAGCTCTGAAGACACAGCTGGGTTCAGACATGGCTCCCCCCACTCAACAGTGCTATCACCATGGAAAAGCCACGTGCCTCTCAGGGTCTCCCCAATCTCCCGTCAGCACAGTGGGGACCATTCTGGCCCCTGCTTCCTAGAGAAGCCATCCTGTCTCTAGACCTAGAAACACCTACTGCATCTGTCACCCCCGTGGGCTGGCATCACAGGGAGCTCGTGCACAGACTTAGCAAAGGAATGACCCCACAGAGGGCTGGCGGAGCGCAGAGAAGATGCCACACAGGCCTGGGTCTGCCCTGAGGTCTGGAGAAAGTCACTTTCCTTATTACTTGCTTCCCAGCTCCCAGTCGTGCGACTAAATTTAAATACAACTCTGACGTCGTCAGCTCTGGCAAACAACCTCCTAGGTCTTTCTGTCATGTTGACATACAGGCCCAGTGTCCCATCTCGGCCTCTGTGGTGGGCTGCCCCACAATGTCTTCATACTTTTTGCCTTCAGTTCCCACGCCCTTTTGTGATCCCCACACCCTCCCCTGGAGGATGGATGGACTTTGAGACCAGGTTCTGACATGCAGCCTGACTTGTGAAAATGTGCGTGAGTTCCACTCCTTCCCAGCTCCAGTTTTCCTTCTCTCTGTCTCTGTCTCTCAGTGCCTCTCTCTCTGTCTTTTCTCTCTGTTTCTCTGTCTCCCCTGCTTCTCTGTGTTTCAGTCTGTCTGTCTCTTTTCCGGTATGTATGTGTGTATATATTTATGTGTATATGTGTGTATTTATGTGTGTGTATTGTTCGGGCCCAGGGCAGGTCACTTCTGAAAATCCCTTGATGACATATTGATTATTTTGAATTCATGTTACTAAAGAAAAATTATCTTTGAAAATTGTGCAAGCACTTTGGTGGAATCTTCTCTAAGGACCAGCACTGCTAGGGAAGTGATGTTCCTGTGGCACTTTGATGTATCCTGTACCTTGTTCTGCCGGAGAGGAGCGTCCATTTGCTCTTCCCTCCAGGGGACCTCCTGGGGCCTCTGCCTGCTCACGTTGTCACCAGGGCTGGTTGTCACCGGGCTAAAGACCTGCCAGTGTGATGGTGGCCAATGCTATCTCTGCAGTCTGTCCATCTGCCTATGTCCTCACCTTACAGGTCGAGCATCTCTAGCACACACTGGCCACCTGCACTGCCTCTCGTTGGAACTGCCTGTGTGTGTTTTGTTTCTTTTCAGAACACTGGGCTTCAAGAGGTTTTTGCACCAAAGCGATGTGAAGCTTTTCTCCGACCTTGGGTCATGAGGAAAGCTTTTTCCAGGCTGTGGTTTTTCTTTCCAGCTGTCTTTCTTGGCCTTTGTTTTCTGCTTTAGTTTGGTTTTATTTTGCCACAAGAAGAACTAAGCATCTCCCTTCTGGCTCTGGTTTCACACTTAGAACAGCAGTGCCTACCACGAGATTATGCACAGAGTTACCAAAAGGGCTTCATTTGGTACGTCTCATCTTTAATCCATCTGGATTTCCCTCTCAAAATACAAAAATGCTAATTCACGTGAAAACTAACAAACAAAAAATTCACCCGTCCCTACTTAAGATATGAGGGCAGCGAGAAAAAAAAGCCACCTTTTATATGATTTCATTGATAGGGAACATCCAGGATAGGTTAAGACAGAGAGAGAAAGGGGATTAGTGCTTCTCATTGGCTGGGGGTGGTAGGATGTGGGGTGCGCTTTGTATACAAGCTTTTATTTTGAGGAAGGCAATTGTCTAAACCAGTGGTGTTGGTCTCACAACATTTTTAATGCAATTAATGCTCCTTAAAATTGCACAATTTAAAATGGGAAAAGGCTAAACTTTATTCTTGTAAACTTAAAACAAAAATACAATATACTATAATAGAAAAGAAAAATATCTGACTCCATAGAAGATCTGTCCTTTTGGCTTTAACCCTGTGCCCTATTTTCTAGGCTTAATCTTACTAGCTCTGCACCTTTTGTAAAATAGTGTTGCCTTTAGCCTGAAATATACAGGAAAGCCTATTTTCAAGTCTTTGGTCTTTAAGGATATTAACACTTTTGCACTTATATAAAGACAGCAAGTTGCAGAATAGAAAATAACTTTTGCTTTGTTAGAGGTTTTACAGAGGCCCTATGACCTGGTCTACGTTGACAGCTGCAGACCAAGATAATGGCAGACTAATATCTTGGAGAACCATCTTCCCCAAGTCAGACTTCAGGCTCCTTTTCTAGTAAATAGGGGAGGGGCTCTGGTTGGTTGTTGCAAACTTCTTGGTGTCGGATTTCTTTGTCCTTTGAATCCTTTGCAGCTGTCCACGTGAATCAGATCACCGTGTTCCTGTAACACCTACAACAAAACAAACTTTTTCTATTCTGCAACTTGTTATCTTTATAGGAGTGCAAAAGTGTTAATATCCTTAAAGGTCAGAGTTTTGAGAATAGGATCTTCTGTTTATTTCAGCCTAAAGGCAACATTGTTTTACAAAAGTTGCAGAGCTAGCAAGACTAAGCCTAGAAAACACGGCAGAGGGTTAAAGGAAAGGAAAAGATCCAATATGGAGTCAGATTTGTTCTTCTCTATTACAGTGCCTTTGGGTGAGAGCTAAGAGGATGACTCCTGGGTGGGTCCTCTACAGTCCCAGGCTGCAGTTCAGGCAGGGTCCCTGCCAGATTCACCATGACTTTGGACCTGATCTCCCGCAGAGAAAGTGACAATTATTGGATTAAAATTACCTGTCAAAATCCCTTCAATTGCCTGTAAACTATACCACAGCAGGGGATGTCTCATTGGCCAGTTAACTGCCAGTCTCCCCTGATGCAAGGGACCAGCGTCACGGCGGGATCCATGGTGGCCTGGACAGTGCACATTCCTACTTTTCTCTCCAGCCTTGGCTTCCTAAAATTGATGCTTTGAAAGCTCCCGTCCCTCTTCCCTCTGGCCTGGTGTGAATGAACATGATACCTGCACCCACCTGGGCTGAGGCCAGGCCACGCACACAGCCCCATGCACACAGCCCACCATCTGCTGTCTACCCCTGGGCTCAAGTGCACCCTCTGAACTCCCCCACCCCAAAGGTCCGCGTGCCTAGTGCCTCCGCCCTAGGGGTCCAGATCACCATCAGGACCATCAACCACCCAAGGCCCACAGGCCATTGGCTGGCAGCCTGGGATCACCCTGACCCATCGGGTCAGATGAGACACAGGGTGCGGGGATCAGGGTGCCAGGGCGGGAATTGGAACCTCTTTCAGCCCAGCCTGCCTCGCCCTGTAGCCTCAGACACTAACTATGAAGGTGCACACTAGGCTGGATCCCCCGCTGGTGGCAGTAGTCATCATTTCTGGAGCTCAGATTTCCCCACCCCAACCACAGGGTTAGGGGTGAGGGAGTGAGCTTAGGGTAGGGGTGCACTCAGAGTGAAGGGGATCCCATGGTGAGGGGGTATAGGTTGAGGAGTGTGGGGCCGCTCAGATTGGAACTGACCTGGCTGAGAGGTGAGGAGTATAGTTTCAGGATTTTGGGGGTCCTGTGGTGAGGCATGAGGGTGTAGGGGCCATAGGTTAGGACCAAGCAGGACGGAGTGTCAGGGCACAGACCTCGGTGTGAGGAGAAGAAGCCCTGTCTTTAAGGTCTGGTGGGAGACTGGGCCTGGCCAGGGGTGGGAGGGTAGTAACAGGGAGGGGAAGGTGAGCAGGGGAAGTGGGGCTGGTGGGGTGTGGCCTGGCCCAGGGCAGTCGTGGTTCTAGTTCAGTGCCAGGACCCAGTCGTTGGCGGGGTGAAGGCTCTGGGGATGGAGACCCGGCGGGACGAGCAGGAGGGGCACCACCTGGCTCCTCCCGGCCCCAGTGGCCAGGTCTGGTAAAGCAGGAGACCCATCCGAGCAGTTTGCGCTGCAGGAGGGAGGAGGAGGAGGGGCGCGCACGCGCTGACGGACAGATGCGCGGACGCCGGAACCCGCCCAGAACGAGTGGAAGCTGGCGGCAGCCGGTTGCTCCTGGACCAGCTCCTGGAACAGGAACACGGCCTGGGTTCTGGGCCGCCGCTTGCCCTTGGTTTGGCTGCCGCTGCCGGGCAGTTAAGGGGGCGCTGGTGGGGGCGTGCTGCTCGAAGCCGGCGGGTGACGCCTGGGCTGTGCGACTGAGGAGGCGCACAGGGAGGGGTGCGGAGGTGAGGTCACGGCCGCGCGTCCCGTTAGGACCCTGAGGCGGTTCCCAGCCGCCGCTGTGGTTAGTGGTAACCCCGCTATTAGTAGTTCCTGAACCCCGCGTTTTTGCCGCCGCTTATACCCGGGTTTAGGAGAGCAGGTACTGCCCCGGGAGGTGGGAGGGCACCGGACGGCTCCGAAGCATCTCTGACTGGCCCTCAGACCATGACCTGCTCCCGGGAGGCGGGTGCGGTGCGGTCGCGGGGCCTCGGATGCAATGAGGGCTGCCCCATGAGAGCCCCTGGATTTGCTCCCATCTTCCCCGCGGCCTGACCTTGGGGGCGGCCTCTAAATCCCCAGGTTCTTGTGACTCAGGTTACAGGTCAGGCTGCCCCTGGGAGGTGGGCGCAGTGTGATCAGTGTGCTGGGATGGCTGCAGCAACAGCGGGAAATGGTCGCAAACCCCGCGCTTTCACAGGGCAGCCCCAGTCCCGCCATCGCAGCCGCCGCCATTCCCTGACAGCACAGCACCTGCCTTCCAGGAGCAGGCTGGCCTGTAACCTGAGTTCCACGAATCTGGGGCAGCAGAGGCCAATCTCAGGCCATGCGCTGGGGAGTTTGAAGCCAATCCACGGGCTCTCATGGGCAGACCCCATAACCCGCCACTGCCTTCGACCACACCGCGCCCTCCTTCCAGAAGCAGGCTGACCTGCGGACCGTGCCTGGAGCAGCAAAAGCCGAGCCCTGGACAGGCCGTGGGAGAGAAGGGAGCAAGTCGACCAGCCTGCCAGGTCGCTGCCCATCTCCCTGCCGCTGCCCCAGGTTCGTGGATCATTTGTTTTCAAGTCAGTGGGTTCCTGAGAGGCAGGAGCGGTGCAGTCAGGAGGCGGGGTCTGCGGGGAGGGGTGCTGCCCCAAGGGGATCAGGTGGACTTGCTCCCATCTCCCCCAGGGCCAGATCTGTGGACGGCCTCTGCTGCCCCAGGTTCACAGGACGCATGTCATGTCAGTCTGTCCCTGGGAGGAGTGCTCAGTGCCCTCGGGGCAGCCTCAGTGGCTGACAATGATTTTGGAAGTGGGCTCTAGCCCAGCATAACTAACTCTCCTTTCTTCTCTTGCTTCCCCAGTTGGTGGCTGTATAGGCTTTTTCATTATAGGTTATTGCTGGATAATGAACATAGGTTTCTCTGCTATACAGAAGAAACTTTATTTAAAATCTACTTTTATATATAGTGGCTAACATTTGTAAATCTCAAACTCCCAAATATATCCCTTGCCATCCCCTTTCCCTGGTAACCTTAAGATTGTTGACTAAGTCTGCAAGTCTGTTTCTGTTTTGTAGATGAGTTCACAGTGTCTTTTTCTCTATTTTTTTAGATTGCACATATGAGTGATATCATTTGGTATTTTTCTGTTTCTGGCTGCTTTCACTTAGAATGACGATCTCTAGCTCCACCCATGTTGCTGCAAATGGTTTTATTTTGTCCTATTCGTGGTAGAGTAATATTCCAGTCTATAAATATGCCACAACTTCTTTATCCAGTCATCTGTTGCTACATTTAGCTTGCCTCCATGTCTCGGCTACTGTATACAGTGATGCTATGAATACTGGGGTGCAGGTATCTTTTCACATTGGAGTTCTTTCCAGTTATATACCCAGATGTGGGATTTCTGGGTCATAGGGTAAGTATACTTTTAGTTTTTTGAGGGATTTTCATGCTTTCCATAATGAATACACCAAACTGGATTCCCACCAGCAGTGTAAGAGGGTACCCTTCCCTCTACAGCCTCTCTAGCATTTATCATTCATGAACTTCTGAGCGATGGCCATTCTGACTGGTGTGAGCTGATATCTCATTGTAGTTTTGATATGAATCTCTCTGTTTGTTAGTGATATCGAGCATTTTTTCATGTGCCTATTGGCCATTTGTGTCTTCATTGGAGAAATGCTTGTTTAGGTCTTCTGCCTATGTTTGGATTGAGTTGTTTGTTTTTTTGTTTTTAAGTTGTATGAGCTGTTTATATATTCTGAAAATTAAGGCTTTTTTGTTAGTCATATCATTTGCAAATATTTTCTCCCATTCGTAGGTTGTTGTTTCCTTTTGTTTTACTTATGGTTGCCTATGCTGTGAAGAAATTTATGAGTTTAATTACGTCCCTTTTGTTTTTTTCTCTTATTTCCATTGCCTGGGTAGATTGCCCTAGGAGAACGTTGCTAAGATTTATGTCAGATAATGTTTTGCGTATGTTTTCTTTTAGGAGATTTATCATGTCTTGTCCATCTGCATCTTAAGCCTGTACTCTAGATCTGTGCTTCAGTTTTGAATTTTGAGCTTCTTAGAGAACACCTACTCTTAGCTCATATGTCAGATTCAACATGTCTAAAGCTGATTTCATAATCATTTTTCTTGCAGCGTATCCATTTATTCAGTGGCATAATCATTCTTCTAGTCTTGAATACCCAAAGGCTTGGAATGGTCTTTGATTTATATTTCTCTCACCACCCTCCACATATTCTTGGCTTCTGGAACTGTATGTTTTTGGTTTCAAATGTCTATTCTGATTGCTGATACTCTGATGAAGAGCGTTCATCCCTGATACAAGAATTTTTCCTTCTGCTGAATTCTTGGATATTCTCTCCCCTCCTTTCAGTCAACCTTCAGTTTTGACCCTCCAACATCTAGAGTCAAGTCAAAGACTTACCACAACCAGATCTCAGCCAGGTAGTCTCGACCCTTAATCACTTTGGCCTTACCTTATGTGTTTCAATCATTATGTGACTTAGCCTCCTAGGGTAACCTGTGCCTTATTAAAATCCAGGAGTCACCAGTCTTTTCCTATCCAGTCCTCAGTTAAAACAGCTTAGAATTGCCCTGAGAACTAGTTGGAGCCCCATCCCCTTCATTGATTCTTCCCTATTTACTCCAAATACTTCTAGCTCCTCTTTGTATTTCTGCACTGTTCATGATCGGTAGCCTGTAATCTAGTCTTTGAGTACTGACTTGGTACCATTGCCGGTTGGTTTCCAATGTGTATCCTCACTTAGCTGGTAACTGGAGAAGACTCCCTTGTTCAGCCTCCTTTATACCCTCACCCTGCTTAGCATCGGGCAATAGCAGGCATCCAGGCAGTGCTAACCTACTTTATTCGCAGGGGTGGTGGTTTGGAGTATAGCTAATAACTATTAATTCAGTGTTGCAATTAAAAAAGAAAGCCAAGAAAATCCATAAAACTTTATCTCCATGTTCAGTTTAGCGCTTTACCTCAACAGTTTTCTTAACTCTGTGTTTACATTCACATAGTGTTCAGTGCTTTTACAGTTCCCTGAGGCAAGCAGGTGAGTTGTCATTATGTTTGACTTTCACGTTACATTTCATATTGGATATATTTGTGCAATGACAAAACCTTCTTTTATAAGTAAACAGCCGGAAGCCCAGAGAGACTAACAGCCTAACACAGGGTCACCTGGTTAGTGTTTGGCACAGGCCAGGACCGCGGTTCACATCTTCCAGCTGCTCCTCTTCCAGTGCCTTTTCATTCCAGTGCTGGGAAATGTAGCCCCATCAGCCAAACGGCCAAGTGTCATTGCTGCCCCTTTACCTGCCAGTGATGGCAGTGCTACAAAACGTGGCAAAGGAAAGGTCAGAAATAGGAGTGATAAAAGACATGGAAGTGCTGGAAATGGATCCTCAGCCTCTTCTTCCCTATTTGAGCACCTCACAAGTGTCCCTCTCTGACACTGCTGTTCATTGATTATAACACAGTCTTTAAAATCAGACTGATCTTTTGTAGGACATGCTTTTATCCTGGTCCCTTTCCTGCTAGTAGTCACCGTCATGGGCAGAAAGTGCCTGACTGTGCTCTGTTTGTCACTTAGGTGGGAGGGGAAGTGGGAGACGAAGCGGGTTGAACTGAAGCCGAGCTTTTTACAGCTCTGTTTTTCTAGGACCAGAGCAGTTCCACTCCTGCTTTCATCACCTCTCCACCTCTGAGTCCCAGCCAACCACTCCTGCCTGCTTCCCCACATGCCACGTCCTGGGGGAGGACAGTGTGGTTGGCAATGCCCCCTCCACCCTCCGCCTTCCGCCCTGGGAGGTGCAGGAGTCTGCTTCAACTTTTGAGCTGTTTTGGTAGTTGGGCTTTTCCAGCCTTTCTAGGCATCTGCTTTCCAGCTCTGGGAAATAGGAGATGTAACTTAACCATACAAGTTCTATACTAATGTATTCAGTGGCATTAATGTGATGTTGTCTTTAAGGTGTTCTGGGACTGGATAGGAGGTTTTTAACACAGGATGCTTCACATCCAATTCTAAAGGCCTACAGGATGCAGGTGTAATTCAAGTTCTTACATGGCTGTAAGGCAGACATGGACATTATTTTATAATATGACCATATGTTCATAGATTACGGTTAGTCCGCCGGCTCTGTATCTAATAAAAGTTTAAATTCTAAACGCTTGAAGAAAATTTGCGGACCATGTCTTTTTGCCTGTAACTAGTTGCAAAAACTGAAATCAAGACTCTACCACAAGCCAGTGTTTCCCAGTAGAGAAACCCTCTACTTTTACAACCTCTAAGTAATGCGGTGGTTCTTTGGGTGAGATGAGGGATGCCACAGTATTTTGTTGGGACACTAGAGTGGCATGACAAGTATTCTGGGACTGGTTACAGTTGAATCTCTGCTTCCTATATCCTGGACTGATTACAGAGTCAATGTTAGTGCGTTAACCAGCTTCTGAATGCAAGGGTAGCTAGGAAGACAACAGAGAAAATAGAAGGATATAAAGTAATGGAGAGACTTCAGAGCAGTACAAATGTTGACTTTGACACCACCAGCTGCTGACGTGAACTTGGCAGGAATTTGTGAGAAATGGTGGGGGTCACTGCAAGCAGGAGAGTCCTGCAGCTTTTGGGGTGAACAGGCAAAGGGGAGAGCAGATATGGTGACCACTCCGGGGCTGATTATTTGTGTCCTGAATGTGAAAATGTCTGGTCTCCTGTTCAATTTTGCAGCCACAACTTCACGTGACTCAGGGCATTATTTCCACCAGATACCATAAAAACATAAACAACCTCTGTTTCCCAAAGTGTTTGTTCTCGATCTGAGATGATTGTCCTGTGGTGGGAGGTAAGTGGGCGGTGGGTCCTATTACATCACTCCCTTTCACTAAAAGTCTACCTCGCTGCTTTTCACCCTACTGCTAGGGGTGCTGCCATTCTGTTACACCTAGACCTATAAGACAGGCTTACCTGAATCCTCACGTGAAGAGGGATAGTTATGTGCAGTTTTAAATAATTGCTTGGGTCATGTGGTCCTTTGTTCCCTCCATTGGAAATCACTATTCCAGAGCAAATAGTATGAATCTATATAAACTCTATTGTTTGTAAGATGTCTTCAGAAGTTTTGCAGTAGGCTTAAATATTTGCTTGGTGATGGCCTCTTGATTGTTTGAAGGAGGCAACCCTCACTAGGGGCTTTGTTGGCTCCCTTAGATTTCCCTTACTGTCAGTAGAGTGTTCGTAGGCAGAGTTAGAAAGTTAACTGGGCTGAGAAGCCGAATTTGCCCGCAGCTGGGAATTGGTAGAAGAGTCAGTTATGGAAGGAAGGCTTTAGGGTTATCTGGTAGCAGAGTTGTGGGATCCAAGCCCTGGGAAACCTCAGCTTTTGTAGAGTATGTTCTGTAACAATAGGCTATTGGATAATTTTAACACTTGTTATGGGATGTAGAGTTGGGGAAAGACTTAAAAGTGAAAGAACCTTAAAAAAGAATCTCCAAATATTTTAAAGAAAACAGTACTCAGAATGAGAGCTTTCCTGGAAAAGACTAGTTATTCACTTCACAGGGGAAGCAGGGAGAAAGTGTAACTGCACTTACGGTAACTTAAAAGGTAAACCTTACCCTCCCACTTAGCTGTTTCCTGGTGTAAGTTCATATTCCACATCTGTAGTTTTAGACATGATGTGTCATTTTCTGGTACTCCATTCTGCTTCTGAGTGAGAGACTGACGCAAAGTCACATAGCAATTGAAAAATTGCACAAAAGTCTTTATTGTTAAAAATGTAGATATGTGGCAGAGTGCTGCATTTGCAAATGACTTTCAGTGCAGAGAACACTTAAAAGAATGAGGTGTTATTTCTTTTTTTATTCCTTTAAGCCTTTGAATAGAAGGTTTTCTTTGCAGAGATTCTGGAGTACATCAGAACAAGCAGGAACTAAAAATAGCTTTAAGAAAGCACCAGTATAGATGTTGTTTATAGTATGGTATCTGTCTTAAAGTTAACTCTTTAAAGCAGGAAGTTGTAACTCTCAATTTCTTAAGCAAATAAAAAACATTCTTGAATCTTAATGACATACTTTGTGGGGTGAAGCCGCTTTTGCTTCCATTCTGAGCATTGAAAGGCCTTCAAGGATAATTCTACCAGTCCTCAATATTTTATTTTCCTTCTGTTGTGAACTTGTTATTAAACTTGAAGGAGATATAAATATCATTAACTTGCTACATATGTAGATATTTAGTGTTACATAGTCAGAAAGTTTGTGTACATCACACGTATCTACATAATTCCCCAGGTTCCAACTGTGTTCCTGATAAAAGAATGGTGGGAAATGGCATTACGGGGATATGTCTTACAGTACACAGTGTTTCCCCTGTTCCCTCTACCAGATCTGGATGTTCTTTCATCTTTCGGCTTCTAGAATTTCTACCTCTTTTTCTTAAGACAGGTGTAACTCATCCCCCTGCTCACACAAATATGCGTACACACACACACACACACACACACAATGTGCCGTAGGGAGTAGCGTGCACCATCCCATTCTCTGACTCCAGCTCTGATCCCACACACTGGAGGCAGTGTCTTGCAAGAATTCATTTGTAAGTTCCTTTTTAAAACTCGAGTGGTCGGGAAATAGGACTGATCCTCACCTAGTAGGCAAGCCCTCAAGGATAACTTCTATGGTTAATGCCAGTGTATCTTAATGTTTGAGTACCTGGGTTTCATGTCTTCCTGTACCACCTGTGTGACCCATGATTCCCACAGTTCTGTCTCCCGTTAGACTTTTTCCCTCAAACTCTGGACTCTTATAATATTCTGCTGATTTGGCATATTCACTTGGAACTCGGATATCTTAAAACCAACATGTGTAAAAACTGAGCTCTTGGTCCTCCTACCCCCCAAACTGGTTCTTTATGCAGCCTCCCCCATTCAGTTAGTGGAAACTTAATCCTTCCAGCTGCTTGGGTCAAAAATCTTGGAGTTATTCTGACTTTCACTGACATACCACATGAATTCTGTCAATAGATCTGGTTTGACACTGCCTTTAAAACATATCCAGAGCCCAGCCACTTCTCACCATGGCTTCTGCTTCCACTGCTGCTTCCCTGCCCTGAGCCACTGTCCTCTCCTCCTGCATAGCCCTTCTCAGTAGCTTCCCAACTTTCATCTCTGACCCGTTTGCACTATTCTCACCCCGCAGTCAAGTGAGCCTTGAAAACCTAAGTTAGATTGTGTCGTCCTTCTGCAGTGCCTCCCCATTTCACTCCGGGTAAAAGCCACAGTCCTTACAATGTCCTCCAAGACCATACAGGATCTGCACTGACCCTTCTCTGCAGCTCCAGCCGTGCCCCCATTCTGGAACATGCGAGGTCACGCTGGCCTTGGTGATGGTTATTCCGTCCTCATTGGACTTCTCACCTCCTAGTCTTAATTCTAACCTCAGTTCACAGTGTGCCCTGCTCTGGTATTTAATACAACATCACCCTCATCCTATACCCTCAACTCTCTTTACTTTGCCCTTTTTAATTTTTTCCATGGTTCCTCTTTCCTAGCATGCCACCTCCTCTGCTGCTCTGTTGTGTGTATTGTCATCTCCACCCCCCACCCCAGCTAGACTCCAACCAAGCTCCGTGAGGACAGGACTTTTGTTTTGTTTATTGATCTATTCCAAGTGCCTAGAGTAGTCCTGGGTACATTGTAGGGCGTCAAAAATTATTTGCTGAATAAATTAAAAGGCTATTTTAAAAATGAATCATCCTTTCATTAACAGGTGAGGAAAGGAAGCTGCATGAAGGAAAATGGTGCAGTAAATAATGATATTTGCCTGTTGTACTATGTATGATATATATATATGTGTTTTAGTCTTAATTTGGTATCTCAGTTTCTTAATTTAATAGCTGTATTAAGGTGTAATTTACAGGCCATACAATTCACATATTATAATTGTACAAGTCAGCCATTTTAACTATTTCTAGAGTTGTGCAACTGTGTCCTCATAAAGTCCCCTTGTGTCCATTAATATGCAGTTCGCCCTCCCCTCAGTGGCACCCTGATTTTATTTGTTTTGTTTTTTTGGCAATCACATCTGAAAAGAATAATTTACACAGCAGTACTAATATAGCTTTGCACTTTTAGAAATGACACACTTAAATATGAAATCAGGAGTCATTGCTGAATGTAGGCAGCAGTATCAGACATCGGTGAGAAGAATGGACTTGAGTGTCAGACTGGCTGCGATATTACCCAGCTCCACCATTTACCAAGTTACCCAAATTATTTTCTGTCTCAAGCTCTATGTCTGTTATATGGGTGTAATAATAGCAGCTTACAGAGTTGTGAGGATTAAGCAAACAGGGAAACAAAATTTAGTATAGTGGCCAGCTTATGTTATTACCTAAGAAATAGCCTTGCAGGTAGAGAGCAAAATTCAAATCAGTTTCTAAAGTATGTGTAAAATATGACCCAGTTCCTGCCTGGTTTGTAAACACGTATGCCTACTGCAGAATGTAAAAGCAGGCTAATTTCCAACAGAAAAGATCATTTCTCAGCATTTCTTTCAAAGGTAGTTGCAAAATAATTTTTACTAAATTTTCTGTGCCCATCTCTGACAGAGCTTTGACACCAGGGAGGTAATTATCTACATTTTTGTTAAAATGATGCTGACCATCAGGAAGTGTTCCGAATTATATTTTAGCCTTTATGTTGGGAAATATTGTGAAACATCTTCTAAATTAATGGGGGAGGGGCATTCATTGTAGCTCTTGTAGCCTGATAAGGCTTCTCTAAATTATCTTTTTTTAAATTTTAATTAAAGTAATTAATTAATTTTTTGCAGGGGGTGGTAATTATGTTTTTATTTATTTTATTTTTATAAGAAGTTCTGGGGATTGAACCCAGGCCCTTGTGCATGCTAAGAATATGATCTTTCACTTGAGCTATACCCCCCTAAATTATCTTTAATAAGGTCTTTTTCTCTGTTTTGTTATATTCTTTTATGTACAGATGCACAAAGCAGGGTCATCAGAAGCCTCTCAATTCCAAAGATGATTATAGTGAAAAACATTGCACAGTGACAGTGAATCCTTGGAATATGAAGAAAGATTGTAAAGTCCTGAATGAATTAAGAAGGAATTGTTACATTAACTTACATGTAACCATGGCTCACTTACCTTTATTTTTCACTTTATAATGAAGATATTCCTCACCCGTCAAGGTTGCTTTGTTAGATATAGGGAATATCTAAAACCTTTTCTGGAAGTTTTTTAAATAAATAAGAGCAGGTAATTTATCAGAAGTGTGAATGGTGTAATCTGCTCTTTCTAGTATGGTAGCCACCAGCCACATGTGAGTATTGTGAAATGAGATGTTCTATAAGTGGAAAATACATAATAGATTTTCAAGACTTCGTACAACAATAATAATGTAAAATATTTATTAAAAGTTTTCAAAGTGTTAATCACACTTTTGAAATGATAGTATATTGGATATTTTGGGATAAATATAATTATTCCTGGAATTAAGTACACTTGTTCCTTTTTATTGTCTAAATGGAATTACTGGAAAATTGTGACTTGCACTATGTTTCTATTGACAGTGCTGGCTTCTAACTTATTGCAAATAATATGAAAAAAACTTTGATTAAGTATTTTATAATTGAGTAGTTGATTTCCATCATATTATTTTCAGGTGTACAACACAGAGGCTCAACATCTTTATATATTATATTCCATTTAATGTCACCATAAAATAATGGCTATATTTCCCTGTGCTGTATGATACAGCCCTATAACCTATCCATTTTATACATAGTACTTTTTACCTCTCAATCCCTTACCCCCTTCCTGCCTCCCTCTCCTCCTTCTCCCCATTGGTAACCACCAGTCTGTTCTGTGTACCTGTGAGTCTATTTCTGTTTTATTATGGTAATTAATTTGTTTTATTTTTTAGATATACATATAAGTTAATAAATAGAATATTTGTTTTTCTTTCTCTGACATATTTCACTTAGCATAATACCCTGTAGGTCCATCCATGTTATTGCAAAAGACATTATTTAATTTTTTAATGGCTGAGCAGTATTCCATTGTGTGTGTGTGTTCATGTGTATATATGTGTGTGTATATGCGTGTATATATGTAAATATACATATATATATAATATACCACAACTTCTTTATCCAATCATCTGCCAGTGAACATTTGGGTTGTTTCAGTGTGTTGGCTATTGTAAATAGTGCTGCTGTGAACACTGGGGTGCATGTGTCTTTTTGAATTATACTTTTCTCCAGACATATACCCATGAATGGGATTGCTGGATCACACGGAAGTATATTTTCAGTTTTTTAAGGAAACTCTATACTGTCCTCCATGGTGGCTGCAACATTTACATTCCCACCAACCGAGTAGGAGGGTTCCTTTTTCTCTTAAAAGGTCAAAAATTCTCTACATTTATATACTTTCCTTGCAGTTTAGGACACAATTTGGCAAAAGCCAGATAGAATTTAATAGGAGTAAATACAGTATTTTTTCAAATGTCCATGCATTATGGATAGATATGTTATTGATGAGTTGGTTCCCTATTTTTGTAGATGCAGAAGTTTTTATAGCTTCACAGACATTTCAGTCTTGCAGAAAGAAAAATGTCTTTGCATTTTGCTGAACTTGTCCGGGTGGCTTTATGGAATTTGGTCCAGGCCTGCAGAGGTGAATACACATCCAAACCTGAACCATTTGAATGTCTGCAAGATTTTAAGAGTCTAGAATGTCAGATTTGGACTATAACTCTGGTGAATGACATCAGTGAGTGGACTCAAGAAAACTCGATTTGAGTGCAAAGCTTTTCATAAGCCAAAAAAGGCTTTGAAATTGTGGCAAAGCCAGAGACTTTTGTGCACCACATATGGCCACAAACCCATGGGGACAACCACAGGCCTTCTGGAGTGCCAAGGGAATTCCATGTGAGGAGTCCAGCACTCACAGGAATCCAACAAGTCCCTGCCAGCCAGAGCACCTTCATTGCTACTGTGGTATTTTGAGCAAATGTCTTTTCTTCAGGTTCAAATTGGTTTGTTGTTTTCTTTTTAATAAAAGAAAATCAAACAACTTCTTGTTCCCTTGGTGAAAGTAAAAGCCTAACATTTTCTGATTTCTTTTGACAGAGAAAACTTGAGCCTATGAATCTAAACTCATCTGTGATGGTCTGCAGCTGGGAGCAAGCAGATCAGTGTCAGTCCCTTTGCAGCCGTTGGCTGGGAGCCTGCATGTTCCCTGGAATGATATTTGAAACATGTCACCCTAGCCGTGCCTTCGCTCTGGACTGGGAGGCGAGTCAGTCAGAATCTGCATTATGGAATGTATGTTTCAGATCCAAAGCTAGGAGATCTTTTTTAATAGCCAGAGAATGTAGTCATAAATATATCTATTAATGTATTTATGCAAGAACAATTTTAAAGTTTTTTTATTATAAAAATTTCCCCCAAAATTGAAAATGAAAGAACATTGGAATTAAAATCCAATGGAATTAAAAACAGTGGAATTAAAAATCATCTGTACCTTAGTTATACATAAAGAATCTTAAAAACCTTCTAAACATTTTTTTGTTCAAATGTAGATATTTTTCCCTTCCAAAAATGAAAATTATTATTTCACATTTTTTTCTTTTTCCTTTTATTATATATTCCATATTAATAAATATAATTCTTTTAAATCCCTTTTAATGGCTGTTTAACATTATATTGAACAGATATGTAAATAGTCCTAGGTTTAAGAAATTTAAAAAATTGTCATTACAATGCCCCTGCAAAGAATTTTTTCGTGTTTCTATTTTTAGTTACTAATTTGGACTAAAAGTTAACAAGTTTACTTTTCTTCATCTAAAACATTGGTTATTTTATGAATGAATTGTAAGGATTTTAAATAACTTTTCAGTAATTTCAACAAAGAAATTAACTTTAAGGCAAAAATGTATGATGGTTTGCAAATCTATTTTCATTATATCTTCACTTTTACCAGTGTCATATCTGTGTGTGTTTGCACAAGTGCTTTATCTACCAGCAATGTAGGAAAAATCTGTGTACTAAAAATGTGAAAATAGTTTCCTGGTTTGTGTTTTCATTCTCCAAATATAAGTTTTGGATGACAAGCTTGTATTTGCAAATGTACACACCCTGTGGGAGGTGCTCTGTACATACGCTGAGATACTGTACATAAAATTGCCTCTGAATCCCAATCATCTGAAAACCGTGTCCTCAGCCTTTGATACCTTCAGCTGTTTTATGAAAGTCCTCCAAGTGGATGAAAGTATCAACAACCGGAACAAGAGTTTTTCATTGCCCTATTTGAGAAGATCTGCGTGAACGACTTTTATATTCAGGATAGAGATACATTCATCAATCCAACCACCAGGAGCCTCACTGTAAGTCTAAACCGAGTTTAGCTGCTGTCTTGGGGGTGATTTAGAACCTGCTGTTGAATTATAAGTGATTTGGTTTTGTTGGTTTGGTTTGGTTTTTAAAAGCTGCCCATAAAAATGAAAAAAGAGAAAGAAAAGAAATATGCCTACAGATTCCTGTTAGGATAGTAAACAGTGGCTGGTTATTTACCCTGTATAAACCACACGCTTTCTTAGAATCTATTTAGGTTTACTTCATCCTTTCTCAGATCAAGTATCAAGTAAGGGACAGTTTTAAAAAAAAATTCAGGATTAACTGGCTTGTGAGCTCCGGGATCTGCAAGGCAGCTTTCCCTTCCCATGGTGTAAGTCAAGTGGCAGAAATGAAATAAAGCACTTCATGTATCCTCCGGTGTTAACAGGAAAAGGTGAGTCTTCTTGACCTTGTTACTTCCTGGGTAAAATGAAGATAATATATCAGGAGTCGACAAGCCCATTTAGGGCAGGAACCATGTTGTCTTGTTCACTGCTGAATCCCAGGCACCAGGAAGGCTGAGTTTAACAAGTGGGTGAATGAATGAACTGTAGTTCCCCCAGAGTTACCATGTGGGGCAGTGTGGATTAGCATCTAAGAGCATAGACTCGAGAGGTGAGGGTACAGCTCAAGTGATGGGGCGCATGCTTAGCACGCATAAAGTCCTGGGTTCAGCCCCCAACACCTCCTCTAAAATAGACAAATAACCCTAATTACCTCCCCACCCCCCGCCAGAATTACCTTATTATCTCCCTGCCACCCAAAAAAAAAAAAAAAAGAAAAGGTAGAAGTGGCCAAGAGCATAGACTCAGGCTGGAACACTTCTGCTGGTTTCTCGCTGTCTACCTTGTAAAAGTCATTTAGCCTCTGTGTTTATCAATTTCCTCATCAATAAAATGGGGATAATAATAGTACCCACCTCGTAGAGATGCTATGGGGATTAATGAATCTGCTTGAATTTTAAAACAGCCCTGGCTAATAGTAAGTACTATGCATTTGCCAGCTCATTTCATAATTACTGACAGATGTTATTATCAACCAAAGAAGTATTAGTTCTTTGTAAGGGAAATGCATGTTAGACCATTTCATTTATCATTTTCTGTAATTCAGGCTTTTTCCCTCTGAAATACCATTTTCTGTCTGTGCACTAGTAAATCACAGGGCTTTCCAAATTTCATCTGTCTGAGTTCTTGTCATGATGACAATACTGCAGAGTTTTGACATTTTTTAGGGACTCCATCTGAGATGACAGCAACCCCTCAAATTCAGAAGCACTTCTCTAACTGACAACATCTCGCATGAAATGAAGTTTGTAAAATGTAAGAGCTTCAGACGCTAAATGATGCCATAAATGCAAAGATGTTATATCTAAGCTCTTTAAATAAATCCTGTCATTGAAATAAAGGAAATACTATATTATAGCGCTCTATGACTTTGTTACCTTGCTATCCGTTTATCTGACTCTCTAAGACAAAAGAAAGCAAAGACTGAGATTGATCATTACTACTGTGTGGTACACGTATTTGTGGATGAAGACCATACTGAAATGCACTGTCTAAGATACTAAAATGGACACTAAACAGCTGCTTGATGCACATGCATGAACAGAACAGGGAGCTGGTTGCAGGGAGCAGACACTGAGCTTCCTGGATCAGAGACTCAGCATAGCAGTCCAGCCCAGCAGTCCACATGTTTTATATTTATATCCCAGCAAAATTAGCAGTGAGAGTCTGAAATGAACTTTGGGGACACTTGCAAACAGCTGTCATGTTTACTAATGTGGGACACCAGGATTCTACAGTGTTTAGTTGGCATCTGCACACAACCATTTCTTTTCCACTAAAGCCTGTTGTAATTGCTGGTTCCACATCCAGGCTGAGGAATCATCTCATGTGGTGTTTGGGAGGGAGGTAAGTGGAGTCAGGACCCATGCTAAGGCTGGGTGGGTAATAATCTGGTTCTAGTACAGGAGAAAGGAAAGTAGGTCAGGTGGGAAGGAGAATGACTGGATTTAAATTTTGTTTCTTGAGTAAGCTAAATATATAACATCATGTCAAGTTTCTTTATTGTTTATATTCCATGTGCTGTCACCGAATAACTACTGAATTGTGGGGACAAAAAAGCCTGGGTTTTAGAATTGACCCTGCCCCTAAACAGCCAGAGTCCAGGTTCCTCTGGGTGTCCAAGGAGGGGGCTGCTGCCTCCACTGAAGCAGTTTGGGCACTTGGGTGGCGTAGTTTTTTTGCTGTGGAAGACTGGCCCGGTTGTAGGACATTAAGCATCTGCAAGGCCCTCACCAGGTACCCACGGTGGTCCCAGGACTGTAACATCCAAGTGTTCCTTTCCAGCCACGTTTGCAAATGACCCTCAAGGGGTTAGTATTAATCCTCGGTGAGAATTATGAAAAATTATATGGTACCTCCATCCCTTCTGGCAAAGGAGGCCCCTTATTTACAAATGACCACAAAGTGTTAGCACCACATTTTATTAGCAGAACATGTGAACACGTGGTGACAGTGACGCTCACCTGTTTGCTTCTGCTTCCCAGTGCAACTTCAGCCTCCATCAGAGGACCTCAGCTGCCCCAGCGAACAGGGCCTTCTGTACAGGGAATGTGCTCCTCCTCGAAGCATAGACAAGAAGCAGCCCTTAGATCTCATCAGGTGAGCTGTTGTGGAGAGCACTCCAGTGGGAAGGGCTCAGGGTTGCCCTCATGGCTTCTGAGTGTGACAGTCCTCCAAGAGTGTTACCAACCAGGAAGCTCACAGGAGCTCTGAGCTTTGTTGCCCCAAGTTTTTACTGGAGACTTTATTACAAAGACATGATTTATTGGGTCACTACTGACATGGCTACCCCAAACACTAACTGTAAGTCAAAGCCCTAACATTTGAGCCCCTACCTCTCCTGATGGTCAGTCACTTGTCACAAAGCTCAAAGCCCCACTCCTCTAATCACATGGTTGGTGTCTCTGGCTGGCCAGTCCCCATCCTGAGTTATCTCATGAACACAAGCCATCCAAGGGTCCACCATGAATAGTAAAGACACTCCTATCTTGGGAAATTTCAAGGCTTTAGGGGTTGCCGTCCAGGAACTGGGAACAAAGACCTACCAAATTCTTCATTAAACAGGAGTAAATGTTAGGTTTCACTTAAATTATAAAATAAGAGAAGTATTCTCACTGCTTAGCTCTATCTGCTGTTCGACACCGTTTCACTACACCACGTGACTGTAATGTCGCGCTCAGCATGTGTATTCTCAGAGCATCAGCGCCGGCTGCTCCCCGGGAGCTTATGCTGTTTGTGCAAGGCTGCTGGGAGGAGGGAGGCCAAGGACAACTGAGCAAACAAAAATAATCGGGCTAATAAGGAAACAATTTCAGATTGAAATGAAGGAAATAATACAGTGTTGAGATGGGAGACTTGGGGGAAATGGAGTCAAGAAAGCAATCTTTGAGAAGGTTACATGTGAGCTGAGATGGTGATAAGGAGGCTGGTCTTTGAGGATCTGGGATAAGTCACCCCAGGAATAGAGGCAGCTTGTCCATTGCCCCGAGGCACAAATGTGCTCAGCATGTTTGAGGAGATACTGGAGCCAACGCTGGTGAGAGTGATGAGACGCGAGGTTTAGAAGGGCATCAGGAGCACGGAAAGTAGTGTAGACTCTAAGTGCAGTGAGAAGCAGTCATGATAGCTTAAGCACTAAGGTAATTTTCTCTCACAATTTGCAAAGATAATGTGGAGAATGAATTGCAGGGACCCAGGAAGCAGGGAGGCCTGGTCGGAGGCTCTTGGAGTGGGCCAGATGAGAGATGGTGGGAGCCAGGGAGAATGCGTTTGGGGAGTGGAGCTGACAGGATGCAGTTATGGGCTGGCTGTGGATGGTGAGGAGAAGAGAAGGGTCAAGGTAGCCCCAGGTCGGCCTGGAGCCAGGTGCCTGATCTTCCTAATCTCAGTGCCCCATTCAGATGCCCACCTACTTGGGCAAACCTCTTAACCTTCCAAGTGAGGGTTTTAAATCACTGAAGTCTTTTTGTTTGTTTCACATTTTATGGAAAGATTCAAACACGTACAGAAGTTGAGAGAACAGCACAGCAAGCCTGTCTGTATCAGTCACCCATCTCCAGAATTATCAACTCAGAGTCACTGTTGTTGCAACTTTCATCTCCACCTCTTCCCCTCCCCCACTTCGGGATCATTTTGAAGGCAATCCTACGTAGCTTAACCTTTCATTAGTGAAATGACAAGGTCTCTTTCAAATACAATTGGAATATTCATTTTTTTTAGGGTTACAAAATAATTCCCTGATTGTCACAAAAATACACTTTTAAGCAGTTTTGGGGTTGAAATCAGGATCCAGACTAAGTTCACACATTGCAGCTAGCATATCTCTCAAGTGGGTTCTAATCTATAATTTTCCTGTTTCTCATTTTCCTTGAAATTGCTGAGGGATTTCTCTATTTCCTGTTTGGTTGATTTCATTCTCCCCTGTGGTTAGACTTATTTCTCCATCCTATGTATTGGCTTTAGCTAAGTGATTTGATCCTCCCCTAAAAGCTTGATCTGAACGAGGTTCAAATTTGTGCAAGAATATTTGTTATATGAAGTTTTGTACTCCTGTCATAAGGTACATAATATCCAGTTGACTCTCTTTTCTGTGATGACAGCAGCCAATAATGATTGTCACCCGGGATCATTATTTCATAAGGGATTTTATTTCATGTGGTCATACTCTAATTTCGTCCCACAATTATCAGCAGGATCACAGTCATGAAGAGGCACTTTCTCATTAACCCGGATTATCCTGTAGAACAGTTTTAAAAGAGGAAGTTTATATATTTGTAAATATTTAAAGTTGATACATTTTTCTATTGTTTCTAATGTTTTTTTCTAATGGAGGTACTGAAGATTGAATCTAGGACCTTATGCTTGCTGAGCACACACTCTGCCACTGAGTGTACCCCATCCCCCTTGAGATTCATATTTATATGATATATTCCTTCTGTTATTTTTGTTTTATGTTATACAGAATTTGATGGCAGGGCAATGGGTTTGATGGCTATTTAATCATTCTTTATGGGATTTTGGGGTTGGTGTGTGTGTTTGTGTTTGTAAAGAAAACAATTTTCCCACTATTTTAAGTATGTTTTGTGAAGGAAATTATGTTGATCTGTTCCCTTCTCCTGGTCCATGTATTCCCTTGTTGCTTCCCACTAGTGGCCCCTTGAGCTCTGTGACAAGACTAGCATGTCGTTAATCCAGGTTGAAGGAGATCTGAAGAGATTTATTCAAGGAGATGAAATTTGTAGACAATGAATTGGAAAGTATTGAGAAAGTTATTCATTAGGAGAAGGTATGGGGTTGAATTGTTAAGCGCAGAGAAATCTAAGCTATGAACCACCAAGACAATTATTAACTCCTGGAAAAACAAAGTAGGGAATAAAAAAGTAAGCCTAGCAGACAACTTGCTACAGCTGTGAACAGTCTGTACAGAGTCCTAATAATGTAAAGCAAGGATACTGAGCTGATCAAAATTATAATGTATTTGTATCAAAAGGTTGGAAGAATGAAGGTTTGGGTGTGTAGAGGAGATGTGGTTTGAAAGAGAGCTTAATATTCATTTTCCAAAATAGAAAGTTAAATAGGTGATACATAAAGCTGAAAAAGTCAGTAGGCTGTGTTACAAGGATATTAGTCAGAAATAGGGAGTTTTTATTCCAAGAGTCAGCAGTAGGAGCTGAACATTGTTGCTTCTGACCAGGAAATGGGGTGGTTGTTGGGAACTGCTCCTTTTTACAATCGGTGTTCGAGAACTGTTTGACTCTTTAATGAATGTATGGTATAAGTTTGATAAAAAGAAATCAAAGCTGAATTTTGAAAAATTGATGTTAAGAATTGGGGTGTTTTTGACAGAGAGAGATAACAATCAGACAAAACTACATTTGAAGGGATCCTCATTATTTCTAGCCTTTCAGCAAGAACTAGGGGGCAGACATCTGTTTAAGGTTCAAAAATTCTTTCTGACATTCTTGCCGACATGTAACCTTTGGAAGTAATGAACTCTCCGTCATTGTAAATATGCAGGCAGAGGGTGCCTGACCAGCTCTCTAACTGTAGCAGGGTGTGTTTACCATTGGCCAGTTGGAGCAAGCAACTTCTAACATTCTTTCAGTTTTGAATGTGGCATTTTCAGGATGGATAGTTGATAAGAATGTATTACAAAAAGCTTAACAAGAAAGAGTCCAAGACATCTCAAACCCATTGCCAGGGTTTTCTCTGCCAGACACCATCCTGAGCCTGCCATCTGTGAGCCAGGCCACAAAGACCAGTCACATGAGAATGAACACACTTTGTCCCTCCTATTTGATTTGGCATCGGGATAAGCCATTTTCCCCGTGGAATGGTCCACGCCCTGGTCTCTGACGATGGAGCTGGTCTCACAGCAGCCCTGTGAGCGCTGGTCCAGCCCTAGGTGTTCCTGCGTGAAGTTTCTCAGGACTCCAGGCTGTTCTCAGAGCTGAGTCCCCCCTAGGCTAAGCCCTCGGAGCTCATCTCAGCTCCAGACTGAGCCGGAAGCTTCCGAGAGAACTCAGAGCTGAGGAAAGTCACAGGTTTTACCCAGCACTGCCGCGTCAGCAGTGCTCCAGCTGAGGGAAGTAGCAGCAGCAGCAAACACACCTGAGCCGCCGCCTCATTTTTCCGCCTCATCCCTAAGCCCTCTGTGTCTGCCTGTCTGTGTCTGTCTCCCTTTCAGGACCAGCCTGGCACCGCTTCGTGCCCTGCCTCCTTTCTTCTAATCTTGCCTCCCTGGCCTGTTCCGTCTACTCCAGCTTAACTGAGTAACATTGAAGGGTTTTTGAAACCTAGGAACAGCCGACGTGCTAGATACAAAGAATACAGGGCAGTTCCTTACTCAGCCACATCCCTCCTGCCCTCTCCCATTCCTACATGAGTTTTATAAATATTTTGTCAGAGAGACATTGCACTCCCAGTTTTTATCATTATCAGCCATTTCCTTATTATCTGTGGTTTACGATGCATTTGCTCCAGGGAAGTTCCCGAGATAAGGCAGACTCAGATGACTGAGCCAGTAGTTGAAGTCCACTTGTGTCAAGCCTGTTAAGAATGATCTTTGGTGGGATTTGTTGAATGTGCCAGACTGTCCAGTGAGTGGTGATGATCCCCTGCATCTGCTCCGGAGTCGGCCTCGTCCCCTCCTTTGCTCTGTTCTCATTTATCTCTCTTCAGCAGGTGAACCAGTGATCTGTATTTCTATGATACGTAAAATACTTCTTATTTCACGGTAGAATTTGGGGGCTGCTGTGAAAACGCATATGTTTTAAGTGTGAATTGAGTCAGAGGTTTAAACTTAAAGCCCCCTTGATTTAGAATCAGAAATTAGTTTGATGGAAGGAGGGTATAACTCAGTGGTAGAGTGAATGCCTAGCATGCATGAGGTACTGGGTTCAATCCCCAATGCCTCCATTTAAAAAACAAATAAATAAACCTATTTATGCCCCACCTTAAAAACAAAGAAAAAAGAATTTAACATGAGGATGAAGCTACAGAGTGAATATGTGTGTCTTCTGAAACTACCTTCTGTCTTTCTACAGGAAATTCTACGGAGAGAAGGTCGGAATCTACTTTGCTTGGGCTGGGCTATTACATTCAGATGCTCCTCCTGGCAGCAGTCGTGGGGGTGACTTGCTTTCTGTATGTATATTTTAATCAAAATAACTGTACTTAGAGGTAACTTCTCTTTATTCCTTGTTACGGTGCTTACTTAACTTAGAATGACATTCTCCAGGAGCATCCACGTTGCTGCAAATGGCCCTATATTGTCAGTTTTTATAGCCGAGTGGTTTTCCATTGTATAAATATACCACTTCTTTAGCCAGTCATCCGCTGATGGACATTTAGGCTATCTCCATGTCTTGGCTATTGTAAATAGTGCTGCTATGTATATTGGGGTGCAGCTGTCATCCTGAAGTAGGGTTCCTTCAGGATATATGCACAGGAGTGGGATTCCTGTGTCATATGGCAATTCTATTCCTAGTCTTTTGAGGAAACTCAATACTGTTTCCACAGTGGCTGCACCAAACTGCATTCCCACCAGAAGTGTCGGAGGTTTCCCTTTGTCCACAGCCTCTCTAGCATATGTCATTTGTGGATTTTTGAATGATGGCCATTCTGACTGGTTTGAGGTGATACCTCATTGTACTTTTGATTTGCATTTCTCTGATAATTAGTGATATTGAGCATTTTTTCATGTGCCCATTGATCATTTGTATATCTTCCTTGGAGAATTGCTTGTTTTGGTCTTCTGCCCATGTTTGGATTGGGTTATTTGGTTGTTTCTTAGTAAATCATATGAGCTGCTTATATATTCTGGAGATCAAGCCTTTGTTAGTTTCATTTGCAAAAATGTTCTCCCATTCTGTAGGTTGTCTTTTTGTTTTACTTAAGGTGTCCTTTGCTGTGCAGAAGCTTGTAAGTTTCATTAGGTCCCATTTGTTTATTCTTGCTTTTATTTCTATTGCTTGGGTAGACTGCCCTAGGGGAAGATTTCTGAGATGTATGTCAGATATTTTGCCTGTATTTTCTCCTAGGAGGTTTATTGCATCTTGTCTTATGTTTATCTTGCTGAAGAGACTATCTTTATTCCATTGTATATTCTTGCCTCCTTTGTTGAATATTAGTTGACCAAAAGTATTTGGGCTCATTTCTGAGCCCTCTATTCTGTTCCATTTGGCTGTATGTCTGTTTTTGTACTAATACCATGCTGTCTTGACGACTGTAACTCTATAGTATTGTCTCAAGTCTGGGACAGTTATTTTTCCAGCCTCTTTCATTTTTTCTTAAGTTATTCCCTGGAAATTCTATGTCTTTGATGGTTCCATATAAATTTTATTGTGATTTGTTCTAGTTCTATGTAATATGTCCAGGATAATTTGGTAGGGATTGCATTAAATCTGTAGATTGCCTTGGGCAGTGTGACCATTTTAACAATATTGATTCTTGCAATCCAAGAGCTTGGGATACCTTTCCATTTTTTAAAGTCTTCTTTAATTTCCTTCACCAATGGTTTATAGTTTTCTGTGTATAATTCTCTCACGTCTGTTGTTAGATTTATTCCTAGATATTTTATTACTTTGGGTGCTATTTTAAAGGGGATTGTTTCTTTACTTTCTTTTTCTGTTGACTCATCATTTGTGTAAAGAAATGCAACTGATTTTTGAACATTAATCTTGTAACCTGCTACTTTGCTAAATTCTTCGATCAGCTCTAGTAGTTTTTGTGTGGACCTTTTATGGTTTTCTATATATATAGTCGTGTCATCTGCATATAGTGACACTTTTACCTCTTCTTTTCCAATTTAGACCCCTTTTACTTCTGTTACTTGCCTGATTGCTGTGGCCAGGACTTCCAAGTCTATGTTGAATAGGAATGGTGATAGTGGGCATCCTTGAGTTGTCCCAGATTTTAGTGGGAATCTTTTGAGGTTTTCATCGTTGAGTGCTATGCTGGCTGTAGGTTTGTCATCTATAGCTTTTATGATGTTGAGATATGTTCCCTCAATACCCACTTTGGTGAGAATTTTTATCATAAATGGGTGTTGAATTTTATCAAAAGTTTTCTGCATCTATTGAGATGATCATGTGGTTTTTGTCCTTTCTCTTGTTGATGTGAAGTATTACATTGATTGATTTTCATATGTTGAACCACCCTTGTGTCCCTGAGATGAACCCCACTTGAGCATGATGTATTATCTTTTTTATGTGCTGTTGGATTTTATTTACTAGTATTTTGGTAAGGACTTTTTTCATCTGTGTTCATCAGTGATATTAGTCTGTAATTCTCTTTTTTGGTGGTGTCTTTGCCTGGTTTTGGTATCAGGGTAATAGTGGCTTCATAGAATGAGTTTGGGAATATTCCTTCTTTTCAATCTTCTGGAAGAGTTTGAGAAGGACTGGTATGAGTTCTTCTTTGTATGTGTGGTAGAACTCCCCGGTGAAGCTGTCCAGTCCTGGACTTTTATTTGTAGGGAGGTTTTTTATTGTTAATTCAATTTCATTCCTAGTGATCCATTTGTTCAAGTGGATAGTTTCTTCTTGATTCAGTCTTAGTTGACTGTATGTTTCCAGAAACTTGTCCATCTCCACTAGGTTATCCATTTTTTTCCATGTAGTTTGCCATGATATTCTCATATGATATTCTGTATTTCTATGTTATTTGTTGTAATTTCTCCATTTTCCTTTCTTATTTTGCAAATTTGTGCTCTCTCTTTATTCTTCTTTGTGAGTACGGCCAGAGGATTTTCGATTTTATTTATTCTTTCAAAAAACTAGCTTTTGGTTTGATTAATTATTTTCTCTATTTTTTTAATCTTTATTTTATTTATTTCCTCCATGATCTTTATTATTTCCTTCCTTCTGCTGACTTTTGTGCGTTTTTGCTCTTCTGTTTCTAGTTCTTTCAGCTGGTGGGTTAGATTGTTTATTTGGTATTGTTCTTCTTTTTTGAGGAAGGCCTGCATTACCCTAAACTTTCCTCTTAGCACTGCTTTTGCTGTGTCCCATATTTTGTGTGGTTGTGTTTTCATTTTCATTTGTCTCAAGGTATTCTTTAATTTCAACTTTGATTACATCATTGACCCATTGGTTTTCTAATAGCATGTTGTTTAATCTCAATGCTTTCCTTTCTTTCTCCTTTGTTTCTCTGAAGTTGATTTCTAGTTTCCATGGCATTGTGGTCAGTAAAGATTCTTGAGATAATTTCTATCTTCTTAAAATTGTTGAGGCTTCTTTTGTGACTAAGTACATGATCAATCCTAGAAAATGTTCCACACACATTTTAAGAGATTGTTTATTCTGTTATGGGGGATTGTAATGCTCTGAAAATATCCACTAAATCCAATTATTCTCTTGTATCATTTAATTTCTCTGTTGCCTTATTTATTTTCTGTCTGGAAGATCTGTCTAGTGATGTTAATGTGGTGTTAAAATTTCTGACAATGATTGTATTCCCATCAATTTCCCCCTTTATCTCTGTTAGTAGTTGTTTAATGTACTTAGGTGCTCATGTTGGGTGCATATATATTAATGATTGTAATATCTTCATCTTGTATTGATCCTTTAATCATTATAAAATGTCTTTATTTATCTTTCTTTATGGCCCTTGTTTTAAAGTCTATTTTGTCTGAAATCAATACTGCTACACCTGCTTTTATGGCATTTCCATTTGCATGGAATATCCTTTTCCGTCCATTCACTCTCAATCTATATGTGTCCTTCTCCCTAAAGTGTGTCTCTTGTATGCAGGGTATTGAAGGTTCTTGCTTTATTATCCAGTCTGCTACTCTGTCTTTTGACTGGAGCATTTAGACCATTAACATTTACAGTAATTAATGATAGATGAGAGTTTATTGCTATTTTCAACTTATTTTTGCAGTTGATTTGGTATTTCTTCTTGGTTCCTTTCTTCTTCCTTTTGTGGTATGGTAATTTTCCTTTGTATTGTATTTAGTTTTTGTGACTCACTTGCAAGTTTTTGGCTTGTGATTACACTTTTTTGTAAGTCTGTTAACCAATTACTGTAACTGTGTGTACTAAACAGATATTAATGTAATCTCAAACCCATCCTACTGAGAACAAGATTTAAAAAAAAAAAAGAAGAAAGGAAAAATACTCTCACAGTCATGAATTCTCATTTCTGTAGCATCCTGCTTCTTTTCTATTTAGAGTAGACCTTTCAATATTTCTTTTAGCATGGGTTTAGTGTTGCTAAATTCTTTTAGTATTTGCTTCTCTGTGAAATTCTTTATCTCTCCTTCTATTCTAAAGGATAGCCTTGCTGGAGCAAGTATCCTAGGCTGCATCTTTTTTTTTCATTCAGGACTTTGAATATATCTTGCCACTCCCTTCTGGCCTGTAGTGTTTCTGTAGAGAAATCAGCTGAGAGCCTTCTCTTGTAACTCACTCTTTGTTTTTCTCTTGCTGCCATTAGGAACATTTCTTTATCCTTCAGTCTGGCCATCTTGATTTATGATATATCTTGGCGTGTTTCTCTTTGGGCTCTTCCTGTTTGGGACCCTCTGAGCCTCCTGTGCTTGGGTGTCTGTTTCCTTCTTTAAGTTTGGGAAGTTTTCAGTCATGATTTCTTTAATTACCTTTTCCATCCCCTTTGTTCTTTCTTCCCCTTCTGGTACCCCTATTATGCATAGATTGGCATGCTTTATATTATCCCATAGGTTCCTTATATTGTTTTCATTGTTTTATATTTGTTTTTCTCTCAGCTGTTCTGATTGGGTGCTTTCTGTTGTCCTGTCTTCTAGGTCACTTATTCGTTCTGCTGCATTATCTAGCCTGCTTTGTACAGCCTTTAGGTCAGATCTCATTTCAGCCAATGAATTTACCAATTCTACTTGGCTCTTCTTTATAGCTTCTATTTTGTTTTTGATATATTTTATGTCTCTAAAGACTATCTCTTTTAGTTCCTTCAGTAATTTGATCACTTCTTTTTTGAAATCTTGATCTAGTAGGCCATCAATGTCTATTTTATTGATCGTTCTTTGAGGGGATTTCTCTTGCTATTTTAATTGGCAGGACTTCCTCTGCTTCTTCATTCTGCTCATATCTCTCTGGCCCTGTGGCTTAAGGAGTATCAGTTATCTATTGTGGTCCTTAAAGGAGTTTATTTATTTATCTATGTAAAGCCTATGTGGGAATAAAACTTAAAAGAGAGAGAGAGAGAATTTTAAAAGAATGGAGGAAAAGAAGGTTTGAAAAGAGTGTATAATCAATAATAGAAGAGCAAGTTGAAGCAGAATAGGAATCGAGTTGAGATATCTTTTAAGAATCTTAATAAAAAGAAGAGAAAACTCAAAATACAATATTTGAAACCTGTGACTAATAAATAACAGATCAAAACCAAGAGAATATAAATGAAATGAGAATTGTAAACATATAGGACTGTTTAAAAATAAAGATTAAAAATGTAATAGGAATAAAACAGATATAAAAAGATTTTAAAAACAAAGATGTGTTCTCCTAGAGACTGTGTGCTCTTAATGGTTTTATTGAGAGGCCTTTGTGTCTTCGCCCTGTTTCACAAACTCACCTTGCTCTGTTTGCCCCCTTGTCTGTGCTGCTCACAGTGTCTTTCGGCAAAAAGATTGCACCCCTCCAACACTGGGTCAGGTGATCCTTTCCTTTGTGGTGGGTGGGTGGGTCACTCCCCCTCCAGATGCTGCAGTCAGTGCTGGGCCAGTTGCTCCATATGTGGGCTCAGCTTCAAGAGTAACAGCTTTATGGAGATATAATTCACATACCATAAAATGCAGCCTTTGAAATTGTGCATTAGGATTTTAAGTACATTTCAGGGTTTTGTAGCCATCACTCCCAAAAAGAACCAGTACCCTTTAGTAAGTCACTCCCTAAACTTCCTTTCCCTTAGACCCCAGCAGCCACCACTCTACTTTCTGTCTCTACGGATTTGCCTGTTCTGGGCATTTCATATAAGTAGAACCATACAGTATGCTGCCTTTTTTGATTGTCGTCTTTCATTTAGTGTGACGTTGTCAAGGCTCATCCATGGTGTAGCATATATCAGTACCCAAAGTCCTTTTTGTGTTCAAATAATATGCCATTGTTATAAATACACCACTTTGCTTATCCATCCATCAGTTGATGATGAATAATTCTGCTGTAAATGCTCATGGACAAGTTTTTGTGTGAACACATATTTTCAGTTCTTCTCAGGATATATCAAAAAATGGAATTGCTGGGATGTATTCTACTTTTAACATTTTGAGGAATTGCTAAAGTAGTTTTTAAAGTGACTGCACCATTTTATATTTCCAGTAGTAATGTATGAGGAGTCCAGTTTCTCCACATCCTCATCAACACTTTTTATTACCGAGTTTATAGATACATATTTATATATCATATATCATATATATTTGTCATCCTATTTGGTATGAAGTGGCATGTCATTGTGCTTTTGATTTCTGTTTCCCTAATGCCTACTGATGTTGAACATCTTTTTATGTGCTTATTTCCCATTCGTATGTCTTCTTTGGAGAAACATCTATTCAAATTCTTTGCCCATTTTAATTGTATTTGTCTTTGTATTTTCATGTTTTAAGTCTCCTTTGTCTATTCTGGATAAAAAGTCCCTTATCAGGGAAAATATTGGAAATATTTTCACCCATTCTGTGGATTGTCTTCTTACTTTGTTGATGAAGTCCTTTGAAGCACAGAAGTGTTTAATTTTACTGAAGTCCAGTTCACTTGATATATTTTCTTTTGTTGTTTGTGCTTTTGCTGTCATATCTTAGAAGTATTTGTACTTCAAAATCCTGAAGATTTTCTCATTGTTCATTTTCTAAAAGTTTTATAATTTCAGGTCTGTGATTTATTTTGAGTTAATTTTCATAAATGGTGTTAAGATAAAAGTTCAGTTTTCTTTCTTTCCAGGTGTATGTTCAGGTGTCCCAGCATCATTTTTGTAAAAATTACTTTTTTCCCGTTGGATTGTCATGGAACCTTTACGAAAAATTAACTGGCTACATGTAAGAGTTTGTTTATGGACTCTCAGTTCTTTTCTCTCAATCTATTTGTGTGTCCTTTATGCAAGTACCACACTGTATGGATTACCATTTTGTTACTGAGTTTTGAATTTGGAAACTTCAAAACTTTGTTCTTTTTCAAGATTGTTTTGACTATTCTGGGTATCTTGCATTTCCATAGTTTTAGGAACAGTTTGCTCATTTCTCCCAAAAAGCCAGATTTGCATTGAATCTATAGGTCATTTTGAGGACAAATGCCATCCTAACAATGATAAGGCTTCTGATCCATGAACACAGAAGAGCTTTCCATTTATTTTAGGTCATTTTTAACTTCTATCAGTAGTATTTTAGTTTTCAATATACAAGTTTCAGACATTTTCCTCAGTATTCCACATATTTTTCTTAATATTCAAGTATTTTATTCTTTTTGATGCTATTGTAAATGAAAATGTTTCCTACATTTTATTTTTAGATTATTCACTGCTGTTGTATAGAAATATAATTACTTTTTTATATATCGATTTGTGTCTTACAATTTTGGTCAAACTATGTTGTTAATTCTAATAGTTTTTTTTTTTTCTCTCTCTCTCTCTCTCTTTTTTCTTTGTGGATTCCTTGTGAATTCAATGTATAATATCATGTCATCTGGAATTGAAATAGTTTTATTTCTTTCTTTCTAATCTAGAGGCTTTATTTTCTTTGTCTGTTTGCTTTGACTAGAACCTCTAGTACAATGTTGATTTTGGGAGGAAATAATTCAGTCTTTCACCATTATGTATGATCTTTGCTCCAGGTTTTTCATAGATGTTCTCTGTCAAGTTGAGGAAGTTCTCTTCTATTCCTAGTTTTTATCTATTATTCTATTAATATGGCATATTACATGAATTGACTTTTTTATGTTGAAGTGCCTTTGCATACCTGGATACATCCCACTGAATTGTGGTCTATTTTATATGTTAATGGATTGGATTTGCTTTTATTCTGTTGAGGACTTTTGCATTTATATCCATAAGAGATAGTCTTTAGTTTTCTTGTGATGCCTTTGTCTGGTTTTGGTATCAGTGTGATACTCGTGTCATTGAATGAATTGGGAAGTGTGCCCACCTCTTTATTTTTAGACGAGTTTGTGAAGCATTTTTTTGTTTGTTTGTTTTTTGTTTTTGTTTTTTCTTTAAGTAGTTGATGGAATTCACCAGCAAAGCCATACTGGCCTAGCATTTCCTTGTGGGAATGTTTTGGATTACTGTTTCAGTCACTACTTATTGTAGGATTATTTGAGATTTCTATCTCTCCTTGAATTAGATTTAGTCACATATCCTTCTAGGAATTTATCCATTTCATCTAGATTATCTCATTTATTGGCTATACAAGTATTCATGTTATTCCCTTATATTCCTTGTTATTTTTGTTAGGGCAGTAGTGACATCCTTCCTTTCATTTCTCATCTTAGTAATTTGAACTTTCTCTCTTTTTTTCTTCAGTACTAGCTAAAAATTTGTCAATTTTCTTGATCTTTTCAAAGAACCAACTTTTCTTTTTGTTGATTTTTCTCTGTTATTCATCTATTCTCTATTCCATTTATTTCTGCCTTTACTATTTTGATTAGAATATTTAATTCATTTACATTAATGTAATTTCTTATCAGGTTGAAGTTACATCTGCTATCTGCTTTCTATATGACTTTTTATTTCCCCAATGCTCTATTACTACACTTTTTTGTACAAAGTAGGCATTTTCAAATGTGCCATTTTAATTTGTTGTTTATTTTGTCTTTTTCTTCTCCTCCTCCTCCTCCTCTTCCTCCTCCTCCTTCTCCTCCATTGCCCTGGAGATTATTATTAACATATTGTTTTAAAGCAATCTAGTTCACATGAATGCCAACTTAATTTCAATACTACACAAAAACTTTGCTTTGATATCAATCTTTTCCCTCCCCCTCCTCATGCTGTCACTGTCATACAAGTTACACCTTTATGCATTTATAAGTGCATCTACACTGTTTCATAAGTATTGTTTTATGTAGTTGTCTTTTACATCAAATAGAAGAAAACACGTACATGTAATACTGTATTTATACTGTTTTATTTTCTTACTCATGTTGTAGTGCTCTTTATTTTTCAGGTGAGTGTCTTTTCATTTACACCTGCTGGACTATCCTTAGTATTTCTTGTAGGGCAGGCCTGCTAGCAATTGATCCTTTCAGATTTTGTAGGAGTGTGTTAATTTCTTCTTTTCTTTTTTTTGAAGAATCATTTTGTTGGCTATAAAATACTTGGTGACAGTATTTTCCTTTTATCACTTTGACGATACCATCCCACTGCCTTCTGGTCTCCATGGTTTTTGATGAGAAATCAACTGTCTTACTGAGGAGCCTTTGAATATGTTGAGCCTCTTTTCTCTTTCTGCTGTCAAGATTCTTTGTTCTTCTATTTTGACACACTTAGTCTGATGTGCCTATTTTCGATGTCTCTACGTTCATACCACGTGGAGTTTGTTGAGCTGCTGGGATGTACAAATTAATGTTTTCATCAAATTTGGGAAGTTTTCAGCCATTATTTCTTTATATACTTTTTCTACCCCTTTTTTTCTCTCCTTCCTTCTGGCGCTCACATTATATGTGTATTGGTATTGTTGATGGTGTCCAACCTATCTCTGACACAGTGTTCATTTTTTTTCATTCCTTTTTCTTTCTGTTCCACAGACTGGATAATCTCAGTAGTTTTAAATTAACTGACTTTTTCTTCAACAAGTTCATATCTACAGAGAAATCTCTTATTGAATTTTTCATTTTAGTCATTATATTTGTATCTCTAGAATGTCCAGTTGGTTTTTAATGTAAATTTTATCTATTGATATTCTCTGTACAATGAGATGTTCACATACTTAAATTCTTTAGGCATGGTTTCGGTTAGCTCTTTGATCATATGTGTAATTCCTTATTTATGTCTTTGTCTAGTAAGTCCAGTGTCTGGGTTTCCTCAGGGAGTTTCTATTGACTACTTTCTCCCCTGTGTTATGGGCAAACTTTTCTGTTTCTTTGTACATCTTGTAATTTTCTGTTGAAAACTGGACATTTAAAATATTACAATATGGCAGATCTGAAAGCCAGATTTTCCTCATCTCCACTGTTTATCATTGTTTCCATTGTCATTGCTGCTACAGATATTTATTTAGTTACTTTCCTGAACAAATTCTGTAAAGTCTGTATTCTTTATCATGCATGGCCATGAGATCTGTATGTGTGCAGAAAGCCTAGTTGTCATCACTGTAATAATGATTGGACAGTGAATTCTTTCAATGCCTGGAGCCAATCGTTTGAGCTGTTGCCAGGTGGCTGTGTGCCTGCGTGCAGAGGGATGCCCTCAGCACCGGCAGGCAGTCTGCAGCTATTCTGTAGCCTTTAGTTCTTGCTTATGCAGAACCTCAAGTTCAGCCAGAGTTGAAGGCTTAAGATTTTCTCAGATCTTTCCTTGCCATATGCCACACATGTGTACGGACTTCTACAATTCTCAGAATTTTTTGGAGATATTTAACCCTACCTCCACCCCCAGAAAGTCTCAATACTCAATTTTGCCTTCTAAGTTTCCTAGTCAGCATCTAATTAGCCTGTACTGGTACCACTGCCTCATGCAGTTGTAAAGTTACTCACTGCTGATTGTTTTCCACAAACACTCTGGGGACAGGCTGTTTGCACAGCATGAGTTTGAGATAGGTGAAATAGTGACAGTTCTCTGGGGGCGGATTTTTTGGGTAACTTCAAATCACTTCTGCCCCTTCCTTGATTGTGAGACTGTTGCTTTTAAAGGCCACCATTTAGGTGAGGATACGGGGATGGGGGTAGTTCAAGTTACGATATGACAAAACTGACTATCTTTATGGAGATTTAGCTGTTATTTTTTCTCAAATAAACATTCCCCTTATTGCTGGAAGCCTTGGTTAAATTTCCAGAGTTCTGCAGAGGTTAATTTTAACAAATTTTGCCATTGTCATTGCTTAACAGAGGAGTAAGTTTTCCAAGATTTTTACTCAGATATTGTAGAAGTGTATCCCATTTGCATTTGTTTTTAACTGAGTTACTTGCAAGAGTAACTAATTCTACAGCTCCAGCCCCATTCACATAAGAGTCCATCTGCATGGCTTCTCCTACAGGGAGAAGTGTGCAACCTGTTGTCCGTTTGTTGTTTTACTTATTAAAGTATAGGGGTTTTTAAGAATATGCTCATGAATAGCCCTTTGTCATTTTTACACGTTACAAATCTTCCACCAATTTGTGGCTATTTTTTTCCCTTTCTTTTAGTTGTTTTAATGAAGTTCTCAGTTTTAAGGATTTTCAGTATAGCAATATGTGGATGCTGATTACACGGGTGAGGCATTTAACTACTGTCTAAACCTCAGTCTTTGCTCTGATTCACTGTCTAGAACATCTGAACATATCTACTGAACCCCATATACCAATGGACACTGACAGTACTAATTAAAAAAATGCTTTTTAAATAAAGCAAAAAATATTATCTTTGACACTGGAAAAGACAAATTTCAAATTTACTAGCTGATCTTGTTTTCTGTGATCATTAGCTACATCATGTTTATAGAGCCGAGAGGCATATTGAGCTACTGATTTTATTTCATCGGATTTTAGAATGTAGAACACATTTCAGGCCCACTTATAGCACCATATGTGTATCTTTAAGGATATGTACATATGATGATGTCTTTATTATAAGTACCTTATTTTATTTTAAGTACCAACTGCTGTGAACCTCATTAAGGAAACCTTGGAACTGCGGGACTGAAATTTTTCACACCACCACCATCCCGTAGCACCTCTTTTGCACTTAGATGTTGTGTGGCAGAGTATTTTTCTGCTCCCTAGGAATGATCACTGTTGAAGGGGGAAAAAAATTCCTCCTCTAATTAATAAAGTCCAAATCACATATTTATCTGAACAATGGCCACCATTTTAGTCCACACCAATCCATCTACTCATACTGACTCAGAGTCCTTAACACAGACAATCCACAACTGTAGTCAGGGTCCTCAGCCCACGTTGTATCCCCTCCCCATTCTTTGTTGATTCTGACATACATTTGTCCAACAGGTCCTGCCAGCCTCTTCGCTACCTTACTGCAGTTTTTAATTTTTACCTTTGAGTCCCAGGCTGTGCCTAGTGATTTCCAGAGAAACGCCAGACACCTGGCTCATCAGGAGGGGTGGGGAGGATTTCAGGAAGCTATTACCAAAACTCACTTGCAGATCAGTAAGTGGCTGTTGTGAGCATTCCTTCTAGATCTCTGCCAGGCCCGCTGCATCCACCCCAGCAAAATAACATAGTTCCTCTACCCACCTTTGCCTCCATTCATCTGGGTTTCTGCTTTAAGTGACACTCAGAAGCTGCTGATGGGCATTATATATATATATATTTTTTTTTTATTTGAAGTATAGTCAGTTACAATATGTCAATTTCTGATGTACAGCACAATGTTCCAGTCATTCATATACACATATATATGTATGAATTCCTTTCCATATTATTTTTCATTAAAAGTTATTACAAGATATTAAATATAGTTCCCTGTGCTATACAGAAGAAATTTAGGTTTTTTTTAGCTATTTTTATATATAGTAGTTAATATTTGTAAATCTCAATCTCTGATGGGCATTTTTAAAGCCATATCTGGAACCCTTGCTGCAGAAGAGTCTGAGAAATATATTTTCAACCTCATAGCATTTTGGTTAGGAAGTTGGATTAAAGGCTGAGCTGGCTCACCTAACTTGTCTGCCTTTGTGAGTAAAGAGGTCTGGAGATTCAAGGCCCAATGAAATGTCCCAGCCCTTCAGTAGCAAACTCTTAAAGCAACCAAAATGCTCCCATCTGCCAGAGCATGACTTGTCCTTAGATACTGCTGTCCATAACCACCAACGCTGTCTAATGCATCGTCTTCATCTGGTGCACACTTTCTTTAGATGTCTAATATCCTGATTAAGAGGACAAGCTGGTTTGGATTCCCAAGGTCACAGGCAGCCTTCTGCCTGACTTTGATGTATATATGTTCATTGAAGGGTCCTCTCTCAGATCAGCTAGAGCTGCCCGGTGTGTGGCTTGCCAGAGAATGTGGGTATATTGCTCCCCACCAGAGTCCTACCAGTTGTTTTATTGCAGGAAGAGAGAGAGCAAAAGAGACAGAACAGAAATTTCTTGTCCAGCCTCAAGCACAGTCACCCCTGCCCAGGGCCCTTGCTCTGGGACACGAAGAAGTACAGGTCAGCATCGACGTGGCCCAGGTGTACTCCAAAACATGGTGTGGTTTTACTGGGCTATCTGTGTCTTTCATGGACCCTGCAAAATTCTCCCCATTTGTGAAATGGGTTACTAAGGAACTCCCACCCATGCCTGTAGCTCCCAGGGTTTCCACCCTTATGGGTTTTGAGGATTTGCTGGCAATTCATTCTTTTACACCAGGTCATTTCTCAGTTACACGGCAGTCCTGTGACTTCCTCATCAGAACTACTCCTTAAGTTCGGGATTCAGTGAAAGATGCCATTCATGTTCAGGGAGGAGGAGGAAGACAGCACAGATCAGAATTTCTGTTTTGCTTTTTTTGTTTTTGTTGTTTTCATAAGCCGTCTCCAGTTGTCAAATAGACCCTGAGCAAATGAATGACTGTTACACTCCCATTTGAAGAATGAGGAAAATGACACTCAGGGAGAGGAGGCAAATATCCTGAGGTTCCAAAGACAAAAAGGGATGAGCACAGAATAAGATCCCTGCAAATTTCTTGGCTGTCATCAGCCTTTAGGTCAGTGACAGAGTGCCGTGTGTAGTAGTAAAGTTGTAGCGTGCATTTAGAAGGGTGCAGATATTCTTGTTTTAGTTGATACAATCGCACTGTTTTGTCTGGGACTCTGAAAAAGAGAAATGGGTTAGAAAATGTTGGTTTCTCATCCTTGGTCCTTCCTCACCCTCACCCGTCTCATGAGATCAGTACTCATTCATTTCATCCCTGCCCACCTGTAGGTGATAAAGCATAGCATGATTTTCATGTCCTGCTTCACTGATTCTTGTGAAATTAGGTGTTTGAAGATAGGAAGTCATGAAAGGAAGCTGCTTTTTTTAAATAAAGTGCAGTAATTTTCTTAGCAGTGTAGGAAATTGAGGATTTTCTTCATTGAAAATCAATAGAGATTTCAAGAATATCTGTATTTCTGATGTGTAGATTAAAATGACAAAATCTAGAGGGATTACAGAAACACAAGGATGATACAAAAAGTATCTTTAAAGAGCTTTCCTAAGACTGGGCTTGTAAAGAGACTGTTAGTTGACAGAGACCCTCTTCTCACCCATAGTCCCTCTCCTTAGGTTGCAAAGGGCCAGCGTTTCCCCTGTGTGCAGTCCTGGTGCTTCAAGTGAGTTGTGGGGTAGGGCGGTGCACATGGTGCTGCCTTCAGTTTGTCCACCCTAAGTAACCTCTAACAGTCAAGGGGCGAGTGTGTTGTAACGGCATGAACCATGCGCCATGCTCTCCGGGGTGTGTGCCCATCTCAGCTCATCCCAGCTCAGGTGATGGCAGAGCAGAGAGTGGTGGCAAGAGGTCAGCCATGAGTAGCAGGGAGCACCTGTAGTCAGCTGGGACCCAAGAGGCTAGGAGTTCCAGGTGGAAATCCCAGGACTTCCCACAGCTCATTCATTCAGCTAATACTTCTCCAGCACCTGTGATGTGCTGGTGCTTCCTTTGTGAACAGAACCAAATCCTTGTCCTCCTGAAGTTGATGTTCTAGTGGAAATAAGAAATGATACACACAGGAGCAGATCCTGGTCAGGACACATGAGTGCTGTCTATTTTGGAGTGCACAAGGTGAGATCTTTTGGGAAGGAATGTATGATACAGGAAAATGTGGGGGAGAGGATGGCCATATCCCAGGTCGTATTTGGGTCCCTGGGATGCACCTCACCAAGTGTGGGTCCTTGGTTTGCCCAGCAACGAATTCGAGAGCCACAGTTCAGGAAAAGTAGATTTATTCAGAGAGATATATACACCATAGACAGAGTGGGCTGTTTCAGAAGGCAACAGAAAGGCCATGAGGCATGGGGGTTGGGTGCTCCAGTTTAAAGTAAAAGTAGATACACACTCCACAGACAGTGTGTGGGCTGTCTATCTCAGCAGAGAGAGCAACCACGAGGTGTGGGATTGTTAGATTTTATGCACTCAGTATCTTCATATGCTAATAAGTGGGAGGAATATTCCAACTGCTTTGGGAAAGGTGTTGGGATTCCCAGAAATTGGGCCACCACTCACCCTTTGACATTTTATGGTCAGCCTTGAACCTGTCCTGGGACCTGTGGGAGTGCCATTTAACATCCTGCTGTATTTCGGTGAGTGTGTATTGAAGCTCAAGATCTACTGGGAGTTGACTTTTCCACCATCTTGGTGCTAAAGGCTGTGCCATTCCTTTATTGGATTTGCCCGGCCCCTTCCTTCCTTTCTCATGAGGGAGCTCTGGACTGATTGCACAATTGCAGAGCAGGGGACACAGTGGAAAGAACTTCATAAGTGGAAGGTGGAAGGCAGTGTTTTCAGTAGAATTCTCAAGTCAATTACAAAGTAACGGTCTTCTTTTTGCTGGGGGTACATGGTGTCACATGAGGGAACTGTGAGCCTTGGATACTGTAGTGAGTGGGTGGCTCACTGTGTATACTGTGTTGCTTCTTAGGTGGCCTGAGGACAGTTGGCTTATAGGTGACCCATTCCCTCAAGCAGGGGTCTCTTTGGGGATTTTCTGCATGTGAGGGTAACATGGGTCACTTGGGGGGCAGGACCAGCCAGTCACAGCTTGGTCCACAGTCACCTAGTGCCCTAAAGGCTTTCACCCCATGGATGCGTCACCTCCCCCTGGATGGGGACAAGGGCACAAGTGGTGGGGCAGCTTCTCAGTGGTGGAGGCATTGCTCTCCAGACCCAACACTCAACAGCGTGGACCCCTGGTGTTGGCCACAGTCTTGGCTAGATGAGGCTGTTCGGTAGCTGAGCTCATGAGACGTGGGTGCCATGCTTCCATTCTCACCAAGAGCTCTAGTTTTGAAGGTTCTCGTCAGACAGCCACAAATACTCCATAGCCCATAAACAAAGAACAGTCTCCTTCAATCGGGGAAGGGCACACAGAAGGAGAACGGATGATCCCGAGAGCAGGAGAGGACAAATCCGTCCTGCCATCAGGGATCTGACAGACGAGAAAGCTCAGTTCCTCTTACTAGTTGTTTACTTGGAGGATCTGGGGTATTTGGGTGACCTGCAAGTGTCAGGAAATAGTACACGAGGGCTTTGTAGATTTTCTGGTCTGGTGTTTACTCACCCCATTGTAGCTGTCGTGTAAGGAAACAAAACTTGTTGGACAACAGGCCATGGCCTCTGCTCCCTGGTGGAGCCAGGAGATTACAATATTAAGTACGACTGCGGGGGCATCATTTCTATGTTGAGAGGCCAGATGGCCTTACATAACTCTCATGATGGATGTCTAAGTTGCAGAGGGAAACTGGATTCCATCCAGCTCTCCAGCCAAGGAGGATACCAGAACTGGCCTCCGCCACCAACTGTGAGCTCTTTGCCTCCACTGACAGCAGCATCTATAGCAAAAAGCTGGGCTGCCACCTGCGTTTCCGTGTAAACATCCGAGTACCCACAGCAATGGCCTCGTGAGGGTTGGTGTGCCCAAGGAAGCGGTGTGTGAGATGGAGGGAGCAGTGCCGGGGTCAGACACCGGGCGGGCAGGCAGGCAGTGATGACATCTGTGCAGCGCAGGGCCCATGGAACTGAGCCAAAGGGAGGCGGGTTTTGGAGCAGGGAACCTGGGCAGTGCCGTGTTATTCGTAAGAAGATCCTGGGCTCTGGATCCACGAAGTCATTGGCTTGATTCCAGACACTAACCTTCATCTTGGGCAAATGTTTGAAGCTTTCTGTGACTCTGTTTCTTGGTGTCCCAAATGGGGACAATAGTAGCAATTACCTCTGAGAGTCAGGAGTGCCTTTATAGTTGTCATTTCATTACGCTCACAGCAGCCCACGAGCACGGTTCTAGGTCCCCCAGTTTACACGTGGCAGACCGGTAACCTTTTAATCAGTAATCATGCAGCTAAGAATGGTCAGAACGAGCATTTGAATTTGATCCCTTTGTCCAGATTATTTCTATTCTCACCCAGTATTACTGGAAAAGTAGTAAACTCAGAAGAAACACTGCTGGGAAGTGGGTGCTTGAAACATGTTTGTCATTGGGGAGTGTTGAGTTCACGTTCCTCACAGCCCATCCGAGCCTCCCTGCATCTCCGGCTGCCCTTGCTGGGGTCTGCAGGGCTCTGGGAAGCTTCTCCTTGATCTCTACCCCAAGGCTCTCTGCTCTCTACAGGTTGATTCTCAACCCTGACTGCTCAGTAGAGCTAATGTCTAAAAACAAAAAAATGGTGGGGAGGGTATGGCTCAGTGGCTGAGCACTTGCTTAGCATGCAAGAGGTCCTGGGTTCAATTCCAAGTACCTCCATTAAAATAAATAAATCTAACTACCCCCCCAAAAAAGAAAGTATATAAAAAACAATAAACAGTACAAAGGCCCCACACCAGGCTGGGGCGCACTATGTTTTAAAGGCTCCCAGATGCTTCCCATGTGCAGGACGGTGAGAGCTACCCCTCTACATCTCTTCTCGTGAGCTGGTCCACTCACAACCATTAGCCTCTTGAAGCAGGAAAACTACTTGGCTCAGCCTAGAACTTTCTCCCGATTTCTAGACTTTTATTTGCCTATTGGACATCTCTCCTGGAGCCCACAGTCACCCAGCCAGAACTGAATCAGTTGTCTCCTCTCACGACTTGCTCCTCTTCCTGCCCTTCTTGTTTTAGGAAATGGCACTATAATTTAGGACACTGCCAAAGCCAGAAAGCTGGCCGGCATCTTTGACCTCTTCCTGCCCTTCCATCACATCTGTGGCCAATCCGTCCACCTGCTGAAATGTTTTCTTCTCTCTCCTCCTAGCGGGGCCTCAGCAGGCCTTCACATGAACCTGCCAATAGGTCTCCCTGCCTCTATCTTTTTTCTTTCTAGATCACTTTGCATGTCTCCTTTACCTTGGAGGCACACAGAGTCCTGTGTGATGTGCACCTGTGATCTCTCCACCTGGTTGCCTCACCTGCCTCCCACACCCTTTTCTCACTTCTAGACTATTTGCAGTTCCTGGAAGTGACCTGGCTCTCTTTGGCCTCCCTCCTTTGCATGTGCAGCTCCCCAGGGAGAAATGGCCTTAACATTATAACTTCACCTGATCACTTCTAGGGCATCTCAGAACTCACCACAGTGGTTCCCTCCTCTGGGAGAGCGTTGGCTACAGTTCCGGCTCTCTGCCCCGAGCACCCACTGCTGACTGTTATCCAAGCCGTCTTAAAACGCCTCCTCAGCCATCATTTCATGATGAGTCCTGTGCACCTAGGAGCTCCCGGAAGCAGGGACTGTGTCTTTTTTCTCTTTATTCTCAGAGCATGGTAGAGACTCAGGTATAATGGTGGAGGGAACAGTGGTTATTCTGGAATTTCTCTAGAGTTAGGGCCTAGGGGTAACAGTCTGGTTGGAAGAAGGGCTTAGGGGATTTACCCTGAAGCCACATTTTTCAATAAACATTTCATGTTGTTTTTGTCTACTATTTGAAGTTACGAGTCTTAAAACAGATTGACGATTTCTAAAAATTACTTTACCGAAGATTGAGGAAAATGGCAGTTTTCCATATTTAAGAATATTATTTTAATTTTGTGTGACTGGGGTGGTGGAAAATAGAAATGCAAGGGTTACTAAAGCATTGTTATCCCCTTTCCCACCCTCAGGTCCTTTGGACAGAAGAGACAGGGATGTGAGGAGAAGGCTTGGAGGGTGGACCGTGCACTGCTTTTAAATTGTGACAGTTAATTTTATTTTTTTTAATTTTCTTTTTTTAATGGAGGTACTGGGGTTGAACCCAGGACCTTGTACATGCTTAGCACGTGCTCTACCACTGAGCTATACCCATCCCCCTGATATTTGTGTTTTTAGTGGGCATAATGTGCTGGTAGCAGGTACTTTAGCATCAGACACAGTCGCCTGCGTCTGACCATCACGTTAATAACTTTTTCTTGAGCTAGATTGCTAGTCTGTTTCCAAAAGTTCAATAAATAATCTACATTTTCTTTTTTCTTAAAAAAAGGCATTAACTCATGTTTCTCTTTAGTATCGCCTATAAATAAATGTGATTTTATTAACCGTTTACCAAAGTGTTAACGGTAATAAATATTAAGTACTGGTTTCTGAAGCATCAGTCATCACTGAAGATCCACATTCTGCTGTTCTCTCTCTCTGTTAGTCACCTTACTTCTGGAGTTCTGGAAGCGGCGCCAGGCAGAACTTGCGTAAAAATGGGACACGTTTGAGCAGGAAGAACAAGTCCAGCCAGAATAGGAGGCGCGGTGTCCCCACGTGGAGACAGATGAGATTACCCAGGAAAAGCGGGCGCTGTTTAGATGCACTTTAGTCTGTTTACTTCTGGGCTTGTCAGCCTTGGCTGCATGTTGGAATCACCAGGGGACCTTAAAAAATGTTGGTGCCTGGATTCCATCACTGCTAACTCGGATGGTACTTAGTGGCCTTTGGTGCATTCTGGCATAGGGAAGTTTTTAAAGCTCCTCTGGTTATTCTAATGTGCAGCCAAGTTGAAGGAGCACTGACTGGAATGGTGTACACAGAAGAGAAGTGTGGTCCTTCATTCATAGTAACAGTAAAAAGGGGGAAAAGAAAAAGTCTTGTATAAGTGTATAAGAAAAGAGGCATTGACTTTTATCCTTTCATAACACCAATAAATAAATGCAAAATATAAATTAGCTGCTATGACATAGATGTAGGAGGAAAGACACATTGGTTTTTATTGTTGACTCCCATTTTTTCACATGTGCCTTCATTATTGCCGCCTCCTTTTCATCGTAGACTAGGTGCCCCTTTGTCTTTAACTAAGTCCCGGTCACTGCTCCCACTTCCGGTTGGGATGTGCACAAAGCAGCATGACTCTCATCCTAAAGTCAGAGAAAGGTTAGGAGAAGCAGGGAAACATTTGTTGAGATGCCATCAGTGTTTGAGCAGTGTTTGAGCTAGGCATTTTATATAATTGGAAATGTAAATTTATTGCTGCCACTCCTGCTGCAAAATTAAAAAAATAAAACTATATATCTTTGTATCAACGTTCCAGAGCTATGAAAAGATGATTTTTTGAGTCATCTGTATTATTGCTTCTTTCCATCAGCTGAGATAATTTAGAGCTGATGGTACTTGCAGTCAGCAGCAGCAGGACAGTATGTTGTGAACATGAATAACTCTTGGAAAGAAAATGCTTTTACTAGGAGCATCTGAAAATGTCTCCAACTATAGATTTAATAAGTTGAATCACAGATCTATAGAATGTTGGCACTGAAAAGTTCTGGAGGGAGCAGGTAAAACTCCTCTTTTTATAAATGGAAAAAAATGAGGTTCAGCTACCAATAGAAAGTGACATTTGTCTTTTACAATGTAATAAGCTTCTAATAATCCCCATTATGAATATTTCCCATTGTTTACAACTGAAGATGGGGGTCAAAGCATATGTTGGTAAAAGACTGTACATTCAGAGTTGAAAGCTGAAACTTAGACAAAATTAGATGTTCATAATGCTTTTGAGTCCTGAAAAACAAAAACGTATCATATTGGCAGCATACAAAAAATACTGAAGAAAAGTTTTTTGGTCATTTAAACTGCCAATTTTAAATTTAAAATTGCCAGCTAATAAGTTTAAATTTTCATTAGAACATGCTTGTTGAAAAATTGAAGATGAAAACTCATTTCACTTTATCGTACTTCCTTTTTTAAAAAATTGCCTAATATTTTTTTGTTTAGTTTTTTAATTGAAGCATTTTACTTTACTTGCGAAAGTATGCTCCATTGTTTAGAGAGGCCAGCGTTGTGGTAGTGAGAGCTTGGAAATGAAGTTGCCTAAATTCATATTTGAACACAGCAGCTTGCTTCCTGAGTGATCTTGGACAACTTAACTTCTCTGTGCCATAGTTTCCTATAAAATAAGAATAAGAGGGTTGCTTCTTCATGACTGTGGCAATGACGGGTCGAAGTAATGTACAGAATCTACTTGGAAGACTTCCTGGCACAGAGGAAGGGCCATGTACTTAGGGACAGCTATTATTATACTATATCTGTTTTTATAATCCAGGTAAACCTTGATTCTTACTGATTTCATCTCTTAAAAATATTCGAAATATAAACTCTAAAACTTCATAGTTGTAGCTAATTAACACATAAAGCTCAACCAAGAAACACACAGTGGAGACCAGTTAGCTGCCGACACCTGTGAAACATTCTGTCCTGCACGGACTCTATGCTGTCACTACCGTCACTTTTGAAATCTAAGGCAAGCTCAGGCCTCGTCAGGTACCCAGACCCCCAAGCTCAGACCATGGCAGGGAAATAGTTTACTGTTCACATATGCATTTTCAAAAAATAGTATTAAAATGAACTGTACGTATTTTGTTGTTTGTTTGACATCGTTAACGGAAAAGAAAAGAACAAAAAAAAGGAAAAAACCCATGCAATTACAAATAATGAGGCTATGTCTGAAAATTATTTTTTTTAAATTATGTTTAGGATTTATTGACCAATTAGGAGAAAAGTCATTTCATTGGTGTAATCCCTTGATTGACTTAACTTGTTTTTTTAATTAGGAAGAAGAGAGTTTTCCATTTACCACCTGGGGAAAGTTTATACATATAACCCTTTGTGCAAGTGCTCTTTTTCTGGGTAAGAACCTGCCACAGACTTTTTAAAATCTAATGTGAAATCCTGAGAAAACTGAAAATCAAGCTGGGAACTATGAAGTCTCATAGAGAAAACTTTTTCCAGAGAACATCTGAGCCAATGCAGGGCGCCACTCTGGAGGTTCCACAGTCTCTTCTGCTCACAGTGCTTCCCCCTATTCTTTTCACCTCATTTGTTCAAATCAGATCAGTGGTTTAGGATTCTCCAGGGTCTGATCAAGAGACCAGATGGAGGCATTAAGATTTCTAAAATTTTCCAAGAGTAACAACCAAGGTAAAATGTCTAAGAATAACCTAAGAAAAGGATAGTAGGAACTATCAAAAAATAAAAGTAAAAACTACTGAAAGATATAAAAGATGCTTTAATCACATGATTCTAGATTAAAAGATCATATCTCCAAAATATCAGAAGTTATAAAATTGATTTGGGGTTTATTGTGAATAAAATCATATTAGTAATATAATAATTAATAAGATAATGAGACTTTTAGTAGTTCAAGAATAGCCAGATTAGAAAATAGGACAGGAAGTCCAGATATGGGCTCTGATATCAATAATAATTTAATATAAGAGATGGAAGGCATTACAAATCAGGGAGATAAATAAAGGTTATTCAGTGAATGGAACACTCGTTAGCTACTTGGGGGGAAAAGAAAAGATTGAAATCATACAGTGAACCATATATTGTGATAAATTCCAGAAACATTTAAAAAGTAACACAATTAGAAAAAAACTAGAAATAAATATGGATGTTTACACAAACTCTAGATGAACAGTAAGTTTCTGAGGAAAGTATACAAAGATTTCCATGCATCAGAAGCATACTAATTTTAAACAAAACACCAGAGGATGTTATTTGTTTACAAAAATCCAACAAGGGGCTAATTCCTTCAATACATAGAGAGTTCAGATCACATCAAAGGTAACATCAAAAAATCTCAGGAGCATAGAAGGCAGAGAAAAGGAACACACATTCACAAAGAAAAATAGATGTCACACTCCAATGGTAATTCACTCAGTGCACATCAAAATGAAGTAGTTTTCCACCTCTCAAGTGACACAGCTCTGTTTATGAGGATGAAATGCCAGTGATCACCAATCCCATGCCTAGGTTACTGGATATTTTTTGTGAAGTATGGTTGAATTACAATGCTGTGTTAATTTCTGGTGTACTCCTCAAGCTTTCTTAGAAAGCAGTCTGGCAGTTGATATCAAGATTCAAAAATATTCCTATGTTTTAATCAACTAATTCAGCTTTGAAAAACTTTTAATCAGGAAGTATTTCAAAATGGCAGGGAAAAGTCAGTACGGATGCAAGTCACAGATATATTTTTATATGTGTATATATATATATAAAATCTCAGCCAAAATATTCTTCCAAACGTTCACAAAGTAGAATAGTTTGCAGCCATGAAAATGTGTGTCCATGAAAATATTTTATGACATGTCAAAGTGTTACACTTACGATAGGCTTGAGAATAAAATTAATATATAAAATGATTTGTAATATACAAACAATGTACCCTTCTGAAGGAATTATGTCTATAGGTAGAAGCATTTTCCTTATTTTATTTTTTATTCATTTTCAGAGTTCGAGTCCTTTCATTGTAGGTGACAAAATCAATTTCCAATGTGTTTAAACAACACCCAAAATTGGGGATGCATGGGATTTATTGGTTCCTGTAAATGAAAACCTCAGATCTGAGGTCTGGCTTCAGTCAAGGAGAGATACTGTAGCCCAGATGATGTCAAGGGCTGGTCTTGTCCTGTCTTCATTCTGTGTCCAATGATGTCTCAGCATGCTGCTTCTAGGCACTCAGCATCCCAGATCATCCATCCAAACCAAGAGAGGTCTCTTTGGCAGCTTCCTCTCTTGATAGAGGAAGCTTATCATTCACATGGGCACAAGCACGTATCTCCTCACATAATAGTGGCTCTTACTTGGTTATTTGCCAATTCTCCAATCATGTGTGAGGCCAATACAATGAGGTGTATTATTTGTCTTAAACCAACTGAGATCTACCTCTGGTGCTTCAGAAAGAGTTGGTTAATCGAGCTTAAATCACAGGACTAAAAACAAAAGGGAAGTTATTTATCGTAAAGCAAATTCTGGGCCCTCTTCTAAGACTGGGGACAGATCCAGGACAACAGTTCTGTCCAGTACTGAGTACTTTCAAGTTATCTTTAATGAGCAAATGTTAAAATTATGATCAGAAAAGATGATAAATAAGAAGAAACTTGAGGAAGGAGAATGGAAAGCTTTCCTGTTTCATAAGAAATATTGAACCCATTAAGTGCTTGGAAGAAAAATGGAAATGTGTCAAGTTTGTAAAAGTTCTGAAATGAATTACAATTGATTTCACAGACCATGTAGTAGACAGTGCTCTACAGTTAGTGTGTCTTTGGGCTCTTTGAGTATTTCAGTTCTTTCACTTAATAGTTGCTTCATTTGGGGCAAATTGCATCATCTCCATGTGGCTCTATTTCCTCATCTGTAAAAGAGATATAATATTACCTTCCCAACAGGGTGATTGTGAGGATTTAGAAAAATAGATGTGTGCTGAAGCAATAGTAAGCATTTAAAGAATCTTAACTATTAAGTTTACTTAATACATAATTAAAAAATTATTATGCAGACTTTTTAAAAATGCATAGTATTTAAATAGCCTATATGTGCTGTACAAGAGAGGAAGGCTTAATATACCTTGTATAATACATTTTTCACAGCCTTAACTAATTTTCACATTTAATCACACACACACCAAAAAGTTAGTCCTTTCACAATCATGAAGACTTTCTGTGAAGAAAAGGATGATGAAAGAGAGTAGAGGAGAAAATAAAATGCTTTCTCTACAAAGTGATGGCTTAAAAACTAAGAAAAACACCTTTTTAAGACTTTGGTCACCATATTCATAGCTAATACTTAGGTATAGTTTTTCACATGCCTGTGGTTAATGTTCTAATTGTTTTCACAATTAGTAAATCATTCACTCATCACAATAGTCCTATAAATTGCTATTATTATCCCCCCATTATATGGGTGAGGAGATTGAAGCCACTAGAAGTTAAGAAATTTGCACAAGGCCCCACAGCTAGCATCGGAGCTGGGATCCAGATGCAGGAGTGTGGCTCCAGGAGGGGCTTGTAAACACTCCAACTGCTCTCCCCTGCAGGTGCAAGCCAGCCTCCCGCTGTTACTGTAAATAACATGATGTGGTTCACCTAGTCTTGAAATTCACATTCTTTGTAGCTTTCTCTCTAGGGCAGCCATCAGTTGCAGCCAGGGACCATGAGTACATGCTTCTGGACTATGACCAAGAAGGTAGATTGAAGGAAAACATTTTAAAAATGGTACCTTTAATGTGCATTCTTCAGTGGGCAGAAAAATACCTGCCTAGTGAGGAACTGAAGCCTTACCAGCCACGTGCAAATTATGCTTCAGACACTCCCGTTGCCCTTGAGTCCACACAGTCAGAACTACAATGGATCAGGGACATGAATCTTGTGCAAATGCAGGGAGTAGGAGTACCTGCCATTTTAAGATCTCAAGGAGTATGAAAAGCATGTGAAGCTTTCATCAGCAGAGACCTGCAGTCACTTCCACTATTTCCCTCAGGGCATGTCCACAGCTTCACTTGTCCTATTAAGAATGAAGATGACAGCTAGCACCTGCTGACCCCTGAATCAGTGATAGGTTCTCCCTTGAAAGGAAGCATATCCCCTTCATGGGTTACAACTAGTTCATAACCTAAATAATTCTATAGATGTAGAAGGGATACTTTCATTGGTTCTGCTATCACAGACTTGTCTCCAAAAAACATGCCACCAGTTACTCCATTTTGAGCCATTTAAAGATATACTTAACAGGCTTCCTTCTTTAGTGCAGTTTTAGGTTTACAGAAAAATTCACAGAAAGTGGAGTTCCCATATATTCCTTATGCCCTGCACACAGCTGCTCCTGCTGTCAGCATGTTACATTAGTGGATGCACTCATTCTTTTTGACATCCTTCATTCCTCCTCCCCTAAAATTTAACATGACGGATATTCACGTCTCTTGTGGCATTTACATGCGATTTACATCACTTCTCAAGTTTATGTGAGGTTTACAGCACGTGCATGTTGTCTGTTTAAGCGTAGATTGGGGGCAAGTTTTCTGTGTAAAAATATGATCATTAGTGAGCCTTATGCTGCTGGGCTTTTGGGTTGTCAGGTCCTGTTGACCATTGCTTCAGTTATTGGGATCATTGTCTACGGACTTTCAGTGTTCATTGTATTTTCAGCAGAACTTCCCAAGAACCTGAATGGAAGAGACCCAATCCAGAAGTACCTGACTGTGCAGGTGGGCCACGCCCATCACTGCTTCCCTCATCAGTTTTAACATCATCGTGACCCTGAACGCCATATATGAGAAAGTGGCAATCAAGATGACTGAGTCTGTTAAGCTCCTTCTGCAGCTGAGGTCATTTCTACACCAGTTTTAGAACCAGGTCAAAACAGAGACTTTATCTTTTAGGCACTTCAATTCCAGTACATTACAGTCTTTAGAAAACTTCAAGTGTAAACGTATTTTCTCTAGCCTATATGAGAAGTGAATTAGCTGCAGCTATGCATTAGTAAAAGGGACAAAGAAAGCTTTAGAATGTCCAAGCTCTGTGTAAATATGTCAGTGCTTAATAATAATTTCAATTACATTAGATCATGTACCCTATTGTTGAAAGTAAATAGTCTCTCTATTGCAAATAAGTGGAAGAGGGTCGTGGTTCCAGTGGCAAATTTGCTTGTGCGTTACGGAGAGGACAAGTAATCACACTGTTATGTGTCCTCCCCCCATGCTGTTCCTGTTAGTGTAGCTCCATTCTCATCAGCTGTGGCTTCTATAACAAATGTTTCTTCTCTCTGGCTTGTATCCCAGCCAGCGGCTTAGCGGCCCTAGTTAACTGCTTCCCACACACTGCATGTGGCTGGGTCGTTCTCCCAGTTGTCTGCTCAGTGGTCATCTTCTGAAAACACTAAGACCAATTCAAATTTTGAACTAGGAGGATGTTTTATGTTCCCCAAATGCTTCTAGCAAGTTGCCCCGTGTTTTGTTTGTTTTCTTCAATAGTCCTACCTTCCTGCCGTTCAGGGAGACAAGAGAATTTCTCTTAGCAGGATGTTTAGAAGTAGCTTTCTTTCAACTTACACCTGACAGAGGACAGTTCTTGCCCATTGGATACTGTTGTGCTTATAAATTTTAAGGAACGGGAGACTTTGTTTTTTTTTTGCCTTGTGTGATATTGCATTCATAGTGGGAGAAACTCTTACAATAGTGTGTACAGTTGGAATTAACATAGTAGCTATTTTAAGGAATTCAAAACAGCTTATATGAAAAAAGTGTGAATTGTGTATATATATATATACATATTTAGCTTGTTAACTCATGTGTCCGTGGCTTTGATTATGGTCTCAAAGCTGTTCACAGTTTTACAGACTTAACTTTTCTTTATTCTAGCTGCAGAGATCCCAAGGACCAGACTGACTGTGGGAACAACCTAGCCATGAAGGTGTTCTTCTTCCAGTTTGTCAAATACTACTCCTCGTGTTTCTACATCACATTCTTTAATGGCAGATTTGTGATTTATCCTGGAGATCTGGTGTATTGTCTGTGAAAATACAGAAATGAAGACGTGTGAATACAGCTTTGTGTTCGGACACTCTAACCTGTTTCATGTTTTCTCTTAGTTGCCCAATGAAGAATGTCTTTACTCTCTGTTCCTTAGATTTTTTTAGGCATAAAATAATGACTTTATTTCATGTTAGAGCTATCTAAAATTTAAATGAGATTTTCTTTCTAATATTCCAGTGTGACCCAGGTGGCTGTCTCCTTGAACTGATGATGCAGCTGACAATAATCATGGGAGGACAGTCCATCTGGAATAACATACAAGAGGTGTTACTTCCGTGAGTACTAAGTCATGTGATCTTGGGGTGAGAACGGCCCACCCATCCAAGTAATTTTCCTGCATGCCCATCTCTAAAACAGGGGAGACTCTCTGCTTATTAAAGCTCTCCAGATAAGATGATCCAGCCAACAGTGTAAACATACCTCCTGTTTAATAATTATGTTTAAATTCCTTCCTTTTTATGTTTAAATTAAATCCTCAAGTGCTATAGTTTCTGCTTATTAGCCCATCACTGGGGACTGACTGATCAGAGCCCGTTGAGAGATGGCCCTTTTTGGGGCCATGAACTAAGTTTTCCCACAACTTCCCGCAACTTTCTCCTCCTTTTATACATGCATTTAAAAATCCATAACAGGAATTTGTTGAGTGCCTAGTATGTGTTAGTCACTGTATTAAATGTTGTACATATATGTGTGTGTGTGTGTGCAATTTAATCACCCAAACAATCCTTATTCTTATCTTCCTTTTCAAATGAAGATCCTGTGGCTTAAAGAGGGTAAATGATTTGCCCAAGTTCTCATTGCCAATAAGAGACCACTGTGGGACTCAGATGTAAGACCCTATCTCATGTAATTCATGTTCTTCTAAGAACAGAGTCTCTCTTGGTGTCCTAAGGCACAGGGCTACATAATGTTTTAAGAGACACTTGTCTAAAATAATAACTACAGAGGTTTTGACTTACTGTTCTCTTCCTAAAAATGAGAAAAGCAGATGTTAGCAAAGGTCACACTGTCCTTTGGATTTTCACATAAGCCCTATCCCATATCAAAGTGGACATTCCAGTGTTATCTGCAATTTCTGAACATTTCAAGGAGCTTAGTGTATTCACTTTCTGTTGTAACAAGTATCCCCAAATGACATGGTAGTAGGAAGAAAAAAGAAATAGTCTCCACTAAATAACACAAATTTAACCTTGTAGGGTTCTTGAACGCAGGAGCCTGCTGAAGTCAAAATATTGGCACGGCTGTTTCTGAAGGCCTCAGGGGAAACTGTATCTTTGACTTTTCTGGCTTCCAGAGGCCACCTACGTCTCTTGGCCTGTGACCTCTTTTCCTTCTCTCAAGGTCAGCATGGTTGTGTGCCTCTGGCTCTGATCCTGTGGTCAAATCTCCTCTCCTCTCTCCCCTCTTCTGTCTCCCTCTTCCTACTTTAATGACCCTGGTGATTACAATGGGCTCACCTCTATAATCCAGCTCGTCTCTCTTAGAGAATGCTGGTTAGCAACGTTAACCGCATCTGAAATCATAGACCCCCTTTGCAAGGGAAACTGACCTCTTCCTATTTTCTGGTGATAAGGACATAGACATATTGGGGGGGAACATTTTTCTGCCCACCACACTAAGCTTTTTAAGATAATTTCTGGCTTTGAGTTTCTGTCCTCATGAAACTGTTGATCTCTCTTCTGTCTTGCCTTCCACAAAATCATTCTGCTCCTGGCCAACCTAACTGCATTGCTCACCACTCTCTGTGGTGTCCCCCAAAACCAATTACACAAGCAATTCTTACTGTTGTTTGGAGCATGGAGGAGAAACTCAAACAACTTGAATTTTGAAATAAAAACCTCCATCATTTTAAAATCTTCCATGCCACTATAAAAAAAATTATTTTTTAACTTCATTTTTTAATTTTTAAACTATTTTAAACTTTGTAACTTTTTTTAAACTTTACTTTTTTCTTATCATCCTTCATTGTAAGCTCCAGAAACCTACTATTCTGTCCACCGCATCCAAGTTCCCTTTCACTGTTTCTCCTCCCTTCCCTAACTTTCCTTCACTCTCCCTTATTACCAATTTTCTGTCCATTCTCTTTATAGGGCAGTTAAATTATTTTTTCTTTCCTTCTTTCTGTTTTTGCAGAGTGAACACATTTGTGTGTCAGTGTGTCCTTCCACATTTCTTCACAAGGTCTTCATCTTTCAGCTTCAGGATGGATTACTGTGGTCTGTCTCTAAACAAAGTCATTTCCCTTGTCCCCCACCTCACCATGCCCCTCAAAAAAAGATTCTGATCTTTGCTGTGAAATGAATCTTTTTTTTCCCTACTGTGCAGTAGACAACTCTTACCCTGAGCTCACAGTCAGATTTCTCCAGAGGAGTAAAAGTAGCTCATGTGCAAATAATACTACTTTTCTCTGTGAAAAGAAATAGATGAGATAGAGGAAATACTTAACTCAGATTACTCAAAAGCATTTCCTGAAGGAAATAGGTTAATTATTTAACACTAAATTTTGTTGAATCTGGTTATCAGTGAGCTATTTTTACCAATCAAGAAGGATATATTTCCTAAATTGGTACTGAGCAATTCATGTGAAATGAAACATGCTCACATTAACTAGTTTAAAGTAAAGGATGCATTATAGTATCTGTGGTCTGTTTATACCTTCGCTTAAGTAAGCACATTGTTGTAGGTTCCAGTGAGCTGAACTTTGCCTACATGTATTTCTACTCTGGGGTAAAATATTTAGGGAAAATATTTTGAATTATGTTTCCCTTTTTTGAATACCAGAAATTCTGAATGGTAGCCAAGTTTGAGGGTGGCTTGTGTTTTCCTCACTGCCTCTTCTCTTTGTATAAGGTGCCAGTTTCCTTCTTAATTTTTCATATAAAATCCTAACATACTAAAGATCTATCAATTACTCTTGCTGCCCCAAAACTATACCCATCCTCAAAAATACATAGGAAGGGAAAAGAAAACTTATCAAAGTTAGTGACTATTTTCATGCTATTTAAATATGTCTAAAGGAACATAATGAAATGAATTTTACCATATCTCACCTGCCTCCACCCCCCAATCCCATGTGGGTTTGTTGAGTAGGATTCTGGGAGCAAATGAAGAAGGACAGTGATGCCGTGATCCAGGCTCTCTCTGGGGTCTCCCCAGCACTTGGATCGGCACTTGGTATAAAGTAGGTCTCAGTCCGAGCCAGCTGAGTGAGTGAGTGACTCACAGGCATCGAATGAGTAACATCAGTGAATTAACAGCATTCTTTGTAGGACTCAGAGAATAAGCTGAGTGCCCTATGGCCTTCCCAGCCCCACGTACTATTTTGATGTTGGGGTCATTTCTGGGAATGTTATTCTGTACTTGACAAAAGTCTAGTACAATTCCAGGGTTAAGTAACTTGCCCTAGGGAAATTTTATGATAAAATATTAAGAAAAATGGTTAAATGCCCAACATGACATAGCACTGTCCTTTGGTGTTTAGATAATGTATGGCTGTAATTTTCTTACTTTATATGCTTTCTACATTTTCCACCGTGTGTACGCACTACTATATAGTAAGAAAATGCAAATATTTAAAAGAGAAAATCTCTCTTCTCCAGATATGATTTGGTTAGAGGATGAGTCAGATAGATATATTAAGAGAATCTTAAATACATGTGTCCATAATTCACTCTTTAAATCCAGGAACAGGAAACTCAGGAATGAAATAGATTAAGAGAATCAAAGATACTTGTATTCAAGATTAGCAAGTAGGAGTGTCCTCAAAAGAAATGGTGATTATCTATAATTCAGGGATTAAATGTGATAATGAACGTACAAAGACAACATGAAGTAGAAAATGCCACGTGGGAAGCACTGAGTAAAGGGCAATTTACCATGATTATGCCAATATGTGTGGTCAATTCCCAAGCAAATTATTGTGTAACCCCTGCTAGAGGGAGAAAGCTTCCAGCCTTGGCTGGAGAGTGGGGAGGATCCAGTGTCTGTATTTTTTAAAATGTCTACAGGTGTTTCTCATGTGCAAATTGGTATCCCTGCATGAGAACCATAAACCAACAGAAAACCCAAAAGACCGAGGACAATGATGGGTTGCCGAAAGCCCAAGCTTTTCTGCCACAGAAGAGTGGTTCCAGTCAGGAAGACTGAGCAAGAGGCTCAGAGTCTTAGCTAAGGACAAGCAAGTCGGGACTTCTAATACGACCCAATGTCATCGACGGGGGAGGGCAGTTCAGCACAAGAAGGGAGCACCAGGTGAGTTAACATGGAAGTTACATCCTGGATCCAAACCGTGATGGATTTGGGTCCCGGAGGGTTAAAGCCCTGCTTCCGTTGGGCATGGACCGCATTCCACAAGAGGCTGAGACAGGAATTATGAGGCAGAGAAAAATTCCCCCAGGGGACTCCCGAGTCTGGGTGCCTGGAAGGGTGATGGACGAGCCCGGTCCCAGCTCCATCCGCACCGCAGGGCTCCGAGTGGCTGTGGAGCTGTGCGCTTCCGGCCGGACCTCAGACCTGACTGCAGTGCTCCGGGCTGCGGCCTGGGGAGCGGCGTCAGGAGCAGGCTGTCCCCGTCATTCTCGTAGGTGCTGCAGTGACCCCCACCCCGGTGGCCACGGCATTCCCAAGCCAAGGGTCTAAGTGACTTCAACCTTATTTACAGGTGACCACAGCTGGTTAGCCTGTGTTGCTCAAAAAGAAGATCCCATATGGGGTTTTGATGTGTTACGGGGTTTGCTAATACCTGGCCTGCTTTGAATCGTTTCATCTTGACAGCAGCCTGGGCAGTCGAAGTTTCACCTCCCAATTTTATTTCAACGTTTTTTGTTGAAAGTATAGTTGGTGTACAATATTGTGTTAATTCTTGGTATACAGCATAGTGATTCACATATACATACATATATATATATATATATATATATATATATATATTCCTTGTCATATACTTTTCCACTATAGGCTATTAAAAGTTATTGAATGTAGTTCCCTGTGCTATACAGTAGGATCTTGTTTGAAACAAAAATTACTAAACAAAGTAACAAAGGAAGCAGACTAAACCTATCCATGTATACGGCACAGTTGAGTTTATCTCAGGATTTAAATGTGGTTTTGAGCTCCAGGATCTCTTTATCAACTTATCATATGTAAAGTGCCTGTGGAACACTTCTCAGAAAAATGTTTAAAAATCATAAGATTTAGAGAATAAAGAAGGAAGATAATTATACTGAAAAGCAGGTAGCAAAATATAGAAATGGGCATTTTGTGATACAGTAATATCTGAATTATTGGAAGGACGTGTTGAATAAGAGGATCCAGTGGTGGGTCTACTGACCGCAACATTCTGCCACAGCAGTGAGTGTAAATCAACTTCTGAGATCTGCAACAATTGCATTTTGAATGTAAATAAAGTTAAATAACAAATAAGCCATGAAGTGTGGATTCAGATTCAGGGGTATCTCGAGTCCATATCCCCACCACTTCACAGAGCTCCCTGCTCTTCCCCTAATGTCATTGAAAGAATTGGGGAAAGTTTGTGAAGCGAAGGGCATGTTCCATTGCAAAGAAATCTCGTAGCAACCCTGGGAGCATGGCCAGGGAAAGGTTAACGCTGAGATCAGAGGCAGTGTGAAACCTAGCAGGGGAAGCTCTTTACAAGTCACATCATATACTCTGTGTGTGTCCACGTGTGTGTGCATACAGACGTGTGGGCATGTATGATGTATACACCTGCCTTTCGTGTGAAGACGCCTCACTGTCCAAATTTGAAATCCATCCAAACGTGCAGTGCAGTCAGCCGAAGCTCCGCCAGATGCTAAGTTGTCTGTTGTTGCTCTGTCTCTTCTGCTGAACTCCACGAGTAAACCACGCGCCAGCTGTTGCTTTCAGGAACAACAGCTCTGTAGTCTACAGGTCCATGCCTTGTTTCACTGCCAACTCCGAATTCCTTTCAGGACAAATTGCCATTTGAAAAAGGGGGAAGCATTCAGTTGTCCCACAAGCCTCTGAGTGAGGAAAAAATTTAACCTTAGAGACAGCTCTGTGGGACAACATCCAGAAGGGTGCAGAGCACTGGGCTGCGAGTCGAGGCTGTTTCTTTCAAGCTCTGCACTGAATTTGAGGTGGCATGTCACTTCTTTGGCCCTTGATTTGTTCAGCTGAAATTAGGGTCTTGGACCTGTTCGATCCAACGGTAGAGTATCACTTTTCTGCTCAGTGAACCTCCATGGTTCCACAATTCCTTCAGAGGGAAAAATGAACATCCTCACGGCAGCCTCTAAGGCTCCACCCCCCAAAACCACCACTTATTTCCTATTCACTCTGGCCCACACCAGCCTCCATGCTGTCTGTCCAGCGTGAGGGACCTCAAGGACTGTGATCACTGTTCCCTCTGCCCACACCTTTGCCTCCGTCTTTGCCTTATTCAAAGGTCACTTGCCCCATCCACACTCCTCCCTACCACACATTCCTCGCCCTCCTTTATTTTCCTCTGCAGCACTTATCACCAGCTCACCGACCCTGTATTTCTTTCTTTTACTTATTTTCTCTGACAATTTACAAACTGGAAATGCCATGGTGGATAATAGCAGAGAAATGGGGGAAAAAACAAATGAGGGTAGGTATCTTCTAAAAGCTAAAGTGCCCACCTGAAAAGGAGGTAGGAGATAAAGTAGTAGTAGTCGTTACAATTTTGGTAAACACAAGGTACGTAGTCAGGACTAGTTTTCACAATACTTGAGTGTAGGTAGGCAGCAATAAAAAGAAATTTATCCTGAAAACAAGAAATTAAATTCTTGGGAAGATGATGTGTTCAGCTTGAAATGTCAGTAATACTTTTATGACCTTGGTCTGATAATATCTTGCTTTATAATTTGATCTGTTTGACAGATGGGTCATGAATCTAATGATGCCACAGTTTCGGGAGCAGAACAGACCACCCCACGATGGGAATGGGACAACCATCTGTATCCAACGGGCAAACTGGGGTTATTTTATGAATACCCTGAAATGAGTAAGTCATCAGTGGGGATTTCTGTGCTGTCGGTTATACTAGAATATGCTTTGGGTCTCAGAAGCATCGGTTACCGAGCCAAACAAAGACCTAGCATACCGAAACGGATCCCGCTTTTCTCAATTAGATGCAATTATGCAGTCAGGCTTTCAAATAGGTTGCCTGTGTATATCTTTGTCAATATTTATGTTGTACAAAGCTGAAGGTTTACTGCCAAGGAATGAAATGGAATACTCATTCAGGTAATTCTCCATCATTGATTCTCAGATCCTTCTGGTCATGTCGTCTAAGGATGAACTCAGAACCGTTACTAGATGTGACTCAGCTCGGGCTGCAGCCCGTGTGGCACAGCTGTTGTCTGATATCCTTCTAAACAGAGTCATGTGAGCCCGCCAGCCTGTGCAGAAAGCCCGCAAGAGCATCCTGCCTCATGGCAGCAAGGGTCACAGGGTCACCCCTTCCACACCTCACACCTGCCTTTGACATTTTTCCTATTTCTTCTGGCCGATGGTTTCAGCCTGGTTCCTTCAGTCACCTCATGGCACATCACTGGCTTGAAATCAGGATGAATTTGCTGATCTGGAGTATTGGTAGAACACAGATCCCCTCCTTCTCCAATGTCTTTGTCCATTTCTGTAAATTTGCTTGGCCTTTGTTTCTCTTTGTTTGAACTTGGTTTTGAGCTCTCGGTTGCCTTTAAATTGTTGCATCTCAAAATAGATTTCCATAGGAAACTTCATCTTTTCTATTATGCATGGCGCACTTTTATCTACTAGAAGGCTGATGATGTGCACGTTTTGTATCTGAGACCTTTGAGCTCACCACTGCCTTGAATTACTTTTTTTTTTTTAAGCTTAGGAGACAGGAAAGTATTTTTGTCAATAGGCTTTGCATTTATGCATGCCGGTTCATGTCTGCAAGACACCCCATTGGGCTTCTTGTTTATAAGTCTACAGAAAGATGGAGTTTTCTTTTTCCTAAATTACATGCTATATATATAATAATTGCTTTTAAAATATATAATATACATAGAAACGCATCTGATTCCCTCGGTGAATGAAAGGTCATTTTGTGTCATCTTCAGTCAGCTATGCTTTGTGGCCTGGTGTCTGATTTGAGTTTCATCTTTGCTTTTGTTGTGCTTAGTGACCAGGTTCGATTAAGGGTGCAGCTCCTGTCCCTGGTGTAGAAATTATGTTCGTTTTTTCTGCTTATTTTCAAAAGGACTTTAATCCAATGACCTGTTATTCCAAAATGAGTCATACTTGTAAATATTTCTTATTGGGGCTATTATCAGCATTAATAATAACAACAACATTCTGAGGGCAGCATATCATTTGGTATTTTAACACACACGAAAAAAGCCTTGGAAAATAGTTATTGTTCTAGTTAAGTCAAATAAAGGTCATTGAAAGGAAAAGTTGTACGCTTTTGGGAGAAATTGATAGGACTTTTAGAACTTTATAGTCTCATTAAAATACTAATTAAATAATTCAGCCTAACTCTACCCTACATAACAGGATGGAGTAACAGCTATTGTAGAGAGATTGTTCAGATTTATTCGTTTTCCTATTCTCTAAATAATCCCTAACGAATTAGAAAATTCAATCCATTTCTGAGAGTAGGCAGTCTGTTATTCTGCATTCAACGCTGGAGTGAAACTTATTTTGTGTTCTTTTCGTTCATGGGAGATAGGATTTCCAAGTGCTTTTTGAATTATTTTTGTTCCTCTCAAATAAAGTGCCTTTGGTGGTGATCTCCTGACCTCAGTTTCCTCCTCCCAGTTTTCCCCATGATCATTAATGACACCACACCTGCCTTTTTAGTTAGGCCTCTTAGCCGCTGAAGGGGAACAGCTTCTGACAGATGACCCTGGAGCCCTCCACCCTTGCTTCTTTAGGCCTCGCACCCTGCCACCATCCCTAGTCTCCTTCGCCAGAAGTATCTTTCTCTGCTTTTCTGCCTGGAAGGGCTCTTGCCAAGCCTTGGCAGCAAACCCTCAACTTTTTAGAGATTTTCTGCTCTCCTCTCTAAGCATGAATTGCAGTTGATTCTTGTCTTGATGGTGCGTGATCATGTCTGTGTCCATTGCGCTCCCCGGCTGGACTGATCCTGTCGGAGGCAATAGTCAGGCTTTTCATCTTCCCGTGCATGTCTGAAGCACCACAGCCTGGACCCTGGTTCTCATACGTGTTTAAGTGACTTGAGCTTGGAGTTTCAAGGCACTCACATACAACTGTTAGATGAGTTGGCGGTAACATTGTCCCCAAGGCCCCCACAAGTTTCTATAGGGCATATGTTTTTTTCTGAGTGAAATTTCTCTTTTATTTGTTCTAGTGATTTCCCCACTGTCCTTTGAGATTATTGGAGTAACCCTGAGTTATTAACCACAATAGCTCACCCCCAGAAGCAAAAGATCCTGCTGTTTGAGAACTCAGACACGGGACATAAGAGAAATAATCTATCAGTCTTAAAATCTGGAAGCCATAAGATACCGTTTTGTACTTAGAGCACCCACAGCACAAACACCAGTCTCTCAAGAACTTGGCGCTGCCTTCCCAGAGGGCGGGTGCCGTTAGTGAAATGCAGTGAGTGATGAAGTGAGAGCTCTTCGTCTCTGGTACTGCCTTTTCCACCCTTGCTGTGTTAACTTGATCTTCCCTTCATATATTATGTTCTCCATTTAATTTACTGCAGTTAATATCAGTTGTTCTTCAACATCTCCTTGCACCCGCCCCCTCCATTCCCTCTCTCTCCAGTGCTCTCCCACCCACGCCTCTCCTGCGCTCTCCAGGACCAGGCCTTTCTCCCTCACGCCCTCCCCTCTGTTCTGTCTGCCCACCACCTGCACTGACATTTCCTTAACTCCACAGAATGAACTTTCCAAAATGGCAGCTGAGTAACTGGGGGGGATTGTAGACCTCTCATCTCTTTACTGATTCATTCATTTATCTATCCAACAAACACTGAGCACCTGCTATGCCAAACACTGTATCAACTGCTGAGGAGACCAAGACAGGTAAGACTTGGTGTCTGCACTCCGTAGGGCAGGCGAGACTTGGCGAGTAGTTGATGGATTGCTAAGCAGGTGAACACACATTGGACTTCATAGAGCTGGGAATATTTGAACTGAATTTTGAAAGGTGAAAGGAAGTTAGCTCTCTAATGTGTGGTAGAGGGAGTGGACACTTCATGCAGAGAGGTAGAGACATATAAGAGTACACGGCATGAAGCGGCTTGGCCAGACTGAAGAACAACAAGTAGGGTTAGAACAAAGTATCCACAGGTGGGAATATCAGGTGCACAAGGCCACTGTCACGATGGGTCTTGTGTGATTAGACTTGAATGTATCCTTAAAGAAACAGGGCTATATTGGAATATATGTAAGCAAGAGAATTGTATAATGATTATGTTAAAGTAGATCTGGTTATACTGGCAGCAGAATGGATAATAACATTTTTGGGGGGAGGCCCATATTTTGGGGGGAAAGGATATTTCGGGGGCCACCCCAGGTAATCCAGACAAGTGGCACACGCCTGCAGAGAGGCCCTGGGCAGAGGGAGAGAGTCGTGGGTGGCAGAAGTGGTGACTGCTGCAGAGGGGACTACAGGGCCGGGGCGGCGGGCTGCAGAGCTGCTGAGGTGACTTTCCAGTGACACATCTGGAGAGTGGATCTGCAGTGGGAGTGTAAGGGGAGGAGATGCATTCGAGGAGATGGTTCTGTGTGTGGCATTTTGATTGCAAAATGTCTATGGGACATCTGAGGAGTGATGCCCGTTGTTAAGCTGGATTCAACAGTCAGGAGCTCAGAGGAGCTGTGGGTGAGGCCGTGGGGGCGATTCATTCCTGCCAAGTGGAGGATTGAGGACGAGGCCCTGGGGAAAATGGCCATGTACATGGCACATGGGAGAAGAGAAATCCACCAAGAGAAAGAAGAATAGCAGAGCTGTTGGGAGAAACTAGTTGAGGCAACACAGAGAAGGCTGTAACCTGGCTTAAGAGGGACTTGAACACTGACTAAAAGGAGCATAGTGAGAAAGGGGGGGGGTGTGTGGGGCAATAAAGAAAGAGCTAAAGCCCACCTTTAATTGCCAAGCCTGGGGAAAAGGAGGAGGAGGACTATACTTAGGTAGACTTTAAAAAACAGATCTGTGTGTATCTGTGTGTGTGCATATGTGCACACAAACTTTTCTGTCTGGGCTTTTTAAGTTTATTTAATAAAACAAAAATTAAGGGGGGAAAACATCCCCCTGAGAGGAAAATATTTGTCCACGGCAAAAGCTAACTGGTAATCAAATAAACACGAGCTGAAAATGCTGACTAGTTTGAAACACGCAGCCACCGGCAGTACAACTCCTGTCTCAGTGCTGCGATGAGGGCCGTGGGGGATGCAGGGCTCTGAGCCCTGAGGAGTCTTCAGCGCAGGTACTTCTCCAAGAAACTGGACTTTAAAGGGAAGAAGAAAGTGTAGAACATATCAGAGAGCAATACAGGGCCGTGAGAGAGGGTTGGGCCAGGGTTCGTTTTGTTTTACAGTGGGCGTTTCTGGCCTTGCTGAGTTGCTAGGCCTTTGCTCTTTTTGGTCTTTGTTCCAAAAGCTTTTTAGAAAGTTCTTCTCGCTTGAAAATCTGAACACATTTAATCATGTTGGGTTATTTCTGGTGTTTTATTTTTTAATTAAAAAATTATCTGGAATTTATTTTAATGTCATAAATGAGGACAGTCTACCAGGCCTTCCAATGATTTAGCTAATTACTGCAGAACTTGAATCCACTGATTTGAAGTGTCAGTTTTATAATATTACTAAAATCTCATAAATATCCACGTCTATTCTTGAAATGTAATGTATTTCATTCATACTCTCAGTGCACTATTTCTACACTGTTTCCATGAACATAGATTAATACCTCCTAGAGTTGGTCCTGTTTTATCCTTTTCCAGAATGTCTCTAATACTACAAATTCAAACATCCCTCCTCATTACTTTATTTGTATATATAGGTATATTTCTGGAATACATTTAGGATCACCTTTCAGATTTTTTTCTTAAATCCATTTGGGATTATTAACTAAATTTGCATTCAGATACTAAATTTATTTTGGAGAAAAAATGTTCTATGTCCCCCAAATTTGAGTCTGCCCACTGAAGAGGGTGGTGCATTCTACTGTTCATTCAATCATCTTTTTTTTTCTTTTTTTAAATCATTTATCAGAATCTTCTTAATATTTTTCATTAATTTATTTCTGAATAGTCTGTGCCTGCTTTGTCATTATAAAATGATATCTTTTCTGGGTTTTGATCTGGGTTGATTGCTAATAAACTCTTAATTTCTGGCTTCACTTGAATAAGAAGGAGATCTGACACTGTGAGGCCCTATTTCCAATATGGTGATGGTGAGCATTGCGTTTCCTTAGGATGTCCACTTGCCAATTTGCCAGTGGCTGCACCCACTCCAAGCATTTCTGCTACTTACCTGCCCCCGTAGGCAGATGAGCTCATGTAGGGTTAGGTGGGTTATGGACACAGATACTGACATCAATGCTGCCACGCTGCTGACCCTGTGGTGTCACTAACTCTGGTTCTTTCTCTCTGACCTCCCTGAATATGACAGCTCCTTTTGGGCTGTGGACCTACTGCATCTTTCCAGCACTGTCGGCTTTTCTGCAACACACGCCTGCCTCTCAGGTCAGAAGCAAATGTCAGCTCCTCCTACCCATCCACCCCATTCACGGTCTTGCCGTTCCTGGCCAGAGTGGTCCCTACCCCTTGACTGAGCAGTAACACTAAAGGGACTATAAATTTGCCTCTCATCCACTGTCTTAGTTACATACCTGTGCTAGTTTATTTAAAGGTCTGCCAGTTAGGAGGGGAGGGTCTAAAAGTCTTTTAGATCTCTGACCTTATCATTTCTAACCGCTCCCCCACCGTAAGGAACAGCTTACCACAGATCTCTGCTGCCCCATCTGTAGCATTGCCCTGTAAATTACACACAGAGAGAAAAGAACTTCTAAGCCACCACCATAACTTTGACTTCCTGTGACCACACAGACCATAGAAATATCAAGATAAAAATTCCTGAAGAAGAATATTTTGCTTAGGAAGACACTTTAATTGCATACCTTTCTGTGACTTGTAATAACTTCATAGACTCTCTGAATGTGCTGCACTCACTTTCCCAGACTCAAGGGAGCTTACTCACTTGCCTATATTCAGTGTATTTCCTCCAACATTCTCTATGCATAGCTTTCCCAAAGGTACATTTCTTATTTCTATTTAAATTGTTAGATACATCCACAATATTCTTTTTTTAATCCTCAAATACAAATCATCTTCCAAGATTGTATTATTTCAACACTGAGAGTGAATAATTTGCTTCAAGATTCCCAAGTTTATTATGAGCAAATAATTATGTTTGGTTGAAGATTTTTAAGTATGTTATTTCTACTAAGGTTATATATGTGAAAGAAACAGGTTGTAATGAGTCTTCTTTCCAGAGATTTTATATTTGCCTTTTGTTTGGATTCTTTCACTGTTGTACATTATTATTACCATGAACGTCTTTTCTCTTTGGGATTTAGTTCACCATTTTCCCCTCTCTCTTTACAGGAGTAAAAGAATTTATGTTGTCCTTCCATCCATCCACCACTCCATGTTTTGTGTCCATTCCTTCAACAGGTATTCAGTTTGGGTTCACCACAGTATATGTGGCCTCTTTCCAGTGGCCCCTCTGTTGGCTCTGGAGAACAATATATTGGAAATCAGAGTGGGTACGTGGAACCTTGACTACCCAGTATAGACGCATTGTGCCAGAAAAAGCCCAGAACATCGCAGCATGGCAGCCCACCATGCAAGGAACAGCAATTCTGGCTTTGGTGGACCAATGTGAATAAAAAGGCTTCATTGGGTGAAGACTTAGAAAAGTCCAAAAATGCATTGGCGTTGTTTCCTAAAGAATCTAGTGTTGGGTAATGTTTAATATGAGAGGGAGATGCTAACACTATCATCGTTATAAACAACATAGTTGTTGTAACTGTAATTGTTATTATTTTTAATATATTTTCTTTATAATTATTATTTGTGACTTACAAGACCCTTACAGAGGCAGTTGTTAAGGAGCGTGGCCGTTATACTGTTGCTGAAGTGTTAATTCAGTAGAAGCATGGTAATAGCATTAATAAGAACTCACTCTTTTGATCCTCACATTGACTATAAAGGTCACCCGGCAGTGCATGTATAATGGAGATAGAAATCTATCCGTTTAAGTGTTTGTAGAACTTAAAATAAGAGCAGACATTCCACCGCATTTGACCATATATTCCAGACTATCAGTTTAAAATAGGAACTACCTGATGAGGCCATAGAAACCCTTTGTGCATCCCCAATCATTCACTACATTCCTGGTCCCCTGGGGCAGCGGTTCTTCCAGAAGGTGGCCCCATCTCTCCTCCCCACCCCACTCTTGGCCTTTGATACCAACTGTTGGTCATTAGCTAAGCATCCTCATGTCCTGCATGTGTCTGAGCTGTGAGGGAACAGAACTCAGCTGTTTACAAACTGTATTGACTATGACCAGTATGAACAGCCTCTCTCCTTCCCTGCCCACAACCCAACAGTGCAACACGGGGCTCACAACCACAGCGATTCCCATGCCAGCCCATCAGGGAACCTTCTTCCCTAGAAATATTCTTACAACCAGAGATGTTTCCTCCCTTACTTCACTGCCAGTTTCACTCCCAGGTTACAGTCCCCATCAAAAGGCTATCCCAGTTTGAATTTCTTAATCAAGTCGCATTGACCCTGAGTACCTGGCTTTTTCCTATGAGCACTCATAGAAATAGAACAGGGCCAGGCAGTGGCTGTGGGCCAGGTTCCTGGGTGAGGGGAATTGCTGGGAGCTTCAGGTTCTGTAGCCTGGCCCGAGCTTAGCTCCCAACACGGCGTCTTCCCATCTGCATTATTTCGGGCCAGGCTTCAACAGTTCAGAGTCTCATTTTATCATCTGCAAACAGAATAATCCCCTGCTGCATATTTTAAGACTGTTATGTACCACAAAGTGTGCTTAGGGAATTCAGTGAGTCAATGCATGGAAGTCACACAACCTGGTCCTCAGGGAATGTTAGTTATCTTCATTATGCACCATCGATAAAATTGGCTCACAGACTTGGCCAGGTATCAAAGCTACAGGCACAAGAATTTGACAGTGTGTTACTGTCTGGATCATAGTCACAATTTTACACAGTAAAACAAGCTACCTGGGACCACCAGCTGTCAGCCCACCTGACTCCCCACCCCAGGATCCCTCAATTTATCTGATTTGCTTGCTACCCCTACTTTTTGGAGAAAGTTGGCAAATCACACACAGTCAATGACTGCTAGGTTATTTCCATTCCCATTCACTCAAATTGCCCAATTTTTAGTATCCACTGTGCTGCAAAACATAGACTAATGTTCAGAAATATGACAGCAAGGCCTTTCCCGTTCCACAGTCAGAGAACTAAGAATCTGTCATGTTTAATATGCCATGTGACACTAAGCAAAGCAGGAAAACAGGCTTCTGTGCTTTAAGAAAGTTTTTAACAATGACGTTTGAAACTAAAAGTGTTTTTGTTTGGCCTTCAGCTAACCAGAAAATTCAATTGACTCCTATTACCCATTACTCAGGTGTCCTGGTTTGATTGTATTAGGCACTTTTTCCTCATCTCCCCAGCATGGCTTTGCTCCATCAGCACAGATGGAGTGTCTCCAAGGCTGCTCCGTGTGCATAGGCGTGTGTATGCACACATGTGCACCCGCTGATTGGTGCCACTGTTTCATATCCAGGAGTTGTTCTGTCTTATAACTCAAGCACTGCTTTATTATATCCTAGAAAACTGCTTTTAGATCATTGATTGAACTATAGACCATCCTTTTGCCCACATTAGAAAGTGACATCTTCCAAGACACAGGTCCTGTGTGCTTGTATTTATGTATAAGTAAGAATTAAATATGTATGTCATCCCCTCACATATTTAATTTGTGCCTTTCCAATTGAATGTGCACAGTAAAGGCTAACTTCCCATAACAGGAGAACTTTTAGGAAGTAAGAAGAAGGAATTAGCCACCATGGAGAAGACAGGATATCAAGCAGGAGTTTGGTATAAAGTCATTTATTCTAAAGCTGCTCTGGCTCAATAAATAAGTGGAATTGACATTGTTGTATCATGGCAGAGCATCTGCTATTGAAGACTGATTTTAATTTACTTTGATATAAGTGGAAAATTGTGTCAGAACAGCATGGGAAATGAAGAACACTGCATCTATCTGTACTCCTGAAGTGTGTTTCAGAGCTGCTCAATTTTGAGGAAAATTATCTTGTCTGGAGACAATAGAATTATTTTCATTGTTGGAATTTTTGTAGCTCCCAGAAGCACATCTGCAGGTGATTCTGTAAAAGTCTAGAGTTGACTTAAATAGCAGTAAATTTTAGCCTATTGAAATCAGGAGATGTGAAATATTTTTGCCTACCACCACCACCGCCACCACCACCACCAGGCAAGCACTTGTACACCCAGAGAGATTTCACATCAGAGGGAATGACAAAGCTGGTTCTGTTACTGAGGCCAAACTTGTTCTGCTCACTGCACAACAGTGATAAATAAATAAATCAGGAGACAAGGTTTTGGGGCAAGGAATAGTAACTTTATTCAGAAAGCTGGCAGACCAAGAAGATGGGGGACTAATGTCCTGGAGAATCATCTTTCCCAAGTCAGAATTAAGGCTCCTTTTGAACTAAAAAGGGGAGGGGGTGTGGTTGGTTGTGCAAACTTCTTGCTGCCGGGATTCTTTGTTCTTGCAGCCATCCATGTGGCTCAGGCTATTGTGTCCCTGTAAGCCTCCAACAAAACAAAGGTTATTCTCTATTTTGCAACTTGCCATCTCTGCATAAGTGCAGAAGTGCTAACATCCTTAAAGGTCAGAGCCCCGAGAATAGGCTTTCCTGTAGGTTCTAGGCTAAAGGCAACGTTGTTTTACAAAAGGTGCAAAGCCAGCAAGATTAAGCCTGGAAAACAGGGCACAGTGCTTCAAACTGAAGGAACAGATCCAATATGGCGTCAGATTTGTTCTCAATTACAGTTTTAGTTAGGGGAAATTTTGCAGCAGAAAATCCCCTCAGTTGTTTTTCTTGCTTTGCCTGAGATCTTGTTTGCTGGCTTGTGGTCTCATGGTGTCAAAACCGTATGTTCAGATGAATACTATTAAAATCATATGGTGCACAAAACATACCTATTCTGCTTCAAAAAAATGACTGAAACATTTAGCTTTGTTTATTCCCATAGAATTTGGATTGAATCTATTCTCGACTTTCTTCTTCTTCAAACCAGTTTTTTACTGGAGGATTTAAAGCCCAAATTAAAGAATTTTGGAGAAGACTCATGTAATGTATAAGACGTTTACATCCGAATTTAAGACTGACTCATATTTGTACTTTTAATCAAGGAACACAATAAACTTTGTTAGTCAATCATTTATGACGTTTTAAACTTTGTCCATGTAATCTTTTGGAAGTTGAGAGGCTTAGACAATTGATATAACAAAACAGGTATCATTGCTTAACTGTGTGAATGAAAGAATCCCAGTATAGTTTCCTGAAAGTATATTTTATTAAAAATAATAATGAATTCTTGCTCTCTAATAAAGCAACAGACAGAAGCACATACTGAGTGTTTAAAATAAATAATACTGCGGGAAAAATTATCTAAGCAACTCAAGATAGTATAGAGAAAAAAGGATGAACTTGAAGGAAAATACATATTGTGCAATTAATATCTTATTTTTAAGAAGCAAATGATAAAAAAAACCAATTTTTAAATGATTTATCGAAAAAGGATTTATATAAAGCCAACTTATTTTCATAAGTATTACATAAAACAGGGCTATCTAAATCTATATTATTAAAGAATAAAATATATGAAATATATCTCCAAGGTTAATTGATTTTCATAATATTATAATTTTTGAAAATATAACTTACATATACATATTCAAGAAGCTCTTCAGATAAACACAGTAACCTAGTATACAGTTATACCTATTCCACATAAAAAATGAAAAGGCAAGGATAATGCCCTTGCTTACGAACTGCCAATGGACTTCTGGATATTCCTTTAGGTTAAAGACCAAAAGCAAAGTAACTAATCTACTTTGAAGCGGTCGCTCAAGATTTTAAGATATTCACTATCTATATCCAGTTACAGGAAAGACTTAAGTTTTCTGAAGTATAAAAAAAAGAAATCAACTGCTGAAAACGAAATTCTGTAATGTCTCATGGCCATAACTATAAAGGCTCTAAATTAATGCTCCCTTAACTGTTTTTTTACAAGCACAGGTCATGATCATCACTTTCAAATTCCATTTATGCTAGATGAACGAACGTCTCCCAACATGCTCAATTCTGAGAGTTAAGTGTGTGTGAAACCCGTCAGTCACCTACCTTATTGAGAAAACACAGTTTCATTTAAGTGGGAAAAAACACTACATACATACATATGGGGAGGAACAAGTTCCAACTGGGAATTAAAGTGAAAACTGCAGGAACTTAAAATCGGCAGAGGAAACATCCTGAGAATCCAGAGTAAGTGTTTTAACTGCAAACCATTTCCCTTAAGCTAGATGAACGAATGTCTTTCCACATGATCAATTCTGAGATATAAGTGTGAGTGAAAAAGTCAATCACGTAGCTTGTTGGGAACACAGCTTCTTTTCAGTGGGAAACTACACTACATACATATATATGGGGAGGTTCTAGCTCCAAATCTGTTTTACAGTAAAAACTGCATGAACTTTCAACAGGCACTAGGAAACATACTGAAACCAGAGTAAGTGATTCTACTGAAACTCACTACATTTGAGCTAGATGAACGAATATCTCTCCACATGCTATGGTCTGAGATATAAGTGTGAGTGAAAGAAGACATTCACTTAGCTCGTTAGGAAAACAAATTTTTTTTCAGTTGGATTCTACACTACATAAATATATATTTATTGTTACTTCCTCGAACTCGGGTTTACAGTGAAAACTGCATGAATTAAAACCTGGCATTTCGAAACAGAATGAGAAACCAGAGTAAGTGATCCTACAGCATCCAATTCCGTTTGTGCTACATGAAAGAACATCTCTCCAAATGCTCAGTTCTCAGGTATACGTGTGTGTGTGGCCGTCAATCATCTAGCTTGTAGGGAACATAAAGTTTCTCTAATTTGGAAGCAACACGGCATACATATATATGGGTAGGTACAAGCTCCAACTCGGTTTTACACTGAAAATTGCATGAACTTCAAAACGGTACTAGGAAAAATACTGAGAAACCAGAGTAAGTGTTTTTACAGCAACCCATTTCCTTTGTGCTAGATGAACGAACGTCTCGCCACATGATCAGTTCTCAGAGATAAATGTGTGTGAAAAACGACATTCACATAGTTGGATGGAAAAAAAGTTATTTTCAGTTGGAAAAAACAGAAAATATATATATGTGGGGAGGTACAAGCTCCAACAGGTTTTTAAGGTGAAAACTGAATTAATTCCAAACCAGCACTAGGAAACATACTGAGAAACCACAGTAAGTGTTTCTACGGCAACTCCTTCCGTTTCTGCTAAATTATAGAACGTCTCTCCACAGGCTCAGTTCCGAAAGATAAATTTGTGTGAAAGCCTAACTTCACCTAGACTATAGGGAACATACAGCTCCTTTTATGTTGGAAATTACACTCCATACATATATATGGGGAGTTTCTAGCTCCAACACGGTATTACAGTGAAAAATTTAAAGTTCAAACCGGAAATAGGAAAAAGACTGACTAACAAGAGTAAGTGTCTCACCTTCAAGAAGTTCCCTCTGTGCTAGATGAACGAACGTCTCTAAACAAGCTCAGTTCTGAGAGATAAGTGTGTGTGAAAGCCGAACTTCACATAGATTGTTGGGAACACAAAGTTTCCTTTCACTTAGAAACAAAACAGCATGGATATATATAGGGAGGTACTAGCTCCAAATAGGTTTTACAGTGAAAAATACAGGAATATCAAATCGGCACTAGGAAAGAGACAGAAAAAACAGAGTAATTGTTTCACCTGCAACCCGTTCCCATTGTGCTAGATGAAAGAAAGTCTCTCAACATACTCAGTTCTGAGACATAATTGTGTGGGGAAGCCGACTATCACCTAGCTTGTTGAGAACACAAAGTTTCTTTTTAGTTGGAAACTACAATGCATAAATATATACGGGGAGGTACAAACTTCAACTCGGTTTTTCATTGAAAACTGCAGGAATTTCTTACCAGCACTAGGAAACAGACGGAGAAAAGAGAGTAATTGTTTATCTTTCAAACAGTTCCCTTTCTACTACATGAGCGAACGTCTCTCCACATGCTCAGTTCTGAGAGATAAGTGTGTGTGAAAGCCGTCCTTCAACTATCTTGTTGGGAACATAAAGTTTATTTCAGGAAGAAACAACATAATATACATATATGTGTTGTGGTATTAGCTCCAACACGGGTTTACAGGGAAAATTGCAGGAACATCAAACCGGCAGTAGGAAACAGACTGAGAAACCAGTATAAGAGTTTCCCCTGCAACCCGTTCCTTTTGTGCTGGATGAACGAACGTCTCTACACATGCTCAGTTCTGAGAGATAATTGTGTGTGAAAGCCGTACTTCACCTAGCATGTTGGGAACATAAAGTTTCTTTTCACTTAGAAATTACACTATATACATATATCTGGGGTGTTACTATCTCCCGCTTGGTTTTACAGTGAAATCGGCAGGAATTTGAAACAGGAACTAGGAAGCAGAGTGAGAAAAAAGAGTAAGTGTTTCTCCTGAAAACTTAACTTTTGTGCTAGATGAACAAACGTCTCTCAACATGCTCAGATCTGAGATATATGTGTGTGTGAAAGCCGTCCTTCACCTAGCGTGCTGGGTACACAAAGTTTCTTTTAAGTTGGAAACTGCAATATATACATATATATGGGGAGGTACAAGCGCCAATACGGTTTTTCAGTGAAAACAGCAGGGGCTTCAAACAGAACCTAGGAAACAGACTGAGAAAACAGAGAAAAATATTTTCCCTGCAACCCGTTCCCTTTCTAATAGGTGAACGAACGACTCTCAACATGCTGAATACTGAGGGATACTTTTGTGTGGAAACCGTCCTTCAACAAGCTTGTTGGGAACACAAGATTCTTTTCAGTTGGAAACTACACTACATACATATATATGGGGAGTCACTAGCTCCAACTCGTCTTTACAGTGAAAACGGCAGGAATATGAAACCGGTACTAGGAAAAAGCATGAGAAACCAGAGTAAGTGTTCTCCTGCAAACCGTTCCTTTTGTGCTAAATAAACGAACGTCTCTCCACACGCTCACTTCTGAGAGTTAAGTGTGTGTGAAAGCCGTCCTTCACCTAGCTTGTTGGGAACACAAAGTTTCTTTTAATTTGGTATATACACTTCATACATATATATGGCTAGGTACTAAATCCAACTCAGTTTTACAGTGAAAAGGGCAGGAATTTAAAACCGGCACTAGGAAACAGAATGAGAAACCAGACTATGTGTTTCTCCTGCAAACTGTTCCCTTCGTGCTAGATGAACGAACGTCTCTCCACATGGTCTTTTCGGAGAGAGAAGTGCGTGTGAAAGCAGCCCTTCACATATCTTGTTGGCAACACAAATTTTCTTTTCATTTGGAAACTACAATACTTACACATATATGGGGAGGTACAAGTTCCAGCTCGGTTTTACACTGAAAACTGTAGGAACTTCAAACCGACAGAAAGAAAAACACTTTGAAAGCAAAATGTTTCTCCTTTATCACGTTCCCTTCGTGCTAGAGGAACGAATATCTCTCAAAATGCCCAGTCTGAGAAATACGTATGTGTGAAATGCGTACTTTACCTTAATTGTTGGGAAGACAAAGATTCTTTACAGTTAGAAATTTTACTACATACATATATATTTGGGGAGGTTCTAGGTCCAACTCTGTTTTCAGTGAAAATTGCAGGAACTTGAAACGGGAACTGGGAAACTGACTGAAAATCCAGTGTAACTGTTTCTACTATTACACTTTCCGTTAGAGCTTGATGAACGAAATTCCTCCACTTGCTCAGTTCTGAGAGCTACGTGTGTGGGAAAGCCACCTTTCACCTAGCTGTTTGGGAACACAAGGTTTATTTTTAGTTCAAATTACACTGCATAAATGTATAAAGGGAGGTACAAACTCCCACTCATTTTTTCATTGAAAACTGCAGGAATTTCTAACCGGAACTAGGAAACAGACTGAGAAAACAAAGTAAATGTTTCTCCTACAACCAGTTCCCTTTGGACTACATGAAGGAACGTCTCTCCACATGCTCAGTTGAGAAAAAATTTTTTGTGAAAGACGTCCTTCAACTAGCTTGCTGGGAACATAAAATTTTTTATCAGTTAGAAAGTACACTATATGGATATATATATTGAGGTACTAGCTCCAATAAAGTTTTACAGTGAAAACTGCTGGAACATCAAACGGGCACTAGGAAACAAACTGAGAAAGCAGAAAAAAGTTTCCACTGCAAACCGTTTCCTTTGTGCTAGATGAACGAACGTCTGTCAACATGCTGTGTTCTGAGAGATGTTTCTTAGAAAGCCGTCTTTCATATATCTTGTTGAGAACACAAATTTTTTTCAGATGAAAAAACATTATCTACATATATATGGGGAGGTAGAAGTTCCAACACGTTTTAAGTTTGAAAACTTCATAAACTTCACACAGGCACAAGGAAACAGACTAAGAAACAAGAGAAAGTATTTTCCCTGCAACCCGTTCCCTTTGTGCTGGATGAACTAAAGTCTATCCACATGCTCAGTTCTGAGAGATAATTTTTTGTGGAAGCCGCCTTCACCAAGCTTGTTGGGAACGCAAAGATTCATTTCCTTTGGAAACTACACTACATACATGTATATGTAGATGTACTTGTTCCAAGTATTCATTACTGTGACAACTGCAGGAGCTTCAAATCGGCACTAGCAAACAGACTGAGAAAACAGAGTAAGTGTTTCTCCTGCAACCCGTTCTCTTTGTGCAAGTTGAACGAACTTCTCTCCACTTACTCAGTTCTGAGGGCTATCTGTGTGTGAATCCGTCCTTCAGCAAACTTTTTGTGAAAGCAAAGTTTGTTTTCATTTGGAAACTACACTTCATACATATATATGGGGTGGTACTAGCTCCAACTCTGTTAGAGAGGGAAAACTGCATGAACTTTAAACAAGCCCTAGGAAACAGGGTGATAGAACAGAGTAAATGTTTCCCCTGAAAACCGTTCCCTTTTTGCTAGATGAACGAACGTCTATCCACATGCTCATTTCGGAGTATTAAGTGTGTGTGAATGCCGTCCTGCAGCTAGCTTGATGGGAACACAAAGTTTCTTTTCAGTTGGAATCTACACTACAAACATATATATGAGGAGGTACTAGCTCCAACTCGATTTTACAGTGAAAACTGCAGGCACTTCAAACAGACACAAGGAAACAGACTGAGAAATCACAGTAATTGTTTCCCAGCAACCCGTTCCCTTTGTTCTAGATGAACGAAAGTAGATCCACATGCTCATTTCTGAGAGATAATTGTGTGTGGAATCAGTCCTTCAACAAACTTTCGGGAACACAAATTTCTTTCCCTTTGGAAACTACCAAACATAAATATATACAGGGAGGCACAAGTTCCAACGCAGTTTGACAGGGAAAAGGGCAGGATATTGAAACCTGCACTAGGAAACAGACTGAGAAACGAGAGTAATTGTTTATCCTGCAAAAACTTCCCCTTGTGCTAGATGAACGAATGTCTCTCCACATGCTCTGTTATGAGAGAATAGTGTGTGTGAAAGCCGTCCTTCAGATTGCATGTTGGGAACGCAAATATCTTTTCAGTTGGAATCTACTCTTCATACATATATATTGGTGGGTTCAAGCTCCAACTCGGTTTTACAGGGAAAACTGCAGCCATTTCAATCAGGCACTAGGAAACACTATGAGAAAACGGAGTAAGTGATTTCCCTGCAACCCGTTCCCTTTGTGCTAAATGAACGAACGTCTCTCCACGTGCTTTTTTCGGAGAGATAAGTATGTGTAAAAACCTTCCTTCACCTAGCTTGTTAGGAACATAAAGTTTCTTTACATTTGTATACTGCACTTCTTACATATATTTGGGGAGATAATAGCTCCATTACGCTTTTAAAGTGAAAACTGCAGGAACTTCAAACCGGCACTAGGGAACAGACTGAGAACCGAGATTAAGTGTTTTCCCTGCGGCCATTCCATTTGTGCTAGTTGAACGACCGTCTCTCCACAAGCTCAGTTCTGAGAGATAATTGTGTGTGAAAACCGAACTTCACAAGGTTTGTTGGGACCACAAATAATCTGTTCAGTTTGAAACTACAGTACATACGTATATATAGGGAGGTACTATCTTCAACTCGGTTTTAGATTGAAAACTGCAGGCACTTCAAGCAGACACAAGGAAACAGAGTGCGAAAACTGAGTAAGTGATTTTCTTGTAAACGTTCCCTGTGTGCTAAATGAACGAACGTCTCTCCACATGCTCAGATCTGAGAGATAAGTGTGTGTGAAAGCCGTTCTTCACCTAGCTTGTCGGTAACACAAAGGTTCTTTTCAGTTGGAAACTACACTACATACCTCTATAAGGGTATTTAATAGCTCATACTCGGATTTACAATGAAATCTGCAGGAACTTCAATCCGGCACTAGGAACAGTCTGAGAAACCAGAGTAGGTGTTTCTCCTGCAATTCGTCCCCTTTTTTCTAGATGAAAAACTTCTCTCCACATGCTCACTTCTCAGATAATGGTGTATGAAAGCAGTCCTTCCCCTAGCTTGTTGGAAACACAAAGATTGTTTTCAGTTGCAAACTATACTCGATACATATATATGGGGTGGTACTAGCCCGAACTAGATTTTACATTGAAAACCGCATGAACTTCAAACAGGCACTAGGAGACAGACTGAGAAACCAGAATATTTCTTTTACTAGAAACCACTCCCTTTAAACTAAATGAACGAACGTCTGTCTATATGTTTAATCCTGAGTGTTAAGTGTGTGGGAATTCTTCTATCTTCTATCTTGTTTGGAACACATTTTCTTTTCAGTGGGTAACTACACTGCATACATATATATGTGGAATTACTAGCTCCAACTCGACTTTACAGAGTAAACTTCATGAATTTCTAAAGGGCACTAGGCAAAGATTCTGAGAAACCAGTGAAATTTTTTCTACCCCAATCAGTTCCATTTTTGCTAGATGAAACATCGTCTCACCACATGCTCTATTCTGAGAGATAAATGATTTTGCAAGCCATCCTAAACCTTACTTGTTTGAAACACATTTTGTTTTCAGTGGGTAACTACACTACATGAATACAAGTGTGGAGGTATAGCTCCAACTCCGTTTTACAGTGAAAACTGCATTAATTTCCAAGCGGCACTAGGAAACATAATGTGAGTCCAGGGTAAGTGTTTCTATTTCAACCCTTTACCTTTGTGTAGATGAACGAATATCTCTCCACTTGCTCAATTCTGAAAGTTAAGTGTGTGGGAAACCTTCAGTCACCTAGCTTGTTGGGATCACACAGTTTCGTTAGAGCCGGGAAATTCACTGCTTACATATATAATGGGAAGTACTATCTCCAATTCGGTGTTACAGTGAAAACTTCATGAACTTCAATCTGGCAAGAGGAAAACATACTGAAAACCCAGTAGAAGTCTTTCTAGTAGAAACCATTCCATTTAAGCTAGATGAACGAACTTCTCTCCACATGCTCATTTATGAGATTTAATTGTGAAGCCATCAATCTCCTTGCTTGTTGGGAACACACAGTTTCTTTTATGTGGGGACTACACTTCTTATATATGTATATGGATGTACTAGCTCAAACTCGGTTTTATCGTGAAAACATCATGAACATCAAACCGGCAGTAGAAAACATACTGAGAAACCCGAGTACGTGTTTCTACAAACCCATTCCCTTTATGCTAGATTATCGAACGTCTATTCACTTTTTCAATTCTGACTTTTAAATGAGTATGAAAGCCGTCAATCACGTAGCTTGTTGGGAACACACAGTTTCTTTTGTGTGGAAAATTAAGCTAAATAAATATATTTTGGGAGGTACAAGCTCCAACTCGTTTTTTCAGTGAGAACTGCATGAATCTCCAACCGGCACTAGGAAAACATACTGAGAAACCAGAGCAAGTGTTTCGACTGCAACCCATTATTTCATGCTAGATGAATGAACGTCTCTCCACTTGCACAATTCTGAGAGTTAAGTTGTGTGAAAGTCTTCAATCAGCTAGCTTGTTGGGAACACAGTTTCTTATGAGTGGGTAAATTCACTACATTTGTGTAAATGTGAAGGTACTAGTTCCAACTGGGATTTACAATGAAAACTGTATGAAATTCAAACCAGCACTAGGAAGCTTACTGAGAATCCAGTGTAGGTGTTTCTACTGCAAACCATTCCCTTTATTATACACAAATGAATGTCTCTCCACATTCTCAATATTCAGAACTGAATGAGTGTTGAAGCCATCCTTCAACTACCTTGTTGGAAACCCAGAGTTTCAGTCCAATGGAAACTACCCTTCTTTCATATATATGAGGACTTTCTAGCACGGACTCGGTTTTACACTGCAAACCGCTTTTATTTGAAACCGGCTTTGAGAAACATGCTGACAACTCAGAAAATGTGTTTCTGTATATCACTTAACCTTCAATGCTGGATGAAAAAATGCCTCTCCACAGGCTTACTTCTGACATCTGAATTTGTTTTGGAGACGTCCTTCAACTATCTTGTTGTAAAACCAGATTTTCTGGTATAGGGGAACTACGCTACTTACATATCTAAGGGGAGGCACTCGCTCCAACGTCGTTTTCCACACTAAATCGCTTTTACATTGAAAACGGCATTAGGAAACTTGCTGAAATTTTAGAGAATGTGTGTCTATAATACCTCTGCGTTTTATGCTGCATGAAGGAACTCCTCTCAACATGCTCAATTTTCATAACTGTATGAGTGTGGAAGCCGTATTTCACCCAGCTTGTTGGAAACCCAGATTTCCAGTCCAAGGTAAACTACGCTCCTTCCATATATATCGGGACGTACTAGTACGAACTCGATTTTACAGTGCAAACCGCCTTTACTTGAAACCGGCTATGAGAAACATGCATAGAAATCAGAGTATTTCTTTCTGTATGTCCCTTAACCTTCAATGCTGGATGAAGGAACGCCACTCCACAAGCTCACTTCGGATATCTGAATGTGTCTTGGAGCCATTCTTCAACTAACTTGTTGGAAACGCAGAGTTTGTGGTATAGAGGAATTAAGCTGCTTACATATCTAAGGGGAGGCACTTGCTCCAACTTGGTTTTCCACAGCAAACCGGTTTTACATTGAAAACGGCGGTAGGAAACCTGCTGAGATATCAGAGAGTGTGTGTGAAGAATACCTCTGCATTTTATGCTGCATGAAAGAACGTCTCTCCACATGCTCAATTTTCAGAGCTGTATGATTTTGGAAGCGGTACTTCACCTAGGTTGTTGGAAATCCTGAGTTACAGTTAAGGTAAACTAAGCTGCTTTCATATATATAGGGACAAACAAGCACGAACTCGGTTTTACACAGCAAACGGCTTTTAGTTGAAACCGGCCTTGAGAAGCATGCTGAGAAATCAGAGTAAATGTTTATGTATGTCACGTAACCTTTAATGCTGGATAAAAGAACGCCTCTTCACAAGATCACTTCTGACATCTGTATTTGTGTTGGAGCCGTCCTTCACCTAACAAGTTGGAAACCCAAAGTTTCTTGTATAGGGGAACTACGCTTCTTACATATGGAAGGGTATGCACTCGCTCTAAAGCGGTTTTCCACAGCAAACCGCTTTTACATTGAAAACGGTGTTAGGAAACATGGTGAGACATCACAGATTGTGTGTGTAGACTATCTTTGCCTTTTATGCTGCATGAAGGAACGCCTCTCAACATGCTCAGTTTTCAGAAATGTATGAGTATGGAAGCCGTACTTCAACTAGCTTGTTGGAAACCCAGAGTTTCAGTCCAAGGTAAACTACGCTGCTTTCATATATATGGGGACGTACTGGCACCAACAAGGTTTTTCACTGTAAACCACTTTTATTTCAAACCGACTTTGAGAAATATGCTGAGAAATCAGAGTAATTAATTCTGTCACTTAACCTTCAATGCTGGATGAAAGAACGCCTCCCCACAAGCTCACTTCTGACATCTGAGTTTGTGTTGGAGCCGTCCTTCAGCTAACTTGTTGGAAACCCAGAGTTTCTGTTATAGGGGAACTACGCCACTTACATAACTAAGGGGAGGCACTCGCTCCAACGCGGTTTTCCACAGCAAACTGGATTTACTTTGAAAAAGGCGTTAGGAAACATGTTTAGAAATACAGAGAATTTGTGTCTAGAATACCTCTGCCTTTAATGCTGCATGAAGGAACGCCTCTCAACATAAACAATTATCAGATCTGTATGAGTGTGAAAGCCGTTCTTCACCTAGCTTTTTGGAAACCCAGTGTTTCAGTCCAAGGTAAACTACGCTGCTTTCCAATATATGGGGATGTACTAGCACGAACTAGATTTTTTCACTGCAAACTGCTTTTACTTGAAAACGGCTTTGAGAAACATGCTGAGAAATCAGAGTACTTGTTTCTGTATGTAACTTAACCTTCAAGGCTTGATGAAAGAAGCCTCTCCACAAGCTCACTTTTGACATCTGAATTTCTAGTGGAGCCGTCCTTCACCTAACTTGTTGGAACCCCTGAGTTTCTTGTATAGAGGAACTATGCTACTTACATATGTAAGGGGGGGCTCTCGCTCCAACTTCGTTTTCCAGATCAAACCACTTTTACATTGAAACCGGCGTAAAAACACGGTCAGAAATCAGAGAATGTGTGTCTAGAAGTCCCTCTGCCTTTTATGCTGAAGGAACGCCTCTCCACATGCTCAATTTTCAGGAATGTAGGAGTGTGGAAGCCGCATTTCACCTAGCTTGTTGGAAACCCAGATTTTCAGTCCAATGTAAACTTCGCTGCTTTCATATATATGGGGATGTACTAGCACGAACTCAGTTTTTCACTGCAAACCGCTTTTACTTGAAACCGGGTTTAAGAAACATACTGAGAAATCAGAGAACGTGTTTGTACATCTCACTCTGCCTTTTATGTTTACTGTGAAATGATGGTTTCAAAAAAATTACTTTGCTTTGGTAAACTGTTTTGAATCGTGTTCCTCTGCTTTGATATGTAAATTGGGTAGTTCCCGTATTCCAGAAACTCTGGTTTTCCAACATGTTAGGAGAAGGACGTCTCCAACACAAATTCAAATGTCAGAAGTGATCTTGTGGAGAGGCGTTCTTTCATCTAGCATTGAAGGTTAAGTGACATACAGAAATACTTATTCTGAATTCTCAACATGTTTCCTAATGCCAGTTTCTAAGGAAGAGTGGTTTGCTGGGAAAACCGCTTTGGAGCGAGAGCCTCTGCTTAGATATGTAAGCAGCGTAGTTCCCCTAGACCAGAAACCCTTGTTCTCGAAGAAGTAATGTGAAGAATGGCTCCAACTCACATTTAGATGTCAGAAGTGAGCATGTAGGGAGGCGTTCCTTCTTCCACCATTGAGGGTTAAGTGACATACTGAAACACTCACTCTGATTTCTTAGCATGTTTCTGAAATCCGTTTCAAGTAAAAACGTTTTGCAGTAGAAATGTGAGTTGGTGCTAGGACGTCCCCAAATATAAGAAAGCAGCGTAGTTCCCCTAGTCCTGAAACTATGGTTCCCAACAAGTTAGGTGAAAGACGGCTTCCATACATGTACAGATTTGAAAATAGAGCATGTGGAGTGGCGTTCTTTCATCCATCATAAAAGGCAGAGTGACATGTAGAAACACATTCTCTGATTTCTCAGCTTGTTTACTAACGCTGGTTTCAAAGTAAAAGTGGTTTGCTTAGGAAAACCACGTTGGAGCGAGTGCCTCCGGTTAGATATGTAAGTAGCGTAGTTCCCCTAGACCAGAAACTCTGGGTTTCCAACATGTTAGGAGAAGGACGTCTCCAACACAAATTCAAATGTCAGAAGTGATCTTGTGGAGAGGCGTTCTTTCATCCAGCATTGAAGGTTAAGTGACATACAGAAACACTTACTCTGATTTCTCAGTATGTTTTTCAGAGCCGGTTGCAAGTAATCGCGGTTTGCAGTGTAAAACCGTTTTGGTACTATAGATATGTATGTAGCGTAGTTTCCCTATCCCAGAAACTGTGGGGTCCCAATTAGCTAGTTGAAGGATGGCTTCGAAACTCATACATATCTAAAAATAGAGCATGTGTTGTGGAGTTCTTTCATACAGCATAAAAGGTGGAGTGACATATAGAAACACTAACTCTGATTTCTCAGCATGATTCTGAAAGCCGGTTTCAAGTGAAAGCTCTTTGGAATGGAAAAGCCTCCTGGAGATTGTGCCTCCCCTTATATATGTAAGTACCGTAATCCCCCGAGGCCAGAAACTCTGGGTTCTCAAAAACCTAGGTGAAGGTAGGCTTCCACTCACATATGTTTCAAAAATGGAACAAGTGTAGAAGAATACCTTTATCTCACCTAAACAGCAAGGCTAAATCTCAAGCACTTACCATGATTTCTCTGCATGTTTACTTGAGTAGATTTAAAGCTAAAAGCATTTTTCGCTCAGAAACCTAGTTAGAGCTTATTCCTGCTGTTATATATATCGGTCGGGCAGTGCCCCAACACCACAATTCTGTGTTTCCAGTAGTTTTGGTGAAGGATGGCTTCCACACACTTTCGGTTTTCTCTCCTCCTCACTCTTCCGCTTAGACATCAATGCAGGTTGTGTATTGTGGAAGCCAAGGATTTTTTTTTCATTTAGGATCATCCTCGGAGAAAACTGAGACCTGCTTCTGCTTCTTTTCCCTGCTAGATTTCCCCTTGGTGCATTTCAAATTCTCAAGATTGAGTTCCTTTAACCAAGTAATTATTTCAAAAAAAATGAGCAGGTTTCCATAGGGCCATTACTTCTTTTATATTCTTGCTTTTTAATACCTCTCTTCCATCTCTTTATCTCTAGGTGTCTTATTTCTATGTCCTTTGGTTTGGGCTGATGGCTAATCAGCATTAGTGTAGAAATTGTTGCTTGATATTACTGATCTATATTCTTTCCATGGATATTTGATTTATCATTGGATTTTAGGGAAGATAGTTTCTTTAAAAAAATTCTGGTAAGTAACTTGTGGGGGATTCTGATTCTCTTGGCCTAGAATTATAATGCTTAATTTCTGAATAAGTGATACTTTCATAGAGCTCAAAGTTCCAAAGGTTTGAGTGCAACCACTGTCCCGAAGCCTTTTATAATTTTCTTTGGGGGCACCCAGAACTGAGTGTGTGTGTGTGTGTGTGTGTCCTTCTGGACTTAGTTTAGCCTGAAATGAGCAAAGGCAAGTACCCCCCATTTTACACAGACGACTTTCACAAATTGATACCTTTTAAAAATATATGAACTGTAATGTTGTAGAATTTTACAAGAGGCAGTGACTTTCAGGGCTGTCAGCAATGGAGGCAGAACAGTTGGAGGGACAGCAGGTGCTCGTGCTCAGTGGCTGAAGTCACACAACATCCACGGCCACCTCTGGTTAATCTTATAGAGTTGGTGCTGTCTGCAGGCATTCAGGGCTGTGCCCCCCTCCCCACCAAACATATATATTAGGAAAAGTGGTGAGACTCAGTATAAGAAACAATAAAGAATGAGTAAGGGAAATTGAGTTTACTGTTTTTAAAAAGAAAAATTAGCATCCATGTAGTTTAATTTCAGCTCCTAGTAGATTGATGTGTTGACATTCACAAGGATGCGTAAACACCTGCAAGATCTTGTGGCGGCACCGGAGACTCTGAAGCAGCAATCACCACACACAAAGTTCACTGCTGCCCTTGACAGCCTTATAGATTTACTTGATTAAGAAAAGGCCATAGATGTTAAATATCATCATTTTGAGAAACGAGTTCCTTTGAAATCTTATATACTAATGTAACTGAATTGGATAAAGAAATGCTAAATGTGTAATAAAGTATCCAAAGAGGAAATGATTACTGAAAACACCACAAATTGAAGAGGACCACAGCATAATGTGCATATATATTTTAATGATCTGGAAGATTCAGCTCAGCAGTGTATTCAAGACATCTAGATATGATGTCAAAAGGGGGTGTCTTTGGATAGCTTTTTGTGAATGTTAGAGTGAAGTCAGGGTCAGGTACACAAATTAGGTTTAAAAGCAAAAGGTGAACCAGATTTCTTTTCAAAAATCTATTGTGTCTGTTTAGAAATCATCAAATCCATGGGTCAAGGTAAGAAAAGAAAAAAAAAAAACTAGTGACCACGTGACTGTTTCAGGAGCTGGTTGTAAAATGACAGTTGACAATTGTGTAAATTAGATATGATCTTGATGTCCAAGTGACCCAAAGAATTTTAGTCCATGTGCCAAAAATATATCAAGGAATAAATAGTGATCTATGTTTTGTCAGATCTTTTATCCCCCCTTCAATCCTGCATTGTGATTGGGAAACTAAGAACTTCTACTGCAGGGAGGGGGATTTTCAGAAATGGAATGTCCCCCAACCGAGAAAATAAAGAAAATGTAGCCGTACACTGTAGAGACATAGGGAGATCTGTTGAGCCAGATGACACTTGCTTTACTGTCAACTAGTAGGAGGTGCAGGTTTTGATGAATTGGGTACAATGTTGCTGCCTTTCTCAAGGTATTGCCCAAGGCTCTTGAGAAGCGATGAATTGGGGCCAAGGAATTAGCCTCCGATTGCCCTTTGCCATGGATGCTGTCTGTATTCTCCACTTTTAAGCTTTAGCTTAGACAAGTTGTAGCGTTTTGCCAAGTGAGCTACAGACAGGAAGTGAGTCTTGAAGCACACGGCTCTTTCCTCCTCACTGCAGCAGAGAACCTCTGCATTGGAGCTTCCTGAGATGTCATCGATGGTCATTTTTCATGTTAGGAATCAGTAAGAATGCTATGTCCATATGGATGACGAGGGTAAGATTTCAGTCTCTAAAGTGGTAATGATGGGTTGACATTTTCACTTAAAGAGACTCACATCAACAAATGCGTGTCTGTTCTGGACCAAGAAGAAGCAAGTGTTTGAAAAAGAATAGCTTGAAAGGTCAGTGGGACATGTCAGGCATCTTCTTCATGTCTTCAAGTTCGGGTATCAAAAATGCTTTTCCTATCCTGAGTGATACTGACAATTTGCCGTGCTCTTTGCCTCATGAATACCAAAGGCTTTCCTAAATAAAAATCTAGAAATGGTAACATTCTTGATATGTGTTAAACCAGGGGAGATGAAGGAATTAAAATTAGTCCCAAATTCTGATTTTTTTAAGGACATCAATTTTATAGAAACTTTTGAAGAATTAAAGTGACAGAAAATTACAAAGCACTTTTCCTTCTGGTAAGAAAGGGTTCTGTGTTCCTTTATTGATGAGTGTAACATAGAATCAGTACTAATATTGTTTGTATTGTACTTAGTGTTTACAGAGTGATTCACAGATATTCTCCTATTTCATCTGTGCAATGACCTCTGGAAGGTAAGATTTCCTAGTTATGCTTTTTAATGTCTATTTTTAGCTCTGTCTAAAAGCAGATTGATTGAGCTCCATTTGCTCAATTTAGAAGGCTGGACTGATTAATTGTGTCAGACAATTCCAGGAGGCAGAGGAAAGGAAGAGACATGGGTTCTACACGATGGAAGCTGCTCCTGAAATGATTTGACCAGCAGTCTTATCCATTTTTCCCAAGGCTGGAAACAGAACACAACCCAAGACATGGATAACAGGGAGCCCATGTGACTCCAGCTTTGGCATGTATAGTCACGGCTGTACTCCTGTGCCTTGGAGAGGAGGATGCTTTGGGTCTCTGTTCTACAAACTCTGTTTTGCTTCATCTCCGCAGTGTCTTGTTTTATTGGCATATGCTGAAACTTGATTTACATTTCATAGCATTAAAACAAAAATCAAGATCTCTTTATCATTTATTAACTATTTGGTAAATAGTTTTTGGTGAATATTGAACTTTATTGTTAGGTCTTACCATGGCAATGTACAACACCTAGTTCCCCAGATAACAGCAGTGGCTTAAATATGCTAAAATTGTATTTCCCTCTTACATAAAGAAGTCAAGCAATCGGTAGCCCAGGGCTGGTTTGCATGATGGCCCCTGGGTCAGAGAACAAGATGCCTGTTATCTTCTGCCCATCAACCTGATGGCTCAAAGTGGCTGCCTGAGGGTCAACCATCAGGTCCACATTCCAGGAGCAGAAAGGAGGGAAGAAATGTGCTTCAGTTCCCTTTTGGGATGGTTCTGTAAAGTCCCTTTTAGCTTTCCTGCTTTTATTTTGCTTTAGACAGAGGGCTGAGAGACAGCTTTCTATGAGGCAAGCTCAACTCAGGACCAGCCATCTCCCTTGAGAGGAGTGGAGGGAGTGGGCGGGAAGGAACCGATCATCCTGCACATGGTGTAAGACACCACGATGAGCCGCCGGGGGCCTCTGCAGTCCGTCCATTGCTTCGGGCTGCACTGAGCAGTTGGTAACGGTTGAGATTTTCACGTAGAGGTGCGTGTATGCTGGAACAATTGCTCGGTTCATTTAAACTAGTGGCGACCAGAGCACGTTGGAGAACACATTTGTTCTCACCTTCTAGCCAGTGACCCTCCCGCCAGGTTTCTGTCCTGCTGTTCATTTCCACGTTACTTTCCAAGACTTCCGGAGGAAATGTAAGCAGCCTGATGCTCAAATGCTTTTCTGTGTGATTACCCCCTTGTTCTTTGCAGGAACAATAATTTGCCTAGAAAAGGGTGGACGAAATTCCAACCCTCCATTTCTTTAAAGCTCTGAGATTTGGTGTTAGGAAATAGAAGAAAATTCCAGAAACACCCTTAAGAAACATTATTCGTTCAAATGTGATTTGGAACAGCAAAAGACAATATATTTTATAGAACAATTTTTAAGACAACTGAATTGGCAGTAAGTTCACATAATGAAACTTCCAACAATTCTTTATATTTCTCCTGGAAATTCCTTGGTACTTGGTGTAAATTATTAGTAATTAATATCAGCTTTCTATTCTTTCTCTTCCTGTAGTTGTAGAGTTAACATGAAAATAGCTTCTTGTGTCACTGAGAAAGCCTCCTGGTCAGCCTTCTAGTTAAACAGCATGTGTGCATTTCAGTGGCAGGTGTGCTAAATAGTAGTTTTCAGGCCCTTGAGGGATGCCCATCACACCAGCACTGCGGGAGCCTATTTCTCACCCACGACCAGGTGAGACCCTCCTTCCTTCCGCTGCCTTGCCCAGGCCCCAGCATTCTGGTTCTTTCTCATGACCCATTTTCATAAAGTTCAGCCCTGCACCAGCCGAGCAAGCCTTGGTTTCTCAAAGACCAGGGTCTTAGTTCTAGGCTTTCTGTTAAAGGACAGTGTATAAAATCAGGAAACTTTATATGTCTTTTGAGGCCTCAGGATCTCTGCAATTAAAACAAGAACTTGAGTTACAATACTATTCTTTTCCACTTCTGAATTTCTAAAACTCCACACAATAGGTTTTTTATTAATTAGCTAAAAATTTTTCCAGAATATATTTTTCGAAGGTTCACAAATATCTGTTAATTTATATTTAAAGATGCTATATTTAAGAAATGGAATAATTATTTACTTTTAAAAAGTAATTTAAGTCAAGAAATGTTTGATACTGAATGTTTACTATGAGTTCAAGAATGTAAGCTTAATTTTTGTGGTACTGTCAATAAACCACACAATGTGAGAGTACTGGGTTAAGTTTTATCTGGGGCAAAATGAGGACCAGAACCCAGGTGACAGCATCTCAGAGAGCTCGGAGGAACTGCTCTGACGATGAGGGGGAGCTCAGCATTATATGAGATTTCATTGTATGCGGACGTGCAGTCAAGTATACGTTAAGTCCGTGGCTGCTGCTAGTCGAGGTACAGGTGTCTCTGTTAATGATTTTAGTGCTTTTCTAGATAGGAGGAGATGCAAGAATTTGGGCTCATAAAATTTCCTGAAAATGTCTAAATATCTGAAAGATTTTCTGCCCATTTTCCCAGAGCACAGAGCGCCCCATTCCTGATCTCCACACAGAACTACTTTCAGAGGGTGTTGAAGGTCAGCAGCTGCAGTGGCTCATGACTTAATCAAATCAGAGGCAGATGACACGTGCCAATTTTTAGTTGACAATATGTATATATTGTAGGAAAAAAATTACTTTTCAACCCTACCCCTGTTTTACTTTTAGTTAGAGATCACCTGATAACTGTTAGATGACTTAAGTCAGACGAGGGGTTGAAGGAGTCGTCTCTTGAGCCAGCCAGTGCTCTATGTCAGCCTCCTTGATCACATTCAATTTTCTTTCCCTTCAAACAGCATGCATCTGATTTTATGAAGTTTGGAGCCTGTCCTGAGCACATGGGGTCTGGAAGTGGCCCTGTTCCTGTGGTCTTTGTTTATTCTGTGAATTATGGTGTGAATCTTTATGTGCCCAAGCTTCATCATAATTTCAAACTTAAATGATTTAAATATGGGAGATGGATGCCAAGTTCTGGGAATAGATTTTCAGGATAACAGCCAGGATTGGTAAAAAGTAGGGAGAATGGATACAGCCTTTAAAAAGAAATGTTATTTTACAATTTCTGGCAGATAAATTAAAGTGCTTGTTGGGATTCTGTCAGGAATGTTTAATTGGGAGGCCTATCTCCCATTTTCATGAAATAAAATAATTTTATTATTTGTTTAGTGCCTACTGCTTAACAAATAAGTATCCCCTATGCATATAGTTTTATCGTTTAATCTCTACAAAGATTTCCTGGAGAACACACGTGTCACAAGTGATTGAACCAAGATCATCCAGGGTATGTGGCTGGAAGGCAGATGGGTTGGAGGGCTTACCCTCCTTCAGGCAGAGACAGAGACACCAAGGTTTATTGACAAGCTTGTTGTTGAAGTTGTTTATTTAATACTTTGCTTCCTTGATGAAGTGGATCTCTTGAAATTGTTTATGTCTGGACTATCTTCCCCTCTCTCCTCGGCCTCAGGACTTCTCCTCATAAGTAGTATGAATTCAGCCTGAACTGATTCAGGAAAATCAGAAAATAAAAAATTAGCCCACACAAATGTCTGATAAGTCTTTGTATTTCAGTACTTCCTAAAACTCTTAGAAACACAAGGAAGGTGTGTTACCTCGGGGACTGAGTGCATTTGAAGTGTGAGAAATGTAAGTGTGATCTGGTAAAGTCACAGGCTCTATAGACAGTGATCCCTGTTTGGATCCTGGCTCCCCTAAGTACTGGAAACATGACCACCCATAGCCTCAGTATCTTCATGTGTTAAGTGGGCTGATGGAGCTCACCTCCAAGTGACCAGGTCAAAATGAGATGGTACGAGTGACTCTCAGGCAGAATGCTTGTCAAAATGCTAGTTGCTCTTGCTGCTTTATAATGTCTCCTTAGGTAATTCCGTTGTCCATTGGCTTGCGAATACCTCCTCATTTGATTTAAAAAAAATAGCATGCCCTAAAAATTTTAAAAATAAGGAATGAAGATTTACTGATTAATGCTGGTTGTATTTTTATAGGTCATTTATTAAAAAAAAATGTAGGAGTTCTCTAAAGAGAATTTATTCTGTGTGCCTAGAATAAAATTCAGTTAAAAATGATTTTCCTTTAAATGCTTTTCAGAAATTTTCTGTGATATTTTTCTTGAATAGTAGTTGAAGATTTCTGAGGAGGTTTTACATTTAGAAAAGTTTATTCTTGTAATAATTGACACGTTAAATAAATGATTCAAACCCTGGACAGCATAAAGCCCTGGCTTTTTTTTTTTTAATATATATAATTTTGGTGGTTAGTGCTATGACATATTATTATTTATTAACGGTTTTGATTTTGCTTCTGGGTTGTCCTAGGTTTCGGCCCATGTGCCTTGGAAGGTTTCTCGGGCAAAGATGCTTATTTAAGAAGGTTGTCATTGTAAATGCTCTCAAGAGGATTAAACAAATTCCACAGCAAATAAATGAACATGTTTGGAAGTTTTCCACCCTGATGTAATTTCCAGAAAACAGACATGATTCACTTGCTAAGCCAAACACACAGGTACAGTAATGAGCCTGGCTCACATGACTGGACAGCACGGAGGGAGCCTCATCTATTGGCGTGGGTTACGCTGCAGGAAGCGCAACTGAAATTTTAATTAGAATTTATTTCCAGCGAGTGCTGCTTCCGCGTTTTTCTCCCAAAATTAAGGAAGCGCCCTCTTTCCCTGGCCATCAGTCTGCAAAGCCACACGGCTCACACACTCCCCTGTTCATCAGAAGGCTGGTGGAGTCAGTTTGCTTGGACACACTTAGCTACACTCGCAGCGGGGATCATCAGTCTCTTCTGTGTGTTCACCTCCACGTGCAGGGGAGAAAATCGACTTTTGCTGCCGACAAACGCTAATTGACTACCAGTTGTTTCAGAGGGACTGTGATGTTGAAAACTGGTATCCCTTTCATTTTTATATGTTGGATGCTGACAAATTGCACGGCCACACCCCCACTGTAAGTACACCCACCAGGGATGGTGTCGGAGTTTGAATCTGTGTGTTTTAGTATTCAGATCCTGGCACTGGTCAGCTTTCAGTGTTCTCATTGGGTTTGGGAGACTATTTCTCAAGCGATTTCTTTGGCTACCAATAAATTTGCAAAGCCGTCTCCTTCAGTGGAGTTCCGATGAGTTGAGTTGGGAGGGGCATGTGAAATTGAGGAGGGCAGAGAGGTGCAATGAAAACTAGCCACCATCTGGTTACCTCTCATTTTTTATGGGCCAAAGATGCTTGTCTTCTTTTCTTTACTCCTCCATCCATCCCTTCAGGTCAGGGAGTCGTCTTCAAGAATTTCATCCTAAAATGTAAAGTAATGATGAAGGCAGTGTGTTTCTTTGGTTGATTTCATTTGATTTGCGTTCATTGTTAAAGATTTTCTGGTGAGGTTCTTATGAGCTCTTAAAAGCTGGAAGAGCAGCACAACCAAGGAGAGAAAGTCAAAGGAACGAGTCAGCGGCCCCTGTGAGGTCTGCGGGAAGAAGGCAGGAGGTGGGGCAGAGGAAGCACCGTGGCCTCCACTGCAGCCCTGAGGGCAACCTGCGCATGTAAAGCCAGCGTCTCTTGTCACCATGTGTTCTAACAGGACTCCCACTAAAGGAATGCGAGATTTGGGGAGGCCTTACCTATTACCCTCTGGTCAAACATCTTTAATGCTAACTGTATTTATTCAAGATGACACAGAGATCACCTGCAGAGAGTGAGGGAGTGGTTCTTGCTTCCTGTCTTGCCCGCCCTAGGCTCACTCATCAGATACCTGATTCTCGCAGGCACTGCAGTGCCCGTTGGGGGAGCTCTGCTCCTGGGGGTTTCTGCTCCTGTGGGGGAAGCTCTGCTCCTCGGGGAGCTGGGCACTGCAGTGCGCACATTGGAGGCGGTCGCACCAGCGCTGATACCTCTCTACGTGTTGTGCCTTTTGTGTAAGTAGTAGAGGTGGGATCCAGAGTCTTCCTTTGTCTACGGAGCTCTCCAGCAAACCAACTTGGAGGAAAGAAAGAAAATGCCTACTGTTCCATGACTGTGTCCTAAGGGTTTAAAGCTCATGCGGAGCACACGTGAGATCTCATTCAGTAAATACTCTGGGGTCTTTTCTCTGACTTGTCATGAATTTGGCATTCTCTTAATGTTATTTCTCTTAAAACATGTCTAAGCAACCATTTTTGTGTGATGGTTATTGTGCGTAAGTGTCCTGAAGAAGCTGTTGTGGATGGAAGTGTGGGCATCAGTGGTACCAGAATGGCTGGTGGTCCTGGGGGCTGCCCGAGCTCCACACCATTTGTTACCAGCAGTCTTTCAGATTGCATCTTATTCAAGAGCTCACTGGGGCTCCCATCTCTCACTACGTATCTTGAGAGAATATTTGTTCAGAGGGTAGGGGACAGGATGCTTCAAATTCTGGGTTCTGGGGTTCCCTGTCTAAAGGTGGCAATGGCACAAATCCTTTATTCATGGAGTAATGAAGCCCCCCAGTCTAGTGGCTAATTGGGACTCCCTGTCCTTCTTCATGTTAGGAGCCGGAGGGCTTGGGTTAGGCCCCCAAACCTGTTTTGGTGAGCTTTCAGCCCTATCACACCACCTGTGTTGTCCCGTTTCAGTCACATGACTTTGATTTTTGCTGGTAGGTGTGACTCCTGGACAGTGCCTGGGACTTCCAGGTTCCCCCTACAGTAGGGACACTGAAGAAAGTTCACCCCATATGGTGTGTTCGGGGGCCTCGAGGACAAGTAGGGACCCACAGACAGATATCTGGATGGGTGGTGATCAGGCCAGAGTCTTGGAAGAACAGAGATTCCATTACTGTTTTAACAGTGAAATTGAGGGAGTAATTCTGGAAGGTCTGATGCAACTGAGATTAAAATTATTATATGGTTTTTATTGTTAGCAGGAGTGGTTTTTAACTCTTAGACCCAGTCCCCCCTATTTATAATAAATATTTTGTAACCTTTCTTTTCTGGTTCCCGGAAGTGAACGTCATAGAAAATGTAACCTAACTATAAATATGATAAACAAATAGGTAGATAGAAAGATGTGGTGCCTAAATTCTTATATTATGGGGTATTTTATATTCTATGCTAATTAGTGACCTCTCAGGACAAAAGGCACATACAAAGAGAGTCACTTCTAATAAACTATTTTTTCAAGCCTTACCTAAATGGGAAACAAGTGGCTTCAGAATGTTAGAGCACCTCCATGTCCCCGGGGAATTCTCCTTGTCAGAGTTAAAATTGCTGATGGTGTCCTGTGCTAAGTGCAAGCAAATGCGGTTCGGAAGCTGCCCGGAGGCTGACTCCGGGGATTCCTTCTCCTTCGCAGCAGTGAGGGAGCCTTGTCTTTCCTGACCTCAACCACAGAGGCGATTTTGAATCTCTGAAAACTGCCATACCAGTGTTTATCACAACCCTCACAAGATACATTGAATAAAGTAGAAAACTTTAAGTGTCTCCTTTAGGATAGAAATAGGGTATAAAAGAAATAAATTAAAAATTCTAGTGCCCGAATAAGTGCTACATTACACTGGCTGCATCGTAAGGTTAGAAAACTTCATTACCGCTTTACATACCACATCTTGCAGTTAGATTTTATTTATTTTTTTTCCCTAAAGAAAAAACAATCATTTGATGAGTTCTTGTGTCAGAGGTGACGAGCAGAAAGCAAGTGTAAAACCAGGAATCGTGGTGCTGGTTAGTCTAAGACCATCTCCGTCACTGTGCAGATCATCTTTACTCATTTTACTGCACTTTTTGGAATCACCTTCTCACTTGGAAATACCCCTGTGTCAGTTGGATTTGTTAGTAAAACAATTCTATTTCTTACCTAGAACATCAGTGATGTTTTCAAGATGATAAAAAAAATTTGCCCATGGCATTTAAACAGTTGCTTGTTCTCGTAACTCATGGCTCACGGTCTAGTATTTGTCACAATTGGAGAACTGTGTTTTCTTTGTGCAAATTCTCATTGCTTTGGTGACGCAGGGACACTTGTCCTTACTGGATGGAGTATGATAGTAGTTTTTTGCATTCTCTCCCTAAATCTGGAGTCCTGTGTTATGTTTCCTGTTAACTTAAAAAATAGGAATATTGTTATTTACCTAAATATCTAACCTCACACCAGTGGTGCATATCAAATTGGTCCAAATAGGAATTCCAATATTAAATGAGACAGTAATTTCACAACCCACTTTTCCAAAAATTTGGATTGATGGTTCAATTATACCAGGGACATTAGCTGTTTTAATTGAATCAATCATTGCTTTCTTCAATAAAATTTTCCATTCCATCTGCTCTTTTGGTTTATTGTTCTTCAGTGTTTCATTTGCTTTCTTTCCCCAAAATATATGATTTTGGCTTTTGTCATTGAAAATCCTTTCTGGTTATGCTACCTCATGCTGGAGAGGAAGGCTTGTGACTGTTTTATAGTCACTGGTTTCATGGTTTTATGAGTGCTTAATGCCACGTTGCAGGGGTGTGGAGACCTAATGAATTGTGTACATAAAAGTCTTATTATACACTGAGTGCAGGGTTAGTGTTCGCAGCCCATGTCATCAGTATCATAATTAATCCATTACAATCCTCTATTAATCAGTGTTATCCTTCTAACGTCTCCAGGAGAGGAAATGTAGTAGTCTAAATGCAAATCTTTGCCAAAATTTGTCAATTCAAAACATTTAAAACTTTGCTGTCAATAGGACTGTGTGCTTTCTGTCCCTAATTCTGCTTCTCCTGACCCAGGACGCGGTCTCCACAGCTGATGATCCGTGAGACACTGGATTCTTGAACCCATGGCTCTGTGTGTTCTGAGACATCTGGGGACTTCAACACTGTTTTAGGGGCTTTGGTTCCCACCTCTTCATAGCATTGCTGAGATGAGATCTGTGGGTTCACCCTCATTCTTGAGTGTATTGTGCATTTTTTCTAGAACCAACACACGCCACCGTGGCAGCACTGCTTTGACCACGTGCTGGGGCAGCGTGTGCTTGTCAGTTCTTGGGTTTAAATTTTCTGTTCAAATTTCTAAAATGGGGTATATTGACAGATACACTCCATGTAAACAGAAGCTCTGTGGGGTTTTCAGCAACTTCTAAGAACATAAATATTCCTGAAGCAGCTAATCTTCCTCCCAACAAGTGAGGAGCAAGCCGGCAAGTCCTGGGGGCCTGTGGCGGCCAAGCTGTGCAGCCCAGGCTGCTCACCGAGGAACAAGGAGAAAATCTTAAAAACCTACTTCCATGCTGTCTTTCACAGAATCCCAGAAATGAACGTTTTAATATGTAAAGAGGGGTGATTTTTTAAAATAAATTTTTTATTTTTTTTCTTTTTCAGTTTTATTAGGTAGAATTTTTACAGTTCAACTTCACATACACATATTGCATGCAAATACATATATAGAGCATACTGCATTTTTTGTTTAAATATATGTACTAATTATTGTTTCTAAGAACAGATTAGAGCTTTAGATTTTTAAAATTAGTTACCAGAGGAATAAGGACATCTACAAAAGAATAAACAGAATATGGTAATCCAATCACAAAGGACAGTCAGATGTGCTTGCATATATTCAAAAAATCAAAACAATATTTAGTTCATTTGTGGTCTTATTATTATTGCTATTAATTTTAGATTCCCCATAAATGAAGTCATATGGCATTTTTCTTTCTCTTTCCACCCCACTTCACTTAGAATGACAGTCTTCAGGTCCATCCATATTGCTGCAAATGGCATCTTTTATGGCTGAGTAGTATTCCATTGTATATATGTATCACCTCGTCTTTATCCAGTCATGTGCTGATGGACATTTGTGTTGCTTACATGTTCCTTGTTCTATGTCCCTTCTGGCAACAATTACGGATTTTAAATATTTTCCAACTTAAAATCCTTCCTGAAGGAGATGTGGTAACTGGAATCAAAAACAGTTACAGCACAGGGTTGTGTGTGATGGGCCCTGGGGGCTTGGTAGAAAGGTTGGCAGAAAGGATTTCAGATTCTGATCAAATGAGTCCTCCTCTTGTAGCCCTGCTGACCGCCTCTCTCACGGCCTGCCCTACAAGTCTGACCAGTCCCTTCTGTGAATCCTACTGTATTGTGCACAAATTTTGTCCAATTGGTGTCATCCAGTAGGGACCTTAAGTGAGGCACCCAAGCTCCTGTGTTGATTTCTTCCATCAGCCCTTAAATTCCTTGGGAGCCAGGACTGTCTCATTGCCCCAAGGATCCCTAATTCCTAGTGAGATGCCTGATAAAGCTGATACTTAACAAGCACATGTGTCAAAAGGAAAATCCTGATCAAAAAAGGCCCTCATTTTTCAGACATGCCTACTTGAACACATAGTGTAAAATGACATGTCTTCTTGGATTTGCTGTCAAATACTTCAACAAAGGACAAATAAAAGAACAAAAGTCTGAATAAAGGAAATATGGAAAAGTTTGTGAATTCCTTAATCTGGGTAATGGGCTGATTGTAATATACTTACTGATGTATACATAAGTTAGTTTATAATTTTACTGTCATTAGCTGAATGGCAAGTATTAATACGTATTAATTGAAATCCTTAGAACTGAATAAACTTACCACACACAAAATCCTTAATATCCTAGTAGTTTGTCTTTCAGAAATCTTTTCCCACAAAGACAGGAAAAAAGGGAAAGGCAGATCCGTGGAGTATTTCCACGTTGTCAAAAGACCAAAGGCCGATACAAAAGTAGAGATTGTAAAAAAGATAAAGAGGCTGAAATTAATGTCCGGAAAACCTAGCTAACAATCCTAAATGGCCCAACATAACTAACCTCAGCACTGCTGCATCAAGAATGGGGCAAATAGCACCTAGTGGATTTTTTTTTAATAAATAAATAATGATCCAGTTCCTACCACAGGCAATTATGATAAGACTGAGTATAAGTTCTAACACCAACTATTGTACAAATCATAATTTCTACTTGATTCAAACTGCTTCTTCTATAAAATTTGAATCTTTTTATTCTTAAGACAGATTTGTGGCCTATGACCTAGTGATAAAATTTTCAACTGGCTTGTATTAAAAAAGTTCACCATAGTGAGAGTTTATTACATCAAGTATTCCTTTTTGGGAAACCCATGTGCCTTGTTACCCTCTTTCATAAGATTTCCTGTGGAAAATTCAATCCTTCATTCAGGAAAAGGCTGAGCAATATATCTCATGGAAAACCTTCATAAACTGCAACACAAGAAAATGAAAATGAAAGTGAGCAGCCCGTGAAGCCGGCAGATACACAGCGGATGGCTGTGTTCCCGCCTCGAATTTCTGTAACCAGCAGGGAAAATGTGCATTTCAAGAAATAGACATAAACACTTTTCAGGACCTGAGCACACAATTTCCCTTTCAGGGTTTAGTGGGCTTCCATTTAATTCTATGAGAAATGTTTAAAACAACAGAACAACAGCTGAGATAGGGTTTAAAGTAACTTTTATGTCTTAGTGAAAATAAAGCCAACAGATAGTTATCATTTTTACTTTATTTAATCTCACTCTCTTACTTTACCTCCCCAACATCCTCCACAAAATGATGGTGAACATCCCCTCCTGGGTCAGAAGGCTAAGTGAAAACTACCAATCAAATGGAGGTGTGCTTTGTTGTTTATTTTTCAAAACAAACAAGTTTCATTCATATGATTTAATAATTAAGATCAGAAACAAAGTCTACTCAATAAATGGTAGCCAACACATGTCATCATAGCTGCTCATCAGGTTTGGCCCAACGTTACACACTTTTACATGGACATGTGCCATGTGCTGTCATGGGAAACGGTGAGTGGGGACAGGGCCTCTGCTCTCACAGGTCACACAGCCTGGTGGGGGAGGTGGTGTTCAATCATTGCCCTTTTTTTTAATGTACTTACAAATTATGGGAAATGCTATTTAAAAAGAACAAAATGAGTCAATGAAAGTGAAAAATACAAGGACAGTATTTAGGCTGAGGGAAGACAGGGAACCTCTTTGAAGAGCTGACACTCCACTGAGACCCAAAGGACAACTCCGGTGCTGCAGGTGAAGGGCAGGGACACATTGATAAAGGGCTGATATCCAGAATATACCAAAATTTCTTTAAACTCAACAAGAAGGATGAACAACCTGATAAAAAAATGAGCAAAATGCCTGAACACACACCTCATCAAAGAAGAAATCTACATGCCAAAGAAGTCTATGGAAAGATGCTCCACAGCATCTGTCATCAAGGGGATGCAGACTGAAACAGCGAGGTACCACTGCACACCTGTCAGAACTGCCAAAACGCAGAACACTGACAGCACCGAATGCTGGTGAGGATGTGGAGCGTCAGGTACTCTCATGCATAGTTGTTAGGAATGTAAAATGGCCCAAATACTTAGGAAGACCATCTGGCAATTTTTTACAAAACTAGATATTCTCCTACCATATGATCTGGCAAATGTGCTCCTTGGTGTTTACTCGACGAAATGGAAACTTGTGTCCACACACAAATCTGCATACAGATGTTGATAGCAGCTTTATTCATAATCACCAGAACTCAGAATCAACTAAGCTGTTCTTCAGTAGGTGAATGGATAAACTGTGGTCCAGCCAGAAAATGGACTATTATTTGGTGCTAAAATGAAATGAGTTATCAAGGCATGGAAATACATGGAGGAACCTTAAATACATATTACTAAGTTAAAGAAGCCAATCTGGGAAGGTTCTGCAACTGTCTGATTCCAACTGTATGGTGTTCTGGGAAAGGGAAAACCACAGAGACTAAAAGATCAGTGGCTGTAAGAGGCTAGAGGGGAAGGAGCAATGAATGAGGTGCAGCACGGAGCATTTTAAGGTCACTAAGACAGACTACTCTGTATGATGCTGTGACGGTGGATACATGTCATTGCACATCTGTCGAAACCCACAGAGTGCACACCACCAAGTGTAAATCCTAGTGTCAAGTCTGGGCTCTGGGTGATGATGACTTGTCAGTGCAGGTTCACCCATTGTCGCAAATGCACGCTCTGGTGCAGGCGTCAATAGTGAGGAGCTCTGGGGACAAACTGCAGTTCATACACCGAATCCAGCCCCAGCCAAAGCTGTTAATAAAACTCTGTGGGTGTGTGGAATGTCCAGCTGCTCTGGCGTCTGAACAGCAGAGCTGAGCAGCTGCACCAGAGATCAGGAGGTTTGCAGACCCTGAAATACTTACTCCCAAGCCCTTGACAGAAAAACTCTGCTGAGCCCTGTTCTAAACGAATCACAATTCACCCTGATGAGACAGGACAGCAGGGCCCAAACCAGGCATGGTTAATGGGACTGAAGCAATGTTTTAGTTCCAACACCATTGCTGAATTCCTGCAGATCCAGCGACAGACTGTAGCCAGGAAGCGTCTGCAGAAGGAGTCAGTAGCAGACCTTCCCGCCAAGCTCCGGGATGCCGGGGGCCGCGCGCTGCACGGGGGCCACCCGCTTGAAGAAGGCGGACTTGCGGTGGAAGCCGATCAACTCATAGAGCTCGGAGAGGATGCTGCACTGCTGAATTCTCTCCTAGGAATGCTGAAGCACAGGGAGAAAAGCAACTAGCATCTGAACGAAACATGTAAGTGAAAAAAGACCCTTAAAAAATTTTCCCTTAAAACAGAGACCCAATGACACAGGAAGGAAGAGGAAGGCTGACTTCGTGCACTGATGGGACCGGATGCAGAAATGCAGGGAAGCAGCGCTGTGCAGACGCTCCAGACCTCCTCTGGTCCCCACCTTTCCACGTTCCACCTCACCTTTTACTAGAAAGGCGCGTATTCCCTGAAACAGAGGAATCTGCTACCTAAACATGGGACACAGAGAAGGGAAAGAGGAAAAGGACCGGAAAGTAAAGGAACAACAGTTCATCTACACCCTAGTGTTTGGGCGGGACTTTCACCAAACACACAACCTCTCAAAGCACAGAGCACACAGTGAGATGCTGACAGAGTGACTGCGACTTCTGCTCCTTAAACACAAGCTACCTGCCAGCACACGGTGTGCCCGTTACTGAATCATTACAATCATTTCAGAAACTATTACTACCCCGGCTAACAGGCAAGGAAATCTGAATCTCGGGGAGGATTTATTATCATCCTGGACAAATTCCCAAGGCCAAGAAGTGTCAGAGCCTCCGGCAGACCCTGGACTAAAATGCTCCTCATCACCACGGGCCCTGAGCCTCAGGCTGAGGCCACGTTAGGTCTGCACGGGCCCAGAGCATGAGTCAGTGGGACAGGGAGTGGTCCCACTTGAAGTGCCAGGCCAAGGCCCTCAGGAACCTATGTAATGAAACCAAATACCCAAACTGATTTCCAACGCACTTCCCTGTCCGGTAGGACTGCTCGGCACATCTGGCTTATCACCTGTGCACAGGCTGTGCAAGGGGCCCAGACAGTGACGTGACGTCCCAATGGAAGTGGCTCAGAGACCGCTTCATCACAGGACAGACTCTCCCGGCTTCCAACGTTAACTCTCCATTCCACTTCCAACTGGAAAGTAAGTTTAGACTTGTTTCCTCTCCAGAAACAAAGACAGTGGTAACCTCAGCGGGAAACTCAAGACTGAGGAAGAGTCTCCTGGCCATTTGGAAGGATAGGCTGGGGAGGGAACAGAGATAGGGATCAGAAAGACCAGTGTTCCAGTCCAAAGTCTGCACATCACTCGCTTTGACAGTTTCCTTATTAATACTGGTGATAAAATCTAATTATGATTGTTGGGAAAACTAAATGAAATAACGTATGCCACTAGCATAGGTGTAAAATCCTAAATGAATGTTCCAGAAATGGACGTGACCATGGTTAGATATTGTTTGCCAAATCTTGTGTGCTAAGCTCACATCAGCCAGCCAGAGATGTGCCAGAGAATGCCTCAACAGCCAGCAGCCTTCTCCAACTTGGAAACTCACAGTGTCCGAAGAACAGGCAGTGGTGGATGCTTTGGGACACTGTGGAGGTAGCACTCCAGTGATGACTTTAAAAAGCTGGGGAGAATTTAGGGGACCATACAGTTCAAATACAGTAAACTCATTCCATGTCTACAAATATTCATCTGTAGCCATGATGATTCAGAGAGGAAATACATATTCAAACGTACATCATTTTCCCACATAAGTGCATCAAAACAATTTGGAAAGAATGTAACTTTCTTCTCTAGATCACACAGTGGGGATTACAAGGTTTTTACTGACAGCCCTACGTGTAAATCATCTGCAAACGTAACTGGGTCCATTATCAGTCATCATCATTTGAAGGGAAGGATGGAAAAGAACAAAGCCAAGCTAATACGCTCCGGTATTTTGTTGGGTTACGATGTCACAGAGGAGACGGACAGGTCATCAAGGAACCACTCTGCCGTGATCACGGAGCCGGAGAGCGGGATGGGCGGCAAGATGTATGGCACAGCCATAGCTGTGCCCGCGCTTCTAGGCAGGTACCCAGTCACTTCGACAAGGTGTCAAAAGTGTATGTCCACGTCCTCATCACCTGTCATGCATTAAAGAGAAATGGAAACCTATAAACGGCCAATAACCTCGGTGGGTACACCATCGAAAGAGCAAAGTCACAGTTTGACAACTGGCCATCCCAGTTCCCTGGGATTCATTCTTGGAGAACATTAAAAACCACTCCTCTGTCCTCAAGAAGTGCTTCCTACTTGTCCTATCTTTGGCTCAGGGATACAGCACGTTCACTTGGACTTTAATATCTGCACAGATTTGACTGTCTTTCTCCAGGTTCACTTGTCCATTCTGAAGAGGTCTGAGTTAAGTCCAAATTCCATAAGATCAATTCCCTCCAGTGACAACTCAACGAGTCTGCAATTACAAACCAACTGAACAGGACTGTCCTCAGCTAAAAATGTCACCCACCCTTCACTGTTTTCTTAATCTCCTCTCCTGGCTAATTGCAACAGACTAACACCACCCTCCACCAAGTTCCCCAACTATGTCAAATAGAAAGGAAGGTCAATAAAAGATGAGACAACTCCATAGTCACCTCTGAATTCCAAGCATATATTAATGTCAATAAATAGAACTATGATTATGGCTTCTTTCCTTTAAAACCTTTCTGGTTATTTAAATGAGACCATGGAAGGGAGGTGTTTGGGTCCAGTATCTTGATCCAGAAGACTCTGGAGACCTTTTTCGGAATGGCTGCCCACTGATTCATTCAAAACACAACTTCTCTTTCCGGGAGGAGCTGTGATTTTCTGCCAGGAGTTTGTTGTCACTCTCATGCCAGAACAGATTTAAACTAAATACTTACATTGGATATGTTATTTTCCCCCGCTTCCAAAAAAATTGACTTTCCTTACTTCCTTGCCTTGAGGAATGCTTTTTTACTTTTCTTTCTAATTCACCCTTTTATACAGCAGGATTCAGGATGTTCTTGGCCTTACATAAGAACAGCCATCCAACTCCCAGTGTGAGAGGCCTGGGGCTCAACTCCTGCCCTCCTGTCAATGCAATTGAAACTCAGTTCAGGAGCCAACTGGCCCCCCAGGGCTTCTAAGGCTCGCGTATCTCCCAGAATCCTTGCTTTCTGGTTTGACTTGGCTTCTGAGGATTTCCCCTCACTTTCTTGACAATTAGCTGTGCAGCTTGAAAGATGAGGAAGGAAGGTCTTATTTCTTAATCAGCATTTTAAGGAACTTATGTAATGAAGGTTTTCAAGAGTTTCTAGAACCCTGCATTGCCGAGACAGAAAACACACTAGATATTTTCTAAATCTAGCTATCATGTGCATTTTTTTCGTTGCTTTTGTTTTCTTAACTGCTAACAGACATTTTTAATTAAAAAATAAAATAAAGCCCCAAATAGGATAGAACATTGAAGAGGAAACAAAATTAAAGGGCAAAGACAGAAAAATTATAATTACTCTACAAATTTAATAGAAAACATACAATATGGATCAGATGAGCAATTCTCAATAACAGCTAATTGAAACCTGACCATGAGGTAAAATGTCTCTCCTGTCAGGAGACGGCCAACAGAAAACAGAATTAAATCAACAAACTAAAATTCTAAGTCTGGCGAGGTAGAGAAGTCTACCAGCTAAATGTGTTTTCTTCTGGAAAAGAGGGAGACACACAAGATCTTTTCTGTGGAGCCTGAGCCCAGGTGAGGACGGTGAAGTGAGCTCTGTAAGTACCCAATTAGCAAAGTGAGTGATGAATAAAGAGACGTGAGCTTTGATGACAGAGATTATACTACTATTCACTTGTCCTGTAAGTATGTCTTCACGTTCAATGATCAATACCTCGGCATCCTCAGGGATTGAGATTATAGGAAAATGCACAGCCCGGGCCTAGACCTCCTCTATGATTGTGGCACTGCACTTAGATGATTCAAGGGCACCTCCAACTCCACCTGCAAATAGCTGATTTCACGGTGCTCCTCCCATAGCCGTCCTGCCCAGGGCCCCTTGTCGGGGGGCAAGGTCTCTCTGCCTCTCCCAGATCAGTCCCATCACTCATAGATGTGACTGGGCCCCTCCTTCAGGGCCCAATTTCCTCAGTCAACGAGTCCCACCACCAGCACCTCACCTACCAGATTCTCACTGGCACTCCCTCAGCACTAACTCTGTGCTGGGGACCACGCTGCACATTGAGCACACGTTATCTCACTGGATCCCCACAGAAGTCCTGGGAAGTCGGTATATCACTGCTTCAATTAATAAGATAAATTGTTTCACTTCCTTGAGTGTGTCATCCAAAGTGACACGGCTACTGAGCCACAAACCTGGGACTGAAAATCACTTGAAAATTGAACACTGCTACACCTCACAGCCACCCTACTCTGACTTATCACATCACCTCCTGCCGAGCCTTCTAAATGTTTCTAAGCATTCTACAAGACAAAAGTGATCTACGAGAGCACCCCTCTCCCCTACTTAAAATCTGACAATGACGTTCCACTTCCCTTAGGAGAAAGCCACACCGGGCCTGAGCACAGCCCAATGGCCCCTTCATCCGCGTACCCTGCGCGGCCGCGCCGCCTCACCCACCACGCAGTGCTACACGTGCCGTGTCCAGGACAGGGATTCTGACTCCGTACAACCCGGGGCTCGTCTCACTCAAACAATGATCACCCTCTTCAGTGCTGACTCTCAGAAAATTGTTTTCTCTGGATGAATCAGTATCTTTTTCCTTACAACTTCCCATCATTGATAATGAGCTCCCCCCAAAAGAGAGAAGACCTAATCCTCAGACTCCTTATCTGTAAAGTGTGAATAACAAGAAAATATGAGAGGTTTTAAGCAAAATAATATTCATGTGAAGTTAAGGACAATTCCCAACATACAGTAAGCACTCAATATGTGCTTACTTAATATTAATAAGAATATAATGCATTCCAGGAACCTTAAATCAATGCTTTATGGCTTTGTCCAAAAGACTACCGACAAACTATTGGACGAACCCCTTTGAGCAGATCCGCCCAAGCGTACTGGGATAGGTAAGCCTTGACTCCAGTTACAGCTGCAGCCAACCAGCACTACGGGGCGGGGGCAGTTTGCTCAAACTCGTACATGTTGCTTGAGCATTTAATTGTCACTAATGAATAAAGACAGGTGTTCTTTAGTCAAAACTCCTGAAACATAAATCTTCAAAGATTGATGCAAATTAGTTTCAAATACAACACTCTCACTAGAAATTATTTGAAAATTATAGTCTTAGCTCCTCCACACATCGAAAGGGCATTTTCTTAATATATCTGACTATATACACTGAGAGGATTGTTTAAAAGAAATTAAGATGAAGCCATAATGAATAAGCTTTCAGTATAATCTGCACAAAGCCCCACCCAAGGGTCTCACTTCTCACTTCCACATAGGTGTTCAGGTAGCTTAACCTGGGTCTTGGTTTCTTATGACACGGGGGTGGGAAGAATTGTGGATAGATTTATGTAGCAAATATAAATCTAGGGTATTTGCTGTGTAGGAATGCTAGAAATAAATAAATTGATATATAGTCCCACCCTTAGGAAGCTCAGCCTTTCCAATTACAACATCATTAAAAATAAAATGAGAGATACATTTAACAAAATTTTACAAGATTTGCACATTGAACATTTTGAAGTATCACCAAAAAAAATTAAAAGATCTACATATATGGAAGGCATCCCATGTTCATGGAATGGTAGACAATATTGTTAAAAATGTTAAGACTCCCCAAAGTGATCTACAAATTTAATGGAATCCCTATCAAAATTCCAGCTGACTTCTTTGCAAAAATTGAAAAACTGATGCCAAAATTCATATGGAAGTACAAGGGAACCAGGTCAGCCAAAACAATCTTGAAAAAGAAGAGCAAAGTTGGAGGACTCACTCAAATGTTACTACAAATCTATAGTACTCAAGTCATTATGGTACTGGCATAAGTTTGGATGCATAAATCTATGAGACACAATAAAAAATCCAGGGGGGAAAGTTACATTTACAGTCATTTTTCCAGAAATGTGCCAACAACACTCCATTGAAAGAATAGTCTATTCAACAAATGGTGCAGAGACACCTGGGTATCTGAAGGCAAAAGAATCAATCTGGAATCTGGACCCCCGTATTTTATTTAACAAATAAAATATTAATTCAAAATGGATCACAGACGGAAATGTAAAAACTAAATGTATAAACTTTCTAAAATAAGACATAGTTTAAATCTTTGTGGTCCTAGGATAGGCTATGGCTTCCTAGATACAATACCAAGAGCACAAGTGAAAAAAAAGAAAGATAAAATGGACTTCATCAAAATTAAAACCATTTGTTACAAAGGACATCATCAAGAAAGTGAAATGAAAGGGGAAGGGGGTAGCTCAAGTGATAGAGTGCGTCCTTAGCAAGAAAAATAAAATGAATAAATCTAATTACCTCCCCTAGAAAGAAATTGTTTTAATGTTTAAAAAAAGTAAAGTGAAACGACAATCTGCAGAATAGGAGAAAAATTTTGCAAAGCATATATCTAATAAGAGACTAGTATCCAGGATATAAAACAAATGCTTACAACTGACCAATACAAAGAAAATCGACCCAATTTTTAAATATGCCAAGTATTTAAATAGATACACAATTGGCCAATAAGCATATGAAAAGATGCTCAGCATCACTAGCGAAATCAACATCAAAATGAGATCTGATTTTACACTCATTAGGATGGTTATAATCAAAACATGGACAATAACAAGTGTCGGTCAGGAGGCAGGGAAATGGGAACCCTCAATACGCAGCCGTTGGAAAGGGGCAATGGTAGAGCTTCTTTGGAAAAGCCTGGTGTTTCCTCAAAAGGTTAGAATTATATGGCACAGCAATTCCACTCCTACAAATAGAGTCATCCCTCAGTATCCTCGGGAATTTGTTTCATGAAACCCCCACCCTGGATACCATTATCCAAGGATGTTCGAGTCCCTTTACAATCAGCCATCTGGATCCATGAAGTGGAAACTACAGATATGGCGGGCGAACTCTACAGCCAACAGAATGAAAATATATTCTCACAAAACTTGCACATCAATATTCATGGCAGTATCATTCAGAGTAGCCAAAGGTTACAAACAATATCCATCCATCAATGAACGGATAAACAAAATTACCAAGAATAGTCCCACAAACTTTTGGTCATTGAATCTTTGACAAAGGAGGTGAGAACATACAATGGAGTAAAGACAGCCTCTTCAGAAAATGGTGTAGGGAAAACTGGACAGCTGCATGTAAATCAATGAAGTTAGGCTACTCCCTCACAGCATACACAAAAATAAATTCAAAATGGCTTAAAGACTTAAACATGTAGACAAGACACTATAAACCTCTTAGAAGAAAACATAGGCAAAACATCTGACATACATGTCAACAATGTTTTCCTAGATCAGTCTACTCAAGCAATAGAAATACAAGCAAAGTAATATAAGTAGGATCTAATTAAACTTACAAGCATTTGCACAGAAAAGGAAACAAAATGACAATCTATGGAATGAGAGAAAATAGTTGCAATAAATGAAACTGACAAGGGCTTAATTCCCAGAATATGTAAACAGCTTTTACACTTAATAAGGAAGAAAAACATACAATTCAATTCAAAAATGGGCAGAAGTCCTAAAGAAACTTTTCTCCAATGAAGACATACAAATGGCCAATAGGCACATGAAAAAAATGCTCAATATCATTATCAGAGAAATGCAAATCAAAACTGCAATCAAGACTCACCTCTCACCAGTCTGAATAGCCATAATTCAGAAGTTCACAGACAGTAAATGCTGGAGAGGCTACGGAGAATTGGGAACCCTCCTGCACTGTGGTGGGAATGCAGTTTGGTGGAGCCATTGTGGAAAACTGTATAGAGGTTCCTCAAAAGACAAAAAATTGACTTCCCATATGACCCTGCAATCCCGCTCCTGGACATATATCCAGAAGGAACCCTAACTCAGAAAGACACTTTCACCCCAATGTTCACAGCAGCACTATTTACAATAGCAAGATATGGAAACAACCTAAATGTCCACTGAAAGATGACTGGATAAAGAGACTGTAGTATATTTCTCCAATAGACTACTATTCAGCCATAAAATAATAATAAAGTAATGCCATTTGCAGCAACATGAATGGACCTGGAGAATGTCATTCAAAGAAAAGTAAGCCAGAAAGAGAAAGAAAAATACCATATGAGATCGCTCACATGTGGAATCTTAAAAAAAAAAAAAAAATCAAAAAACAAAGACACAAAAAGATAAACTTATCTACAGACCAGAAACAGACACAGAGACATAGAAACCAAACTATGGTTACCAGAGTGGAGAGGGTGTGGGAAGGAATATATTGGGAGTTCAAGATTTGCAGATTCTATGTATAGAATAAACCACAAGTTTATACTGTATAGCACAGGAGAATATATTTAATATCTTATAGTAACTTATGTTTAAAAGAATATGAAAATGAATACAGGTATGTTCCTATTTAACTGAATTGTTGTGCTGTACACAAGAAACTGACACAACATTATAAACTGACTAGACTTCAATGAAAATATTTTTAAATAGACCAAAAACGAAAAAAAAGAAAAAGGATATTATGAAACCAAAAGAATAAAGTAGTGACTCAGGCTACAATATGGATGAACCTTGAAACTTTATGCGAAAATAAGCCAGACACAAAAGGACAAATAGTGCCCTTTAAGGTGAACTGTATCTAAGCGTTTACTGTACTACTTCTGTAAATTTTCCGGAGGTTTGAAGTCTATCAATATCAAAATAAAATGTATTATTCATTAAAATCATAAAACGCTTCCTCACAGGAGGGCTTTAATTATTAAATGCAGAAATGCATGTAAAGCCCCTGGAAAAACACTTTGCACGTCCACACACAGACACTGCTGTCACTGCCTCTCAGAGGGTGGCGCCAGCGCTGATGAGGGCTGCCTCCACTCGCTGCCCTGCAGAAAGGAGTGAGGGCCTGGGCTCTGACAGGCAGGGTGAGCATGACCCTGGGTCAGACACAGCCATGCACCAGACTCTGTGTTACCCAACTTTCTTATACAAACTGCAACATGTAATGTAAAAACGCTACAGGGATGTATCTTACAACACAGGGAATACAGCCAATGTTTACTGTAACTATAAATGGAGCATCTATTGCACACCTGAAACATATCATTTTAAATCAGCTATAACTTTGTAAAAAATTAAAAAATAATTTAAAAATGTTATCACTTTAATATTCAATTCGGTTTTTAAGTAACTACTAAACAGCTTAGAATGTATAAAAGCATTTAAGTGTGCTGTTTGTTTACATATTTATTTACTTTCAGCCTCCTGCTAAAAGAGAAATTAAACAATTTTTTTAAACACACCTTAACAACCATAACAACAAAAAGGCAAAATTGAGAGTGAAGGGAAATTGGAGATTCAATACTTAAATGAAACCAGGGGGAGGTAAAGTCATAAAAATGGATTCCCTGGAGTCAGGGCAAGTGTTAAAGGCCGACTAGAAATTCAGCTGTCAGATTCTTGGCAGCTAAAGCAAAAAGAAAAGATCATGGGGGGGTGGTAGAGCATGTGCTTAGCGTGCACGGGGTCCCGGTTTCAAGCCCCAGGGCCTCCAATAACAGATAAATACACCTAATTACCTACCCCCCCAAAAGAGTCCCAAAGAAAAGAAAAAGAGAAATTTCTTTCCAAAAAAACCTGATATTAAATTTGGATTAAATACTTAAAAAAAAAAAAAGAAATATAGAAAAGATGAGTGACACTGTGAAGGAAAAGCCCAGCTGGGCTAACGAGCTAAGTCACAAATCTAAGTGTGATAAGTGTCGGTTTACTGATCTAAGTAGTGCTGGGCTAACTCGTAAATCTGAAGTTTAGTGTCACTTTACTGGGCTAATAACCTAACTCGTAAATCCAAGGTCAACAATTGTCAGTAACGTGATCTGTTCCAAATTCATAAGCTTCAGTGTACTGATTCCTTGCTTTTTGTTGTTTAAGCCTTATTGGCTAATAGCCCCTTACTTGTAATTAACCCTATAGAACCTCATGTGCAGGTCTTGGAGGTGCTCAGAGCTTCGGAACAGGAGCCCCTCTGAGCCCGCCAGCATAATAAATCTCAGTGCTTGTTTCTTGGCTGGCCTGTTCTTTCCGTAACAACACAAGCGATAATGCCCTTGAGATAAATCTGTGATGGCTGCTGGCAGGTCCCCATGTCTCACGTGGCAAAATCTGAAACATCCTTCTCACCACTCAGAGTCATCATAAGCCCACTCCACACTTCCCGCTGTTAAATGCAGGAGCACAGGCAGGGCCCGGCCTTTGCTCTCTCTGTGTCATCACAGTGAGACAGGATGGAAGGGGCAGAGCACAGCCATTCAAGGAAGGCCACAGCAATTAACATCAAAATGGTGAAGGATTCAACCCCCAGAAGGCCTTGAGGCTCAGGATGAAGAGATTTAACTTCTAGCAGAGCTTGAGCTTCATTATACACCCATTGTAATAGTAACATGGTGAATATCATGCCCCAAGTTACCATGGCAGTCCCAAGGCTAGCCACAAAATGTCAAAGGGTGGGAAATGGCCAACTCCCTGGGAATCCCAGCCCCTTGCCCTTAGGCTGGTTCTTCTACATATTAGCAAATGAAACCACCAAGCCCAAGAAAACGAGCAACACAGAGCCACCTCGCGGTCACCCCTCCCTCTCCCTCTTCGGGGAAAGCCCACACTCTGTGGAGTGTGTACCTACTTTTAATCTGAGCACCCAAACCCCACACCTCGTGGCCTTTCTGTTGCCTTTCAATGTGTCTCTGTGAATAAATCTACCTTTTCTCAACACTGGCTTGCTCTTGAATACTTTACTGCACGAAGCCAAGGAACAAAATCTGGTGGGACACATCCCAGGGGCTCAACCAAAGCCTGGGACACAGCCCTTCTCATGCCTCACGTTTTTTTCCTTGTATCAACAGGACTGGGTTGTGAAGGGAGCTCTGAGGCCCCAGCTAAGGGACAGAAGCCACCCCCAGGGCTCGAATTGGCGGGCAGCCTCTTCCCCAGCAGGGGCCTTGGGGTCTGCCCAGTTCTCTGTGTTTCTCTGTTGTGCTGACTCCCCAGCCAGAGAGCGTTCTCCCTAGGCCTGTCCCCAAAAAACCCTTCTCTCCAAAATACAAGCACATCATGTCACAATCCTCTTGTTCAACCAGGAAATGCTTAACCCACTTTTTCCCTCCACAGTAAAGTACCTAACTGTCCTCCCTCCCATCACAACAATTCTTTCTTTGTGAGAACTCTGCACTCCCCACACACCATCCTGAAAGCAGGTGCCTTGCTGGCTGGGAACGAGATGTTTCAGTCTCACACAGCCTGCATCCTTTCACTTTCCCCTTGTTACCATAAAAAAGCCTTTCCTGAGTCATCCACAAATCTGATTCTGAACTTCATAAAGTGCTGAGTTTGCAGTCACTGTGTGCATACCTCCCAGGTTTTGACTAAGTTTCCTTCACGAGATCTTCATTAAGGAGCTGCATCAAGAAGTCGAAAGAGGATATTCTTACATCTGAGCGGAGGAGCCTGCAAGAAATTTAAATGGCTTTCAAGAGAGAGTTAACCAGGGACAGAGAGGGCGCAGGTCCTAGTCAACAATGTCATGAGGCAAAATGTTCTTCAAAGACTCAGAGTGGCTTCTGAAAGTGGAGTCGGCAGGGAGGAGGTGACACGCAGTGAGTGGGGTGAGTGAAACAGGGTACGCTCCCCCAGCTGGGGAAGAATTGGATTTTGTTCTAGTTTTCCAAACAATTTCTTAATACCTTTTTCTCCTATTGTCACATACCATTTCCTATGAATTAAGAATATCAATGTCAGTCATTTGGGCCGCTTGGGAGAGGCAACATGATGCCATTCACAGGGCTGGGACATGACAGCCACACCAGTCTAGGTTGAAAGACCAGTGGGGGTATTTCCATGGTGATCACGGGCATGCAGCAAACTCCCCAGCTTCAATGACCTCATCTCAAAAGTGGGGCAATAAAACTACCAAGAAAAGTGCGTGATGATTATGGAAGACATCTGTTTACTAGGTAAGTGCCCGTGACAGCTGCAGCTTAATGGGGAATGAGTATGATTAACAAGGCCCTGTCTACCTGGCCACACGCTCCCTGCCTTCCTGCCTTGGTGCAGCAGCAGAGTTTGTTTAGCTGAGATGAACGCCCCCAGAGCAGACCCGACGGGAAAGCTCGCAGCTCTGCATTGTGAGGCGTGTTCCTTTCCTTCTCAGTGCTGATCACAGTTTGCTGTCATCTGTTTTTATGTTTATCCCTTTTGTAACTTCCTCTCCTCCGGAGTTTTTGCTCAAGCAGCGCAGGGCCAGGTGTGTCTTTTGTGGCCTGCCCGATATTCTGGGCTGGGAAACAGCCGACCACACATCTGGCTCTGGTGCTGAATGGAGAGGGCAGAAGGCCCTGGGGCCCATGCTGAACCGAGGCCCATGCACCCAAAATTATGGTGTGACTTTGGGCAAATTACACAGTCTTCTTTACCCTGAGATTCCTCATCTGTCCATGAAAATAACTGCCCATGGCACACAGAGTTACCAAGATTAAAGGAAATCACCAAATTCACAACATATTCAAGGGGCTACCAGTGCATCCTCAACAGACAAATGCTGCCTTTACGGCTCTGACACACGCCAAGTGGGGCGGCCACACACAGTGAACACTGCTAAGTGCTTCATGTGTGCTACAATACTCTTTAGAACTTACAACAATCCCAGGAAGAAACGAATATTATTATGCCCATTTCACAGATTCACCAACAGGTTAAGAGAGGTTATATTCTAGTCCAAGGCCGTATGGTGAGGAAATGGTGATTTAAACCGGAATCTGGGCCCAGGCTTAGCCTCCATCTCTCTCCCATCCACCTGACCACTTGCCTATGAATTCCACCTGTCCAATACACAAGTTTGCAGCCGTCCAGCTCTTAAATGCAATGTGTGCCAGCATTTGTCAATGTTGGTTAATTACCATAAACTGTTCTCAGAAACCACAACAGAAAAGAAAAGTGGACTTAAGGAATTCTGCATTGCGTTCTCCTATAATGTGCAGTCACCCTTCACTACACCACCAAATCCAAATGTATGCTTCCTCCATGTTTATTTTTGCACACGGCTTATTAAAGTAGAAGGTACCTGCAGTAATTCCATCTCAGTTGCTTTCCAAGGTTGCAGATTATCCATAATCAGTCCGTGAATGAAAATACTACAATGTGAATGAAAATACTGCAACCATGTCAGTAAACAAAGAATGCTGAAACCAAGTCATTAGCGGCTGCTGCCACCCCCCAGCGAGTGCATGCCTGCAGCCCAGCCTCTCAGCCACTCACAGTGGTGCCCTCTGAGTGGATTCAGAGTAAGAAAGGACAGGATACTGGCCCTAGATACCTAGGTACCTGCCAAAGGGATGAATTCTATGACACAAATGTTTGCTTCCTCCCATACATAGAAAAGCACTAAATACTTGATCTTGAGATATCTGGTTTTCTTTAGATAACAAGCAATATTTTATTGTTCCAACTACCTGGTCTTTCTTGTAAAACTTCTATATATCCTAGCTCTTCCCCTACCTCTTGGGAGCAGTCCCTCAGAGTGATCTGAGAGGTTGCCATCCCGGCTAGAGTCCTCCAGCCAAATAAAACATAACTCTTAACATTTAGGCTGAACGTTTATTTCAATGAAGTCCCAGAATAGACAGAACTCATCAATTCTGTAATGGAACACACTGGATCAGGAAACAAAAGCCTGTTTTAGTCTGGAAAAACTACGGTTTCCTCTTTCTTCCTGTCATTATACAATCCCACCAGAACTCATTAATTTGCTGTCTGCTCATCTGGCAACCAAACTCAGAGAAGAGTCAACTCAGCAGAGTGCTCTACTCGGGAGAACACCCCGCAGCAGCACTGCAGGCTACCTGTCCTCCCGCACGCTCTGCTGACCCTTGGTGTCCTCCGTGACGACCAGGACAACAGAGCTGTTCCCAACAGCTGCGAAGTCCCACACGTTAAATAAATCATTTTATTTTATACGATATTTTACGTATATACCCATCTCTGAAAACAGCTTTGCTAGTAGCCCAAATCTTCAGCATCAATCTGCAAAGGCAAATCCTGTCCGCAAGGGAAAACAAGACTTAAGAGGAAGCTAAGGATTCCAAAGTACTCTCCACAACCTAAGGCCTCCAAAGTCCCCTGCAGGACCTTCAACCAAACTGCCTGCAGGCGGCAACATATCTGCTTTTAAAGCAACGCCTTCCTGCCCTCGGGCGCTACAAAGTCCCTCTAGGCCCTCCCATCTCAGGGTAAGAGCAGCCGCTGCAGAACCTCACAGGGCAGCACTGACAGGACTGGACAAAGAGGATCAGAGCTAAACTAAGCCTTCTGATGACACGAGCTAGTCACTCTGTCACTTTACAGATGAAGATATATATATATAGAGAGGTGGGGTGATCTTGCTCAAAGTCACACAGCTAATAAGTGGCAAAGTCTATAACTCTGCTCCTCCCTCCGGCGTGACGCCCCAGCTGGGACGCCCACAGGGTTCTCTCCTGCCTGCCGGACCAGTCCTTTACTGTCACTCATAAAACACCACAGGGTGTGAACCTAGCCTACATTTTCAGCATCTTTTCCCTGCAGTCTTGCAGGAACAAGGCGGTTCGGGCCATTGTATGACTTCTGACTCCCAGAAGCCTCCGTGCTCAGGCTGGTCTTGCCTGTGCATCCAGCACCCTACTCAGAGGCTCTTCCTCCCCTACAGGAACACGTTCCCACTCTCCGCATGACACCCCCTCAGGAAAGCCCTCTTCTCGCCCTCACCTCAGCAGGTGTCCCAGGCCACATCCCGAGCTGCCCCATTAGGACTGCGGGTGCCCAGGTTTGCTAGTCAGACCAGCAGCCTCAGAGCCAGGGTTTATGCCCGGGTCACCCTGCAAACCTACTGCCCGCCATACAGACCCAGCCAGCAGGTCACCTGAAAGTCGCAGCAAGTGCCCCACCCAATCCCGAAGTCTTTTCATTTGCCAGCACCGCTGATGACTGGTCTCCAACCTTTGCTCAGTTTTGCACAAAACAGCAGCTTCCACTGTGAAGCAGGGGGTTTTCTTTTCTGCTCCCCATCCTTACTGGAAACGTCTAGGGAAATGAAAAGGCCTTTTCTCAACCCTTTTCTGATGACACCCACCCACCCACAATACTCACATGCTCAAGAGCTTTGGCTCAACCTGATTTTGTTTCACTTACGCTAAGGGGCTCAAAACACTGCGGGATTCTTTCTCTTTTGATGGTATTTTTACTCAGTTTATCGGCTTTAATCTGTTTTTGTCTCTCTCTTCAATATCCCTAGAAGTTGCCGCTTCTTATTCCCTTCAGCAGCCTCCCTCCCAACATCTAGTCTAGGAAATCAGCTGTGATGAAGGGCCCGGGGGCAGTCACAGAAGATGCAACTAAGGCACAGAGAGGTGACATAATTTGCCCGAGAAGATCAGCTTCAAGCCCCAACACTGTGTGTCACTTCCCTCTGTTTAACTCTTATGCTAAGCAAGCGAACTTTTTGTAGATTATGGTTATAAACAGATGAGGTATGAAAATACATACAAGGACACACATCAACTCTAAGATGTTCATTAACTCCACTATTTTGTTTCTATTTATTTTATTTCTATTAAAAAAAATTAAGAACCTCTGCAGTCAATATAGCAAAATGTTACTGGGCTTTAAATACAAAATATAGAGGTTTTAAGTGTGTCATTACTCATCCTTATTTGTATGTTCACAAGACAAACTGATTTGACAGTCTCTCTCCCCTCCCCCTACTCACTACTGGCTCTCACCTGAGCTCCCAAACCACACATCTAACAGCCTTTCAGTTTACCCACAGCTGAACTCATCAGTTATCCCCCAGAACTCCCTCTACAGATTTCCCTCCTCAGAGCACAGCAGGACCATCATTTACCTCATTAATCCACCCAGAAACCTGTTCCTTACTCCATCCTACCTTCACAGAAATCATTCATCCTTTCCTTTTTACCATCTAAACCTGCCTTCAATCTGTTCGCTTTTACCCGCTGACCATCCCACCGCTCAAGTGGAAGCCACCAACACTGCCCACCTGGACTCACAAGTCTCCCAAGTGGCCTCAAAGCCACTCTCCCCTACTTGAGACAAATGGGATTGTGTCACTCCCACGCTTTTAGGACTGTTTTGAAACCCACTGTTTTTAGAAGAATCTCCAAGTTCTTAACCTGATGAATGTCTTTGAAATCAAATTGTCAGCTCAGGGATGGGAGGACACGCCCTCTCCCCTAGGACCTGCCCTCTGCCAGAGCATCAGCTTGGGAGGACCTGCTGAGCTACACCAGCCTGTATTCTAACCCTGGTCTTGAGTTCTTAGCAAACTGCTTCACTTATCCATACAAATCCAAGGTAGATTAGAAAGATTTTAGATGTTGAGCTAGACTATTGATTTGGGGATTTTGCACTAGCAACCTGCAAGTACATGTTCTAATGATTCTGTCTTCTTAAAACCACACCCAGATTTAAGTAGTATTTGTGGAATGTCCTCGGAGTAAAAGGGATTGTACTTTTACAGACTTTATGTTTTATAACATGAACAACCTGGACAGGGTCACAAATGGAACCGCCTCACAAGTGACAGAAGACAGGTGACAGGCATATAGCAACAGGTCACAAAGATGGTAAGAGCAAATTTGTTTCTCCAACCCCCCAAAAAATTTTTGAAAGAACTGAAAACTCTGAATTTTGAAAGTAAAATATTATCATATAAAGAAATAAAATTATCCTCTTCATCAGTGTTTCAAGATCTGACTCCAGAATTTTTAGCATGCCATATTGAATCCTAGCACAGAAAAATCAGATGGACTAGTGGTGAGTTAGTTCCAGGAAAACTGCAGTAATTCCTCCACTTGTAAAAGGACATAAACTCACCTGTCGAAGATGAATGTAAACCCCATTCTGGAGAAATTAGGAAGCTCCCAGGCTCTGCTTCTGGATGGCAAGGACACGGACAGCTTTGAAGCATGCTTCTAACTCAGGCACCAGCATTCTTACACTGCAGGGGGAAACGGAGGCCCTCAGTCAAGAGCAGAGGTGTTCCTGTCGTGTCTCGCAGGCCGTGCCTCGGGGACTCAGTGCCCTGCAGCAGCCCGGCCCCAGGCGAGGACCCGCAGCATGGCCCATCCAAGCAGCAGGTGCACTGGGCTTGAGAAAGCCCATCCCCGATGGGGGCAAGAGTGGCTGGTGGGTTTGAGTGAACATATAAATGCCCATAGAAATATGCCTGCATTCATTCAAGTGATACAAGCAACAGTAGCAGGCTATTTAACAAAATTTCAACTGTCAGTGGAAATTTACCATTCCTTTCTGCTTGTCCCCTGCACTCTGAGACAGGCTTAGGCTCTCTCACACCTGCAGCTCTGATGCAATAGTTGTGAAGTCGTTTTACTTTGCTGCAAGTGTCCTCGCTCCCGGTGTGGCTATGACTGTCGTCTCTTAACACAGTCAGATGTCTTACTGGATCTCTCCCTGCGTTCCTTGCTCCTGCTTCTCAGATCCTAAGATAAAGGGCAAGTGAAGACACATGACCAGAAAAGGCACCGTGGACTTGAACTAAGTCCTCAGTGATCCCCTAGGTGAGTGCTGCCCACCCCTTACCTTCGATTCTCAAGGTTCTGCCCAGGGTGACATCCAGACAGGAGAGCGTCCTGGGCCACTTAAAAGCTGTGTGACTTGGGCCCTGGGACAGGTGCAGGAGCTGGTTCCAGAGCCGTGCCCCTCCCCACCTCTGCTCCCCTCTCTCCCAATGACCCACTGCCAAGCCCCCAGGTTCCCTGATATTCTGTCCTTCTCTTGTAATCTAATCAAAGCCCTTTTCCTCTTCCTTTATTCCCTAATTATCACCAGCTGAAGTGGTTTTTCAGTCACAGTATCTGAAAAAATTTCCGGCAGCTGTAAAAGAGGTCTCCAGAGGTCAATGCCCATATGCTGGTTCCTGAAGAGAGCCCCTGGTTATGGGGTCCCTCACCAACACTCACGGGGCATCAGACATGTTGCAGAGTCGACCACCCCCAACAAGAGTTTGCTGTGACCCCAATGCCCACACAGCATCCCTGCTCTCATAAATTTATTTGGCCCACTTATCCTTTACTAAGAAGCAAAAGTAAAAAAATTGCTCATGTTTCTTACTAAAATTATTTATGAGGTGGAAAAAGAAATTGTAATAGAAAAGAATAAATTTGACTGCATGTTAGATCTGTTCCTTTGGCTTTAAACCTTTGCTGTTTTCTAGGCTCAGACTTGGTAGCTCTGTACCTTTTGTAAAAGAAAGTTGCCTTTAGCCTGAAATATCCAGGAGAGCCTATTCTCCGGGCTCTGATCTTTCACGATGTTAACTCTTCTGCACTTATGTTGAGATGGCAAGTCGCAAAATAGAGAATCAACTTTGATTATTTTTTGGAGGTTTTAGAGGGGCACCATGATTTGACCCACGTGGACAGCTGCAAGAACAAAGAATTCCAAGGAGAAACAATTCTTACCGCAAGAAGTTTGCAACAACCAACCACATCCCCGCCCCTTTTTAGTATAAAAGCGGACTGATTCCTGACTTGGGGGAGACGGTTCTCCAGCATGTCATTCTGCCATCTTCTGGGTCTGCCAGCTTTTCAAATAAAGTCACTATTCCTTGCTCCAACACCTCAATCTCCCAATTTATTGGCCTGTCATGCAGCAAGCAGTACGAGTTTCGACTTGCTAACAAGATGACTGCATTGGAGGTATTATGTCTCCACTCTTTCCTCGTTTCCAATATGTAACATGCACATCATTTATGATCTAGTGCAAATAATTCATCAAAGACTACCACAAAAAGAAACTACACTCACCTAGCTATCAAAACTGAAGACACAACCTATCAATTTTATATGCTGTTTAACAACACAACTAAAAAACCTAACATAGGGAATTGATTCCACAGAAATAAAATTATTTCTACTCCTTCAAAACCTTTTTTTCTATTCTATTTTATTTTGTTTTGCATATTGAAAAGAAAATAAAAGACAAATCATTTTATTTCACGTATTTTGTTATAGCTACATAATTTAATTACTACAAAGAGTTTTAAATTGCAATAAAAAATTGTTCATATATTGTACAAAGATATATACAGAATCAATGTGGATAAGGAAAGGAATGGACATTTACTAAAAATCCACTGCACATTCAGTCTTTTACAAGCATATCCTGGAATATAAGCTCTATGATCCAGGGGTCCCCCACCTGCATTCTCACTGCTGAGTCCCTTAGTAATCTTCTACCAAGGCACCAGCATAGAACCACACGATCAGTATTTTCGGTATAAATGAGGGAATTAGCTCATTCAATTCTAAAACAAAAACCCTAAAGTAAATACTGAACTTATTTACAGATAAAGAAAATTGGGCACAAACAAGTACAGTTTCTTCCCCAAGTTCACAAAGCTAATAACTGGTAAAGGCAAGATTTGAACTCGTCTGTCTGATTCTAAAAACTAAGGTGGAAATCCCTTATGACTGGGGAGGGTCCAGCAGCACAGCCTATCACCCTATCTTTGTTCAGATCTAGCCTTAGACAGCTTGAGACAGCACCCCATTTCTATGGAACTTGAGGGCAAATGATAACAATAAGGATTTTATATCCAGTAGTTTCTTAGGTATCATTTATATAAACTGTCAGCAAGACAGCAGAAAAACTCTGGGAAATATGAGTGGGTCCAGACCTTTTTGCTGATTAGAAACTCAGTCTATCAGGACAGAGTGACCTTCCCATGAGAGGCCACACGGACCTAAACTAAAGGCAGCTGAGCAATGAAAACTAGCAAGACCCTGGAACTCAAGCAAGAAGGATCCCTGCCATATCCCGCCCTGTTGCCCCTTCATCCACGTGGACACGAAGACAGAAGACCTAGGTTTTTGTCCAAGTTACACTATCATGAATTCTCACCCATAAAAAGTTATGACTCTATGCTGTCCTAAGTCCTTTCCAACTCAAATATGTTGACACCAATATCTCAGCAGAATGTCTATGTCTCCACATCCTCTCTTCTATAAGGAGAATAGTTCTATGGCCACAAAGCAGAAATCCAATTAAAAACACCATGCACTAAGCAAGGTGAAAATCTGCGTAAGAGACTTTGCTCTCAAGCTCAGTGAATGAAAACTCAGAAAAATTGGTCCTTCTCCCTCAGCAAATGGGAGGTAGGCTGATTGTGTGTGTGGGTGGGTGTGCGTGTGTGTGTGTGTAAATCAAATACAATGACGTCTGGGATCTGTACAGATTTTTTTTAAGTTACTGTCATTTCATGAGGATGAGACACCCTTTAAAGTAATTTGAATCTAGTGTTCTGAGAGAGTCTCAGGATCTTTTGGTGGAGGAGGGGAAAGGAAAGGAGGAAAGAAGTCAATGAAGCAAAGGAGTAAGAATACTGCAAGGGAAAGGCAAGACATTAATTTTGTTCCTACTTGCATCACAAACAAATTACGGACTGGCATTGCCCCGATGTCCTGTCGAGCACTGAGTTGCAGATGAAGAGGTGACAGCCCATTTCTCACTGAGCTTGTGACTGTACATGGAATCTTATAGAAACAAATCATTTATCCTGGTCAAACACTAGCAGCAGGCCGTAATTCTCCTATTTTGAGAGACAAGAAAATAGGAGTTCAAAGAGGGTAGATAACTTGACAAAAGTCAGAGGACCAGTAAACAAGAGAGGATGAATTCAAACTCAGATCTGAATGCAGAGTCTGATCTTCCCACTCCCAGGACTGGAAAATCCTTAACACACAGACTCCCCAGCTTCCCTGCAGTGTTCCTGGCACCAAGCATTTCCCATGGCGATGGACTCCAGTTCTCACAGACACAGTGCTCTGTGCAGCCAATGAACTTGATCAGACCTTGATCATCTACCTGCCACGCCCACCAGGCTTCACCATAAAGGTAGGAAAGCTGGCTTTCAAGTGCATACAAAGCCACCCCTGGTCTAATGTGGGCTCTTCTGCGGCTTCTCCTGCCTAAATGCAGCCATAAAAGTGCTCAGAGTTTGTACATGAGCCACACTACCTCTCTCCATCTGTCTCCACACCTATACTTCTTAGCTATGACCATTTTGATAATATTGGAAACAAATTTTTAAAAACACAAAAGAAAGGATCCTCGAACAATTACTTAATACTTACAATTTTAAATGATTTGTTACAAAGTGAGTATTTACAAACCGAATCTGCCTTCCTAGGTGTCAGTTTAAACAGTTAAAAAATATAATAGCAAAAAATTCTCCCTTACAAAATTAACAAAAACATCAACAATAATCTGGAATAAACTCACAATTAATGCCCATGTTGTACATGAAGAAAACTACAGGACTGTACTGAGGGGTAAATAAGAGGTGTGAATGTAGAGACATCAACATATTGCATGGAGGAAAACAGTTTTATAAATATGGAAGTTCTCCTAAAAATAATTCAAAACTTAATAAAATTCCCATGAATACTCTTATCTGATTTTTTTTTAACTTGAACAATATATTTTAGAATTCTTCAGGAATAATAAAGTCATAATAATAGCCAAGAAAGTTTGGGATGGAAGAAAAGAACAAAAAAAAAATCGCACTGTCAGATAATAATTAATTTTTACAATATGTAAGATATAGCGCTGGAGTAAGGAAGTAAGATTGACAGAAATAAAGCATGAGCTCAAAAAGAGACTCTAGTGTACATAAGTATTTTATACATGTGGGATTTCAAATCAAAGAGCAAAGTATGAATTCAATAATTGTCCTGGGACAATCAGAGAATCACCTGGAAAGAACAAATTCTATTCCTGTCATAGTGACCACAAAAATAATTACAGATAGTGATGTAAATATTAAAATACTAATAACAGCAAATACAACTCTTTGCTCACATTAATTCAACTTCTCCTCACTATAACAAGTACTATTATCATCTCCATCTTAGACATTAAATAAACCTACATAAGAGATTTATACCATTATAAGAAAGTATTTCTAAGAATAATAACAAAGATAAAACACAAAAGGAAGACATTTACTATCTTAAGAATATTTTGAGCCACAACAAAAATAAACCTACTGAACAAAATGAAACGAAAGAAATGACAAGGAAAAACTCTGTGATAGATGTTGATGAAGACAAGGGATTAATGTTCATAACATACAAAGAGCTGTCACAAAGCAAAAAGAAGCTTCCTCACTTAAATTTGTGCAAAGGACAAAATGGATCATTCACTTTTCAAAAGTCAGATGGCTAATCAGTGAAAAATGCTCAATACCTCACTGGTCATCAAATGCAAACTAAAACAATGAAAAAGCACTTTTGCTCATCTTATTGGTAAATATTTTTAAAAGATATTGTAGCTAGTGTCCATCTGTGGGAGAAAAAACTGTGAGCGACCTTTTTGGAGGATGACATGTCAATGGATATGTAAACTCTGAAAAACGTGTGTACACACTGATACAACCCCACTTCTAGGAATCGTTTCGTTTAGAAAAAAAATCAGTTCAAATAGATATACTGTTTACACTGATGGGAAGAAAACCTGAAGTGAAATCATATCCAGCGATAGAGAATTGGTTACGTAAGTAATTCTACATTTCTCATTCCACACTGGAGAAGGAATTTCTAGTCACTTGAAAGTAGCCTGTGATGAAAGTAAATGTCACATCCAGGGACTAAATTTCCAGAAGACTTAACTAAAGGCATGCTCATACAAGATCACAGGAATGTCTGTTAAAGAAAGATGCCAGTCTAACATCCTTTCTGACAGTGGAAAATGGAGAAAAGTTAAGTGTCCACCATCAAGACAATAATGCGGTAAATCACGGTGAGCTGTGGGCACTGAGGGGGCCAGCGTTTCCCCGTGGCCCAGGGCCTTGTCCACAGCACTCTCCCACCAAAGGTGTCCTTGCACAAGAGACCACACCTGCACATCAGGAGACCCCTCCACTCTATCTGAAAGGACCGGGTGAGTCTGGAGTGGGAGGACGTCTATGATATACCCCTGAGTGAATAAAGCGAGCTGCAGAAAACATATAGTATGGCCTTATTTTTCAAAAAAGAATATGTACACACATATACATAGATTTCTCATATGTATGTATGTATGTATGTATGGGTATATATATATGTCATAGGCATAAAGGTCATGAAATATATACACCACATTGGCAACAGCTTTTACACTCAGGAAATAAGGGGAAGGGAGGTAGGGCTCTTTCGGTACCACCACAGTTCTCTTTTCAGTATTTCAGTTAAGTACACTTGGAATTTAAAAGTTTATTTAAGCCCGAAGTAAAATGGACGATGCCTCCACAAGACATAATGATATACTGGTCATTAAAAATCATGCCAGGGGAGATAGAATATTGTAGAAAAACATGTAATAAGCCGAATGGAAAATGGAGGTCTCCACACAGTAAACAGGCACAGAGTGCTCACTGGTTTTTATGACAGAGCTGATACACACTGATGAAAAGAACAGAAAGTAGATGTTAAAGTGTTAATTATTATTTCTGACTAGTGGGACCTGGATAGCCGTTTTTGTCCCTTTTTTCAGACTTATTGCATTAAATATACATTATTTTTCATCTGAAAAAAGCATTTTTAGATGTGTAGTACCACACATTGGAGAATAATACACGAGTACTTACAGAAACAAATAACTAGGAGACACTGCAGCAGCACCACACAATGTAGAACGGGCGATCCTGATTAAAACCACGCAGTTACATAAGGACCCACAAAGTGAGAGCACCTGCTGTAACAGGGCGTGGCCCCCTTCTATTTGTCACCTGTGTCTTCAGGGCTGAGGGTTCTGAGCATGGCCAGTGTCAGTGTTGGTGTCTGGATGGATGCCACTGGATATGAGGGCACCTGCAAGCCGAGAGGAATAACAGAAATCATCCTCTGCCTTTTCTGTCTTGTTTCTTTGTTACTTTAAAAGAGAGGCATAAATAAGATAAACTGTGTATCTTCCCTATTGAAATTTCAGTAATGAAACCGTTTTCAAAGTGTTCACAACTTATATTCTGCCTATAACAGACTTTTCATCAAAGCTTCATATTTATTAAATGTTAATTAACTCAGTTAATTAACTCCCTGTTGAAACATTCTACTATAGAACATGAAATGCACTATGTGAAAGGACCACTCCTGCAGTGACTAGCTTGGCTGTCTTGACGGCAGTGCAGTCAGCCCCCAACATCCCGTGGCTCTGAGCTCCTGATGCTGCTAAGAGAGCACGCTGCCGCCTCAGATGGAGAGAAAGTGTGAAAGCATTTCCTGAAATCTACAGCACTGACAAAACATAACTGACAAATCCCAGGCTCCTTTGAAGCTGTCATTTTCGGTTTCTGGCCAACCCCAGTCAATGAGCAGAACCACCTCATTCCCGAGCAATGGCACTACTTGGTAAGGAGTTCTGGAGAAATTTCCAGGTATAGAATGTAACCAACTATACGTAGAACTCTGACAAAAGAAACAATGCAATACCCTGATTTTGGAAGACACTCAAAATATTCTCCTAAGCCTTTGTAGCTGGAAAGGTTGGGCTTCTCCTGAGCCACTTATTTATTTCACAGCCAGTGAGCATCTCCCACAAACCCTGTTACCCTGTGTCTGCTGGGAGCATCAGGTACACTCTTGCTGTCGATCTTATAAGTCACAGGGCAGAGGTGTGTGTCTCACGGCTGCAACCCTCACACGGGCTCGCCTCCTAGCCTCACAGTTTGAACTTGGCCCCATTTTCTAACCTGTTTATTTGGTATCTGTTCTTCTGTAAGCTGCCTGAAATGCTTTTTGAAACAAGTCAGAAGAATGAGTGGGTAGATAAATGGACAGATGGGCAGGTGAGAGATGGGCAGACCGAAAGAGAGACTCCAAGGAAAGGGGAACAAATAAAATTTCCTGTGCAAAACCCTCTTGTAGTCAGGGAAGAAAACCACCACGGAGAAGAGTGAAGAGGCAGGTAGGTTAGGACTGTTTCCTGGATTCCATGAAAAGTCACACCAAGAGATGAGAGAGTATAACTATAAATAATAAAAGGAAAAAAGCACACATGCTTGAAAAATATATCTACAATATGTACTTTCTAAAGAATAGATTCAAATCAGCAGGGCCCAATACCACAATCCTTGGGTATTTACAGAAATGAGAATCCCATCTCCAAACCACAAGGCATCCCTTTGGAGCACTGAGAGTCTACACGGGGCAGTCATAAAGCCATCACCGCAAAATTTATGCTATCCTGCACTTACGAGGAATGAGCAGTTGTGCACGCGTGACAGTTACACCCCACAGCACCTCTAAGGGGGAGGGAAGCCTAGCGAGCCCCATCTGTGCAGGACAGAAAACCAGTCCTGGAGAGCCTAAGCCAACCTACCAGTTCTCCATCTCACAGGACTGGTCACTCCAGAGCAGGACTCGAACTCGGACACACGTCTGTAAGCACGATATTATCATGCTTTGTGTGATTTTTGTGTGTATAATACATTTGTTTCTGGCATGAAAGGATATTTAATAAATAATTGATTGTCTTGTCTATCTCATTAGCTCACAATCAATCTTTATACTGTTGAATTGTACTCTTTTCCTCTGGAGAAGGGAACGGAAAGAGCGGGGGTCAGAATGAGGTGGAGCTCCATTCTTTATCTGGTATCTCATCTCATCCAAGTCCCCAACCAGGGAGAAGGAGCCAATGTTCTCTTCATCTTTTAAAGAGAGGGCTCCACTGATGATGACTTACTCAACCCAAAAACCAAGGATGGGGGAAGGGCACATGTAGCAACCAGAGCATTATCAGATGTAGGAAAGTGAAAAGAGCTCACGGGAGGGCTCAGGGGGTCAGCCTGATTTAATTTCAATCGATAAAAAATACCACACTGTAAAAATACTAGCATGCAATAGATTTGTTCTTTCTTGACAAGTTTCCAAAGCCCACATGTAACATTATCGTGAACCAGTGAAAGGAAGAGTCTACAGATAGGGAAAATCAATGCCACAGGCAGGCTGAAACCCAGGCTGGAGTTTAGGAAGAGAAAGGGCATAGTTAAGAATTGGGGAAAGGCTGGAGGAAAAAATCACAAGGACTCTCAAGCATCATCCTACAATCATATAATCATTCATTCAAGAGAGAGTTACTGAGGTCCTATTTTGTGCAAGGTTGTACACAAGGCAAAGCAAGAGCGCAGCGACCATGTTGGCAGCAACGGGAGGGGCTAAAATACACTTCTGATCCCGGTACCTTGCACACTTGACCTCAGTATAAAGGCAAAGAAAAAAAGTAAAATAATATTCTGTAAACTCAAAGCATTGCTGAAAAAAAATTAAAGAAGACCTAAATACCTGGACAGACACGCCACGTACATTCCTGGATCAGAAGACAGTGCTCTTGGAATGGCAGTGCTCCCCAGAGTGATCCGTATATTCTACGTGGTCTCGATCACAATCCTAGCGGGCTCCTCTGCAAAAACTGATTAGCTGCTGTTGTAATTCATAAGGGAATTCGAGGGTCTCAGTAACCAAAACGATCTTGAAAAAGAAGAACAACATGAGAGGACTTGTAATTCTCAATTTGAAATTTTACAACTGTATTTCTAGGTGAGATTAGAGGCCATTTTTAAGTTATTACTGTGTTTATCCTTATTTTCTAAATTCTCTAGAATGAATATAATTGTTATAATAAGGAAAATAAAAAGTAAGTTATCTTTAAAACATGCACACCGATTCATTCATTGGAAAAAATGTATTTTAACTATAAAGAGGTAAACAAATATCTAGTGAAAAAGGACTACTTAAAAACAAGAGTGCATTTACATTTTTAAGAAATTGAAAACTGAAAAGCACAAACACATCAAGTTTCTAGGGAGACAAATACAACATATTAACACTTATTTTCAAAAATTCTAATTGAACAATGAAAACTCAAGAAATGGAAAATCGCGATTGACAGCCAAATGCCAACACATGGAGAGCAAAGGCCTAGAAATCACAGTTCCTTTAACTCTGCTACTACCTCAGTAGGGGAGGAAATTCCTCACTGAGGAGACAGTGGAATCCCATGCATAAGACAGGATACACAGTACAAACTGCGCTAGAATTGGGGGTGACTTTCTTAGAAGAATTCTAAAGTTAGAACATTGCTGAAAAACTATAAATACACTGACAGACAGATTAAAACACACAGTCATATATATTATATAGAAACATATGAAGTCTGCTCCCATGTTACATAGAAATACAAACATATTTGTTCATTTATGGGCACTGATTACTTTTTCCCAGGTAGAATATTTCAACTAATACAAATAATCAATAATACACCCCTCTTGTCAAATCTAGTTGATAAGTTACTCTGCTATGTAATCATAATATGCGTAAGATAGATCTAAAATAAGTGAAAAAGATCTTTGTATGGTTTCTTGAACTCTTCTCAACATTCCAAACTTAATTTTAAAATAGATCTGAGCAGTATTTCTATATTATCTTTTCCCTCGTGAAATGACCAATACAGTATGTTGTCAAAATTCTGTCCTTACAATGATTCACGAACACCGTATCCTCACAAAACTGCTGGACAGCAAGTCACTATCCAGACACTGTGACCAAACAAATGAAACACAAGGAAGACAGTGACCCTATTCTGGAGGGCTTACCGTCTGCGTCAACACCGATGTTTTTATTTGATTGGTTTGATTGGGTAGCAAAATAAAATCAATCAATTATTTTCTTCTCTGAGCATTCTGTAAGTCATGACTCTTTTCAGTGTCATGAGCAGGAAAGACTTAAGCATGACTTGATTTGGTCAAATAGCAACAATCATCACCGGAGAGTGTGTAATAAAGAAGTTAACTGATAGCAATGCTTCTGCCTACATGAGACCTAAAATAAACCTACACTGTTATCCGAAAGGAAAATGAGGAGATGAGGTTCCCAATGAGAAAACAAACAAACAAGAAACCAAAACAGGAAAGACTTTTACATTAACGATTCCAGGCAGTAGTGGAGCATGGTGGTGAAGAGGACAGATGCTTGGGGACAATCATGAGGCTCTGAACTCCCACAGCACTGGGTAGCTTTGACACTCATAAGTCAGTGAAATTTTCTGCATCTCAGCCTCCTATCCATAGACTGGGGATAACAACAGCACCCGTCTCCTAGGACGGTCCTAAAAATTAAGATATTTTATATGTAAATTTTAAATAAAATACCTCAGATTTTAAATATTGCCCCAAAAGCACAAGGAAAAAAGAAAACAGAGATAAATTTGAGTTCATCAAATTTAAAACTTTGCTTCAAAGGACACCATCCAGAAAGTGAAAAAAACAACACTCAGGAGAAAATATTTTCAAATAATTTATCTGATTAGGAATTTGTATCTCCAAATAAAAAAGAGCTCCTACAATTCAACAAAAAAGACAACTAAATTAAAAAATGAATAAAGGATCCGAAACGGTATTTTTCAAGGAAAATATACAAATGGCCAATAAGCACAATGAAATGATGTTCAAAATCATTAGCTGTAAGGGAAATCATGTCAAAACTACTAGGAGAAACCGCTTCACACTCACTACATTAGGTTATAATTAAAAAAAGAATAACAAGAACTAATGAGGACACACAGGAATCAGAGATAGCAGCCCTTGCTGGTGAGATGTAACGCTGCGTGGCTACTTTGGAAAACAGCCTGGCAGGACCTCAGAGAGTTGAACAGTTTTTTTCTGAATGACCCAGCAATTCTGCTCTGTGGGCACACACGTAAGAGAACTGAAAACAAATGTCCACATAAAAACTCCTACAGGAATGTTCACGGTGACATTATTCATCACAGCCAAAAAGAAGAAACAACCAAAATGCCTATCACCTGATGAATGGGTAAACAGAGGGGCCCAGCCATACAGTGGAATATTATTCAGCAATAGCAAAGCATGGAGTATTGACCCAGGCAACAACATGGACAAACATTGAAAACGTTACTCAGTGTGAAAGAAGTCAGTCACAATAGACGGTTCCATTTACATGAATTGACTCGATTTACATGAAATGTCCAGCACAGGCAAATCCACAGAGAGAGAAGAGTGGCTCCCTGGGGCTGGGGGACGATGGGGAAGATGGGAATGAGTGCTTATGCATATGGGGTTTCCTGTTAGGAGGATGAAAATATTCTAAGATTGACTGGGATGCACAATTCTTGGCATAGAGTAAAAACCGGTGTAAATATTAATGGGTGAATTGTATTAAAACTGTTAAGAACAAAAGCACCTCGGGCCAGTACCTTCCCACAGTAGATGCAAGTTGCTAACTTTTATTACAGGAAGAAGAAACTGCCCTCAGCATGAAAGCAGGAGATCAGCAAATGTGAGTTAACCGAAATTGGACAAGAGCAGTTCACTTAAAACAGTTGCTGAGTGTATACGAAATATTCAGAATGAAGAAAATCAGTTTGACATCAAGATGAAGCATTCTGTTTCAAATGCAGATCAAGGATTCGGCAAGCCCACCTGCTAGAAATAACCAGAGAAGAAACCTGGTTCTTAAAACAAGCACCACATCCAACAAGGAAATGGTGGTGAGGAAAGCAGTCAGCCAAAAAACTGGAACAGTTTGCTACAAATAATTTCTCCACTGAAATTTCAAAATTAAATGAAAGTGATGCAATGCTGCGCTACCCTCACGTGAATGGGCTTCCTCCGGTGCTCGACAGTTCTGTAACCCCGAATGAGAGAATCAGGAGAATCAGCATGGCTCCTGGGAGTCCCCAGGTGACTGCCCACCAGCACGCTGACCACCATCACATCTGCCAGTGTTGAATTGCAGAGAAGAGACCAACTTCTGAAAGGCACAGGAAATTTTGGCAAGGGAAAAAATGGCTGCATTCAGTCCTGGGACAGAGGCCCTGACAGCAGAGGCCAGAAGGCTGCAGGTGAACTGGAGTCGCCCTGGGGAAGGAAGGGACCACAAGGGAGCAGATCTCAATTCTCTTCTCTCTCTCCCTTCGGTAGGAGAGATAAAGCCTGCATCATTCTCACCTGGAACTGTGGGTTATGGCTGGCAGAAGTCGTACCGACACGGAATGATTATTCAAGTCTCTGTGGGAAAAGTCCAGAAAAAGAGAAGGAGTAGGGAGCCAACTCCACGAGCCTCTCAAATGCTCCTATATTTACTGTGTATAACGAAAGGAAAAAGTCATTAACAGTTGTGAGATAGTAAGTAGGAACTTGAGGAAAGACGGGAGGAGACAGAGATTGTAGAATCCACAAAGAGTACAAAGGCTTAGTGTATCTTTAGGGAAGTCATGGGGTGAGGGGAATAAGATACATTCTTTAGATATGTGAATTACAAAGCAGACCACGAGACCAGCCAGGTCCTTGTTTTGGGGATAATAGAATATCTAAAAGCACACAAGCCCAGCTTTTATAGCTGAGGGCCTGGGTCCTTGCTTTGAAATGAGCAGAGTGCTATCTAAAGCATCAACTATGCAAGCAAAGCATTGTCTCTGCTTTTTAAGGCAAGGAGACAGGAGTGAGGATGCACAGGCTCCTGCTTGCAAAGCAGTTACTAAGCACACATTTTTCTTCTGAACATTGACAGGCGGCTGGGGTCTGTTACAATTTGTTAACCTAATCTTGGGCTCCCACATGTAACCATTATGGAACCATTATGGAGGACACCCTAGGATAACAAATCCTAGCCCTGGTTCTTTTCCTGCCACCTTCAGACACTCTAGCAGGATCTAGACACATCCCTGACTAACGATCCCACAGAACCACCAAGACTCTTAACTCCTGGCGCTTGAAACTTAATTTTAGCTCTACACAACTTAACAAAGAAAAGTTTCAGAAATAGAAGATATTACATTCTTTTATATCTCATCATATGAACTAATTTTTCTGATTGCTCTAAGCTGCTTCTAATTGGCAAAGCACCTAATTCTGCAGGTGAATTCAGTACTTTCCATTGGGCATAACTTGCCAGTTTGAGCTCGCTGAATTCTATTGGTCAAATACTGATACACTTAATTGATTTCATTGTTCATTAGTTTCAGCCGGGACGAGAGGGAGTGTCACTCTGTTCCTCAGCCCACACTCAACTCTTTTCTCATCAGCAACTCAGGCCTCCTGAAAATAAAACAAAGAATTTGTTTTCCTTCTACGCTTTCCACAAACCCAACAGGAAACATCAGCCTGGAGAAAGAATTCAACAAAAATCTTCAAACAAAAATCTATAAAACATGAAGCAACTCCATCTCCGAATCATGATACACAATGACATGAAAGTAAGTGTGTCAAGCACAAAGCATGCGTGAGCCTGACCACCTCATTTCTATTCTTCAAAGGAAGGAAGGTTTTCATATTTTTTATTATCACTCTTTCTCATTGCTTCTGATTAAGCCAAAAATTAGTTTATGAAATAATTAAGCACTACAATAACAGATTTTTGTTGTATCAATTATAGAAGGCATTCAGAGGGGATAGGAAAACCCACCTTTGTAAAAAATGTAAAATTTCTTCCCCTGTTAAAAACACGTATACAAAATGCAACAGAGAATTCAAATTCTTGCGGAGAGGAGCAAAAGCCACAGAATCAAAGCAAAGTCATTACTATGAGTCAATCCAAAATTCACTAGACAAGCATGCTCAAAGCATTCAAAGAATTTTAAAGGCACACTACAAACCATTCGCTTAATGATCTGCAGGCTAGAGGAAGAATTTCCCTCTTTAACAGACAACAGAAATCAAAAGGGTGCCCCTCCAAACAAAGACGAAAAATCAATCAGGTTTTTAACAGTTCTGATAAATCAGCATGTTCTAAAGAACAAAATTCAGAAATTTTAAACATTCATTCAAACCACAATGAAACAAGCACTTAAAAAAAAAAGAAAAAAACCCCAAAGAACCTAAGCACATTGATCATGCACTTGGATCAATGAGAACGTCTTTTACCCTTCGAAGAAAGAACAGGCTATAGCCTTTTACTTGAAAATTAACACTACTTTAAAGATAACTCCTAAAACGGATTTCATCATTCATGTTGCCTTGAAAACTCTGAGGCACTTGTATCTGATCAGAAAAGCAATTCTGAGTAATAGTATGTTACAATTCAGCGCCAGTTTGCTTTAGAAGAAAAAAGAAAAGCTACTGTTCCTCAAATCCTGCACAGAGTGTGAAGTGACTCCCGGCCTCTTTCTCCTCCCGTTTTCTAAGCTCATGCTCCCCAACCCTTCTGAAACAAGTATGACAACCTCTTATTTCCAATATGCCAAATAACAAAAGAATATCAATTTATTTGTGTAAATATATGCCTACATCTTGAACTGGAGGAGGAAGGTATCAGAGGGCTACATGGAACTTATTTCTACCTTCCTGAAATCACACACAAACACGTTCACACAGACACAAACACATACACACTGAATTACTGAGCACTTCACAAGCTTAGGAATTCCAACTTCTAGAAGATAACTTTGCAGTTAGTTTAAAATACAAAACTGTCAAGTTTTGAAAGACTTGATCATCTGCTAAATCATCCAAATATCAACGAGACCCAATTTGCCTTCTCTGTAGAATGTAATTTCCCATGATGTCAAAGCAGACCCTAAGAAGTACTGGATCCAAGACTCGTGTTTATCACTAGCTATTATCGTTTTTAAACAAGTAAATCAGTTTCAGAAATGTATGTCCCAACATTTATTCTTATTGAAATAGCATATGTATTCAATTGTCTATACAGAAAATAGGTCCCATGATGGTGTTTAAGAGCTATTTTGTGTATTGCAATATTTATTTTTAAGTGAAGACAAGGAGGGTGGTTATTACTCAGTTGTAGAGCACTTGCTTACCATGCACAATGTGCTGGCTTCAATTCCCAGTAATCCCCCCCCCCAAAAAGTGCTTATTTAAAAATAAGAAAAAAGTTATAAAAAAATGCAGACTAAAACCACTGCAATGTAGAAGCCAGAACTATAAAAAAACATGTGTTTCTATCAAATACTGACTATATGTCAAACACAGGGACAACCACAAATCACCCCTGACAACCATCACGTGTGGTTCTCAGCAACCCTTCTAAGTAGACACGGATGAGAAGCCCAGCATTGCGGATGAGGAGACGGAGCTCGGAGGAGCCGGGGACGCTGACCGTCCTGCTCCCCGTGACACCACGTCAGCCCAGGACAAGTGCTGACAGAGCTGCAGTGAGGGGACATGCAGCTGCGTGGAAACTTCGGGAGCTGGGAGTCCCAGAAAACACGAAAAATTGTTCAGTGAAAAACCAGCTCAAATATATTACACTGTGTCACATTCTTTAAACAGGGAACATGACTGAGACCTTTTTGATGCCTCCGTGTCCTTTATGCCATCATCAGTTATTTGCCCTCACAGCATGACCAGTGATGATCTGGACCCCTTATGAAGTGCACTCAGATGGCAGAGCTTTTAAAGCTGTTTTATGAAGTTTGTAAGACTCTGTCTATGCCTCACACAGGCGGTCATCCATCACTTCTCACCGGTGTGGACGTACCACCTGAAATCACTCCTTTCTGCTTTTTAAAATCCCTTCATCTAATCCAGACTTTTCAACAGCAAAGAATCAGCTCAACCACAGACAGTGAACAGCTTTTCACCAAATGGACTCGAACAGCACATCGGACTACCTGGAAGCCCTTTTCTTTTATTAAACCCACTTCCGGGTACTTCATCATTTTCTGATTGGTGGACTTGGCCGCTGACTGGCCTACTCAGAGAGCTCCCAGCCTCACATCCGGGGATGGGAGAGGGCCCTGCTCTTGGGAGAAATCAGTGAGGAAGGCGGACATCCTCCAGTCAGGACTGCACGTGTAGAAGTGCCACAACGTGCTCAGAAATTATACCATCAGCACACCTGGGCTCCCATGGACTGGTTTCACATTAACCAAACTCACGAGACACTGATGCAAGAAAACCAGAAACTTAACTTATTAATGTAACAGAATATGTGAAACTATGAACCAGACTGAAATATCATAGTTCAACCATGAGTACAGTTTCTCCTCCACGGCCTAAACCCGGGCAGGCAGTAACATGGCAACCATGGAAAGAAGCAGAGCAGGAAGGGTTTCTAGATTAACTCAATGGACTAAATTTTTGTTATACCAACAGATCTACTGCCTGGAAAACAATTAACGCTAATCACGGTGCACTCTTCGTAGACAGTGGCTGAGACACGACTGTGAGCACCTGTGTAACTCTCCTTTCCCTGTCCTTATTGGGCAAACTGATGCACAGAGGTACAGAGATCCAGGGATGCAGATACCTCTAAACACCCAAAGCCCATCCCTGGGAGCCTCAAAACCAGACAGCCAGGGTTTAAATACCAGCTCTGCCACTTACTAGCTCTGTGACCTTGGCCAACTTACCCTCTGTGTGCCTCAGATTCCACACTGTAAAACTGGGATAAAAATCAAACATTCCTTACTCGATTGTTGAGTAGATTGAAGGATTCATTTCTGTAAAACTCTCAGAAAAGAATGTAGCACATTATTGGTGCTCAACAAATGTCAACTTAATATTAAAGTGATTTACAAGTCTCTTTCTAATCATCTTCTGTGTTTCCTGGCTAGACTAAGTCCCAAAGAAAATCCTTATTTCTCCTTTTATAAACTCTTGGGGAGCACCCTTCTGTTCCATACCACCACCTGTTTAAACTGAGGAGGGGATGCCTCCTCCCCACTCCTCTTGGCCATGGAGAGTGCTTCTCCACACCACAGACCCATGGCCCACAGCTAGCCTTTATCACACTAACAGAGTGAGGTGTGAGTCCGGAGAGACAAGCAGGGTATGTGAAACCGTTCCTTTCCTTCCAGTGCTGGCCACACTTGGGAAGCACCCGGGATGCTCAGCTCCATGGCAGGACAGCCCTGTGCATGATGGGGTAGGTCCTCTCAAGGGAAGGCTCGCTGTTGCCCAGAGTTACCTGGGACAGGGTGAGTCTCTTCTTCTGGGACACAGTATAATGACACGCATTTTCCCACAGCCCTGAAGTTCATGGAGAACGTGGCTTCATCAGTAAAAATGAAGACATATATCGCCTGCTTACTCTTTTCTGTCATCTCTCAGTTGGCTGCTGGAGACAACATGTGTATAAGTATTGGATCCCATTAAGCCCCAACATATTTGAAGTAACAAAAAATTCTGTGGCTTAACGTTGGTTCAGGGCGACTGTGTAACAGTTCTGACTTTGCTGATGCTAAATTATGAGTATAGGAACTATGGAACCTCCTCAAATATCTTTCATCATAAAACCAGCTTTCCTTATTTTCCTATTTCTTTGTAATTACCAAAGACTATCAAATGATGGCTTCTCACAAAACAGTAGCTAAAGTTTATGAGCCCTCTTGACATACCCACTGTGGTAAACACTTTACATAATTTCTAATTCTCACAATTCTACAAAGCAGATATGAGCATCCCCATCTCACAGACGAGGGAAATCTCAGAACGAACTGACTTAGGCTCACGTGGCTCAGTGGCAGCGTGTGCACGCAAACCCAAGTCAAAAAACTACACCCCTTCCTATATGTACCAAATCTCCTACCACTAATTAACACACAGCGGCGGGGTCAATACTCAGGGAACCCAGTACACTTTTCAGCTTTAAGGTGCTCCAGAGGCCGCTTCTAGCTGTTTTATAAATTCCCGTCTCACTGGTTTCTAGCACTGGAAGAAAAGTCCGATTTTGCCATTGTTTGCACAGCAAGTCTGAGATGTTCACAGCGAGATGACAGAATAAAACTAAGTTATAAGCAGAACAATTTTTACAGGTAGACAGACATAATGTAGACTGTGCTATTCTGAAGCATTAAGCAAAGAAATCAAAATAAAATAACGTTGTTTAAGCTTTCTTTAACAAATAGGAAAATTAAGAAGGTAAGAAAGGGCAACAGCGCCACCTATGGCTAAAAAGACCTTCCAGGTTGCCGGGAAACATGCAACACAAAATTGCCTGTAGGATCAGAAACGAGAATCAGATAACTAAAAGCTCCTTTAGCACATACTGCACTTTGTTTCAGGGTAAGGGAGGTGTATTCAATATTTAATCTGATATTGCTAATACTCCTGAATATAAACAAAAGACATAGGCTTATGGAAACTCATCTTAGAGGAGGAAAACCAGTCCAGCCTCTTCAGTTTACAGGAGGGGAGACTGAGACTTGGGATATGTCCTCCTGGCAATCGGCAGCAAAGCTCTCCTAGGCCTCATGTCTTGCACTGTAGCAAAAACCAACAGATATTTACTAGGCCTATATTCATAAAAGTAACGTCTGTATTTTTCCAAAAGTAGGTAATCTAAGTATCTTGCAAAATACTTCTCAAAGAGCCAGGAAATCGTAAAAGTTTGTTGAAATACAAAAACATATATTTACATATTAAAACAGCATGAGATTTATTCTATTAAAAAAGTTACATGTCAAATCAATGTTTTGATATTTTAAACCTGTTAAAAGTGCAAGAAAAAAAATCAAAATTTTCTTTAATCACAAAAGAGAGAATATTATTCCCTGAAAATGATAAATGTGGATTTTTTTAAACTTAATGGATCTGGTCAGAATCCACGAATTTAATTGTCTGAGTGGATGTTAAACGGTAACATGAATTCTCAGTTGTAACAATACACATTCTGTGTAAATAATCTTCAAAGGTCGTCTGCTTAAGGCAATTTAACTAATCCCTGTCTCAATAGAATGATACAGATTTCATTAAAACTTCATAGTGCACTAAAAAAATAAATGAATCCTTGTTACTTTAAGCCATATTCATATATATCATATATATACATATTGAATATGCATCAGAAATAAGCCACCCCCTTTAGTATTCAGAGTTGATCCTTCTAAAATACCTGTCATTGTGACAGCACATTTTTATTAAGCACCTTTTGGGTGCTTTGTATACAAGGCGTCTAACTCTCACAGACAAGGAAAACGATATTACTCAAATTTCACAAATGAGGAAATGTACTTAAGCCATAAAAACAACTTACCTATTCATCATCAGGAAAGAAAAGAGTAATGATTTTACTTACAATATTCACTGACAATCTTTTCTTCCATACTAAGACTACATAAAACCTATTCAGTATTTCTAAGTATTTCTGTCAATAAGGGCCACTAGAGAAAAGCAAGTAACATCACTAGCAATGGTTGGACTTTCAAAGCCCACTTCTCTTTTGCACTATAATTATTTTTAATGTTTTGTTTTTAGTGCTCACAGAGCATTAAATTAAAAAAAATAACTTTTTAAGTCATTACATGAGAATAAAACTTTTGTAAAAATGTACAATATTAATTTATGCCACTCTGTCTCACATTCTCACTGGTGTCTCTCCTTTGAAGTCCTCATCAGGCTGAGATCACTAAAATTGGCCATTTATGGAGTCACAGGAGTTCGGGAATCCACTCAACGGGAGGCTGATTAGAGGAGCAATTAAAAGTGCATTCTGTGCAGCCAGGGTTCCAGCACTGAGCAAGCCACTGCCAGCTGTGTGTAATTTGGGACAAGGTACTCCATCTCTCAATCCCTCAGCTGCAAAAAAGGAGACACTGATACCTACCCTCAAACACCTGCTATGAAGTAAAACATGAGGAAAGCATTTTAGCCTTAGGCAGGTGTCCATTCAGAGCGAGTTTGGTCATTATGATGATGAGGATGGGTGTTAATAAATTAAGCTAGACCAGAAAGTAGAAATCAATATAAAGGAGAAACATTTAAATCAATGAGCATTTTCTTTTGGATGGATTGCAGAATATTCTATTCTTTTTTTAATAAACCAAGATTTGTCCATTAATAATAAATTTACAGGTTCATGGACAAGTCTCCAGAAAAGTATTAGAGGCCTCTAAACTCTGAATACTAAGAAAGTAAAGTTTAAAAAGAATTCTGGGGGAGATTATACCTCATTTGGGAGAGTATGTGCTTAGCATGTATGCGGCCCTCAGTTCAGTCCCCAGTAACTCCATTTAAAAACTTTTTTTTAAGAAATGGAGAATTAAAGCAAACAGATGGAGGAATACGGAATTTTATTAGAGACTCAACTCAGACTTCTGATGGGGAATAAAACATCCATTTCTCAGAGGAAATCTTGAAAATTATGTAAACTGGATCTGAGATGTCTAGTCTTTTAACATTATTAAAGAATTCATATTACCAAGTCTTAAAACTACCTGATAACCCACAGTGGTGATAGTGATCATAACAGCTGCCAACACGGATCGAGCTCTGTCTAGGAATGCTCTGTTCTGACATCTCTGCCCCTGAGGCCTCACCAGGCTGAGAGCACTAACTTAGGACATTCATGAGCATCTCGTGTAAGTCCTCAATTTGTGCTTCTCACTCCCCCATCACCAGGCACTCTGAGGGAAGCACTGTTATCATCTTCCCCACCCGCAGTTAAGGCCACTAAGGCACAGAGACTAAACCCGATCCAGGTCACACTGGCATTAAAGGAAGTGTGTATTTCTGCTGTTTTACTTTTTACAAAGGAATCTGAGATATCAATTCAAGGGAGACTGTTAAATAATAAAGTCTGTCTGGTCTCCACCTCAAAGAGCACATAATATAGATTCCTGATGTAGGATGAGGCTGCCGCCACAAACTGACTCAGCTTGAAATTAATATCCAAGATGAAGCAGCGAATACACGTAAATATTCACGATTGTCAACTCTACTCACGGGTCTGGGCCCTTCACTGCCTGAACGGCGGTGAAATACCCACCCCTGTCAGGGAGGGAAGAGCGGCTCTTCCAGGTCGCACCCAGGCTTCACGGGCTGTTTCCCCACTCAGACTGTCGTCAACGATTAAAAAGCTCTGAAGATTTTTACACCATGCAAAACTGAAAGACATTTCTGCAGATGGAGCACTTTCTCAGGCTTAAACAATTTTTGCCTACACTCAGCAAGGGGGAGAAAAAAACATGACTCTGCAAAGTCTCTGAGCCTCACCACTCACAGGAGTAGAACTGCCTCAGCATAAGATGACAGTTCACATTGCAGGGTGAGAACAAAATAAAGCCGCCCCAACCACAGGCACTCCCAGAGACAGCGCTCAGCAGTCTTCTGCACAATCACGGTTGTGCAGCCCTCACCACCATCTATTTCCAGAACACTCCATCATCCCAGATGAAACCCCCTGTCACTATCAGTCATTCCCTAATTCCCCTCCACCCAGCCCCTTGCAACCATCACCTGCTCTCTGCCTCTGCATTTGCCTATTCTGCGCATTTCAGATCAATGAAGTCAACAATATGTGGCCGTTTATGTCTGGTTCCTTTCACTTAACGTGCTATTATCAAGGCTTTTCCATGTTGAAGTGGTATCAGCATCTCTCTCTTTTTTTTTTTGAAAACGTTAGTTTATTAAAAGGTGGTAAGTACTATCAAAAAGAGTAGAGTGGAGCATAAGGGGTGGTGATTCAAAGGGAAAAGGGTTGGTTGAGCAGTCAGGGTGGACTTCCCAGAACAGGTGGCCTTTTTCATCTTCCCCGTTATTTTTTTTCCTTTTTATTCACCCTTACGTATAAATAATGTTCCACTACACGGAGATACTACATTCAGTTCATCCATTCAGCAGCTATGTATGGACGACATCCAGAAGAATGAGTGTAAGAGGTGACTAGCAGGGATGGCATTTAAGCAAAGGGCAAGATGTGCTTTAAAAAAAAAAGCCAACAAACAGAGGCACAAGGAAATTCAGTCCATTTCTGAGCAAAGTGCATGCTTGCTTCGGCAGGACTACCGTGCAGGGCTGGGGAGGATATTGGCAGGAATCACGGGGAGGGAGTCACCTAAGAAGACTCCCCACCGAAATCAGCTCAGCCCATTCTCCTCCCTCATGTTTCTAGGCTTCTCTTATTTCATGTAATAGCACTTTAACTACACATCTGATCATGTGCATCAGACCAACTTACCTTGAATCCACAGAAAATCATTCACTGACCGGAGCAGATCCAGGACAAAACTGTGATGGATCAGGGAGTACTGCAGCATCCCAGCCTGCAGGCACAAACCGCACATGTGCCTTGGTGATGTCCAGAAAGTAAAATGCACGGAAATATCTCACTGCTGGTGCACAACATCTGCCCCCAAATTGCCCCAAAATCATGCTGGTAAAGCACTACTCAACCCTCTCACTACAAAAAAAAAAAAAAAAAAAAGCTAAGAAGGCAAATTTAGGCTCTGCCATTGAAAACCAGCAACCATCAATGCCAGTATCTGAGCTGGAATGCTCCTGACTTCAAAAACCACTGCGGACTTATTTTTCAAACGGGAAAGCATATATGTATTCCACGTAGATGATTATACAGTAGGATTTTTATTTTCGAAACTTCCAGTTGAAAATTAGCACAAGAAAGATTATGTTTCAGCTTTTAAAAAACTCAATTATCTTCCACTTTCTTAATTTTGAACCTATTATTATTTTATAAATGGAGCAATGCTTCATATTATAAACCAAGTGTTTGGCTTCTGCAAACAAAACCTTTATGACCTCACTATTTCAGAGCAAACTTTAATGATGTTTTGAGAGGTCGGGCCTGGGGCGCTCACTAACAGCCCTTTAAATACAGACAAGGATGTGCTATTAAGTAATGCAAAGGCACTAAGTCCACATTAACTAGGAAACCAAAGAAACTACACCAAAGCCTTACTTTATCATTTTTAAATATTCCTATTGTTTGAATATTAAAGTTCTTAAAAGATATGATTTTTTTGAGAAAGACAACAGCTGTATTAAATTTCCTCTCACCAAGAAAGCAATCTTTATCAAGAGTAAAAACCCCTATGGAAATTCAAAAGACAGGACGTTTCTAGCTAAGTGAACATGCAGATCTGAACACAAACATAAATCCTAACATATCTCACTCGAACCAGCTCAACAAAGTCTTGGGCTACCCTGGAACTTAGCTCTTCTCTTCCAAATGTTGGCTGAGCTAACATCATCACACAAGGCAGGGAAGAAGAGAAGAGGAAAGTCCACCTGGCGGCCTCCATCTGTTTTATTCAAGCCAAAAGGCGCCGCAAGGGCGGCCCAGCTAACAAGCCCTCCCTATAAGGAAATCCGGCATCCACACTGCCCCTGCCGTCCCCAAGCAGCCCCGATGCCCCTCTCCCACTTGTGGCCTCCCAGCCTGTGAATGGTTTTCTAATGTCACTCCCCAGTTGGTGGCACCCTCCCCCTCTTCCCCGCTACACACAAACACACACACACACACACACAAACACGCGGAGCCAAGGCAGCCTTCCCAAAGCATAAATTTGATTACATCACTCCACTTCAAACCCTTCAGAGGCTCCCTGGTAGAGTTCTAGCCCCACCCTCGACCCTGCTCGCCCATCCTCACCTCAGTACCCAGGTCCCCAGTGACCTCAGTGGCCCCCTGACCTGCTCCTACTTCCCACTTGCCTCCCGGCTCATTTTGACTGTTTCTCAAGGAAGCCTTCCCTCCCTCCAACCTCCGCAATTTGTTCCTCTGTTCCTAGAACATTCTAGGCTAAGTCAACTTCTGACACTGCTAAGCTCCCAAGGAGCATTTTGCTTAATAATGTGGGTCCAAACTCTCTCCCCTAGACACTCAGAAGTGTGTGTGTTATGAATAAATGAATGATGGGGTGGGTCTCAAAGGGACAGCCAGACCTGCTCTCGCCCGTCCCGACCTTTCTTACTGTAGAATATCAGAAGCAAAACCAGAAGTACCTTTCCTGAGGGTCACTTCCTGCTGACACCCTTCACTGCCTCCTGTATCAGTTCTAGTAAAACCCAAGCTCTTCGAAAGCCCTCCACCCCAGGCCCTCTCCAGTGTCCTCCCCAGCAGGGGCACCCACAACCCTGGACCACACATGGCACTCTCCCCGATTCCCCACCGCACAAGCCTCCAGGCCTCTACCCGGGCTGCTCTGCCACATGAGCCACAGTCTTCATGCTTTCTACTGGCTGACCCTTACTCTGTCTTCACAACTGAATGTAGAGCCCATTTCTTCCAGGAAGTCCTCTCTGATAATATCCTTTAGGTCTTGGCAGGTCTCCCTCTGTAGCAGCACTGCATGGTGACCAACTGGGTGTTTGCTTGCTCCTTTGGGACCACGACCTATTGGGGGCCACGTGGGAAGGAGTGAGAGATTACAAGAGGGGTGGGAGAAGCAAAAAGCAAAAATCACAGCTGAAGTCCCAAATTCAAGGATTCTTTCTCAGAAAAAGAATAAAATATTTCACACGAGTGCAATTTGGCTACTATTTTTGTGGCTTGCGGAAAGCAAGGGCTTGGTGTTCTAGTCCAAAACCCGGGTTACATGCAAAGAAATGTATATATTCATATCCAAAGGAAACCAGAGCTGCTCAACAACAGTTTGCAGTCAGAATTGAAAGGAATTTTGATAAAGGCAATGTCTCTCCATCTCTCTTCTTTCTTTTCTGGCATCATATAATTTTAGAAGTATTTGCGTGACTAAGAGATGGCTACAGCCCGTGATTCTGCACTGGAGAGTTTGGGCTGAGGAAGCCCAGATTACATTCACTGTGTAAATGCAATCACACCAACAAACTGACAAGTTCCCTTGTGGAGGAGCTGATGTTCCAAAGCAGGCAAACTTATGCAGTAAGAAAACTCTAAATAAAAAGTAAGAAATTCAATGTTCTGTACTCAATTTCATTAGCTATATGGGCCATTACCTGATAGTATATCTTGTCTATTGAAACCCAAAAATAAATTGTGAACGTTGGTTTTCTTCATCTGACTGTTTTATGCTAAATTTCGATATCAAACCCACAATCCATACGGACAGCTCAGGTCTATGCTGCAGCACAGCTACATCCCGTAGAAGAAAGTCTATCAAGGGAGAACTGGAGAGTTTCCCTTCAGAAGCTGCTAAGTCTGGTTTTGCACCTATACATCATTTGCAACCACTTCATCGTCAAAGGAGTAAGACCTTACCTCTGTGGGGGGTAAAGCACTGCGGTGCTTCAGAACAATCAAAGAACACTGAGCTTTGTGAATCAGTCCTGAGGCACTTAAATCGTACTTTTTCTGAAAGGCCCCAAAACTGACCCACTTCACCATTTCAAGTACACCAGGGAGGTACCGGAATTAGTAGAGAAAACACGCCCTTGAAGTCTGACAAGACCCTGCTTGAATCCTGTTACAGTATTTACTACCCTCTAAACGGACCAATAACTTAACCCCTCTGAGAATACTTGCCAATCCGCAAAAGGGGGCTGCCACCGCCCACCTGGGAAGCATGGATGTGAATGAAACACGCAAGTAGGGCGGCCGACTGGTACCTGACACGGGGCCTGGCTAGTTTCCCTCCGCTGCCCTTGTCCCCCTTTAAACTTGTGCTGTTTCCCCGGTACCAAACGCCCGGAATAGACTACCCGAATATTCTGTGTATCCCTGGATACATGCCTTACCGTTAGGAGGCCAGAAAAACAACTGCCTTCTCCCCAGTCACTATCAATATTCTTAAGATTCTGGATTTTTTTAACCTCTATTTTGCAGGGAGACTATTCCAGAATTTTTCAAGCACCATTCTCCAGGTTGGCTCCCCTCCCAGCGCCCATCCCTTCTCACCTCAGATCCTCTGTCTGCCTTCTGTTCATTGGAAAGCGAGTCAGGAAGAGCGGGGACTCCCTAGGCCTCCTTCCCTCCCTGATATGTTAGTGTGACTACCTTCAACACACACCCCACTCCAACTCCAGCTTCTGAGGAGTCTACCCTCCCGGACCCTGCAGACTCTGCAACTTCCCAAGACACACACGTGGCCACAACCCTCCCTTCAGATTTCTTCCTGGATGGCCCTGCCCACCCCCTGGCCCCTTAAGGATAAATGACATTGCCCTGAAAATCCTAAACGCCGCTGACTGACACACCAAAGCTGCATGGTCTGGGCTTTCCTCCAACCCAGGCTCAGACCTGCCCCCCCTCAGCCTCAGTCTGCAGCTCTCAAGATGATCTAATTCACATGCGCGGATGTGAACACCAGCTAAGAATGATGACTCCCAACGTGTATCTCTAGTCCGGCTCCTTCAACTCAGCCCAAGGCTCATAGACCCGAATGCCTCTATGAAGTCCTAACTTGGATGAAAAATGGCATCTTAAAAATGCCTCATGTCCACCATTTACTCTGGAATTCAATTTCTGGCAGGTACCTCCCATGTTCCCCATTTTAGTAACAGACCCAGAACTCACCAATATGTTTGAGGTCACATTCAATTTCCCCTGTTCCCTCCCTCCAGCCCTGGCCTGCAATATTAGTCCTGTCATTTCCGTTGCTAAGCCCATCGCAAGTCTGGTTCTGCAGGGACCACGGCCGGATCCCCACAGGCTCACAGCAAGGTGCACTGAGTCACAGTCCTCCGAAGGGTGCTCCCTGGAGTGGGAGGCATCTCCTGCCGCCGGTCACCACAGAAGGCACTGGATTCTCACAAAGGAGACTCTGGAGAAGGGACTCAAGGTTCTCCCGTGATCTGAGCTTTGAAGGTCCCGAGGTCTGGCGGAGCTCCTATTAGCAGACACACTTGCCACTGAGCAGATGAGGATGGAGGAGCCCAAGCAAGGCTGTCCTCACTCCGACCCCTGGGCCCTCGGGAGCCACGGGAAAGGCCTGTGTCCAGGGCACAGCCCAACAATCACAGATCCCAGCCTGCATTTGCCAACCCGGACAGCCTAGACTCCTTCTACTTGCGAGACTTACTTCTGTTCTGTTCCCCCCCGAGAATGTGATGGACTCTTTCAGAATATCTGGCCTGTCTCAAGCGAGACAAAGTCAGTGAAGGATGAAGTGTTCACATTTGGACTAGAGCATGAAAGGAGAAACAAGACCTCATGATCAGCATGATGGTGGTGGCCAAACTCTTCCCCTGGGTGAGATGAACAAGGGTGGGGGTGAGAATCCAAGGTCTTAGATTGCCCAAAGCATCTTCCTTCATGGCTGACTGGGGGTTCGAGACTCACTACCGCAAACTAACGACACGGCTGTCAGTGGGGGACATCAGCAGCAACAAACACCGAGTCAGCTCTTAATGCCAACATGGGTTAAAAGTAAAGGCCGGTGCAGGGAGGCCTGCACGGCTGCTGAGGCAAACCACAGACCCGGCTCTGAATGCCCACTGGCTGGAGCAGAGAGGAAGCTACGGTCCCTTTAACAGTCCCTGTGTCCACCAGATCCATGTAAGCCAGCTACTTAGGAGAAGTACATGTTGTCCTGATACTCAGAAAGACCAGCCTCGTAAAGTGAACAAAAGAGTGGCATGGATTTTAGACCCACTTCTGCCCCTTTATGAAGGAAAAATAAAGTAAATGGCACGGGGAAGTTGAATGCAAAAAAAAAAAAATTAAATAACCAAATGGTGACTGATTCCTCCAACAGTGTCCCCTGCAGCTGCTCACCCCCAAGCCTGCCACTTTCTCACCAGTGACCGCCGGTCAGGAAGCGCCGTCACGCACGTCACACAGAGACAGCCAGTAACCGCGTGCTGAGCACGTTTGTGTAAAAGCAGGAATCGAGCAAGATGCTGCACACTTTGACTTGACAAGTTTAAATACTCCATGAAAAGAATCCCTTAACAGCCGCCTAAATCAATTCGCATGTCACTTCTTCAAAACAATTAAACTAATTGAATAAGGGTGCATTTGTCACCAAATATAAGGAGGACCAAACAGGTTCCTCAAAGCAAAGATTTTAACAGATATCAAACACCAGTGGGTGATGTGCTAACAAAGCAAATATTCCAAAAAATTAGAAAATAACAAGATGACTAGGATAATGCATGGGTCAAGGCACCTGAAAATTTTCTGCTTTTTAAAGCAATGGAGACAGCACGGAGGGCGATCTAGCTATTTCCAATGCAGGATATGCACAGCCACCTTTTCAGACGCAACAGCGTGGTACAAGAGAAAAAGGAATAAAGAAAAAGGAAAGGAGGAACAAGCGAAAATTAGAAACACACAAGAACAAAAATGACTTTGACAGCATGTACAAGAATTTACGTGAGTGTGTGAGGCCAGGGACGCAGGGACGGTGAGACCCAACCTCACCTCCTGCTCCAGGGAAGGCAGGGGCCTGAGGGGAGCGACGCTGCTTGGGGACCCCAACGTGGTCAGCGCCCCTAACCAAAACTCCACATACATGCGTCTAGGCAGCTTTTAAGCCACAAAATGTGGTCGCATTACAGGCTGGACAGTTTTACTCACTCCCAACGAGAGTAGCAGGAGAGAATTAGTCTCTGCTCCTGCACCAAAGCATTGTTTTAAAAATTAAAGACTGTGGAATAGTAAAAGCAACAATGGAGTAAAAGTGACTGGAGGAGAACGTGCTTGACCCGAGCTCACTGGCCGCGTTATCTCACTGACGTTCAGATGCTGGCTGAGCCCTTATGGTACCAAAACTGACAGACGCATCAGGAGGGAGGTTTAATGCACTGCTATATTTTGATGCCGGGAGCCATGCCTGGTACACGAGGTTCTGGGTAAACAATGGTGACTGTGTCAACCACTATGGGCTAAGCACATATCCAGCTACTCCTCCAAATCCCAAGGACACACTTCAAAAGGCAAAAACAAGCAGGAATTCTCTGGTGGGTCCGCAGACCCAGAGCCAAGCAGTTGCTGAGCAAAAATGTCACCAGTGCCTCCTGTGACAAAAGAGGAGGCACTGGCCTGGGGGCTGGGGCAGGGCTCCAGGCTTCCACTGCTCACCCACCAGTCTGTCCAGGGGGAGAAGGTGGTCCCTGCTTACATTGCACCAATGCACCTACCTTGACTGACGCCTGGGGGATAAGCAGGAGGTGACATGTGAGGTGAACGGAGCCAGCCTCCGTGTAGCCCGGTGCTGGCAGCTGTTCCCACAGCAATGCCCAGGCACCTAAACCTGCCACCTCATCCCCAAGGAGCAGAAGGGTGTGCGGACGTGTAGATCACAGGGCCCTGTGAGGACAAATAAAGATCATGGCCACTACATGTCTCACACCTTACTAAAGTCATAGAGGTATGTCCGGGAGGAACAGAAAATTCATCCAGAGCCCACCAGGCACCACACGCAGGTGGGACTCGGGCCCCCTGTGCCTCTCACTCACAGGGCTGGTCTGGACTTTCTTTTTATCAATTCTCTGGCATCTTCTCCTCCAACTTACCAACAACCAGAAAGTAGGATTTGATCTTATGTAAGTTCAAGAATCACATACCACTGCCTCCAGAGCGGGCCTGTGCCAGGTCCTCCGACCGTCACCTGTGGTACCGCCATAAGTGCCCTCCAGACTCAAGGCCCGAGGCCGTAGGCCGTGGGGGCACAGCTTCCCTCAATCTCCCCAGCAAAGGGGGACCACCTCTTGGCAAAGGCATCTCACCTCTTCTGCCCGAGGGAAAGCATGATAGATACACGGGGAAACAGCATAAGGTGGGGAGGTAGTAAGCCCAGGAGAGCTCGTCTGCACTTCCAAGGCAAAAGTGGGGCCGTTGACTTAATCACAGGGACAAAGTGAGGATGAATCTTTCCCTGCTTTGTCTCTTACTCCGTGATACGCCTTTCCCTGCATAAGGAGTTCATCCGGAATTCCCTGGAGGTGTTTCTGATGTCCTAAATTGGCATGCTGGCTGTCGGGGAGGAAGAGAGGGCCTGAACCCAGCAGTTGCTGGGCCTGGGAGGCAGGAGACACCGGCTCCAGACACAGCTAAACCAGCATCTCGTTCTGCCTCTCGGGATTCAGCATCTCATTTATAAGCAAAGGGATGAGACTGTCCCAGGACAGGCTGCCTAACAAAATTGAAATGAGAGCCATGTAAAGAAAGCTTCCCAGTTGCCACATTATAACGGTAAACAAAGAAACAATCAAACAAACAAAAAAACAGATACTAGAAACTAATTTAAAAACAGATCTTACTTAATCTGCTGTATGTAAAATACTATCATTTTGATATGTAATCTATATATGAAAGTAACAAGATAGTTTACATACTTTTTACTAGACAAGTCTCAGCGTCTGATGTGCATTTGACCTACAGCACATCTCAGCTCAGACCAGCCTCTTCCCCAGTGCTCATAGCATCAGTGGCTGTGGCTACTCTATTGGACAGCAACTCCAGGGGTCCCACCAGGGGTCTTGGCTGAAAAGCGGGAGGAAGTCTCCACACTGACCGTAAAAGGATCTCTCTGAAAAAAAGGCAGATTCAATTTCAAATGTCTGTAAACCGTCGGGCTGCACCTCCCTCCGCCCTTGGCTACAAGACAGCCCTCTTCCTTGCTGATCCCTTCCTGGATGTAGGGAAGGAACCCGGAACACAGCCAGGGTGGCCGGGCCTACAGGTAGACTTACCTGCTGTCTGTGTCCAGTCCCATGAAGTTCTCCTTCTCAAACAAGGAGCAGAGGACGGGGATCCTTTCCCCAGGCTTGTCAGGGTCCCATCCAGCCACTTGGACTTGAGCAAGATTAACAGTGACTCAGTGAAGTCCTCGATCCTCTTCTCCACCACCCGGCAGTCCTCGTAGTTTGAAGGCCATGTTGGTGCGTGGCTGCTCGGCTACCTATCCATGCAGCACAAAGACAAAGAGCTGAGAGTCATTAAGCGTGGTGCCATACAGCTCCTCTGTACATGGAGCTTCTCGAAGGCCTTGGCAGAGAGGCAGTCGGTCATGGTGACAAGGCCCACGACCGTGCGGTGTGTCTGGAAGTCACTCCACGCATTCTCGAACGCATAGTGGTGCCTGTAGTGGATACAGAGTGCCCACTGGGAGCCGCACGGGGTGATCTGGCTCACCAAGGAGATTCGTTTATAGATGCAAAAGAAATTGTCTTCTGAAATGATCCCCACAGGTTGGACGACCACGGGGAGAGTCTCGTATTCCTCAGCACACTGCACGTAGTCAGGGATGCTCATGTTGCAGACCCTGCCGAGAGGGGAGAGGAGATCAAGGTAAATATTGTGCTGTGAGCTGCGGGCGCCTCTGGGATGCAGTGACCTGGTGTGTACCAGCCAGAAGGCAAGGGAAGCACAAGCACAGCCGGGGGTACAGTTTCTCCTCAGAGTCTGTACACGGCTACCGTAGCTCGGATCACATTACCCAGCTTTTGGTCTAGGCTTCCTGCCCCTGCATAGAAGGGTCATTTCCTGTTTTCTGTTTCCAAGCACCTAGCAAGACCCTGATGCAAAGTCAGTGCTCAACACTGCGGAATAAAGAAATGAACAAAGGAAATGCTTTCCCCACCCCCCTTCAGCAGATTATGAAGAAAAGAACCGCAGTAGGATCAAAAGATCTGGATTTCAACACCAATTTATTTGAACTCCTAAACTGCAGAATAATGGATAAGAAAACTTGCCTTGGGGAAGAGGGTACAGCTCAGTGGTAGAGCACATACATATCATGTACGAGGTCCTGGGTTCAATCCCCAGTACCTCATTTTAAAAAATGAAACAAATGAATAAACCTAATTACCCTTCTCAAAAAATATTTTTTAATTCAAAACTCAAAAAACACCTTGCAATTGACACAACATTGTAAACTTGACTATACTTCAATTTAAAAAAAAAACCTTGCCTTACAAGAATATATCTGGATTATGGAAGTTTGCAAATGTAAAATGCCTAGGGTACCACCTGCATAAAGAGGGGGGACTGTACAAATTTACTATCCCTCCTTTATGAGCTATATTTCCTTTGGTGGGTGTTATAAACCCTCAGAGCTAATTTTCTCAGATTAAAAAAACAAAACAATACTTGATTCTCAGTACTGCTGAAGAATCAGTTAAGCCTGTGAAAGCATCTGACAGACAGAGGTTACTCAATAAATGTTTGTTGAATGAATGAATAAACAAGCAAAGTGAATGCTGCTCCCTGCCACAGAACATCATAATGGTACTTCCTGGAAATCCCAAGCCCACGTTACACCCGACTACACACTAAACATGTGGGTGACCTGAGCAGGCCTGTGTGTTTCTCTAAGCCCCAGTTTAATCATAGATAGAAATGAGGGCAATAACAAAAACCTCAAAGGGTTAGTGAGTCAGTAATGAATTGTACCCCAACTATGCAAGATGGAACCATTAAGGAAAATTGGGAAAAGGGTCCATAGGCCCTCCGTATATTATCTCCTACAAGTACAGGGGAACCTACATTACATCTCAAAATAAAAAGTCTAATATTTTAAAGAGGCTATTGAGGTTAAATGAGCTCATTGTCTCAAATAAGGAACACACAGTACAAGTACAACAATGCCTAGCCCATGAGATACACTCAGTTAACATTCCCACAGAACTCACTGGTCCCTCCAACTTCAGAGCATGAGGAAGGGTCCTCGTGGCCAAAGGCCACTGCACCTGAAGCTAACAAAGTTAATGGTCCCCACTTCCAAGAGCCCCTGTCACCACCCTTGTTCTAATTTTCTATTTGTAATATTTTTTTTATTTAATAGAAACCCCCAATTGCATAGCCTTCAGGTCACCAAAACCTGACCACAGAGATCATGATGGCAGCCCTCCTTGGTGAAACAATAAAATGAAAAGCCATTTCCACAAGACCTCTGTGTAAATCTACTAGGGAACTTCATCTTGGACTGAGGAAGAGGACTGGGGAGGAGGGGGCAATCTGTGGGCACAGAGAACTATGGGCCACCTGTCCCACGATGGACTTTAGACTCAACCCTCACCCTCCAGGTAATTCAAAATACACACCGACAGATTGCTATGGACAAGATTTTTTTTAAAGAAATCCCTGAATCCCTAGCAGGTCTTGTTTCTACCGAGACACAGATGGCTTATGTGTATAATGTTTCACAAAAGCCTTAAAATATTATCACCCCAACTTGACACATTAAGAAACTGAGGTAGAGAAGTTTATCATATTGTACAAGATTAGAGAGAGGCCACGTCAGACACCGTATTTAAACCCAAGCCCCTGTTCCAGGGCTCACACTAGAAATTGTGACATGCTGCCCCTTTCCTGCCCTCTCCCTGCAATAAATTTCTGAAGAGTCTTTTCTGTGCCATCTGGAATCACAATAACTTCAATTTTCCACAAAGAGCTATGTCACTCCCTAGAGGACATATCAAAATCTAAAGGGTTGGGATGGGAGGAGAGATTTGCATTTTCTGTTTCTCAAAGGAAACATGGCTTTAAAAGAAACTGAAAAGCACTTATCTAGTCTAAGCCCTCACTGTGCAGAGAAAGAAACGGAAGTTCAGAAGAGATGAGGAAAGGGCCTTATTAACAAATATTGCTTCAGCGCAGCATCATGCCACCCTGGGCACTGCTGGGGGAGGATCTGGGAGGCCCAGGAGAATGAGTGTTAGAAAAAGGAAAGAGAAGAAGCATACAAGGCCCTGTCTCTACACCACCATACCATGAAATTCCACCAAATTACCCAGTATGGGTGCAGCCAGTATTAAGGTGGGCTAAACAGGTTATAGAAACCTGGAAGTCTCAACCATAGTGCAAATTCCAACATTTACTCTGCTTTTTTCCCCAGTTCAAGCATCAACTAAGTGGGCACTCTGTTCCAGGGACTACACGAGGCCTGGAGTTCTCCCAAGTACAAATCTCTTTTACGTGTGCAAACCACATAAAGGCCCACCAGAAAAAAAGTGCCCACAGATAAGATGGAATTCCTGAAGCTGAAAGCAGTCAACCAGCGTATGTTACTAGGAAAAATGGTGCTGCTACAAAAGGACTCATGGACTTAGAAAGCAAACTGTGGTTAGTAGGCAGGAAAAGGGGGATTAACAGATACACGTTAATAAATATAAAATAAATGACAAGGACCTACTATATAGCACAGGGAACTATATTCAATTTCTTGTAATGAGTTGTGCTAAAAACAATCTAAAACATATTTATATACATATGCATATGTTTATAACTGAATCTCTGCCGTACACCTGAAACTAACATTGTAAATAGACTACACTTCATTAAAAATAATTTTAAAAAATAAGTACAAATAAAATCAACGCCATTAAGATAAAATAAAAGAACACTCTTATCCCCTTAGCTGTAGGTGGTGGAGAATTCTGGTTACAAGCACCAAGTCCACTGGATCACTCCAGCACTGACTGTCACTCTTTCTGACCATCAGACAGTCACTTGGCTTCACTGAGGTTACTTTTCTCTTCTGTGAAAAGCTACAGTGACAACTAATGATGTATAGAATCTCATCATTCACAAGCCCAACAATTAGTGAGGACATCCCATGGGCTAGGATCTGGAGAGATGAAAAGATAGGGTCCCAGATATATTCAAGGGTAGAAGAAGTTTATGCCATAAAGACAATTATTCTTCCTGTTTCGATAGACAGATTCAATGCAATTCTGATTAGAATTCCTACCAGACTTTTCATGGAATATAACAAGTTAATTTATGGTCAGGAACAGCCAAGAAACTTCTTTAGAACCACCACTGGGGAGGGGTGGATAGGTCATTCATTTCCACTGTTCTTTCTGAAGTGATGAAAACGTTCTGGAATAATAATGGTTGCACCACTGTGAATATGCTAAAAGCTGCTGAATTGTACCATTTAAATGGGTGGAATTCATGGTGTGTGAACAATATCACAATAAAGCTGTTATATGAAAAAATATTCCTTGACAATTATTTTTCCCTCTATACAACTAGTCTACCCCACAATTTAAGAAAAACAAAAAACCAAAACAAACTAAACTGTGCCAGGAGCTTTTTAGGACTGCAATGTCCCTGGGTCTCCAACGCCTCTGGTGGTGCTGTTCCTGTTAACACACACTAGCTGGGCTGGGCTAGTTAGGGACTGTAACTATGTTTTTAAAACCGACGGTCACACGTTTCACCCTGGGAGAGGGAAGGAAGGAGCATGTCACAGCCTCATGCCTTCAGCTCATTTTTAACTGAACCAAGCCCTGCTTTCAACACTGTAATCCCTGGCACTATAAAAACACCTGACATCAACAAGCACCTCCATCATAACACCTGAAAGTGTTCAAGGTACTTACCTGGGGCAGAAACACTGAGGGGGGAGACGGAAACTCCCTCAGCACTGGCGCTCACTTTTCCAGACTCCATCTGGAGAAACTGGGCTTTACAGCTTGAGGCTCTAAGCCAGGGAAGCAGCGCGCATGCCGCTGAGCTGGTCCTCAGGGAGCTGGAAAGGGAGAGGAGGGCAGCCCCGGGGTCGCAGGGCAGGGAAAGCGGGGGTGGGGACGCGGGCTGCAGCCCCGCTCTGAGGCCAGACCCAGCCCCAGCCGCCCGCCCCCGATCGGGTCCGCAGAACCCGCCCACCCGGGACACAGCCCTCCCAGGGGCAGGGACGAGCCTACGGCCAAGGAGAGGAAGCCCGGGAGGAGAGGACTCGTGGGCGGGAGAGGGGAAGGGGTCACCAGCCGCGGACTGAGGGGAGCCCGGCTGGGGCGAGAGGCGGCAGGTGCACACCTGGCCCTGGACAGCTGTGGCCGGGGCGCCGGGGTAGGTGGTGCGGGCAGAGGGGTCTGGCCCGAGAAATTCAGCTGAACACAGGCTGACTCGCGCCCTCGTGGGCTTTGACGCGAGGACCGCCCTCCCGCAGACGCCTGACCCCTTTCCCGGGAACCCCCCACCTTGCATTTCCACAGCCAGAAGCCCCGGCCCCGGGCAGGAGCTAAAGGCCTACCGGTCGACAGAGCTGAGAAGACTTTGGGGCCGATTCCCAGCTCGGAGCTGGGGCTTCCAACCCCCGGTCCAGCTGGCACCGACTGCGCATGCGCAGGAGGGCCAGAGATCCTCTCTTGGTTCTGTGATAGAGGCTGGGGCATCGAGGGAGGGAGAAGATGGGAGGAGGAGGAGAGGAGGGGAAAAGTGGAGGGAGACAGATGGACAGGAGGAGCAGAGAGTAGGTAGGGATCTGGAGAGGGGAGGGGTGTAGCGGAGATGTAGAGAAAAATCTTTACTTCTGGGGCACCCCGAAGGAGGCGGCAGACCTGACTCTGTATCATTCTGTAACCCTTCAAGGACCGCAGCTCAAGTTTTACCTCCCTGGTCCAGCCCTCCAGGCGATGCCTCTGCTGAACCCCTACGGGGTTCACACCCGTTGTCCCCACGTGGAGCTGGGTTTCCTGTTGCTCTGGGAAACAAGCACCAGCAGGTGTTGTCTCTCAGAACTACCTTGGGATGTGTACATATTCCCCTTTTACAGGCTGGGAAAAAGGCAGGCACGATCTCTGCCTTAGCTCCACTGTCCCAGGTGTTGGCCTTGCGGGGAGCGGGAGGTACAAGATCAGAGCCCCAGTCAGAGCAGGCTGCTTGAATGTTGGTGCATAGTCCCATCCCTCCTGGGTAAAACACACCTAACCCAAGTGGAACCATCAAGGGCTCACAGTAGTTTCCTGGGTGTGGGAGAGCTGTCCTCAGTTCCAGTGCCCAGCTTGCTAGGTAGATAGGAGACTTACCGAGTCCAAATTCATTCTCCTCAGTGAAGAACAGGCCAATAAGTAGGGAGACCCGCTGATGGGGCATGGAAAAGCAAGTTTCTGTAGAGCTAGATGGCAAAATAATGTCCTGGAAAACCATCTCCCCAAGTCAGAATTCAGGCTCTTTCCTACGTGCTTGGTTGTTGCAATCTTCCTGGTGTAGGAATTCCTTGTTGTTAGAATCCTTTGTTCTTGCAGCTATCTGCCTGGGTCAAATCTCTGTAAACCTCCAACAAAACAAACGTTATTTTCTATTCTGTAATTTGTTATCTTTTTATGAATGAAAAAGTGTTAAATATCCTTAAAGGTCAGAGCCTTCAGATTAGGCTCTTCTGTATATTTCAGGCTCTAGGCAGCATTGTTTTACAAGCAAGATGAAGCCTAGGAGACAGAGCAAAGGGTTAAAGTCAAAGGAACAGATCTAATATGGAGTCAGTTTTGTTTTTTCTATTACCGGGGCAGAAGCCACTTGAGGATTTAAATCCCTTTAAGTTAAAAATAACTAAAACTTTAAAGGAATTTACATACATAGGTGGGAATGTGCATAGCATATCTGGAAAAGCACACAAAGGATAGTAAACAGTGGCATCACCAGGGACGGCTGGAAGAACAGGGGATGAGGGAAAACTTCTTTCACTTGTGTATTTTTGTGCTGTTTGAATTCTTTTTAACCATATGCATGTATTTCTTTTTCAGTTTAAAAAAAGTGTAATGGAGCAAAAGAGTAACAAGCTCAGCAAATATAGCAGCCATGGAATCACTGAGCCATCAATTTGATTTCAGCCAGGAAGCATTTATTGACTCTGTCCTATGTGCCCAGTGCTGTTTTAAAGCTTCTTTTATTATTATTAATTTTATTATTATTAATAACATTATTATTGATTTTATTAATAATATTATTGATTTTATTTATTATTCTTATTCTTATTCTTATTATTATTCTTATTCTTCTTATTTTTATTATTTTATAAAATAGCAACATGCTATCCCTCACCCCTGCCCATGGCTGGTGGAAAACCAACTGAGTTTTTATTGAGTTGTTTTCCAAGGAGTAGAGATGAGTTATAAACCGAACACTTCTTCAGGGCAAAACAGTTGGAGTGGTTTTACAACACGCCAGACAGCTATGAAGAGTTTTCAATACAGGCACCCAGACGCTGAGAGAGAAATCCTCCAGGACCCTACAAAAAGCTGCCCAAACTTCCTTCTCCATGGCACTACTGAAATAGGAAAGAACAAATCTGACTCCATAGTAGATCTGTTCCTTTGACTTTAAGAAAGCCAAGTTAATACGCTCCGGTATTTTCATGGGTTATGATGTCACAGAGGAGATGGACAGGTTAACAAGGGACGACTCTGCAGTGATCACGGAGCCGGGGAGCGGGATGGGCAGCAAGATGTTTGACGCAGCCACAGCTGGGACCGCGCTTCTAGGCAGGAACCCAAAGTCACCTCGAAAAGTTGTCAAACACGTGTGTCTACATCCTCATCACCTGACATATATTAACGAGAAATGGAAACCCATAAAATGCCAATAACCTTGGTGGATATACCGTCCAAATTGCAAAGTCACAGTTTGACAACTGGCCATCCCGGTTCCCTGGGATTCATTCTTGGAGAACCTTAAAAACCACTCCTCTGTCCTCAAGAAGTGCTTTCTAGTTGTCCGATCTTTGGCTCAGGGATACAGCACGTTCAAGTGAACTTCAATGTCTGCACAGATTTGACTGTCTTTCTCCAGTTTCACGTGTCCATTCTAAAGAGGCCTGAGCTAAGTCCATCCTCCGTAAGATCTATTCCCTCCAGTGACTACTCATTGAGCCTGCAATTAAAAGTCAACTGAACAAGGCTGTCTGTCCTCAGCTAAAAAGTTCACCCACCCTTCACTGCTTTCTTAATCTCCTCTCCTGGCTAATTGCAACAGACTAACACCTCCCTCTACCAAGCTCCCCGACTATGTCAGTTTGTCTCCCCAAAGAGAAAGTAAGGTCCATAAAAGAGGAGACAACTCCATAGTTGTTGCCGACGAAATGAATCACAGAGCTGCTGTGGTGCAAAATGTCTCCCGAGATTCGGGTTCCTTTATTTTTTATACCATCTACACAAAGGAGTAACTCTTGCCAAGCACAGAGAGTAAACATTTTTTACGTTGAAGCATGTGCACTACATCTAAGTCTTCCTTATCTTAATTACACTGAGACTCTCCTGTTCCCAGGCCTGTTCCTTTTGAGGAACTAATAAACATTCTTGTCTGCAAGCAATGTTTCCCCTGGGAATGGGCAGAGTCCCTTGGCAGGAATTTCTGTTTGCAGATAAGTCCGGTCACTTCTGTGAAATGTCCCGCGTGCAGGCACATCCACAGCTTCTATGCTAAGTTTCCTTCACATAGTTACCTCTGAATTCCTAGCATATAGTAATGTCAATAAATAGAAATATGATTGTGGCTTCTATCCTTTAAAACAATTCTGGTTCTTTAAATGACCCTTGGAAGAGAGGGGTTTGCGGTCCAGTATCTTGATCCGCAATACTCTGGAGGCCTTTTTCGGAATGGCTGTTCACTGATCCATTCAAAACACAACTTCTCATTCCAGGAATAGCTGTGCTTTTCTGCCAGGAGTTTGTGGTCACTCTCATGCCAGAACAGCTTTAAACTATATCCTTACTTTGGATTTGTTATTTTTCCCCTCTTCCAAAAATATTGACATTCCTTACTTTCTTGCCTTGAGGATTTTTTTTCCTAGTTCAACCTTTAGTAAACCAGGCTTCTCGGGATGGGCTTGCCCTTACATATGATCAGCCATCCAACTCCCAGTGTGAGAGGAATCGGGCTCACCTCCTGCCCTCCTGTCAGGGCAACTAAAACTCAGTTCAGGAGCCAACAGGCACCCCAGGGCTTCTAAGGCTCGCTTATCTCCCAGAATCCCTGCTTTCTGGTTTGTCTTGGCTTCTGAGGATTTCCCCTCACTTTCTTGACAATTAGCTGTGCAGCTTGAAAGATGAGGAAGGAAGGTTTTATTTCTTAATCAGAATTTCAAGGAACTTGTGTAATGAAGGTTTTCACGAGATTCTAGAACACTCCATTGCCGAGACAGAAAACACACTAAATATTTTCTAAATTTAGATATCATGTGCATTTTTCTTTGTTTTTGTTTTCTTAACTGCTAACAGACATTTTTTAATTAAAAAAAATAACGCCCCAAATAGGATATAACATTGAAGGGGCATACAAAATTAAAGGACAAAGACAGAAAAATGATAAATACTGTACAAAGTTAATATAATACATACACTATGGATCAGATCAGCAATTCTCAATAACAGCTAATTGAAATATGATCATGAGGTAAAACGTCTCTCCTGTCAGGAGATGGCCAACAGAAAATAGAATTAATACAACAAACTAAAATTCTAAGTCTGGCGAGGTACAGAATGCTACCAGCTAAATGTGTCTTATTCTGGAAAAGAGGGAGGCTCACCAGCTCTTTACTGTGGAGCCTGAACCCAAGTGAGGGCGGTAAAGTGAGCTCTGTAAGTACCCAATTAACAAAGTGAGTGATGAATAAAGAGACGTGAGCTTTGATGACAGAGATGATACTACTATTCACTTGTCATGTAAAGTATGTCTTCACGTTCAGTGATCAAACCTCAGCATCCTCAGGGATTGAGATTATAGGAAAATGCAAGGCCGGGCCCAGACCTCCTCTTTGAGCTCGTGACATTGCACTTAGATGTCTCAAGGGCACCTCAAACTCCACCTGCAAAGAGCGGACTTCATGGTTCTCCTCCAATAGCAGTCCTGCCCAGGGCCCCTGGTCGGGGGATAAGGTCTCCCTCCCTATCCCAGCTCAGGCCCATCACTCACAGATGTGACTGGACCCCTTCTTCAGGGCCCAGATTTCCTCAGTCATGGAGTACCACCAACCACACCTGTCCTACCAGGTACTCAATGGCACTCACTCAGCACTGACTCTGTGCTGGGGACCACGCTGCACACTGCACACACGTAATCTCACTGGATCTCCACAGCAGTCTTGGGAAGTCGGTACATCACTGCTTTAGTTGATTAGATAAATTGTTTCACTTCCTTGAGTGCGTCATCCAAAGTGCCACGGCTACTGAGCCACAAACCTGGGACTGAAAACCACTTGAAAAGTGAACACTGCTACACCTCGCAGCCACCCTACTCTGACTCATCACATCACCTCCTGCCGAGACTTCTAAATGTTTCTAAGCATTCTACAAGACAAAAGTGATCTACGAGAGCACCCCTCTCCCCTACTAAAAATCTGTCAATGACAGTCCACTGCCCTTAGGAGAAAGCCCCACTGGCCTGAGCACAGCCCAACGGCCCGGCATCCGCGTCCCCTGCGTGGCCTCACCGCCTCATCCACCACACAGCCCTACACGTGCCGTGTCCAGGACAGGGATGCTGACTCCGTACAACCCGGGGCTCGTCTCAATCGAACAATGAACACCCTCTTCAGTGGTCACCCTCTTCATTGCTGACTCTCAGAAAAATATTTTCTCAGGATGAATCAATATCTTTTTCCTTACAACTTCCCGTCATTGATAATGAGCTCCCCCCAAAAGAGAGAAGACATAATTCTCAGTCTCCTTATCTGTAAAGTGTGAATAACAAGGAAATATGTTAGGTTTTAAGAGAAATAATATTCATGTGAGGCTGACGGACAATTCCCAATCTACAGTAAGCAGTCTATATGTGCTTACTTAATATTAATAAGAATATATTGCATTCCAGCAACCTTAAATCAATGTTTTATGGCTTTCTCCAACAGACTGACAAACTGTTGGACGAACCCCTTTGAGCAGATCAGCACAAGTGTACTAGGAGAGGTAAGTGCTGACTTCAGTTACAGCTGCAGCCAACCAGCACTACGGGGAGGGGGCAGTTTGCTCAAACTCTTACATGTTGCTTGAGCATTTAGTTGTCGTTATTGAATAAAGACAGGTGTTCTTTAGTCAAAGCTCCTGAAACATAAATCTTCAAAGACTGATGCAAATTAGATTTAAAGAACAACACTCTCAATCGAAATTATTTGAAAAATATAGTCTTAGCTCCTCTGCACATCAAAAGGCCATGTTCTTAATGTATCTGACTAAATACACCAAAAGGTTTGTTTAAAAGAAATTAAGATGAAGCCATCCTGAATAAGCTCTCAGTATCAACTGCACAAAGCCTCAACCAAGGGTCTCATTTCTCACTTCCAGATAGGTGTTCAGGTAGATTAACGTGAGTCTTGGTTTCTTATAACATGGGGGTCAGAAGAGTTGTGGATAGATTTATGTAGCAAATATAAACCTAGAGTATTTGCTGTGTGGGAATCCTAGAAATAAACAAATTGATATATAGTCCCACCCTTAAGAAGCTCAGCCTTTCCATTTACAACAGCATTAAAAATTAAATGAGAGATACATTTAACAAAAATTTACAAGATTTGTACATTGAACATTTTCAAGTATCACCAAAATAAAATTTACAATATCTACATATATGGAAGACATCTCATGTTCATGGAATGGTAGACAATATTGTTAAAAATGTTAAGACTCCTCAAAGTGATCTACAAATTCTGTGGAATCCCTATCAAAATTCCAGCTGACTTCTTTGCAAAAATTGAAAAAATTGATCCCAAAATTCATATGGAAGTGCAAGGGGCCCAGGACAGCCAAAACAATCTTGAAAAAGTAGAGCAAAGATGGAGGACTCACTTTAAAGGGTACTAAAAAGCTATAGTACTCAAGTCAGTATTGTACTGTCATAAGTTTGGATTAATAAATCTATGAGACACTATAAAAACCCAGGGGGAAAAAACTTACATTTACATTCAGTTTTCCACAAGGGTGCCAACAACACTTCATTGAAAGTAGAGTCTATTCTACAAATGGTGAAGTGACACCTGGGTATCTGCAGGGAAAAGAAGGTATCTGCAGGGAAAAGAATGAATCTGGAATCTGGACCCCCATATTTTATATAACAAATAAATTTAATTCAAAATGGATCACAGACAGAAACATAAAAACTAAATGTATAAACTATTTGAAGACACAGTATAAATCTTTGTGGACCTAGGATAGGCTTTGGTTTCCTAGATACAATACCAAGTGCACAAGTGATAGAAGAAAAAAGCAGATAAACTGGACTTAATCTAAATTAAAACATTTTCTTACAAAGGACATCATCAAGAAAGTGAAATGACATTGGAGGGGGTATCTCAAGTGATAGAGTGCGTGCTTAGCAAAAAAAATAAAATAAATCAATACATCTAATTACCTCCCCTATAAAGAATTTTTTTTTTAATATTTAAAAGTCTAAAGTGAAAGGACAATCTGCAGAATAGGAGAAAAAATTTGCAAAGCATGTATCTAATAAGAGAGTTGTATCCAGGATATATAACAAATGCTTACAACTGAACAATACAAGAAAATAGACCCAATTTTTAAATTTGCCAAGGATTTAAATAGATATACAAATGGCCAATAAGCATATGAAAAGATGCTCATCATCACTAGCCAAATCAAAATGAAAATGAGATCGCTTTTTACACCCACTAGGATGGTTATAATCAAAACATGGACAATAATAAGTGTCGTTCAGGAGGCAGAGAAACCTCATATGCAGCCAGTGGAAAGGGACAATGGTGTAGCTTCTTTGGAGAATTATGGTGTTTCCTCAAGAGGTTAGCGTTATATTGTTCAGCAATTCCACTCCTACATATAGATTTATCCCTCAGTATCCTCGGGGGGTTGGATCAGGAACCCCCCACCCTGGATAACATAATCCAAGGATGTTCGAGTCCCTTTACAGCCATCTGGATCCATGAAGTGGAAACTACAGATATGGCGGACCAACTGTACAGCCAACAGAATGAAAACATATTCTCATAAAATCTTGCACATCAATATTCATGGCAGTATCATTCAGAGTAGCCAAAGTTACAAACAATATCCATCCATAAATGAACGGATAAACAAAATTACCAAGAAGAGGCCCACAAACTTTTGGTCATTGAATCTTTGACAAAGGATGTTAGAACATACAATGGAGTAAAGACAGCCTCTTCAGCAAATGGTGTAGGGAAAACTGGACAGCTGCATGTAAATCAATGAAGTTAGACTACTCCCTCACTGCATACACAAAAATAAATTCAAAATGGCTTAAAGACTTAAACATGTCGACAAGAAAGTATAAAACCCTTAGAAGAAAACATAGGCAAAACATCTGACATACATCTCAGCAATGTTCTCCTAGAGCAGTCTACTCAAGCAATAGAAATACAAGCAAAAATATACAAGTGGGATGTAATTAAACTTACAAGCTTTTTCACAGCAAAGGAAACATTAAGCAAAACAAAAAGAAAACCTATGGAATGGGAGAATATATTTGCAATAAATGAGATTGACAAGGGCTTAATTCACAGAATATATAAAAAGATTTACATGTAATAAGAAAGAAAAACAAACAATTCAATCCAAAAATGGGCAGAAGACCTAAAGAAACATTTCTCCAATGAAGACATACAATTGGCCAATAGGCACATGAAAAAGTGCTCAATATCATTATCAGAGAAATGCAAATCAAAACTGCAATCAAGTCTCACCTCTCACCAGTCAGAATAGCCACCATTCAGAAGTTCACAAACAATAAATGCTGGAGAGGCTGTGGAGAATTGGGAACCCTCCTACACTGTGGTGGGAATGCAGTTTGGTGGAGCCATTGTGGAAAACAGTATAGAGGTTCTTCAAAAGACAAAAAATTGACCTCCCATATGACCCAGCAATCCCACTCCTATGCACATATCCAGAAGGAACCCTAATTTAAAAAGACACCTACACCCCAATGTTCACAGCAGCACTATTTACAATAGCAAGACATGGAAACAACCTAAATATCCACTGACAGATGAATGGATAAAGAGGTTTTACTATAATTGTAAAATAGACTACTATTCAGCCATAAAAATATAATAAAATAATGCCATTTTCAGCAACATGAATGGACCTGGAGAATGTCATTCTATGTGAAGTAAGCCAGAAAGAGAAAGAAACATATCATATGAGATAGCTCACATGTGGAATCAAAAAAAACCAAAAACCAAAAAACAAAAAAGAAAGAAACAAAAAGATGAAGTTATATACAGAACAGAAACAGACACAGAGACATAGAAACCAAACTATGGTTACCAGAGGGGAGAGGGTGTGGGAAGGAATAATTTGGGATTTCAAGATTTGCAGATACTGACTATGTATAGAATAAACAGCAAGTTTATACTGTATAGCACATGAAAATATATTTAATATCTTATAGTAACTTATGTTTAAAAAGAATATGAAAATGAATACAGGTATGTTCCTATATAACTGAATTGTTCTGCTGTACCCAAGAAACTGACACAACATTATAAACTGACTAGACTTCAATGAAAATATTTTTAAATAGACCAATAAGGAAAAAAAAGAAAAAGGATATTATCAAACCAAAAGAATAAAGTACTGATTCAGGCTACAATATGGATGAACCTTGAAACTTTATGCTAAAATAAGCCAGACACAAAAGGACAAATAGTGCCCTTTTAGATGAACTGTATCTAAGCGTTTACTGTACTACTCCTGTAAATTTTCCCGAGGTTTGAAATCTATCAATATCAAAATAAAATGTATTATTCATTAAAAACATAAAAGGATTCTTTAAAGGAGGGCTTTAATTATTAAATGCAGAAGTGCAAGTAAAGCTCCTGGAACAACACTTTGCACGTCCACAGACAGTCACTGCTTTCACTGCCACTCAGAGGGTGGTGCCAGCGCTGATGAAGGCTGCCTCCACTCGCTCCCCTGCAGAGAGGTGTGAGAGCCTGGGCTCTGACAGGCAGGGTGACGGTGACCCTGGGTCAGACACAGCCATGCCCCAGACTCTGCGATAACCAACTTTCTTATACAAACTGCTCCATGTAACATAAACACGCTACAGGGATGTAACTTACAACACAGGGAATATAGCCAATGTTTTACAATAACTATAAATGGAGCATAACATTAAAAATTTTGCATCTATTGTACACCAGAAACTTATATCATATTGTAAATCAGCTATACCTTTATAAAAAATTAAAAAATAATTTAAAAATGTTATCTCTTTAGTAGGCAATTTGGTTTTTAAGTAAATACTAAACAGCTTAGAATGTATAAAAGCATTAAAGTGTGATGTTTGTTTACATATTTATTTACTTTCAGCCTCCTGCTAAAAGAGAAATTAAACAATTTTTTTAAACACAGCTTAAAAACCATAACAACAAATAGACAAAGTGAGAGTGAAGAGAAAATGGAGATTCAATAATTAAATGAAACCAGGGGGAGGTAAAGTCATAAAAATGGATGCCATTAAGCCAGGGTAAGTGTTAAAGGCCTACTAGAAATTCAGCTGTAAGATTCTTGGCAGCTGATGTGAAGGAAAAACTCAGCTGGGCTAACGAGCTAAGTCATAAATCTAAGTGTGATAAGTGTCGCTTTAGTGATCTAAGTTCTGCCGGGCTAACTCGTAAATCTGAAGTTTAGTGTTAGTTTACTGGGCTAACAAGCTAACTCGTAAATCCAGTCTCAACATGTGTCAGTAACGTGATCTGTTCCAAATTGATAAGCTCCAGTGTACTGATTACTTGCTTTTTGTTGTTTGAGCCTTATTAGCTAATAGCCCCATACTTGTAATTAAACCTATAAAACCTCATGTGCATATCTTGGAGGTGCTGAGAGCTTCGGAGCAGAAGCCCCTCTGAGCCCGCTGGCAAAATAAATCTGAGTACTCCAACCCTCCGAGTGGTGCTTTTTTCTTCGCTGGCCTGTGGTTTCTGTAACATTAAAGCAAAAAGAAAAAGATGATGGGGCGGGCGGGAGAGCTAAGTGGTAGAGCGTGTTCTTAGCATGCACGGGGTCCCGGGTTAAAGCCCCAGGGCATCGACTAACAGATAAATATACCTAATTACCTAACCCCCCAAAAGAGACCCAAAGAAAAGAAAACGATAAATTTCTTTCATAAAAAACACCTGATATTAAATTTAGATTAAATATTTTAAGAAAAATAGAAAAAGATGAGTGACACAAGCGATAATGCCCGAGAGATAAATCCGCGGTGGCTGCTGGAAGGTCCCCATATCCCACGTGCAAAAATCTGAAACAACCTTCTCACCACTCAGTCATCCTCAGCCCACCCCACCCCTCCCCCTGTTAAATGCAGGAGCACAGGCAGGGCCTGGCCTTTGCTCTCTCTGTGTCATCACAGTGAGACAGGATGGAAGGGGGCAGAACACAGCCATTCAAGGAAGGCCATAGCAATTAACATCAAAATGGTGAAGGATTCAACCTCCAATAGGCCTTGAGGCTCAGGATGAAGAGATTTAACTTCTAGCAGAGCTTGAGCTTCATTATACACCCATTGTAATAGTAACATGGTTAATAACACGCCCCCAGGCAAAATGGCAGTCCCAAGGATAGCCACAAAAGGTCACAGGGTGGGAAATGGCCAACTCCCCGGGAATCCCAGCCCCTTGCCCTTAGACTGGTCGTTCTACTTATTAGCATATGAAACCACCAAGCCCAAGAAAACAAGCAACACAGCGCCGCCTCGCGGTCAACCCTCTCTCTTCCTCTTCGGAGAAAGCCCACACTCTGTGGAGTGTGTACCTACTTTTAACCTGAGCACCCAACCCCCACACCTCGTGGCGATTCTCTTGGCTTTCAACGTATCTCTCTGAGTAAATCTACCTTTACTCAACAGTTGTTTGCTCTTGAATCATTTCCTACACGAAGCCAAAGAACAACATCTGGAGGGACAAATCCCAGGGGCTCAACTAATGCGTGGGACACAGCCCTTCTCATGCCCCACATCTGTTTTCTTGTATCAACAGGACTGGGCTGTGAAGGGAGTTCTTAGGCCCCAGCTAAGGGACAGAAGCAGCCCTGGCGTCGCCCTGGTTCTCTGTGGTTCTCTGTTGTGCTGACTCCCCAGCCACAGAGCGTTCTTCCTAGGCCTGTCCCCACAAAACCCTTCTCTCCAAAATACAAGAACATCATGTCACAGTCCTCTTGTTCAACCAGGAAATGTTCAGCCCACTTTTTCCTTCCCCAGTAAAAACCTAACTGTTCTCCTTCCCATCCCACCTCTTCTTTCTTTGTGAGAACCCTGCTCTTCACACAGACCATCCTGAACGCCGGTGCCTTGCTGGCTGGGACCGAGATGTTTCAGTCTCACAGCCTGCGTCCTTTCACTTTACCCTTGCTACCTTAAGCCTTTCCTGAGTCTCCCATCCCTCTGATTCTGAACTTCACAAAGTGCTGAGGTTACAGTCACTATGTTCATACCTCCCAGGTTTTAGCTAGTTTTCCTTTGCAATATCTTCACTAAGGAGCTGCATCAAGAAGTTTAAAGAGTCTATTCTTACATTTGAACTGAGGAGCCTGCATAAAATTTAAAGCATTGAAGAGAGGGTTAACCAGGGACAGAGTTGTCGCAGGTCCTAGTCAACAGTGTCACGAGGCAAAATGTTCTTCAAAGGCTCAGAGTGGCTTCTGAACAGGGAGTCGGCAGGGAGAAGATGCCAGGCAGTGAGTGGAGTGAGTGACACTGGGTACCCTTCCCCAGCTGGGGAAGAATTGGATTTTGTTCTAGTTTTCCAAACAATTTCTTACTACCATTTTCTCTTATTGTCACATACCATTTCCTACAAATTAAGAAAATCAATGTCAGTCATTTGGGTCACTTGGGAGAAGCTACGTGATGCCATTCACAGGGCTGGGACATGACAGCCACACCAGTCTAGGTTAAAAGACCAGTGGGGGTAATTTCCGAGGTATAGAAGGGCATGCAGCAAACTCCCCAGTTTCAATGACCTCATCTCAAAGGTGGGGCCAATACAACTACCAAGCAATGCGCGTGATGATTGTGGCCAACATCTGTCTACAAGGTTATGTGCCCGTGACAGCTGTCGCTTAAAGGTGAATGAGTACGATCAGCGAGGCTCAGTCTACCTGGCCACACGCGCCCTGTCTTCCTGACTTGGTGCAGCAGCAGAGCTTGTTTAGCTGAGATGAACGCCCCCAGAGCAGCCCAGACGGGAAAGCTCCCATCTCTGCACAGCGAGGTGTGTTCCTTTCCTTCTCAAAGCTGATCAGTTTGCTGTCGTCTGTTTTTATGTTTATCCCTTTAGTACCTGCCTCCCCTCCTGGGTTTTGCTCAAAAAGCACAGGGCCAGGTATGTCTTGCTGCCTGCTGGATATTCTGGGCTGGGAGACAGGCGAGCCCACACCTGCTGAACGGAGAGGCCAGAAGGCCCAGGGGCCCATGCTGAACCGAGGACCCTGCACCCAAAATTATGGTCTGAGTTTGGGCAAATTACACAGTCTTATTTACCCTGTGATTCCTCATCTGTCCAAGAAAATAACTGCCCATGGCACATACAGTTACAAGGATTAAAGGAAATCACCAAATTCACAACATATTCAAGGGGCCACCAGTGCGTCCTCAACAGACACATGCTGCCTTTACGGCTCTGACACACGCTAAGTGGGGCGGACGGACGCAGTGAACACTGCTAAGTGCCAGTGTGTTAAGTGCTTCATGTGTGTTATAATATTGTTTACAACTTGCAACAAACTCAGGAAGAAATGAATATTATCATGCACATTTCACAGATTCACCAACAGGTTAAGGGAAGTTACACTCTAGTCCAAGGCCCTTTGGTGAGGAAATGGCTATTTAAGCCTGAATCTGAGCCCAAGCCTAGGCTACGTCTCTCTCCAATCCACCTGACCACTTGCCTATGAAAGCCACCTGTCCAAAACACAAGTTTGCACAGGCCAGCTCTTAAATGCAATGTGTGCCACTGTTTGTCAATGTTGGTTAATTACCATAAACTGCTCTCCGAAACCGCTACAAAAAAGACAGGTGGACCCACATCCCTGCCCACAAAGAAGAGGAGTTCTGTCTTGCCTTCTCCTGTAGTGTGCAGAACACCTTCCCTACACCACCAAATCTTTTTTATATGCTTCATCCGTGTTTATGTTTGCACACGGCATATTAAACTAGAAGGTAACTGCAGTAATTCCATCTCGGTTGCTTTCCAAGGTTGCAGATTATCCATAATCAGTCCGTGAACGAAAATACTACAATGTGTATGAAAATACTGCAACCATGTCAGTAAACAAAGAATGCTGAAACCAAGTCAACAGCGGCTGCCGCCACCCCCCAGCGAGGACAGGCCTGCAGCCCAGCCTCTGCAGCCACTCACAATGGTGCATTCTGAGGGGACTCAGTATAAGAAAGGACAGGATACTGGCCCTAGATAGCTAGGTGCTTGTCAAATGAATGAATTCAGTGAGCCCTAATGTTTGCTTCCTCCCATAAATATAAAAGCACTAAATTCTTTAAATTGAGATATCTGGTTTTCTTTAGATAACAAGCAATCTTTAATTGTTCCAACTACCTGGTCTTTGTTGTAAAGCTCCTATATTTTTTAGCTCCTCCCCTACGTCTTTGGAACAGTCCCTCAGAGAAATCTGAGAGGCTGTCATCCCCGCTGGAGTCCTCTCACCGAATAAAACTTAACTCTTAACTTTTATGCTGAACATTTATTTCAGTCGACACAACTTACAACAAACCCAGGAAGAAGTGAATTTTATCATGCCCATTTTACTGATTCACCAACAGGCTAAGTGAGGTTACATTCTATTCCAAATTCCTATGGTGTGGAAATGCCGATTTAAACCTGAAGCTGGAGTGCCCATGCCTGTGCTCCTTCTCTCTCCCATCTACCTCATCACTTCTCTGTGAAAACCACCTGTCCAATACACAAGTTTGCAGCCGGCCAGCTCTTAAATGCAATGTGTGCCACCATTTGTCAATGCTGGTTAATTACCATAAACTGCTCTCAGAAGCCGTTACAGAAAAAACAGGTGGACCCAATTCCCTGCCCACAAAGAAGAGGAATTCTGCCTTGCCTTCACCTGTAACGTGCAGAAACCCTTCCCTACACCACTAAGTTCAAACGTATGGTTCATCCGTGTTTATGTTTGCACAGGACTCATTAAAGAACAAGGTGTCTGCAATAATTCCATCTCGGTTCCTTTCCAAATATACAGATTAGCCCAAATCAGATCCAGAACAGACACAACTCATCAAATCTGCAATGAAACACACTGGATTAAGAACAAAATGCTTGTCCTAGTCCAGAAAATTACGGGTCCCTCTTTCTTCCTGTCATTATACAAACCCACCAGAACACAATAATTTGCTGTCTGCTCATCCGGAAACCAAACTCAGAGAAGAGTCAACTCAGCAGAGCACCCTACTGGGGAGAACACCCCGCAGCAGCACTGCGAGCTTCTTGCCCTCCCACATGCTCTGCTGACCCTTAGTGTCCTCCGTGACCAGGCCAAAAGAGCTGTTCCCAACAGCTGCAAAGTCCCACACATTACATAAAAGCATTTTATTTTAGACGATATGTTACATATATACCCATCTCTGAAAGCAGCTTTTCCAGAAGCTCAAATCTTCAACATTAATCTGCAAAGGCAATCCGGGTCCCCAAGGGAAAGCAAGTCTTAAGACAATGCTAAGGCCTCCAAAGTCCTCTCCAGAACCATCAATCAAACTGCCTGCAGGTCTGCAGCTGCAGGCGGCTACATGTCTGTTTTTAAAGCACCCCCCTCCTGCCTTCGTGTGCTACAATGTCCCTCTACGCCCTCCCATCTCAGGGTAAGAGCAGCCGCTGCAGAACCTTGCAGGGCAGCACTGACAGTACTGGACACAGAGGATCAGAGCTAAACTAAGCCTTCTGATGACACGAGCTTGTCACTCTGTCACTTTACAGATGAAGATATATATAGAGAGGTGGGGTGATCTTGCTCAAAGTCACACAGCTAATAAGTGGCAAAGTGTATAACTCTGCTCCTCCCTTCAGCGTGACGCCCCATCTGGGATGCTCACAGGGTTCTCTCGTGCCTGCCTGACCAGTCCTTTCCGGTCACTGATAACCCACCACAGGGTCTGTCCGCAGGCTGCCTTTTCAACATCTTTTCCCTCCAGTTTCTCAGGAAAAAGGCTGCTCCGGCCACTGTATGACTTCCGGCTCACCGAACCCTCCGTGCTCAGGCCAGTCATGCCTGTGTATCCGGCACCCTGCTCAGAGGCTCTTCCGTCCCTGCAGGTGGATTTTTCCACTCTCTGCAGGACACCCCCTCAAGGGAGCCTTCCTCTCGCCCTCAGCATGGCAGGTGTCCCAGGCCACATCCCGAGCTGCCCCTTTAAGAATGCTTGTGCCCAGTTCTGCTAGTCAGACCAGCAGCTTCAGAGCCCAGGTTTATGCCCGGGTCACCAGGCAGAACTACTGCCCATCTCCCAGCCCCTACCCAGCAGGTCACCAGGAAGTCACAGTAGGTGCCCCACCCAATCCAGAAGGCTGTTCACTTGCCAGCACTGATGATGACTGCTTTCCAACCTTTGGTCAGTTTCACACAAAATAGCAGCTTTCACTTTGAAGCGGGGGGGTTTCCCTTCTGCTGTCCATCCTTACCGGAAACATCAAGGGAAACTAAATCACCTTTTCTCAAAGCTATTCGGATGACACATTTCCACCCACAATACTCACATACTCAAGAAGTTTGGGTCCACGTGGTTTTGTTTCCCTTACGCTAAGTGGCTCAAAAGACTTTGGGATTCTTTCTCTTTGGAGGGTATTTGTTTGTACTCAGTTTATCGGCTTTAATCTGTTTTTGTCTCTCTCGTCAGGGTCCGTGGCAGTTGCCACTTCTCTCTCCCTACAGCAGCCTCCCTCCCAACTTCTAATCTAGGAAATCAGCTGTGATGAGGGGCCCGGGGGAAGTCACAGAAGATGGATCTAAGGCACAGAGAGGTGACATAATTTGCCCGAGAAGATCAGCTTCAACCCCCAACAGTGTGTCACGTCCCTCTGTTTAACACTTATGCTAAACTACTTAACTTTTAATAGATTATGGTTATAAACAGATGAGGTATCAAAATACATACAAGGACACACGTCAACTCTAAGATTTTCATTAACTCCACTATTTTGCTTCTATTTATTTTATTTGTATTAAAAGAATTAAGAACCTCTGCAGTCAATATAGCAAAATGTTAATGGGTTTTAAATCCAGAATATAGAGGCATAAGTGTATTACTCACACTTTTTTGTATATTCACAAGGTAAAATGATTTGAAGGTCTCTCTCCCCTGCCCCCTACCCACTACTGGCTCTCACCTGAACTCCCAGACCACACATCTAACAGCCTTTCATTTTACCCACAGCTGAACTCATCAGTTTTCCCGCAGAACTCCCTCTGCAGCTTCCCCTCCTCAGAGCACAGCAGGACCATCATTTACCGTATTAATCCACCCAAAAACCCTGGCCTTACTCCATCCTACCCACACAGACATCATTCATCCTTTCATTTTACCATCTAACATGAGTTCAATCTGTTCGCTTTTTCCCACTGACCGTCCCACTTCTCAGGTGGAAGCCACAAATACTTCCCACATGGAATCATGAGTCTCCCAGTGGCCCCCCAGCCACTTTTCCCTACTTGACACAAATGGGATTCTGTCACTCCCATGCTTTTAAGACTCTTTTCAAACCCACTGTTCTTAGAAGAAACTCCAAGTTCTTCACCTGGTGAAGGTCTTTGCCATGAAACTATCAGCTCAGGGAGGGGAGGACCCGCCCTCTCCCCTCAGCCCCACCCTCTGGCAGAGCATCACCTCTGGAGGACCTGCTGAGCTACACAAGCCTGTATTCTAACCCTGGTCTTGAGTTCTTAGCAAACTGCTTCACTTATCCATACAAATCCAAGGTAGATTAGAAAGATGTTAGATATTTAACTAGACTTTTGATTTGGGGATTTTGCACTAGCAACCTGCAAGTACATGTTCTAATACTTCTGTCTTCTTAAAACCACACCCAGATTTCAGTGGTTTCTGTGGAATGCTTTCAGAATAAAAGGAACTGTACTTTCACAGACTTTTTGTTTTATAATATGAACAACCTGGACAGGGTCACGAATAGAACCGCCTAAAAAGTGACAGAAGACGGGTTAGAGGAATAAAGCAACAGGTCGCAAGGACAGTAAGAGCAAAGTTGTTTCTCCAAATCCACCCTAAAAAGTGAAAGAACAGAAAATTCTGAATTTTGAAAGTAAAAGACTATCATATAAAAAATAAAATAATCCTCTTCATCAGGGTTTCAAGATCTGACTCCAGATATTTTAGCAGGCCATACTGAATCCTAGCACAGAAAAATCAGATGGACTAGTGGTGAGTAAGTTCCAGGAAAACGGCAGTAAAACCTCCACTTGTAAGAGGACACACAACCACTTGTCGAAGGTGATTGTAAACCACATTCTGGAGAAATTCAGAAGATTCAGGTTCCACTTCCAGATGGTGATGACAAGGAAGAACCGCTTGGATGCACGCTTCTAACTGAGTCACCGGCATTCTAACACTGCAGGGGGAAAAGGAGGCCCTCAGTCAAGAGCAGAGGTGTTCCTGTCGTGTTTCGCAGGCCGCGACTCGGGCACTCAGTGCCCTGCAGCAGCCCGGCCCCAGGCGAGGACACGCAGCGTGGCCCCCCAAAGCAGGAAGGGCACTGTGCTTGAGAAAACCCACCCCTGATGTGGGCAAGAGGGGCTGGTGGGGTTGAGTGAACCTAAAAATGCCCACAGAAACACACCTGCATTCATTCAAGTGATACAACCAAAAGTAGCAGGCTATTTTGCAAAATTTCAATTGTCAGTGGAAATTTTACCATTCCTTTCTGCTTGTCCCCTGCACTCTGAGACAGGCTCAGGCTCTCTCACACCTGCAGGTCTGATGCAATAGTTGTGAAGTCATTTTACTTTGCTGCGATTGTCCTCGCTTCCCGTATCACTCTGTCTGTCCTCTCTTAACACAGTCAGATGTCTCTCCCTGAGTTCCTTGCTCCTGCTCCTCAGATCCTGAGATAAAGGGCAAGTGAAGACACATGACCAGAAAAGGCACTGTGGACTTGAACAAAGTCCTCAGTGACCCCCTAGGTGAGTGCTGCCTACCTGTCAACTTCAGTTCTCAAGGTTCTGCCCAGGGTGACATCCAGCCAGGAGAGTGGCCCAGGCCAATTAAAAGCTGTGTGGCTTGGGTGCGGGGACAGGTGCAGGACCTGTTTCTGGAGCCGGGCCCCTCCACACATCTGCTCCCCTCTCGCCCTAGGCCCAGCTGCCAAGCCCCCAGCCACCCTGAACTTCTGCATTTCTCTTCTACTCTACTCCAAACAATTTTCCTCTTCCTTTTTTCCCAAATTATCCCCAGCTGGAGTGATTTTTCAATCACAGTATCTGAAAAAATTTCCTGCAGCCGAAAAAGAGGTCTCCAGAGGTCAATGCCCATACGCTGTTTCCTGAATAGAGCCCCAGGCTGGGGGGACCCTCACCAACACTCCTGGGGGCATTAGACATGTTGCGGGGTCAACCACCCTCAACAAGAGTTTGCTGAGACCCCAAGGCCCGCACAGCATCCCTGCTCACAAAAATGTAGTCAGCCCACTTATCAGTTATTAAGAAGCAAAAATACAAAATTGCTTATGTTTCTTACTAAAATTATTTATGAGATGGAAAAAGAAATTGTAATAGGAAAGAAGAAATCTGACTCCGTGTTGGATCTGTTCCTTTGGCTTTAATCCTTTGCCCTGTTTTCTAGGCTCAGACTACATAGCTCTACACCTTTTTTGAAAGAAAGTTGACTTTAGCCTAAAATATACAGGAGAGCCTATTCTCTGGGCTCTGATCTTTAAGGATGTTAGCTCTTCTGCACTTATGTAGAGAGTTTCAAGTTGCAAAATAAAGAATAACCTTATTTTTGTTGAAGGTTTTACAGGGGCACCATGATTTCACCCACATGGACAGCTGCAAGGACAAAGGACACCAAGGACAAACAATTCGTACAGCAAGAAGTTTGCAACAACCAACCACACCCCCTCCCCTTTGCAGTATAAAAGGAGCATGAATTCTGACTTGGGGAAGAGCGTTCTCCAGGAAACCAGTCTGACATCTTCTGGGTCTGCCAGCTTTTCAGATAAAGTCACTATTCCTTGCCCCAACACCTCATCTCCCAGTTTATTGGCCTGTCATGCGGCAAGTAGAATGAGTTTGGACTCGGTAACAAAATACATTGGAGTTAGTGTGTCTCCACTTCTTCCGCATTTCCAATATGTAGCATGCACATCATTTATGATCTAGTGAAAATAATTCATCAAAGACAACAATAACAAGAAACTCACCTAGCTATCAACACTGAAGTCACAACCTATTAATTTTACATGCCATTTAACAACAAAACCAAAAAACTTAATATAAAGGCTTGATTCCATGGAAATAAAATTATTTCTAGTCCTACAAAACTTTTTCTTTTCTATTTTCTTTTGTTTTCATTATTGAAAGGAAAAAAAATCAAATCATTTTATTTCACGTATTTTTGTTATAGCTACATATTTTAAATACTACAAAGAGATTTAAATTGCAACACAAAAAGTTCACATATTAGTATAATTATATATATATACAATCAATGGGGATTAGGAAAAGAATAGACATTTACTAAAAACCCACTGCACATCCAGTCTTTTACAAGCATATCCTGGAATATAAGCTCTATGATCCAGGGGTCCCCCACCCCCATTCTCATTGCCAACTCCCTTAGTAATCAACTACCAAGGCACCAGCATAGAACCACGCAATCAGTATTTTAGGTATAAGTGAGGCAATTAGCTCATTCAATTCTAAAACAAAAACCCTAAAATAAATACTGAACTTATTTACAGATAAAGAAAATTGGACACAAAAAAGTAAACTTTCTTCCTCAACGTCACGAAGCTATTAACTGGTAAAGGCAAGATTTGAACTCATCTGCCTGATTCTAAAAACTAAGGTGGAAATCCCATTCCACTTGTAATGGTCCAGCAGCACAAACTATCACCCTATCTTTGTTCAGATCAAGCCTTAGACAGCCTGAGACAGCACCCCTTTCCTATGGAATTCGAGGGCAAATGATAAAATTAAGGGTTTTATATCCAGCAGTTTTCTTAGGTCTCATTTACATAAAGTGTCTGCAGGTCAGCAGAAAAACTCTGGGCAATGTGAGTGGGTCCAGAGCTTTTTGCTGATAAGAAACTCAATCTATCAGGATAGAGTGACATTCCCATGAGAGGCCACATGGACATAAACTAAAGGCAGCTGAGCAATGAAAACTAGCAAGACCCTGGAACTCAAGCAAGAAGGATACCTGCCATCCCACACCCATTTGCCTCTTCATCCATGTGGACACAATGTCAGGAGACCCAGGTTCTTGTCCAAGTTACACCATCATGGATTCTCACCCATAAAAAGTTACGACTCTATGCTGTCTTAAGTCCTTTCCAACTCAAATATGATGACACCAATATCTAAGCAGAATCTCTATGTCTCCACTTCCTCTCTTCTAGTAGGAGAATAATTCTATGGCCACAGAGAAATCCAATATAAAACCATGCATGAAGCCAGGAGAAAGTCTGCTTAAGAGACTTTGCTCTCACGCTCAGTGAATGAAAACTCAGAAAAAGTGGTCCTTCTCCCTCAGGAATTGAGAGGTAGCCAGATGTGTGTGTGTGTGTGTGTGTGTAAATCAAATACAGTCAAGTCTGGGATGTGAACAGATATTTTATGTCACTGTCATTTCTAGGGAATGAGCCAACTTTTAAAGTAATTTGAATCTAGTGTTCTGAGAGAGTCTCAGGATCTTTTAGTGGAGGAAGGGAAAGGAAAGGAGGAGAGGTAATGAAGCAAAGGAGTAAGTATACTGCTAGGGAAAGGCAAAACATTAATTTTGTTCCTACTGGCATAACATACAAATTAGGAACTGTCTTTCTCCCGATGTCTTGTCGAGCACTGAGTTGCAGAAGAAGCGACAGCCTATTTCTCACTGAGCTTGTGACTATACGTGACATCTTGTACACACAGATAATTTACCCTGAACAAATGCTAGCAGCAGGTTGTAATTCTCCTGTTTTGAGAGACAAGAAAACAGGAGTTCAAAGCGGGTAGATAACTTGACAAAAGTCAGAGGACCAGTAAACAAGAGAGGATGAATTCAAACTCAGATCTGAATGCAGAGTCTCATCTTCCCACTCCCAGGACTGGAAAATCCTTAACACACAGGCTCCCCAGCTCCCCTGCATTGTTCCTGGCACCAAGCATTTCCCATGGCAGAGGTCTCCAGTTCTCACAGACACAGCGCTCTGTGCAGAAAATGACCTTCATCGGATCTTGATCACCTACCTGCCACGCCCACCAGGCTTCACCATACAGGCAGGAAAGCTGGCTTTCAAGTGCATACGAAGCCACCCCATGTCTAACCTGGGTTCTTCTGGGGCTTCTCCAGCCTAAAGGCAGCCATGAAACTGCTCACAGTTTGTACATGAGCCACACTACCTCTCTCCATCTGTCTCCCCACCTATACTACTTAGCTATGACCATTTTGAGAATCTTGGAAACAAATTTTTAAAAACACAAAAGAAAGGATTCTGTAACAAGTACTTAATACTTACAATTTTAAATGACAAGTTACAAAGTGAGTATTTACAAACCGAATCTGCCTTCCTAGGTGTCAGTTTGAACAGTTAAAATATATAATAGCAAAAAATTTTCACTTACAAAATTAACAAAAACATCAACAATAATCTGGAATAAACTCTAAAACAATGCCCATGTTTTACATGGAGAAAGTACAGGACTGTACTGAGTGGTAAAGTAAGAGGTGTGAATGTAGAGACATCAACATATTTTATGGAGGAAAGTAGTTTTGTAAAGATGTACGTTCTCATAAATATAATTCAAAACTTACTAAAAAATCCCATGACAACACTTATCTGTTTTTTTTTTTAACTTGAAAAAAGTATTTTAGAATCCTTCAGGAATAATAAAGTCATAATACTAGCCAAGAAAATTAGGGATGGACAAAAGAATCAAAAAAAATCACATTGTCAGATATTAAATAAATTTTTACAATATGTTAGATATAGCACTGGAATAAGAATGTAAGATTGACAGAAATAAACCATGAGCTCAAAAAGAGACTCTAGTATACATAAGTATTTTTTACAGGTGGGATTTCAAATCAAAGAGCCAAGTATGAATTCAATAATTGTCTTGGGACAATCAGAGAATCACCTGGAAAAAACAAATTCTATTCCACTCATAATGACCACAAGAAAAATTACAGATAGTGATGTAAATATTAGAAAGTACTAATAACAGCAAATATAACTCTTTGCTCATATTAATTCAACTTCTCCTCTCTATAACAAGTACTATTATCATCTCCATCCTAGAGATTAGAAAAACCTACAGAAGAGATATATACCGTTATAAGAAAGTATTTCTAAGAATAAAATCAAGGATAAAACCCAAAGAGAAGACATTTACTATCTTAAGATTATTTTGGGCCACAACAAAAATAAACCTACTGAACAAAATGAAAGGCAAGATATGACAAGTAAAAGCTCTGTGATACATGTTGATGAAGACAAGGGGTTAATGTTCATAACATAAAAAGAGCTGTCACAAAGCAACAAGAAGCTCCCTCACTTCAATGTGTGCAAAGGACAAAAGGGATCATTCACTTTTTAAATTCAGATGGCTAATGAGTGAAAAATGCTCAATACCTCTCTGGTCATCAAGTGCAAACTAAAACAAAGAAAAAGCACTTTAGCTCATCATATTGGCAAATGTTTTTAAAAGATATTCTAGCTAGTGTCCATCTTTGAGAGAACAAACTGTTAGAGAACTTTTTGGAGGACGACATATCAATGGATATGTAAACTCTGAAAAACGTGTGTACACACACACTGAACTCCACTTTTAGGAATCGTTTCACTTAGAAAAAAAAATCAGTTCAAAAACATGTACTCATCAGAGCATTTACACAGCACTTTTTACAATGGTGGGAAGAAAAGCTGAAGTGAAATCATATCCAGCGATAGAGAATTGGTTACATAAGTTATTCTACATCTTTTCATTCCCCACAGGAGAAGGAATTTCTAGAGTCACTTGAAAGCAGCCTGTGATGTATGTAATTGTCACATCCAGGGACTGAATTTCCAGAAACCTTAACTAAAGGAATACTCATTCAAGGTCACAGGAATGTTTGTAAAAGAAGGATGCCAGTCAAACACCATTTCTGACAGTGGAAAATGGAGAAAACTTAAGTATCCACCATCAAGACAATGATGCCGTAAATCAAGGCGAGCTGTAGGCACTAAGGGGCCAGCGTTTCTGCGTGGTCCAAGGCCTTGTCCACAGTACTCTCCCACCGAAGGTGTCCTTGCACAAGAGACCAAACCTACATATCAGGAGACCCCACTACTCTATCTGAAAGGACCGGGTGAGTCTGGAGTGGGAGGAAGTCTATGATATACCCCTGAGTGAATAAACTGAGCTGCAGAAAACATATAGTATGGCCTTATTTTTCAATAAAGCATATACACACACACATATATATAGATTTCTGATATACGTGTATGTATGAATGTGTATATATATATGACATAGGCATAAAGGTCATGACATATATACACCATATTTTCAGCAGTTTTTACTCTCAGGAAAAAAGGGGAATGGATGTAGGGGCTTTTTGGTACCACCACAGTTCTCTTTTCAGTACTTCAGTTAAGTATACTTGGAATTTCAAAGTTTATTTAAGTCCGAACTAAAATGGAAGATGCCTCCACAAGACAGAATGCTATACTGGTTATTAAAAATCATGCTAGGGGGGATAGAATATTGTAGAAAAATGTGAAATAAGCACAATGGAAAATGGAGGTCTCCACACAGAAAAAGGCACAGAGTGCTCGCTGGTTTTTATGACAGAGGAGATACACAATGATGAAAAGAACAGAAAATAGATGTTAAAGTGTTAATAATTATCTCTGAGTAGTGGGATCAGGATAGACCCTTTGCCCCTTTTTTCAGACTTTTATATTAAATACACATTATTTTTCATCTAAAAAAAGCATTTTTAGATGTCTAGTACCACACATTGAAAAAAATACACGAGTACTTACAGAAACAATAACTAGGAGACACGGCAGCAGCGCCACAGAATGTAGAACGGGCGATCCTGATTAAAATCACGCAGTTACATAAGGATCCACAAAGTGAGAGCACCTGCTGTAACAGGGCGTGGGCGCCTTCTATTTGCCAGTTGTGTCTTCAGGGCTGAGGCAGTTCTGAGCACGGCCAGTGTCAGTGCTGGTGTCTGGATGGATGCCACTGGAGGTGAGGGCACCTGCAAGCCGAGAGGAAGAACAGAAATCATCCTCTGCTTTTTCTGTCTTGTTTCTCTGTTACTTTTAAAGAGAGGCATAAATAAGATAAACTAAATCTTCCCTACTGAAATTTCAGTAATGAAACCGTTTTCAAATTGTTCACAACTTATATTCTGACTATAACTGTCTTTTCAACAAAGCATCATATTTATTAAATGTTAATTAACACAGTTAATTAACTACCTGTTAAAACCTATTAAAGAACATGAAATGCACTACGTGAAATCACCACGCCTGCAGTAACTACCTTAGCTGTCTTCACGGCAGTGCAGTCAGCCCCCACCACCCCGTAGCCCTGAGCTCCTGATGCTGGTAAGAGAACACGCTGCCGCCTCAGATGGAGAGAAACGGTGAAAGTGTTTTCTGAAATCTACAGCACTGACAAAACATAACTGACAAATCCCAGGCTCCTTTGAGGCTGTCATTTTATGTTTCTAACCAACACCCGTCAATGAGCAGAACCACCCCATTTCCGAGTCATGGGACTCACGTGGGAAGCAGTTTTGGAGAAATTTCCAGGTATAGAATGTAACCAACTATACATAGAACTCTGAAAAAATAAAAGATTCAATACCCTGATTTTGGAAGACACTCAAAATATTCTCCTAAGCCTTAGTAGCTGGAAAGGCTGGGCTTCTCCTAAGCCACTTATTTATTTCACAGCCAGTGAGCATCTCCCACAAACCCTGTTTCCCTGTGTTTGCTGGGAGCCTCAGGCACACTCTTGCTGTCGATCATATAAGTCACAGGGCAGACGCGTGTGTCTCACGCCTGCAACCCTAACACAGGCCCACCTCCTAGCCTCACAGTTTGAACTTAGCCCCATTTTCTAACCTGTTTATTTGGTATCTGTTCTTCTGTAAGCTGCCTGAAATGCTTTTTGGAACAAGTCAGAAGAATGAGTGGGTAGAGAAATGGACAGTTGGACAGGTGAGAGGTGGGCAGACAGACAGAGAGACTCCAAGAAATGGGGAACAAAGAAAATTCCCTATGCAGAACCCTCTTCTAGTCAGGGAAGAAAACCGCCACGGAGACGTGTGAAGAGGCAGGTGGCTTAGGGCTGTTTCCTGGATTCCATGAAAAGTCACACCAAGAGATGAGAGGGTAGAACTATAAATAATAAAAGAAAAAAGCATGCATGATTGAAAAATATATCTACAATATGTACTTTCTAAAGAATAGATTCAAATCAGCAGGGCCCAATTACACAATCCTTGGGTATTTACAGAAATGAGAATCCCATCTCCAAACCACAAGGCATCCCTTAGGAGCACTGAGAGTCTTCACGGGGCGGTCATAAAGCCGTAACCGCAAAAGCTATGCTCTCCTGCACTTATGAGGAACGAGCAGCTGTGCTAGGGCTGCCCACGTGTGTCAGTTACACCCCCCAGCACCTCTATGGGGGGGACGCCTAGCAAGCCCCGTCTCTGCAGGACCGAAAACTAGTCCGAGAGACGCTAAGCCGGCCTACCAGTTCTCCATCTCACAGGACTGGTCATTCCAGAGCAGGACTCGAACTCGGACCCACGTTTGTTATCACGGTTCTACCGTGCTTTGTGTGCTTATTTTGTGTATAATACATTTGTTTCTGGCATGAAAGGACATTTAATAAATGATCGGTTGTCTTGCCTATCTCTTTAGCTCACAATCTTTATATTTTTGAATTGTACTCTCTTCCCCTGGAGAAAGGAACGGAAAGAGCAGTGGTCAGAATGAGCTGGGGTTCCATTCTTTATCTGTTACCTCATCTCATCCAAGTCCCCAACCAGGGAGAAGGATCAAATATCCTCTTCATCTTTTAAAGAGAGGTCTCCAGTTATGGTGACTTACTCAACTCCAAAACCAAGTCTGGGGGAAGGGCACATGCAGCAACCAGAGCAGTATCATGTATAGGAAGGTGAAAAGAGCTCAGGGGGTCAGCCTGATTTAATTTCAATCGATAAAAGAATACCACACACTAAAAATACTAGCATGCAATGGATTGGCTCTTTCTTGACATCTAGCAAGTTTCCACAGCCCATATGTAACATTATCGTGAACTAGTGAAAGGAAGAGTCCACAGATAGGGAAAATCAATGCCACAGGCAGGCTGAAACCCAGGCTGGAGGAAAGGAAGGGAAAGGGCATAGTTAAGAAAAGGGGAAAGTCTGGGAAAAAGATATCATCACAAGGATTCTCAAGCATCATTCAGCAATCATAAAATCATTCATTCAAGAAAGAGTTACTTAGGTCCTATTTTGTGCAAGATTTTACAGAGGGCAAAGAAAGACCGCAGCGTCCATGTTAGCAGCAAGTGGCGGGGCTATAATACAGTTCTCATTCTGGTACCTTGCACATTTTTACTCAGTATAAAGGGAAAAAATAAAGTAAAATAATACTATGTAAACTCTACACATTGTTGAAATAAAATTAAAGAAGACCTAAATACCTGGACAGACACACCACGCACATTCCTGGATCAGATGACAGTGCTCTTGGAATGTCAGTGCTCCACAGAGCGATCCATATATTCAACGTGGTCTCGATCATAATCCCAGTGGGCTCCTCTGCAGTAACTGACTAGCTGCTGCTACAATTCATATGGGAATTCGAGGGTCTCAGTAACCAAAACGTACTTGAAAAAGAAGAACAACGTGAGAGGACTTGTAATTCTCAATTTCAAACCTTACAACTGTATCTCCAGGTGAGATTAGAGGCCATTTTAACATATTACTGTGTTTATCCTTATTTTCTAAATTCTCTACAACGAATAAACCTGTTAGAATAAGAAAAATAAAAAGTAAGGTATCTTTTAAAACATGCACAACGATTCATTCATTGGGAAAAAATTATTTTAACTATAAAGAGATAAACAAATATCTATTGAAAAAGGACTACTTAAAAAAAAGGGTGCATTTACATTTTTCATAAATTGAAAACTGAAAAGCACAAACACATCAAGTTTCCAGGGAGACAAATACAACATATCAACACTTATTTTCAAAAATTCTAATTGAACAATGAAAACTCAAGAAAGGGAATATCGTGATTGACAGCCAACTGCAAACACATGGAGAGCAAAGGCCTAGAAATCACAGTTCCTTTAAATCTGCTACTAACTCAATAGGAGAGGAAATTCCTCCCTGAGGGGACAGTGGAATCCCATGCATAAGACAGGATACACAGTACAACCTGCACTAGAATCTGGGGTGATTTTCTTAGAACAATTCTGAAGTTACAACATTGCTGAAAAACTATAAAAACACTGACAGACAGATTAAAACACACAGTCATTTATATTATATAGAAACATATGAAGTCTGCTCCCATATTACATAGAAATACAAACATATTTGTGCATTTATAGGCACTGATTACTTTATCTCAGATAGAATATTTCAACTAAAACAAAAAATCAATACACACCTCTTGTCAAATCTAGTTGATAAGTTACTCTTCTATGTAACCATAATGTGTCTAAGATAGATCTAAAATTAGTGAAAAAGATCTTTGTATGGTTTCTTGAATTCTTCTCAAAATTCCAAGCTTAATTTTAAAATAGATCTGAGCAGTATTTCTATATTATCTTTTCCCTTGTGAAATGAACAACATAGTCTGTTGTCAAAATTCTGTCCTTACAATGATTCACGAGCACCGTATCCTCACAAAACTGCTGGACAGCAAGGCGCTATCCAGACACTGTGACCAAACAAATGAAACACAAGGAAGACAGTGACACTATTCTGGAGGGCATATAATCTGTGTCAACACTGGGTTTTTATTTGATTGGTTTGATTGGGTAGCAAGATGAAATCAATCAAGTACTTTCTTCTTTGAGCATGCTGTAAGTCATGACTCTTTTCAGTGTCATGAGCAGGAAAGAGTTAAGCATGACTTGATTAGGTCAAATAGCAACAATCATAACCGGAGATTGAGTAATAAAGAAGTTAACTGAAAGCAATACTTCTGCCTACATGAGACCTAAAATAAATCTACACTGATATCCGAAAGGAAAATGAGGAGATGAGGTCCCCAAAGAGAAAACAAACTAACAAGAAATCAAAAACGGAAACAGTTTTTCATTAACGATTCCAGGAAGGAGTGGAGCATGTTGGTGAAAAGCACAGATGTTGGGGAAAAACATGAGGGTCTGAACTCCCACAGCACTGGGTAGCTGTGACACTGATATGTCAGTGAAATTTTCTGCATCTCAGTCTCCTATCCATAGACTGGGGACAACAACCGCACCCATCTCCTAGAACGGTCCTACGAATTAAGTTATTTTATATATAAAATTTTAAATAAAATACCTCAGATTTTATATAATACCCCAAAAGCACAAGGAACAAAGAAAACAGAGATAAATTGGAGTTCATCAAAATTTAAAACTTTGCTTCAAAGGGCACCATCCAGAGAGTGAAAAACCAATACACAGGAGAAAATTTTTTCAAATCATTTACCTGATTAGGAATTTGTATCTCCAAATGAAAAAAAAAAAACCCTACAACTCAACAATAAAAAGGCAACTCAATTAAAAGGTGAATAAATGATCTGAAAAGGTATTTTTCAAGGAAAATATACAAATGGCCAATAAGCACAATGAAACGATGTTCAATATCATTAGCTCTAAGGGAAATCAAGTCAAAACCACTAGAAGAAACCGCTTCACACCCACAACAATAGGTTATATTAAAAAAAAAATAACAAGCACTAATGAGGACACAGAGGAAGCGGAGCAGGCAGCAGTTGCTGGTGAGGACGTAACACAGCGTGGCCACTTTGGTAAACAGGCTGGCCGGTCCTCAGGGAGTTGAACATTTGGTTTCTGAATGACCCAGCAATTCTGCTGTCTGGGCACACACGTAAGAGAACTGAAAACAAATGTCCACATAAAAACTCCTAAAGGAATGTTCGCGGCGACACTACTCATCACAGCCAAAAAGCAGAAACAACCCAAATGCCTATCACCTGATGAATGGGTAAACAGTGGGGCCCAGCCATACAGTGGAATATTATTCAGCAATAGCAAAGCATAGAGTACTGACACAGGCCACAACGTGGACAAACATTGAAAACGTTACTCAGTGTGAAAGAAGTCAGTCACAATAGACGGTTCCACTTACATGAAGTGACTCGATTTAAATGAAATGTCCAGTACAGGCAAATCCACAGAGAGAGAAGAGTGGCTCATTGGGGCTGGGGGACGATGGGGAAGATGGAAATATCTGCTTATGCATACGGGGCTTCCTGTTGGGGGGAAGAAAATGTTCTAAGATTGAATGGGATGCACAATTCTGGGCATAGAGTAAAAACCGCTGTATATTTTAATGGGTGAATTGTATTAAAATTGTTAAGAAAAAAAGCACCTCGGGCCAGTACCTTCCCATAGTAAATGCAAATTGCTAAATTTTATTACAGGAAGAAGAAACTGCCCTCAGCATGAAAGCAGGAGATCAGCAAATGTGAGTTAACCGAAATTGGACAAGAGCATTTCACTTGAAACAGCTGCTGAGAGTACACGAAATATTCAGAAATAGGAAAATTAGTTTCACATCAAAAAGAAGCATTCTGCTTCAAATGCAGATCAAGGATTCGGCAAGCCAAGCTGCTAGAAATGACCAGAGAAGAAACCTGGTCTGTAAAACAAGCACCAGAGCCAGCAAGGAAGTGGTGATGAGGAAAGCAGGCGGCGGAAAATCTGGAACAGTTTGCTACAAATAATTTCTCTACTGAAAATTCAATAATAAAATGAAAGTGATGTAATGCTCTGTTGACCTCCCGTGAATGGGCTTCCTTCGGTTCTCGACTGTTCTGTAACCCCGATTGAGAGATTCAGGAGAATCAGCATGGCTCCTGGGAGTCCCCAAATGACTGCCCACCAGCACGCTGACCACCATCACATCTGCCAGGGTGGAATTGCAGAGAAGAGACCAACTTCTGAAAGGAAATGTTGACAAGGGAAGAAAAGGCTGCAGTCAGTCCTGGGACAGAGGCCATCTTAGCAGAGGCCAGAAAGCTTCAGGTGAACTGCAGTTGCTCTGGGGCAAGAAGGGACCACGGCGGAGCATATCTCAATTCTCTCCTCTCTCTCCCTCGGGTAGGAGAGATAAAGCCTGCATACTTCTCACCTGGAACTGTGGCATCTGGCTGGCAGAAGTCTTACCAGCACGGAATGATTATTCAAGACTCTGTGTAAAAAGCCAAGAAATCGAGAGGGAGTAGGGAGCCAACTCCACGAGACTCTCAAATGCTCCCATATTTATTGTGCATAATCAAAGGAAAAATTCATCAACAGTTGTGAGATAGTAAGGAGGAACTTCGGGAAAGACGGGATGAGGCAGAGATTGTAAAATCCACAATGAGTACAAAGGATTAGTGTATCTTTAGGGAAGTCATGGGGTGAGGGGAACAAGATACATTTTTAGATATGTGAATTACAAAGCAGACCACCAGACCAGCCAGGTCCTTGTTTTGGGGATAATAGATTATCTAACAGCACACAAGCCCAGCGTTTATTGCTGAGGGCCACGGTCCTTGCTTTGCAACCAGCAGAGTGATATCTAAAACCTCAAGTATGCAAGCAAAGCATTGTCTCTGCTTTTTAAGGCAAGGAGACTGGTGTGAGGATGCACAGGCACTTGCTTGCAAAGCAGTTTCTAAGCATATTTTTTTCTTATCAAAGTTCACAGCAGGCTGGTGTGTGCTACAGTTTGTTAAACCAATCATGGGCTTTCACATGGAACCATTATGGAGGACACCCTAGGATGACAAATCCTGCCTCTGGGTCTTTTCCTGCCATCTTCAGACACTCTAGCAGGGTCTAGGCACATCCGTGAATAACGATCCTAAAGAACCACCAACACTCTTAAATCCTGGTGCTTGAAAAGTATCTGTTTCCCTTCTACTCTTTCCACAAACACAACAGGAAACATCAGCCTGGAGAAAGAATTCAACACAAATGTTAAAACAAAAATCTACAAACCTGAAGCAACTCCATCTCCGAATCATGATACACAATGAAATGAGAGTAAGTGTGTCAGGCACAAAGCAGGCGTGAGCCTGACCACCTCATTTCTATTCTTCAAAGGAAGGAAGGTTTTTGTATTTTTTTTTTATCATTCTTTGTCATTGTTTCTGATTATGCCAAAAAATAGTTTATGAAATAATTATGCACTGCAATAACAGATTTTTATTGTATCAAGTATAGATGGCATTCAGAGGGGATAGGAAAACCCAGCTCTGTAAAAAATGCAAAATTTTTTCCCCTGTTAATAACACGTATACAAAATGCCACAGAGAATTCAAATTCTTGTGGAGAGGAGCAAAAGCCACAAAACAAAAGCAAAGTCATTACAATGAGTCAATTCAAAATTCACTGGACAAACATGCTCAATGCATTCAAAGAATTTTAAAGGCAAACTGCAAACCATTCACTTAATGATCTACAGGCTAGAGGAAGCATTTCCCTCTTTAAAAGACAACAGAATTCAATAGGGTGCCCCAACAAACAAGGACCAAAGAACAATCAGGTTTTTAACGGTTCTCATAAATCAGCATGTTCTAAAGATCAAAATCCAGAAATTTTAAACATTCATTCAAACCACAATGAAACAAGCATTTCAAAAAAAAAAAAAAAAAAAAAAACCAAAGAAACTAAGCACACAGATCATGTACATAGATTAATAAGCATGTCTTGTACCACTGGAAGAAAGAACAGGCTATAGCCTTTTACTTGAAAAATAAAACTACTTTTAAAGATAACTGCTAAAACACATTTCACCATTCTTGTTGCCTTCAAAAATCTGAGGCACTTGTATCTGATCAGAAAAGCAATTCTGAGTAATAGTATGTTACAATTCAGCGCCAGTTTGCTTTAGAAGAAAAAAGAAAAGCTACTGTTCCTCAAATCCTGCACAGAGTGTGAAGTGCCTCCCGGCCTCTTTCTCCTCCCGTTTTCTAAGCTCATGCTCCCCAACCCTTCTGAAACAAGTATGACAACCTCTTATTCCCAATATGCCAAATGACAAAAGAATATCAATTTATTTGTGTAAATATATGCCTACACCTTGAACTTGAGGAGAAAGGTATCAGAAGTCTATATGGAACTTATTTCTACCTTCCTGAAATCACACACACAAATGTTCACACAGACACAGACACATACCCCCTGGATTACTGGACACTTCACAAGCTTAGGAATTCCAACTTCTAGAAGATAACTTTGTAGTTAGTTTAAAATACAATTCTGTCAGCTTTTGAAAGCCTTGATCATCTGCTAAACCATCCAAATATCAAAGAGACCCAATTAGCCTTCTCTGTAGAATGTAACTTCCATTGATGGCAAAACAGACCCTAAGAAGTACTGGATCAAAGACTCGTGTTTATCACTACCTATGATCGTTTTTAAGCACATTAACAGATTCAGAAATGTATGTCTCAACAACATTTATTCTTATTGAAATAGCATACGTGTTCAATTGTCTATACAGAGACTAGGTCACATGATGGTGTTTAAGATCTATTTTGTGTATTGCAATATTTATTTTCAAGTGCAGACAAGGAGGGTGTGTATTACTCAGTTGTAGAGCACCTACTTAGCATGCACAATGTCCTGGCTTCAATCCCCAGTACCTCCAAAAAAATAAATAAAAATAAGTGCATATTTAAAAATAAGAATAAAGTTATAAAAAAATACAGACTAAAAACCACTGCAATCTAGCTGCTACAATTATACTAAAAAAACAAGGGTTTCTATCAAACACTGACTATATGCCAATCACACAGACAATCACAAATCACACCTGACAACCATCACGTGTGATTCTCTGCTAACCTACTAAGTAAACACGGATGAGCAACTCGGCACTGCGGATGAGGAGACGGATCTCGGAGGAGCCGTGGACGCTGACCGTCCTGCTCCCCACGACACCACGTCAGCCCAGGGCAAGCACTGACAGAGCTGCTCTGAGGGGACACTCAGCTGCATGGAGCCTTGGGGCACTGGGGAGTCCCAGAAAACACTAAAAATTGTTCAGTGAAAAACCAGCTCAAATATATTACATTGTGCAAAATCCTTTAAACAGGGAACATGACTGAGACTTTTTGATGCCTCCGTGTCCTTTCCACCATCATCAATTATTTGCCCTCTCAGCACGACCAGTGATGAACTGGACCCCATATGAAGTGCACTCAAATGGCAGAGCTTTTAAAGCTGTTTTATGAAGTTTGTAAAACTCTGTCTATGCCTCACACAGTCGGTCATCCATCACTTCTCACCGGTGTGGACGTACCACCTGAAATCACTCCTTTCTGCTTTTTAAAATCCCTTCATCTAATCCAGACTTTTCAACAGCAAAGAATCAGCTCAACCACAGACAGTGAACAGCTTTTCACCAAATGGACTCGAACAGCACATCGGACTACCTGGAAGCCCTTTTCGTCTATTAAACCCACTTCCGGCTACTTCATCATTTTCTGATTGGTGGACTTGGCCACCGACTGGCCAACTCATAGAGCTCCCAGCCTCACATCCTGGGGTGGGAGAGGACCCTGCTGTTTGGAGAAATCAGTGAGGAAGGCGGACATCCTCCAGCCAGGTCTGCACGGGTAGAAGTGCGACAGTGTGCTCAGAAATTATAGCTTTAGCATCCCTGGGCTCCCATGGACTGGTTTCACATTAACCAAACTCATGACACACTGATGCAAGAAAACCAGAAACTTATTAATGTAACAGAAGAAGTGAAACTATAAACCAGACTGAAATATCAGAGTTCAACCATGAGTACATTTTCTCCTCCACAGCCCAATCACGGGCAGGCAGTCACATGGCAACCATGGACAGAAGCAGAGCAGGAAGGGTTTGTAGATTAACTCAATGGACTAAATTTCTGTTATACGAACAGATCTACTGCCTAGAAAATAATTAACGCTAATCACAGTGCACACTTCGTGGACAGTGGCTGAGACATGATAGTGAGCACCTGTGTAACTCTACTTTCCCTGTCATTTCTGGGCTAACTGATGCAAAGTGGTACAAAGATTCAGGGATGCAGATACCTCTAAACACCCAAAGCCCATCGCTGGGAGCCTCAAAACCAGACAGCCAGGGTTTAAATACCAGCTCTGCCACTTACTAGCTCTGTGACCTTGGCCAACTTACTTACCCTCTCCGTGCCGAAATTTCCACACTGTAAAACTGGGATAACAATCAAACCTTCCTTACTCACTTGTTGAGAAAATTGAAGGATTCATTTCTGTAAAACTCTCAGAAAAGAATGTAGCACATTTTTGGTGTTCAACAAATGTCAACTTAATATAAAAGTGATTTACAAGTCTCCCTTCTAATAATATTATGTGTTTCCTGGCTAGTATAAGTCCCAAAGAAAATCCTTATTTCTCCTTTTATAAACTCTTGGGGAGCACCCTCCCATTCCATCCCACCACCTGTTTAAACTAGGGAGGGGATGCCTCCTCCCAACTCCTCTGGGCCATGGAGAGTGCTTCTCCCTTCATACCCCTGGCCACTGGATCACAGCTAGCCCTCGTCACACTAAGAGTGTGAGGTGTGAGTCCGGGGAGACAAGCAGGGAATGTGAAACCCTACCTTTCCCTCCAGTGTTGGTCACCATTGGGAAGCACCTGGGATGCTCAGCTCCATGTCAGGACAGCCCTGTGCATGAAGGGGCAGGTCCTCTCAAGGGAAGGCTCGCTGTGGCCCAGAGTTACCTGGGACAGGGTGAGTCTCTAATTCTGGGACACAGTATCATGACACACATTTTCCCACAGCCCTGAAGTTCATGGAGAACGTAGCTTCATCAGTAAGAAGACATTTATCGCCTGCCTACTCTTTTGTGTCATCTCTCAGTTGGCTGCTGGAGACAACATGCATATAAGTATTGGATCCCCATAGGCCCCAACATATATGAAATAACAAAAATTCTGTGGCTTAACGTTGGTTCAGGGTGACTGTGTAACAGTTCTGACTCTGCTGATGCTTAATTATGGGTATAGGAACTATGGAACCTCCTCAAATATCTTTCATCATAAAACCAGCTTTTCTTGTTTTCCTGTTTCTTATTAATTGACAAAGACTATAAAATGATGGCTTCACACCAAACAGCAGCTAAGGATTATGAGCCCTCTTGACATACCCACTGTGGTAAACACTTTACATAATTTCTAATTCTCACAATTCTACAAAGCAGATACCAACGTCCCAATCTCTCAGACGAGGGAAAAACTCAGAACGAACTGACTCAGGCTCACATGGCTCAGTGGCAGCACGTGCACGCAAACCCAAGTCAAAAAACTACACCCCTTCCTATATGTACCAAATCTCCTACCACCAATTAACACAGAGCAGCGGGATCAATACTCAGGGAACCCAGCACACTTTTCAGATTTAAGGTGCTCCAGAGGCCGCTACTAGCTGTTTTATAAATTCCCGGCTCACTGGTTTCTAACACTGGAAGAAAAGTCCGATTTTGCCATTGTTTACACAGCAAGTCTGAGATGTTCACAGCGAGATGACAGAATAAAACTAAAATATAAGCAGAACAATTTTTACAGGTAGACAGACATAATAGACATTGTGCTATTCTGAAGCATCAAGCAAAGAAATCAAAACAAAATAACGTTGTTTAAGCCTTCTTTAACAAACAGGAAAATTAAGATGGTAAGAAGGTGCAACAAGCGCCACCTATGGCTAAAAAGACCTTCCAGGTTGCCAGGAAGCATGCAACACAAAAATTGCCTGTAGGATCAGAAACGAGAATCAGATAACTAAAAGCTTCTGTAGCACACACTGCACTTTGCTTCGGGGGAAGCGACGGTAACTCAGTATTTAATCTGATATTGCTAATACTCCTGAATATAAACAAAAGACACAGGCTCATGGAAACTCATCTTAGAAGAGGAAAGAATCCAGTCAAGCCACTTCATTTTACAGGAGGGGAGACTGAGACATGGGATCTGTCCTCCTTGCAATCGGCAGCAAATCTCTCCTAGGCCTCATGTCTTGCGCTGTAGCAAAAACGAACAGATCTGTACTAGGCCTATATTCATAAAAGCCGCGTCTGTATATTTCCGAAAGTAGGTTATCTAAGTATCTTGCAACATACTTCTCAAAATCCTGGAAATCATACATTTGTTGAAATACAAAAACATTTATTTACATAATAAAACAGCATGAGCTTTATTGTCTCTATTAAAAAAGTTACATGTCAAATCAATGTTTTGATATTTTAAACCTGTTAAGACTGCAGGAAAAAAGATCAAAATTTTCTTTAATCACAAAAGAGAGAAGCTTATTCCCAGAAAATGATCAATGTGGATGTCAGAATCCAACGAATTTAAATGTCTGAGTGGATGGTTACACGGCAACATGACATCTGATTTCTAACAATACACATTCTGTGTAAATAATCTTCAAGGTCGTCTGCTTAAGGCAATTTAACTAGTCCCTGTCTCACTAGAATGATACAGATTTCATTAAAACTTCATAGTGCACTAAAAAATAAATGAATCCTTGTTACTTTAAGCCATATTCATATATATCATATATATACATATTAAATATGCATCAGTAATAAGCCACCCTCTTTAGTATTCAGAGTTGATCCTTCTAAAATATCTGTCATTGTGACAGCACATTTTTACTAAGCACCTCTTGAGTTCTTTGTATACAAGGCTACTAACTCTCACAGTCAGACAAGTTAAACGATATTACTCAAATTTCACAAATGAGGAAATGTACTTAAGACATGAAAACAACTTATATATACATCATCAGGAAAGAAAAGAATAAAGATTTTCTTAAAATATTCACTGACAATCTTTTTTTCCATATTAAGACTACATAAAACCAATTCAGTCTTTGTAAGTATTTCTGTCAATAAGGGCCACTAGAGAAAAACAAGTAACATCATCAGCAGTGGTTGGACTTTCAAAGCCCCCTTCTCATTTGCACTATAATTATTTTTAATGTTTTGTTTTTAGTGCTTACAGAGCACTAAAATACATAAAAATTAACTTTTTATGCCACTACCTGAGAATTAAACATCTGTGAAAATGTACAACTTTAATTTATGACACTCTGTCTCACATTCTCACTGGTGTCTCCCCTTTGAAGGCCTCATCAGGCTGAGATCACTAAAATCGGCCATTTATGGAGTCACAGGAGTTCGGGTAACCACTCAACGGGAGGCTGATTAGAGAAGCAATTAAGAATGCATCCTGTGAAGCCTGGGTTCCAGCACCGAGCTAGCCACCGCCAGCTGCGTGTGATTTGGGACAAGCTGCTCCATCTCTCAATCCCTCAGCTGTAAAAAAGGAGACACTGATACCTACCGTCAAACACCTGCTATGAAGTAAAGCATGAGGAAAGTATTTTAGCCTTAGGGAGGTGTCCACTCAGAGCGAGTTTGGTCATTATGATGATGAGGATGTCTGTTAATAAATTGAGCTAGACCAAAAAGGAGAAATCACCTTAAAGGAGAAACATTTTAAGCCAATGAACATTTCCTTTTGGATGGATTGCAGAATATTCTATTCATTTTTTTAATAAACCAAGTTTTGTCCATTAATAATAGATTTACAGGTTCATGGACAAGTCTCCAGAAAAAGAATTAGAGGCCTCTAACCTCTGAATACTAAGAAAGTAAATTTTAAAAAAAATCAGGGGGGAGATTATACCTCATTTGGGAGAGTATGTGCCTAGCATGCATGAGGCCCTCAGTTCAGTCCCCACTAACTCAATTTAAAAACTTCTTTTTTTAAGAAATGGAGAATTAATGCAAAAAGATGGAGGAATACAGAAATTTTTTAGAGACTCATCTCAGATTTAAGATGGGGAAAAAACCATCCATTTCTCAGAGGAAATCTTGAGAACTATGTAAACTGAATCTGAGATGTCTAGTCTTCTAACATTATTCATGAATTCATATTACCAAGTCTTAAAACTACCTGATAACCCACAGTTGTGATACTGATCACAACAGCTGCCAACACGGATCTAGCTCTGGCTAGGAATTCTCTGTTCTGACATCTCTGCCCCTGAGGCCTCACCAGGCTGAGAGCACTAAATTCAGTCATTCATGAGCATCTCCTGTAAGTCCTCCCTTTGTGCTCCTCACTCTCCCCTCACCAGCCCCTCTGAGGGAAACACTGTTATCACCATCCCCAACCGCAGATTAGGCCACTGAGGCACAGAGACTAAATCCTTTCCAGGTCATATTGGCATTAAAGGACGTCTGTATTTCTGCTGTTTTGCTTTTGACAAAGGAATCTGAGATATCAATTCAAGGGAGACTGTTAAATAATAAACTCTGTCAGGTCTTCACCTCAAAGAGCAGATACTATAAATTCCTGATGTAGAATGAGGCTGCCGCCACAAACTGACTCAGCTTGAAATTAATATCCAAGATGAAGCAGCGGATACACGTAAATATTCACGATTGTCAACTCCGCTCACGGGTCTGGGCCCTTCACTGCCTGAAATGGGGTGAATACTCCACCCGTGTCAGGGAGGGAAGCGCGGTTTTTCCAGGTCTCCCCAAGGCTTCACGGGCTATTTCCCCCCACAGACTGTCCTCAACAATTAAAAAGCTCTCAAGATTTTTACACCATGCAAACCTGAAATACATTTCTGCAGATGGAGCACTTTCTCAGGCTTAAATTTATTTTGCCTACACTCAGCAGGGGGGGTAAAAGAAACAAGACTCTGCAAAGTCGCTGATTCTCACCACTCACACTAGTAGAAAGGCCACTGCACAAGATGTCTCTTCAGAGTGCAGGGTGAGAAGAAAATAAAGCCGCCCCCAACCACAGGCACTCCCAGAGACAGAGCTCAGCAGTCTTCTGCACACTCACGGTTGTGCAGCCCTCATCACCATCTATTTCCAGAACACTTCATCACCCCAAAAGAATCCCCCTGTCACTAGCAGTCACTCCCTAACCCCCCTCCACCTAGCCCTTTGCAACCATCACCTGCTCTCCGCCTCTGCATGTGCCTATTCTGGGCATTTCAGATCACTGAAGGCAACAATATGTGGCCGTGTTTGTCTGCTTCCTTTCACTTAACATGCTCTTGTCAAGGTTCGTCCATGTTGAAGTGGTATCAGCATCCCTTTTTTTTTTTTTTGAAAACGTTAATGTTTATTAGAGGGTTGTAAGTACTATCAAAAAGAGTAGAGTGGAGCATAAGTGATTGTGTTTCAAAGAGAAAAGGGCGGGTTGAGCAGTCAGAGTGGACTTCCCAGAAGAGGTGGCCTTTTTCATTTTCCTCTTTTTCTTTTTTATTCACACTTACGTCTGAATAATGTTTCACTAAATGGAGATTCTACATTCTGTTCATCCATTCAGCAGCTATGTATGGACGAGGTCCAGAAGGATGAGTGTATGAGGCGACTTGCAGGGATGGCATTTAAGCAAAGGGCAAGATGTGCTTTCAAAAAAAAGCCAACAAACAGAGGCGCAAGGAAATTCAGTGCGTTTCTGAGCAAAGTGCATGCTTGCTTCGGCAGGACAACCGTGCAGGGCTGGGGCGGATATTGGCAGGAATCACGGCGTGGGAGTCACCTGAGAAGACTCCCCACTGCACGCAGCTCAGACAATTCTCCTCCCTCATCCTGTATTGTTAGAGCCATATTTCTAGGTTTCTCTTATTTCAAGTAATAGCACTTTAACTACATATCTGATCATTTGCATCAGACCACTTTACCTCCAAGGCACAGAAAATTATTCACTAACCGGAGCAGCTCCAGCACATAACGGTGATGGGTTAGGGAGTCCTGCAGCATCCCAGCCTGCATGCACAAACCCCACATGTGCCCTGGTGATGTCTGGAAAATTAAACGCATGGAAATATCTCACTGCTGCTACACGACATCTGCCCTCAAATTGCCCCAAACTCATGCTGGCAAAGCACTACTCAGCCCTCTCACTACAAAGAAAAAAAAATGCTAAGAAGGCAAATTTAGGCTCTTCCATTGAAAACCAGCAACCATCAATGCCAGTATCTGAGTTGGAATGCTCCTGACTTCTAAAACCACTGCGCCGTTACTTTTCAAATGTGGAAGTCATATATGTATTCCACTTAGATGATATTACAGTAGGATTTTTCTTTTCAAAATTTCCAGTTGCAACATTAGCACAAGAAAGTTTATGTTTCAGCTTTAAAAAATCAATTATCTTCCACTTTCTTAATTTTGAACCTATTATTATTTTATAAATGGAGCTATGCTGCATAATATAAAAAAACTGTTTGAATTCTGCAAACAAGACCTTTATGACCTCACTATTTCAGAGCAAACTTTAATGGTGTTTTGAGAGGTGGGGCCTGGGGTGCTCACTAACAGCTCACAAAGGATGTGCTATTAAGTAATGCAAAGGCTCTAACTCCACATTAGCTCAGAAACCAAAGAAACTACACCAAAGCCTTACTTTATCATTTTTAAATTTTGCTATTCTTTGGAATATTAAATTTCTTTAAAGATATGATTTTTTTTGAGAAAGACAACAGCTGTATTAAATTTCCTCTCACCAAGAAAGCAATCTTTATCAAGAATAAATACCCGATGGAAATCGAAATGACGGGAGGTTTCTAGCTAAGTGAACATGCAGATCTGTACAGAAATCTAAATCCTATCACATCTCACTCGAACCAGATCAACAAAGTCCTGGGCTACCCTGGAACTTAGCTCTTCTGTTCCAAAAGTTGGCTGAGCTAAGATCATCACACAAGGAAGGGAAGGAGAGAAGAGGAAAGTCCACCTGGCAGCCTCCATCTCTTTTCTTCCAGCCAAAAGTCGCCTCTCGGGCGACCCCGATAACAAGTCCTCCCCATAAGGAAATCCGACATCCACACTGCCCCAGCCGTCCCCAAGCAGCCCTGACGCCCCTCTCCCAGCCTGTGAATTGTGTTTTAGTGGCCCCCCAGTTGGTGGCACCCTCCCCCTCTTCCCCGCTACACACACACACACACACACAGAGCAACGGCAGCCTTCCCAAATCACAAAGTTGATTAAATCACCCCACTTCAAACTCTTCAGAGGCTCCCTGGCCCCGTTCTAGCCCCGCCCCCGACACTGCTCTCCCAGCCTCACCCCAGTTCCCAGGTCCCCAGTGACCTCAGGGACCCGCTGTCCTGCTCCTACTACCCACTTAACTCCAGGCTCATTTTGATTGTTTCCCAAGGAAGACTTCCCTCCCTGCAACCTCCGCAACTTGTTCCTCTATTCCTAGAACATTCTAGGCTAAGTCAACTTCTGACACTGCTAAGCTCACAAGAAGCAAATACATTTTGCTTAATAATGTGGGTCCACCCACTCTCCCCTAGACACACAGAAGTGCACGTGTTATGAATAAATGAATGATGGGGTGGGTCTCAAAGGGACAGACAGACCTGCTCTCGCCCGTCCCGACCCTTCTGTCTGTAGAATATCAGAAGCAAAACCAGAAGTACCTTTCCTGAGGGTCACTTCCTGCTGACACCCTTCACTGCCTCCAGTGTCTGTTCAAATAAAACCCAACGTCTTCCAAAGCCCTTCACCCCAGGCTCTCTCCAGGGTCCTCCCAAGCAGGGGAACACTCCACCCTGGACCACACAGGACACTCTCCCCAGGTCCCCACCCCACAAGCCTCCAGGCCTCTGCCCGGGCTGCACCTGCCACCTGAGCCACACTCTTGACTCCTTCTCCTGGCTGACACTTACTCTGTCCTCACGATTGAATGTAGAGCCCATTTCTTCCAGGAAGTCCTCTCTGATAATGTCCTTTAGGTCTTGGCATGGCTCCAACTATAGCAACAGTACATGGTGACCAACTGGGTGTTTGCCCACTCCTTTGAAACCACGAACTCTTGGTTGCCACGTGGGAAGGAGTGAGAGATTACAAGAGGGGTGGGGGAAGCATAAAGCAAAAATCACAGCCCAAGTCCCAAATTCAAGGATTCTTTCTCAGAAAAAAGTATAAACTATTTTGCACCTGTGCAATTTGGCTACTATTTTTGTGGCTTGTGGACAGCAAGAGCTTGGTGTTCTAGTCCAAAACCCGGGTTACATGCAAAGAAATGTATATATTCATATCCAAAGGAAACCAGAGCTGTTCAACAACAGTTTGCAGTTAGAATAGAAAGGAACTTTGATAAAGGCAATCTCTCTCTCCCTCTTCTTTCTTTTCTGGCATCATATAATTTTAGAAGTATTTGCGTGACTAAGAGATGGCTACAGCCCGTGATTCTGCACTGGAGTGTTTGGGGCTGAGGAAGCCCAGATTACATTGACTGCATAAATGCAATCACACCAACACACTGATCGGTGCCGTGGTGGTGGAGCTGATGTTCCAAAGCAGGCAACCTTACTCTGTAAGAGAACTCTAAATAGAAAGTAAGAATTGCAATGTTCTGTACTCAATTTCATTCGATATATGGGTCATTAACTGATAGAATATCTTCACTAATGTAACCCAAAAATAAATTGTCAACGTCGATTTTCTTCATCTGACCGTTTTATGCTAACTTTGGTTATCAAACCCTCACTCCATATGGAAAGCTCAGGCCTATGCTGCAGCAGTTACATCCCGTGGAAGAAAGCCGAACAAGGGAGAACTGGAGAGTTTCCCTTCAGAAGCTGCTAAGTCTGGTTTTGCACCTATACGTCATTTGCAACCAAGTCATCGGCAAGGAGTAAGACCTTACCTCTGTGTGGCGAAAAGCACTGCGGTGCTTCTGAACCATCAAAGAACACTGAGCTTTGTGAAACTGTCCTGAGACACTTAAATCGTATTTTTTGTGAAAGGCTCCAAAACTGACCCAATTCACCAATCCAGGTACAACACAGAGGTACCGGAATTAGTAGAGAGAACATGCCCTTGAAGTCTGACAAGGTCCTGCTTGAATCCTGCTACAGCATTGACTAGCCGCTAAACGGACCAATTCCTTAACCCCTCTGAGAAGGCTTCCCAATCCGCAAAAGGGAGCTGCCATCGCCCAACTGGGAGGCATGGATGAGAATGCAACACGCAAGTAGGGCTGCCGTCTGGTACCTGACACGGGGACTGACTAGCTTCCCTCCGCTGCCCTTCTCCCCCTTTAAACTTGCAGTGTTCCCCCTGGTAAGGATCAAACCCCTGGAAAAGACTGCCCGAATCTTCTGTGTATCCCTGAATACATGCATTACTCTTAGTAGGCCAGAAAAACAACTGCCTCCTCCCCAGTCTCTATCAATGTTCTTAAGAGTCTGGGTATTTTTAACTCAAATTTTCAGGGAGACTATTCCAGAACTTTGCACGCACCATTCTCCAGGTTTGCTCCCCTCCCAGTGCCCATCTCTTCTCACCTCAGATCCTCTGTCTGATTGCCTTCTGTTCATTGGAAATTGAGTCCAGTAGGGTGGCGACTCCCAAGGACGCCCTCCCTCCCTCACAGGTGAGTGTGACTACTTTCTCCCCACTCCAACTCCAGCTTCTTAGAAGTCTACCCTCCCGGACCCTGCAGAATCTGCGTCTTCCCAAGACACACACGTGGCCATGAACCTCCTTTCAGATTCCTTCCAGGCTGGCCCTGCCCAACCCCCGGCCACTTAAGGATAAATGGCATTAGTTTGAAAATCGCAAACGCCGCAGACGGACACACGAAAGCTGCATGGTCTGGGCTTTCCTCCAACCCAGGCACAGCCCTGCCCCCCCTCAGCCTCAGTCTGCAGCTCTCAAGATGATCTAATTCACATGCGCGTCTGTGAACACCAGCTAAGAATGACGACTCCCAACGTGTATCTCTAGTCTGGCTCCTTCACCTGAGCCCCAGGGCCTTAGACCCGAGTGCCTCTTTGAAGTCCTAACTTGGATGACAAATGGCATCTTAAAAATGCCTCATGTCCGCCATTTACTCTGGAATTCGATTCCTGGCAGGTACCTCCCTGACACCCCATTTTATTAACAGCCCCAGCACCCACCTATGTGTTTTAGGTCACATTCAATTTCCACTGTTCCCTCCCCCAAGCCCTGCCCTGGAATCAGTCCTGTTATATCCGTCACTAAGCCCATCTCAAGTCTGGTTCTGCAGGGACCACGGCTGGAACCCCACAAGCTCACAGCATGGTGCACTGACTCACAGTCCTCCAAAGGGTGCTCCCTGGAGGGGGAGGCATCTCCTGCCACTGGTCACCTCAGAAGGCACTGTATTCTCACAAAGGAGGCCCAGGAGAAGGGACTCAATGTTCTCCCGTGGTCTTTTGAAGGGCCCGAGGTGTGGGGGAACTCCTAATTAGCAGAAACAGTTGTCAGTAAGCAGACGAGGATGGAGGAACCCAGGCCAGGCTGTTCTCACTCCGACCCCTGGGCTCTCGGGAGACACGGGAAAGGCCTGTGTCCAGGGCATAGCCCGGCCATCACCGATCCCAGCCTGCATTTGCCAAACCGGACAGACTAGACTCCTTCTACTTGCGACATTTACTTCTGATCTGTTCCCCACCCACAATGTGATGGACTCCTTCAGATATTCTCTCCTGTCTGAAGCGAGACAAATTCAGTGAAAAATGAAGTGTCCACATTTGGACCAGAGCATGAAAGGAGAAACAAGGCCTCATGGTCAGCATGATGGTGGTGGCCAAACACTTTCACCGCGTGAGATGAACCATGGTGGGGGTGAGAATCCAAGGTCCTACGTCGGCCAAAGCATCTTCCTTCACAGTTGACTGGGGTGTTGGAGACTCACTACCGCAAACTAACGACAAGGCCGACAGTGGTGGACGTCAGCTGCAACAGACACAGAGTCAGCTATTTACTGCCAACATGGGTTAAAAGTAAAGGCCGGTGCAGGGAGGCCTGCACGGCTGCTGAGGCAAACCACATACCCGGCTCTGAATGCCCACTGGCTGGAGCAGGGTGGAAGCTACGGTCCCCTTTAGCAGTCCCTATGTCCACCAGATCCAGGTGAGCCAGCTACTTAGGGGAAGGACATGTTGTCCTGATACTCAGATAAACCAGCCTCGTAAAGTGAACAAAAAAGTGGCATGGATTTTAGACCAACTTCTGCCTCTTTGTGAAGGCAAAGTAAAGTAAATAGCACGGGAAGAAAAATGCAAAAAAAAAAAATTAAATAACAAAACGGTGACTGCTTCCTCCAACAGCTGCTCACCCCCGAGCCTGCCACTTCCTCACCAGTGACCGCCGGCCAGGCAGCGCTGTCACGCGCGTCACACAGCGACAGCCAGGAACCGAGTGCCAAGCACGTTTGTGTAAAAGAAGGAATGTAGCAAGTTGCTGCAGAATTTGACTTTACAAGTTTAAATACTCCATGAAAAACATCCCTCAGCAGCCGCCTAAATGAATTCGCATCTCACTTCTTGAAAACAATCAAACAAATTTAATAAGGGCGCATTTGTCACCAAATATAAGGAGGACCAAACTGGTTCCTTAAAGCAAGGATTTTAAGAGGTATCAAACACAAGTGGGTGATGTGCTAAAAAAAAATTAGAAAATAAAAAGATGACAAGGATAATACATGGATTAAGGCAGCTGTTAAGTTTTTGCTTTTTAAAGCGATGGAGACAGCACGGAGGGCTATCTATCTATTTCCAATGCAGGGTGTGCACAGCCCACATTTTCAGACGCAACAACATGCTCACAGGGCAGTACAAGAGAAAAAGGAATAAAGAAAAAGGAAAAGAGGAACAAGAGAAAATTAGAAACACACAAGAACAAAAATGACTTTGACAGCACGTACAAGAATTTACGTGAGTGTGTGAGGCCAGGGAAGCGGGGATGGTGAGACCCACCCTCACCTCCTGCTCCAGGGAGAGCAGGGGCCTGAGGGGAACGGCGCTGCCGGGGGACCCCAACGTGGTCAGCGCCCCTAACCAAAACTCCACATACATGGGTCTAGGCAGGTCTTAAGCTACAAATTGTGGTCACATTTCAGGCTGGACAGTTTTATGCACTTCCACCAAGAGTAGCAGGAGAGAATTAGGCTCTGTTCCTGCACCAAAGCATTGTTTAAAAAATTAATTTCTGCGGAATAGTAAAAGCAACAATGGAGTAAAAGTGACTGGAGGAGAACGTGCTTGACCCGAGCTCACTGGCCTCGTTATCTCACTGACGTTAAGATGCTGGCTGAGACCTTACTGTACCAAAACAGACAGACGCACCAGGAGGGAGGTTTAATGCGCTGCTATATTTTGATGCCGGGAGCCATGCCTGGTACACGAGGTTCTGGGTAAACAATGGTGACTGTGTCAACCACTATGGGCTAAGCACATATCCAGCTACTCCTCCAAATCCCAAGGGCAGACTTCAAAAATCAAAAACAAGCAGGAATTCTCTGGTGGGTCCGTAGACCCAGAGCCAAGTAGTTGCTGAGCAAAAATGTCACCAGTGCCTCCTGTGACAAAACAGGAGGCACTGGCCTGGGGGCTGGGGCAGGGCTCCAGGCTTCCACTGTTCACCCACCAGTCTGTCCAGGGGGAGAGGGTGGTCCCTGCTTATGTTGCACCGATGCACCTACCTTGACTGACGCCTGGTGGATCAGCAGGAGGTGACATGTGAGGTGAACGGAGCCAGCCTCTGTGTAGCACGGTGCTGGCAGCTGTGCCCTCAGCAGTGCCCAGGCTCCTAAACCTGACACCTCATCTCCAAGGAGCAGATGGTGAGTGCGGGCATGTAGATCACAGGGCCCTGTGAGGACAAGAACAGATCATGGCCACGACGTGCCTTGCCCCTTCTTTAAGCATGTCCCGGAGGAACAGGAAATTCATCCAGAGCCCGCTAGGCACCTCACGCAGGTGGGACTCGGGTCCTCTTGCCTATCACTCACAGGGCTGATCTCATATTCTTTTTATCAATTCTCTGGCATCTTCTCCTCCAACTTACCAACAACCAGAAAGTAGAATCTGATCTTAGATAAGTTCAAGAATCACAGAGCACCGCCTCCACAGCGGGCACGGCAGCACGTGCCAGGTCGTCTGACCATCACCTGTGGGACCGCCATGAGCGTCTCCAGACTCAAGGACCGAGGCCGTAGGCCGGGGGTACACAGATTCCCTCACTCTCCCCAGCAAAGGGGGACCACCCCCCGGCAAAGGCATCTCACCCTCTTCTGCCCGAGGGACAGCACAATAGATACATGGGGAAACAGAGCAGAAGTTGGGGGGGTTAGGCAGCCCAGAAGAGCTCGTCTGTAATTCCGAGGCAAAGTGGGGCCGTTGACTTAATCACAGGGACAAAGTGAGGATGAACATTTCTCTGCTCTTTCCCATACACTGTGATACGCCTTTCCCTGCATAAGGAGTTCTTTCGGAGGTCCCTGGTGGTGTTTCTGATGTCCTAACATGGCATGCTGCCTGTCGGGCAGGAAGAGAGGGCCTGAGCCGAACAGGTGCTGAGCCTGGGAGGCAGGAGACACTGTCTCCAAGCCAGCTCAACCAGCGCCTCGTTCTGCCTCTCGGGATTCAGCATCTCATCTATAAGCAAAGGGATGAGACTGTCCCAGGAAACGCTGCCCAACAGAAATGAAATGAGAGCCATGTAAAGAAAGTTTCCCAGTTGCCACATTTAAAACGGTAAACAAAGAAACAAACCAACAAACAAAAAACTAGTACTAGAAACTGATTTTAAGAACATATCTTACATAATCTACTGTATGTAAAATACTATCATTTTGACATGTAATCAATAGAGGAAGTAACAAGATAGTATATATGCTTTTAGTAGACAAGCCTCAGCGTCTCATGTGCATTTGAACTACAGCACATCTCAGCTCAGACCAGCCTCCTCCCCAGTGCTCCTAGCATCAGTGGCTGTGGCTACTCTATTGAACAGCAACTCCAGGGGTCCCACCAGGGTCCTGGCTGAAAAGCAGGAGTAAGTGCTCTAACACTATCACTAAAAGAATCTCTCTGAAACAAAGGCGGATTCACTTTTAAATGTCTGTAAACCGGTGGGCTGCACCTCCCTCCCCCCTTGGATACAAAAGAGTCCTATTCCGTGCTGATCCCTTTCTGGATGGAGAGAAGAAACCCGGCACACAGCCAGGGTGGACTGGCCTCCAGGTAAACTTACCTGCTGTCTGTGTCCAGTCCCATGAAGTCCTCCTTCTCAAACGGCATGCAGAGGAGTGGGATCTTGTCCCCAGACTTGTCAGGGGCCCCATCCAGCCACTTGGACTTGAGCAAGATGAAGAGTGACTCAGTGAAGTCCTCGATCCTCTTCTCCACCACTCTGCAGTCCTCATAGATTGAAGGCCACGTCGGTGCGCGGCTGCTTGGCTTACCTCCCCATGCAGCACAAAGACAAAGAGCTGAGAGTCATTAAGCATGATGCCATACAGCTCCTCTGCACGTGGAGCTTCTCGAAGGCCTTGGCCGAGAGGCAGTCGGTAATGGTGACAAGGCCCACAACCATGCGGTGGGTCTGGAAGACGCTCCATCCATTCTTGGGAGCATAGTGGTGCCTGTAGTGCGTAGAGAGTGCGCCCTGGGAGCTGCACGGGCTGATCTGGCTCACCAAGGAGGTTCGCTTATAGATGCAAAAGAAATTCTCCTCTGAGATGATCCCCACTGGTTTGACCACCACGGGAAGAGTCTCATAATCCTCAGCAAACTGCACGTAGTCAGGGATGCTCATGTTGCAGGCCCTGCCGAGAGGGGAGAGGAGATCGAGATAAATATTGTGCTGTGGGCTGTGGGCGCCTCTGGGTTGCGGTGACCTGGTGTGTACCAGCCAGAAGGCAGGGGAAGCCCAAGCAAATCCAGGGGTACAGTTTGACCTTCAGAGCCTGCACATGGCTACCGTAGCTCGGATCACTTTACCCAGCTTTTTGTCTAGGCTTCCTGCCCATGCAGAGAAGGGTCATTTCTTGTTTTCTGTTTCAAAGCACCTAACAAGGCCCTGATGTGAAGTCACTGCTCAAAAATGCGGAATAAAGAAATGAAAAAAGGAACTGCTTTCCGCAACCCCCTTCAGCAGAATATAAAGAAAAGGACAACAGTAGGAACAAAAGATCTGGATTTCAATTCCAATTTAATTGAAACCCTAAGCTGCAGAATAATGGATAAGAAAACTTGCCTTGGGGAGGAGGGTACAGTTCAGTGGTAGAGCACATGCTTATCATGTACGAGGTCCCAGTACCTCATTTTAATAAATGAAACAAATAAATAAACCTAATTACCCTCCTCAAAAAATACTTTTTAATTCAAAATTCAAAAAACACCTTGCAATTGACACAACATTGTAATCTTGACTATACTTAAATTAAAAAAAAAAAATCCTTGCCTTACAAGAATTTATCTGGATTACGGAAGTTTGCAAATGTAAAATGCCTAGGGTACCACCTGCATAAAAAGGGGTGACTACAAATTTACTATCCCTCCTTTATGAGCTATATTTCCTTTGGGGTGGTAATAACCTCTCAGAGCTAATTTTCTCAGATTTAAAAAAAAGTAAATATTACCTGATTCTCAGTACTGCTGAAGAATCAGATAACCCTATGAAAGCATCTGACCCACAGAGGTTACTCAATAAATGTTTGTTGAATGAATGAATAAACAAGCAAAATGAATGCTGCTCCCTGCCACAGACCATCATAATGGTACTGCTTGGAAATCCCAAGCCCACGTTCCACCCGTCCCTACACTAACCATGTGGGTGACCTGGGCAGGCGTGTGTGCTTCTCTAAGCCCCAGTTTAATCGTGAATAGAAATGATGGCAATAACACAAACCTCAAATTGTTAGTGAGTCAGTAATGAATCGTACCCCAACTTTGCAAGATGGAACCATTAAGGAAAACTGGGAAAAGGGTCCATAGGCCCTCTCCATATTATCTCTTACAACTACATGGGAATCTACATTATATCTCAAAATAAAATTTCTACTTTTTTAAAGAAGCTATTGAGGTTAAATGCGCTCACTGTCTCAAAAAAGGAACACACAGAAAAAATAGGACAATGCCCAGCACATGAGATACACTCAGTTAACATTCCCACTGAACCCACAGGTCCCTCCAAATTCAGAGCAAGAGGATGGGTCCTCGTGGCAAGAGGCCACTGCACCTGAAGCTAACAAAGCTAAAGGTGCTCACTTCCAAGAGTCCCTGTCACCACCCTTGTTCTAATTTTCTATTTGTAATTTTTTTCCTTTTTATTACATAGAAACTCCCAATTGCATAGCCTTCACCTGACTAGACATCAAGATGCAGCCCTTCAAAACCTGACCACAGAGATCATGATGGCAGCCCTTCTTGGTGAAACAATAAAATGAAAAGCCTTTTCCACAAGACCTCTGTGTAAATCTACTAGGGAACTTCATCCTGGACTGAGGAAGAGGACTGGGTAGGAGGGGGCAAACTGGGACATAGAGAACTATGGGCTACCTGACCCACGATGGACTTTAGACTCAACCATCACCCTCCAGGAAATTTAAAATACACAGCTACATAGTGCTATGGGCAAGAATTTTTTTTTTTAAATCCCTGAATCCCTTGCAGGTCTTGTTTCTACTGAGACACAAATAGATTATGTGTATATTGTTTCACAAAAGCCTTAAAATATTATCACCCCAACTTGACACATCAAGAAACTGAGGTAGAGAGGTTTGTCACATTGTGCAAGATTAAAGTGAGGCCACGAGAGACATCATATTTAAATCCAAGCCGCTGCTACAGTGCTCACACTAGAAAAAGTGACATACTGCCCCTTTTCTGCCCTCTCCCTGCAATAAATCTCTGAAGAGTATTTTCTGTGCCACCTGGAATCACAATCACATCAATTTTCCACAAAGAACTATGTGACTCCTTGCAGGAAGTAACAAAATCTAAAGTGTTGGGATGGGAGGAGAGATTTGCATTTTCTTTTTCTCAAAGGAAATATGGCTTTAAAAGAAACTGAAAAGCACTTATCTAGTCTAAGCCCTCATTGTGCAGAGAAAGAAACGGAGGGTCAGAAAAGATGAGGAAAGGGCCTTATTAACAAATATTGCCTCAGCACAGCACCAAGACAGCCCTGGGCACTACTGGGGGAGGATCTGGGAGGACCAGGAGATTGAGTGTTAGAAAACGGAAAGAGAAGAAGCATACAAGGCCCTGTCTCTACACCACCATACCATGAAATTCCACCAAATTACCCAGTATGGGGGCAGCCAATAATAAGGTGGGGTAAACAGGTTACAGAAACCTGGAAGTCTCAACCATAGTGGAAATTCCAACATTTACTATGTTTTTTTTCCCAGTTCAAGCATCAACTCAGTGGGCACTCTGTACCAGGGACTACACGAGGCCTGGAGTTCTCCCAAATACAGATCTCTATTACCACGTGTGCAAACCACATAAAGGCCACCAGAAGAAAAGCGCTCACAGATAACATGGAATTACTGAAACTGAAAGCAGCCAAAGAGCATATATAATTAGGAAAAATGGTGCTGCTACAAATGGACTCATGGACATAGAAAGCAAACTGTGCTTAGCAGGCAGGAAAGGGGAGATTAACAGATACACGTTAATAAATATAAAATAAATGACAAGGGCCTACTATATAGCACAGGGAACTATATTCAATTTCTTGTAATGAGTTCTACTAAAAACAATATAATACATATGTATATACATATGCATATGTTTATAACTGAATCTCTGCTGTACACCTGAAATTAACACTGTAAACTGACTACACTTCAATAAAAAATAAATTTAAAAAATAAGTAAAAATAAAAGCAACGCCATTAAGAAAAAAAAGAATACTGTAATCCCCTTAGCTGTAGGTGCTGGAGAATCCTGGTTGCAAGCACCAAGTCCACTGGATCACTCCAGCACTGGCTGTCACTCTTTCTGACCATTAGAGTGTCACTTGGCTTCACGGAGGTTACTTTTCTCTTCTGTGAAAGGCTACAGTAGCAACTAACGATGTATAGAATCTCATCATTCACAAGCCCAACAATTAGTGAGGACTTCCCATTCGCCAGGCTCTGGAGAGATGAAAAGATACAGTCCCAGATATATTCATGGGTAGAAGAAATTTATGCCATAAAGACATTAATTCTTCCTGTTTTGATACACAGATTCATTGCAATTCGGATTAGAATTCCTACCAGATATTTCATGGAATGTAACAAGTTATTTTATGGTCAGGAATAGGCATGAAACTTCTTTAGAAACACCACTGAGGAGGGGTGGGTATGTCACTTATTTTCACTGGTCTTTCTGATGTGATGAAAACGTTCTGGAATAATAATTGTTGCACAACTGTGAATATGCTAAAAGTTGCTGAATTGTACCATTTAAGTGGATGGACTTCATGGTGTGTGAACAATATCACAATAAAGCTGTTATATGAAAAATTATTTCTTGACAATTATTTTTCCCTCTATACTACTAGTCTGCCCCACGATTTAAGAAAAACAAAAAACCAAAACAAACCAAACTGTGCCAGGAGCTCTTTAGGACTGCAATGTCCCTGGGTCTCCAACGCCTCTGGTGGTGCTGTTCCTGTTAACGCACCCTAGCTGGGCTGGGCTAGTTAGGGACTGTAACTATCTTTTTAAAATCGACGGTTACACGTTTCACACTGGGAGTGGGAAGGAAGGAGCATGTCACAACCACATGCCTTCAGCTCATTTTTAACTGAACCAAGCCCTGCTTTCAACACTGTAATCCCTGGCACTATAAAAACACGTGACATCAACAAGCACCGCCATCATAACACCTGAAAGTGTTCAAGGTACTTACCTGGGGCAGAAACACTGAGGGAGGAGACAGAAGCTCGCTCAGCACTGAGGATCCACTTTCCCGACTCCACCAGAAGCTGGGCTTTACAGCCGGAGGCTCTCAGCCCAGGGAGCAGCGCCCACGCCGCTGAGATTGTCCTCAGGGAGCAGGAAAGGAAGAGCAGGGCAGCCCCGGGGTCGCGGGGCAGGGAAAGCGGGCGGGGGGTTGGTGGAAACGCGGGCTGCAGCCCTGCTCGGAGGCCAGCCCCAGCCCCAGCCGCCTGCCCCCGTTCGGGTCCGCAGACCCCGCCCGCCCGGGACACAGCCCGCCCAGGGGCGGGGATGGGCCGGCGGCCGAGGAGAGGCAGCCCGGGAGGAGAGGACTCGCGGGCGGGAGAGGGGAAGGGGACGCCAGCAACGGACTGAGGCGGGCCCGGCTGGGTGAGAGGCTGCAGGTGCACACCTGGCCATGGACAGGTGTGGCCGGGGCGCCGGGGTAGGTGGCGCGGGCAGAGGGGTCTGGCCAGAGCAATTCAGCTGAACATAGGCTGACTGGCGCCCTGGGGGGCTGAGACATGCCGACCGCCCTCCCGCAGCCTCCTGACCCCTTTCCCGGAAGCCCCCCTCCTTGCACTTCCACAGCCAGAGGCCCCGGCCCCGGGCAGGAGCTAAAGGCCTACCGGTCGACAGAGCTAAGAAGACTTTGGGGCCGATCCCCGGCTCGGTGCTGGAGCTTCCAACCCGCGGTCCAGCTGGCACCGACTGCCCATGCGCAGGAGGGCCAGCGATCCACTCTGGGTTCTGCGAGAGAAGGTGGGGCAGTGAGGGAGGAAGAAGATGGGAGGGGGGAGGAGAGGAGGGGAAAAGTGGAGGGAGACAGATGGACCGGAAGAGCAGAGAAAAGGGATGGATCTGGAGAGGGGAGGGTCGTAGCGGAGATGGAGAGAAAAAGCTTTACCTCTGGGGGCACCCCGAAAGAGGCTGCAGTACTGACTCTGTACCATTCTGTTACCCTTCAAGGCCCGCAGCTCTTGTTTTACCTCTCTGATCCAGCCCTCCATCCGATGCTTCTGCAGAACCCCTATGGGTATCACACCCATTGCCCCCACGCGGAGCTGGGTTTTCTTTTGGTCTGGGAACCAAGCACCCGCAGGTGTTGTCGCTCATAACTACCTTGGGAAGAGTACCTATTCCCCTTTTACACGCTGGGAAACAGGCAGGCATGATCTCTGCCTTAGTTCCACTCTCCCAGGTGTTGGGCTGGTGGGGAGCGGGGTGGTACAAGATCAGAGCCCCAGACAGAGCAGACTGCCTGAGTGTTGGTGCACAGTCCCCATCCCTCCTGGGTAAACCACACCCCACCCTAGTGGAACCATCAAGGGCTCACAGTAGTTCCCTGGGTGTGGGAGAGCTATCCTCATGTAAAGGAAAAGCCCAGCTGGGCTAACAAGCTAAGTCACAAATCTAAGTGTGATAAGTGTCGGTTTACTGATCTAAATTCTGCTGGGCTAACTCGTAAATCTGAAGTTTAGTATCAGTTTACTGGGCTAACAAGCTAACTCATAAATCCAACCTCAACAGGTGTCAGTAACGTGATCTATTACAAGTTGATAAGCTCCAGTGTACTGATTCCTTGCTTTTTGTTGTTTGAGCCTTATTGGCTAATACCCCTTACTTGTAATTAACCCTTTAAAACCTCATGTGCATGTCTTGGAGTTGCTCAGAAGTTCGGAGCAGAAGCCCCTCTGAGCCCGCCAGCATAATAAATCTGAGTACTCCAACCCTCCCAGTGGTGCTTGTTTCTTGGCTGGCCTGTTGTTTCCATAACACTCAGTTCCAGTGCCCGGCTTGCTAGGTATATAGGAGTGCTACCAAATCCAAATTCATTCTCCTCAGTGCAGGACAGGCCAATAAGTTGGGAGACCAGGTGTTGGGGCAAGGAATAGCAAGTCTCTGTAGACCTAGATGGCAAACTAATGTCCTGGAAAACCATCTCCCCAAGTCAGAATTCAGGCTCCTTTCCTACGTGCTTGGTTGTTGCAATCTTCCTAGTGTAGGAATTCCTTGTTGTTAGAATCCTTTGTTCTTGCAGCTATCTGCCTGGGTCAAATCTCTGTAAACCTCCAACAAAACAAACGTTATTTTTTATTCTGTAATTTGTTATCATTTTATGAATGAAAAAGTGTTAAATATCCTTAAAGGTCAGAGCCTTCAGAATAGGCTCTTCTGTATATTTCAGGCTCTAAGCAACATTGTTTTACAAGCAAGATGAAGACTAGGAGACAGAGCATAGGGTTAAAGTCAAAGTAACAGATCTAATATGGAGTCAGATTTGTTCTGTTCTATTACCCGGGCAGAATCCACTTGAGGATTTAAATCCCTTTAAGTTAAAAATAACTAAAACTGTAAAGGAATTTACATACATAGTTGGGAATGTGCATACCATATCTGGGAAAGCATCCAAAGGATAGTAAACAGTGGCATCTCCAGGGAGGGCTGGAAGAAGAGAGGATGAGGGTAAACTTCTTTCACTTGTGTATTTTTGTGCTCTGTTTGAATTTTTTTTAACCATTTGCATGTATTTCTTTTTTAGTTAAAAAAAAAATGTGTAATGGAGCAAAGGAGTAATTAGCTCAGCAAATACAGCAGCCATGGAATCACTGAGTCATGACTTTTGACTTAAGCCAGGAAGCATTTATTGACTCTCTCCAATGTGCCCAGTGCTGTTTTAAGACTTCTTTTACTATTATTATTTATTAATATTATTACTATTATTATTATTATTATTATTATTTTTATTTTATGAAATAATAACAAGGTATCCCTCACCCCTGCCCATGGCTGGTGTGAAACCAACTGAGTTTTTATTGAGTTGTTTTCCAAGGAGTAGAGATGAGTTATAAACTGAACACTTCTTCAGGGCAAAACAGGCGGAGTGGTTTTACAGCACTCCAGACAGCTATGAAGGGTTTTCAATAAAGGTGCCCAGAGGCTGAGAGAGAAAGCCTCCAGGGCCCTACAAAAAGCTGCCCAAACTGCCTTCTCCATGGCACTACTGAAGTAGGAAAGAACAAATCTGACTCCATATTTGATCTCTTCCTTTGACTTTAAGAAAACCACGTTAATACGCTCCGGTCTTTTCATGGGTTATGATGTCACAGAGGAGACGGACAGGTCAACAAGGGACCACTCTGCCGTGATCACTGAGCCGGGGAACGGGATGGGCGGCAAGATGTATGACGCAGCCATAGCAGTGCCCGTGCTTCTAGGCAGGTAACCAATGTCGCCTCGACAAGGTGTCAAATACTTGTGCCCACGTCCTAATCACCTGACGTGTATTAAAGAGAAATGGAAACCTATAAAAGTCCAATACCCTTGGTGGGTACACCGTCCAAAGAGCAAAGTCACAGTTTGACAACTGGCCATCCCGGCTCCCTGGGAATCATTCTTGGAGAACCTTAGAAACCACTCCTCTGTCCTTAAGAAGTGCTGCATATTTGTCCTATCTTTGGCTCAGGGATGGAGCATGTTCAAATGAACTTTAATGTCTGCACAGATTTGACTGTCTTTCTCCAGTTTCACGTGTCCATTCTAAAGAGGCCTGAGCTAAGTCCATCCTCCGTAAGATCTATTCCCTCCAGTGACTACTCATTGAGCCTGCAATTAAAAGCCAACTGAACAAGACTGTCTGTCCTCAGCTAAAAAGTTCACCCACCCTTCACTGCTTTCTTAATCTCCTCTCCTGGCTAATTGCAACAGACTAACACCTCCCTCTACCAAGCTCCCCAACTACGTCAGTTTTTCTCCCCAAAGAGAAAGTAAGGTCCATAAATGAGGAGTCAACTCCATAGTCACCTCTGAATTCCTAGCATATAGTAATGTTAATAAATAGAACTATGATTATGGCTTCTTTCCTTTAAAACATTTCCAGTTATTTGAATGAGACCTTGGAAGAGAGGTGTTTGCCGTCCAGTATCTTGATCCACAAGACTCTGGAGGCCTTTTTCGGAATGGCTGCTCACTGATTCATTCAAACCACAGCTTCTCATTCCAGGAGTAGCTGTGCTTCTCTGCCAGGAGTTTGTGGTCACTCTCATGCCAGAAGAGCTTTAAACTATATCCTTACTTTGGATTTGTAATTTTTCCCCTCTTCCAACAAAATTGACTTTCCTTACTGTCTTGCCTTGAGGAATTTTTTTTCCTAGTTCACCCTTTAGTAAACCATGCTTCTCGGAATGGGCTTGGCCTTACATATGATCAGTCATCCAACTCCCAGTGTGAGAGGCTTCGAGCTCACCTGCTGCCCTACTGTCAAGGCAACTGAAACTCAGTACAGGAGCCAACAGGCACCCCAGGGCTTCTAAGGCTCATGTAACACCCAGAATCCCTGCTTTCTGGTTTGTCTTGGCTTCTGAGGATTTCCCCTCACTTTCTTGACAATTAGCTGTGCAGCTTGAAAGATGAGGAAGGAAGGTTTTATTTCTTAATCCGCATTTTAAGAAACTTGTGTAATGAAGGTTTTCATAAGTTTCTACAACCCTCCATTGCCAAAACAGAAAACACACTAGATATTTTCTATGTTTAGCTATCATGTGTATTTTTCCTTTTGTTTTCTTAACTGCAAACAGACATCTTTTAATTAAAAAAAATTAAGGCCCCAAATAGGAAAGAGAAAGGGCATACAAAATTAAAGGGCAAAGACAGAAAAATGATAAGTACTCTACAAGGTTAATATAATACTTACTCTATGGATCAGATCAGCAATTCTCAGTAACAGCTAATTGAAATATGACCATGAGGTAAAAGGTCTCTCTTGTCAGGATACGGCTAATAGAAATTAGAATTAAATCAACAAACTAAAATTCTAAGTCTGGCAAGGTACAGAAGGCTACCAGCAAAATGTGTCGTCTTCTGGAAAGGAGGGAGGCTCAACAGCTCTTTACAGTGGAGCCTGAGCCCATGGGAGGTCGGTGAAGTGAGCTCTGTAAGTACCCAATTAGCAAAGTGGGTGATGAATAAAGAGACTTGAGCTTTGATGACAGAGATGATACTACTATTCACTTGTCCTGTAAAGTATGTCTTCACGTTCAGTGATCACTACCTCAGCGTCCTCAGGGATTAAGATTATAGGAAAATTCACAGCCTGGGCCCAGACCTCCTCTTTGAGCTCGTGACACTGCACTTAGATGTCGCAAGGGCAACTCCAACTCCACCTGCAAAGAGCTGACTTCATGGTGATCCTCCCATTGCAGTCCTGCCCAGGGCCCCTGGTCGGGGGGCAAGGTCTCTCTGCCTCTCCCAGCTCAGGCCCATCACTCACAGATGTGACTGGACCCCTCTTTCAGGGCCCAGATTTCCTCAGTCACCGAGTCCCTCCACCCACACCTGTCCTACCAGATACTCACTGGCACTCACTCAGCACTGACTCTGTGCTGGGTACCATGCTGCACACTGTGCACACGTTATCTCACTGGATCTCCACAGCAGTCCTGGGAGATCGGTACATCACTGCATTTATTGATTAGATAAATTGTTTCTCTTCCTTGAGTGCATCATCCAAAGTGACACGGCTACTGAGCAACAAAACTGGGACTGAAAACCACTTGAAAATTCTACACTCCTACACCTGGCAGCCACCCTAATCTGACTCATCACATCACCTCCTGCTGAGCCTTCTAAATGTTTCTAAGCATTCTACAAGACAAAAGTGATCTACGAGAGCACCCCACTCCCCTACTTAAAATCTGTCAATGACTGTCCACTGCCCTTAGGAGAAAGCCCCACCGGGCCTGAGCACAGCCCAATGGCCCGGCATCTGCGTTCCCTGCGCGGCATCGCCGCCTCACCCACCACGCAGCTCTACACTGGCTGTGTCCAGGACAGGGATGCTGACTCCGTACAACCCGGGGCTCGTCTCAATCGATCAATGATCACCTTCTTCAGTGTCCACCTTCTTCACTGCTGACTCTCAGAAAAATGTTTTCTCAGGATGAATCAATATCTTTTTCCTTACAACTTCCCGTCATTGATAATGAGCTCCACCCAAAAGAGAGAAGACTTAATTCTCAGTCTCCTTATCTGTAAAGTGAGAATAACAAGAAAATATGTGAGGTTTTAAGAGAAATCATATTCATGTGAGGCTGAGGGACAATTCCCAACATACAGTAAGTACTCAATATGTGCTTACTTATTATTAATAAGAATATAATGCATTCCAGCAACCTTAACTCAATGTTTTATGGCTATGTCCAACAGACTACAGACACACTGTTGGATGAACCACTTTGAGCGGATCAGCACAAGCATACTGGGAAAGGTAAGCGCTGACTCCGGTTACAGCTGCAGCCACCCAGCACTACGGGGCGGGGGCAGTTTCTCAGACTATTACATGTTGCTTGAGCATTTAATTGTCACTAATGAATAAAGACAGGTTTTCTTTAGTCAAAGCTCCTGAAACATAAATCTTCAAAGATTGATGCAAATTAGATTTCAAGTACAACACTCTCTCTAGAAATTATTTGATAATAGTCTTAGCTCCTCTGCACATCAAAAGAGCATGTTCTTAATATATCTGACTACACCGAAAGTGTTGTTTAAAAGAAATTAAGATGAAGCCATCCTAAATAAGCTCTCATTATCATCTTCACAAAGCCCCACCCAAGGGTCTCATTTCTCACTTCCACATAGGTGTTCAGGTAGCTTAACCTGGGTCTTGGTTTCTTATAACATGGGGGTGGGAAAAGTTGTGGATAGATTTATGTTGCAAATATAAACCTAGGGTAGTTGCTGCGTAGAAATCCTAGAAATAAACAAATTGATATATAGTCCTACCTCAAGAAGCTCAGACTTTCCATTTACAACAGCATTAAAAATTAAAAGAGAGATACATTTAACAAAAATTTACAAGATTTGTACATTGAATATTTTGAAGTATCACCAAAACATTTTAAAAGATCTACATATATGGAAGACATCTCATGTTGATGGAATGGTAGACAATATTGTTAAAAATGTTAAGACTCCCCAAAGTGATTTACAAATTCAGTGGAATCCCTATCAAAATTCCAGCTGACTTCTTTGCAAAAATTGAAAAACTTATCCCAAAATTCATATGGAAGTGCAAGGGGCCCAGGACAGCCAAAGCAATCTTGAAGAAGCAGAGCAAAGTGGGATGACTCACTTTAAATTGTATTAAAAAGCTATAGTAATAAGTCAGTATGGTACTGGCATAAGTTTGGATAAATAAATCTATGAGACACAATAAAATCCCAGGGGGAAAAACTTACATTTACAGTCAGTTTTCCACAAGGGTGCCAACAACACTCCATGGAAAGAATAGTCTTTTCAACAAATGGTGCAGGGAAAGCTGGGTATCTGCAGGCAAAAGAATGAATCTGGAATCTGTACCCCCATATTTTATATAACAAATAAAAATTAATTCAAAATGGATCAGAGACAGAAACGTAAAAACTAAACCTATAAACTTCCTAAAAGAAGACACAGTATAAATCTTTGAGGTCCTAGGATAGGCTTTAGTTTCCTAGATACAATACGAAGAGCACAAGTGATAGAAGAAAAAAGCAGATAAACTGGACTTCATCAAAATTAACACCTTTTTGTTACAGAGGACATCATCAAGAAAGTGAAATGACAGTGGAAGGGGGTATCTCAACTGATAGAGGGCGTGCTTAGCAAGAAAAATAAAATAAATCAATACATCTAATTACCTCACCTGTAAAGAAATTGTTTTAATGTTTAAAAGAACTAAAGTGAAAGCACATTCTGCAGAATAGGAGAAAAATTTTACAAAGCATGTATCTAATAAGAGACTAGTATTCAGGATATATAACAAATGCTTACACCTGAACAATACAAAGAAAATCGACCCAATTTTTAAAATTTCCAAGGATTTAAAAAAATACACAAGCGGCCAATACGCATATGAAAAGAAGCTCAGCATCAGTAGCCAAATCAAAATGAAAATGAGATCTTATTTTACAACCACCAGGATGGTTATAATCAAAACATGCACAATAACAAGTGTTGTTCAGTAGGCAGAGATACCTCATATGTGGCCAGTGGAAAGGGACAATGGTGCAGCTTCTTTGGAGAAGTCTGTTGTTTCCTCAAAAGGTTAGAGTTATATGGCTCAGCAATTTCACTCCTACATGTAGAGTCATCCCTTAGTATCCTCGAGGGGTTGGTTTCAGGAACCCCCCATCCTGGATTCCATAATCCAAGGATGTTCGAGTCCCTTTACAATCAGCCATCTGGATCCATGAAGTGGAAACTACAGATATGGCGAGCCAACTGTACAGCCAACAGAATGAAAATATATTCTCACAAAAACTTGCACATCAATATTCATGGCAGTATCATTCAGAGTAGCCAAAGATTACAAACAATATCCATCCATCAATGAACGGATAAACAAAATTACCAAGAATAGTCCCACAAACTTTTGGTCATTGAATCTTTGACAAAGGAGGTGAGAACATACAATGGAATAAAGACAGCCTCTTCAGAAAATGGTGTAGGGAAAACTGGACAGCTGCATGTAAATCAATGAAGTTAGACTACTCCCTCACAGCATACACAAAAATAAATTCAAAATGGCTTAAAGACTTAAACATGTAGACTAGACACTATAAACCTCTTAGAAGAAAACATAGGGAAAACATCTGGCATACATCTCAGCAATGTTCTCCTAGAGCAGTCTACTCAAGCAATAGAAATACAAGCAAAAATATACAAGTGGGATGTAATTAAACTTACAAGCTTTTTCACAGCAAAGGAAATAGTAAGCAAAACAAAAAGACAACCTATGGAATGAGAGAAAATATTTGCAATAAATGAGACTGACAAGGGCTTAATTCCCAGAATATATAAACAGCTTTTACACTTCATAAGAAAGAAAAACAAACAACTCAATCCAAAAATGGGCAGAAGACCTAAAGAGACTTTTCTCCATTGAAGACATACAAATGGCCGATAGGCACATGAAAAAATGCTCAATATCATTATCAGAGAAATGCAAATCAAAACTGCAATCAAATATCACATCTCGCCAGTCCGAATAGCCATCATTCAGTAGTTCACAAACAATAAATGCTGGAGAGTCTGTGGAGAATAGGGAACCCTCCTACACTGTGGTGGGAATGCAGTTTGGTGGAGCCATTGTGGAAAACAGTATAGAGGTTCCTCAAAAGACAAAAAATTGACCTCCCATATGACCCAGCAATCCCACTCCTAGGCACATATCCAGAAGGAACCCTAATTCAAAAAGACACCTACACCCCAATGTTCACAGCAGCACTATTTACAATAGCAAGACATGGAAACAACCTAAATGTCCACTGACAGATGACTGGATAAAGAGGTTGTAGAATATATTTACAATAGACTACTATTCACCATAAAAAAATAATAAAATAATGCCATTTTTAGCAACATGAATGGACCTGGAGAATGTCATTCTAAGTGAAGTAACCCAGAAAGAGAGAGAAAAATACCATATGAGATCGCTCAAATGTGGAATCTAAAAAAAAAAACAAAAAAAGAAAAAACAACCAAACAAAAAGATAAACTTATCTACAGAACAGAAACTGACACAGAGACATAGAAACCAAACTATGGTTACCAGAGGGGAGAGGGTGTGGGAAGGTATAAATTGGGAGTTCAAGATTTGCAGATAGTATGTATAGAGTAAACAGCAAGTTTATACTGTATAGCACAGGAGAATATATTTAGTATCTTATAGTAACATGTTGAAAAAGAATATGAAAATGGATACAGGTATGTTTCTATATAAATGAAGTTTTGTGCTGTACACAAGAAACTGATGCAACATTATAAACTGACTAGAATTCAATGAAAATATTTTTAAATAGACAAAAACGAAAAAAAGAAAAAAGATATTATCAAATCAAAAGAATAAATTACTGATTGAGGCTACAACATGGATGGACCTTGAAAGTTTATACTAAAATAAGCCACACACAAAAGGGCAAATAGTGCCCTTTTAGGTGAAATGCTCTAAGCGTTTATTGTACTATTCCAGTACATTTTCTGGAGTTTTGAAGTCTATCAAAATCAAAATAAAATGTATTATTCATTAAAAACATAAAATGATTCCTCACAGGGGGCTTTAATTATTAAATGCAGAAATGCATGTAAAGCTCCTGGAACAACAATTTGCATGTCCACAGAGAGTCACTTTTGTCACTGCCACTCAGAGGGTGGTGCCAGCGCTGATGAGGGCTGCCTCCACTCGCTCCCCTGCAGAGAGGAGTGAGGGCCTGGGCTCTGACAGGAAGGGTGACCATGAACATGGGTTAGACAGAGCCACTCCCGAGACTCTGCGTTACCCAGCTTTCTTAAACAAACTGCTCCATCTAACATAAACACGCTACAGGGATGGATCTTACAACACAGGGAATATAGCCAATGTTTTACAATAACTATAAATGGAACATAAAAATAAAAATTGTGCAACTATTGTACACCTGAAACTTATATCATATTGTAAATCAGCTATACCTTTATAAAAAATTAAAAAATAATTTAAAAATTTTATCACTTTAGTATTCAATTCGGTTTTTAAGTAACTACTAAACAGCTTAGAAAGTATAAAATATTTAAGTGTGATAAGTTTATTTACATATTTATTTACTTTCAGCCTCCTGCTAAAAGAGAAATTAAACAATATTTTTAAACACAGCTTAACAACCATAACAACAAAAAGACAAAAGTGAGAGTGAAGACAAAATGGAGATTGAATACTTAAATGAAACCAGGGGAAGGTAAAGTCATAAAAATGAATGCCATGAAGTTAGGGTAAGTGTTAAAGGCCGACTAGAAATTCAGCTGTAAGATTCTTGGCAGCTAAAGCAAAAAGTAAAAGATGATGTGATGGGTGGTTGATCTCAGTGGTAGAGCGTGTGCTTAGCGTGCACGGGGTCCTGGGTTCAAGTGCCAGGGCCTCCACGAACAGATAAATACACCTAATTACCTACCCCCTAAAGAGCCCCAAAGAAAAGAAAAAGAGAAATTTGTTTCCTAAAAAAACCTGATATTAAATTTAGATTAAATACTTGAAAAAAAAAAAAAGTAAAATAGAAAAGATGAGTGACACAAGCGATAATGCCCGTGAGATCAATCTGCAGTGGCTGCTGGCACGTCACCATGTACCAAGTGGGAAAATCTGAAACATCCTTCTCACCACTCAGAGTCATCCTCAGCCCACACCACCCCTCCCCCTGTTAAATGCAGGAGCACGGGTAGGGCCCGGCCTTTGCTCTCTCTGTGTCATCACAGTGAGACAGGATGGAAGGGGGCAGAGCACAGCCATTCAAGGAAGGCCACAACAATTAACATCAAAATGGTGAAGGATTCAATCCCCAATAGGCCTTGAGGCTCAAGATGAAGAGATATAACTTCTAGCAGAGCTTGAGCTTCATTATACACCCATTGTAATAGTAACATGGTGAATAACATGCCCCAAGGCACCATGGCCATCCCAAGGCTAGCCACAAAAGGTCACAGTGTGGGAAATGGCCAACTCCCTGGGAATCCCAGCCCCTTGCCCTTAGGCTGCTCAGTCTACTTATTAGCATATGAAACAACCAAGCCCAAGAAAACGAGCAACACAGCGCCACCTCGCGGTCACCACTCTCTCTCCCTCTTCCGAGAAGGCCCACACTCTGTCTGTGGAGTGTGTACATACTTTTAATCTGAGCACCCGAACCCCACAACTCGTGGCCTTTCTCTTGCCTTTCAATGTGTCTCTGTGAATAAATCTACCATTACTCAACAGTGGCTTGCTTTGAAATCTATCCTGCATGAAGCCTAGGACCCACGTCTGGTGGGGCACATTCCAGGGGCTCAACCAAAGCCTGGGACACAGCCCTTCTCATGCCCCACATCTGTATTCTTGTATCAACAGGACTGGGATATGAAGGGAGTTCTGAGGCCCCAGCTAAGGGACAGAAGCAGCCCCCAGGGCTCAAAATGGTGGGCAGCCCCTCCCCCAGCAGGGGCCCTGAGGTCGGCCCTGTTCTCTGTGGTTCCCTGTTGTGCTGACCCCCTAGCCAGACAGCGTTCTCCTAGGCCTGTCCCCACAAAACCCTTCTCTCCAAAATAAAAGCACATCATGTCACAGTCCTCTTATTCTACCAGGAAGTTTTCAGCGCACTTTTCCCTTCCCTAGTAAAGAATCTATCTGTCCTCCCTCCCATCCCACCACTTCTTTTTTGTGAGAACTCGGTAATCCTCACATACCATCCTGAACGCAGCTGCCTTGCTAGCTGGGACCGAGATGCTTCAGTCTCACACAGCCTGCGTCCTTTCACTTTCCCCTTTCTACCTTAAAAAGCCTTTCCTGAGACTCCCACCCCTCTGATTCTGAACTTCACAAAGTGCTGAGGTTGCAGTCACTGTGTGCATACCTCCCAGGTTTTGGCTAGTTTTCCTTCGCAAGATCTTAACTAAGGAGCTGCATCAAGAAGTTTAAAGAGGCTATTCTTACATCTGAGCTGTGGAGCCTGCATAAAATTTAAATGGCTTTGAAGAGAGAGTTAACAAGGGACAGAGAGGCCGCACGTCCTAGTCAACAGTGTCATGAGGCAAAATGTTCTTCAAAGGCTCAGAGTGGCTTCTGAACACGGAGTCGGCAGGGAGGAGATGCCAGGCAGTGAGTGGGGTGAGTGACACTGGGTATGCTTCCCCAGCTGGGGAAGAATTGGATTTTGTTCTAGTTTTCCAAACAATTTCTGACTACCTTTTTCTCTTATTGTCACATACCATTTCCTACGAATTAAGAAAAATCAATGTCAGTCATTTGCACCACTTGGTAGAAGCTACACGATATCATTCACAGGGCTGGGATATAACAGCCACACCAGTCTAGGTTGAAAGACCAGTGGGGGTATTTCCAAAGTAATCACGGGCATGCAACAAACTCCCCAGCTTAATTACCTCATCTCAAATGTGAGGCCAATAAAACTACCAAGCAAAGTGCGTGATGATTATGGCCAAAATCTGTTTACTAGGTAAGTGCCCGTAAGAGCTGCCGCTGAATGGGGAATGAGTATGATCAACGAGGCCAAGTCAACCTGGTCACACGCGTCCTGCCTTCCTGCGTTGGTGCAGGACCGGAGTTTGTTTAGCTGAGATGAACGCCCCCAGAGCAGCCCCGAAGGGAAAGCTCCCAGCTCTGCGTGGCGAGGTGTGTTCCTTTCCTTCTCAGAGCTGATCACACTTTGCAGTCGTCTGTTTTTACATTTATCCCCTTAGTACCTGCCTCCCCTCCGGAGTTTTGCTTAAGCAGCACAGGTCCAGGTTTGTGTTGCTGCCTACTGGATATTCTGGGCTGGGAGACAGGCGACCCCACGTCTGGCTCTGGGGCTGAACGGAGAGGGCAGAAGGCCCAGGGGCCCATGCTGAACCGAGGCCCCAGCACCCAAAATTATGGTCTGACTTTGGGCAAATTACACAGTCTTCTTTACCCTGAGATTCCTCATCTGTCCATGAAAATAACTGCCCATGGCATATAGAGTTTCAAGGATTAAAGGAAATCACCAAATTCACAACCTATTCAGGGGCTACAAGTGCATCCTCAACAGGCACATGCTACCTTTACAGCTGTGACACACGCTAAGCGGGACGGACAGACACAGTGAACACTGCTAAGTGCCTGTTTGTTAAGTGTTTCATGAGTGTTATAATACTGTTTACAACTTACAACAAACCCAGGAAGAAACGAATATTATAATGCACATTTCACAGATACACCAACAGGTTAAGGGAGGTTACACTCTAGTCCAAGGCCCTTTGGTGAGGAAATGGCGATTTAAACCTGTATCTGAGCCCAGGCCTGGGCTACATCTCTCTCCAATCCACCTGCCCAATACACAAGTTTGCACAGGGCAGCTCTTAAATGCAATGTGTGCCACCGTTTGTCAATGATTGTTAGTTACCATAAACTGCTCTCAGAAACCGCTACAGAAAAGACAGGTGGACCCACATCCCTGCCAACAAAGTAGAGGAATTCTGCCTTGCCTTCTCCTGTAATGTGCAGAAACCCTTCCCTACACCACCAAATTCAAATGTATGCTTCATCCGTGTTTATGTTTGCACACGGAATATTAAAGTAGAAGGTACCTGCAGTAATTCTATCTCGGTTCCTTTCCAAGTTTCCAGATTATCCACAATCAGTCTGTGAATGAAAATGCTACAATGTGAATGAAAATACTGCAACCATGTCAGTAAACAAATAATGCTGTAACCAAGTCATCAGCGGCTGCCGCCATCCCCCAGCGAGGACAGGCCTGAAGACCAGCCTCTACAGCCACTCACAACAGTGCCCTCTTAACAGAATGAGAATAAGAAAAGACAGGATACTTGCCCTAGATAGCTAGGTGCTTGTCTAAAGAATGAATCCAGTGAGCGCAAATGATACATAGAAAATCACTAAACTCTTTAACTTGACATACCTGGCTTTCTTTAGATAACAAACAATGTTTTATTGTTCCAACTACCTGGTCTTTGTTGTAAAGTTCCTATATATCCTAGCTCCTCCCCAACCTCTTGGGAGCAGTCCCTCAGAGCGATCTCAGAGGCTGTCATCCCGGCTTGAGTCCTCCCGCCAAATAAAGCATAACTCTAAACTTTCAGGCTACACATTTCTTTCAGTCGACAAGTCCCAGAATAGACACAACTCATCAATTCTGTAATGGAACACACTGGATCAGGAACCAAAAGCATGTTCTAGTCCAGGAAAACTACGGGACCCTCTTTCTTCCTGTCATTATACAATCCCACCAGAACTCATTAATTTGCTGTCTGCTCATCTGGCAACCAAACTCAGAGAAGAGTCAACTCAGCAGAGTGCCGTGCTGGGGAGAACACCCCGCAGCAGAATGGCAAGCTGCCTGCCCTCCCGCACACTCTGCTGACGCCTAGTGTCCTCCGTGGAGACCAGGCCAACAGAGCTATTCCCAACAGCTGCAAAGTCCCACACGTTAAATAAAAGCGTTTTATTTTATACGATATGTTACGTATATAACCATCTCTGAACACAGCTTTGCAAGAAGCCCAAAGCTTCAACATTAATCTGCAAAGGCAAATGCTGCCCCCAAGGGAAAACAAGTCTTAAAACGATGCTAAGGCCTCCAAAGTCCTCTCCAGGACCATCAATCAAACTGCCTGCAGGCCTGCAGCTGCAGGCGGCTACATGTCTGTTTTTAAAGCAACCCCTTCCTGCCGTCAGGTGCTACAATGTCCCTGTACGCCCTCCCATCTGAGGGTAAGAGCAGCCAATGCAGAACCTTGCAGGGAAGCACTGACAAGACTGGACAAAGAGGATCAGAGCTAAACTAAGCCTTCTGATGACACGAGCTTGTCACTGTGTCATTTTACAGATGAAGATATATAGAGATAGGTGGGGTGACCTTGCTCAAAGTCACACAGCTAATAAGTGGCAAAGTCTGTAACACAGCTACACCCTCCGGTGTGACGCCCACGCTGGGACGCCCACAGGGTTCTCTCGTGCCTGCCGAAACAGTCCTTTACTGTCACTCATAACCCACCACAGGGTCTGATACTAGCCTGCCTTTTCAGCCTCTTCTCCCTCTAGTTTCTCAGAAAAAAGGCTGCTCGGGACACTGTGTGACTTCCAGCTCCCCAAACCCTCCGTGCTCAGGGTGGTCTTGCCTGTGCATCCAGCACCCTGCTCAGAGGCTCTTCCTCCCCTGCAGGAGGACGTTTCCACTCTCCGCAGGGACACCCCCTCAGGGAAGCCCTCTTTTCGCCCTCAGCATGGCAGGTGTCCCAGACCACATCCCGAGCTGCACCATTAGGACTGCGGGTGCCCAGGTTTGCTAGTCAGAGCAGCAGCCTCAGAGCCAGGGTTTATGCCCGGGTCACCCTGCAAACCTACTGCCCGCCACACAGCCCCCAGCCAGCAGGTCACCTGGAAGTCGCAGCAAGTGCCCCACCCAATCCCGAAGTCTCTTCATTTGCCAGCAACGCTGGTGACTGGTCTCCAACCTTTGGTCAGTTTTGCACAAAACAGCAGCTTCCACTGTGAAGCAGGGGGTTTTCTCTTCTGCTCCCCATCCTTACTGGAAACGTCAAGGGAAACCGAAAGGCCTTTTCTCAAACCTTTTCTGATGACACCCTCCCACCCACAATATTCACATGCTCAAGAGCTTTGGGTCCACGTGGTTTTGTTTCCCATACGCTAAGTGGCTCAAAACACTGCGGGTTTCTTTCTCTTTTGAGAGTATTTGTTTGTACTGAGTTTATCGGCTTTAATCAGTTTTTGTGTCTCCCTTCAGTGTCCCTAGCAGTTGCCAATTCTTACTCCCTTCAGCAGCCTCCCTCCCAACATCTAGTCTAGGAAATCAGCTGTGATGAGGGGCCCGGGGGCAGTCACAGAAGATGCAACTAAGGCACAGAGAGGCGACATAATTTGCCTGAGAAGATCAGCTTCAAGCCCCAACACTGTGTGTCACGTCCCTCTGTTTAACACTTATGCTAAACTAGTTAACTTTTGATAGATTATGGTTGTAAACAGATGAGGTATCAAAATACATACAAGGACACACATCATCTATATGATGTTCATTAACTCCACTATTTTGTTTCTATTTATTTTATTTCTGTTAAAAAAAATTAGGAACCTCTGCAGTCAATATAGCAAAATATTAATGGGTTTTAAATCCAGAATGTAGAGGCGTAAGTGTATCATTAATCATAATTATTTGTATGCTCACAAAATGATTTGACAGTCTCTCTCCCCTCCCGCTACTCGCTACTGGCTCTCACCTGAGCTCCCAGACCACACATCGAACAGCCTTTCACTTTACACACGGCTGAACTCATCAGTTTTCCCCCAGAGCTCCCTCTGCAGCTTTCCCTCCTCAGAGCACAGCAGGACCATCACTTACCTCATTAATCCACCCAGAAACCTGGGCCTAACTCCATCCTACCTTCACAGACATCATTCATCCTTTCCTTTTTACCATCTAAACATGGCTAAAGTCTGTTCGTTTTTTCCCAGTGACTGTCCTACTGACTGTCCCACCGCTCAGGTGGAAGCCACCAACACTGCACACCTGGACTCACGAGTCTCCCAAGTGGCCCCACAGCCGCTCTCCCATACTAGACACAAAAGGGATATTGTCACTCCCGTGCTTTTATGACTCTTTTCAAACCTACTGTTCTTAGAAGAAACTCCAAGTTTTTCACCTGGTGAAGGTGTTTGCCATGAAACTTTGAGCTCAGGAACGGCAGGACCTCCTTCCTTCTTGGCCCTCCCCTTTCCCCAAGGCCCAGCCCTCTCCCCCTCAGCCCCGCCCTCTGGCACTGAGCTGGCTCAGGAGGACCTGCTGAGCTACACCAGCCTGTATTCTAACCCTGGTCTTGAGTTCTTAGCAAACTGCTTCACTTATCCATACAAATCCAAGGTAGATTAGAAAGATTTTAGATGTTGAGCTAGACTACTGATTTGGGTATTTTGCACTAGCAACCTGCAAGTACATGTTCTAATGATTCTGTCTTCTTAAAACCACACCCAGGTTTTAGTAGTATTTGTGGAATGTCTTCGGAGTAAAAGGGACTGTACTTTAACAGACTATATGTTTTATAAAATGAACAACACGGACAGGGTCACAAATGGAATCGCCTCACAAGTGACAGAAGACAGGTGAGAGGCACAAAGCAACAGGTCTTAAAGATGGTAAGAGCAAAGTTGTTTCGCCAACCCCCCAAAAATTCCTGAAAGAACCAAAAATTCTGAATTTTGAAAGTAAAAGGCTATCATATATAGAAATAAAATAAATGATCCTCTTCATCAGTGTTTCAAGATCTGACTCCAGATATTTTAGCAGGCCATACTGAATCCTAGCACAGAAAAATCAGATGGACTTGTGGTGAGTAAGTTCCAGGAAAACGGCAGTAATTCCTCCACTTTTGTAAAGACATACACTCACCTGCCGAAGGTGAATGTAGAACGCATTCTGGAGAAATTTGGAAGCTTCCAGGGTCCGCTTCTGAATGGCAAGTACATGGACAGCTTGGGAGCATGCTTCTAACTCAGTCACCGGCATTCTTACACTGCAGGGGGAAAAGGAGGCCCTCAGTCGAGAGCATAGATATTCCTGTCGTGTCTCCCAGGCCGCGCCTCGGGGACTCAGTGCCCTGCAGCAGCCCGGCCCCAGGCGAGGACACGCAGCGTGGCCCACCCAAGCATGAGGGGAACTGTGCTTGAGAAATCCCATCCCCGATGGGGGCAAGAGGGGCTGGTGGGGTTGAGTGAACCTATAAATGCCCACAGAAATATGCCTGCATTCATTCAAGTGATACAAGCAACAGTAGCATGCTATTTAACAAAATTTCAATTTTCAGCGGAAATTTTGCCATTCCTTTCCACTTGTCCCCTGCACTCTGAGACAGGCTTAGGCTTTCTCACACCTGCAACTCTGAGGCAATAGTTGTGAAGTAATTTTACTTTGTTGCAAGTGTCCTCGCTCCCCGAGTCACTGTGTCTGTCCTCTCTTAACACAGTCGGATATCTTCCTGGATCTCTACCTGAGTTCCTTTCTCCTCCTCCTCAGATCCTGAGATAAAGGACAAGTGAAGACACATGACCAGAAAAGGCACTGTGGACTTGACTGAAATCCACAGTGGCCCCCTAGCTGAGTGTTGCCCACCCCTTCCCTTCGATACTCAAGTTTCTGCCCAGGGTGACATCCAGCCCAGAGAGGTGGCCCAATTAAAAGCTATGTGGCTTGGGCATGGGGACAGGTGCAGGAGCTGGTTCCGGGGCCAGGCCCCTCCCCACGTCTGCTCCCCTCTCCACCGAAGCCACGCTGCCAAGCACTCAGGCTCCGTGATCTGATGTCCTTCTCTTCTACTCTACTCCAAACCGTTTTCCTTTTCCTTTTTTCCCTAATTATCCCCAGCTGGAGTGATTTTTCAATCGCAGTATCTAAAAAATTTCCTGCAGCGGAAAATGAGGTCTCCAGATATCAATGCCCATATGCTGGCTCCTAAAGAGAGCTGCTGGCTAGGGGGACCCTCAACAACACTCACGGGGAATCAGACATGTTCCAGGGTCGGCCACCCCCAACAAGAGTTTGCTGTGACCCCTATGCCCGCACAGCATCCCTGCTCACAAAAATATAGTTGGCCCACTTATCGGTTATTAAGAAGCAAAAATACAAAATTGCTCATGTTTCTTACTAAAATTATCTATGAAGCAGAAAAGGGAATTGTAATAGAAAAGAACAATTTTGACCCCATGTTAGGTCTGTTCCTTTGGCTTTAAACCTGTGCCCTGTTTTCTAGGCTCAGACTTGCTATCTCTGCACCATTTGTAAAAGAAAGTTCCCTTTAGACTGAAATATCCAGGACAGCCTCTTCTCCTGGCCGTGATCTTGAAGGATGCTAACTAATCTGCACTTACGTAGAGATGGCAAGTTGCAAAATAGAGAATAACTTTGTTTTATTTTTGGAGGTTTTACAGGGGCAACATGATTTGATCCACATGGACAGCTGCAAGAACAGCGGATTCAAAGGACAAGCAATTCATACAACAAGAAGTTTCCACCAACCAACTGCAGCCCCGCCCCTTTTTATTATAAAAAGAGACCCAATTCTGACTTGGGGAAGATGGTTCTCCAGGACATCAGTCTGCCATCTTCTGGGTCTGCCAGCTTTGCAAATAAAGTCACTATTCCTTGCTCCAACACCTCATCTCCCGGTTTATTGGCCTGTCATTTGGTGAGCAGAATGAGTTTGGACTCGGTAACAAAATGACTGCATTGGAGGTAGTATGTCTCCACTCTTTCCTCGTTTCCAATATGTAACATGCACATTACTTATGATCTAGTGCAAATAATTCATCAAAGACAACCACAAAAAGAAACTATACTCACCCAGCTATCAACACTGAAGTCAAAACCTGTCAATTTTATACGCTGTTTAAGAACACAACCAAAAAACCTAACATAGGGAGTCGATTCCATGGAAATAAAATTATTTCTACTCCTTCAAAACTTTTTCTTTTCTTTTCTATTTTATTTTGTTTTGCTTATTGAAAAGAAAATAAATTCAAATCATTTTATTTCACGTATTTTTGTTATAGCTTCATACTTTAAATACTACAAAAAGACTTAAATTGCAATAAAAAATTGTTCATATATTAGTATAAAGATATATACACAATCAATGGGGATTAGGAAAGGAATGGACATTTACTAAAAATCCACTGCAATCCAGTCTTTTACAAGCATACCATGGAATATAAGCTCTATTATCCAGGGAGCCTCACCCACATTCTCACTACTGAGTCCCTTAGTAATCAACCACTAAGTCACCAGCATAGAACCATGTGATCAGTATTTTAGTAATAAATGAGGGAATTCGCTCATTCAATTCTAAAACAAATAACCTAAAATAAATACTGAACTTATTTACAGATATAGAAAATTTGTCCCCAAAAAAGTAAAGTTTCTTCCTCAAGGTCACAAAGCTAATAACTGGTAAAGGTAAGATTTGAACTCATCTGCCTGATTCTAAAAACTAAGGTGGAAATCCCATTCGACTGGGGAGTGTACAGCTGCACAGCCTATCACCTTATCTTTGTTCAGAGATGGCCTTAGACAGCCTGAGACAGCACCCCATTCCTGTGGAACTCGAGGACAAATGATAACAATAAGGATTTTATATCCAGCAGTTTCTTAGGTCTCATATATATAAAGTGTCTGCAGGTCAGCAGAAAATCTCTGGGAAACATGAGTGGGTCCAGAACTTTTTGCTGATTAGAAACTCAATCTATCAGGATAGAGTGTCCTTCCCATGAGAGGCCACATGTACATAAATTAAAGGCAGCTGAACAATGGAAACTAGCAAGACCCCGGAACTCAAGCAAGGATCCCTGCCATCCCCCACCCAGTTGCCTCTTCATCCGCGTGGACATGAAGACAGAAGACCCGGGTTCTTGTCCAAGTTACACTATCATAGATTCTCACCCATAAAAAGGTACGACTCTATGCTGTCGTAAGTCCTTTCCAACTCAAATATGATGACACCAATATCTCAGCAGAATATCTATGTCTCCAATTCCCCTCTTCTAATAGGAGTCTATTTCTGTGGACACAAAGCAGAAATCCAATTTAAAAATCCATGCAAGAAGCCAGGCGAATTTCTGCTTAAGAGACTTTGCTCTCACTCTCAGTGAATGAAAACTCAGAAAAAGTGGTCCTTCTCCCTCAGCAAATGGGAGGTAGCCTGGTTGTGTGTGTGTGTGTGTGTGTAAATCAAATATAATCATGTCTGGGACGTGTACAGATTATATTTAATTTCACTGTAATTTCATGGGGATGAGCCAACATTTAAAGTAATTTGAATGTAGTGTTCTGAGACAGACTCAGTCTCTTTTGGTGGAGGAGGTGAAAGGGGAGAGTAAAGGAGGAAAGAGGTAAATGAAGCAAAGAAGTAAGAATACTGCTAGGGAAAGGCAAAACATTAATTTTGTTCCTCATTGCATCACATACAAATTAGGGACTGGCTTTCCCCCGATCTCTTATCGAGCACTGAGTAGCAGAAGAAGAGGCGACAGCCCATTTCTCACTGAGATTGTGACTGTACGTGGCATCTTATAGACACAAATCATTTACCCTGAGCAAACACTCTAGCAGCAGGCTGTAATTCTCCTGTTTTGAGAGACAAGAAAACAGGAGTTCAAAGCGGGTAGATAACTTGACAAAAGTCAGAGGACCAGTAAACAAGAGAGGATGAATTCAAACTCAGATCTGAATGCAGAGTCTCATCTTCCCACTCCCAGGGCTGGAAAATCCTTAACACACAGGCTCCCAAGCTCCCCTGCAGTGTTCCTGGCACCAAGCATTTCCCATGGTAATGGTCTCCAGTTCTCACAGACACAGCGCTCTGTGCAGCCAATGACCTTGATCAGACCTTGATCATCTACCTGCCACGCCCACCAGGCTTCACCATACAGGCAGGAAAGCTGGCTTTCAAGTGCAGACAAAGCCACCCTTGGTCTAACCTGTGCTCTTCTGCAGCTTCTCCAGCCTAAAGGCAGCCATGAAAGTGCTCACAGTTTGTACGTGAGCCACACTACCTCTCTCCATCTGTGGCCCCACCTATAATACTTAGCTATGAACATTTTGAGAATCTTGGAAAAAAATTTTTAAAAACAGAAAAGAAAGGATTCTGGAACAAGTACTTAATACTTACAATTTTAAATGACAAGTTACAAAGTAAGTATTGACAAACCGAATCTTCCTTTCTAAATGTCAGTTTTAAGCATTTAAAAATATAATAGCAAAAAATTCTCACTTACAAAATTAACAAAAACATAAACAATAATCTGGAATAAATTCAAAAATTATGCCCATATTCTAAATGGAGAACTTCAGGACTGTACTGAGGGTTAAAGTAAGAGGTATGAATGTAGAGACATAAAAATATTGCATGGAGAAAAGCAGTTTTGTAAAGATGTAAGTTCTCCTAAGAATAATTCAAAACTTACTAAAAAATCCCATGAAAATTCCAATCTGATTTTTTTTAACTTGAACAAAATATTTTGGAATTCTTCAGGAATAATAAAGTCATAATACTTGACAAGAAAATTTGGGATGGAAGAAAAGAATCAAAAAAAATCAGACTGCCAGTTATTAAATAAATTTTACAATATGTAAGATATGGTGCTGGAGTAAGGAAAGGAGATTGACAGAAGGGAACCATGAGCTCAAAAAGAGACTCTAGTGTATGTAAGTATTTTGTACAGGTGGGATTTCAAATCAAAGGAAAAATTATGAATTCGATAATTGTCCTGGGACAGAGAATCACCTGGAAAGAATAAATTCCATTCCTGTCATAATGACCACAAGATAAATTGCAGATAGCGATGTAAATATTAAAAAGTACTAGTAACAGCAAATACAACTCTTTGCTCTTATTAACTCAACTTCTCCTCATTATAACATGTACTATTATAATCTCCATCTTTGAGATTAAAAAAACCTACAGAAGAGATTTATTCCATTATAAGAGAGTATTTCTAAGAATAATGTCAAAGATAAAACCCATAAGGAAGACATTTACTATCCTAAGAATAGTTTGAGCCACAACAAAAATCAAAAAACTTCCTGAACAAAATGAAAGGAAAGAAATGACAAGAAAAAGCTCTGTGATACATGTTGATGAATTCACGAAGTTAATTTTCATAACATACAAAAAGCTGTCACAAAGCAACAAGAAGCTCCCTCACTTAAATGTGGGCAAAGGACAAAAGGAATCATTCATTTTAAAAAAGTAAAATGGCTAATGAGTGAAAAATGCTCAAAACTTCACTGGTCATCAAATGCAAACAAAAACAATGAAAAAGCACTTTTGCTTATCATATTGGCAAATATTTTTAAGATATTCTAGCTAGTGTCCATCTGTGGGAGAACAAATCATGAGCGACTATTTCAGGGGATGACATATCAATGGATTTGTAAGCTCTGAAAAACGTACATACACACTGACTCAACTCCACTTCCAGGAATCGTTTCCTTTAGGAAAAAAAAATCAGTCCAAAAAGATGTACCCATCAGGGCATTTACACAGCACTGTATACAAAGGTGGGAAGAAAAACTGAAGTGAAATCATATCCAGCGATAGAGAATTGGTTACATAATTAATTGTGCATTTTTTCATTCCCCAATGGAGAAGGAATTTCTAGTCACTTGAAAGGAGTCTGTGATGAATGTAAATGTCACATCCAGGGACTAAATTTCCAGAAGCCTTAACTAAAGGAATACACATACAAGATCACAGGAATGTCTGTAAAAGAAGGATGCAACTCAAACATTCTTTCTGACAGTGGAAAATGGAGAAAACTTAACTGTCCACCATCAAGACAATGATGCAGTAAATCAAGGCGAGCTGCGGGCGCTGAGGGAGCCGGCGTTTCGCCGTGGTCCAGGGCCTTGTCCACAGCACTCTCCCACCAAATGTGTCCGTGGACAAGAGACGACACCCGCACATCAGGAGACCCCTCCAATCTATCTGAAAGTGCCGGGTGAGTCTGGAGTGGGAGGACGTCCATGATATACCCCTGAGTGAATAAAGCGAGCTGCAGAAAAACATATAGTATGGTCTCATTTTTAAATAAAGCATATATACACACACCTATACATTGATTTCTCATATGTGTATATATATGTATCTCATAGGCCTAAAGGTCATGAAATATATATACCAAAATTTCAACAGCTTTTACTCTCAGGAAATAATGGGAAGGGAGTTAGGGGCCTTCCTGTACCACCACAGTTCTCTTTTCAGTATTTCAGTTAAGTATACTTGGAATTTAAAAGTTTATTTAAGTCCGAAGTAAAATGGACCATGCCTCCATAAGACAGAATTCTACACTGGTCTTTAAAAATCATGCCAGGGGAGATAGAATATTGTAGAAAAACATGTAATAAGCCGAATGGAAAATGGAGGTCACCGAACAGTAAACAGGGACGGAGTGCTCACTGGGTTTTATGACAGAGATGATACACACTAACGAAAAGAACAGAAAATAAATGTTAAATTGTTAATTATTATCTCTGAGTAGAGGGACCAGGATAGAATCTTTTGCCCCTTTTTTCAGACATATTATATTAAATGCACATTATTTTTCATCTGAAAAAAAGCATTTTTAGACTTGTAGTACCACGCAGTGGGGAATAATACATGAATACTTACAGAAACAAGTAACTAGGAGACACCGCAGCAGTGCCACACAATGTAAAACGGGCAATCCTGATTGACACCTCTCAGTTACATAAGGATCCACAAAGTGAGACACCTGCTGTAAAAGGGCGTGGCCCCCTTCTATTTGTCAGTTGTGTCTTCAGGGCTGAGGCAGTTCTGAGCACGGCCAGTGTCAGTTCCGGTGTCTGGATGGATGCTACTGGAGGTGAGGGCACCTGCAAGCAGAAAGGAAGAACAGAAACCATCCTCTGCCTTTTCTGTCTTCTTTCTTTGTTACTTTAAAATCAGGCATAAATAAGATAAACTGTGTATCTCTCCCACTGAAATTTCAGTAATGAAACCGTTTTTAAAGGCTTCAGAGCTTATATTCTGTCTATAACTGTCTTTTCAACAAAGCATCATATTTATTAAATGTTAATTGACTTAGTTAATTAACTCCCTGTTGAAACATTCAAGTAAAGAACATGAAAGGCCTTACGTAAAAGAACCACACCTGCAGTGACTAGCTCAGCTCTCTTGACGGCAATGCAGTCAGCCCCCACCATCCCGTGGCCCTGAGCTCCTGATGCTGGTAAGAGAGCACGCTGCCGCCTCAGATGGAGAAATACTGTGAAAGTATTTTTTGAACTCTACAGTACTGACAAAACATAACTGACAAATCCCAGGCTCCTTTGAAGCTGTCATTTTCGGTTTCTGGCCAACCCCAGTCAATGAGCAGAACCACCCCATTCCCGAGTCATAGGACTCACGTGGGAAGAAATTTTGTAGAAATTTCCAGGTACAGAATGTAACCAACTATATGTAGAACTCTGACAAAAAAAAGATGAAATACTCTGATGTTGAAGACACTCAAAATATTCTCCTAAGCCTTAGTAGCTGGAAAGGCTGGGCTTCTCCTCAGCCACTTATTTATTTCACAGCCAGTGAGAATCTCCCACAAACCCTGCTTCCCTGTGTCTGCTGGGAGCCTCAGGCACACTCTTGCTGTCGATCTTATAAGTCACAGGGCAGACGCGTGTCTCTCATGCCTGCAACCCTCACACAGGCTCGCCTCCTAGCCTCACTGTCTGAACTTGGCCCCAATTTCTCACCTGTTTATTTGGTATCTGTTCTTCTGTAAGCTGCCTCAAATGCTTTTTGGAACAAGTCAGAAGAATGAGTGGGTAGAGAAATGGACAGTTGGACAGGTGAGAGGTGGGCAGACAGAGAGACTCCAAGAAAAGGGGAACAAAGAAAATTCCCTATGCAGAACCCTCTTCTAGTCAGGGAAGAAAACCGCCACGGAAACGTGTGAAGAGGCAGGTGGCTTCGGGCTGTTTCCTGGATTCCATGAAAAGTCCCACCAAGAGAGAGGGTAGAACTATAAATAATAAAAGAAAAAAGCATGCATGCTTGAAAAATATATCTACAATATGTACTTTCTAAAGAATAGATTCAAATCAGCAGGGCCCAATTACACAATCCTTGGGTATTTACAGAAATGAGAATCCCATCTCCAAACCACAAGGCATCCCTTTGGAGCACTGAGAGTCTACACGGGGCTGTTATAAAGCCTTCATCACAAAAGCTATGCTCCCCTGCACTTACGAGGAACGAGCAGCTGTGCTCGGGCTGCCCACGCGCATCATTTGCACCCTACAGCACCTCTACGGGGGAGGGACGCCTAGCAAGCCCCGTCACTGCAGGGCAGAAAACAAGCCCGGGAGAGGCTAAGCCGACCTACCAGTTCTCCATCTCACAGGACTGGTCACTCCAGAGCAGGACACGAACTCGGACCCACGTTTGTAATCACGGTACTACCGTGCTTTGTGTGCTTTTTGTGTGAATAATACATTTGTTTTTGGCATGAAAGTATATTTAATAAATGATCGGTTGTCCTGTCTATCTCATTTGCTCACAATCAATCTTTATAGTGGTGAATTGTATTCTTTTTCCGTGGAGAAAGGAACGGAACGAGCGGGTGTTAGAATGAGGTGGGGCTCCATTCTTTATCTGGTACCTCATCTCATCCAAGTCCCCAACCAGGGAGAAGGAGCAAATGGTTTCTTCATCTTTTAAAGAGAGGGCTCCACTGATGGTGACTTAACTCCAAAACCAAGTCTGGGGAAAGGGCACATTCAGCAGCCAGAGCATTATCACCTGTAGGAAGGCAAAAACAGCTCACGGGAGGGCTCAGGGGGTCACCCTGATTTAATTTCAATCGATAAAACAATAATGCACTCTAAAAATACTAGCATGCAATGGATTGGCTCTTTCTGGACATCTAGCAAGTTTCCACAGCCCACATGTAAAATTATCGTGAACCAGTGAAAGGAAGTGTCTACAGACAAGAAAAATCAATGCCACAGGTAAACTGAAACCCAGGCTGGAGGAAAGGAAGAGAAAGGGCATAGTAAAGAAGTGGGGAAAGGCTGGGGGAAAAAAATCATCACACGGACTCTCAAGCATCATCCAACAAGCATATAATCATTCGAGAGAGTTACTGAGGTCTTATTCTGTGCAAGATTGTAGAGCGGGTGAAGCAAGAGCGCAGCGACCATGGTGGCAGCAAGTGGCGGGGCTCAAGTACACTTCTGATCAAGGTACCTGGCACACTTGTCCTCAGTAAAAAGGCAAAAAAAAAAAAAACAGTAAAATAACTCTGTAAACTCAAAGCATTGTTAAAAAAAATTAAACAATACCTACATACCTGGACAAACCACGCACATTGCTGGATCAGAAGACAGCGCTCTTGGAATGGCAGTGCTCCCCAGAACGATCCGTATATTCAATGTGGTCTCGATCACAATCCCTGCGGTCTCCTCTGCAGAAACTGACTAGCTGCTGCTAAAATTCATATGGGAATTCGAGGGTCTCAGTAACCAGAACGTACTTGAAAAAGAAGAACAATGTGAGAGGACTTGTAATTCTCAATTTCAAACCTTACAACTGTATGTCTAGGTGAGATTAGAGGCCGTTTTAAGTTATTAATGTGTTTATCCGTATTTTCTAAATTCTCTACAATGAATATAACTGTTACAATAAGAAAAATAAAAAGTAAGGTATCTTTTAAAACATGCACAATGATTCATTCATTGGGAAAAAAATATTTTAACTATAAAGAGGTAACCAAATATCTAGTGAAAAAGGACTACTTAAAAACAAGTGTGTATTTACATTTTTCATAAATTGAAAACTGAAAAGCGCAAACACATCAAGTTTCTAGGGAGATCGATGCAACATATTAATAGTTATTTTCAAAAATTCTAATTGAACAATGAAAAAACAAGAAAGGGAAAATCGCGATTGACAGCCAACTGCAAACACATGGAGAGCAAAGGCCTAGAAATCACAGTTCCTTTAACTCTGATACTAACTCAATAGAAGAGGAAATTCCTCCCTGTGGGGACAGTGGAATCCCATGCATAAGACAGGATACACATTACAAACTGCACTAGAATCTGGGGTGATTTTCTTAGAAGAATTCTAAAGTTACAACATTGCTGATAAACTATAAAAACACTGACAGACAGATTAAAACACACAGTCATATATATTATATAGAAACATATGAAGTCTGCTCCCATGTTGCATAGAAATACAAACATATTTGTTCATTTATGGGCACTGAATATTTTATCCCAGGTAGAATATTTCAACTAAAACAAATAATCAATAATACACTCCTCTTGTCAAATCTACTTGATAAGGTACTCTGCTATGTAACCATAATGTGTCTAAGATAGATCTAAAATTAGTGAAAAAGATCTTTGTATGGTTTCTTGAACTCTTCTCAAAATTCCAAGCTTAATTTTAAAATAGATCTGAGCAGTATTTCTATATTAACTTTTCCCTCGTGAAATGAACAGCACAGTCTGTTGTCAAAATTCTGTCCTTACAATGATTCACGAGCACTGTATCCTAACAAAACTGCTGGACAGCAAGGCACTATCCAGACACTGTGACCAAACAAATGAAACACAAGGAAGACAGTGACCCTATTCTGGAGGGCTTACTGTCTGTGTCAACTCTGGGGTTTTTATTTGATTGGTTTGATTGGGTAGCAAAATAAAATCAATCAAGTACTTTCTTCTTTAAGCATTCTGTAAGTCATGACTCTGTTGTTAGTGTCATGAGAAGGAAAGACTAAAGCAAGACTTCATTAGGTCAATTAGCAACAGCCATCACTGGGGAGTGAGTAATAAAGAAGTTAACTGATAGCAATGCTTCTGCCTACATGAGACCTAAAATAAACCTACACTGATCTCTTTAAGGAAAATGAGGAGATGAGGCCCCAATGAGAAAAACAAAAACTAACAAGAAATCAAAAAATAAAGACTTTTTCATTAACGATTCCAGGAAGGAGTGGAGCATGGTGGTGAAGAGCACAGATGCTGGGGAAAAACATGAGGGTCTGAACTCCCACAGCACTGGGTAGCTTTGACACTGATAAGTCAGTGAAATTTTCTGCATCCCAGTCTCCTATCCATAGACTGGGGACAACAACAGCACCCGTCTCCTAGAACGGTCCTAATAATTAATTTATTTTATATTTAAAAGTTTAAATAAAATACCTCAGATATTAAATATTACCCCAAAAGCACAAGGAAAAAGAAAACAGAGATAAATTGGAGTTCATCAAATTTTAAAACTTTGCTTCAAAGGACACCATCCAGAAAGTGAAAAAACAACACACAGCAGAAAATTTTTTAAAATCATTTATCTGATAAGGAATTTGTATCTACCAAAAAAAAAACAAAAACAGAAACAAAAACAAAAAGAACCTCCTATAACTCAACAATAAAAAGGCAACTCAATTAAAAAATGATTAGAGAATCTGAAAAATATTTATCAAGGAAAATATACAAATGACCAATAAGCACAATGAAACGATGTTCAATATCATTAGCTCTAAGGGAAATCAAGTCAAAACCACTAGGAGAAACCGCTTCACACTCACTACAATAGGTTATAATCAAAAAAAGAGTAACAAGCACTAATGAGGACACAGAAGATGCAGAGGTCGCAGCCGTTGCTGGTGAGGATGTAACACAGCCTGGCCACTTTGGAAAAACGCCTGGCAGGTCCTTAGAGAGTTGAACATTTGGTTTCTGAATAACCAGGCAATTTTGCTTCCTGAGCACACACGTAAGAGAACTGAAAACAAATGTTCACATAAAAACTCCTACAGGAATATTCACTGTGCCATTACTCATCACAGCCAAAAAGCAGAAACAACACAAATGCCTATCACGTGATGAATGGGTAAACAGAGGGGCCCAGCCATACAGAGGAATATTATTCAGCAATAGCAAAGCATAGAGTACTGACCCAGGCCACAACGTGGACAAATATTGAAAACGTTACTCAGTGTGAAAGAAGTCAGTCACAATAAATGCTTCCACTTACATGAAGTAACTCGATTTACATGAAATTTCCAGCAGAGGCAAACCCACAGAGAGAGAAAAGTGGCTCCCTGGGGCTGTGGGAGGATGGGGAAGATGGGGATGTCTGCTTATGCGTAAGGAGCTTCCTGTTGGGGGGATGAAAATGTTCTAAGATTGAATGGGATGCACAATTCTGGGCATAGAGTAAAAACCCCTGTACATTTTAATGGGTGAATTGTTATTAAAACTGTTAAGAACGAGAGCACCTCGGGCCAGTACCTTCCCATAGTAAATGCAAATTGCTAAATTTTATTACAGGAAGAAGAAACTGCCCTCAGCATGAAAGCAGGAGTTCAGCAAATGTGAGTTAACCGAAATTGGACAAGAGCATTTCACTTGAAACAGTTGCTGAGTGTACACAAAATATTAAGACATGACAAGGAAAATCAGATTCACATCACGAAGAAGCATTCTGCTTCAAATGCAGATCAAGGATTCGGCAAGCCCAGCTGCTAGAAATGACCAGAGAAGAAACCTGGCTCTTTAAACAAGCACCAGAGCCAACAAGGAAATAGTGGTGAGGAAAGCAGGCGGCCGAAAATCTGGAACAGTTTGTTAGAAATAATTTCTCCACTGAAAATTCAAAAATAAAATGAAAGTGATGTAATACTGTGTTGACCTCACGTGAATGGGCTTCCTCCGGTTCTCGACAGTTTTGTAACCCCGAATGAGAGACTCAGGAGAATCAGAATGGCTCCTGGGAGTGCCCAAATGACTGCCCACCAGCACGCTGACCACCATCACATCTGCCAGGGTGGAATTGCAGAGAAGAGACCAACTCCTGAAAGGCACAGGAAATATTGACAAGGGAAAAAAAGGCTGATGTCAGCCTTGGGACAGAGGCCCTGAGAGCAGAGGCCAGAAAGCTGCAGGTGAACTGGAGTGGCCCTGGGGCAGGAAGTGACCACGGGGGAGCAGATCTCAATTCTCTTCTCTCTCTCCCTCGGGTAGGAGAGATAAAGTCTGCATCCTTCTCACCTGGAACTGTGGGTTCTGGCTGGCAGAAGTCTTACCGACATGGAATGAATGACTCAAGACTGTGGAAAAAGGAAAGAAAGCGAGAGGGAGTAGGGAGCCAACTCCAAGAGCCTCTCAAATGCTCCCATATTTATTGTGTATAATCAAAGAAATAGTCTTTAACAGTTGTGTGATAGTAAACAGGAACTTGGGGAAAGACAGGATGAGACAGAGATTGTAGAATCCACAATGAGTAAAAAGGCTTAGTTTACCTTTAGGGGAGTCATGGGGAGAGGGGAACAAGATAAATTCTTTATATATTCATTACAAAGCAGACCACCAGTCCAGCCAGGTCCGTGTTTTGGGGATAATAGACTATCTAACAGCACGCACGCCCAGCATTTATAGCTGAGGGCCTGGGTCATTGCTGTGCAATGAACAGAGTGATATCTAAAACCTCAAATATGCAAGCAAGGCATTGTCTCTGCTTTTTACGGCAAGGAGACAGGAGTGAGGATGTACAGGTGCTTGCTTGAAAGCAGTTACTAAGCACACTTTTTCTTCTTAAGGTTGACATGCGTCTGGTGTCGGTTAAATTTGCTAACCCAATCATGGGCTATCACATGGAACCATTATGGAGGACACCCTAGGATGACAAATCCTGGCTCTGGGTCTTTTCCTGCCAGCTTCGGCCATTCCAGCAGGGTCTAGACACATCCCTGAATAACGATCCCACAGAACCACCCAGACTCTTAACTCCTGGTGCTTGGAACTTAATTTTAGCTCTACACAACTTAACATAGAAAAGTTTCAGAAATAATAGATATTATATTCTTTTTATATCTCATCATAGAACTGATTTTTCTGATTGCTCTAAGCTGCTTCTACTTGGTAAATCACCTATTTCTGCAGGTGAATTCAGTAATTTCCATTGCGCATAACTAGACAGTCGGGGCCCTCTGACTTCTATTGGTCAAATAAATACCGATACACCTAATTGATTTCATTGTTCATCAATTTCAGCCTGGAGGTGAGGGAGTGTCACTCTGTTCCTCAGCCCACCCTCTACTCTATTCTCTTCAGCAACTCAGGCCTCCTGAATACAAAACGTAGCATCTGTTTCCCTTCACCTACACTTTCCACAAACGCAACAGGAAACATCAGCCTAGAGAATGAATTCAACACAAATGTTAAAACAAAAATCTACAAACCTGAAGCAACTCCATCTCCGAATCATGATACACAATGACATGAAAGTAAGGGTGTCAGGTACAAAGCACGCGTGAGCCTGACCACCTCATTTCTATTCTTCAAAGGAAGGAAGGTTTTCATGTTTTTTATTATCATTCTTTGTCATTGTTTCTGATTAAGCCAAAAAATAGTTTATGAAATAATTAAGCACTGCAATAACAGATTTTCGCTGTATCAATTACAGAAGGCATTCAGAGGGGATAGGAAAACCCACCTATGTAAAAAATGCAAAATTTCTTCCCCTGTTAAGAACACGTATACAAAATGCAACAGAGAATTCAAATTCATGTGGAGAGGAGCAAAAGCCACAGAATCAAACAAAGTCATTACTATGAGTCAATTCAAAATTCACTGGACAAACATGCTCAATGCATTCAAAGAATTTTAAAGGCACAATGCAAACCATTCACTTAATGATCTACAGGCTAGAGGAAGAATTTCCCTCTTTAACAGACAACAGAAATCAATAGGTTGCCCCACCAAACGAGGACCAAACAACAATCAGGTTTTTAACAGTTCTGATAAATCAGCATGTTCTAAACATCAAAATCCAGAAATTTTAAACATTCATTCACACCACAATGAAACAAGCACTTAAAAAAAAAAAAAAAAAAACAATAACCCGAAGAAACTAAGCACAATTATCATGTACCTGGATCAATGGGAACTTCTTGTAACGCTGGAAGAAAGAACAGGCTATAGCCTTTTACTTAAAAAATAAAACTACATTTAAAGATAACTGCTAAAACACATTTCATCATTCATGTTGCCTTGAAAAATCTGAGGCACTCGTATCTGATCAGAAAAGCAATTCTGAGTAATAGTATGTTACAATTCAGTGCCAGTTTGCTTTAGTAGAAAAAAGAAAAGCTACTGTTTCTCATCCTGCACAAAGTGTAAAGAACCTTCCTGCCTCTATCTCCTCCTATTTTCTAAGCTCATTCTCCCCAACCCTTCTGAAACAAGTATGAGAACCTTTTATACCCACCAATATGCCAAATGACAAAAGAGTATCAATTTATTTGTACAAATATATGCCTACACCTTGAACTGGAAGAGAAAGGTATCAGAAGGCTATATGGAAATTATTTCTACCTTCCTGAAATCACACACACACACACACACACACTTTCACAGAGACACAGACATGTACACACTGAATTACTGGGCAATTCACAAGCTGAGGACTTCCAATTTATAGAAGATAACTTTGTAGTTAGTTTAAAATACAAAACTGTCAGTTTTTGAAAGCCTTCATCATCTGCTAAATCATCCAAATATCAACGAGACCCAATTAGCCTTCTCTGTAGAATATAATTTCCCATGATGGCAAAACAGACCCTAAGTAGTGGATACAAGACTCGTGTTTATCACTACGTATGATCGTTTTTAAACACATAAACAGATTCAGAAAGTATGTCCCAACAACATTTATTCTTATTGAAATAGCATATGTATTCAATTGTCTATACAGAAAATAGGTCCCATGATGGTGTTTAAGAGCTATTTTGTGTATTGAAATATTTATTTTTAAGTTCAGACAAGGAGGGTCTGTATTACTCAGTTGTAGAACACCTGCTTAGCATGCACAGTGTGCTGGCTTCAGTCCCCAGTACCTTCATAAAAATAAATAAAAATAAGTACATATTTAACAATAAGAATAAATTTATAAAAAGAGTAAATGCAGACTAAAAACCACTGCAATCTAGGAGCCATAATTTTAATAAAACACAAGAGTTTCTATCAAATATTCACTATATGACAATCACAGAGACAACCACAAATCGCCCCTGACAACGATCACGTGTGATTCTCAGCAAATCTACTAAGTAGACACCGAAGAGAAACCCAGCATTGCGGATGAAGAAACGGAGCTCGGAGGAGCGGGGGACGCTGACCGTCCTGCTCCCCGTGACACCACGTCAGCCCAGGATGAGCACTGACAGAGCTGCACTGAGGGGACACCCAGCTGCAGGGAACCTTGGTGCACTGGGGAGTCCCAGAAAACACTCAAAACTGTTCAGTGAAGAACCAGCTCAAATATATTACATTGTGCCACATCCTTTAAACAGGGAACATGACTGAGACCTTTTTGATGCCTCCGTGTCCTTTCTGCCATTATCAATTAGTTGCCCTCTCAGCATGCCCAGTCATGAATTGGACCCCATATGAAGTGCACTCAGATGGCAGAGCTTTTAAAGCTGTTTTATGAAGTTTGTAAGACTCTGTCTATGCCTCACACAGGCGGTCATCCATCACTTCTCACCGGTGTGGATGTACCACATGAAATCACACCTTTCTGCTTTTTAAAATCCCTCCATGTAATCCAGACTTTTCAACAGCAAAGAAGCAGCTCAACCAGAAACAGTGGATAGCTTTTCACCAAATGGACTCGAACAGCCCATCGGACTACCTGGAAGCTCTTTTTTTCTATTAAACCCACTTCCAAGGACTTCATCATTTTCTGATTGGTGGACTTGGCTTCTGACTGGCCTACTCTGAGAGCTCCCAGCCTCACATCCGGGGGTGGGAGAGGACCCTACTGTTCGGGGAAATCAGTGCGGAAGGCGGAAATCTTCCACCCAGGTCCGCACGGGTAGAAGTGCCACAACGTGCTCAGAAAATATACCGTCAGCAACCCTGGGCTCCCATGGACTGATGTCACATTAACCAACCTCATGAGAGACTGATGCAAAGAAACCAGAAATTGAATTTATTAATGTAACAGGAGATGTGAAACTACGAACCAGACTGAAATATCAGAGTTCAACTATGAGTACAGATTCTCCTCAACGGCCCAATAACGGGCAGGCAGTCACATGGCAACCATGGACAGAAGCAGAGCAGGAAGGGTTTCTAGATTAACTCAATGGACTAAATTTCTGTTATACGAACAGATCTGCTGCCCAGAAGACATTTAACGCCAATCACGGTGCACTATCCGTGGACAGTGGCTGAGACACGACTGTGAGCACCTGTGTAACTCTCCTTTCCCTGTCCTTTCTGGGCTAAGTGATGCACAGAGGTACAGAGATCCAGGGATGCAGATACCTCTAAACACCCAAAGCCCATCCCTGGGAGCCTGGAAACCAGACAGCCAGCGTTTATATACCAGCTCTGCCACTTACTAGCTCTGTGACCTTGGCCAACTTACTTACTCTCTCCGTGCCTCAATTTCCACATTGTAAACCTGGGATAACAATCAAATCTCCCTTACTCACTTGTTGTGAAGATTGAAGGATTCATTTCTGTAAAACGCTCAGAAAAGAATGTAGCACATTTTTGGTGCTCAACAAATGTGAATTTAATAAGAAAGTGATTTACAAGCCTCCCTACTAATCATCTTCTGTGTTTCATGGCTAGTCTGAGTCCCAAAGGAAATCCTTATTTCCCCTCTTATAAACTCTTGGAGAGCACCCTTCTCTTGCATCTCACCACCTGTTTAAACTGAGAGAAGGGATGCCTCCTCCACACTCCTCTGGTCCATGGAGAGTGCTTCCCCCTTCACACCCCTGACCCCTTGCCAACGGCTAGCACTCTTCACAATAACAGATTGAGGTGTGAGTCCGGAGAGACAAGCAGGGCATATGAAACCTTTCCTTTCCCTCCAGTGTTGGCCACCCTTGGGAAGCACCCGGGATGCTCAGCTCCATGGCAGGGCAGCCCTGTGCAGGATGGGGCAGATCCTCTTAAGGGAAGGCTCGCTGTGGCCCAGAGTTACCTGGGACTGCGTGAGTCTCTAATTCTGGGACACAGTATCATGACACGCATTTTCCCACAGCCCTGAATTTCATGGAGAATGTGGCTTCATCAGTAATAAAGGAGACATTTATCGCCTGCCTGTTCTTCTGTGTCATCTCTCAGTTGGCTGCTGGAGAAAACATGTGTATAAGTATTGGGTCCACTTAAGCCCCAATATATATGAAGTACCAAAAAATTCTGTGGCTTAACATTGGTTCAGGGCGACTGTGTAACGGTCCTGACTTTGCTGATGCTAAATTATGGGTATAGGAACTATGGAACCTCCTCAAATATCTTTCAGCATAAAACCAGCTTTTCTTATTTTCCTGTTTCTTAGTAATTGCCAAAGACTCTAAAATGATGGCTTCATACCAAACAGGAGCTAAACTTTATGAGCCCTTTGACATTCCCACTGTGCTAAACAATTTACATAATTTCTAATTCTCACAATTCTGCAAAGCATATACGAGCATCCCCATCTCACAGACGAGGGAGAAACTCAGAACAAACTGACTCAGGCTCACGTGGCTCAGTGGCAGCACGTGCACGCAAACCCAAGTCAAATCACTACACCCCTTCTTCTATGTACAAAATCACCTCCCACCAAATGACACACAGCGGCTGGGTCAATACTCAGGGAACTCAGTACACTTTTCAGCTTTAAGGTGCTCAAGAGGCCGCTTCTAGCTGCTTTATAAAATCCCGGCTCACTGGTTGCTAACACTGGAATAAAAGACCGATTTTGCCATTGTTTGCACAGTATGTCTGAAATGTTCACAGCGAGATGACAGAATAAAACAAAGATATAAGCAGAATAATTTTTCCAGGTAGACAGACATAATGGACATTGTGCTATTCTGAAGCACTTAGCAAAGGAATCAAAGCAAAAAAAATATTTGTTAAGCCTTCTTTTACAAACAGGAAAATTAAGACTGTATGAAGGTGCAACAGCGCCTCCTATGGCTAAAAAGACCTTCCAGGTTGCCGGGAAAGATGCAACACAAAAATTGCCTGTTGAATCAGAAACAAGAATCAGATAACTAAAAGCTTATGTAGCACATACTGCAGTTTGCTTCGGGGAAGGGAGGGGTATTCAGTATTTAATCTGACATTGCTAATACTCTTGAATATAAACAAAAGACACAGGCTCATGGAAACTCATCTTAGAAGAGGAAAGAATCCAGTCCAGCCATTTTATTTTACAGGAGGGGAGACTGAGATCTGGGATCTTTCCTTACGGCAATCAGCAGCAAAGCTCTCTCTCCTAGGCCTCATGTCATGCACTGTAGCAAAAACCAACAGATCTGTACTAGACCTCTATTCATAAAAGTCACGTCTGTATTTTTCCAACAGTAGGTAATCTAAGTATCTTGCAAAATACTTCTCAAAGAGCCAGGAAATCATACAAGTGTATTGAAATACAAAAACATTTATTTACACATTAAAACAGCATGAGTTTATTCTATAAAAAAAGTGACATGTCAAATCAATGTTTTGATATTTTAAAACCTATTAAGCATGCAGAAAAATAAATCAAAATTTCTTTAATCACAAAAGAAAGAAGCTTATTCCCTTAAATTGATCAATGTGGATTTTTCTAAACTTAATAGTTCTGGTCAGATTTCTACGAATTTAAATGTCTGAGTGGATGGTTACACGGCAACATGACTTCTGAGTTGTAACAACACACATTCTGTGTAAATAATCTTCAAGGCCGTCTGCTTAAGGTGATTTAACTAGTCCCTGTCTCACTAGAATGATACAGATTTCATTAAACTTTCATACTGCACACACACACAAAACCCTGAATCCTTGTTACTTTAAGCCATATTCATATATTCATATATATGCATATTGAATATGCATCAGAAACAAGCCACCCTCTTTAGTATTCAGAGTTGATCCTTCTAAACTATCTGTCCTTGTGACAGCATATTTTTACTAAGCAGCTCTTGGGTGCTTCGTATACAAGGCGTCTACATCTCACAGTCAAACAAGGTAAACGGCATCACTCAAATTTCACAAATGAGGAAATGTACTTAAGCCATGAAAACAACTTACATATTCATCATCAGGAAAGAAAAGAGTAAAGATTTTACTTACAATATTCACTGACAAAACTTTCCTCCATACTAAGACTACATAGAACCAATTCAGTCTTTGTAAATTTTTCTGTCAATAAGCACCACTAGAGAAAAACAAGCAACATCATTAGCAATGGTTGGACTTTCAAAGCCCACTCCTATTTTGCACTATAATCATTTTTAATGTTTTGTTTTTAGTGTTTACAAAGCACTAAAATAAAAAAATAAACTTTTTAAGTCATTGCCTGAGAATGCAACATTTGTGAAAATGTACAATTTCAATTTATGCCACTCTGTCTCACATTCTCACTGGTGTGTCTACTTTGAAGGCTTCATCAAACTGAGACCGCTAAAATCATTCATTGGTGGACTCACAGGAGTTCGGGAAACCACTCAACACGGGGCTGATCAGAGGAGTCACGGAGAAAGCATCCTGTGCAGCCTGGGTTCCAGCCCTGAGTCTGCCAGAGCCAGCTGTGTGAGATTTTGGACAAGCTGCCCCATCTCTCAATCCCTCAGCTGCAAAAAAGGAGACACTGATACCTACCCTTAAACACCTGCTATGAGGTAAAACGTGAGGAAAGCATTTTAGCCTTAGGGAGGTGTCCACTCAGAGCAAGCTTGGTCATTATGATGATGAGGATTACTTTTAATAAGTTAAGGCAGACAAAAAATTAGAAATCACCATAAAGGAGAAACATTTTATGTCAATGAGCATTTCCTTTTGAATGGATTGCAGAATGTTATATAGAATTTTTTCATAAACCAAATTTTGTCCACTAATTATAGATTTACAGGTTCATGGACATGTCTCCAGGAAAAGAATTAGAGCCCTCCTACCTCTGAATACTAAGAAAGAAAAGTTTAAAAAAAATCACGGGGGAGATTATACCTCACTTGAGAGAGTATGTGCTCAGCATGCATGAGACCCTCAGTTCAGACACCAGTAACTCCATTTAAAGACTTTTTTTTTCAAGAAATGGAGAATTAAATCAAAAAGATGGAGGAATACAGAATTTTTTTAGAGACTCAACTCAGATTAAAGATGGGGGAAAAATATCCATTTCTCATAGGAAATCTTGAGAACTATGTAAACCGGATCTGAGTTGTCTAATCTTTTAACATTATTCATGAATTCCTATTACCAAGTCTTAAAACTGCCCGATAACCCACAGGGGTGATACTGATCATAACAGCTGCCAACACGGATCGAGCTCCGGCTAGGACTGCTCTGTTCGGCCATCTCTGCCCCTGAGGCCTCAACAGGCTGAGAGCACAAAATTTTGTCATTCATGAGCATCTGGTGTAAGTCCTCCCTTTGTGCTCCTCACTCTCCCCTCACCAGCCCCTCTGAGGGAAGCACTGTTATCATCTTCCCCACCCGCAGATAAGGCCACTGAGGCACAGAGACTAAATCTGCTCCAGGTCACATCGGCATTAAAGGACGTCTATATTTCTGCTGTTTTACTATTGACAAAGGAATCTGAGATATCAATTCAAGGGAGACAGTTAAATAATCAAGTCTGTCAGGTCTTCACCTCAAAGAGCAGATACTATAGATTCCTGATGTAGGATGAGGCTGCCGCCACAAACTGACTCAGCTTGAAATTAATATCCAAGATGAAGCAGTGGATACACATAAATATTCACGATTGTCAAATCCGCTCACGGGTCTGGGCCCTTCACTGCCTGAACGGGGGTGAAATCCCCACCCCTGTCAGGGATGGAAGCGCGGCTCTCCCCAGTGTCACCCAGGCTTCACGGGCTGTTTCCCCCCACAGGCTGTCCTCAACGATTAAAAATCTCTCAAGATTTTTACACCATGCAAAACTGAAAGACATTTCTGAAGATGGAGCACTTTCTCAGGCTTAAAAATTTTTTGCTTACACTCAGCAAGGGGGAAAATAACACATGACTCTGCAAAGTCTCTGAGCCTCACCACTCACAGGAGTAGAATGGCCTCAGCACAAGATGACTCTTCACGGATGAGAACAAAATAAATCCGCCCCCAACCACAGGCACTCCCAGAGACAGCGCTCAGCAGTCTTCTGCACACTCACGGTTGTGCAGCCCTCAACACCATCTATTTCCAGAACACTTCATCACCCCAGAAGAACACCCCTGTCACAAGCAGTCACTCCCCAACCACCCTCCACCCAGCCCCTTGCAACCATCACCTGCTCTCTGCCTCTGCATGTGCCTATTCTGAGCATTTCAGATCACTGAAGTCAACAATATGTGGCCGTTTGTGTCTGCTTCCTTTCACTTAACGTGCTGTTATGAAGGCTCGTCCATGTTGAAGTCGTATCAGCATCTCTCTCTTTTTTTTTTTGAAAGTGTTAAGGTTTATTAGAAGTTGGTAAGTACTATCAAAAAGAGTAGAGAGGAGCATAAGTGATTGGGTTTCAAAGGGAAAAGGGAGGGTTGAGCAGTCAGGGTGGACTTCCCAGAGCAGGTGGCCTGTTTCATATTCCCCTTTATTTATTTTTTCTTTTTTATTCACTCTTACATCTGAATAATGTTCCACTACATGGAGATACTACATTCTGTTCATCCATTCAGCAGCTATGTACGGACGAGGTCCAGAAGTATGAGTGTAAGAGGTGACTAGGCAGGGATGGCATTTAAGCAAAGGGCAAGATGTGCTTTGAAAAAAGAAAAAAGCCAACAAACAGAGACACAAGGAAATTCAGCGTGTTTCTGAGGAAGTGCATGCTTGCTTCAGCATGACTGCCGTGCCGGGCTGGGGGGGTGGGGAGTGACAGGAGTCACAATGACGGAGTCACCTGAGAATATTCCCCATGCAAGCATCTCAGCCATTTCTCCTCCTTCATCCTGTATTTTAGAGCCATTTTTGATAGGTTTTTTATTTCAAGTAACAGTACTTCCTTACACATCTGATCATCTGCATCAGATCACCTTACCTCCAAGCCACAGAAAGTCATTCACTGACTGGAGCAGCTCCAAGACATAAAGGTGATGGACTAGGGAGTCCTGCAACATCCCGGCCTGCAGGCACAAACCCCCACATGTTCCATAGTGATGTCCGGAAAGTAAAATGCATGGAAATATCTCACTGCTTGTGCACGATATCTGCCCCCAAATTGCCCCAAAATCATGCTGGCAAAGCACTACTGAGCCCTCTCACTACAAAAAAAAAAAAAAAAAAAAAAGATAGAGAGAGAGAGAACAGAAAAGAAAAGAATAAAGCTAAGTAGGCAAATTTAGGGTCTTCCATTGAAAACCAGCAAGCATCACTGCCAGTATCTCAGCTGGAATGGTCCTGTCTTCAAAAACCACTGCGCAGTTACATTGCAAACGTGATAGACATATATGTATTCCACATAGATGATATTACAGTAGGATTTTTCTTTTCGAAATTACCAGTTGCAACATTAACACAAGAGAGTTTATGTTTCAGCTTTAAAAAAATCAATTATCTTCCACTTTCTTAATTTTGAACCTATTATTATTTTATAAAGGGTGCTATGCTGCAAATTATAAACCAACTGTTTGGCTTCTGCCAACAAGAACTTTATGACTTCACTATTTCAGAGCAAGATTTAATGATGCTTTGAGAAGTGGGGCCTGGGGCGCTCACTAACAGCTCTTTAAATACTGACAATGATGTGCTATTTAGGTAATGCAAAGGCTCTAACTCTACATTAACTCAGAATCCAAAGAAACTACACCAAAGCCTTAATTTATCATTTTTAAATTTTGCTATTCTTTTGAATTTTAAATTTCTTAAAAGATAAGATTTTTTTTGAGAAAGACAGCAGCTGTATTAAATTTCCTCTCACCAAGAAAGCAATCTTTATCAAGAATAAATACCCCTATGGAAATCCAAAAGACGGGACGTTTCTAGCTAAGTGAACATGCAGATCTCAACACAAGCATAAATCCTATCAGATCTCACTCGAAAGAGCTCAACAAAGTCCTGGACTACCCTGAAACTTAGCTCTTCTGTTCCAAATGTTGGCTGAGCTAAGATCATCACACAAGGCAGGGAAGAAGAGAAAAGTCCACCTGGCTGCATCCGTTTTCTTCCAGCCACAAGGTGCCGCTAGGGGGTCCCCGTTAATAAGCCCTCCCCATGAGGAAATCCGGCATCCACACTGCCCCTGCCGTCCCCAAGCAGCCCCGACGCCCCTCTCCCACTGGTGGACCCCAGCCTGTCAATGGTCTTCTAATGACCCTCCCAGTTGGTGGCACTCTCCCCCTCTTCCCTGCTTCACACACACACACACACACACACACACACACATACAGCCAGGACAGCCTTCCCAAAGAACAAATTTGATTAAGTCAGCCCCACTTCAAACCCTTCAGAGGCTCCCTGGTAGAGTTCTAGCCCCACCCCCGACCCTGCTCGCCCAGCCTCACCTCAGTACCCAGGTCCCCAATGACCTCAGGTGCCCCCTGACCTTCTGCTAATTCCCACTTGCCTCCAGGCTCATTTTGACGGTTTGTCAAGGAAGCCTTCCTTCCCTCGAAACTCTGCACTTTGGAAAAGGTGCCCCTGCTGTGTTCCTAGAACATTCTACGCTAAGACAACTTCTGACACTGCTAAGCTCTCAAGAAGCAATACATTTTGCTTACTACTGTGAGTCCACCCTCTCTCCCCTGGACACTCAGAATTGCATGTGTTATGAATAAATGAATGAAGGGGTGGGTCTCAAAGGGACGGGCAGAGCTGCTCTCGCCCACCCCGACCCCTTCTTTCTGTAGAACATCAGAAGCAAAACCAGGAGTACCTCTCCTGAGGGTCAATTTCTGCTGACACCATTCACTGCCTCTTCTGTGTCAATTCTAGTAAAAAACCAAGCTCCTCCTAAGCCCTCCATCCCTAGGCCCACTCCAGTGTCCTCCCAAGCAGGGGCACCCTCCACCCTGGACCACACAGTTCACTCTCCCCGAGTCCCCACCCCACAAGCCTCCAGGCCTCTACCCGGGCTGCTCCTGCAACCTGAGTCACCCTCTTGATTCCTTCTCCTGGCTGACTCTTACTCTGTCCTCATAACTGAATGTAGAGCCCATTTCTTCAAGGAAGCCCTCTCTGATGATGTCCTTTAGCTCTTGGCTGGGCTCCCTCTAAAGCAGGACTGCTTGGCGACCAACTGGTGTTTGTCCACCTGCTCCTCTGAGACCATGAACTCTTGGAGGCCACGTGGGAAAAAGGAGTGGGACGATAAGAGGGGTGGGAAGAGCAAAAAGCAAAATCACAGCCCAAGTCCCAGATTCAAGGATTCTGTCTCAGAAGAAAAGAATAAAATGTTTAATACGTATGTCATTTGGCTATGATTTTTGTGGCTCATGGAAAGCAAGAGGTTGGTGTTCTAGTCTAAAATCCAAGTTACATGCAAAGAAATGTACATATTCATATCCAAAGGAAACCAGAGCTGCTCAACAACAGTTTGCAGTTAAAATCAAAGGAACTTTGATAAAGGCAATCTCTATCTCTCTCTCTTTTTTTTTTTTTTTGTATCATATAGTTGTAGAAGTATTTGTGTAACTAAGTGATGGCTACAGCCTATGATTCTGCACTGGAGTGTTTGGGGCTGAGGAAGCCCAGATTATATGCACTGTGTAAATACAATCACACCAAAACATTGACAGGTGCCCTAACGGCTGAGCTGAAGTTCCAAAGCAGACAACCTTACGTTGCAAGACAGCTCTCATTAGAAAGTAAGGAATGCAATGTTCTGTACTCAATTACATGCGTTATATGGGCCATTAAGCGATAGTGCATCTTGTCTAATGAAACCCCAAAATAAATTGTTAACGTCGATTTTCTCCATCTGACCCTTCTTTGCTAACTTTGGATATCAAACCCTCACTCCATACGAAAGCTCAGATCTACGCTGCAGCAGGTTACATCCCGTGGAAGAAAGCCTATCAAGGGAGAACTGGAGAGTTTCCCTTCAGAAGCTGCTAAGTCTGGTTTTGCACCTCTACGTCATTTGCCACCACGTCATCGTCAAAGGAGTAAGACCTTACCTCTGTGGGGCGAAAATCACTGCGGTGCTTCTGAACCATTAAAGAACACTGAGCTTTGTGAAACAGTCCTGAGGCACTTAAATCGTACTTTTTGTGAAAGGCTCCAAAACTGACACAATTCACCAATCCAGGTACAACAGGGAGGTACTGGAATTAGTAGATAGAACATGCCCTTGAAGTCTGACAAGGCCCTGCTTGAATCCTGCTACAGCATTGACTAGCCGCTAAACGGACCAATCCCTTAAACCCTCTGAGAAGGCTTCCCAATCTGCAAAAGTGGGCTGCCACCGCCCACCTGGGAGACATGGATGTGAATGCAACACGCAAGTAGTGAGGCCGACTGCTACCTGACACGAGACCTGGCTAGTTTCCCTCCGCTGCCCTTCTCCCCCTTTAAACTTGCAATGTTCCCCCTGGTAAGGGTCAAGCCCCAGGACCAGACTGCCCGATTCTTCTGTGTATCCCCGTATATATGCCTTATCTTTAGGAGGCCAGAAAAAGAACTATCTCCTCCAACGTCACTATCAATGTTCTTAAGAGTCTGGGTTTTTTTAACTCTATTTTGCAGGGAGACAATTCCAGAACTGTCCAACCACCATTCTCCACTTTGGCTCCTTCTCACCTCAGATCTTCTGATGGCTGGCCTTTTGTTCGTGGGAAAGAGAGTCCGCTAGGGTGGAGACTCCCTAGGCCTCTGTCCCTCCCTCACAGGTGAGTGTGACTACATTCTCAAAACTCCCCACTCCGACTCCATCTTCCGAGGAGGTTCCCCTCCTGGAACATGCAGCCCCTGCTTCATCCCCAGACGCGCACGCGTGGCCACAACCTTCCATTCAGATTTCTTCCTGGGTGGCCCTGCCCACCCCCAAGACCCTTAAGGATAAATGCCATTGCTCTGAAAATCCCAAACGCCACTGAGTGACACGCCAAAGCTGCATGGTCTGGGCTTTCCTCCAACCCAGGCACAGCCCTGACCCGCCTCAGCCTCAGTCTGCACCTCTCGAGATGAGCTCATCCACCTGCACGGCTGTGAACACCAGCTAAGAATGACGACTCCCAACGTGTATCTCTAGTCCGGCTCCTTCACCTGAGCCCCGGGGCCATAGACCCGAGTGCCTCTTTGAAGTCCTAACTTGGATGACAAATGGAATCTTAAAAATGCCTCATGTCCACCATTTACTCTAGAGTTCGATTCCTGGCAGGTACTTCCCAGGCTCCCGATTTTAGTAACAGACCCAGAACCCACCTAGGTGTTTGAGGTCACATTGAATTTCCCCTGTTCCTCCCCCCGGCCCTGCCCTGGAATCAGTCCTGTCATTTCTATCGCTAAGCCAGTCTCAAATCTGGTTCTGCAAGGACCACGGATGGAACCCCACAAGCTCATAGCAAGGTACAGTGCGTCACAGTCTTCCGAAGAGAGCTCCCTGGAGGGGGAGGCATCTCCTGCCGCTGGTCACCTCAGAAGGCACTGGATTCTCACAAAGGAGGCCCAGGAGAAGGGACTCAAGGTTCTCCTGTGGTCTGAAATTTGAAGGGCCCTAGGTTTGGGGCAGTTCCGAGTTAGCAGACACACCTGCCAGTGAGCAGATGAGGATGGGGGAACCCAGGCAAGGCTGTTCTCACTCCGACCCCTGGGCTATCGGGAGCCACGGGAAAGGCCTGTGTCCAAGGCACAGCCCAGCCTTCACAGATCCCAGCCTGCATTTGCCAACCCAGATAGCCTAGACACCTTCTTGCTACTCTTACTTCTGTTCTGTTCCCCCCCAGAATGTGATGGACTCTTTCAGAATGTCTGGCCTGTCTCAAGCGAGACCAAGTCAGTGAAGGATGAAGTGTCCACAATTGGACCAGGGCATGAAAGGAGAAACAAGGTCTCATGGCCAGCATGACGGTGGTGGCCAAACCCTTTCCCCGGGTGAGATGAACCAGGGTGTGGGTGAGAATGCAAGGTCACTTCACGGCTGAATGGGGTGTTGGAGACTCACTACCGCAAACTAACGACACGGCCGTCAGTGGTGGACGTCAGCTGCAACAGACACGGAGTCAGCTATTTACTGCCAACATGGGTTAATAGTAAAGGCTGGTTCAGGGAGGACTGCATGGCTGCTGAGGCAAACCACAGACCCGGCTCTGAATGCCCACTGGCTGGAGCAGAGAGGAAGCTACGGTCCCCTTTAGCGGTCCCTGTGTCCACCAGATCCAAGTGAGCCAGCTACTTAGTAGAAGGCCATATTGTTCTGATACTGAGAAAAACCAGCCTCGTAAAGGGAAAATAAGAGTGGCATGGAGTTTAGTCCCGCTCCTGCCTCTCTATGAAGGCAAAGTAGAGTAAATGGCCCGGAGAAAGTGAATGCAAAAACAAAAAACAAAAAACACAAAACCGGTGACTGCTTCCTCCAACAGCATCCCCTGCAGCTGCTCATCTCCGAGCCTGCCACTTTCTCACCAGTGACCACCGGCCAGGAAGCTCCGTCACGCACGTCACACAGCAAGAGCCCGGAACCTCGTGCCAAGCACGTTTGTGTGAAAGCCAGAATCAAGGAAGATGCTGCAGATTTTGAATTTCCAAGTTTAAATACTCCATGAAAAAAATCCCTCAGCAGCCGCCTAAATCAATTCACATCTCACTTCTTCAAAACAATCAAACAAATTTAATAAGGGTGCATTTGTCACCAAACATAAGGAGGACCAAACTGGTTCCTCAAAGCAAGGATTTTAACAGGTATCAAACACCAGTGGGTGATGTGCTAACAAAGCAAAAATTCCAAAAAACTAGAAAATAAAAAGATGACTAGGATAATATATGGATCAAGGCAACTGTTAAGGTTTTTGCTTTTTAAAGCGATGGGGACAGCACGGAGGACAATCTGGCTATTTCCAATGCAGGGTGTGCACAGTCCACTTTTCAGACACAACAACATGCTCACAGGGCGGTAGAAGATAGAAAGGGAAATAGAAAAAGGAAAAGAGGAACAGCGAAAATTAGAAACACATGAGAACAAAAATAACTGACAGCAATTACAAGAATTTAGGTGAGTTTGGTGAGGACAGGGACGAGGGGACGGTGAGACCCACCCTCACCTATTGTTCCAGGGAAGGCAGGGGCCTGAGGCGAGCGGCGCTGCCGGGGGACCCCAACGTGGTCAGCGCCCCAAACCTAAACTTCACCTAGATGCGTGTAGACAGCTTTTGAGCTACAAAATGTGGTCGCATTTCAAGCTGGACAATTTTACTCACTCCCACCAAGAGTAACAGGAGAGATTTAGGTTCTGTTCCTGCACCAAAGCATTGTTTAAAAAAGTAATGACTGTGGAATAGTAAAAGCAACAATGGAGTAAAAGTGACTGAAGGAGAGCGTACTTGACCCGAGCTCACTGGCCGCGTTATCTCACTGACGTTCAGATGCTGGCTGAGCCCTTATGGTACCAAAACAGACAGACCCACCAGGAGGGAGGTTTAATGCGCTGCTGTATATTGATGCCGAGAGCCATGCCTGGTACACGAGGTTCTGGGTAAACAATGGTGACAGTGCCAACCACTATGGGCTAAGCACACAACCAGCTACTCCGCCAAATCCCAAGGACACACTTCAAAAGGCAAAAACAAGCTGGCATTCTCTGGTGGGTCTGCAGACTCAGAGCCAAGCAGTTGCTGAGCAAACATATCACCTGTGCCTCCTGTGACAAAAGAGGAGGCAATGGCCAGGGGTCTGGGGCAGGGCTCCAGGCTTCCACTGCTCACCCACCATTCTGTCCAGGGGGAGAAGGTGGTCCCTGCTTACGTTGCACCGATGCACCTACATTCACTGACGCCTGGGGACTGAGCAGGAGGTGACAGGTGACGGGAATGGAGCCAGCCTGGGAGTGGCACGGTGCTGGCATCTGTGCCCTCAGCTTTGCCCAGACCACTACATCTGCCAGCTCATCTACAAGAAGCAGAAGGGGAGAAAGCGGTGTAGATCACAGGGCCCTGCGAGGACAAGTACAGGTCATGGCCACGATATGCCTCGCCCCTTCCTTAAGCCACAGAGGTATGTCCGGGAGGAATTGAAAATTCATCCAGAGCCCGCCAGGCACCACAAGCAGGTGGGACTCGGGTCCCCTGTGCCTGTCACTCACGGGACTGGTCTGGACTATCTTTTTATCAATTCTCTGGCATCTTCTCCTCCAACTTACCAACAACCAGAAAGTAGAATCTGATTTTAGACTCACAGAGAATCGCAGAACACCTCCTCCTCTTCGGGCCCGGCAGCACGTGCCAGGTCTTCCGACCGTCACCTGTGGGACCGCCATGAGCCCTCTCCAGAGTCAAGGCACGAGGCCATAGGCCGGGGGGACACAGATTCCCACAATCTCCCCAGCAAAGGGGGACCACCTCTCGGCAAAGGCATCTCACCCTATTCTGCCCGAGGGATATCTCGATAGATACACAGGGAAACAGAGCAGAAGGTGGGGGGATAGGCAGCCCAGAAGAACTCGTCTGCACTTCCAAGGCAAAGTGGGTCCGTTGACCTAATCACAGGGACAAAGTGAGGACGAATCTTTCACTGCTGTGCCCCATACTCCGTGACACGCATTTCCCTGCGTAAGGAGCTCATTTGGAAGCCCCTGGCAGTGTTTCTGTTGTCCTAAATTGGCATGGTGTTTGTCAGGCAGGGAGAGAGGGCCTGAGCCGTGCACTTGCTGGACCTGGGAAGCAGGAGACACTGGCTCCACCCCCAGCTCAACCAGCGCCTCATTCTGCATCTCAGGATTCAGCATGACATCTATAAGCAAAGGGATGAGACTGTCCCAGGAGAGGCTGTCCAACAGGAATGAAATGTGAGCCATGTAAAGAAAGTTTCCCAGTTGCCACATTTAAAAATGTAACCCCCCCAAAAAAACCCCTAGAAACTGATTTTAAGAACATATCTTACTTATTCTACTGTATGTAAAATACTATCATTTTGACACGTAATCAATAAAGAAAGTAACAAGATAGTTTACATTCTTTTTACTAGACAAGTCTCAGCGTCTGATGTGCATTTGACCTAGAGCACATCTCAGCTCAGAGCAGCCTCCTCCCCAGCTCTCCTAGCATCAGTGGCTTTGGCTACTCTATTGGACAGCAACTCCAGGGGTCACACCAGGGGAATTGGCTGAAAAGCGGGAGTAAGTGTCCATAATAACCCTAAAAGAATCTCTCCGAAACAAAGGCGGATTCACTTTTAAACGTCTGAAAACCGGCGGGTTTCACCTCCCTCACGCCTTGGCTACAAGACAGCCCTCCTCCTTGCTGATACCTTTCTGGATGTAGGGAAGCAACCCTTCACATAGCCAGGTTGGCCGGGCATGCAGGTAGACTTTCCTGCTCTCTGTGTCCAGTCCCACGAAGTCCTCCTTCTCAAACAGGATGTAGAGCAGGAGGATCTTGTCCCCAGACTTGTCGGATGCACCGTCCAGGCACTTGGACTTGAGCATGATGAAGAGAGACTCAGTGAAGTCCTCGATCCTCTTCTCCACCACACTGCAGTCCTCGTAAATTGAAGGCCACGTCGGTGCGCGGCTGCTCGGCCACCTCCCAAATGCAGCACAAAGACAAAGAGCCGAGAGTCATAGAGCATGGTGCCATACAGCTCCTCTGCACGTGGAGCTTCTCGAAGGTCTTGGCCAAGAGGCAGTCGGTAATGGTGACAAGGCTCACGACCTTGTGGTGGGTCTGGAAGTCGCTCCACCCATTCTCGGGTGCATAGTGGTGACTTTAGTGGATACAGAGTCCCCACTGCGAGCCGCAAGGGATGATCTGCCTCACCAAGGAGATTCGCTTATAGATGCAAAAGAAATTCTGCTCTGAGATGATCCCCACGGGTTGGACCACCACGGGGAGAGTCTGGTGGTCCTCAGCACACTGCACGTAGTCAGGGATGTTCATGTTGCAGGCCCTGACGAGAGGGAAGAGGAGACCGAGGTACATACTGTGCTGCGGGCTGCGGGCCTCACTGGGTTGCGGTGACCTGGTGTGTACCAGTCAGAAGGCAGGGGAAGCCCAAGCAAAGCCGGGGGTACAGTTTGTCCTCAGCGTCTGCACATGGCTACCGCAGCTCAGGTCACATTACGCAGCTTTTGGTCTAGGCCTCCGCCCTCTGCAGAAAAGGGTCATTTCTTGTTTTCTGTTTCCAAGCACCTAGCCAGGTCCTGATGCAAAGTCAGTGCTCAAAACTGCTGAATAAAGGAATGAATAAAGGAACTGCTTCCACAACCCTCAGCAGGATATAATGCAAAGAAACACAGTAGGATCAAAAGACCTGGATTTCAACTCCAATTTATTTGAACTCCTAAGCTGCAGAATACTTGATAAGAAAACTTGCTTTGGGGAGGATGGTACAGTTCAGTGGTAGAGCACATGCTTAGCATGTATGAGGTCCTGGGTTGAATCCTCAGTACCTCATTTTAAAAAAAATGAAACAAATAAATAAACCTATTTACCCCCCTCAAAAAATATTTTTTGAATTCCAAATTCAAGAAAAAAAAAAAAACACCTTGCAATTGACACAACATTGTAAACATGAGTATACTTCAATTAAAAAAAAATCCTTGCCTTACAAGAATATATCTGGATTATGGAAGTTTACAAATGTAAAATGCCTAGGGTCCCACCTGCATAAGAAGAAGGAACTGTACAAATTTACTATCCCTCATTTATGAGCTATATTTCCTTTGGGGGGTTTATAACCTCTCAGAGCTAATTTTCTCAGATTAAAAAAAGAAGGAAACATTACCGGATTCTCCATACTGCTGAAGAATCAGATAAACCTATGATAGCATCAGACCCACAGAGTTTACTCAATAAATGCTTGTTGAATGAATGAATAAACAAGCAAAGTGAATGCTGCTCCCTGCCACAGAGCATCATGATGGTACTGCCTGGAAATCCCAAGCCCACGTTTCACCCGACTCTACACTAACCATGGGTGACCTGGGCAGGCCTGTGTGCTCCTCTTAACCCCAGTTTAATCATGAATAGGAATGAGGGCAATAACACAAACCTCAAAGGGTTAGTGAGTCATTACTGAATTGTATCCCAACTTTGCAAGATGGAACCTTTAAAGAAACTTGGGCAAAAAGTCCGTAGGCCCTCTCCATATTATCTCTTACAACTACATGGGAATCTACATTATATCTCAAAATAAAAAGTCTAATTTATTAAAGAGGCTATTGAGGTTAAATGAGCTCACTGTCTCAAATAAGGAACACACAGTACAAATAGGTCAATGCCCAGCAAATGAGATACACTCAGTAAATATTCCCACTGAGCCCACTGGTCCCTCCAACTTCAGAGCACGATGATGTGTCCTCATGGCCAGAGGCCCCTGCACCTGAAACTAACAAAGCTAATGGTCCCCACTTTCAAGAGCCCCTGCCACCACCGTAGGTCTAATTTTGTACTTGTAATTTTTTTTCTTTTTATTAAATAGAAAAACGTAATTGCATAGCCTTCAGGTCACCAAAAGCTGACTACAGAGATCATGATGGCAGCCCTTCTTCGTGAAACAATAAAATGAAAAGCCATTTACACAAGATCTCTGTGTAAATCTACTAAGGAACTTCATCCTGGACTGAGAGGAAGAGGCCTGGGGAGGAGGGGGCCATCTGCGGCACACAGACCCATGGGCCACCTGTCCCACGATGGACTTTAGACCCAACACTCACCCTCAAGGAACTTCAAAATAGACACAGACAGAGTGCTGTGGACAAGATTTTTTTTTTTTAAAGAAATCCCAGATTCTCTCGCAGGTTTTGTTTCTACCAAGAAACAAATGTCTTATGTGTATAATGTTTCACAAAAGACTTAAATTATTATCACCCCAACTAGGCGCATTAAGAAACTGAGGGAGAGAGTTTTATCACATTGTGCAAGATTAGAGAGAGGCAAAAAAAAAAATATTAGAGAGAGGCCACGTAGGACACTGTATTTAAACCCAAGCCCCTGTTCCAGTGCTCACACTAGAAAGTGGGATATACTGCCCCTTTCCTGCCCTCTCCCTGCAATAAATGTCTGAAGAGTCTTTTCTGTGCCACCTGGAATCACAATCACTTCAATTTTCCACAAAGAGCTATGTCACTCCTTGGAGGATGTGTCAAAATCTGTATGTTGAATGGGAGGAGAGATTTGTATATTCGGTTTCTCAAAGGAAACATGGCTTAAAAGAAACTGAAAAGCACTTTTCTAGTCTAAGTCTTCATTGTGCAGAGAAGGAAACGGAGGCTCAGAAGAGATGAGGAAAGGGCCTTATTAACAAATATTGCCTCAGCGCAGCACCAAGCCAGCCTTGGGTACTTCTGGGGGAGTATCTGGAAGGCCCAGGAGAATGAGTCTTAGAAAACGGAAAGAGAAGAAGCATACACGGACCCGTCTCTACACCACCATACCTTGAAGTTCCACCAAATTACCCAGTATGGGTGCAGCCAACATTAAGGTGGGCTAAACAGGTTATAGAAACCTGGAATTCTCAACCATAGTGGAAATTCCAACGTTTACTATGTTTTTTTTCCCAGTTCAAGCATCAGCTCAGTGGGCACTCTGTACCAGGCACTATATGAGGCCTGGAGTTCTCCCAAATACACAACTCTTATATCACGTGTGCAAGCCACACACAGGCCCACCAGAAGGAAAATGTCCACAGATAAGGTGGAATTACTGAAACTGAAAGCAGCCAACCAGCATATATTACTAGCAAATACGGTGCTGCTAGAAATAGACTCATGGACATAGAAAGCAAACTGTGGTTAGCAGGCAGGAAAAGGGGGATTAACAGATACACATTAATAAATATAAAATAAATGACAAGGACCTACTATATAGCACAGTTAACTATATTCAATTTCTTGTAATGAGTTGTACTAAAAACAATCTAAAACATATGTAGATACATATGCATATGTTTATAAATGAATCTCTGCTGTACATCTGAAACTAACATTCTAAATTGACTACACTTCAATAAAAAATAATTTTAAAAAATAAGTAAAAATAAAAGCAACGCCATTTAGAAAAAATAAAAGAATACTCTGATCCCCTTAGCTGTAGGTGCTGGAGAATTCTGGTTACAAACACCAAGTCCACTGGATCACTCCAGCACTGGCTGTCACTCTTTCTGACCATCAGAGAGTCACTTGGCTTCAGTGAGTTTACTTTTCTCTTTTGTGAAAGGCTTCAGTTGCAACTAACGATGTATAGAATCTCATCATTCACAAACCCAACAATTAAAGAGGACTTCCCATGGGCCAGGCTCTGGAAATATGAAAATATAGGGTCCGAGATATATTCATGGGTAGAAGAAATTTATGCCATAAAGACATTAATTCTTCTTGCTTTGATAGACAGATTCAATACAATTCTGTTTAGATTTCCTACCAGATTTTTTATGGGTAACAAGATAATTTATGGTCAGGAACAACCAAGAAACTTCTTTAGAACCAGCACTGGGAAGGCGTGGATAGGTCACTCATTTCCACTGGTCTTTCTGAAGTGATGAAAACGTTCTGGAATATTAATGGTTGCACCACTGTGAATATGCTAAAGCTGCTGAATTGTAGCATTTAAGTGGGTGGACTTCATGGTGTGTGAACAATATCACAATAAAGATGTAAAATGAAAAAATATTTCTTGACAATTATTTTTCCCTCTATACTACTAGTCTGCCCCACAATTTAAGAAGAACAAAAAAACCAAAACAAACCAAATTTTGCCAGGAGCTCTTTAGGACTGCAAAGTCCCTGAGTCTCCAACGCCTCTGGTGGTGCTGTTCCTGTTAACACACCCTAGCTGGGCTGGGCTAGTTAGGGATTGTTACTATCTTTTTAAGATCGACGGCCACACGTTTCACCCTGGGAGAGGGAAGGATGGAGGATGTCACAGCCTCATGCCTTCAGCTCATTTTTAACTGAACCAAGCCTTGCTTTCAACACTGTAATCCCTCTCACTATAAAAACAGTGACATCATCAAGCACCGCCATCAAAACACGTGAAAGTGTTCAAGGTACTTACCTGGGGCAGAAACACTGAGGGAGGAGACGGAAGCTCGCTCAGCACTGACGCTCCCTTTTCCCGACTCCACCAGGAGAAGCTGGGGTTCACAGCCGGAGGCTCTCAGCCCGGGGAGCAGCGCCCACACCACTGAGCTGGTCCCCAGGGAGCGGGAAAGGGAGAGGAGGGCAGCCCCGGGGTCGCGGGGCAGGGAAAGCGAGGGGGGGGACGCGGGCTGTAGCCCCGCTCGGAGGCCAGCACCAGCCCCAGGCACCCGCCCCCGTCCGGGTCCGCAGACCCCGCCCGCCCGGTACACAGCCCGCCTAGGGGCGGGGACGGGCCGGCGCCCGAGGAGAGGCAGCCCGGTAGGAGAGGACTCGCGGGCGGGAGAGGGGAAGGGGACGCCAGCCGCGGACTGAGGGGAGCCCGGCTGGGGCGAGAGGCGGCAGGTGCACACTTGGCCCTGGACAGCTGTGGCCGGAGCGCCAGGGCAGGAGCCAAAGTCCTACCAGGCGAAAGAGCTGAGAAGCCTTTGGGGCCGATCCCCGGCTCGGAGTTGCAGCTTCCAACCCTCGGTCCAGCTGGCACAGACTGCGCATGCGCAGCAGGGCCAGCGATCCTCTCTGGGTTCTGCAAGAGAAGGTGGGGAAGCGAGGGAAGGAGAAGATGGGAGGAGGAGGCGAGAAGGGGAAAAGTGGAGGGAGAGACATGGACAGGAGGAGCAGAGAGAAGGCAGCGATCTGGAGGGTGGAGGAGAGTAGCAGAGATGGAGAGAAATAGTTTTAACTCTGGGGGCATCCTGAAGGAGGCAGCAGTCCTGCCTCTGCACACTTCTCTAACCCTTCAAGGCCCGCAGCTCATATTTTACCTCCCTGGCCCAGCCCTCCACCCAAGGCCTCTGCAGGACCCCTACGGGGATCACACCCGTTGCCCCCAAGCGGAGCTGGGTTTCCTTTTGCTCTGGGAACCAAGCACCCGCAGGTGTTGTCGCTCAGAACTACCTTGGAAAGAGTACATATTCCCCTTTTACATGCTGGGACACAGGCAGGCAAGATCTCTGCCTTACCTCCACTGTCCCAGGTGTTGTGCTGGCGGGGAGCGGGAGGTACAAGGTCAGATACCAAAAGGAGCATACTGCCTGAGTTTTGGTGCTTAGTCCCCATCCTTCCTGAGTAAACCACTCCCCACCCTCGGGGAACCATCAAGGGCTCACAGTATTTCCCTGGGTGTGGGATAGCTGCCCTCAATTCCAGTGCCCAGCTTGCTAGGAAGATAGGAGTGTTACTGAGTCCAAATTCATTCTCCTTAATGCAGGACAGGCCAGTAAGTTGGGAGACCAGGTGTTGGGGCATGGAATAGCAACATTCTGTAGACCTAGATGGCAAACTAATGTCCTGGAAAACCATCTCCCAAAGTCAGAATTCAGGCTCCTTTTCTACGAGATTGGTTTTTGCAATCTTCTTGATGTAGTAATTCTTTGTTGTTAGAATCCTTTGTTCTTGCAGCTATCTGCCTGGGTCAGATCCCTGTAAACCTCCAACAAAACAAACGTTATTTTCTATTATGTAACTTGTTATCTTTATATGAATGGAAAAGTGTTAAATATCCTTAAAGGTCAGAGCATTCAAAATAGGCTCTCCTGTATATTTTAGGCTCTAGGCAACATTGTTTTACAAGCAAGATGAAGCCTAGGAGACAGAGCACAGGGTTAAGTCAAAGGAACAGATCTAATATGGAGTCAGATTTGTTCTTTTCTATTACCAGGGCAGAAGACACTTGAGGATTTAAATCCCTTTAAGTTAAAAATAAGTAATACTTTAAAGGAATTTACATACATAGGTCGGAATGTGCATAGCATATCTGCAAAACACACAAAGGATTGTAAACAGTGGCATCTCCAGGGAGGGCTGAAAGAAGAGAGGATGAGGGAAAACTTCTTTCACTTGTGTATTTTTGTGCTCTGTTTGAAATTTTTTAACCACATGCATGTATTTCTTTTTCAGTTAAAAAAAATGTGTAATGGAGCAAAGGAGTAGGAAGCTCAGCAAATACAGCAGCCATGGAATCACTGAGCCATCACTTTTGATTTTAGCCAGGAAGCATTTATTGACTCTCTCCTATGTGCCCAGTGCTATTTTAAGACTTCTTTTATTTTTTTTCATAAAATAATAAAGTGCTATTCCTCACCCCTGCCCATGGCTGGTGGAAAACCAAATGAGTTTTTATTGAGTTGTTTTCCAAGAAGTAGAGATCAGTTATAAACAGAACACATCTTCAGGGCAAAACAGGCGGAGTGGTTTTCCAGCAGGCCAGATAGCTATGAAGGGTTTTCAACAGAGGCACACAGAGGCTGAGAGAGAAGCCTCCAGGACCCTACAAAAAGCTGCCCAAACTGCCTTCTCCATGGCACTACTGAAGTAGGAAAGAAAAAATCTGACTCCATATTAGATCTGTTCCTTTGACTTTAAACTTGTGCCCTGTTTCCTAGGCTTAGACTTGTTGGTTCTGCACCTTTTGTAAAACAATGTTGCCTAGAGCCTGAAATATACAGGAGACCCTATTCTCAAGGCTCTGACTTTGAAGGATATTAACACTTTTCTATTCACATAAAGATAACAAGTTACAGAATAGAAAACAACATTTGTTTGTTGGAGGTTTACACGGATGTGACCCAGGTGAAGAGCTGCAAGAACAAAGGATTCTAACAACAAAGAATTCATACACCAAGTTTGCAACAACCAAGCATTCCCACTTCCCATTTTTAATATAAGAAGAGCCTGAAATCTGACTTGGGGTGATGGTTCCCCAGGACATTATTCTACCAATTCTCAGGTGGCTTTCCAAATTAAAGTCGCTATTTCTTGCCCCCAAAACCTGGTCTCCTGATTTATTGGCCTGTAATGCACAAGCAGAACAAGCCTGGACTCGGAAACACAGACATTGAAAGTACCCATTTGGTATATTAAATGACATGCTTCTACTCATCTTCCTGACGTTTTATTCTCTTGAACACTCCTGCTATGTTTATGAAAAACCTGTCATGTGGACACATTTCCACCTCTAGCCACTACCCTTCCAGGTAAGAACTGATGCCAAGAAGGCAATGGAAGTTGCTAGAAGGTATTACATGGACAAAATAGAGCAGAAGTGGGTTCTGGCTGATGTTCAGGAGCAGGCTGGAACACCTGACAAGATGTTATAAGTACGGCTAGACAGCTGGGCACCAAAGGAGAAGCTTCTAAACTTCCATGAGGGACTTGTTGGATAGGAAGGAAAAGTCCCAGACTATAGCTCGGATTCCACCACGAGCTTCCTGGGCGAGTCTGGGCAAGTAATTTAAAATCTCTAGGCCCGTGCTGTCCAACATGGGAGCCACCAGCAACATGCAGGATTATGAAGTTATTCTGTAGCCAGACAGAATTATAAAAAGACATTTTATTGCAAAGGCCCAGCAGGTATAATATTTAAAAAGGTTATTGGTTATCTTGACCTAACGAGTTATTTTTGTATGTGTAGGTTTCTGTGGTTTGTAAGGCCTGTGACTAATGATTCCGTTACAGTGCAGTATTTTGAAATTATAAGTTACTGGACACAGTACCCTCATATCACAGTTGAAAAAAACTGATCCACATAAGCAAGGTGATCTGACTTATTAGTTATGAACAGGGGCTCTGGGGCCATCCTGCCTGAGTATAAATTCTCACTCTGCCTCCAGGGGGTTCTGTGTGAATCTTGGACAAATTATTGTTGTTTTTGTTGTCGTTGTTATTATTTGTGCCTCTTTTTCCTTACCTTTTAAGTAGCGAGGAATATGTAGACTCTATCTCCTACTGTGTTGGCAGGATTAAATGAGTAAACATCTGTGCTGCCCACTTCCCTGGGTTTCAGCATTCTCCAGGCAATCAGTGCCAAACTCAGAGGCATTCTCCACTGTCTTCGTCAGTCTGGGATGCTGTAACAAATTACCGTGGGTCGGGTGGCTTAAACAACCAGCATATTCCTTATGGTTTGGAGGCTGAGACTTTCAAGGTCAATGTATCCTTGAGAGGATTGCCAGCTCGAAGATGGCTGTCTTCCCAATATCTTCATATCCCAGAGAGCAGAGAGAAGCAAGCACTCTGGGGGCTTGTATAAGAACACTAATCCCATTCATGAGGGCTCTACTCTCATGACCTCATTTTATCCTACTAATCACCTCCCAAAGGCCCCACCTCCCAATACCATCACCCTGGGAGATGGGGTTTCGACATATGGATTTTGAGGGGATGCAAACATTCAGTCCACACATCGGCTAAGTCTCCCCAACATGCAGTCATCAAACCTGTAGCTAATTTCAAAATAATATTTATGTCTCTCTGCCCATTTCCATTCCTACATCCACTATCACTGAAGCCCTGTTACATTTTATTCCTTATTTTTCTGGTAGAGATTTAATTGATTCCTCTAACTCCAATGATCCCCTCGCTCCAGTCTGCTTAACAGCCCTGCCAGGTAGGTCTTCCTTAAAACACCTTCCCACTTCACCTGGTGGTTTTTTAGTTGTAAATGTCAGAATCCTCTCCACACCCCATCCTATACCTTTAATCCGTTACACTACGGCTCACTATGTTATTTTCCTCTTACCAATGTAAGAAATTTCCATAAGCTTAAGAGCTTAAACCAGCACAGATTTATCAGCTTATGGCTGTGGAGGTCAGAGATCCAACACAGTTCTCATTGGGCTAAATTCAAGGTAGCAGCAGGGTTCCTTCCTTCTAGAGGGTCTAGAAGAGAATGTTTCCTTGTTGTTGTTGTTTTTTTCCAGTTTCCAGAGGTCACCCACCTTCCTTAGCTTGTGCCCCACGACTTCCTCCATTTTCATGGTCAGCAGCCTTTCTGAACATTGCTCTATGGCTACACCTCCCTCTGATTTTAAACTCAGCTGGGAAATGTCCTCCATTTCAAGGACCCCTGTGATTACATTCGGCCCACCTGGACAATCCAGGCTACTCACCCTATTGTCTCATCTCAGGATCCCCTTGTCCCATCCCATTCAGGCATTATGAATGTGGCTGTGACACTCACCTTGTGTAACATTTCCTCTCATGAGCATTTTATGGTTCAAGGCACATATGAATGACTTTTTGTTTTTCTTCCTTAGCCTTTCTACATTCAGTATGTCTGGTGAGATTATATGAATCCTTTTTAATTGTCCCCCTGCACTAATCTTTAATAATGTATCATGGGTTTAAAATGCTAACTGATAGACAATTTAGAAGACAGAAATCCTCTAAGATTTTTGTCCTAAAATATCTGTCATGCATTTTGCCATGTACAGTAACATGTCAAAGGTGGCTACCCTGTGGCCGGGGAGGGACATGATTCTGCCATCACACTCCCCTCATTCTCACCAATGTGCTGATCACCTGACCAAGGACCTATGCTCCTCGCTTCGCTCACTTCTTCCTCCTTTCCATTGACTACCCTGTTCCCATCACTTCCTTCATTCAGCACATCAGGATTTCATGACCACATTCTTCTCTAAATGGAATGGGTATCTTGAATCTAATGTCTGACAACTGTTCTTACTGTATATGCACACACTGACCTGCACATAAACCCGTCCAGCTCTTTATTTTCCTAGAATCTCCCAGAGGAATCAGTTCCATGATGATGGTGATGATGATGATGATACTGACAATGATGACAGGGACCTCTCAAGGATTCTGATAAAGAGGGAATCAATAAAGGGAGGGAATCATTGCAAAATTGCCCCAGAGACAGGCTTAAAAGTAAATAACTGCTATAGTGTTTAATGAAATTGACTAATATTTAACTATTTTTAAAAATTTATATCACTGAATTTAAAATTTTAACGGGAATTCTCATTCACCAGTAACCAAGATTCAACTCTAGGACCAAAGTCTAAGGATTTTGATCTTCTAACAAATTGTCCACTAGCCTTTTAAACACGTGATCCTTTTAAAAAGCTTAGTGCTGGGCTGAAAATAAGCAGGATTCATATAATCTCACCAGACACAGTGAATGTGGAAAGACTAAGGAAGAAAAACAAAAAGCCATTCATAACGTCTTGAACTTCACGTTGCTCACAGGAGAAAATGTTAGCCAAGGTGAGTGTCACATCAACATGACGCCTGAGTGGGATGGGGAAGCTGATCTTCCTCATCAGACATTTATGCTGATTTGTTAGATGCCAACACAGTTTCCTCATTGGATTTGCTTCTAACAAGTATGGAAGAATTTACGTTCTACCAAAAGCAGTCTAAACATTTTCCCCTGCTGTCAGGTCTCTGGACTGAATGTCCCCACAAGAAGGACATGAATATGCTTCATAGGGAATTCTTCCTGAGAAGAAACAGGATTTTCGAGGGCAGAACTGCAGGCCCCCCATGGAGGGCTGGAGGAGGGCTACAGGGGGCACTGGAAAAACAGCAGGAGTGAGTTCAGATACTACCGCTCAGGTCGCCAAAGACAGCATTGCTATCTCTGAGGATATGACATTCTCCCAAAAGTTCCATGAGTGAAGGTACCTGTGAACACTAAGCAGGTTGTTAAGAAACAGCAGCACATAATTTGCGTCACAACTCAATTACAGTATGTTTTGATATTTGGAAAATAATTAGCCCATTGTCCTTTGAAACTGCAGCAGTAGCAATAGAAATAAAAAAGGCTGAGCCGTCTTGGAGACAACAATCAATAAACAATTCTAAATCTGCAGGATTCCTTGACGATATGCAAGCAATGAGCTAGATGTGTCTTGCAGATAGCTCTTACTGCAGGGCGCTGTCCTGCAAAGCATAGAACTAGTTTTCTCAGCAGACAGAGGGAACCAAGTCAAGATTCCAAATCTTGAGAGATTTACTATATGGCAGGAAAGATCACACAAGTACATCCAGCCAAATATGAATAAATGTAATCAAATATTATCAAATGTGATTGGAGCACAGATGAAACAGAAATTCCTTTCATCTGGGATCTAGAGAGACTTCTTCAGAAAATGTGGCTTTGGAGATGGCCAAAGACATGGGTGGAATTTTGGCAGAACAGGATGTAAGGAATTTTAAAACTGATTCTAAAATTCATATAAAAATTCAAAGGATCCCAAATATCCAAAACAATTTTGAACAAGAAAAACAAAGTTGGAAGACTTGCACTATCTGATTTTCAGCTTTTTTTTTTTTTTTTTTAACTACAGTAATCAGAAAGTATGGTGTTGGTGTAAAACAGGAAAATAGAATAATGGAGCAGAATAGAATGTTCAGAACTAAACCAACACTTATATAGACAATTGATTCTCAAAAAGGATGCAGTGGAGAAAGGATCTTTTCAACAAGTGGTGCTGGAAGAATTAGAGAGTGATATGCAAAAAAAAAAAAAAAATGAACTTTGATCCACACCTCACAAAATATACAAAAATTAACTCACAATGGATCATAGATCTTAATAGGAAATCTAAAACTACAAAACAGCTAGGAGAAAAAGCATAGGCTTAAGCTTTATAACCTTGGGTTTGGCAAATATTTCTTTGCTATGACACCAAAAGTATAATCTATTTTAAAAAGAAACTGATAGAGTGAACTTTATCAAAATGAAGACTCTTCAAAGCTGTTCTAAACACTGCTAAGAAAATGAAAAGACAAGCCATAGACAGAAGCTATTTGCAGATCATATATCTGATAAAGGTCTCTCTTTGTATCTGATCCAGAATAAAGAGGTCTCAAAACTCAATAATAATGCAAACACCTGAATGAATGAATGAGACCAGAAAACACACTTCAGTAAAGATATCCAGATGGATAATAAGCATATGAAAAGATGCTGATTAAAGATGCCATTAGTCATTAGAGAAATGCTTTTAAAAACCACAGTGAGATACTAGTACACATACATACAAGAATGAATTCGATTAGAAAGACCGACCTTACAAAGTGCTGGTAAGGAAGTAGAGCAAGCAGAGCTGATACACACCACAAGGAATTTACAATAGTACAACCATTTTGGAACAGTCTTTTACAGTTTCTTTAAAAAAGGTAAATACCTATCTACCATATAACCCAGATATTCCTCATCTGGTGCTTTAGAAAAGAAAAGCATATGTCCATATAAAGACTTGTAACCAAATATTCACTGCAATTTTATTTATAATAGCTCAAGTTGTAAATAACCCATGCATCCATCAAGAAGTAAATGGAGAAACAAATGATGGTCTATCCAAACACTGCTCACAACAAACTATTCAGTAAATCTCAGCACAAAACAATACTCTGCTATAAGACAAATAAGCTATTAATACAGCAACACAGATGACTCTCAAAATAATTACACTGAATGAAAGAAGTCAGACAACATAGAGTAGATACTGCATGAATCCATTCATACAACGATGTTGAAAATGCAGACCAATATGTTGTGATGGAAAGCAGATCAATGGTTTCCAGGGGAAGAGATGGGGAGGGAGGGAGGGACAACAAATGGCAGGAGAGAAGCTTTGTGGGTGATGGGTATGTTCACTCTCTTGAATGTGGTCATGGTTTCTTGGGGATATACTTATGTCAAAACGTATTAGCTGTACACTTTATATGTGTGAAAATTACTTTGCCAAGTATACCTCAAAGCTGTTTTAAGAAAAAAGGCACTTCAGTCCTGATCCACCTCAGCGCCTGATTGGAGCGACATGATCAGTCCCTCACCCTGTTTGCCTAACAGGAAGGTAGAAAACCTCTCACGGAAAATATCATATGGATTTTTCATTTGCAATGTCTGCCATGTAATAAAGAATTTCAAGACATGCAACATGTCAAGACTATATAACGGATAATATGAGAATAAGAAACATTAGACAAAGGATGCAAACCCCCAGGTGATGTAGGCATCAGAGTTACCAATAAAGGCTATAAAATACTTTTAATATATTCAAGAAAATAAGGAAATTATGGGAGAATAGACAACAGGGTAAAGACTTTCACCAGAGAAATATACTGGAATGTATTTTTAAGAGAAATCAAACAGATACTCGAGAACTGAAGCTTTCAGCTCTGGAAACAGGTAAACAGAGCTAATTAGGATCCCTTTTAAGTAAAACTTTCAGTAATGCCAGGTAAAATACAACAACAAATGTAACACAGAGCTAACTATGGAAAGAGAAGTTCCCAGGTGACAATACAAAGAGGACACTTAAAGCCCAGAGTGGTAATCTTGTGAGCTGATGCCACCACACCCTGGAGGGAAGGGGTTTTAATCTGCACATAAATAGAGATACAATGTCCATTTAGGAAAAAGGGTCCATACCAGATGTAGAAGACTCTTCCTTTATATCTATATAGTCAGAGACAGAGATGTAAAGTGGCAGCAGAGGTCACAGTGACACAGGGCCCTGGGCCAAGGAGTGTGAACACCTCTGCAAGCTGGGAAAGGTAGGAAGACGAATCCCTCCCTAGAGCCTCGGTGTGGAACGTAGCCTTGGCCACACGTAGGTTTTAGCCCACTGACAATGACTTTGCACTTCTGCACAATAGAACAGTGAGATGATGAATGTGTATTGCTTTAAGCCACTGAGTCTGTGGTCCTTTGTTACAACAGCAACAGGAAAGAAACTCAGGAACCAACATGAACATGAACCCCAAGCTGCCTGCTGTGCTGGCAAGAAGTTCTTTGTCTCTGAACCTGGGGGAGTCTCCTGTCTTCTGGCAGCATCCACAAACTACCTCATGCTAACTTGACAGCTTGCAGAGGGTTAAATCTTAACCCTGCACAGTTCTTGATATTTAGTTAATAAAAATGATGGTGTCATCATGGGTATTTTTCCATCTTTTAAATACCTTTCAGTCTTCTAATAAAGCTACCTCTAATTGAGAGACAGTGTAAATAGTTTTCAAACTTCATAATAAATAACTGTGGTTTTATTTGGTTACTTAAATTATGAGTAATAATATTCACATTAGTAAAAGTTATTAAAATCAACATTGTTTAATGAAAATATCATTTCTTTTTGCATGAACATGTATTAACTACAATAAATGTTCCATGCTTTGTTCTACGATTTACTGTTAGAGCCTTAAAGAATAATATTTTCCTCAAAAGATATTATGGCAAAGGGATTTCTTTTGGTGGAACAGTTCCTACATCAAATCTGGTGCATGGCTCAGGCCACTGGGAACCTAGAGATGATAGATATTAGGAGGCATTATAAACACAAAATGATTTTTAAAGGAATTAAACAACTGGATGTGTGAAAACAAAGAATCTGAGAATATTCTAGTGAAATAAATGTATTTTTCAGCTTAAGCAAGACACTGGGTGAATAAATCTAAAATGAAAAAACCACCCAGAGATCAGCAGTGAGTCATGCATGCAGTGTGACTGATCAAAACCAAGTTGTTTCCAAACCAGTGTGCAGGCTTGATGCCTTCATGAATCAAGTCTGTGTGGCACCAGGTCACCTCGAATACATGTTGATGAGGTATTTATAAGCCCTTCACCATCCCAGCACAAAGCCCACACATGAGCCACAAGACCATCACCTACACATCTGCAAAAGACACAGCATGGTGTATAGCACTTTTCTTGTTCAGTAGCAGGTGGCAGGGCACTGTGAGCAGACAGAGATACAGGGACACAGAGACACAGAGGCACTTCCCCTCACTCAGCTGATAACCTTCCGTGCATTCCTGGGGACAGGATTGTCATAAAATGCAGCATGGATTGATCCTCCTCCTAGGAAAGGAACGGTAGGTCTGTCCTCAGGTTGGAGCAAGGGTGGCCGGAGGATCTCAGAAGAGCTGTTTCAGCACAACCAATAGAAATGTCGGCCACCGTGACCACGAGAGACAGGTCTCCTGCCATCCCGGTAGGCACTTGGGCTCCTGACAAAAGCTGGGCTCAGTAAAGGCTTGAGTAGAAGGCACAGACCTGAGGGATGCCCCAGCAAGAGACAGGAGGTAGGGCCTGGTTTATACTGCTCTGGGTGTATCCCAGCCTCATCCGAATACGAAATCAGAAATTTGCAAAACAGCAGGGCTGGGATGGATCATCTACTCCAGACTCCTCACCTTACAGTTTAAAGGGTGGCAGCCCTGGGAGGCAAAGCAACGTGCTAAAGGCAGAGCGTGGAAGTGGCAGCGCCAGATGAAAAGCACCATGGCAACCCCCGTTCAAGGCCGCTGACACTGAGGACGGGGCCAAGGTTTCCAACGAGGAGAATGAGACAGTGTAAATACTTTGTTCCCCCCAAAACCCCAAATGTTTACTAAGGCACAAAAACTCACCTTAACTAGCTCTCTTCTGAGGGGGCTCTCTTCTGTCTCCGTCTTTCTGTCTGTCTCCATTTCTCTCTCTCAGACACAAACACATACAATTTTGTGAAAGGGGACTTCCTGCCATACAAAGACAGACTTCACATCTTCAGAGAAACACTTGACAAAGCACATTTCCAATTCAAGTCTTTGTGTGAGGTCTGGGCAACTGGCTTATTTTCTAGAACAATAGGTGGTTCCAAAATCAGGAGATCATCTTCCCCAAAGGAAGAGTTCTGGTCCGTGTTGATGAAGCTGGGGGTGTCACATTTCATGAGCCCGTTCGGCTCCTCCTCTGGCCACCTGCTGCATCTGATGGCTTCCTGGAGCCGAACATCACTGTCAAGGGCTATGGTTGGGATACCAGCTTTGGCCTTGTCCAAGCGGTCCACTTCATTGACGTAGCAGTGAAAGAGGGACCTAGATTCGTCATTGTGCTGCCAGAGAACCCCTTGGGCACCAGCGGTCTTCCAAAGTCCGACACAAAGCTGTTCAGTCTGAATCTCTTCTCGGGAGACTCCGCATTGCAATAAAGAAAACCAAAATAAAAGATCGCTCACACTCTAGCTCGGTGACCTGAAGACTTATAGTTTTTGATATCTGCTGAGAGCAAATCCCTGCACAGAGCATGCTGACAAGCACTGGAAGTGAGAGACATCACTTTCGAACACATACAATTACACCCAAGGCAAAAGTCTCGTGAGGGCCCTTGGACCATCCTGAAAAGTCATCGCTCCCTGAGAATCCTCAATACTGGTGCATCGCACACCAGTGTTTCTCAGTGGGACACTCAGATCATCTTCATCAGAATTAGTTAAAGTGCTTCTTAAAATGCAGAATTCTGGGGTGCACACCCTCAGAGTCTCCAGAAGTAGGGACCGGCAGTCTGTATTTTCATAGCCACCAAGATCACTAAACATGCTCAGGTTTAGCACCGCGGTCTACTTCGGGTCACCTGAGCATCGACAATGCTGTCTCATGGGGTGGGGGGGGTGCCATATGTGTCAGTGTGCTGTCCTACCCACGTGTCTCCCCTGATTCTCAGAACTGACAGTGCAGTCCCATTGGGCAAGAAATACCACCATTTCACAATGCATACGCAGGGCGCCTGACTGACAGATACAATCAGTGCTAGGAAAGGGGACAAAACTCAGGTTCCTCATCGCTTGTTTCACTTACTGTGGGACAAATGATCAATTCAAGGGTAATAAATCAGTGTATGAGTGAATAACATGACTCTCGTTAGTCCCACGAGTGCCTGGAAGAGCGAGCCTGGGCACACTGAGAATCATAATAGCCCATCTACTTAATTGTCATCCTCCCCAGATTTATGTAAAGGTTACTTCCACCCAGGCAGTGACCCCTGAAGGGCAAGAATCATGTCCGAACACACTCTCAAATCCAGAACAGAACCTGACAACAATTAGGCTCTGGGGTCTGTGTATAGCGAGTGTGGAATCTCAGTGATGCCAGCTCTTAGACCTTGCCTTCCCATCCCACCCCTCACGATATGGCCCTTATGACCAGCTCTCCCGGGGCTGGGGCCACGGAACCCATTTACAGGACTGGAAGAATCTGATCATGTAAACCATCCCCCAGATTATCATCAAGAGTCACCTGCATTTCAGGGATCAGTAATCCCAGAAGTTTTGCAGTTCAGGCAGGTGAGGGATTTTTATATCAGCTCTGTCTTCTACTGTGACTGCCTGGGTGACATCAGACAAGGAATTCTCAAAAGCCTGAGCTTTTCCTTTCAGGAATAATCTAAATAACAAATTTCGTTGACCACTCAACAAGTGTGATGTGAAGATCAATGATTTACACAGGAGTACAACATTCACTAGGTCATGGATTTAGAATCAGAGAAAAATCATTTGAGAAAGATTGACAGAATGTAGCTTTAATGCAAATTTAAGTATTCTTACCTTTCAGTAAATCATCTTCTTCCCCAACTTATCACTTCACCCAAGTTTAAAAGATGTTTGAGAACAGGGATGAGTGTGCCAGCAATCTGGGACCCAATAACCTAAAATGTCACCTAGGAAAAAGAGGGGAGTAACACATTTTTAAAAAGCATGGTGAGGATGGCGGGGCCATCCCCCAACTCCAGACTAAGAAGCTCTAAGTAATAGATTTCCTGCCTGCCTGGGGCATCAGGTGATGTGAAAACCCACCCAGAAACCTCACTGTCCAGCAGCTCCTCCGTAACACAGGCTACACTTTCTCAGAATTAAGAATTGGGGCCAGTAACCACTTTGCTGAAGAATAAAGACAAAGAAGAAGAAGAGAGTTCTGCCCCTCCCCAGGGGAGAGCCCAGACCTTGGGCTGCATGCACTGAGCCTTCCTCCCAGGAGAAGGATAAACTGGAGAAGGGCGTCCTGCGAAACTGGGACAGCAAATGTTGAGATGGGAACAAATTGACCGGCTGGCCAGGGACAGCCCCCTCCGTCGCTGCCTTGGCGGCTGCCTCCGCCCCCTCAGCACATCCTGCCCACTTCCGGTGGTTAAGCTGTCAGGGAAACAGTGCTTTGCGACCTGGGGCAACAGAGGCTGCCCCCAGGCCAAGCTGCGGGGGAAATGGGATCTAAACCACCAGCTCCCAAGCGGCAAGCTCCATACCCCCGCCAACAACCCGCCGCCCCCGCAGCCTACAGCACCCCCGGGGCAATATGTCCTGGAGAAGGGTGACCCGGGAATGAGGGGCAGCAGAGGCCACCCCCACGTCAGGCCTCCAGAGAGATGGGAGCTTATCCTCCAGCCCGCCAGGGGCAGACCCCCCTCCTCTCCAACCCCTGATGTCACCGCGCCCACCTCCCAGGAGCAACCTGACCGGGTGTGGGGTTTCAGGCTAATCTTGGGCGGGAGAGGCCGTCCCCAGGCCAGGTCAGGGGAGAGGAGAAGAAGTGGCCCCATTAGGCGGGGCAGCCGGCCGTCGCAGCTGCCTCTGCCCCTCGACAGCATCGCGCCCGCCTCCCAGGAGCAAGCTGACCTGGAGACGGGCATCCGGCTTCTTGGGCAGCAGAGTACACCCCCAGGTTTGGCCGTGGGGAAGAGGAGAGCAAATTGACAGGCTCCGCGCTGCAGGTCCTCTACCCCTGCCGTCGCCTCCCCCACACTTTAAAGGCACTTCCCAGGGCGCCCCTCCCCCAGCAGGCTAAATGGGACAGGTGTGTCTGGTGATCTGAGGCAGGAGAGGCCACTCCCACACCAGGCCATCGGGGAGACGGGAGCCAATCCACCAGCTCCCCAAGGCAGCCCCCTACCCCCACAGCAGCCACCGCTCCTGCCCCCTGACCTCACGGTGGCCACCTCTAGGGAGCAGGCTGACCTGGAGATGGACGTCCGGCGAACTAGGGACAACAGGGACCGCCCCCAGGGCAAACCATGGGGAGAAATGGGAGCAAATGGACCGGCTCCATGGGAAAACCTGCCGCTGCTGCCACCACCCGCAACGTAACACGCCCGCCTCCTGGGGCCAGGCTGACTAGGATACACGTGTCTCTTAACCCAGGGCAAGAGACACCGCCCCCAGGATAAGCCGCGGGGAAGATGGGAGCAAATGTGCCCGCTCCCCCGCTGCAGGCCCCCGACCCCCGCCACCCGTGCACCCTGACTACCCTGCCTCCCGCCCCCAGCAGGCAAAGTGGGAAAGGGTTGTCCCGGGACCTGGCGCAGCAGAGGCCGCCTGCAGGCCACGCGGCACAGACATGGGAGCTAATCCTCAAGCTCCCCCGGGGCAGCCTCCCTATCCCCGCAGCCACCACCTTCCCAGCCCCCTGACTGCACCGCACCCATCTCCCAGGAGCAAGCTCACCTGGAGTCGGACCTCAGGCAAATCTCTGGCGGCAGAGGTCGCCCCCAGGCCAGGCCGCGGGGGAGAGAAGAAATGGAGCAGCTCCCTGGAACGGACCCCAACCCCCAGCCGCCGCCGCCGCCGCCGCCTCCCAGGACCAAGCTCACCTGGAGACCGGCGTCCCGCCTCTACGGCAGCAGAAGCCGCCCCTGGCTCCGCCGCGGGGGAGAGCGGAGCGAATTGACCGGCTTCCGTGCGGCAGCCCCCCTATCCCCGTGGGCCCTGCACCTTAACGACACCGCCCCCACTCCCCACTCAGCTTGCTGAGTGGGACAGGTGTGTGCAGCGACCTGGGGCAGCAGAGGCCGCTCCCAGGCCCGGCAGCCGGGAGAAGGCAGCTATTCCATCAGTTCGCCAGGGGCAGCCCCGCTCCGCCCCCTTGCCGCTGCCACCGCCCCCTGACCTAACCGCCCCACCACCCAGGAGCAAGCTTACCTGGAGTCCAACATCTGGCGAATCTCCGGCGGCCAACGCCCCCCCAGGCCAGGCTGCAGGGAAGAGAAGAAATCGACCGGCTTGCCCGGGCAGCCTCCCACCCACCGCCGCCGCCGCCGCCGCCGCCGCCGCCGCCGCCGCCGCCGCCGCCGCCGCCCCCTCCGCCACCCCAGACCATTGCACTAATCTCCCGGGGTCAGGCTGACTGCGAGGATGTGCACTTGCCTTCTGACCCTGGCCACGTGCCTGAGCACCTTCCTGCACCCCTACACTCCCTGTACCTCTGCACCCCTGCCACTCTCTGCCCTTCCGCACTGCCTGCACCCCCGCATCCCCTGAACTGCCTGCACCCTCCACAGCCCCTGCACCCCTGCCACCACTTACACCTTTGCACTGCGTACACTCCTGCACCCCTGCTTGTCCCACACACCACCTCTTGGGCCTGTGGCAGAGTCTCTGCTGTTAGACCAATGCACAGGAACTCACATCTTTGCCAGTATATGATGCATCAGTGGACGTCTGGGGTTGGCTGCAGGAAGGTACATGTTCCCGGTCACTAGCCTGGGCCACTAGGGTGATCTCTGTGAAGTCACCCAGGACGGGCTCAGAGATGCTGTTCTCTGGGAAGAGAGGAGTTGAAACCGGTCTTGAGGGCAGAGCTGTGCTCACCAGGTCGTCCACGCTTCATGTTTTACACGGGGTTTCGGAGAAGTGAAATTGATCCTGCCAAGTAAGACCGGCCTGCTGTGCGCCCACCTCAGTCCTGGGCTCTGAGGCAGACCGACTGGCTCCTACCATCAGGACAGAGTTTGGGCACCTGAATGGTCCCTTGGAGGCATCCTATCACTTCTCAGGAAGAAGTCTGGCTGCTTCCACCCTATGGCCCTCCCTCCCACTGTGCTGGCCTCAGGAAGGTTCCTTATTTGGGGAAGAAGGCAGCCCACCCCCTACCCCACCCCTCACCTTTCTCTAACCCAGGCTGGTGCTTTCTCTGCCCTTCAGAGTCTGGAAAGCCATTTCTCTTCAGGTATGTCCCTTCTGAGATGGACTTGCTTCCACTCAATTCTAGGCGAGGATGCACCATGGAATGCACTGGGTAAGAGAACCAAAATAAATAGTTTCTTCTGTGAGGTTTTCTGTTTATCTACTGGGGCTGGGCTGTGTGTAGTTTGCTACAGCTATTCGTGCGAGAGGCTAAAGCCAACCGTGTGTCCTTGTTTTCATCTCCCCGCTGTCTTTGGGTTTTCCCTAGACACTCCTGAGACATTTACTTCTTTTAATTTTATTCCTGTTATTACACAGGGGCCCTACTGACATGGAGGTAAGGTGTTGGGGGAGCGGGACAGAGCAGAGCATTTGTAGTCCTGTGATTAGTTCTCATTGAGCCTGTGCCCTGAGCTGTGACCTCCACAAGTGTGTCTCTTTCCCCCACCCCAATTTGGGTGACACAGAAGGTATTTCCCTTCCCCCAGGTAGGTTAGGCTCTGGTAAAATAATTTCTCATTAAAAAAAAAAAAAAAACACAACCCGCCACAATGGAAGAGAATGTTCTGGGTGTATTTCAATAGAGCTATTTTTTCCTTTCCTGGCAGGAACCATGAGGAGTTTTCCTATGATCTTCACTCTGAGAACAGGATACGGTCCTGGAGGTAAAATGCATGAAAAAGAGCAGGGGGCCCCTCTGACTGGCCCCCTGGAGTTGTCACACTCGGACTTCCCCACGCTGAGCCTCCAGCTGGCCTCAGGGACCTGTTAAATCTGCCTGCCCCCGGGGTTCTTACAAAAGCGGGTTCTGCCCTGGGAGCTGTGACTCTCCAAGCCTGCCCGGCTGCCTCTCTGTGTTGGGAGCAGCTTTCCCCCTCAGTTTTCTTGTGGATCTAAGAAGAGCAGTGTGTTTGCAGCTCCCTCAGCTCTGGTGTTGTTTTCAGGACAGAAGGAGCAACTTCTGAGCTCCACACGAGCTGGACCAGAGGCTGGAAGCCTCCCCTCCTCTGCCTCCATGCAGACAATCAGTGGCTGTGGTTCTGGCCGAGTTTCTGAAGATGTGGATTTAAACACACACATCCCAGCCCCCACAGGAGCACACAGTCCCATAAATCCCTACAACATCCACTGGTAACTACGGAACTGATGAGGACACGGGTTTCGGGGCTGCAGAGGCCTGACTGCATGACTTTCTCCGTGGCCTATTAATGTGGTTGTTATGGGCCTTGTCTGAAGTGGCTTGCTTACCGCACCTGGTACATGGGAAATATAAAATAAGTACTAGAACCTCCACTTTTTCTCCCTCTTGGGCCTTCCAACCTAAAAAGAAATACGTGAACTCAGACGGCCTAGTCACCACAATGAGGTCCGACAAGCCCGGCTCTCCTGAGTGATGGACACTGACTTGCGCATTAACTTGGAACAGTAGGGGAACCGCCTTCCTCTAACTGGGCCTCTCCCCACACCAGGCACGCCCTCAGCTGAGAAGGGGCCAACTCCCCCATTGAGGTGTGTGCTGGTGGCTTCAGTGTGACCTGGCCCTGCCGGGACATGAACCTGCAGTGAGGTGGAGTGTCAGGAGGAGGGGGGTCCCTGCTGGGGCAGCAGGGGGCCCGGTAGCACCCTGCGCAGCCTGGTGCCTGGGGCTCCCCAATATCTCCTACGGCCCCCGGGTCGGCTCTGGTCTGGGCCACTCCATGCACCCTCCCAGTATCTTTTCATTAAGTCCCTTTTTTGCTTTTATCAGCCAGAGGTGGCTTCTGTTGCTTGTTCAGTGAAACAGTGCATCAGGAAACCAGACTATTTCTAAGATCAGTAAAATACGAACTTTGGTCAGCTCGCCGGGCAGACCGTGCAGCACAAATTCCCGCACAGGGCTGTGCAAATGCCTTACGTGAAGGGTCCTCATCATCTGTCTTCAGAGATACAGAAGCTCGTGGTTCAGGTAAAACCTCAGGGAGGGATTGAGGAATCCAAAGCTGGTTGGTTTCAAAGACTAACCGGTCAGACCAGACCCCTGAGCTGTGGTCAGAAGCCTGGCTCAATGTCACGCAGACTCAGCACCCTAAGTGTCCGGTGGGGCCGGTGCTGTTTCCTTTACAGGCTCTCGTTGGGGAGTCACTGTAGCCCCTTACACTCAGCAGGGAATCCAGCCCTCTTAGCCCCCACCCTGAGTGTTCCATGACACAAATCTCGGGAGTGTTTAATTTTCATCTTTGTTTAGGAGGATGAAGCTGGGGCAAGAGGAGAAATAAATTCATACTTAGTGACACCAAGTCACAGCCAGTACCTCCTCCTCGGAAAGCTATGTGCTCCCACAGTGGTGGCTGGGGGGCTGGGCAGAGCCCCTCCTCTGGTCACAGAGGGACTCACTCCTCTGACTGCAACTGATGGGTTGGACAACCAATCCAGAGGGGACAGAGCATCTTTCCCGGGAATTTGGAACTGACACACAGAAACTAATTTCACTCATCTGGGGATTGGGAGGAGGGTGGGAATCAAATGAAACCAGAGCAGGAGAGAAAGTTACAAGTGAATGACAGAGAGACAGAGAGACTGAACTTGTGAGAGTAAATAGTGTGAAGGAAGGATTACAATCAGGGCACAGAGGAATTCCAGCTCCTGGCAGTCTAGTGTGTCCCAGCCCATCAACAAACCTGCGGGATGGTTAACATCATTCCAGTTTTGCAGATTAGGAAACAGGCTGAAAGAGACGGGGGTTGGCTTTGGGTGCACAGTTAATTTAATTGCCACTGGACCCCTCACTTCCCACTGCCTGAAGGCACCATGATCCTCACAGGGACCCTGCAGTGCTGACAGCCTAGCACCCTGATCAAAGGGACCCTGCGGGAGTGGGAACCTCTCTGAGTTTGGAGAGTTCCCTGCACCGAGATTCCATGCATCAGCCGGCTCCCGCTCACCCCAGGTTAACGTCTCCCCAGCTGTGTAGTCCCCCGACCCGCTTCCCTCCCTGCCAGGCACCCCCGTCCTTACCACCGAGTGTACTGCAGGAATTCAGGCACAGGGATGCCCAAAGCAACACGAGCCCACCGGCTGTACAAACAGCAGACTCCCAGCCCCACCTGGGCTCCATGGGGATAGTAGGTGTCCTCACCTTTCATGTACCTAAGGCAATCTGTTTCTTCAGCTGGAGGCTATAGAGAAAAATAAAAGGTCCAAAACATTGTTCAGTGAGGAATTCCTCCAAGGACCTGACTTCAGAGTCTACAACCAGTTGTGCTGGCCGCTCTTACCCCCGGACTTTGGGTGAGGTGTATTATTGATCAGCACAATCGCCGGTGGCCCAGCTCCTGGGCTTGGCTGCCCAGAGGGGGCTGGGGGAATGGGTAAGGCCAGGGCACTCAGGAAGAGCACAGAGGACCTGACATCTCGCCTCCGCAGTTGTAAACCCTTCCCCAAATCTCAAGGCATCGGACAGAGTGCAGCCACCACAATAATGAGATGTTCCCATCTCTTCACTCACTCCTGTTGGTTCACTTACGTGCTGAGCATCCACTGGGTCACAGGACATGACACACAGGATGGCCGATGGGACAGGCTTGGTAATTCCCCCTGGATCCTGTTCAATCTGATGGAAGAATGATCACTCATAAACGGTTTCTCAAAAGGATACATAGACAGGAGACAAACTGCAGAGTGAATCAAATTTTAAAATATAAATGAAGATCCCCCAATCTCCCCGCATAAGGTTAACAGCATAAAGAAAATAGATCTTGCCTTTGATCACCAAGGAAGTGGTCACCCTCTCTCAGGAGGAAAGGAGAGTTAATCTTTGAGCAGGACACAGAAGTGCTCCATCGAATTGGACCAGGACCTCTGCATTCATTCAGCAAATCTGTATAAGCTCCTACTACTTATGGGAATCTAGTAACTATACCCATTCCCAAGGCTCTTGGGCTTTATTAGTCAACAAAATAGACACGACTCCCCATCACTGGGGGCTCAGAGTTTTAGCAGAGAAAACAGGCAACATGATGGGGGTAGCAAGAGCTTGGGGAAAAATAAGAGTGATATGAGCAAACTCAGGTGATTGTGGTGGGGTGGGAGGCAGGCAGGAGGGAATAAGGCAATCCTGGCAGATCTCAAGGAGTAATGAACTTGAAGCAGAATAGATCCGGAGGAAGAAGGAAGAGCCGGAGCCAGAGGCCCCCAGAGTGATGGGGAGAGTGTGGGCGGAGAGGCAGAGCAGGCCGGGTCCTCGAAGACTTTGGGACGACTTTGGCTCCTAATGGAATGGTGACCCTTTTAGTGAGTTTTGATGGGATGGGTGATGTCCAATTTATGCTTTTGTTTTGGGTTTTCTTGGGAGGAGGTTAATTTATTTATTTTAGTGAAGGTGCTGTAGTTTGAACCCAGGATCTCATGCATGCTAAGCATGCACTGTATCACTGAGCTACACCCACCCCCTCAATGTATGCTTTTATAGGCTCCCTCTGACTCTGTGTGGATGAGATTGTAGAAAAGCAAAGATGGAAGAAGTAGGCTAATTGGTGTCCAACAAGGGGTTGAAGGTGGCTCCTAGGAGGGTGGGGAACAGGGAGTACGTGGTTAATGAATTCAGAGTAGCCAGAATTTTCTAACAAGCTGGATTTGCTGTCTGTGTGTGTGTAAGAGAATGAGAGAGAGAGAACATGGTTCCAACATCTGGACCTGGAAAATGGGATGGATGTCCTCTCCATCCACAGGGGATGGGACAAGATGGGGCTGAGCAGGTGGAAAGGGGCTGGAATCAGCTCAGTTCTTCAATGTCATGGTTAAGGAGTCTATTAGATATTGCCACAGAAATGCCTAATAGGTAGAGGAGTCTGGGGTTTTTTTTCTTTCTTTTTAACATTAAAAAATATAATTTAAATGTATTAATTTTATTATGTGAATGGATTTGGAATTTTATTTCATGCCAAGTTATATGTTATAATAGCCAAATGGAAAATATATCAGAAAAGGGGAGAAATGAGGGCTTTCACATAAACTGACTGTCCATAACGTAGGTAAAATTTCAATGAAACCGTCTTCAGTGCAAAAACCTCATCATGGTGTTACATAAAATTAAATGAAAAAGGACTATGTTGATGTATCATTATTTCATGTTACATAGTAGCCCCAAACAAACACACTGTTTAACTATGAGGCTTGTAGAAATACTATTCACTTTATTGACATAAATACAGAAATGCAGAAAGGTTCTAAGGTAGAATAAGCATCTTAGTGGAAATAATAGAGATCTGAGCATTTCACATGATATGTATGGACTGATTCAAAATTTGGAAAAGTAATTTACACAGTAGAACATATGTATGAATGTGAAAGCAAGATGAACGAAAGAAAAAGAATATGAGTATCAGGGAGAGAGTTCCAAATGGAAAAGGCCAATCAGGGAGTTTTGGACAAATCGAGAAATTGATGGCATGTCAATTTCCAAGTCTGGTTGCTTCCACCAAAAGTATAGCAGTGAGAGAGAGGAGAGACCCAGGACCCAACTCCGAGGCACATTCGCAGTAAATATTTGGAAAAAAGAGGAGACGTTGGCAAAAGACCATCCAGTGGATCGAAAGCAGAGCGATGGGCTGGAGGCCAAGTGAAGCAGGAACACGGGGGAGGAGAAATGGAAGAGCTGGGTCAAATGCTGCCAAAGGGCCACGCATGATGAAGACTAAAAACTGACCACTATATTTAGCAACGTGGGGTCACTGATGGCCTTGACAGAGCAGTTTCCATAGAGCGAGGGATCAGGGGAAAAGCCAGAGTGGGTGCAAAAGGGAATGGCTCAAGAGAATATGCAGACAGTGAGTTTAAACGACTCATTAAAGATTTGCTGCAAAGACATGGGGTGGCAATTGGTGGGGGCCAATTAGAGTCAAGGAGTGCTGTTTGTTTCTTTTAAGAGGATGGACTTTTATATACTGATAGGAGCCATCTAGCAGGAGAACAAAATAGATGAGGTAGTGACAGAGAGGATGGATGTGGGAGTGACAGCCCGGAGAAGATTGTATGGATGGGCCCCCTGGTGACTTTTGGATGATCTGGCTTTCGGTGTCACCTGTAATAAGAGGTGGGGCAGCGAGAGTGAGGTCACAGACATCAGAAGGCGAGCGGATGTGCTGAGAGTTGCTGATGAAAGTTCTCTTCTGTTGGCTTCAGTTTGCTTGGTCAAAGTAGAAAAGTAAACTTACCAGCTGAGGGAAGAGAAGGAAGAGTTACTGGAGTCATGAGCAGAAGATACAAAAGAGCCTTCAGGGACAATGGGACAGTGAAAAGAGCAGAGGGAGACGGGGGGAGTGTGCTCCCAGAAAGTTACGTTTTATCTTTGAGGTCCCCAAGTGTTGGATGTGTGATTGCCCTTCCTGCTGTCTACGAAATAAAAATTGAGTATGGTTCAGGGAAAATGCTATTTCTTTCTAAGAGGCTGCCTGTTTCTCAGGAACGGTCATCTTAAACTGCAAACACTACAAAAATGTTGAAAAGGAGAACTTGTGTACCCAATGACCCACTATTTTCTATAAATTTGGTTGCTATTTAGTTCCCCTATCAATACCACAGAACCGATACTGCCTAGGATGGAGATACATCGATGCTTAAATGGAAATGAAATCTGTATCTTTTTCCTAAACTCCATGGCTTCCTTACCATCCCATTCCCCTTGGAATTTAGGGGTGTCCGGTATAAGAAATAAGAAACAGTTTGAGAAAATCCCGGCTCAGAATTACACAGCACAACCTCAGCTCAGAAGTATACAGCCATAAAAATGTTTAGAAGCAAAACTCCATAACTACTCTTAAAGAATTTTGCAAACCTGGGCCTGCCCAGATGTTTCCAAACTGGAAAGGTACTCCAATCAGTTGACCGGTACGGGAACCAGAGGCTGGTCAGCCTTTTCTGTAAAAGCCAGAGAGTAAATATTTTCAGTTTTGCAGATCATTTTGTTGTAACCATGCAGGTCTGCAATAAGAAAGCGAAGAGCACTGGGAGACACGAAACAAATGGGCATGCCCACACCCTCCCTTCCACTCAGGGCAGCTTCTCTGTGGTGGGGAGCTTTGCCACAATGACTTGTTTCTTTGTTTCCATTGGTTTCTTTGTTTCCACCTTACTGCTCAAACTCAGAACTTCAAGTGAGCCTGGTCCTTCAGCATCCATGCAGAAAGAAGGCTGAGCGGGGGTGGGGATCCCACCTGACAGAGAAGAGAGATGGCTTGTCACCATGACATGAGACAATCACACCTTCCGGGGTGAAAGGGAACAAAGATAAGGGAGGGGCACAGCAGTGGGACCCCTGGGTCACCTGCCAGGCTTGCTCTCCCTCCACGGCCACCCTGGGGGCCTGGGTGGTGTTGGAACTCAGCTACAGTGATTAGGCTGAGGGGACTCAGCATAAAGGACCCTCCGTCTCCACACCGGGTTCCAAACGCAGCCTCTCTAAGTCTACCCTCTGAATTTCTGGAACTCAGCTGGAAGAATACATGATCAGGCCAGACCCAGAGCCCAAGCCAAACACGACAAGGGTCACGTGGGGTTGTAACCCGGTGCTCAGCGGTCGGGGTCTAATTGCAAATCTGCAGAAATCCCTGTTCTGCCTCATTCCTGGGAGAAACCCCACATCTCTTCCTGCTCTGTCTGTTCTTCTCTTGAGGCTATTGTCCTGGAGGGATGCAGAGTCCTTGAACCTGGCCCTCCAAACGTACATAAGCAGCCTGTTCAATAAAACAAATTATGCACTTTTTCACATTTGCCAGTTTTTTGATTCCAGAAAGGCTGCGGGACTCTTTCTCACTGTCTCCTGTGCCCCCACCACTTGGTGGCCCTCTCCTCATGGAAACACGATTTCCCACAACTGCACCCTGCCTCCCAGCTTGTCAGAGGGGAGTGACCCACAAAGACACAGGTGTTTGTGAGGATCCTGTCCCCCAGCAGAAAGCCTACTCCTGGAGCCACGGACAGGGATCTGGCCTCCTGAGCCGCTCAGCTCTAATTGAAAGCCTAAACTGGGGACCCCGAACATTGCTGACTGACTTTCTGAGTCACCTGGGCTGGAAGGGCCTGATTTTTCTTTCCAAGAATGGATGTAGCGCAGCCTCCATTTTCAGGGCTGACATTCATGACGTATCTAGTTCCCCCAAATGCACCCCAGGAAGGAAAGGCCCTTCCATCCCACTGGTTAGAAACCCAGCCCAGGGGAGTTCCGAAGCACTGCATTGCTGTCAGGTCCAGCATCCCTGCAGAGTGGCCCCTGCCCCTGAATGAGCCCCTTCCCTGGGCCTTCCCTGCCTCGACATGACCACACCCCAGGTGGTGCTGGGGAAGGCAGGGAGTGCAGTGAGGGGAGGGGGGAAGCAGAGCCCCTTGCTCTGGAGTGAGGAGACCACAGAGAAAGGCACACACCACCCCGACCCTATACCCCAAACTCTTAGCCCCGCCAACACAGGGGCCGCTCTGCGCCCTCTCACCGTGGCTCTCCTGTGAGACTGCACCCAACCCGACATCTGGCACCCAAGCCCTACCTCCCCTCTTATGACAGATCCCGTCTTCTTGGAAACTGCCTAGCAGCGCGTATTCAAGGCCGGAAGCGGGCCTGGCGGATCTGCACTTCAGGTGCCCTACCTGGCCAGCCGTGCGTGCCTGGGCTCAGTCCTCTATCTTGCCCACCGGTAGCCTGGGTCCACGTCCGGTGCAAGCGGAGGCCACGGAGCCCAGGCTGATCCCCACACACGGACAGGTGAGGGTGCCCCCGCCCCGCTGCCCCGCTGCCCCGCCCACTGGTGGCAGCAACGCCCCAGCCTCCGGCCGGCGCCACCTGCAGGTCAGGACTTCCGCGCGGCCCTGCCCTCCCCGGCCCCGCCCAGCTGTCCCATAAGCCTCCCCCCACCCCCGTCCTGGCTGCGCCCTGGCTCGCATTGGCTCCGCAAGTTCTGCCCTCGCACAACTAGACTCGGGAGGACGCACGACGCAAGCGCTAGGGGAGGGCCCCGCGGAGTTGCCATGGTTACAGGCGCCACGCTCTGCGCGGGCCGGCGTGCGCTTCTGGGGCGGGTAGCGGGCTCCGGAAGTGTGCAGCTGCCCGGGACCATGGCGGTGCTTGCTGCTGGGGATGGCGGCTTGCTCGGCCGGGCGACTAGTTCTGGCCTGGTCAGTCGGCGGCCGACATCCTGTCTGGGGCGGCGTCCCACAGATGGTAAACGTACGTCCGCGCCGTCGGCGGGGCCGGCGGACATGAACTGGGGTGGGATCGGGGTTGGGGCGGTGGCCGGGGAGGGCTGTGGTGCCGGGGAGCGTGTTGGGGCGGGGCGGGGCAGGGCTTGGGCACAGCCTCAAGCTTTCCTCCCCCTCAGGCCCTGGGGCTGGGGCCGCGAGTCTGGGTCGCCCTTGGTGGCCGCGGCCTCCCAGAAACCCCCGGAAAGGGCAGGCGGAGGACCCATCTTAGATGAAGCGGGGCCTTACCCGGGTTTTGAAGAGCCCCAGAATCAGATGTTGGAATGGGGTGGCTTATCAGCCTTGTTTATCTGCAGGGAAATTTCAGTTCCATCCAGATGTTGGTTCCTTCAGTCAACCTCAGGAAAAAGACACAAGGGTCAGTGCCGATAAGCAGTTATCTAGGGCTTGACTCAAAATAAACTATGCGGGGTGTAGGGATGGTAGATGGGACCCTCCCTCTTGAAGTTAGCAGTCTTCTGGGATTAGAGGCCCCAGTTGAGGATTACATCCTCATCTGCAGTAATGGAGCTTGTGAGGAACACACAGAGAAGGGAGGGGTGTGGTGGCGGTAACTCATTACAGAATCCAGGACCCTTGCCTGGCTCTTGTGTAGAAGAGTCTCGCCTTGGATAGGGCAGCAGTTATCAAAGTGTATCCAAGGCCCCTGAGGTGCAAGACCATTTTCATAGAAACGCCGGGATGTCACCTGCCTTTTGCACACTCTTGCTCTCCCGAGTTCCTGCGGGGTTTTCCAGGGAAAACCTGGCCTGCGATATCACAAAACAGGGAATGCAGAGGCAGATAGGAGAATTCAGCTCTCACCAGTCCAAAAGAGATTTGCAGAAATTAAAATCACTGCTATTCTTCTCACTAATGATTTTTCTTTTGAAAAATAGAATTATATTTTGTTTAAGAGTATTAATGGTAACATACAGTAGATTGTTAATATTTTTAAGTGAATTCATACACTTTTTCTAACTTCTTATTTAACTTCTAACACAGGAAATATTGATAGATTAAACTCACATAAATAGCAGCCTTTTGGAGTTCTCAGTAATTGTTAAGAGTGTATAGGGTTCTGTAGAACAAGAAGTTTGAGAGCCCCTGGAGAACGGGTGCTCAGATGCTAGTCGGGTGCTTAGTGGTGTTAGACGGATGCCAAGATGTCTTCCGCAACTGCTCCCGGACTTGAAGTAATTGGCCACATGGAGATGGGTGGGCAGTGCCTCCACTTTACAAACCAGAAGCTGCTGAATGTGTCTGGAGTCTAGGCCATGGGCTGTGCAGGGATTCCCGTTGTATCTGTTCTATCTAAGCCGGGATTCCTGTGCAGAGGCCTGGCCCTGAAGACCCGCTCTCCTTTGCTCCCAGCCAGGTACCTTCTGTGTGACTTCAACCCTCCAGAGGGCTTCAACCTCCGTAGGAACGTCTGCATCCACATTGCCTTCCTCCTGAAGACCCTGCTGAAGATGGAGGAGCCGGTACTGGTGCTATTCCCTTGGGGCCACCTCTACCACTGGCAGAGCCCCGATCCCTGGTCCGACTCCTTTGACCTCCCAAGTCTCAACAGAAACATCCCTGACATTGAGTACGAGCAGTTCATTGCAGGTGAGGTGGTGGTCATTTAACTGGGGCCAGGTGGTCTTTGTTCTGGTTCCGATCTGAACATCGGGCCATCTTACTTTGGGCTTGTCGGTCTGCTTAGGGGCCCTGCTCAGGTTTCCTACACTGCAGGTGAATTTGGTTTTTCCATAGTTTTTTCGGGAAGTCAATTTGAAGTGTATGAGCTCTATGTCCCCTCCCCTCTGAAAACCCTGGCCTCCTGGTGAGATGCAGCGGTGACAAGGAGGCCACTGCCACAGAAGCCCTTGTCCCAGAAAGAGTCGCTCTCTGTGCAGTCAGGGCTGTTCTTACCTGTAGGAAAACACGATGTGTGTGGAGCATGGGCCACGTGCTGGAGAAGATATGTAACTGCCCATCCAGTATAATTTGGTCCTGCTCAAGCTACCCATTTAAATTTTGTAAGAGGGAAGAGTTCAAGATTTTCTTTGAATAAAGGTATTTAGAGCTTATCAATTTTTTTTTAAATTGAAATGTGTTTGATTTACAATGTTTTGTTAGTTTCAGTTATACAGCTGTTTTGTTAGTTTCAGGTATGCAGCATAGTGATTCAGTTGTACATATACATAGTCTATTCTTTTTCAGGTTCTTTTCCATTATAGGTTGCAAGATACTGAATATTCTTCCCTGTGTTCTACAGTGAATCCTTGTCGTTTGTCTGTTTTACATATAGTAATTTGTATCTGTTAATCCCAAACTCCTGTTTGTTTTATAAGTCTGTGAGTCTGTTTTTTGTTTTATAGATAAGTCCATTTGTATCATTTTTTTAAAAATTCCACATATAAATGATATCATATGATACTTGTCTTTGTCTAACTTATTTCACTTAGTGAGATAATCTCCAGTTCCATCCATGTTGCTGTAAATGGCCTTATTTCCTTCTTTGTTATGACTGAGTAATATTCTGTTATATCTAAATACCACATCTTTATCCAGTCATCTGTCAGTGAATGTTTAGGTTGCTTCTATGTCTTGGCCATTGTAAACAGTGCTCCTGTGGAAATTGGGGTGCAGGTATCTTTTGGAATGAAGGTTCCCTCTGGATATATGCCCAGGACTGGGATTGCTGGATTAGGTGATAAGCCTTTTTTTTTTTTTTTTTTTTTTTTGTCTTTTGAGGAATCTCCATACTGTTTTCCACAGTGGCTGCACCAAACTACATTCCCACCAACAATGTAGGAGGGTTTCATTTTCTCCACAGCCTCTCCGGCATTTATGGTTTGTGGACTTTTGAATGATGGCCATTCTGACTGGTGTGAGATGATAACATTGTAGCTTTGAGCTGCATTTCTCTGATAATTGAACGATATTAAGCATTTTTTAAATGCCTATTGGCCATCTGTGTGTCTTCATTGGAGAATTGCTTGTTTAGTTGTTCTGCCCATTTTTGGATTTGGTTGTTTATTTTTTTCTTATTAAGTTGTATGGACTATTTATATAGTCTAGAAATTAAGCCATGGTCAGTCTCATCTTTTGCAAATATTTTCTCCCATTCCATAGGTTGTCTTTTAGTTTTACTTATGGTTTCTATTGCTGTGCAAAAGTTTATAAGTTTAATTAGGTCTCATTTATTTATTTTGGCTTTTATTTCTGTTGCTTGGGTTGCTTAGATTGCCCTACGAAAACATTGCTGAGATGTATGTCAAATAATGTTTTGCCTATGTTTTCTTGTGAGAAGTTTATAGTGTCGCGTGTAATATTTAAGTCTTTAAGCCATTTTGAGTTTGTTTCTTTTTGGTTTTTTTGCGACTCTATTGTATGCTTTTGATTTGTGGTTACCTTATTCTTCAAATATATCAGCCCATTACTATATCTATTTCCTTTAGACTGATAATCACGTAGGCTCCAACACATCCTAAGAATAACGAAGAAAAAAAAGAAAGAAAAAAATCTACATTTTCTTGCTCCCCTCTCCCATTCCCAACTTTTTTTATTTTGATGTCCTTTTTCATTTTTACATCTTTATGTTTATTCTCTTGCAACTCGTTATTGCATTTCCAACTATGGTTTTCCTGTTTCTATAGCATCCTGCTTCCTTTCTGTTTAGAATAGAACCTTTTAATGTCTCTGTTAGGTTCAATATTGCTGAGTTATCTCACTTCCCCTCCCCCCTTCCCCCCAGGCCTCTGAATCCTCAGTCCAGGGAAGCTAAACCATTCTAGCCTTCATCGGTTCTGGGAAAGCAATATTCAGAGTGGGAAAAGACATTGAAAAATAATATTCTGTGAGTTGCATTCTACCCTTGCCCAGAGATGAGAAACATCTGAAGGTGGAGGAAAACAGTTGGAGGTGGGGAACACAAAGTCTTTTCTCCTTTTGCTACTGAAGAAATGATTGCTTTTGTAATTAGTGGTGATGCCCTTTAAATTGGTGAGATCGAGATTCCACAGCTTCAGCGCCTGTGAATAATCAGCTGGGAGAAAGCTCTCTAGGGCCCCTGCAGTGGGAAAGGCAGCCCCTCTGAGCACCTGTTGTTCTGTATTCTTCCTGCCTCCACACGGGTTCCCTAGGCACCGTGCAGGACGATGCAGTTACCCAAGGTGGAGGACGGGGAGACCCCTGCTGTGTGGCGAGCCACAGAAGCCCACACTTGAAGGACAAAATGTAGATTAGTGGGGCGGTCATAGGAACAGGGGATGGTTGAGACCCAGGATGGTGTCCTGGAGTCCAGCAGCCAAGGCTGGTGGGGCAGATTGGGCCCTGGGGCATGGGCAGTCCTTGAGGGATCTGAAGCAAAGATAGGAACCAAGAGACTGGATTCGTGTGGGGGTACGGCACCCCTTGGAGGCTGCGGGGCAGCTCAGTGGGCCCAGGGGGAGCAGGCACTTCCCCAAAGCTGGGTTGACAGGTCACAACCAACTCACTGGGGACCGAGAGGCACTGAGTCATTTTTAACTTTTTGTCCCTCTTCCTGGAAAAGAAACTGCTGCCTGTTAAATAGCCTGTGTCGTTAGTGAGAATTAAAGACATGAAGCAAGATTGCCTCAAAAGTCATCCATTGTTTAGTTGTTAATAAGGGTCAAATGAAAACTTGAATAGATGAAATGAAGCATTCATCAGAGGATTTGAAACTCCTTTAAAATAAAAATTCTTGCTGCCTTTGTTCTTCATTTCAGGGTTCACTTGGTGATAATAATCATAACCAAAGCAACAGCAAACCCTTACAGAACTCTGTCCTGCTGTTCCAGGAACGCTGTGTTCATGACAACCCAATGAGTTGGCACCACTGTGAGTTCCACTTTAAAGGTAAGGACATTCATTAATCACACGGCTAATAAATGGCAGAGCTGGGACTTGAACCCGAGCTCTCTGGCCCCAGAGACCCCTCTCAGCCCCTTCACTGCAGCTCATCACTTGGCATGCCCGACACAGGCCAGCATTTACGAGCAGCGTGACCTTGGCCAAGGCTGCTTCACTGCTTGGTCTCTGATTCCTCATCTGTAGAATGGGGGTGTGGGCAGTGAACTCTGTGAGCTCAGTGGTCACTTCCTCCAGCTCTGCAATTCTACTGCTTTGAGTTAGTATAGTAAGTATCCGAGTCCCTACATGGCCCACACATGGGCTGGCGCTTTGCTAGGCCCTGGGTTACGGAGCAAAGTAAGATCCGCCTGCTCCTCCGAGGAGCCTGTGTCCCTCCACGGCAAACAGCTGCGAGGCCCAGGCTCCCTCGCTGGCGGTCGGGGGCTGGGCAGGAATGTCTGATAAGAGAAGATGGAGGCAGAGCCCCTCCGGGAACAGTGGTGGCCACACAGCTCTCAGGAGCGAGAGCCTCTGTCCAGGCTGCTGAGAGGGGGATCCTCATGAGGCCAGTAGTCCCCCCAACCTAAGCCCTCAGGACAAAGATCCAGCCATCCCTGCAGTGTCACCATAGAGCCAGTCCATCCTCATCACTGTGCCTCTGTGCTCCTTTGTCCTGGGGCCTCTCTTCCCCCTACACCCAGAAGACTCTTCTCCCTCTCTTCTCTGAGTGCCCCCTCACTTCACCCGTGGTCCCTGCTTCCTGGGCCACCATCACTGGAGTTGACGCTTTGCACCTTCACAACCCCCGTTTGATCAGGAGCCTGGGTTGGCCTCCTTGTGCTCACTTTCCACCTTCAGATGATTGCTCCTCCCCTCGTGGGAGCACATGGAAAACCCAGATCCTTTCCTAGCAGTGCCTGCCACCCTGGCCTCCCTGCTCATCTGCCTCAGTCAGGAGCACCTGGACCACCAGCTCTGTATTGCCTCGCCTCCTACCATCAAGACGTCAAAGTTCATTCTCCTTCCACCACCCAGTATGGTCATTGTAGGGTCTTCTTCTCTGTCAGCCTGAGCCAGCCACCCCCCATTCACCCTACCCCCGGGCTCATACCCGGGCGTGTCTCCACCCCAGGTCCAGCCTCTCTCCTTTAAGTGCCCACCTCTAGCCGTCCAGCTTCTTCTCCACCAGCCTCCCTGGCCCTCCTTCACCCTCACTGGGGCATCATGTGCTGACTCCTCTGCTTTCCTGCCTGTCCACGTTCCTCTTACTTCCACTTCCCCACCTTCCAGCTCTGCATCCACAGTCAGCACTCTCTTTATGACAGACAAAACCCCCTTGAGCCTTGACCTTTTCAGTTCCTCACCAGGCCGACTTCCATCTCGGTTCACCCAGCTCTACTTGTTCTGAGCCTGCAGGCAGCAGGCTCTCCCAGCACAGATTTCCAAGACTACAAATCAATGCCCACCATGTTGCCGCTGCCAGGCAATCCTCCAGGATTTCTCTAGTGAGCACATTTCCCCACTTATCACTCAGTGGTGTCAACATTCTCTGCTCTCTGCACACCTCTAACCTTCCCTCTGTCTCTTCCCTGACTCCCAGCAGATGGCCTTGCCTCCTGCTTCAGAGAGAATGACATGTCACTGGAAAGGAGCTCGCTCACCTGCAGCAAACCTGCTCACCTCACCTTTTATCTGTCCCTCTCCCACCTGGACTCTAGCTGTAGTTGTTCTTAATTCAGTGAGTTTAGTTGACATATATATACACAGTTAAAAGCATAGCACACTATCGGCTACCTTCTAGGGGTTACTTTTTCAATTTAACATGGAGTGTGTGATTCATCCACTTCATTGCATGTACCTGCAGTTCATTTGTTTTAACTGATCTTAAATGTTGTGTGTGTGAAAGTAACACAAGGCAAGGGTAAGCCAGGATTCAGGATGCTGGTTACTTCCTGTGAGAAGAGGCCAAGAGCAGGATAGGGAAAGAGGACACGGTATGTCACTGTCAATATTCCTGTTATGATGCTGGGTGATAGGTTCATAACTGTGTCTTATAATATTAATTTTAATACATAAATACCTCTGACAGGCACCTAAGATGAGAATGTGTCATGAACCAAGACATACAATGGGTAATATTACATCATTATTGTTATGTAATCTTGTTATATTATATATTAATCATAATCTTACATTATTTGTTATGGGTTATATATTATATAGATGCATGAATTATATATTATGTGTATAAACACCTACATATGTATTATATACTATCTGCTAATAAATAAACAGAAGATAATATGCTAGTATATCTTCTATTATGTATTATTTAATAAATAATAACATACTCTATCCTGTTATATGACATGGAACATAATCTTTAATAAAATAAGAAATCTGTCAATATATATTGGTAATTAATAAAATTAAATAAAACAGCCCGCAGCTTTTAACGCCGACACCGCTCCAGCTGTCACTGTGATTTCTCTTCCCTTTCATGGCCGAGGCCCTCACAGTGCTATCCGTTCCCCCTTTCATCTCCTTATCCTGAACCTTCCTCCTCCTCCCATCCCATGCTGCCTTCTGCCCCGTGGCCCCTCTAGTCACCAGCGGCCTCTGGGGCACTGATCTGCGGGCATGGTCTCAGGCCCCAGCTCACCTGCCTGTCCGCCGCCTCTGCCACCGCTGGTGGGGGCGGGGCGGGGGTCAGAGTGCACCCCTTGTCCTGGAAGAGAACACAGCACAGACTGTGACCAGCAGCAGGTGTGGCCGGGAACTGCAGGACTTGGGGGAGAGCCAGACTGTCTGCATCCAGACCTGGGGCACTTGGAGTGTGAAGAAGCCCCGTCCTCACTGCCCCTGAAGTGAGGAAAACACCCTCAGGTGAGTTAAAGTGCTTATGACCTAGGTCTGTTGGCTGGAAAGGACAAACGGGCCCCTAAGGGGAGGGTAGTTGATGTTCCAGGCCCCACCAAAGCCCTAAGGGCTGGCGGGGAACCAGGCTGGACGCTCCACTGGACCCAGTGCCCCCTCGGGGGTGGGGCCTTCGGGAACAAGCAGAAAGCCCTCTGTCTCTGGGGGGGAACGGGGCAGTGTGGGAGCATCCCTGCAGCGAGTCAAGTGAAGTCAGGGCCTGTGGGATCCATTTGTATGGCCACATCGAGCCTCAGCAGAAGCCACAGCAGGAGTGGATACCTGTCTCTCCAGCTGTCATCCTCGTGTCTGAGTGCCAGGCTTCAGACCCGATCCCCTGGGGCGCTAGGACAGTTATAGACAGAGGCGGCTCGGGGAGGCCTCAAGAGGGTGGTACTGGCCTTCCTGCCAACACGATTACATGAAGATCAAACAGTCCATCGATGGGAAGTAAATAAGAACCATGGTCACCTCTGGACCCCAAGCTTAGACGTGGTGCATGGGGGACATTTATCGACAATTCAGCGAGGTTCCGGCCAGAGCTAGAGGCCAGGGCAGCAAGCCGGGAGTGACACTGAGGAGCATCATTGTGCAGAGGCTGGACTGGGTGTCTGCAGGCTCCTCCCAGGAGAAGCCTCAGAGTTTGGGAGGTGGCTAACATGGTTCCTTCATGTCACCAGCAAGTGGTGCCACCTGTGGAAAATCAGCTGTGATCCTGAGATGGGTCAGCCCTGGGTGATGTGATAAAGGCTCCTACAAGAGGGGGCGCCAGATGGACAGTGAACCAACCAACAGGCTGATGAGATTCCCACCTGTGTTTATCGTGCTTTCATAGCCAAGAATGAGGAGAGAGTTGAATGGCTCACCATGAATATTTTAACAACTTTAGAGAGTTCCATGTCTCACTGCATTTAAGTGTCACCTGGAAGAATTCAAGCAGTGTCTAGACCCAGGGGAGGCAAACGGCCTCTCGGTTCCTCTTCAACCTGGCAAACCCAGCAGCCCTCTATGGCCAGACCTTGGCAAGTGCCTTCCCTTGTTATAACAAAACCCTTCCCCCGCACGCCTGTGGTAAGCTTTTGTTTTTTTTAATTAATGGGAATGAAGGTACCTTACAGCCTCCACAGACTTTTCCTTAGGGCTTCTCTCCTTAGACCCGGGCCCCCCGCTGCCCTGGGTCCTGCACTGCAGAAGGTTCCCCTGGCCCTGACACTTCCTCTGGCCACGCCCTCCATCGGGTGGAGTCAGCAAGGCCAAGGGGACATGGTCATTGGCTCCATCCCATGCTCTAGAAACCCAGGACGCCGAATGCCCTGCCTCAGCAGCCCCTGACGCATTTCTAGTGCCTGCACCGGCTCTCCCCGGAGTTCAGATTCCCAGGACTCACAGAGAGGCCAAAGGGCAGCTGTTTGCATGGAGGTTATAGGCAGAGCCCGGACGTGAATCTGAGTGTCCCCCTGTGCACATCCAAGGCCACTTATGGCAAGGGATGGACCCAGCATTGGGAAGAAAAGGGTCAGGCTAGTGATCAGAGTCTGGGAATCAGCTCTCCCCACACACTCACTTTCTTTGCAGGACTCCCCTGAGTCTGGTTGTTCTAATTTTGAACCTGGCCTTCCCCCTTATAATGAATGTATATTTGTAAAGGCAGGACTTTAGAACCTACTGCACTTAAAATGTTTAGATATATAGAATGTGAGCTCCCAGGTATGCTCTGGCCCTGCACTTCCAAGGGTCCAGAGCATTTATGTTGGCTCTACTGAGACTGTAAGTGGCAAAGACCATCTCCAGAGAGGAGGGGCTCCTGCTTCACAGTCCGAAGTCAGGATCTTCTGAGCGGATAAAACAATGGACACTGAGACCCTCAATTGTAAATTGATTTAGAATAACGCCAAAGGTGTGTATGACGTGTGTGTGCGCACGCACGCACCTGGGGAATTGTGTGGTACATGACTGTGAGTGTGTGTGTGGCTGTGCGCGCACGCGCCTGGGGATGTGTGTGGTTGTGTGTATGCTATGTGTGTGTGTGCGTCTGAGGACGTGTATGGTTGTGTGTATGGTATGTGTGTGTGTGGTACATGAGTCCATGTACGTGTGTGTGTAGGGAATGTATGTGGGCCAGAGTCAGTGCGTCTGCACGTGTGTTTGTGTGTATGTGCATGCATTAGTATTAACAGTAGAAGCTGTCCTTTAGAATTATGAAGTAATAAAATTTGTATGATGTCTTTTGCTGTATAATTCAAAATTAAAAAAATCTTCAGTCACTAGAAATTTATTCCCCCCCGATTCTGACTTTATTTTTCCATATTGATATGTCTTCATTTTACTGATGAAGAAACTTAGCTTAGAGATGTTAACTGACTCAACCAAGGACATGGAGCTCGCGCACCCAGGGCCAGGACGCAGTCCAAGCCACGCTGCTCCAGAGGCCTGGAGCCCTACTCAAGATCACGCGTTACCTCTTGGCGGGGGAACAGATTCTGATGGGCTGTGGCCAGCGTGCAGGCTGCCCAAACTGGGGACACGGGAAGCCGGGCAGAGAGTACCAGACAGCAGAGAAGAGTGAAGCCCTGCTCAGAAATTAGATAGGTTCCTAGGTCTTGGATGAGTAAGGAGGCTCACTGCTCATCCTTGATCCCTTTGCTGGTCGCCAAAAGGGACCAAGGTCCACGAGAGCACTTCTGGGAGCTGCCTGCCAAAACCTGCAAAAGGACTGCTCAGGACTGGCTCTGCAGTAGGAGCAGAGGAAGGAAATGTCACCTCTTGGTGGACATTATTGGTGATGGCAGTAGGAGGCCTAGCAGCCTCGGTATAGTGGTGGCAGGACAGGGTCCTAGTGGATGATCGTTTTCACCTCTCTTAAAAATCATTGCTTCATATATTGTATCCATTTTGTGGTTTATTTTAGGGTGGTAAATATGGTCTCTGTTACTCCATATTAGCTGGATTGATTAATTTTTTTATTGTTAATTTTCTCTTCAATGATTTGGAAGCTATATTGCCTTTTAATGAAAATTCTCTCTAAATTTTTATAAATCATCTCTAAGTTCATAACTTTATATGTAATCGGACCAGTATTCCTATAACACTATCAAAACTGAAATAACCTATTAGATCCTGTTCCTCAATAATGATAAATTTAGCATATTTTACCTCTCTGCTGTTCCAGATTGTGTGTGTGTGCGTTTGTGTGTGTGTGTGTGTGTGTGTGTGTGTGTATGTGTCCTCCAGTTACTATGTTTAGACAGTTGCTTCCAGTTTGTTATATTAACAATGAAATATAGCTATAAACTTCCTGGATTTCATTGCTCACTACCACTATTTAATACCATGTCTTTCCCACTTTTGAGTTGTTTACTTATCGGGATTTTCAAATCAACTGGACACATGATTGGCTAAGTTTTTTCGAGAAGTGGACTTGGAACACTTTCATGTCTATATGAAGCTTTATGTTCTCCTCCTCAACAACTCTCAGGGTGTTGTTGATGGCCCAAGCCTTGTTTTAAAATATGGCATTGTTTTTCATCACCAAAAAAACAAAAAAGTTTTCTTGATTTAAATTGCTGTCTTTTTATGACTGGCTAGTCTTTTCTGGTGGATAGAGATTTACTTAACCTTCCCCCTTCTTTTCGCCATAACTCGGATTCATTGAGATGCATGTTTTTACCATTTCTCAGATGGGCTTCCGCTTTGACTTCCACTTTAAACCATCACCCCACTCTTTTTCTCCATGCTTATTCCTGAAAAAGTGAGCTCTCTATCGGATTAAAGGTGGTTCCCGTCAGAGATGTGTGGCTCCCTGTCCAAAGGTCCAAATGAAGAGAAAAGGAAAGATTCCTGTTTCCGGTGGTTACATTTTGTCAGCTTAGAGATCTAGTTATCCGTGTGGCTGCGGCGGAATCTGCAATATCTTGGCTCAGAGTTTCCTTTTTCTGGCTTACTAGGGGAGCCGCAATAGCTGGGGTCACGGCGCTGTGGCTGTTGTCAGGATCCCGGGACTGAGGCAGCCCCTCTCCCCCCTTGTTATTTTGATCTTGCAAACTGGGCCCCAGCTATGCGAACCCTGCATCTGGCGGCCAGGATCGCCCCCCACGTGACGTGTCCCCAGTTCCTCGGCGTCCCTCACTGCTATCAGCTAGCTCCAGTAAGGGTGCGAGCTGGCTTCCACTGCGGTCTTTCCTCCTTCCTCTCCAGGCAGGCCGTCCTTTCCCACTAGATGTCCCTATACTTTCTCTCCTGTGCTACATAAGCTGAAGGAATTCCTCAGGGTTTCCAGCAGGTACATGGCGCTCTTCTATGTTTGGACCCCTTCAGTGCTTGTAGTGGAAATTTAGGAGGTGGAAAGGAAGAGCTTGGGGGTTCTCCGTATCTAGGGGCTCCCTATCCAGCAGATTCAACTAACTGTGGTTTGAAAATATTCGTGAAAAAACAGTTTCAAAAAGCAACACTTGAATTTGCCATCATTGACAACTACTTACATAGCATTCATGTTGTATTAGATACAGTGAGTAATCCAGAGATGATTTGAAGATATATATAAAGTACATGGGAGGGTGCACATAAGTTCCATGCAAGTCCTATGCCATTTTATACAAGAGGCGTCAGCATCCATGGATGTTGACTTCAGGGGGGAGTCCTGGAACCAGTGCCCCATGGTTACCAAGGGATGACTAGAAGTCCAGGCTCCTTATCCCAGCCTGTCAGGTCCCCATGTGGTCTGAAACCTACCTGTACCACACTTCCCTTGTCACTCTCCTCCAGCCCTGGCAGACTGTCCTTTGATTTTTGAACAGGCCACACTCACTGTGCTTCATATCTGGCCCCTAGAAATACCCGTTACTTTCTGAGCATGGCTCTGCTTTCACAAAAAGGGCTGCATTGTCACTAGAGAAGACACTGTGGAATTTCCTTTAAAAGCTGAAAATAGACTTAACTCATGATCCAGCCTTCCCACTCCCGGGCATATGTCAGAAGAAAACTCTAATTCAAAAAGTCACATGCACCTCATTGCTCACAGCAGCACTATTTATAATAGCCAGGACATGGCAAAAACGCAAATGTCCGTCGACAGCTGACTAGATAAAGATGTAGTAGTATATTTATACAAAGGAATACTACTCAACCATTAAGAAGAACAAAATAATGTCATTTGCAGCAACATAGATGGATGTAGAGATAGTCATTCTAAGTGAAGTAAGCCAGAAAAAGAGAAGAATGCCATATAATATCACTTATATGTGGAATCTAAAAAAAGACACAAGTGAACTTAACTACAAAAGTGAAACAGACCCACAGACATAGAGAAACAAACTTACGGTTACCAGGGAGAGAAGGGGATGGGAAGGGATAAATATGGTAATTGGAAAAGTGTCCCTCTTGGAGAGTTATGGAAATGTTAGCTATCTTGATTGCGATGATGGTTTTCTGGGTGTAGACATCTATCAAATTCATCAAATAGTACATGTGAAATATGTGTAATTTACTATACAGGAATCGTACCACAATAAATATGCCTGTTAAAAAAAAAAAAAACAAGAAAATATTGGTGGCATTGTGTCCTACGTTTTTATATGTCTTTAGTGAGTGGGTCTTCAATTTTCCGGTCTGCCATATTTTCTGAACCAGAAGTGCCCTCCTTCCCTTTTCTTTGATAAACTGTCAGTGGGTGGCATTTATTCCCGTGGCTTCAACTGCTCTCTGTCCACTGATTAATAGTCAAATCTTTTCCAGCAAGGACATTTCATTTCAGTCCCAGAAATATACTTATAATTGACAAGTAGACATTCCCACTTGATTAGCCCATAAAAATCTCAAGCTCTGTGTGTTTGAATATACACTAGCTCAAAACTAGGTTTACTTCTTCAAACAATGGCATGTCTACTTGTCAATTATAAGTATATTTCTGGGACTGAAATGAAATGTCCTTGCTGGAAAAGATTTGACTATTAATCAGTGGACAGAGAGCAGTTGAAGCCACGGGAATAAATGCCACCCACTGACAGTTTATCAAAGAAAAGGGAAGGAGGGCACTTCTGGTTCAGAAAATATGGCAGACCGGAAAATTGAAGACCCACTCACTAAAGACATATAAAAACGTAGGACACAATGCCACCAATATTTTCTTGTTTTTTTTTTTTTTAACAGGCATATTTATTGTGGTACGATTCCTGTATAGTAAATTACACATATTTCACATGTACTATTTGATGAATTTGATAGATGTCTACACCCAGAAAACCATCATCGCAATCAAGATAGCTAACATTTCCATAACTCTCCAAGAGGGACACTTTTCCAATTACCATATTTATCCCTTCCCATCCCCTTCTCTCCCTGGTAACCGTAAGTTTGTTTCTCTATGTCTGTGGGTCTGTTTCACTTTTGTAGTTAAGTTCACTTGTGTCTTTTTTTAGATTCCACATATAAGTGATATTATATGGCATTCTTCTCTTTTTCTGGCTTACTTCACTTAGAATGACTATCTCTACATCCATCTATGTTGCTGCAAATGACATTATTTTGTTCTTCTTAATGGTTGAGTAGTATTCCTTTGTATAAATATACTACTACATCTTTATCTAGTCAGCTGTCGACGGACATTTGCGTTTTTGCCATGTCCTGGCTATTATAAATAGTGCTGCTGTGAGCAATGAGGTGCATGTGACTTTTTGAATTAGAGTTTTCTTCTGACATATGCCCGGGAGTGGGAAGGCTGGATCATGAGTTAAGTCTATTTTCAGCTTTTAAAGGAAATTCCACAGTGTCTTCTCTAGTGACAATGCAGCCCTTTTTGTGAAAGCAGAGCCATGCTCAGAAAGTAACGGGTATTTCTAGGGGCCAGATATGAAGCACAGTGAGTGTGGCCTGTTCAAAAATCAAAGGACAGTCTGCCAGGGCTGGAGGAGAGTGACAAGGGAAGTGTGGTACAGGTAGGTTTCAGACCACATGGGGACCTGACAGGCTGGGATAAGGAGCCTGGACTTCTAGTCATCCCTTGGTAACCATGGGGCACTGGTTCCAGGACTCCCCCCTGAAGTCAACATCCATGGATGCTGACGCCTCTTGTATAAAATGGCATAGGACTTGCATGGAACTTATGTGCACCCTCCCATGTACTTTATATATATCTTCAAATCATCTCTGGATTACTCACTGTATCTAATACAACATGAATGCTATGTAAGTAGTTGTCAATGATGGCAAATTCAAGTGTTGCTTTTTGAAACTGTTTTTTCACGAATATTTTCAAACCACAGTTAGTTGAATCTGCTGGATAGGGAGCCCCTAGATACGGAGAACCCCCAAGCTCTTCCTTTCCACCTCCTAAATTTCCACTACAAGCACTGAAGGGGTCCAAACATAGAAGAGCGCCATGTACCTGCTGGAAACCCTGAGGAATTCCTTCAGCTTATGTAGCACAGGAGAGAAAGTATAGGGACATCTAGTGGGAAAGGACGGCCTGCCTGGAGAGGAAGGAGGAAAGACCGCAGTGGAAGCCAGCTCGCACCCTTACTGGAGCTAGCTGATAGCAGTGAGGGACGCCGAGGAACTGGGGACACGTCACGTGGGGGGCGATCCTGGCCGCCAGATGCAGGGTTCGCATAGCTGGGGCCCAGTTTGCAAGATCAAAATAACAAGGGGGGAGAGGGGCTGCCTCAGTCCCGGGATCCTGACAACAGCCACAGCGCCGTGACCCCAGCTATTGCGGCTCCCCTAGTAAGCCAGAAAAAGGAAACTCTGAGCCAAGATATTGCAGATTCCGCCGCAGCCACACGGATAACTAGATCTCTAAGCTGACAAAATGTAACCACCGGAAACAGGAATCTTTCCTTTTCTCTTCATTTGGACCTTTGGACAGGGAGCCACACATCTCTGACGGGAACCACCTTTAATCCGATAGAGAGCTCACTTTTTCAGGAATAAGCATGGAGAAAAAGAGTGGGGTGATGGTTTAAAGTGGAAGTCAAAGCGGAAGCCCATCTGAGAAATGGTAAAAACATGCATCTCAATGAATCCGAGTTATGGCGAAAAGAAGGGGGAAGGTTAAGTAAATCTCTATCCACCAGAAAAGACTAGCCAGTCATAAAAAGACAGCAATTTAAATCAAGAAAACTTTTTTGTTTTTTTGGTGATGAAAAACAATGCCATATTTTAAAACAAGGCTTGGGCCATCAACAACACCCTGAGAGTTGTTGAGGAGGAGAACATAAAGCTTCATATAGACATGAAAGTGTTCCAAGTCCACTTCTCGAAAAAACTTAGCCAATCATGTGTCCAGTTGATTTGAAAATCCCGATAAGTAAACAACTCAAAAGTGGGAAAGACATGGTATTAAATAGTGGTAGTGAGCAATGAAATCCAGGAAGTTTATAGCTATATTTCATTGTTAATATAACAAACTGGAAGCAACTGTCTAAACATAGTAACTGGAGGACACATACACACACACACACACACACACACACACACAAACGCACACACACACAATCTGGAACAGCAGAGAGGTAAAATATGCTAAATTTATCATTATTGAGGAACAGGATCTAATAGGTTATTTCAGTTTTGATAGTGTTATAGGAATACTGGTCCGATTACATATAAAGTTATGAACTTAGAGATGATTTATAAAAATTTAGAGAGAATTTTCATTAAAAGGCAATATAGCTTCCAAATCATTGAAGAGAAAATTAACAATAAAAAAATCAATCCAGCTAATATGGAGTAACAGAGACCATATTTACCACCCTAAAATAAACCACAAAATGGATACAATATATGAAGCAATGATTTTTAAGAGAGGTGAAAACGATCATCCACTAGGACCCTGTCCTGCCACCACTATACCGAGGCTGCTAGGCCTCCTACTGCCATCACCAATAATGTCCACCAAGAGGTGACATTTCCTTCCTCTGCTCCTACTGCAGAGCCAGTCCTGAGCAGTCCTTTTGCAGGTTTTGGCAGGCAGCTCCCAGAAGTGCTCTCGTGGACCTTGGTCCCTTTTGGCGACCAGCAAAGGGATCAAGGATGAGCAGTGAGCCTCCTTACTCATCCAAGACCTAGGAACCTATCTAATTTCTGAGCAGGGCTTCACTCTTCTCTGCTGTCTGGTACTCTCTGCCCGGCTTCCCGTGTCCCCAGTTTGGGCAGCCTGCACGCTGGCCACAGCCCATCAGAATCTGTTCCCCCGCCAAGAGGTAACGCGTGATCTTGAGTAGGGCTCCAGGCCTCTGGAGCAGCGTGGCTTGGACTGCGTCCTGGCCCTGGGTGCGCGAGCTCCATGTCCTTGGTTGAGTCAGTTAACATCTCTAAGCTAAGTTTCTTCATCAGTAAAATGAAGACATATCAATATGGAAAAATAAAGTCAGAATCGGGGGGGAATAAATTTCTAGTGACTGAAGATTTTTTTAATTTTGAATTATACAGCAAAAGACATCATACAAATTTTATTACTTCATAATTCTAAAGGACAGCTTCTACTGTTAATACTAATGCATGCACATACACACAAACACACGTGCAGACGCACTGACTCTGGCCCACATACATTCCCTACACACACACGTACATGGACTCATGTACCACACACACACATACCATACACACAACCATACACGTCCTCAGACGCACACACACACATAGCATACACACAACCACACACATCCCCAGGCGCGTGCGCGCACAGCCACACACACACTCACAGTCATGTACCACACAATTCCCCAGGTGCGTGCGTGCGCACACACACGTCATACACACCTTTGGCGTTATTCTAAATCAATTTACAATTGAGGGTCTCAGTGTCCATTGTTTTATCCGCTCAGAAGATCCTGACTTCGGACTGTGAAGCAGGAGCCCCTCCTCTCTGGAGATGGTCTTTGCCACTTACAGTCTCAGTAGAGCCAACATAAATGCTCTGGACCCTTGGAAGTGCAGGGCCAGAGCATACCTGGGAGCTCACATTCTATATATCTAAACATTTTAAGTGCAGTAGGTTCTAAAGTCCTGCCTTTACAAATATACATTCATTATAAGGGGGAAGGCCAGGTTCAAAATTAGAACAACCAGACTCAGGGGAGTCCTGCAAAGAAAGTGAGTGTGTGGGGAGAGCTGATTCCCAGACTCTGATCACTAGCCTGACCCTTTTCTTCCCAATGCTGGGTCCATCCCTTGCCATAAGTGGCCTTGGATGTGCACAGGGGGACACTCAGATTCACGTCCGGGCTCTGCCTATAACCTCCATGCAAACAGCTGCCCTTTGGCCTCTCTGTGAGTCCTGGGAATCTGAACTCCGGGGAGAGCCGGTGCAGGCACTAGAAATGCGTCAGGGGCTGCTGAGGCAGGGCATTCGGCGTCCTGGGTTTCTAGAGCATGGGATGGAGCCAATGACCATGTCCCCTTGGCCTTGCTGACTCCACCCGATGGAGGGCGTGGCCAGAGGAAGTGTCAGGGCCAGGGGAACCTTCTGCAGTGCAGGACCCAGGGCAGCGGGGGGCCCGGGTCTAAGGAGAGAAGCCCTAAGGAAAAGTCTGTGGAGGCTGTAAGGTACCTTCATTCCCATTAATTAAAAAAAACAAAAGCTTACCACAGGCGTGCGGGGGAAGGGTTTTGTTATAACAAGGGAAGGCACTTGCCAAGGTCTGGCCATAGAGGGCTGCTGGGTTTGCCAGGTTGAAGAGGAACCGAGAGGCCGTTTGCCTCCCCTGGGTCTAGACACTGCTTGAATTCTTCCAGGTGACACTTAAATGCAGTGAGACATGGAACTCTCTAAAGTTGTTAAAATATTCATGGTGAGCCATTCAACTCTCTCCTCATTCTTGGCTATGAAAGCACGATAAACACAGGTGGGAATCTCATCAGCCTGTTGGTTGGTTCACTGTCCATCTGGCGCCCCCTCTTGTAGGAGCCTTTATCACATCACCCAGGGCTGACCCATCTCAGGATCACAGCTGATTTTCCACAGGTGGCACCACTTGCTGGTGACATGAAGGAACCATGTTAGCCACCTCCCAAACTCTGAGGCTTCTCCTGGGAGGAGCCTGCAGACACCCAGTCCAGCCTCTGCACAATGATGCTCCTCAGTGTCACTCCCGGCTTGCTGCCCTGGCCTCTAGCTCTGGCCGGAACCTCGCTGAATTGTCGATAAATGTCCCCCATGCACCACGTCTAAGCTTGGGGTCCAGAGGTGACCATGGTTCTTATTTACTTCCCATCGATGGACTGTTTGATCTTCATGTAATCGTGTTGGCAGGAAGGCCAGTACCACCCTCTTGAGGCCTCCCCGAGCCGCCTCTGTCTATAACTGTCCTAGCGCCCCAGGGGATCGGGTCTGAAGCCTGGCACTCAGACACGAGGATGACAGCTGGAGAGACAGGTATCCACTCCTGCTGTGGCTTCTGCTGAGGCTCGATGTGGCCATACAAATGGATCCCACAGGCCCTGACTTCACTTGACTCGCTGCAGGGATGCTCCCACACTGCCCCGTTCCCCCCCAGAGACAGAGGGCTTTCTGCTTGTTCCCGAAGGCCCCACCCCCGAGGGGGCACTGGGTCCAGTGGAGCGTCCAGCCTGGTTCCCCGCCAGCCCTTAGGGCTTTGGTGGGGCCTGGAACATCAACTACCCTCCCCTTAGGGGCCCGTTTGTCCTTTCCAGCCAACAGACCTAGGTCATAAGCACTTTAACTCACCTGAGGGTGTTTTCCTCACTTCAGGGGCAGTGAGGACGGGGCTTCTTCACACTCCAAGTGCCCCAGGTCTGGATGCAGACAGTCTGGCTCTCCCCCAAGTCCTGCAGTTCCCGGCCACACCTGCTGCTGGTCACAGTCTGTGCTGTGTTCTCTTCCAGGACAAGGGGTGCACTCTGACCCCCGCCCCGCCCCCACCAGCGGTGGCAGAGGCGGCGGACAGGCAGGTGAGCTGGGGCCTGAGACCATGCCCGCAGATCAGTGCCCCAGAGGCCGCTGGTGACTAGAGGGGCCACGGGGCAGAAGGCAGCATGGGATGGGAGGAGGAGGAAGGTTCAGGATAAGGAGATGAAAGGGGGAACGGATAGCACTGTGAGGGCCTCGGCCATGAAAGGGAAGAGAAATCACAGTGACAGCTGGAGCGGTGTCGGCGTTAAAAGCTGCGGGCTGTTTTATTTAATTTTATTAATTACCAATATATATTGACAGATTTCTTATTTTATTAAAGATTATGTTCCATGTCATATAACAGGATAGAGTATGTTATTATTTATTAAATAATACATAATAGAAGATATACTAGCATATTATCTTCTGTTTATTTATTAGCAGATAGTATATAATACATATGTAGGTGTTTATACACATAATATATAATTCATGCATCTATATAATATATAACCCATAACAAATAATGTAAGATTATGATTAATATATAATATAACAAGATTACATAACAATAATGATGTAATATTACCCATTGTATGTCTTGGTTCATGACACATTCTCATCTTAGGTGCCTGTCAGAGGTATTTATGTATTAAAATTAATATTATAAGACACAGTTATGAACCTATCACCCAGCATCATAACAGGAATATTGACAGTGACATACCGTGTCCTCTTTCCCTATCCTGCTCTTGGCCTCTTCTCACAGGAAGTAACCAGCATCCTGAATCCTGGCTTACCCTTGCCTTGTGTTACTTTCACACACACAACATTTAAGATCAGTTAAAACAAATGAACTGCAGGTACATGCAATGAAGTGGATGAATCACACACTCCATGTTAAATTGAAAAAGTAACCCCTAGAAGGTAGCCGATAGTGTGCTATGCTTTTAACTGTGTATATATATGTCAACTAAACTCACTGAATTAAGAACAACTACAGCTAGAGTCCAGGTGGGAGAGGGACAGATAAAAGGTGAGGTGAGCAGGTTTGCTGCAGGTGAGCGAGCTCCTTTCCAGTGACATGTCATTCTCTCTGAAGCAGGAGGCAAGGCCATCTGCTGGGAGTCAGGGAAGAGACAGAGGGAAGGTTAGAGGTGTGCAGAGAGCAGAGAATGTTGACACCACTGAGTGATAAGTGGGGAAATGTGCTCACTAGAGAAATCCTGGAGGATTGCCTGGCAGCGGCAACATGGTGGGCATTGATTTGTAGTCTTGGAAATCTGTGCTGGGAGAGCCTGCTGCCTGCAGGCTCAGAACAAGTAGAGCTGGGTGAACCGAGATGGAAGTCGGCCTGGTGAGGAACTGAAAAGGTCAAGGCTCAAGGGGGTTTTGTCTGTCATAAAGAGAGTGCTGACTGTGGATGCAGAGCTGGAAGGTGGGGAAGTGGAAGTAAGAGGAACGTGGACAGGCAGGAAAGCAGAGGAGTCAGCACATGATGCCCCAGTGAGGGTGAAGGAGGGCCAGGGAGGCTGGTGGAGAAGAAGCTGGACGGCTAGAGGTGGGCACTTAAAGGAGAGAGGCTGGACCTGGGGTGGAGACACGCCCGGGTATGAGCCCGGGGGTAGGGTGAATGGGGGGTGGCTGGCTCAGGCTGACAGAGAAGAAGACCCTACAATGACCATACTGGGTGGTGGAAGGAGAATGAACTTTGACGTCTTGATGGTAGGAGGCGAGGCAATACAGAGCTGGTGGTCCAGGTGCTCCTGACTGAGGCAGATGAGCAGGGAGGCCAGGGTGGCAGGCACTGCTAGGAAAGGATCTGGGTTTTCCATGTGCTCCCACGAGGGGAGGAGCAATCATCTGAAGGTGGAAAGTGAGCACAAGGAGGCCAACCCAGGCTCCTGATCAAACGGGGGTTGTGAAGGTGCAAAGCGTCAACTCCAGTGATGGTGGCCCAGGAAGCAGGGACCACGGGTGAAGTGAGGGGGCACTCAGAGAAGAGAGGGAGAAGAGTCTTCTGGGTGTAGGGGGAAGAGAGGCCCCAGGACAAAGGAGCACAGAGGCACAGTGATGAGGATGGACTGGCTCTATGGTGACACTGCAGGGATGGCTGGATCTTTGTCCTGAGGGCTTAGGTTGGGGGGACTACTGGCCTCATGAGGATCCCCCTCTCAGCAGCCTGGACAGAGGCTCTCGCTCCTGAGAGCTGTGTGGCCACCACTGTTCCCGGAGGGGCTCTGCCTCCATCTTCTCTTATCAGACATTCCTGCCCAGCCCCCGACCGCCAGCGAGGGAGCCTGGGCCTCGCAGCTGTTTGCCGTGGAGGGACACAGGCTCCTCGGAGGAGCAGGCGGATCTTACTTTGCTCCGTAACCCAGGGCCTAGCAAAGCGCCAGCCCATGTGTGGGCCATGTAGGGACTCGGATACTTACTATACTAACTCAAAGCAGTAGAATTGCAGAGCTGGAGGAAGTGACCACTGAGCTCACAGAGTTCACTGCCCACACCCCCATTCTACAGATGAGGAATCAGAGACCAAGCAGTGAAGCAGCCTTGGCCAAGGTCACGCTGCTCGTAAATGCTGGCCTGTGTCGGGCATGCCAAGTGATGAGCTGCAGTGAAGGGGCTGAGAGGGGTCTCTGGGGCCAGAGAGCTCGGGTTCAAGTCCCAGCTCTGCCATTTATTAGCCGTGTGATTAATGAATGTCCTTACCTTTAAAGTGGAACTCACAGTGGTGCCAACTCATTGGGTTGTCATGAACACAGCGTTCCTGGAACAGCAGGACAGAGTTCTGTAAGGGTTTGCTGTTGCTTTGGTTATGATTATTATCACCAAGTGAACCCTGAAATGAAGAACAAAGGCAGCAAGAATTTTTATTTTAAAGGAGTTTCAAATCCTCTGATGAATGCTTCATTTCATCTATTCAAGTTTTCATTTGACCCTTATTAACAACTAAACAATGGATGACTTTTGAGGCAATCTTGCTTCATGTCTTTAATTCTCACTAACGACACAGGCTATTTAACAGGCAGCAGTTTCTTTTCCAGGAAGAGGGACAAAAAGTTAAAAATGACTCAGTGCCTCTCGGTCCCCAGTGAGTTGGTTGTGACCTGTCAACCCAGCTTTGGGGAAGTGCCTGCTCCCCCTGGGCCCACTGAGCTGCCCCGCAGCCTCCAAGGGGTGCCGTACCCCCACACGAATCCAGTCTCTTGGTTCCTATCTTTGCTTCAGATCCCTCAAGGACTGCCCATGCCCCAGGGCCCAATCTGCCCCACCAGCCTTGGCTGCTGGACTCCAGGACACCATCCTGGGTCTCAACCATCCCCTGTTCCTATGACCGCCCCACTAATCTACATTTTGTCCTTCAAGTGTGGGCTTCTGTGGCTCGCCACACAGCAGGGGTCTCCCCGTCCTCCACCTTGGGTAACTGCATCGTCCTGCACGGTGCCTAGGGAACCCGTGTGGAGGCAGGAAGAATACAGAACAACAGGTGCTCAGAGGGGCTGCCTTTCCCACTGCAGGGGCCCTAGAGAGCTTTCTCCCAGCTGATTATTCACAGGCGCTGAAGCTGTGGAATCTCGATCTCACCAATTTAAAGGGCATCACCACTAATTACAAAAGCAATCATTTCTTCAGTAGCAAAAGGAGAAAAGACTTTGTGTTCCCCACCTCCAACTGTTTTCCTCCACCTTCAGATGTTTCTCATCTCTGGGCAAGGGTAGAATGCAACTCACAGAATATTATTTTTCAATGTCTTTTCCCACTCTGAATATTGCTTTCCCAGAACCGATGAAGGCTAGAATGGTTTAGCTTCCCTGGACTGAGGATTCAGAGGCCTGGGGGGAAGGGGGGAGGGGAAGTGAGATAACTCAGCAATATTGAACCTAACAGAGACATTAAAAGGTTCTATTCTAAACAGAAAGGAAGCAGGATGCTATAGAAACAGGAAAACCATAGTTGGAAATGCAATAACGAGTTGCAAGAGAATAAACATAAAGATGTAAAAATGAAAAAGGACATCAAAATAAAAAAAGTTGGGAATGGGAGAGGGGAGCAAGAAAATGTAGATTTTTTTCTTTCTTTTTTTTCTTCGTTATTCTTAGGATGTGTTGGAGCCTACGTGATTATCAGTCTAAAGGAAATAGATATAGTAATGGGCTGATATATTTGAAGAATAAGGTAACCACAAATCAAAAGCATACAATAGAGTCGCAAAAAAACCAAAAAGAAACAAACTCAAAATGGCTTAAAGACTTAAATATTACACGCGACACTATAAACTTCTCACAAGAAAACATAGGCAAAACATTATTTGACATACATCTCAGCAATGTTTTCGTAGGGCAATCTAAGCAACCCAAGCAACAGAAATAAAAGCCAAAATAAATAAATGAGACCTAATTAAACTTATAAACTTTTGCACAGCAATAGAAACCATAAGTAAAACTAAAAGACAACCTATGGAATGGGAGAAAATATTTGCAAAAGATGAGACTGACCATGGCTTAATTTCTAGACTATATAAATAGTCCATACAACTTAATAAGAAAAAAATAAACAACCAAATCCAAAAATGGGCAGAACAACTAAACAAGCAATTCTCCAATGAAGACACACAGATGGCCAATAGGCATTTAAAAAATGCTTAATATCGTTCAATTATCAGAGAAATGCAGCTCAAAGCTACAATGTTATCATCTCACACCAGTCAGAATGGCCATCATTCAAAAGTCCACAAACCATAAATGCCGGAGAGGCTGTGGAGAAAATGAAACCCTCCTACATTGTTGGTGGGAATGTAGTTTGGTGCAGCCACTGTGGAAAACAGTATGGAGATTCCTCAAAAGACAAAAAAAAAAAAAAAAAAAAAAAAGGCTTATCACCTAATCCAGCAATCCCAGTCCTGGGCATATATCCAGAGGGAACCTTCATTCCAAAAGATACCTGCACCCCAATTTCCACAGGAGCACTGTTTACAATGGCCAAGACATAGAAGCAACCTAAACATTCACTGACAGATGACTGGATAAAGATGTGGTATTTAGATATAACAGAATATTACTCAGTCATAACAAAGAAGGAAATAAGGCCATTTACAGCAACATGGATGGAACTGGAGATTATCTCACTAAGTGAAATAAGTTAGACAAAGACAAGTATCATATGATATCATTTATATGTGGAATTTTTAAAAAAATGATACAAATGGACTTATCTATAAAACAAAAAACAGACTCACAGACTTATAAAACAAACAGGAGTTTGGGATTAACAGATACAAATTACTATATGTAAAACAGACAAACGACAAGGATTCACTGTAGAACACAGGGAAGAATATTCAGTATCTTGCAACCTATAATGGAAAAGAACCTGAAAAAGAATAGACTATGTATATGTACAACTGAATCACTATGCTGCATACCTGAAACTAACAAAACAGCTGTATAACTGAAACTAACAAAACATTGTAAATCAAACACATTTCAATTTAAAAAAAAATTGATAAGCTCTAAATACCTTTATTCAAAGAAAATCTTGAACTCTTCCCTCTTACAAAATTTAAATGGGTAGCTTGAGCAGGACCAAATTATACTGGATGGGCAGTTACATATCTTCTCCAGCACGTGGCCCATGCTCCACACACATCGTGTTTTCCTACAGGTAAGAACAGCCCTGACTGCACAGAGAGCGACTCTTTCTGGGACAAGGGCTTCTGTGGCAGTGGCCTCCTTGTCACCGCTGCATCTCACCAGGAGGCCAGGGTTTTCAGAGGGGAGGGGACATAGAGCTCATACACTTCAAATTGACTTCCCGAAAAAACTATGGAAAAACCAAATTCACCTGCAGTGTAGGAAACCTGAGCAGGGCCCCTAAGCAGACCGACAAGCCCAAAGTAAGATGGCCCGATGTTCAGATCGGAACCAGAACAAAGACCACCTGGCCCCAGTTAAATGACCACCACCTCACCTGCAATGAACTGCTCGTACTCAATGTCAGGGATGTTTCTGTTGAGACTTGGGAGGTCAAAGGAGTCGGACCAGGGATCGGGGCTCTGCCAGTGGTAGAGGTGGCCCCAAGGGAATAGCACCAGTACCGGCTCCTCCATCTTCAGCAGGGTCTTCAGGAGGAAGGCAATGTGGATGCAGACGTTCCTACGGAGGTTGAAGCCCTCTGGAGGGTTGAAGTCACACAGAAGGTACCTGGCTGGGAGCAAAGGAGAGCGGGTCTTCAGGGCCAGGCCTCTGCACAGGAATCCCGGCTTAGATAGAACAGATACAACGGGAATCCCTGCACAGCCCATGGCCTAGACTCCAGACACATTCAGCAGCTTCTGGTTTGTAAAGTGGAGGCACTGCCCACCCATCTCCATGTGGCCAATTACTTCAAGTCCGGGAGCAGTTGCGGAAGACATCTTGGCATCCGTCTAACACCACTAAGCACCCGACTAGCATCTGAGCACCCGTTCTCCAGGGGCTCTCAAACTTCTTGTTCTACAGAACCCTATACACTCTTAACAATTACTGAGAACTCCAAAAGGCTGCTATTTATGTGAGTTTAATCTATCAATATTTCCTGTGTTAGAAGTTAAATAAGAAGTTAGAAAAAGTGTATGAATTCACTTAAAAATATTAACAATCTACTGTATGTTACCATTAATACTCTTAAACAAAATATAATTCTATTTTTCAAAAGAAAAATCATTAGTGAGAAGAATAGCAGTGATTTTAATTTCTGCAAATCTCTTTTGGACTGGTGAGAGCTGAATTCTCCTATCTGCCTCTGCATTCCCTGTTTTGTGATATCGCAGGCCAGGTTTTCCCTGGAAAACCCCGCAGGAACTCGGGAGAGCAAGAGTGTGCAAAAGGCAGGTGACATCCCGGCGTTTCTATGAAAATGGTCTTGCACCTCAGGGGCCTTGGATACACTTTGATAACTGCTGCCCTATCCAAGGCGAGACTCTTCTACACAAGAGCCAGGCAAGGGTCCTGGATTCTGTAATGAGTTACCGCCACCACACCCCTCCCTTCTCTGTGTGTTCCTCACAAGCTCCATTACTGCAGATGAGGATGTAATCCTCAACTGGGGCCTCTAATCCCAGAAGACTGCTAACTTCAAGAGGGAGGGTCCCATCTACCATCCCTACACCCCGCATAGTTTATTTTGAGTCAAGCCCTAGATAACTGCTTATCGGCACTGACCCTTGTGTCTTTTTCCTGAGGTTGACTGAAGGAACCAACATCTGGATGGAACTGAAATTTCCCTGCAGATAAACAAGGCTGATAAGCCACCCCATTCCAACATCTGATTCTGGGGCTCTTCAAAACCCGGGTAAGGCCCCGCTTCATCTAAGATGGGTCCTCCGCCTGCCCTTTCCGGGGGTTTCTGGGAGGCCGCGGCCACCAAGGGCGACCCAGACTCGCGGCCCCAGCCCCAGGGCCTGAGGGGGAGGAAAGCTTGAGGCTGTGCCCAAGCCCTGCCCCGCCCCGCCCCAACACGCTCCCCGGCACCACAGCCCTCCCCGGCCACCGCCCCAACCCCGATCCCACCCCAGTTCATGTCCGCCGGCCCCGCCGACGGCGCGGACGTACGTTTACCATCTGTGGGACGCCGCCCCAGACAGGATGTCGGCCGCCGACTGACCAGGCCAGAACTAGTCGCCCGGCCGAGCAAGCCGCCATCCCCAGCAGCAAGCACCGCCATGGTCCCGGGCAGCTGCACACTTCCGGAGCCCGCTACCCGCCCCAGAAGCGCACGCCGGCCCGCGCAGAGCGTGGCGCCTGTAACCATGGCAACTCCGCGGGGCCCTCCCCTAGCGCTTGCGTCGTGCGTCCTCCCGAGTCTAGTTGTGCGAGGGCAGAACTTGCGGAGCCAATGCGAGCCAGGGCGCAGCCAGGACGGGGGTGGGGGGAGGCTTATGGGACAGCTGGGCGGGGCCGGGGAGGGCAGGGCCGCGCGGAAGTCCTGACCTGCAGGTGGCGCCGGCCGGAGGCTGGGGCGTTGCTGCCACCAGTGGGCGGGGCAGCGGGGCAGCGGGGCGGGGGCACCCTCACCTGTCCGTGTGTGGGGATCAGCCTGGGCTCCGTGGCCTCCGCTTGCACCGGACGTGGACCCAGGCTACCGGTGGGCAAGATAGAGGACTGAGCCCAGGCACGCACGGCTGGCCAGGTAGGGCACCTGAAGTGCAGATCCGCCAGGCCCGCTTCCGGCCTTGAATACGCGCTGCTAGGCAGTTTCCAAGAAGACGGGATCTGTCATAAGAGGGGAGGTAGGGCTTGGGTGCCAGATGTCGGGTTGGGTGCAGTCTCACAGGAGAGCCACGGTGAGAGGGCGCAGAGCGGCCCCTGTGTTGGCGGGGCTAAGAGTTTGGGGTATAGGGTCGGGGTGGTGTGTGCCTTTCTCTGTGGTCTCCTCACTCCAGAGCAAGGGGCTCTGCTTCCCCCCTCCCCTCACTGCACTCCCTGCCTTCCCCAGCACCACCTGGGGTGTGGTCATGTCGAGGCAGGGAAGGCCCAGGGAAGGGGCTCATTCAGGGGCAGGGGCCACTCTGCAGGGATGCTGGACCTGACAGCAATGCAGTGCTTCGGAACTCCCCTGGGCTGGGTTTCTAACCAGTGGGATGGAAGGGCCTTTCCTTCCTGGGGTGCATTTGGGGGAACTAGATACGTCATGAATGTCAGCCCTGAAAATGGAGGCTGCGCTACATCCATTCTTGGAAAGAAAAATCAGGCCCTTCCAGCCCAGGTGACTCAGAAAGTCAGTCAGCAATGTTCGGGGTCCCCAGTTTAGGCTTTCAATTAGAGCTGAGCGGCTCAGGAGGCCAGATCCCTGTCCGTGGCTCCAGGAGTAGGCTTTCTGCTGGGGGACAGGATCCTCACAAACACCTGTGTCTTTGTGGGTCACTCCCCTCTGACAAGCTGGGAGGCAGGGTGCAGTTGTGGGAAATCGTGTTTCCATGAGGAGAGGGCCACCAAGTGGTGGGGGCACAGGAGACAGTGAGAAAGAGTCCCGCAGCCTTTCTGGAATCAAAAAACTGGCAAATGTGAAAAAGTGCATAATTTGTTTTATTGAACAGGCTGCTTATGTACGTTTGGAGGGCCAGGTTCAAGGACTCTGCATCCCTCCAGGACAATAGCCTCAAGAGAAGAACAGACAGAGCAGGAAGAGATGTGGGGTTTCTCCCAGGAATGAGGCAGAACAGGGATTTCTGCAGATTTGCAATTAGACCCCGACCGCTGAGCACCGGGTTACAACCCCACGTGACCCTTGTCGTGTTTGGCTTGGGCTCTGGGTCTGGCCTGATCATGTATTCTTCCAGCTGAGTTCCAGAAATTCAGAGGGTAGACTTAGAGAGGCTGCGTTTGGAACCCGGTGTGGAGACGGAGGGTCCTTTATGCTGAGTCCCCTCAGCCTAATCACTGTAGCTGAGTTCCAACACCACCCAGGCCCCCAGGGTGGCCGTGGAGGGAGAGCAAGCCTGGCAGGTGACCCAGGGGTCCCACTGCTGTGCCCCTCCCTTATCTTTGTTCCCTTTCACCCCGGAAGGTGTGATTGTCTCATGTCATGGTGACAAGCCATCTCTCTTCTCTGTCAGGTGGGATCCCCACCCCCGCTCAGCCTTCTTTCTGCATGGATGCTGAAGGACCAGGCTCACTTGAAGTTCTGAGTTTGAGCAGTAAGGTGGAAACAAAGAAACCAATGGAAACAAAGAAACAAGTCATTGTGGCAAAGCTCCCCACCACAGAGAAGCTGCCCTGAGTGGAAGGGAGGGTGTGGGCATGCCCATTTGTTTCGTGTCTCCCAGTGCTCTTCGCTTTCTTATTGCAGACCTGCATGGTTACAACAAAATGATCTGCAAAACTGAAAATATTTACTCTCTGGCTTTTACAGAAAAGGCTGACCAGCCTCTGGTTCCCGTACCGGTCAACTGATTGGAGTACCTTTCCAGTTTGGAAACATCTGGGCAGGCCCAGGTTTGCAAAATTCTTTAAGAGTAGTTATGGAGTTTTGCTTCTAAACATTTTTATGGCTGTATACTTCTGAGCTGAGGTTGTGCTGTGTAATTCTGAGCCGGGATTTTCTCAAACTGTTTCTTATTTCTTATACCGGACACCCCTAAATTCCAAGGGGAATGGGATGGTAAGGAAGCCATGGAGTTTAGGAAAAAGATACAGATTTCATTTCCATTTAAGCATCGATGTATCTCCATCCTAGGCAGTATCGGTTCTGTGGTATTGATAGGGGAACTAAATAGCAACCAAATTTATAGAAAATAGTGGGTCATTGGGTACACAAGTTCTCCTTTTCAACATTTTTGTAGTGTTTGCAGTTTAAGATGACCGTTCCTGAGAAACAGGCAGCCTCTTAGAAAGAAATAGCATTTTCCCTGAACCATACTCAATTTTTATTTCGTAGACAGCAGGAAGGGCAATCACACATCCAACACTTGGGGACCTCAAAGATAAAACGTAACTTTCTGGGAGCACACTCCCCCCGTCTCCCTCTGCTCTTTTCACTGTCCCATTGTCCCTGAAGGCTCTTTTGTATCTTCTGCTCATGACTCCAGTAACTCTTCCTTCTCTTCCCTCAGCTGGTAAGTTTACTTTTCTACTTTGACCAAGCAAACTGAAGCCAACAGAAGAGAACTTTCATCAGCAACTCTCAGCACATCCGCTCGCCTTCTGATGTCTGTGACCTCACTCTCGCTGCCCCACCTCTTATTACAGGTGACACCGAAAGCCAGATCATCCAAAAGTCACCAGGGGGCCCATCCATACAATCTTCTCCGGGCTGTCACTCCCACATCCATCCTCTCTGTCACTACCTCATCTATTTTGTTCTCCTGCTAGATGGCTCCTATCAGTATATAAAAGTCCATCCTCTTAAAAGAAACAAACAGCACTCCTTGACTCTAATTGGCCCCCACCAATTGCCACCCCATGTCTTTGCAGCAAATCTTTAATGAGTCGTTTAAACTCACTGTCTGCATATTCTCTTGAGCCATTCCCTTTTGCACCCACTCTGGCTTTTCCCCTGATCCCTCGCTCTATGGAAACTGCTCTGTCAAGGCCATCAGTGACCCCACGTTGCTAAATATAGTGGTCAGTTTTTAGTCTTCATCATGCGTGGCCCTTTGGCAGCATTTGACCCAGCTCTTCCATTTCTCCTCCCCCGTGTTCCTGCTTCACTTGGCCTCCAGCCCATCGCTCTGCTTTCGATCCACTGGATGGTCTTTTGCCAACGTCTCCTCTTTTTTCCAAATATTTACTGCGAATGTGCCTCGGAGTTGGGTCCTGGGTCTCTCCTCTCTCTCACTGCTATACTTTTGGTGGAAGCAACCAGACTTGGAAATTGACATGCCATCAATTTCTCGATTTGTCCAAAACTCCCTGATTGGCCTTTTCCATTTGGAACTCTCTCCCTGATACTCATATTCTTTTTCTTTCGTTCATCTTGCTTTCACATTCATACATATGTTCTACTGTGTAAATTACTTTTCCAAATTTTGAATCAGTCCATACATATCATGTGAAATGCTCAGATCTCTATTATTTCCACTAAGATGCTTATTCTACCTTAGAACCTTTCTGCATTTCTGTATTTATGTCAATAAAGTGAATAGTATTTCTACAAGCCTCATAGTTAAACAGTGTGTTTGTTTGGGGCTACTATGTAACATGAAATAATGATACATCAACATAGTCCTTTTTCATTTAATTTTATGTAACACCAAGATGAGGTTTTTGCACTGAAGACGGTTTCATTGAAATTTTACCTACGTTATGGACAGTCAGTTTATGTGAAAGCCCTCATTTCTCCCCTTTTCTGATATATTTTCCATTTGGCTATTATAACATATAACTTGGCATGAAATAAAATTCCAAATCCATTCACATAATAAAATTAATACATTTAAATTATATTTTTTAATGTTAAAAAGAAAGAAAAAAAACCCCAGACTCCTCTACCTATTAGGCATTTCTGTGGCAATATCTAATAGACTCCTTAACCATGACATTGAAGAACTGAGCTGATTCCAGCCCCTTTCCACCTGCTCAGCCCCATCTTGTCCCATCCCCTGTGGATGGAGAGGACATCCATCCCATTTTCCAGGTCCAGATGTTGGAACCATGTTCTCTCTCTCTCATTCTCTTACACACACACAGACAGCAAATCCAGCTTGTTAGAAAATTCTGGCTACTCTGAATTCATTAACCACGTACTCCCTGTTCCCCACCCTCCTAGGAGCCACCTTCAACCCCTTGTTGGACACCAATTAGCCTACATCTTCCATCTTTGCTTTTCTACAATCTCATCCACACAGAGTCAGAGGGAGCCTATAAAAGCATACATTGAGGGGGTGGGTGTAGCTCAGTGATACAGTGCATGCTTAGCATGCATGAGATCCTGGGTTCAAACTACAGCACCTTCACTAAAATAAATAAATTAACCTCCTCCCAAGAAAACCCAAAACAAAAGCATAAATTGGACATCACCCATCCCATCAAAACTCACTAAAAGGGTCACCATTCCATTAGGAGCCAAAGTCGTCCCAAAGTCTTCGAGGACCCGGCCTGCTCTGCCTCTCCGCCCACACTCTCCCCATCACTCTGGGGGCCTCTGGCTCCGGCTCTTCCTTCTTCCTCCGGATCTATTCTGCTTCAAGTTCATTACTCCTTGAGATCTGCCAGGATTGCCTTATTCCCTCCTGCCTGCCTCCCACCCCACCACAATCACCTGAGTTTGCTCATATCACTCTTATTTTTCCCCAAGCTCTTGCTACCCCCATCATGTTGCCTGTTTTCTCTGCTAAAACTCTGAGCCCCCAGTGATGGGGAGTCGTGTCTATTTTGTTGACTAATAAAGCCCAAGAGCCTTGGGAATGGGTATAGTTACTAGATTCCCATAAGTAGTAGGAGCTTATACAGATTTGCTGAATGAATGCAGAGGTCCTGGTCCAATTCGATGGAGCACTTCTGTGTCCTGCTCAAAGATTAACTCTCCTTTCCTCCTGAGAGAGGGTGACCACTTCCTTGGTGATCAAAGGCAAGATCTATTTTCTTTATGCTGTTAACCTTATGCGGGGAGATTGGGGGATCTTCATTTATATTTTAAAATTTGATTCACTCTGCAGTTTGTCTCCTGTCTATGTATCCTTTTGAGAAACCGTTTATGAGTGATCATTCTTCCATCAGATTGAACAGGATCCAGGGGGAATTACCAAGCCTGTCCCATCGGCCATCCTGTGTGTCATGTCCTGTGACCCAGTGGATGCTCAGCACGTAAGTGAACCAACAGGAGTGAGTGAAGAGATGGGAACATCTCATTATTGTGGTGGCTGCACTCTGTCCGATGCCTTGAGATTTGGGGAAGGGTTTACAACTGCGGAGGCGAGATGTCAGGTCCTCTGTGCTCTTCCTGAGTGCCCTGGCCTTACCCATTCCCCCAGCCCCCTCTGGGCAGCCAAGCCCAGGAGCTGGGCCACCGGCGATTGTGCTGATCAATAATACACCTCACCCAAAGTCCGGGGGTAAGAGCGGCCAGCACAACTGGTTGTAGACTCTGAAGTCAGGTCCTTGGAGGAATTCCTCACTGAACAATGTTTTGGACCTTTTATTTTTCTCTATAGCCTCCAGCTGAAGAAACAGATTGCCTTAGGTACATGAAAGGTGAGGACACCTACTATCCCCATGGAGCCCAGGTGGGGCTGGGAGTCTGCTGTTTGTACAGCCGGTGGGCTCGTGTTGCTTTGGGCATCCCTGTGCCTGAATTCCTGCAGTACACTCGGTGGTAAGGACGGGGGTGCCTGGCAGGGAGGGAAGCGGGTCGGGGGACTACACAGCTGGGGAGACGTTAACCTGGGGTGAGCGGGAGCCGGCTGATGCATGGAATCTCGGTGCAGGGAACTCTCCAAACTCAGAGAGGTTCCCACTCCCGCAGGGTCCCTTTGATCAGGGTGCTAGGCTGTCAGCACTGCAGGGTCCCTGTGAGGATCATGGTGCCTTCAGGCAGTGGGAAGTGAGGGGTCCAGTGGCAATTAAATTAACTGTGCACCCAAAGCCAACCCCCGTCTCTTTCAGCCTGTTTCCTAATCTGCAAAACTGGAATGATGTTAACCATCCCGCAGGTTTGTTGATGGGCTGGGACACACTAGACTGCCAGGAGCTGGAATTCCTCTGTGCCCTGATTGTAATCCTTCCTTCACACTATTTACTCTCACAAGTTCAGTCTCTCTGTCTCTCTGTCATTCACTTGTAACTTTCTCTCCTGCTCTGGTTTCATTTGATTCCCACCCTCCTCCCAATCCCCAGATGAGTGAAATTAGTTTCTGTGTGTCAGTTCCAAATTCCCGGGAAAGATGCTCTGTCCCCTCTGGATTGGTTGTCCAACCCATCAGTTGCAGTCAGAGGAGTGAGTCCCTCTGTGACCAGAGGAGGGGCTCTGCCCAGCCCCCCAGCCACCACTGTGGGAGCACATAGCTTTCCGAGGAGGAGGTACTGGCTGTGACTTGGTGTCACTAAGTATGAATTTATTTCTCCTCTTGCCCCAGCTTCATCCTCCTAAACAAAGATGAAAATTAAACACTCCCGAGATTTGTGTCATGGAACACTCAGGGTGGGGGCTAAGAGGGCTGGATTCCCTGCTGAGTGTAAGGGGCTACAGTGACTCCCCAACGAGAGCCTGTAAAGGAAACAGCACCGGCCCCACCGGACACTTAGGGTGCTGAGTCTGCGTGACATTGAGCCAGGCTTCTGACCACAGCTCAGGGGTCTGGTCTGACCGGTTAGTCTTTGAAACCAACCAGCTTTGGATTCCTCAATCCCTCCCTGAGGTTTTACCTGAACCACGAGCTTCTGTATCTCTGAAGACAGATGATGAGGACCCTTCACGTAAGGCATTTGCACAGCCCTGTGCGGGAATTTGTGCTGCACGGTCTGCCCGGCGAGCTGACCAAAGTTCGTATTTTACTGATCTTAGAAATAGTCTGGTTTCCTGATGCACTGTTTCACTGAACAAGCAACAGAAGCCACCTCTGGCTGATAAAAGCAAAAAAGGGACTTAATGAAAAGATACTGGGAGGGTGCATGGAGTGGCCCAGACCAGAGCCGACCCGGGGGCCGTAGGAGATATTGGGGAGCCCCAGGCACCAGGCTGCGCAGGGTGCTACCGGGCCCCCTGCTGCCCCAGCAGGGACCCCCCTCCTCCTGACACTCCACCTCACTGCAGGTTCATGTCCCGGCAGGGCCAGGTCACACTGAAGCCACCAGCACACACCTCAATGGGGGAGTTGGCCCCTTCTCAGCTGAGGGCGTGCCTGGTGTGGGGAGAGGCCCAGTTAGAGGAAGGCGGTTCCCCTACTGTTCCAAGTTAATGCGCAAGTCAGTGTCCATCACTCAGGAGAGCCGGGCTTGTCGGACCTCATTGTGGTGACTAGGCCGTCTGAGTTCACGTATTTCTTTTTAGGTTGGAAGGCCCAAGAGGGAGAAAAAGTGGAGGTTCTAGTACTTATTTTATATTTCCCATGTACCAGGTGCGGTAAGCAAGCCACTTCAGACAAGGCCCATAACAACCACATTAATAGGCCACGGAGAAAGTCATGCAGTCAGGCCTCTGCAGCCCCGAAACCCGTGTCCTCATCAGTTCCGTAGTTACCAGTGGATGTTGTAGGGATTTATGGGACTGTGTGCTCCTGTGGGGGCTGGGATGTGTGTGTTTAAATCCACATCTTCAGAAACTCGGCCAGAACCACAGCCACTGATTGTCTGCATGGAGGCAGAGGAGGGGAGGCTTCCAGCCTCTGGTCCAGCTCGTGTGGAGCTCAGAAGTTGCTCCTTCTGTCCTGAAAACAACACCAGAGCTGAGGGAGCTGCAAACCCACTGCTCTTCTTAGATCCACAAGAAAACTGAGGGGGAAAGCTGCTCCCAACACAGAGAGGCAGCCGGGCAGGCTTGGAGAGTCACAGCTCCCAGGGCAGAACCCGCTTTTGTAAGAACCCCGGGGGCAGGCAGATTTAACAGGTCCCTGAGGCCAGCTGGAGGCTCAGCGTGGGGAAGTCCGAGTGTGACAACTCCAGGGGGCCAGTCAGAGGGGCCCCCTGCTCTTTTTCATGCATTTTACCTCCAGGACCGTATCCTGTTCTCAGAGTGAAGATCATAGGAAAACTCCTCATGGTTCCTGCCAGGAAAGGAAAAAATAGCTCTATTGAAATACACCCAGAACATTCTCTTCCATTGTGGCGGGTTGTGTTTTTTTTTTTTTTTTTTAATGAGAAATTATTTTACCAGAGCCTAACCTACCTGGGGGAAGGGAAATACCTTCTGTGTCACCCAAATTGGGGTGGGGGAAAGAGACACACTTGTGGAGGTCACAGCTCAGGGCACAGGCTCAATGAGAACTAATCACAGGACTACAAATGCTCTGCTCTGTCCCGCTCCCCCAACACCTTACCTCCATGTCAGTAGGGCCCCTGTGTAATAACAGGAATAAAATTAAAAGAAGTAAATGTCTCAGGAGTGTCTAGGGAAAACCCAAAGACAGCGGGGAGATGAAAACAAGGACACACGGTTGGCTTTAGCCTCTCGCACGAATAGCTGTAGCAAACTACACACAGCCCAGCCCCAGTAGATAAACAGAAAACCTCACAGAAGAAACTATTTATTTTGGTTCTCTTACCCAGTGCATTCCATGGTGCATCCTCGCCTAGAATTGAGTGGAAGCAAGTCCATCTCAGAAGGGACATACCTGAAGAGAAATGGCTTTCCAGACTCTGAAGGGCAGAGAAAGCACCAGCCTGGGTTAGAGAAAGGTGAGGGGTGGGGTAGGGGGTGGGCTGCCTTCTTCCCCAAATAAGGAACCTTCCTGAGGCCAGCACAGTGGGAGGGAGGGCCATAGGGTGGAAGCAGCCAGACTTCTTCCTGAGAAGTGATAGGATGCCTCCAAGGGACCATTCAGGTGCCCAAACTCTGTCCTGATGGTAGGAGCCAGTCGGTCTGCCTCAGAGCCCAGGACTGAGGTGGGCGCACAGCAGGCCGGTCTTACTTGGCAGGATCAATTTCACTTCTCCGAAACCCCGTGTAAAACATGAAGCGTGGACGACCTGGTGAGCACAGCTCTGCCCTCAAGACCGGTTTCAACTCCTCTCTTCCCAGAGAACAGCATCTCTGAGCCCGTCCTGGGTGACTTCACAGAGATCACCCTAGTGGCCCAGGCTAGTGACCGGGAACATGTACCTTCCTGCAGCCAACCCCAGACGTCCACTGATGCATCATATACTGGCAAAGATGTGAGTTCCTGTGCATTGGTCTAACAGCAGAGACTCTGCCACAGGCCCAAGAGGTGGTGTGTGGGACAAGCAGGGGTGCAGGAGTGTACGCAGTGCAAAGGTGTAAGTGGTGGCAGGGGTGCAGGGGCTGTGGAGGGTGCAGGCAGTTCAGGGGATGCGGGGGTGCAGGCAGTGCGGAAGGGCAGAGAGTGGCAGGGGTGCAGAGGTACAGGGAGTGTAGGGGTGCAGGAAGGTGCTCAGGCACGTGGCCAGGGTCAGAAGGCAAGTGCACATCCTCGCAGTCAGCCTGACCCCGGGAGATTAGTGCAATGGTCTGGGGTGGCGGAGGGGGCGGCGGCGGCGGCGGCGGCGGCGGCGGCGGCGGCGGCGGCGGCGGCGGTGGGTGGGAGGCTGCCCGGGCAAGCCGGTCGATTTCTTCTCTTCCCTGCAGCCTGGCCTGGGGGGGCGTTGGCCGCCGGAGATTCGCCAGATGTTGGACTCCAGGTAAGCTTGCTCCTGGGTGGTGGGGCGGTTAGGTCAGGGGGCGGTGGCAGCGGCAAGGGGGCGGAGCGGGGCTGCCCCTGGCGAACTGATGGAATAGCTGCCTTCTCCCGGCTGCCGGGCCTGGGAGCGGCCTCTGCTGCCCCAGGTCGCTGCACACACCTGTCCCACTCAGCAAGCTGAGTGGGGAGTGGGGGCGGTGTCGTTAAGGTGCAGGGCCCACGGGGATAGGGGGGCTGCCGCACGGAAGCCGGTCAATTCGCTCCGCTCTCCCCCGCGGCGGAGCCAGGGGCGGCTTCTGCTGCCGTAGAGGCGGGACGCCGGTCTCCAGGTGAGCTTGGTCCTGGGAGGCGGCGGCGGCGGCGGCGGCTGGGGGTTGGGGTCCGTTCCAGGGAGCTGCTCCATTTCTTCTCTCCCCCGCGGCCTGGCCTGGGGGCGACCTCTGCCGCCAGAGATTTGCCTGAGGTCCGACTCCAGGTGAGCTTGCTCCTGGGAGATGGGTGCGGTGCAGTCAGGGGGCTGGGAAGGTGGTGGCTGCGGGGATAGGGAGGCTGCCCCGGGGGAGCTTGAGGATTAGCTCCCATGTCTGTGCCGCGTGGCCTGCAGGCGGCCTCTGCTGCGCCAGGTCCCGGGACAACCCTTTCCCACTTTGCCTGCTGGGGGCGGGAGGCAGGGTAGTCAGGGTGCACGGGTGGCGGGGGTCGGGGGCCTGCAGCGGGGGAGCGGGCACATTTGCTCCCATCTTCCCCGCGGCTTATCCTGGGGGCGGTGTCTCTTGCCCTGGGTTAAGAGACACGTGTATCCTAGTCAGCCTGGCCCCAGGAGGCGGGCGTGTTACGTTGCGGGTGGTGGCAGCAGCGGCAGGTTTTCCCATGGAGCCGGTCCATTTGCTCCCATTTCTCCCCATGGTTTGCCCTGGGGGCGGTCCCTGTTGTCCCTAGTTCGCCGGACGTCCATCTCCAGGTCAGCCTGCTCCCTAGAGGTGGCCACCGTGAGGTCAGGGGGCAGGAGCGGTGGCTGCTGTGGGGGTAGGGGGCTGCCTTGGGGAGCTGGTGGATTGGCTCCCGTCTCCCCGATGGCCTGGTGTGGGAGTGGCCTCTCCTGCCTCAGATCACCAGACACACCTGTCCCATTTAGCCTGCTGGGGGAGGGGCGCCCTGGGAAGTGCCTTTAAAGTGTGGGGGAGGCGACGGCAGGGGTAGAGGACCTGCAGCGCGGAGCCTGTCAATTTGCTCTCCTCTTCCCCACGGCCAAACCTGGGGGTGTACTCTGCTGCCCAAGAAGCCGGATGCCCGTCTCCAGGTCAGCTTGCTCCTGGGAGGCGGGCGCGATGCTGTCGAGGGGCAGAGGCAGCTGCGACGGCCGGCTGCCCCGCCTAATGGGGCCACTTCTTCTCCTCTCCCCTGACCTGGCCTGGGGACGGCCTCTCCCGCCCAAGATTAGCCTGAAACCCCACACCCGGTCAGGTTGCTCCTGGGAGGTGGGCGCGGTGACATCAGGGGTTGGAGAGGAGGGGGGTCTGCCCCTGGCGGGCTGGAGGATAAGCTCCCATCTCTCTGGAGGCCTGACGTGGGGGTGGCCTCTGCTGCCCCTCATTCCCGGGTCACCCTTCTCCAGGACATATTGCCCCGGGGGTGCTGTAGGCTGCGGGGGCGGCGGGTTGTTGGCGGGGGTATGGAGCTTGCCGCTTGGGAGCTGGTGGTTTAGATCCCATTTCCCCCGCAGCTTGGCCTGGGGGCAGCCTCTGTTGCCCCAGGTCGCAAAGCACTGTTTCCCTGACAGCTTAACCACCGGAAGTGGGCAGGATGTGCTGAGGGGGCGGAGGCAGCCGCCAAGGCAGCGACGGAGGGGGCTGTCCCTGGCCAGCCGGTCAATTTGTTCCCATCTCAACATTTGCTGTCCCAGTTTCGCAGGACGCCCTTCTCCAGTTTATCCTTCTCCTGGGAGGAAGGCTCAGTGCATGCAGCCCAAGGTCTGGGCTCTCCCCTGGGGAGGGGCAGAACTCTCTTCTTCTTCTTTGTCTTTATTCTTCAGCAAAGTGGTTACTGGCCCCAATTCTTAATTCTGAGAAAGTGTAGCCTGTGTTACGGAGGAGCTGCTGGACAGTGAGGTTTCTGGGTGGGTTTTCACATCACCTGATGCCCCAGGCAGGCAGGAAATCTATTACTTAGAGCTTCTTAGTCTGGAGTTGGGGGATGGCCCCGCCATCCTCACCATGCTTTTTAAAAATGTGTTACTCCCCTCTTTTTCCTAGGTGACATTTTAGGTTATTGGGTCCCAGATTGCTGGCACACTCATCCCTGTTCTCAAACATCTTTTAAACTTGGGTGAAGTGATAAGTTGGGGAAGAAGATGATTTACTGAAAGGTAAGAATACTTAAATTTGCATTAAAGCTACATTCTGTCAATCTTTCTCAAATGATTTTTCTCTGATTCTAAATCCATGACCTAGTGAATGTTGTACTCCTGTGTAAATCATTGATCTTCACATCACACTTGTTGAGTGGTCAACGAAATTTGTTATTTAGATTATTCCTGAAAGGAAAAGCTCAGGCTTTTGAGAATTCCTTGTCTGATGTCACCCAGGCAGTCACAGTAGAAGACAGAGCTGATATAAAAATCCCTCACCTGCCTGAACTGCAAAACTTCTGGGATTACTGATCCCTGAAATGCAGGTGACTCTTGATGATAATCTGGGGGATGGTTTACATGATCAGATTCTTCCAGTCCTGTAAATGGGTTCCGTGGCCCCAGCCCCGGGAGAGCTGGTCATAAGGGCCATATCGTGAGGGGTGGGATGGGAAGGCAAGGTCTAAGAGCTGGCATCACTGAGATTCCACACTCGCTATACACAGACCCCAGAGCCTAATTGTTGTCAGGTTCTGTTCTGGATTTGAGAGTGTGTTCGGACATGATTCTTGCCCTTCAGGGGTCACTGCCTGGGTGGAAGTAACCTTTACATAAATCTGGGGAGGATGACAATTAAGTAGATGGGCTGTTATGATTCTCAGTGTGCCCAGGCTCGCTCTTCCAGGCACTCGTGGGACTAACGAGAGTCATGTTATTCACTCATACACTGATTTATTACCCTTGAATTGATCATTTGTCCCACAGTAAGTGAAACAAGCGATGAGGAACCTGAGTTTTGTCCCCTTTCCTAGCACTGATTGTATCTGTCAGTCAGGCGCCCTGCGTATGCATTGTGAAATGGTGGTATTTCTTGCCCAATGGGACTGCACTGTCAGTTCTGAGAATCAGGGGAGACACGTGGGTAGGACAGCACACTGACACATATGGCACCCCCCCCACCCCATGAGACAGCATTGTCGATGCTCAGGTGACCCGAAGTAGACCGCGGTGCTAAACCTGAGCATGTTTAGTGATCTTGGTGGCTATGAAAATACAGACTGCCGGTCCCTACTTCTGGAGACTCTGAGGGTGTGCACCCCAGAATTCTGCATTTTAAGAAGCACTTTAACTAATTCTGATGAAGATGATCTGAGTGTCCCACTGAGAAACACTGGTGTGCGATGCACCAGTATTGAGGATTCTCAGGGAGCGATGACTTTTCAGGATGGTCCAAGGGCCCTCACGAGACTTTTGCCTTGGGTGTAATTGTATGTGTTCGAAAGTGATGTCTCTCACTTCCAGTGCTTGTCAGCATGCTCTGTGCAGGGATTTGCTCTCAGCAGATATCAAAAACTATAAGTCTTCAGGTCACCGAGCTAGAGTGTGAGCGATCTTTTATTTTGGTTTTCTTTATTGCAATGCGGAGTCTCCCGAGAAGAGATTCAGACTGAACAGCTTTGTGTCGGACTTTGGAAGACCGCTGGTGCCCAAGGGGTTCTCTGGCAGCACAATGACGAATCTAGGTCCCTCTTTCACTGCTACGTCAATGAAGTGGACCGCTTGGACAAGGCCAAAGCTGGTATCCCAACCATAGCCCTTGACAGTGATGTTCGGCTCCAGGAAGCCATCAGATGCAGCAGGTGGCCAGAGGAGGAGCCGAACGGGCTCATGAAATGTGACACCCCCAGCTTCATCAACACGGACCAGAACTCTTCCTTTGGGGAAGATGATCTCCTGATTTTGGAACCACCTATTGTTCTAGAAAATAAGCCAGTTGCCCAGACCTCACACAAAGACTTGAATTGGAAATGTGCTTTGTCAAGTGTTTCTCTGAAGATGTGAAGTCTGTCTTTGTATGGCAGGAAGTCCCCTTTCACAAAATTGTATGTGTTTGTGTCTGAGAGAGAGAAATGGAGACAGACAGAAAGACGGAGACAGAAGAGAGCCCCCTCAGAAGAGAGCTAGTTAAGGTGAGTTTTTGTGCCTTAGTAAACATTTGGGGTTTTGGGGGGAACAAAGTATTTACACTGTCTCATTCTCCTCGTTGGAAACCTTGGCCCCGTCCTCAGTGTCAGCGGCCTTGAACGGGGGTTGCCATGGTGCTTTTCATCTGGCGCTGCCACTTCCACGCTCTGCCTTTAGCACGTTGCTTTGCCTCCCAGGGCTGCCACCCTTTAAACTGTAAGGTGAGGAGTCTGGAGTAGATGATCCATCCCAGCTCTGCTGTTTTGCAAATTTCTGATTTCGTATTCGGATGAGGCTGGGATACACCCAGAGCAGTATAAACCAGGCCCTACCTCCTGTCTCTTGCTGGGGCATCCCTCAGGTCTGTGCCTTCTACTCAAGCCTTTACTGAGCCCAGCTTTTGTCAGGAGCCCAAGTGCCTACCGGGATGGCAGGAGACCTGTCTCTCGTGGTCACGGTGGCCGACATTTCTATTGGTTGTGCTGAAACAGCTCTTCTGAGATCCTCCGGCCACCCTTGCTCCAACCTGAGGACAGACCTACCGTTCCTTTCCTAGGAGGAGGATCAATCCATGCTGCATTTTATGACAATCCTGTCCCCAGGAATGCACGGAAGGTTATCAGCTGAGTGAGGGGAAGTGCCTCTGTGTCTCTGTGTCCCTGTATCTCTGTCTGCTCACAGTGCCCTGCCACCGGCTACTGAACAAGAAAAGTGCTATACACCATGCTGTGTCTTTTGCAGATGTGTAGGTGATGGTCTTGTGGCTCATGTGTGGGCTTTGTGCTGGGATGGTGAAGGGCTTATAAATACCTCATCAACATGTATTCGAGGTGACCTGGTGCCACACAGACTTGATTCATGAAGGCATCAAGCCTGCACACTGGTTTGGAAACAACTTGGTTTTGATCAGTCACACTGCATGCATGACTCACTGCTGATCTCTGGGTGGTTTTTTCATTTTAGATTTATTCACCCAGTGTCTTGCTTAAGCTGAAAAATACATTTATTTCACTAGAATATTCTCAGATTCTTTGTTTTCACACATCCAGTTGTTTAATTCCTTTAAAAATCATTTTGTGTTTATAATGCCTCCTAATATCTATCATCTCTAGGTTCCCAGTGGCCTGAGCCATGCACCAGATTTGATGTAGGAACTGTTCCACCAAAAGAAATCCCTTTGCCATAATATCTTTTGAGGAAAATATTATTCTTTAAGGCTCTAACAGTAAATCGTAGAACAAAGCATGGAACATTTATTGTAGTTAATACATGTTCATGCAAAAAGAAATGATATTTTCATTAAACAATGTTGATTTTAATAACTTTTACTAATGTGAATATTATTACTCATAATTTAAGTAACCAAATAAAACCACAGTTATTTATTATGAAGTTTGAAAACTATTTACACTGTCTCTCAATTAGAGGTAGCTTTATTAGAAGACTGAAAGGTATTTAAAAGATGGAAAAATACCCATGATGACACCATCATTTTTATTAACTAAATATCAAGAACTGTGCAGGGTTAAGATTTAACCCTCTGCAAGCTGTCAAGTTAGCATGAGGTAGTTTGTGGATGCTGCCAGAAGACAGGAGACTCCCCCAGGTTCAGAGACAAAGAACTTCTTGCCAGCACAGCAGGCAGCTTGGGGTTCATGTTCATGTTGGTTCCTGAGTTTCTTTCCTGTTGCTGTTGTAACAAAGGACCACAGACTCAGTGGCTTAAAGCAATACACATTCATCATCTCACTGTTCTATTGTGCAGAAGTGCAAAGTCATTGTCAGTGGGCTAAAACCTACGTGTGGCCAAGGCTACGTTCCACACCGAGGCTCTAGGGAGGGATTCGTCTTCCTACCTTTCCCAGCTTGCAGAGGTGTTCACACTCCTTGGCCCAGGGCCCTGTGTCACTGTGACCTCTGCTGCCACTTTACATCTCTGTCTCTGACTATATAGATATAAAGGAAGAGTCTTCTACATCTGGTATGGACCCTTTTTCCTAAATGGACATTGTATCTCTATTTATGTGCAGATTAAAACCCCTTCCCTCCAGGGTGTGGTGGCATCAGCTCACAAGATTACCACTCTGGGCTTTAAGTGTCCTCTTTGTATTGTCACCTGGGAACTTCTCTTTCCATAGTTAGCTCTGTGTTACATTTGTTGTTGTATTTTACCTGGCATTACTGAAAGTTTTACTTAAAAGGGATCCTAATTAGCTCTGTTTACCTGTTTCCAGAGCTGAAAGCTTCAGTTCTCGAGTATCTGTTTGATTTCTCTTAAAAATACATTCCAGTATATTTCTCTGGTGAAAGTCTTTACCCTGTTGTCTATTCTCCCATAATTTCCTTATTTTCTTGAATATATTAAAAGTATTTCATAGCCTTTATTGGTAACTCTGATGCCTACATCACCTGGGGGTTTGCATCCTTTGTCTAATGTTTCTTATTCTCATATTATCCGTTATATAGTCTTGACATGTTGCATGTCTTGAAATTCTTTATTACATGGCAGACATTGCAAATGAAAAATCCATATGATATTTTCCGTGAGAGGTTTTCTACCTTCCTGTTAGGCAAACAGGGTGAGGGACTGATCATGTCGCTCCAATCAGGCGCTGAGGTGGATCAGGACTGAAGTGCCTTTTTTCTTAAAACAGCTTTGAGGTACACTTGGCAAAGTAATTTTCACACGTATAAAGTGTACAGCTAATACGTTTTGACATAAGTATATCCCCAAGAAACCATGACCACATTCAAGAGAGTGAACATACCCATCACCCACAAAGCTTCTCTCCTGCCATTTGTTGTCCCTCCCTCCCTCCCCATCTCTTCCCCTGGAAACCATTGATCTGCTTTCCATCACAACATATTGGTCTGCATTTTCAACATCGTTGTATGAATGGATTCATGCAGTATCTACTCTATGTTGTCTGACTTCTTTCATTCAGTGTAATTATTTTGAGAGTCATCTGTGTTGCTGTATTAATAGCTTATTTGTCTTATAGCAGAGTATTGTTTTGTGCTGAGATTTACTGAATAGTTTGTTGTGAGCAGTGTTTGGATAGACCATCATTTGTTTCTCCATTTACTTCTTGATGGATGCATGGGTTATTTACAACTTGAGCTATTATAAATAAAATTGCAGTGAATATTTGGTTACAAGTCTTTATATGGACATATGCTTTTCTTTTCTAAAGCACCAGATGAGGAATATCTGGGTTATATGGTAGATAGGTATTTACCTTTTTTAAATAAACTGTAAAAGACTGTTCCAAAATTGTTGTACTATTGTAAATTCCTTGTGGTGTGTATCAGCTCTGCTTGCTCTACTTCCTTACCAGCACTTTGTAAGGTCGGTCTTTCTAATCGTATTCATTCTTGTATGTATGTGTACTAGTATCTCACTGTGGTTTTTAAAAGCATTTCTCTAATGACTAATGGCATCTTTAATCAGCATCTTTTCATATGCTTATTATCCATCTGGATATCTTTACTGAAGTGTGTTTTCTGGTCTCATTCATTCATTCAGGTGTTTGCATTATTATTGAGTTTTGAGACCTCTTTATTCTGGATCAGATACAAAGAGAGACCTTTATCAGATATATGATCTGCAAATAGCTTCTGTCTATGGCTTGTCTTTTCATTTTCTTAGCAGTGTTTAGAACAGCTTTGAAGAGTCTTCATTTTGATAAAGTTCACTCTATCAGTTTCTTTTTAAAATAGATTATACTTTTGGTGTCATAGCAAAGAAATATTTGCCAAACCCAAGGTTATAAAGCTTAAGCCTATGCTTTTTCTCCTAGCTGTTTTGTAGTTTTAGATTTCCTATTAAGATCTATGATCCATTGTGAGTTAATTTTTGTATATTTTGTGAGGTGTGGATCAAAGTTCATTTTTTTTTTTTTTTGCATATCACTCTCTAATTCTTCCAGCACCACTTGTTGAAAAGATCCTTTCTCCACTGCATCCTTTTTGAGAATCAATTGTCTATATAAGTGTTGGTTTAGTTCTGAACATTCTATTCTGCTCCATTATTCTATTTTCCTGTTTTACACCAACACCATACTTTCTGATTACTGTAGTTAAAAAAAAAAAAAAAAAAAGCTGAAAATCAGATAGTGCAAGTCTTCCAACTTTGTTTTTCTTGTTCAAAATTGTTTTGGATATTTGGGATCCTTTGAATTTTTATATGAATTTTAGAATCAGTTTTAAAATTCCTTACATCCTGTTCTGCCAAAATTCCACCCATGTCTTTGGCCATCTTCAAAGCCACATTTTCTGAAGAAGTCTCTCTAGATCCCAGATGAAAGGAATTTCTGTTTCATCTGTGCTCCAATCACATTTGATAATATTTGATTACATTTATTCATATTTGGCTGAATGTACTTGTGTGATCTTTCCTGCCATATAGTAAATCTCTCAAGATTTGGAATCTTGACTTGGTTCCCTCTGTCTGCTGAGAAAACTAGTTCTATGCTTTGCAGGACAGCGCCCTGCAGTAAGAGCTATCTGCAAGACACATCTAGCTCATTGCTTGCATATCGTCAAGGAATCCTGCAGATTTAGAATTGTTTATTGATTGTTGTCTCCAAGACGGCTCAGCCTTTTTTATTTCTATTGCTACTGCTGCAGTTTCAAAGGACAATGGGCTAATTATTTTCCAAATATCAAAACATACTGTAATTGAGTTGTGACGCAAATTATGTGCTGCTGTTTCTTAACAACCTGCTTAGTGTTCACAGGTACCTTCACTCATGGAACTTTTGGGAGAATGTCATATCCTCAGAGATAGCAATGCTGTCTTTGGCGACCTGAGCGGTAGTATCTGAACTCACTCCTGCTGTTTTTCCAGTGCCCCCTGTAGCCCTCCTCCAGCCCTCCATGGGGGGCCTGCAGTTCTGCCCTCGAAAATCCTGTTTCTTCTCAGGAAGAATTCCCTATGAAGCATATTCATGTCCTTCTTGTGGGGACATTCAGTCCAGAGACCTGACAGCAGGGGAAAATGTTTAGACTGCTTTTGGTAGAACGTAAATTCTTCCATACTTGTTAGAAGCAAATCCAATGAGGAAACTGTGTTGGCATCTAACAAATCAGCATAAATGTCTGATGAGGAAGATCAGCTTCCCCATCCCACTCAGGCGTCATGCTGATGTGACACTCACCTTGGCTAACATTTTCTCCTGTGAGCAACGTGAAGTTCAAGACGTTATGAATGGCTTTTTGTTTTTCTTCCTTAGTCTTTCCACATTCACTGTGTCTGGTGAGATTATATGTATCCTGCTTATTTTCAGCCCAGCACTAAGCTTTTTAAAAGGATCACGTGTTTAAAAGGCTAGTGGACAATTTGTTAGAAGATCAAAATCCTTAGACTTTGGTCCTAGAGTTGAATCTTGGTTACTGGTGAATGAGAATTCCCGTTAAAATTTTAAATTCAGTGATATAAATTTTTAAAAATAGTTAAATATTAGTCAATTTCATTAAACACTATAGCAGTTATTTACTTTTAAGCCTGTCTCTGGGGCAATTTTGCAATGATTCCCTCCCTTTATTGATTCCCTCTTTATCAGAATCCTTGAGAGGTCCCTGTCATCATTGTCAGTATCATCATCATCATCACCATCATCATGGAACTGATTCCTCTGGGAGATTCTAGGAAAATAAAGAGCTGGACGGGTTTATGTGCAGGTCAGTGTGTGCATATACAGTAAGAACAGTTGTCAGACATTAGATTCAAGATACCCATTCCATTTAGAGAAGAATGTGGTCATGAAATCCTGATGTGCTGAATGAAGGAAGTGATGGGAACAGGGTAGTCAATGGAAAGGAGGAAGAAGTGAGCGAAGCGAGGAGCATAGGTCCTTGGTCAGGTGATCAGCACATTGGTGAGAATGAGGGGAGTGTGATGGCAGAATCATGTCCCTCCCCGGCCACAGGGTAGCCACCTTTGACATGTTACTGTACATGGCAAAATGCATGACAGATATTTTAGGACAAAAATCTTAGAGGATTTCTGTCTTCTAAATTGTCTATCAGTTAGCATTTTAAACCCATGATACATTATTAAAGATTAGTGCAGGGGGACAATTAAAAAGGATTCATATAATCTCACCAGACATACTGAATGTAGAAAGGCTAAGGAAGAAAAACAAAAAGTCATTCATATGTGCCTTGAACCATAAAATGCTCATGAGAGGAAATGTTACACAAGGTGAGTGTCACAGCCACATTCATAATGCCTGAATGGGATGGGACAAGGGGATCCTGAGATGAGACAATAGGGTGAGTAGCCTGGATTGTCCAGGTGGGCCGAATGTAATCACAGGGGTCCTTGAAATGGAGGACATTTCCCAGCTGAGTTTAAAATCAGAGGGAGGTGTAGCCATAGAGCAATGTTCAGAAAGGCTGCTGACCATGAAAATGGAGGAAGTCGTGGGGCACAAGCTAAGGAAGGTGGGTGACCTCTGGAAACTGGAAAAAAACAACAACAACAAGGAAACATTCTCTTCTAGACCCTCTAGAAGGAATGAACCCTGCTGCTACCTTGAATTTAGCCCAATGAGAACTGTGTTGGATCTCTGACCTCCACAGCCATAAGCTGATAAATCTGTGCTGGTTTAAGCTCTTAAGCTTATGGAAATTTCTTACATTGGTAAGAGGAAAATAACATAGTGAGACGTAGTGTAACGGATTAAAGGTATAGGATGGGGTGTGGAGAGGATTCTGACATTTACAACTAAAAAACCACCAGGTGAAGTGGGAAGGTGTTTTAAGGAAGACCTACCTGGCAGGGCTGTTAAGCAGACTGGAGCGAGGGGATCATTGGAGTTAGAGGAATCAATTAAATCTCTACCAGAAAAGTAAGGAATAAAATGTAACAGGGCTTCAGTGATAGTGGATGTAGGAATGGAATTGGGCAGAGAGACATAAATATTATTTTGAAATTAGCTACAGGTTTGATGACTGCATGTTGGGGAGACTTAGCCGATGTGTGGACTGAATGTTTGCATCCCCTCAAAATCCATATGTCGAAACCCCATCTCCCAGGGTGATGGTATTGGGAGGTGGGGCCTTTGGGAGGTGATTAGTAGGATAAAATGAGGTCATGAGAGTAGAGCCCTCATGAATGGGATTAGTGTTCTTATACAAGCCCCCAGAGTGCTTGCTTCTCTCTGCTCTCTGGGATATGAAGATATTGGGAAGACAGCCATCTTCGAGCTGGCAATCCTCTCAAGGATACATTGACCTTGAAAGTCTCAGCCTCCAAACCATAAGGAATATGCTGGTTGTTTAAGCCACCCGACCCACGGTAATTTGTTACAGCATCCCAGACTGACGAAGACAGTGGAGAATGCCTCTGAGTTTGGCACTGATTGCCTGGAGAATGCTGAAACCCAGGGAAGTGGGCAGCACAGATGTTTACTCATTTAATCCTGCCAACACAGTAGGAGATAGAGTCTACATATTCCTCGCTACTTAAAAGGTAAGGAAAAAGAGGCACAAATAATAACAACGACAACAAAAACAACAATAATTTGTCCAAGATTCACACAGAACCCCCTGGAGGCAGAGTGAGAATTTATACTCAGGCAGGATGGCCCCAGAGCCCCTGTTCATAACTAATAAGTCAGATCACCTTGCTTATGTGGATCAGTTTTTTTCAACTGTGATATGAGGGTACTGTGTCCAGTAACTTATAATTTCAAAATACTTCACTGTAACGGAATCATTAGTCACAGGCCTTACAAACCACAGAAACCTACACATACAAAAATAACTCGTTAGGTCAAGATAACCAATAACCTTTTTAAATATTATACCTGCTGGGCCTTTGCAATAAAATGTCTTTTTATAATTCTGTCTGGCTACAGAATAACTTCATAATCCTGCATGTTGCTGGTGGCTCCCATGTTGGACAGCACGGGCCTAGAGATTTTAAATTACTTGCCCAGACTCGCCCAGGAAGCTCGTGGTGGAATCCGAGCTATAGTCTGGGACTTTTCCTTCCTATCCAACAAGTCCCTCATGGAAGTTTAGAAGCTTCTCCTTTGGTGCCCAGCTGTCTAGCCGTACTTATAACATCTTGTCAGGTGTTCCAGCCTGCTCCTGAACATCAGCCAGAACCCACTTCTGCTCTATTTTGTCCATGTAATACCTTCTAGCAACTTCCATTGCCTTCTTGGCATCAGTTCTTACCTGGAAGGGTAGTGGCTAGAGGTGGAAATGTGTCCACATGACAGGTTTTTCATAAACATAGCAGGAGTGTTCAAGAGAATAAAACGTCAGGAAGATGAGTAGAAGCATGTCATTTAATATACCAAATGGGTACTTTCAATGTCTGTGTTTCCGAGTCCAGGCTTGTTCTGCTCGTGCATTACAGGCCAATAAATCAGGAGACCAGGTTTTGGGGGCAAGAAATAGCGACTTTAATTTGGAAAGCCACCTGAGAATTGGTAGAATAATGTCCTGGGGAACCATCACCCCAAGTCAGATTTCAGGCTCTTCTTATATTAAAAATGGGAAGTGGGAATGCTTGGTTGTTGCAAACTTGGTGTATGAATTCTTTGTTGTTAGAATCCTTTGTTCTTGCAGCTCTTCACCTGGGTCACATCCGTGTAAACCTCCAACAAACAAATGTTGTTTTCTATTCTGTAACTTGTTATCTTTATGTGAATAGAAAAGTGTTAATATCCTTCAAAGTCAGAGCCTTGAGAATAGGGTCTCCTGTATATTTCAGGCTCTAGGCAACATTGTTTTACAAAAGGTGCAGAACCAACAAGTCTAAGCCTAGGAAACAGGGCACAAGTTTAAAGTCAAAGGAACAGATCTAATATGGAGTCAGATTTTTTCTTTCCTACTTCAGTAGTGCCATGGAGAAGGCAGTTTGGGCAGCTTTTTGTAGGGTCCTGGAGGCTTCTCTCTCAGCCTCTGTGTGCCTCTGTTGAAAACCCTTCATAGCTATCTGGCCTGCTGGAAAACCACTCCGCCTGTTTTGCCCTGAAGATGTGTTCTGTTTATAACTGATCTCTACTTCTTGGAAAACAACTCAATAAAAACTCATTTGGTTTTCCACCAGCCATGGGCAGGGGTGAGGAATAGCACTTTATTATTTTATGAAAAAAAATAAAAGAAGTCTTAAAACAGCACTGGGCACATAGGAGAGAGTCAATAAATGCTTCCTGGCTAAAATCAAAAGTGATGGCTCAGTGATTCCATGGCTGCTGTATTTGCTGAGCTTCCTACTCCTTTGCTCCATTACACATTTTTTTTAACTGAAAAAGAAATACATGCATGTGGTTAAAAAATTTCAAACAGAGCACAAAAATACACAAGTGAAAGAAGTTTTCCCTCATCCTCTCTTCTTTCAGCCCTCCCTGGAGATGCCACTGTTTACAATCCTTTGTGTGTTTTGCAGATATGCTATGCACATTCCGACCTATGTATGTAAATTCCTTTAAAGTATTACTTATTTTTAACTTAAAGGGATTTAAATCCTCAAGTGTCTTCTGCCCTGGTAATAGAAAAGAACAAATCTGACTCCATATTAGATCTGTTCCTTTGACTTAACCCTGTGCTCTGTCTCCTAGGCTTCATCTTGCTTGTAAAACAATGTTGCCTAGAGCCTAAAATATACAGGAGAGCCTATTTTGAATGCTCTGACCTTTAAGGATATTTAACACTTTTCCATTCATATAAAGATAACAAGTTACATAATAGAAAATAACGTTTGTTTTGTTGGAGGTTTACAGGGATCTGACCCAGGCAGATAGCTGCAAGAACAAAGGATTCTAACAACAAAGAATTACTACATCAAGAAGATTGCAAAAACCAATCTCGTAGAAAAGGAGCCTGAATTCTGACTTTGGGAGATGGTTTTCCAGGACATTAGTTTGCCATCTAGGTCTACAGAATGTTGCTATTCCATGCCCCAACACCTGGTCTCCCAACTTACTGGCCTGTCCTGCATTAAGGAGAATGAATTTGGACTCAGTAACACTCCTATCTTCCTAGCAAGCTGGGCACTGGAATTGAGGGCAGCTATCCCACACCCAGGGAAATACTGTGAGCCCTTGATGGTTCCCCGAGGGTGGGGAGTGGTTTACTCAGGAAGGATGGGGACTAAGCACCAAAACTCAGGCAGTATGCTCCTTTTGGTATCTGACCTTGTACCTCCCGCTCCCCGCCAGCACAACACCTGGGACAGTGGAGGTAAGGCAGAGATCTTGCCTGCCTGTGTCCCAGCATGTAAAAGGGGAATATGTACTCTTTCCAAGGTAGTTCTGAGCGACAACACCTGCGGGTGCTTGGTTCCCAGAGCAAAAGGAAACCCAGCTCCGCTTGGGGGCAACGGGTGTGATCCCCGTAGGGGTCCTGCAGAGGCCTTGGGTGGAGGGCTGGGCCAGGGAGGTAAAATATGAGCTGCGGGCCTTGAAGGGTTAGAGAAGTGTGCAGAGGCAGGACTGCTGCCTCCTTCAGGATGCCCCCAGAGTTAAAACTATTTCTCTCCATCTCTGCTACTCTCCTCCACCCTCCAGATCGCTGCCTTCTCTCTGCTCCTCCTGTCCATGTCTCTCCCTCCACTTTTCCCCTTCTCGCCTCCTCCTCCCATCTTCTCCTTCCCTCGCTTCCCCACCTTCTCTTGCAGAACCCAGAGAGGATCGCTGGCCCTGCTGCGCATGCGCAGTCTGTGCCAGCTGGACCGAGGGTTGGAAGCTGCAACTCCGAGCCGGGGATCGGCCCCAAAGGCTTCTCAGCTCTTTCGCCTGGTAGGACTTTGGCTCCTGCCCTGGCGCTCCGGCCACAGCTGTCCAGGGCCAAGTGTGCACCTGCCGCCTCTCGCCCCAGCCGGGCTCCCCTCAGTCCGCGGCTGGCGTCCCCTTCCCCTCTCCCGCCCGCGAGTCCTCTCCTACCGGGCTGCCTCTCCTCGGGCGCCGGCCCGTCCCCGCCCCTAGGCGGGCTGTGTACCGGGCGGGCGGGGTCTGCGGACCCGGACGGGGGCGGGTGCCTGGGGCTGGTGCTGGCCTCCGAGCGGGGCTACAGCCCGCGTTCCCCCCCTCGCTTTCCCTGCCCCGCGACCCCGGGGCTGCCCTCCTCTCCCTTTCCCGCTCCCTGGGGACCAGCTCAGTGGTGTGGGCGCTGCTCCCCGGGCTGAGAGCCTCCGGCTGTGAACCCCAGCTTCTCCTGGTGGAGTCGGGAAAAGGGAGCGTCAGTGCTGAGCGAGCTTCCGTCTCCTCCCTCAGTGTTTCTGCCCCAGGTAAGTACCTTGAACACTTTCACGTGTTTTGATGGCGGTGCTTGATGATGTCACTGTTTTTATAGTGAGAGGGATTACAGTGTTGAAAGCAAGGCTTGGTTCAGTTAAAAATGAGCTGAAGGCATGAGGCTGTGACATCCTCCATCCTTCCCTCTCCCAGGGTGAAACGTGTGGCCGTCGATCTTAAAAAGATAGTAACAGTCCCTAACTAGCCCAGCCCAGCTAGGGTGTGTTAACAGGAACAGCACCACCAGAGGCGTTGGAGACTCAGGGACTTTGCAGTCCTAAAGAGCTCCTGGCAAAATTTGGTTTGTTTTGGTTTTTTTGTTCTTCTTAAATTGTGGGGCAGACTAGTAGTATAGAGGGAAAAATAATTGTCAAGAAATATTTTTTCATTTTACATCTTTATTGTGATATTGTTCACACACCATGAAGTCCACCCACTTAAATGCTACAATTCAGCAGCTTTAGCATATTCACAGTGGTGCAACCATTAATATTCCAGAACGTTTTCATCACTTCAGAAAGACCAGTGGAAATGAGTGACCTATCCACGCCTTCCCAGTGCTGGTTCTAAAGAAGTTTCTTGGTTGTTCCTGACCATAAATTATCTTGTTACCCATAAAAAATCTGGTAGGAAATCTAAACAGAATTGTATTGAATCTGTCTATCAAAGCAAGAAGAATTAATGTCTTTATGGCATAAATTTCTTCTACCCATGAATATATCTCGGACCCTATATTTTCATATTTCCAGAGCCTGGCCCATGGGAAGTCCTCTTTAATTGTTGGGTTTGTGAATGATGAGATTCTATACATCGTTAGTTGCAACTGAAGCCTTTCACAAAAGAGAAAAGTAAACTCACTGAAGCCAAGTGACTCTCTGATGGTCAGAAAGAGTGACAGCCAGTGCTGGAGTGATCCAGTGGACTTGGTGTTTGTAACCAGAATTCTCCAGCACCTACAGCTAAGGGGATCAGAGTATTCTTTTATTTTTTCTAAATGGCGTTGCTTTTATTTTTACTTATTTTTTAAAATTATTTTTTATTGAAGTGTAGTCAATTTAGAATGTTAGTTTCAGATGTACAGCAGAGATTCATTTATAAACATATGCATATGTATCTACATATGTTTTAGATTGTTTTTAGTACAACTCATTACAAGAAATTGAATATAGTTAACTGTGCTATATAGTAGGTCCTTGTCATTTATTTTATATTTATTAATGTGTATCTGTTAATCCCCCTTTTCCTGCCTGCTAACCACAGTTTGCTTTCTATGTCCATGAGTCTATTTCTAGCAGCACCGTATTTGCTAGTAATATATGCTGGTTGGCTGCTTTCAGTTTCAGTAATTCCACCTTATCTGTGGACATTTTCCTTCTGGTGGGCCTGTGTGTGGCTTGCACACGTGATATAAGAGTTGTGTATTTGGGAGAACTCCAGGCCTCATATAGTGCCTGGTACAGAGTGCCCACTGAGCTGATGCTTGAACTGGGAAAAAAAACATAGTAAACGTTGGAATTTCCACTATGGTTGAGACTTCCAGGTTTCTATAACCTGTTTAGCCCACCTTAATGTTGGCTGCACCCATACTGGGTAATTTGGTGGAACTTCAAGGTATGGTGGTGTAGAGACGGGTCCTTGTATGCTTCTTCTCTTTCCGTTTTCTAAGACTCATTCTCCTGGGCCTTCCAGATACTCCCCCAGAAGTACCCAAGGCTGGCTTGGTGCTGCGCTGAGGCAATATTTGTTAATAAGGCCCTTTCCTCATCTCTTCTGAGCCTCCGTTTCCTTCTCTGCACAATGAAGACTTAGACTAGAAAAGTGCTTTTCAGTTTCTTTTAAGCCATGTTTCCTTTGAGAAACCGAATATACAAATCTCTCCTCCCATTCAACATACAGATTTTGACACATCCTCCAAGGAGTGACATAGCTCTTTGTGGAAAATTGAAGTGATTGTGATTCCAGGTGGCACAGAAAAGACTCTTCAGACATTTATTGCAGGGAGAGGGCAGGAAAGGGGCAGTATATCCCACTTTCTAGTGTGAGCACTGGAACAGGGGCTTGGGTTTAAATACAGTGTCCGACGTGGCCTCTCTCTAATATTTTTTTTTTGCCTCTCTCTAATCTTGCACAATGTGATAAAACTCTCTCCCTCAGTTTCTTAATGCGCCTAGTTGGGGTGATAATAATTTAAGTCTTTTGTGAAACATTATACACATAAGACATTTGTTTCTTGGTAGAAACAAAACCTGCGAGAGAATCTGGGATTTCTTTAAAAAAAAAAAATCTTGTCCACAGCACTCTGTCTGTGTCTATTTTGAAGTTCCTTGAGGGTGAGTGTTGGGTCTAAAGTCCATCGTGGGACAGGTGGCCCATGGGTCTGTGTGCCGCAGATGGCCCCCTCCTCCCCAGGCCTCTTCCTCTCAGTCCAGGATGAAGTACCTTAGTAGATTTACACAGAGATCCTGTGTAAATGGCTTTTCATTTTATTGTTTCACGAAGAAGGGCTGCCATCATGATCTCTGTAGTCAGCTTTTGGTGACCTGAAGGCTATGCAATTACGTTTTTCTATTTAATAAAAAGAAAAAAAATTACAAGTACAAAATTAGACCTACGGTGGTGGCAGGGGCTCTTGAAAGTGGGGACCATTAGCTTTGTTAGTTTCAGGTGCAGGGGCCTCTGGCCATGAGGACACATCATCGTGCTCTGAAGTTGGAGGGACCAGTGGGCTCAGTGGGAATATTTACTGAGTGTATCTCATTTGCTGGGCATTGACCTATTTGTACTGTGTGTTCCTTATTTGAGACAGTGAGCCCATTTAACCTCAATAGCCTCTTTAATAAATTAGACTTTTTATTTTGAGATATAATGTAGATTCCCATGTAGTTGTAAGAGATAATATGGAGAGGGCCTACGGACTTTTTGCCCAAGTTTCTTTAAAGGTTCCATCTTGCAAAGTTGGGATACAATTCAGTAATGACTCACTAACCCTTTGAGGTTTGTGTTATTGCCCTCATTCCTATTCATGATTAAACTGGGGTTAAGAGGAGCACACAGGCCTGCCCAGGTCACCCATGGTTAGTGTAGAGTCGGGTGAAACGTGGGCTTGGGATTTCCAGGCAGTACCATCATGATGCTCTGTGGCAGGGAGCAGCATTCACTTTGCTTGTTTATTCATTCATTCAACAAGCATTTATTGAGTAAACTCTGTGGGTCTGATGCTATCATAGGTTTATCTGATTCTTCAGCAGTATGGAGAATCCGGTAATGTTTCCTTCTTTTTTTAATCTGAGAAAATTAGCTCTGAGAGGTTATAAACCCCCCAAAGGAAATATAGCTCATAAATGAGGGATAGTAAATTTGTACAGTTCCTTCTTCTTATGCAGGTGGGACCCTAGGCATTTTACATTTGTAAACTTCCATAATCCAGATATATTCTTGTAAGGCAAGGATTTTTTTTTAATTGAAGTATACTCATGTTTACAATGTTGTGTCAATTGCAAGGTGTTTTTTTTTTCTTCTTGAATTTGGAATTCAAAAAATATTTTTTGAGGGGGGTAAATAGGTTTATTTATTTGTTTCATTTTTTTTAAAATGAGGTACTGGTGTTTGAACCCAGGACCTCATACATGCTAAGCATGTGCTCTACCACTGAACTGTACCATCCTCCCCAAAGCAAGTTTTCTTATCAAGTATTCTGCAGCTTAGGAGTTCAAATAAATTGGAGTTGAAATCCAGGTCTTTTGATCCTACTGTGTTTCTTTGCATTATATCCTGCTGAGGGTTGTGGAAGCAGTTCCTTTATTCATTCCTTTATTCAGCAGTTTTGAGCACTGACTTTGCATCAGGACCTGGCTAGGTGCTTGGAAACAGAAAACAAGAAATGACCCTTTTCTGCAGAGGGCGGAGGCCTAGACCAAAAGCTGCGTAATGTGACCTGAGCTGCGGTAGCCATGTGCAGACGCTGAGGACAAACTGTACCCCCGGCTTTGCTTGGGCTTCCCCTGCCTTCTGACTGGTACACACCAGGTCACCGCAACCCAGTGAGGCCCGCAGCCCGCAGCACAGTATGTACCTCGGTCTCCTCTTCCCTCTCGTCAGGGCCTGCAACATGAACATCCCTGACTACGTGCAGTGTGCTGAGGACCACCAGACTCTCCCCGTGGTGGTCCAACCCGTGGGGATCATCTCAGAGCAGAATTTCTTTTGCATCTATAAGCGAATCTCCTTGGTGAGGCAGATCATCCCTTGCGGCTCGCATTGGGGACTCTGTATACACTAAAGTCACCACTATGCACCCGAGAATGGGTGGAGCGACTTCCAGACCCACCACAAGGTCGTGAGCCTTGTCACCATTACCGACTGCCTCTTGGCCAAGACCTTCGAGAAGCTCCACGTGCAGAGGAGCTGTATGGCACCATGCTCTATGACTCTCGGCTCTTTGTCTTTGTGCTGCATTTGGGAGGTGGCCGAGCAGCCGCGCACCGACGTGGCCTTCAATTTACGAGGACTGCAGTGTGGTGGAGAAGAGGATCGAGGACTTCACTGAGTCTCTCTTCATCATGCTCAAGTCCAAGTGCCTGGACGGTGCATCCGACAAGTCTGGGGACAAGATCCTCCTGCTCTACATCCTGTTTGAGAAGGAGGACTTCGTGGGACTGGACACAGAGAGCAGGAAAGTCTACCTGCATGCCCGGCCACCCTGGCTATGTGAAGGGTTGCTTCCCTACATCCAGAAAGGTATCAGCAAGGAGGAGGGCTGTCTTGTAGCCAAGGCGTGAGGGAGGTGAAACCCGCCGGTTTTCAGACGTTTAAAAGTGAATCCGCCTTTGTTTCGGAGAGATTCTTTTAGGGTTATTATGGACACTTACTCCCGCTTTTCAGCCAATTCCCCTGGTGTGACCCCTGGAGTTGCTGTCCAATAGAGTAGCCAAAGCCACTGATGCTAGGAGAGCTGGGGAGGAGGCTGCTCTGAGCTGAGATGTGCTCTAGGTCAAATGCACATCAGACGCTGAGACTTGTCTAGTAAAAAGAATGTAAACTATCTTGTTACTTTCTTTATTGATTACATGTCAAAATGATAGTATTTTACATACAGTAGAATAAGTAAGATATGTTCTTAAAATCAGTTTCTAGGGGTTTTTTGGGGGGGTTACATTTTTAAATGTGGCAACTGGGAAACTTTCTTTACATGGCTCACATTTCATTCCTGTTGGACAGCCTCTCCTGGGACAGTCTCATCCCTTTGCTTATAGATGTCATGCTGAATCCTGAGATGCAGAATGAGGCGCTGGTTGAGCTGGGGGTGGAGCCAGTGTCTCCTGCTTCCCAGGTCCAGCAAGTGCACGGCTCAGGCCCTCTCTCCCTGCCTGACAAACACCATGCCAATTTAGGACAACAGAAACACTGCCAGGGGCTTCCAAATGAGCTCCTTACGCAGGGAAATGCGTGTCACGGAGTATGGGGCACAGCAGTGAAAGATTCGTCCTCACTTTGTCCCTGTGATTAGGTCAACGGACCCACTTTGCCTTGGAAGTGCAGACGAGTTCTTCTGGGCTGCCTATCCCCCCACCTTCTGCTCTGTTTCCCTGTGTATCTATCGAGATATCCCTCGGGCAGAATAGGGTGAGATGCCTTTGCCGAGAGGTGGTCCCCCTTTGCTGGGGAGATTGTGGGAATCTGTGTCCCCCCGGCCTATGGCCTCGTGCCTTGACTCTGGAGAGGGCTCATGGCGGTCCAACAGGTGACGGTCGGAGGACCTGGCACGTGCTGCCGGGCCCGAAGTGGAGGAGGTGTTCTGCGATTCTCTGTGAGTCTAAAATCAGATTCTACTTTCTGGTTGTTGGTAAGTTGGAGGAGAAGATGCCAGAGAATTGATAAAAAGATAGTCCAGACCAGTCCTGTGAGTGACAGGCACAGGGGACCCGAGTCCCACCTGCTTGTGGTGCCTGGCGGGCTCTGGATGAATTTTCAATTCCTCCCCGGACATACCTCTGTGGCTTAAGGAAGGGGCGAGGCATATCGTGGCCATGACCTGTACTTGTCCTCACAGGGCCCTGTGATCTACACCGCTTTCTCCCCTTCTGCTTCTTGTAGATGAGCTGGCAGATGTAGTGGTCTGGGCAAAGCTGAGGGCACAGATGCCAGCACCGTGCCACTCCCAGGCTGGCTCCATTCCCGTCACCTGTCACCTCCTGCTCAGTCCCCAGGCGTCAGTGAATGTAGGTGCATCGGTGCAACGTAAGCAGGGACCACCTTCTCCCCCTGGACAGAATGGTGGGTGAGCAGTGGAAGCCTGGAGCCCTGCCCCAGACCCCTGGCCATTGCCTCCTCTTTTGTCACAGGAGGCACAGGTGATATGTTTGCTCAGCAACTGCTTGGCTCTGAGTCTGCAGACCCACCAGAGAATGCCAGCTTGTTTTTGCCTTTTGAAGTGTGTCCTTGGGATTTGGCGGAGTAGCTGGTTGTGTGCTTAGCCCATAGTGGTTGGCACTGTCACCATTGTTTACCCAGATTCTTGTGTACCAGGCATGGCTCCCGGCATCAAAATACAGCAGCGCATTAAACCTCCCTCCTGGTGGGTCTGTCTGTTTTGGTACCGTAAGGGCTCAGCCAGCATCTGAACGTCAGTGAGATAAAGCGGCCAGTGAGCTCGGGTCAAGTAAGTTCTCCTCCAGTCACTTTTACTCCATTGTTTCTCTTACTATTACACAGTCATTAATTTTTTAAACAATGCTTTGGTGCAGGAACAGAGCCTAATTCTCTCCTGTTACTCTTGGTGGGAGTGAGTAAAATTGTCCAGCTTGAAATGCGACCACATTTTGTAGCTCAAAATCTGTTTACACGCATCTAGGTGAAGTTTAGGTTTGGGGCGCTGACCACGTTGTGGTCCCCCGGCAGCGCCTCTCGCCTCAGGCCCCTGCCTTCCCTGGAACAATAGGTGAGGGTGGGTCTCACCGTCCCCTCGTCCCTGTCCTCACCAAACTGACGTAAATTCTTGTAATTGCTCTCAGTTATTTTTGTTCTCATGTGTTTCTAATTTTCGCTGTTCCTCTTTTCCTTTTTCTATTTCCCTTTCTATCTTGTACCGCCCTGTGAGCATGTTGTTGCGTCTGAAAAGTGGACTGTGCACACCCTGCATTGGAAATAGCGAGATTGTCCTCCGTGCTGTCCCCATCGCTTTAAAAAGCAAAAACCTTAACAGTTGCCTTGATCCATATATTATCCTAGTCATCTTTTTATTTTCTAGTTTTTTGGAATTTTTGCTTTGTTAGCACATCACCCACTGTTGTTTGATACCTGTTAAAATCCTTGCTTTGAGGAACCAGTTTGGTCCTCCTTATGTTTGGTGACAAATGCGCCCTTATTAAATTTGATTGTTTTGAAGAAGTGAGATGTGAATTGATTTAGGCGGCTGCTGAGGGATTTTTTTCAAGGATTATTTAAACTTGGAATGTCAAAATCTGCAGCATCTTCCTTGATTCTGGCTTTTCGACAAACGTGCTTGGCACGCGGTTCAGGGCTGTCGCTGTGTGACGTGCGTGACGGAGCTTCCTGGCCGGCGGTCACTGGTGAGAAAATGGCAGTCTCGGGGGTGAGCAGCTGCAGGGGATGCTGTTGGAAGAAGCAGTCACCGGTTTTTTGTTTTTTGTTTTTTCATTCACCTTCCCGGTGCCATTTAACTTACTTTGCCTTCATAGAGAGGCAGGAGCGGGTCTAAACTCCATGCCACTCTTATTTTCCCTTTACGAGGCTGGTTTTTCTGAGTATCAGAACAACATGGCCTTCTCCTAAGTAGCTGGCTCACTTGGATCTGGTGGACACAGGGACCGCTAAAGGGGACTGTAGCTTCCTCTCTGCTCCATCCGGTGGGCATTCAGAGCCGGGTCTGTGGTTTGCCTCAGCAGCCATGCAGTCCTCCCTGCACCAGCCTTTACTATTAACCCATGATGGCAGTAAATAGCTGACTCCGTGTCTGTTGCAGCTGACGTCCACCACTGACGGCCGTGTCGTTAGTTTGCAGTAGTGAGTCTCCAACACCCTAGTCAGCCGTGAAGTGACCTTGCATTCTCACCCACACCCTGGTTCATCTCACCCGGGGAAAGGGTTTGGCCACCACCGTCATGCTGGCCATGAGACCTTGTTTCTCCTTTCATGCCCTGGTCCAATTGTGGACACTTCATCCTTCACTGACTTGGTCTCGCTTGAGACAGGCCAGACATTCTGAAAGAGTCCATCACATTCTGGGGGGGAACAGAACAGAAGTAAGAGTAGCAAGAAGGTGTCTAGGCTATCTGGGTTGGCAAATGCAGGCTGGGATCTGTGAAGGCTGGGCTGTGCCTTGGACACAGGCCTTTCCCGTGGCTCCCGATAGCCCAGGGGTCGGAGTGAGAACAGCCTTGCCTGGGTTCCCCCATCCTCATCTGCTCACTGGCAGGTGTGTCTGCTAACTCGGAACTGCCCCAAACCTAGGGCCCTTCAAATTTCAGACCACAGGAGAACCTTGAGTCCCTTCTCCTGGGCCTCCTTTGTGAGAATCCAGTGCCTTCTGTGGTGACCAGCGGCAGGAGATGCCTCCCCCTCCAGGGAGCTCTCTTCGGAAGACTGTGACGCACTGTACCTTGCTATGAGCTTGTGGGGTTCCATCCGTGGTCCTTGCAGAAACAGACTTGAGTTTGGCTTACCAATAGAAATGACAAGACTGATTCCAGGGCAGGGCCGGGGGGAGGAACAGGGGAAATTGAATGTGACCTCAAACACCTAGGTGGGTTCTGGGTCTGTTACTAAAATCGGGAGCCTGGGAGGTATCTGCCAGCAATCGAACTCTAGAGTAAATGGTGGACATGAGGCATTTTTAAGATTCCATTTGTCATCCAAGTTAGGACTTCAAAGAGGCACTCGGGTCTATGGCCCCGGGGCTCAGGTGAAGGAGCAGGACCACAGATACACGTTGGGAGTCGTCATTCTTAGCTGGTGTTCACAGCCGTGCAGGTGGATGAGCTCATCTCGAGAGGTGCAGACTGAGGCTTAGTCGGGTCAGGGCTGTGCCTGGGTTGGAGGAAAGCCCAGACCATGCAGCTTTGGCGTGTCACTCAGTGGCGTTTGTGATTTTCAGAGCAATGGCATTTATCCTTAAGGGTCTTGGGGGTGGGCAGGGCCACCCAGGAAGAAATCTGAATGGAGGGTTGTGGCCACGCGTGCGCGTCTGGGGATGAAGCAGAGGCTGCATGTTCCAGGAGGGGAACCTCTTCGGAAGCTGGAGTCGGAGTGGGGAGTGTTGAGAATATAGTCACACTCACCTGTGAGGGAGGGACAGAGGCCTAGGGAGTCTCCACCCTAGCGGACTCTCTTTCCCACGAACAAAAGGCCAGCAGACAGAAGATTTGAGGTGAGAAGGAGCCAAAGTGGAGAATGGTGGTTGGACAGTTCTGGAATTGTCTCCCTGCAAAAAGGAGTTAAAAAAACCCAGACTCTTAAGAACATTGATAGTGACGTTGGAGGAGATAGTTCTTTTTCTGGCCTCCTAAGGGTAAGACATGTATCCGGGGATACACAGAAGAATCGGGCAGTCTGGTCCGGGGCTTGACCCTTACCAGGGGGAACAGGGCAAGTTTAAAGGGGGAGAAGGGCAGCGGAGGGAAACTAGCCAGGTCTCGTGTCAGGTAGCAGTCGGCCTCACTACTTGCGTGTTGCATTCACATCCGTGCCTCCCAGGTGGGCGGTGGCAGCACCCTTTTGCAGATTGGGAAGCCTTCTCAGAGGGGTTAAGGAATTGGTCCATTTCGAGGCTAGTAAATGCTGTAGCAGGATTCAAGCAGGGCCTTGTCAGACTTCAAGGGCATGTTCTGTCTACTAATTCCGGTACCTCCATGTTGTACCTGGATTGGTGAATTGGGTCAGTATTGGAGCCTTTCACAAAAAGTACGATTTAAGTGCCTCAGGACTCTTTCCCAAATCTCAGTGTTCTTTAATTGTTCAGAAGCACCGCAGTGCTTTTCGCCCCACAGAGGTAAGGTCTTACTCTTTTGACGATGACGTGGTTGCAAATGACGTACAGGTGCAAAACCAGACTTAGCAGCTTCTGAAGGGAAACTCTCCAGTTCTCCCTTGAAAGGCTTTCTTCCACGGGATGTAACCTGCTGCACCGTAGGTCTGAGCTTTCTGTATGGAGTGAGGGTTTGATATCCAAAGTTAGCAAATAAGGGTCAGATGGAGAAATTCGACGTTAACAATTTATTTTGGGGTTTCATTAGACAAGATGCACTATCACTTAATGGCCCATGTAACGTAAGTAATTGAGTACAGAACATTGCATTCCTTACTTTCTAATGAGAGCTGTCTTGCAACGTAAGGTTGTCTGCTTTGGAACTTCAGCTCAGCCATTAGGGCACCTGTCAATGTGTTGGTGTGATTGTATTTACACAGTGCATATAATCTGGGCTTCCTCAGCCCCAAACACTCCAGTGCAGAATCATAGGCTGTAGCCATCACTTAGTTACACAAATACTTCTACAACTATATGATACAAAAAAAAAAAAAGAGAGAGAGATAGAGATTGCCTTTATCAAAGTTCCTTTGATTTTAACTGCAAACTGTTGTTGAGCAGCTCTGGTTTCCTTTGGATATGAATATGTACATTTCTTTGCATGTAACTTGGATTTTAGACTAGAACACCAACCTCTTGCTTTCCATGAGCCACAAAAATCATAGCCAAATGACATACGTATTAAACATTTTATTCTTTTCTTCTGAGACAGAATCCTTGAATCTGGGACTTGGGCTGTGATTTTGCTTTTTGCTCTTCCCACCCCTCTTATCGTCCCACTCCTTTTTCCCACGTGGCCTCCAAGAGTTCATGGTCTCAGAGGAGCAGGTGGACAAACACCAGTTGGTCGCCAAGCAGTCCTGCTTTAGAGGGAGCCCAGCCAAGAGCTAAAGGACATCATCAGAGAGGGCTTCCTTGAAGAAATGGGCTCTACATTCAGTTATGAGGACAGAGTAAGAGTCAGCCAGGAGAAGGAATCAAGAGGGTGACTCAGGTTGCAGGAGCAGCCCGGGTAGAGGCCTGGAGGCTTGTGGGGTGGGGACTCGGGGAGGGTGAACTGTGTGGTCCAGGGTGGAGGGTGCCCCTGCTTGGGAGGACACTGGAGTGGGCCTAGGGATGGAGGGCTTAGGAGGAGCTTGGTTTTTTACTAGAATTGACACAGAAGAGGCAGTGAATGGTGTCAGCAGAAATTGACCCTCAGGAGAGGTACTCCTGGTTTTGCTTCTGATGTTCTACAGAAAGAAGGGGTCGGGGTGGGCGAGAGCAGCTCTGCCCGTCCCTTTGAGACCCACCCCTTCATTCATTTATTCATAACACATGCAATTCTGAGTGTCCAGGGGAGAGAGGGTGGACTCACAGTAGTAAGCAAAATGTATTGCTTCTTGAGAGCTTAGCAGTGTCAGAAGTTGTCTTAGCGTAGAATGTTCTAGGAACACAGCAGGGGCACCTATTCCAAAGTGCAGAGTTTCGAGGGAAGGAAGGCTTCCTTGACAAACCGTCAAAATGAGCCTGGAGGCAAGTGGGAATTAGCAGAAGGTCAGGGGGCACCTGAGGTCATTGGGGACCTGGGTACTGAGGTGAGGCTGGGCGAGCAGGGTCGGGGGTGGGGCTAGAACTCTACCAGGGAGCCTCTGAAGGGTTTGAAGTGGGGGTGACTTAATCAAATTTGTGCTTTGGGAAGGCTGTCCTGGCTGTGTGTGTGTGTGTGTGTGTGTGTGTGTGTGTGTGTGAAGCAGGGAAGAGGGGGAAAGTGCCACCAACTGGGAGGGACATTAGAAGACCATTGGCAGGCTTGGGGGCCACCAGTGGGAGAGGGGCGTCGGGGCTGCTTGGGGACGGCAGGGGCAGTGTGGATGCCGGATTTCCTCATGGGGAGAGCTTATTAACGGGGACCCCCTAGCGGCACCTTGTGGCTGGAAGAAAACGGATGCAACCAGGTGGACTTTTCTCTTCTTCCCTGCATTGTGTGATGATCTTAGCTCAGCCAACATTTGGAAGAGAAGAGCTAAGTTTCAGGGTAGCACAGGACATTGTTGAGCTCGTTCGAGGGAGATATGATAGGATTTAGTCTTGTGTTGAGATCTGCATGTTCACTTAGCTAGAAACGTCCCATCTTTTGGATTTCCATAGGGGTATTTATTCTTGATAAAGATTGCTTTCTTGGTGAGAGGAAATTTAATACAGCTGCTGTGTTTCTCAAAAAAAATCTTATCTTTTAAGAAATTTAATATTCAAAAAATAGCAAAATTTAAAAATGATAAAGTAAGGCTTTGGTGTAGTTTCTTTGGTTTCTGAGTTAATGTAGAGTTAGAGCCTTTGCATTACTTAAATAGCACATCCTTGTCAGTATTTAAAGAGCTGTTAGTGAGCGCCCCAGGCCCCACTTCTCAAAGCATCATTAAATCTTGCTCTGAAATAGTGAAGTCATAAATGTCTTGTTGGCAGAAGCCAAATAGTTGGTTTATAATTTGCAGCATAGCACCCTTTATAAAATAATAATAGGTTCAAAATTAAGAAAGTGGAAAATAATTGATTTTTTTAAAGCTGAAACATAATCTTTCTTGTGTTAATGTTGCAACTGGAAATTTCGAATAGAAAAATCCTACTGTAATATCATCTACGTGGAATACATATATGTCTATCACGTTTGCAATGTAACTGCGCAGTGGTTTTTGAAGTCAGGACCATTCCAGCTGAGTTACTGGCAGTGATGGTTGCTGGTTTTCAATGGAAGGCCCTAAATTTGCCTTCTTAGCTTTATTCTTTTCTTTTCTGTTCTCTCTCTCTCTCTCTTTTTTTTTTTTTTTTTTTTTTGTAGTGAGAGGGCTCAATAGTGCTTTGCCAGCATGATTTTGGGGCAATTTGGGGGCAGATATCGTGCACAAGCAGTGAGATATTTCCATGCATTTTATTTTCGGACATCACCATGGAACATGTGGGGGTTTGTGCCTGCAGGCCGGGATGCTGCATGACTCCCTGGTCCATCACCTTTATGTCTTGGAGCTGCTCCAGTCAGTGAATGACTTTCTGTGTCTTGGAGGTAAGGTGATCTGATGCAGATGATCAGATGTGTAATTAAGTATTGTTACTTGAAATAGAAAACCTATCAAAAATAGCTCTAAAATACAGGATGAGGGAGGAGAATTGGCTGAGCTGCTTGCATGGGGAATATTCTCAGGTGACTCCCTCATTGTGTCTCCTGTCACTCGCCCCCCAGCCCTGCACGGCAGTCATCGTGAAGCAAGCATGCACTTTCTCGGAAACGCGCTGAATTTCCTTGTGCCTCTGTTTGTTGGCTTTTTTTTTTTGAAAGCACATCTTGCCCTTTGCTTAAATGCCATCCCTGCCTAGTCACCTCATACACTCATTCTTCTGGAGCTCGTCCATACATAGCTGCTGAATGAATGAACAGAATGTAGTATCTCCATGTAGTGGAACATTATTCAGACGTAAAAGTGAATAAAAAAGAAAAAATAAATAAAGGGGAATATGAAAAATGCCACCTGCTCTGGGAAGTCCACACTGACTGCTCAACCCGCCCTTTTCCCTTTGAAACCCAATCACTTATGCTCCACCGTACTCTTTTTGATAGTACTTACCACCTTCTAATAAACTTTAACACTTTCAAAAAAAAAAAAAGAGAGATGCTGATACCACTTCAACCTGGACGAGCCTTGATAACAGCACTTTAAGTGAAAGGAACCAGACACAAACGGCCACATATTGTTGAATTCAGTGATCTGTAATGCCCAGAATAGGCACATGCAGAGGCAGAGGGCAGGTGATGGTTGCAAGGGGTTGGGTGGAGGGGGGTTGGGGAGTGATTGCTAGTGGCATGGGTGTTCTTATGGGATGATGAGGTGTTCTGGAAATAGATGGTGGTGAGGGCTGCACAACCGTGAGTGTGCAGAAGACTGCTGAGCGCTGTCTCTGGGAGTGCCTGTGGTTGGGGGCGGCTTTACTTTGTTCTCATCCGTGAAGAGTCATCTTGTGCTGAGGCCATTCTACTCCTGTGAGTGGTGAGGGTCAGAGACTTTGCAGAGTCATGTGTTATTTTCCCACTTGCTGAGTGTAGGCAAAAAATGTTTAAGCCTGAGAAAGTGCTCCATCTGCAGAAACGTCTTTTATTTTTGCATGGTGTAAAATTCTTGAGAGCTTTTTAATAGTTGAGGACAGCCTGTGGGGGGGAAGCAGCCCGTGAATCCTGGGTGAGTCCCGGAAGAACTGCGCTTCCCTCCCTGACACGGGTGGGGATTTCACCCCCGTTCAGGCATTGAAGGGCCCAGACCCGAGAGCGGAGTTGACAGTCGTGAATATTTACATGTATCCGCTGCTTCATCTTGGATATTAATTTCAAGCTGAGTCAGTATGTGGCGGCAGCCTCATCCTACGTCAGGAATCTATAGTATCTGCTCTTTGAGGTGAAGACCTGACAGACTTGATTATTTAACAGTCTCCCTTGAATTGATATGTCAGATTCCTTTGTCAATAATAGAACAGCAGAATTATAGACGTCCTTTATTGCCGATGTGACCTGGAGCAGGTTTAGTCTCTGTGCCTCAGTGGCCTTATCTTCGGTTGGGGAAGATGATAACAGTGCTTCCCTCAGAGGGTCTGGTGAGGGGGGAGTGAGAAGCAGAAAGGGAGGACTTACACGTGATGCTCATGAATGACCGAATTTAGTGCTCCCAGCCTGGTGAGGCCTCAGGGGCAGAGATGGCAGAACAGACTATTCGTAGCCGGAGCTCGATCCGTGTTGGCAGCTGGTATGATCAGGATCACCCCTGTGGGTTATCAGGCAGTTTTAAGACTTGGTAATATGAATTCATGAATAATGTTAAAAGATTAGACAACTCAGATCCGGTTTACATAGTTCTCAAGATTTCCTGTGAGAAATGGATATTTTTTTCCCCATCTTAAATCTGAGTTGATTCTCTAAAAAAGTTCTGCATTCCTCCACCTTTTTGAGTTAATTCTCCATTTCTTAAAAAAAAAGTTTTTAAATGGAGTTACTGGTGTCTGAACTGAGGGCCGCATGCATGCTGAGCACATACTCTCTCAAGTGAGGTATAATCTCCCCCCTGATTTTTTTTAAACTTTACTTTCTTTGTATGCAGAGGTTAGTGACCTCTAATTCTTTTTCTGGAGACTTGTCCATGAACCTGTAAATCTATAATTAGTGGACAAAATTTGATTTATTAAAAAAATCAATGGAACATTCTGCAATCCATTCAAAAGGAAATGCTCATTGACATAAAATGTTTCTCCTTTATGGTGATTTCTAATTTTTGGTCTGCCTTAACTTATTAAAAGTAATCCTCATCATCATAATGACCAAGCTTGCTCTGAGTGGACACTTACCTAAGGCTAAAATGCTTTCCTCATGTTTTAATTCATAGCAGGTGTTTAAGGGTAGGTATCAGTGTCTCCTTTTCTGCAGCTGAGGGGTTGAGAGATGGGGCAGCTTGTCCCAAATCTCACGCAGCTGGCGCTGGCAGGCTCAGGGCTGGAACCCAGGCTGCACAGGATGCATTCTCAATGGCTCCTCTGATCAGCCCCAAGTTGAGTGGTTTCCCGAAATCCTGTGTGTCCATAAATGAACGATTTTAGCGATCTCAGCTTCATGAAGCATTCAAAGGAGAGACACCAGTGAGAATGTTAGACAGAGTGGCATAAATTAAAATTGTACATTTTCACAAATGTTGCTTTCTCAGGCAATGAGTTAAAAACTTTATATTTTTTTATTTTAGTGCTCTGTAAACACTAAAATCAAAACATTAAAAATGATTATAGTGCAAAATTGGAGTGGGCTTTGAAAGTCCAACCATTGCTAATGATGTTGCTTGTTTTTCTCTAGTGGTGCTTATTGACAGAAAAATTTACAAAGACTGAATTAGTTCTATGTAGTCTTAGTATGGAGGAAAGTTTTGTCAGTGAATATTGTAAGTAAAATCTTTACTCTTTTCTTTCCTGATGATGAATATGTAAGTTGTTTTCATGGCTTAAGTACATTTCCTCATTTGTGAAATTTGAGTGATGCCCTTTACCTTGTTTGACTGTGAGAGGTGGACGCCTTGTATATGAAGCACCAAAGAGCTGCTTATAAAAATATGCTGTCACAAGGACAGATAGTTTAGAAGGATCAACTCTGAATACTAAAGAGGGTGGCTTGTTTCTGATGCATATTCAATATGCATATTTATGAATATATGAATATGGCTAAAAGTAACAAGGATTCAGAGTTTTGTGTGTGTGTATGCAGTATGAAGTTTTAATGAAATCTTTATCATTCTAGTGAGACAGGGACTAGTTAAATCACCTTAAGCAGACGGCCTTGAATATTATTTACACAGAATGTGTGTTGTTACAACTCAGAATTCATGTTGCCGTGTAACCATCCACTCAGACATTTAAATTCGTAGGAATCAGACCAGAACCATTAAGTTTAGAAAAATCTACATTGATCACTTTCAGGGAATAAGCTTCTCACTTTTGTGATTAAAGAAAATTTTGATTTATTTTTCTGCACTCTTAATAGGTTTTAAAATATCAAAACATTGATTTGACATGTCACTTTTTTTAATAGAATAAAGCTCATGCTGTTTTAATGTGCAAATAAATGTTTTTGAATTTCAATACACTTGTATGCTTTCCTGGCTCTTTGAGAAGTATTTTGCAAGATACCTAGATTAATTACTGTTGGAAAAATACAGACGTGACTTTTATGAATATAGGCCTAGTACAGATCTGTTGGTTTTTGCTACAGTGCAAGACATGAGGCCTAGGAGAGATTTGCTGCTGATTGCCAGGAGGACAGATCCCAGATCTCAGTCTCCCCTCCTGTAAAATGAAGTGGCTGGACTGGATTTTTTCCTCTACTAAGAAGTTTCCATGAGCCTGTGTCTTTTGTTTATATTCAGGAGTATTAGCAATGTCAGATTAAATACTGAATACACCTCCCTTCCCCGAAGCAAAGTGCACTATGTGCTACATAAGATTTAATTATCTGATTCTTCTTTCTGATCCAACAGGCAATTTTTGTGTTGCATCTTTCCCAGCAACCTGGAAGGTGTTTTTAGCCATAGGTGGTGCTGTTGCACCTTCTAACAGTCTTAATATTCCTTTTGCAAAAGAAGGTTTAACAAATGTTATTTTGTTTTGATTCCGTTGCTTAGTGCTTCAGAATAGCACAATGTCCATTATGTCTGTCTAGCTGGAAAAATTATTCTGCTTATGTCTTAGACTTATTCTGTCATCTCGCTGTGAACATTTCAGACTTGCTGTGCAAACAATGGCAAAATGGGTCTTTTCTTCCAGTGTTAGCAACCAGTGAGCCGGAATTTTATAAAGCAGCTAAGAGCGGCCTCTGGAGCACCTTAAAGCTGAAAAGTGTACTGAGTTCCCTGAGTATTGACCCACAGCAGCTGTGTATCATTTGTTGGGAGGTGATTTTGTACATATAAGAAGGGGTGTAGTTTTTTGTCTTGGGTTTGCGTGCACGTGCTGCCACTGAGCCACGTGAGCCTGAGTCAGTTTGCTCTGAGTTATTCCCTCGTCTGTGAGATGGGGACGCTCATATCTGCTTTGCAGAATTGTGAGAATTAGAAATTATGTAAAGTGTTTAGCACAGTGGGAATGTCAAAGGGCTCATAAAGTTTAGCTCCTGTTTTGTATGAAGCCATCATTTTACAGTCTTTGGCAGTTACTAAGAAACAGGAAAATAAGAAAAGCTGGTTTTATGCTGAAAGATATTTGAGGAGGTTCCATAGTTCCTATACCCATAATTTAGCATCAGCAGGGTCAGGACAGTTACACAGTCGCCTTGAACCAATGTTAAGCCACAGAATTTTTTGTTACTTCATATATATTGGGGCTTAAGGGGAACCAATACCTATACACATGTTTTCTCCAGCAGCCAACTGAGAGATGACACAGAAGAACAGGCAGGCGATAAATGTCTCCTGTATTACTGATGAAGCCACGTTCTCCATGAACTTCAGGGCTGTGGGAAAATGCGTGTCATGATACTGTGCCCCAGAACTAGAGACTCATGCAGTCCCAGTTAGCTCTGGGCCACAGTGAGCCTTCCCTAAAGAGGATCTGCCCCATCATGCACAGGGCTGCCCTGCCATGGAGCTGAGCATCCCGGGTGCTTCCCAATGGTGGCCAACACTGGAGGGAAAGGAAAGGTTTCATATGCCCTGCTTGTCGATCCGGACTCACACCTCAATCTGTTAGTGTGAGGAGGGATAGGCGTTGTCCAGGGGTCAGGGGTGTGAAGGGAAAAACACTCTCCATGGACCAGATTGTGGAGGAGGCATCCCTTCCTTCAGTTTAAACAGGTGGTGGGATGCAACAGAAGGGTGCTCCCCAAGATTTTATAAGAGGGGAAATAAGGATTTCCTTTGGGACTCAGACTAGCCATGAAACACAGAAGATGATTAGAAGGGAGATTTGTAAATCACTTTCTTATTAAATTCACATTTGTTGAGCACCAAAAATGTGCTACATTCTTTTCTGAGCGTTTTACAGAAATGAATCCTTCAATCTTCACAACAAGTGAGTAAGGAAGGTTTGATAGTTATCCCAGGTTTACAATGTGGAAATTGAGGCACGGAGAGAGTAAGTAAGTTGGCCAAAGTCACAGAGCTAGTAAGTGACAGAGCTGGTATTTAAACCCTGGCTGTCTGGTTTCCAGGCTCCCAGGGATGGGCTTTGGGTGTTTAGAGGTATCTGCATCCCTGGATCTCTGTACCTCTGTGCATCACTTAGCCCAGAAAGGACAGGGAAAGGAGAGATACACAGGTGCTCACAGTCGGGTCTCAGCCACAGTCCACGGACAGTGCACTGTGATTGGCGTTAAATGTCTTCTGGGCAGCAGATCTGTTCGTATAACAGAAATTTAGTCCATTGAGTTAATCTAGAAACCCTTCCTGCTCTGCTTCTGTCCACTCTTGTCATGTGACTGCCTGCCTGTGATTGGGCTGTTGAGGAGAATCTGTACTCATGGTTGAACTCTGATATTTCAGTCTGGTTTGTAGTTTCACATCTCTTGTTACATTAATAAATTAAATTTCTGGTTTTCTTGCATCAGTCTCTCATGAGTTTGGTTAATTTGAAACCAGTCCATGGGAGCCCAGGGGTGCTGACGGTATATTTTCTGAGCACGTTGTGGCACTTCTACCCGTGCGGACCTGGGTGGAAGATTTCTGCACAGCAATGACCCAGGCACTCAGCTATAAACGCTGGGCGTGCTTGCTGTTAGATAGTACATTATTCCCAAAACAGGGACCTGGCTGATCTGGTGGTCTGCTTTGTAATGAAGATATCTAAAGAATTTATCTTGTTCCCCTCTCCCCATGTCTCCCCTAAAGGTAAAATAAGCCTTTTTACTCATTGCGGATTCTACAATCTCTGCCTCATCCCATCTTTCACGAAGTTCCTCCTTACTATCACACAACTGTTAAAGACTATTTCCTTTGATTATACACAATAAATATGGGAGCATTTGAGAGGTTCTTGGAGTTGGCTCCCTAATCCCTCTCGCTTTCTTTCCTTTTTCCACAGTCTTGAGTAATTCATTCCATGTTGGTAAGACTTCTGCCAGCCAGAACCCACAGTTAAAGGTGAGAAGGATGCAGACTTTATCTCTCCTACCCGAGGGAGAGAGAGAAAAGAATTGAGGTCTGCTCCCCCGTGGTCCCTTTCTGCCCCAGGGCCACTTATGTTCACCTGCAGCCTTCTGACCTCTGCTCAGAAGGCCTCTGTCCCAGGACTGACTGCAGCCTTTTCTTCCCTTGTCTATATTTCCTGTGCCTTTCAGAAGTTGGTCTCTTCTCTGCAATTCAACCCTGGCAGATGTGATGTTGGTCAGTGAGCTGGTGGGCAGTCATTTGGTGACTCCCAGGAGCCATGATGATTCCCCTGAGTCTCTCATTCGGGGTTACAAAACTGTCGAGCACCGAAGGAAGCCCATTCACGTGAGGTCAACACAACATCACATCACTTTCATTTTGTTTTTGAATTTTCAGTGGAGAAAGTATTTGTAGGAAACTGTTCCAGATTTTCGGCCGCCTGCTTTCCTCACCATTATTTCCTTTTTGGCTCTGGCGCTTGTTTAAAGAACCAGGTTACTTCTCTGGTCATTTGTAGCAGCTGGGCTTGCCGAATCCTTGATCTGCATTTGAAGCAGAATGCTTCTTCGTGATGTCAAACTGATTTTCCTTGTCATGTCTTAATAATTTGTGTACACTCATCAACTGTTTCAAGTGAAATGCTCTTTTCCAATTTCGGTTAACTCACATTTGCTGAACTCCTGCTTTCATGCTGAGGGCAGTTTCTTCTTCCTGTAATAAAATTTAGCAATTTGCATTTACTATGGGAAGGTAACTGGCTGGAGGTGCTTTTTTTCTTACCAGTTTTAATAACAATTCACCCATTAAAATGTACGGCGGTTTTTACTCTATGCCCAGAATTGTTCATCCCAGTCAATCTTAGAAAATTTTCATACCCCCAACAGGAAGCCCCTTACGCATATGCAGACATTCCCATCTTCCCCATCCTCCCACAGCCCCAGAAAGCCACTTTTCTCTCTCTGTGGATTTGCCTGTGCTGGAAATTTCATGTAAATCTAGTTACTTCATGTAAGTGGAACCATATATTGTGACTGACTTCTTTCACACTGAGTAACGTTTTCAATATTTGTCCAAGTTGTGGCCTGGGTCAGTACTCTATGCCTTGCTATTGCTGAATAATATTCCACTGTATGGCTGGGCCCCTCTGTTTACCCATTCATCACGTGATAGACATTTGTGTTGTTTCTGCTTTTTGGCTGTGATGAGTAATGGCGCCGTGAATATTCCTGTAGGAGTTTTTATATGAACATTTGTTTTCAGTTCTCTTACGTGTGTGCTCAGGAAGCAAAATTGCCTGGTCATTCAGAAACCAAATGTTCAACTCTCTAAGGACCTGCCAGGCGTTTTTCCAAAGTGGCCAGGCTGTGTTATATCCTCACCAGCAACGGCTGCGACCTCTGCATCTTCTGTGTCCTCATTAGTGCTTGTTACTCTTTTTTTGATTATAACCTATTGTAGTGAGTGTGAAGCGGTTTCTCCTAGTGGTTTTGACTTGATTTCCCTTACAGCTAATGATATTGAACATCGTTTCTTTGTGCTTATTGGCCATTTGTATATTTTCCTTGAAAAATATTTTTCAGATCCTCTATTCATTTTTTAATTGAGTTGCCTTCTTATTGTTGAGTTGTAGGAGGTCCTTTTTTTTTTATAGATACAAATTCCTTATCAGATAAATGATTTGAAAAAATTTTCTCCTGTGTGTTGTTTTTTCACTTTCTGTATGGTGTCATTTGAAGCAAAGTTTTTAATTTTGATGCACTCCAATTTATCTCTGTTTTCTTTTTTCCTTGTGCTTTTGTGGTAATATTTAATATTTGAGGTATTTTATTTAACCTTTTATATATAAAATAACTTAATTATTAGGACCGTTCTAGGAGACGGGTGCTGTTGTTGTCCCCAGTCTATGGATAGGAGACTGAGATTCAGAAAATTTCACTGACTTATCAGTGTCAAAGCTACACAGTGCTGTTGGAATTCAGACCCTCATGTTTGTCCCAAGTATCTGTGATCCTCACCACCATGCTCCACTCCTTCCTGGAACCGTTAATGAAAAAGCCTTTACTTTTTTGATTTCTTGTTAGTTTTTGTTTTTCTCATTGGGGCCTCATCTCCTCATTTCCTTAAAGAGATCAGTGTAGGTTTATTTTAGGTCTCTTGTAGGCAGAAGCATTGCTATCAGTTAACTTCTTTATTACTCACTCCCCAGTGATGGCTGTTGCTAGTTGACCTAATGAAGTCTTGCTTTAGTCTTTCCTTCTCATGACACTAACAACAGAGTCATGACTTACAGAATGCTTAAAGAAGAAAGTACTTGATTGATTTTATTTTGCTAACCAATCAAACCAATCAAATAAATACCTGGTGTTGAAACATACGGTAAGCCCTCCAGAATAGGGTCACTGTCTTCCTTGTGTTTCATTTGTTTGGTCACAGTGTCTGGATAGTGCCTTGCTGTCCAGCAGTTTTGTTAGGATACGGTGCTTGTGAATCATTCTAAGGACAGAATTTTGACAACAGTCTGTGTTGTTCATTTCACGGGGGAAAAGTTAATATAGAAATACTGCTCAGATCTATTTTAAAATTAAGTTTGGAAATTTGAGAAGAGTTCAAGAAACCATACAAAGATCTTTTTCACTAATTTTAGATCTATCTTAGACAAATTATGGTTACATAGCAGAGTAACTTATCAAGTAGATTTGACAAGAGGAGTGTATTATTGATTATTTGTTTTAGTTGAAATATTCTACCTGGGATAAAATATTCAGTGCCCATAAATGAACAAATATTTTTGTGTTTCTATGCAACATGGGAGTAGACTTCATATGTTTCTATATAATATATATGACTGTGTGTTTTAATCTGTCTGTCAGTGTTTTTATAGTTTTTCAGCAATGTTGTAACTTTGCAATTCTTCTAAGAAAATCACCTCAGATTCTAGTGCAGTTTGTACTGTGTATGCTGTCTTATGCATGGGATTCCACTGTCCCCTTAGTGAGGAATTTCCTCTTCTATTGTGTTAGTATCAGAGTTAAAGGAACTGTGATTTCTAGGCCTTTGCTTTCCATGTGTTTGCACTTGGGTGTCAATCACAATTTTCCCTTTCTTGAGTTTTCATTGTTCAATTAGAATTTTTGAAAATAACTTAATTTGTTGCATCGGTCTCCCTAGAAACTTGATGTGTTTGTGCTTTTCAGTTTTCAATTAATGAAAAATGTAAATACACTCTTGTTTTTAAGTAGTCCTTTTTCACTAGATATTTGTTTACCTCTTTATAGTTAAAATATTTTTTTCCCAATGAGTGAATCGGTGTGTATATTTTAAAAGAAACCTTACTTTTTATTCTTTTTATTGTAACAGTTTTATTCATTGTAGAGAATTTAGAAAATAAGGATAAACACAGTAATAACTTCACAATGGCCTCTAATCTCACCTGGAGATACAGTTGTAAGGATTGAAATTGAGAATTACAAGTCCTCTTAAATTGTTCTTCTTTTTAAAGTACGATTTGGTTACTGAGACCCTTGAATTCCCATATGAATTGTAGCAGCAGCTCGTCAGTTTCTGAAGAGGCGCCCGCTGGGATTGTGATCGAGACCATGTTGAATATACGGATCGCTTTGAGGAGCACTGCCATTCCAAGAGCTCTGACTTCTGATCCAGGAATATGCGTGGTGTGTCTGTCCAGTTATTTAGGTCTTCTTTAATTTTTTTTTCAACAATGCTTTGAGTTTACAGAGTTTTATTTTACTTTTTTTTTTTTTGCCTTTATACTGAGGACAAGTGTGCAAGGTACCAGAATCAGAAGTGTATTTGAGCCCCGCCACTTGCTGCCACAATGGTCGCTGCGCTCTTGCTTCACCCGCTCTACAATCTTGCACAGAATAGGACCTCAGTAACTCTCTCTCTCTCTTGAATGATTGTATGATTGTTGGATGATGCTTGAGAGTCCTTGTGATGATTTTATTTCCCCAGCTTTTCCCCACTTCTTTACTATGCCCTTTCTCTTCCTTTCCTCCAGCCTGGGTTTCAGTCTACCTGTGGCATTGATTTTTCTTGTCTGTAGACACTACCTTTAACTGGTTCACGATCATTTTACATGTGGGCTGTGGAAAATTGCTAGATGTCAAGAAAGAGCCAATCGATTGCATGCTAGTATTTTTAGAGTGTGTTACTGTTTTATCGATTGAAATTAAATCAGGCTAACCCCCTGAGCCTTCCCGTGAGCTGTTTTCGCCTTCCTACAGGTGATACTGCTCTGGTTGCTGAATGTGCCCTTTCCCCAGACTTGGTTTTGGAGTAAAGTCACCATCAGTGGAGCCCTCTCTTTAAAAGATGAAGAGAACATTTGCTCCTTCTCCCTGGTTGGGGACTTGGATGAGATGAGGTACCAGATAAAGAATGGAGCCCCACCTCATTCTAACACCCGCTCGTTCCATTCCTTTCTCCAGGGAAAAAGAGTACAATTCAACACTATAAACATTGATTGTGAGCTAATGAGATAGACAGGACAACCGATCATTTATTAAATATCCTTTCATGCCAGAAACAAATGTATTATACACACAAAAAGCACGCAAATCACGGTAGTAACGTGATTACACACGTGGGTCCGAGTTCGAGTCCTGCTCTGGAGTGACCAGTCCTGAGAGATGGAGAAATGTTAGGTCAGCTTAGCTTCTCACGGACTTGTTTGCTGTCCTGCAAAGACGGGCTTTCTAGGCGTCCCTCCCCCTTAGAGGTGCTGTGGGGTGTAAATGGCGCGTGGGCAGCCCGAGCACAGCTGCTCATTCCTCGTAAGGGCAGGATAGCATCGCTTTTGTGATTACGGCTTTAAGACCGTCCCGTGTAGACTCTTAGTGCTCCGAAGGGATGCCTTGTGGTTTGGAGATGGGATTCTCACTTCTGTAAATACCCAAGGATTGTGTTATTGGGCCGTGCTGATTTGAATCTATTCTTTAGAAAGTACATATTGTAGATATATTTTTCAAGCATGCATGCTTTTTTCTTTTATTATTTATAGTTCTACCCTCTCTCTTGGTGTGACTTTTCATGGAATCCAGGAAACAGTCCTAAGCCACCTGCCTCTTCACACTTCTCCGTGGTGGTTTTCTTCCCTGACTAGAAGAGGGTTCTGCATAGGAAATTTTCTTTGTTCCCCTTTTCTTGGAGTCTCTCTGTCTGTCTGCCCATCTCTCACCTGTCCATCTGTCCATTTATCTACCCACTGAATCTTCTGACATGTTCCAAAAAGCATTTCAGGCAGCTTACAGAAGAACAGATACCAAATAAACAGGTGAGAAAATGGGGCCAAGTTCAGACAGTGAGGCTAGGAGGCAAGCCTATGTGAGGGTTGCAGGCATGAGAGACACGCGTCTGCCCTGTGACTTATAAGATTGACAGCAACAGTGTGCCTGAGGCTCCCAGCGGACACAGGGAAACAGGGTTTGTGGGAGATGCTCACTGGCTGAGAAATAAATAAGTGGCTTAGGAGATGCCCAGCCTTTCCAGCTACTAAGGCTTAGGAGAATATTTTGAGTTTCTTCCAAAATCAGAATATTGCATCTTTTCTTTTTTCAGAGATCTATGTATAGTTTGTTACATTCTATACCTGGAAATTTCTCCAAAACTGCTTCCCACATGAGTCCCATGGCTCGGGAATGGGGTGGTTCTGCTCATTGACGGGGGTTGGCCAGAAACAGAAAATGACAGCCTCAAAGGAGCCTGGGATTTGTCAGTTATGTTTTGTCAGTACTGTAGAGTTCAAACTCTTTCACAGTATCTCTCCATCTGAGGCGGCAGCGTGCTCTCTTACCAGCATCAGGAGCTCAGGACCACAGGATGGTGCGGGCTGAATGCACTGCCGTCAAGACAGCTGTGCTAGTCACTGCAGGTGTGGTTCTTTTACATACGGCATTTCATGTTCTTTACTAGAATGTTTCAACAGGGAGTTAATTAACTGAGTCAATTCACATTTAATAAATATGATGCTTTGTTGAAAAGACAGTTATAGGCAGAATATAAGCTGTGAAGACTTTAAAAACGGTTTCATTACTGAAATTTCTGTAGGGAAGATACACAGTTTATCTTATTTATTCCTCTCTTTTAAAGTAACAAAGAAACAAGACAGAAAAGGCAGAGGATGGTTTCTGTTCTTCCTCTCCGCTTGCAGGTGCCCTCACCTCCAGTAGCATCCATCCAGACACCAGCACTGACACTGGCCGTGCTCAGAACTGCCTCAGACCTGAAGACACAACTGACAAATAGAAGGGGGCCACGCCCTGTTACAGCAGGTGCTCTCACTTTGTGGGTCCTTATGTAACTGCACCATGTTAATCAGGATCACCCGTTCTACATTGTGTAGCGCTGCTGCGGTGTCTCCTAGTTACTTGTTTCTGTAAGTATTCATGTATTATTCCCCAATGCGTGGTACTACACGCCTAAAAATGCTTTTTTCAGATGAAAAATAATTTGCATTTAATATAATAAGTCTGAAAAAAGGGGCAAAATGTTCTATCCTGGTCCCGCTACTCAGAGATAATAATTAACAATTTAACATTTATTTTCTGTTCTTTTCGTCAGTGTGTATCAGCTCTGTCATAAAAACCAGTGAGCACTCTGTCCCTGTTTACTATGCGGAGATCTCCATTTTCCATTCGGCTTATTACATGTTTTTCTACAATATTCTATCTCCCCTGGCATGATTTTTAATGACCAGTGTAGCATTCTGTCTTAAGGAATGCATCGTCCATTTTACTTCGGACTTAAATAAACTTTTAAATTCCAAGTATACTTAACTGAAATACTGAAAAGAGAACTGTGGTGGTACAGGAAGGCCCCTAACTCCCTTCCCATTATTTCCTGAGAGTAAAAGCTGTGGAAAATTTGGTATATATATTTCATGACCTTTATGCATATGAGATACATATATATACACATATGAGAAATCAATGTATAGGTGTGAGTATATATGATTTATTTAAAAATGAGACCATACTATATGTTTTTCTGCAGCTCGCTTTATTCACTCAGGGGTATATCATAGACGTCCTCCCACTCCAGACTCACCCGGTCCTTTCAGATAGATTGGAGGGGTCTCCTGATGTGCGGGTGTCGTCTCTTGTCCACGGACACATTTGGTGGGAGAGTGCTGTGGACAAGGCCCTGGACCACGGCGAAACGCCGGCTCCCTCAGCGCCCGCAGCTCGCCTTGATTTACCGTAACATTGTCTTAATGGTGGACAGTTAAGTTTTCTCCACTTTCCACTGTCAGAAAGAATGTTTGACTTGCATCCTTCTTGTACAGACATTCCTGTGATCTTGTATGTATATTCCTTTAGTTAAGGCTTCTGGAAATTTAGTCCCTGGATGTGACACTTACATTCATCACAGACTCCTTTCAAGTGACTCTAGAAATTCCTTCTCCATTGGGGAATGAAAAAATGCACAATTACTTATGTAACCAATTCTCTATCGCTGGATATGATTTCACTTCAGTTTTTCTTCCCACCTTTGTAAACAGTGCTGTGTAAATGCCCTGATGGATACATCTGTTTGGACTGATTGTTTTTTTTCTAAAGGAAACGATTCCTGGAAGTGGAGTTGAGTCAGTGTGTATGTACGTTTTTCAGAGTTTACATATCCATTGATATGTCATCCTCTGAAAAAGTCGCTTATGATTTGTTCTCACACAGATGGACACTAACTAGAATATCTTAAAAATATTCACCAATATGATAAGCAAAAGTGCTTTTTCATTGTTTTTGTTTGCATTTGATGACCAGTGAAGTTTTGAGCTTTTTCACTCATTAGCCTTTTGAATTTTTTAAAATGAATGATTCATTTTGTCCTTTGCAAACATTTAAGTGAGGGAGCTTCTTGTTGCTTTGTGACAGCTCTTTGTATGTTATGAAAATTTACTTCGTGACTTCATCAACATGTATCACAGAGCTTTTTCTTGTCATTTCTTTCCTTTCATTTTGTTCAGAAAGTTTTTTATTCTTGTTGTGGCTCAAACTACTCTTAAGATAGTAAATGTCTTCCTTATGGGTTTTGTCTTTGACATTCTTAGAAATACTTCCTTATAATGGAATAAATCTCTTCTGTAGGTTTTTTTAATCTCTAAGGTGGTGATTGTAATAGTACTTGTTATAGTGAGGAGAAGTTGAGTTAATAAGAGCAAAGGGTTGTATTTGCTGTTATTAGTACTTTTTAATATTTACATCACTATGTGCAATTTATCTTGTGGTCATTATGACAGGAATAGAATTTATTCTTTCTAGGTGATTCTGATTGTCCCAGGACAATTATTGAATTCATACTTTTCTCTTTGATTTGAAATCCCACCTGTACAAAATAATTACATACACTAGAGTCTCTTTTTGAACTCATGGTTCCTTTCTGTCAATCTCCCTTCCTTACTCCAGCACCATATCTTACATATTGTAAAAATTTATTTAATCACTGGCAGTCTGATTTTTTTTTTATTCTTTTCTTCCATCCCAAATTTTCTTGTCTAGTATTATGACTTTATTATTCCTGAAGAGTTCCAAAATATTTTGTTCAAGTTAAAAAAAATCAGATTGGAATTTTCATGGGAGTTTTTAGTAAGTTTTGAACTATTCTTAGGAGAACTTACATCTTTACAAAACTGCTTTCCTCCATGCAATATGTTTATGTCTCTACATTCATACCTCTTACTTTAACACTCAGTATAGTCCTGAAGTTTCTCCATTTAGAACATGGGCATTATTTTTGAATTTATTCCAGTTTATTGTTTATGTTTTTGTTAATTTTGTGAGAATTTTTTGCTATTATATATTTAAATGCTTAAAACTGACATTTAGAAAGGAAGATTCGGTTTGTCAATACTCAATTTGTAACTTGTCATTTAAAATTGTAAGTATTAAGCACTTGTTCCAGAATCCTTTCTTTTCTGTTTTTAAAAATTTGTTTCCAAGATTCTCAAAATGGTCATAGCTAAGTAGTAGTATAGGTGGGGAGACAGATGGAGAGAGGTAGTGTGGCTCATGTACAGACTGTGAGCAGTTTCATGGCTGCCTTTAGGCTGGAGAAGCCGCAGAAGAGCCCAGGTTAGACCGGGGGTGGCTTTGTATGCACTTGAAAGCCAGCTTTCCTGCCTGTATGGTGAAGCCTGGTGGGCGTGGCAGGTAGATGATCAAGGTCCGATGGAGGTCATTGGCTGCACAGAGTGCTGTGTCTGTGAGAACTGTCTAACATTACCATGGGAAATGCTTGGCGCCAGGAACACTGCAGGGGAGCTGGGGAGCCTGTGTGTTAAGGATTTTCCAGTCCTGGGAGTGGGAAGAGCAGACTCTGCATTCAGATCTGAGTTTGAATTCATCCTCTTTAGTTTACTGGTCCTCTGACTTTTGTCAAGTTATACATCCTCTTTGAACTCCTGTTTTCTTGTCTCTCAAAACAGGAGAATTACGGCCTGCTGCTAGAGTGTTTGATCAGTGTAAATGATTTGTGTCTATAAGATGGCCACGTACAGCCACAATCTCAGTGAGAAATGGGTTGTCGCCTCTTCTTCTGCAACTCAGTGCTCGATAAGACATCGGGGGAAAGCCAGTCCCTAATTTGTTGTGATGCAATGAGGAACAAAATTAACGTCTTGCTTTTCCCTAGCAGTATTCTTACTTCTTTGTTTCATTTACCTCTTTCCTCCTTTACTCTCCCCTTTCACCTCCTCCACCAAAAGAGACTGAGACTGTCTGAGAACACTAGATTCAAATTACTTTAAATGTTGGCTCATCCCCATGAAATTACAGTGACATTAAAAAAAATCTGTACACATCCCAGACGATTATATTTGATTTATACACACACACACACACACACACACACACAATCAGGATGCCTCCCGTTTGCTGAAGGAGAAGGACCACTTTTTCTGAGTTTTCATTCACTGACCGTGAGAGGAAAGTCTCTTAAGCAGAAATTCACCTGGCTTCGTGCATGGTTTTTTAAATTGGATTTCTGCTTTGTGTCCATAGAAATATTCTCCTATTAGAAGAGGGGAAGTGGAGACATAGATATTCTGCTGAGATATTGGTGTCATCATATTTGAGTTGGAAAGGACTTATGACAGCATAGAGTTGTAACTTTTTATGGGTGAGAATCCATGATAGTGTAACTTGGACAAGAACCCGGGTCTTCTGTCTTCGTGTCCACTTGGATGAAGAGGCAACTGGGTGGGGGATGGCAGGGATCCTTCTTGCTTGAGTTCCAGGGTCTTGCTAGTTTTCATTGTTCAGCTGCCTTTAGTTTATGTCCATGTGGCCTCTCATGGGAAGGTCACTATGTCCTGATAGATTGAGTTTCTAATCAGCAAAAAGGTCTGGACCCACTAATGGTTCCCAGAGATTTTCTGCTGACCTGCTGACACTTTATATACATGAGACCTAAGAAATTGCTGGATATAAAATCCTTGATGTTATCGTTTGCCCTCGAGTTCCATAGGAATGGAGTGCTGTCTCAGGCTGTCTAAGGCTAGATCTGAACAAATATAGGGTGATAGGCTGCGCAGCTGGACCCTCCCCAGTCTAGTGGGATTTCCACCTTAGTTTTTAGAATCAGGCAGATTAGTTCAAATCTTGCCTTTACCATTTATTAGCTTTGTGACCTTGAGGAAGTAACTTTACTTTTTTAGGGACCAATTTTCTTTATCTGTAAATAAGTTCAGTATTTATATTAGGGTTTTTGTTTTAGAATTGAATGAATCAATTCCTTCATTTATTCCTAAAATACAGATCACATGGTTCTATGCTGGTGCCTTATTAGTTGATTACTAAGGGACTCAGCAGTGAGAATGTGGGTGAGGACCCCTGGATAATAGAGCTTATATTCCAGGATATGCTTGTAAAAGACTGGATTGCAGTGGATTTTTAGTAAATGTCCACTCCATTCCTAATCCCCATTGATTGTGTATATATCTTTATACTAATATATGAACAATTTTTTATTGCAATTTAAGTCTCTGTAGTATTTAAAGTATGTAGCTATAACAAAAATACGTGAAATAAAATTATCTGACTTTTATTTTCTTTTCAATAAGCAAAACAAAATAAAATAGAAAAGAAAAGAAAAAGTTTTGAAGGAGTAGAAATAATTTTATTTCCGTGGAATCAACTCCCTATGTTAGGTTTTTCGGTTGTGTTCTTAAACAGCATATAAAATTGACAGGTTTTGTGTTCAGTGTTGATAGCTGGGTGAGTATAGTTTCTTTTTGTGGTTGTCTTTGATGAATTATTTGCACTAGATCATAAGTAATGTGCATGTTACATATTGGAAACGAGGAAAGAGTGGAGACATACTACCTCCAATGCAGTCATTTTGTTACCGAGTCCAAACTCATTCTGCTCACCAAATGACAGGCCAATAAACCGGGAGATGAGGTGTTGGAGCAAGGAATAGTGACTTTATTTGCAAAGCTGGCAGATCCAGAAGATGGCAGACTGATGTCCTGGAGAATCATCTTCCACAAGTCAGAATTGAGTCTTCTTTTATACTAAAAAGGGGCGGGGTTTTGATTGGTTGTTGGAAACTTCTTGCTGTATGAATTGCTTCTCCTTTGAATCTGCTGTTCTTGCAGCTGTCCATGCGGATCAAATCATGTTGCCCCTGTGAAAACTCCAAAAAAAAAAAAACAAAGGTTATTCTCTATTTTGCAACTTGCCATCTCTACATAAGTGCAGATGAATTAGCATCCTTCAAGATCACGGCCAGGAGAAGAGGCTGTCCTGGATATTTCAGTCTAAAGGCAACTTTCTTTTACAAATGGTGCAGAGCTAGGAAGTCTGAGCCTAGAAAACAGGGCACAGGGTTAAAGCCAAAGGAACAGACCTAACATGGGGTCAAAATTGTTCTTTTCTATTACAATTCCCTTTTCTGCTTCATAGATAATTTTAGTAAGAAACATGAGCAATTTTGTATTTTTGCTTCTTAATAACCGATAAGTGGGCCAACTATATTTTTGTGAGCAGAGATGCTGTGCGGGCATAGGGGTCACAGCACACTCTTGTTGGGGGTGGCCGACCCTGAAACATGTCTGATGCCACGTGAGTGTTGGTGAGGGTCCCCCTAGCCAGCGGCACTCTTCAGGAAGTAGCATATGTGCTTTGACTTCTTGAGACCTCATTTTCGGCTGCAGGAAATTTTTTCAGATACTGCGATTGAAAAATCACTCCAGCTGGGGATAATTAGGGAAAAAAGGAAAAGGAAAAGTGTTTGGAGTAGAGTAGAAGAGAAGGACATAAGATCACGGAGCCTGAGTGCTTGGCAGCGGGGCCTCGGGAGAGAGGGGAGCAGAGGTGGGGAGGGGCCTGACCCCGGAACCAGCTCCTGCACCTGTCCCCGTGCCCAAGCCACGTAGCTTCCAATGGGCCTGGGACACCTCTCTGGGCTGGATGTCACCCTGTGCAGAACCTTGAAAATCGAATGTAAGGGGTGGGCAGCACTCACCTAGGGGGTCACTGTGGATTTCAGTCAAGTCCACAGTGCCTTTTCTGGTCATGTGCCTTCACTTGTCCTTTATCTCAGGATCTGAGGAGGAGGAGAAAGGAACTCAGGTAGAGATCCAGGAAGATATCCGACTGTGTTAAGAGAGGACAGACACAGTTACAAGGGGACCGAGGACACTTGCAGCAAAGTAAAATGACTTCACAACTATTGCTTCAGAGCTGCAGGTGTGAGAGAGCCTAAGCCTGTTTCAGAGTGCAGGGGACAAGCGGAAAGGAATGGCAAAATTTACACTGAAAATTGAAATTTTGTTAAATAGCCTGCTACTGTTGCTTGTATCACTTGAATGAATGCAGGCATAATTCTGTGGGCATTTATATGTTCACTCAACCCCACCAGCCACTCTTGCCCCCATCGGGGATGAGCTTTCTCAAGCACAGTTCACCTCCTGCTTCGGTGGGCCACGCTTCGGGTCCTCGCCTGGGGCCGGGCTGCTGCAGGGCACTGAGTCCCAGAGGCACGGCCTGTGATACACGACAGGAACATCTCTGCTATCGACTGAGGGCCTCCTTTTCCCCCTGCAGTGTAAGAATTCCGGTGACTGAGTTAGAAGCATGTTTCCAAGCTGTCCGTGTTCTCGGCATCCAGAAGCGGAGCCTGGAAGCTTCCGAATTTCTCCAGAATGCAGTCTACATTCACCTTCGGCAGGTGAGTGTATGTCCTTACACAAGTGGAGGAATTACTGCAGTTTTCCTGGAACTTACTCACCACTAGTCCATCTGATTTTTCTGTGCTAGGATTCAGTATGGCCTGCTAAAAAATCTGGAGTCAGATCTTGAAACCATGATGAAGAGGATTATTTATTTTATTTCACTATATGATAATCTTTACTTTCAAAATTCAGAATTTTTGGTTCTTTCAGGCATTTTTGCGGGGGTTGGCAAAACAAATTTGCTCTTACCGTCTTTGCGACCTGTTGCTTTGTGCCTCTCACCTGTCTTCTGTCACTTGTGAGGCAGTTCCATTTGTGACCCTGTCCGGGTTGTTCATGTTATACAACATAAAGTCGGTAAAAGTACAGTCCCTTTTACTCCGAAGACATTCCACAAATAACTCCTTAAATCTGGGTGTGGTTTTAAGAAGACAGAATCATTAGAACATGTAATTGCAGGTTGCTAGTGCAAAATCCCCAAATCAATAGTCTAGCTCAACATCTAAAATCTTTCTAATCTACCTTGGATTTGTATGGATAAGTGAAGCAATTTGCTAAGAATTGAACATCAGGTTTAGAATACAGGCTGGTGTAGCTCAGCAGGTCCTCCTGAGCCAGCGCTGTGCCAGAGGGCGGGGCCGAGGGAGAGGGCGGGGCTTAGGGAAAGAGGAGGGCCAAGGAGGAGGGGGGTCCTGCCCTCCGTGAGCTGACAGTTTCATGGCAAACACCTTCACCATGTGAAGAACTTGGAGTTTCTTCAAAGAACACTAGGTTTGAAAAGAGTCATAAAAGAACGGGAGTGACAAAATCCAATTTGTCTCAAGTAGGGGAGAGCAGCTGGAAGGCCACTTGGGAGACTCGTGAGTCCAGGTGGGCAGTGTTGGTGGCTTCTACCTGAGCGGTGGGACAGTCAGTGGGACAGTCACCGGGAAAAAACGAACAGATTTTAGGCATGTTTAGATTGTAAAAAGGAAAGGATGAATGATGTCTGTGAAGGTAGGATGGAGTAAGGCCCAGGTTTCTGGGTGGATTAATGAGGTAAATGATGGTCCTGCTGTGCTCTGAGGAGGGAAAGCTGCAGAGGGAGCTTTGGGGGAACCCTGATGAGTTCAGCTGTGGATAAAGTGAAAGGCTGTTAAATGTGTGGTCTGGGAGCTCAGGTGAGAGCCAGTAGCGAGTAGGGGGAGGGGAGAGAGACGTTCAAGTCATTTTGTCTTGTGAGCATACAAATACTTATGAGTAATGATACACTTACGCCTCTATATTCTGGATTTAACACCCATTAACATTTTGTTATATTGACTGCAGAGGTTCCTAATATTTTTTAATAGAAATAAAATAAATAGAAACAAAATAGTGGAGTTAATAAACATCTTAGAGTTGATGTGTGTCCTTCTATGTATTTTGATACCTCATCTGTTTATAACCATAATCTATAAAAAGTTAACTAGTTTAGCATAAGTGTTAAACAGAGGGACGTGACACACAGTTTTGGGGCTTGAAGCTGATCTTCTCGGGCAAATTATGTAGCCTCTCTGTACCTTTGTTCCATCTTCTGTGACTGCCCCCGGGCCCCTCATCACAGATGATTTCCTAGACTAGATGATGGGAGGGAGGCTGCTGAAGGGAGTAAGAAGTGGCAACTGCTAGGGACACAAGAGAGAGACAAAAAGAGATTAAATTCAATAAACTCAGTACAAACAAATACTCTCAAAAGAGAAAGAATCCTGCAGTGTTTTGAGCCACTTAGCATAAGGGAAACAAAATCACGTGGACCCAAAGCTCTTGAGCATGTGAGTATTGTGGGTGGGAATGTGTCATCAGAAAAGGGTTGAGAAAAGGTCTCTTGGTTTCCCTTGACGTTTCCATTAAGGATGGGGAGCAGAAGTGAAAACCCTCAGCTTCAGTGGAAGCTGCTGTTTTGTGTGAAACTGACCAAACTTTGGAGACCAGTCATCAGCGGTGCTGGCAAATGAAGGGATTTCGGGATTGGGTGGGGCACTTGCTGTGACTTCCAGGTGACCTACTGGCTGGGGGCTGTGAGGCGGGCAGTAGGTTTGCAGGGAGACCCGGGCATAATCCCTGGCTCTGAGGCTGCTGGTCTGACTAGCAGACCTGGGCACAGGCAGTCCTAATGGGGCAGCTCAGGATGTGGCCTGGGACACCTGCCGTGCTGAGGGGGAGAAGAGCATTTCCCTGAGGGGGTGTCCCTGCTGAGAGTGGAAACATCCTCCTGCAGGGGAGGAAGAGCCTCTGAGCAGGGTGCTGGTTGCACAGGCAAGACCACCCTGAGCACTGAGGGTTTGGGGAGCCGGAAGTCACACAGTGGCCCGAGCAGCCTTGTTCCTGAGAAACTAGAGGGAGAAGAGGCTGAAAAGTCAGGCTAGGGTCAGACACTGTGGTGGGTTATGAGTGACAGTAAAGGACTGGTCAGGCAGGCACGAGAGAACCCTGTGGGTGTCCCAGCTGGAGCGTCACGTCAGAGGGTGGAGCTGAGTTATAGACTTTGCCACTTATTAGCTGTGTGACTTTGAGCAAGATCACCCCAACTCTCTATATATACCTTCATATGTAAAATGACACAGTGACAAGCTCGTGTCATCAGAAGGCTTAGTTTAGCTCTGATCCTCTGTGTCCAGTACTGTCAGTGCTGCCCTGCAAGTTTCTGCAGTGGCTGCTCTTACCCTGAGATGGGAGGGCATAGAGGGACTTTGTAGCGCCCGAGGGCAGGAAGGGGTTGCTTTAAAAACAGACATGTAGCCGCCTGCAGCTGCAGGCCTGCAGGCAGTTTGGTTGATGGTCCTGGAGAGGACTTTGGAGGCCTTAGCATCGTCATAAGACTTGTTTTCCCTTGGGGGCCAGAATTGCCTATGCAGATTAATGTGGAAAATTTGGGCTTCTGGCAAAGCTGTTTTCAGAGATGGTAATATACATAACATATCATAGAAAATATAATGCTTTTATTTAATCTGTGGGACTTTGCAGCTGTTGGGAACACCTCTGTTGGCCTGGTCTCCACGGAGGACACTAGGGGTCGGCAGAGCGTGCGGGAGGGCAGGTAGCCTGCAGTGCTGCTGCGGGGTGTTCTCCCGAGTAGAGCACTCTGCTGAGTTGACTCTTCTCTGAGTTTGGTTGCCAGATGAGCAGACAGCAAATTAATGAGTTCTGGTGGGATTGTATAATGACAGAATGAAAGAGGGACCCGTAGTTTTTCTGGACTAGAACACGCTTTTGGTTCCTGATCCAGTGTGTTCCATTACAGAATTGATGAGTTGTGTCTATTCTGGGACTTGTCGACTGAAAGAAATGTGTAGCCTGAAAGTTTAGAGTTACACTTTATTAGGCGGGAGGACTCGAGGCGGGATTACAGCCTTCAAATCTGTCTGAGGGACTGCTCCCAAGAAGTAGGGGAGGATCTAGGATTATATAGGAACTTTACAACAAAGACCAGGGAGTTGGAACAATAAAAGATTGCTTGTTATCTAAAGAAATCCAGGCATCTCAAGTTAAAGAATTTAGTGCCTTTGTATGTATCATTTGACCTCACTGGATTCATTCTTTAGACAAGCACCTAGCTATCTAGGGCAATTATCCTGTCTTCTTATTCTCAGTCTGTTCAGAGGGCAGCATTGTGAGTGGCTGTAGAGGCTGGGCTTCAGGTCTGTCCGCACTGGGGGGTGGCGGCAGCCTTCATGACTTGGTTTCAGCATTCTTTGTTTACTGACATGGTTGTAGTATTTTAATTCACATTGTAGTATTTTCATTCACAGACTGATTGTGGATAATCTGGAAACTTGCAAAGGAAACGAGGTGGAATTACTGCAGGTACTTTCTACTTTAATAAGCCGTGTGCAAACATAAACATGGAGGAAGCATACATTTGAATTTGGTGGTGTAGGGAAGGGTTTCTGCACATTACAGGAGAACGCAAGGCAGAATATCTCTTCTTTGTTGGCAGGGATGTGGGTCAACCTGTCTTTTCTGTAGCGGTTTCTGAGAGCACTTTATGGTAATTAACAAACATTGACAAACGGTGGCACACTTTGCATTTAAGAGCTGACCTGTGCAAACGTGTATTGGACAGGTGGATTTCATAGGCAAGTGGTGAGGTGGATTGGAGAGAGGTGTAGCCCAGGCCTGGGCTCAGATTCAGGTTTAAATCGCCATTTCCTCACCAAAGGACCTTGGACTAGAGTGTAACCTCCATTAAACTGTTGGTGAATCTGTGAAATATGCATTATAATATTCGTTTCTTCCTGGGTTTCTTGTAAGTTTAAACAGTATTATAACACACATGAAACACTTAACAGGCACTTAGCAGTGTTCACTTTGTCCTTCCGCCCCGCTTAGCGTGTGTTACAGCCGTAAAGGTAGCATGTGCCTGTTGAGGACGTACTGGTAGCCCCTTGAATAGGTTGTGAATTTGGTGATTTCCTTTAATCCTTGAAACTCTACGTGCCATGGGCAGTTATTTTCATGAACAGATGAGGAATCTTAGGGTAAAGAAGACGGTGTAATTTGCCCAAAGTCAGACCATAATTTTGGGTGCAGGGGCCTCTGTTCAGCATGGGCCCCTGGGCTTTCTGCCCTCTCCGTTCAGCACCAGAGCCAGACGTGGAGTCGCCTGTCTCCCAGCCCAGAATATCCGGCAGGCAGCAACACAAACCTGGACCTGTTCTGCTTAAGCAAAAACTCCGGAGGGGAGGCAGGTACTAAAGGGATAAATGTAAAAACAGACGACTGTAAACTGTTATCAGCTCAGAGAAGGAAAGGAACACGCCTCGCCGTGCAGAGCTGGGAGCTTTCCCTTCGGGGCTGCTCTGGGGGCATTCATTTCAGCTAAACAAACTCCGCTCCTGCACCAAGGCATGAAGGCAGGGTGCATGTAACCAGGCTGACTGTGCCTCGTTGATCATATTCATTCCTAATCCAGTGTCAGCTGTCACGGGCACTTACCTAGTAAACAGATGTCGGCCATAATCATCACGCACTTTGCTTGGTAGTTTTATTGGCCCCACTTTTGAGATGAGGTAATTGAAGCTGGGGAGTTTGCTGCATGCCCGTGATTACCTTGGAAATACCCCCACTGGTCTTTCAACCTAGACTGGTGTGGCTGTTACATCCCAGCCCTGTGAATGGCATCGTGTAGCTTCTACCAAGTGGCCCAAATGACTGACATTGATTTTCTTAATCCGTAGGAAATGGTATGTAACAATAAGAGAAAAGGTGGTAAGAAATTCTTTGGAAAACTAGAACAAAATCCAATACTTCCCCAGCTGGGGTAGCATACCCAGTGTCACTCATCCCACTCACCGCCTGGCACCTCCTCCCTCCCTACTCCGTGTTCAGAAGCCACGCTGAGCCTTCGAAGAACATTTTGCCTCGTGACACTGTTGACTAAGACCTATGACCTCTCTGTCTCTGGTTAACTCTCTCTTCAAGGCCATTTAAATTTTATGCAGGCTCCTCCACTCCGATGTAAGAAAAGACTCTTTAAACTTCTTGATGAAGCTCCTAAATGAAGATCTTGTGAAGGAAACCTAGTCGAAACCTGGGAGGTTTGCACACAGTGACTGCATGCAACCTCAGCACTTTGTGAAGTTCAGAATCAGAGGGGTGGGAGACTCAGGAAAGGCTTTTTAAGGTAGAAAGGGGAAAGTGAAAGGATGCAGGCTGTGTGAGACTGAAACATCTCGGTCCCAGCCAGCAAGGCACCTGCGTTCAGGATGGTGTATGGGGAGTACAGAGTTCTCACAAAGAAAGAAGTGGTGGGATGGGAGGGAGGACAGATAGATTCTTTACTAGGGAAGGAAAAAGTGGGCTGAAAATTTCCTGGTTGAATAAGAGGACTGTGAAATGATGTGCTTGCATTTTGGAGAGAAGGGTTTTGTGGGGACAGGCCTAGGAGAACGCTCTCTGGCTGGGGAGTCAGCACAACAGAGAACCACAGAGAACCGGGCTGACCTCAGGGCCCCTGCTGGGGGAGGGGCTGCCCGCCATTTTGGTCCTGGGGGCTACTTCTGTCCCTTAGCTGGGGCCTCAGAACTCCCTTCACATCCCAGTCCTGTTGATACAAGAAAACATAAGTGGGGCATGGGAAGGGCTGTGTCCCAGGCTTTGGTTGAGCCCCTGGAATGTGCCCCACCAGACGTGGGTCCTTGGCTTCATGCAGGAAAGGTTTCAAGAGCAAGCCACTGTTGAGTAAAGATAGATTTATTCACAGAGACACATTGAAAGGCAGGAGAAATGACACGAGGTGTGGGGGTTGGGTGCTCAGATTAAAAGTAGGTACACACTCCACAGACAAAGTGTGGGCCTTCTCCGAAGAGGGAGAGAGAGTGATGACCGCAAGGTGGCGCTGTGTTGCTGGTTTTCATGGGCTTGGTTGTTTTATATGCTAATAATTAGAAGGAGCAGCCTAAGGGCAAGGGGCTGGGATTCCCAGGGAGTTGGCCATTTCCCACCGTTTGACCTTTTGTGGCTAGCCTTGGGATGGCCATGGTGCCTTGGGGCGTGTTATTCACCATGTTACTATTACAACGGGTGTATAATGAAGCTCAAGATCTGCTAGAAGTAAAATCTCTTCATCCTGAGCCTCAAGGCCTACTGGGGGTTGAATCCTTCACCATTTTGATGTTAATTGCTGTGGCCTTCATTGAATGGCTGTGCTCTGGCCCCTTCCATCCTGTCTCACTGTGTTGACACAGAGAGAGCAAAGGCCGGGCCCTGCCTGTGCTCCTGCATTTAACAGGGAGAGGGGTGGGGTGGGCTGAGGATGACTCTGAGTGGTGAGAAGGATGTTTCAGATTTTCCCACGTGGGACATGGGGACGTGCCAGCAGCCACCGCAGATTTATCTCACGGGCATTATCGCTTGTGTCACTCATCTTTTTCTATTTTTCTTTCTTTTTTTTTCAAGTATTTAATCTAAATTTAACATCAGGTTTTCTTAGGAAAGAAATTTCTCTTTTTCTTTTCATTGGGGCTCTTTTGGGGGGGGTAGGTAATTAGGTGTATTTATCTGTTAGAGGAGGCCCTGGCGGTTTAACCCGGGACCCCGTGCACGCTAAGAACACGCTCTACCACTGAGCTCTACCACCCGCCCCATCATCTTTTACTTTTTGCTTTAGCTGCCAAGAATCTTACGGCTGAATTTCTAGTCGGCCTTTAACACTTACCCTGACTTCATGGCATTCGTTTTTATGAGTTTACTTCCCCCTGGTTTCATTTAAGTATTGAATCTCCATTTTCTTTTCACTCTAACTTTTGTCTTTTTGTTGTTATGGTTGTTAAGCTGTGTTAAAAATTGTTTAATTTCTCTTTTAGCAGGAGGCTGAAAGTAAATAAATATGTAAACAAACTTATCACACTTAAATGTTTTATACATTCTAAGCTGTTTATTAGTTACTTAAAAACCGAATTGAATACTGAAGTGATAACATTTTAAAATTATTTTTTAACATTTTATAAAAGTATAGCTGATTTACAATATGATATAAGTTTCAGGTGTACAATAGTTGCACAATTTTTATTGTTATGCTCCATTTATAGTTATTGTAAAACATTGGCTATATTCCCTGTGTCATAAGATACATCCCTGTAGCGTGTTTATGTTGCATGGAGCAGTTTGTATAAGAAAGTTGGGTAATACAATGTCTGGGGCGTGGCTCTGTTTAACCCATGTTCCCGGTCACCCTTCCTGTCAGATCCCAGGCCCTCACTCCTGTCTGCAGGGGAGCAACTGGAGGCAGCCCTCATCAGCGCTGGCAACACCCTCTGAGTGGCAGTGACAGCAGTGACTCTGTGTGGACGTGCAAAGTGTTGTTCCAGGAGCTTTACATGCATTTCTGCATTTAATAATTAAAGCCCTCCTGTGAGGAATCATTTTAGGTTTTTAATGAATAATACATTTTATTTTGATTTTGAGAGTTCAAACTTCCAGAAAATTTACTGGAATAGTACAATAAAGGCTTAGATACAGTTCACCTAAAAGGGCACTGTTTGCCCTTTTGTGTCTGGCTTATTTTAGTATAAACTTTCAAGGTTCATCCATGTTGTAGCCTCAGTCAGTACTTTATTCTTTTGGTTTTATAATATCCTTTTTCTTTTTTTTTTCGTTTTTTCTCTATTTAAAAATATTTTCATTGAATTCTAGTCAGTTTATAATGTTGCATCAGTTTATAATTTTGCATCAGTTTCTTGTGTACAGCACAACACTTCATTTATATAGGAACATACATGTATTCATTTTCATATTCTTTTTCAACATAAGTTACTATAAGTTATTAAATATATTCTCCTGTGCTATACAGTATAAACTTGCTGTTTACTCTATACATACTCAGTATCTGCAAATCTTGAACTCCCAATTTATTTCTTCCCACACCCTCTCCCCTCTGGTAACCATAGTTTGGTTTCTATGTCTGTGTGTCTGTTTCTGTTCTGTAGATAAGTTTATCTTTTTGTTTGTTTGTTTTTTTAGATTCCACATGTGAGCGATCTCATATGGTATTTTTCTTTCTCTTTCTGGCTTACTTCACTTAGAATGACATTCTCCACGTCCATTCATGTTTCTACAAATGGCATTATTTTATTATTTTTTTAATGGCTGAATTGTAGTCTATTGTACAAATATACTACAACCTCTTTATCCAGTCATCTGTCAGTGGACATTTAGGTTGTTTCCATGTCTTGCTATTGTAAATAGTGCTGCTCTGAGTATTGGGGTGTAGGTATCATTTTGAATTATGGTTCCTTCTGGATATATGCCCAGGGGTGGGATTGCTGGGTCTTATGGGAGGTCAATGTTTTGTCTTTTGAGGAACCTCTGTACTGGTTTCCACAATGGCTCCACCAAACTGCAACCACAGTGTAGGAGGGTTCCCTATTCTCCACAGCCTCTCCAGCATTTATTGTTTGTGAACTTCTGAATGATGGCTATTCTGACTGGTGAGATGTGATATTTGATTGCAGTTTTGATTTGCATTTCTCTGATAATGATATTGAGCATTTTTTCATGTGCCTATTGGCCATTTGTATGTCTTCATTGGAGAAAAGCTTCTTTAGGCCTTCTGCCCATTTTTGAATTGAATTGTTTGTTTTTCTTTCTTATCAAGTGTAAAAGGTGTTATATATTCTGGGAATTAAGCCCTTGTCAGTCTCATTTATTGCAACTATTTTCTCCCATTCCATAGTTTGTCTTTTAGTTTTGCTTACTGTTTCCTTTGCTGTGCAAAACCTTGTAAGTTTAATTACATCCCACTTGTATATTTTTGCTTGTATTTCTATTGCTTCAGTAGACTGCTCTAGGAGAACATTGCTGAGATGTATGTCAGATATTTTGCCTATGTTTTCTTCTAAGAGGTTTATAGTGTCTTGTCTACATGTTTAAGTCTTTAAGCCATTTTGAATTTATTTTTGTGTATGCTGTGAGGGAGTAGTCTAACTTCATTCATTTACATGCAGCTGTCCAGTTATCCCTACACCATTTGCTGAAGAGGCTGTCTTTACTCCATTGTATGTTCTCACCTCCTTTGTCAAAGATTCAATGACCAAAAGTTTGTGGGCCTATTCTTGGTAATTTTGTTTATCCATTCATTGATGGATGGATATTGTTTGTAACCTTTGTCTACTCTGAATGATACTGCCATGAATATTGATGTGCAAGTTTTTGTGAGAATATGTTTTCATTCTGTTGGCTGTACAGTTGGCCCGCCATATCTGTAGTTTCCACTTCATGGATCCAGATGGCTGATTGTAAAGGGACTCAAACATCCTTTGATTATGGTATCCAGGGTGGGGGGTTCCTGAAACCAACCCCCCGAGGATACTGAGGGATGACTCTACATGTAGGAGTGGAATTGCTGAGCCATATAACTCTAACCTTTTGAGGAAACACCAGACTTCTCCAAAGAAGCTGCACCATTGTCCCTTTCCACTGGCCGCAAATGAGGTATCTCTGCCTCCTCAACGACACTTGTTATTGTCGATGTTTTGATTAAAACCGTCCTAGTGGGTGTAAAATGAGAACTCATTTTGATTTTGATTTGGTTAGTGATGCTGAGCTTCTTTTCATGTGCTTATCGGCCATTTGTGTATTTATTTAAATCCTTGGCAAATTTAAACATTGGGTCGATTTTCTTTGTATTGTTCAGTTGTAAGCATTTTTTATATACCCTGAATACTAGTCTCTTCTTAGATACATGCTTGGCAAAATTTTTCTCCTATTCTGCAGATTGTCCTTTCACTTTAGTTTTTTTAAGCATTAAAACAATTTCTTTACAGGGGAGGTAATTAGATGTATTGATTTATTTTATTTTTCTTGCTAAGCATGCACTCTGTCACTTGATATACCCCCTTCCCCTGTCATTTCACTTTCTTGATGATGTAATTTGTAACAAAAAGGTTTTAAATTTGATGAAGTCCAGTTTATCTGCTGTTTTCTTCTATCACTTGTGCTCTTCGTATTGTATCTAGGAAACCAAAGCCTATCCTAGGACCACAAAGATTTATACTGTGTCTTCTTTTAGAAAGTTTATAGGTTTAGTTATTACATTTCTGTCTGTGATCAATTTTGAATTAATTTTTATTTATTTAAAATATGGGGGTCCAGATTCCAGATTCATTCTTTTGCCTGCAGATACTCAGCACTCCCTGCACCATTTGTTGAATAGACTATTCTTTCAATGGAGTGTTGTTGACACCCTTGTGGAAAACTGACTGTAAATGTAAGTTTTTCCCCCTGGGTTTTTATTATGTCTCATAGATTTATTTATCCAAACTTATGCCAGTACCATTCTGACTTAGTACTATAGCTTTTTAGTACCCTTTAAAGTGAGTCCTCCAACTTTGCTCTGCTTTTTCAAGATTGTTTTGGCTGACCTGGGCCCCTTGCACTTCCATATGAATTTTGGGATCACTTTTTCAATTTTTGCAAAGAAGTCAGCTGGAATATTGATAAGGATTCCACTGAATTTGTAACTCACTTTGGGGAGTCTTAACATTTTTAACAATATTGTCTACCATTCCATGAACATGGGATGTGTTCCATATATGTAGATCTTTTAAGTATTATTTCGGTGATACATCAAAATATTCAATGTACAAATCTTGTAAATTTTTGTTAAATGTATCTCTCATTTTATTTTTAATGCTGTTGTAAATGGAAAGGTTGAGCTTCTTGAGGGTAAGACTATATATTAATTTGTTTATTTCTAGGATTTCTACACAGCAAATACCCTAGGTTTATATTTGCTACATAAATCTATCCACAACTCTTCCCACACCCATGTTATAAGAAACCAAGACCCAGGTTAAGCTACCTGAACACCTATGTGGAAGTGAGAAATGAGACCCTTGGGTGGGGCTTTGTGAAGATGATACTGAGAGCTTATTTAGGATGGCTTCATCTTAAATTCCTTTAAACAACACTTTTGGTGTAGTCAGATACATTAAGATCATGCCCTTTTGATGTGCAGAGGAGCTAAGACTATCATTTTCAAATAATTTCTAGTGAGAGTGTTGTACTTGAAATCAAATTTGCATCAATCTTTGAAGATACATGTTTCAGGAATTTTGACTAAAGAACACCTGTCTTTATTCATTAATGACAACTAAATTCTCAAGCAACATGTAAGAGTTTGAGCAAACTGCCCCAGCCCCGTAGTGCTGGTTGGCTGCAGCTGTAACTGGAGTCAGTGCTTACCTCTCCCATCACGCTTGGGCTGATCTGCTCAAAGGTGTTCGTCCAAATGTTTGTCTGTAGTCTGTTGGACAAAGCCATAAAACATTGAGTTAATGTTGCTGGAATGCGATATATTCCTATTAATATTAAGTAAGCACATATTGAGTGCTTACTGTATGTTGGGAATTGTCCCTCAGCCTCACATGTATATTATTTCACTTAAAACTTCATATATTTCCTTGTTATTCTCACTTTACAGATAAGGAGACTGAGAATTAGGTCTTCTGTATTTTGCATGGAGCTCATTATCAATGACAGGAAGTTGTAAGAAAAAAGATATTGATTCATCCTGAGAAAATATTTTTCTGACCGTCAGCAGTGAAGAGGGTGAACACTGAAGAAGGTGATCATTGTTTGAATGAGACGATCCCCGGGTTGTACGGAGTCAGCATCCCTGTCCTGGACACGGCACGTGTAGATCTGTGTGGTGGGTGAGGCGGCGAGGCCGCGCAGGGAACGCGGATGCCGGGCCATTGGGCTGTGCTCAGGCCCGGTGGGGCTTTCTCCTAAGGGCAGTGGACCGTCATTGACAGATTTTTAGTAGGGGAGTGGGGTGCTCTCGTAGATCACTTTTGTCTTGTAGAATGCTTAGAAACATTTAGAAGGCTCTGCAGGAGGTGATGTGATGAGTCAGATTAGGGTGGCTGCCAGGTGTAGGAGTGTAGAATTTTCAAGTGGTTTTCAGTCCCAGTTTTGTGGCTGAGTAGCTGTGTCACTTTGGATGATGCACTCAAGGAAGTAAACAATTTATCTAATCAATTGAAGAAGTGATGTACCGACTTCCCAGGACTGCTGTGGCGATCCAGTGAGATAACTTGTGCACAGTGTGCAGCGTGGTCCCCAGCACACAGTCAGTGCTGAGTGAGTGCCAGTGAGTACCTGGTAGGTCAGGTGTGGGTGGTGGGACTCGGTGACTGAGGAAATCTGGGCCCTGAAGGTGGGGTCCAGTCACATCTGTGAGTGATGGGCCTGAGCTGGGGGAGGCAGGGAGACCTTGCCCCCCGACCAGGGGCCCTGGGTAGGACGGCTATGGGAGGAGGACCGTGAAGTCAGCTCTTTGCAGGTGGAGCTCGAGTTGCCTTTGAGACATCTTAGTGCATTGTCATGAGCTCAAAGAGGAGGTCTGGGACCGGGGTGTGAATTTTCCTATAATCTTAATCCCTGAGGACACCGAGGTATTGATCACTGAACGTGAAGACATACTTTACAGGACAAGTGAATAGTAGTATCATCTCTGTCATCAAAGCTCACATCTCTTTATTCATCACAAGTTTGCTATTGGGTACTTACAGAGCTCACTTCACCGCCATCCCCTGGGCTCAGGCTCCACAGTAAAGAGCTGGTGAGCCTCCCTCTTTTCCAGAAGAAGACACATTTAGCTGGTAGAATTCTGTACCTCGCCAGACTTAGAATTTTAGTTTGTTGTTTTAATTCTATTTTCTGTTAGCCATCTCCTGACAGGAGAGACGTTTTACCTCATGGACATATTTCAATTAGCTGTTACTGAGAATTGCTGATCTGATCCATAGTGTAAGTATTATATTAACCTTGTAGAGTATTTATCATTTTTCTGTCTTTGCCCTTTAATTTTGTATGCCCCTTCAAGTCTCTATCCTATTTGGGGCCTTATTTTTTTTAATTAAAAAATGTCTATTTGCAGTTAAGAAAACAAAAGAAAAGAAAAAATACACATGATAGCTAAACTTAGAAAATATCTAGTGTGTTTTCTGTCTCGGCAACGGAGGGTTCTAGAAACTCGTGAAAACCTTCATTACACAAGTTTCTTAAAATGCTGATTAAGAAATAAAACCTTCCTTCTTCATCTTTCAAGCTGCACAGCTAATTGTGAAGAAAGTGAGGGGAAATCCTCAGAAGCCAAGACAAACCAGAAAGCAGGGATTCTGGGTGATACGCGAGCCTTAGAAGCCCTGGGGTGCCTGTTGGCTCCTGTACTGAGTTTCAGTTGCCTTGATTGGAGGGTAGGAGGTGAGCCCGAGTCCTCTCACACTGGGAGTTGGATGACTGATCATATGTAAAGCCAAGCCCATCCCGAGTAGCATGGTTTACTAAAGGGTTAACTATGAAAAAAAATTCCTCAAGGTAAGACATTAAGGAAAGTCAATTTTTTTGGAAGAGGGGAAAAATAACAAATCCAAAGTAAGGATATAGTTTAAAGCTCTTCTGGCATGAGAGTAACCACAAACTCCTGGCAGAGAATCACAGCTACTCCTGGAATGAGAAGCTGTGGTTTGAATGAATCAGTGAGCAGTCATTCCGAAAAAGGCCTCCAGAGTCTTGAGGATCAAGATACTTGACTGCAAACACCTGTCTTCCAAGGTCTCAATCAAATAACCAGAAAGGTTTTAAAGGAAAGAAGCCATAATCATAGTTCTATTTCTTAACATTACTTTATGCTAGGAATTCAGAGGTGACTATGGAGTTGTCTCCTCTTTTATGGACCTTACCTTCTCTTTGGGGAGACAAACTGACATATTTGGGGAGCTTGGTGGAGGGAGGTGATAGTCTGTTGCAATTAGCCAGGAGAGGAGATTAAGAAAGCAGTGAAGGGTGGGTGAACTTTTTAGCTAAGGACATTCTTGTTCTGCTGGCTCTTAATTGCAGGCTCAATGAGCAGTCACTGGAGGGAATAGATCTTACGGAGGATGGACTTAGCTCAGGCCTCTTTAGAATGGACACGTGAACCTGGAGAAAGACAGTCAAATCTGTGCAGACATTAAAGTTCACTTGAACGTGCTCCATCCCTGAGCCAAAGATAGGACAAATATGCAGCACTTCTTAAGGACAGAGGAGTGGTTTTTAAGGTTCTCCAAGAATGAAGCCCAGGGAACCGAGATGGCCAGTTGTCAAACTGTGACTTTGCTCTTTGGACTGTGTACCCACCAAGGGTATTGGCCTTTTATACATTTCCATTTCTCTTTAATACATGTCAGGTGATGAGGACGTGGGCACAAGTGTTTGACATCTTGTCGAGGCGACTTTGGGTACCTGCATAGAAACGCGGGCACGGCTACAACTGCGTCACAAATGTTGCCGCCCATCCCGCTCCCCGGCTCCGTGATCACGGCAGAGTGGTTCCTTGTTGACCTGTCCATCTCCTCTGTGACATCATAATCCATGAAAAGACCGGAGAGTATTAACTTGGCTTTTTTAAAGTCAAAGGAAAAGATCTAATATGGAGTCAGATTTGTTCTTTCCTATTTCAGTATTGCCATGGAGAAGACAGTTTGGGCAGCTTTTTGTAGGGTCCTCGAGGCTTTCTCTCTCAGCCTCTGGGGGTCTCTATTGAAAACCCTTCATAGCTGTCTGGCCTGCTGGAAAACCACTCCGACTGTTTTGCCCTGAAGATGTGTTCAGTTTATAACTCATCTCTACTCCTTGGAAAACAACTCAATAAAAACTCAGTTGGTTTTCCACCAGCCATGGGCAGGGGTGAGGGATACCTTGTTATTAATTCATAAAATAATAATAATAATAAAATAGTAATAATAAAAATAGTAATAATAATAATAATAATAATAATAATAATAATAATAATAATAATAATAATAATAATAATAAAAGAAGTCTTAAAACAGCACTGGGCACATAGGTGAGTCAATAAATGCTTCCTGGCTTAAATCAAAAGTGATGACTCAGTGATTCCATGGCTGCTGTGTTTGCTGAGCTAGTTACTCCTTTGCTCCATTACACATTTTTTTAACTGAAAAAGAAATACATGCAAATGGTTAAAAAAAATTCAAACAGAGCACAAAAATACACAAGTGAAAGAAGTTTTCCCTCATCCTCTCTTCTTTCAGCCCTCCCTGGAGATGCCACTGTTTACTATCCTTTGGGTGCTTTTCCAGATATGCTATGCACATTCCCACCTATGTATGTAAATTCCTTTAAAGTTTTAGTTATTTTTAACTTAAAGGGATTTAAATCCTCATGTGGCTTCTGCCTGGGTAATAGAACAGAACAAATCTGACTCCATATTAGATCTGTTCCTTTGACTTTAACCCTATGCTCTGTCTCCTAGGCTTCATCTTGCTTGTAAAACAATGTTGCTTAGAGCCTGAAATATACAGGAGAACCTATTCTGAAGGCTCTGATCTTTAAGTATATTTAACACATTTTCATTCATAAAAAGATAAGAAATTGCAGAATAGAAAATAACTTTTGTTTTGTTAGAGGTTTACAGAGATTTGACCCAGGCAGATAGCTGCAAGAACAAAGGATTCTAACAAGAAGGAATTCCTACACCAAGAAGATTGCAACAACCAAGCACGTAGGAAAGGAGCCTGAATTCTGACTTGGGGAGATGGTTTTCCAGGACATTAGTTTGCCATCTAGGTCTACAGAAACTTGCTATTCCATGCCCCAACACCTGGTCTCCCAACTTATTGGCCTGTCCTGCACTGAAGAGAATGAATTTGGATTTGGTAGCACTCCTATATACCTAGCAAGCTGGGCACTGGAACTGAGTGTTATGGAAACAACAGGCCAGCCAAGGAACAATCACCACTCGGAGTGTTGGCGTACTCAGATTTATTATGCCGGCGGGCTCAGAGGGGTTTCTGCTCCGAAGTTCTGAGCACCCACCTCCAAGACATACACATGAAGTTTTAAATGGTTAATTACAAGTAAGGGTGTATTAGCCAATAAGGCTCAAGCAACAAAAAGGAAGGAATCAGCACACTGGTGCTTGCCAACTTGTAATAGACACTTGTTGAGCTTCGATTTACGACTTAGCTTGTTAGCCCAGTAAACTGACACTAAACTTCAGATTTACGAGTTAGCCCAGCAGGATTTAGATCAGTAAACCGACACTTATCACACTTAGATTTGTGACTTAGCTTGTTAGCCCAGCTGGGCTTTTCCTTCACATGAGGACAGCTCTCCCACACCCAGGGAACTACTGTGAGCCCTTGATGGTTCCACTAGGGTGGAGTGTGGTTTACCCAGGACGGATGGGGACTATGCACCAACACTCAGGCAGTCTGCTCTGTCTGGGGCTCTGATCTTGAACCACCCCTCTCCCTGCCAGCCCAACACCTGGGACAGTGGAGCTAAGGCAAAGATCGTGCCTGCCTGTTTCCCAGCGTGTAAAAGGGGAATATGTACTCTTCCCAAGGTAGTTCTGAGCGACAACACCTGCGGGTGCTTGGTTCCCAGACCAACAGAAAACCCTGCTCCGCTTGGGGGCAACAGGTGTGATACCCGTAGGGGTTCTGCAGCAGCTTCGGATGGAGGGCTGGATCAGGGAGGTAATACTTGAGCTGCGGGCCTTGAAGTGTTACAGAAGGGTACAGAGGCAGGACTGCCGCCTTCTTCAGGGTGCCACCAGAGGTAAAGCTTTTTCTCTCCATCCCCGCTAGGACCTTACCCTTTCCAGATCCCTCCCTTCTCTCTGCTCTTCCTGTCCATCTGTCTCCCTCCACTTTTTCCCTCCTCCCCTCCCCCTCCCATCTTTTCCCTCCCTCACTGCCCCACCTTCTCTCGCAGAACCCAGAGCGGATTGCTGGCCCTCCTGCGCATGGGCGGTCGGTGTCAGCTGGACCGCGGGTTGGAAGCTCCATCTCCGAGCCGGGGATTAGCCCCAAAGGCTTCTCAGCTCTGTCGCCCGGCAGGCCTTTAGCTCCTGCCCGGGGCCGGTGCCTCTGGCTGTGGAAGTGCAATGTGGGGTCTCCCGGGAAAGGGGTCAGGTGGCTGCGGGAGGGCGGTCCGCGTGTCACAGACCACGAGGGCGTGAGTCAGCCTGTGTTCAGCTGAATTGCTCGGGCCAGACCCCTCTGCCCGCGCCACCTGCCCCAGTGCCCCAGTGCCACAGCTTCCCGGGGCCAGGTGTGCACCTGCCGCCTCTCACCCAGCCGGGCTCCCCTCAGTCCGCTGCTGGCGTCCCCTTCCCCTCTCTCGCCCGCGAGTCCTCTCCTCCCGGGCTTCCTCTCCTCGGCCACCGGCCCGTTCCCACAACTGGGCGGGCTGCGTCCCAGGCGGGCGGGGTCTGAGGACCCGGACGGGGCAGCTGGGGCTGGGGCTGGGGATGGCCTCCGAGCGGGGCTGCAGCCCGCGTTTCCACCCATTTCCCTGTCCCGCGACTCCGGGGCTGCCCTGGTCTTCCTTTCCCGCTCCCTGAGGAACAGCTCAGTGGCGTCTGCACTGCTCCCTGGGCTGAGAGCTTCCGGCTGTAAAGCCCAGCTACTGGTGGAGTCGGGAAAAGGGATCCTCAGTGCCAAGCGAGCTTCTGTCTCCTCCCTCAGTGTTTCTGCCCCAGGTAAGTACTTTGAACACTTTCAGGTGTTATGATGGCGGTGCTTGTTGGTGTCATGTGTTTTTATAGTGAGAGGGATTACAGTGTTGAAAGCAGGGCTTGGTTCAGTTAAAAATGAGCTGAAGGCATAAGGCTGTGTCATCCTCCTTCCTTCCCTCTCCCAGGGTGAAAAGTGTGACCATCGATTTTAAAAAGACAGTTACATTCCCTAACTAGCCCAGCCCAGCTTGGTGTGTTAACAGGAAGAGCACCACCAGAGGCGTTGGAGACCCAGGGACATTGCAGTCCTAAAGAGCTCCTGGCACAGTTTGGTTTGTTTTGGTTTTTTGTTTTTCTTAAATTGTGGGGCAGACTAAGTAGTATAGAGGGAAAAATAATTGTCAAGAAATATTTTTTCATATAACAGCTTTATTGTGATATTGTTCACACACCATGAAGTCCACCCATTTAAATGGTACAATTCAGCAGCTTTTAGCATATTTACAGATGTGCAACAATTATTATTCCAGAACGTTTTCATCACATCAGAAAGACCAGTGGAAATGAATGACCAATCCACCCCTCCCCAGTGGTGGTTCTAAAGAAGTTTCTTGGCTATTCTTGACCATAAATTAACTTGTTACATTCCATGAAAAATCTGGTAGGAATTCTAATCAGAATTGCAATGAATCTGTCTATCAAAATAGGAAGAATTAATGTCTTTATGGCATAAACTTCTTCTACTCATGAATATAACTGGGACCCTATATTTTCATCTCTCCAGAGCCTGGCCCATGGGAAGTCCTCACTAATTGTTGGGCTTGTGAATGATGAGATTCTATACATCATTAGTTGCAACTGTAGCCTTTCACAGAAGAGAAAATTAACCTCAGTGAAGCCAAGTGACTCTCTGATGGTCAGAAAGAGTGACAGCCAGTGCTAGAGTGATCCAGTGGACTTGGTGCTTGCAACTAAAAATATTCAGCAGCTACAGCTAAGGGGATTAGAGTGTTCTTTTATTTTTCCTTAATGGCGTTGCTTTTATTTTTACTTATTTTTTTAAATTAATTTTTTTGAAGTGTAGTCAATTTACAATGTTAGTTTCAGGTGTACAGCAGAGATTCAGTTATGAACATATGCATATGTATATAAATATGTTTTAGATTGTTTTTAGTACAACTCATTACAAGAAATTGAATATAGTTCCCTGTGCTATATAGTAGGTCCTTGTCATTTATTTTATATTTATTAACGTGTATCTGTTAATCCCCCCTTTCCTGCCTGCTAACCACAGTTGGCTTTCTATGTCCATGAGTCCATTTCTAGGAGCACCATTTTTCTTAGTAATATATGCTGGTTGGCTGCTTTCAGTTTCAGTAATTCCATCTGTGGGTGCTTTTCTTCTGGTGGCCTTTATGTGGTTTGTACACGTGGTAATAGAGGTCTGTATTTGGGAGAACTCCAGGCCTTGTGTAGTCCCTGGTACAGAGTTCCCACTGAGTTGATGCTTGAACTGGGAAAAAAACATAGTAAATGTTGGAATTTCCAATATGGTTGAGACTTCCAGGTTTCTATAACCTGCTTAGCCCACCTTAATATTGGCTGCACCCTTACTTGGTAATTTGGTGGAATTCCATGGTATGGTGGTGTAGAGACAGGGCCTTTTATGCTTATTCTCTTTCCTTTTTCTAACACTCATTCTCCTGGGTCTCCCAGATCCTCCCCCAGCAGTGCCCAGGGCTGGCTTGGTGCTGCGCTGAGGATATATTTATTAATAAGGACCTTTCCTCATCTCTTCTGAGCCTCCATTTTTTTCTCTGCACAATGAGGGCTTAGACTAGATATGTGCTTTTCAGTTTCTTTTAAAGCCATGTTTCCTTTGAGAAACAGAAAATGCAAATCACTCCTCCCATCCCAACCCTTTAGATTTTGATACAGCCTCCAAGGAGTGACATAGCACTTTGTGGAAAATTGATGTGATTGTGATTCCAGGTGGCACAGAAAAGACTCTTCAGAGATTTATTGCAGGGAGAGGGCAGGAAAGGTGCAGTATGTCACACTTTCTAGTGTGAGCACTGGAGCAGTGGCTTGGATTTAAATACGGTGTCTGACGTGGCCTCTCTCTAATCATGTACAATGTGATAAACTTCTCTACCTCAGTTTTTCTTGATGTGTCAAGTTGGCGTGATAATATTTTAGGGCTTTTGTGAAACATTATACACATAATCCATTTGTGTTTCGGTAGAAATAAGACCTGCTAGGGATTCAGGGATTTGTTTAAAAAAAAAAAATCTTGTCCATAGCAATCTGTCGGTGTGTATTTTGAATTTCCTGGAGGGTGAGGGTTGAGTCTAAAGTCCATCGTGGGACAGGTGGCCCATAGTTTTCTGTGCGCCTGATTGCCCCCTCCTCCCCAGTCCTCTTCCTCAGTCCAGGATTAAGTTCCCTAGTAGATTTACACAGAGGTCTTGTGGAAATGGCTTTTCATTTTATTGTTTCTCCAAGAAGGGCTGCCATCATGATCTCTGTGGTCAGGTTTTGAAGGGCTGCCATCATGATGTCTAGTCAGGTGAAGGCTATGCAATTGGGAGTTTCTATTTAATAAAAAGAAAAAAATTACTAATAGAAAATTAGAACAAGGGTGATGACAGGAGCTCTTGGAAGTGGGCACCATTAGTTTTGTTAGCTTCAGGTGCAGTGGCCTCTTGCCACGAGGACCCATCCTCTTGCTCTGAAGTTGGAGGGACCAATGGGTTGAGTGGGAATGTTAACTGAGTGTATCTCATGTGCTGGGCATTGTCCTATTTGTGCTTTGTGTTCCTTATTTGAGACAGTGAGCTCATTTAACCTCAATAGCCTCTTTAAAAAATTAGACTTTTTATTTTGAGATATAACGTAGATTCCCATGTAGTTGTAAGAGATAATATGGAGAGGGCCTATGGACCCTTTATAGTTTTCCTTAATGGTTCCAAGTTGAAAGTTTGGGGTACAATTCATTACTGACTCACTAACAATTTGAGGTTTGTTTTATTGCCCTAATTTTATTCACGATTAAACTGGGGCTTAGAGAATCACACAGGCCTGACCAGGTCACCCACATTGTTAGTGTCGAGACGGGTGGAACGTGGGCTTGGGATTTCCAGGCAGTACCATTATGATGGTCTGTGGCAGGGAGCAGCATTCACTTTGCTGGTTTATTCATTCATTCAACAAATATTATTGAGTAACCTCTGTGGGTCAGATGCTTTCATAGGGTTATCTGATTCTTCAGCAGTCCTGAGAATCAGGTAATGTTTATATTTTTTAATCTGAGAAAATTAGCTCTAAGAAGTTATAACCCCCCCAAAGGAAATATAGCTCATAAAGGAGCGATACTAAATTTTACAGTCACCCCTTTTTATGCAGGTGGTACCCTAGGCATTTTACATTTGCAAACTTCTGTAATCCAGATATTTTCATGTAAGACAAAGATTTTTTTTTTAATTGAAGTATAGTCAAGTTTACAATGTTGTGTCAATTGCAAGGTTTTTTTTTGAATTTTGAATTAAAAAATATTTTTTCAGGAGGGTAATTAGGTTTATTTATTTGTTTCATTTTTTAAAATGAGGTACTGGTGTTTGAACCCAGGACCTCGTACATGCTAAGCACGTGCTCTACCACTGAACTGTACCCTTCTCCCCAAGGCAAGTTTTCTTATCCATTATTCTGAAGCTTAGGAGTTCAAATAAATTGGATAGAAAACCAGATCTTTTGATCCCACTGTAGTACTTTTCTTTATATTCTGCTGAAGGAGGTTGGGGAAAGCACTTCCTTTGTTCACTTCCTTATTCAGCATTTTTCAGCAGTGACTTTGCATCAGGGCCTTGGTAGGTGCTTGGAAACAGAAAACAAGAAATGACCCTTCTCTGCAGGGCAGGAAGCCTAGACCAAAAGCTGGGTAATGTGATCCGAGCTACGGTAGCCATTTGAAGACTCTGAGGACAAACTGTACCTCCGGATTTATTTGAGCTTCCCTTGCCTTCTGGTTGGTACACACCAGGTCATCGCAACCCAGATGGACCTGCAGCCCACAGTACAGTATGTACCTCGATCTCCTCTCCCCTCTCGTCAGGGCCTGTAGCATGAGCATCCCTGACTACGTGCAGTGTGCTGAGGACCACCAGACTTTCCCCGTGGTGGTCGAACACGTGGGGATCATCTCAGAGGAGAATTTCTTTTGCATCTATAAGTGAATCACCTTGGTGAGTCAGATCAGTCCGTGCAGCTCCCAGTGGGCAAACTGTATCCACTACAGGCACCACTATGCGCCCAAGAATGGGTGGAGCGACTTCCAGACCCACCGCAAGGTCTTGGGCCTTGTCATCATTACTGACTGCCTCTCGGGCAAGGCTTCGAAAAGCTCCACGTGCAGAGGAGCTGTATGGCACCACGCTCTATGACTCTCAGCTCTTTGACTTTCTGCTGCATGGGGAGGTGGCCGAGCAGCCGCGCACCGTAGTGGCCTTCAATTTACGAGGACTGCAGGGTGGTGGAGAAGAGGATCGACGACTTCACTGAGTCACTCTTCATCTTGCCCAAGTCCAAGTGGCTGGACGGTGCATCCGACAATTCTGGGGACAAGATCCTCCTTCTCTGCATCCCATTTGAGAAGGAGGACATCATGGGACTGGACACAGAAAGCAGGTAAGTTTACCTGGAGGCCAGTCCACCCTGGCTGTGTGCCGGGTTTCTTCCCTACATCCAGAAAGTGATCAGCAAGGAAGAGGACTCTCTTGTAGCCAAGGGTGGAGGGAGGTGCAGCCCACCGCTTTACAGACATTTAAAAGTGAATCCGCCTTTGTTTCAGAGAGATCCTTTTAGGGTTATTGTGGACACTTACTGCAGCTTTTCAGCCAGGACCCTGGTGGGACCCCTGGAGTTGCTGACCAATAGAGTAGCCACAGCCACTGATGCTAGGAGAGCTGGGGAGGAGGCTGCTCTGAGCTGAGATTTGCTGTAGGTCAAATGAACATCAGACGCTGAGACTTGTCTAGTAAAAAGAATGTAAACTATCTTATCACTTCCTATATTGATTACATGTCAAAATGATAGTATTTTACATACAGTAGGTTAAGATTTGTTCTTAAAATCATTTTCTAGTATTTGTTTTTTGTTTGTTGGTTTGTTTCTTTGTTTACCGTTTTAAATGTGGCAACTGGGAAACTTTCTTTACATGGCTCTCATTTCATTTATGTTGGGCAGCCTGTCTTTAGATAGTCTCATCCCTTTGCTTGTAGATGAGATGCTGAATCCCGAGAGGCAGAACGAGGCGCTGGTTGAGCTGGGGCTGGAGCCGGTGTCTCCTGCCTCCCAGGCCCAGCACCTGTTCGGCTCAGGCCCTCTCTTCCTGCCCGACAGCCAGCATGCCATGTTAGGACATCAGAATCACCGCCAGGGACCTCCGAATGAACTCCTTATGCAGGGAAAGGCGTATCACGGAGTATGGGAAAGAGCAGGGAAATGTTCATCCTCACTTTGTCCCTGTGATTAAGTCAACGGCCCCACTTTGTCTCGGAATTAAAGACGAGCTCTTCTGGGCTGCCTAACCCCCCACCATCTGCTCTGTTTCCCCGTGTATCTATAGTGCTGTCCTTCGTGCAGAAGAGGGTGACATGCCTTTGCCGAGAGGTGGTCCCCCTTTGCTGGGGAGAGTGAGGGAAGCTGTGTGCCCACGGCCTACGGCCTCAGGCCTTGAGTCTGGAGAGTACTCATGGCGGTCTGACAGGTGACGGTCGGAGGACCTGGCACGGCTGCCGGGCCCACTGTGGAGGCGGTGCTCTGTGATTCTTGAAATTAACTAAGATCAGATTCTACTTTCTGGTTATTGGTAAGTTGGAGGAGAAGATGCCAGAGAATTGATAAAAAGAATGTCCAGACCAGCCCTGTGAGTGACAGGCACAGGGGACCCGAGTCCCCCACGTGTGTGAGGTGCCTAGCGGGCTCTGGATGAATTTTCTGTTCCTCCCGGACATAACTCTATGGCTTAAGGAAGGGGCAAGTCATGTCATGGCCTGTACTTGTCCTCACAGGGCCCTGTGATCTTCATGCCTACACTCCCCTTCTGCTCCTTGGAGATGAGGTGTCAGGTTTAGGAGCCTGGGCACTGCTGAGGGCATAGCTGCCAGCACTGTGCTACACCGAGGCTGGCTCCGTTCACCTCACATGTCACCACCTGCTGAGCCCCCAGGCGTCAGTCAAGGTAGGTGCATAGGTGCAACATACGCAGAGACCACGTTCTCCCCCTGGACAGATTGATTGGTGAGCAGTGGAAGCCTAGAGCCCTGCCCCAGCCCCAGGCCAGTGTCTCCTCTTTTGTCATAGGAGGCACTGGTGACATTTTTGCTCAGCAACTGCTTGGCTCTGACTCTGCAGACCCACCAGAGAATGCCAACTTGTTTTTGCCTTTTGAAGTCTGCCCTTGGGATTTGGCGGAGTAGCTGGATGTGTGCTTAGCCCATAGTGGTTGACACTGTCACCATTGTTTACCCAGAACCTCGTGTACCAGGCATGGCTCTCGGCATCAAAATACAGCAGCGCATTAAACCTCCCTCCTGGTGGGTCTGTCTGTTTTGCTACCATAAGGGCTCAGCCAGCATCTGAACGTCAGTGAGATAACGTGGCCAGTGAGCTCGTGTCAAGCACATTCTCCTCCAGTCACTTTTACTCAATTTTTTCTTTTACTATTCCACAGTCATTAATTTTTTAAACAATGCTTTGGTACAGGAACAGCCTAATTCTCTCCTGCTACTCTTGGTGGAAGTGAGTAAAACTGTCCAGCCTGAAATGCGACCACAATTTGTAGCTCAAAAGCTGCCTAGACGCATATAGGTGGAGTTTTGGTTAGGGGCGCTGATCACGTTGGGGTCCTCCGGCAGCACCGCTCCCCTCAGGCCCCTGCCTTCCCTGGAGCAGGAGGTGAGTGTGGGTCTCACCGTCCCAGCATCCCTGGCCTCACACACTCACATAAATTCTTGTACATGCTGTCAAAATCATTTTTGTTCTTGTGTGTTTCTAATTTTCTCTTGTTCCTCTTTTCCTTTTTCTTTATTCTTTTTCTCTTGTACTGCCCAGTGAGCATGTTGTTGCGTCTGAAAATGTGGGCTGTGCACACCCTGCATTGGAAATATCCAGATTGCCCTCCGTACAGTCTCCATCGCTTTAAAGAGCAAAAACTTAACAGTTGCCTTGATCCATGTATTATCCTAGTCATTTTTTATTTTCTAATTTTTTGGAATATTTGCTTTGTTAGCACATCACCCACTGGTGTTTGATACCTGTTAAAATCCTTGCTTTGAGGAACCTGTTTGGTCCTCCTTATATTTGGTGACAAATGCGCCCTTATTAAATTTGTTTGATTGTTTTGAAGAAGTGAGATGCGAATTGATTTAGGCGGCTGCTGAGGGATTCTTTTCATGGAGTATTTAAACTTGGAAAGTCAAATTCTGCAGCATCTTGCTCGATTCCTGCTTTTACACAAACGTGCTCTTCACGCGGTTCCTGGCTGTCACTGTGTGAGGTGCGTGATGGCACTTCCTGGCCAGCGGTCACTGGTGAGAAAGTGGCAGGCTCATGGGTGTGCAGCTGCAGGGGACGCTGTTGGAGGAAGCAGTCACCGTTTACTTATTTAATTTTTTTTTTTTTGCATTCAACATCCCTGTGCCATTTACTTTACTTTGCCTTCATAAAGGGGCAGAAGTGGGTCTAAAATCCATGCCACTCTTGTGTTCCCTTTACGAGGCTGGTTTTTCTGAGTATCAGGAAAACATGGCCTTCTCCTAAGTAGCTGGCTCACCTGGATCTTGTTGACAAAGCGACCGCTAAAGGGGACCGTAGCTTCCCCTCTTCTCCAGCCAGTGGGCATTCAGAGCCGGGTCTGTGCTTTGCCTCAGCAGCCGTGCAGGCCTCCCTGCCCCGGCCTTTACTTTTAACCAATGTTGGCATAAATATCTGACTCCGTGTCTGTTGCAGCTGATGTCCACCACTGACGGCCGTGTAGTTAGTTTGCGGTAGGGAGTCTGCAACACCCCAGCCAACCTTGAAGGAAGATGTTTTGGCCGACCTAGGACCTTGGATTCTCACCCCCATCATGGTTCATCTCACTCGGTGGAAGGGTTTGGCCACCACCATCATGCTGAACATGAGGCCTTGTTTCTCCTTTCATGCTCTGGTCCAAATGTGGACACTTCATTTATCACTGAATTTGTATCGCTTGAGACAGGCCATAATATCTGAATGAGTCCATCACATTCTGGGTGGGGAACAGAACAGAAGTAAGTGTCACAATTAGATGGAGACTAGGCTGTCCGTGTTGGCTAATGCTGGCTGTGATCTGTGATGGCCGGGCTGTGCCCTGGACACAGGCCTTTCCCGTGGCTCCCGAGAGCCCAGTGGTTGGAGTGAGAACAGCCTTGCCTGGGTTCCTCCATCCTCATCTGCTCACTGGCAAGTGTGTCTGCTAATTAGGAGCTCCCCCAGACCTCGGGCCCTTCAAAGCTCAGACCACGGGAGAACCTTGAGTCCCTTCTCCTGGGCCTCCTTTGTGAGAATCCAGTGCCTTCTGAGGTGACCAGCGGCAGGAGATGCCTCCCCCTCCAGGGAGCACCCTACGGAGGACTGTTAGTCAGTGTACCATGCTGTGAACTTGGGGGGTTACGGCCATGGTCCCTGTAGAACCACATTTGAGATGGGCTTAGCGACGGAAATAATAGGACTGATTCCAGGGCAGGGATTAGGGGAGGGAACATTGGAAATTGAATGTGACCTCAAACACATAGTTGGGTGCTGGGGCTGTTACTAAAATGGGGAGTCTGGGAGGTACCTGCCAGGAATCGAATTCCAGAGTAAATGGTTAACATGAGGCATTTTTAAGATGCCATTTGTCATCCAAGTTAGGACTTCAAAGAGGCACTCGTGTCTATGAGATTGTGGCTCAGGTGAAGGAGCCGGACTATAGACACACGTTGGGAGTCGTCATTCTTAGCTGGTGTTCATAGCCTTGCATGTGAATTAGATCATCTCGAGAGCCGCAGACTGAGGCTGAGGGGGGGGGCAGGGCCCTGCCTGGGTTGGAGGAAAGCCCAGACCATGCAGCTTTGGTGTGTCAGTCAGCGGCATTTGCGATTTTCAGCCTAATGCCATTTATCTTTAAGGGGCCGGGGGGTGTGCAGGGCCAGCCAGGAAGAAATCTGAAGGGAGGGTCGTGGCCACGTGTGTGTCTTGGGAAGATGCAGAGTCTGCAGGGTCCTGGAGGGTAGAGTTCTTAGAAGCTGGAGTTGGAGTGAGGAGTGGGCAGAAAGTAGTCACACTCACCTGTGAGGGAGGGGGGAGTCCTTGGGAGTCCCCACCCTACCGGACTCGCTTTCCCATGAACAGACGGCAATCATACAGAGTATCTGAAGTGAGAAAGGATGGGTGCTGGGAGGGGAGCCAACCTGGAGAATGGTGCTTGGAAAGTTCTGGAATAGTCTCCCTGGAAAATAGAGTTAAAAATACCCAGAATCTTAAGAACATTGATAGTGACTGGGGAGGAAGCAGTTTTTCTGGCCTCCTAAGGGTAAGTCATGTATCCGGGGATACACAGAAAAATCGGGCATTCTGTTCCGTGGTCTTGATCCTTACCGGGGGAACAGTGCAAGTTTAAAGGGGGAGAAGGGCAGCGGAGGGAAGCTAGTCAGGCCCCGTTTCAGGTACCAGTCGGCAGCCCTACTTGCGTGTTGCGATCTCATCCATGCCTCCCAGGTGGGCGGTGGCAGCCCCCTTTTGCAGATCGGGAAGCCTTCTCAGAGGGTTAAGGAATTGGTCCATTTAGTGGCTAGTAAATGCTGCAGCAGAATTCAAGCAAGGCCTTGTCAGACTTCAAGGGCATGTTTTCTCTACTAAATCCGGTACCTCCCTGTTGAACCTGGAATGGTGAATTGGGTCAGTTTTGGAGCCTTTCAGAAAAAGTACGATTTAAGTGCCTCAGGACTGTTTCACAAAGCTCAGCGTTCTTTGATTTTTCTGAAGCACCTCAGTGCTTTTCGCCCCACAGTTGTTAGGTTTTCTCCATTCTCGATGACGTGGTTGCAAATAACGTACAGGTGCAAAACCAGACTTAGCAGCTTCTGAAGGGAAACTCTCCAGTTCTCCCTTGATCGGCTTTCTTCCACGGGATGTAACTGCTGCAGCGTAGGCCTGAGTTTTACTTATGGAGTGAGGGTTTAATATCCAAAGTTAGCATAAAATGGTCAGATGAAGAAAATCGACGTTGACAATTTATTTTTGGGTTTCATTAGACAAGATATACTATCAATTAATGACCCATATAGCAAATGAAATTGACTACAGAACATTGCATTTCTTACTTTCTATTTAGAGTTCTCTTACAGAATAAGGTTGCCTGCTTTGGAACATCATCTCCACCACCACGGCACCTATCAGTGTGTTGGTGTGATTGCATTTACGCAGTGAATGTAATCTGGTCTTCCTCAGCCCCAAACACTCCAGTGAAGAATCACGGGCTGTAGCCATCTCTTGGTCACGCAAATACTTCTAAAATTATATGATGCCAGAAAAGAAGGAAGAGAGAGAGAGAGATTGCCTTTATCAAAGTTCCTTTCAATTCTAACTGCAAACTGTTTTTGAGCAGCTCTGGTTTCCTTTGGATATGAATATATACATTTCTTTGCATGTAATCTGGGTTTTGGACTAGAACACCAAGTTCTTGCTGTCCACAAGCCACAAAAACAGTAGCCAAATTGCACACGTGTGAAATTGTTTATAATTTTTCCTGAGAAAGTATCTTTGAATTTGGGACTTGGGCTGTGATTTTTGCTTTTTGCTTCCCGCACCCCTCTTGTAATCTCTCACTCCTTCCCACGTGGCCCCCAAGAGTTCGTGGTCTCAAAGGAGCCGGCAAACACCCAGTTGGTCACCATGTACTGCTGCTATAGATGAAGCCCAACCAAGACCTAAAGGACATTTTCAGAGAGGACTTCCTGGAAGAAATGGACTCTATATTCATTTGTGAGGACAGAGTGTCAGCCAGGAGAAGTAGTCAAGAATGTGGCTCAGGTGGCAGGTGCAGCCCGGGCAGATGCCTGGAGGCTTTTGGCGTGGGGAAACGGGGAGAGTGCCCTGTGTGGTCCAGGGTGGAAGGTGCCCCTGCTGGTGAGGACACTGGAGAGAGTCCGGGATGGAGGGCTTTGGAAGAGCTTGGGTTTTACTAGAACTGACACAGTAGTCAGTGAAGGGTGTCATCAGAAAGTGACCATCAGTAAAGGTAATTCTGGTTTTTCTTCTGATATTCTACAGACACAAGGGTAGGGACGGGTGAGAGTAGGTATGTCTGTCCCTTTGAGACCCACCCCATCATTCATTTATTCATAACACGTGCACTTCTGTGTGTCTAGGGGAGAGAGGGTGGACCCACATTAGTAAGCAAAATGTATTTGCTTCTTATGAGCTTAGCATTGTCAGAAGTTGACTTAGCCTAGAATGTTCTAGGAATAGAGGAACAAATTGTGGTAGTTGGAAGGAGGGAAGGCTTCCTTGGGAAACAGTCAAAATGAGCCTGGAGACAAGTGGGGAGTAGGAGCAAGTCAGGGGGCCCCTGAGGTCACTGGGGACCTGTGTACTGAGGTGAGGCTGGGCAAGCAGTGTCTGGGGTGGGGCTAGAATTCCACCAGGGAGCCTCTGAAGGGTTTGAAGTGGGGGTGATGTAATCAAATTTGTGATTTGGGAAGACTGCTGTGGCTCTGTGTGTGTGTGTGTGTGTAGCAGGGAAGAGGGGAAGGGTGCCACCAACAGGGGGGGTCATTAGAAGAACATTCACAGGCTGGGAGAGAGGCGTCGGGACTGCTTGGGGACGGCAGGGGCAGTGTGGATGCCGGATTTCCTTATGGGGAGGGCTTGTTAGCAGGGCGACCCTAGAGGCGACTTTTGGCTGGAAGTAAACAGATGGAGGCTGCCAGGTGGACTTTCCTCTTCTTTCCTTCCCTGCCTTGTGTGATGATCTTAGCTCAGCCAACTTTTGGAAAAGAAGAGCTAAGTTCCAGGGTAGCCCAGGACTTTGTTGAGCTCGTTCGAGTGAGATCTGATAGGATTTAGGTTTGTGTTCTGATCTGCATGTTCACTTAGCTAGAAACATCCCGTCATTTCAATTTTTATAGTGGTTTTTATTCTTGATAAAGATTGCTTTCTTGGTGAGAGGAAATTTAATACAGCTGTTGGCTTTCTCAAAAAAATCATATCTTTTAAGAACTTTAATATTCAAAACAATAGGAATATATTAAAATGTTAAAGTAAGTCTTTGGTGCAGTTTCTTTGCTTTCTGAGCTAGTGTGGAGTTAGAGCCTTTGCATTACTTAAGAGCACATACTTGTCAGTATTTAAAAAGCTGTTAGTGAGCGCCCCAGGCCCCACCTCTCAAAACATCATTAAAGTTTGCTCTGAAATAGTGAGGTCATAAAGGTCTTATTTGCAGAAACCAAACAGTTGGTTTATAATATGCAGCATAGCTCCCTTTATAAAATAATAATAGGTTCAAAATTAAGAAAGTGGAGGATAATTGATTTTTTTAAAGCTGAAACATAAACTTTCTTGTGCTAATGTTGCAACTGGAAATTTTGAAAAGAAAAATCCTACTGTAATATCATCTACGTGGAATACATATATGACTTTCACGTTTGAAAAGTAACTGCGCGGTGGTTTTTGAAGTCAGGAGAATTCCAGCTCAGATACTGGCAGTGATGGTTGCTGGTTTTTAATGGAAGGGCCTAAATTTGCCTTCTTAGCATTTTTTTTTTTTTTGGAGTGAAAAGTTTGAGTAGTGCTTTGCCAGCATGATTTTGGGGCAATTTGAGGGCAGATGTCGTGTACCAGCAATGAGATATTTCCATGCATTTTATTTTCCGGACATCACCAGGGCACATGTGGGGTTTGTGCCTGCAGGCTGGAATGCTGCTGGACTCCCTGATCCATCACCGTTATGTCCTGGAGCTGCTCCGGTCAGTGAATGATTTTCTGTGGCTTCTAGGTAATGTGGTCTGAGGCAGATGATCAGATGTGTAGTTAAAGTACTATTACTTGAAATAAGAGTAACCTAGAAACATGGCTCTAACAATACAGTGTGAGGGAGAATTGGCTGAGCTGCTTGCAGTGGGGAGTCTTCTCAGGTGACTCCCTCACCGTGATTCTTGCCAGTATCCGCCCCAGCCCTGCACGGTAGTCCTGCCGAAGCAAGCATGCTCTTTGCTCAGAAACGCACTGAATTTCCTTGTGCCTCTGTTTGTTGGCTTGTTTTTTGAAAGCACGTCTTGCCCTTTGCTTAAATGCCATCCATGATAGTCACTTCTTACACTCATTCTACTGGACTTCGACCAAAAATAGCTGCTGAATGGAAGAACAGAATGTAGTAACTCCATGTTGTGGAACATTATTCACATGTAAGAGTGAATAAAAAAGAAAAAACAAATAAAGAGGAAAATGAAAAAGGCCACCTGTTCTGGGAACTCCTCCCTGACAGTTCAACCCGCACTTTTCCCTTTGAAACCCAATCACTTATGCTCCACCGTACTCTTTTTGATAGTACTTACTACCTTCTAATAAACTTTAACGGTTTCAAAAAAAAAAAAAAGAGAGAGAGAGAGATGCTGATACCACTTCAAAATGGACAAGCCTTGAAAACAGCATTTTAAGTGAAAGGAAGCAGACACAAACGGCCACATATTGTTGATTTCAGTGATCTGAAATGCCCAGAAAAGGCACATGCAGAGGCAGAGAGCAGGTGATGGTTGAAAGGGGCTGGGTGGAGGGGGATTAGGGAGTGACTGTTAGTGACAGGAGGTTTCTTCTGGGGTGATGAAGTGTTCAGGAAATAGATGGTGGTGAGGGCTGCACAACTGTGAGTGTGCAGAAGACTGCTGAGCTCTGTCTCTGGGAGTACCTGTTGTTGGGGCGGCTTTATTTTGTTCTCATCGTGCAATGAGAAGTCTCATCTGCTGCTGTGGCCGTTCTACTCCCGTGAGTGGTGAGGGTCAGAGACTTTGTAGAGTCATGTTTCTTTTTTTTTTTGCCCCTTGCTGAGTGTAGGCAAAAAAGGTTTAAGCCTGAGAAAGTGCTCCATCTGCAGAAATGTCTTTCAGTTTTGCATGGTGTAAAAATCTTGAGAGCTTTTTAATCGTTGAGGACAGCCTGTGGGGGGAAACAGCCCGTGAATCCTGGGTGAGTCCCGGAAGAGCTGCGAGTCCCTCCCTGACACGGGTGGGGATTTCACCCCCGTTCAGGCAGTGAAGGGCCCAGACCCGTGAGCGGAGTTGACAGTCGTGAATATTTACGTGAATCCGCTGCTTCACCTTGGATATTAATTTCAAGCTGAGTCAGTTTGTGGCGGCAGCCTCATCCTACATCAGGAATTTATAGTATCTGCTCTTTGAGGTGAAGACCTGACAGACTTGACTATTTAACAGTCTCCCTTGAATTGATATCTCAGATTACTTTGTCAAAAGCAAAACAGCAGAAATACAGACGTCCTTTAATGCCAATGTGACCTGGAAAGGGTTTAGTCTCTGTACCTCAGTGGCCTTATCTGCAGGTGGGGATGATGATAACAGTGCTTCCCTCAGAGGGGATGGTGAGGGGAGAGTTAGAAGCACACATGGAGGACTTACACGAGATGCTCATGAATGACCGAATTTAGTGCTCTCAGCCTGGTCAGGCCTCAGGAGCAGAGATGTCAGAACAGAGCAGTCCTAGCGGGAGCTCGATCCGTGTTGGCAGGTGTTACGATCAGTATCACCTCTGTGGGTTATCAGGTAGTTTTAAGACTTGGTAATATGAATTCATGAATAATGTTAGAAGACTAGACATCTCAGATACTGTTTACATAGTTCTCAAGATTTCCTCTGAGAAATGGATGTTTTCTCCCCATCTTAAATCTGAGATGAGTCTCTAAAATATTCTGTATTCCTCCATCTTTTTGCTTTAATTCTCCATTTCTTAAAAAAGAAAGTTTTTAAATGGAGTTTATGGGGACTGAACTGAGGGCCTCATGCATGCTAAGCACATACTCTCCCAAATGAGGTATAATCTCCCAAATGATTTTTTTTTAATTTACTTTCTTAGTATTCAGAGGTTAGAGGCCTCTAATTCTTTTTCTGGAGACTTGTCCATGAACCTGTAAATCTATAATTAATGGACAAAACTTGGTTTATTAAAAACATCAATAGAACATTCTGCAATCCATCCAAAAGGAAATGCTGATTGAATTAAAATGTTTCTCCTTTAAGGTGATTTCTCCTTTTTGGTCTAGCTTAATTTATTAACAGCCATCCTCATCATCATAATGACCAAACTCGCTCTGAGTGGACACCTACCTAACACTAAAATGCTTTCCTCATGTTTTACTTCATAGCAGGTGTTTGAGGGTAGGTATCAGTGTCTCCTTTTTTGCAGCTGAGGGATTGAGAGATGGAGCAGCTTGTCCTAAATCACACCCAGCTGGCCGTGGCTAGCTCGGTGCTGGAACCCAGGCTGCACAGGATGCATTCTTAATTGCTCCTCTAATCAGCCTCCCGTTGAGTGGCTACCTGAACTTCTGTGACTCCATAAATGGCCGATTTTAGTGATCTCAGCCTTATGAGGACTTCAAAGGAGAGACACCAGTGAGAATGTGAGACAGAGTGTCATAAATTAAAATTGTACATTTTCACAAATGTTTAATTCTCAGGTAATTACTTAAAAAGTTAATTTTTTTAATTTAGTGGTCTGTTAGCACAAAAAACAAAACATTAAAAACAATTATAGTGCCAAAGAGAAGTGGGCTTTGAAAGTCCAACCACTGTTAATGATGTTACTTGTTTTTCTCTAGTGGCCCTTATTGACAGAAATACTTACAAAGACTGAATTGGTTTTATGTAGTCTTAATATGGAAGACAAGATTGTCAGTGAATATTATAAGTAAAATCTTTACTCTTTTCTTTCCTGATGGTGAATATGTAAGTTGTTTTCATGGCTTAAGTACATTTCCTTATTTGTGAAATTTGAGTAATATCGTTTAACTTGTCTGACTGTGAGAGTTAGACGCCTTGTATACAAAGAACCCAAGAGGTGCTTAATAAAAATGTGCTGTCAGAATGACAGATATATTAGAAGGATCAACTCTGAATACTAAAGAGTGTCGCTTATTTCTGATGCATATTCAATATTTATAATATTTATATATATGATATATTTGAATATGGTTTAAAGTAACAAGGATTCTTTTTTTTTTTTTTAGTGTAGTATGAAGTTTTAATGAAATCTGTATCATACTAGTGAGACAGGGACTAGTTAAATTGCCTTAATCAGACGACCTTGAATATTATTTACACAGAATATGTATTGTTACAACTCAGAATTCATGTTGCCGTGTAACCATCCACACAGACATTTAAATTCGTGGAATTCTGACCAGATTCATTAAGTTTAGTAAAATCCACATTGATCATTTTCAGGGAATAAGCTTCTCTCTTTTGTGATTAAGCAAAATTTTGATTTTTTTTCCTGCACTCTTAACAGGTTTAAAATATCAAAACATTGATTTAACAAGTCACTTTTTTAATAGAATAAAGCTCATGCTGTTTTATTATGTAAATAAATGTTTTTGTATTTCATCAATCTTGTATGATATCCTGGCTCTTTGAGAATTATTTTGCAAGATACTTAGATAACCTACTGTTGGAAAAATACAAACGTGACTTTTATGAATATAGGCCTAGTACAGATCTGTTGGTTTATGCTACAGTGCAAGACATGAGGCCTGGGAGAGCTTTGCTGCCGATTGCAGGACAGAACCCATGTCTCAGTTTCCCCTCCTGTAAAATGAAGTGGCTGGACTGGATTCTTTCCTCTTCTAAGATGAGTTTCCATGAACCTATGTCTTTTGTTTATATTCAGGAGTATTAGCAATATCAGATTAAATACTGAATACCCTTCCCTTCCCCCAAAGCAAAGTGCAGTATGTGCTACATAAGCTTTTAGTTATCTGATTCTCTTTTCTGATCCTACAGGCAATTTTTGTGTTGCATCTTTCCCGGCAACCTGGAAGGTCATTTTAGCCATAGGTGGCGCTGTTGCACCTTCTAACAGTCTTAATATTCCTTTTGCAAAAGAAGGCTTAACAAATGTTATTTTGTTTTGATTCCGTTGCTTAGTGCTTCAGAATAGCACAATGTCCATTATGTCTGTCTACCTGGAAAAATTATTCTGCTTATGTCTTAGACTTATTCTGTCATCTCGCTGTGAACATTTCAGACTTGCTGTGCAAACAATGGCAAAATCGGTCTTTTCTTCCAGTGTTAGAAGTCAGTGAGCCGGGATTTTATAAAACAGCTAGAAGCGGCCTCTGGAGCACCTTAAAGCTGAAAAGTGTATTGAGTTCCCTGAGTATTGACTCCGCCGCTGTGTGTTAATTGGTGGTAGGAGGTTTGGTACATATACGAAGGGGTGTAGATTTTTGAGTTGGGTTTGCGTGCACGTGCTGCCACTGAGCCACGTGAGCCTGAGTCAGTTTGCTCTGAGTTTTTCCCTTGTCTGTGAGATGGGGACATTCATATCTGCTTTGTAGAATTGTGAGAATTAGAAATTATGTAAAGTGTTTACCACAGTGGGTATGTCAAGAGGGCTCATAAACTTTAGCTGCTTTTTTGTGTGAAGCCATCATTTGAGAGTCTTTGGCAATTACTAAGAAACAGGAAAATAAGAAAAGCTGGTTTTATGCTGAAAGATATTTGAGGAGGTTCCTTAGTTCCTATACCCATAATTAAGCATCAGCAGAGTCAGAACTGTTACACAGTCGCCCTGAACCAACGTTAAGCCACAGAATTCTTTGTTACTTCATATATTTTGGGGCTTAAAGGGATCCAATACTTATACACATGTTGTCTCCAGCAGCCAACTGAGAGATGACACATAAGAGTAGGCAGGCGATAAATGTCTTATTTGTTACTGATGAAGCCACGTTCTCCATGAACTTCAGGGCTGTGGGAAAATGCGTGTCATGATACTGTGTCCCAGAATTAGAGACTCACCCTGTCCCATGTAGCTCTGTGACATAGCGAGCCTTCCCTTGAGAGGACCTGCCCGTTCATGCACAAAGCTGTCCTGTCATGAAGCCGAGCATCCCAAGTGCTTCCCAATGGTGATCAACACTGGAGGGAAAGGAAGGGTTTCAAATGCCCTGCTTGTCTCCCCGGACTCACACCTCACTCTGTTAGTGTGACGAGGGCTAGCTGTTGGCCAGGGGCCAGGGGTGTGAATGGAGAAGCACTCTCCATGGCCCAGAGGAGTGGTTAGGAGGCATTCCCTCCCTCGGTTTAAACAGGTGGTGGGATGGAAGAGAAGGGTCCTCCCCAAGAGTTTATAAAAGGAGTAATAAGGATTTTCCTTGGGACTTATACTAGCCAGGAAACACATAAGATGATTAGAAGGGAGACTTGTAAATCACTTTGATATTAAGTTGACATTTGTTGAACACCCAAAATGTGCTACATTCTTTTCTGAGAGTTTTACAGAAATGAATCCTTCAATCTTCTCAACAAGCGAGTAAGGAAGGTTTGATTGTTATCCCAGTTTTACAGTGTGGAAATTGAGGCACACAGAGGGTAAGTTGGCCAAAATCACAGAAATAGTAAGTGGCAGAGCTGGTATCTAAACCCTGGCTTACTGGTTTGAGGCTCCCAGAGATGGGCTTTGGGTGTTTAGTGTTATCTGCATCCCTGAATCTTTGTACCTCTGTGCATATTTTAGCCCAGAAAGGACAGGGAAAAGAGAGTTACACAGATGCTCATAGTCATGTATTGGCCACTGTCCACAGAGAGTGAATCGTGATTGGCGTTATTTGTGTTCCAGGCAGTAGATCAGTTCTTATAACAGAAATTTAGTCCATTGAGTTAATCTAGAAACCCTTCCTGCTCTGTTTCTGTCCATGCTTGCCATGTGACTGCCTCCCCGTGATTAGGCCATTGAGAAAATGTACTCATGGTTGAACTCTGATATTTCAGTCTGGTTCATAGTTTCACGTCTTCTGTTACATTAATAAGTTAAGTTTCTGGTTTTCTTTCATCAGTGTGTCATGAGTTTGGTTAATGTGAAACAAGTCCATGGGAGCCCAGGGGTGATGACGGTATAATTTCTGAGCACGTTGTGGCAATTCTACCCTTGCAGACCTGGCGGGAGTATGTCCGCCTTCCTCACTGATTTCCCCCAACAGCAGGGTCCTCTCCCACCCCCGCATGTGAGGCTGGGAGCTCTCTGAGTAGGCCAGTCAGAGGCCAAGTCCACCAATCAGAAAATGATGAAGTACCTGGAAGTGCTTTTAATAGAAGAAAAGGGTTTCCAGATAGTACAATGGGCTGTTCGAGTCCGTTTGGTGAAAAGCTGTCCAGTGTCTGTGGTTGAGGTGCTTCTTTGCTGTTGAAAAGCCTGGATTAGATGAAGGGATTTTTAAAAGCAGTAAGGAGTGATTTCAGGTGGTACGTCCACACCGGTGAGAAGTGATGGATGACCACCTGTGTGAGGCATAGACAGGGTCTTACAAACTTCTTAAAATAACTTTAAAAGCTCTTCCATCTGAGTGCATTTCATATGGGGTCCAGTTCTTCACTGGTCACCCTGAGAGGGCAAATAATTGATGATGGCAGAAAGGACACGGAGGCATCAAAAAGGTCTCAGTCATTTTCCCTTTTTAAAGGATGTGGCAAAGTGTAATATATTTGAGCTGGTTTTTCACTGAACAATTTTTAGTGTTTTCTGGGACTCCCCAATGCCCCAAGGTTCCATGCAGCTGGGTGTCCCCTCAGAGCAGTTCTGCCAGAGCTTGCCCTGGGTTGACGTGGTGTCACGGGGAGCAGGACGGTCAGAGTCCCCGGATCTTCCGAGCTCCGTCTCCTCATCCTCAGTGCCGGGTTTCTCATCCGTGTCTACTTAGGGTTGTTGAGAATCACACGTGATGGTTCAGGTGTGATTTGTGATAGTCTCTGTGATTGGCATATAGTCAATATTTGAAAGAAACACTTTTTTTTTAGTATAATTGTAGCATATAGATTGCAGTGCTTTTTAGTCTGCTTTTTTTTATATAACTTTATTCTTATTTTTAAATATGCACTTATTTTTATTTATTTTTTGGAGGTACTGGGGACTGAATCCAGGACATTGTTCATGCTTAGCAGGTGCTCTACAACTGAGTAATACACACCCTCCTTGTCTGCACTTGAAAATAAATATTTCAATGCGCAAAATAGCTCTTAAACACCATCATGGGACCTAGTCACTGTATAGAGAGTTGAACACGTATGCTTTTTCAATAAGAATAAATGTTGTTGAGACATACATTTCTGAATCTGTTAATGTGCTTAAAAACGATCATAGGTAGTGATAAACACGAATCTTTGATCCAGTACTTCTTAGGGTCTGTTTTGCCATCAAGTGAAATTACATTCTTCAGAGAAAGCTAATTGGATCTCTTTGATATTTGGATGGTTTAGCAGATGATCAAGGCTTTCAAAAGCTGACAGATTTGTATTTTAAACTAACTACAAAGTTATCTTCTAGAAGTTGGAATTCCTAAACTTGTGAAGTGCCCAGTAATCCAGGGGGTATGTGTCTGTGTCTGTGTGAACGTTTGTGTGTGTGATTTCAGGAATCTAGAAATAAGTTTCATATGGACTTCTGATACCTTTCTCCTACAGTTCAAGGTATAGGCATATATTTACACAAATAAATTGATATTCTTTTGTCATTTTGCATATTGGTGGGAATAAGAGTTTCTCATACTTGTTTCAGAAGGGTTGGGGAGCATGAGCTCAGAAAACGGGAGGAGAAAGAGGGAGGGAGGCACTTCACACTTTGTGCAGGATATGAGAAACAGTAGCTTTTTTTTCTCTTTTCTTCTAAAGCAAACTGGCACTGAATTGTAACCGACTATTACCCAGAATTGCTTTTCTGATCAGATACAAGTGCCTCAGATTTTTCAAGGCAACATGAATGATGAAATGTGTTTTAGCAGTTATCATTAAAAGTAGTTTTATTTTTCAAGTAAAAGGCTATAGCCTGTTCTTCCAGCGGTACATGAAGTCCTCATTGTTCTATGTACATGATCTATGTGCTTAGTTTCTTTGTTTTTTTTTTTTTAAGTGCTTGTTTCATTGTGGTGTGAATGAATGTTTAAAATTTCTGGATTTTGATCTTTAGAACATGCTGATTTATCAGAGCTGTTAAAAACCTGATTGTTCTTTGGTCCTTGTTTGTTGGGGCACCCTATTGATTTCTGTTGTCTGTTAAAGCAGGAAATGCTTCCTCTAGCCTGCAGATCATAAAGTGAATGGTTTGCAGTGTGCCTTTAAAATTATTTGAATACATTGAGCATGTTTGTCCAGTGAATTCTGAATTAACTCATTCTGTTGACTTTGCTTTGGTTCTGTGGCTTTTGCACCTCTCCACAAGAATTTGAATTCTCTGTTGCATTTTGTATACGTGTTCTTAACAGGGGAAGAAATTTTGCATTTTTTACAGAGGTGGCTTTTCCTATCCCCTCTGAATGCCTTCTATAATTGATACAATAGTAACCTGTTATTGCAGTGCATAATTCTTTCATAAACTATTTTTTGGCATATTCAGAAACAATGACAAAGAATGATAATAAAAAATATGAAAACCTTCCTTCCTTTGAAGAATAGAAATCAGGTGGTCAGGCTCACGCATGCTTTGTGCCTGACACACTTACTCTCATGTCATTGTGTATCATGATTCGGAGATGGAGTTGCTCCAGGTTTATAGATTTTTGTTTTAACATTTGTGTTGAATTCTTTCTCCAGGCTGATGTTTCCTGTTGGTTTTGTGGAAAGAGTAGAAGGGAAACAAATCCTTTGTTTTGTTTTCAGGAGGCCTGAGTTGATGAGAAAAGTGTTGAGGGTGGGCTGAGGAAAAGAGTGACACTCCCTCTCCTCCCGGCTGAAATTGATAAACAAAGAAATCAATTAAGTGTATCGGTATTTGACCAATAGAAGTTAGAGAGCCCAAAATGGCTAGATATGCCCAATGGAAATTACTGAATTCACCTGCAGAATTATCTGCTTTACCAAGTAGAAGCAACTTAGAGCAATCAGAAAAATCAGTAATATGATGAGATATAAAAGGAACATTATACCTTTTATTTCTGAAACTTTTCTACGGTAAGTTGTGTAGAGCTAAAATTAAGTTTCAAGCACCAGGAGTTAAGAGTGTGGGTAGTTCTGTAGGATCGTTATTCACGGATGTACCTAGACCCTGCTAGAGTGGCTGAAGTTGGCAGGAAAAGACCCAGAGGCAGGATTTGTCATCTTAGGGTGTCCTCCATAATGGTTCCATGTGGGAGCCCATGATTGGTTTAACAAATTGTAACACACTCCAGCCGCCTGTGAACTTTAAGAAGAAAAATATATGCTTAAAAACTGCTTTACAAGCAAGTGCCTGTACATCCTCACTCCAGTCTCCTTGCATTAAAAAGCAGAGACAATGCTTTGCTTGCATAGTTGAGCTTTTAGATAGCACTCTGCTGGTTGCAAAGCAAGGACCGAGGCCCTCAGGTATAAACGCTGAGCTTGTGTGCTGTTAGATAGTCTATGATCCACAGAACAAGGACCTGGCTGGTCTGGTGGTCTGCTTTGTAATTCACATGTCTAAAAATGTATCTTGTTCCCCTCAACCCATTACTTCCCTAAAGATACACTAATCCTTTGTACTCATTGTGTATTCTACAATCTCTGCTTCATACTGTCTTTCCCGAAGTTCCTATTACTATCACACAATTGTTAATGAATTTTTCCTTTGATTATACACAATAAGGGTGCAATTGAGAGGCTTGTGGAGTTGGCTCCCTACTCCCTCTCGATTTATTGACTTTTTCCACAGAGACTTGAATAATCATTCCATGTCGGTAAGACTTCTGCCAGCCAACCCACAGTTCCAGGTGAGAAGGATGCAGGTTTACCACTCCTACCCGATGGAGAGAGAGGAGAGAATTGAGATATGCTCCCCCATGGTCGCTTCCTGTCCCACGGCCACTGCAGTTCACCTGCAGCCTTCTGGCCTCTGCTCAGAGGGCCTCTGTCCCAGGACTGACTGCAGCCTTTTCTTCCCTTGTCAACATTTCCTGTGCCTTTCAGAAGTTGGTCTCTTCTCTGCAATTCAACCCTGGCAGATGTGATGGTGGTCAGCGTGCTGGTGGGCAGTCCTTTGGGGACTCCCAGGAGACATGCTGATTCTCCTGAGTCTCTCAATCGGGGTTACAGAACAGTCGAGCACCGAAGGAAGCCCATTCACGTGAGGTCAACAGAGCATTTTATCACTTTCATTTTATTTTTAAATTTTCAGTGGAGAAATTATTTGTAGCAAACTGTTCCAGATATTCGGCCGCCTGCTTTCCTCACCACCATTTCCTTGTTGGCTCTGGTGCTTGTTTTAAGAACCAGGTTTCTTCTCTGGTCATTTGTAGCAGCTGGGCTTGCTGAATCCTTGATCTGCATTTGAAGCAGAATGCTTCTTCCTGATGTGAAACTGATTTTCCTATTTCTGAATATTTCGTGTACACTCAGCAACTGTTTCAAGTGAAATGCTCTTGTCCAATTTTGGTTAACTCACATTTGCTGATCTCCTACATTCATGCTGAGGGCAGTTTCTTCTTCCTCTAATAAAAGTTAGCAATTTGCATTTACTGGGGAAGGTACTGGCCCGAGTTGCTTTTTTTCTTACCAGTTTTAATACAATTCACCCATTTAAATATACAGTCGTTTTTACTCTATGCCCAGAATTGTGCATCCCATTTAATCTTAGAATATTTTCATTCCCCCAACAGGAAGCCCCGTATGCATAAGCAGTCATTCCCATCTTCCCCATCCTCCCCCAGCCCCAAGGAGCCACTCTTCTCTCTCTGTGGATTTGCCTGTGCTGGACATTTCATTTAAATCGAGTCACTTCATGTAGGTGGAACCGTCTATTGTGACTGACTTATTTCACACTGAGTAACGTTATCAAAGTTTGTCCACGTTGTGGCCTGGGTCAGTACTCTATGCTTTGCTATTGCTGACTAATATTCCACTGTATGGCTGGGCCCCACTGTTTACCCATTCATCAGGTGATAGGCAATTGGGTTGTTTCTGCTTTTTGGCTGTGATGAGTAGTGTCGCCATGAATATTCCTGTAGGAGTTTTTATGTGGACATTTGTTTTCAGTTCTCTTACGTTTGTGCCCAGACAGCAGAGTTGCTGGGTCATTCAGAAACCAAAAGTTCAACTCTCTGAGGACCTGCCAGGCTGTTTTCCAAAGTGGCCACGCTGTGTTACGTCCTCACCAGCAAGGGCTGCGCGCTCCGCTTCCTCTGTGTCCTTATTAGTGCTTGTTACTCTTTTTTTTATTATAACCTATTGTTGTGAGTGTGAAGCGGTTTCTCCTAGTGGGTTTGACTTGATTTCCCTTACAGCTAATGATATTGAACATCGTTTCATTGTGCTTATTGGCCATTTGTATATTTTCCTTGAAAAATACCATTTCAGATCCTTTATTCACCTTTTAATTGAGTTGCCTTTTTATTGTTGAGTTGTAGGAGGTACTTTTTTTTTTTATAGATACAAATTCCTTATCAGATAAATGATTTGAAAAAAATTTCTTCTGTGTGTTGTTTTTTCACTTTCTGGATGGTGCCCTTTGAAGCAAAGTTTTAAATTTTGATGAACTCCAATTTATCTCTGTTTTCTTTGTTCCTTGTGCTTTTGGGGTATTATTTAAAATCTGAGGTATTTTATTTAAAATTTTATATATAAAATAACTTAATTCGTAGGACCGTTCTAGGAGATGGGTGCGGTTGTTGTCCCCAGTGTATGGATAGAAGACTGAGATGCAGAAAATTTCTCTGAAATATCAGTTTCACAGCTACCCAGTGCTGTGGGAGTTCAGGCACTCATGTTCGTCCCAAACATCTGTGATCCTCACCACCATGCTCCACTACTGCCTGGAATCGTTAATGAAAACGTCTTTCCTTTTTTGATTCCTTGTTTGTTTTCTCATTGGGGACCTCATCTCCTCATTTTCCTTTCGGATATCAGTATAGATTTATTTTAGGTCTCATGTAGGCAGAAGCATTTCTATCAGTTAACTTCTTTATTACTCACTCTCCAGTGATGATTGTTGCTAGTTGACCTAATCAAGTCATGCTTAAGTCTTTCCTTCTCATGACACTAAAAACAGTCATGACTTACAGAATGCTAAAAGCAGAAAGTACTTGATTGATTTTATTTTGCTACCCAATCAAACCAATCAAAAAAAAACCCGCTGTTGACACAGATTATAAGCCCTCCAGGTTAGGGTCACTGTCTTCATTGTGTTTCATTTATTTGGTCACAGTGTCTGGATAGTGCCTTGCTGTTCAGCAGTTTTGTTAGGAAACGGTGCTCGTGAATCATTGTAAGGACAGAATTTTGACAACAGACTGTGTTGTTCATTTCACAAGGGAAAAGATAATATAGAAATACTGCTCAGATCTATTTGAAAATTAAGCTTGGAATTTTGAGAACAATTCAAGAAACCATACAAAGATTTTTCACTAATTTTAGATCTATCTTAAACACATTATGGTTACATAGCAGAGTAACTTATCAAGTAGATTTGACAAGAGGAGTGTATTATTGATTTTTTGTTTTAGTTGAAATATTCTATGTGGGATAAAGTAATCAGTGCCTATAAATGAACAAATATGTTTGTATTTCTATGCAACATGGGAGCAGACTACATATGTTTCAATATAATATATATGACTGTGTGTTTTAATCTGTCTGTCAGTGTTTTTATAGTTTTTCAGCAATGTTGTAACATTAGAATTCTAAGAAATTCACTCCCGATACTACTGCAGTTTGTACTGTGTATCCTGTCTTATGTATGGGATTCCACTGTCCCCTAAGTGAGGAATTTCCTCTCCTATTGAGTTAGAAGCAGATTTAAAGGAACTGTGATTTCTAGGCCTTTGCTCTCCATGTGTTTGCACTTGGGTGTCAATCACAATTTTCCCTTTCTTGAGTTTTCATTGTTCAATTAGAATTTTTGAAAATAACTATTAATATGTTTCACTAGTCTCCCTAGAAACTTGATGTTTTTGTGCTTTTCAGTTTTCAATTTATGAAAATTATAAATGCACACTTGTTTTTAAGTAGTCCTTTTTCACTAGATATTTGTTTACCTCTTTATAGTTAAAATAATTTTTTTCCTAATGAATGAATCACTGTGCATGTTTTACAAGATATCTTACTTTTTATTTTTCTTATTCTAACAGGTATATTCATTGTACAGAATTTTGAAAATAAGGATAAACCCAGTAATAACTTAAAAATGGCCTCTAATCTCACCTGGAGATACAGTTGTAAGGTTTGAAATTGAGAATTACAAGTCCTCTCATGTTTTTCTTCTTTTTCAAGTACGTTTTGGTTACTGAGTCCCTCAAATTCCCATATGAATAGTAGCAGCAGCTAGTCAGTTACTGCAGAGGAGCCCGCTGGGATTGTGATCGAGACCACGTTGAGTATACAGATCTCTCTGGGGAGCACTGCCATCCCAAGAGCGCTGTCATCTGATCCAGGAATGTGCGTGGTGTGTCTGTACAGGTATTTAGGTCTTCTTTAATTTTTTTCAACCATGCGTAGAGTTTACATAGTATTATTTTACCTTATTTTTTTGCCTTTATACTGAGTACAATTGTGCAAGGTACTAGGATCAGAATTGTATTATAGCCCCGCCACTTGCTGCCACCATGGACGCTGCACTCTTGCTTTGCCCTGTGTAAAATCTTGCACAAAATAGGACCTAAGTAACTCTCTCTTGAATGAATGATTATATGATTGCTGGATGATGCTGGAGAGTCCTTGTGATGATGTCTTTTTCCCAGACTTTCCCCTCTTCTTAACTATGCCTTTTCTCTTCCTTTCCTCCAACCTGGGTTTCAGCCTGCCTGTGGCATTGATTTTCCCTGAGTGTGGACTCTTCCTTTTACTAGTTCACGATAATGTTTCATGCGGGCTATGAAAACTTGCTAGATGTCAAGAAATAGCAAATTCACTGCATGCTAGTATTTTTAGTCTGTGGTATTATATTATCCATTGAAATTAAATCAGGCTGACCCCCTGAGCCCTCCTCTGATCTCTTTTCTCCTTCCTACGGGTGATACTTCTCTGGTTGCTGTCTGTGCCCTTCCCCCAGACTTGGTTTTGGAGTTGAGTAAGTCACCATCAGTGGAGCTCTCTCTTTAAAGATGAAGAGAATATTTGCTCCTTCTTCCTGGTTGGGGACTGGATGAGATGTGGTAACAGATAAAGAATGGAGCCCCATCTCATTCTGACCCTCGCTCTTTCGGTTCCTTTCTCCAGGGGAAAAGAGTACAATTCAAAAATATAAAGATTGTGAGCTAATGAGATAGACAAGACAACCGAACATTTGTTAAATATCTTTTCATGCCGGACACAAATGTATTATACACACAAAAAGCACACAAATCACTGTAGTACTGCGGTTACAAACGTGGGTCCGAGTACGAGTCCTGCTCTGGAGTGACCAGTCCTGTGAGATGGAGAACTGGTAGGTCGGCTTAGCCTCTCCTGGACTTGTTTTCTGTCCTGCAGAGATGGGGCTCGCTAGGCGTCCCTCTCCCGTAGAGGTGCTGTGGGGTGTAAATGGCACGCGTGGGCAGCCCGAGCACAGCTGCTCATTCCTCGTAAGGGCAGGATAGCATCGCTTTTGCGGTGACAACTTTATGACCGTCCCGTGTAGACTCTTAGTGCTCCGAAGGGATGCCTTGTGGTTTGGAGATGGGATTCTCACTTCTGTAAATACCCAAGGATTGTGTTATTGGGCCGTGCTGATTTGAATCTATTCTTTAGAAAGTACATATTGTAGATATATTTTTCAAGCATGCATGCTTTTTTCTTTTATTATTTATAGTTCTACCCTCTCATCTCTTGGTGTGACTTTTCACGGAATCCAGGAAACAGTCCTAAGCCACCTGCCTCTTCACACTTCTCCGTGCTGGTTTTCTTCCCTGACTAGAAGAGGGTTCTGCATAGGAAATTTTCTTTGTTCCCCTTTTCTTGGAGTCACTCTGTCTCCCCAACTCTCACCTGTCCATCTGTCCATTTCTCTACCCACTGATTCTTCTGACATGTTCCAAAAAGCATTTCAGGCAGCTTACAGAAGAACAGATACCAAATAAACAGGTGAGGAAATGGGGCCAAGTTCAGACAGTGAGGCTAGGAGGCGAGCCTGTGTGGGAGATGCAGGCGTGAGACACACGCCTCAGCCCTGTGACTTATAAGATCGACAGCAACAGTGTGCCTGAGGCTCCCAGCAGACACAGGGAAACAGGGTTTGTGGGAGATGCTCACTGGCTGTGAAATAAATAAGTGGCTTAGGAGATGCCCAGCCTTTCCAGCTACTAAGGCTTAGGAGAATATTTTGAGTTTCTTCCAAAATCAGAGTATTGCATCTTTTCTTTTTTCAGAGATCTATGTATAGTTTTTTACATTCTATACCTGGAAATTTCTCCAAAACTGCTTCCCACGTGAGTCCCATGTCTCGGGAATGGGGTGGTTCTGCTCATTGACGGGGGTTGGCCAGAAACAGAAAATGACAGCCTCAAAGGAGCCTGGGATTTGTCAGTTATGTTTTGTCAGTGCTGTAGATTTCAGAAAACGCTTTCACCGTTTCTATCCATCTGAGGTGACAGCGTGCTCTCTTAGCAGCATCAGGAGCTCAGGGCCGCGGGATGGTGGGGGCTGACTGCACTGCTATCAAGACAGCTGTGCCAGTCACTGCAGGCGTGGTGATTTTACATAGTGCATTTCATGTTCTTTAATAGGTTTCAACAGGTACTTAATTAACTGAGTTAATTAACATTTAAAAAATATGATGCTTTGTTGAAAAGACAGTTATAGGCAGAATATAAGTTGTGAACACTTTAAAAACGGTTTCATTACTGAAATTTTAGTAGGGAAGATTTAGTTTATCTTATTTACACCTCTCTTCAAAAGTAACAAAGAAACAAGACAGAAAAAGCAGAGGATGATTTCTGTTCTTCCTCTCGGCTTGCAGGTGCCCTCACCTCCAGTGGCATCCATCCAGACACCAGCACTGACACTGGCCGTGCTCAGAACTGCCTCAGCCCTGAAGACACAACTGACAAATAGAAGGGGGACACGCCCTGTGACAGCAGGTGCTCTCACTTTGTGGGTCCTTATGTAACTGCGCAGTGTTATTCAGGATCGCCCGTTCTACACTGTGTGACGCTGCTGCCGTGTCTCCTAGTTATTTCTGTAAGTACTCGTGTATTTTTTTCAATGTGTGGTACTAGACATCTAAAAATGCTTTTTTCAGATGAAAAATAATGTGTATTTAATATAATAAGTCTTAAAAAAAGGGACAAAAGGGTCTATCCTGGTCCCACTACTCAGAGATAATAATTAACACTTTAACATCTATTTTCTGTTCTTTTCATCAGTGTGTATTACGTCTGTCATAAAAACGAGCGAGCACTCTGTGCCTGTTTACTTTGTGGAGACCTCCATTTTTCATTCGGCTTATTACACTTTTTTCTACAGTATTCTCTCTCCCCTGGCATGATTTTTAATGACCAGTATAGCATTCTGTCTTGTGGAGGCAACGTCCATTTTACTTCGGACTTAAATAACCTTTTAAATTCCAAGTATATTTAACTGAAATACTGAAAAGAGAACTGTGGTGGTACCGAAAGGCCCCTACATCCCTTCCCCTTTTTTTCTGAGAGTAAAAACTGCTGACAATGTGGTGTATATATTTCATGACCTTTATGCCTGTCATATATATATACACATACATACATACATGTATATGAGAAATCTATGTATATGTTTGTGTATATATGCTTTATTGAAAAATAAGGCCATACTATATGTTTTGTGCAGCTCGGTTTATTCACTGAGGTGTATATCATAGACGTCCTCCCACTCCAGACTCACCCGGTCCTTTCAGATAGAGTAGAGGGGTCTCCTGATGTGCAGTAGATTTGGTCTCTTGTGTAAGGACACCTTTGGTGGGAGAGTACTGTGGACAAGGCCTTGGACCACGCCAAAACGCCTGCCCCTTAGTGCCCACAGCTCGCCTTCATTTACCGCATCATTGTCTTGATGGTGGATACTTAAGTTTTCTCCATTTTCCACTGTCAGAAAGGGTGTTTGACTGGCGTCCTTCTTGTACAAACATTCCTGTGATCTTGTATGAGTATTCCTTTAGTTAAGGTTTCTGGAAATTTAGTCCCTGGATGTGACAATTACATACATCACAGGCTCCTTTCAAGTGACTCTAGAAATTCCTTCTCCTGCGGGGAATGAAAAGATGTAGAATAACTTATGTAACCAATTCTCTATCGCTGGATATGATTTCACTTCAGCTTTTCTTCCCACCATTGTAAACAGTGCTGTGTAAATGCTCTGATGAGTACATCTTTTTGAACTGATTTTTTTTCTAAGCGAAACTATTCCTAAAATGGTGTTCAGTCTGTGTGTACACACATTTTTCAGAGTTTACATATCCATTGACACGTCATCCTCCAAAAAGATCGCTCAGTTTGTTCTCTCAAAGATGGACACTACCTAGAATATTTTTTAAAAACATTTGCCAATATGATGAGCAAAATTGCTTTTTCATTGTTTTAGTTTGCACTTGATGACCAGTGAGGTATTGAGCATTTTTCACTCATTAGCCATCTGACTTTTAAAAGGTGAATGATCCCTTTTGTCTTTTGCACACATTTAAGTGAGGGAGCTTCTTGTTGCTTTGTGACAGCTCTTTGTATGTTATGAACATTAACCCCTTGTCTTCATTAACATGTATCACAGAGCTTTTTCTTTTCATTTCTTGCCTTTCATTTTGTTCAGTAGGTTTATTTTTGTTGTGGCCGAAAATAATCTTAAGACAGTAAATGTCTTCTTTTTGGGTTTTATCCTTGATAGTATTCTTAGAAATATTTTCTTATAATGGTATATATCTCCTCTGTAGGATTTTTTAATCTCTATGATGGAGATGATAATACTACTTTTTATAGTGAGGAGAAGTTGAATTACTATAAGCAAAGATTTGTATTTGCTGTTATTAGTACTTTCTAATATTTACATCACTATCTGTAATTTTTCTTGTGGTCATTATGACTGGAATAGAATTTGTTTTTTCCAGGTGATTCTCTGATTGTCCCAAGACAATTATTGAATTCATACTTTGCTCTTTGATTTGAAATCCCAACTGTACAAAATATTTATGTACACTAGAGTCTCTTTTTGAGCTCATGGTTTATTTCTGTCAGTCTTACTTTCTTACTCCAGTGCTATATCTTACATATTGTAAAAATTTATTTAATATCTGACAGTGCGATTTTTTTTATTCTTTTTTCCATCCCCAATTTTCTTGTCTAGTATTATGAGTTTATTATTCCTGAAGAGTTCCAAAATATTTTGTTCAAGTTAAAAAAAAACAGATAAGGGCTGTCATGGGAATTTTTAGTAAGTTTTGAATTATTCTTAGGAGAACGTTCATCTTTACAAAACTGCTTTCCTCCATACAATATGTTGATGTCTCTGCATTCACACTTCTTACTTTACCCCTCAGTACAGTCCTGTGTTTCTCCATGTACAACATGGGCATTGTTTTTGAGTTTATTCCAGATTATTGTTGAAGTTTTTGTTAATTTTGTAAGTGAGAATTTTTTGCTATTATATTTTTTAACTGTTAAAACTGACACCTAGGAAGGCAGATTCAATTTGTAAATACTCACTTTGTAACTTGTCATTTAATATTGTAAGTATTAAGTACTTGTTACAGAATAGTTTCTTTTCTGTTTTTAAAAATTTGTTTCCAAGATTCTCAAAATGGTCATAGCTAAGTAGTATAGGTGGGGAGACAGATGGAGAGAGGTAGTGTGGCTCATGTACAAACTGTGAGCACTTTCATGGCTGCCTTTATGCTGGAAAAGCCGCTGAAGAGCCCAGGTAAGAACAGGGGTGGCTTTGTACGCACTTGAAAGCCAGCTTTCCTGCCTGTATGGAGAAGCCTGGTGAGTGAGGCAGATATATGATCAAGGTCGAGTGGAGGTTATTGGTTGCACAGAGCACTGTGTCTGTGAGAACAGGATACCATCGCCATGGGAAATGCTTGGTGCCAGGAACAATGCAGGGAGCTGGGAAGCCTGTCTGTTAAGGATTTTCCAGCCCTGGGAGTGGGAAGATCAGACTCTCCATTCAGATCTGAGTTTGAATTCATCCTCTTTAGTTTACTGGTCCTCTGACTTTTCTCAAGTTATACATCCTCTTTGAACTCCTGTTTTCTTGTCTCTCAAAACAGGAGAATTACGGCCTGCTGCTAGAGTGTTTGATCAGGGTAAATAATTTGTGTCTATAAGATGCCATGTACAGTCACAATCTCAGTGAGAAATGGGCTGTCGCCTCTTCTTCTGCAACTCAGTGCTTGATGAGACATGGGGGAAAGCCAGTCCCTAATTTGTGTGTGATGCAAGTAGGAACAAAATTAAAGTCTTGCCTTTCCTTAGTAGTATTCTTACTCCTTTGCTTCATTTACTTCTTTCCTCCTTTCCTTTCCCCTTTCCCCTCCTCCATCAAAAGATCCTGGGACTCTCTCAGAACACTAGATTCAAGTTACTTTAAAGGTTGGCTCATCCTCATGAAATGACAGTAACATAAAAAAAATCTGTACACATCCCAGAATGCATTGTATTTGATTTACACACACACACGCGTGCACAAAAACACACACACAATCAGGCTACCTCCCACTTGCAGAGGGTGAAGGAACACTTTTTCTGAGTTTTCATTCACTGAGCGTGAGAACAAAGTCTCTTATGCAGACTTTCACCAGCCTTCGTGCATGGTGTTTTTAATTGGATTTCTGCTTTTTGGCCATAGATATAGTATCCTAATAGAAGAGAGAAAGTGAAGACATAGACATTCTGCTGAGATATTGGTGTCATCATATTTGAGTTGGAAAGGGCTTAAGACAGCATAGAGTCATAACTTTTTATGGGTGAGAATCCATGATGGTGTAACTTGGACAAGAACCTGGGTCTTCTGCCATCTTGTCCATGTGGGTGAAAAGGCAACTGGGTGGGGGATGGCAGGGATCTTTCTTGCTTGAGTTCCATGGTCTTGCTAGTTTTCATTGCTCAGCTGCCTTTAGTTTATGTCCATGAGGCCTCTCATGGGAAGGTCACTCTGTCCTGATAGATTGTTTCTTATCAGCAAAAAGCTCTGGACCCACTCATATTTCCCAGAGTTTTCTGCTGACCTGCTGACACTTTATATAAATGAGACCAAGAAACTACTGAATATAAAATCCTTATTGTTATCGTTTGCCCTCGATTTCCATAGGAATGGGGTGCTGTCTCAGGCTGTCTAATGTTAGATCTGAACAAAGATAGGGTGATAGGCTGTGCTGCTGGACCTCCACAGTCGAAGGGGATTTCCACCTTAGTTTTTAGAATCAGGCAGATGAGTTCAAATATTGCCTTTACCAGTAATTATCTTTGTGACTTGGGGGAGAAACTGTACTTTTTTGTGTCCAATTTTCTTTGTTTGTAAATAAGTTCAGTATTTATTTTAAGGTTTCAGTTTTAGAATTGAATGAGCTAATTCCCTCATTTATACCTAAAATAGTGATCGCGTGGTTCTATGCTGGTGCTTTGGAGGTTGATTACTATGGGACTCGGCAGTGAGAATGGGGGTGGTGGACCCCTGGATAATAGAGCTTATATTCCAGGATATGCTTGTAAAAGACTGGATGTGCAGTGGAATTTTAGTAAATATCCACTCCTTTCCTACTCTGCTTTGATTGTGTATATATCTTTATACTAATATATGAACAATTTTTATTGCAATTTAAATATCTTTGTAGTATTTACAATATGTAGCTATAAAAAATACGTGAAATAAAATGATTTGACTTTTATTTTCTTTTCAATAAGCAAAACAAAATAAAATAGAAAAGAACAAAGTTTTGAAGGAGTAGAAATAATTTTATTTCCATGGAATCAATTCCGAATAATAGGTTTTTTGGTCGTGTTCTTAAACAGCATATAAAATTGATTGGTTGTGACATACTGGAAATGAGGAAACAGTGGAGACATACTACCTCTAATGCAGTCATTTATTTACCAAGTCCAAACTCGTTCTGCTTGCTGCATGACAGGCCAATAAATCAGGAGATGAGCTTTTGGAGTAAGGAGTAGTGACTTTATTTGAAAAGCTGGCAGACTCAGAAGATGGCATACTGATATCCAGGAGAACTCTCTTCCCCAAGTCAGAATTCAGTCTCCTTTTATACTAAAAAGTGGTGGGGGTGTGGTTGGTTGTTGCAAACTTCTTGCTGTACGAATTGATTTCCTTGGAATCCTTTGTTCTTGCAGGTGTCCATGTGGGTCAAATCATGGCGCCCCTGTAAAACCTCAAAAAAAACAAAATTTATTTTTATTTTGCAACTTGCCATCTCTACATAAGTGTAGAAGAGCTAACATCCTTAAAGATCAGAGCCCGCAGAATAGGCCCTCCTGGATATTTCAGGCTAAAGGCAACTTTCTTTTACAAAAGGTGCAGAGATAACAAGTCTTAGCCTAGAAAACAGGGTACAGGTTTAAAGCCAAATGAACACATCTAACATGGAGTCAAATTTGTTCTTTTCTATTACAGTTTCTTTTTCCACCTCATAGATAATTTTAGTAAGAAACATGAGCAATTTTTTTACTTTTGCTTCTTAATAACGGATAAGTGGCCCAACTACAGTTTTGTGAACAGGGATGCTGTGCGGGCATAGGGGTCACAGCAAACTCTTGTTGGGGGTGGTCGACCCTGCAACATGTCTGATGCCCTGTGAGTGTTGGTGAGGGTCCCCCTAACCAGGGACTCTCTTCAGGAACCACCATGTGGGTATTGACCTCTGGAGACTTCTTTTTCAGCTGTAGGAAATTTTTTTAGATGCTGTGATGAAAAAATCACTACAGCTGGGGATAATCAGGGAATAAAGGAAGGGGAAAAGGGCTTGGAGTAGTGTAGAAGAGGACAGAAGATCAGGGAGCCTGGGGGCTTGGGGGCAGGGCCACGGGAGAGAGAGTAGCAGAGGTGGGGAGGGGCCCGGCTCCAGAACCAGCTCCTGCACCTTTCCCTGCACCCAAGCCTCACAGCTTTTAATTGGGCCCAAGACTCTTTCCTGTCTGGATGTCACCCTGGGCAGAACGTTGAGAATCGAAGGTAAGGGGTGGGCAGCACTCACCTAGGGGGTCACTGAGGACTTTGGTCAAGTCCACAGTGCCTTTTCTAGTCATGTGTCTTCACTTGTTCTTTATCTCAGGATCTGAGAAGCAGGAGCAGGGAAATCAGGGAGAGATCCAGGAAGACATTTGACTCTGTTAAGAGACGACAGTCACAGCGACACGGGGAGCGAGGACACTTGCAGCAAATAAAATGACTTCACAAATATTGCATCAGAGCTGCAGGTGTGAGAGAGCCTAAGCCTGTCTCAGAGTGCAGGGGACAAGAGGAAAGGAATGGTAAAATTAACACTGACAATTGAAATTTTGTTAAATAGCCTGCTAATATTAATTGTATCAAATGAATGTATGCAGGTGTATTTCTATGATCATTTATAGGTACACACAACCCCACCAGCCCCTCTTTCTCCCATCGGGGATGGGCTTTCTCAAGCACAGTGCCCCTCCTGGTTGAGTGGGCCACGCTGCGGGTCCTCGCCTGGGGCCAGGCTGCTGCAGGGCACTGAGTCCCCGAGGCACGGCCTGGGAGACATGACAGGAACATCTCTGCTCATAACTGAGAGCCTCCGTTTCCCCCTGCAGTGTAAGAATGCCGGTGACTCAGTTAGAAGCATGCATCCAACCCGTCCTTCCGTGTCAGCACCATCTAGAATCGGTGCCTGAATCTTCTGAATTTCTCCAGAATGTGGTTTAAAATCACCTTCGACAATTGAATGTGTGTCCTCTTACAAGTGGAGGAATTGCTGCCGTTTCCCTGGAAATTACTCACCACTAGTCCATCTGATTTTTCTGTGCTAGGATTCAGTATGGCCTGCTAAAAATTCTGCAGTCAGATCTTGAAACACTGATGAAGAGGATTATTTATTTTATTTCTTTATATGATAGTGTTTTACTTTCAAAATTCAGAGTTTTCGGTTCTTTCAAAAATTTTTTGGGGGTTTGGAGAATCAACGTTTCTCTTACCATCTTTGTGACTTGTTGCTATATGCCTCTCACCTGTCTTCTGTCACTTGTGAGGCAGTTCCATTTGTGACCCTGTCCGGTTTGTTCATGTTATAAAATATAAAGTCTGTAAAAGTACAGTCCCTTTTACTCCGAAGACATTCCACAAGTACTACTTAAATCTGGGTGTGGTTTTTAGAAGACAGAATCATTAGAACATGTACTTGCAGGTTGCTAGTGCAAAATCCCCAAATCAATATTCTAGCTCAACATCTAAAATCTTTCTAATCTACCTTGGATTTGTATGGATAAGTGAAGCAGTTTGCTAAGAAATCAAGACCAGGTTTAGAATACAGGCTGGTGTAGCTCAGCAGGTCCTCCCATGCTGATGCTCTGCCAGAGGGTGGGGCCAAGGGGAGAGGGCGTGTCCTGCCCTTCCTGAGCTGACAGTTTGACGGCAAAGACCTTCACCAGGTGAAGAACTGGGAGTTTCTTCTAAGAAGAGTGGGTTTGAAAAGAGTCCTAAAAGCGCGGGAGTGACACAATCCCATTTGTCTCAAGTAGGGGAGAGCGGCTTTAGGGCCACTTGGGAGACTCGTGAGTCCAGGAGTGCAGTGTTGGTGGCTTCCACTTGAGCGGTGAGACGGTTAGTGTGTTAAAGCGAACAGATTGAAGACATGTTTCGATGGTAAATAAGAAAGGATGAATGCTGTCTGTGAAGTTAGAATGGAGTAAGGCCCAGGTTTCTGGGTGGATTAATGAGGTAAATGATAGTCCTGCTGTGCTGTGATGAGGGAAACCTGCAGAGGGAATTCTGGGGAAAATCTGATGAGTTCAGCTGTGGGTAAATGAAAGGCTGTTAGATGTGTGGACTGGGAGCTCTGGTGAGATCCAGTAGTGAGTAGGGGGAGGGGAGAGAGTCTTTCAAATCATTTTGTCTTGTGAACATACAAATAAGGATGAGCAATGACACACTTAACACCTCTATATTTTGGATTTAAAACCCAGTAACATTTTGCATTATTGACTGCAGAGGTTCTTAATTTTTTTAAGAGAAATAAAATAAATAGAAACAAAATAGTGGAGTTAATCAACATCTTAGATTTGATGTGTGTCCTTGTGTATATTTTGATACCTCATCTGTTTATAACTATAATCTACAAAAAGTTAACTTGCTTAGCATAAGAGTTAAACAGAGGGACGTGACACACACTGTTAGGGGTTGAAGCTGATCACCTTGGGCAAATTATGTCGCCTCTCTGTGCCTTAGTTGCATCTTCTGTGACTGCCCCTGGGCCCCTCATCACAGCTGATTTCCTAGACTTGATGTTGGGAGGGAGGCTGCTGAAGGGAGTAAGAAGTGGCAACTGCTAGGGATACTGAAGAGTGAGACAAAAGCAGATTAAAGCCTATAAACTTAGTACAAATACCCTCAAAAGAGAAAGAAACCTGCAGTGTTTTGAGCCACAGCGTAAGGAAAACAAAATCACGTGGACCCAATTCTCTTGAACATTTGAGTATTGTGGGTGGGAGGTTGTCATCAAAAAATTGTCGAGAAAAGGCCTTTTGGTTTCCCTTGACGTTTCCAGTAAGGGTGAGTTGCATAAGCAAAACCCCCCCCCGGTTCACAGTGGAAGGTGCCTTTTTGTGCAAAACTGACCAAAGGTTGGAAACCAGTCTTCAGCGGTGCTGGTAAATGAAGAGACTTCTGGATTGGGTGGGGCACTTGCTGTGACTTCCAGGTGACCTGTTGGCTGGGGACTGTTAGGCGGGCAGTAGGTTTGCAGGGAGACCCGGGCATAATCCCTTGCTCTGAGGCTTCTGGTCTGACTGGCAAACCTGGGCACCCACAGTCCTAATGGGGCAGCTCGTGATGTGGCCTGGGACACCTGCTGTGCTGAGGGCGAGAAGAGGGTTTCCCTGAGGGGGTGTCCCTACAGAGAGTGGAAACGTCCTCCTGCAGGGGAGGAAGAGCCTCTGAGCAGGGTGCTGGATGCACAGGCAAGACCACCCTGAGCACGGAGGATTTGGGAAGCCGGAAGTCATACAGTGGCACGAGCAGCCTTGTTCCTGAGAGACTGGAGGTAAAAGATGCTGAAAAGGCAGGCTAGGTTCAGACCCTGTGGTGGGTTATGAGTGACAGGAAAGGACTGGTCAGGCAGGCACGAGAGAACCCTGTGGGCATCCCAGCTGGGGCGTCACGCCGGAGGGAGGAGCAGAGTTATAGACTTTGCCACTTATTAGCTGTGTGACTTTGAGCAAGATCACCCCAGTTCTCTCTATATATATCTTCATCTGTAAAGTGACACAGTGACAAGCTAGTGTCATCAGAAGGCTTAGTTTAGCTCTGATCCTCTGTGTCCAGTCCTGTCAGTGCTGCCCTGTGAGGTTCTGCAGCGGCTGCTCTTACCCTGAGATGGGAGGGCGTAGAGGGACATTGTAGCACCCGAGGGCAGGATGGGTTTGCTTTAAAAGCAGACATGTTGCCGCCTGCAGCTGCAGACCTGCAGGCAGTTTGATTGATGGTCGTGGAGAGAACTTTGGAGGCCTTAGCAGCGTCTTAAAACTTGTATTCACTTAGGGACCGGATTTGCCTTTGCTGATTAATGTTGAAGATTTGGGCTTCTGGCAAAGCTGTTTTCAGAGATGGGTATATACGTAACATATCGTATAAAATAAAATGATTTTCTTAACGTGTGGGACTTTGCAGTTGTTGGGAACAGCTCTGTTGCTCTGGTCTCCACGGAGGACACTAGGGGTCAGCAGAGCGTGCGGGAGGGCAGGCAACCCACAGTGCTTTTGCCGGCTGTTCTCCCCAGTAGGGCAGTCTGCTGAGTTGACTCTTCTCTGAGTTTGGTTACCAGATGAGCAGACAGCAAAGTAATGAGTTCTGGTGGGACTGTATAATGACAGGAAGAAAGAGGAACCAGTAGTTTTTCAGGACTAGAACACGCTTTTGGTTCCTGATCCAGTGTATTCCATTACAGAAGTGATGAGTTGTGTCTATTCTGGGAGTTGATTGAAATAAACGTTCAGCCTAAAATTAAGAGTTGTGTTTCATTTGGCGGGAGGACTCAAGCCGGGATGACAGCCTCTCAGATCACTCTGAGGAACTGCTCCCAAGAGGTATGGGAAGAGCTAGGATATACAGGAGCTTTACAACAAAGACCAGGTAGTTGGAACAATAAAAGATTGCTTGTTATCTAAAGAAAGCCAGGTATCTCAAGTTCAAGTATTTAGTGGTTTTCTATGTATGGGAGGAAGCAAACATTTGGACTCACTGAATTCATACTTTAACAAGCACCTAGCTATATAGGGCAAGTATCCTGTCCTTTCTTATTCTGAGTCTGCTCAGAGGGCACCAATATGAGTGGCTGAGAGGCTGGGCTTCAGGCCTGTACTCGCTGGGGTGTGGCAGTGTCTGCTGATGGCTTGGCTTCAGGATTCTTTGTTTACTGACATGGTTGCAGTATTTTCTTTCACATTGTAGTACTTTCATTCACAGTGCTCCCCCTTGGTCCTAAATTCGACCAATATTTTGAGAGACGTTTCATGACCAATTTTGTCCCAGGGTGCTAGGATGGCTCATTCCTAGTTCAGGTGAAGTATCTTCTGAGCTGCCATTCAAGGTGTTATTTTTTTATCAGACCCTGTTGATACTAAAAGTTCTCTGGATCGCCTGTCTTACTAGTCTATTATGATCCAGGAATTGTTTACCCTTCGTTGCTCATTACCATAACTAGAATCACACTATTACAATTATTTTACACAGAGTTATAAATTTTATCTATTCCTTCAAGATGTTTAGCCATCATCAATTTTGTAGGCCTAGTTACACTTGGGAAATGTAACAGACAACAATTTTATTATATAGATAGAATATAAGTAATTCAGCTAGTAACGTTTATAAAGTCATGAGTAAGAATTTAATAGTCGAGAAGTTATATTTTTGGGTTAAAATTTTCCTTGTGTTCCTGATTGAGTTTGAGTGATCTTATGCGAAATTTCATATTTATGGTCAGGGTCAGAGCAGGTATTAATTGGCCAGGTGAGGTCTCCCACCTTGTAAGATCAATAGTGGCCTAAACAGAACTATAATTTCTTTTTAGAATAACGTTTCTGAGGGCTATCTAGTTAGAGCCTTGGAGTAGGGAAACCCACCAAGGTAACACAGAAGTACTAGACATAGGTAATTTACCATAAACTTAGCAGCTGGAGTAGTTCATAATCAAAGGTAGGAGAAATTATCAAAGTAATTGGCATACAGGCCTGGTTCTGTGTCTTGGGTCTGCAGTCTTCTTCAGATGTTGACTTCTTCTCATCCTGACCTGGTAGATTCTTCTCCATTTGGGCATTGTTTTAAGGTGAGCAGTGCTCTATAGGCCAGTGCACTGCAGGGGCTGTTTCTGATAGGAAATGAATCTGAAAGTCCATTTCCTTCAGCTTTGGTGTGTATGGTCTTGTTAAGAGTACCTGATAAAGGGTCCTTCCATTCAGGTTGGAGACAGTTCTTTAAGTCATGCCTGTACCAGTATGTATATTCCCCTGGCTTCTGGTCATGGGGCATTGGATCTTTACCAAGGATAGATTACTGAGCCTCAGAAACAAACCTAGAGTGTTCTTTTCATAATTCAATTAAACTTTACAGCAATGTGACATAACAGCAAGGAATGATCTGGGAAATGTCTAAGTAAATATAGACCTCAATCAACAAAACTAGAAATTAATATCCACTAAAATATAATCTTTTTTCTCTCTAAAGTTACCCTCAGTTTTCTCAAATATAGTCAAATCAAGATTAATTTATTTACAAGCTAAGTCTGATTATTTGATTATATAGGCTTTTTTTAAATTGGCTGTGTTGGAACTTTTAATAAGGACTCTCAGGGTAGAATGTTAATAAGGTTTTCTTAGGCCCAGAATGCCTCGTCAAGGGCTTGTCATGGATTTCTGCCTTACAGATTTAGGTAAATTCTTTTCTCTTTAAAATCCTTAAAATACTTTGAGATTGCTATATCTGTTAGGAGATGATCTTCCTCATTTGTCTGATAGAGCCACTGGGGACCTTAGAGTTTTTAGTCTCTTAAGGGATCAGATAGAGAGAAAAGATAACTGTTCCAAGTCTGCGTACATAAGTATAATTTATCAAATTTCTGTGAAACATAACTAGCTTTAGGAGAAGAGTTTCTTTATGTCTGGGAAACAGGTTAAAAGCCAGTAGTATTTCAGACAAAATCAAAAATTATAACCATATTCACCAGTTTACTCAGTCCCATGTAACTAATTCTTTTACTCAGAGTATCCATTAGACCTTTAAAATTACTTACCCAGTTTAGTTCAGTGCTATAATTTGAAATTCATTTGAAATCAATAAATCTCCTTGAAGAGAAAGCAATTTGCAAAATCATCAGAAGGAAACAATTAACTGTATATAAATGACAAGTGATTTAAAAGCATGGTTAAACAACGTTACACTATAATCGATAAAGAAAGCTGGTCACTATAACTAGAATTATGACTGGTAACATTTCAGATATACCAGAATTTTAGGGAATCCATATAATTTCTAGAATATCTATATTAATAATATTTTCTCATACAATATAACCTAGGAAGATCTATTATTCATTTGACAATACCATGTTATTTAACATGCCAAATGAAACTTACTACTTTAAAATCTCTCTTTGGGATGTTTCAGGGGCCCTCTGTAGCATCCCAAACTTAACTGGAGATTAAAAGAACTTTAATTAGAAATTGATATTTGGGGAGCTTTTTAAAAGTTTTCAGAACACTTGGTCAGATAAACATATAGATCACTGTAAAGTAGTTCTTTTTCATTAACAAGAAAATACGTTAAAGGTAAAAGCAGAACAGGTCAGTTATGTGGTATAAGAAGCTTTACAATTTGTTATTGAAAGTGGATTAACATTTTTAGAAAATTTTTTCATCTTAACAGAGAGAAAACCAAATCTAGTCTTCTACCAGATTACTTCTAAGATTCATTTACTTTGCCCAATTTGATTCTAAACTTAGACAATTCTGACAACGTACAAAACCCTTTCCTCAGGGTTCCTCTTCCACAAGCGTTCCACAGCTTACTATACTCACATTAGTGTGTCCTTTATTTTCTCTTCCATTCAGAAGTAACCAGCTTCAGAAGAAAGTCACTATTTTTTATTAACAAAATATAATTACATTCATATATCTTCCTTTACACATTTATCTTACTTTCCTAGGATACTGAGATTATACCCTTAATAATAGAGATTATTTCAGGGTAGCACCAACCATTTATTAATATTTCTAAACACCTTTACTTTCTCTGTAAGGGTAAGTTAAATGTTAAATAATTCATATTACAATCTTATTTTATCTGAAAGTGTCATAGCTATTTAATAAACTCCTATCATTTAACTCAATTTAGCACAACTCTAGAATTTAAAGATACCAAACATTTAGAGAGTATCTTAACCATACATTTTAAAAATATATTTTAAAAATTTACCCAAAGCTCTCATCTCATTTGCATTTAATTTACTTAAAATTTTACTACACCACATTACTATTTTTTTCTTGACAATTCTGCAACAGATATAACAGGATCTTATTTGACTTTCATTAAAACTAGGTACAGTAAAGGTATTGTACTTAATATTGATGACTTTAAAGATGTCTATATTAATTAGAACATACTTAAACTAAAAAATACCAAGTGTAATCTTAATATTGAATATTTTCCAGTTCACGTAACGCTGAAAGTCAATTTGGTCAGTTTTTATTTTAAAAATACTTAATTTGTAAGCTCTTATTTTTTTTACGTCAAATAAGCAGAGATCTTTGACTTTGATTTTTTTTTTCAGCTGTAGAAATATCTCACATCTATAATGTGTACGCAGGCTTATAAACAGACAAAAGCTAAAGATCTCATAGGTTCACTTTAAAACTTACTTATAAGATAGGTATAATAATAGTTGGAGTAAGCTGAATTTGCTTGCTCAAATCACTAAGGCTTACTATTTATGAAACCGACATTTAAGATTTCTTGACAAATGCTGAAGGACACGTCAGAGTTATGAGTTCTAAAATGCCAAAAATTTCTTGGCCTTAAGTATTATCTCGTTGAGCTAATTAGGCTCATTCTAGGTCACTGTTTGCTGTATTTATATTTCTGATCTGCAAGACAAAGACAGACGCTTCCAGTTCCCCAGAGAACTGCTCTGTCACGCAGATCCAATTGTATCTCCTTAATTGGCTTTTTTTTGTATCAGTGAGAAGAGCTGTAAACAAAGAATTCCATGTTTTAAAACTTTAAGATTTACTTTAGCATGTCTTCCAAAGCTTGCATAAGGTATTTAGTGAGGTCTCTTTTCCTTGGGTTATAAGTTAAACCCAGGGTAAACCTCTTACTTTATTGTCTATTAGCCACTGAATATTAGTTTTTAATTTTACGTTATATTGGAAGGCTCACGAAACTCTATTGGTTTCCTTTACTTTGTTCAATTAATATTTTCTAAGGGACAGATATGTGCCCAGCCTTATAATACCAAGAAGGGGAAGCGTTTTTCCATTGAAATATATCTATCCCACAATATAATTAAGCAAATGTTTTATATAAAGCCCATTTAATATACCAATTTTACAAACTTTATCTCAATTTTATTAAATCTCGTACCTTTAATTTTTATATTTATTAGGTTTAATCAGTAATTCCTATTTCTAGAAGGAGTGTCAGAAGCTTTTTTTTTGTGTGTGTGCATTGTATCTAATTATATAGAAAAGTCTCTGGGATTCCCAAGTTTCAGCCAAAGAGCTTAGGCCCTTCTCAATTTTCAATTTGATTAATAGGTCTGTTGTCCCAATCATTGATCAAGTATTTCAGTCTATAAATATGTATTTTTTTAGCTCTATAAATACACATATTTTAAATTGTGCTAAAGCGGACTTGTTTGAACTTTAATGTTGGGGGGGAGTAGGTGATCTCTTTGGCCCTTTTTTTTTTACTTTACATAGTGTAGTATCAAAACCTTGTATCTAAATCCAAAAATGTCCATTTTATTTATCTCATTCAAAATAACCATATAAAAATATTTATCCATTTGGGATAAGCCCCTTATCTTTATCTTTTTTGACATTTTTACAATCCTTTTTCCAGTTATTCAGCCTAATTAACATTAATTATTCTAAGTATTTATTAGCATCCCTAAAACCATTGATCGGAAAGGAAAAACACAAATGTAGGTTTTCAAACCAGTTTTTTTTTTTTTAAACTAATTTCTTAGGTTAACCATTAGATATATTTTTCTACCTTTAAACTTGATTTTAATAGGTACCAATAAAACGGCTGTTTATAATGAGAGCTCTTTCAACTTTCACCAATTTAAAAGTTTTCCCAAATTAAAGGATCCATCATATGGCCATCAATTTATATATATATATATAAAGTGATTTTAAACCAATAAGATGAAGAGGCTTTTCCACATGACAGTGGGGGTGTTGCTTAAATAAAATTCAAAAGTTTACTTTCCAAAAGCTAAAAGCCTTTGTGGTCCAGGCTGATGGAACAACGGTTAAGATGGCAAAATATCTGAAAATTGGTACAATCAAAGGATTTTTGAGAATCCCAATTTATTTGCGTGGCCACAATATGTACACAATACTTGTACCTTTTGTATGACAGAGTCCAAGGTGTCGTTTAAAAAAAAAGAAACACATATATACATACATACACACACATAAAACACCCAGAGAAAGATAAAACATTTACATTTCAAGGACACAGGAAGAGAAATCCAAGTTCCCCTTAAATGGGATTTTGTTCTTATAAGTTCAGAATTCCAAAAAATATTTTATCAGGCCTGGTTAGTTACTTTCAGGGTGAGTTATTTTTTCTAATTCCTAATGAATGTTGTGAGTTTTGTACGTATATAAACCTGGCTAGTGTATTAGTTGGAGGCTGGCAATCTGTCATTTCTTTTTCTTTTCTGTTCTGTGTTTTTTTTTTTTAATTTTTTTTTGAAAGTTCTATTTCCCATTGTAAGGTCGGGTTCTCAGAATAAAATTGCTGGTAAGATTTCCCACAGGGACAACACTATGGCATGAAGTCTTTGCCTCTACCATTCCTGTAATTTTCTCCATCACCCAAGAAAGCTGTTACCAGCCAGGAGGAGGGTCCCATTTTTGGAGTTGAAAGGGTCCTCATAAGAGTTTTACTTCTATTCCGAAAAATTCAATGGAGGTAACCAAATCGAGGACAACATTAGACCAGCCTCTTACCTAACCACTTAGTCCTGAACCCAGTGTCTTACAACTGGGACCCACTCAGGACGTTTTCACTGGGTGAGTATTTTCCTGGTATGTTTCCACCAGCCCCACTTCAGACGTCTCCTCAAGGTGGGTGTTTCCTGTTATCTTTCAACCAGGCCCCACCCAGTATGTCTCCACTGGGTGGGTTATTCCCCCCCAGTATCTTTCAACTGGAGGGCCAGGTACCTGGATACACCACAAAATAAAACTCAGGATCATCAACCAATTTGGGAGATCCGAGAACCAGGAGAGACTCACCCAAATTCATCTGGATTCCCCAAGGAGGCAGATGGGCACAAAGTGCCAATGCTGGTACCAAGGCTCCGGTAACTCTGAGAGTTCAGCTGGAGAGAAGTCTGCTCTGGGTCCCTTCCTGGTGTCCAAAACTTTTGACTGAAATACATGTGCAGCCTAAAAGTTAAGAGTTATGTTTTATTTGGCGGGAGGACTCGAGCCGGGATGACAGACTCTCAGATCGCTCGGAGGGACTGTTCCCAAGTGGTTGAGGAGGAGCTAGGATATATAGGAGCTTTACAACAAAGACAAGGTTGTTGGAACAATAAAAGATTGCTTGTTATCTAAAGAAAGCCAGGTATCTCAAGTTCAAGAATTTAGTGCTTTTCCATGTATGGGAGGAAGCAAACATTTTGACTCACTGAATTCATTCTTTAGACAAGCACCTAGCTATCTAGGGCAAGTATCCTGTCCTTTCTTATTCTGAGTCTGCTCAGAGGGCACCGTTGTGAGTGGCTGTAGTGGCTGGGCTGCAGGCCTGTCTTCACTGGGGTGTGTTGGGAGCCACTGATGATTTGGTTTCAGCATTCTTTGTTTACTTACATGGTTGCAGTATTTTCATTCACACTGTAGTATTTTCGGTCACAGAATGATTATGGATAATCTGCAAACTTGGAAAGCAACCGAGATGGAATTACTTCAGGTACCTTCTAATTTAATAAGCCGTGTGCAAACATAAACATGGAGGAAGCATACAAAAGGATTTGGTGGTGTAGGGAAGGTGTTCTGCACATTACAGGAGAAGGCAGAATTCCTTTTCTTTGTGGGCAGGGACGTAAGCCCACCTTTCTTTTCTGTAGTGGTTCCTGAGAACAGTATATGGTAATTAATGAACATTGAGAAACTGTGGCAAACATTGCATTCAAGAGCTGGCCGGCTGCAAACTTGTGTATTGGACAGGTGGATTTCATAGGCAAGTGGTCAGGTGGATGGGAGAGAGATGGATCCCAGGCCTGGGCCCAGATTCAGGTTTAAATCGCCATTTCCTCACCATGGGGCCTTGGACTAGAATGTAACCTCTCCTAACCTGTTGGTGAATCTGTGAAATGGGCATGATAATATTGGTTTCTACCTGGGATTGTTGTAAGTTGTAAAGAGTATTATAGCACACATGAAGCACTTAACACACTGGCACTTAGCAGTGTTCACTGTGTGTGGACGTCCCGCTTCGCATGTGTCAGAGTCGTAAAGGCAGCATTTGTCTGTTGAGGATGCACTGGTAGCCCCTTGAATAGGTTGTGAATTTGGTTATTTCCTTTTGGTAAATCTGTGTGCCATGGGCAGTTATTTTCATGGACAGATGAGGAATCTCAGGGTAAAGAAGACTGTGTAATTTGCCCAAAGTCAGACCATAATTTTGGGTGCAGGGGCCTCAGTTCAGCATAGGCCCCTGGGCCTTCTGCCCTCTCCTTTCAGCACCTGAGCCAGATGTGTGCTCGGCTGTCTCCCAGCCCAGAATATCCAGCAGGGAGGAAGACATACCTGGCCCTGTGCTGCTTGAGCAAAACTCCGGGGTGGAGGCAGTTACAAAATGGATAAACATAAAAACAGATGACTGCAAACTGTGATCAGCTCTGAGAAGGAAAGGAACAGACCTCGCCGTGCAGCGCTGGGAGCTTACCCGTCGGAGCTGCTCTGGGGGCGTTCATCTCAGCTAAACAAGCTCTGCTGCTGCACAAAGGCAGGAAGGCAGGGCACGTGTGACCAGGTAGACTGGGCCTCGTTAGTCATACTCATTCCCCATTAAGCGGCAGCTGTCATGGGCACTTACCTAGTAAACAGATGTTGGCCATAATCATCACGCACTTTGCTTGGTAGTTTTATTGGCCCCAACTTTGAGATGAGGTCATTGAAGCTGGGGAGTTTGCTGCATGCCCGTGATTACCGTGAAAATACCCCCACTGGTCTTTCAACCTAGACTGGCGTGGCTGTCATGCCCCAGCCCTGTGAATGGCATCGTGTAGCTTCTCCCAAGTGGCCCAAATGACTGATATTGATTTTCTTAATTCGTAGGAAATGGTATGTGACAGTAGGAGAAAAAGGTAGTAAGAAATTGTTTGGAAAACTAGAAAAAAATTCAATTCTTCCCCAGCTGGGGGAGCGTAAGCTCTGTCACACACTCCACTCACTGCCTGTCACCTCCTCCCTGCCGACTCCGTGTTCAGAAGCCACTCTGAGCCTTTGAAGAACATTTTGCCTCATGACACTGTTGACTAGGACCTGCGACCTCTCTGTCCCTGGTTAACAGTCTATTCAAAGCCATTTAAATTTTATGCAGGCTCCTCCGCTCAGATGTAAGAATAGCCTCTTTAAACTTCTTGATGCAGCGCCTTAATGTTGATCTTGTGAAGGAAACCTAGTCAAAACCTGGGATGTATGCACATAGTGACCGTAAACTCAGCACTTTGTGAAGTTCAGAATCAGATGGGTGGGAGACTCAGGAAAGGCTTTTTAAGGTAGAAAGGGGAAAGTGAAAGGATGCAGGCTGTGTAAGACTGAAACATCTCGGTCCCAGCCAGCAAGGCACCTGCGTTCAGGATGGTGGGTGGAGAGTGCAGAGTTGTCACAAAGAAAGAAGTGGTGGGATGGGAGGGAGGACAGTTAGGTACTTTACTGGGGAGGGAAATAGTGGGCTGAACATTTCCTGGTTGAACAAGAGGACTGTGACATGATGTGCTTGTATTTTGGAGAGAAGGGTTTTGTGGGGACAGGCCTAGGGAGAACGCTCTGTGGCTGGGGAGTCAGCACAACAAAGAAACATAGAGAACCGGGCAGACCCCAGGGCCCCTGCTGGGGGAGAGGCTGCCCACCAATTCGAGCCCTTGGGGCTGCTTCTGTCCCTTAGCCGGGGCCTTAGAGCTCCCTTCACAACCCAGTCCTGTTGATACTAGAAAAAATAAGTGGGGCATGAGAAGGGCTGTGTCCCAGGCTTTGGTTGAGCCCCTTGGGTGTGCCCTGCCAGATGTGGGTACTTGGCTTCATGCAGGAAAGTATTCAAGGGCAAGCCACTGTTGAGTAAAGGTAGATTTATTCAGAGAGATTCATTGAAAGGCAAGAGAAATTCCACGATGTGTGGGGGTTTGATGCTCAGATTAAAAGTAGGTACACACTCCACAGAGTGTGGGCCTTCTCTGAAACGGGAGAGAGAGGTGTGACCCCTAGGCAGTGCTGTGTTGCTTGTATTCATGGGCTTGGTGGTTTCATGTGCTAATAAGTAGAAGGACCAGCCTAAGGGCAAGGGGCTGGAATTCACAGGGAGTTGGCCATTTCCCACACTTTGACCATTTTTGTCTAGCCTTGGGACTGCCATGGTGCCTGGGGGCTTGTTATTCACCATGTTACTATTACAACGGGTGTGTAATGAAGCTCAAGATCTGCTAGAACTTAAATCTCTTCATCCTGAGCCTCAAGGCCTATTGGGGGTTGAATCCTTCACCATTTTGATGTTAATTGCTTTGGCCTTCCTTGAATGGCTGTGCTCTGCCCCCTTCCATCCTGTCTCACTGTGATGACACAGAGAGAACAAAGGCCCGGCCCTGGCTGTGCTCCTGCATTTAACAGGGGGAGGGGTGGGGTAGGCTGAGGATGACTCTGGGTGGTGTGAAAGATGTTTCAGATTTTCCCACGTGGGACATGGGGACCTGCCAGCTGCACCGCAGATTTATCTCACGGGCATTATCGCTTGTGTCACTCATTTGTTTCTATTTTTCTTTTTTTTTTTTTAAGTAATCTAAATTTAATATCAGGGTTTTTTAGGAAACAAATTTCTCTTTTTATTTTCTTTGGGGCTCTTTTTGGGGGGGTAGGTAATTAGGTGTATTTATCTGTTAGTGGAGGCCCTGGGGCTTGAACCCAGACCCTGTGTATGCTATACACACGCTCTAACACTGAGCTCTACCACCCGCCCCTTCATCATTTTCTTTTTGCTTTAGCTGCCAAAAATCTTACAGCTGAATTTCTAGTCGGCCTTTAACACTTACCCTGACTTCATGGCATCCATTTTTATGACTTTACCTCCCCCTGGTTTCATTTAAGTATTGAATCTCCATTTTCTTTTCACTCTCACTTTTGTCTTTTTGTTGTTATTGTTGTTAAGCTGTGTTTAAAAAATTGTTTAAATTCTCTTTTAGCAGGAGGCTGAAAGTAAATAAATATGTAAATAAACATCACACTTAAATGCTTTTATACATTCTAAGCTGTTTAGTAGTTACTTAAAAACTGGACTGATATTAAAGTTATAATATTTTTACATTATTTTTTAATTTTTTCAAAAGGTATAGCTGATTTACAATATATGTTTCAGGTGTACAATAGTTGCTCCATTTATAGTTATTGTAAAACATTGACTGTATTGCCTATGTTGTAAGATACATCCCTCTAGCGTGTTTATGTTACATGTAGCAGCTTGTATAAGAAAGTTGGGTAACACAGAGTCTGGGGCATTGCTGTGTCTGACTCAGGTTCCAGGTCACCCTGCCTGTCAGACCCCAGGCCCTCACAACTGTCTGCAGGGCAGCGAGTGGAGGCAGCTCTCATCAGCGCTGGTACCAACCTCTGAGTGGCAGTGACAGCAGTGACTGTCTGTGGACGTGCAAAGTGTTGTTCCAGGAGATTTACATGCATTTCTTCATTTATTATTTAAAGCCCTCCTGTGAGGGATCGTTTTAGGTTTTTAATGAATAATACACTTTATTTTTAATTTAATAGACTTCAAACTTCCGGAAAATTTACAGGAGTAGTACAATGAACACTTAGATACACTTCACCTAAAAGGGCAGTATTTGTCCTTTTGTGTCTGGCTTACTTCAGCATACTTTTTTAAGGTTCATCCATGTTGTAGCCTGAAACAGTAATTTATTCTTTTGGTTTAATAATATCTTTTTTCTTTTTCTTTTTTTTGTTTTTGGTCTATTTAAAAATAGTTTCATTGAAGTCTAGTCAGTTTATAATTTTGCATCAGTTTCTTGTTTACAGCACAACACTTCAGTTATATAGGAATATACATGTATTCATTTTCATATTCTTTTTCAACATAAGTTACTATAAGATATTAAACATATTTCCCTGTACTATACAGTATAAACTTGCTGTTTATTCTATACATAATCAGTATCTGCAAACCTTGAACTCACAAGTTATCCCTTCCCACACCGTCTCCCCTCTGGTAACCATAGTTTGGTTTCTATGTCTCTGTGTCTGTTTCTGCTCTGTAGATAAGTTGCTCTTTCTTTTTTTTTTTTAAGATTCCACATATGAGAGATCTCATATGGTATTTTTCTTTCTCTTTCTGGCTTACTTCTCTTAGAATGACATTCTCCAGGTCCATTCATGTTACTGCAAATGGCATTATTTTATTATTTTTTTATGCCTACGTAGTAGTCTATGGTATAAATATACTGCAACCTCTTTATCCAGTCATCTGTCAGTGGACATTTAGGTTGTTTCCATGTCTTGGCTATTGTAAATAGTGCTGCTGTGAATATTTGGGGGAAGGTGTCTTTTTGAATTAGGGTTACTTCTGGATATATGCCCAGGAGTGGGATTGCTGGGTCATAGGGGAAGTAAATTTTTTGTCTTTTGGTGAATCTCCATACAGTTTTCCACAATGGCTCCACCAAACTTCATTCCTAGCACAGTGTAGGAGGGTTCCATTTTCTCCACAGCCTCTCCAGCATTTATTGTTTGTGAACTTCTGAATGATGGCTATTCTGACTGGTGTGAGGTGATACTTGATTGTAGTTTTGATTTGCATTTCTCTGATAATGATATTGAACATTTTTTCATGTGCCTATTGGCCATTTGTATGTTTTCATTGGAGAAAAGTTTCTTTAGCACTTCTGCCCATTTTTGGATTGAATTGTTTATTTTTCTTTCTTATGAAGTGTAAAAGCTGTTTATATATTCTGGGAATTAACCCCTTGACAGTCTCATTGAATGTAAATATTTTCTCCCATTCCATAGGCTGTCTTTTTGTTTTGCTTACTGTTTCCTTTGCTGTGAAAAAGCTTGAAAGTTTAATTAGACCCCACTTGTATATTTTTGCTTGTATTTCTATTGCTTGAGTAGACTGCTCTAGGAGAACATTGCTGAGATGCATGTCAGATGTTTTGCCTACGTTTTCTTCTAAGAGGTTTGTAGTGTCTTGTCTACATGTTTAAGTCTTTAAGCCATTTTGAATTTATTTTTGTGTGTGCTGTGAGGGAGTAGTCTAACTTCATTGATTTACATGCAGCTGTCCAGTTTTCCCTACACCATTTTCTGAAGAGGCTGTCTTTACTCCATTGTATGTTCTCACCTCCTTTGTCAAAGATTCAATGACCAAAAGTTTTTGGGACTATTCTTGATAATTTTTTTACCCATTCATTGATGGATGGACATTGTTTGTAACTTTTGGCTACTCTGAATGATACTGCTATGAATATTGATGTGCAAATTTTTGTGAGAATATGTTTTCATTCTGTTGGCTGTACAGTTGGCCCTCCATATCTGTAGTTTCCACTCCATGGATCCAGATGGCTGGTTGTAAAGGGACTCGAACATCCTTGGATTATGGAATCCAGGGTGGTGGGTTCCTGAAACCAATCCCCCGAGGATACTGAGGGATGACCCTATATGTAGGAGTAGAATTGCTGAGCCATATGATAACACTAAACTTTTGAGGAAACACCAGACTTTTCCAAAGAAGCTGCACCATTGCCCATTTCCAATGGCTGCATATTGAGGGTTCCCATTCCTCTGCCTCCTGACCGACAATTGTTATTGTCCGTGTTTTGATTATAACCATCCTAGTGGGTGTAAAATGAGATCTCATTTTGATTTTGATTTGACTAGTGATGCTGAGCATCTTTTCATATGCTTATTGGCCATTTGTGTATCTATTTAATTCCTTGGTAAATTTAAAAATTGGGTCGATTTTCTTTGTATTGGTCAGTTGTAAACATTTTTTTTATATCCTGGATACTAGTCTCTTATTAGATATATGCTTTGCAAATTTTTTCTACTATTCTGCAGATTGTCATTCCACTTGACTTTTTTTAAATATTAAGACAATTCCTTTATAGGGGAGGTAATTAGATTTATTCATTTATTTTATTTATTTATTTATTTTTTGCCAAGCATGCACTCTATCACTTGAGCTACCCACTTCCCCTTTCATTTCATTTTCTTGATGATGTCTTTTGTAACAAGTGGTTTTAATTTTGATGAAGTCCAGTTTATCGGGTTTTTTTTTTTTATCACTTCTGCTCTTGGTATTGTATCTAGGAAACCATAACCTATCCTAGGACCACAAAGATTTATACTATGTCTTCTTTTAGAAAGTTTATAGGTTTAGATTTTACGTTTCTGTCTGTGATCCATTTTCAATTAATTTTTATTTGTTATATACAATAGGGGGTTTCAGATTCTAAATTCATTCTTTTGCCTGCAGATACCCAGCCTTCCCTGCACCATTCGTTGAATAGACTATTCTTTCAATGCAGTGTTGTTGGCACACTTGTTGAAAACTGATTGTAAATATAAGTTTCCCCCCTGGAATTTTTACTGTGTCTCATAGATTTATGTACCCAAACTTATGACAGTACCATAATGACTTCAGTACTATAGATTTGTAGTAACATTTAAAGTGAGTCCTCCCACTTTGCTCTGCTTCTTCAAGATAGCTTTGGCTGTCCTGGGCCCCTTGCACTTCCATATGAATTTTGGGATCAGTTTTTCAATTTTTGCAAAGAAGTCAGCTGGAATTTTGATAGCGATTCCACTGAATTTGTAGATCACTTTGGGGAGTCTTAACATTTTTAACAATATTGTCTACTATTCCATGAACATGGGATGTCTTCCGTATATGTAGATCTTCTAAAATTTTTTCAGTGATACTTCAAATTGTTCAATGTACAAATCTTGTAAATTTTTGTTAAATGTATCTCCCATTTTATTTTTAATGCTGTTGTAAATGGAAAGGCTGAGCTTCTTAAGGGTGGGACTATATATCAATTTGTTTATTTCTAGGATTCCTACACATCAAATACACTAGGTTTATATTTGCTTCATAAATCTATCCACAACTCTTCCCTCCCCTGTGTTTTAAAAAACCAAGACCCAGGTTAAACTACCTGAACACCTATGTGGAAGTGAGAAATGAGACCCTTGGGTGGGGCTTTGTGCAGATGATACTGAGAACTTATTTAGGATGGCTTCATCTTAATTTCTTTTAAACAATCCTTTCAGTGTATATAGTCAGATACATTAAGAACATGCCCTTTTGATGTACAGAGGGGCTAAGACTATCATTTTCAAATAATTTCTAGTGAGAATGTTGTACTTGAAACCTAATTTGTATCTATCTTTGAAGATTTATGTTTCAGGAGCTTTGACTAAAGAACACCTGTCTTTATTCAATAACGACAACTAAATGCTCAAACAACATGTAAGAGTTTGAGCTGTAACTGGAGGCAGCGCTTACCTCTCCCAATACACTTGTGCTGATCTGCTCAAAAGGGTTCGTCCAACTGTTTGCCAGTAGTCTGTTGGACAAAGCCATAAATCATTGATTTAAGGTTGCTGGAATGCAACATATTCTTATTAATACTAAGTAAGCCCATATTGAGTGCTTACTGTATGTTGGGAATTGTCCCTCAGACTCACATGAGTTTTATTTCTCTGAAAACCTTACATATTTCCTTGTTATTCCCACTTTACAGATAAGGAGACTGAGGATTAAGTCTTCTCTCTTTTGGGGGGAGCTCATTATCAATGACTGGAAGTTGTAAGGAAAAAGATATTGATTCATCCTGAGAAAATATTTTTCTGAGAGTCAGCATTTTAGAGGGTGACCACTGAAGAGGGTGATCATTGTTAGAGTGAGACGAGCCCCGTGTTGTACGGAGTCAGCATCCCAGTCCTGGACACGGCACTGTGCTGCTTGGTGGGTGAGGCGGCGTGGCCGCGCAGGGAACGAGGATGCCGGGCCGTTGGGCTGTGCTCAGGCCTGGTGAGGCTTTCTCTGAAGAGCAGTGGACCATCATTGACAGATTTTAATTAGGGGAGTGGGGTGCTCTCGTAGATCACTTTTGTGTTTGTAGAATGCTTGCAAACATTCAGTAGGCTCGGCAGAAAGTGATGTGACGAATCAGAGTAGGGTGGCTGCGAGGTGTAGCAGTGTTCAATTTTCAAGTGGTTTTCAGTCCCATGTTTGTGGCTCAGTAGACGTGTCACTTTGGATGACGCACTCAAGGAAGTGAAACAATTTATTTAATCAATTGAAGCAGTGATGTACCCAATTCCCAGGACTGTTGTGGAGATCCAGTGAGATAACTTTCGCACAGTGTGCAGCGTGGTCCCCAGCCCAAAGTCAGTGCTGAGGGAGTGCCTGTGAATACCTGGTAGGTCAGGTGTCGGTGGTGGGTCTCGGTGACTGAGGAAATCTGAGCCCTGAAGGAGGGGTCCAGTCACATCTGTGAGTGATGGGCCTGAGCTGGGAGGGGCAGAGAGACCTTCCCTCCCAACCAGGGGCCCTGGGCAGGACGGCTATGGGAGGAGCACCGTGAAGTCAGCTCTTTTCAGGTGGAGTTGGAGTTGCTCTTGAGACATCTAAGTGCAGTGTCACGAGCTCACAGAGGAGGTCTGGGCCCGGGCTGTGCATTTTCCTATAATCTCAATCCCTGAGGACGCCGAGGTATTGATCGCTGAACGTGAAGTATTCTTTACAGGACAAGTGAATAGTAGTATCATCTCTGTCATCAAAGCTCACATCTCTTTATTCATAACCCACTTTGTTAATTGGATACTTACAGGGCGGTTCTTCACCGCCCTCCCCTAGGCTCAGGCTCCACAGTAAAGAGCTGGTGAGCCTCCCTCTTTTCCAGAAGTAGACACATTTAGCTGGTAGCCTTCTATACCTCGCCAGACTTAGAATTTTAATTTGTTGTTTTAATTCTATTATCTGTTGGTCATCTCCTGACAGGAGAGACGTTTTACCTCATGGTCATGTTTCAATTAGCTGTTACTGAGAATTGCTGATCTGATCCATAGTGTATGTATTATATTAACTTTGTAGAGTACTTATCATTTTTCTTTCTTTGCCCTTAAATTTTGTTTGCCCCTTCAAGTTTCTATCCTATTTCGGGCCTTATATTTTTTAATTAAAAAATGTGTGTTAGTAGTTAAGAAAACAAAAGCAAAGAAACAATGCACATGATACCTAAGTTTAGAAAATATCTATTGTGTTTTCTGTCTCGGCAATGGAGTGTTCTAGAAACTCGTGAAAACGTTCATTACACAAGTTCCTTAAAATGCTGATTAAGAAATAAATCCTTCCTTCCTCATCTTTCAAGCTGCACAGCTAATTTTCAAGAAAGTGAGGGGAAATCCTCAGAATCCAAGTCATATCAGAAAGCAGGGATTCTGGGAGATACGTGAGACTTAGAATCCCTGGGGTGCCGGTTGGCTCCTGAACTGAGTGTTAGTTGCCCTGGCAGGAGGGCGGGAGGTGAGCCCCGGGCCTCTCACACTGGGAGTTGGATGGCTCATCCTATGTAAGGCCAAGCACATCCTGAGAATCCTGTTTAATAAAGGGTGAATTAGAAAGAAAGAAAAATATCATTCCTCAAGGCAAGAAATTAAGGAAAGTCAATTTTTGGGGATGCAGGGAAAAATAACAAATCCAAAGTAAGGATTTAGTTTAAAGCTGTTCTGGCATGAGAGTGACCACAATCTCCTGGCAGAAAATCACAGCTCCTCCCGGAATGAGAAGTTGTGTTTTGAATGAAACAGTGAACAGCCATTCCTAAAAAGGCCTCCTGAGTCTTCTGGATCAAGATACTAGACCCAAACAGCTCTCTTCCAAGGTCTCATTTAAATAACCAGAAAGGTTTTAAAGGAAAGAAGCCATAATCATAGTTCTATTTATTGACATTAGTATATGCTAGGAATTCAGAGGTGACTATGGAGTTGTCTCCTCTTTTATGGACCTTACTTTCTGTTTGACATAGTTGGGAAGCTGGGTGGAGGGAGGTTTTAGTCTGTTGCAATTAGCTAGGAAAGGAAATTAAGAAAGCAGTGAAGGGTGGGTGAACTTTTTAGCTGAGGACAGTCCTGTTCATTTGGCTTTTAATTGCAGGCTCGATGAGTTTTCACTGGAGGGAATTGATCTTACAGAAAATGGACTTAACTCAGGCCTCTTCAGAATGGACAAATGAACCTGGAGAAAGACAGTCAAATCTGTGCAGACATTGAAGTTCACGTGAACGTGCTGTATCCCTGAGCCAAAGATAGGACAAGTAGGAAGCACTTCTTGAGGACAGAGGGGTGGTTTTTAAGGTTCTCCAAGAATGAATCCCAGGGAACCGGGATGGCCAGTTGTCAAACTGTGACTTTGCTTTTTGGACGGTGTGCCCACCAAAGGTATTTTCCGTTTATTAGTTTTCATTTCTCTTAAATACATCTCAGGTGATGAGGACGTGGGCACAAGCATTGGACGCCATGTCGAGGAGACTTTGGATACCTGCCTAGAAGCGCGGGCACAGCTGCGGCTGCGTCATACATCTTGCCGCCCACCCCGTTGCCCGGCTCCGTGATCACGGCAGGGTGGTTCCTTGATGACCTGTCCATCTCCTTTGTGACATTGTAACCCACCAAAAACCGGAGCGTATTAGCTTGGCTTTGTTCTTTTCCATCCTTCTCTTTGAATGGACTGATAGTGGACCCAGTTATGTTAGCAGATGTTTTACAAGTAGGGCTCTCAGTACAAACCTTGTAATCCCCGCTGTGTGATCTAGAGAAGAAAGTTACATTCTTTCCAAATTGTTTTGATGCACTTATGTGGGAAAATGGTGTACGTTTGAATATGTATTTCCTCTCTGAATCATCATGGCTAGAGATGAATGTGGGCAGACATGGAATGTGTTTTCTGTATTTGAACTGTATGGTCCCCTAAATTCTCCCCAGCTTTTTAAAGTCATCACTGGAGTGTTACCTCCAGAGTGTCCCAAAGCATCCACCACTGCCTGTTCTTCAGACACTGTGAGTTTCCAAGTTGGAGAAGGCTGCTAGCTGGTGAGGCATTCTCTGGCACATCTCTGGCTGGCTGATGTGGGCTTAGCACCCAAGACTTGGCAGACAGTAACTAACCACGATCACTTCCATTTCTGGGACACTCATGAAGGATTTTATACGTATGCTAGTGGCATACGTTATTTCAATTAGTTTTCCCAACAATCATAATTAGATTTTTTCACCTCTATTAATAATTAAACTGTCAAAGCGAGTGACGTGCAGACTTTGGACTGGAACACGGGTCTTTCTGATCCCAGTCTCTGTTCCCTCCCCGACCTATCCTTCCAGATGGCCAGGAGACTCTTCCTCAGTCTTGAGTTTCCTGCTGATATTACCACTCTCTTTGTTTCTAGGAGAGGAAAAGAAGTCTAAACTTACTTTCCAGTTGAAAATGGAATGGAGAGTTAACGTTGGAAGCCGGGAGAGTCTGTCCTGTGATGAAGCGGCCTCCTAGCCACTTCCACTGGGACGTCACGTCACTGTCTGGGCCCCTTGCTCAGCCTGTGCACAGGTGACAGCGCAGATGTGCCGAGCAGTCCTCCCGGACAGGGCAGTGGGTTGGAAAGGAGTTTGGGGATTTGGTTTCATTTCATAGGTTTCTGAGGGCCTTGGCCTGGCACTTCGAGTGGGACCATTCCCTGTCCCACATACTCATGCTCTGGGCCCGTGCAGGCCTGATGTGGCCTCAGCCTGAGGCTCAGGGCCCGTGGTGAAGTGGAGAATTTTAGTCCAGGGTCTGTGGAGGCTCTGACAATTCTGGGTCGTGGGACATTGTCCAGGATGATAATAATTCTTCCCCGAGTTTCAGATTTCCTTGCCTGTGAGACGGGGTAGTAATAGTTTCTGAGATGATTGTAATGATTCAGTAAGGGGCGCAGCGTGTGCTGGCAGGTAGCTGGTGCTTAAGGAGCAGAAGTCGCAGTCACTCTGTCAGCCTCTCACTGTGTGCTCTGTGCTTTGAGAAGATGTGTATTTGGTGAAAGTCCTGCCCAAATACTAGGGTCTAGATGAAACGTTGTTCCTTTACTTTCCCTTTCTTTTGCTCCTTCCTTTCTCTGCGTCTCATGTGTAGGGAGCAGATTCCTCTGTTTCAGGGAATACAGGCCTTTCTAGGAAAAGGACAGGATGAACGTGGATAGGTGGGGCCGGAGGGGGTCTGGAGCATCTGCACAGCGCTGCTTCCCTGCATTTCTGCATCCGGTCCCATCAGTGCACGAAGTCAGCCTTCCTCTTCCTTCCTGTGTCATCAGGTCTCTGTTTTATGGGAAAACATTTTTTACGTGTCTTTTTTCACTTACATGTTTCGGTCAGATGCTTGTTGCTTTTTTCCCTGTGCTTCAGCATTCCTAGGAGAGAATTCAGCAGTGCAGCATCCTCTCCGAGCTCTATGAGTTGATCGGCTTCCACTGCAAGTCCGTCTTCTTCAAGTGGGTGGCCCCCTTGCAGCGCGTGGCCCCCGGCATCCCGGAGCCTGGCGGGAAGGCCTGCTACCGACTCCTTCTGCAGACGCTTCCTGGCTACAGTCTGTCACTGATTCTGCAGGACTTCAACAAAGGTTTTGGGACTAAAACATTGCTTCAGTCCGATTAACCATGCCTTGTTTGGGCCCTGCTCTCCTGTCTCAACAGGGTGAATTGTGATTCGTGTAGAGCAGGACACAGCAGACTTTTTTCTGTCAAGGGCTTGGGGGTCAATATTTCAGGATCTGCAAACATCCTGATCTCTGGTGCAGCTGCTCAGCTCTGCTGTTCAGACGCCAGAGCAGCCGGAGAGTCCACACACCCACAGAGCTTTATTCACAGCAGTGGCTGGGGCTGGATTGGGTGTATGAACTGCAGTTTGTCCCCACAGCCTCCTCACTATTGACGCCTGTACCTGAGCGTGCATTTGCGACAATGGGTGAACCTACACTGACACGTCATCATCACCAAGAGCCCATACTTGACACTAGGATTTACACTTGGTGGTGTGCACTCTGTGGGTTTGGACAGATGTACAATGACACGTTTCTACCATCACAGCATCATACAGAGTAGTCTGTCTTAGTGACCCTAAAAATGCTCCTTGCTGCACCTCATTCATTACTCCTTCCCCTCTAGCCTCTGACAGTAACTGATCTTTTAGCCTCTGTGGTTTTGCCTTTCCCAGAACACCATACAGTTGGAATCAGACAGTTGCAGAATCTTCCCAGATTGGCTTCTTTCACTTAGTAATATGCATTTAAGGTTCCTCCATGTCTTTCCATGCCCTGATAACTCATTTTATTTTAACACCATAAATAGTCCATTTTCTGCCTGGACCACAGTTTATTTATCCATTCACCTACTGAAGGACAGCTTAGTTGTTTCTGAGTTCTGGTGATTATGAATAAAGCTGCTATTAACATCTGTATGCAGATTTGTGTGTGGACGTAATTTTCCATTTTGTTCAGTAAACACCAAGGAGCACAGTTGCCAGATCATATGGTAGGAGTACGTTTAGTTTTGTAAAAAATTGCCAGACCGTCTTCCAAAGTATCTGGGCCATTTTTCATTCCCACCAGCAATGCAAGAAAATTCCTGACGCTCCACATCCTCACCAGCATTTGGTGCTGTCAGTGTTCTGAGTTTTGGCAGTTCTGACTGGTGTGCAGTGATAACTCACTGTTTCAGTCTGCAGCCCCTTGATGACAGATGCTGTGGAGCATGTTTCCATAGATTTCTTTGGCATCTAGTTTCCATGTTGAGGTGTGTGTTGAGGCATTTTGCTCATTTTTTAAGCAGGTTATTCATTCTTCTTGTTGAGTTTAAAGAGATTTTGGTGTATTCTGGATATCAGCCCTTTATCAATGTGTCCCTGCCCTTCACCTGCAGAACCGGAGTTGTCCTTTGGGTCTCAGTGGAGTGTCAGCTCTTCAAAGAGGTTCCCTGTCTTCCCTCACCTAAATACTGTCCTTGAACTTTTCACTTTCATTGACTCACTTTGTTCTTTTTAAATAGCATTTCCCATAATTTGTAAGTACATTAAAAAAAAAAGGCAATGATTGAACACTGCCTCCCCCACCAGGCTGTGTGCCCTGTGAGAGCAGAGACCCTGTCCCCACTCACCATGTCCCATGACAGCACATGTCACATGTCCATGTAAATGTGTGTAACGTGGGGCCAAACCTGATGAGCAGCTATGACGACATGTGTTGGCTACCATTCATTGAATAGAGTTTGTTTCTTGATCTTAATTTTAAATCACATGAATGAAACATGTTTCTTTTGAAAAATAAAACAACAAAGCACACCTCCATGTGATTGGTACTTTCTACTTAGCCTTCTGACCCAGGAGGGGACGTTCACCATCATTTTGTGGAGGAGGTTGGGGAGGTAAAGTAGGAGAGTGAGATCAAATAAAGTAAAAATGATAACAATCAGCTGGCTTTATTTTCACTAAGACAAATGCTACTTTAAACCATACCTCAGCTGTTGTTCTGTTGTTTTAAACACTTCTCATAGAATTAAATGGAAGCCCACTAAACCCTGAAAGGGAAATTATGTGCTCAGGTCCTGAAAAGTGTTTATGTCTATTTCTTGAAATGCACATTTTCCCTGCTGGTTACAGAATGTCATGGCGGGAACACAGCCGTGAGCTGTGTGTGTCTGCCAGCTTCACGGGCTGCTCACTGTCATTTTCATTTTCTTGTGTTGCAGTGTATGAAGGTTTTCCATCAGACTGTTTGCTCAGCCCCTTCCTGAATGAGGGATTGAATTTTCCACAGGAAATCTTATGGAAGAGAGTGACAAGGCACATGGGTTTCCCAAAAAGCAATAGTTGTTGTAATAAACTCTCACATTGGTGAACTTTTTGAATACAAGCGAGTTGAAAATTTTATCACTAGGTCATATGCCACAAATCTGTCTTAAGAATAAAAAGATTCAGATTTTATAGAAGAAGCAGTTTGAATCAAGTATAAATTACAATTTGTACACTAGTTGGTGTTAGAACATGTACTCACTCTTACCATAATTGCCTGTGGTAGGAACTGGATCATTATTTATTTATTTAAAAAAAATCCTCAAGGTTCTACTTGCCTCATTCTTGATGCGGCAGTGCTGAGGTTAGTTAAGTTGGGACATTTAGAATTCTTGGCTAGGTTTTCAGGACATTGATTTCAGCCTCTTTATCTTTTTTAGAATCTCTTCTTTGTGTCGGTCTTTGGTCTTTTGACAATGTGGAAATACTGCACAGATCAGTCTTTCCCTTTTTCCTGTCTTTATGGGAAAAGATTTCTGTAAGACACACTACTAGGACATTAAGCATTTTGTGTGGGGTAAGTTTGGTCGGCTCAAAGGATTTCAATTAATACGTATTAATACTTGCTATTCAGCTAATGATAAGAAAATTATAAAATAACTTAATTATACATCAATAAATATAGTACAATAAGCCCATCACCCAGATTAAGGAATTCACAAACATTTCCATATTTCCTTTATTCAGACCTTTGTTCTTTTACTTGTCCTTTGTTGAAGTATTTGACAGCAAATTCAAGAAAACATGTCATTTTACCCTATGTACTCAAGTAGGCATGTCTGAAAAATGAGGGCCATTTCTTTGATCAGGTTTTTCCATTTGACTTATGTGCTCGTTAAGTACCAGCTGTATCAGGCATCTCACTAGGCATTAGGAATCCTTGGGGCAATGAGACAGTCCTGGCTCCCAAGGAAGTTAAGGGCTGATGGAAGAAACCAACACAGGAGCTTAGGTGCCTCACCTAAGGTCCCTGCGGGATGACACCAATTGGAAAAAATTTGTGCACAATACAGTGGGATTCACAGAAGGGACTGGTCAGACTAGTAGGGCAGGCCGTGAGAGAGGCGGTCAGCAGGGCTACAAAAGGAGGAATCATTTGATCAGAATCTGAAATCTTTTCTGCCAACCTTCCTACCAAGCCCTAGGGCCCATCACACACAACCCTGTGCTGTAACTGTTTTTGATTCCTGTTACCACGTCTCCTTCAGGAAGGATTTTAAGGTGGAAAATATTTAAAATCAGTAATTGTTGCCAGAAGGGACATAGAACAAAGAACATGGAAACAACACAAATGTCCATCAGCACATGACTAGGATAAAGACAAGGTGATACATATCTACAATGGAATACTACTCAGCCATAACAGATGCAATTTGCAGCAACATGGATGGACCTGAAGACTGTCATTCTAAGTGAAGTGGGGTGAAAAGAGAAAGAAAAATGCCATAAGACTTCATTTATGAGGAATCTAAAATTAATAGCAATAATAATAAGACCACAAATGAACTAATTGTTATTTTGATTTCTTGAATATGCTTAAGCACATATGACTGTCCTTTGTGATTGGATTACCATATTCTGTTTATTATTCTTCTGTAGTTGGCTTTATTCCTCTGGTAACTATGTAAGTTTAAAAATCTGAAACTCTAATCTGTTCTTAGAAACAATAATTAGTACATATATGTAACTAAAAAAATGCAGTATACTCTATACATGTATTTACATGCAATGTGTATGTGGAGTTGAACTGTAATAATTATACCTAATAATACTGAAAAAGGAAAAAAATAAAATAATATATAAAAAAACTAATCACCCCTCTTTAAATATTAAAACATTCAGTTCTGAGATTCTGTGAAAGACAGCATTGAAGTAGGTTTTTAAGATTTTCTCCTTGCTCCTCGGTGAGCAGCCTGGGCTGCAGAGCTTGGCCGCCACAGGCCCCCAGGACTTGCCGGCTTGCTCCTCACTTGTTGGGAGGAAGATTAGCTGATTCAGGAATATTTATGCTCTTAGAAGTTGCTGAAAACCCCACAGAGCTTCTGTTTACATGGAGTGTATCTGTCAATATACCCCATTTTAGAAATTTGAACAGAAAATTTAAACCCAAGAACTGACAAGCACACGCTGCCCCAGCACGTGGTCAAAGCAGTGCTGTCACGGTGGTGTGTGTTGGTTCTAGAAAAAATGCACCATACACTCAAGAATGAGGGTGAACCCACAGATCTCATCTCAGCAATGCTATGAAGAGGTGGGACCCAAAGCCCCTAAAACAGTGCTGAAGTCCCCAGATGTCCCAGAACACACAGAGCCATGGGACCAAGAATCCAGTGTCTCATGGATCATCAGCCGTGGAGACCGCGTCCTGGGTCAGAAGAAGCAAAAGTAGGGATACCAGGCACACAGTCCTATTACAGCAAAGCTTTAAAGGTGTTGAATTGACTAAAAGAGTGGCAAAGATTTGCATTTAGAATACTACATTTCCTCTCCTGGAGACGTTAGAATGATAACACTGATTAACAGAGGATGATTGTAATGGATTAACTATGATACTGATGACATGAGCTGCTCACACTAACCCTGCACTCAATGTAGACTAAGCCTTTTATGCACACACTTCATTAGGTCTCCACATCCCTGCAAGGTGGCATTAAGCACTCATACAACCATGAAATCAGTGACTATAAAACAGTCACAAGGCTTTCTCTGCAGCATGAGGTAGCAAAACCAGCAAGGATTTTCAATGACAAAATCCAAAATCATATATATTTGGGAAAGAAAGCAAACAAAACACAGAAGGACAATAAAACAAAAGAGCAGATGGAATGGAAACTTTTATTGAAGAAAGCAATGATTGATTCAATTACAACAGGTAATGTCCCTGGTATAATTGAACCATCAATCCAAATTTTTGGAATAGTGAGTTGTGAAATTACTGTCTCATTTAATATTGGAATTCCTAGTTGGACCAATTTGATATACATCACTGGTGTGATGTTATCTATTTAGGTAAATAACAATATTCATATTTTTTAAGGTAACAGGAATCATAACACAGGACTCCAGATTTAGAGAGAGAATTCAAACAACTACTATCATACTCCATCCAGTAAGGACAAGTGTCCCTGCGTCACCAAAACAATGAGAATTTGCACACAGAAAACACATTTCTCCAGTTGTGACAAATACAAGACCGTGAACCATGAATTACGAGAAGAAGCAACTGTTTAAATGCCATGGGCAAAATTTTTTATCATCTTGAAAACATCACTGATGCACTAAGTAAGAAAAAAAATTGTTTTACTAGCAAATATAACTGACACAGGGGATTTTCCAAGTGAGAAGGTAATTCCAAAAATTGCAGTAAAATGAGTTAAGATGATCTGTGCAGTGACGGAGCTGATATTAGACTGACCAGCATCACGATTTCCGGTTTTACACTTGCTCTCTTCTTGTCACCTCTGACACAAGAATGCATCATATGATTTTTTTCTTTAGGGAAAAAAAGATAAATAAAAACTAACTAGAAGATGTGGTATGGAAAGCAGTAATGAAGTTGTCTAACCTAATAATGCAGCCAGTGTAATGTAGCACTTATTCGGGCACTAGAATTTTTTAAATCATGATTTATTTTATATCCTATTTCTATCCTAAAGGAGGCACTTAAAGTTTTCTACTTTATTCAACATATCTTGTGGGGGTTGTGATATACACTGGTATGGCAGTTTTCAGAGATTCAAAATCGCCTCTGTGGTTGTGGTCAGGAAAGGCAAGGCTCCCTCAGAGCTGAGACGGAGAAGGAATCCCCGGAGTCAGCCCCCGGGCAGCTTCCGAACCGCATCTGCTTGCACTTGGCACAGGACACCATCAGCAAGTGTAACTCTGACAAGGAGATTTCCCCGGGGACCTGGGAGGTGCTCTAACATTCTGAAGCCACTTGTTTCCCATTTAGGTAAGGCTTGGAAAAACAGTTTATTAGAAGTGACTCCCTTTGTATGTGCCTTTTGTCCTGAGAGGTCACTAATTAGCAAAAATATAAAATACCCCATAATATAAGAATTTAGGTACCCCATTTTTCCATCTACCTGTCTATTTGTTTATCATATTTATACTTAGGTTACACTTTCCATGATGTTCAATTCCGGGCACCAAAAAAGAAAGGTTGCAAAATATTTCTTATAAAAAGCGGGAATGGGTCTAAGGTTTAAAAACCACTACTGCTAACAATAAAAGCCAGATAATATTTTTAACCTCAATTGCATCAGACCTTCCCGAATTCCTCCCTTAAGTTCACTGTTAAAACAATAATGGAATCTCTGTCCTTCCAAGACTCGGGCCTGATCGCCACCCATCCAGATATCTTTCTGTGGGTCCCTACTTGTCCTCGAGGCCCCCAAACACAACTTACGGGTTGAAATTTCTTCAGTGTTCCTACTGTAGGGGAAACCTGGAAGTCCCAGGCACTGTCCAGGAGTCACACCTACCTGCAAAAATCAAAGTCATGTGACTGAAATGGGACAACCCAGGTTGTGTGGTAGGGCTGAAAGCTTACCAAAAACAGGTTTGGGGGCCTTACCCAAGCCCTCCAGCTCCTAACATGAAGAAGTACAGGGAGGCCAAATTAACCACGAGACTGTGTGGCTTAATTACCCCATGAATAAAGGATTTGTGCCAGTGCCACCTTTAGACAGGGAACCCCAGAACCCAGACTTGGAAGCACCCTGTCCCCTACCCTCTGAACAAATATTCTCTCAAGACACATAGTGAGAGATGGGAGCCCCGGTGAGCTCTGGAATAAGATGCGACCTGAAAGACTGCTGGTAACAAATGGTGTGCAGCTCGGGCAACCCCCAGGACCACCAGCCATTCTGGTACCACTGATGCCCACACTTCCATCCACAACAGTTTCTTCAGGACACTTATGCACATATAACCATCACACAAAAATGATTGCTTAGACATATTTTAAGAGAAATAACATTATGAGAATGCCAAATTCATGACATGTCAGAGTCAAGACCCCAGAGTATTTACTGGATGAGATCTCACGTGTGCCCCGCAGTGAGCTTTAAACCCTTAGGACACAGTCATGGAACAGTAGGCATTTTCTTTCTTTCCTCCAAGTTGGCTTTACTGGAGAACTCCGTAGACACAGGAAGACTCTGTTTCCCACCTCTACTACTTACACAAAGGGCTCATCACGTGGTGAGGGATCAGCGCTTGTGCGACCGGCTCCAATGTGAGCACTCCAGTGCCCAGCTCCTCCAGGAGCAGAGCTCCCCCCACAGGAGCAGAGACCCCCCCAGGAGCAGAGCACCCCCCACGGGCACTGCAGTGCCTGCAAGAATCAGGAGTCTGATGAGTGAGCCTGGGGCGGGCAAGTCAGGAAGCAAGTACCGCTCCCTCAAGCTCTGCAGGTGATCTCTGTGTCATCTTGAATAAATACAGTCAGCATTAAGATGTTTGACAAGAGGGTAAAAGGTAAGGCCTCTCCAAATCTCCTCGCATTCCTTTAGTTGGAGACCTGGTAGAACACATGGCGACAAGAGAAGCTGGCTTTTCATGCCCACGTTGGCCTCAGGGCTACAGGGGAGGCCACGGTGCTGCCTCCGCCCCACTTCCTGCCTTCGTCCTGCAGACCTCACAGGGGCCGCTGACTCGTTTCTCTGACTTTCTCTCCTTGGTTGTGCTACACTTCCAGCTTTTAAAAGCTCACAAAATCCTCACTGGAAAATCTTTAACAATGAACCCAAGTCAAATGAAATCAACCAAAAAGACACACTGCCTTCTTCATTACTTTATATTTTAGGATGAAATTCTTGAAGACGACTCCCTGAACTGAAGGGGTAGATGGAGGAGAAAAGAAAACAAGACAAGCATTTTTGGGCCCATAAAAAATGAGAGGTAACCAGATGGTGTCTAGTCTTCATTGCAACTCTCTGCCTGCCCCAATTTCACATGCCCCTCCCAACTGAACCCATCAGAACTCGACTGAAGGAGACGGCTGTGCAAATTTATTGGAAACCAAATAAATCACTATGGAAACAGTCTCCCAAACCCAGTGAGAACACTGTAAGCTGACCAGTGCCAGGATCTGAATACGTGCAGATCAAAATTCTGACCCCCTCCCTGGTAGGTGTACTTACAGTGGGGGTTGTCGCCGTGCAGTTTGTCTGCATCCAACATATAAAAATGAAAGGGACTCCAGTTTTCAACATCACAGTCCCTCTGAAACAACTGGTGGTCAATTAGCGTTTGTCTCCAGCAAAACTCGATTTTCTCCCCTGCACGTGGAGGTGAACACACAGAAGAGACTGATGATCCCCGCTGCGAGTGTAGCTAAGTGTGTCTAAGCAAGCTGGCTCCATCAGCATCCTGATGAGCAGGGGAGTGTGTGAGCCGCGGGGCTCTGCAGACTAATGACCAGGCAAGGAGGGCGCTTTCTTACATTGGGGAGAAAAAGGCTGGAGCAGCACTCGCTGGAAATAAATTCTAATTAAACCTTCAGGTGCGGTTCCTGCAGCAGAACCCACGCCAATAGATGAGGCTACCTCCGTGCTGTCCAGTCATGTGAACCAGGCTCATTAATATACATGTGTGTTTGGTTTAGCAAGTGAATCATGTCTGTTTTCTGGAAATTACATGAGGGTGGAAAACCTTCCAAACATGTTCATTTATTTGCTGTGGACTTTGTTTAATCCTCTCAAGAGCATTTAGAATGACAAACTTCTTAAATTAGCATGTTTGCCTGAGTGACCTTTCCAGGCACATGGGCCGAAACCTAGGACAGCCCAGAAGCAAATTCAAAACCGTTCCAGCTGCACAGCACTGCAGAATGTGTCCAGTTTGAGAATAAGGATTTTTTCTCCACACACTTTTCCTCCTCTGCCCAAATTAATCAGCCTCTGCTGCTCTTGTGTAATGAGTATTGTATGACTCATCTTCTCTGCCTGTAAAATGGAAATGGGAAATACTTCTGCCCAATAAAATGACATAGAACTAAGCCCCAAAATTATATATACTTAAAAAAAACAGGGCTTTACGCTGTCCAGGGATATGAATCATTTATTTAATATATAAATTGTTACTAGAATAATCTTTTTAAAATGTAACCCCTCCTCAGAAAACTTCAACTACTATTCGATAAAAATATCACAGAAAATTTCTGAAAAGAATTTAAAGGAAAATCATTTTTAACTGAATCATGTTCTAGGCACACTGAATAAATTCTTTTTAGAGAACTACTTGTTTTTAATAAATGACCTATAAAAATACACCCAGCATTAACCAGTAAATCTTCATTCCTTATTTTAAAATTCTTAATGCATGCTATATTTCTTAAATCAAATGAGGAGATATTTGCAAGCCAATGGACAACGGAATTACCTAAGAAGACATTATAAAGCAGCAAGAGCAACTAGCACTTTGCCAAGCATTCTGCCTAAGAGTCACTCGTACCACCTTATTTTGACCTGACTGCTTAGAGGTGAGCTCCATCAGCCCATTTAACACATGAAGAAACTGAGGCTATGTGTGGTCATGTTTCCAGTACTTGGTGGAGCCAGGATCCAAACCCGGATCTTTGTCTATAGAGCCTGTGCCTTTACCAGATCACACTAAATTTCTCACTCTTCAAATGCACTCAGTCCCCGAGGTAACACACCTTCCTTGCATTTCTAGGAGTTTTAGGAATTACTGAATTACAAGGACTAATCAGACATTTGTGAGAGCTAATTTTATATTTTCTGATTTTCCTGAATCAGTTCAGGCTGAATTCATTCTACTTACGAGAAGTCCTGAGGCAGAGGAGAGAGGGGAATATAAGCCAGACATAAACAATTTCAAGAGATCCACTTCATCAAGGAAGCAAAGTATTAAGTAAGCCATTCTGCAACATGCTTGTCAATAAACCTTGGTGTCTCTCTCTCAGCCTGAAGGAGGGTAAGCCCTCCAGCCCATCTGCCTTCCAGCCACATACCCTGGATGACCTTGGTTCCCTCACCGGTGACACATGTGTTCTCCTGGGACTCTTTGTAGAGATTAAATGATAAAACTGTATGCAAAGGGGCTACTTCATTGCCAGACAGTAGGCACTAAACAAATAATAAAATTATTTTGTTTCATGAAAATGGGAGGCAAGTCTCCCAATTAAACATTCCTGATAGAATCCCAACAAGCACTTTAATTTGTCTACAAGAAATTGTAAAATAGCATTTCTTTTTTGAAGGCCGTATCCATTCTCCCTACTTTTTACAAATCCTGGCTGTTATCCTGAAAATCTATTCCCAGAACGTGGCATCCATCTCCCATATTTAAATCCTTTAAGTTTGAAATTATGATGAAGCTTGGGCACATAAAGATTCACACCATAATTCACAGAATAAACAAAGACCACAGGAACAGGGCCACCTCCAGACCCCATGTGCTCAGGACAGGCTCCAAACTTCACAAAATCAGAAGCATACTGTTTGAAGAGAAAGAAAATTGAATGTGATCAAGGAGGCTGACATAGAGCACTGGCCGGCTCACGAGACGACCCCGTCGCCCCCTCGTCTGACCTAAGTCATCGAACACAGTTATCCGTTGATCTCTAACTAAAACTAGAACACGGGTAGGGTTGGAAAGTAACATTTTTTCCTACAATATATACATATTGTCAACTAAAAATTGGCACTTGTCATCTGCCTCTGATTTGGTTAAGTCATGAGCCACTGCAGCTGCTGACTTTCAACACCCTCTGAAAGTAGTTAAGTGTGGAGATCAGGAATGGGGCGCTCTGTGCTCTGGGAAAATGGGCAGAAGAGTCTTCAGATAGTTAGACATTTTCAGGAAATTTTATGCGCCCAAATTCTTACATCCCCTCCTATCTAGAAAAGCGCTAAAATCATTAACAGAGACACCTGCTTCTTGACTAGCAGCAGCCTCTGCCTAAACTTGTATTGGACCGCACGTCCCCCTTCACTGAAATCTTATATAATTCTGAGCTCCCCCTCCTCTTCAGAGCAGTTCCTCCGAGCTCTCTGAGATGCTGTCACCTGGGCTCTGGTCCTTATTTTGCCCCAGATAAACTTTAACCAACAACTCTCACGTTTTGTGGTTTATCGACAGTACCACAAAAATTAAGCTTACATACTTGAACTCAGAGTAAACATTCAGTATCAAATATTTCTTGACTTAAATTCCTATTTAAATGTAAATAATTATTCCATTTCTTAAATATAACATCTTTAAATATAAATTAACAGATATTTGTGAATCTTTGAAAAATATAGTCTAGAAAAAAATTTTAGCAATTAAAAAAGCTATTGTGTGGAGCTTTAGAATTTCAAAAGTGGAAGAGAATAGTATTGTAACTCAAGTTCTTGTTTTAAATGCAGAGATCCTGAGGCCTCAAAAGACATATCAATTTGCCTGATTTTATACACTGTCCTTTAACAGAAAACCTTGAACTAAGTTCCTGGTCTTTGAGAAACCAAGACTTGCTCTGCTGGTGCAGGGCTGAAATTTATGAAAATGGGTCGTGAGAAAGAACCAGAATGCGGGGGCCTGGGCGAGGCAGCGGAGGAAAGGAGGGTCTCACCTTGTCGTGGGTGAGAAATAGTCTCCCGCAGTGCTGGTGTGATGGGCATCCCTCAAGTGCCTGAAAACTACTATTTAGCACACCTGCCACCGAAACGCACACAAGCTGTTTAACTAGAAGGCTGACCAGGAGGCTTTCTCAGTGACACAACAAGCTATTTTCAAGTTAACTCTACAACTACAGGAAGAGAAAGAATAGAAAGCTGGTATTAATTATTACAAATTTACACCAAGAACCATGGAAATTCCAGGAGAAATATAAAGACGTTGGAAGTTTCATTATGCTAACTTACTGCCAATTCATTTGTCTTAAAAGCTGTGCTATAAAATATATTGTCCTTTGTTGTTCCAAATCACATTTGAAAGAAATAATGTTTCTTAAGGGTGTTTCTGGAAATTTCTTCTATTTCCTAACACCAAATCTCAGACCCTTAAAGAAATGGGGGTTGGCATTTCGTCCACTGTTCTCTAGGCAATTTGTTTTTCCTTCAAAGAACAAGGGGGGAATCACACAGAAAAGCATTTGAGCATCAGGCTGCTTACATTTCCTCCGGGAGTCTTGGAAAATAAGGTGGAAATGAACAGTAGGACAGAAACATGGCGGGAGAGTCACTGGCTAGAAGGTGAGAACAAATGTGTTCTCCAACGTGCTCTGGTAGCCACTAGTTTAAATGAACTGAGCAATTGTTCGAGCATACACGCACTTCTACGGGAAAATCTCAACCGTTACCAACGATCAGTGCAGCCCGAAGCAATGGATGGACTGCGGAGGCCCCCGGGGTCTCATCGTGTTGTCTTACACCATGTGCAGGTTGAGCAGTGCCTCCCCGCCCCCTCCCTCCCCTCCCCTCGATGGAGATGGCTGGTCCTGAGCTGAGCTTACCTCATAGCAAGCTGTCTCTCAGCCCTCTGTCTAAAGCAAGATAAAAGCAGGAAAGCTACCTGGGACTTTACAGAACCAACCCAAAAGGGAACTGAAGCACCTTTCTTCCCTCCTTTCTGCTGCCTGGAATGTGGGCCTGATTTTTGACCCTCAGGCAGACACTTTGGGCCATCAAGTTGACGGGCTGAAAATAAGAGGCATCTGGTTCTCTGACCCTGGGACCTTCATGCAAACCAGCCCTGTGGTACCGATTGCTTGACTTCTTTATGTAAGAGGGAAATACAAGTTTAGCATGTGTAAGCTACCGCTGTTATCTGGGGAAGTAGGTGTTGTACATTGCCACGGTAAGTCCTAATAATAAAGTTAAAGATTCACCAAAAACTATTTACCAAATAGTTAATAAATGATAAAGAGTTCCTGATTTTTGTTTTAATGCTATGAAATGTAAATCAAGTTTCAGCATATGCTAGTAAAACAAGACACTGTGGAGAAAAAGCAAAACAGAGATTATAGAACAGAGACACAAAGCCTCCTCTTCTCCAAGGCACAGGAGGACAGCCGTGACTCTACGTGCCAAGGTTGGAGTCTCATGGGCTCCCTGTTTTCCTTGCCTTGGGTTGTCTTTTCTTTCCAGCCTTGGGAAAAATGGATGACTGCTGGTCAAATCATTTCAGGAGCAGCTTCCATCGTGTAGAACCCCTGTCTCTTCCTTTCCTCTGCCTCCTGGAATGTTCTGACACAATTAATCAGTCCAGCCTTCTAAATTGAGCAAATGGAGCTCAATCAATCTGCTTTTAGACAGAGTTAGGAAACAGACATTAAAAAGCATAACTAGGAAATCTTATCTTCCAGAGGTCATTGCACAGATGAAATAGGAGAATATCTGTGAATCACTCTGTAAACACTAAGTACAATACAAACAATATTAGTACTGATTCTATGTCACATTCTTCAAAAAACGAAAACAGAATAGTTTTCTACCAGAAGGAGAAGGTGCTTTACAATTTTCTGTCACTTTAATTCTTCAAAAGTTTCTATAAAATTGATGTCTTTAAAAAAATCAATGCACATTAGGGACTAAATTTAATTCCTTCATCTTCCCCTGTTTAACAGATATCAAGAATGATACCATTTCTAGACATTTTATCTAGGAAAGCCTTTGGTATACATGAGGCACAGAGCATAACAAATTGTCAGTATCACTCAGGATAGGAAACCCATGTTTGATACCCGAACTTGAAGACATGAAGAAGATGCCTGGCATGTCCCACTGACCTTTCAAGCTGTTATTTTTGAAACACTTGTTTCTTCTTGGTCCAGAACAGACCCGCATTTGTTGATGTGAGACTCTTTAAGTGAAAAGGTAAACCCATTATTACACTTTAGAGACTGAAGCCTTACCCTCCTCATCCATGTGGACATAGCATCCTTACTGATTCCTAACATGAAAAATGACCACCAATGACATCTCAGGATGCTCCAATGCAGAGGTCCTCTGCTGCAGTGAAGAGGAAAGAGCCGTGTGCTTCAAGATGTACTTACTGTCTGTAGCTCACTTGGCAAGACACGGCAACTTGTCTAAGCTAAAGCTTAAAAGTGGAAAATAGAGACAACATCCATGGCAAAGGGCATTCGGAGGCTAATTCCTTGGCCCCACTTCATCGCTTCTCAAGAGCCGTGGGCAATACCTTGAGAAAGGCAGCAATACGTTACCCAACTCATCAAAAAGCTGTGCCTCCTACTAATTGACAGTAAAGCAAGTGTCATCTGGCTCAACAGATCTCCCTGTGTCTCTAAAGTGGTCGTCTACTTTTTCTTTATTTTGTCGGTTGGGGGACACTCCTTTTTTGAAAATCCTCCTCCCTGCAGTAGAAGTTCTTATTTTCCCAACCAGAATGCAGGCTTGAAGGGGGGCAACAGAGCTGAGAACACATAAATCAGTATTTATTCCTTGATATATTTTTTACACATGGACTAAAAATCATTGGGTCAGTTGGACATCAATATCATATCTAATTTACACTATTGTCAACTTTCATTTTACTACCAGCTCCTGAAACAGTCACGTGGTCACTAGGTTTTTTTTCCTTCCCTTGACCCATGGGTTCGATGATTTCTAACCAGACACAATAGCTTTTTGAAAAGAAGTCTGTTTCACCTTTTGCTTTTAAACTAAACTTGTGTGCTTGACCCTGATTTCATTCTAACATTCACAAAAATCTATCCAAGGACAACCACATTTAACATCATCTCTAGATGTCTTGAATACAATGGTGAGTGATTCTTCCAGATCATTAAACTATATATGCACATTATGCTGTGGTCCTATTCAATTTGTGGTGTTTACAGGAATCGTTACCTCTTTGGATACTTTATTACACATTTAGCATTTCTTTATCCAATTCAGTTACATTAATATATAAGATTTCAAAAGATCTGCTTTCTCAAAATGATGATGTTTAACATCTATAGTCTATTTTAAATCAAGTAATTCAATAAGGTTGTCAAGGACAGCAGTGAAGGTTGTGTGTGGTGATTGCTGCTTCAGAGTCTCCGGTCCTGTCCCTTGATCTTACAGGTGTTTACGCATCCTTGTCAATGTCATCACATCAGTCTATTAGGAGCTGAAATTAAACTACCTGGATGCTAATTTTTTTTTAAAAAACAATATACTCAATTTCCCCTTCTAATACTTTATTGTTTCTCATACTGAGGCTCACCAGTTTTCCTAATATATATATTTGGTGGGGAGGGGGGCACAGCTCTGAATGCCTGCAGACAGCACCAACTCTATAAGATTAACCAGAGGTGGCCGTGGATGTTCTGTGACTTCAGCCACTGAGCACGAGCACCTGCTGTCCTTCCAACTGTTCTGCCTCCATTATTGACAGCTCTGAAGGTCACTGCCTCTTGTAAAATTCTACAACATTACAGTTCATATATTTTTAAAAGTTATAAATTTGTGAAAGTCGTCTGCTGTTTGTGTAAAAAGAGGGGTACTTCCTTTTGCTCATTTCAGGCTAAACTAAGTCCAGAAGGACACACACACACACACACACACACACACACACACACACAGAGAGAGACACACGCAGTTCTGAGTGCCCCCAAGGAAAAGTTTGAAAGGCTTCGGGACAGTGGTGGCACTCAAACCTTTGGAATTTTGAGCTCTATGAAAGCATCACTTATTCAGAAATTAAGCATTATAATTCTAGACGAAGAGAATCAGAATCACCCACAAGATACTTACCAGAATTTTTTTAAAGAATGTATCTTCCCTAAAATCCAATGATAATTCAAATATCCATGGAAAGAAAGTAGATCAGTAATATCAAGCAATAATTTCTACACTATTGCTGATTAGACTTCAGCCTCAACCAAAGAACATAGAAATAAGATACCTGGAGATGAAGAGATGGAAATGAGGTATTAAAAAGCAAGAATATAAAAGAAGTAGCGGCCTTACGGAAACCTGCTCATTTCCTTTGAAATAATTTCTTGGTTAAAGGAACTCACTCGTGAGGATCTGGAAATGCATCAAGAGGAAATCTAGCAGGGAAAAGAAGCAGAAGCAGAAGCAGGTCTCAGTTTTCTCCGAGGCTGATCCTAAATGAAAAAACTTTCCTTGGCTTCCAGAATAGACAACCTGCATGGTTCCCTTAGCAGAAGAGTGAGGAGGAGAGAAAACTGAATGTGTTTGCAAATCATCCTTCACCAACCCTGTTGGAACACAGAATTTTGGTGTTAGGGGCACTGCCCGACCTATAAATATAAGAGAAGGAACAAGCTCTAATAAGGTTTTTGAGCGAAAAATGCTTTTAGCTTTAAACCTACTCTAGAAATCATGCTGAGAAATCATGGTAAGTGCTTGAGGTGTAGCCTTGCTGTTTACGTTACATAAAGGAATGCGTCCCCACATGTACCATTTTGGGAACGGAATATGTGTTGCAGCCTCCTTCACTTAGGTTTTTGGAAACCCAGAGTTTCTGGCCACGGGGAAATAGGCTAGTTACATATCAAAGGGGAGGCAAAAACTCCAGCGCGCTTTTCAATTGCAAACCGATTTTACTACAGACCGGCTTTAAGAATCATGCTGAGAAAAGAGAGTAAGTGTTTCTACATGTCACACTACCTTTTATGACGGATGTAAAAAGCCTCTCCACATGATCACTTCTGACATCTCAATCTGTGTGGAAGCTGTTGTAAAACTAGATTTTTGGGTACACAGAGTTTCTGTCTTAGAGCATCTACACTAATTATATATGTAAAGGGAGGCACAATCTCCAAAACGGTTATCCAGAGGAAACGGCTTTAACTTAGAAACCGGCATCAGGAAACATTCTGAGAAATCAGAGAATGTGTCTCTAGAAGTCACCTTGTACATTATGCTGGATGACATAATGCCTATATACATGCAAAATATTTAGGTCTGTATGCGTATGGAAGCCGCGTTTCCACTGGCTTGTTGGGAAACCAGAGTTTTTGGGAGGGGAAACTACACTGTTTTCATATATATGGCAATGTATTAGGACCAAATCGGTTTTCCAGTGCAAAAAACTTTTATAGGAAACCGGCTTTGAGAAACAAACAGAGAACACAGAGTAAGTGTTTCTGTATTACTTAACTTAAATACTGGATGATAGAATGGCTCAACACATGGAGAATTCCCACAACAGTATGTGTGTTGCAAAAGTCCTTCACATAAATACTTGGAAAACCAGAGTTACTGGTCTAGAGAAAATACATTAATTACATATCCCAGGGCAAGCACTACTGCAAAAACATTTTAAAGAGCAAACAAGATTTACATGAAAACCGACCGTTGAATCCTTACAAAGAAATGAGAAGGTGTTATTAAAATACACGCTACATATTAACTGGATAAAAGAACGTACCACCACATGATGAAATATGAAAGAAAGTCTCTCCACATGCTCAAATCTTAGAGATAAGTGTGTGTGAAAGCCGTCCTTCACCTAGCTTGTTGGGAACACAAAGTTTCTTTTCAGTTGCAAACCATTCCATACATATATATGGGGAGGTACTAGCTCCAACTCGGTTTTACAGTGAAAACTGCAGGAACTTCAAACCGGCACTAGGAAACAGACTGAGAAAGCAGAGAAAAAGTGTCTCCTGCAACCCGTTCCCTTGGTGCTAGATGAACGAACGTCTCTCCACTTGCTCAGTTCTGAGAGATAAGTGTGTGTGAAAGCCGTCCTTCACCTAGATTGTTGGGAACACAAAGTTTCTTTTAGGTTGCAAACTCCATTCCATACATATATATGGGGAGGTACTAGCTCCAACTCGGTTTTACAGTGAAAACTGCAGGAACTTCAAACCGGCACTAGGAAACAGACTGAGAAAGCAGAGAAAAAGTGTCTCCTGCAAACCGTTCCCTTGGTGCTAGATGAAAGAACGTCTCTCCCCTTGCTCAGTTCTGAGAGATAAGTGTGTGTGAAAGCCGTCTTTCAAGTCACTTGTTGGGAACACAAAGTTTCCTTTAGGTTGCAAACTCCATTCCATACATATATATGGGGAGGTACTAGCTCCAACTAGGTTTTACAGTGAAAACTGCAGGAACTTCAAACCGGCACTAGGAAACAGACTGAGAAAGCAGAGAAAAAGTGACTCCTGCAACCCGTTCCCTTGGTGCTAGATGAACGAACGTCTCTCCACTTACTCAGTTCTGAGAGATAAGTGTGTGTGAAAGCCGTCTTTCAAGTAGCTTGTTGGGAACACAAAGATTCTATACTGTTGCAAACTCCACTCCATACATATATATGGTGAGGTACTAGCTCCAACTCCGATTTACAGTGAAAACTGCAGGAAAATCATACGGCACTAGGAAACAGACTGAGACACGAGAGTAAAAGTTTCTTCTGCAACACGTTCCCTTGGTGCTAGATGAACGAACGTCTATCCACATGCTCAGTTCTGAGAGATAAGTGTGTGTGAAAGCCGTCCTTCACCTAGCTTGTTGGGAACACAAAGTTTCTTATAAGTTGCAAACTACACTCCATAAATATATATGGGGAGGTACTAATTCCAACTCAGTTTTACACTGAAAAATGCAGGAACTTCAAACCGGCACTAGGAAACAGACTGAGAAACCAGAGTAAAAGTTTCCCTTGCAACACGTTCACTTGGTGCTAGATGAACGAACGTCTCTCCACATGCTCAGTTCTGAGACATAAGTGTGTGTGAAAGCCGTCCTTCACCTAGATTGTTGGGAACACAAAGTTTCTTTTAGGTTGCAAACTCCATTCCACACAAATATATGGGGAGGTACTTGCTCCAACTCGGTTTTACAGTGAAAACTGCAGGAAATTCAAACCGGCACTAGGAAACAGACTGAGAAAGCAGAGAAAAAGTGTCTCCTACAACCCGTTCCCTTGGTGCTAGATGAACGAACGTCTCTCCACTTGCTCAGTTCTGAGAGATAAGTGTGTGTGAAAGCTGTCTTTCAAGTAGCTTGTTGGGAACACAAAGATTCTATTCTCTTGCAAACTACACTCCATATATATATATGGGGAGGTACTAGCTCCAACTCCGATTTACAGTGAAAACTGCAGGAAAATCATACCGGCACTAGGAAACAGACTGAGACACGAGAGTAAAAGTTTCTTCTGCAACACTTTCCCTTGGTGCTAGATGAACGAACGTCTATCCACATGCTCAGGTCTGAGAGATAAGTGTGTGTGAAAGCCGTCCTTCACCTAGCTTGTTGGGAACACAAAATTTCTTATCAGTTGCAAACTACACTCCATAAATATATATGGGGAGGTACTAATTCCAACTCAGTTTTACACTGAAAAATGCAGGAACTTCAAACAGGCACTAGGAAACAGACTGAGAAACCAGAGTAAAAGTTTCCCTTGCAACACGTTCACTTGGTGCTAGATGAACGAACGTCTCTCCACATGCTCAGTTCTGAGAGATAAGTGTGTATGAAAGCCGCCTTCACCTAGCTTGTTGGGAACACAAAGTTTCTTTTCACTTGCAAACTCCATTCCATACATATATATGGGGACGTACTACCTCCAAATCGGTTTTACAGTGTAAACTGCAGAAACTTCAAACCGGCACTAGGAAACAGACTGAGAAAGCAGAGAAAAAGTGTCTCCTGCAAACGTATCTTTTTGTCCTAGATGAACGAACGTATCTCCACATGCTCAGTTATGAGATATAAGTGTGTGTGAAAGCCGTCCTTCACCTAGCTTGTTGGGAACACAAAGTTTCTTTTCAGTTGCAAACTCCACTCCATACATATATATGGCTAGGTACTAGCTCCAACTAGATTTTACAGTGAAAACTGCAGGAAATTCAAACCGGCACTACGAAACAGACTGAGAAAGCAGAGAAAAAGTGTCTCCTGCAACCCGTTCCTTTTGTGCTAGATGAACGAACGTCTCCCCACATGCTCAGTTCTGAGAGATAATTATGTGAGAAAGCCGTCCTTCACCTAGCTTGTTGGGAACACAAAGTTTCTTTTCAGTTGCAAACTCCATTCCATACATATATATGGGGAGGTACTAGCTCCAACTCGGTTTTACAGTGAAAACTGCAGGAACCTCAAACCGGCACTAGGAAACAGACTGAGAAAGCAGAGAAAAAGTGTCTCCTGCAACCCGTTCCCTGGGTGCTAGATGAACGAACGTCTCTCCACTTGCTCAGTTCTGAGAGATAAGTGTGTGTGAAAGCCGTCCTTCACCTAGCTTGTTGGGAACACAAAGTTTCTTTTCAGTTGCAAACTCCATTCCATACATATATATGGGGATGTTCTAGCTCCAACTCGGTTTTACATTGAAAACTGCAGGAACTTCAAACCGGCACTAGGAAACAGACTGAGAAAGCAGAGAAAAAGAGTTTCCTGCAACCCGTTCCCTTGGTGCTAGGTGAACGAACGTCTCTCCACTTGCTCAGTTGTGAGAGATAACTGTGTGTTAAAGCCGTCCTTCACCTAGCTTGTTGGGAACACAAAGTTTCTTTTCAGTTGCAAACTCCATTCCATACATATATATGGGGAGGTACTAGCTCCAACTCGGTTTTACAGTGAAAACTGCAGGAACTTCAAACCGGCACTAGGAAACAGACTGAGACACGAGAGTAAAAGTTTCTTCTGCAACACGTTCCCTTGGTGCTAGATGAACGAACGTCTATAAACATGCTCACTTCTGAGAGATAAGTGGGTGTGAAAGCCGTCCTTCACCTAGCTTGTTGGGAACACAAAGTTTCTTTTCAGTTGCAAACTCCACTCCATACATATATATGGGGAGGTACTAGCTCCAACTCGGTTTTACAGTGAAAACTGCAGGAACTTCAAACCGGCACTAGGAAACAGACTGAGAAAGCAGAGAAAAAGTGTCTCCTGCAACCCGTTCCGTTGGTGCTAGGTGAACGAACGTCTCTCCACTTGCTCAGTTCTGAGAGATAAGTGTGTGTGAAAGCCTTCCTTCACCTAGCTTGTTGGGAACACAAAGTTTCTTTTCAGTTGCAAACTCCATTCCATACATATATATGGGGAGGTACTAGCTCCAACTCGGTTTTACAGTGAAAACTGCCGGAAATTCAAACTTGCACTAGGAAACAGACTGAGAAAGCAGAGAAAAAGTGTCTCCTGCAACCCGTTCCCTTGGTGCTAGGTGAACGAACGTCTCTCCACTTCCTCAGTTCTGAGAGATAAGTGTGTGTGAAAGCCGTCCTTCACCTAGCTTGTTGGGAACACAAAGTTTCTTTTCAGTTGCCAACTCCATTCCATACATATATATGGGGTGGTACTAGCTCCAACTCGGTTTTACAGTGAAAACTGCAGGAACTTCAAACCGGCACTAGGAAACAGACTGAGAAGCAGAGAAAAAGTGTCTCCTACAACCCGTTCCCTTGGTGCTAGATGAACGAACGTCTCTCCACTTGCTCAGTTCTGAGAGATAAGTGTGTGTGAAAGCCGTCTTTCAAGTAGCTTGTTGGGAACACAAAGATTCTATTCTCTTGCAAACTACACTCCATACATATATATGGGGAGGTACTAGCTCCAACTCGGTTTTACAGTGAAAACTGCAGGAAAATCATACCGGCACTAGGAAACAGACTGAGACACGAGAGTAAAAGTTTCTTCTGCAACACTTTCCCTTGGTGCTAGATGAACGAACGTCTATCCACATGCTCAGGTCTGAGAGATAAGTGTGTGTGAAAGCCGTCCTTCACCTAGCTTGTTGGGAACACAAAGTTTCTTATCAGTTGCAAAATACACTCCATAAATATATATGGGGAGGTACTAATTCCAACTCAGTTTTACACTGAAAAATGCAGGAACTTCAAACAGGCACTAGGAAACAGACTGAGAAACCAGACTAAAAGTTTCCCTTGCAACACGTTCACTTGGTGCTAGATGAACGAACGTCTCTCCACATGCTCAGTTCTGAGACATAAGTGTGTGTGAAAGCCGTCCTTCAACTAGCTTGTTGGGAACACAAAGTTACTTTTCAGTTGCAAACTACACTCCATAAATATATATGGGGAGGTAATTGTTCCAACTCGGTTTTACAGTGAACACTGCAGGAACATCAAACCGGCACCAGGAAACAGACTGAGAAAAAAGACTAAATTTTATCCTGCAACCCGTTCCCTTGGTGCTAGATGAACGAACGTCTCTCCACTTGCTCAGTTCTGAGAGATAGGTGTGTGTGAAAGCCGTCCTTCACCTAGCTTGTTGGGAATACAAAGTTTCTTTTCAGTTTCAAACTCCATTCCATACATATATATGGGGAGGTACAAGCTCCAAATCGGTTTTACAGTGAAAACTGCAGGAACTTCAAACCGGCACTAGGAAACAGACTGAGAAAACAGAGAAAAATGGTCTCCTGCAAACGTATCCTTTTGTCCTAGATGAACGAACGTATCTCCACATGCTCAGTTCTGAGATATAAGTGTGTGTGAAAGCCGTCCTTCACCTAGCTTGTTGGGAACACAAAGTTTCTTTTCAGTTGCAAACTCCACTCCAAACATATATATGGCTTGGTACTAGCTCCAACTCGGTTTTACAGTGAAAACTGCAGGAACTTCAAAACGGCACTAGGAAACAGACTGAGAAAGCAGAGAAAAAGTGTCTCCTGCACCCGTTCCCTTGGTGCTAGATGAACGAACGTCTCTCCACTTGCTCAGTTCTGAGAGATAAGTGTGTGTGAAATCCGTCCTTCACCTAGCTTGTTGGGAACACAAAGATTCTTTTCAGTTGCAAACTCCATTCCATACATATATATGGGGAGGTACTAGCTCCAACTCGGTTTTACAGTGAAAACTGCAGGAACTTCAAACCGGCACTAGGAAACAGACTGAGAAACAGAGAAAAAGTTTCAACTGCAAACCGTTCCCTTGGTGCTAGATGAACGAATGTCTCTCCACTTGCTCAGTTCTGATATATAAGGGTGTGTGAAAGCCGACCTTCACCTAGCTTGTAGGGAACACAAAGTTTCTTTTCAGGTGCAAACTCCATTCCATATATATACATGGGGAGGTACTAGCTCCAACTCGGTTTTACAGTGAAAACTGCAGGAACTTGAAACCGGCACAAGGAAACAGACTGAGAAAGCAGAGAAGAAGTGTCCCCTGCAACCCGTTCCCTTGGTGCTAGATGAACGAACGTCTCTCCACTTGCTCAGTTCTAAGAGATAAGTGTGTGTTAAAGCCGTTCTTCAACTAGCTTGTTGGAAACACAAAGTTTCTTTTCAGTTGCAAACTCCACTCCTTACATATATATGGGGAGGTACTAGCTCCAACTCGGTTTTATAGTGAAAACTGCAGGAAATTTAAACCGGCACTAGGAAACAGACTGAGAAAGCAGAGAAAAAGTGTCTCCTGCAACCCGTTCCCTTGGTGCTAGGTGAACGAACGTCTCTCCACTTGCTCAGTTCTGAGAGATAATTGTGTGTGAAAGCCGTCGTTCACCTAGCTTGTTGGGAACACAAAGTTTCTTTTCAGTTGCAAACTCCATTCCATACATATATATGGGGAGGTACTAGCTCCAACTCGGTTTTACAGTGAAAACTGCAGGAACTTCAAACTTGCACTAGGAAACAGACTGAGAAACAGAGAAAAAGTGTCTCCTGCAACCCGTTCCCTTGGTGCTAGATGAACGAACGTCTCTCCACTTGCTCAGTTCTGAGAGATAAGTGTGTGTGAAAGCCGTCCTTCACCTAGCTTGTTGGGAACACAAAGTTTCTTTTCAGTTGCAAACTACACTCCATACATATATATGGGGAGGTACTAGCTCCAATATGGTTTTACAGTGAATACTGCAGGAAATTCAAACCGGCACTAGGAAACAGACTGAGAAAGCAGAGAAAAAGTGTCTCCTGCAACCGTTCCCTTGGTGCTAGATGAACGAACGTCTCTCCACTTGCTCAGTTCTGAGAGATAAGTGTGTGTGAAAGCCGTCCTTCACCTAGCTTGTTGGGAACACAGAGTTTCTTTTAGGTTGCAAACTCCATTCCACACAAATATATGGGGAGGTACTTGCTCCAACTCGGTTTTACAGTGAAAACTGCAGGAAATTCAAACCGGCACTAGGAAACAGACTGAGAAAGCAGAGAAAAAGTGTCTCCTACAACCCGTTCCCTTGGTGCTAGATGAACGAACGTCTCTCCACTTGCTCAGTTCTGAGAGATAAGTGTGTGTGAAAGCCGTCTTTCAAGTAGCTTGTTGGGAACACAAAGATTCTATTCTCTTGCAAACTACACTCCATACATATATATGGGGAGGTACTAGCTCCAACTCCGATTTACAGTGAAAACTGCAGGAAAATCATACCGGCACTAGGAAACAGACTGAGACACGAGAGTAAAAGTTTCTTCTGCAACACTTTCCCTTGGTGCTAGATGAACGAACGTCTATCCACATGCTCAGGTCTGAGAGATAAGTGTGTGTGAAAGCCGTCCTTCACCTAGCTTGTTGGGAACACAAAATTTCTTATCAGTTGCAAACTACACTCCATAAATATATATGGGGAGGTACTAATTCCAACTCAGTTTTACACTGAAAAATGCAGGAACTTCAAACAGGCACTAGGAAACAGACTGAGAAACCATAGTAAAAGTTTCCCTTGCAACACGTTCACTTGGTGCTAGATGAACGAAAGTCTCTCCACATGCTCAGTTCTGAGACATAAGTGTGTGTGAAAGCCGTCCTTCAACTAGCTTGTTGGGAACACAAAGTTACTTTTCAGTTGCAAACTACACTCCATAAATATATATGGGGAGGTACTTGTTCCAACTCGGTTTTACAGTGAACACTGCAGGAACATCAAACCGGCACCAGGAAACAGACTGAGAAAAAAGACTAAATTTTCTCCTGCAACCCGTTCCCTTGGTGATAGATGAACGAACGTCTCTCCACATGCTCAGTTCTGAGAGATAAGTGTGTATGAAAGCCGCCTTCACCTAGCTTGTTGGGAACACAAAGTTTCTTTTCAGTTGCAAACTCCATCCCATACATATATATGGGGAGGTACTAGCTCCAAATCGGTTTTACAGTGTAAACTGCAGGAACTTCAAACCGGCACTAGGAAACAGACTGAGAAAGCAGAGAAAAAGTATCTCCTGCAAACGTATCTATTTGTCCTAGATGAACGAACGTATCTCCACATGCTCAGTTATGAGATATAAGTGTGTGTGAAAGCCGTCCTTCACCTAGCTTGTTGGGAACACAAAGTTTCTTTTCAGTTGCAAACTCCACTCCATACATATATATGGCTAGGTAGTAGCTCCAACTAGATTTTACAGTGAAAACTGCAGGAAATTCAAACCGGCACTACGAAACAGACTGAGAAAGCAGAGAAAAAGTGTCTCCTGCAACCCGTTCCTTTTGTGCTAGATGAACGAACGTCTCCCCACATGCTCAGTTCTGAGAGATAATTATGTGAAAAAGCCGTCCTTCACCTAGCTTGTTGGGAACACAAAGTTTCTTTTCAGTTGCAAACTCCATTCCATACATATATATGGGGAGGTACTAGCTCCAACTCGGTTTTACAGTGAAAACTGCAGGAACTTCAAACCGGCACTAGGAAACAGACTGAGACACGAGAGTAAAAGTTTCTTCTGCAACACGTTCCCTTGGTGCTAGATGAACGAACGTCTATAAACATGCTCACTTCTGAGAGATAAGTGGGTGTGAAAGCCGTCCTTCACCTAGCTTGTTGGGAACACAAAGTTTCTTTTCAGTTGCAAACTCCACTCCATACATATATATGGGGAGGTACTAGCTCCAACTCGGTTTTACAGTGAAAACTGCAGGAACTTCAAACCGGCACTAGGAAACAGACTGAGAAAGCAGAGAAAAAGTGTCTCCTGCAACCCGTTCCGTTGCTGCTAGGTGAACGAACGTCTCTCCACTTGCTCAGTTCTGAGAGATAAGTGTGTGTGAAAGCCGCCCTTCACCTAGCTTGTTGGGAACACAAAGTTTCTTTTCAGTTGCAAACTCCATTCCATACATATATATGGGGAGGTACTAGCTCCAACTCGGTTTTACAGTGAAAACTGCCGGAAATTCAAACTTGCACTAGGAAACAGACTGAGAAAGCAGAGAAAAAGTGTCTCCTGCAACCCGTTCCCTTGGTGCTAGGTGAACGAACGTCTCTCCACTTGCTCAGTTCTGAGAGATAATTGTGTATGAAAGCCGACGTTCACCTAGCTTGTTGGGAACACAAAGTTTCTTTTCAGTTGCAAACTCCTTTCCATACATATATATGGGGAGGCACTAGCTCCAACTCTGTTTGACAGTGAAAACTGCAGGAAATTCAAACTTGCACGAGGAAACAGACTGAGAAAGCAGAGAAAAAGTGTCTCCTGCAAACCGTTCCCTTGGTGCTAGATGAACGAACGTCTCTCCACTTGCTCAGTTCTGAGAAATAAGTGTGTGTGAAAGCCGTCCTTCACCTAGCTTGTTGGGAACACAAAGTTTCTTTTCAGTTGCAAACGCCATTCCATACATATATATGGGGAGGTACTAGCTCCAACTCGGTTTTACAGTGAAAACTGCAGGAACTTCAAACCGGCACTAGGAAACAGACTGAGAAAGCAGAGAAAAAGTGTCTCCTGCAACCCGTTCCCTTGGTTCTAGGTGAACGAAATTCTCTCCACTTTCTCAGTTCTGAGAGATATGTGTGTGTGAAAGCCGTCCTTCACCTAGCTTGTTGGGAACACAAAGTTTCTTTTCAGTTGCAAACTCCATTCCATACATATATACTGGGAGGTGCTAGCTCCAACTCCGTTTTACAGTGAAAACTGCAGGAACGTCAAACCGGCACTAGGAAACAGACTGAGAAAGCAGAGAAAAAGTGTCTCCTGCAACCCGTTCCCTTGGTGCTAGATGAACGAACGTCTCTCCACTTGCTCAGTTCTGAGAGATAACTGTGTGTGAAAGCCGTCCTTCACCTAGCTTGTTGGGAAGACAAAGTTTCTTTTCAGTTGCAAACGCCATTCCATACATATATATGGGGAGGTACTAGCTCCAACTCGGTTTTACAGTGAAAACTGCAGGATCTTCAAACCGGCACTAGGAAACAGACTGAGAAAGCAGAGAAAAAGTGTCTCCTGCAACCCGTTCCCTTGGTTCTAGGTGAACGAAATTCTCTCCACTTGCTCAGTTCTGAGAGATAGGTGTGTGTGAAAGCCGTCCTTCACCTAGCTTGTTGGGAACACAAAGTTTCTTTTCAGTTGCAAACTTCATTCCATACGTTTATATGGGGAGCTACAAGCTCCAACTCGGTTTTACAGTGAAAACTGCAGGAACTTCATACCGGCACTAGGAAACAGACTGAGAAAGCACAGAAAAAGTGTCTCCTGCAACCCGTTCCCTTGCTGCTAGATGAACGAACGTCTCTCCACTTGCTCAGTTCTGAGAGATAAGTGTGTGTGAAAGCCGTCTTTCAAGTAGCTTGTTGGGAACACAAAGATTCTATTCTCTTGCGAACTACACTCCATACATATATATGGGGAGGTACTAGCTCCAACTCGGTTTTACAGTGAAAACTGCAGGAAAATCATACCGGCACTAGGAAACAGACTGAGACACGAGAGTAAAAGTTCTTCTGCAACACTTTCCCTTGGTGCTAGATGAACGAAAGTCTATCCACATGCTCAGGTCTGAGAGATAAGTGTGTGTGAAAGCCGTCCCTCACCTAGCTTGTTGGGAACACAAAGTTTCTTTTCAGTTGCAAACGCCATTCCATACATATATATGGGGAGGTACTAGCTCCAACTCGGTTTTACAGTGAAACTGCAGGATCTTCAAACCGGCACTAGGAAACAGACTGAGAAAGCAGAGAAAAAGTGTCTCCTGCAAACCGTTCCCTTGGTGCTAGATGAACGAACGTCTCTCCACTTGCTCAGTTCTGAGAGATAAGTGTGTGTGAAAGCCGTCCTTCACCTAGCTTGTTGAGAACACAAAGTTTCTTTTCAGTTGCAAACGCCATTCCATACATATATATGGGGAGGTACTAGCTCCAACTCGGTTTTACAGTGAAACTGCAGGAACTTCATACCGGCACTAGGAAACAGACTGAGAAAGCAGAGAAAAAGTGTCTCCTGCATCCCGTTCCATTGGTTCTAGGTGAACGAAATTCTCTCCACTTTCTCAGTTCTGAGATAGGTGTGTGTGAAAGCCGTCCTTCACCTAGCTTGTTGGGAACACAAAGTTTCTTTTCATTTGCAAACTCCATTCCATACATATATACTGGGAGGTACTTGCTTCAACTCCGTTTTACAGTGAAAACTGCAGGAACGTCAAACCGGCACTAGGAAACAGACTGAGAAAGCAGAGAAAAAGTGTCTCCTGCAACCCGTTCCCTTGGTGCTAGATGAACGAACGTATCTCCACTTGCTCAGTTCTGAGAGATAAGTGTGTGTGAAAGCCGTCCTTCACCTATCTTGTTGGGAACACAAAGTTTCTTTTCAGTTGCAAACTTCATTCCATACATTTATATGGGGAGCTACAAGCTCCAACTCGGTTTTACAGTGAAAACTGCAGGAACTTCATACCGCACTAGGAAACAGACTGAGAAAGCACAGAAAAAGTGTCTCCTGCAACCCGTTCCCTTGCTGCTAGATGAACGAACGTCTCTCCACTTGCTCAGTTCTGAGAGATAATTATGTGTGAAAGCCGTCCTTCAACTAGCTTGTTGGGAACACAAAGTTTCTTTTAAGTTGCAAACTTCATTCCATACATTAATATGGGGATGTACAAGCTCCAACTCGGTTTTACAGTGAAAACTGCAGGAACTTCAAACCGGCACTAGGAAACAGACTGAGAAAGCACAGAAAAAGTGTCTCCTGCAACCCGATCCCTTGGTGCTAGATGAATGAACGTCTCTCCACTTGCTCAGTTCTGAGAGATAATTATGTGTGAAAGCCGTCCTTCACCTAGCTTGTTGGGAACACAAAGTTTCTTTTCAGTTGCAAACTCCATTCCATACATTTATATGGGGAGGTACTAGCTCCAACCCGGATTTACGGTGAAAACTGCAGGAACTTCAAACCGGCACTAGGAAACAGACTGAGAAAGCAGACAAGAAGTGTCTCCTGCAACCGGTTCCCTTGGTTCTAGATGAACGAACGTCTCTCCACTTGTTCAGTTCTGAGAGATAAGTGTGTGTGAAAGCCGTCCTTAACCTAGCTTGTTGGGAACACAAAGTTTCTTTTCAGTTGCAAACTCCACTCCATACTTCTATATGGGGAGGTGCTAGCTCCAACTCGGTTTGAGAGTGAAAACTGCAGAAACTTCAAACCGGCACTAGGAAACAGACTGAGAAAGCAGAGGAAAAGTGTCTCCTGCAACCCGTTCCCTTGGTGCTAGATGAACGAACGTCTCTCCACTTGCTCAGTTCTGAGAGATAAGTCTGTGTGAAAGCCGTCCTTCACCTAGCTTTTTGGGAACACAAAGTTTCTTTTCAGTTGCAAACTCCATTCCATACATATATATGGGGAGGTACTAGCTCCAACTCGGTTTTACAGTGAAAACTGCAGGAACTTCAAACCGGCACTAGGAAACAGACTGAGACACGAGAGTAAAAGTTTCTTCTGCAACACGTTCCTTTGGTGCTAGATGAACGAACGTCTATAAACGTGCTCACTTCTGAGAGATAAGTGGGTGTGAAAGCCGTCCTTCACCTAGCTTGTTGGGAACACAAAGTTTCTTTTCAGTTGCAAACTCCACTCCATACATATATATGGGGAGGTACTAGCTCCAACTCGGTTTTACAGTGAAAACTGCAGGAACTTCAAACCGGCACTAGGAAACAGACTGAGAAAGCAGAGAAAAAGTGTCTCCTGCAACCCGTTCCCTTGGTGCTAGGTGAACGAACGTCTCTCCACATGCTCAGTTCTGAGAGATAAGTGTGTGTGAAAGCCGTCCTTCACCTAGCTTGTTGGGAAAACAAAGTTTCTTTTCAGTTGCAAACTCCATTCCATACATATATATGGGGAGGTACTAGCTCCAACTCGGTTTTACAGTGAAAACTGCCGGAAATTCAAACTTGCACTAGGAAACAAATTTAGAAAGCAGAGAAAAAGTGTCTCTTGCAACCCGTTCCCTTGGTGCTAGGTGAACGAACGTCTCTCCACTTGCTCAGTTCTGAGAGATAAGTGTGTGTGAAAGCCGTCCTTCACCTAGCTTGTTGGGAACACAAAGTTTCTTTTCAGTTGCAAACTCCATTCCATACATATATATGGGGAGGTACTAGCTCCAACTCTGTTTTACAGTGAAAACTGCAGGAAATTCAAACTTGCACGAGGAAACAGACTGAGAAAGCAGAGAAAAAGTGTCTCCTGCAACCCGTTCCCTTGGTGCTAGTTGAACGAACGTCTCTCCACATGCTCAGTTCTGAGAGATAAGTGTGTGTGAAAGCCGTCCTTCACCTAGCTTGTTGGGAAAACAAAGTTTCTTTTCAGTTGCAAACTCCATTCCATACATATATATGGGGAGGTACTAGCTCCAACTCTGTTTTACAGTGAAAACTGCAGGAAATTCAAACTTGCACGAGGAAACAGACTGAGAAAGCAGAGAAAAAGTGTCTCCTGCATCCCGTTCCCTTGGTTCTAGGTGAACGAAATTCTCTCCACTTTCTCAGTTCTGAGAGATAGGTGTGTGTGAAAGCCGTCCTTCACCTAGCTTGTTGGGAACACAAAGTTTCTTTTCATTTGCAAACTCCATTCCATACATATATACTGGGAGGTACTTGCTCCAACTCCGTTTTACAGTGAAAACTGCAGGAACGTCAAACCGGCACTAGGAAACAGACTGAGAAAGCAGAGAAAAAGTGTCTCCTGCAACCCGTTCCCTTGGTGCTAGATGAACGAACGTATCTCCACTTGCTCAGTTCTGAGAGATAAGTGTGTGTGAAAGCCGTCCTTCACCTAGCTTGTTGGGAACACAAAGTTTCTTTTCAGTTGCAAACTTCATTCCATACATTTATATAGGGAGCTACAAACTCCAACTCGGTTTTACAGTGAAAACTGCAGGAACTTCATACCGGCACTAGGAAACAGACTGAGAAAGCACAGAAAAAGTGTCTCCTGCAACCCGTTCCCTTGCTGCTAGATGAACGAACGTCTCACCACTTGCTCAGTTCTGAGAGATAATTATGTGTGAAAGCCGTCCTTCACCTAGCTTGTTGGGAACACAAAGTTTCTTTTCAGTTGCAAACTCCATTCCATACATATATATGGGGATGTACTAGCTCCAACTCGGATTTACAGTGAAAACTGCAGGAACTTCAAAGCGGCACTAGGAAACAGACTGAGAAAGCAGAGAAAAAGTGTCTCCTGCAACCCGTTCCCTTTATTCTAGGTGAACGAAATTCTCTCCACTTGCTCAGTTCTGAGAGATAGGTGTGTGTGAAAGCCGTCCTTCACCTAGCTTGTTGGGAACACAAAGTTTCTTTTCAGTTGCAAACTCCATTCCATACATATATACTGGGAGGTACTAGCTCCAACTCCGTTTTACAGTGAAAACTGCAGGAACTTCAAACCGGCACTAGGAAACAGACTGAGAAAGCAGAGAAAAAGTGTCTCCTGCAACCCGTTCCCTTGGTGCTAGATGAACGAACGTCTCTCCACTTGCTCAGTTCTGAGAGATAAGTGTGTGTGAAAGCCGTCCTTCACCTAGCTTGTTGGGAACACAAAGTTTCTTTTCAGTTGCAAACGCCATTCCATACATATATATGGGGAGGTACTAGCTCCAACTCGGTTTTACAGTGAAAACTGCAGGAACTTCAAACCGGCACTAGGAAACAGAATGAGAAAGCAGAGAAAAAGTGTCTCCTGCAACCCGTTCCCTTGGTTCTAGGTGAACGAAATTCTCTCCACTTGCTCAGTTCTGAGAGATAGGTGTGTTTGAAAGCCGTCCTTCACCTAGCTTGTTGGGAACACAAAGTTTCTTTTCAGTTGCAAACTTCATTCCATACATTTATATGGGGAGCTACAAGCTCCAACTCGGTTTTACAGTGAAAACTGCAGGAACTTCATACCGGCACTAGGAAACAGACTGAGAAAGCACAGAAAAAGTGTCTCCTGCAACCCGTTCCCTTGCTGCTAGATGAACGAACGTCTCTCCACTTGCTCAGTTCTGAGAGATAATTATGTGTGAAAGCCGTCCTTCAACTAGCTTGTTGGGAACACAAAGTTTCTTTTAAGTTGCAAACTTCATTCCATACATTAATATGGGGATGTACAAGCTCCAACTCGGTTTTACAGTGAAAACTGCAGGAACTTCAAACCGGCACTAGGAAACAGACAGAGAAAGCACAGAAAAAGTGTCTCCTGCAACCCGATCCCTTGGTGCTAGATGAATGAACGTCTCTCCACTTGCTCAGTTCTGAGAGATAATTATGTGTGAAAGCCGTCCTTCACCTAGCTTGTTGGGAACACAAAGTTTCTTTTCAGTTGCAAACTCCATTCCATACATATATATGGGGAGGTACTAGCTCCAACTCGGATTTACGGTGAAAACTGCAGGAACTTCAAAGCGGCACTAGGAAACAGACTGAGAAAGCAGAGAAAAAATGTCTCCTGAATTCCGTTCCCTTGGTGCTACATGAACGAACGTCTCTCCCCTTGCTCAGTTCTGAGAGATAATTGTGTGTGAAAGCCGTCCTTCACCTAGCTTGTTGGGAACACAAAGTTTCTTTTCAGTTGCAAACTCCATTCCATACATATATATGGGGAGGTAGTAGCTCCAACTCGGTTTTACAGTGAAAACTACAGGAAATTCAAACCGGCACTAGGAAACAGACTGAGAAAGCACAGAAAAAGTGTCTCCTGCAACCCGTTCCCTTGGTGCTAGATGAACGAACGTCTCTCCACTTGCTCAGTTCTGAGAGATAATTATGTGTGAAAGCCGTCCTTCACCTAGCTTGTTGGGAACACAAAGGTTCTTTTCAGTTGCAAACTTCATTCCATACATTTATATGGGGAGCTACAAGCTCCAACTCGGTTTTACAGTGAAAACTGCAGGAACTTCAAACCGGCACTAGGAAACAGACAGAGAAGCAGAGAAAAAGTGTCTCCTGTAACCGGTTCCCTTGGTGCTAGATGAATGAACGTCTCTCCACTTGTTAAGTTCTGAGAGATAATTGTGTGTGAAAGCCGTCCTTCACCTAGCTTGTTGGGAACACAAAGTTTCTTTTCAGTTGCAAACTCCATTCCATACATATATATGGGGAGGTACAAGCTCCAACTCGGTTTTACAGTGAAAACTGCAGGAATTTCAAACCGGCACTAGGAAACAGACTGAGAAAGCAGAGAAAAAGTGTCTCCTGCAAACCGTTCCCTTGATGCTAGATGAAAGAACGTCTCTCCACTTGCTCAGTTCTGAGAGATATGTGTGTGTGAAAGCCGTCCTTCACCTAGCTTGTTGGGAACACAAAGTTTCTTTTCACTTGCAAACTCCATTCCATACTTACATATGGGGAGGTACTAGCTCCAACTCGGTTTGACAGTGAAAACTGGAGGAAATTCAAACCGGCACTAGGAAACAGACTGAGAAAGCAGAGAAAAAGTGTCTCCTGCAACCCGTTCCCTTGGTGCTAGATGAACGAACGTCTCTCCACTTGCTCAGTTCTGAGAGAAAAGTGTGTGTGAAAGCCGTGCTTCACATAGCTTGTTGGGAACACAAAGATTCTTTTCAGTTGCAAACCCCATTTCATACATATATATGGGGAGGTAGAAGCTCCAACTCGGTTTTACAGTGAAAACTGCAGGAACTTCAAACCGGCACTACGAAACAGTCTGAGAAAGCAGAGTAAAAGTGTCTCCTGCAAAACGTTCCCTTGGTGCTAGATGAACGAACGTCTCTCCACTTGCTCAGTTCTGAGAGATAATTGTGTGTGAAAGCCGTCCTTCACCTAGCTTGTTTGGAACACAAAGTTTCTTTTCACTTGCAAACTCCATTCCATTCATATATATGGGGAGGTACTAGCTCCAACTCGGTTTTACAGTGAAAACTGCAGGAACTTCAAACCGGCACTAGGAAACAGACTGAGAAAGCAGAGAAAAAGTGTCTCCTGCAACCCGTTCCGTTGGTGCTAGGTGAACGAACGTCTCTCCACTTGCTCAGTTCTGAGAGATAAATGTGTCTGAAAGCCGTCCTTCACCTAGCTTGTTGGGAACACAAAGTTTCTTTTCAGTTGCAAACTCCATTCCATACATATATATGGGGAGGTACTAGCTCCAACTCGGTTTTACAGTGAAAACTGCAGGAACTTCAAACCGGCACTAGGAAACAGACTGAGAAAGCAGAGAAAAAGTGTCTCCTGCAACCCGTTCCGTTGGTGCTAGATGAACGAACGTCTCTCCACTTGCTCAGTTCTGAGAGATAAGTGTGTGTGAAAGCCGTCCTTCACCTAGCTTGTTGGGAACACAAAGTTTCTTTTCAGTTGCAAACTCCATTCCATACATATAAATGGGGAGGTACTAGCTCCAACTCGGTTTTACTGTGAAAACTGCAGGAACTTCAAACCGGCACTAGGAAACAGACTGAGAAAGCAGAGAAAAAGTGTCTCCTGCAACCCGTTCCCTCGGTGCTAGATGAACGAACGTCTCTCCACTTGCTCAGTTCTGAGAGATAAGTGTGTGTGAAAGCCGTCCTTCACCTAGCTTGTTGGGAACACAAAGTTTCTTTTCAGTTGCAAACACCATTCCATACATATATATGGGGAGGTACTAGCTCCAACTCGGTTTTACAGTGAAAACTGCAGGAATTTCAAACCGGCACTAGGAAACAGACTGAGAAAGCAGAGAAAATGTGTCTCCTGCAACCCGTTCCCTTGGTGCTAGATGAACGAACGTCTCTCCACTTGCTCAGTTCTGAGAGATAAGTGTGTGTGAAAGCCGTCCTTCACCTAGCTTGTTGGGAACACAAAGTTTCTTTTCAGTTGCAAACTCCATTCCATACATATATATGGGGAGGTACTAGCTCCAACTCGGTTTTACAGTGAAAACTGCAGGAATTTCAAACCGGCACTAGGAAACAGACTGAGAAAGCAGAGAAAAAGTGTCTCCTGCAAACCGTTCCCTCGGTGCTAGATGAACGAACGTCTCTCCACTTGCTCAGTTCTGAGAGATAAGTGTGTGTGAAAGCCGTCCTTCACCTAGCTTGTTGGGAACACAAAGTTTCTTTTCAGTTGCAAACTCCATTCCATACAAATATATGGGGAGGTACTAGCTCCAACTCGGTTTTACAGTGAAACCTGCAGGAACTTGTAACCGGCACTACGAAACAGACTGAGAAAGCAGAGAAAAAGTGTCTCCTGCAACCCGTTCCCTTGGTGCTAGATGAACGAACGTCTCTCCACTTGCTCAGTTCTGAGAGATAAGTGTGTGTGAAAGCCGTCCTTCACCTAGCTTGTTGGGAACACAAAGTTTCTTTTCAGTTGCAAACTCCATTCCATACATATATATGGGGAGGTACTAGCTCCAACTCGTTTTTACAGTGAAAACTGCAGGAACTTCAAACCGGCACTAGGAAACAGACTGAGAAACAGAGAAAAAGTGTCTCCTGCAACCCGTTCCCTCGGTGCTAGATGAACGAACGTCTCTCCACTTGCTCAGTTCTGAGAGATGTGTGTGTGAAAGCCGTCCTTCACCTAGCTTGTTGGGAACACAAAGTTTCTTTTCAGTTGCAAACTCCATTCCATACATATATATGGGGAGGTACTAGCTCCAACTCGGTTTTACAGTGAAAACTGCAGGAACTTCAAACCGGCACTAGGAAACAGACTGAGAAAGCAGAGAAAAAGTGTCTCCTGCAAACCGTTCCCTTGGTGCTAGATGAACGAACGTCTCTCCACTTGCTCAGTTCTGAGGGATAAGTGTTTGTGAAAGCCGTCCTTCACCTAGCTTGTTGGGAACACAAAGTTTCTTTTCAGTTGCAAACTCCATTCCATACATATATATGGGGAGGTACTAGCTCCAACTCGGTTTTACAGTGAAAACTGCAGGAACTTCAAACCGGCACTAGGAAACAGACTGAGAAAGCAGAGAAAAAGTGTCTCCTGCAACCCGTTCCCTCGGTGCTAGATGAACGAACGTCTCTCCATTTGCTCAGTTCTGAGAGATAAGTGTGTGTGAAAGCCGTCCTTCACCTAGCTTGTTGGGAACACAAAGTTTCTTTTCAGTTGCAAACTCCATTCCATACATATATATGGGGAGGTACTAGCTCCAACTCGGTTTTACAGTGAAAACTGCAGGAATTTCAAACCGGCACTAGGAAACAGACTGAGAAAGCAGAGAAAAAGTGTCTCCTGCAACCCGTTCCCTTGGTGCTAGATGAACGAACGTCTCTCCACTTGCTCAGTTCTGAGAGATAAGTGTGTGTGAAAGCCGTCCTTCACCTAGCTTGTTGGGAACACAAAGTTTCTTTTCAGTTGCAAACTCCATTCCATACATATATATGGGGAGGTACTAGCTCCAACTCGGTTTTACAGTGAAAACTGCAGGAATTTCAAACCGGCACTAGGAAACAGACTGAGAAAGCAGAGAAAAAGTGTCTCCTGCAAACCGTTCCCTTGGTGCTAGATGAACGAACGTCTCTCCACTTGCTCAGTTCTGAGAGATAAGTGTGTGTGAAAGCCGTCCTTCACCTAGCTTGTTGGGAACACAAAGTTTCTTTTCAGTTGCAAACTCCATTCCATACATATATATGGGGAGGTACTAGCTCCAACTCGGTTTTACAGTGAAACCTGCAGGAACTTGTAACCGGCACTAAGAAACAGACTGAGAAAGCAGAGAAAAAGTGTCTCCTGCAACCCGTTCCCTTGGTGCTAGATGAACGAACGTCTCTCCACTTGCTCAGTTCTGAGAGATAAGTGTGTGTGAAAGCCGTCCTTCACCTAGCTTGTTGGGAACACAAAGTTTCTTTTCAGTTGCAAACTCCATTCCATACATATATATGGGGAGGTACTAGCTCCAACTCGTTTTTACAGTGAAAACTGCAGGCACTTCAAACCGGCACTAGGAAACAGACTGAGAAACAGAGAAAAAGTGTCTCCTGCAACCCGTTCCCTCGGTGCTAGATGAACGAACGTCTCTCCACTTGCTCAGTTCTGAGAGATGTGTGTGTGAAAGCCGTCCTTCACCTAGCTTGTTGGGAACACAAAGTTTCTTTTCAGTTGCAAACTCCATTCCATACATATATATGGGGAGGTACTAGCTCCAAATCGGTTTTACAGTGAAAACTGCAGGAACTTCAAACCGGCACTAGGAAACAGACTGAGAAAGCAGAGAAAAAGTGCCTCCTGCAAACCGTTCCCTTGGTGCTAGATGAACGAACGTCTCTCCACTTGCTCAGTTCTGAGAGATAAGTGTGTGTGAAAGCCGTCCTTCACCTAGCTTGTTGGGAACACAAAGTTTCTTTTCAGTTGCAAACTCCATTCCATACATATATATGGGGAGGTACTAGCTCCAACTCGGTTTTACAGTGAAAACTGCAGGAACTTCAAACCGGCACTAGGAAACAGACTGAGAAAGCAGAGAAAAAGTGTCTCCTGCAAACCGTTCCCTTGGTGCTAGATGAACGAACGTCTCTCCACTTGCTCAGTTCTGAGGGATAAGTGTTTGTGAAAGCCGTCCTTCACCTAGCTTTTTGGGAACACAAAGTTTCTTTTCAGTTGCAAACTCCATTCCATACATATATATGGGGAGGTACTAGCTCCAACTCGGTTTTACAGTGAAAACTGCAGGAACTTCAAACCGGCACTAGGAAACAGACTGAGAAAGCAGAGAAAAAGTGTCTCCTGCAACCCGTTCCCTCGGTGCTAGATGAACGAACGTCTCTCCATTTGCTCAGTTCTGAGAGATAAGTGTGTGTGAAAGCCGTCCTTCACCTAGCTTGTTGGGAACACAAAGTTTCTTTTCAGTTGCAAACTCCATTCCATACATATATATGGGGAGGTACTAGCTCCAACTCGGTTTTACAGTGAAAACTGCAGGAATTTCAAACCGGCACTAGGAAACAGACTGAGAAAGCAGAGAAAAAGTGTCTCCTGCAACCCGTTCCCTTGGTGCTAGATGAACGAACGTCTCTCCACTTGCTCAGTTCTGAGAGATAAGTGTGTGTGAAAGCCGTCCTTCACCTAGCTTGTTGGGAACACAAAGTTTCTTTTCAGTTGCAAACTCCATTCCATACATATATATGGGGAGGTACTAGCTCCAACTCGGTTTTACAGTGAAAACTGCAGGAATTTCAAACCGGCACTAGGAAACAGACTGAGAAAGCAGAGAAAAAGTGTCTCCTGCAAACCGTTCCCTTGGTGCTAGATGAACGAACGTCTCTCCACTTGCTCAGTTCTGAGAGATAAGTGTGTGTGAAAGCCGTCCTTCACCTAGCTTGTTGGGAACACAAAGTTTCTTTTCAGTTGCAAACTCCACTCCATACATATATATGGGGAGGTACTAGCTCCAACTCGGTTTTACAGTGAAAACTGCAGGAACTTCAAACCGGCACTAGGAAACAGACTGAGAAAGCAGAGAAAAAGTGTCTCCTGCAACCCGTTCCGTTGGTGCTAGGTGAACGAACGTCTCTCCACTTGCTCAGTTCTGAGAGATAAGTGTGTGTGAAAGCCGTCCTTCACCTAGCTTGTTGGGAACACAAAGTTTCTTTTCAGTTGCAAACTCCATTCCATACATATATATGGGGAGGTACTAGCTCCAACTCGGTTTTACAGTGAAAACTGCCGGATATTCAAACTTGCACTAGGAAACAGACTGAGAAAGCAGAGAAAAAGTGTCTCCTGCAACCCGTTCCCTTGGTGCTAGGTGAACGAACGTCTCTCCACTTGCTCAGTTCTGAGAGATAATTGTGTGTGAAAGCCGTCCTTCACCTAGCTTGTTGGGAACACAAAGTTTCTTTTCAGTTGCAAACTCCATTCCATAAATATATATGGGGAGGTACTAGCTCCAACTCGGTTTTACAGTGAAAACTGCAGGAACTTGAAACCGGCAATAGGAAACAGACTGAGAAGCAGAGAAAAAGTGTCTCCTACAACCCGTTCCCTTGGTGCTAGATGAACGAACGTCTCTCCACTTGCTCAGTTCTGAGAGATAAGTGTGTGTGAAAGCCGTCTTTCACCTAGCTTGTTGGGAACACAAAGTTTCTTTTCAGTTGCAAACTCCATTCCATACATATATATGGGGAGGTTCTAGCTCCAACTCGGTTTTACAGTGAAAACTGCAGGAACTTCAAACCGGCACTAGGAAACAGACTGGGAAATCAGAGAAAAAGTGTCTCCTGCAACCCGTTCCCTTGGTGCTAGATGAACGAACGTCTCTCCACTTGCTCAGTTCTGAGAGATAAGTGTGTGTGAAAGCCGTACTTCACCTAGATTGTTGGGAACACAGAGTTTCTTTTAGGTTGCAAACTCCATTCCACACAAATATATGGGGAGGTACTTGCTCCAACTCGGTTTTACAGTGAAAACTGCAGGAACTTCAAACCGGCACTAGGAAACAGACTGAGAAAGCAGAGAAAAAGTGTCTCCTACAACCCGTTCCCTTGGTGCTAGATGAACGAACGTCTCTCCACTTGCTCAGTTCTGAGAGATAAGTGTGTGTGAAAGCCGTCTTTCAAGTAGCTTGTTGGGAACACAAAGATTCTATTCTCTTGCAAACTACACTCCATACATATATATGGGGAGGTACTAGCTCCAACTCCGATTTACAGTGAAAACTGCAGGAAAATCATACCGGCACTAGGAAACAGACTGAGACACGAGAGTAAAAGTTTCTTCTGCAACACTTTCCCTTGGTGCTAGATGAACGAACGTCTATCCACATGCTCAGGTCTGAGAGATAAGTGTGTTTGATAGCCGTCCTTCACCTAGCTTGTTGGGAACACAAAATTTCTTATCAGTTGCAAACTACACTCCATAAATATATATGGGGAGGTACTAATTCCAACTCAGTTTTACACTGAAAAATGCAGGAACTTCAAACAGGCACTAGGAAACAGACTGAGAAACCAGATTAAAAGTTTCCCTTGCAACACGTTCACTTGGTGCTAGATGAACGAAAGTCTCTCCACATGCTCAGTTCTGAGACATAAGTGTGTGTGAAAGCCGTCCTTCAACTAGCTTGTTGGGAACACAAAGTTACTTTTCAGTTGCAAACTACACTCCATAAATATATATGGGGAGGTACTTGTTCCAACACGGTTTTACAGTGAAAACTGCAGGAACATCAAACCGGCACCAGGAAACAGACTGAGAAAAAAGACTAAATTTTCTCCTGCAACCCGTTCCCTTGGTGCTAGATGAACGAACGTCTCTCCACATGCTCAGTTCTGAGAGATAAGTGTGTATGAAAGCCGCCTTCACCTAGCTTGTTGGGAACACAAAGTTTCTTTTCAGTTGCAAACTCCATTCCATACATATATATGGGGAGGTACTAGCTCCAAATCGGTTTTACAGTGTAAACTGCAGGAACTTCAAACCGGCACTAGGAAACAGACTGAGAAAGCAGAGAAAAAGTGTCTCCTGCAAACGTATCTATTTGTCCTAGATGAACGAACGTATCTCCACATGCTCAGTTATGAGATACAAGTGTGTGTGAAAGCCGTCCTTCACCTAGCTTGTTGGGAACACAAAGTTTCTTTTCAGTTGCAAACTCCACTCCATACATATATATGGCTAGGTACTAGCTCCAACTAGATTTTACAGTGAAAACTGCAGGAAATTCAAACCGGCACTACGAAACAGACTGAGAAAGCAGAGAAAAAGTGTCTCCTGCAACCCGTTCCTTTTGTGCTAGATGAACGAACGTCTCCCCACATGCTCAGTTCTGAGAGATAATTATGTGAGAAAGCCGTCCTTCACCTAGCTTGTTGGGAACACATAGTTTCTTTTCAGTTGCAAACTCCATTCCATACATATATATGGGGAGGTACTAGCTCCAACTCGGTTTTACAGTGAAAACTGCAGGAACTTCAAACCGGCACTAGGAAACAGACTGAGACACGAGAGTAAAAGTTTCTTCTGCAACACGTTCCCTTGGTGCTAGATGAACGAACGTCTATAAACATGCTCACTTCTGAGAGATAAGTGGGTGTGAAAGCCGTCCTTCACCTAGCTTGTTGGGAACACAAAGTTTCTTTTCAGTTGCAAACTCCACTCCATACATATATATGGGGAGGTACTAGCTCCAACTCGGTTTTACAGTGAAAACTGCAGGAACTTCAAACCGGCACTAGGAAACAGACTGAGAAAGCAGAGAAAAAGTGTCTCCTGCAACCCGTTCCCTTGGTGCTAGGTGGACGAACGTCTCTCCACTTGCTCAGTTCTGAGAGATAAGTGTGTGTGAAAGCCGCCCTTCACCTAGCTTGTTGGGAACACAAAGTTTCTTTTCAGTTGCAAACTCCATTCCATACATATATATGGGGAGGTACTAGCTCCAACTCGGTTTTACAGTGAAAACTGCCGGAAATTCAAACTTGCACTAGGAAACAAATTTAGAAAGCAGAGAAAAAGTGTCTCCTGCAACCCGTTCCCTTGGTGCTAGGTGAACGAACGTCTCTCCACTTGCTCAGTTCTGAGAGATAATTGTGTGTGAAAGCCGAGGTTCACCTAGCTTGTTGGGAACACAAAGTTTCTTTTCAGTTGCAAACTCCTTTCCATACATATATATGGGGAGGCACTAGCTCCAACTCTGTTTTGCAGTGAAAACTGCAGGAAATTCAAACTTACACGAGTAACCAGACTGAGAAAGCAGAGAAAAAGTGTCTCCTGCAAACCGTTCCCTTGGTGCTAGATGAACGAACGTCTCACCACTTGCTCAGTTCTGAGAAATAAGTGTGTGTGAAAGCCGTCCTTCACCTAGCTTGTTGGGAACACAAAGTTTCTTTTCAGTTGCAAACGCCATTCCATACATATATATGGGGAGGTACTAGCTCCAACTCGGTTTTACAGTGAAAACTGCAGGAACTTCAAACCGGCACTAGGAAACAGACTGAGAAAGCAGAGAAAAAGTGTCTCCTGCAACCCGTTCCCTTGGTTCTAGGTGAACGAAATTCTCTCCACTTTCTCAGTTCTGAGAGATATGTGTGTGTGAAAGCCGTCCTTCACCTAGCTTGTTGGGAACACAAAGTTTCTTTTCAGTTGCAAACTCCATTCCATACATATATACTGGGAGGTACTAGCTCCAACTCCGTTTTACAGTGAAAACTGCAGGAACGTCAAACCGGCACTAGGAAACAGACTGAGAAAGCAGAGAAAAAGTGTCTCCTGCAACCCGTTCCCTTGGTGCTAGATGAACGAACGTCTCTCCACTTGCTCAGTTCTGAGAGATAAGTGTGTGTGAAAGCCGTCCTTCACCTAGCTTGTTGAGAAGACAAAGTTTCTTTTCAGTTGCAAACGCCATTCCATACATATATATGGGGAGGTACTAGCTCCAACTCGGTTTTACAGTGAAAACTGCAGGATCTTCAAACCGGCACTAGGAAACAGACTGAGAAAGCAGAGAAAAAGTGTCTCCTGCAACCCGTTCCCTTCGTTCTAGGTGAACGAAATTCTCTCCACTTGCTCAGTTCTGAGAGATAGGTGTGTGTGAAAGCCGTCCTTCACCTAGCTTGTTGGGAACACAAAGTTTCTTTTCAGTTGCAAACTTCATTCCATACGTTTATATGGGGAGCTACAAGCTCCAACTCGGTTTTACAGTGAAAACTGCAGGAACTTCATACCGGCACTAGGAAACAGACTGAGAAAGCACAGAAAAAGTGTCTCCTGCAACCCGTTCCCTTGGTGCTAGATGAACGAACGTCTCTCCACTTGCTCAGTTCTGAGAGATAAGTGTGTGTGAAAGCCGTCTTTCAAGTAGCTTGTTGGGAACACAAAGATTCTATTCTCTTGCAAACTACACTCCATACATATATATGGGGAGGTACTAATTCCAACTCAGGTTTACACTGAAAAATGCAAGAACTTCAAACAGGCACTAGGAAACAAACTGAGAAACCAGAGTAAAAGTTTCCCTTGCAACACGTTCACTTGGTGCTAGATGAACGAAAGTCTCTCCACATGCTCAGTTCTGAGACATAAGTGTGTGTGAAAGCCGTCCTTCAACTAGCTTGTTGGGAACACAAAGTTACTTTTCAGTTGCAAACTACACTCCATAAATATATATGGGGAGGTACTTGTTCCAACAAGGTTTTACAGTGAAAACTGCAGGAACATCAAACCGGCACCAGGAAACAGACTGAAAAAAAGACTAAATTTTCTCCTGCAACCAGTTCCCTTGGTGCTAGATGAACGAACGTCTCTCCACATGCTCAGTTCTGAGAGATAAGTGTGTATGAAAGCCGCCTTCACCTAGCTTGTTGGGAACACAAAGTTTCTTTTCAGTTGCAAACTCCATTCCATACATATATATGGGGAGGTACTAGCTCCAAATCGGTTTTACAGTGTAAACTGCAGGAACTTCAAACCGGCACTAGGAAACAGACTGAGAAAGCAGAGAAAAAGTGTCTCCTGCAAACGTATCTTTTTGTCCTAGATGAACGAACGTATCTCCACATGCTCTGTTATGAGATATAAGTGTGTGTGAAAGCCGTCCTTCACCTAGCTTGTTGGGAACACAAAGTTTCTTTTCAGTTGCAAACTCCATTCCATACATATATATGGCTAGGTACTAGCTCCAACTAGATTTTACAGTGAAAACTGCAGGAAATTCAAACCGGCACTACGAAACAGACTGAGAAAGCAGAGAAAAAGTGTCTCCTGCAACCCGTTCCTTTTGTGCTAGATGAACGAACGTCTCCCCACATGCTCAGTTCTGAGAGATAATTATGTGAGAAAGCCGTCCTTCACCTAGCTTGTTGGGAACACAAAGTTTCTTTTCAGTTGCAAACTCCATTCCATACATATATATGGGGAGGTACTAGCTCCAACTCGGTTTTACAGTGAAAACTGCAGGATCTTCAAACCGGCACTAGGAAACAGACTGAGAAAGCAGAGAAAAAGTGTCTCCTGCAACCCGTTCCCTTGGTTCTAGGTGAACGAAATTCTCTCCACTTGCTCAGTTCTGAGAGATAGGTGTGTGTGAAAGCCGTCCTTCACCTAGCTTGTTGGGAACACAAAGTTTCTTTTCAGTTGCAAACTTCATTCCATACGTTTATATGGGGAGCTACAAGCTCCAACTCGGTTTTACAGTGAAAACTGCAGGAACTTCATACCGGCACTAGGAAACAGACTGAGAAAGCACAGAAAAAGTGTCTCCTGCAACCCGTTCCCTTGCTGCTAGATGAACGAACGTCTCTCCACTTGCTCAGTTCTGAGAGATAAGTGTGTGTGAAAGCCGTCTTTCAAGTAGCTTGTTGGGAACACAAAGATTCTATTCTCTTGCAAACTACACTCCATACATATATATGGGGAGGTACTAGCTCCAACTCGGTTTTACAGTGAAAACTGCAGGAAAATCATACCGGCACTAGGAAACAGACTGAGACACGAGAGTAAAATTTCTTCTGCAACACTTTCCCTTGGTGCTAAATGAACGAAAGTTTATCCACATGCTCAGGTCTGAGAGATAAGTGTGTGTGAAAGCCGTCCTTCACCTAGCTTGTTGGGAACACAAAGTTTCTTATCAGTTGCAAACTACACTCCATAAATATATATGGGGAGGTACTAATTCCAACTCAGTTTTACACTGAAAAATGCAGGAACTTCAAACCGGCACTAGGAAACAGACTGAGAAACCAGACTAAAAGTTTCCCTTGCAACACGTTCACTTGGTGCTAGATGAACGAACGTCTCTCCACATGCTCAGTTCTGAGACATAAGTGTGTGTGAAAGCCGTCCTTCAACTAGCTTGTTGGGAACACAAAGTTACTTTTCAGTTGCAAACTACACTCCATAAATATATATGGGGAGGTAGTTGTTCCAACTCGGTTTTACAGTGAAAACTGCAGGAACATCAAACCGGCACCAGGAAACAGACTGAGAAAAAAGACTAAATTTTCTCCTGCAACCAGTTCCCTTGGTGCTAGATGAACGAACGTCTCTCCACTTGCTCAGTTCTGAGAGATAGGTGTGTGTGAAAGCCGTCCTTCACCTAGCTTGTTGGGAATACAAAGTTTCTTTTCAGTTGCAAACTCCATTCCATACATATATATGGGGAGGTACAAGCTCCAACTCGGTTTTACAGTGAAAACTGCAGGAACTTCAAACCGGCACTAGGAAACAGACTGAGAAAGCAGAGAAAAATGGTCTCCTGCAAACGTATCTTTTGTCCTAGGTGAACGAACGTATCTCCACATCCTCATTTCTGAGATATAAGTGTGTGTGAAAGCCGTCCTTCACCTAGCTTGTTGGGAACACAAAGTTTCTTTTCAGTTGCAAACTCCATTCCATACATATATATGGCTAGGTACTAGCTCCAACTAGATTTTACAGTGAAAACTGCAGGAAATTCAAACCGGCACTACGAAACAGACTGAGAAAGCAGAGAAAAAGTGTCTCCTGCAACCCGTTCCTTTTGTGCTAGATGAACGAACGTCTCCCCACATGCTCAGTTCTGAGAGATAATTATGTGAGAAAGCCGTCCTTCACCTAGCTTGTTGGGAACACAAAGTTTCTTTTCAGTTGCAAACTCCATTCCATACATATATATGGGGAGGTACTAGCTCCAACTCGGTTTTACAGTGAAAACTGCAGGATCTTCAAACCGGCACTAGGAAACAGACTGAGAAAGCAGAGAAAAAGTGTCTCCTGCAACCCGTTCCCTTGGTTCTAGGTGAACGAAATTCTCTCCACTTGCTCAGTTCTGAGAGATAGGTGTGTGTGAAAGCCGCCCTTCACCTAGCTTGTTGGGAACACAAAGTTTCTTTTCAGTTGCAAACTTCATTCCATACGTTTATATGGGGAGCTACAAGCTCCAACTCGGTTTTACAGTGAAAACTGCAGGAACTTCATACCGGCACTAGGAAACAGACTGAGAAAGCACAGAAAAAGTGTCTCCTGCAACCCGTTCCCTTGCTGCTAGATGAACGAACGTCTCTCCACTTGCTCAGTTCTGAGAGATAAGTGTGTGTGAAAGCCGTCTTTCAAGTAGCTTGTTGGGAACACAAAGATTCTATTCTCTTGCAAACTACACTCCATACATATATATGGGGAGGTACTAGCTCCAACTCGGTTTTACAGTGAAAACTGCAGGAAAATCATACCGGCACTAGGAAACAGACTGAGACACGAGAGTAAAATTTCTTCTGCAACACTTTCCCTTGGTGCTAGATGAACGAAAGTTTATCCATATGCTCAGGTCTGAGAGATAAGTGTGTGTGAAAGCCGTCCTTCACCTAGCTTGTTGGGAACACAAAGTTTCTTATCAGTTGCAAACTACACTCCATAAATATATATGGGGAGGTACTAATTCCAACTCAGTTTTACACTGAAAAATGCAGGAACTTCAAACCGGCACTAGGAAACAGACTGAGAAACAAGACTAAAAGTTTCCCTTGCAACACGTTCACTTGGTGCTAGATGAACGAACGTCTCTCCACATGCTCAGTTCTGAGACATAAGTGTGTGTGAAAGCCGTCCTTCAACTAGCTTGTTGGGAACACAAAGTTACTTTTCAGTTGCAAACTACACTCCATAAATATATATGGGGAGGTAGTTGTTCCAACTCGGTTTTACAGTGAAAACTGCAGGAACATCAAACCGGCACCAGGAAACAGACTGAGAAAAAAGACTAAATTTTCTCCTGCAACCCGTTCCCTTGGTGCTAGATGAACGAACGTCTCTCCACTTGCTCAGTTCTGAGAGATAGGTGTGTGTGAAAGCCGTCCTTCACCTAGCTTGTTGGGAATACAAAGTTTCTTTTCAGTTGCAAACTCCATTCCATACATATATATGGGGAGGTACAAGCTCCAACTCGGTTTTACAGTGAAAACTGCAGGAACTTCAAACCGGCACTAGGAAACAGACTGAGAAAGCAGAGAAAAATGGTCTCCTGCAAACGTATCTTTTGTCCTAGGTGAACGAACGTATCTCCACATGCTCATTTCTGAGATATAAGTGTGTGTGAAAGCCGTCCTTCACCTAGCTTGTTGGGAACACAAAGTTTCTTTTCAGTTGCAAACTCCATTCCATACATATATATGGGGAGGTACTAGCTCCAACTCGGTTTTACAGTGAAAACTGCAGGAACTTCAAACCGGCACTAGGAAACAGACTGAGGAACAGAGAAAAAGTGTCACCTGCAAACCGTTCCCTTGGTGCTAGATGAACGAATGTCTCTCCACTTGCTCAGTTCTGATATATAAGGGTGTTTGAAAGCCGACCTTCACCTAGCTTGTTGGGAACACAAAGTTTCTTTTCAGGTGCAAACTCCATTCCATATATATACATGGGGAGGTACTAGCTCCAACTCGGTTTTACAGTGAAAACTGCAGGAACTTGAAACCGGCACAAGGAAACAGACTGAGAAAGCAGAGAAGAAGTGTCTCCTGAAACCCGTTCCCTTGGTGCTAGATGAACGAACGTCTCTCCACTTGCTCAGTTCTGAGAGATAAGTGTGTGTTAAAGCCGTCCTTCACCTAGCTTGTTGGGAACACAAAGTTTGTTTTCAGTTGCAAACTCCATTCCATACATATATATGGGGAGGTACTAGCTCCAACTCGGTTTTACAGTGAAAACTGCAGGAACTTCAAACTTGCACTAGGAAACAGACTGAGAAACAGAGAAAAAGTGTCTCCTGCAACCCGTTCCCTTGGTGCTAGATGAACGAACGTCTCTCCACTTGCTCAGTTCTGAGAGATAAGTGTGTGTGAAAGCCGTCCTTCACCTAGCTTGTTGGGAACACAAAGTTTCTTTTCAGTTGCAAACTACACTCCATACATATATATGGGGAGTTACTAGCTCCAATATGGTTTTACAGTGAAAACTGCAGGAAATTCAAAGCGGCACTAGGAAACAGACTGAGAAAGCAGAGAAAAAGTGTCTCCTGCAACCGTTCCCTTGGTGCTAGATGAACGAACGTCTCTCCACTTGCTCAGTTCTGAGAGATAAGTGTGTGTGAAAGCCGTCTTTCACCTAGCTTGTTGGGAACACAAAGTTTCTTTTCAGTTGCAAACTCCATTCCATACATATATATTGGGAGGTACTAGCTCCAACTCGGTTTTACAGTGAAAACTGCAGGAACTTCAAACCGGCACTAGGAAACAGACTGGGAAATCAGAGAAAAAGTGTCTCCTGCAACCCGTTCCCTTGGTGCTAGATGAACGAACGTCTCTCCACTTGCTCATTTCTGAGAGATAACTGTGTGTGAAAGCCGTACCTCACCTAGATTGTTGGGAACACAAAGTTTCTTTTAGGTTGCAAACTCCATTCCACACAAATATATGGGGAGGTACTTGCTCCAACTCGGTTTTACAGTGAAAACTGCAGGAACTTCAAACCGGCACTAGGAAACAGACTGAGAAAGCAGAGAAAAAGTGTCTCCTACAACCCGTTCCCTTGGTGCTAGATGAACGAACGTCTCTCCACTTGCTCAGTTCTGAGAGATAAGTGTGTGTGAAAGCCGTCTTTCAAGTAGCTTGTTGGGAACACAAAGATTCTATTCTCTTGCAAACTACACTCCATACATATATATGGGGAGGTACTAGCTCCAACTCCGATTTACAGTGAAAACTGCAGGAAAATCATACCGGCACTAGGAAACAGACTGAGACACGAGAGTAAAAGTTTCTTCTGCAACACTTTCCCTTGGTGCTAGATGAACGAACGTCTATCCACATGCTCAGGTCTGAGAGATAAGTGTGTGTGAAAGCCGTCCTTCACCTAGCTTGTTGGGAACACAAAATTTCTTATCAGTTGCAAACTACACTCCATAAATATATATGAGGAGGTACTAATTCCAACTCAGTTTTACACTGAAAAATGCAGGAACTTCAAACAGGCACTAGGAAACAGACTGAGAAACCAGAGTAAAAGTTTCCCTTGCAACACGTTCACTTGGTGCTAGATGAACGAAAGTCTCTCCACATGCTCAGTTCTGAGACATAAGTGTGTGTGAAAGCCGTCCTTCAACTAGCTTGTTGGGAACACAAAGTTACTTTTCAGTTGCAAACTACACTCCATAAATATATATGGGGAGGTACTTGTTCCAACACGGTTTTACAGTGAAAACTGCAGGAACATCAAACCGGCACCAGGAAACAGACTGAAAAAAAGACTAAATTTTCTCCTGCAACCAGTTCCCTTGGTGCTAGATGAACGAACGTCTCTCCACATGCTCAGTTCTGAGAGATAAGTGTGTATGAAAGCCGCTTTCACCTAGCTTGTTGGGAACACAAAGTTTCTTTTCAGTTGCAAACGCCATTCCATACATATATATGGGGAGGTACTAGCTCCAAATCGGTTTTACAGTGTAAACTGCAGGAACTTCAAACCGGCACTAGGAAACAGACTGAGAAAGCAGAGAAAAAGTGTCTCCTGCAAACGTATCTTTTTGTCCTAGATGAACGAACGTATCTCCACATGCTCAGTTATGAGATATAAGTGTGTGTGAAAGCCGTCCTTCACCTAGCTTGTTGGGAACACAAAGTTTCTTTTCAGTTGCAAACTCCATTCCATACATATATATGGCTAGGTACTAGCTCCAACTAGATTTTACAGTGAAAACTGCAGGAAATTCAAACCGGCACTACGAAACAGACTGAGAAAGCAGAGAAAAAGTGTCTCCTGCAACCCGTTCCTTTTGTGCTAGATGAACGAAAGTCTCCCCACATGCTCAGTTCTGAGAGATAATTATGTGAGAAAGCCGTCCTTCACCTAGCTTGTTGGGAACACAAAGTTTCTTTTCAGTTGCAAACTCCATTCCATACATATATATGGGGAGGTACTAGCTCCAACTCGGTTTTACAGTGAAAACTGCAGGAACCTCAAACCGGCACTAGGAAACAGACTGAGAAAGCAGAGAAAAAGTGTATCCTGCAACCCGTTCCCTGGGTGCTAGATGAACGAACGTCTCTCCACTTGCTCATTTCTGAGAGATAAGTGTCTATGAAAGCCGCTTTCACCTAGCTTTTTGGGAACACAAAGTTTCTTTTCAGTTGCAAACTCCATTCCATACATATATATGGGAGGTACTAGCTCCAAATCGGTTTTACAGTGTAAACTGCAGGAACTTCAAACCGGCACTAGGAAACAGACTGAGAAAGCAGAGAAAAAGTGTCTCCTGCAAACGTATCTTTTTGTCCTAGATGAACGAACGTATCTCCACATGCTCAGTTATGAGATATAAGTGTGTGTGAAAGCCGTCCTTCACCTAGCTTGTTGGGAACACAAAGTTTCTTTTCAGTTGCAAACTCCATTCCATACATATATATGGCTAGGTACTAGCTCCAACTAGATTTTACAGTGAAAACTGCAGGAAATTCAAACCGGCACTACGAAACAGACTGAGAAAGCAGAGAAAAAGTGTCTCCTGCAACCCGTTCCTTTTGTGCTAGATGAACGAAAGTCTCCCCACATGCTCAGTTCTGAGAGATAATTATGTGAGAAAGCCGTCCTTCACCTAGCTTGTTGGGAACACAAAGTTTCTTTTCAGTTGCAAACTCCATTCCATACATATATATGGGGAGGTACTAGCTCCAACTCGGTTTTACAGTGAAAACTGCAGGAACCTCAAACCGGCACTAGGAAACAGACTGAGAAAGCAGAGAAAAAGTGTATCCTGCAACCCGTTCCCTGGGTGCTAGATGAACGAACGTCTCTCCACTTGCTCATTTCTGAGAGATAAGTGTGTGTGAAAGCCGTCCTTCACCTAGCTTGTTGGGAACACAAAGTTTCTTTTCAGTTGCAAACTCCATTCCATACATATATATGGGGAGGTACTAGCTCCAACACGGTTTTACAGTGAAAACTGCAGGAACTTCAAACCGGCACTAGGAAACAGACTGAGAAAGCAGAGAAAAAGAGTTTCCTGCAAACCGTTCCCTTGGTGCTAGGTGAACGAACGTCTCTCCACTTGCTCAGTTCTGAGAGATAACTGTGTGTTAAAGCCGTCCTTCACCTAGCTTGTTGGGAACACAAAGTTTCTTTTCAGTTGCAAACTCCATTCCATACATATATATGGGGAGGTACTAGCTCCAACTCGGTTTTACAGTGAAAACTGCAGGAACTTCAAACCGGCACTAGGAAACAGACTGAGACACGAGAGTAAAAGTTTCTTCTGCAACACGTTCCCTTGGTGCTAGATGAACGAACGTCTATAAACGTGCTCACTTCTGAGAGATAAGGGGGTGTGAAAGCCGTCCTTCACCTAGCTTGTTGGGAACACAAAGTTTGTTTTCAGTTGCAAACTCCACTCCATACATATATATGGGGAGGTACTAGCTCCAACTCGGTTTTACAGTGAAAACTGCAGGAACTTCAAACCGGCACTAGGAAACAGACTGAGAAAGCAGAGAAAAAGTGTCTCCTGCAACCCGTTCCCTTGGTGCTAGGTGAACGAACGTCTCTCCACATGCTCAGTTCTGAGAGATAAGTGTGTGTGAAAGCCGTCCTTCACCTAGCTTGTTGGGAACACAAAGTTTCTTTTCAGTTGCAAACTCCATTCCATACATATATATGGGGAGGTACTAGCTCCAACTCTGTTTTACAGTGAAAACTGCAGGAAATTCAAACTTGCACGAGGAAACAGACTGAGAAAGCAGAGAAAAAGTGTCTCCTGCAAACCGTTCCCTTGGTGCTAGATGAACGAACGTCTCTCCACTTGCTCAGTTCTGAGAGATAAGTGTGTGTGAAAGCCGTCCTTCACCTAGCTTGTTGGGAACACAAAGTTTCTTTTCAGTTGCAAACGCCATTCCATACATATATATGGGGAGGTACTAGCTCCAACTCGGTTTTACAGTGAAACTGCAGGAACTTCAAACCGGCACTAGGAAACAGACTGAGAAAGCAGAGAAAAAGTGTCCCCTGCATCCCGTTCCCTTGGTTCTAGGTGAACGAAATTCTCTCCACTTGCTCAGTTCTGAGATAGGTGTGTGTGAAAGCCGTCCTTCACCTAGCTTGTTGGGAACACAAAGTTTCTTTTCAGTTGCAAACTCCATTCCATAAATATATACTGGGAGGTACTTGCTCCAACTCCGTTTTACAGTGAAAACTGCAGGAACGTCAAACCGGCACTAGGAAACAGACTGAGAAAGCAGAGAAAAAGTGTCTCCTGCAACCCGTTCCCTTGGTGCTAGATGAACGAACGTATCTCCACTTGCTCAGTTCTGAGAGATAAGTGTGTGTGAAAGCCGTCCTTCACCTAGCTTGTTGGGAACACAAAGTTTCTTTTCAGTTGCAAACGCCATTCCATACATATATATGGGGAGGTACTAGCTCCAACTCGATTTTACAGTGAAAACTGCAGGAACTTCAAACCGGCACTAGGAAACAGACTGAGAAAGCAGAGAAAAAGTGTCTCCTGCAACCCGTTTCCTTGGTTCTAGGTGAACGAAATTCTCTCCACTTTCTCAGTTCTGAGAGATATGTGTGTGTGAAAGCCGTCCTTCACCTAGCTTGTTGGGAACACAAAGTTTCTTTTCAGTTGCAAACTCCATTCCATACATATATATGGGGATGTACTAGCTCCAACTCGGATTTACAGTGAAAACTGCAGGAACTTCAAAGCGGCACTAGGAAACAGACTGAGAAAGCAGAGAAATAGTGTCTCCTGCAACCCGTTCCCTTGGTTCTAGGTGAACGAAATTCTCTCCACTTGCTCAGTTCTGAGAGATAGGTGTGTGTGAAAGCCGTCCTTCACCTAGCTTGTTGGGAACACAAAGTTTCTTTTCAGTTGCAAACTCCATTCCATACATATATACTGGGAGGTACTAGCTCCAACTCCGTTTTACAGTGAAAACTGCAGGAACTTCAAACCGGCACTAGGAAACAGACTGAGAAAGCAGAGAAAAAGTGTCTCCTGCAACCCGTTCCCTTGGTGCTAGATGAACGAACGTCTCTCCACTTGCTCAGTTCTGAGAGATAAGTGTGTGTGAAAGCCGTCCTTCACCTAGCTTGTTGGGAACACAAAGTTTCTTTTCAGTTGCAAACGCCATTCCATACATATATATGGGGAGGTACTAGCTCCAACTCGGTTTTACAGTGAAAACTGCAGGAACTTCAAACCGGCACTAGGATACAGACTGAGAAAGCAGAGAAAAAGTGTCTCCTGCAACCCGTTCCCTTGGTTCTAGGTGAACGAAATTCTCTCCACTTGCTCAGTTCTGAGAGATAGGTGTGTGTGAAAGCCGTCCTTCACCTAGCTTGTTGGGAACACAAAGTTTCTTTTCAGTTGCAAACTTCATTCCATACATTTATATGGGGAGCTACACGCTCCAACTCGGTTTTACAGTGAAAACTGCAGGAACTTCATACCGCACTAGGAAACAGACTGAGAAAGCACAGAAAAAGTGTCTCCTGCAACCCGTTCCCTTGTTGCTAGATGAACGAACGTCTCTCCACTTGCTCAGTTCTGAGAGATAATTATGTGTGAAAGCCGTCCTTCAACTAGCTTGTTGGGAACACAAAGTTTCTTTTAAGTTGCAAACTTCATTCCATACATTAATATGGGGATGTACAAGCTCCAACTCGGTTTTACAGTGAAAACTGCAGGAACTTCAAACCGGCACTAGGAAACAGACTGAGAAAGCACAGAAAAAGTGTCTCCTGCAACCCGATCCCTTGGTGCTAGATGAATGAACGTCTCTCCACTTGCTCAGTTCTGAGAGATAATTATGTGTGAAAGCCGTCCTTCACCTAGCTTGTTGGGAACACAAAGTTTCTTTTCAGTTGCAAACTCCATTCCATACATATATATGGGGTGTACTAGCTCCAACTCGGATTTACGGTGAAAACTGCAGGAACTTCAAAGCGGAACTAGGAAACAGACTGAGAAAGCAGAGAAAAAATGTCTCCTGAATCCCGTTCCCTTGGTGCTACATGAACGGACGTCCCTCCCCTTGCTCAGTTCTGAGAGATAATTGTGTGTGAAAGCCGTCCTTCACCTAGCTTGTTGGGAACACAAAGTTTCTTTTCAGTTGCAAACTCCATTCCATACATATATATGGGGAGGTACTAGCTCCAACTCGGTTTTACAGTGAAAACTACAGGAACTTCAAACCGGCACTAGGAAACAGACTGAGAAAGCACAGAAAAAGTGTCTCCTGCAACCCGTTCCCTTGGTGCTAGATGAACGAACGTCTCTCCACTTGCTCAGTTCTGAGAGATAATTATGTGTGAAAGCCGTCCTTCACCTAGCTTGTTGGGAACACAAAGTTTCTTTTCAGTTGCAAACTTCATTCCATACATTTATATGGGGAGCTACAAGCTCCAACTCGGTTTTACAGTGAAAACTGCAGGAACTTCAAACCGGCACTAGGAAACAGACTGAGAAAGCAGAGAAAAAGTGTCTCCTGCAACCCGTTCCCTTGGTGCTAGATGAACGAACGTCTCTCCACTTGTTCAGTTCTGAGAGATAAGTGTGTGTGAAAGCCGTCTTTCACCTAGCTTGTTGGGAACACAAAGTTTCTTTTCAGTTGCAAACTCCACTCCATACTTCTATATGGGGAGGTACTAGCTCCAACTCGGTTTGAGAGTGAAAACTGCAGAAACTTCAAACCGGCACTAGGAAACAGACTGAGAAAGCAGAGGAAAAGTGTCTCCTGCAACCCGTTCCCTTGGTGCTAGATGAACGAACGTCTCTCCACTTGCTCAGTTCTGAGAGATAAGTCTGTGTGAAAGCCGTCCTTCACCTAGCTTTTTGGGAACACAAAGTTTCTTTTCAGTTGCAAACTCCATTCCATACATATATATGGGGAGGTACTAGCTCCAACTCGGTTTTACAGTGAAAACTGCAGGAACTTCAAACCGGCACTAGGAAACAGACTGAGACACGAGAGTAAAAGTTTCTTCTGCAACACGTTCCCTTGGTGCTAGATGAACGAACGTCTATAAACGTGCTCACTTCTGAGAGATAAGTGGGTGTGAAAGCCGTCCTTCACCTAGCTTGTTGGGAACACAAAGTTTCTTTTCAGTTGCAAACTCCACTCCATACATATATATGGGGAGGTACTAGCTCCAACTCGGTTTTACAGTGAAAACTGCAGGAACTTCAAACCGGCACTAGGAAACAGACTGAGAAAGCAGAGAAAAAGTGTCTCCTGCAACCCGTTCCCTTGGTGCTAGGTGAACGAACGTCTCTCCACATGCTCAGTTCTGAGAGATAAGTGTGTGTGAAAGCCGTCCTTCACCTAGCTTGTTGGGAACACAAAGTTTCTTTTCAGTTGCAAACTCCATTCCTTACATATATATGGGGAGGTACTAGCTCCAACTCGGTTTTACAGTGAAAACTGCCGGAAATTCAAACTTGCACTAGGAAACAAATTTAGAAAGCAGAGAAAAAGTGTCTCTAGCAACCCGTTCCATTGGTGCTAGGTGAACGAACGTCTCTCCACTTGCTCAGTTCTGAGAGATAATTGTGTGTGAAAGCCGTCCTTCACCTAGCTTGTTGGGAACACAAAGATTCTTTTCAGTTGCAAACTCCATTCCATACATATATATGGGGAGGTACTAGCTCCAACTCTGTTTTACAGTGAAAACTGCAGGAAATTCAAACTTGCACGAGGAAACAGACTGAGAAAGCAGAGAAAAAGTGTCTCCTGCAACCCGTTCCCTTGGTGCTAGATGAACGAACGTCTCTCCACTTGCTCAGTTCTGAGAGATAAGTGTGTGTAAAAGCCGTCCTTCACCTAGCTTGTTCGGAACACAAAGTTTCTTTTCAGTTGCAAACGCCATTCCATACATATATATGGGGAGGTACTAGCTCCAACTCGGTTTTACAGTGAAACTGCAGGAACTTCAAACCGGCACTAGGAAACAGACTGAGAAAGCAGAGAAAAAGTGTCTCCTGCATCCCGTTCCCTTGGTTCTAGGTGAACGAAATTCTCTCCACTTTCTCAGTTCTGAGAGATAGGTGTGTGTGAAAGCCGTCCTTCACCTAGCTTGTTGGGAACACAAAGTTTCTTTTCATTTGCAAACTCCATTCCATACATATATACTGGGAGGTACTTGCTCCAACTCCGTTTTACAGTGAAAACTGCAGGAACGTCAAACCGGCACTAGGAAACAGACTGAGAAAGCAGAGAAAAAGTGTCTCCTGCAACCCGTTCCCTTGGTGCTAGATGAACGAACGTATCTCCACTTGCTCAGTTCTGAGAGATAAGTGTGTGTGAAAGCCGTCCTTCACCTAGCTTGTTGGGAACACAAAGTTTCTTTTCAGTTGCAAACGCCATTCCATACATATATATGGGGAGGTACTAGCTCCAACTCGGTTTTACAGTGAAAACTGCAGGAACTTCAAACCGGCACTAGGAAACAGACTGAGAAAGCAGAGAAAAAGTGTCTCCTGCAACACGTTCCCTTGGTTCTAGGTGAACGAAATTCTCTCCACTTGCTCAGTTCTGAGAGATAGGTGTGTGTGAAAGCCGTCCTTCACCTAGCTTGTTGGGAACACAAAGTTTCTTTTCAGTTGCAAACTTCATTCCATACATTTATATGGGGAGCTACAAGCTCCAACTCGGTTTTACAGTGAAAACTGCAGGAACTTCATACCGGCACTAGGAAACAGACTGAGAAAGCACAGAAAAAGTGTCTCCTGCAACCCGTTCCCTTGCTGCTAGATGAACGAACGTCTCTCCACTTGCTCAGTTCTGAGAGATAATTATGTGTGAAAGCCGTCCTTCAACTAGCTTGTTGGGAACACAAAGTTTCTTTTAAGTTGCAAAATTCATTCCATACATTAATATGGGGATGTACAAGCTCCAACTCGGTTTTACAGTGAAAACTGCAGGAACTTCAAACCGGCACTAGGAAACAGACTGAGAAAGCACAGAAAAAGTGTCTCCTGCAACCCGATCCCTTGGTGCTAGATGAATGAACGTCTCTCCACTTGCTCAGTTCTGAGAGATAATTATGTGTGAAAGCCGTCCTTCACCTAGCTTGTAGGGAACACAAAGTTTCTTTTCAGTTGCAAACTCCATTCCATACATATATATGGGGAGGTACTAGCTCCAACTCGGATTTACGGTGAAAACTGCAGGAACTTCAAAGCGGCACTAGGAAACAGACTGAGAAAGCAAAGAAAAAATGTCTCCTGAATTCCGTTCCCTTGGTGCTACATGAACGGACGTCTCTCCCCTTGCTCAGTTCTGAGAGATAATTGTGTGTGAAAGCCGTCCTTCACCTAGCTTGTTGGGAACACAAAGTTTCTTTTCAGTTGCAAACTCCATTCCATACATATATATGGGGAGGTACTAGCTCCAACTCGGTTTTACAGTGAAAACTACAGGAAATTCAAACCGGCACTAGGAAACAGACTGAGAAAGCACAGAAAAAGTGTCTCCTGCAACCCGTTCCCTTGGTGCTAGATGAACGAACGTCTCTCCACTTGCTCAGTTCTGAGAGATAATTATGTGTGAAAGCCGTCCTTCACCTAGCTTGTTGGGAACACAAAGTTTCTTTTCAGTTGCAAACTTCATTCCATACATTTATATGGGGAGCTACAAGCTCCAACTCGGTTTTACAGTGAAAACTGCAGGAACTTCAAACCGGCACTAGGAAACAGACTGAGAAGCAGAGAAAAAGTGTCTCCTGTAACCGGTTCCCTTGGTGCTAGATGAATGAAGGTCTCTCCACTTGTTAAGTTCTGAGAGATAATTGTGTGTGAAAGCCGTCCTTCACCTAGCTTGTTGGGAACACAAAGTTTCTTTTCAGTTGCAAACTCCATTCCATACATATATATGGGGAGGTACAAGCTCCAACTCGGTTTTACAGTGAAAACTGCAGGAATTTCAAACCGGCAGTAGGAAACAGACTGAGAAAGCAGAGAAAAAGTGTCTCCTGCAAACCGTTCCCTTGGTGCTAGATGAAAGAACGTCTCTCCACTTGCTCAGTTCTGAGAGATATGTGTGTGTGAAAGCCGTCCTTCACCTAGCTTGTTGGGAACACAAAGTTTCTTTTCACTTGCAAACTCCATTCCATACTTACATATGGGGAGGTACTAGCTCCAACTCGGTTTGACAGTGAAAACTGGAGGAACTTCAAACCGGCACTAGGAAACAGACTGAGAAAACAGAGAAAAAGTGACTCCTGCAACCCGTTCCCTCGGTGCTAGATGAACGAACGTCTCTCCACTTGCTCAGTTCTGAGAGATAAGTGTGTGTGAAAGCCGTCGTTCACCTAGATTGTTGGGAACACAAAGTTTCTTTTCAGTTGCAAACTCCATTCCATACATATAAATGGGGAGGTACTAGCTCCAACTCGGTTTTACAATGAAAACTGCAGGAACTTCAAACCGGCACTAGGAAACAGACTGAGAAAGCAGAGAAAAAGTGTCTCCTGCAACCCGTTCCCTCGGTGCTAGATGAACGAACGTCTCTCCACTTGCTCAGTTCTGAGAGATAAGTGTGTGTGAAAGCCGTCCTTCACCTAGCTTGTTGGGAACACAAAGTTTCTTTTCAGTTGCAAACTCCATTCCATACATATATATGGGGAGGTACTAGCTCCAACTCGGATTTACAGTGAAAACTGCAGGAATTTCAAACCGGCACTAGGAAACAGACTGAGAAAGCAGAGAAAAAGTGTCTCCTGCAACCCGTTCCCTTGGTGCTAGATGAACGAACGTCTCTCCACTTGCTCATTTCTGAGAGATAAGTGTGTGTGAAAGCCGTCCTTCACCTAGCTTGTTGGGAACACAAAGTTTCTTTTCAGTTGCAAACTCCATTCCATACATATATATGGGGAGGTACTAGCTCCAACTCGGTTTTACAGTGAAAACTGCAGGAATTTCAAACCGGCACTAGGAAACAGACTGAGAAAGCAGAGAAAAAGTGTCTCCTGCAAACCGTTCCCTTGGTGCTAGATGAACGAACGTCTCTCCACTTGCTCAGTTCTGAGAGATAAGTGTGTGTGAAAGCCGTCCTTCACCTAGCTTGTTGGGAACAGAAAGTTTCTTTTCAGTTGCAAACTCCATTCCATACATATATATGGGGAGGTACTAGCTCCAACTCGGTTTTACAGTGAAAACTGCAGGAACTTCAAACCGGCACTAGGAAACAGACTGAGAAACAGAGAAAAAGTGTCTCCTGCAACCCGTTCCCTCGGTGCTAGATGAACGAACGTCTCTCCACTTGCTCAGTTCTGAGAGATAAGTGTGTGTGAAAGCCGTCCTTCACCTAGCTTGTTGGGAACGCAAAGTTTCTTTTCAGTTGCAAACTCCATTCCATACATATATATGGGGAGGTACTAGCTCCAAATCGGTTTTACAGTGAAAACTGCAGGAATTTCAAACCGGCACTAGGAAACAGACTGAGAAAGCAGAGAAAAAGTGCCTCCTGCAAACCGTTCCCTTGGTGCTAGATGAACGAACGTCTCTCCACTTGCTCAGTTCTGAGAGATAAGTGTGTGTGAAAGCCGTCCTTCACCTAGCTTGTTGGGAACACAAAGTTTCTTTTCAGTTGCAAACTCCATTCCATACATATATATGGGGAGGTACTAGCTCCAACTCGGTTTTACAGTGAAAACTGCAGGAACTTCAAACCGGCACTAGGAAACAGACTGAGAAAGCAGAGAAAAAGTGTCTCCTGCAAACCGTTCCCTTGGTGCTAGATGAACGAACGTCTCTCCACTTGCTCAGTTCTGAGAGATAAGTGTTTGTGAAAGCCGTCCTTCACCTAGCTTGTTGGGAACACAAAGTTTCTTTTCAGTTGCAAACTCCATTCCATACATATATATGGGGAGGTACTAGCTCCAACTCGGTTTTACAGTGAAAACTGCAGGAACTTCAAACCGGCACTAGGAAACAGACTGAGAAAGCAGAGAAAAAGTGTCACCTGCAACCCGTTCCCTCGGTGCTAGATGAACGAACGTCTCTCCACTTGCTCAGTTCTGAGAGATAAGTGTGTGTGAAAGCCGTCCTTCACCTAGCTTGTTGGGAACACAAAGTTTCTTTTCAGTTGCAAACTCCATTCCATACATATATATGGGGAGGTACTAGCTCCAACTCTGTTTGACAGTGAAAACTGCAGGAACTTCAAACCGGCACTAGGAAACAGACTGAGAAAGCAGAGAAAAAGTGTCTCTTGTAACCCGTTCCCTTGGTGCTAGATGAAAGAACGTCTCTCCACTTGCTCAGTTCTGAGAGATAAGTGTGTGTGAAAGACGTCCTTCACCTAGCTTGTTGGGAACACAAAGTTTCTTTTCAGTTGCAAACTCCATTCCATACATATATATGGGGAGGTACTAGCTCCAACTCGATTTTACAGTGAAAATTGCAGGAACTTCAAACCGGCACTAGGAAACAGACTGAGAAAGCAGAGAAAATGTGTCTCCTGCAACCCGTTCCCTTGGTGCTAGATGAACGAACGTCTCTCCACTTGCTCAGTTCTGAGAGATAAGTGTGTGTGAAAGCCGTACTTCAACTAGCTTGTTGGGAACACAAAGTTTCTTTTCAGTTGCAAACTCCATTCCATACATATATATGGGGAGGTACTAGCTCCAACTCGGTTTTACAGTGAAAACTGCAGGAACTTCAAACCGGCACTAGGAAACAGACTGAGAAAGCAGAGAAAAAGTGTCTCCTGCAACCCGTTCCCTCGGTGCTAGATGAACGAACGTCTCTCCACTTGCTCAGTTCTGAGAGATAAGTGTGTGTGAAAGCCGTCCTTCACCTAGCTTGTTGGGAACACAAAGTTTCTTTTCAGTTGCAAACTCCATTCCATACATATATATGGGGAGGTACTAGCTCCAACTCTGTTTTACAGTGAAAACTGCAGGAACTTCAAACCGGCACCAGGAAACAGACTGAAAAAAAGACTAAATTTTCTCCTGCAACCAGTTCCCTTGGTGCTAGATGAACGAACGTCTCTCCACATGCTCAGTTCTGAGAGATAAGTGTGTATGAAAGCCGCCTTCACCTAGGTTGTTGGGAACACAAAGTTTCTTTTCAGTTGCAAACTCCATTCCATACATATATATGGGGAGGTACTAGCTCCAAATCGGTTTTACAGTGTAAACTGCAGGAACTTCAAACCGGCACTAGGAAACAGACTGAGAAAGCAGAGAAAAAGTGTCTCCTGCAAACGTATCTTTTTGTCCTAGATGAACGAACGTATCTCCACATGCTCAGTTATGAGATATAAGTGTGTGTGAAAGCCGTCCTTCACCTAGCTTGTTGGGAACACAAAGTTTCTTTTCAGTTGCAAACTCCATTCCATACATATATATGGCTAGGTACTAGCTCCAACTAGATTTTACAGTGAAAACTGCAGGAAATTCAAACCGGCACTACGAAACAGACTGAGAAAGCAGAGAAAAAGTGTCTCCTGCAACCCGTTCCTTTTGTGCTAGATGAACGAAAGTCTCCCCACATGCTCAGTTCTGAGAGATAATTATGTGAGAAAGCCGTCCTTCACCTAGCTTGTTGGGAACACAAAGTTTCTTTTCAGTTGCAAACTCCATTCCATACATATATATGGGGAGGTACTAGCTCCAACTCGGTTTTACAGTGAAAACTGCAGGAACCTCAAACCGGCACTAGGAAACAGACTGAGAAAGCAGAGAAAAAGTGTATCCTGCAACCCGTTCCCTGGGTGCTAGATGAACGAACGTCTCTCCACTTGCTCATTTCTGAGAGATAAGTGTGTGTGAAAGCCGTCCTTCACCTAGCTTGTTGGGAACACAAAGTTTCTTTTCAGTTGCAAACTCCATTCCATAAATATATATGGGGAGGTACTAGCTCCAACACGGTTTTACAGTGAAAACTGCAGGAACTTCAAACCGGCACTAGGAAACAGACTGAGAAAGCAGAGAAAAAGTGTTTCCTGCAAACCGTTCCCTTGGTGCTAGGTGAACGAACGTCTCTCCACTTGCTCAGTTCTGAGAGATAACTGTGTGTTAAAGCCGTCCTTCACCTAGCTTGTTGGGAACACAAAGTTTCTTTTCAGTTGCAAACTCCATTCCATACATATATATGGGGAGGTACTAGCTCCAACTCGGTTTTACAGTGAAAACTGCAGGAACTTCAAACCGGCACTAGGAAACAGACTGAGACACGAGAGTAAAAGTTTCTTCTGCAACACGTTCCCTTGGTGCTAGATGAACGAACGTCTATAAACGTGCTCACTTCTGAGAGATAAGTGGGTGTGAAAGCCGTCCTTCACCTAGCTTGTTGGGAACACAAAGTTTCTTTTCAGTTGCAAACTCCACTCCATACATATATATGGGGAGGTACTAGCTCCAACTCGGTTTTACAGTGAAAACTGCAGGAACTTCAAACCGGCACTAGGAAACAGACTGAGAAAGCAGAGAAAAAGTGTCTCCTGCAACCCGTTCCCTTGGTGCTAGGTGAACGAACGTCTCTCCACATGCTCAGTTCTGAGAAATAAGTGTGTGTGAAAGCCGTCCTTCACCTAGCTTGTTGGGAACACAAAGTTTCTTTTCAGTTGCAAACTCCATTCCATACATATATATGGGGAGGTACTAGCTCCAACTCTGTTTTACAGTGAAAACTGCAGGAAATTCAAACTTGCACGAGGAAACAGACTGAGAAAGCAGAGAAAAAGTGTCTCCTGCAAACCGTTCCCTTGGTGCTAGATGAACGAACGTCTCTCCACTTGCTCAGTTCTGAGAGATAAGTGTGTGTGAAAGCCGTCCTTCACCTAGCTTGTTGGGAACACAAAGTTTCTTTTCAGTTGCAAACGCCATTCCATACATATATATGGGGAGGTACTAGCTCCAACTCGGTTTTACAGTGAAACTGCAGGAACTTCAAACCGGCACTAGGAAACAGACTGAGAAAGCAGAGAAAAAGTGTCTCCTGCATCCCGTTCCCTTGGTTCTAGGTGAACGAAATTCTCTCCACTTTCTCAGTTCTGAGATAGGTGTGTGTGAAAGCCGTCCTTCACCTAGCTTGTTGGGAACACAAAGTTTCTTTTCATTTGCAAACTCCATTCCATACATATATACTGGGAGGTACTTGCTCCAACTCCGTTTTACAGTGAAAACTGCAGGAACGTCAAACCGGCACTAGGAAACAGACTGAGAAAGCAGAGAAAAAGTGTCTCCTGCAACCCGTTCCCTTGGTGCTAGATGAACGAACGTATCTCCACTTGCTCAGTTCTGAGAGATAAGTGTGTGTGAAAGCCGTCCTTCACCTAGCTTGTTGGGAACACAAAGTTTCTTTTCAGTTGCAAACGCCATTCCATACATATATATGGGGAGGTACTAGCTCCAACTCGATTTTACAGTGAAAACTGCAGGAACTTCAAACCGGCACTAGGAAACAGACTGAGAAAGCAGAGAAAAAGTGTCTCCTGTAACCCGTTCCCTTGGTGCTAGATGAACGAACGTCTCTCCACTTTCTCAGTTCTGAGAGATAATTATGTGTGAAAGCCGTCCTTCACCTAGCTTGTTGGGAACACAAAGTTTCTTTTCAGTTGCAAACTTCATTCCATACATTTATATGGGGAGCTACAAGCTCCAACTCGGTTTTACAGTGAAAACTGCAGGAACTTCAAACCGGCACTAGGAAACAGACTGAGAAAGCAGAGAAAAAGTGTCTCCTGCAACCCGTTCCCTTGGTGCTAGATGAACGAACGTCTATAAACGTGCTCACTTCTGAGAGATAAGTGGGTGTGAAAGCCGTCCTTCACCTAGCTTGTTGGGAACACAAAGTTTCTTTTCAGTTGCAAACGCCATTCCATACATATATATGGGGAGGTACTAGCTCCAACTCGGTTTTACAGTGAAAACTGCAGGAACTTCAAACCGGCACTAGGATACAGACTGAGAAAGCAGAGAAAAAGTGTCTCCTGCAACCCGTTCCCTTGGTTCTAGGTGAACGAAATTCTCTCCACTTGCTCAGTTCTGAGAGATAGGTGTGTGTGAAAGCCGTCCTTCACCTAGCTTGTTGGGAACACAAAGTTTCTTTTCAGTTGCAAACTTCATTCCATACATTTATATGGGGAGCTACACGCTCCAACTCGGTTTTACAGTGAAAACTGCAGGAACTTCATACCGCACTAGGAAACAGACTGAGAAAGCACAGAAAAAGTGTCTCCTGCAACCCGTTCCCTTGTTGCTAGATGAACGAACGTCTCTCCACTTGCTCAGTTCTGAGAGATAATTATGTGTGAAAGCCGTCCTTCAACTAGCTTGTTGGGAACACAAAGTTTCTTTTAAGTTGCAAACTTCATTCCATACATTAATATGGGGATGTACAAGCTCCAACTCGGTTTTACAGTGAAAACTGCAGGAACTTCAAACCGGCACTAGGAAACAGACTGAGAAAGCACAGAAAAAGTGTCTCCTGCAACCCGATCCCTTGGTGCTAGATGAATGAACGTCTCTCCACTTGCTCAGTTCTGAGAGATAATTATGTGTGAAAGCCGTCCTTCACCTAGCTTGTTGGGAACACAAAGTTTCTTTTCAGTTGCAAACTCCATTCCATACATATATATGGGGAGGTACTAGCTCCAACTCGGATTTACGGTGAAAACTGCAGGAACTTCAAAGCGGAACTAGGAAACAGACTGAGAAAGCAGAGAAAAAATGTCTCCTGAATCCCGTTCCCTTGGTGCTACATGAACGGACGTCCCTCCCCTTGCTCAGTTCTGAGAGATAATTGTGTGTGAAAGCCGTCCTTCACCTAGCTTGTTGGGAACACAAAGTTTCTTTTCAGTTGCAAACTCCATTCCATACATATATATGGGGAGGTACTAGCTCCAACTCGGTTTTACAGTGAAAACTACAGGAACTTCAAACCGGCACTAGGAAACAGACTGAGAAAGCACAGAAAAAGTGTCTCCTGCAACCCGTTTCCTTGGTGCTAGATGAACGAACGTCTCTCCACTTGCTCAGTTCTGAGAGATAATTATGTGTGAAAGCCGTCCTTCACCTAGCTTGTTGGGAACACAAAGTTTCTTTTCAGTTGCAAACTTCATTCCATACATTTATATGGGGAGCTACAAGCTCCAACTCGGTTTTACAGTGAAAACTGCAGGAACTTCAAACCGGCACTAGGAAACAGACTGAGAAAGCAGAGAAAAAGTGTCTCCTGCAACCCGTTCCCTTGGTGCTAGATGAACGAACGTCTCTCCACTTGTTCAGTTCTGAGAGATAAGTGTGTGTGAAAGCCGTCTTTCACCTAGCTTGTTGGGAACACAAAGTTTCTTTTCAGTTGCAAACTCCACTCCATACTTCTATATGGGGAGGTACTAGCTCCAACTCGTTTTGAGAGTGAAAACTGCAGAAACTTCAAACCGGCACTAGGAAACAGACTGAGAAAGCAGAGGAAAAGTGTCTCCTGCAACCCGTTCCCTTGGTGCTAGATGAACGAACGTCTCTCCACTTGCTCAGTTCTGAGAGATAAGTCTGTGTGAAAGCCGTCCTTCACCTAGCTTTTTGGGAACACAAAGTTTCTTTTCAGTTGCAAACTCCATTCCATACATATATATGGGGAGGTACTAGCTCCAACTCGGTTTTACAGTGAAAACTGCAGGAACTTCAAACCGGCACTAGGAAACAGACTGAGACACGAGAGTAAAAGTTTCTTCTGCAACACGTTCCCTTGGTGCTAGATGAACGAACGTCTATAAACGTGCTCACTTCTGAGAGATAAGTGGGTGTGAAAGCCGTCCTTCACCTAGCTTGTTGGGAACACAAAGTTTCTTTTCAGTTGCAAACTCCACTCCATACATATATATGGGGAGGTACTAGCTCCAACTCGGTTTTACAGTGAAAACTGCAGGAACTTCAAACCGGCACTAGGAAACAGACTGAGAAAGCAGAGAAAAAGTGTCTCCTGCAACCCGTTCCCTTGGTGCTAGGTGAACGAACGTCTCTCCACATGCTCAGTTCTGAGAGATAAGTGTGTGTGAAAGCCGTCCTTCACCTAGCTTGTTGGGAACACAAAGTTTCTTTTCAGTTGCAAACTCCATTCCTTACATATATATGGGGAGGTACTAGCTCCAACTCGGTTTTACAGTGAAAACTGCCGGAAATTCAAACTTGCACTAGGAAACAAATTTAGAAAGCAGAGAAAAAGTGTCTCTAGCAACCCGTTCCATTGGTGCTAGGTGAACGAACGTCTCTCCACTTGCTCAGTTCTGAGAGATAATTGTGTGTGAAAGCCGTCCTTCACCTAGCTTGTTGGGAACACAAAGATTCTTTTCAGTTGCAAACTCCATTCCATACATATATATGGGGAGGTACTAGCTCCAACTCTGTTTTACAGTGAAAACTGCAGGAAATTCAAACTTGCACGAGGAAACAGACTGAGAAAGCAGAGAAAAAGTGTCTCCTGCAACCCGTTCCCTTGGTGCTAGATGAACGAACGTCTCTCCACTTGCTCAGTTCTGAGAGATAAGTGTGTGTAAAAGCCGTCCTTCACCTAGCTTGTTCGGAACACAAAGTTTCTTTTCAGTTGCAAACGCCATTCCATACATATATATGGGGAGGTACTAGCTCCAACTCGGTTTTACAGTGAAACTGCAGGAACTTCAAACCGGCACTAGGAAACAGACTGAGAAAGCAGAGAAAAAGTGTCTCCTGCATCCCGTTCCCTTGGTTCTAGGTGAACGAAATTCTCTCCACTTTCTCAGTTCTGAGAGATAGGTGTGTGTGAAAGCCGTCCTTCACCTAGCTTGTTGGGAACACAAAGTTTCTTTTCATTTGCAAACTCCATTCCATACATATATACTGGGAGGTACTTGCTCCAACTCCGTTTTACAGTGAAAACTGCAGGAACGTCAAACCGGCACTAGGAAACAGACTGAGAAAGCAGAGAAAAAGTGTCTCCTGCAACCCGTTCCCTTGGTGCTAGATGAACGAACGTATCTCCACTTGCTCAGTTCTGAGAGATAAGTGTGTGTGAAAGCCGTCCTTCACCTAGCTTGTTGGGAACACAAAGTTTCTTTTCAGTTGCAAACGCCATTCCATACATATATATGGGGAGGTACTAGCTCCAACTCGGTTTTACAGTGAAAACTGCAGGAACTTCAAACCGGCACTAGGAAACAGACTGAGAAAGCAGAGAAAAAGTGTCTCCTGCAACACGTTCCCTTGGTTCTAGGTGAACGAAATTCTCTCCACTTGCTCAGTTCTGAGAGATAGGTGTGTGTGAAAGCCGTCCTTCACCTAGCTTGTTGGGAACACAAAGTTTCTTTTCAGTTGCAAACTTCATTCCATACATTTATATGGGGAGCTACAAGCTCCAACTCGGTTTTACAGTGAAAACTGCAGGAACTTCATACCGGCACTAGGAAACAGACTGAGAAAGCACAGAAAAAGTGTCTCCTGCAACCCGTTCCCTTGCTGCTAGATGAACGAACGTCTCTCCACTTGCTCAGTTCTGAGAGATAATTATGTGTGAAAGCCGTCCTTCAACTAGCTTGTTGGGAACACAAAGTTTCTTTTAAGTTGCAAACTTCATTCCATACATTAATATGGGGATGTACAAGCTCCAACTCGGTTTTACAGTGAAAACTGCAGGAACTTCAAACCGGCACTAGGAAACAGACTGAGAAAGCACAGAAAAAGTGTCTCCTGCAACCCGATCCCTTGGTGCTAGATGAATGAACGTCTCTCCACTTGCTCAGTTCTGAGAGATAATTATGTGTGAAAGCCGTCCTTCACCTAGCTTGTAGGGAACACAAAGTTTCTTTTCAGTTGCAAACTCCATTCCATACATATATATGGGGAGGTACTAGCTCCAACTCGGATTTACGGTGAAAACTGCAGGAACTTCAAAGCGGCACTAGGAAACAGACTGAGAAAGCAAAGAAAAAATGTCTCCTGAATTCCGTTCCCTTGGTGCTACATGAACGGACGTCTCTCCCCTTGCTCAGTTCTGAGAGATAATTGTGTGTGAAAGCCGTCCTTCACCTAGCTTGTTGGGAACACAAAGTTTCTTTTCAGTTGCAAACTCCATTCCATACATATATATGGGGAGGTACTAGCTCCAACTCGGTTTTACAGTGAAAACTACAGGAAATTCAAACCGGCACTAGGAAACAGACTGAGAAAGCACAGAAAAAGTGTCTCCTGCAACCCGTTCCCTTGGTGCTAGATGAACGAACGTCTCTCCACTTGCTCAGTTCTGAGAGATAATTATGTGTGAAAGCCGTCCTTCACCTAGCTTGTTGGGAACACAAAGTTTCTTTTCAGTTGCAAACTTCATTCCATACATTTATATGGGGAGCTACAAGCTCCAACTCGGTTTTACAGTGAAAACTGCAGGAACTTCAAACCGGCACTAGGAAACAGACTGAGAAGCAGAGAAAAAGTGTCTCCTGTAACCGGTTCCCTTGGTGCTAGATGAATGAAGGTCTCTCCACTTGTTAAGTTCTGAGAGATAATTGTGTGTGAAAGCCGTCCTTCGCCTAGCTTGTTGGGAACACAAAGTTTCTTTTCAGTTGCAAACTCCATTCCATACATATATATGGGGAGGTACAAGCTCCAACTCGGTTTTACAGTGAAAACTGCAGGAATTTCAAACCGGCAGTAGGAAACAGACTGAGAAAGCAGAGAAAAAGTGTCTCCTGCAAACCGTTCCCTTGGTGCTAGATGAAAGAACGTCTCTCCACTTGCTCAGTTCTGAGAGATATGTGTGTGTGAAAGCCGTCCTTCACCTAGCTTGTTGGGAACACAAAGTTTCTTTTCACTTGCAAACTCCATTCCATACTTACATATGGGGAGGTACTAGCTCCAACTCGGTTTGACAGTGAAAACTGGAGGAACTTCAAACCGGCACTAGGAAACAGACTGAGAAAACAGAGAAAAAGTGACTCCTGCAACCCGTTCCCTCGGTGCTAGATGAACGAACGTCTCTCCACTTGCTCAGTTCTGAGAGATAAGTGTGTGTGAAAGCCGTCGTTCACCTAGATTGTTGGGAACACAAAGTTTCTTTTCAGTTGCAAACTCCATTCCATACATATAAATGGGGAGGTACTAGCTCCAACTCGGTTTTACAATGAAAACTGCAGGAACTTCAAACCGGCACTAGGAAACAGACTGAGAAAGCAGAGAAAAAGTGTCTCCTGCAACCCGTTCCCTCGGTGCTAGATGAACGAACGTCTCTCCACTTGCTCAGTTCTGAGAGATAAGTGTGTGTGAAAGCCGTCCTTCACCTAGCTTGTTGGGAACACAAAGTTTCTTTTCAGTTGCAAACTCCATTCCATACATATATATGGGGAGGTACTAGCTCCAACTCGGATTTACAGTGAAAACTGCAGGAATTTCAAACCGGCACTAGGAAACAGACTGAGAAAGCAGAGAAAAAGTGTCTCCTGCAACCCGTTCCCTTGGTGCTAGATGAACGAACGTCTCTCCACTTGCTCATTTCTGAGAGATAAGTGTGTGTGAAAGCCGTCCTTCACCTAGCTTGTTGGGAACACAAAGTTTCTTTTCAGTTGCAAACTCCATTCCATACATATATATGGGGAGGTACTAGCTCCAACTCGGTTTTACAGTGAAAACTGCAGGAATTTCAAACCGGCACTAGGAAACAGACTGAGAAAGCAGAGAAAAAGTGTCTCCTGCAAACCGTTCCCTTGGTGCTAGATGAACGAACGTCTCTCCACTTGCTCAGTTCTGAGAGATAAGTGTGTGTGAAAGCCGTCCTTCACCTAGCTTGTTGGGAACAGAAAGTTTCTTTTCAGTTGCAAACTCCATTCCATACATATATATGGGGAGGTACTAGCTCCAACTCGGTTTTACAGTGAAAACTGCAGGAACTTCAAACCGGCACTAGGAAACAGACTGAGAAACAGAGAAAAAGTGTCTCCTGCAACCCGTTTCCTCGGTGCTAGATGAACGAACGTCTCTCCACTTGCTCAGTTCTGAGAGATAAGTGTGTGTGAAAGCCGTCCTTCACCTAGCTTGTTGGGAACGCAAAGTTTCTTTTCAGTTGCAAACTCCATTCCATACATATATATGGGGAGGTACTAGCTCCAAATCGGTTTTACAGTGAAAACTGCAGGAATTTCAAACCGGCACTAGGAAACAGACTGAGAAAGCAGAGAAAAAGTGCCTCCTGCAAACCGTTCCCTCGGTGCTAGATGAACGAACGTCTCTCCACTTGCTCAGTTCTGAGAGATAAGTGTGTGTGAAAGCCGTCCTTCAACTAGCTTGTTGGGAACACAAAGTTTCTTTTCAGTTGCAAACTCCATTCCATACATATATATGGGGAGGTACTAGCTCCAACTCGGTTTTACAGTGAAAACTGCAGGAACTTCAAACCGGCACTAGGAAACAGACTGAGAAAGCAGAGAAAAAGTGTCTCCTGCAAACCGTTCCCTTGGTGCTAGATGAACGAACATCTCTCCACTTGCTCAGTTCTGAGAGATAAGTGTTTGTGAAAGCCGTCCTTCACCTAGCTTGTTGGGAACACAAAGTTTCTTTTCAGTTGCAAACTCCATTCCATACATATATATGGGGAGGTACTAGCTCCAACTCGGTTTTACAGTGAAAACTGCAGGAACTTCAAACCGGCACTAGGAAACAGACTGAGAAAGCAGAGAAAAAGTGTCACCTGCAACCCGTTCCCTCGGTGCTAGATGAACGAACGTCTCTCCACTTGCTCAGTTCTGAGAGATAAGTGTGTGTGAAAGCCGTCCTTCACCTAGCTTGTTGGGAACACAAAGTTTCTTTTCAGTTGCAAACTCCATTCCATACATATATATGGGGAGGTACTAGCTCCAACTCTGTTTGACAGTGAAAACTGCAGGAACTTCAAACCGGCACTAGGAAACAGACTGAGAAAGCAGAGAAAAAGTGTCTCTTGTAACCCGTTCCCTTGGTGCTAGATGAAAGAACGTCTCTCCACTTGCTCAGTTCTGAGAGATAAGTGTGTGTGAAAGACGTCCTTCACCTAGCTTGTTGGGAACACAAAGTTTCTTTTCAGTTGCAAACTCCATTCCATACATATATATGGGGAGGTACTAGCTCCAACTCGATTTTACAGTGAAAATTGCAGGAACTTCAAACCGGCACTAGGAAACAGACTGAGAAAGCAGAGAAAATGTGTCTCCTGCAACCCGTTCCCTTGGTGCTAGATGAACGAACGTCTCTCCACTTGCTCAGTTCTGAGAGATAAGTGTGTGTGAAAGCCGTACTTCAACTAGCTTGTTGGGAACACAAAGTTTCTTTTCAGTTGCAAACTCCATTCCATACATATATATGGGGAGGTACTAGCTCCAACTCGGTTTTACAGTGAAAACTGCAGGAACTTCAAACCGGCACTAGGAAACAGACTGAGAAAGCAGAGAAAAAGTGTCTCCTGCAACCCGTTCCCTCGGTGCTAGATGAACGAACGTCTCTCCACTTGCTCAGTTCTGAGAGATAAGTGTGTGTGAAAGCCGTCCTTCACCTAGCTTGTTGGGAACACAAAGTTTCTTTTCAGTTGCAAACTCCATTCCATACATATATATGGGGAGGTACTAGCTCCAACTCTGTTTTACAGTGAAAACTGCAGGAACTTCAAACCGGCACCAGGAAACAGACTGAAAAAAAGACTAAATTTTCTCCTGCAACCAGTTCCCTTGGTGCTAGATGAACGAACGTCTCTCCACATGCTCAGTTCTGAGAGATAACTGTGTATGAAAGCCGCCTTCACCTAGCTTGTTGGGAACACAAAGTTTCTTTTCAGTTGCAAACTCCATTCCATACATATATATGGGGAGGTACTAGCTCCAAATCGGTTTTACAGTGTAAACTGCAGGAACTTCAAACCGGCACTAGGAAACAGACTGAGAAAGCAGAGAAAAAGTGTCTCCTGCAAACGTATCTTTTTGTCCTAGATGAACGAACGTATCTCCACATGCTCAGTTATGAGATATAAGTGTGTGTGAAAGCCGTCCTTCACCTAGCTTGTTGGGAACACAAAGTTTCTTTTCAGTTGCAAACTCCATTCCATACATATATATGGCTAGGTACTAGCTCCAACTAGATTTTACAGTGAAAACTGCAGGAAATTCAAACCGGCACTACGAAACAGACTGAGAAAGCAGAGAAAAAGTGTCTCCTGCAACCCGTTCCTTTTGTGCTAGATGAACGAAAGTCTCCCCACATGCTCAGTTCTGAGAGATAATTATGTGAGAAAGCCGTCCTTCACCTAGCTTGTTGGGAACACAAAGTTTCTTTTCAGTTGCAAACTCCATTCCATACATATATATGGGGAGGTACTAGCTCCAACTCGGTTTTACAGTGAAAACTGCAGGAACCTCAAACCGGCACTAGGAAACAGACTGAGAAAGCAGAGAAAAAGTGTATCCTGCAACCCGTTCCCTGGGTGCTAGATGAACGAACGTCTCTCCACTTGCTCATTTCTGAGAGATAAGTGTGTGTGAAAGCCGTCCTTCACCTAGCTTGTTGGGAACACAAAGTTTCTTTTCAGTTGCAAACTCCATTCCATACATATATATGGGGAGGTACTAGCTCCAACACGGTTTTACAGTGAAAACTGCAGGAACTTCAAACCGGCACTAGGAAACAGACTGAGAAAGCAGAGAAAAAGTGTTTCCTGCAAACCGTTCCCTTGGTGCTAGGTGAACGAACGTCTCTCCACTTGCTCAGTTCTGAGAGATAACTGTGTGTTAAAGCCGTCCTTCACCTAGCTTGTTGGGAACACAAAGTTTCTTTTCAGTTGCAAACTCCATTCCATACATATATATGGGGAGGTACTAGCTCCAACTCGGTTTTACAGTGAAAACTGCAGGAACTTCAAACCGGCACTAGGAAACAGACTGAGACACGAGAGTAAAAGTTTCTTCTGCAACACGTTCCCTTGGTGCTAGATGAACGAACGTCTATAAACGTGCTCACTTCTGAGAGATAAGTGGGTGTGAAAGCCGTCCTTCACCTAGCTTGTTGGGAACACAAAGTTTCTTTTCAGTTGCAAACTCCACTCCATACATATATATGGGGAGGTACTAGCTCCAACTCGGTTTTACAGTGAAAACTGCAGGAACTTCAAACCGGCACTAGGAAACAGACTGAGAAAGCAGAGAAAAAGTGTCTCCTGCAACCCGTTCCCTTGGTGCTAGGTGAACGAACGTCTCTCCACATGCTCAGTTCTGAGAAATAAGTGTGTGTGAAAGCCGTCCTTCACCTAGCTTGTTGGGAACACAAAGTTTCTTTTCAGTTGCAAACTCCATTCCATACATATATATGGGGAGGTACTAGCTCCAACTCTGTTTTACAGTGAAAACTGCAGGAAATTCAAACTTGCACGAGGAAACAGACTGAGAAAGCAGAGAAAAAGTGTCTCCTGCAAACCGTTCCCTTGGTGCTAGATGAACGAACGTCTCTCCACTTGCTCAGTTCTGAGAGATAAGTGTGTGTGAAAGCCGTCCTTCACCTAGCTTGTTGGGAACACAAAGTTTCTTTTCAGTTGCAAACGCCATTCCATACATATATATGGGGAGGTACTAGCTCCAACTCGGTTTTACAGTGAAACTGCAGGAACTTCAAACCGGCACTAGGAAACAGACTGAGAAAGCAGAGAAAAAGTGTCTCCTGCATCCCGTTCCCTTGGTTCTAGGTGAACGAAATTCTCTCCACTTTCTCAGTTCTGAGATAGGTGTGTGTGAAAGCCGTCCTTCACCTAGCTTGTTGGGAACACAAAGTTTCTTTTCATTTGCAAACTCCATTCCATACATATATACTGGGAGGTACTTGCTCCAACTCCGTTTTACAGTGAAAACTGCAGGAACGTCAAACCGGCACTAGGAAACAGACTGAGAAAGCAGAGAAAAAGTGTCTCCTGCAAACCGTTCCCTTGGTGCTAGATGAACGAACGTATCTCCACTTGCTCAGTTCTGAGAGATAAGTGTGTGTGAAAGCCGTCCTTCACCTAGCTTGTTGGGAACACAAAGTTTCTTTTCAGTTGCAAACGCCATTCCATACATATATATGGGGAGGTACTAGCTCCAACTCGATTTTACAGTGAAAACTGCAGGAACTTCAAACCGGCACTAGGAAACAGACTGAGAAAGCAGAGAAAAAGTGTCTCCTGCAACCCGTTCCCTTGGTGCTAGATGAACGAACGTCTCTCCACTTTCTCAGTTCTGAGAGATAATTATGTGTGAAAGCCGTCCTTCACCTAGCTTGTTGGGAACACAAAGTTTCTTTTCAGTTGCAAACTTCATTCCATACATTTATATGGGGAGCTACAAGCTCCAACTCGGTTTTACAGTGAAAACTGCAGGAACTTCAAACCGGCACTAGGAAACAGACTGAGAAAGCAGAGAAAAAGTGTCTCCTGCAACCCGTTCCCTTGGTGCTAGATGAACGAACGTCTCTCCACTTGTTCAGTTCTGAGAGATAAGTGTGTGTGAAAGCCGTCCTTCACCTAGCTTGTTGGGAACACAAAGTTTCTTTTCAGTTGCAAACTCCACTCTATACTTCTATATGGGGAGGTACTAGCTCCAACTCGGTTTGAGAGTGAAAACTGCAGAAACTTCAAACCGGCACTAGGAAACAGACTGAGAAAGCAGAGGAAAAGTGTCTCCTGCAACCCGTTCCCTTGGTGCTAGATGAACGAACGTCTCTCCACTTGCTCAGTTCTGAGAGATAAGTCTGTGTGAAAGCCGTCCTTCACCTAGCTTTTTGGGAACACAAAGTTTCTTTTCAGTTGCAAACTCCATTCCATACATATATATGGGGAGGTACTAGCTCCAACTCGGTTTTACAGTGAAAACTGCAGGAATTTCAAACCGGCACTAGGAAACAGACTGAGACACGAGAGTAAAAGTTTCTTCTGCAACACGTTCCCTTGGTGCTAGATGAACGAACGTCTATAAACGTGCTCACTTCTGAGAGATAAGTGGGTGTGAAAGCCGTCCTTCACCTAGCTTGTTGGGAACACAAAGTTTCTTTTCAGTTGCAAACTCCACTCCATACATATATATGGGGAGGTACTAGCTCCAACTCGGTTTTACAGTGAAAACTGCAGGAACTTCAAACCGGCACTAGGAAACAGACTGAGAAAGCAGAGAAAAAGTGTCTCCTGCAACCCGTTCCCTTGGTGCTAGGTGAACGAACGTCTCTCCACATGCTCAGTTCTGAGAGATAAGTGTGTGTGAAAGCCGTCCTTCACCTAGCTTGTTGGGAACACAAAGTTTCTTTTCAGTTGCAAACTCCATTCCATACATATATATGGGGAGGTACTAGCTCCAACCCGGTTTTACAGTGAAAACTGCCGGAAATTCAAACTTGCACTAGAAAACAAATTTAGAAAGCAGAGAAAAAGTGTCTCTAGCAACCCGTTCCCTTGGTGCTAGGTGAACGAACGTCTCTCCACTTGCTCAGTTCTGAGAGATAATTGTGTGTGAAAGCCGTCCTTCACCTAGCTTGTTGGGAACACAAAGATTCTTTTCAGTTGCAAACTCCATTCCATACATATATATGGGGAGGTACTAGCTCCAACTCTGTTTTACAGTGAAAACTGCAGGAAATTCAAACTTGCACAAGGAAACAGACTGAGAAAGCAGAGAAAAAGTGTCTCCTGCAAACCGTTCCCTTCGTGCTAGATGAACGAACGTCTCTCCACTTGCTCAGTTCTGAGAGATAAGTGTGTGTGAAAGCCGTCCTTCACCTAGCTTGTTGGGAACACAAAGTTTCTTTTCAGTTGCAAACGCCATTCCATACATATATATGGGGAGGTACTAGCTCCAACTCGGTTTTACAGTGAAACTGCAGGAACTTCAAACCGGCACTAGGAAACAGACTGAGAAAGCAGAGAAAAAGTGTCTCCTGCATCCCGTTCCCTTGGTTCTAGGTGAACGAAATTCTCTCCACTTTCTCAGTTCTGAGAGATAGGTGTGTGTGAAAGCCGTTCTTCACCTAGCTTGTTGAGAACACAAAGTTTCTTTTCATTTGCAAACTCCATTCCATACATATATACTGGGAGGTACTTGCTCCAACTCCGTTTTACAGTGAAAACTGCAGGAACGTCAAACCGGCACTAGGAAACAGACTGAGAAAGCAGAGAAAAAGTGTCTCCTGCAACCCGTTCCCTTGGTGCTAGATGAACGAACGTATCTCCACTTGCTCAGTTCTGAGAGATAAGTGTGTGTGAAAGCCGTCCTTCACCTAGCTTGTTGGGAACACAAAGTTTCTTTTCAGTTGCAAACTTCATTCCATACATTTATATAGGGAGCTACAAACTCCAACTCGGTTTTACAGTGAAAACTGCAGGAACTTCATACCGGCACTAGGAAACAGACTGAGAAAGCACAGAAAAAGTGTCTCCTGCAACCCGTTCCCTTGCTGCTAGATGAACGAACGTCTCACCACTTGCTCAGTTCTGAGAGATAATTATGTGTGAAAGCCGTCCTTCACCTAGCTTGTTGGGAACACAAAGTTTCTTTTCAGTTGCAAACACCATTCCATACATATATATGGGGATGTACTAGCTCCAACTCGGATTTACAGTGAAAACTGCAGGAACTTCAAAGCGGCACTAGGAAACAGACTGAGAAAGCAGAGAAAAAGTGTCTCCTGCAACCCGTTCCCTTGGTTCTAGGTGAACGAAATTCTCTCCACTTGCTCAGTTCTGAGAGATAGGTGTGTGTGAAAGCCGTCCTTCACCTAGCTTGTTGGGAACACAAAGTTTCTTTTCAGCTGCAAACTCCATTCCATACATATATACTGGGAGGTACTAGCTCCAACTCCGTTTTACAGTGAAAACTGCAGGAACTTCAAACCGGCACTAGGAAACAGACTGAGAAAGCAGAGAAAAAGTGTCTCCTGCAACCCGTTCCCTTGGTGCTAGATGAACGAACGTCTCTCCACTTGCTCAGTTCTGAGAGATAAGTGTGTGTGAAAGCCGTCCTTCACCTAGCTTGTTGGGAACACAAAGTTTCTTTTCAGTTGCAAACGCCATTCCATACATATATATGGGGAGGTACTAGCTCCAACTCGGTTTTACAGTGAAAACTGCAGGAACTTCAAACCGGCACTAGGAAACAGACTGAGAAAGCAGAGAAAAAGTGTCTCCTGCAACCCGTTCCCTTGGTTCTAGGTGAACGAAATTCTCTCCACTTGCTCAGTTCTGAGAGATAGGTGAGTGTGAAAGCCGTCCTTCACCTAGCTTGTTGGGAACACAAAGTTTCTTTTCAGTTGCAAACTTCATTCCATACATTTATATGGGGAGCTACAAGCTCCAACTCGGTTTTACAGTGAAAACTGCAGGAACTTCATACCGGCACTAGGAAACAGACTGAGAAAGCACAGAAAAAGTGTCTCCTGCAACCCGTTCCCTTGCTGCTAGATGAACGAACGTCTCTCCACTTGCTCGGTTCTGAGAGATAATTATGTGTGAAAGCCGTCCTTCAACTAGCTTGTTGGGAACACAAAGTTTCTTTTAAGTTGCAAACTTCATTCCATACATTAATATGGGGATGTACAAGCTCCAACTCGGTTTTACAGTGAAAACTGCAGGAACTTCAAACCGGCACTAGGAAACAGACTGAGAAAGCACAGAAAAAGTGTCTCCTGCAACCCGATCCCTTGGTGCTAGATGAATGAACGTCTCTCCACTTGCTCAGTTCTGAGAGATAATTATGTGTGAAAGCCGTCCTTCACCTAGCTTGTAGGGAACACAAAGTTTCTTTTCAGTTGCAAACTCCATTCCATACATATATATGGGGAGGTACTAGCTCCAACTCGGATTTACGGTGAAAACTGCAGGAACTTCAAAGCGGCACTAGGAAACAGACTGAGAAAGCAGAGAAAAAATGTCTCCTGAATTCCGTTCCCTTGGTGCTACATGAACGGACGTCTCTCCCCTTGCTCAGTTCTGAGAGATAATTGTGTGTGAAAGCCGTCCTTCACCTAGCTTGTTGGGAACACAAAGTTTCTTTTCAGTTGCAAACTCCATTCCATACATATATATGGGGAGGTACTAGCTCCAACTCGGTTTTACAGTGAAAACTGCAGGAACTTCAAACCGGCACTAGGAAACAGACTGAGAAGCAGAGAAAAAGTGTCTCCTGTAACCGGTTCCCTTGGTGCTAGATGAATGAAGGTCTCTCCACTTGTTAAGTTCTGAGAGATAATTGTGTGTGAAAGCCGTCCTTCACCTAGCTTGTTGGGAACACAAAGTTTCTTTTCAGTTGCAAACTCCATTCCATACATATATATGGGGAGGTACAAGCTCCAACTCGGTTTTACAGTGAAAACTGCAGGAATTTCAAACCGGCAGTAGGAAACAGACTGAGAAAGCAGAGAAAAAGTGTCTCCTGCAAACCGTTCCCTTGGTGCTAGATGAAAGAACGTCTCTCCACTTGCTCAGTTCTGAGAGATATGTGTGTGTGAAAGCCGTCCTTCACCTAGCTTTTTGGGAACACAAAGTTTCTTTTCACTTGCAAACTCCATTCCATACTTACATATGGGGAGGTACTAGCTCCAACTCGGTTTGACAGTGAAAACTGGAGGAACTTCAAACCGGCACTAGGAAACAGACTGAGAAAGCAGAGAAAAAGTGTCTCCTGCAACCCGTTCCCTCGGTGCTAGATGAACGAACGTCTCTCCACTTGCTCAGTTCTGAGAGATAAGTGTGTGTGAAAGCCGTCGTTCACCTAGCTTGTTGGGAACACAAAGTTTCTTTTCAGTTGCAAACTCCATTCCATACATATAAATGGGGAGGTACTAGCTCCAACTCGGTTTTACAATGAAAACTGCAGGAACTTCAAACCGGCACTAGGAAACAGACTGAGAAAGCAGAGAAAAAGTGTCTCCTGCAACCCGTTCCCTCGGTGCTAGATGAACGAACGTCTATCCACTTGCTCAGTTCTGAGAGATAAGTGTGTGTGAAAGCCGTCCTTCACCTAGCTTGTTGGGAACACAAAGTTTCTTTTCAGTTGCAAACTCCATTCCATACATATATATGGGGAGGTACTAGCTCCAACTCGGATTTACAGTGAAAACTGCAGGAATTTCAAACCGGCACTAGGAAACAGACTGAGAAAGCAGAGAAAAAGTGTCTCCTGCAACCCGTTCCCTTGGTGCTAGATGAACGAACGTCTCTCCACTTGCTCAGTTCTGAGAGATAAGTGTGTGTGAAAGCCGTCCTTCACCTAGCTTGTTGGGAACACAAAGTTTCTTTTCAGTTGCAAACTCCATTCCATACATATATATGGGGAGGTACTAGCTCCAACTCGGTTTTACAGTGAAAACTGCAGGAATTTCAAACCGGCACTAGGAAACAGACTGAGAAAGCAGAGAAAAAGTGTCTCCTGCAAACCGTTCCCTTGGTGCTAGATGAACGAACGTCTCTCCACTTGCTCAGTTCTGAGAGATAAGTGTGTGTGAAAGCCGTCCTTCACCTAGCTTGTTGGGAACACAAAGTTTCTTTTCAGTTGCAAACTCCTATCCATACATATATATGGGGAGGTACTAGCTCCAACTCGGTTTTACAGTGAAAACTGCAGGAACTTCAAACCGGCACTAGGAAACAGACTGAGAAACAGAGAAAAAGTGTCTCCTGCAACCCGTTCCCTCGGTGCTAGATGAACGAACGTCTCTCCACTTGCTCAGTTCTGAGAGATAAGTGTGTGTGAAAGCCGTCCTTCACCTAGCTTGTTGGGAACACAAAGTTTCTTTTCAGTTGAAAACTCCATTCCATACATATATATGGGGAGGTACTAGCTCCAAATCGGTTTTACAGTGAAAACTGCAGGAATTTCAAACCGGCACTAGGAAACAGACTGAGAAAGCAGAGAAAAAGTGTCTCCTGCAACCCGTTCCCTTGGTGCTAGATGAACGAACGTCTCTCCACTTGCTCAGTTCTGAGAGATAAGTGTGTGTGAAAGCCGTCCTTCACCTAGCTTGTTGGGAACACAAAGTTTCTTTTCAGTTGCAAACTCCATTCCATACATATATATGGGGAGGTACTAGCTCCAACTCGGTTTTACAGTGAAAACTGCAGGAATTTCAAACCGGCACTAGGAAACAGACTGAGAAAGCAGAGAAAAAGTGTCTCCTGCAAACCGTTCCCTTGGTGCTAGATGAACGAACGTCTCTCCACTTGCTCAGTTCTGAGAGATAAGTGTGTGTGAAAGCCGTCCTTCACCTAGCTTGTTGGGAACACAAAGTTTCTTTTCAGTTGCAAACTCCTATCCATACATATATATGGGGAGGTACTAGCTCCAACTCGGTTTTACAGTGAAAACTGCAGGAACTTCAAACCGGCACTAGGAAACAGACTGAGAAACAGAGAAAAAGTGTCTCCTGCAACCCGTTCCCTCGGTGCTAGATGAACGAACGTCTCTCCACTTGCTCAGTTCTGAGAGATAAGTGTGTGTGAAAGCCGTCCTTCACCTAGCTTGTTGGGAACACAAAGTTTCTTTTCAGTTGAAAACTCCATTCCATACATATATATGGGGAGGTACTAGCTCCAAATCGGTTTTACAGTGAAAACTGCAGGAATTTCAAACCGGCACTAGGAAACAGACTGAGAAAGCAGAGAAAAAGTGCCTCCTGCAAACCGTTCCCTTGGTGCTAGATGAACGAACGTCTCTCCACTTGCTCAGTTCTGAGAGATAAGTGTGTGTGAAAGCCGTCCTTCACCTAGCTTGTTGGGAACACAAAGTTTCTTTTCAGTTGCAAACTCCATTCCATACATATATATGGGGAGGTACTAGCTCCAACTCGGTTTTACAGTGAAAACTGCAGGAACTTCAAACCGGCACTAGGAAACAGACTGAGAAAGCAGAGAAAAAGTGTCTCCTGCAAACCGTTCCCTTGGTGCTAGATGAACGAACGTCTCTCCACTTGCTCAGTTCTGAGAGATAAGTGTTTGTGAAAGCCGTCCTTCACCTAGCTTGTTGGGAACACAAAGTTTCTTTTCAGTTGCAAACTCCATTCCATACATATATATGGGGAGGTACTAGCTCCAACTCGGTTTTACAGTGAAAACTGAAGGAACTTCAAACCGGCACTAGGAAACAGACTGAGAAAGCAGAGAAAAAGTGTCACCTGCAACCCGTTCCCTCGGTGCTAGATGAACGAACGTCTCTCCACTTGCTCAGTTCTGAGAGATAAGTGTGTGTGAAAGCCGTCCTTCACCTAGCTTGTTGGGAACACAAAGTTTCTTTTCAGTTGCAAACTCCATTCCATACATATATATGGGGAGGTACTAGCTCCAACTCTGTTTGACAGTGAAAACTGCAGGAACTTCAAACCGGCACTAGGAAACAGACTGAGAAAGCAGAGAAAAAGTGTCTCTTGCAACCCGTTCCCTTGGTGCTAGATGAAAGAACGTCTCTCCACTTGCTCAGTTCTGAGAGATAAGTGTGTGTGAAAGACGTCCTTCACCTAGCTTGTTGGGAACACAAAGTTTCTTTTCAGTTGCAAACTCCATTCCATACATATATATGGGGAGGTACTAGCTCCAACTCGGTTTTACAGTGAAAACTGCAGGAACTTCAAACCGGCACTAGGAAACAGACTGAGAAAGCAGAGAAAATGTGTCTCCTGCAACCCGTTCCCTTGGTGCTAGATGAACGAACGTCTCTCCACTTGCTCAGTTCTGAGAGATAAGTGTGTGTGAAAGCCGTACTTCAACTAGCTTGTTGGGAACACAAAGTTTCTTTTCAGTTGCAAACTCCATTCCATACATATATATGGGGAGGTACTAGCTCCAACTCGGTTTTACAGTGAAAACTGCAGGAACTTCAAACCGGCACTAGGAAACAGACTGAGAAAGCAGAGAAAAAGTGTCTCCTGCAACCCGTTCCCTCGGTGCTAGATGAACGAACGTCTCTCCACTTGCTCAGTTCTGAGAGATAAGTGTGTGTGAAAGCCGTCCTTCACCTAGCTTGTTGGGAACACAAAGTTTCTTTTCAGTTGCAAACTCCATTCCATACATATATATGGGGAGGTACTAGCTCCAACTCGGTTTTACAGTGAAAACTGAAGGAATTTTAAACCGGCACTAGGAAACAGACTGAGAAAGCACAGAAAAAGTGTCTCCTGCAACCCGTTCCCTTGGTGCTAGATGAACGAACGTCTCTCCACTTGCTCAGTTCTGAGAGATAATTGTGTGTAAAAACCGTCCTTCACCTAGCTTGTTGGGAACACAAAGATTCTTTTCAGTTGCAAACTACATTCCATACATATATATGGGGAGGTACTAGCTCCAACTCGGTTTTACAGTGAAAACTGCAGGAACTTCAAACCGGCACTAGGAAACAGACTGAGAAAACAGAGAAAAAGTGTCTCCTGCAACCCGTTCCCTTGGTGCTAGATGAACGAAAGTCTCTCCACTTGCTCAGTTCTGAGAGATAAGTGTGTGTGAAAGCCGTCCTTCACCTAGCTTGTTGGGAACACAAAGTTTCTTTTCAGTTGCAAACTCCATTCCATACATATATATGGGGAGGTACTAGCTCCAACTCGGTTTTACAGTGAAAACTGCAGGAACTTCAAACCGGCACTAGGAAACAGACTGAGAAAGCAGAGAAATCGTGTTTCCTGCAACCCGTTCCCTCGGTGCTAGATGAACGAACGTCTCTCCACTTGCTCAGTTCTGAGAGATAAGTGTGTGTGAAAGCCGTCCTTCACCTAGCTTGTTGGGAACACAAAGTTTCTTTTCAGTTGCAAACTCCATTCCATACATATATATGGGGAGGTACTAGCTCCAACTCGGTTTTACAGTGAAAACTGCAGGAACTTCAAACCGGCACTAGGAAACAGACTGAGAAAGCAGAGAAAAAGTGTCTCCTGCAAACCGTTCCCTTGGTGCTAGATGAACGAACGTCTCTCCACTTGCTCAGTTCTGAGAGATAAGTGTGTGTGAAAGCCGCCCTTCACCTAGCTTGTTGGGAACACAAAGTTTCTTTTCAGTTGCAAACTCCATTCCATACATATATATGGGGAGGTAGAAGCTCCAACTCGGTTTTTCAGTGAAAACTGCAGGAACTTCAAACCGGCACTAGGAAACAGACTGAGAAATCAGAGTAAAAGTGTTTCCTGCAACCCGTTCCCTTGGTGCTAGATGAACGAACGTCTCTCCACTTGCTCAGTTCTGAGAGATAATTGTGTGTGAAAGCCGTCCTTCACCTAGCTTGTTGGGAACACAAAGATTCTTTTCAGTTACAAAATACATTCCATACATATATATAGGGAGGTACTATCTCCAACTCGGTTTTACAGTGAAAACCGCAGGAACTTGATACCGGCACTAGGAAACAGACTGAGAAAGCAGAGAAAAAGTGTCTCCTGCAACCCGTTCCCTTGGTGCTAGATGAACGAACGTCTCTCCACTTGCTCAGTTCTGAGATTTAAGTGTGTGTGAAAGCCGTCCTTCACCTAGCTTGTTGGGAACACAAAGTTTCTTTTCAGTTGCAAACTCCATTCCATAAATATATATGGGGAGGTACAAGCTCCAACTCGGTTTTACAGTGAAAACTGCAGGAACTTCAAACCGGCACTAGGAAACAGAATGAGAAAGCAGAGAAAAAGTGTCTCCTGCAACCCGTTCCCTTGGTGCTAGATGAACGAACGTCTCTCCACTTCCTCAGTTCTGGGAGATAAGTGTGTGTGAAAGCCGTCCTTCACCTAGCTTGTTGGGAACACAAAGTTTCTTTTCAGTTGCAAACTCCATTCCATACATATACATGGGGAGGTACTAGCTCCAACTCGGTTTTACAGTGAAAACTGCAGGAACTTGAAATCGGCACTAAGAAACAGACTGAGAAAGCAGAGAAAAAGTGTCTCCAGCAACCTCTTCCCTTGGTGCTAGATGAACGAACGTCTCTCCACTTGCTCAGTTCTGAGAGAAAAGTGTGTGTGAAAGCCGTCCTTCACCTAGCTTGTTGGGAACACAAAGTTTCTTTTCAGTTGCAAACTCCATTCCATACATATATATGGGGAGGTACTAGCTCCAACTCTGTTTGACAGTGAAAACTGCAGGAACTTCAAACCGGCACTAGGAAACAGACTGAGAAAGCAGAGAAAAAGTGTCTCCTGCAACCCGTTCCCTTGGTGCTAGATGAAAGAACGTCTCTCCACTTGCTCAGTTCTGAGAGATAAGTGTGTGTGAAAGCCGTCCTTCACCTAGCTTGTTGGGAACACAAAGTTTCTTTTCAGTTGCAAACTCCATTCCATACATATACATGGGGAGGTACTAGCTCCAACTCGGTTTTACAGTGAAAACTGCAGGAACTTCAAACCGGCACTAGGAAACAGACTGAGAAAGCAGAGAAAAAGTGTCTCCTGCAAACCGTTCCCTTGGTGCTAGATGAACGAACGTCTCTCCACTTGCTCAGTTCTGAGAGAAAAGTGTGTGTGAAAGCCGCCCTTCACCTAGCTTGTTGGGAACACAAAGTTTCTTTTCAGTTGCAAACTCCATTCCATACATATATATGGGGAGGTAGAAGCTCCAACTCTGTTTTTCAGTGAAAACTGCAGGAACTTCAAACCGGCACTAGGAAACAGACTGAGAAAGCAGAGAAAAAGTGTTTCTTGCAACCCGTTCCCTTGGTGCTAGATGAACGAACGTCTCTCCACTTGCTCAGTTCTGAGAGATAAGTGAGTGTGAAAGCCGTCCTTCACCTAGCTTGTTGGGAACACAAAGTTTCTTTTCAGTTGCAAACTCCATTTCATACTTATATATGGGGAGGTACTAGCTCCAACTCGGTTTTACAGTGAAAACTGCAGGAACTTCAAACCGGCACTAGGAAACAGACTGAGAAAGCAGAGAAAAAGTGTCTCCTGCAACCCGTTCCCTTGGTGCTAGATGAACGAACGTCTCTCCACTTGCTCAGTTCTGAGAGATAAGTGTGTGTGAAAGCCGTCCTTCACCTAGCTTGTTGGGAACACAAAGTTTCTTTTCAGTTGCAAACTCCATTCCATACAAATATATGGGGAGGTACTAGCTCCAACTCGGTTTTACAGTGAAAACTGCAGGAATTTCAAACCGGCACTAGGAAACAGACTGAGAAAGCAGAGAAAAAGTGTCTCCTGCAACCCGTTCCCTTGGTGCTAGATGAAAGAACGTCTCTCCACTTGCTCAGTTCTGAGAGATAAGTGTGTGTGAAAGCCGTCCTTCACCTAGCTTGTTGGGAACACAAAGTTTCTTTTCAGTTGCAAACTCCATTCCATACATATACATGGGGAGGTACTAGCTCCAACTCGGTTTTACAGTGAAAACTGCAGGAACTTCAAACCGGCACTAGGAAACAGACTGAGAAAGCAGAGAAAAAGTGTCTCCTGCAAACCGTTCCCTTGGTGCTAGATGAACGAACGTCTCTCCACTTGCTCAGTTCTGAGAGAAAAGTGTGTGTGAAAGCCGCCCTTCACCTAGCTTGTTGGGAACACAAAGTTTCTTTTCAGTTGCAAACTCCATTCCATACATATATATGGGGAGGTAGAAGCTCCAACTCTGTTTTTCAGTGAAAACTGCAGGAACTTCAAACCGGCACTAGGAAACAGACTGAGAAAGCAGAGAAAAAGTGTTTCTTGCAACCCGTTCCCTTGGTGCTAGATGAACGAACGTCTCTCCACTTGCTCAGTTCTGAGAGATAAGTGAGTGTGAAAGCCGTCCTTCACCTAGCTTGTTGGGAACACAAAGTTTCTTTTCAGTTGCAAACTCCATTCCATACATATATATGGGGAGGTACTAGCTCCAACTCGGTTTTACAGTGAAAACTGCAGGAATTTCAAACCGGCACTAGGAAACAGACTGAGAAAGCAGAGAAAAAGTGTCTCCTGCAACCCGTTCCCTTGGTGCTAGATGAACGAACGTCTCTCCACTTGCTCAGTTCTGAGAGATAAGTGTGTGTGAAAGCCGTACTTCAACTAGCTTGTTGGGAACACAAAGTTTCTTTTCAGTTGCAAACTCCATTCCATACATATATATGGGGAGGTACTAGCTCCAACTCGGTTTTACAGTGAAAACTGCAGGAACTTCAAACCGGCACTAGGAAACAGACTGAGAAAGCAGAGAAAAAGTGTCTCCTGCAACCCGTTCCCTCGGTGCTAGATGAACGAAAGTCTCTCCACTTGCTCAGTTCTGAGAGATAAGTGTGTGTGAAAGCCGTCCTTCACCTAGCTTGTTGGGAACACAAAGTTTCTTTTCAGTTGCAAACTCCATTCCATACATATATATGGGGAGGTACTAGCTCCAACTCGGTTTTACAGTGAAAACTGAAGGAACTTCAAACCGGCACTAGGAAACAGACTGAGAAAGCAGAGAAAAAGTGTCTCCTGCAACCCATTCCCTCGGTGCTAGATGAACGAAAGTCTCTCCACTTGCTCAGTTCTGAGAGATAAGTGTGTGTGAAAGCCGTCATTCACTTAGCTTGTTGGGAACACAAAGTTTCTTTTCAGTTGCAAACTCCATTCCATACATATATATGGGGAGGTACTAGCTCCAACTCGGTTTTACAGTGAAAACTGCAGGAATTTCAAAACGGCACTAGGAAACAGACTGAGAAAGCAGAGAAAAAGTGTCTCCTGCAAACCGTTCCCTTGGTGCTAGATGAACGAACGTCTCTCCACTTGCTCAGTTCTGAGAGAAAAGTGTGTGTGAAAGCCGTCCTTCACCTAGCTTGTTGGGAACACAAAGTTTCTTTTCAGTTGCAAACTCCATTCCATACATATATATGGGGAGGTAGAAGCTCCAACTCGGTTTTTCAGTGAAAACTGCAGGAACTTCAAACCGGCACTAGGAAACAGACTGAGAAAGCAGAGAAAAAGTGTATCCTGCAACCCGTTTCCTTGGTGCTAGATGAACGAAAGTCTCTCCACTTGCTCAGTTCTGAGAGATAATTGTGTGTGAAAGTCGTCCTTCACCTAGCTTGTTGGGAACACAAAGTTTCTTTTCCGTTGCAAACTCCATTCCATACAAATATATGGGGAGGTACTAGCTCCAACTCGGTTTTACAGTGAAAACTGCAGGAATTTCAAACCGGCACTAGGAAACAGACTGAGAAAGCAGAGAAAAAGTGTCTCCTGCAAACCGTTCCCTTGGTGCTAGATGAACGAACGTCTCTCCACTTGCTAAGTTCTGAGAGAAAAGTGTGTGTGAAAGCCGCCCTTCACCTAGCTTGTTGGGAACACAAAGTTTCTTTTCAGTTGCAAACTCCATTCCATACATATATATGGGGAGGTAGAAGCTCCAACTCGGTTTTTCAGTGAAAACTGCAGGAACTTCAAACCGGCACTAGGAAACTGACTGAGAAAGCAGAGAAAAATTGTTTCTTGCAACCCGTTCCCTTGGTGCTAGATGAACGAACGTCTCTCCACTTGCTCAGTTCTGAGAGATAAGTGAGTGTGAAAGCCGTCCTTCACCTAGCTTGTTGGGAACACAAAGTTTCTTTTCAGTTGCAAACTCCATTTCATACTTATATATGGGGAGGTACTAGCTCCAACTCGGTTTTACAGTGAAAACTGCAGGAACTTCAAACCGGCACTAGGAAACAGACTGAGAAAGCAGAGAAAAAGTGTCTCCTGCAACCCGTTCCCTTGGTGCTAGATGAACGAACGTCTCTCCACTTGCTCAGTTCTGAGAGATAAGTGTGTGTGAAAGCCGTCCTTCACCTAGCTTGTTGGGAACACAAAGTTTCTTTTCAGTTGCAAACTCCATTCCATACATATATATGGGGAGGTACTAGCTCCAACTCGGTTTTACAGTGAAAACTGCAGGAATTTCAAACCGGCACTAGGAAACAGACTGAGAAAGCAGAGAAAAAGTGTCTCCTGCAACCCGTTCCCTTGGTGCTAGATGAACGAACGTCTCTCCACTTGCTCAGTTCTGAGAGATAAGTGTGTGTGAAAGCCGTACTTCAACTAGCTTGTTGGGAACACAAAGTTTCTTTTCAGTTGCAAACTCCATTCCATACATATATATGGGGAGGTACTAGCTCCAACTCGGTTTTACAGTGAAAACTGCAGGAACTTCAAACCGGCACTAGGAAACAGACTGAGAAAGCATAGAAAAAGTGTCTCCTGCAACCCGTTCCCTCGGTGCTAGATGAACGAACGTCTCTCCACTTGCTCAGTTCTGAGAGAAAAGTGTGTGTGAAAGCCGTCCTTCACCTAGCTTGTTGGGAACACAAAGTTTCTTTTCAGTTGCAAACTCCATTCCATACATATATATGGGGAGGTACTAGCTCCAACTCGGTTTTACAGTGAAAACTGAAGGAATTTCAACCCGGCACTAGGAAACAGACTGAGAAAGCAGAGAAAAAGTGTCTCCTGTAACCCGTTCCCTTGGTGCTAGATGAACGAACGTCTCTCCACTTGCTCAGTTCTGAGAGATAATTGTGTGTGAAAGCCGTCCTTCACCTAGCTTGTTGGGAACACAAAGATTCTTTTCAGTTGCAAACTACATTCCATACATATATACGGGGAGGTACTAGCTTTAACTCGGTTTTACACTGAAAATTGCAGGAACTTCAAACCGGCACTAGGAAACAGACTGAGAAAGCAGAGAAAAAGTGTCTCCTGCAACCCATTCCCTCGGTGCTAGATGAACGAAAGTCTCTCCACATGCTCAGTTCTGAGAGATAAATGTGTGTGAAAGCCGTCATTCACCTAGCTTGTTGGGAACACAAAGTTTCTTTTCAGTTGCAAACTCCATTCCATACAAATATATGGGGAGCTACTAGCTCCAACTCGGTTTTACAGTGAAAACTGCAGGAATTTCAAAACGGCACTAGGAAACAGACTGAGAAAGCAGAGAAAAAGTGTCTCCTGCAAACCGTTCCCTTGGTGCTAGATGAACGAACGTCTCTCCACTTGCTCAGTTCTGAGAGAAAAGTGTGTGTGAAAGCCGTCCTTCACCTAGCTTGTTGGGAACACATAGTTTCTTTTCAGTTGCAAACTCCATTCCATACATATATACGGGGAGGTAGAAGCTCCAACTCGGTTTTTCAGTGAAAACTGCAGGAACTTCAAACCGGCACTAGGAAACAGACTGAGAAAGCAGAGAAAAAGTGTTTCCTGCAACCCGTTCCCTTGGTGCTAGATGAACGAACGTCTCTCCACTTGCTCAGTTCTGAGAGATAAGTGTGTGTGAAAGCCGTCCTTCACCTAGCTTGTTGGGAACACAAAGTATCTTTTCTGTTGCAAACTCCATTGCATACATATATAAGGGAGGTACTAGCTCCAACTCGGTTTTACAGTGAAAACTGCAGGAACTTCAAACCGGCACTAGGAAACAGACTGAGAAAGCAGTGAAAAAGTGTCACCTGCAACCCGTTCCCTTGGTGCTAGATGAACGAACGTCTCTCCACTTGCTCAGTTCTGAGAGATAAGTGTGTGTGAAAGCCGTACTTCAACTAGCTTGTTGGGAACACATAGATTGTTTTCAGTTGCATACTCCATTCCATACATGTATATGGGGAGGTACTAGCTCCAACTCTGTTTTACAGTGAAAACTGCAGGAACTTCAAACCGGCACTAGGAAACAGACAGAGAATGCAGAGAAAAAGTGTCTCCTGCAACCCGTTCCCTTGGTGCTAGATGAACGAAAGTCTCTCCACTTGCTCAGTTCTGAGAGATAAGTGTGTGTGAAAGCCGTCCTTCACCTAGCTTGTTGGGAACACAAAGTTTCTTTTCAGTTGCAAACTCCATTCCATAAATATATATGGGGAGGTACAAGCTCCAACTCGGTTTTACAGTGAAAACTGCAGGAACTTCAAACCGGCACTAGGAAACAGAATGAGAAAGCAGAGAAACAGTGTTTCCTGCAACCCGTTCCCTTGGTGCTAGATGAACGAACGTCTCTCCACTTGCTCAGTTCTGAGAGATAAGTGTGTGTGAAAGCCGTCCTTCACCTAGCTTGTTGGGAACACAAAGTTTCTTTTCAGTTGCAAACTCCATTCCATACATATATATGGGGAGGTGCTAGCTCCAACTCGATTTTACAGTGAAAACTGCAGGAACTTCAAACCGGCAATAGGAAACAGACTGAGAAAGCAGAGAAAAAGTGTCTCATGCAACCCGTTCCATTGGTGCTAGATGAACGAACGTCTCTCCACTTGCTCAGTTCTGAGAGATAAGTGGGTGTGAAAGACGTCCTTCACCTAGCTTGTTGGGAACACAAAGTTTCTTTTCAGTTGCCAACACCATTCCATACATATATATGGGGAGGTACTAGCTCCAACTCGGTTTTACAGTGAAAACTGCAGGAACTTCAAACCGGCACTAGGAAACAGACTGAGAAAGCAGAGAAAAAGTGTCTCCTGCAAACCGTTCCCTCGGTGCTAGATGAACGAACGTCTCTCCACTTGCTCAGTTCTGAGAGATAAGTGTGTGTGAAAGCCGTCCTTCACCTAGCTTGTTGGGAACACAAAGTTTCTTTTCAGTTGCAAACTCCATTCCATAAATATATATGGGGAGGTACTAGCTCCAACTCGGTTTTACAGTGAAAACTGCAGGAATTTCAAACCGGCACTAGGAAACAGACTGAGAAAGCAGAGAAAAAGTGTCTCCTGCAAACCGTTCCCTTGGTGCTAGATGAACGAACGTCTCTCCACTTGCTCAGTTCTGAGAGATAAGTGTGTGTGAAAGCCGTCATTCACCTAGCTTGTTGGGAACACAAAGTTTCTTTTCAGTTGCAAACTCCATTCCATAAATATATATGGGGAGGTACTAGCTCCAACTCGGTTTGACAGTGAAAACTGCAGGAACTTCAAACCGGCACTAGGAAACAGACTGAGAAAGCAGAGAAAAAGTGTATCCTGCAACCCGTTCCCTTGGTGCTAGATGAACGAACGTCTCTCCACTTGCTCAGTTCTGAGAGATAAGTGTGTGTGAAAGCCGTCCTTCACCTAGCTTGTTGGGAACACAAAGTTTCTTTTCAGTTGCAAACTCCATTCCATACATATATATTGGGAGGTACTAGCTCCAACTCGGTTTTACAGTGAAAACTGCAGGAACTTCAAACCGGCACTAGGAAACAGACTGAGAAAGCAGAGAAAAAGTGTCTCCTGCAACCCGTTCCCTTGGTGCTAGATGAACGAACGTCTCTCCACTTGCTCAGTTCTGAGAGATAAGTGTGTGTGAAAGCCGTCCTTCACCTAGCTTGTTGGGAACACAAAGTTTCTTTTCAGTTGCAAACTCCATTCCATACATATATATGGGGAGGTACTAGCTCCAACTCGGTTTTACAGTGAAAACTGCAGGAACTTCAAACCGGCACTAGGAAACAGACTGAGAAAGCAGAGAAAAAGTGTCTCCTGCAACCCGTTCCCTTGGTGCTAGATGAACGAACGTCTCTCCACTTGCTCAGTTCTGAGAGATAAGTGTGTGTGAAAGCCGTCCTTCACCTAGCTTGTTGGGAACACAAAGTTTCTTTTCAGTTGCAAACTCCATTCCATACATATATATGGGGAGGTACTAGCTCCAACTCGGTTTTACTGTGAAAACTGCAGGAACTTCAAACCGGCACTAGGAAACAGACTGAGAAAGCAGAGAAAAAGTGTCTCCTGAAACCCGTTCCCTTGGTGCTAGATGAACGAACGTCTCTCCACTTGCTCAGTTCTGAGAGATAAGGGTGTGTGAAAGCCGTCCTTCACCTAGCTTGTTGGGAACACAAAGTTTCTTTTCAGTTGCAAGCTCCATTCGATACATATATATGGGGAGGTACTAGCTCCAACTCGGTTTTACAGTGAAAACTGCAGGAACTTCAAACCGGCACTAGGAAACAGACTGAGAAAGCAGAGAAAAAGTGTCTCCTGCAAACCGTTCCCTTGGTGCTAGATGAACGAACGTCTCTCCACTTGCTCAGTTCTGAGAGATAAGTGTGTGTGAAAGCCGTCCTTCACCTAGCTTGTTGGGAACACAAAGTTTCTTTTCAGTTGCAAACTCCATTCCATACATATATATGGGGAGGTACTAGCTACAACTCGGTTTTACAGTGAAAACTGCAGGAATTTCAAACCGGCACTAGGAAACAGACTGAGAAAGCAGAGAAAAAGTGTCTCCTGCAAACCGTTCCCTTGGTGCTAGATGAACGAACGTCTCTCCACTTGCTCAGTTCTGAGAGATAAGTGTGTGTGAAAGCCGTCATTCAACTAGCTTGTTGGGAACACAAAGTTTCTTTTCAGTTGCAAACTCCATTCCATAAATATATATGGGGAGGTACTAGCTCCAACTCGGTTTTACAGTGAAAACTGCAGGAACTTCAAACCGGCACTACGAAACAGACTGAGAAAGCAGAGAAAATGTGTATCCTGCAACCCGTTCCCTTGGTGCTAGATGAACGAACGTCTCTCCACTTGCTCAGTTCTGAGAGATAAGTGTGTGTGAAAGCCGTCCTTCACCTAGCTTGTTGGGAACACAAAGTTTCTTTTCAGTTGCAAACTCCATTCCATACATATATATGGGGAGGTACTAGCTCCAACTCGGTTTTACAGTGAAAACTGCAGGAACTTCAAACCGGCACTAGGAAACAGACTGAGAAAGCAGAGAAAAAGTGTCTCCTGCAACCCGTTCCCTTGGTGCTAGATGAACGAACGTCTCTCCACTTGCTCAGTTCTGAGAGATAAGTGTGTGTGAAAGCCGTCCTTCACCTATCTTGTTGGGAACACAAAGTTTCTTTTCAGTTGCAAACTCCATTCCATACATATATATGGGGAGGTACTAGCTCCAACTCGGTTTTACAGTGAAAACTGCAGGAACTTGAAACACGCACTAAGAAACAGACTGAGAAAGCAGAGAAAAAGTGTCTCCTGCAACATGTTCCCTTGGTGCTAGATGAACGAACGTCTCTCCACTTGCTCAGTTCTGAGAGAAAAGTGTGTGTGAAAGCCGTCCTTCACTTAGCTTGTTGGGAACACAAAGTTTCTTTTCAGTTGCAAACTCCATTCCATACATATATATGGGGAGGTACTAGCTCCAACTCTGTTTGACAGTGAAAACTGCAGGAACTTCAAACCGGCACTAGGAAACAGACTGAGAAAGCAGAGAAAAAGTGTCTCTTGCAACCCGTTCCCTTGGTGCTAGATGAAAGAACGTCTCTCCACTTGCTCAGTTCTGAGATTAAGTGTGTGTGAAAGACGTCCTTCACCTAGCTTGTTGGGAAAACAAAGTTTCTTTTCAGTTGCAAACTCCATTCCATACATATATATGGGGAGGTACTAGCTCCAACTCGGTTTTACAGTGAAAACTGCAGGAACTTCAAACCGGCACTAGGAAACAGACTGAGAAAGCAGAGAAAATGTGTCTCCTGCAAACCGTTCCCTTGGTGCTAGATGAACGAACGTCTCTCCACTTGCTCAGTTCTGAGAGATAAGTGTGTGTGAAAGCCGTACTTCAACTAGCTTGTTGGGAACACAAAGTTTCTTTTCAGTTGCAAACTCCATTCCATACATATATATGGGGAGGTACTAGCTCCAACTCGGTTTTACAGTGAAAACTGCAGGAACTTCAAACCGGCACTAGGAAACAGACTGAGAAAGCAGAGAAAAAGTGTCTCCTGCAACCCGTTCCCTCGGTGCTAGATGAACGAACGTCTCTCCACTTGCTCAGTTCTGAGAGATAAGTGTGTGTGAAAGCCGTCCTTCACCTAGCTTGTTGGGAACACAAAGTTTCTTTTCAGTTGCAAACTCCATTCCATACATATATATGGGGAGGTACTAGCTCCAAATCTGTTTTACAGTGAAAACTGAATGAATTTCAAACCGGCACTAGGAAACAGACTGAGAAAGCACAGAAAAACTGTCTCCTGCAACCCGTTCCCTTGGTGCTAGATGAACGAACGTCTCTCCACTTGCTCAGTTCTGAGAGATAATTGTGTGTAAAAACCGTCCTTCACCTAGCTTGTTGGGAACACAAAGATTCTTTTCAGTTGCAAACTACATTCCATACATATATATGGGGAGGTAATAGCTCCAACTCGGTTTTACAGTGAAAACTGCAGGAACTTCAAACCGGCACTAGGAAACAGACTGAGAAAGCAGAGAAAAAGTGTCTCCTGCAACCCGTTCCCTTGGTGCTAGATGAACGAAAGTCTCTCCACTTGCTCAGTTCTGAGAGATAAGTGTGTGTGAAAGCCGTCCTTCACCTAGCTTGTTGGGAACACAAAGTTTCTTTTCAGTTGCAAACTCCATTCCATACATATATATGGGGAGGTACTAGCTCCAAATCGGTTTTACAGTGAAAACTGCAGGAACTTCAAACCGGCACTAGGAAACAGACTGAGAAAGCAGAGAAATCGTGTTTCCTGCAACCCGTTCCCTCGGTGCTAGATGAAAGAACGTCTCTCCACTTGCTCAGTTCTGAGAGATAAGTGTGTGTGAAAGCCGTTCTTCACCTAGCTTGTTGGGAACACAAAGTTTCTTTTCAGTTGCAAACTCCATTCCATACATATATATGGGGAGGTACTAGCTCCAACTCGGTTTTACAGTGAAAACTGCAGGAATTTCAAACCGGCACTAGGAAACAGACTGAGAAAGCAGAGAAAAAGTGTCTCCTGCAAACCGTTCCCTTGGTGCTAGATGAACGAACGTCTCTCCACTTGCTCAGTTCTGAGAGATAAGTGTGTGTGAAAGCCGCCCTTCCCCTAGCTTGTTGGGAACACAAAGTTTCTTTTCAGTTGCAAACTCCATTCCATACATATATATGGGGAGGTAGAAGCTCCAACTCGGTTTTTCAGTGAAAACTGCAGGAACTTCAAACCGGCACTAGGAAACAGACTGAGAAAGCAGAGAAAAAGTGTTTCCTGCAACCCGTTCCCTTGGTGCTAGATGAACGAACGTCTCTCCACTTGCTCAGTTCTGAGAGATAAGTGTGTGTGAAAGCCGTCCTTCACCTAGCTTGTTGGGAACACAAAGTTTCTTTTCAGTTGCAAACTCCATTCCATACATATATATGGGGAGGTACTAGCTCCAACTCGGTTTTACAGTGAAAACTGCAGGAATTTCAAACCGGCACTAGGAAACAGACTGAGAAAGCAGAGAAAAAGTGTCTCCTGCAAACCGTTCCCTTGGTGCTAGATGAACGAACGTCTCTCCACTTGCTCAGTTCTGAGAGATAAGTGTGTGTGAAAGCCGTCATTCAACTAGCTTGTTGGGAACACAAAGTTTCTTTTCAGTTGCAAACTCCATTCCATAAATATATATGGGGAGGTACTAGCTCCAACTCGGTTTTACAGTGAAAACTGCAGGAACTTCAAACCGGCACTACGAAACAGACTGAGAAAGCAGAGAAAATGTGTATCCTGCAACCCGTTCCCTTGGTGCTAGATGAACGAACGTCTCTCCACTTGCTCAGTTCTGAGAGATAAGTGTGTGTGAAAGCCGTCCTTCACCTAGCTTGTTGGGAACACAAAGTTTCTTTTCAGTTGCAAACTCCATTCCATACATATATATGGGGAGGTACTAGCTCCAACTCGGTTTTACAGTGAAAACTGCAGGAACTTCAAACCGGCACTAGGAAACAGACTGAGAAAGCAGAGAAAAAGTGTCTCCTGCAACCCGTTCCCTTGGTGCTAGATGAACGAACGTCTCTCCACTTGCTCAGTTCTGAGAGATAAGTGTGTGTGAAAGCCGTCCTTCACCTATCTTGTTGGGAACACAAAGTTTCTTTTCAGTTGCAAACTCCATTCCATACATATATATGGGGAGGTACTAGCTCCAACTCGGTTTTACAGTGAAAACTGCAGGAACTTGAAACACGCACTAAGAAACAGACTGAGAAAGCAGAGAAAAAGTGTCTCCTGCAACATGTTCCCTTGGTGCTAGATGAACGAACGTCTCTCCACTTGCTCAGTTCTGAGAGAAAAGTGTGTGTGAAAGCCGTCCTTCACTTAGATTGTTGGGAACACAAAGTTTCTTTTCAGTTGCAAACTCCATTCCATACATATATATGGGGAGGTACTAGCTCCAACTCTGTTTGACAGTGAAAACTGCAGGAACTTCAAACCGGCACTAGGAAACAGACTGAGAAAGCAGAGAAAAAGTGTCTCTTGCAACCCGTTCCCTTGGTGCTAGATGAAAGAACGTCTCTCCACTTGCTCAGTTCTGAGAGATAAGTGTGTGTGAAAGACGTCCTTCACCTAGCTTGTTGGGAAAACAAAGTTTCTTTTCAGTTGCAAACTCCATTCCATACATATATATGGGGAGGTACTAGCTCCAACTCGGTTTTACAGTGAAAACTGCAGGAACTTCAAACCGGCACTAGGAAACAGACTGAGAAAGCAGAGAAAATGTGTATCCTGCAAACCGTTCCCTTGGTGCTAGATGAACGAACGTCTCTCCACTTGCTCAGTTCTGAGAGATAAGTGTGTGTGAAAGCCGTACTTCAACTAGCTTGTTGGGAACACAAAGTTTCTTTTCAGTTGCAAACTCCATTCCATACATATATATGGGGAGGTACTAGCTCCAACTCGGTTTTACAGTGAAAACTGCAGGAACTTCAAACCGGCACTAGGAAACAGACTGAGAAAGCAGAGAAAAAGTGTCTCCTGCAACCCGTTCCCTCGGTGCTAGATGAACGAACGTCTCTCCACTTGCTCAGTTCTGAGAGATAAGTGTGTGTGAAAGCCGTCCTTCACCTAGCTTGTTGGGAACACAAAGTTTCTTTTCAGTTGCAAACTCCATTCCATACATATATATGGGGAGGTACTAGCTCCAACTCGGTTTTACAGTGAAAACTGAAGGAATTTCAAACCGGCACTAGGAAACAGACTGAGAAAGCACAGAAAAACTGTCTCCTGCAACCCGTTCCCTTGGTGCTAGATGAACGAACGTCTCTCCACTTGCTCAGTTCTGAGAGATAATTGTGTGTAAAAACCGTCCTTCACCTAGCTTGTTGGGAACACAAAGATTCTTTTCAGTTGCAAACTACATTCCATACATATATATGGGGAGGTAATAGCTCCAACTCGGTTTTACAGTGAAAACTGCAGGAACTTCAAACCGGCACTAGGAAACAGACTGAGAAAGCAGAGAAAAAGTGTCTCCTGCAACCCGTTCCCTTGGTGCTAGATGAACGAAAGTCTCTCCACTTGCTCAGTTCTGAGAGATAAGTGTGTGTGAAAGCCGTCCTTCACCTAGCTTGTTGGGAACACAAAGTTTCTTTTCAGTTGCAAACTCCATTCCATACATATATATGGGGAGGTACTAGCTCCAACTCGGTTTTACAGTGAAAACTGCAGGAACTTCAAACCGGCACTAGGAAACAGACTGAGAAAGCAGAGAAAAAGTGTCTCCTGCAACCCGTTCCCTTGGTGCTAGATGAACGAACGTCTCTCCACTTGCTCAGTTCTGAGAGATAAGTGTGTGTGAAAGCCGTCCTTCACCTACATTGTTGGGAACACAAAGTTTCTTTTCAGTTGCAAACTCCATTCCATACATATATATGGGGAGGTACTAGCTCCAACTCGGTTTTACAGTGAAAACTGCAGGAATTTCAAACCGGCACTAGGAAACAGACTGAGAAAGCAGAGAAAAAGTGTCTCCTGCAAACCGTTCCCTTGGTGCTAGATGAACGAACGTCTCTCCACTTGCTCAGTTCTGAGAGATAAGTGTGTGTGAAAGCCGCCCTTCCCCTAGCTTGTTGGGAACACAAAGTTTCTTTTCAGTTGCAAACTCCATTCCATACATATATATGGGGAGGTAGAAGCTCCAACTCGGTTTTTCAGTGAAAACTGCAGGAACTTCAAACCGGCACTAGGAAACAGACTGAGAAAGCAGAGAAAAAGTGTTTCCTGCAACCCGTTCCCTTGGTGCTAGATGAACGAACGTCTCTCCACTTGCTCAGTTCTGAGAGATAATTGTGTGTGAAAGCCGCCCTTCACCTAGCTTGTTGGGAACACAAAGATTCTTTTCAGTTACAAACTACATTCCATACATATATATAGGGAGGTACTATCTCCAACTCGGTTTTACAGTGAAAACCGCAGGAACTTGATACCGGCACTAGGAAACAGACTGAGAAAGCAGAGAAAAAGTGTCTCCTGCAACCCGTTCCCTTGGTGCTAGATGAACGAACGTCTCTCCACTTGCTCAGTTCTGAGATTTAAGTGTGTGTGAAAGCCGTCCTTCACCTAGCTTGTTGGGAAAACAAAGTTTCTTTTCAGTTGCAAACTCCATTCCATAAATATATATGGGGAGGTACAAGCTCCAACTCGGTTTTACAGTGAAAACTGCAGGAACTTCAAACCGGCACTAGGAAACAGAATGAGAAAGCAGAGAAAAAGTGTCTCCTGCAACCCGTTCCATTGGTGCTAGATGAACGAACGTCTCTCCACTTCCTCAGTTCTGGGAGATAAGTGTGTGTGAAAGCCGTCCTTCACCTAGCTTGTTGGGAACACAAAGTTTCTTTTCAGTTGCAAACTCCATTCCATACATATATATGGGGAGGTACTAGCTCCAACTCGGTTTTACAGTGAAAACTGCAGGAACTTGAAACCGGCACTAAGAAACAGACTGAGAAAGCAGAGAAAAAGTGTCTCCTGCAACCTGTTCCCTTGGTGCTAGATGAACGAACGTCTCTCCACTTGCTCAGTTCTGAGAGAAAAGTGTGTGTGAAAGCCGTCCTTCACCTAGCTTGTTGGGAACACAAAGTTTCTTTTCAGTTGCAAACTCCATTCCATACATATATATGGGGAGGTACTAGCTCCAACTCTGTTTGACTGTGAAAACTGCAGGAACTTCAAACCGGCACTAGGAAACAGACTGAGAAAGCAGAGAAAAAGTGTCTCCTGCAACCCGTTCCCTTGGTGCTAGATGAAAGAACGTCTCTCCACTTGCTCATTTCTGAGAGATAAGTGTGTGTGAAAGCCGTCCTTCACCTAGCTTGTTGGGAACACAAAGTTTCTTTTCAGTTGCAAACTCCATTCCATACATATACATGGGGAGGTACTAGCTCCAACTCGGTTTTACAGTGAAAACTGCAGGAACTTCAAACCGGCACTAGGAAACAGACTGAGAAAGCAGAGAAAAAGTGTCTCCTGCAAACCGTTCCCTTGGTGCTAGATGAACGAACGTCTCTCCACTTGCTCAGTTCTGAGAGAAAAGTGTGTGTGAAAGCCGCCCTTCACCTAGCTTGTTGGGAACACAAAGTTTCTTTTCAGTTGCAAACTCCATTCCATACATATATATGGGGAGGTAGAAGCTCCAACTCTGTTTTTCAGTGAAAACTGCAGGAACTTCAAACCGGCACTAGGAAACAGACTGAGAAAGCAGAGAAAAAGTGTTTCTTGCAACCCGTTCCCTTGGTGCTAGATGAACGAACGTCTCTCCACTTGCTCAGTTCTGAGAGATAAGTGAGTGTGAAAGCCGTCCTTCACCTAGCTTGTTGGGAACACAAAGTTTCTTTTCAGTTGCAAACTCCATTTCATACTTATATATGGGGAGGTACTAGCTCCAACTCGGTTTTACAGTGAAAACTGCAGGAACTTCAAACCGGCACTAGGAAACAGACTGAGAAAGCAGAGAAAAAGTGTCCCCTGCAACCCGTTCCCTTGGTGCTAGATGAACGAACGTCTCTCCACTTGCTCAGTTCTGAGAGATAAGTGTGTGTGAAAGCCGTCCTTCAACTAGCTTGTTGGGAACACAAAGTTTCTTTTCAGTTGCAAACTCCATTCCATACATATATATGGGGAGGTACTAGCTCCAACTCGGTTTTACAGTGAAAACTGCAGGAATTTCAAACCGGCACTAGGAAACAGACTGAGAAAGCAGAGAAAAAGTGTCTCCTGCAACCCGTTCCCTTGGTGCTAGATGAACGAACGTCTCTCCACTTGCTCAGTTCTGAGAGATAAGTGTGTGTGAAAGCCGTACTTCAACTAGCTTGTTGGGAACACAAAGTTTCTTTTCAGTTGCAAACTCCATTCCATACATATATATGGGAAGGTACTAGCTCCAACTCGGTTTTACAGTGAAAACTGCAGGAACTTCAAACCGGCACTAGGAAACAGACTGAGAAAGCAGAGAAAAAGTGTCTCCTGCAACCCGTTCCCTCGGTGCTAGATGAACGAACGTCTCTCCACTTGCTCAGTTCTGAGAGATAAGTGTGTGTGAAAGCCGTCCTTCACCTAGCTTGTTGGGAACACAAAGTTTCTTTTCAGTTGCAAACTCCATTCCATACATATATATGGGGAGGTACTAGCTCCAACTCGGTTTTACAGTGAAAACTGAAGGAATTTCAAACCGGCACTAGGAAACAGACTGAGAAAGCAGAGAAAAAGTGTCTCCTGCAACCCGTTCCCTTGGTGCTAGATGAACGAACGTCTCTCCACTTGCTCAGTTCTGAGAGATAATTGTGTGTGAAAGCCGTCCTTCACCTAGCTTGTTGGGAACACAAAGATTCTTGTCAGTTGCAAACTACATTCCATACATATATATGGGGAGGTACTAGCTCCAACTCGGTTTTACACTGAAAACTGCAGGAACTTCAAACCGGCACTAGGAAACAGACTGAGAAAGCAGAGAAAAAGTGTCTCCTGCAACCCATTCCCTCGGTGCTAGATGAACGAAAGTCTCTCCACTTGCTCAGTTCTGAGAGATAAGTGTGTGTGAAAGCCGTCATTCACCTAGCTTGTTGGGAACACAAAGTTTCTTTTCAGTTGCAAACTCCATTCCATACAAATATATGGGGAGGTACTAGCTCCAACTCGGTTTTACAGTGAAAACTGCAGGAATTTCAAAACGGCACTAGGAAACAGACTGAGAAAGCAGAGAAAAAGTGTCTCCTGCAAACCGTTCCCTTGGTGCTAGATGAACGAACGTCTCTCCACTTGCTCAGTTCTGAGAGAAAAGTGTGTGTGAAAGCCGTCCTTCACCTAGCTTGTTGGGAACACAAAGTTTCTTTTCAGTTGCAAACTCCATTCCATACATATATATGGGGAGGTAGAAGCGCCAACTCGGTTTTTCAGTGAAAACTGCAGGAACTTCAAACCGGCACTAGGAAACAGACTGAGAAAGCAGAGAAAAAGTGTATCCTGCAACCCGTTCCCTTGGTGCTAGATGAACGAAAGTCTCTCCACTTGCTCATTTCTGAGAGATAATTGTGTGTGAAAGTCGTCCTTCACCTAGCTTGTTGGGAACACAAAGTTTCTTTTCAGTTGCAAACTCCATTCCATACAAATATATGGGGAGGTACTAGCTCCAACTCGGTTTTACAGTGAAAACTGCAGGAATTTCAAACCGGCACTAGGAAACAGACTGAGAAAGCAGAGAAAAAGTGTCTCCTGCAAACCGTTCCCTTGGTGCTAGATGAACGAACGTCTCTCCACTTGCTCAGTTCTGAGAGAAAAGTGTGTGTGAAAGCCGCCCTTCACCTAGCTTGTTGGGAACACAAAGTTTCTTTTCAGTTGCAAACTCCATTCCATACATATATATGGGGAGGTAGAAGCTCCAACTCGGTTTTTCAGTGAAAACTGCAGGAACTTCAAACCGGCACTAGGAAACAGACTGAGAAAGCAGAGAAAAAGTGTTTCTTGCAACCCGTTCCCTTGGTGCTAGATGAACGAACGTCTCTCCACTTGCTCAGTTCTGAGAGATAAGTGAGTGTGAAAGCCGTCCTTCACCTAGCTTGTTGGGAACACAAAGTTTCTTTTCAGTTGCAAACTCCATTTCATACTTATATATGGGGAGGTACTAGCTCCAACTCGGTTTTACAGTGAAAACTGCAGGAACTTCAAACCGGCACTAGGAAACAGACTGAGAAAGCAGAGAAAAAGTGTCTCCTGCAACCCGTTCCCTTGGTGCTAGATGAACGAACGTCTCTCCACTTGCTCAGTTCTGAGAGATAAGTGTGTGTGAAAGCCGTCCTTCACCTAGCTTGTTGGGAACACAAAGTTTCTTTTCAGTTGCAAACTCCATTCCATACATATATATGGGGAGGTACTAGCTCCAACTCGGTTTTACAGTGAAAACTGCAGGAATTTCAAACCGGCACTAGGAAACAGACTGAGAAAGCAGAGAAAAAGTGTCTCCTGCAACCCGTTCCCTTGGTGCTAGATGAACGAACGTCTCTCCACTTGCTCAGTTCTGAGAGATAAGTGTGTGTGAAAGCCGTACTTCAACTAGCTTGTTGGGAACACAAAGTTTCTTTTCAGTTGCAAACTCCATTCCATACATATATATGGGGAGGTACTAGCTCCAACTCGGTTTTACAGTGAAAACTGCAGGAACTTCAAACCGGCACTAGGAAACAGACTGAGAAAGCATAGAAAAAGTGTCTCCTGCAACCCGTTCTCTTGGTGCTAGATGAACGAACGTCTCTCCACTTGCTCAGTTCTGAGAGAAAAGTGTGTGTGAAAGCCGTCCTTCACCTAGCTTGTTGGGAACACAAAGTTTCTTTTCAGTTGCAAACTCCATTCCATACATATATATGGGGAGGTACTAGCTCCAACTCGGTTTTACACTGAAAACTGATGGAATTTCAAACCGGCACTAGGAAACAGACTGAGAAAGCAGAGAAAAAGTGTCTCCTGCAACCCGTTCCCTTGGTGCTAGATGAACGAACGTCTCTCCACTTGCTCAGTTCTGAGAGATGATTGTGTGTGAAAGCCGTCCTTCACCTAGCTTGTTGGGAACACAAAGATTCTTTTCAGTTGCAAACTACATTCCATACATATATATGGGGAGGTACTAGCTCCAACTCGGTTTTACACTGAAAACTGCAGGAACTTCAAACCGGCACTAGGTAACAGACTGAGAAAGCAGAGAAAAAGTGTCTCCTGCAACCCATTCCCTCGGTGCTAGATGAACGAAAGTCTCTCCACTTGCTCAGTTCTGAGAGATAAGTGTGTGTGAAAGCCGTCATTCACCTAGCTTGTTGGGAACACAAAGTTTCTTTTCAGTTGCAAACTCCATTCCATACAAATATATGGGGAGGTACTAGCTCCAACTCGGTTTTACAGTGAAAACTGCAGGAATTTCAAAACGGCACTAGGAAACAGACTGAGAAAGCAGAGAAAAAGTGTCTCCTGCAAACCGTTCCCTTGGTGCTAGATGAACGAACGTCTCTCCACTTGCTCAGTTCTGAGAGAAAAGTGTGTGTGAAAGACGTCCTTCACCTAGGTTGTTGGGAACACATAGTTTCTTTTCAGTTGCAAACTCCATTCCATACATATATATGGGGAGGTAGAAGCTCCAACTCGGTTTTTCAGTGAAAACTGCAGGAACTTCAAACCGGCACTAGGAAACAGACTGAGAAAGCAGAGAAAAAGTGTTTCCTGCAACCCGTTCCCTTGGTGCTAGATGAACGAACGTCTCTCCACTTGCTCAGTTCTGAGAGATAAGTGTGTGTGAAAGCCGTCCTTCACCTAGCTTGTTGGGAACACAAAGTATCTTTTTAGTTGCAAACTCCATTGCATACATATATAAGGGAGGTACTAGCTCCAACTCGGTTTTACAGTGAAAACTGCAGGAACTTCAAACCGGCACTAGGAAACAGACTGAGAAAGCAGTGAAAAAGTGTCACCTGCAACCCGTTCCCTTGGTGCTAGATGAACGAACGTCTCTCCACTTGCTCAGTTCTGAGAGATAAGTGTGTGTGAAAGCCGTCCTTCACCTAGCTTGTTGGGAACACATAGATTGTTTTCAGTTGCAAACTCCATTCCATACATATATATGGGGAGGTACTAGCTCCAACTCGGTTTTACAGTGAAAACTGCAGGAACTTCAAACCGGCACTAGGAAACAGAATAAGAAATCAGAGAAAAAGTGTCTCCTGCAACCCGTTCCCTTGGTGCTAGATGAAAGAAAGTCTCTCCACTTGCTCAGTTCTGAGAGATAAGTGTGTGTGAAAGCCGTACTTCACCTAGCTTGTTGGGAACACAAAGTTTCTTTTCAGTTGCAAACTCCATTCCATACTTATATATGGGGAGGTACTAGCTCCAACTCGGTTTTACAGTGAAAACCGCAGGAACTTGATACCGGCACTAGGAAACAGACTGAGAAAGCAGAGAAAAAGTGTCTCCTGCAACCCGTTCCCTTGGTGCTAGATGAACGAACGCCTCTCCACTTGCTCAGTTCTGAGAGATAAGTGTGTGTGAAAGCCGTCCTTCACCTAGCTTGTTGGGAACACAAAGTTTCTTTTCAGTTGCAAACTCCATTCCATACATATATATGGGGAGGTACTAGCTCCAACTCGGTTTTACAGTGAAAACTGCAGGAACTTCAAACCGGCACTAGGAAACAGAATGAGAAAGCAGAGAAACAGTGTTTCCTGCAACCCGTTCCCTTGGTGCTAGATGAACGAACGTCTCTCCACTTGCTCAGTTCTGAGAGATAAGTGTGTGTGAAAGCCGTCCTTCACCTAGTTTGTTGGGAACACAAAGTTTCTTTTCAGTTGCAAGCTCCATTCGATACATATATATGGGGAGGTACTAGCTCCAACTCGGTTTTACAGTGAAAACTGCAGGAATTTCAAACCGGCACTAGGAAACAGACTGAGAAAGCAGAGAAAAAGTGTCTCCTGCAAACCGTTCCCTTGGTGCTAGATGAACGAACGTCTCTCCACTTGCTCAGTTCTGAGAGATAAGTGTGTGTGAAAGCCGTCCTTCACCTAGCTTGTTGGGAACACAAAGTTTCTTTTCAGTTGCAAACTCCATTCCATACATATATATGGGGAGGTACTAGCTCCAACTCGGTTTTACAGTGAAAACTGCAGGAATTTCAAACCGGCACTAGGAAACAGACTGAGAAAGCAGAGAAAAAGTGTCTGCTGCAAACCGTTCCCTTGGTGCTAGATGAACGAACGTCTCTCCACTTGCTCAGTTCTGAGAGATAAGTGTGTGTGAAAGCCGTACTTCAACTAGCTTGTTGGGAACACAAAGTTTCTTTTCAGTTGCAAACTCCATTCCATAAATATATATGGGGAGGTACTAGCTCCAACTCGGTTTTACAGTGAAAACTGCAGGAACTTCAAACCGGCACTACGAAACAGACTGAGAAAGCAGAGAAAATGTGTATCCTGCAACCCGTTCCCTTGGTGCTAGATGAACGAACGTCTCTCCACTTGCTCAGTTCTGAGAGATAAGTGTGTGTGAAAGCCGTCCTTCACCTAGCTTGTTGGGAACACAAAGTTTCTTTTCAGTTGCAAACTCCATTCCATACATATATATGGGGAGGTACTAGCTGCAACTCGGTTTTACAGTGAAAACTGCAGGAACTTCAAACCGGCACTAGGAAACAGACTGAGAAAGCAGAGAAAAAGTGTCTCCTGCAAACCGTTCCCTTGGTGCTAGATGAACGAACGTCTCTCCACTTGCTCAGTTCTGAGAGATAAGTGTGTGTGAAAGCCGTCCTTCACCTATCTTGTTGGGAACACAAAGTTTCTTTTCAGTTGCAAACTCCATTCCATACATATATATGGGGAGGTACTAGCTCCAACTCGGTTTTACTGTGAAAACTGCAGGAACTTCAAACCGGCACTAGGAAACAGACTGAGAAAGCAGAGAAAAAGTGTCTCCTGAAACCCGTTCCCTTGGTGCTAGATGAACGAACGTCTCTCCACTTGCTCAGTTCTGAGAGATAAGTGTGTGTGAAAGCCGTCCTTCACCTAGCTTGTTGGGAACACAAAGTTTCTTTTCAGTTGCAAACTCCATTCCATACATATATATGGGGAGGTACTAGCTCCAACTCGGTTTTACAGTGAAAACTGCAGGAATTTCAAACCGGCACTAGGAAACAGACTGAGAAAGCAGAGAAAAAGTGTCTCCAGCAAACCGTTCCCTTGGTGCTAGATGAACGAACGTCTCTCCACTTGCTCAGTTCTGAGAGATAAGTGTGTGTGAAAGCCGTCCTTCACCTAGCTTGTTGGGAACACAAAGTTTCTTTTCAGTTGCAAACTCCATTCCATACATATATATGTGGAGGTACTAGGTCCAACTCGGTTTTACAGTGAAAACTTCAGGAACTTGAAACCGGCACTAAGAAACAGACTGAGAAAGCAGAGAAAAAGTGTCTCCTGCAACCCGTTACCTTGGTGCTAGATGAACGAACGTCTCTCCACTTGCTCAGTTCTGAGAGATAAGTGTGTGTGAAAGCCGTCCTTCACCTAGCTTGTTGGGAACACAAAGTTTCTTTTCAGTTGCAAACTCCATTCCATACATATATATGGGGAGGTACTAGCTCAAACTCTGTTTGACAGTGAAAACTGCAGGAACTTCAAACCGGCACTAGGAAACAGACTGAGAAAGCAGAGAAAAAGTGTCTCCTGCAACCCGTTCCCTTGGTGCTAGATGAAAGAACCTCTCTCCACTTCCTCAGTTCTGAGAGATAATTATGTGTGAAAGCCGTCCTTCACCTAGCTTGTTGGGAACACAAAGTTTCTTTTCAGTTGCAAACTCCATTCCATACATATATATGGGGAGGTACTAGCTCCAACTCGGATTTACAATGAAAACTGCAGGAACTTCAAACCGGCACTAGGAAACAGACTGAGAAAGCAGAGAAAAAGTGTCTCCTGCAAACCGTTCCCTTGGTGCTAGATGAACGAACGTCTCTCCACTTCCTCAGTTCTGAGAGATAAGTGTGTGTGAAAGCCGTCCTTCACCTAGCTTGTTGGGAACACAAAGTTTCTTTTCAGTTGCAAACTCCATTCCATACATATATATGGGGAGGTACTAGCTCCAACTCGGTTTTACAGTGAAAACTGCAGGAATTTCAAACAGGCACTAGGAAACAGACTGAGAAAGCAGAGAAAAAGTGTCTCCTGCAACCCGTTCCCTTGGTGCTAGATGAAAGAAAGTCTCTCCACTTGCTCAGTTCTGAGAGATAAGTGTGTGTGAAAGCCGTACTTCACCTAGCTTGTTGGGAACACAAAGTTTCTTTTCAGTTGCAAACTCCATTCCATACATATATATGGGGAGGTACTAGCTCCAACTCGGTTTTACAGTGAAAACTGCAGGAATTTCAAACCGGCACTAGGAAACAGACTGAGAAAGCAGAGAAAAATTGTCTCCTGCAACCCGTTCCCTTGGTGCTAGATGAAAGAAAGTCTCTCCACTTGCTCAGTTCTGAGAGATAAGTGTGTGTGAAAGCCGTACTTCACCTAGCTTGTTGGGAACACAAAGTTTCTTTTCAGTTGCAAACTCCATTCCATACTTATATATGGGGAGGTACTAGCTCCAACTCGGTTTTACAGTGAAAACCGCAGGAACTTGATACCGGCACTAGGAAACAGACTGAGAAAGCAGAGAAAAAGTGTCTCCTGCAACCCGTTCCCTTGGTGCTAGATGAACGAACGTCTCTCCACTTGCTCAGTTCAGAGAGTTAAGTGTGTGTGAAAGCCGTCCTTCACCTAGCTTGTTGGGAACACAAAGTTTCTTTTCAGTTGCAAACTCCATTCCATAAATATATATGGGGAGGTACAAGCTCCAACTCGGTTTTACAGTGAAAACTGCAGGAACTTCAAACCGGCACTAGGAAACAGAATGAGAAAGCAGAGAAACAGTGTTTCCTGCAACCCGTTCCCTTGGTGCTAGATGAACGAACGTCTCTCCACTTGCTCAGTTCTGAGAGATAAGTGTGTGTGAAAGCCGTCCTTCACCTAGCTTGTTGGGAACACAAAGTTTCTTTTCAGTTGCAAACTCCATTCCATACATATATATGTGGAGGTACTAGGTCCAACTCGGTTTTACAGTGAAAACTTCAGGAACTTGAAACCGGCACTAAGAAACAGACTGAGAAAGCAGAGAAAAAGTGTCTCCTGCAACCCGTTACCTTGGTGCTAGATGAACGAACGTCTCTCCACTTGCTCAGTTCTGAGAGATAAGTGTGTGTGAAAGCCGTCCTTCACCTAGCTTGTTGGGAACACAAAGTTTCTTTTCAGTTGCAAACTCCATTCCATACATATATATGGGGAGGTACTAGCTCAAACTCTGTTTGACAGTGAAAACTGCAGGAACTTCAAACCGGCACTAGGAAACAGACTGAGAAAGCAGAGAAAAAGTGTCTCCTGCAACCCGTTCCCTTGGTGCTAGATGAAAGAACCTCTCTCCACTTCCTCAGTTCTGAGAGATAATTATGTGTGAAAGCCGTCCTTCACCTAGCTTGTTGGGAACACAAAGTTTCTTTTCAGTTGCAAACTCCATTCCATACATATATATGGGGAGGTACTAGCTCCAACTCGGATTTACAATGAAAACTGCAGGAACTTCAAACCGGCACTAGGAAACAGACTGAGAAAGCAGAGAAAAAGTGTCTCCTGCAAACCGTTCCCTTGGTGCTAGATGAACGAACGTCTCTCCACTTCCTCAGTTCTGAGAGATAAGTGTGTGTGAAAGCCGTCCTTCACCTAGCTTGTTGGGAACACAAAGTTTCTTTTCAGTTGCAAACTCCATTCCATACATATATATGGGGAGGTACTAGCTCCAACTCGGTTTTACAGTGAAAACTGCAGGAATTTCAAACAGGCACTAGGAAACAGACTGAGAAAGCAGAGAAAAAGTGTCTCCTGCAACCCGTTCCCTTGGTGCTAGATGAAAGAAAGTCTCTCCACTTGCTCAGTTCTGAGAGATAAGTGTGTGTGAAAGCCGTACTTCACCTAGCTTGTTGGGAACACAAAGTTTCTTTTCAGTTGCAAACTCCATTCCATACATATATATGGGGAGGTACTAGCTCCAACTCGGTTTTACAGTGAAAACTGCAGGAATTTCAAACCGGCACTAGGAAACAGACTGAGAAAGCAGAGAAAAATTGTCTCCTGCAACCCGTTCCCTTGGTGCTAGATGAAAGAAAGTCTCTCCACTTGCTCAGTTCTGAGAGATAAGTGTGTGTGAAAGCCGTACTTCACCTAGCTTGTTGGGAACACAAAGTTTCTTTTCAGTTGCAAACTCCATTCCATACTTATATATGGGGAGGTACTAGCTCCAACTCGGTTTTACAGTGAAAACCGCAGGAACTTGATACCGGCACTAGGAAACAGACTGAGAAAGCAGAGAAAAAGTGTCTCCTGCAACCCGTTCCCTTGGTGCTAGATGAACGAACGTCTCTCCACTTGCTCAGTTCAGAGAGTTAAGTGTGTGTGAAAGCCGTCCTTCACCTAGCTTGTTGGGAACACAAAGTTTCTTTTCAGTTGCAAACTCCATTCCATAAATATATATGGGGAGGTACAAGCTCCAACTCGGTTTTACAGTGAAAACTGCAGGAACTTCAAACCGGCACTAGGAAACAGAATGAGAAAGCAGAGAAACAGTGTTTCCTGCAACCCGTTCCCTTGGTGCTAGATGAACGAACGTCTCTCCACTTGCTCAGTTCTGAGAGATAAGTGTGTGTGAAAGCCGTCCTTCACCTAGCTTGTTGGGAACACAAAGTTTCTTTTCAGTTGCAAACTCCATTCCATACATATATATGGGGAGGTGCTAGCTCCAACTCGATTTTACAGTGAAAACTGCAGGAACTTCAAACCGGCAATAGGAAACAGACTGAGAAAGCAGAGAAAAAGTGTCTCATGCAACCCGTTCCATTGGTGCTAGATGAACGAACGTCTCTCCACTTGCTCAGTTCTGAGAGATAAGTGGGTGTGAAAGACGTCCTTCACCTAGCTTGTTGGGAACACAAAGTTTCTTTTCAGTTGCAAACACCATTCCATACATATATATGGGGAGGTATTAGCTCCAACTCGGTTTTACAGTGAAAACTGCAGGAACTTCAAACCGGCACTAGGAAACAGACTGAGAAAGCAGAGAAAAAGTGTCTCCTGCAAACCGTTCCCTCGGTGCTAGATGAACGAACGTCTCTCCACTTGCTCAGTTCTGAGAGATAAGTGTGTGTGAAAGCCGTCCTTCACCTAGCTTGTTGGGAACACAAAGTTTCTTTTCAGTTGCAAACTCCATTGCATACATATATATTGGGAGGTACTAGCTCCAACTCGGTTTTACAGTGAAAACTGCAGGAACTTCAAACCGGCACTAGGAAACAGACTGAGAAAGCAGAGAAAAAGTGTCTCCTGCAACCCGTTCCCTTGGTGCTAGATGAACGAACGTCTCTCCACTTGCTCAGTTCTGAGAGATAATTGTTTGTGAAAGCCGTCCTTCACCTAGCTTGTTGGGAACACAAAGATTCTTTTCAGTTGCAAACTACATTCCATACATATATATGGGGAGGTACTAGCTCCAACTCGTTTTTACACTGAAAACTGCAGGAACTTCAAACCGGCACTAGGAAACAGACTGAGAAAGCAGAGAAAAGTGTCTCCTGCAACCCATTCCCTCGGTGCTAGATGAATGAAAGTCTCTCCACTTGCTCAGTTCTGAGAGATAAGTGTGTGTGAAAGCCGTCATTCACCTAGCTTGTTGGGAACACAAAGTTTCTTTTCAGTTGCAAACTCCATTCCATACAAATATATGGGGAGGTACTAGCTCCAACTCGGTTTTACAGTGAAAACTGCAGGAATTTCAAAACGGCACTAGGAAACAGACTGAGAAAGCAGAGAAAAAGTGTCTCCTGCAAACCGTTCCCTTGGTGCTAGATGAACGAACGTCTCTCCACTTGCTCAGTTCTGAGAGAAAAGTGTGTGTGAAAGCCGTCCTTCACCTAGCTTGTTGGGAACACAAAGTTTCTTTTCAGTTGCAAACTCCATTCCATACATATATATGGGGAGGTAGAAGCTCCAACTCGGTTTTTCAGTGAAAACTGCAGGAACTTCAAACCGGCACTAGGAAACAGACTGAGAAAGCAGAGAAAAAGTGTTTCCTGCAACCCGTTCCCTTGGTGCTAGATGAACGAACGTCTCTCCACTTGCTCAGTTCTGAGAGATAAGTGAGTGCGAAAGCCGTCCTTCACCTAGCTTGTTGGGAACACAAAGTTTCTTTTCAGTTGCAAACTCCATTTCATACTTATATATGGGGAGGTACTAGCTCCAACTCGGTTTTACAGTGAAAACTGCAGGAACTTCAAACCGGCACTGGGAAACAGACTGAGAAAGCAGAGAAAAAGTGTCTCCTGCAACCCGTTCCCTTGGTGCTAGATGAACGAACGTCTCTCCACTTGCTCAGTTCTGAGAGATAAGTGTGTGTGAAAGCCGTCCTTCACCTAGCTCGTTGGGAACACAAAGTATCTTTTCAGTTGCAAACTCCATTGCATACATATATAAGGGAAGTACTAGCTCCAACTCGGTTTTACAGTGAAAACTGCAGGAACTTCAAACCGGCACTAGGAAACAGACTGAGAAAGCAGTGAAAAAGTGTCACCTGCAACCCGTTCCCTTGGTGCTAGATGAACGAACGTCTCTCCACTTGCTCAGTTCTGAGAGATAAGTGTGTGTGAAAGCCGTCCTTCACCTAGCTTGTTGGGAACACAAAGTTTCTTTTCAGTTGCAAACTCCATTCCATACATATATATGGGGAGGTGCTAGCTCCAACTCGATTTTACAGTGAAAACTGCAGGAACTTCAAACCGGCAATAGGAAACAGACTGAGAAAGCAGAGAAAAAGTGTCTCATGCAACCCGTTCCATTGGTGCTAGATGAACGAACGTCTCTCCACTTGCTCAGTTCTGAGAGATAAGTGGGTGTGAAAGACGTCCTTCACCTAGCTTGTTGGGAACACAAAGTTTCTTTTCAGTTGCAAACACCATTCCATACATATATATGGGGAGGTACTAGCTCCAACTCGGTTTTACAGTGAAAACTGCAGGAACTTCAAACCGGCACTAGGAAACAGACTGAGAAAGCAGAGAAAAAGTGTCTCCTGCTACCTGTTCCCTCGGTGCTAGATGAACGAACGTCTCTCCACTTGCTCAGTTCTGAGAGATAAGTGTGTGTGAAAGCCGTCCTTCACCTAGCTTGTTGGGAACACAAAGTTTCTTTTCAGTTGCAAACTCCATTCCATACATATATATGGGGAGGTACTAGCTCCAACTCGGTTTTACAGTGAAAACTGCAGGAACTTCAAACCGGCACTAGGAAAAAGACTGAGAAAGCAGAGAAAAAGTGTCTCCTGCAAACCGTTCCCTTGGTGCTAGATGAACGAACGTCTCTCCACTTGCTCAGTTCTGAGAGATAAGTGTGTGTGAAAGCCGTCCTTCACCTAGCTTGTTGGGAACACAAAGTTTCTTTTCAGTTGCAAACTCCATTGCATACATATATATGGGGAGGTACTAGCTCCAACTCGGTTTTTCAGTGAAAACTGCAGGAACTTCAAACCGGCACTAGGAAACAGACTGAGAAAGCAGAGAAAAAGTGTTTCCTGCAACCCGTTCCCTTGGTGCTAGATGAACGAACGTCTCTCCACTTGCTCAGTTCTGAGAGATAAGTGAGTGTGAAAGCCGTCCTTCACCTAGCTTGTTGGGAACACAAAGTTTCTTTTCAGTTGCAAACTCCATTTCATACTTATATATGGGGAGGTACTAGCTCCAACTCGGTTTTACAGTGAAAACTGCAGGAACTTCAAACCGGCACTGGGAAACAGACTGAGAAAGCAGAGAAAAAGTGTCTCCTGCAACCCGTTCCCTTGGTGCTAGATGAACGAACGTCTCTCCACTTGCTCAGTTCTGAGAGATAAGTGTGTGTGAAAGCCGTCCTTCACCTAGCTTGTTGGGAACACAAAGTATCTTTTCAGTTGCAAACTCCATTGCATACATATATAAGGGAAGTACTAGCTCCAACTCGGTTTTACAGTGAAAACTGCAGGAACTTCAAACCGGCACTAGGAAACAGACTGAGAAAGCAGTGAAAAAGTGTCACCTGCAACCCGTTCCCTTGGTGCTAGATGAACGAACGTCTCTCCACTTGCTCAGTTCTGAGAGATAAGTGTGTGTGAAAGCCGTCCTTCACCTAGCTTGTTGGGAACACATAGATTGTTTTCAGTTGCAAACTCCATTCCATACATATATATGGGGAGGTACTAGCTCCAACTCGGTTTTACAGTGAAAACTGCAGGAACTTCAAACCGGCACTAGGAAACAGACAGAGAAAGCAGAGAAAAAGTGTCGCCTGCAACCCGTTCCCTTGGTGCTAGATGAACGAACGTCTCTCCACTTGCTCAGTTCTGAGAGATAAGTGTGTGTGAAAGCCGTCCTTCACCTAGCTTGTTGGGAACACAAAGTTTCTTTTCAGTTGCAAACTCCATTCCATACATATATATGGGGAGGTGCTAGCTCCAACTCGATTTTACAGTGAAAACTGCAGGAACTTCAAACCGGCAATAGGAAACAGACTGAGAAAGCAGAGAAAAAGTGTCTCATGCAACCCGTTCCATTGGTGCTAGATGAACGAACGTCTCTCCACTTGCTCAGTTCTGAGAGATAAGTGGGTGTGAAAGACGTCCTTCACCTAGCTTTTGGGAACACAAAGTTTCTTTTCAGTTGCAAACACCATTCCATACATATATATGGGGAGGTACTAGCTCCAACTCGGTTTTACAGTGAAAACTGCAGGAACTTCAAACCGGCACTAGGAAACAGACTGAGAAAGCAGAGAAAAAGTGTCTCCTGCTACCTGTTCCCTCGGTGCTAGATGAACGAACGTCTCTCCACTTGCTCAGTTCTGAGAGATAAGTGTGTGTGAAAGCCGTCCTTCACCTAGCTTGTTGGGAACACAAAGTTTCTTTTCAGTTGCAAACTCCATTCCATACATATATATGGGGAGGTACTAGCTCCAACTCGGTTTTACAGTGAAAACTGCAGGAATTTCAAACCGGCACTAGGAAACAGACTGAGAAAGCAGAGAAAAAGTGTCTCCTGCAAACCGTTCCCTTGGTGCTAGATGAACGAACGTCTCTCCACTTGCTCAGTTCTGAGAGATAAGTGTGTGTGAAAGCCGTCCTTCACCTAGCTTGTTGGGAACACAAAGTTTCTTTTCAGTTGCAAACTCCATTGCATACATATATATGGGGAGGTACTAGCTCCAACTCGGTTTTACAGTGAAAACTGCAGGAACTTCAAACCGGCACTAGGAAACAGACTGAGAAAGCAGAAAAAAAGTGTCTCCTGCAACCCGTTCCCTTGGTGCTAGATGAACGAACGTCTCTCCACTTGCTCAGTTCTGAGAGATAATTGTTTGTGAAAGCCGTCCTACACCTAGCTTGTTGGGAACACAAAGATTCTTTTCAGTTGCAAACTACATTCCATACATATATATGGGGAGGTACTAGCTCCAACTCGTTTTTACACTGAAAACTGCAGGAACTTCAAACCGGCACTAGGAAACAGACTGAGAAAGCAGAGAAAAGTGTCTCCTGCAACCCATTCCCTCGGTGCTAGATGAATGAAAGTCTCTCCACTTGCTCAGTTCTGAGAGATAAGTGTGTGTGAAAGCCGTCATTCACCTAGCTTGTTGGGAACACAAAGTTTCTTTTCAGTTGCAAACTCCATTCCATACAAATATATGGGGAGGTACTAGCTCAAATTCGGTTTTACAGTGAAAACTGCAGGAATTTCAAAACGGCACTAGGAAACAGACTGAGAAAGCAGAGAAAAAGTGTCTCCTGCAAACCGTTCCCTTGGTGCTAGATGAACGAACGTCTCTCCACTTGCTCAGTTCTGAGAGAAAAGTGTGTGTGAAAGCCGTCCTTCACCTAGCTTGTTGGGAACACAAAGTTTCTTTTCAGTTGCAAACTCCATTCCATACATATATATGGGGAGGTAGAAGCTCCAACTCGGTTTTTCAGTGAAAACTGCAGGAACTTCAAACCGGCACTAGGAAACAGACTGAGAAAGCAGAGAAAAAGTGTTTCCTGCAACCCGTTCCCTTGGTGCTAGATGAACGAACGTCTCTCCACTTGCTCAGTTCTGAGAGATAAGTGAGTGCGAAAGCCGTCCTTCACCTAGCTTGTTGGGAACACAAAGTTTCTTTTCAGTTGCAAACTCCATTTCATACTTATATATGGGGAGGTACTAGCTCCAACTCGGTTTTACAGTGAAAACTGCAGGAACTTCAAACCGGCACTGGGAAACAGACTGAGAAAGCAGAGAAAAAGTGTCTCCTGCAACCCGTTCCCTTGGTGCTAGATGAACGAACGTCTCTCCACTTGCTCAGTTCTGAGAGATAAGTGTGTGTGAAAGCCGTCCTTCACCTAGCTTGTTGGGAACACAAAGTATCTTTTCAGTTGCAAACTCCATTGCATACATATATAAGGGAAGTACTAGCTCCAACTCGGTTTTACAGTGAAAACTGCAGGAACTTCAAACCGGCACTAGGAAACAGACTGAGAAAGCAGTGAAAAAGTGTCACCTGCAACCCGTTCCCTTGGTGCTAGATGAACGAACGTCTCTCCACTTGCTCAGTTCTGAGAGATAAGTGTGTGTGAAAGCCGTCCTTCACCTAGCTTGTTGGGAACACATAGATTGTTTTCAGTTGCAAACTCCATTCCATACATATATATGGGGAGGTACTAGCTCCAACTCGGTTTTACAGTGAAAACTGCAGGAACTTCAAACCGGCACTAGGAAACAGACAGAGAAAGCAGAGAAAAAGTGTCGCCTGCAACCCGTTCCCTTGGTGCTAGATGAACGAACGTCTCTCCACTTGCTCAGTTCTGAGAGATAAGTGTGTGTGAAAGCCGTCCTTCACCTAGCTTGTTGGGAACACAAAGTTTCTTTTCAGTTGCAAACTCCATTCCATACATATATATGGGGAGGTGCTAGCTCCAACTCGATTTTACAGTGAAAACTGCAGGAACTTCAAACCGGCAATAGGAAACAGACTGAGAAAGCAGAGAAAAAGTGTCTCATGCAACCCGTTCCATTGGTGCTAGATGAACGAACGTCTCTCCACTTGCTCAGTTCTGAGAGATAAGTGTGTGTGAAAGCCGTCATTCACCTAGCTTGTTGGGAACACAAAGTTTCTTTTCAGTTGCAAACTCCATTCCATAAATATATATGGGGAGGTACTAGCTCCAACTCGGTTTTACAGTGAAAACTGCAGGAACTTCAAACCGGCACTAGGAAACAGACTGAGAAAGCAGAGAAAAAGTGTATCCTGCAACCCGTTCCCTTGGTGCTAGATGAACGAACGTCTCTCCACTTGCTCAGTTCTGAGAGATAAGTGTGTGTGAAAGCCGTCCTTCACCTAGCTTGTTGGGAACACAAAGTTTCTTTTCAGTTGCAAACTCCATTGCATACATATATAAGGGAAGTACAAGCTCCAACTCGGTTTTACAGTGAAAACTGCAGGAACTTCAAACCGGCACTAGGAAACAGACTGAGAAAGCAGTGAAAAAGTGTCACCTGCAACCCGTTCCCTTGGTGCTAGATGAACGAACGTCTCTCCACTTGCTCAGTTCTGAGAGATAAGTGTGTGTGAAAGCCGTCCTTCACCTAGCTTGTTGGGAACACATAGATTGTTTTCAGTTGCAAACTCCATTCCATACATATATATGGGGAGGTACTAGCTCCAACTCGGTTTTACAGTGAAAACTGCAGGAACTTCAAACCGGCACTAGGAAACAGACAGAGAAAGCAGAGAAAAAGTGTCGCCTGCAACCCGTTCCCTTGGTGCTAGATGAACGAACGTCTCTCCACTTGCTCAGTTCTGAGAGATAAGTGTGTGTGAAAGCCGTCCTTCACCTAGCTTGTTGGGAACACAAAGTTTCTTTTCAGTTGCAAACTCCATTCCATACATATATATGGGGAGGTGCTAGCTCCAACTCGATTTTACAGTGAAAACTGCAGGAACTTCAAACCGGCAATAGGAAACAGACTGAGAAAGCAGAGAAAAAGTGTCTCATGCAACCCGTTCCATTGGTGCTAGATGAACGAACGTCTCTCCACTTGCTCAGTTCTGAGAGATAAGTGGGTGTGAAAGACGTCCTTCACCTAGCTTGTTGGGAACACAAAGTTTCTTTTCAGTTGCAAACACCATTCCATACATATATATGGGGAGGTACTAGCTCCAACTCGGTTTTACAGTGAAAACTGCAGGAACTTCAAACCGGCACTAGGAAACAGACTGAGAAAGCAGAGAAAAAGTGTCTCCTGCTACCTGTTCCCTCGGTGCTAGATGAACGAACGTCTCTCCACTTGCTCAGTTCTGAGAGATAAGTGTGTGTGAAAGCCGTCCTTCACCTAGCTTGTTGGGAACACAAAGTTTCTTTTCAGTTGCAAACTCCATTCCATACATATATATGGGGAGGTACTAGCTCCAACTCGGTTTTACAGTGAAAACTGCAGGAATTTCAAACCGGCACTAGGAAACAGACTGAGAAAGCAGAGAAAAAGTGTCTCCTGCAAACCGTTCCCTTGGTGCTAGATGAACGAACGTCTCTCCACTTGCTCAGTTCTGAGAGATAAGTGTGTGTGAAAGCCGTCATTCACCTAGCTTGTTGGGAACACAAAGTTTCTTTTCAGTTGCAAACTCCATTCCATAAATATATATGGGGAGGTACTAGCTCCAACTCGGTTTTACAGTGAAAACTGCAGGAACTTCAAACCGGCACTAGGAAACAGACTGAGAAAGCAGAGAAAAAGTGTATCCTGCAACCCGTTCCCTTGGTGCTAGATGAACGAACGTCTCTCCACTTGCTCAGTTCTGAGAGATAAGTGTGTGTGAAAGCCGTCCTTCACCTAGCTTGTTGGGAACACAAAGTTTCTTTTCAGTTGCAAACACCATTCCATACATATATATTGGGAGGTACTAGCTCCAACTCGGTTTTACAGTGAAAACTGCAGGAATTTCAAACAGGCACTAGGAAACAGACTGAGAAAGCAGAGAAAAAGTGTCTCCTGCAACCCGTTCCCTTGGTGCTAGATGAACGAACGTCTCTCCACTTGCTCAGTTCTGAGAGATAAGTGTGTGTGAAAGCCGTACTTCAACTAGCTTGTTGGGAACACAAAGTTTCTTTTCAGTTGCAAACTCCATTCCATACATATATATGGGGAGGTACTAGCTCCAACTCGGTTTTACAGTGAAAACTGCAGGAACTTCTAACCGGCACTAGGAAACAGACTGAGAAAACAGAGAAAAAGTGTCTCCTGCAACCCGTTCCCTCGGTGCTAGATGAACGAACGTCTCTCCACTTGCTCAGTTCTGAGAGATAAGTGTGTGTGAAAGCCGTCCTTCACCTAGCTTGTTGGGAACACAAAGTTTCTTTTCAGTTGCAAACTCCATTCCATACATATATATGGGGAGGTACTAGCTCCAACTCGGTTTTACAGTGAAAACTGCAGGAATTTCAAACCGGCACTAGGAAACAGACTGAGAAAGCAGAGAAAAAGTGTCTCCTGCAAACCGTTCCCTTGGTGCTAGATGAACGAACGTCTCTCCACTTGCTCAGTTCTGAGAGATAATTGTGTGTGAAAGCCGTCCTTCACCTAGCTTGTTGGGAACACAAAGATTCTTTTCAGTTGCAAACTACATTCCATACATATATATGGGGAGGTACTAGCTCCAACTCGGTTTTACACTGAAAACTGCAGGAACTTCAAACCGGCACTAGGAAACAGACTGAGAAAGCAGAGAAAAGTGTCTCCTGCAACCCATTCCCTCGGTGCTAGATGAACGAAAGTCTCTCCACTTGCTCAGTTCTGAGAGATAAATGTGTGTGAAAGCCGTCATTCACCTAGCTTGTTGGGAACACAAAGTTTCTTTTCAGTTGCAAACTCCATTCCATACAAATATATGGGGAGGTACTAGCTCCAACTCGGTTTTACAGTGAAAACTGCAGGAATTTCAAAACGGCACTAGGAAACAGACTGAGAAAGCAGAGAAAAAGTGTCTCCTGCAAACCGTTCCCTTGGTGCTAGATGAACGAACGTCTCTCCACTTGCTCAGTTCTGAGAGAAAAGTGTGTGTGAAAGCCGTCCTTCACCTAGCTTGTTGGGAACACAAAGTTTCTTTTCAGTTGCAAACTCCATTCCATACATATATATGGGGAGGTAGAAGCTCCAACTCGGTTTTTCAGTGAAAACTGCAGGAACTTCAAACCGGCACTAGGAAACAGACTGAGAAAGCAGAGAAAAAGTGTTTCCTGCAACCCGTTCCCTTGGTGCTAGATGAACGAACGTCTCTCCACTTGCTCAGTTCTGAGAGATAAGTGAGTGCGAAAGCCGTCCTTCACCTAGCTTGTTGGGAACACAAAGTTTCTTTTCAGTTGCAAACTCCATTTCATACTTATATATGGGGAGGTACTAGCTCCAACTCAGTTTTACAGTGAAAACTGCAGGAACTTCAAACCGGCACTGGGAAACAGACTGAGAAAGCAGAGAAAAAGTGTCTCCTGCAACCCGTTCCCTTGGTGCTAGATGAACGAACGTCTCTCCACTTGCTCAGTTCTGAGAGATAAGTGTGTGTGAAAGCCGTCCTTCACCTAGCTTGTTGGGAACACAAAGTATCTTTTCAGTTGCAAACTCCATTGCATACATATATAAGGGAAGTACTAGCTCCAACTCGGTTTTACAGTGAAAACTGCAGGAACTTCAAACCGGCACTAGGAAACAGACTGAGAAAGCAGTGAAAAAGTGTCACCTGCAACCCGTTCCCTTGGTGCTAGATGAACGAACGTCTCTCCACTTGCTCAGTTCTGAGAGATAAGTGTGTGTGAAAGCCGTCCTTCACCTAGCTTGTTTTGAACACATAGATTGTTTTCAGTTGCAAACTCCATTCCATACATATATATGGGGAGGTACTAGCTCCAACTCGGTTTTACAGTGAAAACTGCAGGAATTTCAAACCGGCACTAGGAAACAGACTGAGAAAGCAGAGAAAAAGTGTCTCCTGCAACCCGTTCCCTTGGTGCTAGATGAACGAACGTCTCTCCACTTGCTCAGTTCTGAGAGATAATTGTGTGTGAAAGCCGTCCTTCACCTAGCTTGTTGGGAACACAAAGATTCTTTTCAGTTGCAAACTACATTCCATACATATATATGGGGAGGTACTAGCTCCAACTCGGTTTTACACTGAAAACTGCAGGAACTTCAAACCGGCACTAGGAAACAGACTGAGAAAGCAGAGAAAAGTGTCTCCTGCAACCCATTCCCTCGGTGCTAGATGAACGAAAGTCTCTCCACTTGCTCAGTTCTGAGAGATAAATGTGTGTGAAAGCCGTCATTCACCTAGCTTGTTGGGAACACAAAGTTTCTTTTCAGTTGCAAACTCCATTCCATACAAATATATGGGGAGGTACTAGCTCCAACTCGGTTTTACAGTGAAAACTGCAGGAATTTCAAAACGGCACTAGGAAACAGACTGAGAAAGCAGAGAAAAAGTGTCTCCTGCAAACCGTTCCCTTGGTGCTAGATGAACGAACGTCTCTCCACTTGCTCAGTTCTGAGAGAAAAGTGTGTGTGAAAGCCGTCCTTCACCTAGCTTGTTGGGAACACAAAGTTTCTTTTCAGTTGCAAACTCCATTCCATACATATATATGGGGAGGTAGAAGCTCCAACTCGGTTTTTCAGTGAAAACTGCAGGAACTTCAAACCGGCACTAGGAAACAGACTGAGAAAGCAGAGAAAAAGTGTTTCCTGCAACCCGTTCCCTTGGTGCTAGATGAACGAACGTCTCTCCACTTGCTCAGTTCTGAGAGATAAGTGAGTGCGAAAGCCGTCCTTCACCTAGCTTGTTGGGAACACAAAGTTTCTTTTCAGTTGCAAACTCCATTTCATACTTATATATGGGGAGGTACTAGCTCCAACTCAGTTTTACAGTGAAAACTGCAGGAACTTCAAACCGGCACTGGGAAACAGACTGAGAAAGCAGAGAAAAAGTGTCTCCTGCAACCCGTTCCCTTGGTGCTAGATGAACGAACGTCTCTCCACTTGCTCAGTTCTGAGAGATAAGTGTGTGTGAAAGCCGTCCTTCACCTAGCTTGTTGGGAACACAAAGTATCTTTTCAGTTGCAAACTCCATTGCATACATATATAAGGGAAGTACTAGCTCCAACTCGGTTTTACAGTGAAAACTGCAGGAACTTCAAACCGGCACTAGGAAACAGACTGAGAAAGCAGTGAAAAAGTGTCACCTGCAACCCGTTCCCTTGGTGCTAGATGAACGAACGTCTCTCCACTTGCTCAGTTCTGAGAGATAAGTGTGTGTGAAAGCCGTCCTTCACCTAGCTTGTTTTGAACACATAGATTGTTTTCAGTTGCAAACTCCATTCCATACATATATATGGGGAGGTACAAGCTCCAACTCGGTTTTACAGTGAAAACTGCAGGAACTTCAAACCGGCACTAGGAAACAGACAGAGAAAGCAGAGAAAAAGTGTCGCCTGCAACCCGTTCCCTTGGTGCTAGATGAACGAACGTCTCTCCACTTGCTCAGTTCGGAGAGATAAGTGTGTGTGAAAGCCGTCCTTCACCTAGCTTGTTGGGAACACAAAGTTTCTTTTCAGTTGCAAACTCCATTCCATACATATATATGGGGAGGTGCTAGCTCCAACTCGATTTTACAGTGAAAACTGCAGGAACTTCAAACCGGCAATAGGAAACAGACTGAGAAAGCAGAGAAAAAGTGTCTCATGCAACCCGTTCCATTGGTGCTAGATGAACGAACGTCTCTCCACTTGCTCAGTTCTGAGAGATAAGTGGGTGTGAAAGACGTCCTTCACCTAGCTTGTTGGGAACACAAAGTTTCTTTTCAGTTGCAAACACCATTCCATACATATATATGGGGAGGTACTAGCTCCAACTCGGTTTTACAGTGAAAACTGCAGGAACTTCAAACCGGCACTAGGAAACAGACTGAGAAAGCAGAGAAAAAGTGTCTCCTGCTACCCGTTCCCTCGGTGCTAGATGAACGAACGTCTCTCCACTTGCTCAGTTCTGAGAGATAAGTGTGTGTGAAAGCCGTCATTCACCTAGCTTGTTGGGAACACAAAGTTTCTTTTCAGTTGCAAACTCCATTCCATAAATATATATGGGGAGGTACTAGCTCCAACTCGGTTTTACAGTGAAAACTGCAGGAACTTCAAACCGGCACTAGGAAACAGACTGAGAAAGCAGAGAAAAAGTGTATCCTGCATCCCGTTCCCTTGGTGCTAGATGAACGAACGTCTCTCCACTTGCTCAGTTCTGAGAGATAAGTGTGTGTGAAAGCCGTCCTTCACCTAGCTTGTTGGGAACACAAAGTTTCTTTTCAGTTGCAAACACCATTCCATACATATATATTGGGAGGTACTAGCTCCAACTCGGTTTTACAGTGAAAACTGCAGGAACTTCAAACCGGCACTAGGAAACAGACTGAGAAAGCAGAGAAAAAGTGTCTCCTGCAACCCGTTCCCTTGGTGCTAGATGAACGAACGTCTCCCCACTTGCTCAGTTCTGAGAGAAAAGTGTGTGTGAAAGCCGTCCTTCACCTAGCTTGTTGGGAACACAAAGTTTCTTTTCAGTTGCAAACTCCATTCCATACATATATATGGGGAGGTACTAGCTCCAACTCGGTTTTACAGTGAAAACTGCAGGAACTTCAAACCGGCACTAGGAAACAGACTGAGAAAGCAGAGAAATCGTGTTTCCTGCAACCCGTTCCCTCGGTGCTAGATGAACGAACGTCTCTCCACTTGCTCAGTTCTGAGAGATAAGTGTGTGTGAAAGCCGTCCTTCACCTACATTGTTGGGAACACAAAGTTTCTTTTCAGTTGCAAACTCCATTCCATACATATATATGGGGAGGTACTAGCTCCAACTCGGTTTTACAGTGAAAACTGCAGGAATTTCAAACCGGCACTAGGAAACAGACAGAGAAAGCAGAGAAAAAGTGTCTCCTGCAAACCGTTCCCTTGGTGCTAGATGAACGAACGTCTCTCCACTTGCTCAGTTCTGAGAGATAAGTGTGTGTGAAAGCCGCGCTTCCCCTAGCTTGTTGGGAACACAAAGATTCTTTTCAGTTACAAACTACATTCCATACATATATATAGGGAGGTACTATCTCCAACTCGGTTTTACAGTGAAAACCGCAGGAACTTGATACCGGCACTAGGAAACAGAATGAGAAAGCAGAGAAAAAGTGTCTCCTGCAACCCGTTCCCTTGGTGCTAGATGAAAGAACGTCTCTCCACTTGCTCAGTTCTGAGAGATAAGTGTGTGTGAAAGCCGTCCTTCACCTAGCTTGTTGGGAACACAAAGTTTCTTTTCAGTTGCAAACTCCATTCCATACATATACATGGGGAGGTACTAGCTCCAACTCGGTTTTACAGTGAAAACTGCAGGAACTTCAAACCGGCACTAGGAAACAGACTGAGAAAGCAGAGAAAAAGTGTCTCCTGCAAACCGTTCCCTTGGTGCTAGATGAACGAACGTCTCTCCACTTGCTCAGTTCTGAGAGAAAAGTGTGTGTGAAAGCCGCCCTTCACCTAGCTTGTTGGGAACACAAAGTTTCTTTTCAGTTGCAAACTCCATTCCATACATATATATGGGGAGGTAGAAGCTCCAACTCTGTTTTTCAGTGAAAACTGCAGGAACTTCAAACCGGCACTAGGAAACAGACTGAGAAAGCAGAGAAAAAGTGTTTCTTGCTACCCGTTCCCTTGGTGCTAGATGAACGAACGTCTCTCCACTTGCTCAGTTCTGAGAGATAAGTGAGTGTGAAAGCCGTCCTTCACCTAGCTTGTTGGGAACACAAAGTTTCTTTTCAGTTGCAAACTCCATTTCATACTTATATATGGGGAGGTACTAGCTCCAACTCGGTTTTACAGTGAAAACTGCAGGAACTTCAAACCGGCACTAGGAAACAGACTGAGAAAGCAGAGAAAAAGTGTCTCCTGCAACCCGTTCCCTTGGTGCTAGATGAACGAACGTCTCTCCACTTGCTCAGTTCTGAGAGATAAGTGTGTGTGAAAGCCGTCCTTCAACTAGCTTGTTGGGAACACAAAGTTTCTTTTCAGTTGCAAACTCCATTCCATACATATATATGGGGAGGTACTAGCTCCAACTCGGTTTTACAGTGAAAACTGCAGGAATTTCAAACCGGCACTAGGAAACAGACTGAGAAAGCAGAGAAAAAGTGTCTCCTGCAACCCGTTCCCTTGGTGCTAGATGAACGAACGTCTCTCCACTTGCTCAGTTCTGAGAGATAAGTGTGTGTGAAAGCCGTACTTCAACTAGCTTGTTGGGAACACAAAGTTTCTTTTCAGTTGCAAACTCCATTCCATACATATATATGGGGAGGTACTAGCTCCAACTCGGTTTTACAGTGAAAACTGCAGGAACTTCAAACCGGCACTAGGAAACAGACTGAGAAAGCAGAGAAAAAGTGTCTCCTGCAACCCGTTCCCTCGGTGCTAGATGAACGAACGTCTCTCCACTTGCTCAGTTGAGAGATAAGTGTGTGTGAAAGCCGTCCTTCACCTAGCTTGTTGGGAACACAAAGTTTCTTTTCAGTTGCAAACTCCATTCCATACATATATATGGGGAGGTACTAGCTCCAACTCGGTTTTACAGTGAAAACTGAAGGAATTTCAAACCGGCACTAGGAAACAGACTGAGAAAGCAGAGAAAAAGTGTCTCCTGCAACCCGTTCCCTTGGTGCTAGATGAACGAACGTCTCTCCACTTGCTCAGTTCTGAGAGATAATTGTGTGTGAAAGCCGTCCTTCACCTAGCTTGTTGGGAACACAAAGATTCTTTTCAGTTGCAAACTCCATTCCATACATATATATGGGGAGGTACTAGCTCCAACTCGGTTTTACACTGAAAACTGCAGGAACTTCAAACCGGCACTAGGAAACAGACTGAGAAAGCAGAGAAAAATTGTCTCCTGCAACCCGTTCCCTCGGTGCTAGATGAACGAACGTCTCTCCACTTGCTCAGTTCTGAGAGAAAAGTGTGTGTGAAAGCCGCCCTTCACCTAGCTTGTTGGGAACACAAAGTTTCTTTTCAGTTGCAAACTCCATTCCATACATATATATGGGGAGGTAGAAGCTCCAACTCGGTTTTTCAGTGAAAACTGCAGGAACTTCAAACCGGCACTAGGAAACAGACTGAGAAAGCAGAGAAAAAGTGTTTCTTGCAACCCGTTCCCTTGGTGCTAGATGAACGAACGTCTCTCCACTTGCTCAGTTCTGAGAGATAAGTGAGTGTGAAAGCCGTCCTTCACCTAGCTTGTTGGGAACACAAAGTTTCTTTTCAGTTGCAAACTCCATTTCATACTTATATATGGGGAGGTACTAGCTCCAACTCGGTTTTACAGTGAAAACTGCAGGAACTTCAAACCGGCACTAGGAAACAGACTGAGAAAGCAGAGAAAAAGTGTCTCCTGCATCCCGTTCCCTTGGTGCTAGATGAACGAACGTCTCTCCACTTGCTCAGTTCTGAGAGATAAGTGTGTGTGAAAGCCGTCCTTCACCTAGCTTGTTGGGAACACAAAGTTTCTTTTCAGTTGCAAACTCCATTCCATACATATATATGGGGAGGTACTAGCTCCAACTCGGTTTTACAGTGAAAACTGCAGGAATTTCAAACCGGCACTAGGAAACAGACTGAGAAAGCAGAGAAAAAGTGTCTCCTGCAACCCGTTCCCTTGGTGCTAGATGAACGAACGTCTCTCCACTTGCTCAGTTCTGAGAGATAAGTGTGTGTGAAAGCCGTACTTCAACTAGCTTGTTGGGAACACAAAGTTTCTTTTCAGTTGCAAACTCCATTCCATACATATATATGGGGAGGTACTAGCTCCAACTCGGTTTTACAGTGAAAACTGCAGGAACTTCAAACCGGCACTAGGAAACAGACTGAGAAAGCAGAGAAAAAGTGTCTCCTGCAACCCGTTCCCTTGGTGCTAGATGAACGAACGTCTCTCCACTTGCTCAGTTCTGAGAGATGATTGTGTGTGAAAGCCGTCCTTCACCTAGCTTGTTGGGAACACAAAGATTCTTTTCAGTTGCAAACTACATTCCATACATATATATGGGGAGGTACTAGCTCCAACTCGGTTTTACACTGAAAACTGCAGGAACTTCAAACCGGCACTAGGAAACAGACTGAGAAAGCAGAGAAAAAGTGTCTCCTGCAACCCATTCCCTCGGTGCTAGATGAACGAAAGTCTCTCCACTTGCTCAGTTCTGAGAGATAAGTGTGTGTGAAAGCCGTCCTTCACCTAGCTTGTTGGGAACACAAAGTTTCTTTTCAGCTGCAAACTCCATTCCATACATATATATGGGGAGGTACTAGCTCCAACTCGAATTGACAGTGAAAACTGCAGGAACTTCAAACCGGCACTAGGAAACAGACTGAGAAATCAGAGAAAAAGTGTTTCCTGCAACCCGTTCCCTTGGTGCTAGATGAAAGAAAGTCTCTCCACTTGCTCAGTTCTGAGAGATAAGTGTGTGTGAAAGCCGTACTTCACCTAGCTTGTTGGGAACACAAAGTTTCTTTTCAGTTGCAAACTCCATTCCATACAAATATATGGGGAGGTACTAGCTCCAACTCGGTTTTACAGTGAAAACTGCAGGAATTTCAAAACGGCACTAGGAAACAGACTGAGAAAGCAGAGAAAAAGTGTCTCCTGCAAACCGTTCCCTTGGTGCTAGATGAACGAACGTCTCTCCACTTGCTCAGTTCTGAGAGAAAAGTGTGTGTGAAAGACGTCCTTCACCTAGGTTGTTGGGAACACATAGTTTCTTTTCAGTTGCAAACTCCATTCCATACATATATATGGGGAGGTAGAAGCTCCAACTCGGTTTTTCAGTGAAAACTGCAGGAACTTCAAACCGGCACTAGGAAACAGACTGAGAAATCAGAGAAAAAGTGTTTCCTGCAACCCGTTCCCTTGGTGCTAGATGAACGAACGTCTCTCCACTTGCTCAGTTCTGAGAGATAAGTGTGTGTGAAAGCCGTCCTTCACCTAGCTTGTTGGGAACACAAAGTATCTTTTTAGTTGCAAACTCCATTGCATACATATATAAGGGAGGTACTAGCTCCAACTCGGTTTTACAGTGAAAACTGCAGGAACTTCAAACCGGCACTAGGAAACAGACTGAGAAAGCAGTGAAAAAGTGTCACCTGCAACCCGTTCCCTTGGTGCTAGATGAACGAACGTCTCTCCACTTGCTCAGTTCTGAGAGATAAGTGTGTGTGAAAGCCGTCCTTCACCTAGCTTGTTGGGAACACATAGATTGTTTTCAGTTGCAAACTCCATTCCATACATATATATGGGGAGGTACTAGCTCCAACTCGGTTTTACAGTGAAAACTGCAGGAACTTCAAACCGGCACTAGGAAACAGACAGAGAAAGCAGAGAAAAAGTGTCTCCTGCAACCCGTTCCCTTGGTGCTAGATGAACGAACGTCTCTCCACTTGCTCAGTTCTGAGAGATAAGTGTGTGTGAAAGCCGTCCTTCACCTAGCTTGTTGGGAATACAAAGTTTCTTTTCAGCTGCAAACTCCATTCCATACATATATATGGGGAGGTACTAGCTCCAACTCGATTTGACAGTGAAAACTGCAGGAACTTCAAACCGGCACTAGGAAACAGAATAAGAAATCAGAGAAAAAGTGTCTCCTGCAACCCGTTCCCTTGGTGCTAGATGAAAGAAAGTCTCTCCACTTGCTCAGTTCTGAGAGATAAGTGTGTGTGAAAGCCGTACTTCACCTAGCTTGTTGGGAACACAAAGTTTCTTTTCAGTTGCAAACTCCATTCCATACTTATATATGGGGAGGTACTAGCTCCAACTCGGTTTTACAGTGAAAACCGCAGGAACTTGATACCGGCACTAGGAAACAGACTGAGAAAGCAGAGAAAAAGTGTCTCCTGCAACCCGTTCCCTTGGTGCTAGATGAACGAACGTCTCTCCACTTGCTGAGTTCAGAGAGTAAAGTGTGTGTGAAAGCCGTCCTTCACCTAGCTTGTTGGGAACACAAAGTTTCTTTTCAGTTGCAAACTCCATTCCATAAATATATATGGGGAGGTACAAGCTCCAACTCGGTTTTACAGTGAAAAATGCAGGAACTTCAAACCGGCACTAGGAAACAGAATGAGAAAGCAGAGAAACAGTGTTTCCTGCAACCCGTTCCCTTGGTGCTAGATGAACGAACGTCTCTCCACTTGCTCAGTTCTGAGAGATAAGTGTGTGTGAAAGCCGTCCTTCACCTAGCTTGTTGGGAACACAAAGTTTCTTTTCAGTTGCAAACTCCATTCCATACATATATATGGGGAGGTGCTAGCTCCAACTCGATTTTACAGTGAAAACTGCAGGAACTTCAAACCGGCAATAGGAAACAGACTGAGAAAGCAGAGAAAAAGTGTCTCATGCAACCCGTTCCATTGGTGCTAGATGAACGAACGTCTCTCCACTTGCTCAGTTCTGAGAGATAAGTGTGTGTGAAAGCCGTCCTTCACCTAGCTTGTTGGGAACACAAAGTTTCTTTTCAGTTGCAAACTCCATTCCATACATATATATGGGGAGGTGCTAGCTCCAACTCGATTTTACAGTGAAAACTGCAGGAACTTCAAACCGGCAATAGGAAACAGACTGAGAAAGCAGAGAAAAAGTGTCTCATGCAACCCGTTCCATTGGTGCTAGATGAACGAACGTCTCTCCACTTGCTCAGTTCTGAGAGATAAGTGTGTGTGAAAGCCGTCCTTCACCTAGCTTGTTGGGAACACAAAGTTTCTTTTCAGTTGCAAACTCCATTCCATACATATATATGGGGAGGTACTAGCTCCAACTCGGTTTTACAGTGAAAACTGCAGGAATTTCAAACCGGCACTAGGAAACAGACTGAGAAAGCAGAGAAAAAGTGTCTCCTGCAAACCGTTCCCTTGGTGCTAGATGAACGAACGTCTCTCCACTTGCTCAGTTCTGAGAGATAAGTGTGTGTGAAAGCCGTCCTTCACCTAGCTTGTTGGGAACACAAAGTTTCTTTTCAGTTGCAAACTCCATTCCATACATATATATGGGGAGGTACTAGCTCCAACTTGGTTTTACAGTGAAAACTGCAGGAACTTCAAACCGGCACTAGGAAACAGACTGAGAAAGCAGAGAAAAAGTGTATCCTGCAACCCGTTCCCTTGGTGCTAGATGAACGAACGTCTCTCCACTTGCTCAGTTCTGAGAGATAAGTGTGTGTGAAAGCCGTCCTTCACCTAGCTTGTTGGGAACACAAAGTTTCTTTTCAGTTGCAAACTCCATTCCATACATATATATGGGGAGGTACTAGCTCCAACTCGGTTTTACAGTGAAAACTGCAGGAACTTCAAACCGGCACTAGGAAACAGACTGAGAAAGCAGAGAAAAAGTGTATCCTGCAACCCGTTCCCTTGGTGCTAGATGAACGAACGTCTCTCCACTTGCTCAGTTCTGAGAGATAAGTGTGTGTGAAAGCCGTCCTTCACCTAGCTTGTTGGGAACACAAAGTTTCTTTTCAGTTGCAAACTCCATTCCATACATATATATTGGGAGGTACTAGCTCCAACTCGGTTTTACAGTGAAAACTGCAGGAACTTCAAACCGGCACTAGGAAACAGACTGAGAAAGCAGAGAAAAAGTGTCTCCTGCAACCCGTTCCCTTGGTGCTAGATGAACGAACGTCTCTCCACTTGCTCAGTTCTGAGAGATAAGTGTGTGTGAAAGCCGTCCTTCACCTAGCTTGTTGGGAACACAAAGTTTCTTTTCAGTTGCAAACTCCATTCCATACATATATATGGGGAGGTACTAGCTCCAACTCGGTTTTACTGTGAAAACTGCAGGAACTTCAAACCGGCACTAGGAAACAGACTGAGAAAGCAGAGAAAAAGTGTCTCCTGAAACCCGTTCCCTTGGTGCTAGATGAACGAACGTCTCTCCACTTGCTCAGTTCTGAGAGATAAGTGTGTGTGAAAGCCGTCCTTCACCTAGCTTGTTGGGAACACAAAGTTTCTTTTCAGTTGCAAGCTCCATTCGATACATATATATGGGGAGGTACTAGCTCCAACTCGGTTTTACAGTGAAAACTGCAGGAATTTCAAAACGGCACTAGGAAACAGACTGAGAAAGCAGAGAAAAAGTGTCTCCTGCAAACCGTTCCCTTGGTGCTAGATGAACGAACGTCTCTCCACTTGCTCAGTTCTGAGAGAAAAGTGTGTGTGAAAGACGTCCTTCACCTAGGTTGTTGGGAACACATAGTTTCTTTTCAGTTGCAAACTCCATTCCATACATATATATGGGGAGGTAGAAGCTCCAACTCGGTTTTTCAGTGAAAACTGCAGGAACTTCAAACCGGCACTAGGAAACAGACTGAGAAATCAGAGAAAAAGTGTTTCCTGCAACCCGTTCCCTTGGTGCTAGATGAACGAACGTCTCTCCACTTGCTCAGTTCTGAGAGATAAGTGTGTGTGAAAGCCGTCCTTCACCTAGCTTGTTGGGAACACAAAGTATCTTTTTAGTTGCAAACTCCATTGCATACATATATAAGGGAGGTACTAGCTCCAACTCGGTTTTACAGTGAAAACTGCAGGAACTTCAAACCGGCACTAGGAAACAGACTGAGAAAGCAGTGAAAAAGTGTCACCTGCAACCCGTTCCCTTGGTGCTAGATGAACGAACGTCTCTCCACTTGCTCAGTTCTGAGAGATAAGTGTGTGTGAAAGCCGTCCTTCACCTAGCTTGTTGGGAACACATAGATTGTTTTCAGTTGCAAACTCCATTCCATACATATATATGGGGAGGTACTAGCTCCAACTCGGTTTTACAGTGAAAACTGCAGGAACTTCAAACCGGCACTAGGAAACAGACAGAGAAAGCAGAGAAAAAGTGTCTCCTGCAACCCGTTCCCTTGGTGCTAGATGAACGAACGTCTCTCCACTTGCTCAGTTCTGAGAGATAAGTGTGTGTGAAAGCCGTCCTTCACCTAGCTTGTTGGGAATACAAAGTTTCTTTTCAGCTGCAAACTCCATTCCATACATATATATGGGGAGGTACTAGCTCCAACTCGATTTGACAGTGAAAACTGCAGGAACTTCAAACCGGCACTAGGAAACAGAATAAGAAATCAGAGAAAAAGTGTCTCCTGCAACCCGTTCCCTTGGTGCTAGATGAAAGAAAGTCTCTCCACTTGCTCAGTTCTGAGAGATAAGTGTGTGTGAAAGCCGTACTTCACCTAGCTTGTTGGGAACACAAAGTTTCTTTTCAGTTGCAAACTCCATTCCATACTTATATATGGGGAGGTACTAGCTCCAACTCGGTTTTACAGTGAAAACCGCAGGAACTTGATACCGGCACTAGGAAACAGACTGAGAAAGCAGAGAAAAAGTGTCTCCTGCAACCCGTTCCCTTGGTGCTAGATGAACGAACGTCTCTCCACTTGCTGAGTTCAGAGAGTAAAGTGTGTGTGAAAGCCGTCCTTCACCTAGCTTGTTGGGAACACAAAGTTTCTTTTCAGTTGCAAACTCCATTCCATAAATATATATGGGGAGGTACAAGCTCCAACTCGGTTTTACAGTGAAAAATGCAGGAACTTCAAACCGGCACTAGGAAACAGAATGAGAAAGCAGAGAAACAGTGTTTCCTGCAACCCGTTCCCTTGGTGCTAGATGAACGAACGTCTCTCCACTTGCTCAGTTCTGAGAGATAAGTGTGTGTGAAAGCCGTCCTTCACCTAGCTTGTTGGGAATACAAAGTTTCTTTTCAGCTGCAAACTCCATTCCATACATATATATGGGGAGGTACTAGCTCCAACTCGATTTGACAGTGAAAACTGCAGGAACTTCAAACCGGCACTAGGAAACAGAATAAGAAATCAGAGAAAAAGTGTCTCCTGCAACCCGTTCCCTTGGTGCTAGATGAAAGAAAGTCTCTCCACTTGCTCAGTTCTGAGAGATAAGTGTGTGTGAAAGCCGTACTTCACCTAGCTTGTTGGGAACACAAAGTTTCTTTTCAGTTGCAAACTCCATTCCATACTTATATATGGGGAGGTACTAGCTCCAACTCGGTTTTACAGTGAAAACCGCAGGAACTTGATACCGGCACTAGGAAACAGACTGAGAAAGCAGAGAAAAAGTGTCTCCTGCAACCCGTTCCCTTGGTGCTAGATGAACGAACGTCTCTCCACTTGCTGAGTTCAGAGAGTAAAGTGTGTGTGAAAGCCGTCCTTCACCTAGCTTGTTGGGAACACAAAGTTTCTTTTCAGTTGCAAACTCCATTCCATAAATATATATGGGGAGGTACAAGCTCCAACTCGGTTTTACAGTGAAAAATGCAGGAACTTCAAACCGGCACTAGGAAACAGAATGAGAAAGCAGAGAAACAGTGTTTCCTGCAACCCGTTCCCTTGGTGCTAGATGAACGAACGTCTCTCCACTTGCTCAGTTCTGAGAGATAAGTGTGTGTGAAAGCCGTCCTTCACCTAGCTTGTTGGGAACACAAAGTTTCTTTTCAGTTGCAAACTCCATTCCATACATATATATGGGGAGGTGCTAGCTCCAACTCGATTTTACAGTGAAAACTGCAGGAACTTCAAACCGGCAATAGGAAACAGACTGAGAAAGCAGAGAAAAAGTGTCTCATGCAACCCGTTCCATTGGTGCTAGATGAACGAACGTCTCTCCACTTGCTCAGTTCTGAGAGATAAGTGGGTGTGAAAGACGTCCTTCACCTAGCTTGTTGGGAACACAAAGTTTCTTTTCAGTTGCAAACTCCATTGCATACATATATAAGGGAGGTACTAGCTCCAACTCGGTTTTACAGTGAAAACTGCAGGAACTTCAAACCGGCACTAGGAAACAGACTGAGAAAGCAGTGAAAAAGTGTCACCTGCAACCCGTTCCCTTGGTGCTAGATGAACGAACGTCTCTCCACTTGCTCAGTTCTGAGAGATAAGTGTGTGTGAAAGCCGTCCTTCACCTAGCTTGTTGGGAACACATAGATTGTTTTCAGTTGCAAACTCCATTCCATACATATATATGGGGAGGTACTAGCTCCAACTCGGTTTTACAGTGAAAACTGCAGGAACTTCAAACCGGCACTAGGAAACAGACAGAGAAAGCAGAGAAAAAGTGTCTCCTGCAACCCGTTCCCTTGGTGCTAGATGAACGAACGTCTCTCCACTTGCTCAGTTCTGAGAGATAAGTGTGTGTGAAAGCCGTCCTTCACCTAGCTTGTTGGGAATACAAAGTTTCTTTTCAGCTGCAAACTCCATTCCATACATATATATGGGGAGGTACTAGCTCCAACTCGATTTGACAGTGAAAACTGCAGGAACTTCAAACCGGCACTAGGAAACAGAATAAGAAATCAGAGAAAAAGTGTCTCCTGCAACCCGTTCCCTTGGTGCTAGATGAAAGAAAGTCTCTCCACTTGCTCAGTTCTGAGAGATAAGTGTGTGTGAAAGCCGTACTTCACCTAGCTTGTTGGGAACACAAAGTTTCTTTTCAGTTGCAAACTCCATTCCATACTTATATATGGGGAGGTACTAGCTCCAACTCGGTTTTACAGTGAAAACCGCAGGAACTTGATACCGGCACTAGGAAACAGACTGAGAAAGCAGAGAAAAAGTGTCTCCTGCAACCCGTTCCCTTGGTGCTAGATGAACGAACGTCTCTCCACTTGCTGAGTTCAGAGAGTAAAGTGTGTGTGAAAGCCGTCCTTCACCTAGCTTGTTGGGAACACAAAGTTTCTTTTCAGTTGCAAACTCCATTCCATAAATATATATGGGGAGGTACAAGCTCCAACTCGGTTTTACAGTGAAAAATGCAGGAACTTCAAACCGGCACTAGGAAACAGAATGAGAAAGCAGAGAAACAGTGTTTCCTGCAACCCGTTCCCTTGGTGCTAGATGAACGAACGTCTCTCCACTTGCTCAGTTCTGAGAGATAAGTGTGTGTGAAAGCCGTCCTTCACCTAGCTTGTTGGGAATACAAAGTTTCTTTTCAGCTGCAAACTCCATTCCATACATATATATGGGGAGGTACTAGCTCCAACTCGATTTGACAGTGAAAACTGCAGGAACTTCAAACCGGCACTAGGAAACAGAATAAGAAATCAGAGAAAAAGTGTCTCCTGCAACCCGTTCCCTTGGTGCTAGATGAAAGAAAGTCTCTCCACTTGCTCAGTTCTGAGAGATAAGTGTGTGTGAAAGCCGTACTTCACCTAGCTTGTTGGGAACACAAAGTTTCTTTTCAGTTGCAAACTCCATTCCATACTTATATATGGGGAGGTACTAGCTCCAACTCGGTTTTACAGTGAAAACCGCAGGAACTTGATACCGGCACTAGGAAACAGACTGAGAAAGCAGAGAAAAAGTGTCTCCTGCAACCCGTTCCCTTGGTGCTAGATGAACGAACGTCTCTCCACTTGCTGAGTTCAGAGAGTAAAGTGTGTGTGAAAGCCGTCCTTCACCTAGCTTGTTGGGAACACAAAGTTTCTTTTCAGTTGCAAACTCCATTCCATAAATATATATGGGGAGGTACAAGCTCCAACTCGGTTTTACAGTGAAAAATGCAGGAACTTCAAACCGGCACTAGGAAACAGAATGAGAAAGCAGAGAAACAGTGTTTCCTGCAACCCGTTCCCTTGGTGCTAGATGAACGAACGTCTCTCCACTTGCTCAGTTCTGAGAGATAAGTGTGTGTGAAAGCCGTCCTTCACCTAGCTTGTTGGGAACACAAAGTTTCTTTTCAGTTGCAAACTCCATTCCATACATATATATGGGGAGGTGCTAGCTCCAACTCGATTTTACAGTGAAAACTGCAGGAACTTCAAACCGGCAATAGGAAACAGACTGAGAAAGCAGAGAAAAAGTGTCTCATGCAACCCGTTCCATTGGTGCTAGATGAACGAACGTCTCTCCACTTGCTCAGTTCTGAGAGATAAGTGGGTGTGAAAGACGTCCTTCACCTAGCTTGTTGGGAACACAAAGTTTCTTTTCAGTTGCAAACACCATTCCATACATATATATGGGGAGGTACTAGCTCCAACTCGGTTTTACAGTGAAAACTGCAGGAACTTCAAACCGGCACTAGGAAACAGACTGAGAAAGCAGAGAAAAAGTGTCTCCTGCAACCCGTTCCCTCGGTGCTAGATGAACGAACGTCTCTCCACTTGCTCAGTTCTGAGAGATAAGTGTGTGTGAAAGCCGTCCTTCACCTAGCTTGTTGGGAACACAAAGTTTCTTTTCAGTTGCAAACTCCATTCCATACATATATATGGGGAGGTACTAGCTCCAACTCGGTTTTACAGTGAAAACTGCAGGAATTTCAAACCGGCACTAGGAAACAGACTGAGAAAGCAGAGAAAAAGTGTCTCCTGCAAACCGTTCCCTTGGTGCTAGATGAACGAACGTCTCTCCACTTGCTCAGTTCTGAGAGATAAGTGTGTGTGAAAGCCGTCCTTCACCTAGCTTGTTGGGAACACAAAGTTTCTTTTCAGTTGCAAACTCCATTCCATACATATATATGGGGAGGTACTAGCTCCAACTTGGTTTTACAGTGAAAACTGCAGGAACTTCAAACCGGCACTAGGAAACAGACTGAGAAAGCAGAGAAAAAGTGTATCCTGCAACCCGTTCCCTTGGTGCTAGATGAACGAACGTCTCTCCACTTGCTCAGTTCTGAGAGATAAGTGTGTGTGAAAGCCGTCCTTCACCTAGCTTGTTGGGAACACAAAGTTTCTTTTCAGTTGCAAACTCCATTCCATACATATATATGGGGAGGTACTAGCTCCAACTCGGTTTTACAGTGAAAACTGCAGGAACTTCAAACCGGCACTAGGAAACAGACTGAGAAAGCAGAGAAAAAGTGTATCCTGCAACCCGTTCCCTTGGTGCTAGATGAACGAACGTCTCTCCACTTGCTCAGTTCTGAGAGATAAGTGTGTGTGAAAGCCGTCCTTCACCTAGCTTGTTGGGAACACAAAGTTTCTTTTCAGTTGCAAACTCCATTCCATACATATATATTGGGAGGTACTAGCTCCAACTCGGTTTTACAGTGAAAACTGCAGGAACTTCAAACCGGCACTAGGAAACAGACTGAGAAAGCAGAGAAAAAGTGTCTCCTGCAACCCGTTCACTTGGTGCTAGATGAACGAAAGTCTCTCCACTTGCTCAGTTCTGAGAGATAAGTGTGTGTGAAAGCCGTCCTTCACCTAGCTTGTTGGGAACACAAAGTTTCTTTTCAGTTGCAAACTCCATTCCATACATATATATGGGGAGGTACTAGCTCCAACTCGGTTTTACTGTGAAAACTGCAGGAACTTCAAACCGGCACTAGGAAACAGACTGAGAAAGCAGAGAAAAAGTGTCTCCTGAAACCCGTTCCCTTGGTGCTAGATGAACGAACGTCTCTCCACTTGCTCAGTTCTGAGAGATAAGTGTGTGTGAAAGCCGTCCTTCACCTAGCTTGTTGGGAACACAAAGTTTCTTTTCAGTTGCAAGCTCCATTCGATACATATATATGGGGAGGTACTAGCTCCAACTCGGTTTTACAGTGAAAACTGCAGGAATTTCAAACCGGCACTAGGAAACAGACTGAGAAAGCAGAGAAAAAGTGTCTCCTGCAAACCGTTCCCTTGGTGCTAGATGAACGAACGTCTCTCCACTTGCTCAGTTCTGAGAGATAAGTGTGTGTGAAAGCCGTCCTTCACCTAGCTTGTTGGGAACACAAAGTTTCTTTTCAGTTGCAAACTCCATTCCATACATATATATGGGGAGGTACTAGCTCCAACTCGGTTTTACAGTGAAAACTGCAGGAATTTCAAACCGGCACTAGGAAACAAACTGAGAAAGCAGAGAAAAAGTGTCTCCTGCAAACCGTTCCCTTGGTGCTAGATGAACGAACGTCTCTCCACTTGCTCAGTTCTGAGAGATAAGTGTGTGTGAAAGCCGTACTTCAACTAGCTTGTTGGGAACACAAAGTTTCTTTTCAGTTGCAAACTCCATTCCATAAATATATATGGGGAGGTACTAGCTCCAACTCGGTTTTACAGTGAAAACTGCAGGAACTTCAAACCGGCACTACGAAACAGACTGAGAAAGCAGAGAAAATGTGTATCCTGCAACCCGTTCCCTTGGTGCTAGATGAACGAACTTCTCTCCACTTGCTCAGTTCTGAGAGATAAGTGTGTGTGAAAGCCGTCCTTCACCTAGCTTGTTGGGAACACAAAGTTTCTTTTCAGTTGCAAACTCCATTCCATACATATATATGGGGAGGTACTAGCTCCAACTCGGTTTTACAGTGAAAACTGCAGGAACTTCAAACCGGCACTAGGAAACAGACTGAGAAAGCAGAGAAAAAGTGTCTCCTGCAACCCGTTTCCTTGGTGCTAGATGAACGAACGTCTCTCCACTTGCTCAGTTCTGAGAGATAAGTGTGTGTGAAAGCCGTCCTTCACCTATATTGTTGGGAACACAAAGTTTCTTTTCAGTTGCAAACTCCATTCCATACATATATATGGGGAGGTACTAGCTCCAACTCGGTTTTACTGTGAAAACTGCAGGAACTTCAAACTGGCACTAGGAAACAGACTGAGAAAGCAGAGAAAAAGTGTCTCCTGAAACCCGTTCCCTTGGTGCTAGATGAACGAACGTCTCTCCACTTGCTCAGTTCTGAGAGATAAGTGTGTGTGAAAGCCGTCCTTCACCTAGCTTGTTGGGAACACAAAGTTTCTTTTCAGTTGCAAACTCCATTCCATACATATATATGGGGAGGTACTAGCTCCAACTCGGTTTTACAGTGAAAACTGCAGGAATTTCAAACCGGCACTAGGAAACAGACTGAGAAAGCAGAGAAAAAGTGTTTCCTGCAACCCGTTCCCTTGGTGCTAGATGAACGAACGTCTCTCCACTTGCTCAGTTCTGAGAGATAAGTGTGTGTGAAAGCCGTCCTTCACCTAGCTTGTTGGGAACACAAAGTTTCTTTTCAGTTGCAAACTCCATTCCATACATATATATGGGGAGGTACTAGCTCAAACTCTGTTTGACAGTGAAAACTGCAGGAACTTCAAACCGGCACTAGGAAACAGACTGAGAAAGCAGAGAAAAAGTGTCTCCTGCAACCCGTTCCCTTGGTGCTAGATGAAAGAACCTCTCTCCACTTCCTCAGTTCTGAGAGATAATTATGTGTGAAAGCCGTCCTTCACCTAGCTTGTTGGGAACACAAAGTTTCTTTTCAGTTGCAAACTCCATTCCATACATATATATGGGGAGGTACTAGCTCCAACTCGGATTTACAATGAAAACTGCAGGAACTTCAAACCGGCACTAGGAAACAGACTGAGAAAGCAGAGAAAAAGTGTCTCCTGCAAACCGTTCCCTTGGTGCTAGATGAACGAACGTCTCTCCACTTGCTCAGTTCTGAGAGATAAGTGTGTGTGAAAGCCGTCCTTCACCTAGCTTGTTGGGAACACAAAGTTTCTTTTCAGTTGCAAACTCCATTCCATACATATATATTGGGAGGTACTAGCTCCAACTCGGTTTTACAGTGAAAACTGCAGGAACTTCAAACCGGCACTAGGAAACAGACTGAGAAAGCAGAGAAAAAGTGTCTCCTGCAACCCGTTCCCTTGGTGCTAGATGAACGAACGTCTCTCCACTTGCTCAGTTCTGAGAGATAAGTGTGTGTGAAAGCCGTCCTTCACCTAGCTTGTTGGGAACACAAAGTTTCTTTTCAGTTGCAAACTCCATTCCATACATATATATGGGGAGGTAATAGCTCCAACTCGGTTTTACTGTGAAAACTGCAGGAACTTCAAACCGGCACTAGGAAACAGACTGAGAAAGCAGAGAAAAAGTGTCTCCTGAAACCCGTTCCCTTGGTGCTAGATGAACGAACGTCTCTCCACTTGCTCAGTTCTGAGAGATAAGTGTGTGTGAAAGCCGTCCTTCACCTAGCTTGTTGGGAACACAAAGTTTCTTTTCAGTTGCAAGCTCCATTCGATACATATATATGGGGAGGTACTAGCTCCAACTCGGTTTTACAGTGAAAACTGCAGGAATTTCAAACCGGCACTAGGAAACAGACTGAGAAAGCAGAGAAAAAGTGTCTCCTGCAAACCGTTCCCTTGGTGCTAGATGAACGAACGTCTCTCCACTTGCTCAGTTCTGAGAGATAAGTGTGTGTGAAAGCCGTCCTTCACCTAGCTTGTTGGGAACACAAAGTTTCTTTTCAGTTGCAAACTCCATTCCATACATATATATGGGGAGGTACTAGCTCAAACTCTGTTTGACAGTGAAAACTGCAGGAACTTCAAACCGGCACTAGGAAACAGACTGAGAAAGCAGAGAAAAAGTGTCTCCTGCAACCCGTTCCCTTGGTGCTAGATGAAAGAACCTCTCTCCACTTCCTCAGTTCTGAGAGATAATTATGTGTGAAAGCCGTCCTTCACCTAGCTTGTTGGGAACACAAAGTTTCTTTTCAGTTGCAAACTCCATTCCATACATATATATGGGGAGGTACTAGCTCCAACTCGGATTTACAATGAAAACTGCAGGAACTTCAAACCGGCACTAGGAAACAGACTGAGAAAGCAGAGAAAAAGTGTCTCCTGCAAACCGTTCCCTTGGTGCTAGATGAACGAACGTCTCTCCACTTGCTCAGTTCTGAGAGATAAGTGTGTGTGAAAGCCGTCCTTCACCTAGCTTGTTGGGAACACAAAGTTTCTTTTCAGTTGCAAACTCCATTCCATACATATATATTGGGAGGTACTAGCTCCAACTCGGTTTTACAGTGAAAACTGCAGGAACTTCAAACCGGCACTAGGAAACAGACTGAGAAAGCAGAGAAAAAGTGTCTCCTGCAACCCGTTCCCTTGGTGCTAGATGAACGAACGTCTCTCCACTTGCTCAGTTCTGAGAGATAAGTGTGTGTGAAAGCCGTCCTTCACCTAGCTTGTTGGGAACACAAAGTTTCTTTTCAGTTGCAAACTCCATTCCATACATATATATGGGGAGGTAATAGCTCCAACTCGGTTTTACTGTGAAAACTGCAGGAACTTCAAACCGGCACTAGGAAACAGACTGAGAAAGCAGAGAAAAAGTGTCTCCTGAAACCCGTTCCCTTGGTGCTAGATGAACGAACGTCTCTCCACTTGCTCAGTTCTGAGAGATAAGTGTGTGTGAAAGCCGTCCTTCACCTAGCTTGTTGGGAACACAAAGTTTCTTTTCAGTTGCAAGCTCCATTCGATACATATATATGGGGAGGTACTAGCTCCAACTCGGTTTTACAGTGAAAACTGCAGGAATTTCAAACCGGCACTAGGAAACAGACTGAGAAAGCAGAGAAAAAGTGTCTCCTGCAAACCGTTCCCTTGGTGCTAGATGAACGAACGTCTCTCCACTTGCTCAGTTCTGAGAGATAAGTGTGTGTGAAAGCCGTCCTTCACCTAGCTTGTTGGGAACACAAAGTTTCTTTTCAGTTGCAAACTCCATTCCATACATATATATGGGGAGGTACTAGCTCCAACTCGGTTTTACAGTGAAAACTGCAGGAATTTCAAACCGGCACTAGGAAACAGACTGAGAAAGCAGAGAAAAAGTGTCTCCTGCAAACCGTTCCCTTGGTGCTAGATGAACGAACGTCTCTCCACTTGCTCAGTTCTGAGAGATAAGTGTGTGTGAAAGCCGTACTTCAACTAGCTTGTTGGGAACACAAAGTTTCTTTTCAGTTGCAAACTCCATTCCATAAATATATATGGGGAGGTACTAGCTCCAACTCGGTTTTACAGTGAAAACTGCAGGAACTTCAACCCGCACTACGAAACAGACTGAGAAAGCAGAGAAAATGTGTATCCTGCAACCCGTTCCCTTGGTGCTAGATGAACGAACTTCTCTCCACTTGCTCAGTTCTGAGAGATAAGTGTGTGTGAAAGCCGTCCTTCACCTAGCTTGTTGGGAACACAAAGTTTCTTTTCAGTTGCAAACTCCATTCCATACATATATATGGGGAGGTACTAGCTCCAACTCGGTTTTACAGTGAAAACTGCAGGAACTTCAAACCGGCACTAGGAAACAGACTGAGAAAGCAGAGAAAAAGTGTCTCCTGCAACCCGTTTCCTTGGTGCTAGATGAACGAACGTCTCTCCACTTGCTCAGTTCTGAGAGATAAGTGTGTGTGAAAGCCGTCCTTCACCTAGCTTGTTGGGAACACAAAGTTTCTTTTCAGTTGCAAACTCCATTCCATACATATATATGGGGAGGTACTAGCTCCAACTCGGTTTTACTGTGAAAACTGCAGGAACTTCAAACCGGCACTAGGAAACAGACTGAGAAAGCAGAGAAAAAGTGTCTCCTGAAACCCGTTCCCTTGGTGCTAGATGAACGAACGTCTCTCCACTTGCTCAGTTCTGAGAGATAAGTGTGTGTGAAAGCCGTCCTTCACCTAGCTTGTTGGGAACACAAAGTTTCTTTTCAGTTGCAAACTCCATTCCATACATATATATGGGGAGGTACTAGCTCCAACTCGGTTTTACAGTGAAAACTGCAGGAATTTCAAACCGGCACTAGGAAACAGACTGAGAAAGCAGAGAAAAAGTGTTTCCTGCAACCCGTTCCCTTGGTGCTAGATGAACGAACGTCTCTCCACTTGCTCAGTTCTGAGAGATAAGTGTGTGTGAAAGCCGTCCTTCACCTAGCTTGTTGGGAACACAAAGTTTCTTTTCAGTTGCAAACTCCATTCCATACATATATATGGGGAGGTACTAGCTCAAACTCTGTTTGACAGTGAAAACTGCAGGAACTTCAAACCGGCACTAGGAAACAGACTGAGAAAGCAGAGAAAAAGTGTCTCCTGCAACCCGTTCCCTTGGTGCTAGATGAAAGAACCTCTCTCCACTTCCTCAGTTCTGAGAGATAATTATGTGTGAAAGCCGTCCTTCACCTAGCTTGTTGGGAACACAAAGTTTCTTTTCAGTTGCAAACTCCATTCCATACATATATATGGGGAGGTACTAGCTCCAACTCGGATTTACAATGAAAACTGCAGGAACTTCAAACCGGCACTAGGAAACAGACTGAGAAAGCAGAGAAAAAGTGTCTCCTGCAAACCGTTCCCTTGGTGCTAGATGAACGAACGTCTCTCCACTTCCTCAGTTCTGAGAGATAAGTGTGTGTGAAAGCCGTCCTTCACCTAGCTTGTTGGGAACACAAAGTTTCTTTTCAGTTGCAAACTCCATTCCATACATATATATGGGGAGGTACTAGCTCCAACTCGGTTTTACAGTGAAAACTGCAGGAATTTCAAACCGGCACTAGGAAACAGACTGAGAAAGCAGAGAAAAAGTGTCTCCTGCAACCCGTTCCCTTGGTGCTAGATGAAAGAAAGTCTCTCCACTTGCTCAGTTCTGAGAGATAAGTGTGTGTGAAAGCCGTACTTCACCTAGCTTGTTGGGAACACAAAGTTTCTTTTCAGTTGCAAACTCCATTCCATACATATATATGGGGAGGTACTAGCTCCAACTCGGTTTTACAGTGAAAACTGCAGGAATTTCAAACCGGCACTAGGAAACAGACTGAGAAAGCAGAGAAAAAGTGTCTCCTGCAACCCGTTCCCTTGGTGCTAGATGAAAGAAAGTCTCTCCACTTGCTCAGTTCTGAGAGATAAGTGTGTGTGAAAGCCGTACTTCACCTAGCTTGTTGGGAACACAAAGTTTCTTTTCAGTTGCAAACTCCATTCCATACTTATATATGGGGAGGTACTAGCTCCAACTCGGTTTTACAGTGAAAACCGCAGGAACTTGATACCGGCACTAGGAAACAGACTGAGAAAGCAGAGAAAAAGTGTCTCCTGCAACCCGTTCCCTTGGTGCTAGATGAACGAACGTCTCTCCACTTGCTCAGTTCAGAGAGTTAAGTGTGTGTGAAAGCCGTCCTTCACCTAGCTTGTTGGGAACACAAAGTTTCTTTTCAGTTGCAAACTCCATTCCATAAATATATATGGGGAGGTACAAGCTCCAACTCGGTTTTACAGTGAAAACTGCAGGAACTTCAAACCGGCACTAGGAAACAGAATGAGAAAGCAGAGAAACAGTGTTTCCTGCAACCCGTTCCCTTGGTGCTAGATGAACGAACGTCTCTCCACTTGCTCAGTTCTGAGAGATAAGTGTGTGTGAAAGCCGTCCTTCACCTAGCTTGTTGGGAACACAAAGTTTCTTTTCAGTTGCAAACTCCATTCCATACATATATATGGGGAGGTGCTAGCTCCAACTCGGTTTTACAGTGAAAACTGCAGGAACTTCAAACCGGCAATAGGAAACAGACTGAGAAAGCAGAGAAAAAGTGTCTCATGCAACCCGTTCCATTGGTGCTAGATGAACGAACGTCTCTCCACTTGCTCAGTTCTGAGAGATAAGTGGGTGTGAAAGACGTCCTTCACCTAGCTTGTTGGGAACACAAAGTTTCTTTTCAGTTGCAAACACCATTCCATACATATATATGGGGAGGTACTAGCTCCAACTCGGTTTTACAGTGAAAACTGCAGGAACTTCAAACCGGCACTAGGAAACAGACTGAGAAAGCAGAGAAAAAGTGTCTCCTGCAAACCGTTCCCTCGGTGCTAGATGAACGAACGTCTCTCCACTTGCTCAGTTCTGAGAGATAAGTGTGTGTGAAAGCCGTCCTTCACCTAGCTTGTTGGGAACACAAAGTTTCTTTTCAGTTGCAAACTCCATTCCATACGTATATATGGGGAGGTACTAGCTCCAACTCGGTTTTACAGTGAAAACTGCAGGAATTTCAAACCGGCACTAGGAAACAGACTGAGAAAGCAGAGAAAAAGTGTCTCCTGCAAACCGTTCCCTTGGTGCTAGATGAACGAACGTCTCTGCACTTGCTCAGTTCTGAGAGATAAGTGTGTGTGAAAGCCGTCATTCACCTAGCTTGTTGGGAACACAAAGTTTCTTTTCAGTTGCAAACTCCATTCCATAAATATATATGGGGAGGTACTAGCTCCAACTCGGTTTTACAGTGAAAACTGCAGGAATTTCAAACCGGCACTAGGAAACAGACTGAGAAAGCAGAGAAAAAGTGTCTCCTGCAAACCGTTCCCTTGGTGCTAGATGAACGAACGTCTCTCCACTTGCTCAGTTCTGAGAGATAAGTGTGTGTGAAAGCCGTCCTTCACCTAGCTTGTTGGGAACACAAAGTTTCTTTTCAGTTGCAAACTCCATTCCATACATATATATGGGGAGGTACTAGCTCCAACTCGGTTTTACAGTGAAAACTGCAGGAACTTCAAACCGGCACTAGGAAACAGACTGAGAAAGCAGAGAAAAAGTGTATCCTGCAACCCGTTCCCTTGGTGCTAGATGAACGAACGTCTCTCCACTTGCTCAGTTCTGAGAGATAAGTGTGTGTGAAAGCCGTCCTTCACCTAGCTTGTTGGGAACACAAAGTTTCTTTTCAGTTGCAAACTCCATTGCATACATATATATTGGGAGGTACTAGCTCCAACTCGGTTTTACAGTGAAAACTGCAGGAACTTCAAACCGGCACTAGGAAACAGACTGAGAAAGCAGAGAAAAAGTGTCTCCTGCAACCCGTTCCCTTGGTGCTAGATGAACGAACGTCTCTCCACTTGCTCAGTTCTGAGAGATAATTGTTTGTGAAAGCCGTCCTTCACCTAGCTTGTTGGGAACACAAAGATTCTTTTCAGTTGCAAACTACATTCCATACATATATATGGGGAGGTACTAGCTCCAACTCGTTTTTACACTGAAAACTGCAGGAACTTCAAACCGGCACTAGGAAACAGACTGAGAAAGCAGAGAAAAGTGTCTCCTGCAACCCATTCCCTCGGTGCTAGATGAATGAAAGTCTCTCCACTTGCTCAGTTCTGAGAGATAAGTGTGTGTGAAAGCCGTCATTCACCTAGCTTGTTGGGAACACAAGGTTTCTTTTCAGTTGCAAACTCCATTCCATACAAATATATGGGGAGGTACTAGCTCCAACTCGGTTTTACAGTGAAAACTGCAGGAATTTCAAAACGGCACTAGGAAACAGACTGAGAAAGCAGAGAAAAAGTGTCTCCTGCAAACCGTTCCCTTGGTGCTAGATGAACGAACGTCTCTCCACTTGCTCAGTTCTGAGAGAAAAGTGTGTGTGAAAGCCGTCCTTCACCTAGCTTGTTGGGAACACAAAGTTTCTTTTCAGTTGCAAACTCCATTCCATACATATATATGGGGAGGTAGAAGCTCCAACTCGGTTTTTCAGTGAAAACTGCAGGAACTTCAAACCGGCACTAGGAAACAGACTGAGAAAGCAGAGAAAAAGTGTTTCCTGCAACCCGTTCCCTTGGTGCTAGATGAACGAACGTCTCTCCACTTGCTCAGTTCTGAGAGATAAGTGAGTGCGAAAGCCGTCCTTCACCTAGCTTGTTGGGAACACAAAGTTTCTTTTCAGTTGCAAACTCCATTTGATACTTATATATGGGGAGGTACTAGCTCCAACTCGGTTTTACAGTGAAAACTGCAGGAACTTCAAACCGGCACTGGGAAACAGACTGAGAAAGCAGAGAAAAAGTGTCTCCTGCAACCCGTTCCCTTGGTGCTAGATGAACGAACGTCTCTCCACTTCCTCAGTTCTGAGAGATAAGTGTGTGTGAAAGCCGTCCTTCACCTAGCTTGTTGGGAACACAAAGTTTCTTTTCAGTTGCAAACTCCATTCCATACATATATATTGGGAGGTACTAACTCCAACTCGGTTTTGCAGTGAAAACTGCAGGAACTTCAAACCGGCACTAGGAAACAGACTGAGAAAGCAGAGAAAAAGTGTCTCCTGCAACCCGTTCCCTTGGTGCTAGATGAACGAACGTCTCTCCACTTGCTCAGTTCTGAGAGATAAGTGTGTGTGAAAGCCGTCCTTCACCTAGCTTGTTGGGAACACAAAGTTTCTTTTCAGTTGCAAACTCCATTCCATACATATATATGGGGAGGTACTAGCTCCAACTCGGATTTACAATGAAAACTGCAGGAACTTCAAACCGGCACTAGGAAACAGACTGAGAAAGCAGAGAAAAAGTGTCTCCTGCAAACCGTTCCATTGGTGCTAGATGAACGAACGTCTCTCCACTTGCTCAGTTCTGAGAGAAAAGTGTGTGTGAAAGCCGTCCTTCACCTAGCTTGTTGGGAACACAAAGTTTCTTTTCAGTTGCAAACTCCATTCCATACATATATATGGGGAGGTACTAGCTCCAACTCGGTTTTACAGTGAAAACTGCAGGAATTTCAAACCGGCACTAGGAAACAGACTGAGAAAGCAGAGAAAAAGTGTCTCCTGCAACCCGTTCCCTTGGTGCTAGATGAAAGAAAGTCTCTCCACTTGCTCAGTTCTGAGAGATAAGTGTGTGTGAAAGCCGTACTTCACCTAGCTTGTTGGGAACACAAAGTTTCTTTTCAGTTGCAAACTCCATTCCATACATATATATGGGGAGGTACTAGCTCCAACTCGGTTTTACAGTGAAAACTGCAGGAATTTCAAACCGGCACTAGGAAACAGACTGAGAAAGCAGAGAAAAAGTGTCTCCTGCAACCCGTTCCCTTGGTGCTAGATGAAAGAAAGTCTCTCCACTTGCTCAGTTCTGAGAGATAAGTGTGTGTGAAAGCCGTACTTCACCTAGCTTGTTGGGAACACAAAGTTTCTTTTCAGTTGCAAACTCCATTCCATACTTATATATGGGGAGGTACTAGCTCCAACTCGGTTTTACAGTGAAAACCGCAGGAACTTGATACCGGCACTAGGAAACAGACTGAGAAAGCAGAGAAAAGTGTCTCCTGCAACCCGTTCCCTTGGTGCTAGATGAACGAACGTCTCTCCACTTGCTCAGTTCAGAGAGTTAAGTGTGTGTGAAAGCCGTCCTTCACCTAGCTTGTTGGGAACACAAAGTTTCTTTTCAGTTGCAAACTCCATTCCATAAATATATATGGGGAGGTACAAGCTCCAACTCGGTTTTACAGTGAAAACTGCAGGAACTTCAAACCGGCACTAGGAAACAGAATGAGAAAGCAGAGAAACAGTGTTTCCTGCAACCCGTTCCCTTGGTGCTAGATGAACGAACGTCTCTCCACTTGCTCAGTTCTGAGAGATAAGTGTGTGTGAAAGCCGTCCTTCACCTAGCTTGTTGGGAACACAAAGTTTCTTTTCAGTTGCAAACACCATTCCATACATATATATGGGGAGGTACTAGCTCCAACTCGGTTTTACAGTGAAAACTGCAGGAACTTCAAACCGGCACTAGGAAACAGACTGAGAAAGCAGAGAAAAAGTGTCTCCTGCAAACCGTTCCCTCGGTGCTAGATGAACGAACGTCTCTCCACTTGCTCAGTTCTGAGAGATAAGTGTGTGTGAAAGCCGTCCTTCACCTAGCTTGTTGGGAACACAAAGTTTCTTTTCAGTTGCAAACTCCATTCCATACGTATATATGGGGAGGTACTAGCTCCAACTCGGTTTTACAGTGAAAACTGCAGGAATTTCAAACCGGCACTAGGAAACAGACTGAGAAAGCAGAGAAAAAGTGTCTCCTGCAAACCGTTCCCTTGGTGCTAGATGAACGAACGTCTCTGCACTTGCTCAGTTCTGAGAGATAAGTGTGTGTGAAAGCCGTCATTCACCTAGCTTGTTGGGAACACAAAGTTTTTTTTCAGTTGCAAACTCCATTCCATAAATATATATGGGGAGGTACTAGCTCCAACTCGGTTTTACAGTGAAAACTGCAGGAATTTCAAACCGGCACTAGGAAACAGACTGAGAAAGCAGAGAAAAAGTGTCTCCTGCAAACCGTTCCCTTGGTGCTAGATGAACGAACGTCTCTCCACTTGCTCAGTTCTGAGAGATAAGTGTGTGTGAAAGCCGTCCTTCACCTAGCTTGTTGGGAACACAAAGTTTCTTTTCAGTTGCAAACTCCATTCCATACATATATATGGGGAGGTACTAGCTCCAACTCGGTTTTACAGTGAAAACTGCAGGAACTTCAAACCGGCACTAGGAAACAGACTGAGAAAGCAGAGAAAAAGTGTACCCTGCAACCCGTTCCCTTGGTGCTAGATGAACGAACGTCTCTCCACTTGCTCAGTTCTGAGAGATAAGTGTGTGTGAAAGCCGTCCTTCACCTAGCTTGTTGGGAACACAAAGTTTCTTTTCAGTTGCAAACTCCATTGCATACATATATATTGGGAGGTACTAGCTCCAACTCGGTTTTACAGTGAAAACTGCAGGAACTTCAAACCGGCACTAGGAAACAGACTGAGAAAGCAGAGAAAAAGTGTCTCCTGCAACCCGTTCCCTTGGTGCTAGATGAACGAACGTCTCTCCACTTGCTCAGTTCTGAGAGATAATTGTTTGTGAAAGCCGTCCTTCACCTAGCTTGTTGGGAACACAAAGATTCTTTTCAGTTGCAAACTACATTCCATACATATATATGGGGAGGTACTAGCTCCAACTCGTTTTTACACTGAAAACTGCAGGAACTTCAAACCGGCACTAGGAAACAGACTGAGAAAGCAGAGAAAAGTGTCTCCTGCAACCCATTCCCTCGGTGCTAGATGAATGAAAGTCTCTCCACTTGCTCAGTTCTGAGAGATAAGTGTGTGTGAAAGCCGTCATTCACCTAGCTTGTTGGGAACACAAGGTTTCTTTTCAGTTGCAAACTCCATTCCATACAAATATATGGGGAGGTACTAGCTCCAACTCGGTTTTACAGTGAAAACTGCAGGAATTTCAAAACGGCACTAGGAAACAGACTGAGAAAGCAGAGAAAAAGTGTCTCCTGCAAACCGTTCCCTTGGTGCTAGATGAACGAACGTCTCTCCACTTGCTCAGTTCTGAGAGAAAAGTGTGTGTGAAAGCCGTCCTTCACCTAGCTTGTTGGGAACACAAAGTTTCTTTTCAGTTGCAAACTCCATTCCATACATATATATGGGGAGGTAGAAGCTCCAACTCGGTTTTTCAGTGAAAACTGCAGGAACTTCAAACCGGCACTAGGAAACAGACTGAGAAAGCAGAGAAAAAGTGTCTCCTGCAACCCGTTCCCTTGGTGCTAGATGAACGAACGTCTCTCCACTTGCTCAGTTCTGAGAGATAATTGTTTGTGAAAGCCGTCCTTCACCTAGCTTGTTGGGAACACAAAGATTCTTTTCAGTTGCAAACTACATTCCATACATATATATGGGGAGGTACTAGCTCCAACTCGTTTTTACACTGAAAACTGCAGGAACTTCAAACCGGCACTAGGAAACAGACTGAGAAAGCAGAGAAAAGTGTCTCCTGCAAACCATTCCCTCGGTGCTAGATGAATGAAAGTCTCTCCACTTGCTCAGTTCTGAGAGATAAGTGTGTGTGAAAGCCGTCATTCACCTAGCTTGTTGGGAACACAAAGTTTCTTTTCAGTTGCAAACTCCATTCCATACAAATATATGGGGAGGTACTAGCTCCAACTCGGTTTTACAGTGAAAACTGCAGGAATTTCAAAACGGCACTAGGAAACAGACTGAGAAAGCAGAGAAAAAGTGTCTCCTGCAAACCGTTCCCTTGGTGCTAGATGAACGAACGTCTCTCCACTTGCTCAGTTCTGAGAGAAAAGTGTGTGTGAAAGCCGTCCTTCACCTAGCTTGTTGGGAACACAAAGTTTCTTTTCAGTTGCAAACTCCATTCCATACATATATATGGGGAGGTAGAAGCTCCAACTCGGTTTTTCAGTGAAAACTGCAGGAACTTCAAACCGGCACTAGGAAACAGACTGAGAAAGCAGAGAAAAAGTGTTTCCTGCAACCCGTTCCCTTGGTGCTAGATGAACGAACGTCTCTCCACTTGCTCAGTTCTGAGAGATAAGTGAGTGCGAAAGCCGTCCTTCACCTAGCTTGTTGGGAACACAAAGTTTCTTTTCAGTTGCAAACTCCATTTCATACTTATATATGGGGAGGTACTAGCTCCAACTCGGTTTTACAGTGAAAACTGCAGGAACTTCAAACCGGCACTGGGAAACAGACTGAGAAAGCAGAGAAAAAGTGTCTCCTGCAACCCGTTCCCTTGGTGCTAGATGAACGAACGTCTCTCCACTTGCTCAGTTCTGAGAGATAAGTGTGTGTGAAAGCCGTCCTTCACCTAGCTTGTTGGGAACACAAAGTATCTTTTCAGTTGCAAACTCCATTGCATACATATATAAGGGAAGTACTAGCTCCAACTCGGTTTTACAGTGAAAACTGCAGGAACTTCAAACCGGCACTAGGAAACAGACTGAGAAAGCAGTGAAAAAGTGTCACCTGCAACCCGTTCCCTTGGTGCTAGATGAACGAACGTCTCTCCACTTGCTCAGTTCTGAGAGATAAGTGTGTGTGAAAGCCGTCCTTCACCTAGCTTGTTGGGAACACATAGATTGTTTTCAGTTGCAAACTCCATTCCATACATATATATGGGGAGGTACTAGCTCCAACTCGGTTTTACAGTGAAAACTGCAGGAACTTCAAACCGGCACTAGGAAACAGACAGAGAAAGCAGAGAAAAAGTGTCGCCTGCAACCCGTTCCCTTGGTGCTAGATGAACGAACGTCTCTCCACTTGCTCAGTTCTGAGAGATAAGTGTGTGTGAAAGCCGTCCTTCACCTAGCTTGTTGGGAACACAAAGTTTCTTTTCAGTTGCAAACTCCAATCCATACATATATATGGGGAGGTGCTAGCTCCAACTCGATTTTACAGTGAAAACTGCAGGAACTTCAAACCGGCAATAGGAAACAGACTGAGAAAGCAGAGAAAAAGTGTCTCATGCAACCCGTTCCATTGGTGCTAGATGAACGAACGTCTCTCCACTTGCTCAGTTCTGAGAGATAAGTGGGTGTGAAAGACGTCCTTCACCTAGCTTGTTGGGAACACAAAGTTTCTTTTCAGTTGCAAACACCATTCCATACATATATATGGGGAGGTACTAGCTCCAACTCGGTTTTACAGTGAAAACTGCAGGAACTTCAAACCGGCACTAGGAAACAGACTGAGAAAGCAGAGAAAAAGTGTCTCCTGCTACCTGTTCCCTCGGTGCTAGATGAACGAACGTCTCTCCACTTGCTCAGTTCTGAGAGATAAGTGTGTGTGAAAGCCGTCCTTCACCTAGCTTGTTGGGAACACAGTTTCTTTTCAGTTGCAAACTCCATTCCATACATATATATGGGGAGGTTCTAGCTCCAACTCGGTTTTACAGTGAAAACTGCAGGAATTTCAAACCGGCACTAGGAAACAGACTGAGAAAGCAGAGAAAAAGTGTCTCCTGCAAACCGTTCCCTTGGTGCTAGATGAACGAACGTCTCTCCACTTGCTCAGTTCTGAGAGATAAGTGTGTGTGAAAGCCGTCATTCACCTAGCTTGTTGGGAACACAAAGTTTCTTTTCAGTTGCAAACTCCATTCCATAAATATATATGGGGAGGTACTAGCTCCAACTCGGTTTTACAGTGAAAACTGCAGGAACTTCAAACCGGCACTAGGAAACAGACTGAGAAAGCAGAGAAAAAGTGTATCCTGCAACCCGTTCCCTTGGTGCTAGATGAACGAACGTCTCTCCACTTGCTCAGTTCTGAGAGATAAGTGTGTGTGAAAGCCGTCCTTCACCTAGCTTGTTGGGAACACAAAGTTTCTTTTCAGTTGCAAACACCATTCCATACATATATATGGGGAGGTAGAAGCTCCAACTCGGTTTTTCAGTGAAAACTGCAGGAACTTCAAACCGGCACTAGGAAACAGACTGAGAAAGCAGTGAAAAAGTGTCACCTGCAACCCGTTCCCTTGGTGCTAGATGAACGAACGTCTCTCCACTTGCTCAGTTCTGAGAGATAAGTGTGTGTGAAAGCCGTCCTTCACCTAGCTTGTTGGGAACACATAGATTGTTTTCAGTTGCAAACTCCATTCCATACATATATATGGGGAGGTACTAGCTCCAACTCGGTTTTACAGTGAAAACTGCAGGAACTTCAAACCGGCACTAGGAAACAGACAGAGAAAGCAGAGAAAAAGTGTCGCCTGCAACCCGTTCCCTTGGTGCTAGATGAACGAACGTCTCTCCACTTGCTCAGTTCTGAGAGATAAGTGTGTGTGAAAGCCGTCCTTCACCTAGCTTGTTGGGAACACAAAGTATCTTTTCAGTTGCAAACTCCATTGCATACATATATAAGGGAAGTACTAGCTCCAACTCGGTTTTTCAGTGAAAACTGCAGGAACTTCAAACCGGCACTAGGAAACAGACTGAGAAAGCAGTGAAAAAGTGTCACCTGCAACCCGTTCCCTTGGTGCTAGATGAACGAACGTCTCTCCACTTGCTCAGTTCTGAGAGATAAGTGTGTGTGAAAGCCGTCCTTCACCTAGCTTGTTGGGAACACATAGATTGTTTTCAGTTGCAAACTCCATTCCATACATATATATGGGGAGGTACTAGCTCCAACTCGGTTTTACAGTGAAAACTGCAGGAACTTCAAACCGGCACTAGGAAACAGACAGAGAAAGCAGAGAAAAAGTGTCGCCTGCAACCCGTTCCCTTGGTGCTAGATGAACGAACGTCTCTCCACTTGCTCAGTTCTGAGAGATAAGTGTGTGTGAAAGCCGTCCTTCACCTAGCTTGTTGGGAACACAAAGTTTCTTTTCAGTTGCAAACTCCATTCCATACATATATATGGGGAGGTACTAGCTCCAACTCGGTTTTACAGTGAAAACTGCAGGAACTTCAAACCGGCACTAGGAAACAGACTGAGAAAGCAGAGAATAAGTGTATCCTGCAACCCGTTCCCTTGGTGCTAGATGAACGAACGTCTCTCCACTTGCTCAGTTCTGAGAGATAAGTGTGTGTGAAAGCCGTCCTTCACCTAGCTTGTTGGGAACACAAAGTTTCTTTTCAGTTGCAAACACCATTCCATACATATATATGGGGAGGTAGAAGCTCCAACTCGGTTTTTCAGTGAAAACTGCAGGAACTTCAAACCGGCACTAGGAAACAGACTGAGAAAGCAGTGAAAAAGTGTCACCTGCAACCCGTTCCCTTGGTGCTAGATGAACGAACGTCTCTCCACTTGCTCAGTTCTGAGAGATAAGTGTGTGTGAAAGCCGTCCTTCACCTAGCTTGTTGGGAACACATAGATTGTTTTCAGTTGCAAACTCCATTCCATACATATATATGGGGAGGTACTAGCTCCAACTCGGTTTTACAGTGAAAACTGCAGGAACTTCAAACCGGCACTAGGAAACAGACAGAGAAAGCAGAGAAAAAGTGTCGCCTGCAACCCGTTCCCTTGGTGCTAGATGAACGAACGTCTCTCCACTTGCTCAGTTCTGAGAGATAAGTGTGTGTGAAAGCCGTCCTTCACCTAGCTTGTTGGGAACACAAAGTATCTTTTCAGTTGCAAACTCCATTGCATACATATATAAGGGAAGTACTAGCTCCAACTCGGTTTTTCAGTGAAAACTGCAGGAACTTCAAACCGGCACTAGGAAACAGACTGAGAAAGCAGTGAAAAAGTGTCACCTGCAACCCGTTCCCTTGGTGCTAGATGAACGAACGTCTCTCCACTTGCTCAGTTCTGAGAGATAAGTGTGTGTGAAAGCCGTCCTTCACCTAGCTTGTTGGGAACACATAGATTGTTTTCAGTTGCAAACTCCATTCCATACATATATATGGGGAGGTACTAGCTCCAACTCGGTTTTACAGTGAAAACTGCAGGAACTTCAAACCGGCACTAGGAAACAGACAGAGAAAGCAGAGAAAAAGTGTCGCCTGCAACCCGTTCCCTTGGTGCTAGATGAACGAACGTCTCTCCACTTGCTCAGTTCTGAGAGATAAGTGTGTGTGAAAGCCGTCCTTCACCTAGCTTGTTGGGAACACAAAGTTTCTTTTCAGTTGCAAACTCCATTCCATACATATATATGGGGAGGTACTAGCTCCAACTCGGTTTTACAGTGAAAACTGCAGGAACTTCAAACCGGCACTAGGAAACAGACTGAGAAAGCAGAGAATAAGTGTATCCTGCAACCCGTTCCCTTGGTGCTAGATGAACGAACGTCTCTCCACTTGCTCAGTTCTGAGAGATAAGTGTGTGTGAAAGCCGTCCTTCACCTAGCTTGTTGGGAACACAAAGTTTCTTTTCAGTTGCAAACACCATTCCATACATATATATGGGGAGGTAGAAGCTCCAACTCGGTTTTTCAGTGAAAACTGCAGGAACTTCAAACCGGCACTAGGAAACAGACTGAGAAAGCAGTGAAAAAGTGTCACCTGCAACCCGTTCCCTTGGTGCTAGATGAACGAACGTCTCTCCACTTGCTCAGTTCTGAGAGATAAGTGTGTGTGAAAGCCGTCCTTCACCTAGCTTGTTGGGAACACATAGATTGTTTTCAGTTGCAAACTCCATTCCATACATATATATGGGGAGGTACTAGCTCCAACTCGGTTTTACAGTGAAAACTGCAGGAACTTCAAACCGGCACTAGGAAACAGACTGAGAAAGCAGAGAAAAAGTGTCGCCTGCAACCCGTTCCCTTGGTGCTAGATGAACGAACGTCTCTCCACTTGCTCAGTTCTGAGAGATAAGTGTGTGTGAAAGCCGTCCTTCACCTAGCTTGTTGGGAACACAAAGTATCTTTTCAGTTGCAAACTCCATTGCATACATATATAAGGGAAGTACTAGCTCCAACTCGGTTTTTCAGTGAAAACTGCAGGAACTTCAAACCGGCACTAGGAAACAGACTGAGAAAGCAGTGAAAAAGTGTCACCTGCAACCCGTTCCCTTGGTGCTAGATGAACGAACGTCTCTCCACTTGCTCAGTTCTGAGAGATAAGTGTGTGTGAAAGCCGTCCTTCACCTAGCTTGTTGGGAACACATAGATTGTTTTCAGTTGCAAACTCCATTCCATACATATATATGGGGAGGTACTAGCTCCAACTCGGTTTTACAGTGAAAACTGCAGGAACTTCAAACCGGCACTAGGAAACAGACAGAGAAAGCAGAGAAAAAGTGTCGCCTGCAACCCGTTCCCTTGGTGCTAGATGAACGAACGTCTCTCCACTTGCTCAGTTCTGAGAGATAAGTGTGTGTGAAAGCCGTCCTTCACCTAGCTTGTTGGGAACACAAAGTTTCTTTTCAGTTGCAAACTCCATTCCATACATATATATGGGGAGGTGCTAGCTCCAACTCGATTTTACAGTGAAAACTGCAGGAACTTCAAACCGGCAATAGGAAACAGACTGAGAAAGCAGAGAAAAAGTGTCTCATGCAACCCGTTCCATTGGTGCTAGATGAACGAACGTCTCTCCACTTGCTCAGTTCTGAGAGATAAGTGGGTGTGAAAGACGTCCTTCACCTAGCTTGTTGGGAACACAAAGTTTCTTTTCAGTTGCAAACACCATTCCATACATATATATGGGGAGGTACTAGCTCCAACTCGGTTTTACAGTGAAAACTGCAGGAACTTCAAACCGGCACTAGGAAACAGACTGAGAAAGCAGAGAAAAAGTGTCTCCTGCTACCTGTTCCCTCGGTGCTAGATGAACGAACGTCTCTCCACTTGCTCAGTTCTGAGAGATAAGTGTGTGTGAAAGCCGTCCTTCACCTAGCTTGTTGGGAACACAAAGTTTCTTTTCAGTTGCAAACTCCATTCCATACATATATATGGGGAGGTACTAGCTCCAACTCGGTTTTACAGTGAAAACTGCAGGAATTTCAAACCGGCACTAGGAAACAGACTGAGAAAGCAGAGAAAAAGTGTCTCCTGCAAACCGTTCCCTTGGTGCTAGATGAACGAACGTCTCTCCACTTGCTCAGTTCTGAGAGATAAGTGTGTGTGAAAGCCGTCATTCACCTAGCTTGTTGGGAACACAAAGTTTCTTTTCAGTTGCAAACTCCATTCCATAAATATATACGGGGAGGTACTAGCTCCAACTCGGTTTTACAGTGAAAACTGCAGGAACTTCAAACCGGCACTAGGAAACAGACTGAGAAAGCAGAGCAAAAGTGTCTCCTGAAACCCGTTCCCTTGGTGCTAGATGAACGAACGTCTCTCCACTTGCTCAGTTCTGAGAGATAAGTGTGTGTGAAAGCCGTCCTTCACCTAGCTTGTTGGGAACACAAAGTTTCTTTTCAGTTGCAAACACCATTCCATACATATATATGGGGAGGTAGAAGCTCCAACTCGGTTTTTCAGTGAAAACTGCAGGAACTTCAAACCGGCACTAGGAAACAGACTGAGAAAGCAGAGAAAAAGTGTTTCCTGCAACCCGTTCCCTTGGTGCTAGATGAACGAACGTCTCTCCACTTGCTCAGTTCTGAGAGATAAGTGAGTGCGAAAGCCGTCCTTCACCTAGCTTGTTGGGAACACAAAGTTTCTTTTCAGTTGCAAACTCCATTTCATACTTATATATGGGGAGGTACTAGCTCCAACTCGGTTTTACAGTGAAAACTGCAGGAACTTCAAACCGGCACTGGGAAACAGACTGAGAAAGCAGAGAAAAAGTGTCTCCTGCAACCCGTTCCCTTGGTGCTAGATGAACGAACGTCTCTCCACTTGCTCAGTTCTGAGAGATAAGTGTGTGTGAAAGCCGTCCTTCACCTAGCTTGTTGGGAACACAAAGTATCTTTTCAGTTGCAAACTCCATTGCATACATATATAAGGGAAGTACTAGCTCCAACTCGGTTTTACAGTGAAAACTGCAGGAACTTCAAACCGGCACTAGGAAACAGACTGAGAAAGCAGTGAAAAAGTGTCACCTGCAACCCGTTCCCTTGGTGCTAGATGAACGAACGTCTCTCCACTTGCTCAGTTCTGAGAGATAAGTGTGTGTGAAAGCCGTCCTTCACCTAGCTTGTTGGGAACACATAGATTGTTTTCAGTTGCAAACTCCATTCCATACATATATATGGGGAGGTACTAGCTCCAACTCGGTTTTACAGTGAAAACTGCAGGAACTTCAAACCGGCACTAGGAAACAGACAGAGAAAGCAGAGAAAAAGTGTCGCCTGCAACCCGTTCCCTTGGTGCTAGATGAACGAACGTCTCTCCACTTGCTCAGTTCTGAGAGATAAGTGTGTGTGAAAGCCGTCCTTCACCTAGCTTGTTGGGAACACATAGATTGTTTTCAGTTGCAAACACCATTCCATACATATATATGGGGAGGTACTAGCTCCAACTCGGTTTTACAGTGAAAACTGCAGGAACTTCAAACCGGCACTAGGAAACAGACTGAGAAAGCAGAGAAAAAGTGTCTCCTGCTACCTGTTCCCTCGGTGCTAGATGAACGAACGTCTCTCCACTTGCTCAGTTCTGAGAGATAAGTGTGTGTGAAAGCCGTCCTTCACCTAGCTTGTTGGGAACACAAAGTTTCTTTTCAGTTGCAAACTCCATTCCATACATATATATGGGGAGGTACTAGCTCCAACTCGGTTTTACAGTGAAAACTGCAGGAATTTCAAACCGGCACTAGGAAACAGACTGAGAAAGCAGAGAAAAAGTGTCTCCTGCAAACCGTTCCCTTGGTGCTAGATGAACGAACGTCTCTCCACTTGCTCAGTTCTGAGAGATAAGTGTGTGTGAAAGCCGTCATTCACCTAGCTTGTTGGGAACACAAAGTGTCTTTTCAGTTGCAAACTCCATTCCATAAATATATATGGGGAGGTACTAGCTCCAACTCGGTTTTACAGTGAAAACTGCAGGAACTTCAAACCGGCACTAGGAAACAGACTGAGAAAGCAGAGAAAAAGTGTATCCTGCAACCCGTTCCCTTGGTGCTAGATGAACGAACGTCTCTCCACTTGCTCAGTTCTGAGAGATAAGTGTGTGTGAAAGCCGTCCTTCACCTAGCTTGTTGGGAACACAAAGTTTCTTTTCAGTTGCAAACACCATTCCATACATATATATTGGGAGGTACTAGCTCCAACTCTGTTTTACAGTGAAAACTGCAGGAATTTCAAACCGGCACTAGGAAACAGACTGAGAAAGCAGAGAAAAAGTGTCTCCTGCAACCCGTTCCCTTGGTGCTAGATGAACGAACGTCTCTCCACTTGCTCAGTTCTGAGAGATAAGTGTGTGTGAAAGCCGTACTTCAACTAGCTTGTTGGGAACACAAAGTTTCTTTTCAGTTGCAAACTCCATTCCATACATATATATGGGGAGGTACTAGCTCCAACTCGGTTTTACAGTGAAAACTGCAGGAACTTCAAACCGGCACTAGGAAACAGACTGAGAAAACAGAGAAAAAGTGTCTCCTGCAACCCGTTCCCTCGGTGCTAGATGAACGAACGTCTCTCCACTTGCTCAGTTCTGAGAGATAAGTGTGTGTTAAAGCCGTCCTTCACCTAGCTTGTTGGGAACACAAAGTTTCTTTTCAGTTGCAAACTCCATTCCATACATATATATGGGGAGGTACTAGCTCCAACTCGGTTTTACAGTGAAAACTGCAGGAATTTCAAACCGGCACTAGGAAACAGACTGAGAAAGCAGAGAAAAAGTGTCTCCTGCAACCCGTTCCCTTGGTGCTAGATGAACGAACGTCTCTCCACTTGCTCAGTTCTGAGAGAAAAGTGTGTGTGAAAGCCGTCCTTCACCTAGCTTGTTGGGAACACAAAGTTTCTTTTCAGTTGCAAACTCCATTCCATACATATATATGGGGAGGTACTAGCTCCAACTCGGTTTTACTGTGAAAACTGCAGGAACTTCAAACCGGCACTAGGAAACAGACTGAGAAAGCAGAGAAAAAGTGTCTCCTGAAACCCGTTCCCTTGGTGCTAGATGAACGAACGTCTCTCCACTTGCTCAGTTCTGAGAGATAAGTGTGTGTGAAAGCCGTCCTTCACCTAGCTTGTTGGGAACACAAAGTTTCTTTTCAGTTGCAAGCTCCATTCCATACATATATATGGGGAGGTACTAGCTCCAACTCGGTTTTACAGTGAAAACTGCAGGAACTTCAAACCGGCACTAGGAAACAGACTGAGAAAGCAGAGAAAAAGTGTCTCCTGCAAACCGTTCCCTTGGTGCTAGATGAACGAACGTCTCTCCACTTGCTCAGTTCTGAGAGATAAGTGTGTGTGAAAGCCGTCCTTCACCTAGCTTGTTGGGAACACAAAGTTTCTTTTCAGTTGCAAACTCCATTCCATACATATATATGGGGAGGTACTAGCTCCAACTCGGTTTTACAGTGAAAACTGCAGGAACTTCAAACCGGCACTAGGAAACAGACTGAGAAAACAGAGAAAAAGTGTCTCCTGCAAACCGTTCCCTTGGTGCTAGATGAACGAACGTCTCTCCACTTGCTCAGTTCTGAGAGATAATTGTGTGTGAAAGCCGTCATTCAACTAGCTTGTTGGGAACACAAAGTTTCTTTTCAGTTGCAAACTCCATTCCATAAATATATATGGGGAGGTACTAGCTCCAACTCGGTTTTACAGTGAAAACTGCAGGAACTTCAAACCGGCACTAGGAAACAGACTGAGAAAGCAGAGAAAAAGTGTCTCCTGCAAACCGTTCCCTTGGTGCTAGATGAACGAACGTCTCTCCACTTGCTCAGTTCTGAGAGATAAGTGTGTGTGAAAGCCGTCCTTCACCTAGCTTGTTGGGAACACAAAGTTTCTTTTCAGTTGCAAACTCCATTCCATACATATATATGGGGAGGTACTAGCTCCAACTCGGTTTTACTGTGAAAACTGCAGGAACTTCAAACCGGCACTAGGAAACAGACTGAGAAAGCAGAGAAAAAGTGTCTCCTGAAACCCGTTCCCTTGGTGCTAGATGAACGAACGTCTCTCCACTTGCTCAGTTCTGAGAGATAAGTGTGTGTGAAAGCCGTCCTTCACCTAGCTTGTTGGGAACACAAAGTTTCTTTTCAGTTGCAAGCTCCATTCCATACATATATATGGGGAGGTACTAGCTCCAACTCGGTTTTACAGTGAAAACTGCAGGAACTTCAAACCGGCACTAGGAAACAGACTGAGAAAGCAGAGAAAAAGTGTCTCCTGCAAACCGTTCCCTTGGTGCTAGATGAACGAACGTCTCTCCACTTGCTCAGTTCTGAGAGATAAGTGTGTGTGAAAGCCGTCCTTCACCTAGCTTGTTGGGAACACAAAGTTTCTTTTCAGTTGCAAACTCCATTCCATACATATATATGGGGAGGTACTAGCTCCAACTCGGTTTTACAGTGAAAACTGCAGGAACTTCAAACCGGCACTAGGAAACAGACTGAGAAAACAGAGAAAAAGTGTCTCCTGCAAACCGTTCCCTTGGTGCTAGATGAACGAACGTCTCTCCACTTGCTCAGTTCTGAGAGATAATTGTGTGTGAAAGCCGTCATTCAACTAGCTTGTTGGGAACACAAAGTTTCTTTTCAGTTGCAAACTCCATTCCATAAATATATATGGGGAGGTACTAGCTCCAACTCGGTTTTACAGTGAAAACTGCAGGAACTTCAAACCGGCACTAGGAAACAGACTGAGAAAGCAGAGAAAAAGTGTCTCCTGCAAACCGTTCCCTTGGTGCTAGATGAACGAACGTCTCTCCACTTGCTCAGTTCTGAGAGATAAGTGTGTGTGAAAGCCGTCCTTCACCTAGCTTGTTGGGAACACAAAGTTTCTTTTCAGTTGCAAACTCCATTCCATACATATATATGGGGAGGTACTAGCTCCAACTCGGTTTTACAGTGAAAACTGCAGGAACTTCAAACAGGCACTAGGAAACAGACTGAGAAAGCAGAGAAAAAGTGTCTCCTGCAACCCGTTCCCTTGGTGCTAGATGAACGAACGTCTCTCCACTTGCTCAGTTCTGAGAGATAAGTGTGTGTGAAAGCCGTCCTTCACCTATCTTGTTGGGAACACAAAGTTTCTTTTCAGTTGCAAACTCCATTCCATACATATATATGGGGAGGTACTAGCTCCAACTCGGTTTTACTGTGAAAACTGCAGGAACTTCAAACCGGCACTAGGAAACAGACTGAGAAAGCAGAGAAAAAGTGTCTCCTGAAACCCGTTCCCTTGGTGCTAGATGAACGAACGTCTCTCCACTTGCTCAGTTCTGAGAGATAAGTGTGTGTGAAAGCCGTCCTTCACCTAGCTTGTTGGGAACACAAAGTTTCTTTTCAGTTGCAAACTCCATTCCATACATATATATGGGGAGGTACTAGCTCCAACTCGGTTTTACAGTGAAAACTGCAGGAATTTCAAACCGGCACTAGGAAACAGACTGAGAAAGCAGAGAAAAAGTGTCTCCAGCAAACCGTTCCCTTGGTGCTAGATGAACGAACGTCTCTCCACTTGCTCAGTTCTGAGAGATAAGTGTGTGTGAAAGCCGTCCTTCACCTAGCTTGTTGGGAACACAAAGTTTCTTTTCAGTTGCAAACTCCATTCCATACATATATATGGGGAGGTACTAGGTCCAACTCGGTTTTACAGTGAAAACTTCAGGAACTTGAAACCGGCACTAAGAAACAGACTGAGAAAGCAGAGAAAAAGTGTCTCCTGCAACCCGTTCCCTTGTTGCTAGATGAACGAACGTCTCTCCACTTGCTCAGTTCTGAGAGATAAGTGTGTGTGAAAGCCGTCCTTCACCTAGCTTGTTGGGAACACAAAGTTTCTTTTCAGTTGCAAACTCCATTCCATACATATATATGGGGAGGTACTAGCTCAAACTCTGTTTGACAGTGAAAACTGCAGGAACTTCAAACCGGCACTAGGAAACAGACTGAGAAAGCAGAGAAAAAGTGTCTCCTGCAACCCGTTCCTTGGTGCTAGATGAAAGAACGTCTCTCCACTTCCTCAGTTCTGAGAGATAAGTGTGTGTGAAAGCCGTCCTTCACCTAGCTTGTTGGGAACACACAGTTTCTTTTCAGTTGCAAACTTCATTCCATACATTTATATGGGGAGTTACAAGCTCCAACTCGGTTTTACAGTGAAAACTGCAGGAACTTCATACCGGCACTAGGAAACAGACTGAGAAAGCACAGAAAAATTGTATCCTGCAACCCGTTCCCTTGCTGCTAGATGAACGAACGTCTCTCCACTTCCTCAGTTCTGAGAGATAATTATGTGTGAAAGCCGTCCTTCACCTAGCTTGTTGGGAACACAAAGTTTCTTTTCAGTTGCAAACTCCATTCCATACATATATATGGGGAGGTACTAGCTCCAACTCGGATTTACAGTGAAAACTGCAGGAACTTCAAAGCGGCACTAGGAAACAGACTGAGAAAGCAGAGAAAAAGTGTCTCCTGCAACCCGTTCCCTTGGTTGTAGGTGAACGAAATTCTCTCCACTTGCTCAGTTCTGAGAGATAGGTGTGTGTGAAAGCCGTCCTTCACCTAGCTTGTTGGGAACACATAGATTGTTTTCAGTTGCAAACTCCATTCCATACATATATATGGGGAGGTACTAGCTCCAACTCGGTTTTACAGTGAAAACTGCAGGAACTTCAAACCGGCACTAGGAAACAGACAGAGAAAGCAGAGAAAAAGTGTCGCCTGCAACCCGTTCCCTTGGTGCTAGATGAACGAACGTCTCTCCACTTGCTCAGTTCTGAGAGATAAGTGTGTGTGAAAGCCGTCCTTCACCTAGCTTGTTGGGAACACATAGATTGTTTTCAGTTGCAAACACCATTCCATACATATATATGGGGAGGTACTAGCTCCAACTCGGTTTTACAGTGAAAACTGCAGGAACTTCAAACCGGCACTAGGAAACAGACTGAGAAAGCAGAGAAAAAGTGTCTCCTGCTACCTGTTCCCTCGGTGCTAGATGAACGAACGTCTCTCCACTTGCTCAGTTCTGAGAGATAAGTGTGTGTGAAAGCCGTCCTTCACCTAGCTTGTTGGGAACACAAAGTTTCTTTTCAGTTGCAAACTCCATTCCATACATATATATGGGGAGGTACTAGCTCCAACTCGGTTTTACAGTGAAAACTGCAGGAATTTCAAACCGGCACTAGGAAACAGACTGAGAAAGCAGAGAAAAAGTGTCTCCTGCAAACCGTTCCCTTGGTGCTAGATGAACGAACATCTCTCCACTTGCTCAGTTCTGAGAGATAAGTGTGTGTGAAAGCCGTCATTCACCTAGCTTGTTGGGAACACAAAGTGTCTTTTCAGTTGCAAACTCCATTCCATAAATATATACGGGGAGGTACTAGCTCCAACTCGGTTTTACAGTGAAAACTGCAGGAACTTCAAACCGGCACTAGGAAACAGACTGAGAAAGCAGAGAAAAAGTGTATCCTGCAACCCGTTCCCTTGGTGCTAGATGAACGAACGTCTCTCCACTTGCTCAGTTCTGAGAGATAAGTGTGTGTGAAAGCCGTCCTTCACCTAGCTTGTTGGGAACACAAAGTTTCTTTTCAGTTGCAAACACCATTCCATACATATATATTGGGAGGTACTAGCTCCAACTCTGTTTTACAGTGAAAACTGCAGGAATTTCAAACCGGCACTAGGAAACAGACTGAGAAAGCAGAGAAAAAGTGTCTCCTGCAACCCGTTCCCTTGGTGCTAGATGAACGAACGTCTCTCCACTTGCTCAGTTCTGAGAGATAAGTGTGTGTGAAAGCCGTACTTCAACTAGCTTGTTGGGAACACAAAGTTTCTTTTCAGTTGCAAACTCCATTCCATACATATATATGGGGAGGTACTAGCTCCAACTCGGTTTTACAGTGAAAACTGCAGGAACTTCAAACCGGCACTAGGAAACAGACTGAGAAAACAGAGAAAAAGTGTCTCCTGCAACCCGTTCCCTCGGTGCTAGATGAACGAACGTCTCTCCACTTGCTCAGTTCTGAGAGATAAGTGTGTGTTAAAGCCGTCCTTCACCTAGCTTGTTGGGAACACAAAGTTTCTTTTCAGTTGCAAACTCCATTCCATACATATATATGGGGAGGTACTAGCTCCAACTCGGTTTTACAGTGAAAACTGCAGGAATTTCAAACCGGCACTAGGAAACAGACTGAGAAAGCAGAGAAAAAGTGTCTCCTGCAACCCGTTCCCTTGGTGCTAGATGAACGAACGTCTCTCCACTTGCTCAGTTCTGAGAGAAAAGTGTGTGTGAAAGCCGTCCTTCACCTAGCTTGTTGGGAACACAAAGTTTCTTTTCAGTTGCAAACTCCATTCCATACATATATATGGGGAGGTACTAGCTCCAACTCGGTTTTACTGTGAAAACTGCAGGAACTTCAAACCGGCACTAGGAAACAGACTGAGAAAGCAGAGAAAAAGTGTCTCCTGAAACCCGTTCCCTTGGTGCTAGATGAACGAACGTCTCTCCACTTGCTCAGTTCTGAGAGATAAGTGTGTGTGAAAGCCGTCCTTCACCTAGCTTGTTGGGAACACAAAGTTTCTTTTCAGTTGCAAGCTCCATTCCATACATATATATGGGGAGGTACTAGCTCCAACTCGGTTTTACAGTGAAAACTGCAGGAACTTCAAACCGGCACTAGGAAACAGACTGAGAAAGCAGAGAAAAAGTGTCTCCTGCAAACCGTTCCCTTGGTGCTAGATGAACGAACGTCTCTCCACTTGCTCAGTTCTGAGAGATAAGTGTGTGTGAAAGCCGTCCTTCACCTAGCTTGTTGGGAACACAAAGTTTCTTTTCAGTTGCAAACTCCATTCCATACATATATATGGGGAGGTACTAGCTCCAACTCGGTTTTACAGTGAAAACTGCAGGAACTTCAAACCGGCACTAGGAAACAGACTGAGAAAACAGAGAAAAAGTGTCTCCTGCAAACCGTTCCCTTGGTGCTAGATGAACGAACGTCTCTCCACTTGCTCAGTTCTGAGAGATAATTGTGTGTGAAAGCCGTCATTCAACTAGCTTGTTGGGAACACAAAGTTTCTTTTCAGTTGCAAACTCCATTCCATAAATATATATGGGGAGGTACTAGCTCCAACTCGGTTTTACAGTGAAAACTGCAGGAACTTCAAACCGGCACTAGGAAACAGACTGAGAAAGCAGAGAAAAAGTGTCTCCTGCAAACCGTTCCCTTGGTGCTAGATGAACGAACGTCTCTCCACTTGCTCAGTTCTGAGAGATAAGTGTGTGTGAAAGCCGTCCTTCACCTAGCTTGTTGGGAACACAAAGTTTCTTTTCAGTTGCAAACTCCATTCCATACATATATATGGGGAGGTACTAGCTCCAACTCGGTTTTACAGTGAAAACTGCAGGAACTTCAAACCGGCACTAGGAAACAGACTGAGAAAGCAGAGAAAAAGTGTCTCCTGCAACCCGTTACCTTGGTGCTAGATGAAAGAACGTCTCTCCACTTGCTCAGTTCTGAGAGATAAGTGTGTGTGAAAGCCGTCCTTCACCTAGCTTGTTGGGAACACAAAGTTTCTTTCCAGTTGCAAACTCCATTCCATACATATATATGGGGAGGTACTAGCTCCAACTCGATTTGACAGTGAAAACTGCAGGAACTTCTAACCGGCACTAGGAAACAGACTAAGAAAGCAGAGAAAAAGTGTCTCCTGCAACCCGTTCCCTTGGTGCTAGATGAAAGAACGTCTCTCCACTTGCTCAGTTCTGAGAGATAAGTGAGTGTGAAACCGTCCTTCACCTAGCTTGTTGGGAACACAAAGTTTCTTTTCAGTTGCAAACTCCATTCCATACTTATATATGGGGAGGTACTAGCTCCAACTCGGTTTTACAGTGAAAACCGCAGGAACTTGAAACCGGCACTAGGAAACATACTGAGAAGCAGAGAAAAAGTGTCTCCTGCAACCTGCTCCCTTGGTGCTAGATGAACGAACGTCTCTCCACTTGCTCAGTTCTGAGAGATAAGTGTGTGTGAAAGCCGTCCTACACCTAGCTTGTTGGGAACACAAAGTTTCTTTTCAGTTGCAAACTCCATTCCATACATATATATGGGGAGGTACTAGCTCCAACACGGTTTGACAGTGAAAACTGCAGGAACTTCAAACCGGCACTAGGAAACAAACTGAGAAAGCAGAGAAAAAGTGTCTCCTGCAACCCGTTCCCTTGGTGCTAGATGAAAGAACGTCTCTCCACTTGCTCAGTTCTGAGAGATAAGTGTGTGTGAAAGCCGTCCTTCACCTAGCTTGTTGGGAACACAAAGTTTCTTTTCAGTTGCAAACTCCATTCCATACATATATATGGGGAGGTACTAGCTCCAACTCGGTTTTACAGTGAAAACTGCAGGAACTTCAAACCGGCACTAGGAAACAGACTGAGAAAGCAGAGAAAAAGTGTCTCCTGCAACCCGTTACCTTGGTGCTAGATGAAAGAACGTCTCTCCACTTGCTCAGTTCTGAGAGATAAGTGTGTGTGAAAGCCGTCCTTCACCTAGCTTGTTGGGAACACAAAGTTTCTTTCCAGTTGCAAACTCCATTCCATACATATATATGGGGAGGTACTAGCTCCAACTCGATTTGACAGTGAAAACTGCAGGAACTTCTAACCGGCACTAGGAAACAGACTAAGAAAGCAGAGAAAAAGTGTCTCCTGCAACCCGTTCCCTTGGTGCTAGATGAAAGAACGTCTCTCCACTTGCTCAGTTCTGAGAGATAAGTGAGTGTGAAACCGTCCTTCACCTAGCTTGTTGGGAACACAAAGTTTCTTTTCAGTTGCAAACTCCATTCCATACTTATATATGGGGAGGTACTAGCTCCAACTCGGTTTTACAGTGAAAACCGCAGGAACTTGAAACCGGCACTAGGAAACATACTGAGAAGCAGAGAAAAAGTGTCTCCTGCAACCTGCTCCCTTGGTGCTAGATGAACGAACGTCTCTCCACTTGCTCAGTTCTGAGAGATAAGTGTGTGTGAAAGCCGTCCTACACCTAGCTTGTTGGGAACACAAAGTTTCTTTTCAGTTGCAAACTCCATTCCATACATATATATGGGGAGGTACTAGCTCCAACACGGTTTGACAGTGAAAACTGCAGGAACTTCAAACCGGCACTAGGAAACAAACTGAGAAAGCAGAGAAAAAGTGTCTCCTGCAACCCGTTCCCTTGGTGCTAGATGAAAGAACGTCTCTCCACTTGCTCAGTTCTGAGAGATAAGTGTGTGTGAAAGCCGTCCTTCACCTAGCTTGTTGGGAACACAAAGTTTCTTTTCAGTTGCAAACTCCATTCCATACATATATATGGGGAGGTAATAGCTCCAACTCGGTTTTACAGTGAAAACTGCAGGAACTTCAAACCGGCACTAGGAAACAGACTGAGAAACCAGAGAAAAAGTGTCTCCTGCAACCCGTTCCCTCGGTGCTAGATGAACGAACGTCTCTCCACTTGCTCAGTTCTGAGAGATAAGTGTGTGTGAAAGCCGTCCTTCACCTAGCTTGTTGGGAACACAAAGTTTCTTTTCAGTTGCAAACTCCATTCCATACATATATATGGGGAGGTAATAGCTCCAACTCGGTTTTACAGTGAAAACTGCAGGAATTTCAAACCGGCACTAGGAAACAGACTGAGAAACCAGAGAAAAAGTGTCTCCTGCAAACCGTTCCCTTGGTGCTAGATGAACGAACGTCTCTCCACTTGCTCACTTCTGAGAGATAAGTGTGTGTGAAAGCCGTCCTTCACCTAGCTTGTTGGGAACACAAAGTTTCTTTTCAGTTGCAAACTCCATTCCATACATATATATGGGGAGGTAGAAGCTCCAACTCGGTTTTTCAGTGAAAACTGCAGGAACTTCAAACCGGCACTAGGAAACAGACTGAGAAAGCAGAGAAAAAGTGTCTCCTGCAACCCGTTCCCTTGGTGCTAGATGAACGAAAGTCTCTCCACTTGCTCAGTTCTGAGAGATAAGTGTGTGTGAAAGCCGTCCTTCACCTAGCTTGTTGGGAACACAAAGTTTCTTTTCAGTTGCAAACTCCATTCCATACATATATATGGGGAGGTACTAGCTCCAACTCTGTTTGACAGTGAAAACTGCAGGAACTTCAAACCGGCACTAGGAAACAGACTGAGAAAGCAGAGAAAAAGTGTCTCCTGCAATCCGTTCCCTTGGTGCTAGATGAAAGAACGTCTCTCCACTTCCTCAGTTCTGAGAGATAAGTGAGTGTGAAAGCCGTCCTTCACCTAGCTTGTTGGGAACACAAAGTTTCTTTTCAGTTGCAAACTCCATTCCATACTTATATATGGGGAGGTACTAGCTCCAACTCGGTTTTACAGTGAAAACTGCAGGAACTTCAAACCGGCACTAGGAAACAGACTGAGAAAGCAGAGAAAAGTGTCTCCTGCAACCCGTTCCCTTGGTGCTAGATGAACGAACGTCTCTCCACTTGCTCAGTTCTGAGAGATAAGTGTGTGTGAAAGCCGTCCTTCACCTAGCTTGTTGGGAACACAAAGTGTCTTTTCAGTTGCAAACTCCATTGCATACATATATAAGGGAGGTACAAGCTCCAACTCGGTTTTACAGTGAAAACTGCAGGAACTTCAAACCGGCACTAGGAAACAGAATGAGAAAGCAGAGAAAAAGTATCTCCTGCAACCCGTTCCCTTGGTGCTAGATGAACGAACGTCTCTCCACTTGCTCAGTTCTGAGGGATAAGTGTGTGTGAAAGCAGGCCTTCACCTAGCTTGTTGGGAACACATAGATTGTTTTCAGTTGCAAACTCCATTCCATACATATATATGGGGAGGTACTAGCTCCAACTCTGTTTTACAGTGAAAACTGCAGGAACTTCAAACCGGCACTAGGAAACAGACTGAGAAAGCAGAGAAAAAGTGTCTCCTGCAACCTGTTCCCTTGGTGCTAGATGAACGAACGTCTCCCCACTTGCTCAGTTCTGAGAGATAAGTGTGTGTGAAAGCCGTCCTTCACCTAGCTTGTTGGGAACACAAAGTTTCTTTCCAGTTGCAAACTCCATTCCATACATATATATGGGGAGGTACTAGCTCCAACTCGGTTTTACAGTGAAAACTGCAGGAATTTCAAACCGGCACTAGGAAACAGACTGAGAAAGCAGAGAAAAAGTGTCTCCTGCAAACCGTTCCCTTGGTGCTAGATGAACGAACGTCTCTCCACTTGCTCAGTTCTGAGAGATAAGTGTGTGTGAAAGCAGTCCTTCACCTAGCTTGTTGGGAACACAAAGTTTCTTTTCAGTTGCAAACTCCATTCCATACATATATATGGGGAGGTACTAGCTCCAACTCGGTTTTACAGTGAAAACTGCAGGAACTTCAAACCGGCACTAGGAAACAGACTGAGAAAGCAGAGAAAAAGTGTCCCCTGCAACCCGTTCCCTCGGTGCTAGATGAACGAACGTCTCTCCACGTGCTCAGTTCTGAGAGATAAGTGTGTGTGAAAGCCGTCCTTCACCTAGCTTGTTGGGAACACAAAGTTTCTTTTCAGTTGCAAACTCCATTCCATACATATATATGGGGAGGTACTAGCTCCAACTCGGTTTTACAGTGAAAACTGCAGGAACTTCAAACCGGCACTAGGAAACAGACTGAGAAAGCAGAGAAAAAGTGTCTCCTGCAACCCGTTCCCTCGGTGCTAGATGAACGAACGTCTCTCCACTTGCTCAGTTCTGAGAGATAAGTGTGTGTGAAAGCCGCCCTTCACCTAGCTTGTTGGGAACACAAAGTTTCTTTTCAGTTGCAAACTCCATTCCATACATATATATGGGGAGGTACTAGCTCCAACTCGGTTTTACAGTGAAAACTGCAGGAACTTCAAACCGGCACTAGGGAACAGACTGAGAAAGCAGAGAAAAAGTGTCTCCTGCAACCCTTTCCCTTGGTGCTAGATGAACGAACGTCTCTCCACTTGCTCAGTTCTGAGAGATAAGTGTGTGTGAAAGCCGTCCTTCACCTAGCTTGTTGGGAACACAAAGATTCTTTTCAGTTGCAAACTCCATTCCATACATATATATGGGGAGGTAGAAGCTCCAACTCGGTTTTACAGTGAAAACTGCAGGAACTTCAAACCGGCACTAGGAAACAGTCTGAGAAAGCAGAGTAAAAGTGTCTCCTGCAAAACGTTCCCTTGGTGCTAGATGAACGAACGTCTCTCCACTTGCTCAGTTCTGAGAGATAATTGTGTGTGAAAGCCGTCCTTCACCTAGCTTGTTGGGAACACAAAGTTTCTTTTCACTTGCAAACTCCATTCCATACATATATATGGGGAGGTACTAGCTCCAACTCGGTTTTACAGTGAAAACTGCAGGAACTTCAAACCGGCACTAGGAAACAGACTGAGAAAGCAGAGAAAAAGTGTCTCCTGCAGCCCGTTCCCTTGGTGCTAGATGAACGAACGTCTCTCCACTTGCTCAGTTCTGAGAGATATGTGTGTGTGAAAGCCGTCCTTCACCTAGCTTGTTGGGAACACAAAGATTCTTTTCACTTGCAAACTCCATTCCATACATATATATGGGGAGGTACTAGCTCCAACTCGGTTTTACAGTGAAAACTGCAGGAACTTCAAACCGGCACTAGGAAACAGACTGAGAAAGCAGAGAAAAAGTGTCCCCTGCAACCCGTTCCCTCGGTGCTAGATGAACGAACGTCTCTCCGCTTGCTCAGTTCTGAGAGATAAGTGTGTGTGAAAGCCGTCCTTCACCTAGCTTGTAGGGAACACAAAGTTTCTTTTCAGTTGCAAACTCCATTCCATACATATATATGGGGAGGTACTAGCTCCAACTCGGTTTTACAGTGAAAACTGCAGGAACTTCAAACCGGCACTAGGAAACAGACTGAGAAACAGAGAAAAGTGTCTCCTGCAACCCGTTCCCTCGGTGCTAGATGAACGAACGTCTCTCCACTTGCTCAGTTCTGAGAGATAAGTGTGTGTGAAAGCCGTCCTTCACCTAGCTTGTTGGGAACACAAAGTTTCTTTTCAGTTGCAAACTCCATTCCATACATATATATGGGGAGGTACTAGCTCCAAATCGGTTTTACAATGAAAACTGCAGGAACTTCAAACCGGCACTAGGAAACAGACTGAGAAAGCAGAGAAAAAGTGTCTCCTGCAACCCGTTCCCTCGGTGCTAGATGAACGAACGTCTCTCCACTTGCTCAGTTCTGAGAGATAAGTGTGTGTGAAAGCCGTCCTTCACCTAGCTTGTTGGGAACACAAAGTTTCTTTTCAGTTGCAAACTCCATTCCATACATATATATGGGGAGGTACTAGCTCCAACTCGGTTTTACAGTGAAAACTGCAGGAATTTCAAACCGGCACTAGGAAACAGACTGAGAAAGCAGAGAAAAAGTGTCTCCTGCAAACCGTTCCCTTGGTGCTAGATGAACGAACGTCTCTCCACTTGCTCAGTTCTGAGAGATAAGTGTGTGTGAAAGCAGTCCTTCACCTAGCTTGTTGGGAACACAAAGTTTCTTTTCAGTTGCAAACTCCATTCCATACATATATATGGGGAGGTACTAGCTCCAACTCGGTTTTACAGTGAAAACTGCAGGAACTTCAAACCGGCACTAGGAAACAGACTGAGAAAGCAGAGAAAAAGTGTCTCCTGCAACCCGTTCCCTGGGTGCTAGATGAACGAACGTCTCTCCACTTGCTCAGTTCTGAGAGATAAGTGTGTGTGAAAGCCGTCCTTCACCTAGCTTGTTGGGAACACAAAGTTTCTTTTCAGTTGCAAACTCCATTCCATACATATATATGGGGAGGTACTAGCTCCAACTCTCTTTGACAGTGAAAACTGCAGGAATTTCAAACAGGCACTAGGAAACAGACTGAGAAAGAAGAGAAAAACTGTCTCCTGCAACCCGTTCCCTTGGTGCTAGATGAACGAACGTCTCTCCACTTGCTCAGTTCTGAGAGATAAGTGTGTGTGAAAGCAGTCCTTCACCTAGCTTGTTGGGAACACAAAGTTTCTTTTCAGTTGCAAACTCCATTCCATACATATATATGGGGAGGTACTAGCTCCAACTCGGTTTTACAGTGAAAACTGCAGGAATTTCAAACCGGCACTAGGAAACAGACTGAGAAAGCAGAGAAAAAGTGTCTCCTGCAAACCGTTCCCTTGGTGCTAGATGAACGAACGTCTCTCCACTTGCTCAGTTCTGAGAGATAAGTGTGTGTGAAAGCCGTCCTTCACCTAGCTTGTTGGGAACACAAAGTTTCTTTTCAGTTGCAAACTCCATTCCATACATATATATGGGGAGGTACTAGCTCCAACTCGGTTTTACAGTGAAAACTGCAGGAACTTGAAACCGGCACTAAGAAACAGACTGAGAAAGCAGAGAAAAAGTGTCTCCTGCAACCCGTTCCCTTGGTGCTAGATGAACGAACGTCTCTCCACTTGCTCAGTTCTGAGAGATAAGTGTGTGTGAAAGCCGTCCTTCACCTAGCTTGTTGGGAACACAAAGTTTCTTTTCAGTTGCAAACTCCATTCCATACATATATATTGGGAGGAACTAGCTCCAAATCTGTTTGACAGTGAAAAATGCAGGAACTTCAAACCGGCACTAGGAAACAGACTGAGAAAGCAGAGAAAAAGTGTCCCCTGCAACCCGTTCCCTTGGTGCTAGATGAAAGAACGTCTCTCCACTTGCTCAGTTCTGAGAGATAAGTGTGTGTGAAAGCCGTCCTTCACCTAGCTTGTTGGGAACACAAAGTTTCTTTTCAGTTGCAAACTCCATTCCATACATATATATGGGGAGGTACTAGCTCCAACTCGGTTTGACAGTGAAAACTGCAGGAACTTCAAACCGGCACTAGGAAACAGACTGAGAAAGCAGAGAAAAAGTGTCTCCTGCAACCCGTTCCCTTGGTGCTAGATGAACGAACGTCTCTCCACTTACTTAGTTCTGAGAGATAAGTGTGTGTGAAAGCCGTCCTTCACCTAGCTTGTTGGGAACACAAAGTTTCTTTTCAGTTGCAAACTCCATTCCATACATATATATGGGGAGGTACTAGCTCCAAGTCGGTTTTACAGTGAAAACTGCAGGAACTTCAAACCGGCACTAGGAAACAGACTGAGAAAGCAGATAAATAGTGTCTCCTGCAACCCGTTCCCTCGGTGCTAGATGAACGAAAGTCTCTCCACTTGCTCACTTCTGAGAGATAAGTGTATGTGAAAGCCGTCCTTCACCTAGCTTGTTGGGAACACAAAGTTTCTTTTCAGTTGCAAACTCCATTCCATACATATATATGGGGAGGTACTAGCTCCAACTCGGTTTTACAGTGAAATCTGCAGGAACTTCAAACCGGCACTTAGAAACATACTGAGAAAGCAGAGAAAAAGTGTCTCCTGCAACCCGTTCCCTTGGTGCTAGATGAACGAACGTCTCTCCACTTGCTCAGTTCTGAGAGATAAGTGTGTGTGAAAGCCGTCCTTCACCTAGCTTGTTGGGAACACAAAGTTTCTTTTCAGTTGCAAACTCCATTCCATACATATATATGGGGAGGTACTAGCTCCAACACGGTTTTACAGTGAAAACTGCAGGAACTTCAAACCGGCACTAGGAAACAGACTTAGAAACCAGAGAAAAAGTGTCTCCTGCAACCCGTTCCCTCGGTGCTAGATGAACGAACGTCTCTCCACTTGCTCAGTTCTGAGAGATAAGTGTGTGTGAAAGCCGTCCTTCACCTAGCTTGTTGGGAACACAAAGTTTCTTTTCAGTTGCAAACTCCATTCCATACATATATATTGGGAGGAACTAGCTCCAAATCTGTTTGACAGTGAAAAATGCAGGAACTTCAAACCGGCACTAGGAAACAGACTGAGAAAGCAGAGAAAAAGTGTCCCCTGCAACCCGTTCCCTTGGTGCTAGATGAAAGAACGTCTCTCCACTTGCTCAGTTCTGAGAGATAAGTGTGTGTGAAAGCCGTCCTTCACCTAGCTTGTTGGGAACACAAAGTTTCTTTTCAGTTGCAAACTCCATTCCATACATATATATGGGGAGGTACTAGCTCCAACTCGGTTTTACAGTGAAAACTGCAGGAACTTCAAAACGGCACTAGGAAACAGACTGAGAAAGCAGAGAAAAAGTGTCTCCTGCAACCCGTTCCCTTGGTGCTAGATGAACGAACGTCTCTCCACTTACTTAGTTCTGAGAGATAAGTGTGTGTGAAAGCCGTCCTTCACCTAGCTTGTTGGGAACACAAAGTTTCTTTTCAGTTGCAAACTCCATTCCATACATATATATGGGGAGGTACTAGCTCCAAGTCGGTTTTACAGTGAAAACTGCAGGAACTTCAAACCGGCACTAGGAAACAGACTGAGAAAGCAGATAAATAGTGTCTACTGCAACCCGTTCCCTCGGTGCTAGATGAACGAAAGTCTCTCCACTTGCTCAATTCTGAGAGATAAGTGTATGTGAAAGCCGTCCTTCACCTAGCTTGTTGGGAACACAAAGTTTCTTTTCAGTTGCAAACTCCATTCCATACATATATATGGGGAGGTACTAGCTCCAACTCGGTTTTACAGTGAAAACTGAAGGAATTTCAAACCGGCAGTAGGAAACAGACTGAGAAAGCAGAGAAAAAGTGTCTCCTGCAACCCGTTCCCTTGGTGCTAGATGAACGAACGTCTCTCCACTTGCTCAGTTCTGAGAGATAAGTGTGTGTGAAAGCCGTCCTTCACCTAGCTTGTTGGGAACACAAAGTTTCTTTTCAGTTGCAAACTCCATTCCATACATATATATGGGGAGGTACTATCTCCAACTCGGTTTTACAGTGAAAACTGCAGGAACTTCAAACCGGCACTAGGAAACAGACTGAGAAAGCAGAGAAAAAGTGTCTCCTGCAACCCGTTCCCTGGGTGCTAGATGAACGAACGTCTCTCCACTTGCTCAGTTCTGAGAGATAAGTGTGTGTGAAAGCCGTCCTTCACCTAGCTTGTTGGGAACACAAAGTTTCTTTTCAGTTGCAAACTCCATTCCATACATATATATGGGGAGGTACTAGCTCCAACTCTCTTTGACAGTGAAAACTGCAGGAATTTCAAACAGGCACTAGGAAACAGACTGAGAAAGAAGAGAAAAAGTGTCTCCTGCAACACGTTCCCTTGGTGCTAGATGAACGAACGTCTCTCCACTTGCTCAGTTCTGAGAGATAAGTGTGTGTGAAAGCCGTCCTTCACCTAGCTTGTTGGGAACACAAAGTTTCTTTTCAGTTGCAAACTCCATTCCATACATATATATGGGGAGGTACTAGCTCCAAGTCGGTTTTACAGTGAAAACTGCAGGAACTTCAAACCGGCACTAGGAAACAGACTGAGAAAGCAGATAAATAGTGTCTCCTGCAACCCGTTCCCTCGGTGCTAGATGAACGAAAGTCTCTCCACTTGCTCAATTCTGAGAGATAAGTGTATGTGAAAGCCGTCCTTCACCTAGCTTGTTGGGAACACAAAGTTTCTTTTCAGTTGCAAACTCCATTCCATACATATATATGGGGAGGTACTAGCTCCAACTCGGTTTTACAGTGAAATCTGCAGGAACTTCAAACCGTCACTAGGAAACAGACTGAGAAAGCAGAGAAAAAGTGTCTCCTGCAACCCGTTCCCTTGGTGCTAGATGAACGAACGTCTCTCCACTTGCTCAGTTCTGAGAGATAAGTGTGTGTGAAAGCCGTCCTTCACCTAGCTTGTTGGGAACACAAAGTTTCTTTTCAGTTGCAAACTCCATTCCATACATATATATGGGGAGGTACTAGCTCCAACACGGTTTTACAGTGAAAACTGCAGGAACTTCAAACCGGCACTAGGAAACAGACTTAGAAACCAGAGAAAAAGTGTCTCCTGCAACCCGTTCCCTCGGTGCTAGATGAACGAACGTCTCTCCACTTGCTCAGTTCTGAGAGATAAGTGTGTGTGAAAGCCGTCCTTCACCTAGCTTGTTGGGAACACAAAGTTTCTTTTCAGTTGCAAACTCCATTCCATACATATATATTGGGAGGAACTAGCTCCAAATCTGTTTGACAGTGAAAAATGCAGGAACTTCAAACCGGCACTAGGAAACAGACTGAGAAAGCAGAGAAAAAGTGTCCCCTGCAACCCGTTCCCTTGGTGCTAGATGAAAGAACGTCTCTCCACTTGCTCAGTTCTGAGAGATAAGTGTGTGTGAAAGCCGTCCTTCACCTAGCTTGTTGGGAACACAAAGTTTCTTTTCAGTTGCAAACTCCATTCCATACATATATATGGGGAGGTACTAGCTCCAACTCGGTTTTACAGTGAAAACTGCAGGAACTTCAAACCGGCACTAGGAAACAGACTGAGAAAGCAGAGAAAAAGTGTCTCCTGCAACCCGTTCCCTTGGTGCTAGATGAACGAACGTCTCTCCACTTACTTAGTTCTGAGAGATAAGTGTGTGTGAAAGCCGTCCTTCACCTAGCTTGTTGGGAACACAAAGTTTCTTTTCAGTTGCAAACTCCATTCCATACATATATATGGGGAGGTACTAGCTCCAAGTCGGTTTTACAGTGAAAACTGCAGGAACTTCAAACCGGCACTAGGAAACAGACTGAGAAAGCAGATAAATAGTGTCTCCTGCAACCCGTTCCCTCGGTGCTAGATGAACGAAAGTCTCTCCACTTGCTCAATTCTGAGAGATAAGTGTATGTGAAAGCCGTACTTCACCTAGCTTGTTGGGAACACAAAGTTTCTTTTCAGTTGCAAACTCCATTCCATACATATATATGGGGAGGTACTAGCTCCAACTCGGTTTTACAGTGAAAACTGAAGGAATTTCAAACCGGCAGTAGGAAACAGACTGAGAAAGCAGAGAAAAATTGTCTCCTGCAACCCGTTCCCTTGGTGCTAGATGAACGAACGTCTCTCCACTTGCTCAGGTCTGAGAGATAAGTGTGTGTGAAAGCCGTCCTTCACCTAGCTTGTTGGGAACACAAAGATTCTTTTCAGTTGCAAACTACACTCCATACATATATATGGGGAGGTAATAGCTCCAACTCGGTTTTAAAGTGAAATCTGCAGGAACTTCAAACCGGCACTAGGAAACAGACTGAGAAAGCAGAGAAAAAGTGTCTCCTGCAACCCGTTCCCTCGGTGCTAGATGAACGAACGTCTCTCCACTTGCTCAGTTCTGAGAGATAAGTGTGTGTGAAAGCCGTCCTTCACCTAGCTTGTTGGGAACACAAAGTTTCTTTTCAGTTGCAAACTCCATTCCATACATATATATGGGGAGGTACTAGCTCCAACTCGGTTTTACAGTGAAAACTGCAGGAACTTGAAACCGGCACTAAGAAACAGACTGAGAAAGCAGAGAAAAAGTGTCTCCTGCAACCCGTTCGCTTGGTGCTAGATGAACGAACGTCTCTCCACTTGCTCAGTTCTGAGAGATAAGTGTGTGTGAAAGCCGTCCTTCACCTAGCTTGTTGGGAACACAAAGTTTCTTTTCAGTTGCAAACTCCATTCCATACATATATATGGGGAGGTACTAGCTCCAACTCGGTTTTACAGTGAAAACTGCAGGAACTTCAAACCGGCACTAGGAAACAGACTGAGAAAGCAGAGAAAAAGTGTCTCCTGCAACCCGTTCCCTTGGTGCTAGATGTACGAACGTCTCTCCACTTGCTCAGTTCTGAGAGATAAGTGTGTGTGAAAGCCGTCCTTCACCTAGCTTGTTGGGAACACAAAGTTTCTTTTCAGTTGCAAACTCCATTCCATACATATATATGGGGAGGTACTAGCTGCAACACGGTTTTACAGTGAAAACTGCAGGAACTTCAAACCGGCACTAGGAAACAGACTTAGAAAACAGAGAAAAAGTGTCTCCTGCAACCCGTTCCCTCGGTGCTAGATGAACGAACGTCTCTCCACTTGCTCAGTTCTGAGAGATAAGTGTGTGTGAAAGCCGTCCTTCACCTAGCTTGTTGGGAACACAAAGTTTCTTTTCAGTTGCAAACTCCATTCCATACATATATATGGGGAGGTACTAGCTCCAACTCGGATTTACAGTGAAAACTGCAGGAATTTCAAACCGGCACTAGGAAACAGACTGAGATAGCAGAGAAAAAGTGTCTCCTGCAAACCGTTCCCTTGGTGCTAGATGAACGAACGTCTCTCCACTTGCTCAGTTCTGAGAGATAAGTGTGTGTGAAAGCCGTCCTTCACCTAGCTTGTTGGGAACACAAAGTTTCTTTTCAGTTGCAAACTCCATTCCATACATATATATGGGGAGGTACTAGCTCCAACTCTCTTTGACAGTGAAAACTGCAGGAATTTCAAACAGGCACTAGGAAACAGACTGAGAAAGAAGAGAAAAAGTGTCTCCTGCAACACGTTCCCTTGGTGCTAGATGAACGAACGTCTCTCCACTTGCTCAGTTCTGAGAGATAAGTGTGTGTGAAAGCCGTCCTTCACCTAGCTTGTTGGGAACACAAAGTTTCTTTTCAGTTGCAAACTCCATTCCATACATATATATGGGGAGGTACTAGCTCCAACTCGGTTTTACAGTGAAAACTGCAGGAATTTCAAACCGGCACTAGGAAACAGACTGAGAAAGCAGAGAAAAAGTGTCTCCTGCAAACCGTTCCCTTGGTGCTAGATGAACGAACGTCTCTCCACTTGCTCAGTTCTGAGAGATAAGTGTGTGTGAAAGCCGTCCTTCACCTAGCTTGTTGGGAACACAAAGTTTCTTTTCAGTTGCAAACTCCATTCCATACATATATATGGGGAGGTACTAGCTCCAACTCGGTTTTACAGTGAAAACTGCAGGAACTTGAAACCGGCACTAAGAAACAGACTGAGAAAGCAGAGAAAAAGTGTCTCCTGCAACCCGTTCCCTTGGTGCTAGATGAACGAACGTCTCTCCACTTGCTCAGTTCTGAGAGATAAGTGTGTGTGAAAGCCGTCCTTCACCTAGCTTGTTGGGAACACAAAGTTTCTTTTCAGTTGCAAACTCCATTCCATACATATATATTGGGAGGAACTAGCTCCAAATCTGTTTGACAGTGAAAAATGCAGGAACTTCAAACCGGCACTAGGAAACAGACTGAGAAAGCAGAGAAAAAGTGTCCCCTGCAACCCGTTCCCTTGGTGCTAGATGAAAGAACGTCTCTCCACTTGCTCAGTTCTGAGAGATAAGTGTGTGTGAAAGCCGTCCTTCACCTAGCTTGTTGGGAACACAAAGTTTCTTTTCAGTTGCAAACTCCATTCCATACATATATATGGGGAGGTACTAGCTCCAACTCGGTTTTACAGTGAAAACTGCAGGAACTTCAAACCGGCACTAGGAAACAGACTGAGAAAGCAGAGAAAAAGTGTCTCCTGCAACCCGTTCCCTTGGTGCTAGATGAACGAACGTCTCTCCACTTACTTAGTTCTGAGAGATAAGTGTGTGTGAAAGCCGTCCTTCACCTAGCTTGTTGGGAACACAAAGTTTCTTTTCAGTTGCAAACTCCATTCCATACATATATATGGGGAGGTACTAGCTCCAAGTCGGTTTTACAGTGAAAACTGCAGGAACTTCAAACCGGCACTAGGAAACAGACTGAGAAAGCAGATAAATAGTGTCTCCTGCAACCCGTTCCCTCGGTGCTAGATGAACGAAAGTCTCTCCACTTGCTCAATTCTGAGAGATAAGTGTATGTGAAAGCCGTCCTTCACCTAGCTTGTTGGGAACACAAAGTTTCTTTTCAGTTGCAAACTCCATTCCATACATATATATGGGGAGGTACTAGCTCCAACTCGGTTTTACAGTGAAATCTGCAGGAACTTCAAACCGTCACTAGGAAACAGACTGAGAAAGCAGAGAAAAAGTGTCTCCTGCAACCCGTTCCCTTGGTGCTAGATGAACGAACGTCTCTCCACTTGCTCAGTTCTGAGAGATAAGTGTGTGTGAAAGCCGTCCTTCACCTAGCTTGTTGGGAACACAAAGTTTCTTTTCAGTTGCAAACTCCATTCCATACATATATATGGGGAGGTACTAGCTCCAACACGGTTTTACAGTGAAAACTGCAGGAACTTCAAACCGGCACTAGGAAACAGACTTAGAAACCAGAGAAAAAGTGTCTCCTGCAACCCGTTCCCTCGGTGCTAGATGAACGAACGTCTCTCCACTTGCTCAGTTCTGAGAGATAAGTGTGTGTGAAAGCCGTCCTTCACCTAGCTTGTTGGGAACACAAAGTTTCTTTTCAGTTGCAAACTCCATTCCATACATATATATTGGGAGGAACTAGCTCCAAATCTGTTTGACAGTGAAAAATGCAGGAACTTCAAACCGGCACTAGGAAACAGACTGAGAAAGCAGAGAAAAAGTGTCCCCTGCAACCCGTTCCCTTGGTGCTAGATGAAAGAACGTCTCTCCACTTGCTCAGTTCTGAGAGATAAGTGTGTGTGAAAGCCGTCCTTCACCTAGCTTGTTGGGAACACAAAGTTTCTTTTCAGTTGCAAACTCCATTCCATACATATATATGGGGAGGTACTAGCTCCAACTCGGTTTTACAGTGAAAACTGCAGGAACTTCAAACCGGCACTAGGAAACAGACTGAGAAAGCAGAGAAAAAGTGTCTCCTGCAACCCGTTCCCTTGGTGCTAGATGAACGAACGTCTCTCCACTTACTTAGTTCTGAGAGATAAGTGTGTGTGAAAGCCGTCCTTCACCTAGCTTGTTGGGAACACAAAGTTTCTTTTCAGTTGCAAACTCCATTCCATACATATATATGGGGAGGTACTAGCTCCAAGTCGGTTTTACAGTGAAAACTGCAGGAACTTCAAACCGGCACTAGGAAACAGACTGAGAAAGCAGATAAATAGTGTCTCCTGCAACCCGTTCCCTCGGTGCTAGATGAACGAAAGTCTCTCCACTTGCTCAATTCTGAGAGATAAGTGTATGTGAAAGCCGTACTTCACCTAGCTTGTTGGGAACACAAAGTTTCTTTTCAGTTGCAAACTCCATTCCATACATATATATGGGGAGGTACTAGCTCCAACTCGGTTTTACAGTGAAAACTGAAGGAATTTCAAACCGGCAGTAGGAAACAGACTGAGAAAGCAGAGAAAAAGTGTCTCCTGCAACCCGTTCCCTTGGTGCTAGATGAACGAACGTCTCTCCACTTGCTCAGGTCTGAGAGATAAGTGTGTGTGAAAGCCGTCCTTCACCTAGCTTGTTGGGAACACAAAGATTCTTTTCAGTTGCAAACTACACTCCATACATATATATGGGGAGGTAATAGCTCCAACTCGGTTTTAAAGTGAAATCTGCAGGAACTTCAAACCGGCACTAGGAAACAGACTGAGAAAGCAGAGAAAAAGTGTCTCCTGCAACCCGTTCCCTCGGTGCTAGATGAACGAACGTCTCTCCACTTGCTCAGTTCTGAGAGATAAGTGTGTGTGAAAGCCGTCCTTCACCTAGCTTGTTGGGAACACAAAGTTTCTTTTCAGTTGCAAACTCCATTCCATACATATATATGGGGAGGTACTAGCTCCAACTCGGTTTTACAGTGAAAACTGCAGGAACTTGAAACCGGCACTAAGAAACAGACTGAGAAAGCAGAGAAAAAGTGTCTCCTGCAACCCGTTCCCTTGGTGCTAGATGAACGAACGTCTCTCCACTTGCTCAGTTCTGAGAGATAAGTGTGTGTGAAAGCCGTCCTTCACCTAGCTTGTTGGGAACACAAAGTTTCTTTTCAGTTGCAAACTCCATTCCATACATATATATGGGGAGGTACTAGCTCCAACTCGGTTTTACAGTGAAAACTGCAGGAACTTCAAACCGGCACTAGGAAACAGACTGAGAAAGCAGAGAAAAAGTGTCTCCTGCAACCCGTTCCCTTGGTGCTAGATGTACGAACGTCTCTCCACTTGCTCAGTTCTGAGAGATAAGTGTGTGTGAAAGCCGTCCTTCACCTAGCTTGTTGGGAACACAAAGTTTCTTTTCAGTTGCAAACTCCATTCCATACATATATATGGGGAGGTACTAGCTGCAACACGGTTTTACAGTGAAAACTGCAGGAACTTCAAACCGGCACTAGGAAACAGACTTAGAAAACAGAGAAAAAGTGTCTCCTGCAACCCGTTCCCTCGGTGCTAGATGAACGAACGTCTCTCCACTTGCTCAGTTCTGAGAGATAAGTGTGTGTGAAAGCCGTCCTTCACCTAGCTTGTTGGGAACACAAAGTTTCTTTTCAGTTGCAAACTCCATTCCATACATATATATGGGGAGGTACTAGCTCCAACTCGGATTTACAGTGAAAACTGCAGGAATTTCAAACCGGCACTAGGAAACAGACTGAGATAGCAGAGAAAAAGTGTCTCCTGCAAACCGTTCCCTTGGTGCTAGATGAACGAACGTCTCTCCACTTGCTCAGTTCTGAGAGATAAGTGTGTGTGAAAGCCGTCCTTCACCTAGCTTGTTGGGAACACAAAGTTTCTTTTCAGTTGCAAACTCCATTCCATACATATATATGGGGAGGTAGAAGCTCCAACTCGGTTTTACAGTGAAAACTGCAGGAACTTCAAACCGGCACTAGGAAACAGACTGAGAAAGCAGAGAAAAATTGTCTCCTGCAACCCGTTCCCTTGGTGCTAGATGAACGAAAGTCTCTCCACTTGCTCAGTTCTGAGAGATAAGTGAGTGTGAAAGCCGTCCTTCACCTAGCTTGTTGGGAACACAAAGTTTCTTTTCAGTTGCAAACTCCATTCCATACATATATATGGGGAGGTACTAGCTCCAACTCTGTTTGACAGTGAAAACTGCAGGAACTTCAAACCGGCACTAGGAAACAGACTGAGAAAGCAGAGAAAAAGTGTCTCCTGCAATCCGTTCCCTTGGTGCTAGATGAAAGAACGTCTCTCCACTTCCTCAGTTCTGAGAGATAAGTGTGTGTGAAAGCCGTCCTTCACCTAGATTGTTGGGAACACAAAGTTTCTTTTCAGTTGCAAACTCCATTTCATACTTATATATGGGGAGGTACTAGCTCCAACTCGGTTTTACAGTGAAAACTGCAGGAACTTCAAACCGGCACTAGGAAACAGACTGAGAAAGCAGAGAAAAGTGTCTCCTGGAACCCGTTCCCTTGGTGCTAGATGAACGAACGTCTCTCCACTTGCTCAGTTCTGAGAGATAAGTGTGTGTGAAAGCCGTCCTTCACCTAGCTTGTTGGGAACACAAAGTGTCTTTTCAGTTGCAAACTCCATTGCATACATATATAAGGGAGGTACTAGCTCCAACTCGGTTTTACAGTGAAAACTGCAGGAATTTCAAACCGGCACTAGGAAACAGACTGAGAAAGCAGAGAAAAAGTATCTCCTGCAACCCGTTCCCTTGGTGCTAGATGAACGAACGTCTCTCCACTTGCTCAGTTCTGAGAGATAAGTGTGTGTGAAAGCAGTCCTTCACCTAGCTTGTTGGGAACACATAGATTGTTTTCAGTTGCAAACTCCATTCCATACATATATATGGGGAGGTACTAGCTCCAACTCGGTTTTACAGTGAAAACTGCAGGAACTTCAAACCGGCACTATGAAACAGACTGAGAAAGCAGAGAAAAAGTGTCTCCTGCAACCCGTTCCCTTGGTGCTAGATGAACGAACGTCTCTCCACTTGCTCAGTTCTGAGAGATAAGTGTGTGTGAAAGCCGTCCTTCACCTAGCTTGTTGGGAACACAAAGTTTCTTTTCAGTTGCAAACTCCATTCCATACATATATATGGGGAGGTACTAGCTCCAACACGGTTTTACAGTGAAAACTGCAGGAACTTCAAACCGGCACTAGGAAACAGACTTAGAAACCAGAGAAAAAGTGTCTCCTGCAACCCGTTCCCTCGGTGCTAGATGAACGAACGTCTCTCCACTTGCTCAGTTCTGAGAGATAAGTGTGTGTGAAAGCCGTCCTTCACCTAGCTTGTTGGGAACACAAAGTTTCTTTTCAGTTGCAAACTCCATTCCATACATATATATTGGGAGGAACTAGCTCCAAATCTGTTTGACAGTGAAAACTGCAGGAACTTCAAACCGGCACTAGGAAACAGACTGAGAAAGCAGAGAAAAAGTGTCCCCTGCAACCCGTTCCCTTGGTGCTAGATGAAAGAACGTCTCTCCACTTGCTCAGTTCTGAGAGATAAGTGTGTGTGAAAGCCGTCCTTCACCTAGCTTGTTGGGAACACAAAGTTTCTTTTCAGTTGCAAACTCCATTCCATACATATATATGGGGAGGTATTAGCTCCAACTCAGTTTTACAGTGAAAACTGCAGGAACTTCAAACCGGCACTAGGAAACAGACTGAGAAAGCAGAGAAAAAGTGTCTCCTGCAACCCGTTCCCTTGGTGCTAGATGAACGAACGTCTCTCCACTTACTTAGTTCTGAGAGATAAGTGTGTGTGAAAGCCGTCCTTCACCTAGCTTGTTGGGAACACAAAGTTTCTTTTCAGTTGCAAACTCCATTCCATACATATATATGGGGAGGTACTAGCTCCAAGTCGGTTTTACAGTGAAAACTGCAGGAACTTCAAACCGGCACTAGGAAACAGACTGAGAAAGCAGATAAATAGTGTCTCCTGCAACCCGTTCCCTCGGTGCTAGATGAACGAAAGTCTCTCCACTTGCTCAATTCTGAGAGATAAGTGTATGTGAAAGCCGTCCTTCACCTAGCTTGTTGGGAACACAAAGTTTCTTTTCAGTTGCAAACTCCATTCCATACATATATATGGGGTGGTACTAGCTCCAACTCGGTTTTACAGTGAAAACTGAAGGAATTTCAAACCGGCAGTAGGAAACAGACTGAGAAAGCAGAGAAAAAGTGTCTCCTGCAACCCGTTCCCTTGGTGCTAGATGAACGAACGTCTCTCCACTTGCTCAGTTCTGAGAGATAAGTGTGTGTGAAAGCCGTCCTTCACCTAGCTTGTTGGGAACACAAAGATTCTTTTCAGTTGCAAACTACACTCCATACATATATATGGGGAGGTACTAGCTCCAACTCGGTTTTCCAGTGAAATCTGCAGGAACTTCAAACCGGCACTAGGAAACAGACTGAGAAAGCAGAGAAAAAGTGTCTCCTGCAAACTGTTCCCTTGGTGCTAGATGAACGAACGTCTCTCCACTTGCTCAGTTCTGAGAGTTAAGTGTGTGTGAAAGCCGTCCTTCACCTAGCTTGTTGGGAACACAAAGTTTCTTTTCAGTTGCAAACTCCATTCCATACTTATATATGGGGAGGTACTAGCTCCAACCCGGTTTTACAGTGAAAACTGCAGGAACTTGAAACCGGCACTAGGAAACAGACTGAGAGAGCAGAGAAAAAGTGTCTCCTGCAACCCGTTCCCTTGGTGCTAGATGAACGAACGTCTCTCCACTTGCTCAGTTCTGAGAGATAAGTGTGTGTGAAAGCCGTCCTTCACCTAGCTTGTTGGGAACACAAAGTTTCTTTTCAGTTGCAAACTCCATTCCATACATATATATGGGGAGGTGCAAGCTCCAACTCGGTTTTACAGTGAAAACTTCAGGAACTTCAAACCGGCACTAGGAAACAGACTGAGAAAGCAGAGAAAAAGTGTCTCCTGCAATCCGTTCCCTTGGTGCTAGATGAACGAACGTCTCTCCACTTGCTCAGTTCTGAGAGATAAGGGTGTGTGAAAGCCGTCCTTCACCTTGCTTGTTGGGAATACAAAGTTTCTTTTCAGTTGCAAACTCCATTCCATACATATATATGGGGAGGTACAAGCTCCAACTCGGTTTTACAGTGAAAACTTCAGGAACTTCAAACCGGCACTAGGAAACAGACTGAGAAAGCAGAGAAAAAGTGTCTCCTGCAATCCGTTCCCTTGGTGCTAGATGAACGAACGTCTCTCCACTTGCTCAGTTCTGAGAGATAAGTGTGTGTGAAAGCCGTCCTTCACCTAGCTTGTTGGGAACACAAAGTGTCTTTTCAGTTGCAAACTCCATTGCATACATATATAAGGGAGGTACTAGCTCCAACTCGGTTTTACAGTGAAAACTGCAGGAACTTCAAACCGGCACTAGGAAACAGACTGAGAAAGCAGAGAAAAAGTATCTCCTGCAACCCGTTCCCTTGGTGCTAGATGAACGAACGTCTCTCCACTTGCTCAGTTCTGAGAGATAAGTGTGTGTGAAAGCAGTCCTTCACCTAGCTTGTTGGGAACACATAGATTGTTTTCAGTTGCAAACTCCATTCCTTACATATATATGGGGAGGTACTAGCTCCAACTCGGTTTTACAGTGAAAACTGCAGGAACTTCAAACCGGCACTAGGAAACAGACTGAGAAAGCAGAGAAAAAGTGTCTCCTGCAACCTGTTCCCTTGGTGCTAGATGAACGAACGTCTCTCCACTTGCTCAGTTCTGAGAGATAAGTGTTTGTGAAAGCCGTCCTTCACCTAGCTTGTTGGGAACACAAAGTTTCTTTCCAGTTGCAAACTCCATTCCATACATATATATGGGGAGGTACTAGCTCCAACTCGATTTGACAGTGAAAACTGCAGGAACTTCTAACCGGCACTAGGAAACAGACTAAGAAAGCAGAGAAAAAGTGTCTCCTGCCACCCGTTCCCTTGGTGCTAGATGAAAGAACGTCTCTCCACTTGCTCAGTTCTGAGAGATAAGTGAGTGTGAAACCGTCCTTCACCTAGCTTGTTGGGAACACAAAGTTTCTTTTCAGTTGCAAACTCCATTCCATACATATATATGGGGAGGTACTAGCTCCAACTCGGTTTTACAGTGAAAACTGCAGGAATTTCAAACCGGCACTAGGAAACAGACTGAGAAACCAGAGAAAAAGTGTCTCCTGCAAACCGTTCCCTTGGTGCTAGATGAACGAACGTATATCCACTTGCTCAGTTCTGAGAGATAAGTGTGTGTGAAAGCCGTCCTTCACCTAGCTTGTTGGGAACACAAAGTTTCTTTTCAGTTGCAAACTCCATTCCATACATATATATGGGGAGGTAGAAGCTCCAACTCGGTTTTTCAGTGAAAATTGCAGGAACTTCAAACCGGCACTAGGAAACAGACTGAGAAAGCAGAGAAAAAGTGTCTCCTGCAACCCGTTCCCTTGGTGCTAGATGAACGAAAGTCTCTCCACTTGCTCAGTTCTGAGAGATAAGTGAGTGTGAAAGCCGTCCTTCATCTAGCTTGTTGGGAACACAAAGTTTCTTTTCAGTTGCAAACTCCATTCCATACATATATATGGGGAGGTACTAGCTCCAACTCTGTTTGACAGTGAAAACTGCAGGAACTTCAAACCGGCACTAGGAAACAGACTGAGAAAGCAGAGAAAAAGTGTCTCCTGCAATCCGTTCCCTTGGTGCTAGATGAAAGAACGTCTCTCCACTTCCTAAGTTCTGAGAGATAAGTGAGTGTGAAAGCCGTCCTTCACCTAGCTTGTTGGGAACACAAAGTTTCTTTTCAGTTGCAAACTCCATTTCATACTTATATATGGGGAGGTACTAGCTCCAACTCGGTTTTACAGTGAAAACTGCAGGAACTTCAAACCGGCACTAGGAAACAGACTGAGAAAGCAGAGAAAAGTGTCTCCTGCAACCCGTTCCCTTGGTGCTAGATGAACGAACGTCTCTCCACTTGCTCAGTTCTGAGAGATAAGTGTGTGTGAAAGCCGTCCTTCACCTAGCTTGTTGGGAACACAAAGTGTCTTTTCAGTTGCAAACTCCATTCCATACTTATATAAGGGAGGTACAAGCTCCAACTCGGTTTTACAGTGAAAACTGCAGCAACTTCAAACCGGCACTAGGAAACAGAATGAGAAAGCAGAGAAAAAGTATCTCCTGCAACCCGTTCCCTTGGTGCTAGATGAACGAACGTCTCTCCACTTGCTCAGTTCTGAGGGATAAGTGTGTGTGAAAGCAGGCCTTCACCTAGCTTGTTGGGAACACATAGATTGTTTTCAGTTGCAAACCCCATTCCATACATATATATGGGGAGGTACTAGCTCCAACTCTGTTTTACAGTGAAAACTGCAGGAACTTCAAACCGGCACTAGGAAACAGACTGAGAAAGCAGAGAAAAAGTGTCTCCTGCAACCTGTTCCCTTCGTGCTAGATGAACGAACGTCTCTCCACTTGCTCAGTTCTGAGAGATAAGTGTGTGTGAAAGCCGTCCTTCACCTAGCTTGTTGGGAACACAAAGTTTCTTTCCAGTTGCAAACTCCATTCCATACCTATATATGGGGAGGTACTAGCTCCAACTCGGTTTTACAGTGAAAACTGCAGGAACTTCTAACCGGCACTAGGAAACAGACTGAGAAAGCAGAGAAAAAGTGTCTCCTGCAACCCGTTCCCTTGGTGCTAGATGAACGAACGTCTCTCCACTTGCTCAGTTCTGAGAGATAAGTGAGTGTGAAACCGTCCTTCACCTAGCTTGTTGGGAACACAAAGTTTCTTTTCAGTTGCAAACTCCATTCCATACTTATATATGGGGAGGTACTAGCTCCAACTCGGTTTTACAGTGAAAACCGCAGGAACTTGAAACCGGCACTAGGAAACATACTGAGAAGCAGAGAAAAAGTGTCTCCTGCAACCTGTTCCCTTGGTGCTAGATGAACGAACGTCTCTCCACTTGCTCAGTTCTGAGAGATAAGTGTGTGTGAAAGCCGTCCTTCACCTAGCTTGTTGGGAACACAAAGTTTCTTTTCAGTTGCAAACTCCATTCCATACATATATATGGGGAGGTACTAGCTCCAACACGGTTTGACAGTGAAAATTGCAGGAACTTCAAACCAGCACTAGGAAACAGACTGAGAAAGCAGAGAACAAGTGTCTCCTGCAACCCGTTCCCTTGGTGCTAGATGAACGAACGTCTCTCCACTTGCTCACTTCTGAGAGATAAGGGTGTGTGAAAGCCGTCCTTCACCTAGCTTGTTGGGAATACAAAGTTTCTTTTCAGTTGCAAACTCCATTCCATACATATATATGGGGAGGTACTAGCTCCAACTCTGTTTGACAGTGAAAACTGCAGGAACTTCAAACCGGCACTAGGAAACAGACTGAGAAAGCAGAGAAAAAGTGTCTCCTGCAACCTGTTCCCTTGGTGCTAGATGAACGAACGTCTCCCCACTTGCTCAGTTCTGAGAGATAAGTGTGTGTGAAAGCCGTCCTTCACCTAGCTTGTTGGGAACACAAAGTTTCTTTCCAGTTGCAAACTCCATTCCATACATATATATGGGGAGGTAGTAGCTCCAACTCGGTTTTACAGTGAAAACTGCAGGAACTTCTAACCGGCACTAGGAAACAGACTGAGAAAGCAGAGAAAAAGTGTCTCCTGCAACCCGTTCCCTTGGTGCTAGATGAACGAACGTCTCTCCACTTGCTCAGTTCTGAGAGATAAGTGAGTGTGAAACCGTCCTTCACCTAGCTTGTTGGGAACACAAAGTTTCTTTTCAGTTGCAAACTCCATTCCATACTTATATATGGGGAGGTACTAGCTCCAACTCGGTTTTACAGTGAAAACCGCAGGAACTTGAAACCGGCACTAGGAAACATACTGAGAAGCAGAGAAAAAGTGTCTCCTGCAACCTGTTCCCTTGGTGCTAGATGAACGAACGTCTCTCCACTTGCTCAGTTCTGAGAGATAAGTGTGTGTGAAAGCCGTCCTTCACCTAGCTTGTTGGGAACACAAAGTTTCTTTTCAGTTGCAAACTCCATTCCATACATATATATGGGGAGGTACTAGCTCCAACACGGTTTGACAGTGAAAATTGCAGGAACTTCAAACCGGCACTAGGAAACAGACTGAGAAAGCAGAGAACAAGTGTCTCCTGTAACCCGTTCCCTTGGTGCTAGATGAACGAACGTCTCTCCACTTGCTCAGTTCTGAGAGATAAGGGTGTGTGAAAGCCGTCCTTCACCTAGCTTGTTGGGAATACAAAGTTTCTTTTCAGTTGCAAACTCCATTCCATACATATATATGGGGAGGTACTAGCTCCAACTCGGTTTTACAGTGAAAACTGCAGGAACTTCAAACCGGCACTAGGAAACAGACTGAGAAAGCAGAGAAAAAGTGTCTCCTGCAAACTGTTCCCTTGGTGCTAGATGAACGAACGTCTCTCCACTTGCTCAGTTCTGAGAGTTAAGTGTGTGTGAAAGCCGTCCTTCACCTAGCTTGTTGGGAACACAAAGTTTCTTTTCAGTTGCAAACTCCATTCCATACTTATATATGGGGAGGTACTAGCTCCAACCCGGTTTTACAGTGAAAACTGCAGGAACTTGAAACCGGCACTAGGAAACAGACTGAGAGAGCAGAGAAAAAGTGTCTCCTGCAACCCGTTCCCTTGGTGCTAGATGAACGAACGTCTCTCCACTTGCTCAGTTCTGAGAGATAAGTGTGTGTGAAAGCCGTCCTTCACCTAGCTTGTTGGGAACACAAAGTTTCTTTTCAGTTGCAAACTCCATTCCATACATATATATGGGGAGGTACAAGCTCCAACTCGGTTTTACAGTGAAAACTTCAGGAACTTCAAACCGGCACTAGGAAACAGACTGAGAAAGCAGAGAAAAAGTGTCTCCTGCAATCCGTTCCCTTGGTGCTAGATGAACGAACGTCTCTCCACTTGCTCAGTTCTGAGAGATAAGGGTGTGTGAAAGCCGTCCTTCACCTTGCTTGTTGGGAATACAAAGTTTCTTTTCAGTTGCAAACTCCATTCCATACATATATATGGGGTGGTACAAGCTCCAACTCGGTTTTACAGTGAAAACTTCAGGAACTTCAAACCGGCACTAGGAAACAGACTGAGAAAGCAGAGAAAAAGTGTCTCCTGCAATCCGTTCCCTTGGTGCTAGATGAACGAACGTCTCTCCACTTGCTCAGTTCTGAGAGATAAGTGTGTGTGAAAGCCGTCCTTCACCTAGCTTGTTGGGAACACAAAGTGTCTTTTCAGTTGCAAACTCCATTGCATACATATATAAGGGAGGTACTAGCTCCAACTCGGTTTTACAGTGAAAACTGCAGGAACTTCAAACCGGCACTAGGAAACAGACTGAGAAAGCAGAGAAAAAGTATCTCCTGCAACCCGTTCCCTTGGTGCTAGATGAACGAACGTCTCTCCACTTGCTCAGTTCTGAGAGATAAGTGTGAGTGAAAGCAGTCCTTCACCTAGCTTGTTGGGAACACATAGATTGTTTTCAGTTGCAAACTCCATTCCTTACATATATATGGGGAGGTACTAGCTCCAACTCGGTTTTACAGTGAAAACTGCAGGAACTTCAAACCGGCACTAGGAAACAGACTGAGAAAGCAGAGAAAAAGTGTCTCCTGCAACCTGTTCCCTTGGTGCTAGATGAACGAACGTCTCTCCACTTGCTCAGTTCTGAGAGATAAGTGTGTGTGAAAGCCGTCCTTCACCTAGCTTGTTGGGAACACAAAGTTTCTTTCCAGTTGCAAACTCCATTCCATACATATATATGGGGAGGTACTAGCTCCAACTCGATTTGACAGTGAAAACTGCAGGAACTTCTAACCGGCACTAGGAAACAGACTAAGAAAGCAGAGAAAAAGTGTCTCCTGCAACCCGTTCCCTTGGTGCTAGATGAAAGAACGTCTCTCCACTTGCTCAGTTCTGAGAGATAAGTGAGTGTGAAACCGTCCTTCACCTAGCTTGTTGGGAACACAAAGTGTCTTTTCAGTTGCAAACTCCATTCCATAATTATATAAGGGAGGTACAAGCTCCAACTCGGTTTTACAGTGAAAACTGCAGCAACTTCAAACCGGCACTAGGAAACAGAATGAGAAAGCAGAGAAAAAGTATCTCCTGCAACCCGTTCCCTTGGTGCTAGATGAACGAACGTCTCTCCACTTGCTCAGTTCTGAGGGATAAGTGTGTGTGAAAGCAGGCCTTCACCTAGCTTGTTGGGAACACATAGATTGTTTTCAGTTGCAAACCCCATTCCATACATATATATGGGGAGGTTCTAGCTCCAACTCTGTTTTACAGTGAAAACTGCAGGAACTTCAAACCGGCACTAGGAAACAGACTGAGAAAGCAGAGAAAAAGTGTCTCCTGCAACCTGTTCCCTTCGTGCTAGATGAACGAACGTCTCTCCACTTGCTCAGTTCTGAGAGATAAGTGTGTGTGAAAGCCGTCCTTCACCTAGCTTGTTGGGAACACAAAGTGTCTTTTCAGTTGCAAACTCCATTGCATACATATATAAGGTAGGTACTAGCTCCAACTCGGTTTTACAGTGAAAACTGCAGGAACTTCAAACCGGCACTAGGAAACAGACTGAGAAAGCAGAGAAAAAGTATCTCCTGCAACCCGTTCCCTTGGTGCTAGATGAACGAACGTCTCTCCACTTGCTCAGTTCTGAGAGATAAGTGTGTGTGAAAGCAGTCCTTCACCTAGCTTGTTGGGAACACATAGATTGTTTTCAGTTGCAAACTCCATTCCATACTTATATAAGGGAGGTACAAGCTCCAACTCGGTTTTACAGTGAAAACTGCAGCAACTTCAAACCGGCACTAGGAAACAGAATGAGAAAGCAGAGAAAAAGTATCTCCTGCAACCCGTTCCCTTGGTGCTAGATGAACGAACGTCTCTCCACTTGCTCAGTTCTGAGGGATAAGTGTGTGTGAAAGCAGGCCTTCACCTAGCTTGTTGGGAACACATAGATTGTTTTCAGTTGCAAACCCCATTCCATACATATATATGGGGAGGTACTAGCTCCAACTCTGTTTTACAGTGAAAACTGCAGGAACTTCAAACCGGCACTAGGAAACAGACTGAGAAAGCAGAGAAAAAGTGTCTCCTGCAACCTGTTCCCTTCGTGCTAGATGAACGAACGTCTCTCCACTTGCTCAGTTCTGAGAGATAATTGTGTGTGAAAGCCGTCCTTCACCTAGCTTGTTGGGAACACAAAGTTTCTTTCCAGTTGCAAACTCCATTCCATACCTATATATGGGGAGGTACTAGCTCCAACTCGGTTTGACAGTGAAAACTGCAGGAACTTGAAACCGGCACTAGGAAACAGACTGAGAAAGCAGAGAAAAAGTGTCTCCTGCAACCCGTTCCCTTGGTGCTAGATGAACGAACGTCTCTCCACTTGCTCAGTTCTGAGAGATAAGTGTGTGTGAAAGCCGTCCTTCACCTAGCTTGTTGGGAACACAAAGTTTCTTTTCAGTTGCAAACTCCATTCCATACATATATATGGGGAGGTACTAGCTCCAACTCGGTTTGACAGTGAAAACTGCAGGAACTTCTAACCGGCACTAGGAAACAGACTGAGAAAGCAGAGAAAAAGTGTCTCCTGCAACACGTTCCCTTGGTGCTAGATGAAAGAACGTCTCTCCACTTGCTCAGTTCTGAGAGATAAGTGTGTGTGAAAGCCGTCCTTCACATAGCTTGTTGGGAATACAAAGTTTCTTTTCAGTTGCAAACTCCATTCCATACATATATATGGGGAGGTACAAGCTCCAACTCGGTTTTACAGTGAAAACTTCAGGAACTTCAAACCGGCACTAGGAAACAGACTGAGAAAGCAGAGAAAAAGTGTCTCCTGCAATCCGTTCCCTTGGTGCTAGATGAACGAACGTCTCTCCACTTGCTCAGTTCTGAGAGATAAGTGTGTGTGAAAGCCGTCCTTCACCTAGCTTGTTGGGAACACAAAGTGTCTTTTCAGTTGCAAACTCCATTGCATACATATATAAGGTAGGTACTAGCTCCAACTCGGTTTTACAGTGAAAACTGCAGGAACTTCAAACCGGCACTAGGAAACAGACTGAGAAAGCAGAGAAAAAGTATCTCCTGCAACCCGTTCCCTTGGTGCTAGATGAACGAACGTCTCTCCACTTGCTCAGTTCTGAGAGATAAGTGTGTGTGAAAGCAGTCCTTCACCTAGCTTGTTGGGAACACATAGATTGTTTTCAGTTGCAAACTCCATTCCATACTTATATAAGGGAGTACAAGCTCCAACTCGGTTTTACAGTGAAAACTGCAGCAACTTCAAACCGGCACTAGGAAACAGAATGAGAAAGCAGAGAAAAAGTATCTCCTGCAACCCGTTCCCTTGGTGCTAGATGAACGAACGTCTCTCCACTTGCTCAGTTCTGAGGGATAAGTGTGTGTGAAAGCAGGCCTTCACCTAGCTTGTTGGGAACACATAGATTGTTTTCAGTTGCAAACCCCATTCCATACATATATATGGGGAGGTACTAGCTCCAAATCTGTTTTACAGTGAAAACTGCAGGAACTTCAAACCGGCACTAGGAAACAGACTGAGAAAGCAGAGAAAAAGTGTCTCCTGCAACCTGTTCCCTTCGTGCTAGATGAACGAACGTCTCTCCACTTGCTCAGTTCTGAGAGATAAGTGTGTGTGAAAGCCGTCCTTCACCTAGCTTGTTGGGAACACAAAGTTTCTTTCCAGTTGCAAACTCCATTCCATACCTATATATGGGGAGGTACTAGCTCCAACTCGGTTTTACAGTGAAAACTGCAGGAACTTCTAACCGGCACTAGGAAACAGACTGAGAAAGCAGAGAAAAAGTGTCTCCTGCAACCCGTTCCCTTGGCGCTAGATGAACGAACGTCTCTCCACTTGCTCAGTTCTGAGAGATAAGTGAGTGTGAAACCGTCCTTCACCTAGCTTGTTGGGAACACAAAGTTTCTTTTCAGTTGCAAACTCCATTCCATACTTATATATGGGGAGGTACTAGCTCCAACTCGGTTTTACAGTGAAAACCGCAGGAACTTGAAACCGGCACTAGGAAACATACTGAGAAGCAGAGAAAAAGTGTCTCCTGCAACCTGTTCCCTTGGTGCTAGATGAACGAACGTCTCTCCACTTGCTCAGTTCTGAGAGATAAGTGTGTGTGAAAGCCGTCCTTCACCTAGCTTGTTGGGAACACAAAGTTTCTTTTCAGTTGCAAACTCCATTCCATACATATATATGGGGAGGTACTAGCTCCAACACGGTTTGACAGTGAAAATTGCAGGAACTTCAAACCGGTACTAGGAAACAGACTGAGAAAGCAGAGAACAAGTGTCTCCTGCAACCCGTTCCCTTGGTGCTAGATGAACGAACGTCTCTCCACTTGCTCACTTCTGAGAGATAAGGGTGTGTGAAAGCCGTCCTTCACCTAGCTTGTTGGGAATACAAAGCTTCTTTTCAGTTGCAAACTCCATTTCATACATATATATGGGGAGGTACTAGCTCCAACTCTGTTTGACAGTGAAAACTGCAGGAACTTCAAACCGGCACTAGGAAACAGACTGAGAAAGCAGAGAAAAAGTGTCTCCTGCAAACTGTTCCCTTGGTGCTAGATGAACGAACGTCTCTCCACTTGCTCAGTTCTGAGAGTTAAGTGTGTGTGAAAGCCGTCCTTCACCTAGCTTGTTGGGAACACAAAGTTTCTTTTCAGTTGCAAACTCCATTCCATACTTATATATGGGGAGGTACTAGCTCCAACCCGGTTTTACAGTGAAAACTGCAGGAACTTGAAACCGGCACTAGGAAACAGACTGAGAGAGCAGAGAAAAAGTGTCTCCTGCAACCCGTTCCCTTGGTGCTAGATGAACGAACGTCTCTCCACTTGCTCAGTTCTGAGAGATAAGTGTGTGTGAAAGCCGTCCTTCACCTAGCTTGTTGGGAACACAAAGTTTCTTTTCAGTTGCAAACTCCATTCCATACATATATATGGGGAGGTACAAGCTCCAACTCGGTTTTACAGTGAAAACTTCAGGAACTTCAAACCGGCACTAGGAAACAGACTGAGAAAGCAGAGAAAAAGTGTCTCCTGCAATCCGTTCCCTTGGTGCTAGATGAACGAACGTCTCTCCACTTGCTCAGTTCTGAGAGATAAGGGTGTGTGAAAGCCGTCCTTCACCTTGCTTGTTGGGAATACAAAGTTTCTTTTCAGTTGCAAACTCCATTCCATACATATATATGGGGTGGTACAAGCTCCAACTCGGTTTTACAGTGAAAACTTCAGGAACTTCAAACCGGCACTAGGAAACAGACTGAGAAAGCAGAGAAAAAGTGTCTCCTGCAATCCGTTCCCTTGGTGCTAGATGAACGAACGTCTCTCCACTTGCTCAGTTCTGAGAGATAAGTGTGTGTGAAAGCCGTCCTTCACCTAGCTTGTTGGGAACACAAAGTGTCTTTTCAGTTGCAAACTCCATTGCATACATATATAAGGGAGGTACTAGCTCCAACTCGGTTTTACAGTGAAAACTGCAGGAACTTCAAACCGGCACTAGGAAACAGACTGAGAAAGCAGAGAAAAAGTATCTCCTGCAACCCGTTCCCTTGGTGCTAGATGAACGAACGTCTCTCCACTTGCTCAGTTCTGAGAGATAAGTGTGAGTGAAAGCAGTCCTTCACCTAGCTTGTTGGGAACACATAGATTGTTTTCAGTTGCAAACTCCATTCCTTACATATATATGGGGAGGTACTAGCTCCAACTCGGTTTTACAGTGAAAACTGCAGGAACTTCAAACCGGCACTAGGAAACAGACTGAGAAAGCAGAGAAAAAGTGTCTCCTGCAACCTGTTCCCTTGGTGCTAGATGAACGAACGTCTCTCCACTTGCTCAGTTCTGAGAGATAAGTGTGTGTGAAAGCCGTCCTTCACCTAGCTTGTTGGGAACACAAAGTTTCTTTCCAGTTGCAAACTCCATTCCATACATATATATGGGGAGGTACTAGCTCCAACTCGATTTGACAGTGAAAACTGCAGGAACTTCTAACCGGCACTAGGAAACAGACTAAGAAAGCAGAGAAAAAGTGTCTCCTGCAACCCGTTCCCTTGGTGCTAGATGAAAGAACGTCTCTCCACTTGCTCAGTTCTGAGAGATAAGTGAGTGTGAAACCGTCCTTCACCTAGCTTGTTGGGAACACAAAGTGTCTTTTCAGTTGCAAACTCCATTCCATACTTATATAAGGGAGGTACAAGCTCCAACTCGGTTTTACAGTGAAAACTGCAGCAACTTCAAACCGGCACTAGGAAACAGAATGAGAAAGCAGAGAAAAAGTATCTCCTGCAACCCGTTCCCTTGGTGCTAGATGAACGAACGTCTCTCCACTTGCTCAGTTCTGAGGGATAAGTGTGTGTGAAAGCAGGCCTTCACCTAGCTTGTTGGGAACACATAGATTGTTTTCAGTTGCAAACCCCATTCCATACATATATATGGGGAGGTTCTAGCTCCAACTCTGTTTTACAGTGAAAACTGCAGGAACTTCAAACCGGCACTAGGAAACAGACTGAGAAAGCAGAGAAAAAGTGTCTCCTGCAACCTGTTCCCTTCGTGCTAGATGAACGAACGTCTCTCCACTTGCTCAGTTCTGAGAGATAAGTGTGTGTGAAAGCCGTCCTTCACCTAGCTTGTTGGGAACACAAAGTGTCTTTTCAGTTGCAAACTCCATTGCATACATATATAAGGTAGGTACTAGCTCCAACTCGGTTTTACAGTGAAAACTGCAGGAACTTCAAACCGGCACTAGGAAACAGACTGAGAAAGCAGAGAAAAAGTATCTCCTGCAACCCGTTCCCTTGGTGCTAGATGAACGAACGTCTCTCCACTTGCTCAGTTCTGAGAGATAAGTGTGTGTGAAAGCAGTCCTTCACCTAGCTTGTTGGGAACACATAGATTGTTTTCAGTTGCAAACTCCATTCCATACTTATATAAGGGAGGTACAAGCTCCAACTCGGTTTTACAGTGAAAACTGCAGCAACTTCAAACCGGCACTAGGAAACAGAATGAGAAAGCAGAGAAAAAGTATCTCCTGCAACCCGTTCCCTTGGTGCTAGATGAACGAACGTCTCTCCACTTGCTCAGTTCTGAGGGATAAGTGTGTGTGAAAGCAGGCCTTCACCTAGCTTGTTGGGAACACATAGATTGTTTTCAGTTGCAAACCCCATTCCATACATATATATGGGGAGGTACTAGCTCCAACTCTGTTTTACAGTGAAAACTGCAGGAACTTCAAACCGGCACTAGGAAACAGACTGAGAAAGCAGAGAAAAAGTGTCTCCTGCAACCTGTTCCCTTCGTGCTAGATGAACGAACGTCTCTCCACTTGCTCAGTTCTGAGAGATAATTGTGTGTGAAAGCCGTCCTTCACCTAGCTTGTTGGGAACACAAAGTTTCTTTCCAGTTGCAAACTCCATTCCATACCTATATATGGGGAGGTACTAGCTCCAACTCGGTTTGACAGTGAAAACTGCAGGAACTTGAAACCGGCACTAGGAAACAGACTGAGAAAGCAGAGAAAAAGTGTCTCCTGCAACCCGTTCCCTTGGTGCTAGATGAACGAACGTCTCTCCACTTGCTCAGTTCTGAGAGATAAGTGTGTGTGAAAGCCGTCCTTCACCTAGCTTGTTGGGAACACAAAGTTTCTTTTCAGTTGCAAACTCCATTCCATACATATATATGGGGAGGTACTAGCTCCAACTCGGTTTGACAGTGAAAACTGCAGGAACTTCTAACCGGCACTAGGAAACAGACTGAGAAAGCAGAGAAAAAGTGTCTCCTGCAACACGTTCCCTTGGTGCTAGATGAAAGAACGTCTCTCCACTTGCTCAGTTCTGAGAGATAAGTGTGTGTGAAAGCCGTCCTTCACATAGCTTGTTGGGAACACAAAGTTTCTTTTCAGTTGCAAACTCCATTCCATACATATATATGGGGAGGTACAAGCTCCAACTCGGTTTTACAGTGAAAACTTCAGGAACATCAAACCGGCACTAGGAAACAGACTGAGAAAGCAGAGAAATAGTGTCTCCTGCAATCCGTTCCCTTGGTGCTAGATGAACGAACGTCTCTCCACTTGCTCAGTTCTGAGAGATAAGGGTGTGTGAAAGCCGTCCTTCACCTTGCTTGTTGGGAATACAAAGTTTCTTTTCAGTTGCAAACTCCATTCCATACATATATATGGGGAGGTACAAGCTCCAACTCGGTTTTACAGTGAAAACTTCAGGAACTTCAAACCGGCACTAGGAAACAGACTGAGAAAGCAGAGAAAAAGTGTCTCCTGCAATCCGTTCCCTTGGTGCTAGATGAACGAACGTCTCTCCACTTGCTCAGTTCTGAGAGATAAGTGTGTGTGAAAGCCGTCCTTCACCTAGCTTGTTGGGAACACAAAGTGTCTTTTCAGTTGCAAACTCCATTGCATACATATATAAGGTAGGTACTAGCTCCAACTCGGTTTTACAGTGAAAACTGCAGGAACTTCAAACCGGCACTAGGAAACAGACTGAGAAAGCAGAGAAAAAGTATCTCCTGCAACCCGTTCCCTTGGTGCTAGATGAACGAACGTCTCTCCACTTGCTCAGTTCTGAGAGATAAGTGTGTGTGAAAGCAGTCCTTCACCTAGCTTGTTGGGAACACATAGATTGTTTTCAGTTGCAAACTCCATTCCATACTTATATAAGGGAGTACAAGCTCCAACTCGGTTTTACAGTGAAAACTGCAGCAACTTCAAACCGGCACTAGGAAACAGAATGAGAAAGCAGAGAAAAAGTATCTCCTGCAACCCGTTCCCTTGGTGCTAGATGAACGAACGTCTCTCCACTTGCTCAGTTCTGAGGGATAAGTGTGTGTGAAAGCAGGCCTTCACCTAGCTTGTTGGGAACACATAGATTGTTTTCAGTTGCAAACCCCATTCCATACATATGTATGGGGAGGTACTAGCTCCAAATCTGTTTTACAGTGAAAACTGCAGGAACTTCAAACCGGCACTAGGAAACAGACTGAGAAAGCAGAGAAAAAGTGTCTCCTGCAACCTGTTCCCTTCGTGCTAGATGAACGAACGTCTCTCCACTTGCTCAGTTCTGAGAGATAAGTGTGTGTGAAAGCCGTCCTTCACCTAGCTTGTTGGGAACACAAAGTTTCTTTCCAGTTGCAAACTCCATTCCATACCTATATATGGGGAGGTACTAGCTCCAACTCGGTTTTACAGTGAAAACTGCAGGAACTTCTAACCGGCACTAGGAAACAGACTGAGAAAGCAGAGAAAAAGTGTCTCCTGCAACCCGTTCCCTTGGTGCTAGATGAACGAACGTCTCTCCACTTGCTCAGTTCTGAGAGATAAGTGAGTGTGAAACCGTCCTTCACCTAGCTTGTTGGGAACACAAAGTTTCTTTTCAGTTGCAAACTCCATTCCATACTTATATATGGGGAGGTACTAGCTCCAACTCGGTTTTACAGTGAAAACCGCAGGAACTTGAAACCGGCACTAGGAAACATACTGAGAAGCAGAGAAAAAGTGTCTCCTGCAACCTGTTCCCTTGGTGCTAGATGAACGAACGTCTCTCCACTTGCTCAGTTCTGAGAGATAAGTGTGTGTGAAAGCCGTCCTTCACCTAGCTTGTTGGGAACACAAAGTTTCTTTTCAGTTGCAAACTCCATTCCATACATATATATGGGGAGGTACTAGCTCCAACACGGTTTGACAGTGAAAATTGCAGGAACTTCAAACCGGTACTAGGAAACAGACTGAGAAAGCAGAGAACAAGTGTCTCCTGCAACCCGTTCCCTTGGTGCTAGATGAACGAACGTCTCTCCACTTGCTCACTTCTGAGAGATAAGGGTGTGTGAAAGCCGTCCTTCACCTAGCTTGTTGGGAATACAAAGTTTCTTTTCAGTTGCAAACTCCATTTCATACATATATATGGGGAGGTACTAGCTCCAACTCTGTTTGACAGTGAAAACTGCAGGAACTTCAAACCGGCACTAGGAAACAGACTGAGAAAGCAGAGAAAAAGTGTCTCCTGCAACCTGTTCCCTTGGTGCTAGATGAACGAACGTCTCCCCACTTGCTCAGTTCTGAGAGATAAGTGTGTGTGAAAGCCGTCCTTCACCTAGCTTGTTGGGAACACAAAGTTTCTTTCCAGTTGCAAACTCCATTCCATACATATATATGGGGAGGTAGTAGCTCCAACTCGGTTTTACAGTGAAAACTGCAGGAACTTGTAACCGGCACTAGGAAACAGACTGAGAAAGCAGAGAAAAAGTGTCTCCTGCAACCCGTTCCCTTGGTGCTAGATGAACGAACGTCTCTCCACTTGCTCAGTTCTGAGAGATAAGTGAGTGTGAAACCGTCCTTCACCTAGCTTGTTGGGAACACAAAGTTTCTTTTCAGTTGCAAACTCCATTCCATACTTATATATGGGGAGGTACTAGCTCCAACTCGGTTTTACAGTGAAAACTTCAGGAACTTCAAACCGGCACTAGGAAACAGACTGAGAAAGCAGAGAAAAAGTGTCTCCTGCAATCCGTTCCCTTGGTGCTAGATGAACGAACGTCTCTCCACTTGCTCAGTTCTGAGAGATAAGGGTGTGTGAAAGCCGTCCTTCACCTTGCTTGTTGGGAATACAAAGTTTCTTTTCAGTTGCAAACTCCATTCCATACATATATATGGGGAGGTACAAGCTCCAACTCGGTTTTACAGTGAAAACTTCAGGAACTTCAAACCGGCACTAGGAAACAGACTGAGAAAGCAGAGAAAAAGTGTCTCCTGCAATCCGTTCCCTTGGTGCTAGATGAACGAACGTCTCTCCACTTGCTCAGTTCTGAGAGATAAGTGTGTGTGAAAGCCGTCCTTCACCTAGCTTGTTGGGAACACAAAGTGTCTTTTCAGTTGCAAACTCCATTGCATACATATATAAGGGAGGTACTAGCTCCAACTCGGTTTTACAGTGAAAACTGCAGGAACTTCAAACCGGCACTAGGAAACAGACTGAGAAAGCAGAGAAAAAGTATCTCCTGCAACCCGTTCCCTTGGTGCTAGATGAACGAACGTCTCTCCACTTGCTCAGTTCTGAGAGATAAGTGTGTGTGAAAGCAGTCCTTCACCTAGCTTGTTGGGAACACATAGATTGTTTTCAGTTGCAAACTCCATTCCTTACATATATATGGGGAGGTACTAGCTCCAACTCGGTTTTACAGTGAAAACTGCAGGAACTTCAAACTGGCACTAGGAAACAGACTGAGAAAGCAGAGAAAAAGTGTCTCCTGCAACCTGTTCCCTTGGTGCTAGATGAACGAACGTCTCTCCACTTGCTCAGTTCTGAGAGATAAGTGTGTGTGAAAGCCGTCCTTCACCTAGCTTGTTGGGAACACAAAGTTTCTTTCCAGTTGCAAACTCCATTCCATACATATATATGGGGAGGTACTAGCTCCAACTCGATTTGACAGTGAAAACTGCAGGAACTTCTAACCGGCACTAGGAAACAGACTAAGAAAGCAGAGAAAAAGTGTCTCCTGCAACCCGTTCCCTTGGTGCTAGATGAAAGAACGTCTCTCCACTTGCTCAGTTCTGAGAGATAAGTGAGTGTGAAACCGTCCTTCACCTAGCTTGTTGGGAACACATAGTTTCTTTTCAGTTGCAAACTCCATTCCATACTTATATATGGGGAGGTACTAGCTCCAACTCGGTTTTACAGTGAAAACCGCAGGAACTTGAAACCGGCACTAGGAAACATACTGAGAAAGCAGAGAAAAAGTGTCTCCTGAAACCTGCTCCCTTGGTGCTAGATGAACGAAAGTCTCTCCACTTGCTCAGTTCTGAGAGATAAGTGTGTGTGAAAGCCGTCCTTCACCTAGCTTGTTGGGAACACAAAGTTTCTTTTCAGTTGCAAACTCCATTCCATACATATATATGGGGAGGTACTAGCTCCAACACGGTTTGACAGTGAAAACTGCAGGAACTTCAAACCGGCACTAGGAAACAGACTGAGAAAGCAGAGAAAAAGTGTCTCCTGCAACCCGTTCCCTTGGTGCTAGATGAACCAACGTCTCTCCACTTGCTCAGTTCTGAGAGATATGTGTGTGTGAAAGCCGTCCTTCACCTAGCTTGTTGGGAACACAAAGTTTCTTTTCAGTTGCAAACTCCATTGCATACATATATATGGGGAGGTACTAGCTCCAACTCGGTTTTACAGTGAAAACTGCAGGAACTTCAAACCGGCACTAGGAAACAGACTGAGAAACCAGAGAAAAAGTGTCTCCTGCAACCCTTTCCCTCGGTGCTAGATGAACGAACGTCTCTCCACTTGCTCAGTTCTGAGAGATAAGTGTGTGTGAAAGCCGTTCTTCACCTAGCTTGTTGGGAACACAAAGTTTCTTTTCAGTTGCAAACTCCATTCCATAAATATATATGGGGAGGTACTAGCTCCAACTCGGTTTTACAGTGAAAACTGCAGGAATTTCAAACCGGCACTAGGAAACAGACTGAGAAACCAGAGAAAAAGTGTCTCCTGCAAACCGTTCCCTTGGTGCTAGATGAATGAACGTCTCTCCACTTGCTCAGTTCTGAGAGATAAGGGTGTGTGAAAGCCGTCCTTCACCTAGCTTGTTGGGAATACAAAGTTTCTTTTCAGTTGCAAACTCCATTCCATACATATATATGGGGAGGTACTAGCTCCAACTCTGTTTGACAGTGAAAACTGCAGGAACTTCAAACCGGCACTAGGAAACAGACTGAGAAAGCAGAGAAAAAGTGTCTCCTGCAAACTGTTCCCTTGGTGCTAGATGAACGAACGTCTCTCCACTTGCTCAGTTCTGAGAGTTATGTGTGTGTGAAAGCCGTCCTTCACCTAGCTTGTTGGGAACACAAAGTTTCTTTTCAGTTGCAAACTCCATTCCATACTTATATATGGGGAGGTACTAGCTCCAACTCGGTTTTACAGTGAAAACTGCAGGAACTTGAAACCGGCACTAGGAAACAGACTGAGAAAGCAGAGAAAAAGTGTCTCCTGCAACCCGTTCCCTTGGTGCTAGATGAACGAACGTCTCTCCACTTGCTCAGTTCTGAGAGATAAGTGTGTGTGAAAGCCGTCCTTCACCTAGCTTGTTGGGAACACAAAGTTTCTTTTCAGTTGCAAACTCCATTCCATACATATATATGGGGAGGTACTAGCTCCAACTCTGTTTGACAGTGAAAACTGCAGGAACTTCAAACCGGCACTAGGAAACAGACTGAGAAAGCAGAGAAAAAGTGTCTCCTGCCACCGGTTCCCTTGGTGCTAGATGAACGAACGTCTCTCCACTTGCTCAGTTCTGAGAGTTAAGTGTGTGTGAAAGCCGTCCTTCACCTAGCTTGTTGGGAACACAAAGTTTCTTTTCAGTTGCAAACTCCATTCCATACTTATATATGGGGAGGTACTAGCTCCAACTCGGTTTTACAGTGAAAACTGCAGGAACTTGAAACCGGCACTAGGAAACAGACTGAGAAAGCAGAGAAAAAGTGTCTCCTGCAACCCGTTCCCTTGGTGCTAGATGAACGAACGTCTCTCCACTTGCTCAGTTCTGAGAGATAAGTGTGTGTGAAAGCCGTCCTTCACCTAGCTTGTTGGGAACACAAAGTTTCTTTTCAGTTGCAAACTCCATTCCATACATATATATGGGGAGGTACTAGCTCCAACTCGGTTTGACAGTGAAAACTGCAGGAACTTCTAACCGGCACTAGGAAACAGACTGAGAAAGCAGAGAAAAAGTGTCTCCTGCAACACGTTCCCTTGGTGCTAGATGAAAGAACGTCTCTCCACTTGCTCAGTTCTGAGAGATAAGTGTGTGTGAAAGCCGTCCTTCACATAGCTTGTTGGGAACACAAAGTTTCTTTTCAGTTGCAAACTCCATTCCATACATATATATGGGGAGGTACAAGCTCCAACTCGGTTTTACAGTGAAAACTGCAGGAACTTCAAACCGGCACTAGGAAACAGACTGAGAAAGCAGAGAAATAGTGTCTCCTGCAATCCGTTCCCTTGGTGCTAGATGAACGAACGTCTCTCCACTTGCTCAGTTCTGAGAGATAAGGGTGTGTGAAAGCCGTCCTTCACCTTGCTTGTTGGGAATACAAAGTTTCTTTTCAGTTGCAAACTCCATTCCATACATATATATGGGGAGGTACAAGCTCCAACTCGGTTTTACAGTGAAAACTTCAGGAACTTCAAACCGGCACTAGGAAACAGACTGAGAAAGCAGAGAAAAAGTGTCTCCTGCAATCCGTTCCCTTGGTGCTAGATGAACGAACGTCTCTCCACTTGCTCAGTTCTGAGAGATAAGTGTGTGTGAAAGCCGTCCTTCACCTAGCTTGTTGGGAACACAAAGTGTCTTTTCAGTTGCAAACTCCATTGCATACATATATAAGGTAGGTACTAGCTCCAACTCGGTTTTACAGTGAAAACTGCAGGAACTTCAAACCGGCACTAGGAAACAGACTGAGAAAGCAGAGAAAAAGTATCTCCTGCAACCCGTTCCCTTGGTGCTAGATGAACGAACGTCTCTCCACTTGCTCAGTTCTGAGAGATAAGTGTGTGTGAAAGCAGCCCTTCACCTAGCTTGTTGGGAACACATAGATTGTTTTCAGTTGCAAACTCCATTCCTTACATATATATGGGGAGGTACTAGCTCCAACTCGGTTTTACAGTGAAAACTGCAGGAACTTCAAACCGGCACTAGGAAAAAGACTGAGAAAGCAGAGAAAAAGTATCTCCTGCAACCTGTTCCCTTGGTGCTAGATGAACGAACGTCTCTCCACTTGCTCAGTTCTGAGAGATAAGTGTGTGTGAAAGCCGTCCTTCACCTAGCTTGTTGGGAACACAAAGTTTCTTTTCAGTTGCAAACTCCATTCCATACATATATATGGGGAGGTAGAAGCTCCAACTCGGTTTTTCAGTGAAAATTGCAGGAACTTCAAACCGGCACTAGGAAACAGACTGAGAAAGCAGAGAAAAAGTGTCTCCTGCAACCCGTTCCCTTGGTGCTAGATGAACGAAAGTCTCTCCACTTGCTCAGTTCTGAGAGATAAGTGAGTGTGAAAGCCGTCCTTCACCTAGCTTGTTGGGAACACAAAGTTTCTTTTCAGTTGCAAACTCCATTCCATACATATATATGGGGAGGTACTAGCTCCAACTCTGTTTGACAGTGAAAACTGCAGGAACTTCAAACCGGCACTAGGAAACAGACTGAGAAAGCAGAGAAAAAGTGTCTCCTGCAATCCGTTCCCTTGGTGCTAGATGAAAGAACGTCTCTCCACTTCCTCAGTTCTGAGAGATAAGTGAGTGTGAAAGCCGTCCTTCACCTAGCTTGTTGGGAACACAAAGTTTCTTTTCAGTTGCAAACTCCATTTCATACTTATATATGGGGAGGTACTAGCTCCAACTCGGTTTTACAGTGAAAACTGCAGGAACTTCAAACCGGCACTAGGAAACAGACTGAGAAAGCAGAGAAAAAGTATCTCCTGCAACCCGTTCCCTTGGTGCTAGATGAACGAACGTGTCTCTACTTCCTCAGTTCTGAGAGATAAGTGTGTGTGAAAGCCGTCCTTCACCTAGCTTGTTGGGAACACAAAGTTTCTTTTCAGTTGCAAACTCCATTCCATACATATATATGGGGAGGTACAAGCTCCAACTCGGTTTTACAGTGAAAACTTCAGGAACTTCAAACCGGCACTAGGAAACAGACTGAGAAAGCAGAGAAAAAGTGTCTCCTGCAATCCGTTCCCTTGGTGCTAGATGAACGAACGTCTCTCCACTTGCTCAGTTCTGAGAGATAAGGGTGTGTGAAAGCCGTCCTTCACCTTGCTTGTTGGGAATACAAAGTTTCTTTTCAGTTGCAAACTCCATTCCATACATATATATGGGGAGGTACAAGCTCCAACTCGGTTTTACAGTGAAAACTTCAGGAACTTCAAACCGGCACTAGGAAACAGACTGAGAAAGCAGAGAAAAAGTGTCTCCTGCAATCCGTTCCCTTGGTGCTAGATGAACGAACGTCTCTCCACTTGCTCAGTTCTGAGAGATAAGTGTGTGTGAAAGCCGTCCTTCACCTAGCTTGTTGGGAACACAAAGTGTCTTTTCAGTTGCAAACTCCATTGCATACATATATAAGGGAGGTACTAGCTCCAACTCGGTTTTACAGTGAAAACTGCAGGAACTTCAAACCGGCACTAGGAAACAGACTGAGAAAGCAGAGAAAAAGTATCTCCTGCAACCCGTTCCCTTGGTGCTAGATGAACGAACGTCTCTCCACTTGCTCAGTTCTGAGAGATAAGTGTGTGTGAAAGCAGTCCTTCACCTAGCTTGTTGGGAACACATAGATTGTTTTCAGTTGCAAACTCCATTCCTTACATATATATGGGGAGGTACTAGCTCCAACTCGGTTTTACAGTGAAAACTGCAGGAACTTCAAACCGGCACTAGGAAACAGACTGAGAAAGCAGAGAAAAAGTGTCTCCTGCAACCTGTTCCCTTGGTGCTAGATGAACGAACGTCTCTCCACTTGCTCAGTTCTGAGAGATAAGTGTGTGTGAAAGCCGTCCTTCACCTAGCTTGTTGGGAACACAAAGTTTCTTTCCAGTTGCAAACTCCATTCCATACATATATATGGGGAGGTACTAGCTCCAACTCGATTTGACAGTGAAAACTGCAGGAACTTCTAACCGGCACTAGGAAACAGACTAAGAAAGCAGAGAAAAAGTGTCTCCTGCAACCCGTTCCCTTGGTGCTAGATGAAAGAACGTCTCTCCACTTGCTCAGTTCTGAGAGATAAGTGAGTGTGAAACCGTCCTTCACCTAGCTTGTTGGGAACACAAAGTTTCTTTTCAGTTGCAAACTCCATTCCATACTTATATATGGGGAGGTACTAACTCCAACTCGGTTTTACAGTGAAAACCGCAGGAACTTGAAACCGGCACTAGGAAACATACTGAGAAGCAGAGAAAAAGTGTCTCCTGCAACCTGCTCCCTTGGTGCTAGATGAACGAAAGTCTCTCCACTTGCTCAGTTCTGAGAGATAAGTGTGTGTGAAAGCCGTCCTTCACCTAGCTTGTTGGGAACACAAAGTTTCTTTTCAGTTGCAAACTCCATTCCATACATATATATGGGGAGGTACTAGCTCCAACACGGTTTGACAGTGAAAACTGCAGGAACTTCAAACCGGCACTAGGAAACAGACTGAGAAAGCAGAGAAAAAGTGTCTCCTGCAACCCGTTCCCTTGGTGCTAGATGAACGAACGTCTCTCCACTTGCTCAGTTCTGAGAGATATGTGTGTGTGAAAGCCGTCCTTCACCTAGCTTGTTGGGAACACAAAGTTTCTTTTCAGTTGCAAACTCCATTGCATACATATATATGGGGAGGTACTAGCTCCAACTCGGTTTTACAGTGAAAACTGCAGGAACTTCAAACCGGCACTAGGAAACAGACTGAGAAACCAGAGAAAAAGTGTCTCCTGCAACCCTTTCCCTCGGTGCTAGATGAACGAACGTCTCTCCACTTGCTCAGTTCTGAGAGATAAGTGTGTGTGAAAGCCGTCCTTCACCTAGCTTGTTGGGAACACAAAGTTTCTTTTCAGTTGCAAACTCCATTCCATAAATATATATGGGGAGGTACTAGCTCCAACTCGGTTTTACAGTGAAAACTGCAGGAATTTCAAACCGGCACTAGGAAACAGACTGAGAAACCAGAGAAAAAGTGTCTCCTGCAAACCGTTCCCTTGGTGCTAGATGAATGAACGTCTCTCCACTTGCTCAGTTCTGAGAGATAAGGGTGTGTGAAAGCCGTCCTTCACCTAGCTTGTTGGGAATACAAAGTTTCTTTTCAGTTGCAAACTCCATTCCATACATATATATGGGGAGGTACTAGCTCCAACTCTGTTTGACAGTGAAAACTGCAGGAACTTCAAACCGGCACTAGGAAACAGACTGAGAAAGCAGAGAAAAAGTGTCTCCTGCAAACTGTTCCCTTGGTGCTAGATGAACGAACGTCTCTCCACTTGCTCAGTTCTGAGAGTTAAGTGTGTGTGAAAGCCGTCCTTCACCTAGCTTGTTGGGAACACAAAGTTTCTTTTCAGTTGCAAACTCCATTCCATACTTATATATGGGGAGGAACTAGCTCCAACTCGGTTTTACAGTGAAAACTGCAGGAACTTGAAACCGGCACTAGGAAACAGACTGAGAAAGCAGAGAAAAAGTGTCTCCTGCAACCCGTTCCCTTGGTGCTAGATGAACGAACGTCTCTCCACTTGCTCAGTTCTGAGAGATAAGTGTGTGTGAAAGCCGTCCTTCACCTAGCTTGTTGGGAACACAAAGTTTCTTTTCAGTTGCAAACTCCATTCCATACATATATATGGGGAGGTACTAGCTCCAACTCTGTTTGACAGTGAAAACTGCAGGAACTTCAAACCGGCACTAGGAAACAGACTGAGAAAGCAGAGAAAAAGTGTCTCCTGCCACCGGTTCCCTTGGAGCTAGATGAACGAACGTCTCTCCACTTGCTCAGTTCTGAGAGTTAAGTGTGTGTGAAAGCCGTCCTTCACCTAGCTTGTTGGGAACACAAAGTTTCTTTTCAGTTGCAAACTCCATTCCATACTTATATATGGGGAGGTACTAGCTCCAACTCGGTTTTACAGTGAAAACTGCAGGAACTTGAAACCGGGACTAGGAAACAGACTGAGAAAGCAGAGAAAAAGTGTCTCCTGGAACCCGTTCCCTTGGTGCTAGATGAACGAACGTCTCTCCACTTGCTCAGTTCTGAGAGATAAGTGTGTGTGAAAGCCGTCCTTCACCTAGCTTGTTGGGAACACAAAGTTTCTTTTCAGTTGCAAACTCCATTCCATACATATATATGGGGAGGTACTAGCTCCAACTCGGTTTGACAGTGAAAACTGCAGGAACTTCTAACCGGCACTAGGAAACAGACTGAGAAAGCAGAGAAAAAGTGTCTCCTGCAACCCGTTCCCTTGGTGCTAGATGAAAGAACGTCTCTCCACTTGCTCAGTTCTGAGAGATAAGTGTGTGTGAAAGCCGTCCTTCACATAGCTTGTTGGGAACACAAAGTTTTTTTTCAGTTGCAAACTCCATTCCATACATATATATGGGGAGGTACAAGCTCCAACTCGGTTTTACAGTGAAAACTTCAGGAACATCAAACCGGCACTAGGAAACAGACTGAGAAAGCAGAGAAATAGTGTCTCCTGCAATCCGTTCCCTTGGTGCTAGATGAACGAACGTCTCTCCACTTGCTCAGTTCTGAGAGATAAGGGTGTGTGAAAGCCGTCCTTCACCTTGCTTGTTGGGAATACAAAGTTTCTTTTCAGTTGCAAACTCCATTCCATACATATATATGGGGAGGTACAAGCTCCAACTCGGTTTTACAGTGAAAACTTCAGGAACTTCAAACCGGCACTAGGAAACAGACTGAGAAAGCAGAGAAAAACTGTCTCCTGCAATCCGTTCCCTTGGTGCTAGATGAACGAACGTCTCTCCACTTGCTCAGTTCTGAGAGATAAGTGTGTGTGAAAGCCGTCCTTCACCTAGCTTGTTGGGAACACAAAGTGTCTTTTCAGTTGCAAACTCCATTGCATACATATATAAGGTAGGTACTAGCTCCAACTCGGTTTTACAGTGAAAACTGCAGGAACTTCAAACCGGCACTAGGAAACAGACTGAGAAAGCAGAGAAAAAGTATCTCCTGCAACCCGTTCCCTTGGTGCTAGATGAACGAACGTCTCTCCACTTGCTCAGTTCTGAGAGATAAGTGTGTGTGAAATCCGTCCTTCACCTAGCTTGTTGGGAACACAAAGTTTCTTTTCAGTTGCAAACTCCATTCCATACATATATATGGGGAGGTACTAGCTCCAACACGGTTTGACAGTGAAAACTGCAGGAACTTCAAACCGGCACTAGGAAACAGACTGAGAAAGCAGAGAAAAAGTGTCTCCTGCAACCCGTTCCCTTGGTGCTAGATGAACGAAAGTCTCTCCACTTGCTCAGTTCTGAGAGATAAGTGAGTGTGAAAGCCGTCCTTCACCTAGCTTGTTGGGAACACAAAGTTTCTTTTCAGTTGCAAACTCCATTCCATACATATATATGGGGAGGTACTAGCTCCAACTCTGTTTGACAGTGAAAACTGCAGGAACTTCAAACCGGCACTAGGAAACAGACTGAGAAAGCAGAGAAAAAGTGTCTCCTGCAATCCGTTCCCTTGGTGCTAGATGAAAGAACGTCTCTCCACTTCCTCAGTTCTGAGAGATAAGTGAGTGTGAAAGCCGTCCTTCACCTAGCTTGTTGGGAACACAAAGTTTCTTTTCAGTTGCAAACTCCATTTCATACTTATATATGGGGAGGTACTAGCTCCAACTCGGTTTTACAGTGAAAACTGCAGGAACTTCAAACCGGCACTAGGAAACAGACTGAGAAAGCAGAGAAAAAGTATCTCCTGCAACCCGTTCCCTTGGTGCTAAATGAACGAACGTCTCTCCACTTGCTCAGTTCTGAGAGATAAGTGTGTGTGAAAGCCGTCCTTCACCTAGCTTGTTGGGAACACAAAGTTTCTTTCCAGTTGCAAACTCCATTCCATACATATATATGGGGAGGTACTAGCTCCAACTCGGTTTTACAGTGAAAACTGCAGGAACTTCTAACCGGCACTAGGAAACAGACTGAGAAAGCAGAGCAAAAGTGTCTCCTGCAACCCGTTCCCTTGGTGCTAGATGAACGAACGTCTCTCAACTTGCTCAGTTCTGAGAGATAAGTGTGTGTGAAAGCCGTCCTTCACCTAGCTTGTTGGGAACACAAAGTTTCTTTCCAGTTGCAAACTCCATTCCATACATATATATGGGGAGGTACTAGCTCCAACTCGGTTTTACAGTGAAAACTGCAGGAACTTCTAACCGGCACTAGGAAACAGACTGAGAAAGCAGAGAAAAAGTGTCTCCTGCAACCCGTTCCCTTGGTGCTAGATGAACGAACGTCTCTCAACTTGCTCAGTTCTGAGAGATAAGTGAGTGTGAAACCGTCCTTCACCTAGCTTGTTGGGAACACAAAGTTTCTTTTCAGTTGCAAACTCCATTCCATACTTATATATGGGGAGGTGCTAGCTCCAACTCGGTTTTACAGTGAAAACCGCAGGAACTTGAAACCGGCACTAGGAAACATACTGAGAAGCAGAGAAAAAGTGTCTCCTGCAACCTGTTCCCTTGGTGCTAGATGAACGAACGTCTCTCCACTTGCTCAGTTCTGAGAGATAAGTGTGTGTGAAAGCCGTCCTTCACCTAGCTTGTTGGGAACACAAAGTTTCTTTTCAGTTGCAAACTCCATTCCATACATATATATGGGGAGGTACTAGCTCCAACACGGTTTGACAGTGAAAACTGCAGGAACTTCTAACCGGCACTAGGAAACAGACTGAGAAAGCAGAGAAAAAGTGTCTCCTGCAACCCGTTCCCTTGGTGCTAGATGAACGAACGGCTCTCCACTTGCTCAGTTCTGAGAGATAAGTGTGTGTGAAAGCCGTCCTTCACCTAGCTTGTTGGGAACACAAAGTTTCTTTCCAGTTGCAAACTCCATTCCATACATATATATGGGGAGGTACTAGCTCCAACTCGGTTTTACAGTGAAAACTGCAGGAACTTCTAACCGGCACTAGGAAACAGACTGAGAAAGCAGAGAAAAAGTGTCTCCTGCAACCCGTTCCCTTGGTGCTAGATGAAAGAACGTCTCTCCACTTGCTCAGTTCTGAGAGATAAGGGTGTGTGAAAGCCGTCCTTCACCTAGCTTGTTGGGAACACAAAGTTTCTTTTCAGTTGCAAACTCCATTCCATACATATATATGGGGAGGTACAAGCTCCAACACGGTTTTACAGTGAAAACTTCAGGAACTTCAAACCGGCACTAGGAAACAGACTGAGAAAGCAGAGAAAAAGTGTCTCCTGCAATCCGTTCCCTTGGTGCTAGATGAACGAACGTCTCTCCACTTGCTCAGTTCTGAGAGATAAGGGTGTGTGAAAGCCGTCCTTCACCTAGCTTGTTGGGAATACAAAGTTTCTTTTCAGGTGCAAACTCCATTCCATACATATATATGGGGAGGTACAAGCTCCAACTCGGTTTTACAGTGAAAACTTCAGGAACTTCAAACCGGCACTAGGAAACAGACTGAGAAAGCAGAGAAAATGTGTCTCCTGCAATCCGTTCCCTTGGTGCTAGATGAACGAACGTCTCTCCACTTGCTCAGTTCTGAGAGATAAGGGTGTGTGAAAGCCGTCCTTCACCTAGCTTGTTCGGAATAGAAAGTTTCTTTTCAGTTGCAAACTCCATTCCATACATATATATGGGGAGGTACTAGCTCCAACTCTGTTTGACAGAGAAAACTGCAGGAACTTCAATCCGGCACTAGGAAACAGACTGAGAAAGCAGAGAACAAGTGTCTCCTGCAACCCGTTCCCTTGGTGCTAGATGAACGAACGTCTCTCCACTTGCTCAGTTCTGAGAGATAAGGGTGTGTGAAAGCCGTCCTTCACCTAGCTTGTTGGGAACACAAAGTTTCTTTTCATTTGCAAACTCCATTCCATACATATATATGGGGAGGTACTAGCTCCAACTCTGTTTGACAGTGAAAACTGCAGGAACTTCAAACCGGCACTAGGAAACAGACTGAGAAAGCAGAGAAAAAGTGTCTCCTGCAAACTGTTCCCTTGGTGCTAGATGAACGAACGTCTCTCCACTTGCTCAGTTCTGAGAGTTATGTGTGTGTGAAAGCCGTCCTTCACCTAGCTTGTTGGGAACACAAAGTTTCTTTTCAGTTTCAAACTCCATTCCATACTTATATATGGGGAGGTACTAGCTCCAACTCGGTTTTACAGTGAAAACTGCAGGAACTTGAAACCGGCACTAGGAAACAGACTGAGAAAGCAGAGAAAAAGTGTCTCATGCAACCCGTTCCCTTGGTGCTAGATGAACGAACGTCTCTCCACTTGCTCAGTTCTGAGAGATAAGTGTGTGTGAAAGCCGTCCTTTACCTAGCTTGTTGGGAACACCAAGTTTCTTTTCAGTTGCAAACTCCATTCCATACATATATATGGGGAGGTACTAGCTCCAACTCGGTTTTTACAGTGAAAACTGCAGGAACTTCTAACCGGCACTAGGAAACAGACTGTGAAAGCAGAGAAAAAGTGTCTCCTGCAACCCGTTCCCTTGGTGCTAGATGAAAGAACGTCTCTCCACTTGCTCAGTTCTGAGAGATAAGTGTGTGTGAAAGCCGTCCTTCACCTAGCTTGTTGGGAACACAAAGTTTCGTTTCAGTTGCAAACTCCATTCCATACATATATATGGGGAGGTACAAGCTCCAACTCGGTTTTACAGTGAAAACTTCAGGAACTTCAAACCGGCACTAGGAAACAGACTGAGAAAGCAGAGAAAAAGTGTCTCCTGCAATCCGTTCCCTTGGTGCTAGATGAACGAACGTCTCTCCACTTGCTCAGTTCTGAGAGATAAGGGTGTGTAAAGCCGTCCTTCACCTAGCTTGTTGGGAATACAAAGTTTCTTTTCAGTTGCAAACTCCATTCCATACATATATATGGGGAGGTACAAGCTCCAACTCGGTTTTACAGTGAAAACTTCAGGAACTTCAAACCGGCACTAGGAAACAGACTGAGAAAGCAGAGAAAAAGTGTCTCATGCAACGCGTTCCATTGGTGCTAGATGAACGAACATCTCTCCACTTGCTCAGTTCTGAGAGATAAGTGGGTGTGAATGCCGTCCTTCAACTAGCTTGTTGGGAACACAAAGTTTCTTTTCAGTTGCAAACTCCATTCCATACATATATATGGGGAGGTACTAGCTCCAACTCGGTTTTACAGTGAAAAATGCAGGAACTTCAAACCGGCACTAGGAAACAGACTGAGAAAGCAGAGAAAAAGTGTCTCCTGCATCCCGTTCCCTTGGTGCTAGATGAAAGAACGTCTCTCCACTTGCTCAGTTCTGAGAGATAAGGGTGTGTGAAAGCCGTCCTTCACCTAGCTTGTTGGGAACACAAAGTTTCTTTTCAGTTGCAAACTCCATTCCATACATATATATGGGGAGGTACAAGCTCCAACACGGTTTTACAGTGAAAACTGCAGGAACTTCAAACCGGCACTAGGAAACAGACTGAGAAAGCAGAGAAAAAGTGTCTCCTGCAATCCGTTCCCTTGGTGCTAGATGAACGAACGTCTCTCCACTTGCTCAGTTCTGAGAGATAAGGGTGTGTGAAAGCCGTCCTTCACCTAGCTTGTTGGGAATACAAAGTTTCTTTTCAGGTGCAAACTCCATTCCATACATATATATGGGGAGGTACAAGCTCCAACTCGGTTTTACAGTGAAAAATTCAGGAACTTCAAACCGGCACTAGGAAACAGACTGAGAAAGCAGAGAAAATGTGTCTCCTGCAATCCGTTCCCTTGGTGCTAGATGAACGAACGTCTCTCCACTTGCTCAGTTCTGAGAGATAAGGGTGTGTGAAAGCCGTCCTTCACCTAGCTTGTTCGGAATAGAAAGTTTCTTTTCAGTTGCAAACTCCATTCCATACATATATATGGGGAGGTACTAGCTCCAACTCTGTTTGACAGAGAAAACTGCAGGAACTTCAATCCGGCACTAGGAAACAGACTGAGAAAGCAGAGAACAAGTGTCTCCTGCAACCCGTTCCCTTGGTGCTAGATGAACGAACGTCTCTCCACTTGCTCAGTTCTGAGAGATAAGGGTGTGTGAAAGCCGTCCTTCACCTAGCTTGTTGGGAACACAAAGTTTCTTTTCATTTGCAAACTCCATTCCATACATATATATGGGGAGGTACTAGCTCCAACACTGTTTGACAGTGAAAACTGCAGGAACTTCAAACCGGCACTAGGAAACAGACTGAGAAAGCAGAGAAAAAGTGTCTCCTGCAAACTGTTCCCTTGGTGCTAGATGAACGAACGTCTCTCCACTTGCTCAGTTCTGAGAGTTAAGTGTGTGTGAAAGCCGTCCTTCACCTAGCTTGTTGGGAACACAAAGTTTCTTTTCAGTTGCAAACTCCATTCCATACTTATATATGGGGAGGTACTAGCTCCAACTCGGTTTTACAGTGAAAACTGCAGGAACTTGAAACCGGCACTAGGAAACAGACTGAGAAAGCAGAGAAAAAGTGTCTCATGCAACCCGTTCCCTTGGTGCTAGATGAACGAACGTCTCTCCACTTGCTCAGTTCTGAGAGATAAGTGTGTGTGAAAGCCGTCCTTTACCTAGCTTGTTGGGAACACAAAGTTTCTTTTCAGTTGCAAACTCCATTCCATACATATATATGGGGAGGTACTAGCTCCAACTCGGTTTTTACAGTGAAAACTGCAGGAACTTCTAACCGGCACTAGGAAACAGACTGTGAAAGCAGAGAAAAAGTGTCTCCTGCAACCCGTTCCCTTGGTGCTAGATGAAAGAACGTCTCTCCACTTGCTCAGTTCTGAGAGATAAGTGTGTGTGAAAGCCGTCCTTCACCTAGCTTGTTGGGAACACAAAGTTTCGTTTCAGTTGCAAACTCCATTCCATACATATATATGGGGAGGTACAAGCTCCAACTCGGTTTTACAGTGAAAACTTCAGGAACTTCAAACCGGCACTAGGAAACAGACTGAGAAAGCAGAGAAAAAGTGTCTCCTGCAATCCGTTCCCTTGGTGCTAGATGAACGAACGTCTCTCCACTTGCTCAGTTCTGAGAGATAAGGGTGTGTGAAAGCCGTCCTTCACCTAGCTTGTTGGGAATACAAAGTTTCTTTTCAGTTGCAAACTCCATTCCATACATATATATGGGGAGGTACAAGCTCCAACTCGGTTTTACAGTGAAAACTTCAGGAACTTCAAACCGGCACTAGGAAACAGACTGAGAAAGCAGAGAAAAAGTGTCTCATGCAACGCGTTCCATTGGTGCTAGATTAACGAACGTCTCTCCACTTGCTCAGTTCTGAGAGATAAGTGGGTGTGAATGCCGTCCTTCACCTAGCTTGTTGGGAACACAAAGTTTCTTTTCAGTTGCAAACTCCATTCCATACATATATATGGGGAGGTACTAGCTCCAACTCGGTTTTACAGTGAAAAATGCAGGAACTTCAAACCGGCACTAGGAAACAGACTGAGAAAGCAGAGAAAAAGTGTCTCCTGCAACCCGTTCCCTCGGTGCTAGATGAACGAACGTCTCTCCACTTGCTCAGTTCTGAGAGATAAGTGTGTGTGAAAGCCGTCCTTCACCTAGCTTGTTGGGAACACAAAGTTTCTTTCCAGTTGCAAACTCCATTCCATACATATATATGGGGAGGTACTAGCTCCAACTCGGTTTTACAGTGAAAACTGCAGGAACTTCTAACCGGCACTAGGAAACAGACTGAGAAAGCAGAGAAAAAGTGTCTCCTGCAACCCGTTCCCTTGGTGCTAGATGAACGAACGTCTCTCAACTTGCTCAGTTCTGAGAGATAAGTGAGTGTGAAACCGTCCTTCACCTAGCTTGTTGGGAACACAAAGTTTCTTTTAAGTTGCAAACTCCATTCCATACTTATATATGGGGAGGTGCTAGCTCCAACTCGGTTTTACAGTGAAAACCGCAGGAACTTGAAACCGGCACTAGGAAACATACTGAGAAGCAGAGAAAAAGTGTCTCCTGCAACCTGTTCCCTTGGTGCTAGATGAACGAACGTCTCTCCACTTGCTCAGTTCTGAGAGATAAGTGTGTGTGAAAGCCGTCCTTCACCTAGCTTGTTGGGAACACAAAGTTTCTTTTCAGTTGCAAACTCCATTCCATACATATATATGGGGAGGTACTAGCTCCAACACGGTTTGACAGTGAAAACTGCAGGAACTTCAAACCGGCACTAGGAAACAGACTGAGAAAGCAGAGAACAAGTGTCTCCTGCAACCCGTTCCCTTGGTGCTAGATGAACGAACGGCTCTCCACTTGCTCAGTTCTGAGAGATAAGTGTGTGTGAAAGCCGTCCTTCACCTAGCTTGTTGGGAACACAAAGTTTCTTTCCAGTTGCAAACTCCATTCCATACATATATATGGGGAGGTACTAGCTCCAACTCGGTTTTACAGTGAAAACTGCAGGAACTTCTAACCGGCACTAGGAAACAGACTGAGAAAGCAGAGAAAAAGTGTCTCCTGCAACCCGTTCCCTTGGTGCTAGATGAAAGAACGTCTCTCCACTTGCTCAGTTCTGAGAGATAAGGGTGTGTGAAAGCCGTCCTTCACCTAGCTTGTTGGGAACACAAAGTTTCTTTTCAGTTGCAAACTCCATTCCATACATATATATGGGGAGGTACAAGCTCCAACACGGTTTTACAGTGAAAACTTCAGGAACTTCAAACCGGCACTAGGAAACAGACTGAGAAAGCAGAGAAAAAGTGTCTCCTGCAATCCGTTCCCTTGGTGCTAGATGAACGAACGTCTCTCCACTTGCTCAGTTCTGAGAGATAAGGGTGTGTGAAAGCCGTCCTTCACCTAGCTTGTTGGGAATACAAAGTTTCTTTTCAGGTGCAAACTCCATTCCATACATATATATGGGGAGGTACAAGCTCCAACTCGGTTTTACAGTGAAAACTTCAGGAACTTCAAACCGGCACTAGGAAACAGACTGAGAAAGCAGAGAAAATGTGTCTCCTGCAATCCGTTCCCTTGGTGCTAGATGAACGAACGTCTCTCCACTTGCTCAGTTCTGAGAGATAAGGGTGTGTGAAAGCCGTCCTTCACCTAGCTTGTTCGGAATAGAAAGTTTCTTTTCAGTTGCAAACTCCATTCCATACATATATATGGGGAGGTACTAGCTCCAACTCTGTTTGACAGAGAAAACTGCAGGAACTTCAATCCGGCACTAGGAAACAGACTGAGAAAGCAGAGAACAAGTGTCTCCTGCAACCCGTTCCCTTGGTGCTAGATGAACGAACGTCTCTCCACTTGCTCAGTTCTGAGAGATAAGTGTGTGTGAAAGCCGTCCTTCACCTAGCTTGTTGGGAACACAAAGTTTCTTTTCATTTGCAAACTCCATTCCATACATATATATGGGGAGGTACTAGCTCCAACTCTGTTTGACAGTGAAAACTGCAGGAACTTCAAACCGGCACTAGGAAACAGACTGAGAAAGCAGAGAAAAAGTGTCTCCTGCAAACTGTTCCCTTGGTGCTAGATGAACGAACGTCTCTCCACTTGCTCAGTTCTGAGAGTTATGTGTGTGTGAAAGCCGTCCTTCACCTAGCTTGTTGGGAACACAAAGTTTCTTTTCAGTTGCAAACTCCATTCCATACTTATATATGGGGAGGTACTAGCTCCAACTCGGTTTTACAGTGAAAACTGCAGGAACTTGAAACCGGCACTAGGAAACAGACTGAGAAAGCAGATAAATAGTGTCTACTGCAACCCGTTCCCTTGGTGCTAGATGAACGAACGTCTCTCCACTTGCTCAGTTCTGAGAGATAAGTGTGTGTGAAAGCCGTCCTTCACCTAGCTTGTTGGGAACACAAAGTGTCTTTTCAGTTGCAAACTCCATTGCATACATATATAAGGGAGGTACTAGCTCCAACTCGGTTTTATAGTGAAAACTGCAGGAACTTCAAACCGGCACTAGGAAACAGACTGAGAAAGCAGAGAAAAAGTATCTCCTGCAACCCGTTCCCTTGGTGCTAGATGAACGAACGTCTCTCCACTTGCTCAGTTCTGAGAGATAAGTGTGTGTGAAAGCCGTCCTTCACCTAGCTTGTTGGGAACACAAAGTTTCTTTCCAGTTGCAAACTCCATTCCATACATATATATGGGGATGTACTAGCTCCAACTCGATTTGACAGTGAAAACTGCAGGAACTTCAAACCGGCACTAGGAAACAGACTAAGAAAGCAGAGAAAAAGTGTCTCCTGCAACCCGTTCCCTTGGTGCTAGATGAAAGAACGTCTCTCCACTTGCTCAGTTCTGAGAGATAAGTGAGTGTGAAACCGTCCTTCACCTAGCTTGTTGGGAACACAAAGTTTCTTTTCAGTTGCAAACTCCATTCCATACTTATATATGGGGAGGTACTAGCTCCAACTCGGTTTTACAGTGAAAACCGCAGGAACTTGAAACCGGCACTAGGAAACATACTGAGAAGCAGAGAAAAAGTGTCTCCTGCAACCTGCTCCCTTGGTGCTAGATGAACGAACGTCTCTCCACTTGCTCAGTTCTGAGAGATAAGTGTGTGTGAAAGCCGTCCTACACCTAGCTTGTTGGGAACACAAAGTTTCTTTTCAGTTGCAAACTCCAATCCATACATATATATGGGGAGGTACTAGCTCCTACACGGTTTGACAGTGAAAACTGCAGGAACTTCAAAGCGGCACTAGGAAACAGACTGAGAAAGCAGAGAAAAAGTGTCTCCTGCAACCCGTTCCCTTGGTGCTAGATGAACGAACGTCTCTCCACTTGCTCAGTTCTGAGAGATAAGTGTGTGTGAAAGCCGTCCTTCACCTAGCTTGTTGGGAACACAAAGTTTCTTTTCAGTTGCAAACTCCATTCCATACATATATATGGGGAGGTACTAGCTCCAACTCGGTTTTACAGTGAAAACTGCAGGAACTTCAAACCGGCACTAGGAAACAGACTGAGAAACCAGAGAAAAAGTGTCTCCTGCAACCCGTTCCCTCGGTGCTAGATGAACGAACGTCTCTCCACTTGCTCAGTTCTGAGAGATAAGTGTGTGTGAAAGCCGTCCTTCACCTAGCTTGTTGGGAACACAAAGTTTCTTTTCAGTTGCAAACTCCATTCCATACATATATATGGGGAGGTACTAGCTCCAACTCGGTTTTACAGTGAAAACTGCAGGAATTTCAAACCGGCACTAGGAAACAGACTGAGAAAGCAGAGAAAAAGTTTCTCCTGCAAACCGTTCCCTTGGTGCTAGATGAACGAACGTATATCCACTTGCTCAGTTCTGAGAGATAAGTGTGTGTGAAAGCCGTCCTTCACCTAGCTTGTTGGGAACACAAAGTTTCTTTTCAGTTGCAAACTCCATTCCATACATATATATGGGGAGGTAGAAGCTCCAACTCGGTTTTTCAGTGAAAATTGCAGGAACTTCAAACCGGCACTAGGAAACAGACTGAGAAAGCAGAGAAAAAGTGTCTCCTGCAACCCGTTCCCTTGGTGCTAGATGAACGAAAGTCTCTCCACTTGCTCAGTTCTGAGAGATAAGTGAGTGTGAAAGCCGTCCTTCACCTAGCTTGTTGGGAACACAAAGTTTCTTTTCAGTTGCAAACTCCATTCCATACATATATATGGGGAGGTACTAGCTCCAACTCTGTTTGACAGTGAAAACTGCAGGAACTTCAAACCGGCACTAGGAAACAGACTGAGAAAGCAGAGAAAAAGTGTCTCCTGCAATCCGTTCCCTTGGTGCTAGATGAAAGAACGTCTCTCCACTTCCTAAGTTCTGAGAGATAAGTGAGTGTGAAAGCCGTCCTTCACCTAGCTTGTTGGGAACACAAAGTTTCTTTTCAGTTGCAAACTCCATTTCATACTTATATATGGGGAGGTACTAGCTCCAACTCGGTTTTACAGTGAAAACTGCAGGAACTTCAAACCGGCACTAGGAAACAGACTGAGAAAGCAGAGAAAAGTGTCTCCTGCAACCCGTTCCCTTGGTGCTAGATGAACGAACGTCTCTCCACTTGCTCAGTTCTGAGAGATAAGTGTGTGTGAAAGCCGTCCTTCACCTAGCTTGTTGGGAACACAAAGTGTCTTTTCAGTTGCAAACTCCATTCCATACTTATATAAGGGAGGTACAAGCTCCAACTCGGTTTTACAGTGAAAACTGCAGGAACTTCAAACCGGCACTAGGAAACAGACTGAGAAAGCAGAGAACAAGTGTCTCCTGCAACCCGTTCCCTTGGTGCTAGATGAACGAACGTCTCTCCACTTGCTCACTTCTGAGAGATAAGGGTGTGTGAAAGCCGTCCTTCACCTAGCTTGTTGGGAATACAAAGTTTCTTTTCAGTTGCAAACTCCATTCCATACATATATATGGGGAGGTACTAGCTCCAACTCTGTTTGACAGTGAAAACTGCAGGAACTTCAAACCGGCACTAGGAAACAGACTGAGAAAGCAGAGAAAAAGTGTCTCCTGCAACCTGTTCCCTTGGTGCTAGATGAACGAACGTCTCCCCACTTGCTCAGTTCTGAGAGATAAGTGTGTGTGAAAGCCGTCCTTCACCTAGCTTGTTGGGAACACAAAGTTTCTTTCCAGTTGCAAACTCCATTCCATACATATATATGGGGAGGTAGTAGCTCCAACTCGGTTTTACAGTGAAAACTGCAGGAACTTATAACCGGCACTAGGAAACAGACTGAGAAAGCAGAGAAAAAGTGTCTCCTGCAACCCGTTCCCTTGGTGCTAGATGAACGAACGTCTCTCCACTTGCTCAGTTCTGAGAGATAAGTGAGTGTGAAACCGTCCTTCACCTAGCTTGTTGGGAACACAAAGTTTCTTTTCAGTTGCAAACTCCATTCCATACTTATATATGGGGAGGTACTCGCTCCAACTCGGTTTTACAGTGAAAACCGCAGGAACTTGAAACCGGCACTAGGAAACATACTGAGAAGCAGAGAAAAAGTGTCTCCTGCAACCTGTTCCCTTGGTGCTAGATGAACGAACGTCTCTCCACTTGCTCAGTTCTGAGAGATAAGTGTGTGTGAAAGCCGTCCTTCACCTAGCTTGTTGGGAACACAAAGTTTCTTTTCAGTTGCAAACTCCATTCCATACATATATATGGGGAGGTACTAGCTCCAACACGGTTTGACAGTGAAAATTGCAGGAACTTCAAACCGGCACTAGGAAACAGACTGAGAAAGCAGAGAACAAGTGTCTCCTGTAACCCGTTCCCTTGGTGCTAGATGAACGAACGTCTCTCCACTTGCTCAGTTCTGAGAGATAAGGGTGTGTGAAAGCCGTCCTTCACCTAGCTTGTTGGGAATACAAAGTTTCTTTTCAGTTGCAAACTCCATTCCATACATATATATGGGGAGGTACTAGCTCCAACTCGGTTTTACAGTGAAAACTGCAGGAACTTCAAACCGGCACTAGGAAACAGACTGAGAAAGCAGAGAAAAAGTGTCTCCTGCAAACTGTTCCCTTGGTGCTAGATGAACGAACGTCTCTCCACTTGCTCAGTTCTGAGAGTTAAGTGTGTGTGAAAGCCGTCCTTCACCTAGCTTGTTGGGAACACAAAGTTTCTTTTCAGTTGCAAACTCCATTCCATACTTATATATGGGGAGGTACTAGCTCCAACCCGGTTTTACAGTGAAAACTGCAGGAACTTGAAACCGGCACTAGGAAACAGACTGAGAGAGCAGAGAAAAAGTGTCTCCTGCAACCCGTTCCCTTGGTGCTAGATGAACGAACGTCTCTCCACTTGCTCAGTTCTGAGAGATAAGTGTGTGTGAAAGCCGTCCTTCACCTAGCTTGTTGGGAACACAAAGTTTCTTTTCAGTTGCAAACTCCATTCCATACATATATATGGGGAGGTGCAAGCTCCAACTCGGTTTTACAGTGAAAACTTCAGGAACTTCAAACCGGCACTAGGAAACAGACTGAGAAAGCAGAGAAAAAGTGTCTCCTGCAATCCGTTCCCTTGGTGCTAGATGAACGAACGTCTCTCCACTTGCTCAGTTCTGAGAGATAAGGGTGTGTGAAAGCCGTCCTTCACCTTGCTTGTTGGGAATACAAAGTTTCTTTTCAGTTGCAAACTCCATTCCATACATATATATGGGGAGGTACAAGCTCCAACTCGGTTTTACAGTGAAAACTTCAGGAACTTCAAACCGGCACTAGGAAACAGACTGAGAAAGCAGAGAAAAAGTGTCTCCTGCAATCCGTTCCCTTGGTGCTAGATGAACGAACGTCTCTCCACTTGCTCAGTTCTGAGAGATAAGTGTGTGTGAAAGCCGTCCTTCACCTAGCTTGTTGGGAACACAAAGTGTCTTTTCAGTTGCAAACTCCATTGCATACATATATAAGGGAGGTACTAGCTCCAACTCGGTTTTACAGTGAAAACTGCAGGAACTTCAAACCGGCACTAGGAAACAGACTGAGAAAGCAGAGAAAAAGTATCTCCTGCAACCCGTTCCCTTGGTGCTAGATGAACGAACGTCTCTCCACTTGCTCAGTTCTGAGAGATAAGTGTGTGTGAAAGCAGTCCTTCACCTAGCTTGTTGGGAACACATAGATTGTTTTCAGTTGCAAACTCCATTCCTTACATATATATGGGGAGGTACTAGCTCCAACTCGGTTTTACAGTGAAAACTGCAGGAACTTCAAACCGGCACTAGGAAACAGACTGAGAAAGCAGAGAAAAAGTGTCTCCTGCAACCTGTTCCCTTGGTGCTAGATGAACGAACGTCTCTCCACTTGCTCAGTTCTGAGAGATAAGTGTGTGTGAAAGCCGTCCTTCACCTAGCTTGTTGGGAACACAAAGTTTCTTTCCAGTTGCAAACTCCATTCCATACATATATATGGGGAGGTACTAGCTCCAACTCGATTTGACAGTGAAAACTGCAGGAACTTCTAACCGGCACTAGGAAACAGACTAAGAAAGCAGAGAAAAAGTGTCTCCTGCCACCCGTTCCCTTGGTGCTAGATGAAAGAACGTCTCTCCACTTGCTCAGTTCTGAGAGATAAGTGAGTGTGAAACCGTCCTTCACCTAGCTTGTTGGGAACACAAAGTTTCTTTTCAGTTGCAAACTCCATTCCATACATATATATGGGGAGGTACTAGCTCCAACTCGGTTTTACAGTGAAAACTGCAGGAATTTCAAACCGGCACTAGGAAACAGACTGAGAAACCAGAGAAAAAGTGTCTCCTGCAAACCGTTCCCTTGGTGCTAGATGAACGAACGTATATCCACTTGCTCAGTTCTGAGAGATAAGTGTGTGTGAAAGCCGTCCTTCACCTAGCTTGTTGGGAACACAAAGTTTCTTTTCAGTTGCAAACTCCATTCCATACATATATATGGGGAGGTAGAAGCTCCAACTCGGTTTTTCAGTGAAAATTGCAGGAACTTCAAACCGGCACTAGGAAACAGACTGAGAAAGCAGAGAAAAAGTGTCTCCTGCAACCCGTTCCCTTGGTGCTAGATGAACGAAAGTCTCTCCACTTGCTCAGTTCTGAGAGATAAGTGAGTGTGAAAGCCGTCCTTCACCTAGCTTGTTGGGAACACAAAGTTTCTTTTCAGTTGCAAACTCCATTCCATACATATATATGGGGAGGTACTAGCTCCAACTCTGTTTGACAGTGAAAACTGCAGGAACTTCAAACCGGCACTAGGAAACAGACTGAGAAAGCAGAGAAAAAGTGTCTCCTGCAATCCGTTCCCTTGGTGCTAGATGAAAGAACGTCTCTCCACTTCCTAAGTTCTGAGAGATAAGTGAGTGTGAAAGCCGTCCTTCACCTAGCTTGTTGGGAACACAAAGTTTCTTTTCAGTTGCAAACTCCATTTCATACTTATATATGGGGAGGTACTAGCTCCAACTCGGTTTTACAGTGAAAACTGCAGGAACTTCAAACCGGCACTAGGAAACAGACTGAGAAAGCAGAGAAAAGTGTCTCCTGCAACCCGTTCCCTTGGTGCTAGATGAACGAACGTCTCTCCACTTGCTCAGTTCTGAGAGATAAGTGTGTGTGAAAGCCGTCCTTCACCTAGCTTGTTGGGAACACAAAGTGTCTTTTCAGTTGCAAACTCCATTCCATACTTATATAAGGGAGGTACAAGCTCCAACTCGGTTTTACAGTGAAAACTGCAGCAACTTCAAACCGGCACTAGGAAACAGAATGAGAAAGCAGAGAAAAAGTATCTCCTGCAACCCGTTCCCTTGGTGCTAGATGAACGAACGTCTCTCCACTTGCTCAGTTCTGAGGGATAAGTGTGTGTGAAAGCAGGCCTTCACCTAGCTTGTTGGGAACACATAGATTGTTTTCAGTTGCAAACCCCATTCCATACATATATATGGGGAGGTACTAGCTCCAACTCTGTTTTACAGTGAAAACTGCAGGAACTTCAAACCGGCACTAGGAAACAGACTGAGAAAGCAGAGAAAAAGTGTCTCCTGCAACCTGTTCCCTTCGTGCTAGATGAACGAACGTCTCTCCACTTGCTCAGTTCTGAGAGATAAGTGTGTGTGAAAGCCGTCCTTCACCTAGCTTGTTGGGAACACAAAGTTTCTTTCCAGTTGCAAACTCCATTCCATACCTATATATGGGGAGGTACTAGCTCCAACTCGGTTTTACAGTGAAAACTGCAGGAACTTCTAACCGGCACTAGGAAACAGACTGAGAAAGCAGAGAAAAAGTGTCTCCTGCAACCCGTTCCCTTGGTGCTAGATGAACGAACGTCTCTCCACTTGCTCAGTTCTGAGAGATAAGTGAGTGTGAAACCGTCCTTCACCTAGCTTGTTGGGAACACAAAGTTTCTTTTCAGTTGCAAACTCCATTCCATACTTATATATGGGGAGGTACTAGCTCCAACTCGGTTTTACAGTGAAAACCGCAGGAACTTGAAACCGGCACTAGGAAACATACTGAGAAGCAGAGAAAAAGTGTCTCCTGCAACCTGTTCCCTTGGTGCTAGATGAACGAACGTCTCTCCACTTGCTCAGTTCTGAGAGATAAGTGTGTGTGAAAGCCGTCCTTCACCTAGCTTGTTGGGAACACAAAGTTTCTTTTCAGTTGCAAACTCCATTCCATACATATATATGGGGAGGTACTAGCTCCAACACGGTTTGACAGTGAAAATTGCAGGAACTTCAAACCAGCACTAGGAAACAGACTGAGAAAGCAGAGAACAAGTGTCTCCTGCAACCCGTTCCCTTGGTGCTAGATGAACGAACGTCTCTCCACTTGCTCACTTCTGAGAGATAAGGGTGTGTGAAAGCCGTCCTTCACCTAGCTTGTTGGGAATACAAAGTTTCTTTTCAGTTGCAAACTCCATTCCATACATATATATGGGGAGGTACTAGCTCCAACTCTGTTTGACAGTGAAAACTGCAGGAACTTCAAACCGGCACTAGGAAACAGACTGAGAAAGCAGAGAAAAAGTGTCTCCTGCAACCTGTTCCCTTGGTGCTAGATTAACGAACGTCTCCCCACTTGCTCAGTTCTGAGAGATAAGTGTGTGTGAAAGCCGTCCTTCACCTAGCTTGTTGGGAACACAAAGTTTCTTTCCAGTTGCAAACTCCATTCCATACATATATATGGGGAGGTAGTAGCTCCAACTCGGTTTTACAGTGAAAACTGCAGGAACTTCTAACCGGCACTAGGAAACAGACTGAGAAAGCAGAGAAAAAGTGTCTCCTGCAACCCGTTCCCTTGGTGCTAGATGAACGAACGTCTCTCCACTTGCTCAGTTCTGAGAGATAAGTGAGTGTGAAACCGTCCTTCACCTAGCTTGTTGGGAACACAAAGTTTCTTTTCAGTTGCAAACTCCATTCCATACTTATATATGGGGAGGTACTAGCTCCAACTCGGTTTTACAGTGAAAACCGCAGGAACTTGAAACCGGCACTAGGAAACATACTGAGAAGCAGAGAAAAAGTGTCTCCTGCAACCTGTTCCCTTGGTGCTAGATGAACGAACGTCTCTCCACTTGCTCAGTTCTGAGAGATAAGTGTGTGTGAAAGCCGTCCTTCACCTAGCTTGTTGGGAACACAAAGTTTCTTTTCAGTTGCAAACTCCATTCCATACATATATATGGGGAGGTACTAGCTCCAACACGGTTTGACAGTGAAAATTGCAGGAACTTCAAACCGGCACTAGGAAACAGACTGAGAAAGCAGAGAACAAGTGTCTCCTGTAACCCGTTCCCTTGGTGCTAGATGAACGAACGTCTCTCCACTTGCTCAGTTCTGAGAGATAAGGGTGTGTGAAAGCCGTCCTTCACCTAGCTTGTTGGGAATACAAAGTTTCTTTTCAGTTGCAAACTCCATTCCATACATATATATGGGGAGGTACTAGCTCCAACTCGGTTTTACAGTGAAAACTGCAGGAACTTCAAACCGGCACTAGGAAACAGACTGAGAAAGCAGAGAAAAAGTGTCTCCTGCAAACTGTTCCCTTGGTGCTAGATGAACGAACGTCTCTCCACTTGCTCAGTTCTGAGAGTTAAGTGTGTGTGAAAGCCGTCCTTCACCTAGCTTGTTGGGAACACAAAGTTTCTTTTCAGTTGCAAACTCCATTCCATACTTATATATGGGGAGGTACTAGCTCCAACCCGGTTTTACAGTGAAAACTGCAGGAACTTGAAACCGGCACTAGGAAACAGACTGAGAGAGCAGAGAAAAAGTGTCTCCTGCAACCCGTTCCCTTGGTGCTAGATGAACGAACGTCTCTCCACTTGCTCAGTTCTGAGAGATAAGTGTGTGTGAAAGCCGTCCTTCACCTAGCTTGTTGGGAACACAAAGTTTCTTTTCAGTTGCAAACTCCATTCCATACATATATATGGGGAGGTACAAGCTCCAACTCGGTTTTACAGTGAAAACTTCAGGAACTTCAAACCGGCACTAGGAAACAGACTGAGAAAGCAGAGAAAAAGTGTCTCCTGCAATCCGTTCCCTTGGTGCTAGATGAACGAACGTCTCTCCACTTGCTCATTTCTGAGAGATAAGGGTGTGTGAAAGCCGTCCTTCACCTTGCTTGTTGGGAATACAAAGTTTCTTTTCAGTTGCAAACTCCATTCCATACATATATATGGGGTGGTACAAGCTCCAACTCGGTTTTACAGTGAAAACTTCAGGAACTTCAAACCGGCACTAGGAAACAGACTGAGAAAGCAGAGAAAAAGTGTCTCCTGCAATCCGTTCCCTTGGTGCTAGATGAACGAACGTCTCTCCACTTGCTCAGTTCTGAGAGATAAGTGTGTGTGAAAGCCGTCCTTCACCTAGCTTGTTGGGAACACAAAGTGTCTTTTCAGTTGCAAACTCCATTGCATACATATATAAGGGAGGTACTAGCTCCAACTCGGTTTTACAGTGAAAACTGCAGGAACTTCAAACCGGCACTAGGAAACAGACTGAGAAAGCAGAGAAAAAGTATCTCCTGCAACCCGTTCCCTTGGTGCTAGATGAACGAACGTCTCTCCACTTGCTCAGTTCTGAGAGATAAGTGTGAGTGAAAGCAGTCCTTCACCTAGCTTGTTGGGAACACATAGATTGTTTTCAGTTGCAAACTCCATTCCTTACATATATATGGGGAGGTACTAGCTCCAACTCGGTTTTACAGTGAAAACTGCAGGAACTTCAAACCGGCACTAGGAAACAGACTGAGAAAGCAGAGAAAAAGTGTCTCCTGCAACCTGTTCCCTTGGTGCTAGATGAACGAACGTCTCTCCACTTGCTCAGTTCTGAGAGATAAGTGTGTGTGAAAGCCGTCCTTCACCTAGCTTGTTGGGAACACAAAGTTTCTTTCCAGTTGCAAACTCCATTCCATACATATATATGGGGAGGTACTAGCTCCAACTCGATTTGACAGTGAAAACTGCAGGAACTTCTAACCGGCACTAGGAAACAGACTAAGAAAGCAGAGAAAAAGTGTCTCCTGCAACCAGTTCCCTTGGTGCTAGATGAAAGAACGTCTCTCCACTTGCTCAGTTCTGAGAGATAAGTGAGTGTGAAACCGTCCTTCACCTAGCTTGTTGGGAACACAAAGTGTCTTTTCAGTTGCAAACTCCATTCCATACTTATATAAGGGAGGTACAAGCTCCAACTCGGTTTTACAGTGAAAACTGCAGCAACTTCAAACCGGCACTAGGAAACAGAATGAGAAAGCAGAGAAAAAGTATCTCCTGCAACCCGTTCCCTTGGTGCTAGATGAACGAACGTCTCTCCACTTGCTCAGTTCTGAGGGATAAGTGTGTGTGAAAGCAGGCCTTCACCTAGCTTGTTGGGAACACATAGATTGTTTTCAGTTGCAAACCCCATTCCATACATATATATGGGGAGGTTCTAGCTCCAACTCTGTTTTACAGTGAAAACTGCAGGAACTTCAAACCGGCACTAGGAAACAGACTGAGAAAGCAGAGAAAAAGTGTCTCCTGCAACCTGTTCCCTTCGTGCTAGATGAACGAACGTCTCTCCACTTGCTCAGTTCTGAGAGATAAGTGTGTGTGAAAGCCGTCCTTCACCTAGCTTGTTGGGAACACAAAGTGTCTTTTCAGTTGCAAACTCCATTGCATACATATATAAGGTAGGTACTAGCTCCAACTCGGTTTTACAGTGAAAACTGCAGGAACTTCAAACCGGCACTAGGAAACAGACTGAGAAAGCAGAGAAAAAGTATCTCCTGCAACCCGTTCCCTTGGTGCTAGATGAACGAACGTCTCTCCACTTGCTCAGTTCTGAGAGATAAGTGTGTGTGAAAGCAGTCCTTCACCTAGCTTGTTGGGAACACATAGATTGTTTTCAGTTGCAAACTCCATTCCATACTTATATAAGGGAGGTACAAGCTCCAACTCGGTTTTACAGTGAAAACTGCAGCAACTTCAAACCGGCACTAGGAAACAGAATGAGAAAGCAGAGAAAAAGTATCTCCTGCAACCCGTTCCCTTGGTGCTAGATGAACGAACGTCTCTCCACTTGCTCAGTTCTGAGGGATAAGTGTGTGTGAAAGCAGGCCTTCACCTAGCTTGTTGGGAACACATAGATTGTTTTCAGTTGCAAACCCCATTCCATACATATATATGGGGAGGTACTAGCTCCAACTCTGTTTTACAGTGAAAACTGCAGGAACTTCAAACCGGCACTAGGAAACAGACTGAGAAAGCAGAGAAAAAGTGTCTCCTGCAACCTGTTCCCTTCGTGCTAGATGAACGAACGTCTCTCCACTTGCTCAGTTCTGAGAGATAATTGTGTGTGAAAGCCGTCCTTCACCTAGCTTGTTGGGAACACAAAGTTTCTTTCCAGTTGCAAACTCCATTCCATACCTATATATGGGGAGGTACTAGCTCCAACTCGGTTTGACAGTGAAAACTGCAGGAACTTGAAACCGGCACTAGGAAACAGACTGAGAAAGCAGAGAAAAAGTGTCTCCTGCAACCCGTTCCCTTGGTGCTAGATGAACGAACGTCTCTCCACTTGCTCAGTTCTGAGAGATAAGTGTGTGTGAAAGCCGTCCTTCACCTAGCTTGTTGGGAACACAAAGTTTCTTTTCAGTTGCAAACTCCATTCCATACATATATATGGGGAGGTACTAGCTCCAACTCGGTTTGACAGTGAAAACTGCAGGAACTTCTAACCGGCACTAGGAAACAGACTGAGAAAGCAGAGAAAAAGTGTCTCCTGCAACACGTTCCCTTGGTGCTAGATGAAAGAACGTCTCTCCACTTGCTCAGTTCTGAGAGATAAGTGTGTGTGAAAGCCGTCCTTCACATAGCTTGTTGGGAACACAAAGTTTCTTTTCAGTTGCAAACTCCATTCCATACATATATATGGGGAGGTACAAGCTCCAACTCGGTTTTACAGTGAAAACTTCAGGAACATCAAACCGGCACTAGGAAACAGACTGAGAAAGCAGAGAAATAGTGTCTCCTGCAATCCGTTCCCTTGGTGCTAGATGAACGAACGTCTCTCCACTTGCTCAGTTCTGAGAGATAAGGGTGTGTGAAAGCCGTCCTTCACCTTGCTTGTTGGGAATACAAAGTTTCTTTTCAGTTGCAAACTCCATTCCATACATATATATGGGGAGGTACAAGCTCCAACTCGGTTTTACAGTGAAAACTTCAGGAACTTCAAACCGGCACTAGGAAACAGACTGAGAAAGCAGAGAAAAAGTGTCTCCTGCAATCCGTTCCCTTGGTGCTAGATGAACGAACGTCTCTCCACTTGCTCAGTTCTGAGAGATAAGTGTGTGTGAAAGCCGTCCTTCACCTAGCTTGTTGGGAACACAAAGTGTCTTTTCAGTTGCAAACTCCATTGCATACATATATAAGGTAGGTACTAGCTCCAACTCGGTTTTACAGTGAAAACTGCAGGAACTTCAAACCGGCACTAGGAAACAGACTGAGAAAGCAGAGAAAAAGTATCTCCTGCAACCCGTTCCCTTGGTGCTAGATGAACGAACGTCTCTCCACTTGCTCAGTTCTGAGAGATAAGTGTGTGTGAAAGCAGTCCTTCACCTAGCTTGTTGGGAACACATAGATTGTTTTCAGTTGCAAACTCCATTCCATACTTATATAAGGGAGTACAAGCTCCAACTCGGTTTTACAGTGAAAACTGCAGCAACTTCAAACCGGCACTAGGAAACAGAATGAGAAAGCAGAGAAAAAGTATCTCCTGCAACCCGTTCCCTTGGTGCTAGATGAACGAACGTCTCTCCACTTGCTCAGTTCTGAGGGATAAGTGTGTGTGAAAGCAGGCCTTCACCTAGCTTGTTGGGAACACATAGATTGTTTTCAGTTGCAAACCCCATTCCATACATATATATGGGGAGGTACTAGCTCCAAATCTGTTTTACAGTGAAAACTGCAGGAACTTCAAACCGGCACTAGGAAACAGACTGAGAAAGCAGAGAAAAAGTGTCTCCTGCAACCTGTTCCCTTCGTGCTAGATGAACGAACGTCTCTCCACTTGCTCAGTTCTGAGAGATAAGTGTGTGTGAAAGCCGTCCTTCACCTAGCTTGTTGGGAACACAAAGTTTCTTTCCAGTTGCAAACTCCATTCCATACCTATATATGGGGAGGTACTAGCTCCAACTCGGTTTTACAGTGAAAACTGCAGGAACTTCTAACCGGCACTAGGAAACAGACTGAGAAAGCAGAGAAAAAGTGTCTCCTGCAACCCGTTCCCTTGGTGCTAGATGAACGAACGTCTCTCCACTTGCTCAGTTCTGAGAGATAAGTGAGTGTGAAACCGTCCTTCACCTAGCTTGTTGGGAACACAAAGTTTCTTTTCAGTTGCAAACTCCATTCCATACTTATATATGGGGAGGTACTAGCTCCAACTCGGTTTTACAGTGAAAACCGCAGGAACTTGAAACCGGCACTAGGAAACATACTGAGAAGCAGAGAAAAAGTGTCTCCTGCAACCTGTTCCCTTGGTGCTAGATGAACGAACGTCTCTCCACTTGCTCAGTTCTGAGAGATAAGTGTGTGTGAAAGCCGTCCTTCACCTAGCTTGTTGGGAACACAAAGTTTCTTTTCAGTTGCAAACTCCATTCCATACATATATATGGGGAGGTACTAGCTCCAACACGGTTTGACAGTGAAAATTGCAGGAACTTCAAACCGGTACTAGGAAACAGACTGAGAAAGCAGAGAACAAGTGTCTCCTGCAACCCGTTCCCTTGGTGCTAGATGAACGAACGTCTCTCCACTTGCTCACTTCTGAGAGATAAGGGTGTGTGAAAGCCGTCCTTCACCTAGCTTGTTGGGAATACAAAGTTTCTTTTCAGTTGCAAACTCCATTTCATACATATATATGGGGAGGTACTAGCTCCAACTCTGTTTGACAGTGAAAACTGCAGGAACTTCAAACCGGCACTAGGAAACAGACTGAGAAAGCAGAGAAAAAGTGTCTCCTGCAACCTGTTCCCTTGGTGCTAGATGAACGAACGTCTCCCCACTTGCTCAGTTCTGAGAGATAAGTGTGTGTGAAAGCCGTCCTTCACCTAGCTTGTTGGGAACACAAAGTTTCTTTCCAGTTGCAAACTCCATTCCATACATATATATGGGGAGGTAGTAGCTCCAACTCGGTTTTACAGTGAAAACTGCAGGAACTTGTAACCGGCACTAGGAAACAGACTGAGAAAGCAGAGAAAAAGTGTCTCCTGCAACCCGTTCCCTTGGTGCTAGATGAACGAACGTCTCTCCACTTGCTCAGTTCTGAGAGATAAGTGAGTGTGAAACCGTCCTTCACCTAGCTTGTTGGGAACACAAAGTTTCTTTTCAGTTGCAAACTCCATTCCATACTTATATATGGGGAGGTACTAGCTCCAACTCGGTTTTACAGTGAAAACTTCAGGAACTTCAAACCGGCACTAGGAAACAGACTGAGAAAGCAGAGAAAAAGTGTCTCCTGCAATCCGTTCCCTTGGTGCTAGATGAACGAACGTCTCTCCACTTGCTCAGTTCTGAGAGATAAGGGTGTGTGAAAGCCGTCCTTCACCTTGCTTGTTGGGAATACAAAGTTTCTTTTCAGTTGCAAACTCCATTCCATACATATATATGGGGAGGTACAAGCTCCAACTCGGTTTTACAGTGAAAACTTCAGGAACTTCAAACCGGCACTAGGAAACAGACTGAGAAAGCAGAGAAAAAGTGTCTCCTGCAATCCGTTCCCTTGGTGCTAGATGAACGAACGTCTCTCCACTTGCTCAGTTCTGAGAGATAAGTGTGTGTGAAAGCCGTCCTTCACCTAGCTTGTTGGGAACACAAAGTGTCTTTTCAGTTGCAAACTCCATTGCATACATATATAAGGGAGGTACTAGCTCCAACTCGGTTTTACAGTGAAAACTGCAGGAACTTCAAACCGGCACTAGGAAACAGACTGAGAAAGCAGAGAAAAAGTATCTCCTGCAACCCGTTCCCTTGGTGCTAGATGAACGAACGTCTCTCCACTTGCTCAGTTCTGAGAGATAAGTGTGTGTGAAAGCAGTCCTTCACCTAGCTTGTTGGGAACACATAGATTGTTTTCAGTTGCAAACTCCATTCCTTACATATATATGGGGAGGTACTAGCTCCAACTCGGTTTTACAGTGAAAACTGCAGGAACTTCAAACTGGCACTAGGAAACAGACTGAGAAAGCAGAGAAAAAGTGTCTCCTGCAACCTGTTCCCTTGGTGCTAGATGAACGAACGTCTCTCCACTTGCTCAGTTCTGAGAGATAAGTGTGTGTGAAAGCCGTCCTTCACCTAGCTTGTTGGGAACACAAAGTTTCTTTCCAGTTGCAAACTCCATTCCATACATATATATGGGGAGGTACTAGCTCCAACTCGATTTGACAGTGAAAACTGCAGGAACTTCTAACCGGCACTAGGAAACAGACTGAGAAAGCAGAGAAAAAGTGTCTCCTGCAACCTGTTCCCTTCGTGCTAGATGAACGAACGTCTCTCCACTTGCTCAGTTCTGAGAGATAAGTGTGTGTGAAAGCCGTCCTTCACCTAGCTTGTTGGGAACACAAAGTTTCTTTCCAGTTGCAAACTCCATTCCATACCTATATATGGGGAGGTACTAGCTCCAACTCGGTTTTACAGTGAAAACTGCAGGAACTTCTAACCGGCACTAGGAAACAGACTGAGAAAGCAGAGAAAAAGTGTCTCCTGCAACCCGTTCCCTTGGTGCTAGATGAACGAACGTCTCTCCACTTGCTCAGTTCTGAGAGATAAGTGAGTGTGAAACCGTCCTTCACCTAGCTTGTTGGGAACACAAAGTTTCTTTTCAGTTGCAAACTCCATTCCATACTTATATATGGGGAGGTACTAGCTCCAACTCGGTTTTACAGTGAAAACCGCAGGAACTTGAAACCGGCACTAGGAAACATACTGAGAAGCAGAGAAAAAGTGTCTCCTGCAACCTGTTCCCTTGGTGCTAGATGAACGAACGTCTCTCCACTTGCTCAGTTCTGAGAGATAAGTGTGTGTGAAAGCCGTCCTTCACCTAGCTTGTTGGGAACACAAAGTTTCTTTTCAGTTGCAAACTCCATTCCATACATATATATGGGGAGGTACTAGCTCCAACACGGTTTGACAGTGAAAATTGCAGGAACTTCAAACCGGTACTAGGAAACAGACTGAGAAAGCAGAGAACAAGTGTCTCCTGCAACCCGTTCCCTTGGTGCTAGATGAACGAACGTCTCTCCACTTGCTCACTTCTGAGAGATAAGGGTGTGTGAAAGCCGTCCTTCACCTAGCTTGTTGGGAATACAAAGTTTCTTTTCAGTTGCAAACTCCATTTCATACATATATATGGGGAGGTACTAGCTCCAACTCTGTTTGACAGTGAAAACTGAAGGAACTTCAAACCGGCACTAGGAAACAGACTGAGAAAGCAGAGAAAAAGTGTCTCCTGCAACCTGTTCCCTTGGTGCTAGATGAACGAACGTCTCCCCACTTGCTCAGTTCTGAGAGATAAGTGTGTGTGAAAGCCGTCCTTCACCTAGCTTGTTGGGAACACAAAGTTTCTTTCCAGTTGCAAACTCCATTCCATACATATATATGGGGAGGTAGTAGCTCCAACTCGGTTTTACAGTGAAAACTGCAGGAACTTGTAACCGGCACTAGGAAACAGACTGAGAAAGCAGAGAAAAAGTGTCTCCTGCAACCCGTTCCCTTGGTGCTAGATGAACGAACGTCTCTCCACTTGCTCAGTTCTGAGAGATAAGTGAGTGTGAAACCGTCCTTCACCTAGCTTGTTGGGAACACAAAGTTTCTTTTCAGTTGCAAACTCCATTCCATACTTATATATGGGGAGGTACTAGCTCCAACTCGGTTTTACAGTGAAAACTTCAGGAACTTCAAACCGGCACTAGGAAACAGACTGAGAAAGCAGAGAAAAAGTGTCTCCTGCAATCCGTTCCCTTGGTGCTAGATGAACGAACGTCTCTCCACTTGCTCAGTTCTGAGAGATAAGGGTGTGTGAAAGCCGTCCTTCACCTTGCTTGTTGGGAATACAAAGTTTCTTTTCAGTTGCAAACTCCATTCCATACATATATATGGGGAGGTACAAGCTCCAACTCGGTTTTACAGTGAAAACTTCAGGAACTTCAAACCGGCACTAGGAAACAGACTGAGAAAGCAGAGAAAAAGTGTCTCCTGCAATCCGTTCCCTTGGTGCTAGATGAACGAACGTCTCTCCACTTGCTCAGTTCTGAGAGATAAGTGTGTGTGAAAGCCGTCCTTCACCTAGCTTGTTGGGAACACAAAGTGTCTTTTCAGTTGCAAACTCCATTGCATACATATATAAGGGAGGTACTAGCTCCAACTCGGTTTTACAGTGAAAACTGCAGGAACTTCAAACCGGCACTAGGAAACAGACTGAGAAAGCAGAGAAAAAGTATCTCCTGCAACCCGTTCCCTTGGTGCTAGATGAACGAACGTCTCTCCACTTGCTCAGTTCTGAGAGATAAGTGTGTGTGAAAGCAGTCCTTCACCTAGCTTGTTGGGAACACATAGATTGTTTTCAGTTGCAAACTCCATTCCTTACATATATATGGGGAGGTACTAGCTCCAACTCGGTTTTACAGTGAAAACTGCAGGAACTTCAAACTGGCACTAGGAAACAGACTGAGAAAGCAGAGAAAAAGTGTCTCCTGCAACCTGTTCCCTTGGTGCTAGATGAACGAACGTCTCTCCACTTGCTCAGTTCTGAGAGATAAGTGTGTGTGAAAGCCGTCCTTCACCTAGCTTGTTGGGAACACAAAGTTTCTTTCCAGTTGCAAACTCCATTCCATACATATATATGGGGAGGTACTAGCTCCAACTCGATTTGACAGTGAAAACTGCAGGAACTTCTAACCGGCACTAGGAAACAGACTAAGAAAGCAGAGAAAAAGTGTCTCCTGCAACCCGTTCCCTTGGTGCTAGATGAAAGAACGTCTCTCCACTTGCTCAGTTCTGAGAGATAAGTGAGTGTGAAACCGTCCTTCACCTAGCTTGTTGGGAACACATAGTTTCTTTTCAGTTGCAAACTCCATTCCATACTTATATATGGGGAGGTACTAGCTCCAACTCGGTTTTACAGTGAAAACCGCAGGAACTTGAAACCGGCACTAGGAAACATACTGAGAAAGCAGAGAAAAAGTGTCTCCTGAAACCTGCTCCCTTGGTGCTAGATGAACGAAAGTCTCTCCACTTGCTCAGTTCTGAGAGATAAGTGTGTGTGAAAGCCGTCCTTCACCTAGCTTGTTGGGAACACAAAGTTTCTTTTCAGTTGCAAACTCCATTCCATACATATATATGGGGAGGTACTAGCTCCAACACGGTTTGACAGTGAAAACTGCAGGAACTTCAAACCGGCACTAGGAAACAGACTGAGAAAGCAGAGAAAAAGTGTCTCCTGCAACCCGTTCCCTTGGTGCTAGATGAACCAACGTCTCTCCACTTGCTCAGTTCTGAGAGATATGTGTGTGTGAAAGCCGTCCTTCACCTAGCTTGTTGGGAACACAAAGTTTCTTTTCAGTTGCAAACTCCATTGCATACATATATATGGGGAGGTACTAGCTCCAACTCGGTTTTACAGTGAAAACTGCAGGAACTTCAAACCGGCACTAGGAAACAGACTGAGAAACCAGAGAAAAAGTGTCTCCTGCAACCCTTTCCCTCGGTGCTAGATGAACGAACGTCTCTCCACTTGCTCAGTTCTGAGAGATAAGTGTGTGTGAAAGCCGTTCTTCACCTAGCTTGTTGGGAACACAAAGTTTCTTTTCAGTTGCAAACTCCATTCCATAAATATATATGGGGAGGTACTAGCTCCAACTCGGTTTTACAGTGAAAACTGCAGGAATTTCAAACCGGCACTAGGAAACAGACTGAGAAACCAGAGAAAAAGTGTCTCCTGCAAACCGTTCCCTTGGTGCTAGATGAATGAACGTCTCTCCACTTGCTCAGTTCTGAGAGATAAGGGTGTGTGAAAGCCGTCCTTCACCTAGCTTGTTGGGAATACAAAGTTTCTTTTCAGTTGCAAACTCCATTCCATACATATATATGGGGAGGTACTAGCTCCAACTCTGTTTGACAGTGAAAACTGCAGGAACTTCAAACCGGCACTAGGAAACAGACTGAGAAAGCAGAGAAAAAGTGTCTCCTGCAAACTGTTCCCTTGGTGCTAGATGAACGAACGTCTCTCCACTTGCTCAGTTCTGAGAGTTATGTGTGTGTGAAAGCCGTCCTTCACCTAGCTTGTTGGGAACACAAAGTTTCTTTTCAGTTGCAAACTCCATTCCATACTTATATATGGGGAGGTACTAGCTCCAACTCGGTTTTACAGTGAAAACTGCAGGAACTTGAAACCGGCACTAGGAAACAGACTGAGAAAGCAGAGAAAAAGTGTCTCCTGCAACCCGTTCCCTTGGTGCTAGATGAACGAACGTCTCTCCACTTGCTCAGTTCTGAGAGATAAGTGTGTGTGAAAGCCGTCCTTCACCTAGCTTGTTGGGAACACAAAGTTTCTTTTCAGTTGCAAACTCCATTCCATACATATATATGGGGAGGTACTAGCTCCAACTCTGTTTGACAGTGAAAACTGCAGGAACTTCAAACCGGCACTAGGAAACAGACTGAGAAAGCAGAGAAAAAGTGTCTCCTGCCACCGGTTCCCTTGGTGCTAGATGAACGAACGTCTCTCCACTTGCTCAGTTCTGAGAGTTAAGTGTGTGTGAAAGCCGTCCTTCACCTAGCTTGTTGGGAACACAAAGTTTCTTTTCAGTTGCAAACTCCATTCCATACTTATATATGGGGAGGTACTAGCTCCAACTCGGTTTTACAGTGAAAACTGCAGGAACTTGAAACCGGCACTAGGAAACAGACTGAGAAAGCAGAGAAAAAGTGTCTCCTGCAACCCGTTCCCTTGGTGCTAGATGAACGAACGTCTCTCCACTTGCTCAGTTCTGAGAGATAAGTGTGTGTGAAAGCCGTCCTTCACCTAGCTTGTTGGGAACACAAAGTTTCTTTTCAGTTGCAAACTCCATTCCATACATATATATGGGGAGGTACTAGCTCCAACTCGGTTTGACAGTGAAAACTGCAGGAACTTCTAACCGGCACTAGGAAACAGACTGAGAAAGCAGAGAAAAAGTGTCTCCTGCAACACGTTCCCTTGGTGCTAGATGAAAGAACGTCTCTCCACTTGCTCAGTTCTGAGAGATAAGTGTGTGTGAAAGCCGTCCTTCACCTAGCTTGTTGGGAACACAAAGTGTCTTTTCAGTTGCAAACTCCATTGCATACATATATAAGGGAGGTACTAGCTCCAACTCGGTTTTACAGTGAAAACTGCAGGAACTTCAAACCGGCACTAGGAAACAGACTGAGAAAGCAGAGAAAAAGTATCTCCTGCAACCCGTTCCCTTGGTGCTAGATGAACGAACGTCTCTCCACTTGCTCAGTTCTGAGAGATAAGTGTGTGTGAAAGCAGTCCTTCACCTAGCTTGTTGGGAACACATAGATTGTTTTCAGTTGCAAACTCCATTCCTTACATATATATGGGGAGGTACTAGCTCCAACTCGGTTTTACAGTGAAAACTGCAGGAACTTCAAACCGGCACTAGGAAACAGACTGAGAAAGCAGAGAAAAAGTGTCTCCTGCAACCTGTTCCCTTGGTGCTAGATGAACGAACGTCTCTCCACTTGCTCAGTTCTGAGAGATAAGTGTGTGTGAAAGCCGTCCTTCACCTAGCTTGTTGGGAACACAAAGTTTCTTTCCAGTTGCAAACTCCATTCCATACATATATATGGGGAGGTACTAGCTCCAACTCGATTTGACAGTGAAAACTGCAGGAACTTCTAACCGGCACTAGGAAACAGACTAAGAAAGCAGAGAAAAAGTGTCTCCTGCAACCCGTTCCCTTGGTGCTAGATGAAAGAACGTCTCTCCACTTGCTCAGTTCTGAGAGATAAGTGAGTGTGAAACCGTCCTTCACCTAGCTTGTTGGGAACACAAAGTTTCTTTTCAGTTGCAAACTCCATTCCATACTTATATATGGGGAGGTACTAACTCCAACTCGGTTTTACAGTGAAAACCGCAGGAACTTGAAACCGGCACTAGGAAACATACTGAGAAGCAGAGAAAAAGTGTCTCCTGCAACCTGCTCCCTTGGTGCTAGATGAACGAAAGTCTCTCCACTTGCTCAGTTCTGAGAGATAAGTGTGTGTGAAAGCCGTCCTTCACCTAGCTTGTTGGGAACACAAAGTTTCTTTTCAGTTGCAAACTCCATTCCATACATATATATGGGGAGGTACTAGCTCCAACACGGTTTGACAGTGAAAACTGCAGGAACTTCAAACCGGCACTAGGAAACAGACTGAGAAAGCAGAGAAAAAGTGTCTCCTGCAACCCGTTCCCTTGGTGCTAGATGAACGAACGTCTCTCCACTTGCTCAGTTCTGAGAGATATGTGTGTGTGAAAGCCGTCCTTCACCTAGCTTGTTGGGAACACAAAGTTTCTTTTCAGTTGCAAACTCCATTGCATACATATATATGGGGAGGTACTAGCTCCAACTCGGTTTTACAGTGAAAACTGCAGGAACTTCAAACCGGCACTAGGAAACAGACTGAGAAACCAGAGAAAAAGTGTCTCCTGCAACCCTTTCCCTCGGTGCTAGATGAACGAACGTCTCTCCACTTGCTCAGTTCTGAGAGATAAGTGTGTGTGAAAGCCGTCCTTCACCTAGCTTGTTGGGAACACAAAGTTTCTTTTCAGTTGCAAACTCCATTCCATAAATATATATGGGGAGGTACTAGCTCCAACTCGGTTTTACAGTGAAAACTGCAGGAATTTCAAACCGGCACTAGGAAACAGACTGAGAAACCAGAGAAAAAGTGTCTCCTGCAAACCGTTCCCTTGGTGCTAGATGAATGAACGTCTCTCCACTTGCTCAGTTCTGAGAGATAAGGGTGTGTGAAAGCCGTCCTTCACCTAGCTTGTTGGGAATACAAAGTTTCTTTTCAGTTGCAAACTCCATTCCATACATATATATGGGGAGGTACTAGCTCCAACTCTGTTTGACAGTGAAAACTGCAGGAACTTCAAACCGGCACTAGGAAACAGACTGAGAAAGCAGAGAAAAAGTGTCTCCTGCAAACTGTTCCCTTGGTGCTAGATGAACGAACGTCTCTCCACTTGCTCAGTTCTGAGAGTTAAGTGTGTGTGAAAGCCGTCCTTCACCTAGCTTGTTGGGAACACAAAGTTTCTTTTCAGTTGCAAACTCCATTCCATACTTATATATGGGGAGGAACTAGCTCCAACTCGGTTTTACAGTGAAAACTGCAGGAACTTGAAACCGGCACTAGGAAACAGACTGAGAAAGCAGAGAAAAAGTGTCTCCTGCAACCCGTTCCCTTGGTGCTAGATGAACGAACGTCTCTCCACTTGCTCAGTTCTGAGAGATAAGTGTGTGTGAAAGCCGTCCTTCACCTAGCTTGTTGGGAACACAAAGTTTCTTTTCAGTTGCAAACTCCATTCCATACATATATATGGGGAGGTACTAGCTCCAACTCTGTTTGACAGTGAAAACTGCAGGAACTTCAAACCGGCACTAGGAAACAGACTGAGAAAGCAGAGAAAAAGTGTCTCCTGCCACCGGTTCCCTTGGAGCTAGATGAACGAACGTCTCTCCACTTGCTCAGTTCTGAGAGTTAAGTGTGTGTGAAAGCCGTCCTTCACCTAGCTTGTTGGGAACACAAAGTTTCTTTTCAGTTGCAAACTCCATTCCATACTTATATATGGGGAGGTACTAGCTCCAACTCGGTTTTACAGTGAAAACTGCAGGAACTTGAAACCGGGACTAGGAAACAGACTGAGAAAGCAGAGAAAAAGTGTCTCCTGGAACCCGTTCCCTTGGTGCTAGATGAACGAACGTCTCTCCACTTGCTCAGTTCTGAGAGATAAGTGTGTGTGAAAGCCGTCCTTCACCTAGCTTGTTGGGAACACAAAGTTTCTTTTCAGTTGCAAACTCCATTCCATACATATATATGGGGAGGTACTAGCTCCAACTCGGTTTTACAGTGAAAACTGCAGGAACTTCTAACCGGCACTAGGAAACAGACTGAGAAAGCAGAGAAAAAGTGTCTCCTGCAACCCGTTCCCTTGGTGCTAGATGAAAGAACGTCTCTCCACTTGCTCAGTTCTGAGAGATAAGTGTGTGTGAAAGCCGTCCTTCACATAGCTTGTTGGGAACACAAAGTTTTTTTTCAGTTGCAAACTCCATTCCATACATATATATGGGGAGGTACAAGCTCCAACTCGGTTTTACAGTGAAAACTTCAGGAACATCAAACCGGCACTAGGAAACAGACTGAGAAAGCAGAGAAATAGTGTCTCCTGCAATCCGTTCCCTTGGTGCTAGATGAACGAACGTCTCTCCACTTGCTCAGTTCTGAGAGATAAGGGTGTGTGAAAGCCGTCCTTCACCTTGCTTGTTGGGAATACAAAGTTTCTTTTCAGTTGCAAACTCCATTCCATACATATATATGGGGAGGTACAAGCTCCAACTCGGTTTTACAGTGAAAACTTCAGGAACTTCAAACCGGCACTAGGAAACAGACTGAGAAAGCAGAGAAAAAGTGTCTCCTGCAATCCGTTCCCTTGGTGCTAGATGAACGAACGTCTCTCCACTTGCTCAGTTCTGAGAGATAAGTGTGTGTGAAAGCCGTCCTTCACCTAGCTTGTTGGGAACACAAAGTGTCTTTTCAGTTGCAAACTCCATTGCATACATATATAAGGTAGGTACTAGCTCCAACTCGGTTTTACAGTGAAAACTGCAGGAACTTCAAACCGGCACTAGGAAACAGACTGAGAAAGCAGAGAAAAAGTATCTCCTGCAACCCGTTCCCTTGGTGCTAGATGAACGAACGTCTCTCCACTTGCTCAGTTCTGAGAGATAAGTGTGTGTGAAATCCGTCCTTCACCTAGCTTGTTGGGAACACAAAGTTTCTTTTCAGTTGCAAACTCCATTCCATACATATATATGGGGAGGTACTAGCTCCAACACGGTTTGACAGTGAAAACTGCAGGAACTTCAAACCGGCACTAGGAAACAGACTGAGAAAGCAGAGAAAAAGTGTCTCCTGCAACCCGTTCCCTTGGTGCTAGATGAACGAAAGTCTCTCTACTTGCTCAGTTCTGAGAGATAAGTGAGTGTGAAAGCCGTCCTTCACCTAGCTTGTTGGGAACACAAAGTTTCTTTTCAGTTGCAAACTCCATTCCATACATATATATGGGGAGGTACTAGCTCCAACTCTGTTTGACAGTGAAAACTGCAGGAACTTCAAACCGGCACTAGGAAACAGACTGAGAAAGCAGAGAAAAAGTGTCTCCTGCAATCCGTTCCCTTGGTGCTAGATGAAAGAACGTCTCTCCACTTCCTCAGTTCTGAGAGATAAGTGAGTGTGAAAGCCGTCCTTCACCTAGCTTGTTGGGAACACAAAGTTTCTTTTCAGTTGCAAACTCCATTTCATACTTATATATGGGGAGGTACTAGCTCCAACTCGGTTTTACAGTGAAAACTGCAGGAACTTCAAACCGGCACTAGGAAACAGACTGAGAAAGCAGAGAAAAAGTATCTCCTGCAACCCGTTCCCTTGGTGCTAAATGAACGAACGTCTCTCCACTTGCTCAGTTCTGAGAGATAAGTGTGTGTGAAAGCCGTCCTTCACCTAGCTTGTTGGGAACACAAAGTTTCTTTCCAGTTGCAAACTCCATTCCATACATATATATGGGGAGGTACTAGCTCCAACTCGGTTTTACAGTGAAAACTGCAGGAACTTCTAACCGGCACTAGGAAACAGACTGAGAAAGCAGAGAAAAAGTGTCTCCTGCAACCCGTTCCCTTGGTGCTAGATGAACGAACGTCTCTCAACTTGCTCAGTTCTGAGAGATAAGTGTGTGTGAAAGCCGTCCTTCACCTAGCTTGTTGGGAACACAAAGTTTCTTTCCAGTTGCAAACTCCATTCCATACATATATATGGGGAGGTACTAGCTCCAACTCGGTTTTACAGTGAAAACTGCAGGAACTTCTAACCGGCACTAGGAAACAGACTGAGAAAGCAGAGAAAAAGTGTCTCCTGCAACCCGTTCCCTTGGTGCTAGATGAACGAACGTCTCTCAACTTGCTCAGTTCTGAGAGATAAGTGAGTGTGAAACCGTCCTTCACCTAGCTTGTTGGGAACACAAAGTTTCTTTTCAGTTGCAAACTCCATTCCATACTTATATATGGGGAGGTGCTAGCTCCAACTCGGTTTTACAGTGAAAACCGCAGGAACTTGAAACCGGCACTAGGAAACATACTGAGAAGCAGAGAAAAAGTGTCTCCTGCAACCTGTTCCCTTGGTGCTAGATGAACGAACGTCTCTCCACTTGCTCAGTTCTGAGAGATAAGTGTGTGTGAAAGCCGTCCTTCACCTAGCTTGTTGGGAACACAAAGTTTCTTTTCAGTTGCAAACTCCATTCCATAAATATATATGGGGAGGTACTAGCTCCAACACGGTTTGACAGTGAAAACTGCAGGAACTTCTAACCGGCACTAGGAAACAGACTGAGAAAGCAGAGAAAAAGTGTCTCCTGCAACCCGTTCCCTTGGTGCTAGATGAACGAACGTCTCTCCACTTGCTCAGTTCTGAGAGATAAGGGTGTGTGAAAGCCGTCCTTCACCTAGCTTGTTGGGAATACAAAGTTTCTTTTCAGTTGCAAACTCCATTCCATACATATATATGGGGAGGTACAAGCTCCAACTCGGTTTTACAGTGAAAACTTCAGGAACTTCAAACCGGCACTAGGAAACAGACTGAGAAAGCAGAGAAAAAGTGTCTCATGCAACGCGTTCCATTGGTGCTAGATGAACGAACATCTCTCCACTTGCTCAGTTCTGAGAGATAAGTGGGTGTGAATGCCGTCCTTCAACTAGCTTGTTGGGAACACAAAGTTTCTTTTCAGTTGCAAACTCCATTCCATACATATATATGGGGAGGTACTAGCTCCAACTCGGTTTTACAGTGAAAAATGCAGGAACTTCAAACCGGCACTAGGAAACAGACTGAGAAAGCAGAGAAAAAGTGTCTCCTGCAACCCGTTCCCTTGGTGCTAGATGAAAGAACGTCTCTCCACTTGCTCAGTTCTGAGAGATAAGGGTGTGTGAAAGCCGTCCTTCACCTAGCTTGTTGGGAACACAAAGTTTCTTTTCAGTTGCAAACTCCATTCCATACATATATATGGGGAGGTACAAGCTCCAACACGGTTTTACAGTGAAAACTTCAGGAACTTCAAACCGGCACTAGGAAACAGACTGAGAAAGCAGAGAAAAAGTGTCTCCTGCAATCCGTTCCCTTGGTGCTAGATGAACGAACGTCTCTCCACTTGCTCAGTTCTGAGAGATAAGGGTGTGTGAAAGCCGTCCTTCACCTAGCTTGTTGGGAATACAAAGTTTCTTTTCAGGTGCAAACTCCATTCCATACATATATATGGGGAGGTACAAGCTCCAACTCGGTTTTACAGTGAAAAATTCAGGAACTTCAAACCGGCACTAGGAAACAGACTGAGAAAGCAGAGAAAATGTGTCTCCTGCAATCCGTTCCCTTGGTGCTAGATGAACGAACGTCTCTCCACTTGCTCAGTTCTGAGAGATAAGGGTGTGTGAAAGCCGTCCTTCACCTAGCTTGTTCGGAATAGAAAGTTTCTTTTCAGTTGCAAACTCCATTCCATACATATATATGGGGAGGTACTAGCTCCAACTCTGTTTGACAGAGAAAACTGCAGGAACTTCAATCCGGCACTAGGAAACAGACTGAGAAAGCAGAGAACAAGTGTCTCCTGCAACCCGTTCCCTTGGTGCTAGATGAACGAACGTCTCTCCACTTGCTCAGTTCTGAGAGATAAGGGTGTGTGAAAGCCGTCCTTCACCTAGCTTGTTGGGAACACAAAGTTTCTTTTCATTTGCAAACTCCATTCCATACATATATATGGGGAGGTACTAGCTCCAACACTGTTTGACAGTGAAAACTGCAGGAACTTCAAACCGGCACTAGGAAACAGACTGAGAAAGCAGAGAAAAAGTGTCTCCTGCAAACTGTTCCCTTGGTGCTAGATGAACGAACGTCTCTCCACTTGCTCAGTTCTGAGAGTTAAGTGTGTGTGAAAGCCGTCCTTCACCTAGCTTGTTGGGAACACAAAGTTTCTTTTCAGTTGCAAACTCCATTCCATACTTATATATGGGGAGGTACTAGCTCCAACTCGGTTTTACAGTGAAAACTGCAGGAACTTGAAACCGGCACTAGGAAACAGACTGAGAAAGCAGAGAAAAAGTGTCTCATGCAACCCGTTCCCTTGGTGCTAGATGAACGAACGTCTCTCCACTTGCTCAGTTCTGAGAGATAAGTGTGTGTGAAAGCCGTCCTTTACCTAGCTTGTTGGGAACACAAAGTTTCTTTTCAGTTGCAAACTCCATTCCATACATATATATGGGGAGGTACTAGCTCCAACTCGGTTTTTACAGTGAAAACTGCAGGAACTTCTAACCGGCACTAGGAAACAGACTGTGAAAGCAGAGAAAAAGTGTCTCCTGCAACCCGTTCCCTTGGTGCTAGATGAAAGAACGTCTCTCCACTTGCTCAGTTCTGAGAGATAAGTGTGTGTGAAAGCCGTCCTTCACCTAGCTTGTTGGGAACACAAAGTTTCGTTTCAGTTGCAAACTCCATTCCATACATATATATGGGGAGGTACAAGCTCCAACTCGGTTTTACAGTGAAAACTTCAGGAACTTCAAACCGGCACTAGGAAACAGACTGAGAAAGCAGAGAAAAAGTGTCTCCTGCAATCCGTTCCCTTGGTGCTAGATGAACGAACGTCTCTCCACTTGCTCAGTTCTGAGAGATAAGGGTGTGTGAAAGCCGTCCTTCACCTAGCTTGTTGGGAATACAAAGTTTCTTTTCAGTTGCAAACTCCATTCCATACATATATATGGGGAGGTACAAGCTCCAACTCGGTTTTACAGTGAAAACTTCAGGAACTTCAAACCGGCACTAGGAAACAGACTGAGAAAGCAGAGAAAAAGTGTCTCATGCAACGCGTTCCATTGGTGCTAGATTAACGAACGTCTCTCCACTTGCTCAGTTCTGAGAGATAAGTGGGTGTGAATGCCGTCCTTCACCTAGCTTGTTGGGAACACAAAGTTTCTTTTCAGTTGCAAACTCCATTCCATACATATATATGGGGAGGTACTAGCTCCAACTCGGTTTTACAGTGAAAAATGCAGGAACTTCAAACCGGCACTAGGAAACAGACTGAGAAAGCAGAGAAAAAGTGTCTCCTGCAACCCGTTCCCTCGGTGCTAGATGAACGAACGTCTCTCCACTTGCTCAGTTCTGAGAGATAAGTGTGTGTGAAAGCCGTCCTTCACCTAGCTTGTTGGGAACACAAAGTTTCTTTCCAGTTGCAAACTCCATTCCATACATATATATGGGGAGGTACTAGCTCCAACTCGGTTTTACAGTGAAAACTGCAGGAACTTCTAACCGGCACTAGGAAACAGACTGAGAAAGCAGAGAAAAAGTGTCTCCTGCAACCCGTTCCCTTGGTGCTAGATGAACGAACGTCTCTCAACTTGCTCAGTTCTGAGAGATAAGTGAGTGTGAAACCGTCCTTCACCTAGCTTGTTGGGAACACAAAGTTTCTTTTCAGTTGCAAACTCCATTCCATACTTATATATGGGGAGGTGCTAGCTCCAACTCGGTTTTACAGTGAAAACCGCAGGAACTTGAAACCGGCACTAGGAAACATACTGAGAAGCAGAGAAAAAGTGTCTCCTGCAACCTGTTCCCTTGGTGCTAGATGAACGAACGTCTCTCCACTTGCTCAGTTCTGAGAGATAAGTGTGTGTGAAAGCCGTCCTTCACCTAGCTTGTTGGGAACACAAAGTTTCTTTTCAGTTGCAAACTCCATTCCATACATATATATGGGGAGGTACTAGCTCCAACACGGTTTGACAGTGAAAACTGCAGGAACTTCAAACCGGCACTAGGAAACAGACTGAGAAAGCAGAGAACAAGTGTCTCCTGCAACCCGTTCCCTTGGTGCTAGATGAACGAACGGCTCTCCACTTGCTCAGTTCTGAGAGATAAGTGTGTGTGAAAGCCGTCCTTCACCTAGCTTGTTGGGAACACAAAGTTTCTTTCCAGTTGCAAACTCCATTCCATACATATATATGGGGAGGTACTAGCTCCAACTCGGTTTTACAGTGAAAACTGCAGGAACTTCTAACCGGCACTAGGAAACAGACTGAGAAAGCAGAGAAAAAGTGTCTCCTGCAACCCGTTCCCTTGGTGCTAGATGAAAGAACGTCTCTCCACTTGCTCAGTTCTGAGAGATAAGGGTGTGTGAAAGCCGTCCTTCACCTAGCTTGTTGGGAACACAAAGTTTCTTTTCAGTTGCAAACTCCATTCCATACATATATATGGGGAGGTACAAGCTCCAACACGGTTTTACAGTGAAAACTTCAGGAACTTCAAACCGGCACTAGGAAACAGACTGAGAAAGCAGAGAAAAAGTGTCTCCTGCAATCCGTTCCCTTGGTGCTAGATGAACGAACGTCTCTCCACTTGCTCAGTTCTGAGAGATAAGGGTGTGTGAAAGCCGTCCTTCACCTAGCTTGTTGGGAATACAAAGTTTCTTTTCAGGTGCAAACTCCATTCCATACATATATATGGGGAGGTACAAGCTCCAACTCGGTTTTACAGTGAAAACTTCAGGAACTTCAAACCGGCACTAGGAAACAGACTGAGAAAGCAGAGAAAATGTGTCTCCTGCAATCCGTTCCCTTGGTGCTAGATGAACGAACGTCTCTCCACTTGCTCAGTTCTGAGAGATAAGGGTGTGTGAAAGCCGTCCTTCACCTAGCTTGTTCGGAATAGAAAGTTTCTTTTCAGTTGCAAACTCCATTCCATACATATATATGGGGAGGTACTAGCTCCAACTCTGTTTGACAGAGAAAACTGCAGGAACTTCAATCCGGCACTAGGAAACAGACTGAGAAAGCAGAGAACAAGTGTCTCCTGCAACCCGTTCCCTTGGTGCTAGATGAACGAACGTCTCTCCACTTGCTCAGTTCTGAGAGATAAGTGTGTGTGAAAGCCGTCCTTCACCTAGCTTGTTGGGAACACAAAGTTTCTTTTCATTTGCAAACTCCATTCCATACATATATATGGGGAGGTACTAGCTCCAACTCTGTTTGACAGTGAAAACTGCAGGAACTTCAAACCGGCACTAGGAAACAGACTGAGAAAGCAGAGAAAAAGTGTCTCCTGCAAACTGTTCCCTTGGTGCTAGATGAACGAACGTCTCTCCACTTGCTCAGTTCTGAGAGTTATGTGTGTGTGAAAGCCGTCCTTCACCTAGCTTGTTGGGAACACAAAGTTTCTTTTCAGTTGCAAACTCCATTCCATACTTATATATGGGGAGGTACTAGCTCCAACTCGGTTTTACAGTGAAAACTGCAGGAACTTGAAACCGGCACTAGGAAACAGACTGAGAAAGCAGAGAAAAAGTGTCTCATGCAACCCGTTCCCTTGGTGCTAGATGAACGAACGTCTCTCCACTTGCTCAGTTCTGAGAGATAAGTGTGTGTGAAAGCCGTCCTTTACCTAGCTTGTTGGGAACACAAAGTTTCTTTTCAGTTGCAAACTCCATTCCATACATATATATGGGGAGGTACTAGCTCCAACTCGGTTTTTACAGTGAAAACTGCAGGAACTTCTAACCGGCACTAGGAAACAGACTGTGAAAGCAGAGAAAAAGTGTCTCCTGCAACCCGTTCCCTTGGTGCTAGATGAAAGAACGTCTCTCCACTTGCTCAGTTCTGAGAGATAAGTGTGTGTGAAAGCCGTCCTTCACCTAGCTTGTTGGGAACACAAAGTTTCGTTTCAGTTGCAAACTCCATTCCATACATATATATGGGGAGGTACAAGCTCCAACTCGGTTTTACAGTGAAAACTTCAGGAACTTCAAACCGGCACTAGGAAACAGACTGAGAAAGCAGAGAAAAAGTGTCTCCTGCAATCCGTTCCCTTGGTGCTAGATGAACGAACGTCTCTCCACTTGCTCAGTTCTGAGAGATAAGGGTGTGTGAAAGCCGTCCTTCACCTAGCTTGTTGGGAATACAAAGTTTCTTTTCAGTTGCAAACTCCATTCCATACATATATATGGGGAGGTACAAGCTCCAACTCGGTTTTACAGTGAAAACTTCAGGAACTTCAAACCGGCACTAGGAAACAGACTGAGAAAGCAGAGAAAAAGTGTCTCATGCAACGCGTTCCATTGGTGCTAGATGAACGAACGTCTCTCCACTTGCTCAGTTCTGAGAGATAAGTGGGTGTGAATGCCGTCCTTCAACTAGCTTGTTGGGAACACAAAGTTTCTTTTCAGTTGCAAACTCCATTCCATACATATATATGGGGAGGTACTAGCTCCAACTCGGTTTTACAGTGAAAAATGCAGGAACTTCAATCCGGCACTAGGAAACAGACTGAGAAAGCAGAGAAAAAGTGTCTCCTGCAACCCGTTCCCTTGGTGCTAGATGAACGAACGTCTCTCCACTTGCTCAGTTCTGAGAGTTAATTGTGTGTGAAAGCCGTCCTTCACCTAGCTTGTTGGGAACACAAAGTTTCTTTTCAGTTGCAAACTCCATTCCATAAATTTATATGGGGAGGTACAAGCTCCAACTCGGTTTTACAGTGAAAACTGCAGGAACTTCAAACCGGCACTAGGAAACAGAATGAGAAAGCAGAGAAACAGTGTCTCCTGCAACCCGTTCCCTTGGTGCTAGATGAACGAACGTCTCTCCACTTGCTCAGTTCTGAGAGATAAGTGTGTGTGAAAGCCGTCCTTCACCTAGCTTGTTGGGAACACAAAGTTTCTTTTCAGTTGCAAACTCCATTCCATATATATATATGGGGAGGTACTAGCTCCAACTCGGTTTTACAGTGAAAACTGCAGGAACTTGAAACCGGCACTAAGAAACAGACTGAGAAAGCAGAGAAAAAGTGTCTCCTGCAACCTGTTCCCTTGGTGCTAGATGAACGAACGTCTCTCCACTTGCTCAGTTCTGAGAGAAAAGTGTGTGTGAAAGCCGTCCTTCACCTAGCTTGTTGGGAACACAAAGTTTCTTTTCAGTTGCAAACACCATTCCATACATATATATGGGGAGGTACTAGCTCCAAATCTGTTTGACAGTGAAAACTTTAGGAACTTCAAACCGGCACTAGGAAACAGACTGAGAAAGCAGAGAAAAAGTGTCTCCTGCAACCCGTTCCCTTGGTGCTAGATGAACGAACGTCTCTCCACTTGCTCAGTTCTGAGAGATAAGTGTGTGTGAAAGCCGTCCTTCACCTAGCTTGTTGGGAACACAAAGTTTCTTTTCAGTTGCAAACTCCATTCCATACATATATATGGGGAGGTACTAGCTCCAACTCGGTTTTACAGTGAAAACTGCAGGAACTTCAAACCGGCACTAGGAAACAGACTGAGAAAGCAGAGAAAAAGTTTCTCCTGCAACCCGTTCCCTTGGTGCTAGATGAACGAACGTCTCTCCACTTGCTCAGTTCTGAGAGATAAGTGTGTGTGAAAGCCGTACTTCAACTAGCTAGTTGGGAACACAAAGTTTCTTTTCAGTTGCAAACTCCATTCCATACATATATATGGGGAGGTACTAGCTCCAACTCGGTTTTACAGTGAAAACTGCAGGAACTTCAAACCGGCACTAGGAAACAGACTGAGAAAGCAGAGAAAAAGTGTCTCCTGCAACCCGTTCCCTCGGTGCTAGATGAACGAACGTCTCTCCACTTGCTCAGTTCTGAGAGATAAGTGTGTGTGAAAGCCGTCCTTCACCTAGCTTGTTGGGAACACAAAGTTTCTTTTCAGTTGCAAACTCCATTCCATACTTATATATGGGGAGGTACTAGCTCCAACTCGGTTTTACAGTGAAAACTGAAGGAATTTCAAACCGGCACTAGGAAACAGACTGAGAAAGCAGAGAAAAAGTGTCTCCTGCAAACCGTTCCCTTGGTGCTAGATGAACGAACGTCTCTCCACTTGCTCAGTTCTGAGAGATAAGTGTGTGTGAAAGCCGTCCTTCACCTAGCTTGTTGGGAACACAAAGTTTCTTTTCAGTTGCAAACTCCATTCCATACATATATATGGGGAGGTACTAGCTCCAACACTGTTTGACAGTGAAAACTGCAGGAACTTCAAACCGGCACTAGGAAACAGACTGAGAAAGCAGAGAAAAAGTGTCTCCTGCAAACTGTTCCCTTGGTGCTAGATGAACGAACGTCTCTCCACTTGCTCAGTTCTGAGAGATAAGTGTGTGTGAAAGCCGTACTTCAACTAGCTAGTTGGGAACACAAAGTTTCTTTTCAGTTGCAAACTCCATTCCATACTTATATATGGGGAGGTACTAGCTCCAACTCGGTTTTACAGTGAAAACTGCAGGAACTTGAAACCGGCACTAGGAAACAGACTGAGAAAGCAGAGAAAAAGTGTCTCATGCAACCCGTTCCCTTGGTGCTAGATGAACGAACGTCTCTCCACTTGCTCAGTTCTGAGAGATAAGTGTGTGTGAAAGCCGTCCTTTACCTAGCTTGTTGGGAACACAAAGTTTCTTTTCAGTTGCAAACTCCATTCCATACATATATATGGGGAGGTACTAGCTCCAACTCGGTTTTACAGTGAAAACTGAAGGAATTTCCAACCGGCACTAGGAAACAGACTGAGAAAGCAGAGAAAAAGTGTCTCCTGCAACCCGTTCCCTTGGTGCTAGATGAACGAACGTCTCTCCACTTGCTCAGTTCTGAGAGATAAGTGTGTGTGAAAGCCGTCCTTCACCTAGCTTGTTGGGAACACAAAGTTTCTTTTCAGTTGCAAACTCCATTCCATACATATATATGGGGAGGTACTAGCTCCAACACTGTTTGACAGTGAAAACTGCAGGAACTTCAAACCGGCACTAGGAAACAGACTGAGAAAGCAGAGAAAAAGTGTCTCCTGCAAACTGTTCCCTTGGTGCTAGATGAACGAACGTCTCTCCACTTGCTCAGTTCTGAGAGTTAAGTGTGTGTGAAAGCCGTCCTTCACCTAGCTTGTTGGGAACACAAAGTTTCTTTTCAGTTGCAAACTCCATTCCATACTTATATATGGGGAGGTACTAGCTCCAACTCGGTTTTACAGTGAAAACTGCAGGAACTTGAAACCGGCACTAGGAAACAGACTGAGAAAGCAGAGAAAAAGTGTCTCATGCAACCCGTTCCCTTGGTGCTAGATGAACGAACGTCTCTCCACTTGCTCAGTTCTGAGAGATAAGTGTGTGTGAAAGCCGTCCTTTACCTAGCTTGTTGGGAACACAAAGTTTCTTTTCAGTTGCAAACTCCATTCCATACATATATATGGGGAGGTACAAGCTCCAACTCGGTTTTACAGTGAAAACTTCAGGAACTTCAAACCGGCACTAGGTAACAGACTGAGAAAGCAGAGAAAAAGTGTCTCCTGCAATCCGTTCCCTTGGTGCTAGATGAACGAACGTCTCTCCACTTGCTCAGTTCTGAGAGATAAGGGTGTGTGAAAGCCGTCCTTCACCTAGCTTGTTGGGAATACAAAGTTTCTTTTCAGTTGCAAACTCCATTCCATACATATATATGGGGAGGTACAAGCTCCAACTCGGTTTTACAGTGAAAACTTCAGGAACTTCAAACCGGCACTAGGAAACAGACTGAGAGAGCAGAGAAAAAGTGTCTCATGCAACGCGTTCCATTGGTGCTAGATGAACGAACGTCTCTCCACTTGCTCAGTTCTGAGAGATAAGTGGGTGTGAATGCCGTCCTTCACCTAGCTTGTTGGGAACACAAAGTTTCTTTTCAGTTGCAAACTCCATTCCATACATATATATGGGGAGGTACTAGCTCCAACTCGGTTTTACAGTGAAAAATGCAGGAACTTCAAACCGGCACTAGGAAACAGACTGAGAAAGCAGAGAAAAAGTGTCTCCTGCAACCCGTTCCCTCGGTGCTAGATGAACGAACGTCTCTCCACTTGCTCAGTTCTGAGAGATAAGTGTGTGTGAAAGCCGTCCTTCACCTAGCTTGTTGGGAACACAAAGTTTCTTTTCAGTTGCAAACCCCATTCCATACATATATATGGGGAGGTACTAGCTCCAACTCGGTTTTACAGTGAAAACTGCAGGAATTTCAAACCGACACTAGGAAACAGACTGAGAAAGCAGAGAAAAAGTGTCTCCTGCAACCCGTTCCCTTGGTGCTAGATGAACGAACGTCTCTCCACTTGCTCAGTTCTGAGAGATAAGTGTGTGTGAAAGCCGTCCTTCACCTAGCTTGTTGGGAACACAAAGTTTCTTTTCAGTTGCAAACTCCATTCCATACATATATATGGGGAGGTACTAGCTCCAAATCTGATTTACAGTGAAAACTGCAGGAACTTCAAACCGGCACTAGGAAACAGACTGAGAAAGCAGAGAAAAGTGTATCCTGCAACCCGTTCCCTTGGTGCTAGATGAACGAACGTCTCTCCACTTGCTCAGTTCTGAGAGATAAGTGTGTGTGAAAGCCGTCCTTCACCTAGCTTGTTGGGAACACAAAGTTTCTTTTCAGTTGCAAACTCCATTCCATACTTATATATGGGGAGGTACTAGCTCCAACTCGGTTTGACAGTGAAAACTGCAGGAACTTCAAACCGGCACTAGGAAACAGACTGAGAAAGCAGAGAAAAAGTGTCTCCTGCAAAACATTCCCTTGGTGCTAGATGAACGAACGTCTCTCCACTTGCTCAGTTCTGAGAGATAAGTGTGTGTGAAAGCCGTCCTTCACCTAACTTGTTGGGAACACATAGTTTCTTTTCAGTTGCAAACTCCATTCCATAAATATATATGGGGAGGTGCTAGCTCCAACTCGATTTTACAGTGAAAACTGCAGGAACTTCAAACCGGCAATAGGAAACAGACTGAGAAAGCAGAGAAAAAGTGTCTCATGCAACCCGTTCCCTTGGTGCTAGATGAAAGAACGTCTCTCCACTTGCTCAATTCTGAGAAATAAGTGTGTGTGAAAGCCGTCTTTCATCTAGCTTGTTGGGAACACAAAGTTTCTTTTCAGTTGCAAACTCCATTCCATACATATATATGGGGAGGTACAAGCTCCAACTCGGTTTTACAGTGAAAACTTCAGGAACTTCAAACCGGCACTAGGAAACAGACTGAGAAAGCAGAGAAAAAGTGTCTCCTGCAATCCGTTCCCTTGGTGCTAGATGAACGAACGTCTCTCCACTTGCTCAGTTCTGAGAGATAAGGGTGTGTGAAAGCCGTCCTTCACCTAGCTTGTTGGGAATACAAAGTTTCTTTTCAGTTGCAAACTCCATTCCATACATATATATGGGGAGGTACAAGCTCCAACTCGGTTTTACAGTGAAAACTTCAGGAACTTCAAACCGGCACTAGGAAACAGACTGAGAAAGCAGAGAAAAAGTGTCTCCTGCAATCCGTTCCCTTGGTGCTAGATGAACTAACGTCTCTCCACTTGCTCAGTTCTGAGAGATAAGGGTGTGTGAAAGCCGTCCTTCACCTAGCTTGTTGGGAACACAAAGTTTCTTTTCAGTTGCAAACTCCATTCCATACATATATATGGGGAGGTACAAGCTCCAACTCGGTTTTACAGTGAAAACTTCAGGAACTTCAAACCGGCACTAGGAAACAGACTGAGAAAGCAGAGAAAAAGTGTCTCCTGCAATCCGTTCCCTTGGTGCTAGATGAACTAACGTCTCTCCACTTGCTCTGTTCTGAGAGATAAGGGTGTGTGAAAGCCGTCCTTCACCTAGCTTGTTGGGAACACAAAGTTTCTTTTCAGTTGCAAACTCCATTCCATACATATATATGGGGAGGTACTAGCTCCAACTCTGTTTGACAGAGAAAACTGCAGGAACTTCAAACCGGCACTAGGAAACAGACTGAGAAAGCAGAGAAAAAGTGTCTCCTGCAAACTGTTCCCTTGGTGCTAGATGAACGAACGTCTCTCCACTTGCTCAGTTCTGAGAGATAAGTGTGTGTGAAAGCCGTCCTTCACCTAGCTTGTTGGGAACACAAAGTTTCTTTTCAGTTGCAAACTCCATTCCATACATATATATGGGGAGGTGCTAGCTCCAACTCGATTTTACAGTGAAAACTGCAGGAACTTCAAACCGGCACTAGGAAACAGACTGAGAAAGCAGAGAAAAAGTGTCTCATGCAACGCGTTCCATTGGTGCTAGATGAACGAACGTCTCTCCACTTGCTCAGTTCTGAGAGATAAGTGGGTGTGAATGCCGTCCTTCACCTAGCTTGTTGGGAACACAAAGTTTCTTTTCAGTTGCAAACTCCATTCCATACATATATATGGGGAGGTACTAGCTCCAACTCGGTTTTACAGTGAAAACTGCAGGAACTTCAAACCGGCACTAGGAAACAGACTGAGAAAGCAGAGAAAAAGTGTCTCCTGCAACCCGTTCCCTTGGTGCTAGATGAACGAACGTCTCTCCACTTGCTCAGTTCTGAGAGATAAGTGTGTGTGAAAGCCGTCCTTCACCTAGCTTGTTGGGAACACAAAGTTTCTTTTCAGTTGCAAACTCCATTCCATACATATATATGGGGAGGTACTAGCTCCAAATCTGATTTACAGTGAAAACTGCAGGAACTTCAAACCGGCACTAGGAAACAGACTGAGAAAGCAGAGAAAAAGTGTATCCTGCAACCCGTTCCCTTGGTGCTAGATGAACGAACCTCTCTCCACTTGCTCAGTTCTGAGAGATAAGTGTGTGTGAAAGCCGTCCTTCACCTAGCTTGTTGGGAACACAAAGTTTCTTTTCAGTTGCAAACTCCATTCCATACTTATATATGGGGAGGTACTAGCTCCAAATCGGTTTGACAGTGAAAACTGCAGGAACTTCAAACCGGCACTAGGAAACAGACTGAGAAAGCAGAGAAAAAGTGTCTCCTGCAAAACATTCCCTTGGTGCTAGATGAACGAACGTCTCTCCACTTGCTCAGTTCTGAGAGATAAGTGTGTGTGAAAGCCGTCCTTCACCTAACTTGTTGGGAACACAAAGTTTCTTTTCAGTTGCAAACTCCATTCCATACATATATATGGGGAGGTACTAGCTCCTACTCGGTTTTACAGTGAAAACTGCAGGAACTTCAAACCGGCACTAGGAAACAGACTGAGAAAGCAGAGAAAAAGTGTCTCCTGCAACCCGTTCCCTTGGTGCTAGATGAACGAAAGTCTCTCCACTTGCTCAGTTCTGAGAGATAAGTGTGTGTGAAAGCCGTCCTTCACCTAGTTTGTTGGGAACACAAAGTTTCTTTTCAGTTGCAAACTCCATTCCATACATATATATGGGGAGGTACTAGCTCCAACTCGGTTTTACAGTGAAAACTGCAGGAACTTCAAACCGGCACTAGGAAACAGACTGAGAAAGCAGAGAAAAAGTGTCTCCTGCAACCCGTTCCCTTGGTGCTAGATGAACGAACCTCTCTCCACTTGCTCAGTTCTGAGAGATAAGTGTGTGTGAAAGCCGTCCTTCACCTAGCTTGTTGGGAACACAAAGTTTCTTTTCAGTTGCAAACTCCATTCCATACTTATATATGGGGAGGTACTAGCTCCAAATCGGTTTGACAGTGAAAACTGCAGGAACTTCAAACCGGCACTAGGAAACAGACTGAGAAAGCAGAGAAAAAGTGTCTCCTGCAAAACATTCCCTTGGTGCTAGATGAACGAACGTCTCTCCACTTGCTCAGTTCTGAGAGATAAGTGTGTGTGAAAGCCGTCCTTCACCTAACTTGTTGGGAACACAAAGTTTCTTTTCAGTTGCAAACTCCATTCCATACATATATATGGGGAGGTACTAGCTCCAACTCGGTTTTACAGTGAAAACTGCAGGAACTTGAAACCGGCACTAGGAAACAGACTGAGAAAGCAGAGAAAAAGTGTCTCCTGCAACCCGTTCCCTTGGTGCTAGATGAACGAAAGTCTCTCCACTTGCTCAGTTCTGAGAGATAAGTGTGTGTGAAAGCCGTCCTTCACCTAGCTTGTTGGGAACACAAAGTTTCTTTTCAGTTGCAAACTCCATTCCATACATATATATGGGGAGGTACTAGCTCCAACTCGGTTTTACAGTGAAAACTGCAGGAACTTCAAACCGGCACTAGGAAACAGACTGAGAAAGCAGAGAAAAAGTGTCTCCTGCAACCCGTTCCCTTGGTGCTAGATGAACGAACGTCTCTCCACTTGCTCAGTTCTGAGAGATATGTGTGTGTGAAAGCCGTCCTTCACCTAGCTTGTTGGGAACACAAAGTTTCTTTTCAGTTGCAAACTCCATTCCATAAATATATATGGGGAGGTGCTAGCTCCAACTCGGTTTTACAGTGAAAACTGCAGGAACTTCAAACCGGCACTAGGAAACAGACTGAGAAAGCAGAGAAAAAGTGTCTCCTGCAACCCGTTCCCTTGGTGCTAGATGAACGAACGTCTCTCCACTTGCTCAGTTCTGAGAGATAAGTGTGTGTGAAAGCCGTCCTTCACCTAGCTTGTTGGGAACACAAAGTTTCTTTTCAGTTGCAAACTCCATTCCATATATATATTTGGGGAGGTACTAGCTACAACTCGGTTTTACAGTGAAAACTGCAGGAATTTCAAACCGACACTAGGAAACAGACTGAGAAAGCAGAGAAAAAGTGTCTCCTGCAACCCGTTCCCTTGGTGCTAGATGAACGAACGTCTCTCCACTTGCTCAGTTCTGAGAGATAAGTGTGTGTGAAAGCCGTCCTTCACCTAGCTTGTTGGGAACACAAAGTTTCTTTTCAGTTGCAAACTCCATTCCATACATATATATGGGGAGGTACTAGCTCCAAATCTGATTTACAGTGAAAACTGCAGGAACTTCAAACCGGCACTAGGAAACAGACTGAGAAAGCAGAGGAAAAGTGTATCCTGCAACCCGTTCCCTTGGTGCTAGATGAACGAACGTCTCTCCACTTGCTCAGTTCTGAGAGATAAGTGTGTGTGAAAGCCGTCCTTCACCTAACTTGTTGTTAACACAAAGTTTCTTTTCAGTTGCAAACTCCATTCCATACATATATATGGGGAGGTGCTAGCTCCAACTCGATTTTACAGTGAAAACTGCAGGAACTTCAAACCGGCACTAGGAAACAGACTGAGAAAGCAGAGAAAAAGTGTCTCATGCAAATCGTTCCATTGGTGCTAGATGAACGAACGTCTCTCCACTTGCTCAGTTCTGAGAGATAAGTGTGTGTGAAAGCCGTCCTTCACCTAGCTTGTTGGGAACACAAAGTTTCTTTTCAGTTGCAAACTCCATTCCATACATATATATGGGGAGGTACTAGCTCCAACTCGGTTTTACAGTGAAAACTTCAGGAACTTCAAACCGGCACTAGGAAACAGACTGAGAAAGTAGAGAAAAAGTGTCTCCTGCAACCCGTTCCCTTGGTGCTAGATGAACGAACGTCTCTCCACTTGCTCAGTTCTGAGAGATAAGTGTGTGTGAAAGCCGTCCTTCACCTAGCTTGTTGGGAACACAAAGTTTCTTTTCAGTTGCAAACTCCATTCCATACATATATATGGGGAGGTACTAGCTCCAACTCGGTTTTACAGTGAAAACTGCAGGAACTTCAAACCGGCACTAGGAAACAGACTGAGAAAGCAGAGAAAAAGTGTCTCCTGCAACCCGTTCCCTTGGTGCTAGATGAACGAACGTCTCTCCACTTGCTCAATTCTGAGAGATAAGTGTGTGTGAAAGCCGTCCTTCACCTAGCTTGTTGGGAACACAAAGTTTCTTTTCAGTTGCAAACTCCATTCCATACATATATATGGGGAGGTACTAGTTCCAAATCTGATTTACAGTGAAAACTGCAGGAACTTCAAACCGGCACTAGGAAACAGACTGAGAAAGCAGAGAAAAAGTGTATCCTGCAACCCGTTCCCTTGGTGCTAGATGAACGAACGTCTCTCCACTTGCTCAGTTCTGAGAGATAAGTGTGTGTGAAAGCCGTCCTTCACCTAGCTTGTTGGGAACACAAAGTTTCTTTTCAGTTGCAAACTCCATTCCATACTTATATATGGGGAGGTACTAGCTCCAACTCGGTTTGACAGTGAAAACTGCAGGAACTTCAAACCGGCACTAGGAAACAGACTGAGAAAGCAGAGAAAAAGTGTCTCCTGCAAAACATTCCCTTGGTGCTAGATGAACGAACGTCTCTCCACTTGCTCAGTTCTGAGAGATAAGTGTGTGTGAAAGCCGTCCTTCACCTAACTTGTTGGGAACACAAAGTTTCTTTTCAGTTGCAAACTCCATTCCATACATATATATGGGGAGGTGCTAGGTCCAACTCGATTTTACAGTGAAAACTGCAGGAACTTCAAACCGGCAATAGGAAACAGACTGAGAAAGCAGAGAAAAAGTGTCTCATGCAACCCGTTCCATTGGTGCTAGATGAACGAACGTCTCTCCACTTGCTCAGTTCTGAGAGATAAGTGGGTGTGAAAGCCGTCCTTCACCTAGCTTGTTGGGAACACAAAGTTTCTTTTCAGTTGCAAACTCCATTCCATACTTATATATGGGGAGGTACTAGCTCCAACTCGGTTTTACAGTGAAAACTGCAGGAACTTCAAACCGGCACTAGGAAACAGACTGAGAAAGCAGAGAAAAAGTGTCTCCTGCAACCCGTTCCCTTGGTGCTAGATGAACGAACGTCTCTCCACTTGCTCAGTTCTGAGAGATAAGTGTGTGTGAAAGCCGTCCTTCACCTAGCTTGTTGGGAACACAAAGTTTCTTTTCAGTTGCAAACCACATTCCATACATATATATGGGGAGGTACTAGCTCCAACTCGGTTTTACAGTGAAAACTGCAGGAACTTCAAACCGGCACTAGGAAACAGACTGAGAAAGCAGAGAAAAAGTGTCTCCTGCAACCCGTTCCCTTGGTGCTAGATGAACGAACGTCTCTCCACTTGCTCAGTTCTGAGAGATATGTGTGTCTGAAAGCCGTCCTTCACCTAGCTTGTTGGGAACACAAAGTTTCTTTTCAGTTGCAAACTCCATTCCATACATATATATGGGGAGGTACAAGCTCCAAATCGGTTTTACAGTGAAAACTGCAGGAACTTCAAACCGGCACTAGGAAACAGACTGAGAAAGCAGAGAAAAAGTGTCTCCTGCAACCCGTTCCCTTGGTGCTAGATGAACGAACGTCTCTCCACTTGCTCAGTTCTGAGAGATAAGTGTGTGTGAAAGCCGTCCTTCACCTAGCTTGTTGGGAACACAAAGTTTCTTTTCAGTTGCAAACTCCATTCCATACATATATATGGGGAGGTACTAGCTCCAACTCGGTTTTACAGTGAAAACTGCAGGAACTTCAAACCGGCACTAGGAAACAGACTGAGAAAGCAGAGAAAAAGTGTCTCCTGCAACCCGTTCCCTTGGTGCTAGATGAACGAACGTCTCTCCACTTGCTCAATTCTGAGAGATAAGTGTGTGTGAAAGCCGTCCTTCACCTAGCTTGTTGGGAACACAAAGTTTCTTTTCAGTTTCAAACTCCATTCCATACATATATATGGGGAGGTACTAGCTCCAAATCTGATTTACAGTGAAAACTGCAGGAACTTCAAACCGGCACTAGGAAACAGACTGAGAAAGCAGAGAAAAAGTGTATCCTGCAACCCGTTCCCTTGGTGCTAGATGAACGAACGTCTCTCCACTTGCTCAGTTCTGAGAGATAAGTGTGTGTGAAAGCCGTCCTTCACCTAGCTTGTTGGGAACACAAAGTTTCTTTTCAGTTGCAAACTCCATTCCATACTTATATATGGGGAGGTACTAGCTCCAAATCGGTTTGACAGTGAAAACTGCAGGAACTTCAAACCGGCACTAGGAAACAGACTGAGAAAGCAGAGAAAAAGTGTCTCCTGCAAAACATTCCCTTGGTGCTAGATGAACGAACGTCTCTCCACTTGCTCAGTTCTGAGAGATAAGTGTGTGTGAAAGCCGTCCTTCACCTAACTTGTTGGGAACACAAAGTTTCTTTTCAGTTGCAAACTCCATTCCATACATATATATGGGGAGGTGCTAGGTCCAACTCGATTTTACAGTGAAAACTGCAGGAACTTCAAACCGGCAATAGGAAACAGACTGAGAAAGCAGAGAAAAAGTGTCTCATGCAACCCGTTCCATTGGTGCTAGATGAACGAACGTCTCTCCACTTGCTCAGTTCTGAGAGTTAAGTGGGTGTGAAAGCCGTCCTTCACCTAGCTTGTTGGGAACACAAAGTTTCTTTTCAGTTGCAAACTCCATTCCATACTTATATATGGGGAGGTACTAGCTCCAACTCGGTTTTACAGTGAAAACTGCAGGAACTTCAAACCGGCACTAGGAAACAGACTGAGAAAGCAGAGAAAAAGTGTCTCCTGCATCCCGTTCCCTTGGTGCTAGATGAACGAACGTCTCTCCACTTGCTCAGTTCTGAGAGATAAGTGTGTGTGAAAGCCGTCCTTCACCTAGCTTGTTGGGAACACAAAGTTTCTTTTCAGTTGCAAACTCCATTCCATAAATATATATGGGGAGGTACTAGCTCCAACTCGGTTTTACAGTGAAAACTGCAGGAACTTCAAACCGGCACTAGGAAACAGACTGAGAAAGCAGAGAAAAAGTGTCTCCTGCAACCCGTTCCCTTGGTGCTAGATGAACGAACGTCTCTCCACTTGCTCAGTTCTGAGAGATATGTGTGTGTGAAAGCCGTCCTTCACCTAGCTTGTTGGGAACACAAAGTTTCTTTTCAGTTGCAAACTCCATTCCATACATATATATGGGGAGGTACAAGCTCCAAATCGGTTTTACAGTGAAAACTGCAGGAACTTCAAACCGGCACTAGGAAACAGACTGAGAAAGCAGAGAAAAAGTGTCTCCTGCAACCCGTTCCCTTGGTGCTAGATGAACGAACGTCTCTCCACTTGCTCAGTTCTGAGAGATAAGTGTGTGTGAAAGCCGTCCTTCACCTAGCTTGTTGGGAACACAAAGTTTCTTTTCAGTTGCAAACTCCATTCCATACTTATATATGGGGAGGTACTAGCTCCAACTCGGTTTTACAGTGAAAACTGCAGGAACTTCAAACCGGCACTAGGAAACAGACTGAGAAAGCAGAGAAAAAGTGTCTCCTGCAACCCGTTCCCTTGGTGCTAGGTGAACGAACGTCTCTCCACTTGCTCAGTTCTGAGAGATAAGTGTGTGTGAAAGCCGTCCTTCACCTAGCTTGTTGGGAACACAAAGATTCTTTTCAGTTGCAAACTCCATTCCATACATATATATGGGGAGGTGCTAGCTCCAACTCGATTTTACAGTGAAAACTGCAGGAACATCAAACCGGCAAAAGGAAACAGACTGAGAAAGCAGAGAAAAAGTGTCTCCGGCAACCCGTTCCATTGGTGCTAGATGAACGAACGTCTCTCCACTTGCTCAGTTCTGAGAGATAAGTGTGTGTGAAAGCCGTCCTTCACCTAGCTTGTTGGGAACACAAAGTTTCTTTTCAGTTGCAAACTCCATTCCATACATATATATGGGGAGGTACTAGATCCAACTCTGTTTGACAGTGAAAACTGCAGGAACTTCAAACCGGCACTAGGAAACAGACTGAGAAAGCAGAGGAAAAGTGTCTCCTGCAACCCGTTCCCTTGGTGCTAGATGAAAGAACGTCTCTCCACTTCCTCAGTTCTGAGAGATAAGTGTGTGTGAAAGCCGTCCTTCACCTAGCTTGTTGGGAACACAAAGTTTCTTTTCAGTTGCAAACTCCATTCCATACATATATATGGGGAGGTACTAGCTCCAACTCGGTTTTACAGTGAAAAATGCAGGAACATCAAACCGGCACTAGGAAACAGACTGAAAAAGCAGAGAAAAAGTGTCTCCTGCAACCCGTTCCCTTGGTGCTAGATGAACGAACGTCTCTCCACTTGGTCAGTTCTGAGAGATAAGTGTGTGTGAAAGCCGTCCTTCACCTAGCTTGTTGGGAACACAAAGTTTCTTTTCAGTTGCAAACTCCATTCCATACATATATATGGGGAGGTACTAGCTCCAACTCGGTTTTACAGTGAAAACTGCAGGAACTTCAAACCGGCACTAGGAAACAGACTTACAAAGCAGAGAAAAAGTCTCTCCTGCAAACCGTTCCCTTGGTGCTAGATGAACGAACGTCTCTCCACTTGCTCAGTTCTGAGAGATAAGTGTGTGTGAAAGCCGTCCTTCACCTAGCTTGTTGGGAACACAAAGTTTCTTTTCAGTTGCAAACTCCATTCCATAAATATATATGGGGAGGTACCAGATCCAACTCTGTTTGACAGTGAAAACTGCAGGAACTTCAAACCGGCACTAGGAAACAGACTGAGAAAGCAGAGAAAAAGTGTCTCCTGCAACCCGTTCCCTTGGTGCTAGATGAAAGAACGTCTCTCCACTTCCTCAGTTCTGAGAGATAAGTGTGTGTGAAAGCCGTCCTTCACCTAGCTTGTTGGGAACACAAAGTTTCTTTTCAGTTGCAAACTCCATTCCATACATATATATGGGGAGGTACTAGCTCCAACTCGGTTTTACAGTGAAAACTGCAGGAACATCAAACCGGCACTAGGAAACAGACTGAAAAAGCAGAGAAAAATTGTCTCCTGCAACCCGTTCCCTTGGTGCTAGATGAACGAACGTCTCTCCACTTGCTCAGTTCTGAGAGATAAGTGTGTGTGAAAGCCGTCCTTCACCTAGCTTGTTGGGAACACAAAGTTTCTTTTCAGTTGCAAACTCCATTCCATACTTATATATGGGGAGGTACTAGCTCCAACTCGGTTTGACAGTGAAAACTGCAGGAACTTCAAACCGGCACTAGGAAACAGACTGAGAAAGCAGAGAAAAAGTGTCTCCTGCAAAACATTCCCTTGGTGCTAGATGAACGAACGTCTCTCCACTTGCTCAGTTCTGAGAGATAAGTGGGTGTGAAAGCCGTCCTTCACCTAGCTTGTTGGGAACACAAAGTTTCTTTTCAGTTGCAAACTCCATTCCATACTTATATATGGGGAGGTACTAGCTCCAACTCGGTTTTACAGTGAAAACTGCAGGAACTTCAAACCGGCACTAGGAAACAGACTGAGAAAGCAGAGAAAAAGTGTCTCCTGCAACCCGTTCCCTTGGTGCTAGATGAACGAACGTCTCTCCACTTGCTCAGTTCTGAGAGATAAGTGTGTGTGAAAGCCGTCCTTCACCTAGCTTGTTGGGAACACAAAGTTTCTTTTCAGTTGCAAACTCCATTCCATACATATATATGGGGAGGTACTAGCTCCAACTCGGTTTTACAGTGAAAACTGCAGGAACTTCAAACCGGCACTAGGAAACAGACTGAGAAAGCAGAGAAAAAGTGTCTCCTGCAACCCGTTCCCTTGGTGCTAGATGAACGAACGTCTCTCCACTTGCTCAGTTCTGAGAGATAAGTGTGTGTGAAAGCCGTCCTTCACCTAGCTTGTTGGGAACACAAAGTTTCTTTTCAGTTGCAAACTGCATTCCATACATATATATGGGGAGGTACTAGCTCCAACTCGGTTTTACAGTGAAAACTGCAGGAACTTCAAACCGGCACTAGGAAACAGACTGAGAAAGCATAGAAAAAGTGCCTCCTGCAACCCGTTCCCTTGGTGCTAGATGAACGAACGTCTCTCCACTTGCTCAGTTCTGAGAGATAAGTGTGTGTGAAAGCCGTCCTTCACCTAGCTTGTTGGGAACACAAAGTTTCTTTTCAGTTGCAAACTCCATTCCATACATATATATGGGGAGGTACTAGCTCCAACTCGGTTTTACAGTGAAAACTGCAGGAACTTCAAACCGGCACTAGGAAACAGACTGAGAAAGCAGAGAAATAGTGTCTCCTGAATCCCGTTCCCTTGGTGCTAGATGAACGAACGTCTCTCCACTTGCTCAGTTCTGAGAGATAAGTGTGTGTGAAAGCCGTCCTTCACCTAGCTTGTTGGGAACACAAAGTTTCTTTTCAGTTGCAAACTCCATTCCATACATATATATGGGGAGGTACTAGCTCCAACTCGGTTTTACAGTGAAAACTGCAGGAATTTCAAACCGGCACTAGGAAACAGACTGAGAAAGCAGAGAAATAGTGTCTCCTGCAAACCGTTCCCTTGGTGCTAGATGAACGAACGTCTCTCCACTTGCTCAGTTCTGAGAGATAAGTGTGTGTGAAAGCCGTCCTTCACCTAGCTTGTTGGGAACACAAAGTTTCTTTTCAGTTGCAAACTCCATTCCATACATATATATGGGGAGGTACTAGCTCCAACTCGGTTTTACAGTGAAAACTGCAGGAACTTCAAACCGGCACTAGGAAACAGACTGAGAAAGCAGAGAAAAAGTGTCTCCTGAATCCCGTTCCCTTGGTGCTAGATGAACGAACGTCTCTCCACTTGCTCAGTTCTGAGAGTTAAGTGTGTGTGAAAGCCGTCCTTCACCTAGCTTGTTGGGAACACAAAGTTTCTTTTCAGTTGCAAACTCCATTCCATACATATATATGGGGAGGTACAAGCTCCAAATCGGTTTTACAGTGAAAACTGCAGGAACTTCAAACCGGCACTAGGAAACAGACTGAGAAAGCAGAGAAAAAGTGTCTCCTGCAAACCGTTCCCTTGGTGCTAGATGAACGAACGTCTCTCCACTTGCTCAGTTCTGAGAGATAAGTGTGTGTGAAAGCCGTCCTTCACCTAGCTTGTTGGGAACACAAAGTTTCTTTTCAGTTGCAAACTCCATTCCATACTTATATATGGGGAGGTACTAGCTCCAACTCGGTTTTACAGTGAAAACTGCAGGAACTTCAAACCGGCACTAGGAAACAGACTGAGAAAGCAGAGAAAAAGTGTCTCCTGCAACCCGTTCCCTTGGTGCTAGATGAACGAACGTCTCTCCACTTGCTCAGTTCTGAGAGATAAGTGTGTGTGAAAGCCGTCCTTCACCTAGCTTTTTGGGAACACAAAGATTCTTTTCAGTTGCAAACTCCATTCCATACATATATATGGGGAGGTGCTAGCTCCAACTCGATTTTACAGTGAAAACTGCAGGAACATCAAACCGGCAATAGGAAACAGACTGAGAAAGCAGAGAAAAAGTGTCTCCTGCAACCCGTTCCATTGGTGCTAGATGAACGAACGTCTCTCCACTTGCTCAGTTCTGAGAGATAAGTGTGTGTGAAAGCCGTCCTTCACCTAGCTTGTTGGGAACACAAAGTTTCTTTTCAGTTGCAAACTCCATTCCATACTTATATATGGGGAGGTACTAGCTCCAACTCTGTTTGACAGTGAAAACTGCAGGAACTTCAAACCGGCACTAGGAAACAGACTGAGAAAGCAGAGAAAAAGTGTCTCCTGAAACCCGTTCCCTGGGTGCTAGATGAACGAACGTCTCTCCACTTGCTCAGTTCTGAGAGTTAAGTGTGTGTGAAAGCCGTCCTTCACCTAGCTTGTTGGGAACACAAAGTTTCTTTTCAGTTGCAAACTCCATTCCATACATATATATGGGGAGGTACAAGCTCCAAATCGGTTTTACAGTGAAAACTGCAGGAACTTCAAACCGGCACTAGGAAACAGACTGAGAAAGCAGAGAAAAAGTGTCTCCTGCAACCCGTTCCCTTGGTGCTAGATGAACGAACGTCTCTCAACTTGCTCAGTTCTGAGAGATAAGTGTGTGTGAAAGCCGTCCTTCAACTAGCTTGTTGGGAACACAAAGTTTCTTTTCAGTTGCAAACTCCATTCCATACTTATATATGGGGAGGTACTAGCTCCAACTCGGTTTTACAGTGAAAACTGCAGGAACTTCAACCCGGCACTAGGAAACAGACTGAGAAAGCAGAGAAAAAGTGTCTCCTGCAACCCGTTCCCTTGGTGCTAGATGAACGAACGTCTCTCCACTTGCTCAGTTCTGAGAGATAAGTGTGTGTGAAAGCCGTCCTTCTCCTAGCTTGTTGGGAACACAAAGTTTCTTTTCAGTTGCAAATTCCATTCCATACATATATATGGGGAGGTACTAGCTCCAACTCGGTTTTACAGTGAAAACTGCAGGAACTTCAAACCGGCACTAGGAAACAGACTGAGAAAGCAGAGAAAAAGTGTCTCCTGCAACCCGTTCCCTCGGTGCTAGATGAACGAACGTCTCTCCACTTGCTCAGTTCTGAGAGATAAGTGTGTGTGAAAGCCGTCCTTCACCTTGCTTGTTGGGAACACAAAGTTTCTTTTCAGTTGCAAACTCCATTCCATACATATATATGGGGAGGTACAAGCTCCAACTCGGTTTTACAGTGAAAACTGCAGGAACTTCAAACCGGCACTAGGAAACAGACTGAGAAAGCAGAGAAAAAGTGTCTCCTTCAACCCGTTCCCTCGGTGCTAGATGAAAGAACGTCTCTCCACTTGCTCAGTTCTGAGAGATAATTGTGTGTGAAAGCCGTCCTTCACCTTGCTTGTTGGGAACACAAAGTTTCTTTTCAGTTGCAAACTCCATTCCATACTTATATATGGGGAGGTACTAGCTCCAACTCTGTTTGACAGTGAAAACTGCAGGAACTTCAAACCGGCACTAGGAATCAGACTGAGAAAGCAGAGAAAAAGTGTCTCCTGCAACCCGTTCCCTGGGTGCTAGATGAACGAACGTCTCTCCACTTGCTCAGTTCTGAGAGTTAAGTGTGTGTGAAAGCCGTCCTTCACCTAGCTTGTTGGGAACACAAAGTTTCTTTTCAGTTGCAAACTCCATTCCATACATATATATGGGGAGGTACAAGCTCCAAATCGGTTTTACAGTGAAAACTGCAGGAACTTCAAACCGGCACTAGGAAACAGACTGAGAAAGCAGAGAAAAAGTGTCTCCTGCAACCCGTTCCCTTGGTGCTAGATGAACGAACGTCTCTCCACTTGCTCAGTTCTGAGAGATAAGTGTGTGTGAAAGCCGTCATTCACCTAGCTTGTTGGGAACACAAAGTTTCTTTTCAGTTGCAAACTCCATTCCATACTTATATATGGGGAGGTACTAGCTCCAACTCGGTTTTACAGTGAAAACTGCAGGAACTTCAAACTGGCACTAGGAAACAGACTGAGAAAGCAGAGAAAAAGTGTCTCCTGCAACCCGTTCCCTTGGTGCTAGATGAACGAACGTCTCTCCACTTGCTCAGTTCTGAGAGATAAGTGTGTGTGAAAGCCGTCCTTCACCTAGCTTGTTGGGAACACAAAGTTTCTTTTCAGTTGCAAATTCCATTCCATACATATATATGGGGAGGTACTAGCTCCAACTCGGTTTTACAGTGAAAACTGCAGGAACTTCAAACCGGCACTAGGAAACAGACTGAGAAAGCAGAGAAAAAGTGTCTCCTGCAACCCGCTCCCTCGGTGCTAGATGAACGAACGTCTCTCCACTTGCTCAGTTCTGAGAGATAAGTGTGTGTGAAAGCCGTCCTTCACCTTGCTTGTTGGGAACACAAAGTTTCTTTTCAGTTGCAAACTCCATTCCATACATATATATGGGGAGGTACAAGCTCCAACTCGGTTTGACAGTGAAAACTGCAGGAACTTCAAACCGGCACTAGGAAACAGAATGAGAAATCAGAGAAAAAGTGTCTCCTGCAACCCGTTCCCTTGGTGCTAGATGAAAGAACGTCTCTCCACTTGCTCAGTTCTGAGAGATAATTGTGTGTGAAAGCCGTCCTTCACCTAGCTTGTTGGGAACACAAAGTTTCTTTTCAGTTGCAAACTCCATTCCATACTTATATATGGGGAGGTACTAGCTCCAATTCTGTTTGACAGTGAAAACTGCAGGAACTTCAAACCGGCACTAGGAAACAGACTGAGAAAGCAGAGAAAAAGTGTCTCCTGCAACCCGTTCCCTGGGTGCTAGATGAACGAACGTCTCTCCACTTGCTCAGTTCTGAGAGTTAAGTGTGTGTGAAAGCCGTCCTTCACCTAGCTTGTAGGGAACACAAAGTTTCTTTTCAGTTGCAAACTCCATTCCATACATATATATGGGGAGGTACAAGCTCCAAATCGGTTTTACAGTGAAAACTGCAGGAACTTCAAACCGGCACTAGGAAACAGACTGAGAAAGCAGAGAAAAAGTGTCTCCTGCAACCCGTTCCCTTGGTGCTAGATGAACGAACGTCTCTCCACTTGCTCAGTTCTGAGAGATAAGTGTGTGTGAAAGCCGTCCTTCACCTAGCTTGTTGGGAACACAAAGTTTCTTTTCAGTTGCAAACTCCATTCCATACTTATATATGGGGAGGTACTAGCTCCAACTCGGTTTTACAGTGAAAACTGCAGGAACTTCAAACCGGCACTAGGAAACAGACTGAGAAAGCAGAGAAAAAGTGTCTCCTGCAACCCGTTCCCTTGGTGCTAGATGAACGAACGTCTCTCCACTTGCTCAGTTCTGAGAGATAAGTGTGTGTGAAAGCCGTCCTTCACCTAGCTTGTTGGGAACACAAAGTTTCTTTTCAGTTGCAAATTCCATTCCATACATATATATGGGGAGGTACTAGCTCCAAATCGGTTTTACAGTGAAAATTGCAGGAACTTCAAACCGGCACTAGGAAACAGACTGAGAAAGCAGAGAAAAAGTGTCTCCTGCAACCCGTTCCCTCGGTGCTAGATGAACGAACGTCTCTCCACTTGCTCAGTTCTGAGAGATAAGTGTGTGTGAAAGCCGTCCTTCACCTTGCTTGTTGGGAACACAAAGTTTCTTTTCAGTTGCAAACTCCATTCCATACATATATATGGGGAGGTACAAGCTCCAACTCGGTTTGACAGTGAAAACTGCAGGAACTTCAAACCGGCACTAGGAAACAGAATGAGAAATCAGAGAAAAAGTGTCTCCTGCAACCCGTTCCCTTGGTGCTAGATGAAAGAACGTCTCTCCACTTGCTCAGTTCTGAGAGATAATTGTGTGTGAAAGCCGTCCTTCACCTAGCTTGTTGGGAACACAAAGTTTCTTTTCAGTTGCAAACTCCATTCCATACTTATATATGGGGAGGTACTAGCTCCAACTCTGTTTGACAGTGAAAACTGCAGGAACTTCAAACCGGCACTAGGAAACAGACTGAGAAAGCAGAGAAAAAGTGTCTCCTGCAACCCGTTCCCTGGGTGCTAGATGAACGAACGTCTCTCCACTTGCTCAGTTCTGAGAGTTAAGTGTGTGTGAAAGCCGTCCTTCACCTAGCTTGTTGGGAACACAAAGTTTCTTTTCAGTTGCAAACTCCATTCCATACATATATATGGGGAGGTACAAGCTCCAAATCGGTTTTACAGTGAAAACTGCAGGAACTTCAAACCGGCACTAGGAAACAGACTGAGAAAGCAGAGAAAAAGTGTCTCCTGCAACCCGTTCCCTTGGTGCTAGATGAACGAACGTCTCTCCACTTGCTCAGTTCTGAGAGATAAGTGTGTGTGAAAGCCGTCCTTCACCTAGCTTGTTGGGAACACAAAGTTTCTTTTCAGTTGCAAACTCCATTCCATACTTATATATGGGGAGGTACTAGCTCCAACTCGGTTTTACAGTGAAAACTGCAGGAACTTCAAACCGGCACTAGGAAACAGACTGAGAAAGCAGAGAAAAAGTGTCTCCTGCAACCCGTTCCCTTGGTGCTAGATGAACGAACGTCTCTCCACTTGCTCAGTTCTGAGAGATAAGTGTGTGTGAAAGCCGTCCTTCACCTTGCTTGTTGGGAACACAAAGTTTCTTTTCAGTTGCAAATTCCATTCCATACATATATATGGGGAGGTACTAGCTCCAACTCGGTTTTACAGTGAAAACTGCAGGAACTTCAAACCGGCACTAGGAAACAGACTGAGAAAGCAGAGAAAAAGTGTCTCCTGCAAACCGTTCCCTCGGTGCTAGATGAACGAACGTCTCTCCACTTGCTCAGTTCTGAGAGATAAGTGTGTGTGAAAGCCGTCCTTCACCTTGCTTGTTGGGAACACAAAGTTTCTTTTCAGTTGCAAACTCCATTCCATACATATATATGGGGAGGTACAAGCTCCAACTCGGTTTGACAGTGAAAACTGCAGGAACTTCAAACCGGCACTAGGAAACAGAATGAGAAATCAGAGAAAAAGTGTCTCCTGCAACCCGTTCCCTTGGTGCTAGATGAAAGAACGTCTCTCCACTTGCTCAGTTCTGAGAGATAATTGTGTGTGAAAGCCGTCCTTCACCTAGCTTGTTGGGAACACAAAGTTTCTTTTCAGTTGCAAACTCCATTCCATACTTATATATGGGGAGGTACTAGCTCCAACTCTGTTTGACAGTGAAAACTGCAGGAACTTCAAACCGGCACTAGGAAACAGACTGAGAAAGCAGAGAAAAAGTGTCTCCTGCAACCCGTTCCCTGGGTGCTAGATGAACGAACGTCTCTCCACTTGCTCAGTTCTGAGAGTTAAGTGTGTGTGAAAGCCGTCCTTCACCTAGCTTGTTGGGAACACAAAGTTTCTTTTCAGTTGCAAACTCCATTCCATACATATATATGGGGAGGTACAAGCTCCAAATCGGTTTTACAGTGAAAACTGCAGGAACTTCAAACCGGCACTAGGAAACAGACTGAGAAAGCAGAGAAAAAGTGTCTCCTGCAACCCGTTCCCTTGGTGCTAGATGAACGAACGTCTCTCCACTTGCTCAGTTCTGAGAGATAAGTGTGTGTGAAAGCCGTCCTTCACCTAGCTTGTTGGGAACACAAAGTTTCTTTTCAGTTGCAAACTCCATTCCATACTTATATATGGGGAGGTACTAGCTCCAACTCGGTTTTACAGTGAAAACTGCAGGAACTTCAAACCGGCACTAGGAAACAGACTGAGAAAGCAGAGAAAAAGTGTCTCCTGCAACCCGTTCCCTTGGTGCTAGATGAACGAACGTCTCTCCACTTGCTCAGTTCTGAGAGATAACTGTGTGTGAAAGCCGTCCTTCACCTAGCTTGTTGGGAACACAAAGATTCTTTTCAGTTGCAAACTCCATTCCATACATATATATGGGGAGGTGCTAGCTCCAACTCGATTTTACAGTGAAAACTGCAGGAACATCAAACCGGCAATAGGAAACAGACTGAGAAAGCAGAGAAAAAGTGTCTCCTGCAACCCGTTCCATTGGTGCTAGATGAACGAACGTCTCTCCACTTGCTCAGTTCTGAGAGATGAGTGGGTGTGAAAGCCGTCCTTCACCTAGCTTGTTGGGAACACAAAGTTTCTTTTCAGTTGCAAACTCCATTCCATACATATATATGGGGAGGTACTAGCTCCAACTCGGTTTTACAGTGAAAACTGCAGGAACTTCAAACCGGCACTAGGAAACAGACTGAGAAAGCAGAGAAAAAGTGTCTCCTGAATCCCGTTCCCTTGGTGCTAGATGAACGAACGTCTCTCCACTTGCTCAGTTCTGAGAGATAAGTGTGTGTGAAAGCCGTCCTTCACCTAGCTTGTTGGGAACACAAAGTTTCTTTTCAGTTGCAAACTCCATTCCATACATATATATGGGGAGGTACTAGATCCAACTCTGTTTGACAGTGAAAATTGCAGGAACTTCAAACCGGCACTAGGAAACAGACTGAGAAAGCAGAGAAAAAGTGTCTCCTGCAACCCGTTGCCTTGGTGCTAGATGAAAGAACGTCTCTCCACTTGCTCAGTTCTGAGAGATAAGTGTGTGTGAAAGCCGTCCTTCACCTAGCTTGTTGGGAACACAAAGTTTCTTTTCAGTTGCAAACTCCATTCCATACATATATATGGGGAGGTACTAGCTCCAACTCGGTTTTACAGTGAAAACTGCAGGAACTTCAAACCGGCACTAGGAAACAGACTTAGAAAGCAGAGAAAAAGTGTCTCCTGCAAACCGTTCCCTTGGTGCTAGATGAACGAACGTCTCTCCACTTGCTCAGTTCTGAGAAATAAGTATGTGTGAAAGCCGTCCTTCACCTAGCTTGTTGGGAACACAAAGTTTCTTTTCAGTTGCAAACTCCATTCCATACATATATATGGGGAGGTACTAGATCCAACTCTGTTTGACAGTGAAAACTGCAGGAACTTCAAACCGGCACTAGGAAACAGACTGAGAAAGCAGAGAAAAAGTGTCTCCTGCAACCCGTTCCCTTGGTGCTAGATGAAAGAACGTCTCTCCACTTCCTCAGTTCTGAGAGATAAGTGTGTGTGAAAGCCGTCCTTCACCTAGCTTGTTGGGAACACAAAGTTTCTTTTCAGTTGCAAACTCCATTCCATACTTATATATGGGGAGGTACTAGCTCCAACTCGGTTTTACAGTGAAAACTGCAGGAACTTAAAACCGGCACTAGGAAACAGACTGAGAAAGCAGAGAAAAAGTGTCTCCTGCAACCCGTTCCCTTGGTGCTAGATGAACGAACGTCTCTCCACTTCCTCAGTTCTGAGAGATAAGTGTGTGTGAAAGCCGTCCTTCACCTAGCTTGTTGGGAACACAAAGTTTCTTTTCAGTTGCAAACTCCATTCCATACTTATATATGGGGAGGTACTAGCTCCAACTCGGTTTTACAGTGAAAACTGCAGGAACTTCAAACCGGCACTAGGAAACAGACTGAGAAAGCAGAGAAAAAGTGTCTCCTGCAACCCGTTCCCTTGGTGCTAGATGAACGAACGTCTCTCCACTTGCTCAGTTCTGAGAGATAAGTGTGTGTGAAAGCCGTCCTTCACCTAGCTTGTTGGGAACACAAAGATTCTTTTCAGTTGCAAACTCCATTCCATACATATATATGGGGAGGTACAAGCTCCAAATCGGTTTTACAGTGAAAACTGCAGGAACTTCAAACCGGCACTAGGAAACAGACTGAGAAAGCAGAGAAAAAGTGTCTCCTGCAACCCGTTCCCTTGGTGCTAGATGAACGAACGTCTCTCCACTTGCTCAGTTCTGAGAGATAAGTGTGTGTGAAAGCCGTCCTTCACCTAGCTTGTTGGGAACACAAAGTTTCTTTTCAGTTGCAAACTCCATTCCATACTTATATATGGGGAGGTACTAGCTCCAACTCGGTTTTACAGTGAAAACTGCAGGAACTTCAAACCGGCACTAGGAAACAGACTGAGAAAGCAGAGAAAAAGTGTCTCCTGCAACCCGTTCCCTTGGTGCTAGATGAACGAACGTCTCTCCACTTGCTCAGTTCTGAGAGATAAGTGTGTGTGAAAGCCGTCCTTCACCTAGCTTGTTGGGAACACAAAGATTCTTTTCAGTTGCAAACTACATTCCATACATATATATGGGGAGGTGCTAGCTCCAACTCGATTTTACAGTGAAAACTGCAGGAACATCAAACCGGCAATAGGAAACAGACTGAGAAAGCAGAGAAAAAGTGTCTCCTGCAACCCGTTCCATTGGTGCTAGATGAACGAACGTCTCTCCACTTGCTCAGTTCTGAGAGATAAGTGGGTGTGAAAGCCATCCTTCACCTAGCTTGTTGGGAACACAAAGTTTCTTTTCAGTTGCAAACTCCATTCCATACATATATATGGGGAGGTACTAGCTCCAACTCGGTTTTACAGTGAAAACTGCAGGAACTTCAAACCGGCACTAGGAAACAGACTGAGAAAGCAGAGAAAAAGTGTCTCCTGAATCCCGTTCCCTTGGTGCTAGATGAACGAACGTCTCTCCACTTGCTCAGTTCTGAGAGATAAGTGTGTGTGAAAGCCGTCCTTCACCTAGCTTGTTGGGAACACAAAGTTTCTTTTCAGTTGCAAACTCCATTCCATACATATATATGGGGAGGTTCTAGATCCAACTCTGTTTGACAGTGAAAACTGCAGGAACTTCAAACCGGCACTAGGAAACAGACTGAGAAAGCATAGAAAAAGTGCCTCCTGCAACCCGTTCCCTTGGTGCTAGATGAACGAACGTCTCTCCACTTGCTCAGTTCTGAGAGATAAGTGTGTGTGAAAGCCGTCCTTCACCTAGCTTGTTGGGAACACAAAGTTTCTTTTCAGTTGCAAACTCCATTCCATACATATATATGGGGAGGTACTAGCTCCAACTCGGTTTTACAGTGAAAACTGCAGGAACTTCAAACCGGCACTAGGAAACAGACTGAGAAAGCAGAGAAAAAGTGTCTCCTGAATCCCGTTCCCTTGGTGCTAGATGAACGAACGTCTCTCCACTTGCTCAGTTCTGAGAGATAAGTGTGTGTGAAAGCCGTCCTTCACCTAGCTTGTTGGGAACACAAAGTTTCTTTTCAGTTGCAAACTCCATTCCATACATATATATGGGGAGGTACTAGCTCCAACTCGGTTTTACAGTGAAAACTGCAGGAACTTCAAACCGGCACTAGGAAACAGACTGAGAAAGCATAGAAAAACTGCCTCCTGCAACCCGTTCCCTTGGTGCTAGATGAACGAACGTCTCTCCACTTGCTCAGTTCTGAGAGATAAGTGTGTGTGAAAGCCGTCCTTCACCTAGCTTGTTGGGAACACAAAGTTTCTTTTCAGTTGCAAACTCCATTCCATACATATATATGGGAAGGTACTAGCTCCAACTCGGTTTTACAGTGAAAACTGCAGGAACTTCAAACCGGCACTAGGAAACAGACTGAGAAAGCAGAGAAATAGTGTCTCCTGAATCCCGTTCCCTTGGTGCTAGATGAACGAACGTCTCTCCACTTGCTCAGTTCTGAGAGATAAGTGTGTGTGAAAGCCGTCCTTCACCTAGCTTGTTGGGAACACAAAGTTTCTTTTCAGTTGCAAACTCCATTCCATACATATATATGGGGAGGTACTAGCTCCAACTCGGTTTTACAGTGAAAACTGCAGGAATTTCAAACCGGCACTAGGAAACAGACTGAGAAAGCAGAGAAATAGTGTCTCCTGCAAACCGTTCCCTTGGTGCTAGATGAACGAACGTCTCTCCACTTGCTCAGTTCTGAGAGATAAGTGTGTGTGAAAGCCGTCCTTCACCTAGCTTGTTGGGAACACAAAGATTCTTTTCAGTTGCAAACTCCATTCCATACATATATATGGGGAGGTGCTAGCTCCAATTCGATTTTACAGTGAAAACTGCAGGAACATCAAACCGGCAAAAGGAAACAGACTGAGAAAGCAGAGAAAAAGTGTCCCGGCAACCCGTTCCATTGGTGCTAGATGAACGAACGTCTCTCCACTTGCTCAGTTCTGAGAGATAAGTGTGTGTGAAAGCCGTCCTTCACCTAGCTTGTTGGGAACACAAAGTTTCTTTTCAGTTGCAAACTCCATTCCATACATATATATGGGGAGGTACTAGCTCCAACTCGGTTTTACAGTGAAAACTGCAGGAACTTCAAACCGGCACTAGGAAACAGACTGAGAAAGCAGAGAAAAAGTGTCTCCTGAATCCCGTTCCCTTGGTGCTAGATGAACGAACGTCTCTCCACTTGCTCAGTTCTGAGAGATAAGTGTGTGTGAAAGCCGTCCTTCACCTAGCTTGTTGGGAACACAAAGTTTCTTTTCAGTTGCAAACTCCATTCCATACATATATATGGGGAGGTACTAGATCCAACTCTGTTTGACAGTGAAAACTGCAGGAACTTCAAACCGGCACTAGGAAACAGACTGAGAAAGCAGAGAAAAAGTGTCTCCTGCAACCCGTTCCCTTGGTGCTAGATGAACGAACGTCTCTCCACTTGCTCAGTTCTGAGAGATAAGTGTGTGTGAAAGCCGTCCTTCACCTAGCTTGTTGGGAACACAAAGTTTCTTTTCAGTTGCAAACTCCATTCCATACATATATATGGGGAGGTACTAGCTCCAACTCGGTTTTACAGTGAAAACTGCAGGAACTTCAAACCGGCACTAGGAAACAGACTGAGAAAGCAGAGAAAAAGTGTCTCCTGAATCCCGTTCCCTTGGTGCTAGATGAACGAACGTCTCTCCACTTGCTCAGTTCTGAGAGATAAGTGTGTGTGAAAGCCGTCCTTCACCTAGCTTGTTGGGAACACAAAGTTTCTTTTCAGTTGCAAACTCCATTCCATACATATATATGGGGAGGTACTAGCTCCAACTCGGTTTTACAGTGAAAACTGCAGGAACTTCAAACCGGCACTAGGAAACAGACTGAGAAAGCATAGAAAAACTGCCTCCTGCAACCCGTTCCCTTGGTGCTAGATGAACGAACGTCTCTCCACTTGCTCAGTTCTGAGAGATAAGTGTGTGTGAAAGCCGTCCTTCACCTAGCTTGTTGGGAACACAAAGTTTCTTTTCAGTTGCAAACTCCATTCCATACATATATATGGGGAGGTACTAGCTCCAACTCGGTTTTACAGTGAAAACTGCAGGAACTTCAAACCGGCACTAGGAAACAGACTGAGAAAGCAGAGAAATAGTGTCTCCTGAATCCCGTTCCCTTGGTGCTAGATGAACGAACGTCTCTCCACTTGCTCAGTTCTGAGAGATAAGTGTGTGTGAAAGCCGTCCTTCACCTAGCTTGTTGGGAACACAAAGTTTCTTTTCAGTTGCAAACTCCATTCCATACATATATATGGGGAGGTACTAGCTCCAACTCGGTTTTACAGTGAAAACTGCAGGAATTTCAAACCGGCACTAGGAAACAGACTGAGAAAGCAGAGAAATAGTGTCTCCTGCAAACCGTTCCCTTGGTGCTAGATGAACGAACGTCTCTCCACTTGCTCAGTTCTGAGAGATAAGTGTGTGTGAAAGCCGTCCTTCACCTAGCTTGTTGGGAACACAAAGATTCTTTTCAGTTGCAAACTCCATTCCATACATATATATGGGGAGGTGCTAGCTCCAACTCGATTTTACAGTGAAAACTGCAGGAACATCAAACCGGCAAAAGGAAACAGACTGAGAAAGCAGAGAAAAAGTGTCCCGGCAACCCGTTCCATTGGTGCTAGATGAACGAACGTCTCTCCACTTGCTCAGTTCTGAGAGATAATTGTGTGTGAAAGCCGTCCTTCACCTAGCTTGTTGGGAACACAAAGTTTCTTTTCAGTTGCAAACTCCATTCCATACATATATATGGGGAGGTACTAGCTCCAACTCGGTTTTACAGTGAAAACTGCAGGAACTTCAAACCGGCACTAGGAAACAGACTGAGAAAGCAGAGAAAAAGTGTCTCCTGAATCCCGTTCCCTTGGTGCTAGATGAACGAACGTCTCTCCACTTGCTCAGTTCTGAGAGATAAGTGTGTGTGAAAGCCGTCCTTCACCTAGCTTGTTGGGAACACAAAGTTTCTTTTCAGTTGCAAACTCCATTCCATACATATATATGGGGAGGTACTAGATCCAACTCTGTTTGACAGTGAAAACTGCAGGAACTTCAAACCGGCAGTAGGAAACAGACTGAGAAAGCAGAGAAAAAGTGTCTCCTGCAACCCGTTCCCTTGGTGCTAGATGAAAGAACGTCTCTCCACTTCCTCAGTTCTGAGAGATAAGTGTGTGTGAAAGCCGTCCTTCACCTAGCTTGTTGGGAACACAAAGTTTCTTTTCAGTTGCAAACTCCATTCCATACATATATATGGGGAGGTACTAGCTCCAACTCGGTTTTACAGTGAAAACTGCAGGAACATCAAACCGGCACTAGGAAACAGACTGAGAAAGCAGAGAAAAAGTGTCTCCTGCAACCCGTTCCCTTGGTGCTAGATGAAAGAACGTCTCTCCACTTCCTCAGTTCTGAGAGATAAGTGTGTGTGAAAGCCGTCCTTCACCTAGCTTGTTGGGAACACAAAGATTCTTTTCAGTTGCAAACTCCATTCCATACATATATATGGGGAGGTACTAGCTCCAACTCGGTTTTACAGTGAAAACTGCAGGAACTTCAAACCGGCACTAGGAAACAGACTTAGAAAGCAGAGAAAAAGTGTCTCCTGCAAACCGTTCCCTTGGTGCTAGATGAACGAACGTCTCTCCACTTGCTCAGTTCTGAGAGATAAGTGTGTGTGAAAGCCGTCCTTCACCTAGCTTGTTGGGAACACAAAGTTTCTTTTCAGTTGCAAACTCCATTCCATACTTATATATGGGGAGGTACTAGCTCCAACTCGGTTTGACAGTGAAAACTGCAGGAACTTCAAACCGGCACTAGGAAACAGACTGAGAAAGCAGAGAAAAAGTGTCTCCTGCAAAACATTCCCTTGGTGCTAGATGAACGAACGTCTCTCCACTTGCTCAGTTCTGAGAGATAAGTGGGTGTGAAAGCCGTCCTTCACCTAGCTTGTTGGGAACACAAAGTTTCTTTTCAGTTGCAAACTCCATTCCATACTTATATATGGGGAGGTACTAGCTCCAACTCGGTTTTACAGTGAAAACTGCAGGAACTTCAAACCGGCACTAGGAAACAGACTGAGAAAGCAGAGAAAAAGTGTCTCCTGCAACCCGTTCCCTTGGTGCTAGATGAACGAACGTCTCTCCACTTGCTCAGTTCTGAGAGATAAGTGTGTGTGAAAGCCGTCCTTCACCTAGCTTGTTGGGAACACAAAGTTTCTTTTCAGTTGCAAACTCCATTCCATACATATATATGGGGAGGTACTAGCTCCAACTCGGTTTTACAGTGAAAACTGCAGGAACTTCAAACCGGCACTAGGAAACAGACTGAGAAAGCAGAGAAAAAGTGTCTCCTGCAACCCGTTCCCTTGGTGCTAGATGAACGAACGTCTCTCCACTTGCTCAGTTCTGAGAGATAAGTGTGTGTGAAAGCCGTCCTTCACCTAGCTTGTTGGGAACACAAAGTTTCTTTTCAGTTGCAAACTGCATTCCATACATATATATGGGGAGGTACTAGCTCCAACTCGGTTTTACAGTGAAAACTGCAGGAACTTCAAACCGGCACTAGGAAACAGACTGAGAAAGCATAGAAAAAGTGCCTCCTGCAACCCGTTCCCTTGGTGCTAGATGAACGAACGTCTCTCCACTTGCTCAGTTCTGAGAGATAAGTGTGTGTGAAAGCCGTCCTTCACCTAGCTTGTTGGGAACACAAAGTTTCTTTTCAGTTGCAAACTCCATTCCATACATATATATGGGGAGGTACTAGCTCCAACTCGGTTTTACAGTGAAAACTGCAGGAACTTCAAACCGGCACTAGGAAACGGACTGAGAAAGCAGAGAAATAGTGTCTCCTGAATCCCGTTCCCTTGGTGCTAGATGAACGAACGTCTCTCCACTTGCTCAGTTCTGAGAGATAAGTGTGTGTGAAAGCCGTCCTTCACCTAGCTTGTTGGGAACACAAAGTTTCTTTTCAGTTGCAAACTCCATTCCATACATATATATGGGGAGGTACTAGCTCCAACTCGGTTTTACAGTGAAAACTGCAGGAATTTCAAACCGGCACTAGGAAACAGACTGAGAAAGCAGAGAAATAGTGTCTCCTGCAAACCGTTCCCTTGGTGCTAGATGAACGAACGTCTCTCCACTTGCTCAGTTCTGAGAGATAAGTGTGTGTGAAAGCCGTCCTTCACCTAGCTTGTTGGGAACACAAAGTTTCTTTTCAGTTGCAAACTCCATTCCATACATATATATGGGGAGGTACTAGCTCCAACTCGGTTTTACAGTGAAAACTGCAGGAACTTCAAACCGGCACTAGGAAACAGACTGAGAAAGCAGAGAAAAAGTGTCTCCTGAATCCCGTTCCCTTGGTGCTAGATGAACGAACGTCTCTCCACTTGCTCAGTTCTGAGAGTTAAGTGTGTGTGAAAGCCGTCCTTCACCTAGCTTGTTGGGAACACAAAGTTTCTTTTCAGTTGCAAACTCCATTCCATACATATATATGGGGAGGTACAAGCTCCAAATCCGTTTTACAGTGAAAACTGCAGGAACTTCAAAGCGGCACTAGGAAACAGACTGAGAAAGCAGAGAAAAAGTGTCTCCTGCAACCCGTTCCCTTGGTGCTAGATGAACGAACGTCTCTCCACTTGCTCAGTTCTGAGAGATAAGTGTGTGTGAAAGCCGTCCTTCACCTAGCTTGTTGGGAACACAAAGTTTCTTTTCAGTTGCAAACTGCATTCCATACATATATATGGGGAGGTACTAGCTCCAACTCGGTTTTACAGTGAAAACTGCAGGAACTTCAAACCGGCACTAGGAAACAGACTGAGAAAGCATAGAAAAAGTGCCTCCTGCAACCCGTTCCCTTGGTGCTAGATGAACGAACGTCTCTCCACTTGCTCAGTTCTGAGAGATAAGTGTGTGTGAAAGCCGTCCTTCACCTAGCTTGTTGGGAACACAAAGTTTCTTTTCAGTTGCAAACTCCATTCCATACATATATATGGGGAGGTACTAGCTCCAACTCGGTTTTACAGTGAAAACTGCAGGAACTTCAAACCGGCACTAGGAAACGGACTGAGAAAGCAGAGAAATAGTGTCTCCTGAATCCCGTTCCCTTGGTGCTAGATGAACGAACGTCTCTCCACTTGCTCAGTTCTGAGAGATAAGTGTGTGTGAAAGCCGTCCTTCACCTAGCTTGTTGGGAACACAAAGTTTCTTTTCAGTTGCAAACTCCATTCCATACATATATATGGGGAGGTACTAGCTCCAACTCGGTTTTACAGTGAAAACTGCAGGAATTTCAAACCGGCACTAGGAAACAGGCTGAGAAAGCAGAGAAATAGTGTCTCCTGCAAACCGTTCCCTTGGTGCTAGATGAACGAACGTCTCTCCACTTGCTCAGTTCTGAGAGATAAGTGTGTGTGAAAGCCGTCCTTCACCTAGCTTGTTGGGAACACAAAGTTTCTTTTCAGTTGCAAACTCCATTCCATACATATATATGGGGAGGTACTAGCTCCAACTCGGTTTTACAGTGAAAACTGCAGGAACTTCAAACCGGCACTAGGAAACAGACTGAGAAAGCAGAGAAAAAGTGTCTCCTGAATCCCGTTCCCTTGGTGCTAGATGAACGAACGTCTCTCCACTTGCTCAGTTCTGAGAGTTAAGTGTGTGTGAAAGCCGTCCTTCACCTAGCTTGTTGGGAACACAAAGTTTCTTTTCAGTTGCAAACTCCATTCCATACATATATATGGGGAGGTACAAGCTCCAAATCCGTTTTACAGTGAAAACTGCAGGAACTTCAAAGCGGCACTAGGAAACAGACTGAGAAAGCAGAGAAAAAGTGTCTCCTGCAAACCGTTCCCTTGGTGCTAGATGAACGAACGTCTCTCCACTTGCTCAGTTCTGAGAGATAAGTGTGTGTGAAAGCCGTCCTTCACCTAGCTTGTTGGGAACACAAAGTTTCTTTTCAGTTGCAAACTCCATTCCATACTTATATATGGGGAGGTACTAGCTCCAACTCGGTTTTACAGTGAAAACTGCAGGAACTTCAAACCGGCACTAGGAAACAGACTGAGAAAGCAGAGAAAAAGTGTCTCCTGCAACCCGTTCCCTTGGTGCTAGATGAACGAACGTCTCTCCACTTGCTCAGTTCTGAGAGATAAGTGTGTGTGAAAGCCGTCCTAAACCTATCTTGTTGGGAACACAAAGATTCTTTTCAGTTGCAAACTCCATTCCATACATATATATGGGGAGGTGCTAGCTCCAACTCGATTTTACAGTGAAAACTGCAGGAACATCAAACCGGCAATAGGAAACAGACTGAGAAAGCAGAGAAAAAGTGTCTCCTGCAACCCGTTCCATTGGTGCTAGATGAACGAACGTCTCTCCACTTGCTCAGTTCTGAGAGATAAGTGTGTGTGAAAGCCGTCCTTCACCTAGCTTGTTGGGAACACAAAGTTTCTTTTCAGTTGCAAACTCCATTCCATACTTATATATGGGGAGGTACTAGCTCCAACTCTGTTTGACAGTGAAAACTGCAGGAACTTCAAACCGGCACTAGGAAACAGACTGAGAAAGCAGAGAAAAAGTGTCTCCTGCAAACCGTTCCCTGGGTGCTAGATGAACGAACGTCTCTCCACTTGCTCAGTTCTGAGAGTTAAGTGTGTGTGAAAGCCGTCCTTCACCTAGCTTGTTGGGAACACAAAGTTTCTTTTCAGTTGCAAACTCCATTCCATACATATATATGGGGAGGTACAAGCTCCAAATCGGTTTTACAGTGAAAACTGCAGGAACTTCAAACCGGCACTAGGAAACAGACTGAGAAAGCAGAGAAAAAGTGTCTCCTGCAACCCGTTCCCTTGGTGCTAGATGAACGAACGTCTCTCCACTTGCTCAGTTCTGAGAGATAAGTGTGTGTGAAAGCCGTCCTTCTCCTAGCTTGTTGGGAACACAAAGTTTCTTTTCAGTTGCAAATTCCATTCCATACATATATATGGGGAGGTACTAGCTCCAACTCGGTTTTACAGTGAAAACTGCAGGAACTTCAAACCGGCACTAGGAAACAGACTGAGAAAGCAGAGAAAAAGTGTCTCCTGCAACCCGTTCCCTCGGTGCTAGATGAACGAACGTCTCTCCACTTGCTCAGTTCTGAGAGATAAGTGTGTGTGAAAGCCGTCCTTCACCTTGCTTGTTGGGAACACAAAGTTTCTTTTCAGTTGCAAACTCCATTCCATACATATATATGGGGAGGTACAAGCTCCAACTCGGTTTTACAGTGAAAACTGCAGGAACTTCAAACCGGCACTAGGAAACAGACTGAGAAAGCAGAGAAAAAGTGTCTCCTGCAACCCGTTCCCTCGGTGCTAGATGAAAGAACGTCTCTCCACTTGCTCAGTTCTGAGAGATAATTGTGTGTGAAAGCCGTCCTTCACCTAGCTTGTTGGGAACACAAAGTTTCTTTTCAGTTGCAAACTCCATTCCATACTTATATATGGGGAGGTACTAGCTCCAACTCTGTTTGACAGTGAAAACTTCAGGAACTTCAAACCGGCACTAGGAAACAGACTGAGAAAGCAGAGAAAAAGTGTCTCCTGCAACCCGTTCCCTGGGTGCTAGATGAACGAACGTCTCTCCACTTGCTCAGTTCTGAGAGTTAAGTGTGTGTGAAAGCCGTCCTTCACCTAGCTTGTTGGGAACACAAAGTTTCTTTTCAGTTGCAAACTCCATTCCATACATATATATGGGGAGGTACAAGCTCCAATTCGGTTTTACAGTGAAAACTGCAGGAACTTCAAACCGGCACTAGGAAACAGACTGAGAAAGCAGAGAAAAAGTGTCTCCTGCAACCCGTTCCCTTGGTGCTAGATGAACGAACGTCTCTCCACTTGCTCAGTTCTGAGAGATAAGTGTGTGTGAAAGCCGTCCTTCACCTAGCTTGTTGGGAACACAAAGTTTCTTTTCAGTTGCAAACTCCATTCCATACTTATATATGGGGAGGTACTAGCTCCAACTCGGTTTTACAGTGAAAACTGCAGGAACTTCAAACCGGCACTAGGAAACAGACTGAGAAAGCAGAGAAAAAGTGTCTCCTGCAACCCGTTCCCTCGGTGCTAGATGAACGAACGTCTCTCCACTTGCTCAGTTCTGAGAGATAAGTGTGTGTGAAAGCCGTCCTTCACCTTGCTTGTTGGGAACACAAAGTTTCTTTTCAGTTGCAAACTCCATTCCATACATATATATGGGGAGGTACAAGCTCCAACTCGGTTTGACAGTGAAAACTGCAGGAACTTCAAACCGGCACTAGGAAACAGAATGAGAAATCAGAGAAAAAGTGTCTCCTGCAACCCGTTCCCTTGGTGCTAGATGAAAGAACGTCTCTCCACTTGCTCAGTTCTGAGAGATAATTGTGTGTGAAAGCCGTCCTTCACATAGCTTGTTGGGAACACAAAGTTTCTTTTCAGTTGCAAACTCCATTCCATACTTATATATGGGGAGGTACTAGCTCCAACTCTGTTTGACAGTGAAAACTGCAGGAACTTCAAACCGGCACTAGGAAACAGACTGAGAAAGCAGAGAAAAAGTGTCTCCTGCAACCCGTTCCCTGGGTGCTAGATGAACGAACGTCTCTCCACTTGCTCAGTTCTGAGAGTTAAGTGTGTGTGAAAGCCGTCCTTCACCTAGCTTGTTGGGAACACAAAGTTTCTTTTCAGTTGCAAACTCCATTCCATACATATATATGGGGAGGTACAAGCTCCAAATCGGTTTTACAGTGAAAACTGCAGGAACTTCAAACCGGCACTAGGAAACAGACTGAGAAAGCAGAGAAAAAGTGTCTCCTGCAACCCGTTCCCTTGGTGCTAGATGAACGAACGTCTCTCCACTTGCTCAGTTCTGAGAGATAAGTGTGTGTGAAAGCCGTCCTTCACCTAGCTTGTTGGGAACACAAAGTTTCTTTTCAGTTGCAAACTCCATTCCATACTTATATATGGGGAGGTACTAGCTCCAACTCGGTTTTACAGTGAAAACTGCAGGAACTTCAAACCGGCACTAGGAAACAGACTGAGAAAGCAGAGAAAAAGTGTCTCCTGCAACCCGTTCCCTGGGTGCTAGATGAACGAACGTCTCTCCACTTGCTCAGTTCTGAGAGTTAAGTGTGTGTGAAAGCCGTCCTTCACCTAGCTTGTTGGGAACACAAAGTTTCTTTTCAGTTGCAAACTCCATTCCATACATATATATGGGGAGGTACAAGCTCCAAATCGGTTTTACAGTGAAAACTGCAGGAACTTCAAACCGGCACTAGGAAACAGACTGAGAAAGCAGAGAAAAAGTGTCTCCTGCAACCCGTTCCCTTGGTGCTAGATGAACGAACGTCTCTCCACTTGCTCAGTTCTGAGAGATAAGTGTGTGTGAAAGCCGTCCTTCACCTAGCTTGTTGGGAACACAAAGTTTCTTTTCAGTTGCAAACTCCATTCCATACTTATATATGGGGAGGTACTAGCTCCAACTCGGTTTTACAGTGAAAACTGCAGGAACTTCAAACCGGCACTAGGAAACAGACTGAGAAAGCAGAGAAAAAGTGTCTCCTGCAACCCGTTCCCTTGGTGCTAGATGAACGAACGTCTCTCCACTTGCTCAGTTCTGAGAGATAAGTGTGTGTGAAAGCCGTCCTTCACCTAGCTTGTTGGGAACACAAAGTTTCTTTTCAGTTGCAAACTCCATTCCATACTTATATATGGGGAGGTACTAGCTCCAACTCGGTTTTACAGTGAAAACTGCAGGAACTTCAAACCGGCACTAGGAAACAGACTGAGAAAGCAGAGAAAAAGTGTCTCCTGCAACCCGTTCCCTGGGTGCTAGATGAACGAACGTCTCTCCACTTGCTCAGTTCTGAGAGTTAAGTGTGTGTGAAAGCCGTCCTTCACCTAGCTTGTTGGGAACACAAAGTTTCTTTTCAGTTGCAAACTCCATTCCATACATATATATGGGGAGGTACAAGCTCCAAATCGGTTTTACAGTGAAAACTGCAGGAACTTCAAACCGGCACTAGGAAACAGACTGAGAAAGCAGAGAAAAAGTGTCTCCTGCAACCCGTTCCCTTGGTGCTAGATGAACGAACGTCTCTCCACTTGCTCAGTTCTGAGAGATAAGTGTGTGTGAAAGCCGTCCTTCACCTAGCTTGTTGGGAACACAAAGTTTCTTTTCAGTTGCAAACTCCATTCCATACTTATATATGGGGAGGTACTAGCTCCAACTCGGTTTTACAGTGAAAACTGCAGGAACTTCAAACCGGCACTAGGAAACAGACTGAGAAAGCAGAGAAAAAGTGTCTCCTGCAACCCGTTCCCTTGGTGCTAGATGAACGAACGTCTCTCCACTTGCTCAGTTCTGAGAGATAAGTGTGTGTGAAAGCCGTCCTTCACCTTGCTTGTTGGGAACACAAAGTTTCTTTTCAGTTGCAAATTCCATTCCATACATATATATGGGGAGGTACTAGCTCCAACTCGGTTTTACAGTGAAAACTGCAGGAACTTCAAACCGGCACTAGGAAACAGACTGAGAAAGCAGAGAAAAAGTGTCTCCTGCAACCCGTTCCCTCGGTGCTAGATGAACGAACGTCTCTCCACTTGCTCAGTTCTGAGAGATAAGTGTGTGTGAAAGCCGTCCTTCACCTTGCTTGTTGGGAACACAAAGTTTCTTTTCAGTTGCAAACTCCATTCCATACATATATATGGGGAGGTACAAGCTCCAACTCGGTTTGACAGTGAAAACTGCAGGAACTTCAAACCGGCACTAGGAAACAGAATGAGAAATCAGAGAAAAAGTGTCTCCTGCAACCCGTTCCCTTGGTGCTAGATGAAAGAACGTCTCTCCACTTGCTCAGTTCTGAGAGATAATTGTGTGTGAAAGCCGTCCTTCACCTAGCTTGTTGGGAACACAAAGTTTCTTTTCAGTTGCAAACTCCATTCCATACTTATATATGGGGAGGTACTAGCTCCAACTCTGTTTGACAGTGAAAACTGCAGGAACTTCAAACCGGCACTAGGAAACAGACTGAGAAAGCAGAGAAAAAGTGTCTCCTGCAACCCGTTCCCTGGGTGCTAGATGAACGAACGTCTCTCCACTTGCTCAGTTCTGAGAGTTAAGTGTGTGTGAAAGCCGTCCTTCACCTAGCTTGTTGGGAACACAAAGTTTCTTTTCAGTTGCAAACTCCATTCCATACATATAAATGGGGAGGTACAAGCTCCAAATCGGTTTTACAGTGAAAACTGCAGGAACTTCAAACCGGCACTAGGAAACAGACTGAGAAAGCAGAGAAAAAGTGTCTCCTGCAACCCGTTCCCTTGGTGCTAGATGAACGAACGTCTCTCCACTTGCTCAGTTCTGAGAGATAAGTGTGTGTGAAAGCCGTCCTTCACCTAGCTTGTTGGGAACACAAAGTTTCTTTTCAGTTGCAAACTCCATTCCATACTTATATATGGGGAGGTACTAGCTCCAACTCGGTTTTACAGTGAAAACTGCAGGAACTTCAAACCGGCACTAGGAAACACACTGAGAAAGCAGAGAAAAAGTGTCTCCTGCAACCCGTTCCCTTGGTGCTAGATGAACGAACGTCTCTCCACTTGCTCAGTTCTGAGAGATAACTGTGTGTGAAAGCCGTCCTTCACCTAGCTTGTTGGGAACACAAAGATTCTTTTCAGTTGCAAACTCCATTCCATACATATATATGGGGAGGTGCTAGCTCCAACTCGATTTTACAGTGAAAACTGCAGGAACATCAAACCGGCAATAGGAAACAGACTGAGAAAGCAGAGAAAAAGTGTCTCCTGCAACCCGTTCCATTGGTGCTAGATGAACGAACGTCTCTCCACTTGCTCAGTTCTGAGAGATAAGTGGGTGTGAAAGCCGTCCTTCACCTAGCTTGTTGGGAACACAAAGTTTCTTTTCAGTTGCAAACTCCATTCCATACATATATATGGGGAGGTACTAGCTCCAACTCGGTTTTACAGTGAAAACTGCAGGAACTTCAAACCGGCACTAGGAAACAGACTGAGAAAGCAGAGAAAAAGTGTCTCCTGAATCCCGTTCCCTTGGTGCTAGATGAACGAACGTCTCTCCACTTGCTCAGTTCTGAGAGATAAGTGTGTGTGAAAGCCGTCCTTCACCTAGCTTGTTGGGAACACAAAGTTTCTTTTCAGTTGCAAACTCCATTCCATACATATATATGGGGAGGTACTAGATCCAACTCTGTTTGACAGTGAAAACTGCAGGAACTTCAAACCGGCACTAGGAAACAGACTGAGAAAGCAGAGAAAAAGTGTCTCCTGAAACCCGTTGCCTTGGTGCTAGATGAAAGAACGTCTTTCCACTTCCTCAGTTCTGAGAGATAAGTGTGTGTGAAAGCCGTCCTTCACCTAGCTTGTTGGGAACACAAAGTTTCTTTTCAGTTGCAAACTCCATTCCATACATATATATGGGGAGGTACTAGCTCCAACTCGGTTTTACAGTGAAAACTGCAGGAACTTCAAACCGGCACTAGGAAACAGACTTAGAAAGCAGAGAAAAAGTGTCTCCTGCAAACCGTTCCCTTGGTGCTAGATGAACGAACGTCTCTCCACTTGCTCAGTTCTGAGAAATAAGTGTGTGTGAAAGCCGTCCTTCACCTAGCTTGTTGGGAACACAAAGTTTCTTTTCAGTTGCAAACTCCATTCCATACATATATATGGGGAGGTACTAGATCCAACTCTGTTTGACAGTGAAAACTGCAGGAACTTCAAACCGGCACTAGGAAACAGACTGAGAAAGCAGAGAAAAAGTGTCTCCTGCAACCCGTTGCCTTGGTGCTAGATGAAAGAACGTCTCTCCACTTCCTCAGTTCTGAGAGATAAGTGTGTGTGAAAGCCGTCCTTCACCTTGCTTGTTGGGAACACAAAGTTTCTTTTCAGTTGCAAATTCCATTCCATACATATATATGGGGAGGTACTAGCTCCAACTCGGTTTTACAGTGAAAACTGCAGGAACTTCAAACCGGCACTAGGAAACAGACTGAGAAAGCAGAGAAAAAGTGTCTCCTGCAACCCGTTCCCTCGGTGCTAGATGAACGAACGTCTCTCCACTGGCTCAGTTCTGAGAGATAAGTGTGTGTGAAAGCCGTCCTTCACCTTGCTTGTTGGGAACACAAAGTTTCTTTTCAGTTGCAAACTCCATTCCATACATATATATGGGGAGGTACAAGCTCCAACTCGGTTTGACAGTGAAAACTGCAGGAACTTCAAACCGGCACTAGGAAACAGAATGAGAAATCAGAGAAAAAGTGTCTCCTGCAACCCGTTCCCTTGGTGCTAGATGAAAGAACGTCTCTCCACTTGCTCAGTTCTGAGAGATAATTGTGTGTGAAAGCCGTCCTTCACCTAGCTTGTTGGGAACACAAAGTTTCTTTTCAGTTGCAAACTCCATTCCATACTTATATATGGGGAGGTACTAGCTCCAACTCTGTTTGACAGTGAAAACTGCAGGAACTTCAAACCGGCACTAGGAAACAGACTGAGAAAGCAGAGAAAAAGTGTCTCCTGCAACCCGTTCCCTGGGTGCTAGATGAACGAACGTCTCTCCACTTGCTCAGTTCTGAGAGTTAAGTGTGTGTGAAAGCCGTCCTTCACCTAGCTTGTTGGGAACACAAAGTTTCTTTTCAGTTGCAAACTCCATTCCATACATATATATGGGGAGGTACAAGCTCCAAATCGGTTTTACAGTGAAAACTGCAGGAACTTCAAACCGGCACTAGGAAACAGACTGAGAAAGCAGAGAAAAAGTGTCTCCTGCAACCCGTTCCCTTGGTGCTAGATGAACGAACGTCTCTCCACTTGCTCAGTTCTGAGAGATAAGTGTGTGTGAAAGCCGTCCTTCACCTAGCTTGTTGGGAACACAAAGTTTCTTTTCAGTTGCAAACTCCATTCCATACTTATATATGGGGAGGTACTAGCTCCAACTCGGTTTTACAGTGAAAACTGCAGGAACTTCAAACCGGCACTAGGAAACAGACTGAGAAAGCAGAGAAAAAGTGTCTCCTGCAACCCGTTCCCTGGGTGCTAGATGAACGAACGTCTCTCCACTTGCTCAGTTCTGAGAGTTAAGTGTGTGTGAAAGCCGTCCTTCACCTAGCTTGTTGGGAACACAAAGTTTCTTTTCAGTTGCAAACTCCATTCCATACATATATATGGGGAGGTACAAGCTCCAAATCGGTTTTACAGTGAAAACTGCAGGAACTTCAAACCGGCACTAGGAAACAGACTGAGAAAGCAGAGAAAAAGTGTCTCCTGCAACCCGTTCCCTTGGTGCTAGATGAACGAACGTCTCTCCACTTGCTCAGTTCTGAGAGATAAGTGTGTGTGAAAGCCGTCCTTCACCTAGCTTGTTGGGAACACAAAGTTTCTTTTCAGTTGCAAACTCCATTCCATACTTATATATGGGGAGGTACTAGCTCCAACTCGGTTTTACAGTGAAAACTGCAGGAACTTCAAACCGGCACTAGGAAACAGACTGAGAAAGCAGAGAAAAAGTGTCTCCTGCAACCCGTTCCCTTGGTGCTAGATGAACGAACGTCTCTCCACTTGCTCAGTTCTGAGAGATAAGTGTGTGTGAAAGCCGTCCTTCACCTAGCTTGTTGGGAACACAAAGTTTCTTTTCAGTTGCAAACTCCATTCCATACTTATATATGGGGAGGTACTAGCTCCAACTCGGTTTTACAGTGAAAACTGCAGGAACTTCAAACCGGCACTAGGAAACAGACTGAGAAAGCAGAGAAAAAGTGTCTCCTGCAACCCGTTCCCTGGGTGCTAGATGAACGAACGTCTCTCCACTTGCTCAGTTCTGAGAGTTAAGTGTGTGTGAAAGCCGTCCTTCACCTAGCTTGTTGGGAACACAAAGTTTCTTTTCAGTTGCAAACTCCATTCCATACATATATATGGGGAGGTACAAGCTCCAAATCGGTTTTACAGTGAAAACTGCAGGAACTTCAAACCGGCACTAGGAAACAGACTGAGAAAGCAGAGAAAAAGTGTCTCCTGCAACCCGTTCCCTTGGTGCTAGATGAACGAACGTCTCTCCACTTGCTCAGTTCTGAGAGATAAGTGTGTGTGAAAGCCGTCCTTCACCTAGCTTGTTGGGAACACAAAGTTTCTTTTCAGTTGCAAACTCCATTCCATACTTATATATGGGGAGGTACTAGCTCCAACTCGGTTTTACAGTGAAAACTGCAGGAACTTCAAACCGGCACTAGGAAACAGACTGAGAAAGCAGAGAAAAAGTGTCTCCTGCAACCCGTTCCCTTGGTGCTAGATGAACGAACGTCTCTCCACTTGCTCAGTTCTGAGAGATAAGTGTGTGTGAAAGCCGTCCTTCACCTTGCTTGTTGGGAACACAAAGTTTCTTTTCAGTTGCAAATTCCATTCCATACATATATATGGGGAGGTACTAGCTCCAACTCGGTTTTACAGTGAAAACTGCAGGAACTTCAAACCGGCACTAGGAAACAGACTGAGAAAGCAGAGAAAAAGTGTCTCCTGCAACCCGTTCCCTCGGTGCTAGATGAACGAACGTCTCTCCACTTGCTCAGTTCTGAGAGATAAGTGTGTGTGAAAGCCGTCCTTCACCTTGCTTGTTGGGAACACAAAGTTTCTTTTCAGTTGCAAACTCCATTCCATACATATATATGGGGAGGTACAAGCTCCAACTCGGTTTGACAGTGAAAACTGCAGGAACTTCAAACCGGCACTAGGAAACAGAATGAGAAATCAGAGAAAAAGTGTCTCCTGCAACCCGTTCCCTTGGTGCTAGATGAAAGAACGTCTCTCCACTTGCTCAGTTCTGAGAGATAATTGTGTGTGAAAGCCGTCCTTCACCTAGCTTGTTGGGAACACAAAGTTTCTTTTCAGTTGCAAACTCCATTCCATACTTATATATGGGGAGGTACTAGCTCCAACTCTGTTTGACAGTGAAAACTGCAGGAACTTCAAACCGGCACTAGGAAACAGACTGAGAAAGCAGAGAAAAAGTGTCTCCTGCAACCCGTTCCCTGGGTGCTAGATGAACGAACGTCTCTCCACTTGCTCAGTTCTGAGAGTTAAGTGTGTGTGAAAGCCGTCCTTCACCTAGCTTGTTGGGAACACAAAGTTTCTTTTCAGTTGCAAACTCCATTCCATACATATAAATGGGGAGGTACAAGCTCCAAATCGGTTTTACAGTGAAAACTGCAGGAACTTCAAACCGGCACTAGGAAACAGACTGAGAAAGCAGAGAAAAAGTGTCTCCTGCAACCCGTTCCCTTGGTGCTAGATGAACGAACGTCTCTCCACTTGCTCAGTTCTGAGAGATAAGTGTGTGTGAAAGCCGTCCTTCACCTAGCTTGTTGGGAACACAAAGTTTCTTTTCAGTTGCAAACTCCATTCCATACTTATATATGGGGAGGTACTAGCTCCAACTCGGTTTTACAGTGAAAACTGCAGGAACTTCAAACCGGCACTAGGAAACACACTGAGAAAGCAGAGAAAAAGTGTCTCCTGCAACCCGTTCCCTTGGTGCTAGATGAACGAACGTCTCTCCACTTGCTCAGTTCTGAGAGATAACTGTGTGTGAAAGCCGTCCTTCACCTAGCTTGTTGGGAACACAAAGATTCTTTTCAGTTGCAAACTCCATTCCATACATATATATGGGGAGGTGCTAGCTCCAACTCGATTTTACAGTGAAAACTGCAGGAACATCAAACCGGCAATAGGAAACAGACTGAGAAAGCAGAGAAAAAGTGTCTCCTGCAACCCGTTCCATTGGTGCTAGATGAACGAACGTCTCTCCACTTGCTCAGTTCTGAGAGATAAGTGGGTGTGAAAGCCGTCCTTCACCTAGCTTGTTGGGAACACAAAGTTTCTTTTCAGTTGCAAACTCCATTCCATACATATATATGGGGAGGTACTAGCTCCAACTCGGTTTTACAGTGAAAACTGCAGGAACTTCAAACCGGCACTAGGAAACAGACTGAGAAAGCAGAGAAAAAGTGTCTCCTGAATCCCGTTCCCTTGGTGCTAGATGAACGAACGTCTCTCCACTTGCTCAGTTCTGAGAGATAAGTGTGTGTGAAAGCCGTCCTTCACCTAGCTTGTTGGGAACACAAAGTTTCTTTTCAGTTGCAAACTCCATTCCATACATATATATGGGGAGGTACTAGATCCAACTCTGTTTGACAGTGAAAACTGCAGGAACTTCAAACCGGCACTAGGAAACAGACTGAGAAAGCAGAGAAAAAGTGTCTCCTGAAACCCGTTGCCTTGGTGCTAGATGAAAGAACGTCTTTCCACTTCCTCAGTTCTGAGAGATAAGTGTGTGTGAAAGCCGTCCTTCACCTAGCTTGTTGGGAACACAAAGTTTCTTTTCAGTTGCAAACTCCATTCCATACATATATATGGGGAGGTACTAGCTCCAACTCGGTTTTACAGTGAAAACTGCAGGAACTTCAAACCGGCACTAGGAAACAGACTTAGAAAGCAGAGAAAAAGTGTCTCCTGCAAACCGTTCCCTTGGTGCTAGATGAACGAACGTCTCTCCACTTGCTCAGTTCTGAGAAATAAGTGTGTGTGAAAGCCGTCCTTCACCTAGCTTGTTGGGAACACAAAGTTTCTTTTCAGTTGCAAACTCCATTCCATACATATATATGGGGAGGTACTAGATCCAACTCTGTTTGACAGTGAAAACTGCAGGAACTTCAAACCGGCACTAGGAAACAGACTGAGAAAGCAGAGAAAAAGTGTCTCCTGCAACCCGTTGCCTTGGTGCTAGATGAAAGAACGTCTCTCCACTTCCTCAGTTCTGAGAGATAAGTGTGTGTGAAAGCCGTCCTTCACCTTGCTTGTTGGGAACACAAAGTTTCTTTTCAGTTGCAAATTCCATTCCATACATATATATGGGGAGGTACTAGCTCCAACTCGGTTTTACAGTGAAAACTGCAGGAACTTCAAACCGGCACTAGGAAACAGACTGAGAAAGCAGAGAAAAAGTGTCTCCTGCAACCCGTTCCCTCGGTGCTAGATGAACGAACGTCTCTCCACTGGCTCAGTTCTGAGAGATAAGTGTGTGTGAAAGCCGTCCTTCACCTTGCTTGTTGGGAACACAAAGTTTCTTTTCAGTTGCAAACTCCATTCCATACATATATATGGGGAGGTACAAGCTCCAACTCGGTTTGACAGTGAAAACTGCAGGAACTTCAAACCGGCACTAGGAAACAGAATGAGAAATCAGAGAAAAAGTGTCTCCTGCAACCCGTTCCCTTGGTGCTAGATGAAAGAACGTCTCTCCACTTGCTCAGTTCTGAGAGATAATTGTGTGTGAAAGCCGTCCTTCACCTAGCTTGTTGGGAACACAAAGTTTCTTTTCAGTTGCAAACTCCATTCCATACTTATATATGGGGAGGTACTAGCTCCAACTCTGTTTGACAGTGAAAACTGCAGGAACTTCAAACCGGCACTAGGAAACAGACTGAGAAAGCAGAGAAAAAGTGTCTCCTGCAACCCGTTCCCTGGGTGCTAGATGAACGAACGTCTCTCCACTTGCTCAGTTCTGAGAGTTAAGTGTGTGTGAAAGCCGTCCTTCACCTAGCTTGTTGGGAACACAAAGTTTCTTTTCAGTTGCAAACTCCATTCCATACATATATATGGGGAGGTACAAGCTGCAAATCGGTTTTACAGTGAAAACTGCAGGAACTTCAAACCGGCACTAGGAAACAGACTGAGAAAGCAGAGAAAAAGTGTCTCCTGCAACCCGTTCCCTTGGTGCTAGATGAACGAACGTCTCTCCACTTGCTCAGTTCTGAGAGATAACTGTGTGTGAAAGCCGTCCTTCACCTAGCTTGTTGGGAACACAAAGATTCTTTTCAGTTGCAAACTCCATTCCATACGTATATATGGGGAGGTGCTAGCTCCAACTCGATTTTACAGTGAAAACTGCAGGAACATCAAACCGGCAATAGGAAACAGACTGAGAAAGCAGAGAAAAAGTGTCTCCTGCAACCCGTTCCATTGGTGCTAGATGAACGAACGTCTCTCCACTTGCTCAGTTCTGAGAGATAAGTGTGTGTGAAAGCCGTCCTTCACCTAGCTTGTTGGGAACACAAAGTTTCTTTTCAGTTGCAAACTCCATTCCATACATATATATGGGGAGGTACTAGATCCAACTCTGTTTGACAGTGAAAACTGCAGGAACTTCAAACCGGCACTAGGAAACAGACTGAGAAAGCAGAGAAAAAGTGTCTCCTGCAACCCGTTGCCTTGGTGCTAGATGAAAGAACGTCTCTCCACTTCCTCAGTTCTGAGAGATAAGTGTGTGTGAAAGCCGTCCTTCACCTAGCTTGTTGGGAACACAAAGTTTCTTTTCAGTTGCAAACTCCATTCCATACATATATATGGGGAGGTACTAGCTCCAACTCGGTTTTACAGTGAAAACTGCAGGAACTTCAAACCGGCACTAGGAAACAGACTTAGAAAGCAGAGAAAAAGTGTCTCCTGCAAACCGTTCCCTTGGTGCTAGATGAACGAACGTCTCTCCACTTGCTCAGTTCTGAGAAATAAGTGTGTGTGAAAGCCGTCCTTCACCTAGCTTGTTGGGAACACAAAGTTTCTTTTCAGTTGCAAACTCCATTCCATACATATATATGGGGAGGTACTAGATCCAACTCTGTTTGACAGTGAAAACTGCAGGAACTTCAAACCGGCACTAGGAAACAGACTGAGAAAGCAGAGAAAAAGTGTCTCCTGCAACCCGTTCCCTTGGTGCTAGATGAAAGAACGTCTCTCCACTTCCTCAGTTCTGAGAGATAAGTGTGTGTGAAAGCCGTCCTTCACCTAGCTTGTTGGGAACACAAAGTTTCTTTTCAGTTGCAAACTCCATTCCATACTTATATATGGGGAGGTACTAGCTCCAACTCGGTTTTACAGTGAAAAATGCAGGAACTTAAAACCGGCACTAGGAAACAGACTGAGAAAGCAGAGAAAAAGTGTCTCCTGCAACCCGTTCCCTTGGTGCTAGATGAACGAACGTCTCTCCACTTCCTCAGTTCTGAGAGATAAGTGTGTGTGAAAGCCGTCCTTCACCTAGCTTGTTGGTAACACAAAGTTTCTTTTCAGTTGCAAACTCCATTCCATACTTATATATGGGGAGGTACTAGCTCCAACTCGGTTTTACAGTGAAAACTGCAGGAACTTCAAACCGGCACTAGGAAACAGACTGAGAAAGCAGAGAAAAAGTGTCTCCTGCAACCCGTTCCCTTGGTGCTAGATGAACGAACGTCTCTCCACTTGCTCAGTTCTGAGAGATAAGTGTGTGTGAAAGCCGTCCTTCACCTAGCTTGTTGGGAACACAAAGATACTTTTCAGTTGCAAACTCCATTCCATACATATATATGGGGAGGTACAAGCTCCAAATCGGTTTTACAGTGAAAACTGCAGGAACTTCAACCCGGCCCTAGGAAACAGACTGAGAAAGCAGAGAAAAAGTGTCTCCTGCAACCCGTTCCCTTGGTGCTAGATGAACGAACGTCTCTCCACTTGCTCAGTTCTGAGAGATAAGTGTGTGTGAAAGCCGTCCTTCACCTAGCTTGTTGGGAACACAAAGTTTCTTTTCAGTTGCAAACTCCATTCCATACTTATATATGGGGAGGTACTAGCTCCAACTCTGTTTGACAGTGAAAACTGCAGGAACTTCAAACCGGCACTAGGAAACAGACTGAGAAAGCAGAGAAAAAGTGTCTCCTGCAACCCGTTCCCTGGGTGCTAGATGAACGAACGTCTCTCCACTTGCTCAGTTCTGAGAGTTAAGTGTGTGTGAAAGCCGTCCTTCACCTAGCTTGTTGGGAACACAAAGTTTCTTTTCAGTTGCAAACTCCATTCCATACATATAAATGGGGAGGTACAAGCTCCAAATCGGTTTTACAGTGAAAACTGCAGGAACTTCAAACCGGCACTAGGAAACAGACTGAGAAAGCAGAGAAAAAGTGTCTCCTGCAACCCGTTCCCTTGGTGCTAGATGAACGAACGTCTCTCCACTTGCTCAGTTCTGAGAGATAAGTGTGTGTGAAAGCCGTCCTTCACCTAGCTTGTTGGGAACACAAAGTTTCTTTTCAGTTGCAAACTCCATTCCATACTTATATATGGGGAGGTACTAGCTCCAACTCGGTTTTACAGTGAAAACTGCAGGAACTTCAAACCGGCACTAGGAAACACACTGAGAAAGCAGAGAAAATGTGTCTCCTGCAACCCGTTCCCTTGGTGCTAGATGAACGAACGTCTCTCCACTTGCTCAGTTCTGAGAGATAACTGTGTGTGAAAGCCGTCCTTCACCTAGCTTGTTGGGAACACAAAGATTCTTTTCAGTTGCAAACTCCATTCCATACATATATATGGGGAGGTGCTAGCTCCAACTCGATTTTACAGTGAAAACTGCAGGAACATCAAACCGGCAATAGGAAACAGACTGAGAAAGCAGAGAAAAAGTGTCTCCTGCAACCCGTTCCATTGGTGCTAGATGAACGAACGTCTCTCCACTTGCTCAGTTCTGAGAGATAAGTGGGTGTGAAAGCCGTCCTTCACCTAGCTTGTTGGGAACACAAAGTTTCTTTTCAGTTGCAAACTCCATTCCATACATATATATGGGGAGGTACTAGCTCCAACTCGGTTTTACAGTGAAAACTGCAGGAACTTCAAACCGGCACTAGGAAACAGACTGAGAAAGCAGAGAAAAAGTGTCTCCTGAATCCCGTTCCCTTGGTGCTAGATGAACGAACGTCTCTCCACTTGCTCAGTTCTGAGAGATAAGTGTGTGTGAAAGCCGTCCTTCACCTAGCTTGTTGGGAACACAAAGTTTCTTTTCAGTTGCAAACTCCATTCCATACATATATATGGGGAGGTACTAGATCCAACTCTGTTTGACAGTGAAAACTGCAGGAACTTCAAACCGGCACTAGGAAACAGACTGAGAAAGCAGAGAAAAAGTGTCTCCTGAAACCCGTTGCCTTGGTGCTAGATGAAAGAACGTCTTTCCACTTCCTCAGTTCTGAGAGATAAGTGTGTGTGAAAGCCGTCCTTCACCTAGCTTGTTGGGAACACAAAGTTTCTTTTCAGTTGCAAACTCCATTCCATACATATATATGGGGAGGTACTAGCTCCAACTCGGTTTTACAGTGAAAACTGCAGGAACTTCAAACCGGCACTAGGAAACAGACTTAGAAAGCAGAGAAAAAGTGTCTCCTGCAAACCGTTCCCTTGGTGCTAGATGAACGAACGTCTCTCCACTTGCTCAGTTCTGAGAAATAAGTGTGTGTGAAAGCCGTCCTTCACCTAGCTTGTTGGGAACACAAAGTTTCTTTTCAGTTGCAAACTCCATTCCATACATATATATGGGGAGGTACTAGATCCAACTCTGTTTGACAGTGAAAACTGCAGGAACTTCAAACCGGCACTAGGAAACAGACTGAGAAAGCAGAGAAAAAGTGTCTCCTGCAACCCGTTGCCTTGGTGCTAGATGAAAGAACGTCTCTCCACTTCCTCAGTTCTGAGAGATAAGTGTGTGTGAAAGCCGTCCTTCACCTTGCTTGTTGGGAACACAAAGTTTCTTTTCAGTTGCAAATTCCATTCCATACATATATATGGGGAGGTACTAGCTCCAACTCGGTTTTACAGTGAAAACTGCAGGAACTTCAAACCGGCACTAGGAAACAGACTGAGAAAGCAGAGAAAAAGTGTCTCCTGCAACCCGTTCCCTCGGTGCTAGATGAACGAACGTCTCTCCACTGGCTCAGTTCTGAGAGATAAGTGTGTGTGAAAGCCGTCCTTCACCTTGCTTGTTGGGAACACAAAGTTTCTTTTCAGTTGCAAACTCCATTCCATACTTATATATGGGGAGGTACTAGCTCCAACTCTGTTTGACAGTGAAAACTGCAGGAACTTCAAACCGGCACTAGGAAACAGACTGAGAAAGCAGAGAAAAAGTGTCTCCTGCAACCCGTTCCCTGGGTGCTAGATGAACGAACGTCTCTCCACTTGCTCAGTTCTGAGAGTTAAGTGTGTGTGAAAGCCGTCCTTCACCTAGCTTGTTGGGAACACAAAGTTTCTTTTCAGTTGCAAACTCCATTCCATACATATATATGGGGAGGTACAAGCTCCAAATCGGTTTTACAGTGAAAACTGCAGGAACTTCAAACCGGCACTAGGAAACAGACTGAGAAAGCAGAGAAAAAGTGTCTCCTGCAACCCGTTCCCTTGGTGCTAGATGAACGAACGTCTCTCCACTTGCTCAGTTCTGAGAGATAAGTGTGTGTGAAAGCCGTCCTTCACCTAGCTTGTTGGGAACACAAAGTTTCTTTTCAGTTGCAAACTCCATTCCATACTTATATATGGGGAGGTACTAGCTCCAACTCGGTTTTACAGTGAAAACTGCAGGAACTTCAAACCGGCACTAGGAAACAGACTGAGAAAGCAGAGAAAAAGTGTCTCCTGCAACCCGTTCCCTGGGTGCTAGATGAACGAACGTCTCTCCACTTGCTCAGTTCTGAGAGTTAAGTGTGTGTGAAAGCCGTCCTTCACCTAGCTTGTTGGGAACACAAAGTTTCTTTTCAGTTGCAAACTCCATTCCATACATATATATGGGGAGGTACAAGCTCCAAATCGGTTTTACAGTGAAAACTGCAGGAACTTCAAACCGGCACTAGGAAACAGACTGAGAAAGCAGAGAAAAAGTGTCTCCTGCAACCCGTTCCCTTGGTGCTAGATGAACGAACGTCTCTCCACTTGCTCAGTTCTGAGAGATAAGTGTGTGTGAAAGCCGTCCTTCACCTAGCTTGTTGGGAACACAAAGTTTCTTTTCAGTTGCAAACTCCATTCCATACTTATATATGGGGAGGTACTAGCTCCAACTCGGTTTTACAGTGAAAACTGCAGGAACTTCAAACCGGCACTAGGAAACAGACTGAGAAAGCAGAGAAAAAGTGTCTCCTGCAACCCGTTCCCTTGGTGCTAGATGAACGAACGTCTCTCCACTTGCTCAGTTCTGAGAGATAAGTGTGTGTGAAAGCCGTCCTTCACCTAGCTTGTTGGGAACACAAAGTTTCTTTTCAGTTGCAAACTCCATTCCATACTTATATATGGGGAGGTACTAGCTCCAACTCGGTTTTACAGTGAAAACTGCAGGAACTTCAAACCGGCACTAGGAAACAGACTGAGAAAGCAGAGAAAAAGTGTCTCCTGCAACCCGTTCCCTGGGTGCTAGATGAACGAACGTCTCTCCACTTGCTCAGTTCTGAGAGTTAAGTGTGTGTGAAAGCCGTCCTTCACCTAGCTTGTTGGGAACACAAAGTTTCTTTTCAGTTGCAAACTCCATTCCATACATATATATGGGGAGGTACAAGCTCCAAATCGGTTTTACAGTGAAAACTGCAGGAACTTCAAACCGGCACTAGGAAACAGACTGAGAAAGCAGAGAAAAAGTGTCTCCTGCAACCCGTTCCCTTGGTGCTAGATGAACGAACGTCTCTCCACTTGCTCAGTTCTGAGAGATAAGTGTGTGTGAAAGCCGTCCTTCACCTAGCTTGTTGGGAACACAAAGTTTCTTTTCAGTTGCAAACTCCATTCCATACTTATATATGGGGAGGTACTAGCTCCAACTCGGTTTTACAGTGAAAACTGCAGGAACTTCAAACCGGCACTAGGAAACAGACTGAGAAAGCAGAGAAAAAGTGTCTCCTGCAACCCGTTCCCTTGGTGCTAGATGAACGAACGTCTCTCCACTTGCTCAGTTCTGAGAGATAAGTGTGTGTGAAAGCCGTCCTTCACCTTGCTTGTTGGGAACACAAAGTTTCTTTTCAGTTGCAAATTCCATTCCATACATATATATGGGGAGGTACTAGCTCCAACTCGGTTTTACAGTGAAAACTGCAGGAACTTCAAACCGGCACTAGGAAACAGACTGAGAAAGCAGAGAAAAAGTGTCTCCTGCAACCCGTTCCCTCGGTGCTAGATGAACGAACGTCTCTCCACTTGCTCAGTTCTGAGAGATAAGTGTGTGTGAAAGCCGTCCTTCACCTTGCTTGTTGGGAACACAAAGTTTCTTTTCAGTTGCAAACTCCATTCCATACATATATATGGGGAGGTACAAGCTCCAACTCGGTTTGACAGTGAAAACTGCAGGAACTTCAAACCGGCACTAGGAAACAGAATGAGAAATCAGAGAAAAAGTGTCTCCTGCAACCCGTTCCCTTGGTGCTAGATGAAAGAACGTCTCTCCACTTGCTCAGTTCTGAGAGATAATTGTGTGTGAAAGCCGTCCTTCACCTAGCTTGTTGGGAACACAAAGTTTCTTTTCAGTTGCAAACTCCATTCCATACTTATATATGGGGAGGTACTAGCTCCAACTCTGTTTGACAGTGAAAACTGCAGGAACTTCAAACCGGCACTAGGAAACAGACTGAGAAAGCAGAGAAAAAGTGTCTCCTGCAACCCGTTCCCTGGGTGCTAGATGAACGAACGTCTCTCCACTTGCTCAGTTCTGAGAGTTAAGTGTGTGTGAAAGCCGTCCTTCACCTAGCTTGTTGGGAACACAAAGTTTCTTTTCAGTTGCAAACTCCATTCCATACATATAAATGGGGAGGTACAAGCTCCAAATCGGTTTTACAGTGAAAACTGCAGGAACTTCAAACCGGCACTAGGAAACAGACTGAGAAAGCAGAGAAAAAGTGTCTCCTGCAACCCGTTCCCTTGGTGCTAGATGAACGAACGTCTCTCCACTTGCTCAGTTCTGAGAGATAAGTGTGTGTGAAAGCCGTCCTTCACCTAGCTTGTTGGGAACACAAAGTTTCTTTTCAGTTGCAAACTCCATTCCATACTTATATATGGGGAGGTACTAGCTCCAACTCGGTTTTACAGTGAAAACTGCAGGAACTTCAAACCGGCACTAGGAAACACACTGAGAAAGCAGAGAAAAAGTGTCTCCTGCAACCCGTTCCCTTGGTGCTAGATGAACGAACGTCTCTCCACTTGCTCAGTTCTGAGAGATAACTGTGTGTGAAAGCCGTCCTTCACCTAGCTTGTTGGGAACACAAAGATTCTTTTCAGTTGCAAACTCCATTCCATACATATATATGGGGAGGTGCTAGCTCCAACTCGATTTTACAGTGAAAACTGCAGGAACATCAAACCGGCAATAGGAAACAGACTGAGAAAGCAGAGAAAAAGTGTCTCCTGCAACCCGTTCCATTGGTGCTAGATGAACGAACGTCTCTCCACTTGCTCAGTTCTGAGAGATAAGTGGGTGTGAAAGCCGTCCTTCACCTAGCTTGTTGGGAACACAAAGTTTCTTTTCAGTTGCAAACTCCATTCCATACATATATATGGGGAGGTACTAGCTCCAACTCGGTTTTACAGTGAAAACTGCAGGAACTTCAAACCGGCACTAGGAAACAGACTGAGAAAGCAGAGAAAAAGTGTCTCCTGAATCCCGTTCCCTTGGTGCTAGATGAACGAACGTCTCTCCACTTGCTCAGTTCTGAGAGATAAGTGTGTGTGAAAGCCGTCCTTCACCTAGCTTGTTGGGAACACAAAGTTTCTTTTCAGTTGCAAACTCCATTCCATACATATATATGGGGAGGTACTAGATCCAACTCTGTTTGACAGTGAAAACTGCAGCAACTTCAAACCGGCACTAGGAAACAGACTGAGAAAGCAGAGAAAAAGTGTCTCCTGAAACCCGTTGCCTTGGTGCTAGATGAAAGAACGTCTTTCCACTTCCTCAGTTCTGAGAGATAAGTGTGTGTGAAAGCCGTCCTTCACCTAGCTTGTTGGGAACACAAAGTTTCTTTTCAGTTGCAAACTCCATTCCATACATATATATGGGGAGGTACTAGCTCCAACTCGGTTTTACAGTGAAAACTGCAGGAACTTCAAACCGGCACTAGGAAACAGACTTAGAAAGCAGAGAAAAAGTGTCTCCTGCAAACCGTTCCCTTGGTGCTAGATGAACGAACGTCTCTCCACTTGCTCAGTTCTGAGAAATAAGTGTGTGTGAAAGCCGTCCTTCACCTAGCTTGTTGGGAACACAAAGTTTCTTTTCAGTTGCAAACTCCATTCCATACATATATATGGGGAGGTACTAGATCCAACTCTGTTTGACAGTGAAAACTGCAGGAACTTCAAACCGGCACTAGGAAACAGACTGAGAAAGCAGAGAAAAAGTGTCTCCTGCAACCCGTTGCCTTGGTGCTAGATGAAAGAACGTCTCTCCACTTCCTCAGTTCTGAGAGATAAGTGTGTGTGAAAGCCGTCCTTCACCTTGCTTGTTGGGAACACAAAGTTTCTTTTCAGTTGCAAATTCCATTCCATACATATATATGGGGAGGTACTAGCTCCAACTCGGTTTTACAGTGAAAACTGCAGGAACTTCAAACCGGCACTAGGAAACAGACTGAGAAAGCAGAGAAAAAGTGTCTCCTGCAACCCGTTCCCTCGGTGCTAGATGAACGAACGTCTCTCCACTGGCTCAGTTCTGAGAGATAAGTGTGTGTGAAAGCCGTCCTTCACCTTGCTTGTTGGGAACACAAAGTTTCTTTTCAGTTGCAAACTCCATTCCATACATATATATGGGGAGGTACAAGCTCCAACTCGGTTTGACAGTGAAAACTGCAGGAACTTCAAACCGGCACTAGGAAACAGAATGAGAAATCAGAGAAAAAGTGTCTCCTGCAACCCGTTCCCTTGGTGCTAGATGAAAGAACGTCTCTCCACTTGCTCAGTTCTGAGAGATAATTGTGTGTGAAAGCCGTCCTTCACCTAGCTTGTTGGGAACACAAAGTTTCTTTTCAGTTGCAAACTCCATTCCATACTTATATATGGGGAGGTACTAGCTCCAACTCTGTTTGACAGTGAAAACTGCAGGAACTTCAAACCGGCACTAGGAAACAGACTGAGAAAGCAGAGAAAAAGTGTCTCCTGCAACCCGTTCCCTGGGTGCTAGATGAACGAACGTCTCTCCACTTGCTCAGTTCTGAGAGTTAAGTGTGTGTGAAAGCCGTCCTTCACCTAGCTTGTTGGGAACACAAAGTTTCTTTTCAGTTGCAAACTCCATTCCATACATATATATGGGGAGGTACAAGCTGCAAATCGGTTTTACAGTGAAAACTGCAGGAACTTCAAACCGGCACTAGGAAACAGACTGAGAAAGCAGAGAAAAAGTGTCTCCTGCAACCCGTTCCCTTGGTGCTAGATGAACGAACGTCTCTCCACTTGCTCAGTTCTGAGAGATAAGTGTGTGTGAAAGCCGTCCTTCACCTAGCTTGTTGGGAACACAAAGTTTCTTTTCAGTTGCAAACTCCATTCCATACTTATATATGGGGAGGTACTAGCTCCAACTCGGTTTTACAGTGAAAACTGCAGGAACTTCAAACCGGCACTAGGAAACAGACTGAGAAAGCAGAGAAAAAGTGTCTCCTGCAACCCGTTCCCTTGGTGCTAGATGAACGAACGTCTCTCCACTTGCTCAGTTCTGAGAGATAACTGTGTGTGAAAGCCGTCCTTCACCTAGCTTGTTGGGAACACAAAGATTCTTTTCAGTTGCAAACTCCATTCCATACGTATATATGGGGAGGTGCTAGCTCCAACTCGATTTTACAGTGAAAACTGCAGGAACATCAAACCGGCAATAGGAAACAGACTGAGAAAGCAGAGAAAAAGTGTCTCCTGCAACCCGTTCCATTGGTGCTAGATGAACGAACGTCTCTCCACTTGCTCAGTTCTGAGAGATAAGTGTGTGTGAAAGCCGTCCTTCACCTAGCTTGTTGGGAACACAAAGTTTCTTTTCAGTTGCAAACTCCATTCCATACATATATATGGGGAGGTACTAGATCCAACTCTGTTTGACAGTGAAAACTGCAGGAACTTCAAACCGGCACTAGGAAACAGACTGAGAAAGCAGAGAAAAAGTGTCTCCTGCAACCCGTTGCCTTGGTGCTAGATGAAAGAACGTCTCTCCACTTCCTCAGTTCTGAGAGATAAGTGTGTGTGAAAGCCGTCCTTCACCTAGCTTGTTGGGAACACAAAGTTTCTTTTCAGTTGCAAACTCCATTCCATACATATATATGGGGAGGTACTAGCTCCAACTCGGTTTTACAGTGAAAACTGCAGGAACTTCAAACCGGCACTAGGAAACAGACTTAGAAAGCAGAGAAAAAGTGTCTCCTGCAAACCGTTCCCTTGGTGCTAGATGAACGAACGTCTCTCCACTTGCTCAGTTCTGAGAAATAAGTGTGTGTGAAAGCCGTCCTTCACCTAGCTTGTTGGGAACACAAAGTTTCTTTTCAGTTGCAAACTCCATTCCATACATATATATGGGGAGGTACTAGATCCAACTCTGTTTGACAGTGAAAACTGCAGGAACTTCAAACCGGCACTAGGAAACAGACTGAGAAAGCAGAGAAAAAGTGTCTCCTGCAACCCGTTCCCTTGGTGCTAGATGAAAGAACGTCTCTCCACTTCCTCAGTTCTGAGAGATAAGTGTGTGTGAAAGCCGTCCTTCACCTAGCTTGTTGGGAACACAAAGTTTCTTTTCAGTTGCAAACTCCATTCCATACTTATATATGGGGAGGTACTAGCTCCAACTCGGTTTTACAGTGAAAACTGCAGGAACTTAAAACCGGCACTAGGAAACAGACTGAGAAAGCAGAGAAAAAGTGTCTCCTGCAACCCGTTCCCTTGGTGCTAGATGAACGAACGTCTCTCCACTTCCTCAGTTCTGAGAGATAAGTGTGTGTGAAAGCCGTCCTTCACCTAGCTTGTTGGGAACACAAAGTTTCTTTTCAGTTGCAAACTCCATTCCATACTTATATATGGGGAGGTACTAGCTCCAACTCGGTTTTACAGTGAAAACTGCAGGAACTTCAAACCGGCACTAGGAAACAGACTGAGAAAGCAGAGAAAAAGTGTCTCCTGCAACCCGTTCCCTTGGTGCTAGATGAACGAACGTCTCTCCACTTGCTCAGTTCTGAGAGATAAGTGTGTGTGAAAGCCGTCCTTCACCTAGCTTGTTGGGAACACAAAGATACTTTTCAGTTGCAAACTCCATTCCATACATATATATGGGGAGGTACAAGCTCCAAATCGGTTTTACAGTGAAAACTGCAGGAACTTCAACCCGGCCCTAGGAAACAGACTGAGAAAGCAGAGAAAAAGTGTCTCCTGCAACCCGTTCCCTTGGTGCTAGATGAACGAACGTCTCTCCACTTGCTCAGTTCTGAGAGATAAGTGTGTGTGAAAGCCGTCCTTCACCTAGCTTGTTGGGAACACAAAGTTTCTTTTCAGTTGCAAACTCCATTCCATACTTATATATGGGGAGGTACTAGCTCCAACTCGGTTTTACAGTGAAAACTGCAGGAACTTCAAACCGGCACTAGGAAACAGACTGAGAAAGCAGAGAAAAAGTGTCTCCTGCAACCCGTTCCCTTGGTGCTAGATGAACGAACGTCTCTCCACTTGCTCAGTTCTGAGAGATAAGTGTGTGTGAAAGCCGTCCTTCACCTAGCTTGTTGGGAACACAAAGATTCTTTTCAGTTGCAAACTCCATTCCATACATATATATGGGGAGGTGCTAGCTCCAACTCGGTTTTACAGTGAAAACTGCAGGAACTTCAAACCGGCACTAGGAAACAGACTGAGAAAGCAGAGAAAAAGTGTCTCCTGAATCCCGTTCCCTTGGTGCTAGATGAACGAACGTCTCTCCACTTGCTCAGTTCTGAGAGATAAGTGTGTGTGAAAGCCGTCCTTCACCTAGCTTGTTGGGAACACAAAGTTTCTTTTCAGTTGCAAACTCCATTCCATACATATATATGGGGAGGTACTAGCTCCAACTCGGTTTTACAGTGAAAACTGCAGGAACTTCAAACCGGCACTAGGAAACAGACTGAGAAAGCATAGAAAAACTGCCTCCTGCAACCCGTTCCCTTGGTGCTAGATGAACGAACGTCTCTCCACTTGCTCAGTTCTGAGAGATAAGTGTGTGTGAAAGCCGTCCTTCACCTAGCTTGTTGGGAACACAAAGTTTCTTTTCAGTTGCAAACTCCATTCCATACATATATATGGGGAGGTACTAGCTCCAACTCGGTTTTACAGTGAAAAATGCAGGAACTTCAAACCGGCACTAGGAAACAGACTGAGAAAGCAGAGAAATAGTGTCTCCTGAATCCCGTTCCCTTGGTGCTAGATGAACGAACGTCTCTCCACTTGCTCAGTTCTGAGAGATAAGTGTGTGTGAAAGCCGTCCTTCACCTAGCTTGTTGGGAACACAAAGTTTCTTTTCAGTTGCAAACTCCATTCCATACATATATATGGGGAGGTACTAGCTCCAACTCGGTTTTACAGTGAAAACTGCAGGAATTTCAAACCGGCACTAGGAAACAGACTGAGAAAGCAGAGAAATAGTGTCTCCTGCAAACCGTTCCCTTGGTGCTAGATGAACGAAAGTCTCTCCACTTGCTCAGTTCTGAGAGATAAGTGTGTGTGAAAGCCGTCCTTCACCTAGCTTGTTGGGAACACAAAGTTTCTTTTCAGTTGCAAACTCCATTCCATAATTATATATGGGGAGGTACTAGCTCCAACTCGGTTTTACAGTGAAAACTGCAGGAACTTCAAACCGGCACTAGGAAACAGACTGAGAAAGCAGAGAAAAAGTGTCTCCTGAATCCCGTTCCCTTGGTGCTAGATGAACGAACGTCTCTCCACTTGCTCAGTTCTGAGAGATAAGTGTGTGTGAAAGCCGTCCTTCACCTAGCTTGTTGGGAACACAAAGTTTCTTTTCAGTTGCAAACTCCATTCCATACATATATATGGGGAGGTACTAGCTCCAACTCGGTTTTACAGTGAAAACTGCAGGAACTTCAAACCGGCACTAGGAAACAGACTTAGAAAGCAGAGAAAAAGTGTCTCCTGCAAACCGTTCCCTTGGTGCTAGATGAACGAACGTCTCTCCACTTGCTCAGTTCTGAGAGATAAGTGTGTGTGAAAGCCGTCCTTCACCTAGCTTGTTGGGAACACAAAGTTTCTTTTCAGTTGCAAACTCCATTCCATACATATATATGGGGAGGTACTAGATCCAACTCTGTTTGACAGTGAAAACTGCAGGAACTTCAAACCGGCACTAGGAAACAGACTGAGAAAGCAGAGAAAAAGTGTCTCCTGCAACCCGTTCCCTTGGTGCTAGATGAAAGAAAGTCTCTCCACTTCCTCAGTTCTGAGAGATAAGTGTGTGTGAAAGCCGTCCTTCACCTAGCTTGTTGGGAACACAAAGTTTCTTTTCAGTTGCAAACTCCATTCCATACATATATATGGGGAGGTACTAGCTCCAACTCTGTTTTACAGTGAAAACTGCAGGAACATCAAACCGGCACTAGGAAACAGACTGAAAAAGCAGAGAAAAAGTGTCTCCTGCAACCCGTTCCCTTGGTGCTAGATGAACGAACGTCTCTCCACTTGCTCAGTTCTGAGAGATAACTGTGTGTGAAAGCCGTCCTTCACCTAGCTTGTTGGGAACACAAAGATTCTTTTCAGTTGCAAACTCCATTCCATACATATATATGGGGAGGTGCTAGCTCCAACTCGATTTTACAGTGAAAACTGCAGGAACATCAAACCGGCAATAGGAAACAGACTGAGAAAGCAGAGAAAAAGTGTCTCCTGCAACCCGTTCCATTGGTGCTAGATGAACGAACGTCTCTCCACTTGCTCAGTTCTGAGAGATAAGTGTGTGTGAAAGCCGTCCTTCACCTAGCTTGTTGGGAACACAAAGTTTCTTTTCAGTTGCAAACTCCATTCCATACATATATATGGGGAGGTACTAGATCCAACTCTGTTTGACAGTGAAAACTGCAGGAACTTCAAACCGGCACTAGGAAACAGACTGAGAAAGCAGAGAAAAAGTGTCTCCTGCAACCCGTTGCCTTGGTGCTAGATGAAAGAACGTCTCTCCACTTCCTCAGTTCTGAGAGATAAGTGTGTGTGAAAGCCGTCCTTCACCTAGCTTGTTGGGAACACAAAGTTTCTTTTCAGTTGCAAACTCCATTCCATACATATATATGGGGAGGTACTAGCTCCAACTCGGTTTTACAGTGAAAACTGCAGGAACTTCAAACCGGCACTAGGAAACAGACTTAGAAAGCAGAGAAAAAGTGTCTCCTGCAAACCGTTCCCTTGGTGCTAGATGAACGAACGTCTCTCCACTTGCTCAGTTCTGAGAAATAAGTGTGTGTGAAAGCCGTCCTTCACCTAGCTTGTTGGGAACACAAAGTTTCTTTTCAGTTGCAAACTCCATTCCATACATATATATGGGGAGGTACTAGATCCAACTCTGTTTGACAGTGAAAACTGCAGGAACTTCAAACCGGCACTAGGAAACAGACTGAGAAAGCAGAGAAAAAGTGTCTCCTGCAACCCGTTCCCTTGGTGCTAGATGAAAGAACGTCTCTCCACTTCCTCAGTTCTGAGAGATAAGTGTGTGTGAAAGCCGTCCTTCACCTAGCTTGTTGGGAACACAAAGTTTCTTTTCAGTTGCAAACTCCATTCCATACTTATATATGGGGAGGTACTAGCTCCAACTCGGTTTTACAGTGAAAACTGCAGGAACTTAAAACCGGCACTAGGAAACAGACTGAGAAAGCAGAGAAAAAGTGTCTCCTGCAACCCGTTCCCTTGGTGCTAGATGAACGAACGTCTCTCCACTTCCTCAGTTCTGAGAGATAAGTGTGTGTGAAAGCCGTCCTTCACCTAGCTTGTTGGGAACACAAAGTTTCTTTTCAGTTGCAAACTCCATTCCATACTTATATATGGGGAGGTACTAGCTCCAACTCGGTTTTACAGTGAAAACTGCAGGAACTTCAAACCGGCACTAGGAAACAGACTGAGAAAGCAGAGAAAAAGTGTCTCCTGCAACCCGTTCACTTGGTGCTAGATGAACGAACGTCTCTCCACTTGCTCAGTTCTGAGAGATAAGTGTGTGTGAAAGCCGTCCTTCACCTAGCTTGTTGGGAACACAAAGATACTTTTCAGTTGCAAACTCCATTCCATACATATATATGGGGAGGTACAAGCTCCAAATCGGTTTTACAGTGAAAACTGCAGGAACTTCAACCCGGCCCTAGGAAACAGACTGAGAAAGCAGAGAAAAAGTGTCTCCTGCAACCCGTTCCCTTGGTGCTAGATGAACGAACGTCTCTCCACTTGCTCAGTTCTGAGAGATAAGTGTGTGTGAAAGCCGTCCTTCACCTAGCTTGTTGGGAACACAAAGTTTCTTTTCAGTTGCAAACTCCATTCCATACTTATATATGGGGAGGTACTAGCTCCAACTCGGTTTTACAGTGAAAACTGCAGGAACTTCAAACCGGCACTAGGAAACAGACTGAGAAAGCAGAGAAAAAGTGTCTCCTGCAACCCGTTCCCTTGGTGCTAGATGAACGAACGTCTCTCCACTTGCTCAGTTCTGAGAGATAAGTGTGTGTGAAAGCCGTCCTTCACCTAGCTTGTTGGGAACACAAAGATTCTTTTCAGTTGCAAACTTCATTCCATACATATATATGGGGAGGTGCTAGCTCCAACTCGGTTTTACAGTGAAAACTGCAGGAACTTCAAACCGGCACTAGGAAACAGACTGAGAAAGCAGAGAAAAAGTGTCTCCTGAATCCCGTTCCCTTGGTGCTAGATGAACGAACGTCTCTCCACTTGCTCAGTTCTGAGAGATAAGTGTGTGTGAAAGCCGTCCTTCACCTAGCTTGTTGGGAACACAAAGTTTCTTTTCAGTTGCAAACTCCATTCCATACATATATATGGGGAGGTACTAGCTCCAACTCGGTTTTACAGTGAAAACTGCAGGAACTTCAAACCGGCACTAGGAAACAGACTGAGAAAGCATAGAAAAACTGCCTCCTGCAACCCGTTCCCTTGGTGCTAGATGAACGAACGTCTCTCCACTTGCTCAGTTCTGAGAGATAAGTGTGTGTGAAAGCCGTCCTTCACCTAGCTTGTTGGGAACACAAAGTTTCTTTTCAGTTGCAAACTCCATTCCATACATATATATGGGGAGGTACTAGCTCCAACTCGGTTTTACAGTGAAAACTGCAGGAACTTCAAACCGGCACTAGGAAACAGACTGAGAAAGCAGAGAAATAGTGTCTCCTGAATCCCGTTCCCTTGGTGCTAGATGAACGAACGTCTCTCCACTTGCTCAGTTCTGAGAGATAAGTGTGTGTGAAAGCCGTCCTTCACCTAGCTTGTTGGGAACACAAAGTTTCTTTTCAGTTGCAAACTCCATTCCATACATATATATGGGGAGGTACTAGCTCCAACTCGGTTTTACAGTGAAAACTGCAGGAATTTCAAACCGGCACTAGGAAACAGACTGAGAAAGCAGAGAAATAGTGTCTCCTGCAAACCGTTCCCTTGGTGCTAGATGAACGAAAGTCTCTCCACTTGCTCAGTTCTGAGAGATAAGTGTGTGTGAAAGCCGTCCTTCACTTAGCTTGTTGGGAACACAAAGTTTCTTTTCAGTTGCAAACTCCATTCCATAATTATATATGGGGAGGTACTAGCTCCAACTCGGTTTTACAGTGAAAACTGCAGGAACTTCAAACCGGCACTAGGAAACAGACTGAGAAAGCAGAGAAAAAGTGTCTCCTGAATCCCGTTCCCTTGGTGCTAGATGAACGAACGTCTCTCCACTTGCTCAGTTCTGAGAGATAAGTGTGTGTGAAAGCCGTCCTTCACCTAGCTTGTTGGGAACACAAAGTTTCTTTTCAGTTGCAAACTCCATTCCATACATATATATGGGGAGGTACTAGCTCCAACTCGGTTTTACAGTGAAAACTGCAGGAACTTCAAACCGGCACTAGGAAACAGACTTAGAAAGCAGAGAAAAAGTGTCTCCTGCAAACCGTTCCCTTGGTGCTAGATGAACGAACGTCTCTCCACTTGCTCAGTTCTGAGAGATAAGTGTGTGTGAAAGCCGTCCTTCACCTAGCTTGTTGGGAACACAAAGTTTCTTTTCAGTTGCAAACTCCATTCCATACATATATATGGGGAGGTACTAGATCCAACTCTGTTTGACAGTGAAAACTGCAGGAACTTCAAACCGGCACTAGGAAACAGACTGAGAAAGCAGAGAAAAAGTGTCTCCTGCAACCCGTTCCCTTGGTGCTAGATGAAAGAAAGTCTCTCCACTTCCTCAGTTCTGAGAGATAAGTGTGTGTGAAAGCCGTCCTTCACCTAGCTTGTTGGGAACACAAAGTTTCTTTTCAGTTGCAAACTCCATTCCATACATATATATGGGGAGGTACTAGCTCCAACTCTGTTTTACAGTGAAAACTGCAGGAACATCAAACCGGCACTAGGAAACAGACTGAAAAAGCAGAGAAAAAGTGTCTCCTGCAACCCGTTCCCTTGGTGCTAGATGAACGAACGTCTCTCCACTTGCTCAGTTCTGAGAGATAAGTGTGTGTGAAAGCCGTCCTTCACCTAGCTTGTTGGGAACACAAAGTTTCTTTTCAGTTGCAAATTCCATTCCATACATATATATGGGGAGGTACTAGCTCCAAATCGGTTTTACAGTGAAAACTGCAGGAACTTCAAACCGGCACTAGGAAACAGAATGAGAAATCAGTGAAAAAGTGTCTCCTGCAACCCGTTCCCTTGGTGCTAGATGAAAGAACGTCTCTCCACTTGCTCAGTTCTGAGGGATAATTGTGTGTGAAAGCCGTCCTTCACCTAGCTTGTTGGGAACACAAAGTTTCTTTTCAGTTGCAAACTCCATTCCATACTTATATATGGGGAGGTACTAGCTCCAACTCTGTTTGACAGTGAAAACTGCAGGAACTTCAAACCGGCACTAGGAAACAGACTGAGAAAGCAGAGAAAAAGTGTCTCCTGCAACCCGTTCCCTGGGTGCTAGATGAACGAACGTCTCTCCACTTGCTCAGTTCTGAGAGTTAAGTGTGTGTGAAAGCCGTCCTTCACCTAGCTTGTTGGGAACACAAAGTTTCTTTTCAGTTGCAAACTCCATTCCATACATATATATAGGGAGGTACAAGCTCCAAATCGGTTTTACAGTGAAAACTGCAGGAACTTCAAACCGGCACTAGGAAACAGACTGAGAAAGCAGAGAAAAAGTGTCTCCTGCAACCCGTTCCATTGGTGCTAGATGAACGAACGTCTCTCCACTTGCTCAGTTCTGAGAGTTAAGTGGGTGTGAAAGCCGTCCTTCACCTAGCTTGTTGGGAACACAAAGTTTCTTTTCAGTTGCAAACTCCATTCCATACATATATATGGGGAGGTACTAGCTCCAACTCGGTTTTACAGTGAAAACTGCAGGAACTTCAAACCGGCACTAGGAAACAGACTGAGAAAGCAGAGAAAAAGTGTCTCCTGAATCCCGTTCCCTTGGTGCTAGATGAACGAACGTCTCTCCACTTGCTCAGTTCTGAGAGATAAATTTGTGTGAAAGCCGTCCTTCACCTAGCTTGTTGGGAACACAAAGTTTCTTTTCAGTTGCAAACTCCATTCCATACATATATATGGGGAGGTACTAGCTCCAACTCGGTTTTACAGTGAAAACTGCAGGAACTTCAAACCGGCACTAGGAAACAGACTTAGAAAGCAGAGAAAAAGTGTCTCCTGCAACCCGTTCCCTTGGTGCTAGATGAACGAACGTCTCTCCACTTGCTCAGTTCTGAGAGATAAGTGTGTGTGAAAGCCGTCCTTCACCTAGGTTGTTGGGAACACAAAGTTTCTTTTCAGTTGCAAACTCCATTCCATACATATATATGGGGAGGTACTAGATCCAACTCTGTTTGACAGTGAAAACTGCAGGAACTTCAAACCGGCACTAGAAACAGACTGAGAAAGCAGAGAAAAAGTGTCTCCTGCAACCCGTTCCCTTGGTGCTAGATGAAACAACGTCTCTCCACTTGCTCAGTTCTGAGAGATAAGTGTGTGTGAAAGCCGTCCTTCATCTAGCTTGTTGGGAACACAAAGTTTCTTTTCAGTTGCAAACTCCATTCCATACATATATATGGGGAGGTACTAGCTCCAACTCGGTTTTACAGTGAAAACTGCAGGAACATCAAACCGGCACTAGGAAACAGACTGAAAAAGCAGAGAAAAATTGTCTCCTGCAACCCGTTCCCTTGGTGCTAGATGAACGAACGTCTCTCCACTTGCTCAGTTCTGAGAGATAAGTGTGTGTGAAAGCCGTCCTTCACCTAGCTTGTTGGGAACACAAAGTTTCTTTTCAGTTGCAAATTCCATTCCATACATATATATGGGGAGGTACTAGCTCCAACTCGGTTTTACAGTGAAAACTGCAGGAACTTCAAACCGGCACTAGGAAACAGACTTAGAAAGCAGAGAAAAAGTGTCTCCTGCAACCCGTTCCCTTGGTGCTAGATGAACGAACGTCTCTCCACTTGCTCAGTTCTGAGAGATAAGTGTGTGTGAAAGCCGTCCTTCACCTAGGTTGTTGGGAACACAAAGTTTCTTTTCAGTTGCAAACTCCATTCCATACATATATATGGGGAGGTACTAGATCCAACTCTGTTTGACAGTGAAAACTGCAGGAACTTCAAACCGGCACTAGAAACAGACTGAGAAAGCAGAGAAAAAGTGTCTCCTGCAACCCGTTCCCTTGGTGCTAGATGAAACAACGTCTCTCCACTTGCTCAGTTCTGAGAGATAAGTGTGTGTGAAAGCCGTCCTTCATCTAGCTTGTTGGGAACACAAAGTTTCTTTTCAGTTGCAAACTCCATTCCATACATATATATGGGGAGGTACTAGCTCCAACTCGGTTTTACAGTGAAAACTGCAGGAACATCAAACCGGCACTAGGAAACAGACTGAAAAAGCAGAGAAAAATTGTCTCCTGCAACCCGTTCCCTTGGTGCTAGATGAACGAACGTCTCTCCACTTGCTCAGTTCTGAGAGATAAGTGTGTGTGAAAGCCGTCCTTCACCTAGCTTGTTGGGAACACAAAGTTTCTTTTCAGTTGCAAATTCCATTCCATACATATATATGGGGAGGTACTAGCTCCAACTCGGTTTTACAGTGAAAACTGCAGGAACTTCAAACCGGCACTAGGAAACAGACTGAGAAAGCAGAGAAAAAGTGTCTCCTGCAACCCGTTCCCTCGGTGCTAGATGAACGAACGTCTCTCCACTTGCTCAGTTCTGAGAGATAAGTGTGTGTGAAAGCCGTCCTTCACCTAGCTTGTTGGGAACACAAAGTTTCTTTTCAGTTGCAAACTCCATTCCATACATATATATGGGGAGGTACTAGCTCCAACTCTCTTTGACAGTGAAAACTGCAGGAATTTCAAACCGGCACTAGGAAACAGACTGAGAAAGCAGAGAAAAAGTGTCTCCTGCAACCCGTTCCCTTGGTGCTAGATGAACGAACGTCTCTCCACTTGCTCAGTTCTGAGAGATAAGTGTGTGTGAAAGCCGTCCTTCAACTAGCTTGTTGGGAACACAAAGTTTCTTTTCAGTTGCAAACTCCATTCCATACATATATATGGGGAGGTACTAGCTCCAACTCGGTTTTACAGTGAAAACTGCAGGAACTTCAAACCGGCACTAGGAAACAGACTGAGAAAGCAGAGAAAAAGTGTCTCCTGCAACCCGTTCCCTTGGTGCTAGATGAACGAACGTCTCTCCACTTGCTCAGTTCTGAGAGATAAGTGTGTGTGAAAGCCGTCCTTCACCTAGCTTGTTGGGAACACAAAGTTTCTTTTCAGTTGCAAACTCCATTCCATACATATATATGGGGAGGTACTAGCTCCAACTCGGTTTTACAGTGAAAACTGCAGGAACTTCAAACCGGCACTAGGAAACAGACTGAGAAAGCAGAGAAAAAGTGTCTCCTGCAACCCGTTCCCTTGGTGCTAGATGAACGAACGTCTCTCCACTTGCTCAGTTCTGAGAGATAAGTGTGTGTGAAAGCCGTCCTTCACCTAGCTTGTTGGGAACACAAAGTTTCTTTTCAGTTGCAAACTCCATTCCATACATATATATGGGGAGGTACTAGCTCCAACTCGATTTTACAGTGAAAACTGCAGGAACTTCAAACCGGCACTAGGAAACAGACTGAGAAAGCAGAGAAAAAGTGTCTCCTGCAACCCGTTCCCTTGGTGCTAGATGAACGAACGTCTCTCCACTTGCTCAGTTCTGAGAGATAAGTGTGAGTGAAAGCCGTCCTTCACCTAGCTTGTTGGGAACACAAAGTTTCTTTTCAGTTGCAAACTCCATTCCATACATATATATGGGGAGGTACTAGCGCCAAATCGGTTTTACAGTGAAAACTGCAGGAACTTCAAACCGGCACTAGGAAACAGACTGAGAAAGCAGAGAAAAAGTGTCTCCTGAATCCCGTTCCCTTGGTGCTAGATGAACGAACGTCTCTCCACTTGCTCAGTTCTGAGAGATAAGTGTGTGTGGGAAAGCCGTCCTTCACCTAGCTTGTTGGGAACACAAAGTTTCTTTTCAGTTGCAAACTCCATTCCATACATATATATGGGGAGGTACTAGCTCCAACTCGGTTTTACAGTGAAAACTGCAGGAATTTCAAACCGGCACTAGGAAACAGACTGAGAAAGCAGAGAAAAAGTGTCTCCTGCAAACCGTTCCCTTGGTGATAGATGAACGAACGTCTCTCCACTTGCTCAGTTCGGAGTGATAAGTGTGTGTGAAAGCCGTCCTTCACCTAGCTTGTTGGGAACACAAAGTTTCTTTTCAGTTGCAAACTCCATTCCATACATATATATGGGGAGGTACTAGGTCCAACTCTGTTTGACAGTGAAAACTGCAGGAACTTCAAACCGGCACTAGGAAACAGACTGAGAAAGCAGAGAAAAAGTGTCTCCTGCAACCCGTTCCCTTGGTGCTAGATGAAAGAACGTCTCTCCACTTCCTCAGTTCTGAGAGATAAGTGTGTGTGAAAGCCGTCCTTCACCTAGCTTGTTGGGAACACAAAGTTTCTTTTCAGTTGCAAACTCCATTCCATACATATATATGGGGAGGTACTAGCTCCAACTCGGTTTTACAGTGAAAACTGCAGGAACATCAAACCGGCACTAGGAAACAGACTGAAAAAGCAGAGAAAAAGTGTCTCCTGCAACCCGTTCCCTTGGTGCTAGATGAACGAACGTCTCTCCACTTGCTCAGTTCTGAGAGATAAGTGTGTGTGAAAGCCGTCCTTCACCTAGCTTGTTGGGAACACAAAGTTTCTTTTCAGTTGCAAATTCCATTCCATACATATATATGGGGAGGTACTAGCTCCAACTCGGTTTTACAGTGAAAACTGCAGGAACTTCAAACCGGCACTAGGAAACAGACTGAGAAAGCAGAGAAAAAGTGTCTCCTGCAACCCGTTCCCTCGGTGCTAGATGAACGAACGTCTCTCCTCTTGCTCAGTTCTGAGAGATAAGTGTGTGTGAAAGCCGTCCTTCACCTAGCTTGTTGGGAACACAAAGTTTCTTTTCAGTTGCAAACTCCATTCCGTACATATATATGGGGAGGTACTAGCTCCAACTCTCTTTGACAGTGAAAACTGCAGGAATTTCAAACCGGCACTAGGAAACAGACTGAGAAAGCAGAGAAAAAGTGTCTCCTGCATCCCGTTCCCTTGGTGCTAGATGAACGAACGTCTCTCCACTTGCTCAGTTCTGAGAGATAAGTGTGTGTGAAAGCCGTCCTTCAACTAGCTTGTTGGGAACACAAAGTTTCTTTTCAGTTGCAAACTCCATTCCATACATATATATGGGGAGGTACTAGCTCCAACTCGGTTTTACAGTGAAAACTGCAGGAACTTCAAACCGGCACTAGGAAACAGACTGAGAAAGCAGAGAAAAAGTGTCTCCTGCAACCCGTTCCCTTGGTGCTAGATGAACGAACGTCTCTCCACTTGCTCAGTTCTGAGAGATAAGTGTGTGTGAAAGCCGTCCTTCACCTAGCTTGTTGGGAACACAAAGTTTCTTTTCAGTTGCAAACTCCATTCCATACATATATATGGGGAGGTACTAGCTCCAACTCGGTTTTACAGTGAAAACTGCAGGAACTTCAAACCGGCACTAGGAAACAGACTGAGAAAGCAGAGAAAAAGTGTCTCCTGCAACCCGTTCCCTTGGTGCTAGATGAACGAACGTCTCTCCACTTGCTCAGTTCTGAGAGATAAGTGTGTGTGAAAGCCGTCCTTCACCTAGCTTGTTGGGAACACAAAGTTTCTTTTCAGTTGCAAACTCCATTCCATACATATATATGGGGAGGTACTAGATCCAACTCTGTTTGACAGTGAAAACTGCAGGAACTTCAAACCGGCACTAGAAACAGACTGAGAAAGCAGAGAAAAAGTGTCTCCTGCAACCCGTTCCCTTGGTGCTAGATGAAAGAACGTCTCTCCACTTCCTCAGTTCTGAGAGATAAGTGTGTGTGAAAGCCGTCCTTCACCTAGCTTGTTGGGAACACAAAGTTTCTTTTCAGTTGCAAACTCCATTCCATACATATATATGGGGAGGTACTAGCTCCAACTCGGTTTTACAGTGAAAACTGCAGGAACATCAAACCGGCACTAGGAAACAGACTGAAAAAGCAGAGAAAAAGTGTCTCCTGCAACCCGTTCCCTTGGTGCTAGATGAACGAAAGTCTCTCCACTTGCTCAGTTCTGAGAGATAAGTGTGTGTGAAAGCCGTCCTTCACCTAGCTTGTTGGGAACACAAAGTTTCTTTTCAGTTGCAAACTCCATTCCATACATATATATGGGGAGGTACTAGCTCCAACTCTCTTTGACAGTGAAAACTGCAGGAATTTCAAACCGGCACTAGGAAACAGACTGAGAAAGCAGAGAAAAAGTGTCTCCTGCAACCCGTTCCCTTGGTGCTAGATGAACGAACGTCTCTCCACTTGCTCAGTTCTGAGAGATAAGTGTGTGTGAAAGCCGTCCTTCAACTAGCTTGTTGGGAACACAAAGTTTCTTTTCAGTTGCAAACTCCATTCCATACATATATATGGGGAGGTACTAGCTCCAACTCCGTTTTACAGTGAAAACTGCAGGAACTTCAAACCGGCACTAGGAAACAGACTGAGAAAGCAGAGAAAAAGTGTCTCCTGCAACCCGATCCCTTGGTGCTAGATGAACGAACGTCTCTCCACTTGCTCAGTTCTGAGAGATAAGTGTGTGTGAAAGCCGTCCTTCACCTAGCTTGTTGGGAACACAAAGTTTCTTTTCAGTTGCAAACTCCATTCCATACATATATATGGGGAGGTACTAGCTCCAACTCGGTTTTACAGTGAAAACTGCAGGAACTTCAAACCGGCACTAGGAAACAGACTGAGAAAGCAGAGAAAAAGTGTCTCCGGCAACCCGTTCCCTTGGTGCTAGATGAACGAACGTCTCTCCACTTGCTCAGTTCTGAGAGATAAGTGTGTGTGAAAGCCGTCCTTCACCTAGCTTGTTGGGAACACAAAGTTTCTTTTCAGTTGCAAACTCCATTCCATACATATATATGGGGAGGTACTAGCTCCAACTCGATTTTACAGTGAAAACTGCAGGAACTTCAAACCGGCACTAGGAAACAGACTGAGAAAGCAGAGAAAAAGTGTCTCCTGCAACCCGTTCCCTTGGTGCTAGATGAACGAACGTCTCTCCACTTGCTCAGTTCTGAGAGATAAATGTGAGTGAAAGCCGTCCTTCACCTAGCTTGTTGGGAACACAAAGTTTCTTTTCAGTTGCAAACTCCATTCCATACATATATATGGGGAGGTACTAGCTCCAACTCGGTTTTACAGGGAAAACTGCAGGAATTTCAAACCGGCACTAAGAAACAGACTGAGAAAGCAGAGAAAAAGTGTCTCCTGCAAACCGTTCCCTTGGTGATAGATGAACGAACGTCTCTCCACTTGCTCAGTTCGGAGAGATAAGTGTGTGTGAAAGCCGTCCTTCACCTAGCTTGTTGGGAACACAAAGTTTCTTTTCAGTTGCAAACTCCATTCCATACATATATATGGGGAGGTACTAGGTCCAACTCGGTTTTACACTGAAAACTTCAGGAACTTGAAACCGGCACTAAGAAACAGACTGAGAAAGCAGAGAAAAAGTGTCTCCTGCAACCCGTTCCTTTGGTGCTAGATGAACGAACGTCTCTCCACTTGCTCAGTTCTGAGAGATAAGTGTGTGTGAAAGCCGTCCTTCACCTAGCTTGTTGGGAACACAAAGTTTCTTTTCAGTTGCAAACTCCATTCCATACATATATATGGGGAGGTACTAACTCCAACACTGTTTGACAGTGAAAACTGCAGGAACTTCAAACCGGCACTAGGAAACAGACTGAGAAAGCAGAGAAAAAGTGTCTCCTGCAACCCGTTCCCTTGGTGCTAGATGAAAGAACGTCTCTCCACTTCCTCAGTTCTGAGAGATAAGTGTGTGTGAAAGCCGTCCTTCACCTAGCTTGTTGGGAACACAAAGTTTCTTTTCAGTTGCAAACTCCAATCCATACATATATATGGGGAGGTACTAGCTCCAACTCGGTTTTACAGTGAAAACTGCAGGTACATCAAAACTGCACTAGGAAACAGACTGAAAAAGCAGAGAAAAAGTGTCTCCTGCAACCCGTTCCCTTGGTGCTAGATGAACGAACGTCTCTCCACTTGCTCAGTTCTGAGAGATAAGTGTGTGTGAAAGCCGTCCTTCACCTAGCTTGTTGGGAACACAAAGTTTCTTTTCAGTTGCAAATTCCATTCCATACATATATATGGGGAGGTACTAGCTCCAACTCGGTTTTACAGTGAAAACTGCAGGAACTTCAAACCGGCACTAGGAAACAGACTGAGAAAGCAGAGAAAAAGTGTCTCCTGCAACCCGTTCCCTCGGTGCTAGATGAACGAACGTCTCTCCACTTGCTCAGTTCTGAGAGATAAGTGTGTGTGAAAGCCGTCCTTCACCTAGCTTGTTGGGAACACAAAGTTTCTTTTCAGTTGCAAACTCCATTCCATACATATATATGGGGAGGTACTAGCTCCAACTCTCTTTGACAGTGAAAACTGCAGGAATTTCAAACCGGCACTAGGAAACAGACTGAGAAAGCAGAGAAAAAGTGTCTCCTGCAACCCGTTCCCTTGGTGCTAGATGAACGAACGTCTCTCCACTTGCTAAGTTCTGAGAGATAAGTGTGTGTGAAAGCCGTCCTTCAACTAGCTTGTTAGGAACACAAAGTTTCTTTTCAGTTGCAAACTCCATTCCATACATATATATGGGGAGGTACTAGCTCCAACTCGGTTTTACAGTGAAAACTGTAGGAACTTCAAACCGGCACTAGGAAACAGACTGAGAAAGCAGAGAAAAAGTGTCTCCTACAACCCGTTCCCTTGGTGCTAGATGAACGAACGTCTCTCCACTTGCTCAGTTCTGAGAGATAAGTGTGTGTGAAAGCCGTCCTTCACCTAGCTTGTTGGGAACACAAAGTTTCTTTTCAGTTGCAAACTCCATTCCATACATATATATGGGGAGGTACTAGCTCCAACTCGGTTTTACAGTGAAAACTGCAGGAACTTCAAACCGGCACTAGGAAACAGACTGAGAAAGCAGAGAAAAAGTGTCTCCTGCAACCCGTTCCCTTGGTGCTAGATGAACGAACGTCTCTCCACTTGCTCAGTTCTGAGAGATAAGTGTGTGTGAAAGCCGTCCTTCACCTAGCTTGTTGGGAACACAAAGTTTCTTTTCAGTTGCAAACTCCATTCCATACATATATATGGGGAGGTACTAGCTCCAACTCGATTTTACTGTGAAAACTGCAGGAACTTCAAACCGGCACTAGGAAACAGACTGAGAAAGCAGAGAAAAAGTGTCTCCTGCAACCCGTTCCCTTGGTGCTAGATGAACGAACGTCTCTCCACTTGCTCAGTTCTGAGAGATAAGTGTGAGTGAAAGCCGTCCTTCACCTAGCTTGTTGGGAACACAAAGTTTCTTTTCAGTTGCAAACTCCATTCCATACACATATATGGGGAGGTACTAGCGCCAAATCGGTTTTACAGTGAAAACTGCAGGAACTTCAAACCGGCACTAGGAAACAGACTGAGAAAGCAGAGAAAAAGTGTCTCCTGAATCCCGTTCCCTTGGTGCTAGATGAACGAACGTCTCTCCACTTGCTCAGTTCTGAGAGATAAGTGTGTGTGGGAAAGCCGTCCTTCACCTAGCTTGTTGGGAACACAAAGTTTCTTTTCAGTTGCAAACTCCATTCCATACATATATATGGGGAGGTACAAGCTCCAACTCGGTTTTACAGGGAAAACTGCAGGAATTTCAAACCGACACTAGGAAACAGACTGAGAAAGCAGAGAAAAAGTGTCTCCTGCAAACCGTTCCCTGGGTGATAGATGAACGAACGTCTCTCCACTTGCTCAGTTCGGAGAGATAAGTGTGTGTGAAAGCCGTCCTTCACCTAGCTTGTTGGGAACACAAAGTTTCTTTTCAGTTGCAAACTCCATTCCATACATATATATGGGGAGGTACTAGGTCCAACTCGGTTTTACACTGAAAACTTCAGGAACTTGAAACCGGCACTAAGAAACAGACTGAGAAAGCAGAGAAAAAGTGTCTCCTGCAACCCGTTCCCTTGGTGCTAGATGAACGAACGTCTCTCCACTTGCTCAGTTCTGAGAGATAAGTGTGTGTGAAAGCCGTCCTTCACCTAGCTTGTTGGGAACACAAAGATTCTTTTCAGTTGCAAACTCCATTCCATACATATATATGGGGAGGTACTAACTCCAACTATGTTTGACAGTGAAAACTGCAGGAACTTCAAACCGGCACTAGGAAACAGACTGAGAAAGCAGAGAAAATGTGTCTCCTGCAACCCGTTCCCTTGGTGCTAGATGAACGAACGTCTCTCCACTTGCTCAGTTCTGAGAGATAAGTGTGTGTGAAAGCCGTCCTTCACCTAGCTTGTTGGGAACACAAAGTTTCTTTTCAGTTGCAAACTCCATTCCATACATATATATGGGGAGGTACTAGCTCCAACTCGGTTTTACAGTGAAAAATGCAGGAATTTCAAACCGGCACTAGGAAACAGACTGAGAAAGCAGAGAAAAAGTGTCTCCTGCAACCCGTTCCCTTGTTGCTAGATGAACGAACGTCTCTCCATTTGCTCAGTTCTGAGAGATAAGTGGGTGTGAAAGCCGTCCTTCACCTAGCTTGTTGGGAACACAAAGTTTCTTTTCAGTTGCAAACTCCATTCCATACATATATATGGGGAGGTACTAGCTCCAAATCGGTTTTACAGTGAAAACTGCAGGAACTTCAAACCGGCACTAGGAAACAGACTGAGAAAGCAGAGAAAAAGTGTCTCCTGCAAACCGTTCCCTTGGTGATAGATGAACGAAAGTCTCTCCACTTGCTCAGTTCTGAGAGATAAGTGTGTGTGAAAGCCGTCCTTCACCTAGCTTGTTGGGAACACAAAGTTTCTTTTCAGTTGCAAACTCCATTCCATACATATATATGGGGAGGTACTAGCTCCAACTCGGTTTTACAGTGAAAACTGCAGGAACTTCAAACAGGCACTAGGAAACAGACTGAGAAAGCAGAGAAAAAGTGTCTCCTGCAACCCGTTCCCTCGGTGCTAGATGAACGAACGTCTCTCCACTTGCTCAGTTCTGAGAGATAAGTGTGTGTGAAAGCCGTCCTTCACCTAGCTTGTTGGGAACACAAAGTTTCTTTTCAGTTGCAAACTCCATTCCATACATATATATGGGGAGGTACTAGCTCCAACTCGGTTTTACAGTGAAAACTGCAGGAATTTCAAACCAGCACTAGGAAACAGACTGAGAAAGCAGAGAAAAAGTGACTCCTGCAAACCGTTTCCTCGGTGCTAGATGAACGAACGTCTCTCCACTTGCTCAGTTCTGAGAGATAAGTGTGTGTGAAAGCCGTCCTTCACCTAGCTTGTTGGGAACACAAAGTTTCTTTTCAGTTGCAAACTCCATTCCATACATATATATGGGGCGGTACTAGCTCCAACTCGGTTTTTCAGTGAAAACTGCAGGAACTTCAAACCGGCACTAGGAAACAGACTGAGAATGCAGAGAAAAAGTGTCTCCTGCAACCCGTTCCCTTGGTGCTAGATGAACGAACGTCTCTCCACTTGCTCAGTTCTGAGAGATAAATGTGTGTGAAAGCCGTCCTTCACCTAGCTTGTTGGGAACACAAAGTTTCTTTTCAGTTGCAAACTCCATTCCATACATATATATGGGGAGGTACTAGCTCCAACTCTGTTTGACAGTGAAAACTGCAGGAACTTCAAACCGGCACTAGGAAACAGACTGAGAAAGCAGAGAAAAAGTGTCTCCAGCAATTCGTTCCCTTGGTGCTAGATGAAAGAACGTCTCTCCACTTCCTCAGTTCTGAGAGATAAGTGTGTGTGAAAGCCGTCCTTCACCTAGATTGTTGGGAACACAAAGTTTCTTTTCATTTGCAAACTCCATTTCATACTTATATATGGGGAGGTACTAGCTCCAACCTGGTTTTACAGTGAAAACTGCAGGAACTTCAAACCGGCACTAGGAAACAGACTGAGAAAGCAGAGAAAAAGTGTCTCCTGCAACCCGTTCCCTTGGCTCTAGATGAACGAACGTCTCTCCACTTGCTCAGTTCTGAGAGATAAGTGTGTGTGAAAGCCGTCCTTTACCTAGCTTGTTGGGAACACAAAGTTTCTTTTCAGTTGCAAACTCCATTCCATACATATATATGGGGAGGTACTAGCTCCAACTCGGTTTTACAGTGAAAACTGCAGGAACTTCAAACAGGCACTAGGAAACAGACTGAGAAAGCAGAGAAAAAGTGTCTCCTGCAACCCGTTCCCTCGGTGCTAGATGAACGAACGTCTATCCACTTGCTCAGTTCTGAGAGATAAGTGTGTGTGAAAGCCGTCCTTCACCTAGCTTGTTGGGAACACAAAGTTTCTTTTCAGTTGCAAACTCCATTCCATACATATATATGGGGAGGTACTAGCTCCAACTCGGTTTTACAGTGAAAACTGCAGGAATTTCAAACCGGCACTAGGAAACAGACTGAGAAAGCAGAGAAAAAGTGTCTCCTGCAAAACGTTCCCTCTGTGCTAGATGAAAGAACGTCTCTCCACTTGCTCAGTTCTGAGAGATAAGTGTGTGTGAAAGCCGTCCTTCACCTAGCTTGTTGGGAACACAAAGTTTCTTTTCAGTTGCAAACTCCATTCCATACATATATATGGGGAGGTACTAGCTCCAACTCGGATTTTCAGTGAAAACTGCAGGAAATTCAAACCGGCACTAGGAAACAGACTGAGAATGCAGAGAAAAAGTGTCTCCTGCAACCCGTTCCCTTGGTGCTAGATGAACGAACGTCTCTCCACTTGCTCAGTTCTGAGAGATAAGTGAGTGTGAAAGCCGTCCTTCACCTAGCTTGTTGGGAACACAAAGTTTCTTTTCAGTTGCAAACTCCATTCCATACATATATATGGGGAGGTACTAGCTCCAACTCTTTTTGACAGTGAAAACTGCAGGAACTTCAAACCGGCACTAGGAAACAGACTGAGAAAGCAGAGAAAATGTGTCTCCTGCAACCCGTTCCCTTGGTGCTAGATGAACGAACGTCTCTCCACTTGCTCAGTTCTGAGAGATAAGTGAGTGTGAAAGCCGTCCTTCACCTAGCTTGTTGGGAACACAAAGTTTCTTTTCAGTTGCAAACTCCATTCCATACATATATATGGGGAGGTACTAGCTCCAACTCTTTTTGACAGTGAAAACTGCAGGAACTTCAAACCGGCACTAGGAAACAGACTGAGAAAGCAGAGAAAATGTGTCTCCTGCAATTCGTTCCCTTGGTGCTAGATGAAAGAACGTCTCTCCACTTCCTCAGTTCTGAGAGATGAGTGTGTTTGAAAGCCGTCCTTCACCTAGATTGTTGGGAACACAAAGTTTCTTTTCAGTTGCAAACTCCATTTCATACTTATATATGGGGAGGTACTAGCTCCAACTCGTTTTTACAGTGAAAACTGCAGGAACTTCAAACCGGCACTAGGAAACAGACTGAGAAAGCAGAGAAAAAGTGTCTCCTGCAACCCGTTCCCTTGGTGCTAGATGAACGAACGTCTCTCCACTTGCTCAGTTCTGAGAGATTTGTGTGTGTGAAAGCCGTCCTTCACCTAGCTTGTTGGGAACACAAAGTATCTTTTCAGTTGCAAACTCCTTTGCATACATATATAAGGGAGGTACTAGCTCCAACTCGGTTTTACAGTGAAAACTGCAGGAACTTCAAACCGGCACTAGGAAACAGACTGAGAAAGCAGAGAAAAAGTGTCTCCTGCAACCCGTTCCCTTGGTGCTAGATGAACGAACGTCTCTCCACTTGCTCAGTTCTGAGAGATAAGTGTGTGTGAAAGCCGTCCTTCACCTAGCTTGTTGGGAACACATAGTTTGTTTTCAGTTGCAAACTCCATTCCATACATATATATGGGGAGGTACTAGCTCCAACTCGGTTTTACAGTGAAAACTGCAGGAACTTCAAACCGGCACTAGGAAACAGACTGAGAAAGCAGAGAAAAAGTGTCTCCTGCAAACCGTTCCCTCGGTGCTAGATGAACGAACGTCTCTACATTTGCTCAGTTCTGAGAGATAAGTGTGTGTGAAAGCCGTCCTTCACCTAGCTTGTTGGGAACACAAAGTTTCTTTTCAGTTGCAAACTCCATTCCATACATATATATGGGGAGGTAATAGCTCCAACTCGGTTTTTCAGTGAAAACTGCAGGAACTTCAAACCGGCACTAGGAAACCGACTGAGAATGCAGAGAAAAAGTTTCTCCTGCAACCCGTTCCCTTGGTGCTAGATGAACGAACGTCTCTCCACTTGCTCAGTTCTGAGAGATAAGTGAGTGTGAAAGCCGTCCTTCACCTAGCTTGTTGGGAACACAAAGTTCCTTTTCAGTTGCAAACTCCATTCCATACATATATATGGGGAGGTACTAGCTCCAACTCTGTTTGACAGTGAAAACTGCAGGAACTTCAAACCGGCACTAGGAAACAGACTGAGAAAGCAGAAAAAAAGTGTCTCCTGCAATTCGTTCCCTTGGTGCTAGATGAAAGAACGTCTCTCCACTTCCTCAGTTCTGAGAGATAAGTGTGTGTGAAAGCCGTCCTTCACCTAGATTGTTGGGAACACAAAGTTTCTTTTCAGTTGCAAACTCCATTTCATACTTATATATGGGGAGGTACTAGCTCCAACTCGGTTTTACAGTGAAAACTGCAGGAACTTCAAACCGGCACTAGGAAACAGACTGAGAAAGCAGAGAAAAAGTGTCCCCTGCAAACCGTTCCCTTGGTGCTAGATGAAAGAACGTCTCTCCACTTGCTCAGTTCTGAGAGATAAGTGTGTGTGAAAGCCGTCCTTCACCTAGCTTGTGGGGAATACAAAGTTTCTTTTCAGTTGCAAACTCCATTCCATACATATATATGGGGAGGTACTAGCTCCAACTCTGTTTGACAGTGAAAACTGCAGGAACTTCAAATCGGCACTAGGAAACACACTGAGAAAGCAGAGAAAATGTGTCTCCTGCAAACCGTTCCGTTGGTGCTAGATGAACGAACGTCTCTCCACTTGCTCAGTTCTGAGAGTTAAGTGTGTGTGAAAGCCGTCCTTCACCTAGCTTGTTGGGAACACAAAGTTTCTTTTCAGTTGCAAACTCCATTCCATACATATATATGGGGAGGTACAAGCTCCAACTCGGTTTGACAGTGAAAACTGCAGGAACTTCAAACCGGCACTAGGAAACAGACTGAGAAAGCAGAGAAAAAGTGTCTCCTGCAACCCGTTCCCTGGGTGCTAGATGAACGAACGTCTCTCCACTTGCTCAGTTCTGAGAGTTAAGTGTGTGTGAAAGCCGTCCTTCACCTAGCTTGTTGGGAACACAAAGATTCTTTTCAGTTGCAAACTCCATTCCATACATATATATGGGGAGGTACAAGCTCCAAATCGGTTTTACAGTGAAAACTGCAGGAACTTCAAACCGGCACTAGGAAACAGACTGAGAAAGCAGAGATAAAGTGTCTCCTGCAACCCGTTCCCTTGTTGCTAGATGAAAGAACGTCTCTCCACTTGCTCAGTTCTGAGAGATAAGTGTGTGTGAAAGCCGTCTTTCACCTAGCTTGTTGGGAACACAAAGTTTCTTTTCAGTTGCAAACTCCATTCCATACTTATATATGGGGAGGTACTAGCTCCAACTCGGTTTTACAGTGAAAACTGCAGGAACTTCAAACCGGCACTAGGAAACAGACTGAGAAAGCAGAGAAAAAGTGTCTCCTGCAACCCGTTCCCTTGGTGCTAGATGAACGAACGTCTCTCCACTTGCTCAGTTCTGAGAGATAAGTGTGTTTGAAAGCCGTCCTTCACCTAGCTTGTTGGGAACACAAAGTTTCTTTTCAGTTGCCAACTCCATTCCATACATATATATGGGGAGGTGCTAGCTCCAACTCGATTTTACAGTGAAAACTGCAGGAACATCAAACCGGCAATAGGAAACAGACTGAGAAAGCAGAGAAAAAGTGTCTCCTGCAACCCGTTCCATTGGTGCTAGATGAACGAACGTCTCTCCACTTGCTCAGTTCTGAGAGATAAGTGGGTGTGAAAGCCGTCCTTCACCTAGCTTGTTGGGAACACAAAGTTTCTTTTCAGTTGCAAACTCCATTCCATACATATATATGGGGAGGTACTAGCTCCAACTCGGTTTTACAGTGAAAACTGTAGGAACTTCAAACCGGCACTAGGAAACAGACTGAGAAAGCAGAGAAAAAGTGTCTCCTGCCACCGGTTCCCTTGGTGCTAGATGAACGAACGTCTCTCCACTTGCTCAGTTCTGAGAGATAAGTGTGTGTGAAAGCCGTCCTTCACCTTGCTTGTTGGGAACACAAAGTTTCTTTTCAGTTGCAAACTCCATTCCATACATATATATGGGGAGGTACAAGCTCCAACTCGGTTTGACAGTGAAAACTGCAGGAACTTCAAACCGGCACTAGGAAACAGAATGAGAAATCAGAGAAAAAGTGTCTCCTGCAACCCGTTCCCTTGGTGCTAGATGAAAGAACGTCTCTCCACTTGCTCAGTTCTGAGAGATAATTGTGTGTGAAAGCCGTCCTTCACCTAGCTTGTTGGGAACACAAAGTTTCTTTTCAGTTGCAAACCCCATTCCATACTTATATATGGGGAGGTACTAGCTCCAACTCTGTTTGACAGTGAAAACTGCAGGAACTTCAAACCGGCACTAGGAAACAGACTGAGAAAGCAGAGAAAAAGTGTCTCCTGCAACCCGTTCCCTGGGTGCTAGATGAACGAACGTCTCTCCACTTGCTCAGTTCTGAGAGTTAAGTGTGTGTGAAAGCCGTCCTTCACCTAGCTTGTTGGGAACACAAAGTTTCTTTTCAGTTGCAAACTCCATTCCATACATATATATGGGGAGGTACAAGCTCCAAATCGGTTTTACAGTGAAAACTGCAGGAATTTCAAACCGGCACTAGGAAACAGACTGAGAAAGCAGAGAAAAAGTGTCTCCTGCAACCCGTTCCCTTGGTGCTAGATGAACGAACGTCTCTCCACTTGCTCAGTTCTGAGAGATAAGTGTGTGTGAAAGCCGTCCTTCACCTAGCTTGTTGGGAACACAAAGTTTCTTTTCAGTTGCAAACTCCATTCCATACTTATATATGGGGAGGTACTAGCTCCAACTCGGTTTTACAGTGAAAACTGCAGGAACTTCAAACCGGCACTAGGAAACAGACTGAGAAAGCAGAGAAAAAGTGTCTCCTGCAACCCGTTCCCTTGGTGCTAGATGAACGAACGTCTCTCAACTTGCTCAGTTCTGAGAGATAAGTGTGTGTGAAAGCCATCCTTCACCTAGCTTGTTGGGAACACAAAGTTTCTTTTCAGTTGCAAACTCCATTCCATACATATATATGGGGAGGTGCTAGCTCCAACTCGATTTTACAGTGAAAACTGCAGGAACATCAAACCGGCAATAGGAAACAGACTGAGAAAGCAGAGAAAAAGTGTCTCCTGCAACCCGTTCCATTGGTGCTAGATGAACGAACGTCTCTCCACATGCTCAGTTCTGAGAGATAAGTGGGTGTGAAAGCCGTCCTTCACCTAGCTTGTTGGGAACACAAAGTTTCTTTTCAGTTGCAAACTCCATTCCATACATATATAAGGGGAGGTACTAGCTCCAACTCGGTTTTACAGTGAAAACTGCAGGAACTTCAAACCGGCACTAGGAAACAGACTGAGAAAGCAGAGAAAAAGTGTCTCCTGCCACCGGTTCCCTTGGTGCTAGATGAACGAACGTCTCTCCACTTGCTCAGTTCTGAGAGATAAGTGTGTGTGAAAGCCGTCCTTCACCTTGCTTGTTGGGAACACAAATTTTCTTTTCAGTTGCAAACTCCATTCCATACATATATATGGGGAGGTACTAGCTCCAACTCGGTTTTACAGTGAAAACTGCAGGAACATCAAACCGGCACTAGGAAGCAGACTGAGAAAGCAGAGAAAAAGTGTCTCCTGCAACCCGTTCCCTTGGTGCTAGATGAACGAACGTCTCTCCAATTGCTCAGTTCTGAGAGATAAGTGTGTGTGAAAGCCGTCCTTCACCTAGATTGTTGGGAACACAAAGTTTCTTTTCAGTTGCAAACTCCATTCAATACATATATATGGGGAGGTACTAGCTCCAACTCGGTTTTACAGTGAAAACTGCAGGAACTTCAAACCGGCACTAGGAAACAGACTGAGAAAGCAGAGAAAAAGTGTCTCCTGCAACCCGTTCACTTGGTGCTAGATGAACGAACGTCTCTCCACTTGCTCAGTTCTGAGAGATAAGTGTGTGTGAAAGCCGTCCTTCACCTAGATTGTTGGGAACACAAAGTTTCTTTTCAGTTGCAAACTCAATTCCATACTTATATATGGGGAGGTACTAGCTCCAACTCGGTTTTACAGTGAAAACTGCAGGAACTTCAAACCGGCACTAGGAAACAGACTGAGAAAGCAGAGAAAAAGTGTCTCCTGCAACCCGTTCCCTTGGTGCTAGATGAAAGAACGTCTCTCCACTTGCTCAGTTCTGAGAGATAGGTGTGTGTGAAAGCCGTCCTTCACCTAGCTTTTTGGGAACACAAAGTTTCTTTTCAGTTGCAAACTCCATTCCATACATATATATGGGGAGGTACAAGCTCCAACTCTGTTTGACAGTGAAAACTGCAGGAACTTCAAACCGGCACTAGGAAACAGACTGAGAAAGCAGAGAAACAGTGTCCCCTGCAACCCGTTCCCTTGGTGCTAGATGAACGAACGTCTCTCCACTTCCTCAGTTCTGAGAGATAAGTGTGTGTGAAAGCCGTCCTTCACCTAGCTTGTTGGGAACACAAAGTTTCTTTTCAGTTGCAAACTCCATTCCATACTTATATATGGGGAGGTACTAGCTCCAACTCGGTTTTACAGTGAAAACTGCAGGAACTTCAAACCGGCACTAGGAAACAGACTGAGAAAGCAGAGAAAAAGTGTCTCCTGCAACCCGTTCCCTTGGTGCTAGATGAACGAACGTCTCTCCACTTGCTAAGTTCTGAGAGATAAGTGTGTGTGAAAGCCGCCCTTCACCTAGCTTGTTGGGAACACAAAGATTCTTTTCAGTTGCAAACTCCATTCCATACATATATTTGGGGAGGTGCTAGCTCCAACTCGATTTTACAGTGAAAACTGCAGGAACATAAAACCGGCAATAGGAAACAGACTGAGAAAGCAGAGAAAAAGTGTCTCCTGCATCCCGTTCCCTTGGTGCTAGATGAACGAACGTCTCTCCACTTGCTCAGTTCTGAGAGATAAGTGTGTGTGAAAGCCGTCCTTCACCTAGCTTGTTGGGAACACAAAGATTCTTTTCAGTTGCAAACTCCATTCCATACATATATTTGGGGAGGTGCTAGCTCCAACTCAATTTTACAGTGAAAACTGCAGGAACATAAAACCGGCAATAGGAAACAGACTGAGAAAGCAGAGAAAAAGTGTCTCCTGCATCCCGTTCCCTTGGTGCTAGATGAACGAACGTCTCTCCACTTGCTCAGTTCTGAGAGATAAGTGTGTGTGAAAGCCGTCCTTCACCTAGCTTGTTGGGAACACAAAGTTTCTTTTCAGTTGCAAACTCCATTCCATACATATATATGGGGAGGTACTAGCTCCAACTCGGTTTTACAGTGAAAACTGCAGGAACTTCAAACCGGCACTAGGAAACAGACTGAGAAAGCAGAGAAAAAGTGTCTACTGCAACCCTTTCCCTTGATGCTAGATGAACGAACGTCTCTCCACTTGCTCAGTTCTGAGAGATAAGTGTGTGTGAAAGCCGTCCTTCACCTAGCTTGTTGGGAACACAAAGTTTCTTTTCAGTTGCAAACTCAATTCCATACTTATATATGGGGAGGTACTAGCTCCAACTCGGTTTTACACTGAAAACTGCAGGAACTTCAAACCGGCACTAGGAAACAGACTGAGAAAGCAGAGAAAAAGTGTCTCCTGCAACCCGTTCCCTTGGTGCTAGATGAACGAACGTCTCTCCACTTGCTCAGTTCTGAGAGATAGGTGTGTGTGAAAGCCGTCCTTCACCTAGCTTGTTGGGAACACAAAGTTTCTTTTCAGTTGCCAAATCCATTCCATACGTATATATGGGGAGGTACTAGCTCCAACTCGGTTTGACAGTGAAAACTGCAGGAACTTCAAACCGGCACTAGGAAACAGACTGAGAATGCAGAGAAAAAGTGTCTCCTGCAACCCGTTCCCTTGATGCTAGATGAAAGAACGTCTCTCCACTTGCTCAGTTCTGAGAGATAAGTGTGTGTGAAAGCCGTCCTTCACCTAGCTTGTTGGGAACACAAAGTTTCTTTTCAGTTGCAAACTGCATTCCATACATATATATGGGGAGGTACTAGCTCCAACTCGGTTTTACAGTGAAAACTGCAGGAACTTCAAACCGGCACTAGGAAACAGACTGAGAAAGCAGAGAAAAAGTATCTCCTGCAACCCGTTCCCTTGATGCTAGATGAACGAACGTCTCTCCACTTGCTCAGTTCTGAGAGATAAGTGTGTGTGAAAGCCGTCCTTCACCTAGCTTGTTGGGAACACAAAGTTTCTTTTCAGTTGCAAACTCCTTTCCATACATATATATGGGGAGGTACTAGCTCCAACTCGGTTTTACAGTGAAAACTGCAGGAATTTCAAACCGGCACTAGGAAACAGACTGAGAAAGCAGAGAAAAAGTGTCTCCTGAAACCCGTTCCCTTGGTGCTAGATGAACGAACGTCTCTCCACTTGCTCAGTTCTGAGAGATAAGTGTGTGTGAAAGCCGTACTTCACCTAGCTTGTTGGGAACACAAAGTTTCTTTTCAGTTGCAAACTCCATTCCATACATATATATGGGGAGGTACTAGCTCCAACTCGGTTTTACAGTGAAAACTGCTGGAACTTCAAACCGGCACTAGGAAACAGACTGAGAAAGCAGAGAAAAAGTGTCTCCTGCAACCCGTTCCCTTGGTGCTAGATGAACGAACGTCTCTCCACTTGCTCAGTTCTGAGAGATAAGTGTGTGTGAAAGCCGTCCTTCACCTAGCTTGTTGGGAACACAAAGTTTCTTTTCAGTTGCAAACTCCATTCCATACATATATATGGGGAGGTACTAGCTGCAACTCGGTTTGACAGTGAAAACTGCAGGAACTTCAAACCGGCACTAGGAAACAGACTGAGAAAGCAGAGAAAAAGTGTCTCCTGCAACCCGTTCCCTTGTTGCTAGATGAACGAACGTCTCTCCACTTGCTCAGTTCTGAGAGATAAGTGTGTGTGAAAGCCGTCCTTCACCTAGCTTGTTGGGAACACAAAGTTTCTTTTCAGTTGCAAACTCCATTCCATACTTATATATGGGGAGGTACTAGCTCCAACTCGGTTTTACAGTGAAAACTGCAGGAACTTCAAACCGGCACTAGGAAACAGACTGAGAAAGCAGAGAAAAAGTGTCTCCTGCAACCCGTTCCCTTGGTGTTAGATGAACGAAATTCTCTCCACTTGCTCAGTTCTGAGAGTTAAGTGTGAGTGAAAGCCGTCCTTCACCTAGCTTGTTGGGAACACAAAGTTTCTTTTCAGTTGCAAACTCCATTCCATACATATATATGGGGAGGTACTAGCTCCAACTCGGTTTTACAGTGAAAACTGCAGGAACTTCAAACCGGCACTAGGAAACAGACTGAGAAAGCAGAGAAAAAGTGTCTCCTGCAACCCGTTCCCTTGGTGCTAGATGAACGAACGTCTCTCCACTTGCTCAGTTCTGAGAGATAAGTGTGTGTCAAAGCCGTCCTTCACCTAGCTTGTTGGGAACACAAAGTTTCTTTTCAGTTGCAAACTCCATTCCATACATATATATGGGGAGGTACTAGCTGCAACTCGGTTTGACAGTGAAAACTGCAGGAACTTCAAACTGGCAATAGGAAACAGACTGAGAAAGCAGAGAAAAAGTGTCTCCTGCAACCCGTTCCCTTGTTGCTAGATGAACGAACGTCTCTCCACTTGCTCAGTTCTGAGAGATAAGTGTGTGTGAAAGCCGTCCTTCACCTAGCTTGTTGGGAACACAAAGTTTCTTTTCAGTTGCAAACTCCATTCCATACTTATATATGGGGAGGTACTAGCTCCAACTCGGTTTTACAGTGAAAACTGCAGGAACTTCAAACCGGCACTAGGAAACAGACTGAGAAAGCAGAGAAAAAGTGTCTCCTGCAACCCGTTCCCTTGGTGTTAGATGAACGAAATTCTCTCCACTTGCTCAGTTCTGAGAGTTAAGTGTGAGTGAAAGCCGTCCTTCACCTAGCTTGTTGGGAACACAAAGTTTCTTTTCAGTTGCAAACTCCATTCCATACATATATATGGGGAGGTACTAGCTCCAACTCGGTTTTACAGTGAAAACTGCAGGAACTTCAAACCGGCACTAGGAAACAGACTGAGAAAGCAGAGAAAAAGTGTCTCCTTCTACCCGTTCCCTTGGTGCTAGATGAAAGAACCTCTCTCCACTTGCTCAGTTCTGAGAGATAAGTGTGTGTGAAAGCCGTACTTCACCTAGCTTGTTGGGAACACAAAGTTTCTTTTCAGTTGCAAACTCCATTCCATACATATATATGGGGAGGTACTAGCTCCAACTCGGTTTTACAGTGAAAACTGCAGGAACTTCAAACCGGCACTAGGAAACAGACTGAGAAAGCAGAGAAAAAGTGTCTCCTGCAACCCGTTCCCTTGGTGCTAGATGAACGAACGTCTCTCCACTTGCTCAGTTCTGAGAGATAACTGTATGTGAAAGCCGTCCTTCACCTAGCTTGTTGGGAACACAAAGATTCTTTTCAGTTGCAAACTCCATTCCATACATATATATGGGGAGGTGCTAGCTCCAACTCGATTTTACAGTGAAAACTGCAGGAACATCAAACCGGCAATAGGAAACAGACTGAGAAAGCAGAGAAAAAGTGTCTCCTGCAACCCGTTCCATTGGTGCTAGATGAACGAACGTCTCTCCACTTGCTCAGTTCTGAGAGATAAGTGGGTGTGAAAGCCGTCCTTCACCTAGCTTGTTGGGAACACAAAGTTTCTTTTCAGTTGCAAACTCCATTCCATACATATATATGGGGAGGTACTAGCTCCAACTCGGTTTTACAGTGAAAACTGCAGGAACTTCAAACCGGCACTAGGAAACAGACTGAGAAAGCAGAGAAACAGTGTCCCCTGCAACACGTTCCCTTGGTGCTAGATGAACGAACGTCTCTCCACTTCCTCAGTTCTGAGAGATAAGTGTGTGTGAAAGCCGTCCTTCACCTAGCTTGTTGGGAACACAAAGATTCTTTTCAGTTGCAAACTCCATTCCATACATATATATGGGGAGGTGCTAGCTCCAACTCGATTTTACAGTGAAAACTGCAGGAACATCAAACCGGCAATAGGAAACAGACTGAGAAAGCAGAGAAAAAGTGTCTCCTGCAAAACGTTCCATTGGTGCTAGATGAACGAACGTCTCTCCAATTGCTCAGTTCTGAGAGATAAGTGTGTGTGAAAGCCGTCCTTCACATTGCTTGTTGGGAACACAAAGTTTCTTTTCAGTTGCAAACTCCATTCCATACATATATATGGGGAGGTACTAGCTCCAACTCGGTTTTACAGTGAAAACTGCAGGAACTTCAAACCGGCACTAGGAAACAGACTGAGAAAGCAGAGAAAAAGTGTCTCCTGCCACCGGTTCCCTTGGTGCTAGATGAACGAACGTCTCTCCACTTGCTCAGTTCTGAGAGATAAGTGTGTGTGAAAGCCGTCCTTCACCTTGCTTGTTGGGAACACAAAGTTTCTTTTCAGTTGCAAACTCCATTCCATACATATATATGGGGAGGTACAAGCTCCAACTCTGTTTGACAGTGAAAACTGCAGGAACTTCAAACCGGCACTAGGAAACAGACTGAAAAAGCAGAGAAACAGTGTCCACTGCAACACGTTCCCTTGGTGCTAGATGAACGAACGTCTCTCCACTTGCTCAGTTCTGAGAGATAAGTGTGTGTGAAAGCCGTCCTTCACCTAGCTTGTTGGGAACACAAAGTTTCTTTTCAGTTGCAAACTCCATTCCATACATATATAAGGGGAGGTACTAGCTCCAACTCGGTTTTACAGTGAAAACTGCAGGAACTTCAAACCGGCACTAGGAAACAGACTGAGAAAGCAGAGAAAAAGTGTCTACTGCAACCCTTTCCCTTGATGCTAGATGATCGAACGTCTCTCCACTTGCTCAGTTCTGAGAGATAAGTGTGTGTGAAAGCCGTCCTTCACCTAGCTTGTTGGGAACACAAAGTTTCTTTTCAGTTGCAAACTCCATTCCATACATATATATGGGGAGGTACTAGCTCCAACTCGGTTTTACAGTGAAAACTGCAGGAACTTCAAACCGGCACTAGGAAACAGACTGAGAAAGCAGAGAAAAAGTGTCTACTGCAACCCTTTCCCTCGATGCTAGATGAACGAACGTCTCTCCACTTGCTCAGTTCTGAGAGATAAGTGTGTGTGAAAGCCGTCCTTCACCTAGCTTGTTGGGAACACAAAGTTTCTTTTCAGTTGCAAACTCAATTCCATACTTATATATGGGGAGGTACTAGCTCCAACTCGGTTTTACACTGAAAACTGCAGGAACTTCAAACCGGCACTAGGAAACAGACTGAGAAAGCAGAGAAATAGTGTCTCCTGCAACCCGTTCCCTTGGTGCTAGATGAACGAACGTCTCTCCACTTGCTCAGTTCTGAGAGATAGGTGTGTGTGAAAGCCGTCCTTCACCTAGCTTGTTGGGAACACAAAGTTTCTTTTCAGTTGCCAACTCCATTCCATACATATATATGGGGAGGTACTAGCTCCAACTCGGTTTGACAGTGAAAACTGCAGGAACTTCAAACCGGCACTAGGAAACAGACTGAGAAAGCAGAGAAAAAGTGTCTCCTGCAACCCGTTCCCTCGGTGCTAGATGAAAGAACGTCTCTCCACTTGCTCAGTTCTGAGAGATAAGTGTGTGTGAAAGCCGTCCTTCACCTAGCTTGTTGGGAACACAAAGTTTCTTTTCAGTTGCAAACTGCATTCCATACATATATATGGGGAGGTACTAGCTCCAACTCGGTTTTACAGTGAAAACTGCAGGAACTTCAAACCGGCACTAGGAAACAGACTGAGAAAGCAGAGAAAAAGTGTCTCCTGCAACCCGTTCCCTTGGTGCTAGATGAACGAACGTCTCTCCACTTGCTCAGTTCTGAGAGATAAGTGTGTGTGAAAGCCGCCCTTCACCTAGCTTGTTGGGAACACAAAGTTTCTTTTCAGTTGCAAACTCCTTTCCATACATATATATGGGGTGGTACTAGCTCCAACTCGGTTTTACAGTGAAAACTGCAGGAACTTCAAACCGGCACTAGGAAACAGACTGAGAAAGCAGAGAAAAAGTGTCTCCTGCATCCCGTTCCCTTGGTGCTAGATGAACGAACGTCTCTCCACTTGCTCAGTTCTGAGAGATAAGTGTGTGTGAAAGCCGTCCTTCACCTAGCTTGTTGGGAACACAAAGTTTCTTTTCAGTTGCAAACTCCATTCCATACATATATATGGGGAGGTACTAGCTCCAACTCGGTTTTACAGTGAAAACTGCTGGAACTTCAAACCGGCACTAGGAAACAGACTGAGAAAGCAGAGAAAAAGTGTCTCCTGCAACCCGTTCCCTTGGTGCTAGATGAACGAACGTCTCTCCACTTGCTCAGTTCTGAGAGATAAGTGTGTGTGAAAGCCGTCCTTCACCTAGCTTGTTGGGAACACAAAGTTTCTTTTCAGTTGCAAACTCCATTCCATACATATATATGGGGAGGTACTAGCTGCAACTCGGTTTGACAGTGAAAACTGCAGGAACTTCAAACCGGCACTAGGAAACAGACTGAGAAAGCAGAGAAAAAGTGTCTCCTGCAACCCGTTCCCTTGTTGCTAGATGAACGAACGTCTCTCCACTTGCTCAGTTCTGAGAGATAAGTGTGAGTGAAAGCCGTCCTTCACCTAGCTTGTTGGGAACACAAAGTTTCTTTTCAGTTGCAAACTCCATTCCATACTTATATATGGGGAGGTACTAGCTCCAACTCGGTTTTACAGTGAAAACTGCAGGAACTTCAAACCGGCACTAGGAAACAGACTGAGAAAGCAGAGAAAAAGTGTCTCCTGCAACCCGTTCCCTTGGTGTTAGATGAACGAACTTCTCTCCACTTGCTCAGTTCTGAGAGTTAAGTGTGAGTGAAAGCCGTCCTTCACCTAGCTTGTTGGGAACACAAAGTTTCTTTTCAGTTGCAAACTCCATTCCATACATATATATGGGGAGGTACTAGCTCCAACTCGGTTTTACAGTGAAAACTGCAGGAACTTCAAACCGGCACTAGGAAACAGACTGAGAAAGCAGAGAAAAAGTGTCTCCTGCAACCCGTTCCCTTGGTGCTAGATGAAAGAACCTCTCTCCACTTGCTCAGTTCTGAGAGATAAGTGTGTGTGAAAGCCGTACTTCACCTAGCTTGTTGGGAACACAAAGTTTCTTTTCAGTTGCAAACTCCATTCCATACATATATATGGGGAGGTACTAGCTCCAACTCGGTTTTACAGTGAAAACTGCAGGAACTTCAAACCGGCACTACGAAACAGACTGAGAAAGCAGAGAAAATGTGTATACTGCAACCCGTTCCCTTGGTGCTAGATGAACGAACGTCTCTCCACTTGCTCAGTTCTGAGAGATAAGTGGGTGTGAAAGCCGTCCTTCACCTAGCTTGTTGGGAACACAAAGTTTCTTTTCAGTTGCAAACTCCATTCCATACATATATATGGGGAGGTACTAGCTCCAACTCGGTTTTACAGTGAAAACTGCAGGAACTTCAAACCGGCACTAGGAAACAGACTGAGAAAGCAGAGAAAAAGTGTCTCCTGCCACCGGTTCCCTTGGTGCTAGATGAACGAACGTCTCTCCACTTGCTCAGTTCTGAGAGATAAGTGTGTGTGAAAGCCGTCCTTCACCTTGCTTGTTGGGAACACAAAGTTTCTTTTCAGTTGCAAACTCCATTCCATACATATATATGGGGAGGTACTAGCTCCAACTCGGTTTTACAGTGAAAACTGCAGGAACTTCAAACCGGCACTAGGAAGCAGACTGAGAAAGCAGAGAAAAAGTGTCTCCTGCAACCCGTTCCCTTGGTGCTAGATGAACGAACGTCTCTCCACTTGCTCAGTTCTGAGAGATAAGTGTGTGTGAAAGCCGTCCTTCAACTAGATTGTTGGGAACACAAAGTTTCTTTTCAGTTGCAAACTCCATTCCATACATATATATGGGGAGGTACTAGCTCCAACTCGGTTTTACAGTGAAAACTGCAGGAACTTCAAACCGGCAATAGGAAACAGACTGAGAAAGCAGAGAAAAAGTGTCTCCTGCAACCCGTTCCCTTGTTGCTAGATGAACGAACGTCTCTCCACTTGCTCAGTTCTGAGAGATAAGTGTGAGTGAAAGCCGTCCTTCACCTAGCTTGTTGGGAACACAAAGTTTCTTTTCAGTTGCAAACTCCATTCCATACTTATATATGGGGAGGTACTAGCTCCAACTCGGTTTTACAGTGAAAACTGCAGGAACTTCAAACCGGCACTAGGAAACAGACTGAGAAAGCAGAGAAAAAGTGTCTCCTGCAACCCGTTCCCTTGGTGTTAGATGAACGAACTTCTCTCCACTTGCTCAGTTCTGAGAGTTAAGTGTGAGTGAAAGCCGTCCTTCACCTAGCTTGTTGGGAACACAAAGTTTCTTTTCAGTTGCAAACTCCATTCCATACATATATATGGGGAGGTACTAGCTCCAACTCGGTTTTACAGTGAAAACTGCAGGAACTTCAAACCGGCACTAGGAAACAGACTGAGAAAGCAGAGAAAAAGTGTCTCCTGCAACCCGTTCCCTTGGTGCTAGATGAAAGAACCTCTCTCCACTTGCTCAGTTCTGAGAGATAAGTGTGTGTGAAAGCCGTACTTCACCTAGCTTGTTGGGAACACAAAGTTTCTTTTCAGTTGCAAACTCCATTCCATACATATATATGGGGAGGTACTAGCTCCAACTCGGTTTTACAGTGAAAACTGCAGGAACTTCAAACCGGCACTACGAAACAGACTGAGAAAGCAGAGAAAATGTGTATCCTGCAACCCGTTCCCTTGGTGCTAGATGAACGAACGTCTCTCCACTTGCTCAGTTCTGAGAGATAAGTGGGTGTGAAAGCCGTCCTTCACCTAGCTTGTTGGGAACACAAAGTTTCTTTTCAGTTGCAAACTCCATTCCATACATATATATGGGGAGGTACTAGCTCCAACTCGGTTTTACAGTGAAAACTGCAGGAACTTCAAACCGGCACTAGGAAACAGACTGAGAAAGCAGAGAAAAAGTGTCTCCTGCCACCGGTTCCCTTGGTGCTAGATGAACGAACGTCTCTCCACTTGCTCAGTTCTGAGAGATAAGTGTGTGTGAAAGCCGTCCTTCACCTTGCTTGTTGGGAACACAAAGTTTCTTTTCAGTTGCAAACTCCATTCCATACATATATATGGGGAGGTACTAGCTCCAACTCGGTTTTACAGTGAAAACTGCAGGAACTTCAAACCGGCACTAGGAAGCAGACTGAGAAAGCAGAGAAAAAGTGTCTCCTGCAACCCGTTCCCTTGGTGCTAGATGAACGAACGTCTCTCCACTTGCTCAGTTCTGAGAGATAAGTGTGTGTGAAAGCCGTCCTTCAACTAGATTGTTGGGAACACAAAGTTTCTTTTCAGTTGCAAACTCCATTCCATACATATATATGGGGAGGTACTAGCTCCAACTCGGTTTTACAGTGAAAACTGCAGGAACTTCAAACCGGCAATAGGAAACAGACTGAGAAAGCAGAGAAAAAGTGTCTCCTGCAACCCGTTCACTTGGTGCTAGATGAACGAACGTCTCTCCACTTGCTCAGTTCTGAGAGATAAGTGTGTGTGAAAGCCGTCCTTCACCTAGCTTGTTGGGAACACAAAGTTTCTTTTCAGTTGCAAACTCCATTCCATAATTATATATGGGGAGGTACTAGCTCCAACTCGGTTTTACAGTGAAAACTGCAGGAACTTCAAACCGGCACTAGGAAACAGACTGAGAAAGCAGAGAAACAGTGTCCCCTGCAACACGTTCCCTTGGTGCTAGATGAACGAACGTCTCTCCACTTCCTCAGTTCTGAGAGATAAGTGTGTGTGAAAGCCGTCCTTCACCTAGCTTGTTGGGAACACAAAGATTCTTTTCAGTTGCAAACTCCATTCCATACATATATATGGGGAGGTGCTAGCTCCAACTCGATTTTACAGTGAAAACTGCAGGAACATCAAACCGGCAGTAGGAAACATACTGAGAAAGCAGAGAAAAAGTGTCTCCTGCAAAACGTTCCATTGGTGCTAGATGAACGAACGTCTCTCCAATTGCTCAGTTCTGAGAGATAAGTGTGTGTGAAAGCCGTCCTTCACCTTGCTTGTTGGGAACACAAAGTTTCTTTTCAGTTGCAAACTCCATTCCATACATATATATGGGGAGGTACTAGCTCCAACTCGGTTTTACAGTGAAAACTGCAGGAACTTCAAACCGGCACTAGGAAACAGACTGAGAAAGCAGAGAAAAAGTGTCTCCTGCCACCGGTTCCCTTGGTGCTAGATGAACGAACGTCTCTCCACTTGCTCAGTTCTGAGAGATAAGTGTGTGTGAAAGCCGTCCTTCACCTTGCTTGTTGGGAACACAAAGTTTCTTTTCAGTTGCAAACTCCATTCCATACATATATATGGGGAGGTACAAGCTCCAACTCTGTTTGACAGTGAAAACTGCAGGAACTTCAAACCGGCACTAGGAAACAGACTGAAAAAGCAGAGAAACAGTGTCCACTGCAACACGTTCCCTTGGTGCTAGATGAACGAACGTCTCTCCACTTCCTCAGTTCTGAGAGATAAGTGTGTGTGAAAGCCGTCCTTCACCTAGCTTGTTGGGAACACAAAGTTTCTTTTCAGTTGCAAACTCCATTCCATACATATATATGGGGAGGTACTAGCTCCAACTCGGTTTTACAGTGAAAACTGCAGGAACTTCAAACCGGCACTAGGAAACAGACTGAGAAAGCAGAGAAAAAGTGTCTACTGCAACCCTTTCCCTTGATGCTAGATGAACGAACGTCTCTCCACTTGCTCAGTTCTGAGAGATAAGTGTGTGTGAAAGCCGTCCTTCACCTAGCTTGTTGGGAACACAAAGTTTCTTTTCAGTTGCAAACTCCATTCCATACATATATATGGGGAGGTACTAGCTCCAACTCGGTTTTACAGTGAAAACTGCAGGAACTTCAAACCGGCACTAGGAAACAGACTGAGAAAGCAGAGAAAAAGTGTCTACTGCAACCCTTTCCCTCGATGCTAGATGAACGAACGTCTCTCCACTTGCTCAGTTCTGAGAGATAAGTGTGTGTGAAAGCCGTCCTTCACCTAGCTTGTTGGGAACACAAAGTTTCTTTTCAGTTGCAAACTCAATTCCATACTTATATATGGGGAGGTACTAGCTCCAACTCGGTTTTACACTGAAAACTGCAGGAACTTCAAACCGGCACTAGGAAACAGACTGAGAAAGCAGAGAAAAAGTGTCTCCTGCAACCCGTTCCCTTGGTGCTAGATGAACGAACGTCTCTCCACTTGCTCAGTTCTGAGAGATAGGTGTGTGTGAAAGCCGTCCTTCACCTAGCTTGTTGGGAACACAAAGTTTCTTTTCAGTTGCCAACTCCATTCCATACATATATATGGGGAGGTACTAGCTCCAACTCGGTTTGACAGTGAAAACTGCAGGAACTTCAAACCGGCACTAGGAAACAGACTGAGAAAGCAGAGAAAAAGTGTCTCCTGCAACCCGTTCCCTTGGTGCTAGATGAAAGAACGTCTCTCCACTTGCTCAGTTCTGAGAGATAAGTGTGTGTGAAAGCCGTCCTTCACCTAGCTTGTTGGGAACACAAAGTTTCTTTTCAGTTGCAAACTCCATTCCATACATATATATGGGGAGGTACTAGCTCCAACTCGGTTTTACAGTGAAAACTGCAGGAACTTCAAACCGGCACTAGGAAACAGACTGAGAAAGCAGAGAAAAAGTGTCTCCTGCAACCCGTTCCCTTGGTGCTAGATGAACGAACGTCTCTCCACTTGCTCAGTTCTGAGAGATAAGTGTGTGTGAAAGCCGTCCTTCACCTAGCTTGTTGGGAACACAAAGTTTCTTTTCAGTTGCAAACTCCTTTCCATACATATATATGGGGAGGTACTAGCTCCAACTCGGTTTTACAGTGAAAACTGCAGGAACTTCAAACCGGCACTAGGAAACAGACTGAGAAAGCAGAGAAAAAGTGTCTCCTGCATCCCGTTCCCTTGGTGCTAGATGAACGAACGTCTCTCCACTTGCTCAGTTCTGAGAGATAAGTGTGTGTGAAAGCCGTCCTTCACCTAGCTTGTTGGGAACACAAAGTTTCTTTTCAGTTGCAAACTCCATTCCATACATATATATGGGGAGGTACTAGCTCCAACTCGGTTTTACAGTGAAAACTGCTGGAACTTCAAACCGGCACTAGGAAACAGACTGAGAAAGCAGAGAAAAAGTGTCTCCTGCAACCCGTTCCCTTGGTGCTAGATGAACGAACGTCTCTCCACTTGCTCAGTTCTGAGAGATAAGTGTGTGTGAAAGCCGTCCTTCACCTAGCTTGTTGGGAACACAAAGTTTCTTTTCAGTTGCAAACTCCATTCCATACATATATATGGGGAGGTACTAGCTGCAACTCGGTTTGACAGTGAAAACTGCAGGAACTTCAAACCGGCACTAGGAAACAGACTGAGAAAGCAGAGAAAAAGTGTCTCCTGCAACCCGTTCCCTTGTTGCTAGATGAACGAACGTCTCTCCACTTGCTCAGTTCTGAGAGATAAGTGTGTGTGAAAGCCGTCCTTCACCTAGCTTGTTGGGAACACAAAGTTTCTTTTCAGTTGCAAACTCCATTCCATACTTATATATGGGGAGGTACTAGCTCCAACTCGGTTTTACAGTGAAAACTGCAGGAACTTCAAACCGGCACTAGGAAACAGACTTAGAAAGCAGAGAAAAAGTGTCTCCTGCAACCCGTTCCCTTGGTGTTAGATGAACGAACTTCTCTCCACTTGCTCAGTTCTGAGAGTTAAGTGTGATTGAAAGCCGTCCTTCACCTAGCTTGTTGGGAACACAAAGTTTCTTTTCAGTTGCAAACTCCATTCCATACATATATATGGGGAGGTACTAGCTCCAACTCGGTTTTACAGTGAAAACTGCAGGAACTTCAAACCGGCACTAGGAAACAGACTGAGAAAGCAGAGAAAAAGTGTCTCCTGCCACCGGTTCCCTTGGTGCTAGATGAACGAACGTCTCTCCACTTGCTCAGTTCTGAGAGATAAGTGTGTGTGAAAGCCGTCCTTCACCTAGCTTGTTGGGAACACAAAGTTTCTTTTCAGTTGCAAACTCCATTCCATACATATATATGGGGAGGTACAAGCTCCAACTCTGTTTGACAGTGAAAACTGCAGGAACTTCAAACCGGCACTAGGAAACAGACTGAAAAAGCAGAGAAACAGTGTCCACTGCAACACGTTCCCTTGGTGCTAGATGAACGAACGTCTCTCCACTTCCTCAGTTCTGAGAGATAAGTGTGTGTGAAAGCCGTCCTTCACCTAGCTTGTTGGGAACACAAAGTTTCTTTTCAGTTGCAAACTCCATTCCATACATATATATGGGGAGGTACTAGCTCCAACTCGGTTTTACAGTGAAAACTGCAGGAACTTCAAACCGGCACTAGGAAACAGACTGAGAAAGCAGAGAAAAAGTGTCTACTGCAACCCTTTCCCTTGATGCTAGATGAACGAACGTCTCTCCACTTGCTCAGTTCTGAGAGATAAGTGTGTGTGAAAGCCGTCCTTCACCTAGCTTGTTGGGAACACAAAGTTTCTTTTCAGTTGCAAACTCCATTCCATACATATATATGGGGAGGTACTAGCTCCAACTCGGTTTTACAGTGAAAACTGCAGGAACTTCAAACCGGCACTAGGAAACAGACTGAGAAAGCAGAGAAAAAGTGTCTACTGCAACCCTTTCCCTCGATGCTAGATGAACGAACGTCTCTCCACTTGCTCAGTTCTGAGAGATAAGTGTGTGTGAAAGCCGTCCTTCACCTAGCTTGTTGGGAACACAAAGTTTCTTTTCAGTTGCAAACTAAATTCCATACTTATATATGGGGAGGTACTAGCTCCAACTCGGTTTTACACTGAAAACTGCAGGAACTTCAAACCGGCACTAGGAAACAGACTGAGAAAGCAGAGAAAAAGTGTCTCTTGCAACCCGTTCCCTTGGTGCTAGATGAACGAACGTCTCTCCACTTGCTCAGTTCTGAGAGATAGGTGTGTGTGAAAGCCGTCCTTCACCTAGCTTGTTGGGAACACAAAGTTTCTTTTCAGTTGCCAACTCCATTCCATACATATATATGGGGAGGTACTAGCTCCAACTCGGTTTGACAGTGAAAACTGCAGGAACTTCAAACCGGCACTAGGAAACAGACTGAGAAAGCAGAGAAAAAGTGTCTCCTGCAACCCGTTCCCTTGGTGCTAGATGAAAGAACGTCTCTCCACTTGCTCAGTTCTGAGAGATAAGTGTGTGTGAAAGCCGTCCTTCACCTAGCTTGTTGGGAACACAAAGTTTCTTTTCAGTTGCAAACTGCATTCCATACATATATATGGGGAGGTACTAGCTCCAACTCGGTTTTACAGTGAAAACTGCAGGAACTTCATACCGGCACTAGGAAACAGACTGAGAAAGCAGAGAAAAAGTGTCTCCTGCAACCCGTTCCCTTGGTGCTAGATGAACGAACGTCTCTCCACTTGCTCAGTTCTGAGAGATAAGTGTGTGTGAAAGCCGTCCTTCACCTAGCTTGTTGGGAACACAAAGTTTCTTTTCAGTTGCAAACTCCTTTCCATACATATATATGGGGAGGTACTAGCTCCAACTCGGTTTTACAGTGAAAACTGCAGGAACTTCAAACCGGCACTAGGAAACAGACTGAGAAAGCAGAGAAAAAGTGTCTCCTGCATCCCGTTCCCTTGGTGCTAGATGAACGAACGTCTCTCCACTTGCTCAGTTCTGAGAGATAAGTGTGTGTGAAAGCCGTCCTTCACCTAGCTTGTTGGGAACACAAAGTTTCTTTTCAGTTGCAAACTCCATTCCATACATATATATGGGGAGGTACTAGCTCCAACTAGGTTTTACAGTGAAAACTGCTGGAACTTCAAACCGGCACTAGGAAACAGACTGAGAAAGCAGAGAAAAAGTGTCTCCTGCAACCCGTTCCCTTGGTGCTAGATGAACGAACGTCTCTCCACTTGCTCAGTTCTGAGAGATAAGTGTGTGTGAAAGCCGTCCTTCACCTAGCTTGTTGGGAACACAAAGTTTCTTTTCAGTTGCAAACTCCATTCCATACATATATATGGGGAGGTACTAGCTGCAACTCGGTTTGACAGTGAAAACTGCAGGAACTTCAAACCGGCACTAGGAAACAGACTGAGAAAGCAGAGAAAAAGTGTCTCCTGCAACCCGTTCCCTTGTTGCTAGATGAACGAACGTCTCTCCACTTGCTCAGTTCTGAGAGATAAGTGTGTGTGAAAGCCGTCCTTCACCTAGCTTGTTGGGAACACAGTTTCTTTTCAGTTGCAAACTCCATTCCATACTTATATATGGGGAGGTACTAGCTCCAACTCGGTTTTACAGTGAAAACTGCAGGAACTTCAAACCGGCACTAGGAAACAGACTGAGAAAGCAGAGAAAAAGTGTCTCCTGCAACCCGTTCCCTTGGTGTTAGATGAACGAACTTCTCTCCACTTGCTCAGTTCTGAGAGTTAAGTGTGAGTGAAAGCCGTCCTTCACCTAGCTTGTTGGGAACACAAAGTTTCTTTTCAGTTGCAAACTCCATTCCATACATATATATGGGGAGGTACTAGCTCCAACTCGGTTTTACAGTGAAAACTGCAGGAACTTCAAACCGGCACTACGAAACAGACTGAGAAAGCAGAGAAAAAGTGTCTCCTTCTACCCGTTCCCTTGGTGCTAGATGAAAGAACCTCTCTCCACTTGCTCAGTTCTGAGAGATAAGTGTGTGTGAAAGCCGTACTTCACCTAGCTTGTTGGGAACACAAAGTTTCTTTTCAGTTGCAAACTCCATTCCATACATATATATGGGGAGGTACTAGCTCCAACTCGGTTTTACAGTGAAAACTGCAGGAACTTCAAACCGGCACTACGAAACAGACTGAGAAAGCAGAGAAAATGTGTATCCTGCAACCCGTTCCCTTGGTGCTAGATGAACGAACGTCTCTCCACTTGCTCAGTTCTGAGAGATAAGTGTGTGTGAAAGCCGTCCTTCACCTAGCTTGTTGGGAACACAAAGTTTCTTTTCAGTTGCAAACTCCATTCCATACATATATATGGGGAGGTACTAGCTCCAACTCGGTTTTACAGTGAAAACTGCAGGAACTTCAAACCGGCACTAGGAAACAGACTGAGAAAGCAGAGAAAAAGTGTCTCCTGCAACCCGTTCCCTTGGTGCTAGATGAACGAACGTCTCTCCACTTGCTCAGTTCTGAGAGATAAGTGTGTGTGAAAGCCGTCCTTCACCTATCTTGTTGGGAACACAAAGTTTCTTTTCAGTTGCAAACTCCATTCCATACATATATATGGGGAGGTACTAGCTCCAACTCGGTTTTACTGTGAAAACTGCAGGAACTTCAAACCGGCACTAGGAAACAGACTGAGAAAGCAGAGAAAAAGTGTCTCTTGCAACCCGTTCCCTTGGTGCTAGATGAACGAACGTCTCTCCACTTGCTCAGTTCTGAGAGATAGGTGTGTGTGAAAGCCGTCCTTCACCTAGCTTGTTGGGAACACAAAGTTTCTTTTCAGTTGCCAACTCCATTCCATACATATATATGGGGAGGTACTAGCTCCAACTCGGTTTGACAGTGAAAACTGCAGGAACTTCAAACCGGCACTAGGAAACAGACTGAGAAAGCAGAGAAAAAGTGTCTCCTGCAACCCGTTCCCTTGGTGCTAGATGAAAGAACGTCTCTCCACTTGCTCAGTTCTGAGAGATAAGTGTGTGTGAAAGCCGTCCTTCACCTAGCTTGTTGGGAACACAAAGTTTCTTTTCAGTTGCAAACTGCATTCCATACATATATATGGGGAGGTACTAGCTCCAACTCGGTTTTACAGTGAAAACTGCAGGAACTTCATACCGGCACTAGGAAACAGACTGAGAAAGCAGAGAAAAAGTGTCTCCTGCAACCCGTTCCCTTGGTGCTAGATGAACGAACGTCTCTCCACTTGCTCAGTTCTGAGAGATAAGTGTGTGTGAAAGCCGTCCTTCACCTAGCTTGTTGGGAACACAAAGTTTCTTTTCAGTTGCAAACTCCTTTCCATACATATATATGGGGAGGTACTAGCTCCAACTCGGTTTTACAGTGAAAACTGCAGGAACTTCAAACCGGCACTAGGAAACAGACTGAGAAAGCAGAGAAAAAGTGTCTCCTGCATCCCGTTCCCTTGGTGCTAGATGAACGAACGTCTCTCCACTTGCTCAGTTCTGAGAGATAAGTGTGTGTGAAAGCCGTCCTTCACCTAGCTTGTTGGGAACACAAAGTTTCTTTTCAGTTGCAAACTCCATTCCATACATATATATGGGGAGGTACTAGCTCCAACTAGGTTTTACAGTGAAAACTGCTGGAACTTCAAACCGGCACTAGGAAACAGACTGAGAAAGCAGAGAAAAAGTGTCTCCTGCAACCCGTTCCCTTGGTGCTAGATGAACGAACGTCTCTCCACTTGCTCAGTTCTGAGAGATAAGTGTGTGTGAAAGCCGTCCTTCACCTAGCTTGTTGGGAACACAAAGTTTCTTTTCAGTTGCAAACTCCATTCCATACATATATATGGGGAGGTACTAGCTGCAACTCGGTTTGACAGTGAAAACTGCAGGAACTTCAAACCGGCACTAGGAAACAGACTGAGAAAGCAGAGAAAAAGTGTCTCCTGCAACCCGTTCCCTTGTTGCTAGATGAACGAACGTCTCTCCACTTGCTCAGTTCTGAGAGATAAGTGTGTGTGAAAGCCGTCCTTCACCTAGCTTGTTGGGAACACAAAGTTTCTTTTCAGTTGCAAACTCCATTCCATACTTATATATGGGGAGGTACTAGCTCCAACTCGGTTTTACAGTGAAAACTGCAGGAACTTCAAACCGGCACTAGGAAACAGACTGAGAAAGCAGAGAAAAAGTGTCTCCTGCAACCCGTTCCCTTGGTGTTAGATGAACGAACTTCTCTCCACTTGCTCAGTTCTGAGAGTTAAGTGTGAGTGAAAGCCGTCCTTCACCTAGCTTGTTGGGAACACAAAGTTTCTTTTCAGTTGCAAACTCCATTCCATACATATATATGGGGAGGTACTAGCTCCAACTCGGTTTTACAGTGAAAACTGCAGGAACTTCAAACCGGCACTAGGAAACAGACTGAGAAAGCAGAGAAAAAGTGTCTCCTTCTACCCGTTCCCTTGGTGCTAGATGAAAGAACCTCTCTCCACTTGCTCAGTTCTGAGAGATAAGTGTGTGTGAAAGCCGTACTTCACCTAGCTTGTTGGGAACACAAAGTTTCTTTTCAGTTGCAAACTCCATTCCATACATATATATGGGGAGGTACTAGCTCCAACTCGGTTTTACAGTGAAAACTGCAGGAACTTCAAACCGGCACTACGAAACAGACTGAGAAAGCAGAGAAAATGTGTATCCTGCAACCCGTTCCCTTGGTGCTAGATGAACGAACGTCTCTCCACTTGCTCAGTTCTGAGAGATAAGTGTGTGTGAAAGCCGTCCTTCACCTAGCTTGTTGGGAACACAAAGTTTCTTTTCAGTTGCAAACTCCATTCCATACATATATATGGGGAGGTACTAGCTCCAACTCGGTTTTACAGTGAAAACTGCAGGAACTTCAAACCGGCACTAGGAAACAGACTGAGAAAGCAGAGAAAAAGTGTCTCCTGCAACCCGTTCCCTTGGTGCTAGATGAACGAACGTCTCTCCACTTGCTCAGTTCTGAGAGATAAGTGTGTGTGAAAGCCGTCCTTCACCTATCTTGTTGGGAACACAAAGTTTCTTTTCAGTTGCAAACTCCATTCCATACATATATATGGGGAGGTACTAGCTCCAACTCGGTTTTACTGTGAAAACTGCAGGAACTTCAAACCGGCACTAGGAAACAGACTGAGAAAGCAGAGAAAAAGTGTCTCCTGAAACCCGTTCCCTTGGTGCTAGATGAACGAACGTCTCTCCACTTGCTCAGTTCTGAGAGATAAGTGTGTGTGAAAGCCGTCCTTCACCTAGCTTGTTGGGAACACAAAGTTTCTTTTCAGTTGCAAACTCCATTCCATACATATATATGGGGAGGTACTAGCTCCAACTCGGTTTTACAGTGAAAACTGCAGGAATTTCAAACCGGCACTAGGAAACAGACTGAGAAAGCAGAGAAAAAGTGTCTCCAGCAAACCGTTCCCTTGGTGCTAGATGAACGAACGTCTCTCCACTTGCTCAGTTCTGAGAGATAAGTGTGTGTGAAAGCCGTCCTTCACCTAGCTTGTTGGGAACACAAAGTTTCTTTTCAGTTGCAAACTCCATTCCATACATATACATGGGGAGGTACTAGGTCCAACTCGGTTTTACAGTGAAAACTTCAGGAACTTGAAACCGGCACTAAGAAACAGACTGAGAAAGCAGAGAAAAAGTGTCTCCTGCAACCCGTTCCCTTGGTGCTAGATGAACGAACGTCTCTCCACTTGCTCAGTTCTGAGAGATAAGTGTGTGTGAAAGCCGTCCTTCACCTAGCTTGTTGGGAACACAAAGTTTCTTTTCAGTTGCAAACTCCATTCCATACATATATATGGGGAGGTACTAGCTCAAACTCTGTTTGACAGTGAAAACTGCAGGAAATTCAAACCGGCACTAGGAAACAGACTGAGAAAGCAGAGAAAAAGTGTCTCCTGCAACCCGTTCCCTTGGTGCTAGATGAAAGAACCTCTCTCCACTTCCTCAGTTCTGAGAGATAAGTGTGTGTGAAAGCCGTCCTTCACCTCGCTTGTTGAGAACACACAGTTTCTTTTCAGTTGCAAACTTCATTCCATACATTTATATGGGGAGTTACAAGCTCCAACACGGTTTTACAGTGAAAACTGCAGGAACTTCATACCGGCACTAGGAAACAGACTGAGAAAGCACAGAAAAAGTGTATCCTGCAACCCGTTCCCTTGCTGCTAGATGAACGAACGTCTCTCCACTTCCTCAGTTCTGAGAGATAATTATGTGTGAAAGCCGTCCTTCACCTAGCTTGTTGGGAACACAAAGTTTCTTTTCAGTTGCAAAATCCATTCCATACATATATATGGGGAGGTACTAGCTCCAACTCGGATTTACAGTGAAAACTGCAGGAACTTCAAAGCGGCACTAGGAAACAGACTGAGAAAGCAGAGAAAAAGTGTCTCCTGCAACCCGTTCCCTTGGTTGTAGGTGAACGAAATTCTCTCCACTTGCTCAGTTCTGAGAGATAGGTGTGTGTGAAAGCCGTCCTTCACCTAGCTTGTTGGGAACACAAAGTTTCTTTTCAGTTGCAAACTCCATTCCATACATATATACTGGGAGGTACTAGCTCCAACCCCGTTTTACAGTGAAAACTGCAGGAACTTCAAACCGGCACTAGGAAACAGACTGAGAAAGCAGAGAAAAAGTGTCTCCTGCAACCCGTTCCCTTGGTGCTAGATGAACGAACGTCTCTCCACTTGCTCAGTTCTGAGAGATAAGTGTGTGTGAAAGCCGTCCTTCACCTAGCTTGTTGGGAACACAAAGTTTCTTTTCAGTTGCAAACTCCATTCCATACATATATATGGGGAGGTACTAGCTCCAACTCGGTTTTACAGTGAAAACTGCAGGAACTTCAAACCGGCACTAGGAAACAGACTGAGAAAGCAGAGAAATCGTGTTTCCTGCAACCCGTTCCCTCGGTGCTAGATGAACGAACGTCTCTCCACTTGCTCAGTTCTGAGAGATAAGTGTGTGTGAAAGCCGTCCTTCACCTAGCTTGTTGGGAACACATAGATTGTTTTCAGTTGCAAACTCCATTCCATACATATATATGGGGAGGTACTAGCTCCAACTCGGTTTTACAGTGAAAACTGCAGGAATTTCAAACCGGCACTAGGAAACAGACTGAGAAAGCAGAGAAAAAGTGTCTACTGCAAACCGTTCCCTTGGTGCTAGATGAACGAACGTCTCTCCACTTGCTCAGTTCTGAGAGATAAGTGTGTGAGAAAGCCGTCATTCAACTAGCTTGTTGGGAACACAAAGTTTCTTTTCAGTTGCAAACTCCATTCCATAAATATATATGGGGAGGTACTAGCTCCAACTCGGTTTTACAGTGAAAACTGCAGGAACTTCAAACCGGCACTACGAAACAGACTGAGAAAGCAGAGAAAATGTGTATCCTGCAACCCGTTCCCTTGGTGCTAGATGAACGAACGTCTCTCCACTTGCTCAGTTCTGAGAGATAAGTGTGTGTGAAAGCCGTCCTTCACCTAGCTTGTTGGGAACACAAAGTTTCTTTTCAGTTGCAAACTCCATTCCATACATATATATGGGGAGGTACTAGCTCCAACTCGGTTTTACAGTGAAAACTGCAGGAACTTCAAACCGGCACTAGGAAACAGACTGAGAAAGCAGAGAAAAAGTGTCTCCTGCAAACCGTTCCCTTGGTTGTAGGTGAACGAAATTCTCTCCACTTGCTCAGTTCTGAGAGATAGGTGTGTGTGAAAGCCGTCCTTCACCTAGCTTGTTGGGAACACAAAGTTTCTTTTCAGTTTCAAACTCCATTCCATACATTTATATGGGGAGTTACAAGCTCCAACCCCGTTTTACAGTGAAAACTGCAGGAACTTCAAACCGGCACTAGGAAACAGACTGAGAAAGCAGAGAAAAAGTGTCTCCTGCAACCCGTTCCCTTGGTGCTAGATGAACGAACGTCTCTCCACTTGCTCAGTTCTGAGAGATAAGTGTGTGTGAAAGCCGTACTTCACCTAGCTTGTTGGGAACACACAGTTTCTTTTCAGTTGCAAACTTCATTCCATACATTTATATGGGGAGTTACAAGCTCCAACTCGGTTTTACAGTGAAAACTGCAGGAACTTCATACCGGCACTAGGAAACAGACTGAGAAAGCACAGAAAAAGTGTATCCTGCAACCCGTTCCCTTGCTGCTAGATGAACGAACGTCTCTCCACTTCCTCAGTTCTGAGAGATAATTATGTGTGAAAGCCGTCCTTCACCTAGCTTGTTGGGAACACAAAGTTTCTTTTCAGTTGCAAACTCCATTCCATACATATATATGGGGAGGTACTAGCTCCAACTCGGATTTACAGTGAAAACTGCAGGAACTTCAAAGCGGCACTAGGAAACAGACTGAGAAAGCAGAGAAAAAGTGTCTCCTGCAACCCGTTCCCTTGGTTGTAGGTGAACGAAATTCTCTCCACTTGCTCAGTTCTGAGAGATAGGTGTGTGTGAAAGCCGTCCTTCACCTAGCTTGTTGGGAACACAAAGTTTCTTTTCAGTTGCAAACTCCATTCCATACATATATACTGGGAGGTACTAGCTCCAACCGCGTTTTACAGTGAAAACTGCAGGAACTTCAAACCGGCACTAGGAAACAGACTGAGAAAGCAGAGAAAAAGTGTCTCCTGCAACCCGTTCCCTTGGTGCCAGATGAACGAACGTCTCTCCACTTGCTCAGTTCTGAGAGATAAGTGTGTGTGAAAGCCGTCCTTCACCTAGCTTGTTGGGAACACAAAGTTTCTTTTCAGTTGCAAACTCCATTCCATACATATATATGGGGAGGTCATAGCTCCAACTCGGTTTTACAGTGAAAACTGCAGGTACTTCAAACCGGCACTAGGAAACAGACTGAGAAAGCAGAGAAATCGTGTTTCCTGCAACCCGTTCCCTCGGTGCTAGATGAACGAACGTCTCTCCACTTGCTCAGTTCTGAGAGATAAGTGTGTGTGAAAGCCGTCCTTCACCTAGCTTGTTGGGAACACATAGATTGTTTTCAGTTGCAAAATCCATTCCATACATATATATGGGGAGGTACTAGCTCCAATTCGGTTTTACAATGAAAACTGCAGGAACTTCAAACCGGCACTAGGAAACAGACTGAGAAAGCAGAGAAAAAGTGTCTCCTGCAAACCTTTCCCTTGGAGCTAGATGAACGAACGTCTCTCCACTTCCTCAGTTCTGAGAGATAAGTGTGTGTGAAAGCCGTCCTTCACCTAGCTTGTTGGGAACACAAAGTTTCTTTTCAGTTGCAAACTCCATTCCATACATATATATGGGGAGGTACTAGCTCCAACTCGGTTTTACAGTGAAAACTGCAGGAATTTCAAACCGGCACTAGGAAACAGACTGAGAAAGCAGAGAAAAAGTGTCTACTGCAAACCGTTCCCTTGGTGCTAGATGAACGAACGTCTCTCCACTTGCTCAGTTCTGAGAGATAAGTGTGTGTGAAAGCCGTCATTCAACTAGCTTGTTGGGAACACAAAGTTTCTTTTCAGTTGCAAACTCCATTCCATAAATATATATGGGGAGGTACTAGCTCCAACTCGGTTTTACAGTGAAAACTGCAGGAACTTCAAACCGGCACTACGAAACAGACTGAGAAAGCAGAGAAAATGTGTATCCTGCAACCCGTTCCCTTGGTGCTAGATGAACGAACGTCTCTCCACTTGCTCAGTTCTGAGAGATAAGTGTGTGTGAAAGCCGTCCTTCACCTAGCTTGTTGGGAACACAAAGTTTCTTTTCAGTTGCAAACTCCATTCCATACATATATATGGGGAGGTACTGGCTCCAACTCGGTTTTACAGTGAAAACTGCAGGAACTTCAAACCGGCACTAGGAAACAGACTGAGAAAGCAGAGAAATAGTGTCTCCTGCAACCCGTTCCCTTGGTTGTAGGTGAACGAAATTCTCTCCACTTGCTCAGTTCTGAGAGATAGGTGTGTGTGAAAGCCGTCCTTCACCTAGCTTGTTGGGAACACAAAGTGTCTTTTCAGTTGCAAACTCCATTCCATACATATATACTGGGAGGTACTAGCTCCAACCCCGTTTTACAGTGAAAACTGCAGGAACTTCAAACCGGCACTAGGAAACAGACTGAGAAAGCAGAGAAAAAGTGTCTCCTGCAACCCGTTCCCTTGGTGCTAGATGAACGAACGTCTCTCCACTTGCTCAGTTCTGAGAGATAAGTGTGTGTGAAAGCCGTCCTTCACCTAGCTTGTTGGGAACACAAAGTTTCTTTTCAGTTGCAAACTCCATTCCATACATATATATGGGGAGGTACTAGCTCCAACTCGGTTTTACAGTGAAAACTGCAGGAACTTCAAACCGGCACTAGGAAACAGACTGAGAAAGCAGAGAAATCGTGTTTCCTGAAACCCGTTCCCTCGGTGCTAGATGAACGAACGTCTCTCCACTTGCTCAGTTCTGAGAGATAAGTGTGTGTGAAAGCCGTCCTTCACCTAGCTTGTTGGGAACACATAGATTGTTTTCAGTTGCAAACTCCATTCCATACATATATATGGGGAGGTACTAGCTCCAACTCGGTTTTACAGTGAAAACTGCAGGAACTTCAAACCGGCACTACGAAACAGACTGAGAAAGCAGAGAAAATGTGTATCCTGCAACCCGTTCCCTTGGTGCTAGATGAATGAACGTCTCTCCACTTGCTCAGTTCTGAGAGATAAGTGTGTGTGAAAGCCGTCCTTCACCTAGCTTGTTGGGAACACAAAGTTTCTTTTCAGTTGCAAACTCCATTCCATACATATATATGGGGAGGTACTAGCTCCAACTCTGTTTTACAGTGAAAACTGCAGGAACTTCAAACCGGCACTAGGAAACAGACTGAGAAAGCAGAGAAAAAGTGTCTCCTGCAACCCGTTCCCTTGGTGCTAGATGAACGAACGTCTCTCCACTTGCTCAGTTCTGAGAGATAAGTGTGTGTGAAAGCCGTCCTTCACCTATCTTGTTGGGAACACAAAGTTTCTTTTCAGTTGCAAACTCCATTCCATACATATATATGGGGAGGTACTAGCTCCAACTCGGTTTTACTGTGAAAACTGCAGGAACTTCAAACCGGCACTAGGAAACAGACTGAGAAAGCAGAGAAAAAGTGTCTCCTGAAACCCGTTCCCTTGGTGCTAGATGAACGAACGTCTCTCCACTTGCTCAGTTCTGAGAGATAAGTGTGTGTGAAAGCCGTCCTTCACCTAGCTTGTTGGGAACACAAAGTTTCTTTTCAGTTGCAAACTCCATTCCATACATATATATGGGGAGGTACTAGCTCCAACTCGGTTTTACAGTGAAAACTGCAGGAATTTCAAACCGGCACTAGGAAACAGACTGAGAAAGCAGAGAAAAAGTTTCTCCAGCAAACCGTTCCCTTGGTGCTAGATGAACGAACGTCTCTCCACTTGCTCAGTTCTGAGAGATAAGTGTGTGTGAAAGCCGTCCTTCACCTAGCTTGTTGGGAACACAAAGTTTCTTTTCAGTTGCAAACTCCATTCCATACATATATATGGGGAGGTGCTAGCTCCAACTCGGTTTGACAGTGAAAACTGGAGGAACTTCAAACCGGCACTAGGAAACAGACTGAGAAAGCAGAGAAATCGTGTTTCCTGCAACCCGTTCCCTCGGTGCTAGATGAACGAACGTCTCTCCACTTGCTCAGTTCTGAGAGATAAGTGTGTGTGAAAGCCGTCCTTCACCTAGCTTGTTGGGAACACATAGATTGTTTTCAGTTGCAAAATCCATTCCATACATATATATGGGGAGGTACTAGCTCCAATTCGGTTTTACAATGTAAACTGCAGGAACTTCAAACCGGCACTAGGAAACAGACTGAGAAAGCAGAGAAAAAGTGTCTCCTGCAAACCTTTCCCTTGGAGCTAGATGAACGAACGTCTCTCCACTTCCTCAGTTCTGAGAGATAAGTGTGTGTGAAAGCCGTCCTTCACCTAGCTTGTTGGGAACACAAAGTTTCTTTTCAGTTGCAAACTCCATTCCATACATATATATGGGGAGGTACTAGCTCCAACTCGGTTTTACAGTGAAAACTGCAGGAATTTCAAACCGGCACTAGGAAACAGACTGAGAAAGCAGAGAAAAAGTGTCTACTGCAAACCGTTCCCTTGGTGCTAGATGAACGAACGTCTCTCCACTTGCTCAGTTCTGAGAGATAAGTGTGTGTGAAAGCCGTCATTCAACTAGCTTGTTGGGAACACAAAGTTTCTTTTCAGTTGCAAACTCCATTCCATAAATATATATGGGGAGGTACTAGCTCCAACTCGGTTTTACAGTGAAAACTGCAGGAACTTCAAACCGGCACTACGAAACAGACTGAGAAAGCAGAGAAAATGTGTATCCTGCAACCCGTTCCCTTGGTGCTAGATGAACGAACGTCTCTCCACTTGCTCAGTTCTGAGAGATAAGTGTGTGTGAAAGCCGTCCTTCACCTAGCTTGTTGGGAACACAAAGTTTCTTTTCAGTTGCAAACTCCATTCCATACATATATATGGGGAGGTACTGGCTCCAACTCGGTTTTACAGTGAAAACTGCAGGAACTTCAAACCGGCACTAGGAAACAGACTGAGAAAGCAGAGAAATAGTGTCTCCTGCAACCCGTTCCCTTGGTTGTAGGTGAACGAAATTCTCTCCACTTGCTCAGTTCTGAGAGATAGGTGTGTGTGAAAGCCGTCCTTCACCTAGCTTGTTGGGAACACAAAGTGTCTTTTCAGTTGCAAACTCCATTCCATACATATATACTGGGAGGTACTAGCTCCAACCCCGTTTTACAGTGAAAACTGCAGGAACTTCAAACCGGCACTAGGAAACAGACTGAGAAAGCAGAGAAAAAGTGTCTCCTGCAACCCGTTCCCTTGGTGCTAGATGAACGAACGTCTCTCCACTTGCTCAGTTCTGAGAGATAAGTGTGTGTGAAAGCCGTCCTTCACCTAGCTTGTTGGGAACACAAAGTTTCTTTTCAGTTGCAAACTCCATTCCATACATATATATGGGGAGGTACTAGCTCCAACTCGGTTTTACAGTGAAAACTGCAGGAACTTCAAACCGGCACTAGGAAACAGACTGAGAAAGCAGAGAAATCGTGTTTCCTGCAACCCGTTCCCTCGGTGCTAGATGAACGAACGTCTCTCCACTTGCTCAGTTCTGAGAGATAAGTGTGTGTGAAAGCCGTCCTTCACCTAGCTTGTTGGGAACACATAGATTGTTTTCAGTTGCAAACTCCATTCCATACATATATATGGGGAGGTACTAGCTCCAACTCGGTTTTACAGTGAAAACTGCAGGAACTTCAAACCGGCACTACGAAACAGACTGAGAAAGCAGAGAAAATGTGTATCCTGCAACCCGTTCCCTTGGTGCTAGATGAATGAACGTCTCTCCACTTGCTCAGTTCTGAGAGATAAGTGTGTGTGAAAGCCGTCCTTCACCTAGCTTGTTGGGAACACAAAGTTTCTTTTCAGTTGCAAACTCCATTCCATACATATATATGGGGAGGTACTAGCTCCAACTCTGTTTTACAGTGAAAACTGCAGGAACTTCAAACCGGCACTAGGAAACAGACTGAGAAAGCAGAGAAAAAGTGTCTCCTGCAACCCGTTCCCTTGGTGCTAGATGAACGAACGTCTCTCCACTTGCTCAGTTCTGAGAGATAAGTGTGTGTGAAAGCCGTCCTTCACCTGTCTTGTTGGGAACACAAAGTTTCTTTTCAGTTGCAAACTCCATTCCATACATATATATGGGGAGGTACTAGCTCCAACTCGGTTTTACTGTGAAAACTGCAGGAACTTCAAACCGGCACTAGGAAACAGACTGAGAAAGCAGAGAAAAAGTGTCTCCTGAAACCCGTTCCCTTGGTGCTAGATGAACGAACGTCTCTCCACTTGCTCAGTTCTGAGAGATAAGTGTGTGTGAAAGCCGTCCTTCACCTAGCTTGTTGGGAACACAAAGTTTCTTTTCAGTTGCAAACTCCATTCCATACATATATATGGGGAGGTACTAGCTCCAACTCGGTTTTACAGTGAAAACTGCAGGAATTTCAAACCGGCACTAGGAAACAGACTGAGAAAGCAGAGAAAAAGTTTCTCCAGCAAACCGTTCCCTTGGTGCTAGATGAACGAACGTCTCTCCACTTGCTCAGTTCTGAGAGATAAGTGTGTGTGAAAGCCGTCCTTCACCTAGCTTGTTGGGAACACAAAGTTTCTTTTCAGTTGCAAACTCCATTCCATACATATATATGGGGAGGTACTAGGTCCAACTCGGTTTTACAGTGAAAACTGCAGGAACTTGAAACCGGCACTAAGAAACAGACTGAGAAAGCAGAGAAAAAGTGTCTCCTGCAACCCGTTCCCTTGGTGCTAGATGAACGAACGTCTCTCCACTTGCTCAGTTCTGAGAGATAAGTGTGTGTGAAAGCCGTCCTTCACCTAGCTTGTTGGGAACACAAAGTTTCTTTTCAGTTGCAAACTCCATTCCATACATATATATGGGGAGGTACTAGCTCAAACTCTGTTTGACAGTGAAAACTGCAGGAACTTCAAACCGGCACTAGGAAACAGACTGAGAAAGCAGAGAAAAAGTGTCTCCTGCAACCCGTTCCCTTGGTGCTAGATGAAAGAACGTCTCTCCACTTCCTCAGTTCTGAGAGATAAGTGTGTGTGAAAGCCGTTCTTCACCTAGCTTGTTGGGAACACACAGTTTCTTTTCAGTTGCAAACTTCATTCCATACATTTATATGGGGAGTTACAAGCTCCAACTCGGTTTTACAGTGAAAACTGCAGGAACTTCATACCGGCACTAGGAAACAGACTGAGAAAGCACAGAAAAAGTGTATCCTGCAACCCGTTCCCTTGCTGCTAGATGAATGAACGTCTCTCCACTTCCTCAGTTCTGAGAGATAATTATGTGTGAAAGCCGTCCTTCACCTAGCTTGTTGGGAACACAAAGTTTCTTTTCAGTTGCAAACTCCATTCCATACATATATATGGGGAGGTACTAGCTCCAACTCGGATTTACAGTGAAAACTGCAGGAACTTCAAAGCGGCACTAGGAAACAGACTGAGAAAGCAGAGAAAAAGTGTCTCCTGCAACCCGTTCCCTTGGTTGTAGGTGAACGAAATTCTCTCCACTTGCTCAGTTCTGAGAGATAGGTGTGTGTGAAAGCCGTCCTTCACCTAGCTTGTTGGGAACACAAAGTTTCTTTTCAGTTGCAAACTCCATTCCATCCATATATACTGGGAGGTACTAGCTCCAACCCCGTTTTACAGTGAAAACTGCAGGAACTTCAAACCGGCACTAGGAAACAGACTGAGAAAGCAGAGAAAAAGTGTCTCCTGCAACCCGTTCCCTTGGTGCTAGATGAACGAACGTCTCTCCACTTGCTCAGTTCTGAGAGATAAGTGGGTGTGAAAGCCGTCCTTCACCTAGCTTGTTGGGAACACAAAGTTTCTTTTCAGTTGCAAACTCCATTCCATACATATATATGGGGAGGTACTAGCTCCAACTCGGTTTTACAGTGAAAACTGCAGGAACTTCAAACCGGCACTAGGAAACAGACTGAGAAAGCAGAGAAAAAGTGTCTCCTGCAACCCGTTCCCTTGGTGCTAGATGAACGAACGTCTCTCCACTTGCTCAGTTCTGAGAGATAAGTGTGTGTGAAAGCCGTCCTTCACCTAGCTTGTTGGGAACACAAAGTTTCTTTTCAGTTGCAAACTCCATTCCATACATATATATGGGGAGGTACTAGCTCCAACTCGGTTTTACAGTGAAATCTGCAGGAATTTCAAACCGGCACTAGGAAACAGACTGAGAAAGCAGAGAAAAAGTGTCTCCTGCAAACCGTTCCCTTGGTGCTAGATGAACGAACGTCTCTCCACTTACTCAGTTCTGAGAGATAAGTGTGTGTGAAAGCCGTCATTCAACTAGCTTGTTGGGAACACAAAGTTTCTTTTCAGTTGCAAACTCCATTCCATAAATATATATGGGGAGGTACTATCTCCAACTCGGTTTTACAGTGAAAACTGCAGGAACTTCAAACCGGCACTACGAAACAGACTGAGAAAGCAGAGAAAATGTGTATCCTGCAACCCGTTCCCTTGGTGCTAGATGAACGAACGTCTCTCCACTTGCTCAGTTCTGAGAGATAAGTGTGTGTGAAAGCCGTCCTTCACCTAGCTTGTTGGGAACACAAAGTTTCTTTTCAGTTGCAAACTCCATTCCATACATATATATATGGAGGTACTAGCTCCAACTCGGTTTTACAGAGAAAACTGCAGGAACATCAAACCGGCACTAGGAAACAGACTGAGAAAGCAGAGAAAAAGTGTCTCCTGCAACTCGTTCCCTTGGTGCTAGATGAACGAACGTCTCTCCACTTGCTCAGTTCTGAGAGATAAGTGTGTGTGAAAGCCGTACTTCAACTAGCTTGTTGGAAACACAAAGTTTCTTTTCAGTTGCAAACTCCATTCCACACATATATATGGGGAGGTACTAGCTCCAACTCGGTTTTACAGTGAAAACTGCAGGAACTTCAAACCGGCACTAGGAAACAGACTGGAAAGCAGAGAAAAGTGTCCCCTGCAACCCGTTCCCTCGGTGCTAGATGAACGAACGTCTCTCCACTTGCTCAGTTCTGAGAGATAAGTGTGTGTGAAAGCCGTCCTTCACCTAGCTTGTTGGGAACACAAAGTTTCTTTTCAGTTGCAAACTCCATTCCATACATATATATGGGGAGGTACTAGGTCCAACTCGGTTTTACAGTGAAAACTGCAGGAACTTGAAACCGGCACTAAGAAACAGACTGAGAAAGCAGAGAAAAAGTGTCTCCTGCAACCCGTTCCCTTGGTGCTAGATGAACGAACGTCTCTCCACTTGCTCAGTTCTGAGAGATAAGTGTGTGTGAAAGCCGTCCTTCACCTAGCTTGTTGGGAACACAAAGTTTCTTTTCAGTTGCAAACTCCATTCCATACATATATATGGGGAGGTACTAGCTCAAACTCTGTTTGACAGTGAAAACTGCAGGAACTTCAAACCGGCACTAGGAAACAGACTGAGAAAGCAGAGAAAAAGTGTCTCCTGCAACCCGTTCCCTTGGTGCTAGATGAAAGAACGTCTCTCCACTTCCTCAGTTCTGAGAGATAAGTGTGTGTGAAAGCCGTCCTTCACCTAGCTTGTTGGGAACACACAGTTTCTTTTCAGTTGCAAACTTCATTCCATACATTTATATGGGGAGTTACAAGCTCCAACTCGGTTTTACAGTGAAAACTGCAGGAACTTCATACCGGCACTAGGAAACAGACTGAGAAAGCACAGAAAAAGTGTATCCTGCAACCCGTTCCCTTGCTGCTAGATGAACGAACGTCTCTCCACTTCCTCAGTTCTGAGAGATAATTATGTGTGAAAGCCGTCCTTCACCTAGCTTGTTGGGAACACAAAGTTTCTTTTCAGTTGCAAACTCCATTCCATACATATATATGGGGAGGTACTAGCTCCAACTCGGATTTACAGTGAAAACTGCAGGAACTTCAAAGCGGCACTAGGAAACAGACTGAGAAAGCAGAGAAAAAGTGTCTCCTGCAACCCGTTCCCTTGGTTGTAGGTGAACGAAATTCTCTCCACTTGCTCAGTTCTGAGAGATAGGTGTGTGTGAAAGCCGTCCTTCACCTAGCTTGTTGGGAACACAAAGTTTCTTTTCAGTTGCAAACTCCATTCCATCCATATATACTGGGAGGTACTAGCTCCAACCCCGTTTTACAGTGAAAACTGCAGGAACTTCAAACCGGCACTAGGAAACAGACTGAGAAAGCAGAGAAAAAGTGTCTCCTGCAACCCGTTCCCTTGGTGCTAGATGAACGAACGTCTCTCCACTTGCTCAGTTCTGAGAGATAAGTGGGTGTGAAAGCCGTCCTTCACCTAGCTTGTTGGGAACACAAAGTTTCTTTTCAGTTGCAAACTCCATTCCATACATATATATGGGGAGGTACTAGCTCCAACTCGGTTTTACAGTGAAAACTGCAGGAACTTCAAACCGGCACTAGGAAACAGACTGAGAAAGCAGAGAAAAAGTGTCTCCTGCAACCCGTTCCCTTGGTGCTAGATGAACGAACGTCTCTCCACTTGCTCAGTTCTGAGAGATAAGTGTGTGTGAAAGCCGTCCTTCACCTAGCTTGTTGGGAACACAAAGTTTCTTTTCAGTTGCAAACTCCATTCCATACATATATATGGGGAGGTACTAGCTCCAACTCGGTTTTACAGTGAAATCTGCAGGAATTTCAAACCGGCACTAGGAAACAGACTGAGAAAGCAGAGAAAAAGTGTCTCCTGCAAACCGTTCCCTTGGTGCTAGATGAACGAACGTCTCTCCACTTACTCAGTTCTGAGAGATAAGTGTGTGTGAAAGCCGTCATTCAACTAGCTTGTTGGGAACACAAAGTTTCTTTTCAGTTGCAAACTCCATTCCATAAATATATATGGGGAGGTACTATCTCCAACTCGGTTTTACAGTGAAAACTGCAGGAACTTCAAACCGGCACTACGAAACAGACTGAGAAAGCAGAGAAAATGTGTATCCTGCAACCCGTTCCCTTGGTGCTAGATGAACGAACGTCTCTCCACTTGCTCAGTTCTGAGAGATAAGTGTGTGTGAAAGCCGTCCTTCACCTAGCTTGTTGGGAACACAAAGTTTCTTTTCAGTTGCAAACTCCATTCCATACATATATATATGGAGGTACTAGCTCCAACTCGGTTTTACAGAGAAAACTGCAGGAACATCAAACCGGCACTAGGAAACAGACTGAGAAAGCAGAGAAAAAGTGTCTCCTGCAACTCGTTCCCTTGGTGCTAGATGAACGAACGTCTCTCCACTTGCTCAGTTCTGAGAGATAAGTGTGTGTGAAAGCCGTACTTCAACTAGCTTGTTGGAAACACAAAGTTTCTTTTCAGTTGCAAACTCCATTCCACACATATATATGGGGAGGTACTAGCTCCAACTCGGTTTTACAGTGAAAACTGCAGGAACTTCAAACCGGCACTAGGAAACAGACTGGAAAGCAGAGAAAAGTGTCCCCTGCAACCCGTTCCCTCGGTGCTAGATGAACGAACGTCTCTCCACTTGCTCAGTTCTGAGAGATAAGTGTGTGTGAAAGCCGTCCTTCACCTAGCTTGTTGGGAACACAAAGTTTCTTTTCAGTTGCAAACTCCATTCCATACATATATATGGGGAGGTACTAGCTCCAACTCGGTTTTACAGTGAAAACTGAAGGAATTTCAAACCGGCACTAGGAAACAGACTGAGAAAGCAGAGAAAAAGTGTCTCCTGCAACCCGTTCCCTTGGTGCTAGATGAACGAACGTCTCTCCACTTGCTCAGTTCTGAGAGATAATTGTGTGTGAAAGCCGTCCTTCACCTAGCTTGTTGGGAACACAAAGATTCTTTTCAGTTGCAAACTACATTCCATACATATATATGGGGAGGTACTAGCTCCAACTCGGTTTTACAGTGAAAACTGCAGGAACTTCAAACCGGCACTAGGAAACAGACTGAGAAAGCAGAGAAAAAGTGTCTCCTGCAAGCCGTTCCCTTGGTGCTAGATGAACGAAAGTCTCTCCACTTGCTCAGTTCTGAGAGATAAGTGTGTGTGAAAGCCGTCCTTCACCTAGCTTGTTGGGAACACAAAGTTTCTTTTCAGTTGCAAACTCCATTCCATACAAATAGATGGGGAGGTACTAGCTCCAACTCGGTTTTACAGTGAAAACTGCAGGAACTTCAAACCGGCACTAGGAAACAGACTGAGAAAGCAGAGAAATCGTGTTTCCTGCAACCCGTTCCCTCGGTGCTAGATGAACGAAAGTCTCTCCACTTGCTCAGTTCTGAGAGATAAGTGTGTGTGAAAGCCGTCCTTCACCTAGCTTGTTGGGAACACAAAGTTTCTTTTCAGTTGCAAACTCCATTCCATACATATATATGGGGAGGTGCTAGATCCAACTCGGTTTTACAGTGAAAACTTCAGGAACTTCAAACCGGCACTAGGAAACAGACTGAGAAAGCAGAGAAAAAGTGTCCCTGCAACCCGTTCCCTTGGTGCTAGATGAACGAACGTCTCTCCACTTGCTCAGTTCTGAGAGTTAAGTGTGTGTGAAAGCCGTCCTTCACCTAGCTTGTTGGGAACACAAAGATTCTTTTCAGTTGCAAACTCCATTCCATACATATATATGGGGAGGTACTAGCTCCAACTCGGTTTTACAGTGAAAACTGCAGGAACTTCAAACCGGCACTAAGAAACAGACTGAGAAAGCAGAGAAATCGTGTTTCCTGCAACCCGTTCCCTCGGTGCTAGATGAACGAAAGTCTCTCCACTTGCTCAGTTCTGAGAGATAAGTGTGTGTGAAAGCCGTCCTTCACCTAGCTTGTTGGGAACACAAAGTTTCTTTTCAGTTGCAAACTCCATTCCATACATATATATGGGGAGGTACTAGCTCCAACTCGGTTTTACAGTGAAAACTGCAGGAATTTCAAACCGGCACTAAGAAACAGACTGAGAAAGCAGAGAAAAAGTGTCTCCTGCAAACCGTTCCCTTGGTGCTAGATGAACGAACGTCTCTCCACTTGCTCAGTTCTGAGAGATAAGTGTGTGTGAAAGCCGTCCTTCACCTAGCTTGTTGGGAACACAAAGTTTCTTTTCAGTTGCAAACTCCATTCCATACATATATATGGGGAGGTAGAAGCTCCAACTCGGTTTTTCAGTGAAAACTGCAGGAACTTCAAACCGGCACTAGGAAACAGACTGAGAAAGCAGAGAAAAAGTGTTTCCTGCAACCCGTTCCCTTGGTGCTAGATGAACGAACGTCTCTCCACTTGCTCAGTTCTGAGAGATAAGTGAGTGTGAAAGCCGTCCTTCACCTAGCTTGTTGGGAACACAAAGTTTCTTTTCAGTTGCAAACTCCATTTCATACTTATATATGGGGAGGTACTAGCTCCAACTCGGTTTTACAGTGAAAACTTCAGGAACTTCAAACCGGCACTAGGAAACAGACTGAGAAAGCAGAGAAAAAGTGTCTCCTGCAACCCGTTCCCTTGGTGGTAGATGAACGAACGTCTCTCCACTTGCTCAGTTCTGAGAGATAAGTGTGTGTGAAAGCCGTCCTTCACCTAGCTTGTTGGGAACACAAAGTATCTTTTCAGTTGCAAACTCCATTGCATACATATATAAGGGAGGTACTAGCTCCAACTCGGTTTTACAGTGAAAACTGCAGGAACTTCAAACCGGCAATAGGAAACAGACTGAGAAAGCAGTGAAAAAGTGTCTCCTGCAACACGTTCCCTTGGTGCTAGATGAACGAACGTCTCTCCACTTGCTCAGTTCTGAGAGATAAGTGTGTGTGAAAGCCGTCCTTCACCTAGCTTGTTGGGAACACATAGATTGTTTTCAGTTTCAAACTCCATTCCATACATATATATGGGGAGGTACTAGCTCCAACTCTGTTTTACAGTGAAAACTGCAGGAACTTCAAACCGGCACTAGGAAACAGACTGAGAAAGCAGAGAATAAGTGTCTCCTGCAACCCGTTCCCTTGGTGCTAGATGAACGAACGTCTCTCCACTTGCTCAGTTCTGAGAGATAAGTGTGTGTGAAAGCCGTCCTTCACCTAGCTTGTTGGGAACACAAAGTTTCTTTTCAGTTGCAAACTCCATTCCATACATATATATGGGGAGGTTCTAGCTCCAACTCGATTTGACAGTGAAAACTGCAGGAACTTCAAACCGGCACTAGGAAACAGAATAAGAAAGCAGACAAAAAGTGTCTCCTGCAACCCGTTCCCTTGGTGCTAGATGAACGAACGTCTCTCCACTTGCTCAGTTCTGAGAGATAAGTGTGTGTGAAAGCCGTCCTTCACCTAGCTTGTTGGGAACACAAAGTTTCTTTTCAGTTGCAAACTCCATTCCATATATATATATGGGGAGGTACTAGCTCCAACTCGGTTTTACTGTGAAAACTGCAGGAACTTCAAACCGGCACTAGGAAACAGACTGAGAAAGCAGAGAAAAAGTGTCTCCTGAAACCCGTTCCCTTGGTGCTAGATGAACGAACGTCTCTCCAGTTGTTCAGTTCTGAGAGGTAAGTGTGTGTGAAAGCCGTCCTTCACCTAGCTTGTTGGGAACACAAAGTTTCTTTTCAGTTGCAAACTCCATTCCATACATATATATGGGGAGGTACTAGCTCCAACTCGGTTTTACAGTGAAAACTTCAGGAACTTGAAACCGGCACTAAGAAACAGACTGAGAAAGCAGAGAAAAAGTGTCTCCTGCAACCCGTTCCCTTGGTGCTAGATGAACGAACGTCTCTCCACTTGCTCAGTTCTGAGAGATAAGTGTGTGTAAAAGCCGTCCTTCACCTAGCTTGTTCGGAACACAAAGTTTCTTTTCAGTTGCAAACTCCATTCCATACATATATATGGGGAGGTACTAGCTCCAACTCTGTTTGACAGTGAAAACTGCAGGAACGTCAAACCGGCACTAGGAAACAGACTGAGAAAGCAGAGAAAAAGTGTCTCCTGCAAACCGTTCCCTTGGTGCTAGATGAACGAACGTCTCTCCACTTGCTCAGTTCTGAGAGAAAAGTGTGTGTGAAAGCCGCCCTTCACCTAGCTTGTTGGGAACACAAAGTTTCTTTTCAGTTGCAAACTCCATTCCATACATATATATGGGGAGGTAGAAGCTCCAACTCTCTTTTTCAGTGAAAACTGCAGGAACTTCAAACCGGCACTAGGAAACAGACTGAGAAAGCAGAGAAAAAGTGTTTCTTGCAACCCGTTCCCTTGGTGCTAGATGAACGAACGTCTCTCCACTTACTCAGTTCTGAGAGATAAGTGAGTGTGAAAGCCGTCCTTCACCTAGCTTGTTGGGAACACAAAGTTTCTTTTCAGTTGCAAACCCCATTTCATACTTATATATGGGGAGGTACTAGCTCCAACTCGGTTTTACAGTGAAAACTGCAGGAACTTCAAACCGGCACTAGGAAACAGACTGAGAAAGCAGAGAAAAAGTGTCTCCTGCAACCCGTTCCCTTGGTGCTAGATGAACGAACGTCTCTCCACTTGCTCAGTTCTGAGAGATAAGTGTGTGTGAAAGCCGTCCTTCACCTAGCTTTTTGGGAACACAAAGTTTCTTTTCAGTTGCAAACTCCATTCCATACATATATATGGGGAGGTACTAGCTCCAACTCGGTTTTACAGTGAAAACTGCAGGAATTTCAAACCGGCACTAGGAAACAGACTGAGAAAGCAGAGAAAAAGTGTCTCCTGCAAACCGTTCCCTTGGTGCTAGATGAACGAACGTCTCTCCACTTGCTCAGTTCTGAGAGATAAGTGTGTGTGAAAGCCGTACTTCAACTAGCTTGTTGGGAACACAAAGGTTCTTTTCAGTTGCAAACTCCATTCCATACAAATATATGGGGAGGTACTAGCTCCAACTCGGTTTTACAGTGAAAACTGCAGGAACTTCAAACCGGCACTAGGAAACAGACTGAGAAAGCAGAGAAAAAGTGTCTCCTGCAACCCGTTCCCTCGGTGCTAGATGAACGAACGTCTCTCCACTTGCTCAGTTCTGAGAGATAAGTGTGTGTGAAAGCCGTCCTTCACCTAGCTTGTTGGGAACACAAAGTTTCTTTTCAGTTGCAAACTCCATTCCATACATATATATGGGGAGGTACTAGCTCCAACTCGGTTTTACAGTGAAAACTGAAGGAATTTCAAACCGGCACTAGGAAACAGACTGAGAAAGCAGAGAAAAAGTGTCTCCTGCAAACCGTTCCCTTGGTGCTAGATGAACGAACGTCTCTCCACTTGCTCAGTTCTGAGAGATAAGTGTGTGTGAAAGCCGTACTTCAACTAGCTTGTTGGGAACACAAAGTTTCTTTTCAGTTGCAAACTCCATTCCATACATATATATGGGGAGGTAGAAGCTCCAACTCGGTTTTTCAGTGAAAACTGCAGGAACTTCAAACCGGCACTAGGAAACAGACTTAGAAAGCAGAGAAAAAGTGTCTCCTGCAACCCGTTCCCTCGGTGCTAGATGAACGAACGTCTCTCCACTTGCTCAGTTCTGAGAGATAAGTGTGTGTGAAAGCCGTCCTTCACCTAGCTTGTTGGGAACACAAAGTTTCTTTTCAGTTGCAAACTCCATTCCATACATATATATGGGGAGGTACTAGCTCCAACTCGGTTTTACAGTGAAAACTGAAGGAATTTCAAACCGGCACTAGGAAACAGACTGAGAAAGCAGAGAAAAAGTGTCTCCTGCAACCCGTTCCCTTGGTGCTAGATGAACGAACATCTCTCCACTTGCTTAGTTCTGAGAGATAATTGTGTGTGAAAGCCGTCCTTCACCTAGCTTGTTGGGAACACAAAGTATCTTTTCAGTTGCAAACTCCATTGCATGCATATATAAGGGAGGTACTAGCTCCAACTCGGTTTTACAGTGAAAACTGCAGGAACTTCAAACCGGCACTAGGAAACAGACTGAGAAAGCAGTGAAAAAGTGTCTCCTGCAACACGTTCCCTTGGTGCTAGATGAACGAACGTCTCTCCACTTGCTCAGTTCTGAGAGATAAGTGTGTGTGAAAGCCGTCCTTCACCTAGCTTGTTGGGAACACAAAGTTTCTTTTCAGTTGCAAACTCCATTCCATACATATATATGGGGAGGTACTAGCTCCAACTCGGTTTTACAGTGAAAACTGAAGGAATTTCAAACCGGCACTAGGAAACAGACTGAGAAAGCAGAGAAAAAGTGTCTCCTGCAACCCGTTCCCTTGGTGCTAGATGAACGAACGTCTCTCCACTTGCTCAGTTCTGAGAGATAATTGTGTGTGAAAGCCGTCCTTCACCTAGCTTGTTGGGAACACAAAGATTCTTTTCAGTTGCAAACTACATTCCATACATATATATGGGGAGGTACTAGCTCCAACTCGGTTTTACAGTGAAAACTGCAGGAACTTCAAACCGGCACTAGGAAACAGACTGAGAAAGCAGAGAAAAAGTGTCTCCTGCAACCCGTTCCCTTGGTGCTAGATGAACGAAAGTCTCTCCACTTGCTCAGTTCTGAGAGATAAGTGTGTGTGAAAGCCGTCCTTCACCTAGCTTGTTGGGAACACAAAGTTTCTTTTCAGTTGCAAACTCCATTCCATACATATATATGGGGAGGTACTAGCTCCAACTCGGTTTTACAGTGAAAACTGCAGGAACTTCAAACCGGCACTAGGAAACAGACTGAGAAAGCAGAGAAATCGTGTTTCCTGCAACCCGTTCCCTCGGTGCTAGATGAACGAAAGTCTCTCCACTTGCTCAGTTCTGAGAGATAAGTGTGTGTGAAAGCCGTACTTCACCTAGCTTGTTGGGAACACAAAGTTTCTTTTCAGTTGCAAACTCCATTCCATACATATATATGGGGAGGTACTAGCTCCAAATCGGTTTTACAGTGAAAACTGCAGGAATTTCAAACCGGCACTAGGAAACAGACTGAGAAAGCAGAGAAAAAGTGTCTCCTGCAAACCGTTCCCTTGGTGCTAGATGAACGAACGTCTCTCCACTTGCTCAGTTCTGAGAGATAAGTGTGTGTGAAAGCCGTCCTTCACCTAGCTTGTTGGGAACACAAAGTTTCTTTTCAGTTGCAAACTCCATTCCATACATATATATGGGGAGGTAGAAGCTCCAACTCGGTTTTTCAGTGAAAACTGCAGGAACTTCAAACCGGCACTAGGAAACAGACTGAGAAAGCAGAGAAAAAGTGTTTCCTGCAACCCGTTCCCTTGGTGCTAGATGAACGAACGTCTCTCCACTTGCTCAGTTCTGAGAGATAAGTGTGTGTGAAAGCCGTCCTTCACCTAGCTTGTTGGGAACACAAAGTTTCTTTTCAGTTGCAAACTCCATTTCATACTTATATATGGGGAGGTACTAGCTCCAACTCGGTTTTACAGTGCAAACTTCAGGAACTTCAAACCGGCACTAGGAAACAGACTGAGAAAGCAGAGAAAAAGTGTCTCCTGCAACCCGTTCCCTTGGTGCTAGATGAACGAACGTCTCTCCACTTGCTCAGTTCTGAGAGATAAGTGTGTGTGAAAGCCGTCCTTCACCTAGCTTGTTGGGAACACAAAGTATCTTTTCAGTTGCAAACTCCATTGCATACATATATAAGGGAGGTACTAGCTCCAACTCGGTTTTACAGTGAAAACTGCAGGAACTTCAAACCGGCAATAGGAAACAGACTGAGAAAGCAGTGAAAAAGTGTCTCCTGCAACACGTTCCCTTGGTGCTAGATGAACGAACGTCTCTCCACTTGCTCAGTTCTGAGAGATAAGTGTGTGTGAAAGCCGTCCTTCACCTAGCTTGTTGGGAACACATAGATTGTTTTCAGTTGCAAACTCCATTCCATACATATATATGGGGAGGTACTAGCTCCAACTCTGTTTTACAGTGAAAACTGCAGGAACTTCAAACCGGCACTAGGAAACAGACTGAGAAAGCAGAGAAAAAGTGTCTCCTGCAACCCGTTCCCTTGGTGCTAGATGAACGAACGTCTCTCCACTTGCTCAGTTCTGAGAGATAAGTGTGTGTGAAAGCCGTCCTTCACCTAGCTTGTTGGGAACACAAAGTTTCTTTTCAGTTGCAAACTCCATTCCATACATATATATGGGGAGGTTCTAGCTCCAACTCGATTTGACAGTGAAAACTGCAGGAACTTCAAACCGGCACTAGGAAACAGAATAAGAAAGCAGACAAAAAGTGTCTCCTGCAACCCGTTCCCTTGGTGCTAGATGAACGAACGTCTCTCCACTTGCTCAGTTCTGAGAGATAAGTGTGTGTGAAAGCCGTCCTTCACCTAGCTTGTTGGGAACACAAAGTTTCTTTTCAGTTGCAAACTCCATTCCATATATATATATGGGGAGGTACTAGCTCCAACTCGGTTTTACTGTGAAAACTGCAGGAACTTCAAACCGGCACTAGGAAACAGACTGAGAAAGCAGAGAAAAAGTGTCTCCTGAAACCCGTTCCCTTGGTGCTAGATGAACGAACGTCTCTCCACTTGCTCAGTTCTGAGATGTAAGTGTGTGTGAAAGCCGTCCTTCACCTAGCTTGTTGGGAACACAAAGTTTCTTTTCAGTTGCAAACTCCATTCCATACATATATATGGGGAGGTACTAGGTCCAACTCGGTTTTACAGTGAAAACTTCAGGAACTTGAAACCGGCACTAAGAAACAGACTGAGAAAGCAGAGAAAAAGTGTCTTCTGCAACCCGTTCCCTTGGTGCTAGATGAACGAACGTCTCTCCACTTGCTCAGTTCTGAGAGATAAGTGTGTGTAAAAGCCGTCCTTCACCTATCTTGTTCGGAACACAAAGTTTCTTTTCAGTTGCAAACCCCATTCCATACATATATATGGGGAGGTACTAGCTCCAACTCTGTTTGACAGTGAAAACTGCAGGAACGTCAAACCGGCACTAGGAAACAGACTGAGAAAGCAGAGAAAAAGTGTCTCCTGCAAACCGTTCCCTTGGTGCTAGATGAACGAACGTCTCTCCACTTGCTCAGTTCTGAGAGAAAAGTGTGTGTGAAAGCCGACCTTCACCTAGCTTGTTGGGAACACAAAGTTTCTTTTCAGTTGCAAACTCCATTCCATACATATATATGGGGAGGTAGAAGCTCCAACTCTGTTTTTCAGTGAAAACTGCAGGAACTTCAAACCGGCACTAGGAAACAGACTGAGAAAGCAGAGAAAAAGTGTTTCTTGCAACCCGTTCCCTTGGTGCTAGATGAACGAACGTCTCTCCACTTGCTCAGTTCTGAGAGATAAGTGTGTGTGAAAGCCGTCCTTCACCTAGCTTGTTGGGAACACAAAGTTTCTTTTCAGTTGCAAACTCCATTCCATACATATATATGGGGAGGTACTAGCTCCAACTCGGTTTTACAGTGAAAACTGAAGGAATTTCAAACCGGCACTAGGAAACAGACTGAGAAAGCAGAGAAAAAGTGTCTCCTGCAACCCGTTCCCTTGGTGCTAGATGAACGAACGTCTCTCCACTTGCTCAGTTCTGAGAGATAATTGTGTGTGAAAGCCGTCCTTCACCTAGCTTGTTGGGAACACAAAGATTCTTTTCAGTTGCAAACTACATTCCATACATATATATGGGGAGGTACTAGCTCCAACTCGGTTTTACACTGAAAACTGCAGGAACTTCAAACCGGCACTAGGAAACAGACTGAGAAAGCAGAGAAAAAGTGTCTCCTGCAACCCATTCCCTCGGTGCTAGATGAACGAAAGTCTCTCCACTTGCTCAGTTCTGAGAGATAAGTGTGTGTGAAAGCCGTCCTTCACCTAGCTTGTTGGGAACACAAAGTTTCTTTTCAGTTGCAAACTCCATTCCATACAAATATATGGGGAGGTACTAGCTCCAACTCGGTTTTACAGTGAAAACTGCAGGAATTTCAAAACGGCACTAGGAAACAGACTGAGAAAGCAGAGAAAAAGTGTCTCCTGCAAACCGTTCCCTTGGTGCTAGATGAACGAACGTCTCTCCACTTGCTCAGTTCTGAGAGAAAAGTGTGTGTGAAAGCCGTCCTTCACCTAGCTTGTTGGGAACACAAAGTTTCTTTTCAGTTGCAAACTCCATTCCATACATATATATGGGGAGGTAGAAGCTCCAACTCGGTTTTTCAGTGAAAACTGCAGGAACTTCAAACCGGCACTAGGAAACAGACTGAGAAAACAGAGAAAAAGTGTATCCTGCAACCCGTTCCCTTGGTGCTAGATGAACGAAAGTCTCTCCACTTGCTCAGTTCTGAGAGATAAGTGTGTGTGAAAGCCGTCCTTCACCTAGCTTGTTGGGAACACAAAGTTTCTTTTCAGTTGCAAACTCCATTCCATACAAATATATGGGGAGGTACTAGCTCCAACTCGGTTTTACAGTGAAAACTGCAGGAATTTCAAACCGGCACTAGGAAACAGACTGAGAAAGCAGAGAAAAAGTGTCTCCTGCAAACCGTTCCCTTGGTGCTAGATGAACGAACGTCTCTCCACTTGCTCAGTTCTGAGAGAAAAGTGTGTGTGAAAGCCGCCCTTCACCTAGCTTGTTGGGAACACAAAGTTTCTTTTCAGTTGCAAACTCCATTCCATACATATATATGGGGAGGTAGAAGCTCCAACTCGGTTTTTCAGTGAAAACTGCAGGAACTTCAAACCGGCACTAGGAAACAGACTGAGAAAGCAGAGAAAAAGTGTTTCTTGCAACCCGTTCCCTTGGTGCTAGATGAACGAACGTCTCTCCACTTGCTCAGTTCTGAGAGACAATTGAGTGTGAAAGCCGTCCTTCACCTAGCTTGTTGGGAACACAAAGTTTCTTTTCAGTTGCAAACTCCATTTCATACTTATATATGGGGAGGTACTAGCTCCAACTCGGTTTTACAGTGAAAACTGCAGGAACTTCAAACCGGCACTAGGAAACAGACTGAGAAAGCAGAGAAAAAGTGTCTCCTGCAACCCGTTCCCTTGGTGCTAGATGAACGAACGTCTCTCCACTTGCTCAGTTCTGAGAGATAAGTGTGTGTGAAAGCCGTCCTTCACCTAGCTTGTTGGGAACACAAAGTTTCTTTTCAGTTGCAAACTCCATTCCATACATATATATGGGGAGGTACTAGCTCCAACTCGGTTTTACAGTGAAAACTGCAGGAATTTCAAACCGGCACTAGGAAACAGACTGAGAAAGCAGAGAAAAAGTGTCTCCTGCAACCCGTTCCCTTGGTGCTAGATGAACGAACGTCTCTCCACTTGCTCAGTTCTGAGAGATAATTGTGTGTGAAAGCCGTACTTCAACTAGCTTGTTGGGAACACAAAGTTTCTTTTCAGTTGCAAACTCCATTCCATACATATATATGGGGAGGTACTAGCTCCAACTCGGTTTTACAGTGAAAACTGCAGGAACTTCAAACCGGCACTAGGAAACAGACTGAGAAAACAGAGAAAAAGTGTCTCCTGCAACCCGTTCCCTCGGTGCTAGATGAACGAACGTCTCTCCACTTGCTCAGTTCTGAGAGATAAGTGTGTGTGAAAGCCGTCCTTCACCTAGCTTGTTGGGAACACAAAGTTTCTTTTCAGTTGCAAACTCCATTCCATACATATATATGGGGAGGTACTAGCTCCAACTCGGTTTTACAGTGAAAACTGAAGGAATTTCAAACCGGCACTAGGAAACAGACTGAGAAAGCAGAGAAAAAGTGTCTCCTGCAACCCGTTCCCTTGGTGCTAGATGAACGAACGTCTCTCCACTTGCTCAGTTCTGAGAGATAATTGTTTGTGAAAGCCGTCCTTCACCTAGCTTGTTGGGAACACAAAGATTCTTTTCAGTTGCAAACTACATTCCATACATATATATGGGGAGGTACTAGCTCCAACTCGTTTTTACACTGAAAACTGCAGGAACTTCAAACCGGCACTAGGAAACAGACTGAGAAAGCAGAGAAAAGTGTCTCCTGCAACCCATTCCCTCGGTGCTAGATGAACGAAAGTCTCTCCACTTGCTCAGTTCTGAGAGATAAGTGTGTGTGAAAGCCGTCATTCACCTAGCTTGTTGGGAACACAAAGTTTCTTTTCAGTTGCAAACTCCATTCCATACAAATATATGGGGAGGTACTAGCTCCAACTCGGTTTTACAGTGAAAACTGCAGGAATTTCAAAACGGCACTAGGAAACAGACTGAGAAAGCAGAGAAAAAGTGTCTCCTGCAAACCGTTCCCTTGGTGCTAGATGAACGAACGTCTCTCCACTTGCTCAGTTCTGAGAGAAAAGTGTGTGTGAAAGCCGTCCTTCACCTAGCTTGTTGGGAACACAAAGTTTCTTTTCAGTTGCAAACTCCATTCCATACATATATATGGGGAGGTAGAAGCTCCAACTCGGTTTTTCAGTGAAAATTGCAGGAACTTCAAACCGGCACTAGGAAACAGACTGAGAAAGCAGAGAAAAAGTGTTTCCTGCAACCCGTTCCCTTGGTGCTAGATGAACGAACGTCTCTCCACTTGCTCAGTTCTGAGAGATAAGTGAGTGCGAAAGCCGTCCTTCACCTAGCTTGTTGGGAACACAAAGTTTCTTTTCAGTTGCAAACTCCATTTCATACTTATATATGGGGAGGTACTAGCTCCAACTCGGTTTTACAGTGAAAACTGCAGGAACTTCAAACCGGCACTGGGAAACAGACTGAGAAAGCAGAGAAAAAGTGTCTCCTGCAACCCGTTCCCTTGGTGCTAGATGAACGAACGTCTCTCCACTTGCTCAGTTCTGAGAGATAAGTGTGTGTGAAAGCCGTCCTTCACCTAGCTTGTTGGGAACACAAAGTATCTTTTCAGTTGCAAACTCCATTGCATACATATATAAGGGAAGTACTAGCTCCAACTCGGTTTTACAGTGAAAACTGCAGGAACTTCAAACCGGCACTAGGAAACAGACTGAGAAAGCAGTGAAAAAGTGTCACCTGCAACCCGTTCCCTTGGTGCTAGATGAACGAACGTCTCTCCACTTGCTCAGTTCTGAGAGATAAGTGTGTGTGAAAGCCGTCCTTCACCTAGCTTGTTGGGAACACATAGATTGTTTTCAGTTGCAAACTCCATTCCATACATATATATGGGGAGGTACTAGCTCCAACTCGGTTTTACAGTGAAAACTGCAGGAACTTCAAACCGGCACTAGGAAACATACAGAGAAAGCAGATAAAAAGTGTCGCCTGCAACCCGTTCCCTTGGTGCTAGATGAACGAACGTCTCTCCACTTGCTCAGTTCTGAGAGATAAGTGTGTGTGAAAGCCGTCCTTCACCTAGCTTGTTGGGAACACAAAGTTTCTTTTCAGTTGCAAACTCCATTCCATACATATATATGGGGAGGTGCTAGCTCCAACTCGATTTTACAGTGAAAACTGCAGGAACTTCAAACCGGCAATAGGAAACAGACTGAGAAAGCAGAGAAAAAGTGTCTCATGCAACCCGTTCCATTGGTGCTAGATGAACGAACGTCTCTCCACTTGCTCAGTTCTGAGAGATAAGTGGGTGTGAAAGACGTCCTTCACCTAGCTTGTTGGGAACACAAAGTTTCTTTTCAGTTGCAAACACCATTCCATACATATATATGGGGAGGTACTAGCTCCAACTCGGTTTTACAGTGAAAACTGCAGGAACTTCAAACCGGCACTAGGAAACAGACTGAGAAAGCAGAGAAAAAGTGTCTCCTGCTACCCGTTCCCTCGGTGCTAGATGAACGAACGTCTCTCCACTTGCTCAGTTCTGAGAGATAAGTGTGTGTGAAAGCCGTCCTTCACCTAGCTTGTTGGGAACACAAAGTTTCTTTTCAGTTGCAAACTCCATTCCATACATATATATGGGGAGGTACTAGCTCCAACTCGGTTTTACAGTGAAAACTGCAGGAATTTCAAACCGGCACTAGGAAACAGACTGAGAAAGCAGAGAAAAAGTGTCTCCTGCAAACCGTTCCCTTGGTGCTAGATGAACGAACGTCTCTCCACTTGCTCAGTTCTGAGAGATAAGTGTGTGTGAAAGCCGTCATTCACCTAGCTTGTTGGGAACACAAAGTTTCTTTTCAGTTGCAAACTCCATTCCATAAATATATATGGGGAGGTACTAGCTCCAACTCGGTTTTACAGTGAAAACTGCAGGAACTTCAAACCGGCACTAGGAAACAGACTGAGAAAGCAGAGAAAAAGTGTATCCTGCAACCCGTTCCCTTGGTGCTAGATGAACGAACGTCTCTCCACTTGCTCAGTTCTGAGAGATAAGTGTGTGTGAAAGCCGTCCTACACCTAGCTTGTTGGGAACACAAAGTTTCTTTTCAGTTGCAAACACCATTCCATACATATATATGGGGAGGTACTAGCTCCAACTCGGTTTTACAGTGAAAACTGCAGGAATTTCAAACCGGCACTAGGAAACAGACTGAGAAAGCAGAGAAAAAGTGTCTCCTGCAACCCGTTCCCTTGGTGCTAGATGAACGAACGTCTCTCCACTTGCTCAGTTCTGAGAGATAAGTGTGTGTGAAAGCCGTACTTCAACTAGCTTGTTGGGAACACAAAGTTTCTTTTCAGTTGCAAACTCCATTCCATACATATATATGGGGAGGTACTAGCTCCAACTCGGTTTTACAGTGAAAACTGCAGGAACTTCAAACCGGCACTAGGAAACAGACTGAGAAAACAGAGAAAAAGTGTCTCCTGCAACCCGTTCCCTCGGTGCTAGATGAACGAACGTCTCTCCACTTGCTCAGTTCTGAGAGATAAGTGTGTGTGAAAGCCGTCCTTCACCTAGCTTTTTGGGAACACAAAGTGTCTTTTCAGTTGCAAACTCCATTCCATACATATATATGGGGAGGTACTAGCTCCAACTCGGTTTTACAGTGAAAACTGCAGGAATTTCATACCGGCACTAGGAAACAGACTGAGAAAGCAGAGAAAAAGTGTCTCCTGCAACCCGTTCCCTTGGTGCTAGATGAACGAACGTCTCTCCACTTGCTCAGTTCTGAGAGATAATTGTGTGTGAAAGCCGTCCTTCACCTAGCTTGTTGGGAACACAAAGATTCTTTTCAGTTGCAAACTACATTCCATACATATATATGGGGAGGTACTAGCTCCAACTCGGTTTTACACTGAAAACTGCAGGAACTTCAAACCGGCACTAGGAAACAGACTGAGAAAGCAGAGAAAAGTGTCTCCTTCAACCCATTCCCTCGGTGCTAGATGAACGAAAGTCTCTCCACTTGCTCAGTTCTGAGAGATAAGTGTGTGTGAAAGCCGTCATTCACCTAGCTTGTTGGGAACACAAAGTTTCTTTTCAGTTGCAAACTCCATTCCATACAAATATATGGGGAGGTACTAGCTCCAACTCGGTTTTACAGTGAAAACTGCAGGAATTTCAAAACGGCACTAGGAAACAGACTGAGAAAGCAGAGAAATAGTGTCTCCTGCAAACTGTTCCCTTGGTGCTAGATGAACGAACGTCTCTCCACTTGCTCAGTTCTGAGAGAAAAGTGTGTGTGAAAGCCGTCCTTCACCTAGCTTGTTGGGAACACAAAGTTTCTTTTCAGTTGCAAACTCCATTCCATACATATATATGGGGAGGTAGAAGCTCCAACTCGGTTTTTCTGTGAAAACTGCAGGAACTTCAAACCGGCACTAGGAAACAGACTGAGAAAGCAGAGAAAAAGTGTTTCCTGCAACCCGTTCCCTTGGTGCTAGATGAACGAACGTCTCTCCACTTGCTCAGTTCTGAGAGTTAAGTGAGTGCGAAAGACGTCCTTCACCTAGCTTGTTGGGAACACAAAGTTTCTTTTCAGTTGCAAACTCCATTTCATACATATATATGGGGAGGTACTAGCTCCAACTCAGTTTTACAGTGAAAACTGCAGGAACTTCAAAACGGCACTGGGAAACAGACTGAGAAAGCAGAGAAAAAGTGTCTCCTGCAACCCGTTCCCTTGGTGCTAGATGAACGAACGTCTCTCCACTTGCTCAGTTCTGAGAGATAAGTGTGTGTGAAAGCCGTCCTTCACCTAGCTTGTTGGGAACACAAAGTATCTTTTCAGTTGCAAACTCCATTGCATACATATATAAGGGAAGTACTAGCTCCAACTCGGTTTTACAGTGAAAACTGCAGGAACTTCAAACCGGCACTAGGAAACAGACTGAGAAAGCAGTGAAAAAGTGTCACCTGCAACCCGTTCCCTTGGTGCTAGATGAACGAACGTCTCTCCACTTGCTCAGTTCTGAGAGATAAGTGTGTGTGAAAGCCGTCCTTCACCTAGCTTGTTGGGAACACATAGATTGTTTTCAGTTGCAAACTCCATTCCATACATATATATGGGGAGGTACTAGCTCCAACTCGGTTTTACAGTGAAAACTGCAGGAACTTCAAACCGGCACTAGGAAACATACAGAGAAAGCAGATAAAAAGTGTCGCCTGCAACCCGTTCCCTTGGTGCTAGATGAACGAACGTCTCTCCACTTGCTCAGTTCTGAGAGATAAGTGTGTGTGAAAGCCGTCCTTCACCTAGCTTGTTGGGAACACAAAGTTTCTTTTCAGTTGCAAACTCCATTCCATACATATATATGGGGAGGTGCTAGCTCCAACTCGATTTTACAGTGAAAACTGCAGGAACTTCAAACCGGCAATAGGAAACAGACTGAGAAAGCAGAGAAAAAGTGTCTCATGCAACCCGTTCCATTGGTGCTAGATGAACGAACGTCTCTCCACTTGCTCAGTTCTGAGAGATAAGTGGGTGTGAAAGACGTCCTTCACCTAGCTTGTTGGGAACACAAAGTTTCTTTTCAGTTGCAAACACCATTCCATACATATATATGGGGAGGTACTAGCTCCAACTCGGTTTTACAGTGAAAACTGCAGGAACTTCAAACCGGCACTAGGAAACAGACTGAGAAAGCAGAGAAAAAGTGTCTCCTGCTACCCGTTCCCTCGGTGCTAGATGAACGAACGTCTCTCCACTTGCTCAGTTCTGAGAGATAAGTGTGTGTGAAAGCCGTCCTTCACCTAGCTTGTTGGGAACACAAAGTTTCTTTTCAGTTGCAAACTCCATTCCATACATATATATGGGGAGGTACTAGCTCCAACTCGGTTTTACAGTGAAAACTGCAGGAATTTCAAACCGGCACTAGGAAACAGACTGAGAAAGCAGAGAAAAAGTGTCTCCTGCAAACCGTTCCCTTGGTGCTAGATGAACGAACGTCTCTCCACTTGCTCAGTTCTGAGAGATAAGTGTGTGTGAAAGCCGTCATTCACCTAGCTTGTTGGGAACACAAAGTTTCTTTTCAGTTGCAAACTCCATTCCATAAATATATATGGGGAGGTACTAGCTCCAACTCGGTTTTACAGTGAAAACTGCAGGAACTTCAAACCGGCACTAGGAAACAGACTGAGAAAGCAGAGAAAAAGTGTATCCTGCAACCCGTTCCCTTGGTGCTAGATGAACGAACGTCTCTCCACTTGCTCAGTTCTGAGAGATAAGTGTGTGTGAAAGCCGTCCTTCACCTAGCTTGTTGGGAACACAAAGTTTCTTTTCAGTTGCAAACACCATTCCATACATATATATTGGGAGGTACTAGCTCCAACTCGGTTTTACAGTGAAAACTGCAGGAATTTCAAACCGGCACTAGGAAACAGACTGAGAAAGCAGAGAAAAAGTGTCTCCTGCAACCCGTTCCCTTGGTGCTAGATGAACGAACGTCTCTCCACTTGCTCAGTTCTGAGAGATAAGTGTGTGTGAAAGCCGTACTTCAACTAGCTTGTTGGGAACACAAAGTTTCTTTTCAGTTGCAAACTCCATTCCATACATATATATGGGGAGGTACTAGCTCCAACTCGGTTTTACAGTGAAAACTGCAGGAACTTCAAACCGGCACTAGGAAACAGACTGAGAAAACAGAGAAAAAGTGTCTCCTGCAACCCGTTCCCTCGGTGCTAGATGAACGAACGTCTCTCCACTTGCTCAGTTCTGAGAGATAAGTGTGTGTGAAAGCCGTCCTTCACCTAGCTTTTTGGGAACACAAAGTGTCTTTTCAGTTGCAAACTCCATTCCATACATATATATGGGGAGGTACTAGCTCCAACTCGGTTTTACAGTGAAAACTGCAGGAATTTCATACCGGCACTAGGAAACAGACTGAGAAAGCAGAGAAAAAGTGTCTCCTGCAACCCGTTCCCTTGGTGCTAGATGAACGAACGTCTCTCCACTTGCTCAGTTCTGAGAGATAATTGTGTGTGAAAGCCGTCCTTCACCTAGCTTGTTGGGAACACAAAGATTCTTTTCAGTTGCAAACTACATTCCATACATATATATGGGGAGGTACTAGCTCCAACTCGGTTTTACACTGAAAACTGCAGGAACTTCAAACCGGCACTAGGAAACAGACTGAGAAAGCAGAGAAAAGTGTCTCCTGCAACCCATTCCCTCGGTGCTAGATGAACGAAAGTCTCTCCACTTGCTCAGTTCTGAGAGATAAGTGTGTGTGAAAGCCGTCATTCACCTAGCTTGTTGGGAACACAAAGTTTCTTTTCAGTTGCAAACTCCATTCCATACAAATATATGGGGAGGTACTAGCTCCAACTCGGTTTTACAGTGAAAACTGCAGGAATTTCAAAACGGCACTAGGAAACAGACTGAGAAAGCAGAGAAATAGTGTCTCCTGCAAACTGTTCCCTTGGTGCTAGATGAACGAACGTCTCTCCACTTGCTCAGTTCTGAGAGAAAAGTGTGTGTGAAAGCCGTCCTTCACCTAGCTTGTTGGGAACACAAAGTTTCTTTTCAGTTGCAAACTCCATTCCATACATATATATGGGGAGGTAGAAGCTCCAACTCGGTTTTTCTGTGAAAACTGCAGGAACTTCAAACCGGCACTAGGAAACAGACTGAGAAAGCAGAGAAAAAGTGTTTCCTGCAACCCGTTCCCTTGGTGCTAGATGAACGAACGTCTCTCCACTTGCTCAGTTCTGAGAGTTAAGTGAGTGCGAAAGACGTCCTTCACCTAGCTTGTTGGGAACACAAAGTTTCTTTTCAGTTGCAAACTCCATTTCATACATATATATAAGGGGAGGTACTAGCTCCAACTCAGTTTTACAGTGAAAACTGCAGGAACTTCAAAACGGCACTGGGAAACAGACTGAGAAAGCAGAGAAAAAGTGTCTCCTGCAACCCGTTCCCTTGGTGCTAGATGAACGAACGTCTCTCCACTTGCTCAGTTCTGAGAGATAAGTGTGTGTGAAAGCCGTCCTTCACCTAGCTTGTTGGGAACACAAAGTATCTTTTCAGTTGCAAACTCCATTGCATACATATATAAGGGAAGTACTAGCTCCAACTCGGTTTTACAGTGAAAACTGCAGGAACTTCAAACCGGCACTAGGAAACAGACTGAGAAAGCAGTGAAAAAGTGTCACCTGCAACCCGTTCCCTTGGTGCTAGTTGAACGAACGTCTCTCCACTTGCTCAGTTCTGAGAGATAAGTGTGTGTGAAAGCCGTCCTTCACCTAGCTTGTTGGGAACACATAGATTGTTTTCAGTTGCAAACTCCATTCCATATATATATATGGGGAGGTACAAGCTCCAACTCGGTTTTACAGTGAAAACTGCAGGAACTTCAAACCGGCACTAGGAAACAGACAGAGAAAGCAGAGAAAAATTGTCGCCTGCAACCCGTTCCCTTGGTGCTAGATGAACGAACGTCTCTCCACTTGCTCAGTTCTGAGAGATAAGTGTGTGTGAAAGCCGTCCTTCACCTAGCTTGTTGGGAACACAAAGTTTCTTTTCAGTTGCAAACTCCATTCCATACATATATATGGGGAGGTGCTAGCTCCAACTCGATTTTACAGTGAAAACTGCAGGAACTTCAAACCGGCAATAGGAAACAGACTGAGAAAGCAGAGAAAAAGTGTCTCATGCAACCCGTTCCATTGGTGCTAGATGAACGAACGTCTCTCCACTTGCTCAGTTCTGAGAGATAAGTGGGTGTGAAAGACGTCCTTCACCTAGCTTGTTGGGAACACAAAGTTTCTTTTCAGTTGCAAACACCATTCCATACATATATATGGGGAGGTACTAGCTCCAACTCGGTTTTACAGTGAAAACTGCAGGAACTTCAAACCGGCACTAGGAAACAGACTGAGAAAGCAGAGAAAAAGTGTCTCCTGCTACCCGTTCCCTCGGTGCTAGATGAACGAACGTCTCTCCACTTGCTCAGTTCTGAGAGATAAGTGTGTGTGAAAGCCGTCCTTCACCTAGCTTGTTGGGAACACAAAGTTTCTTTTCAGTTGCAAACTCCATTCCATACATATATATGGGGAGGTACCAGCTCCAACTCGGTTTTACAGTGAAAACTGCAGGAATTTCAAACCGGCACTAGGAAACAGACTGAGAAAGCAGAGAAAAAGTGTCTCCTGCAACCCGTTCCCTTGGTGCTAGATGAACGAACGTCTCTCCACTTGCTCAGTTCTGAGAGATAAGTGTGTGTGAAAGCCGTCATTCACCTAGCTTGTTGGGAACACAAAGTTTCTTTTCAGTTACAAACTCCATTCCATAAATATATATGGGGAGGTACTAGCTCCAACTCGGTTTTACAGTGAAAACTGCAGGAACTTCAAACCGGCACTAGGAAACAGAATGAGAAAGCAGAGAAAAAGTGTATCCTGCAACCCGTTCCCTTGGTGCTAGATGAACGAACGTCTCTCCACTTGCTCAGTTCTGAGAGATAAGTGTGTGTGAAAGCCGTCCTTCACCTAGCTTGTTGGGAACACATAGATTGTTTTCAGTTGCAAACTCCATTCCATACATATATATGGGGAGGTACAAGCTCCAACTCGGTTTTACAGTGAAAACTGCAGGAACTTCAAACCGGCACTAGGAAACAGACAGAGAAAGCAGAGAAAAAGTGTCGCCTGCAACCCGTTCCCTTGGTGCTAGATGAACGAACGTCTCTCCACTTGCTCAGTTCTGAGAGATAAGTGTGTGTGAAAGCCGTCCTTCACCTAGCTTGTTGGGAACACAAAGTTTCTTTTCAGTTGCAAACTCCATTCCATACATATATATGGGGAGGTGCTAGCTCCAACTCGATTTTACAGTGAAAACTGCAGGAACTTCAAACCGGCAATAGGAAACAGACTGAGAAAGCAGAGAAAAAGTGTCTCATGCAACCCGTTCCATTGGTGCTAGATGAACGAACGTCTCTCCACTTGCTCAGTTCTGAGAGATAAGTGGGTGTGAAAGACGTCCTTCACCTAGCTTGTTGGGAACACAAAGTTTCTTTTCAGTTGCAAACACCATTCCATACATATATATGGGGAGGTACTAGCTCCAACTCGGTTTTACAGTGAAAACTGCAGGAACTTCAAACCGGCACTAGGAAACAGACTGAGAATGCAGAGAAAAAGTGTCTCCTGCTACCCGTTCCCTCGGTGCTAGATGAACGAACGTCTCTCCACTTGCTCAGTTCTGAGAGATAAGTGTGTGTGAAAGCCGTCCTTCACCAAGCTTGTTGGGAACACAAAGTTTCTTTTCAGTTGCAAACTCCATTCCATACATATATATGGGGAGGTACTAGCTCCAACTCGGTTTTACTGTGAAAACTGCAGGAACTTCAAACCGGCACTAGGAAACAGACTGAGAAAGCAGAGAAAAAGTGTCTCCTGAAACCCGTTCCCTTGGTGCTAGATGAACGAACGTCTCTCCACTTGCTCAGTTCTGAGAGATAAGTGTGTGTGAAAGCCGTCCTTCACCTAGCTTGTTGGGAACACAAAGTTTCTTTTCAGTTGCAAACTCCATTCCATACATATATATGGGGAGGTACTAGCTCCAACTCGGTTTTACAGTGAAAACTGCAGGAATTTCAAACCGGCACTAGGAAACAGACTGAGAAAGCAGAGAAAAAGTGTCTCCAGCAAACCGTTCCCTTGGTGCTAGATGAACGAACGTCTCTCCACTTGCTCAGTTCTGAGAGATAAGTGTGTGTGAAAGCCGTCCTTCACCTAGCTTGTTGGGAACACAAAGTTTCTTTTCAGTTGCAAACTCCATTCCATACATATATATGGGGAGGTACTAGGTCCAACTCGGTTTTACAGTGAAAACTTCAGGAACTTGAAACCGGCACTAAGAAACAGACTGAGAAAGCAGAGAAAAAGTGTCTCCTGCAACCCGTTCCCTTGGTGCTAGATGAACGAACGTCTCTCCACTTGCTCAGTTCTGAGAGATAAGTGTGTGTGAACGCCGTCCTTCACCTAGCTTGTTGGGAACACAAAGTTTCTTTTCAGTTGCAAACTCCATTCCATACATATATATGGGGAGGTACTAGCTCAAACTCTGTTTGACAGTGAAAACTGCAGGAACTTCAAACCGGCACTAGGAAACAGACTGAGAAAGCAGAGAAAAAGTGTCTCCTGCAACCCGTTCCCTTGGTGCTAGATGAAAGAACGTCTCTCCACTTCCTCAGTTCTGAGAGATAAGTGTGTGTGAAAGCCGTCCTTCACCTAGCTTGTTGGGAACACACAGTTTCTTTTCAGTTGCAAACTTCATTCCATACATTTATATGGGGAGTTACAAGCTCAAACTCGGTTTTACAGTGAAAACTGCAGGAACTTCATACCGGCACTAGGAAACAGACTGAGAAAGCACAGAAAAATTGTATCTATCAACCCGTTCCCTTGCTGCTAGATGAACGAACGTCTCTCCACTTGCTCAGTTCTGAGAGATAATTATGTGTGAAAGCCGTCCTTCACCTAGCTTGTTGGGAACACAAAGTTTCTTTTCAGTTGCAAACTCCATTCCATACATATATATGGGGAGGAACTAGCTCCAACTCGGATTTACAGTGAAAACTGCAGGAACTTCAAAGCGGCACTAGGAAACAGACTGAGAAAGCAGAGAAAAAGTGTCTCCTGCAACCCGTTCCCTTGGTTGTAGGTGAACGAAATTCTCTCCACTTGCTCAGTTCTGAGAGATAGGTGTGTGTGAAAGCCGTCCTTCACCTAGCTTGTTGGGAACACAATGTTTCTTTTCAGTTGCAAACTCCATTCCATACATATATACTGGGAGGTACTAGCTCCAACCCCGTTTTACAGTGAAAACTGCAGGAACTTCAAACCGGCACTAGGAAACAGACTGAGAAAGCAGAGAAAAAGTGTCTCCTGCAACCCGTTCCCTCGGTGCTAGATGAACGAACGTCTCTCCACTTGCTCAGTTCTGAGAGATAAGTGTGTGTGAAAGCCGTCCTTCACCTAGCTTGTTGGGAACACATAGATTGTTTTCAGTTGCAAACTCCATTCCATACTTATATATGGGGAGGTACTAGCTCCAACTCGGTTTTACAGTGAAAACTGCAGGAACTTCAAACCGGCACTAGGAAACAGACTGAGAAAGCAGAGAAAAAGTGTCTCCTGCAACCCGTTCCCTTGGTGCTAGATGAACGAACGTCTCTCCACTTGCTCAGTTCTGAGAGTTAATTGTGTGTGAAAGCCGTCCTTCACCTAGCTTGTTGGGAACACAAAGTTTCTTTTCAGTTGCAAACTCCATTCCATACATATATATGGGGAGGTACTAGCTCCAACTCGGTTTTACAGTGAAAACTGCAGGAACTTCAAACCGGCACTAGGAAACAGACTGAGAAAGCAGAGAAAAAGTGTCTCCTGCAACCCGTTCCCTCGGTGCTAGATGAACGAACGTCTCTCCACTTGCTCAGTTCTGAGAGATAAGTGTGTGTGAAAGCCGTCCTTCACCTAGCTTGTTGGGAACACAAAGTTTCTTTTCAGTTGCAAACTCCATTCCATACATATATATGGGGAGGTACTAGCTCCAACTCGATTTGACAGTGAAAACTGCAGGAACTTCTAACCGGCACTAAGAAACAGAATAAGAAAGCAGAAAAAAGTGTCTCCTGCAACCCGTTCCCTTGGTGCTAGATGAACGAACGTCTCTCCACTTGCTCAGTTCTGAGAGATAAGTGTGTGTGAAAGCCGTCCTTCACCTAGCTTGTTGGGAACACAAAGTTTCTTTTCAGTTGCAAACTCCATTCCATACATATATATGGGGAAGTACTAGCTCCAACTCGGTTTGACAGTGAAAACTGCAGGAACTTCAAACCGGCACTAGGAAACAGACTGAGAAAGCAGAGAAAAAGTGTCTCCTGCAACCCGTTCCCTTGGTGCTAGATGAAAGAACGTCTCTCCACTTGCTCAGTTCTGAGAGATAAGTGTGTGTGAAAGCCGTCCTTCACCTAGCTTGTTGGGAACACAAAGTTTCTTTTCAGTTGCCAACTCCATTCCATACATATATATGGGGAGGTACTAGCTCCAACTCGGTTTTACAGTGAAAACTGCAGGAACTTCAAACCGGCACTAGGAAACAGACTGAGAAAGCAGAGAAAAAGTGTCTCCTGCAACCCGTTCCCTTGGTGCTAGATGAACGAACGTCTCTCCACTTGCTCAGTTCTGAGAGATAAGTGTGTGTGAAAGCCGTCCTTCAACTAGCTTGTTGGGAACACAAAGTTTCTTTTCAGTTGCAAACTCCATTCCATACATATATATGGGGAGGTACTAGCTCCAACTCGGTTTTACAGTGAAAACTGCAGGAACTTCAAACCGGCACTAGGAAACAGACTGAGAAAGCAGAGAAAAAGTGTCTCCTGCAACCCGTTCCCTCGGTGCTAGATGAACGAACGTCTCTCCACTTGCTCAGTTCTGAGAGATAAGTGTGTGTGAAAGCCGTCCTTCACCTAGCTTGTTGGGAACACAAAGTTTCTTTTCAGTTGGAAACTCCATTCCATACATATATATGGGGAGGTACTAGCTCCAACTCGGTTTTACAGTGAAAACTGCAGGAATTTCAAACCGGCACTAGGAAACAGACTGAGAAAGCAGAGAAAAAGTGTCTCCTGCAAACCGTTCCCTTGGTGCTAGATGAACGAACGTCTCTCCACTTGCTCAGTTCTGAGAGATAATTGTGTGTGAAAGCCGTCCTTCACCTAGCTTGTTGGGAACACAAAGATTCTTTTCAGTTGCAAACTACATTCCATACATATATATGGGTAGGTACTAGCTCCAACTCGGTTTTACAGTGAAAACCGCAGGAACTTCAAACCGGCACTAGGAAACAGACTGAGAAAGCAGAGAAAAAGTGTCTCCTGCAACCCGTTCCCTTGGTGCTAGATGAACGAAAGTCTCTCCACTTGCTCAGTTCTGAGAGTTAAGTGTGTGTGAAAGCCGTCCTTCACCTAGCTTGTTGGGAACACAAAGTTTCTTTTCAGTTGCAAACTCCATTCCATACATATATATGGGGAGTTACAAGCTCCAACTCGGTTTTACAGTGAAAACTGCAGAAACTTCAAACCGGCACTAGGAAACAGAATGAGAAAGCAGAGAAACAGTGTCTCCTGCAACCCGTTCCCTCGGTGCTAGATGAACGAACGTCTCTCCACTTCCTCAGTTCTGAGAGATTAGTGTGTGTGAAAGCCGTCCTTCACCTAGCTTGTTGGGAACACAAAGTTTGTTTTCAGTTGCAAACTCCATTCCATACATATATATGGGGAGGTACTAGCTCCAACTCGGTTTTACAGTGAAAACTGCAGGAACTTGAAACCGGCACTAAGAAACAGACTGAGAAAGCAGAGAAAACGTGTCTCCTGCAACCCGTTCCCTTGGTGCTAGATGAACGAACGTCTCTCCACTTGCTCAGTTCTGAGAGATAATTGTGTGTGAAAGCCGTCCTTCACCTAGCTTGTTGGGAACACAAAGTTTCTTTTCAGTTGCAAACTCCATTCCATACATATATATGGGTAGGTACTAGCTCCAACTCGGTTTTACAGTGAAAACCGCAGGAACTTGATACCGGCACTAGGAAACAGACTGAGAAAGCAGAGAAAAAGTGTCTCCTGCAACCCGTTCCCTTGGTGCTAGATGAACGAAAGTCTCTCCACTTGCTCAGTTCTGAGAGTTAAGTGTGTGTGAAAGCCGTCCTTCACCTAGCTTGTTGGGAACACAAAGTTTCTTTTCAGTTGCAAACTCCATTCCATACATATATATGGGGAGGTACAAGCTCCAACTCGGTTTTACAGTGAAAACTGCAGAAACTTCAAACCGGCACTAGGAAACAGAATGAGAAAGCAGAGAAACAGTGTCTCCTGCAACCCGTTCCCTTGGTGCTAGATGAACGAACGTCTCTCCACTTCCTCAGTTCTGAGAGATAAGTGTGTGTGAAAGCCGTCCTTCACCTAGCTTGTTGGGAACACAAAGTTTCTTTTCAGTTGCAAACTCCATTCCATACATATATATGGGGAGGTACTAGCTCCAACTCGGTTTTAGAGTGAAAACTGCAGGAACATAAAACCGGCACTAGGAAACAGACTGAGAAAGCAGAGAAAAAGTGTCTCCTGCAACTCGTTCCCTTGGTGCTAGATGAACGAACGTCTCTCCACTTGCTCAGTTCTGAGAGATAAGTGTGTGTGAAAGCCGTACTTCAACTAGCTTGTTGGGAACACAAAGTTTCTTTTCAGTTGCAAACTCCATTCCACACATATATATGGGGAGGTACTAGCTCCAACTCGGTTTTACAGTGAAAACTGCAGGAACTTCAAACCGGCACTAGGAAACAGACTGAGAAAGCAGTGAAAAGTGTCTCCTGCAACCCGTTCCCTCGGTGCTAGATGAACGAACGTCTCTCCACTTGCTCAGTTCTGAGAGATAAGTGTGTGTGAAAGCCGTCCTTCACCTAGCTTGTTGGGAACACAAAGATTCTTTTCAGTTGCAAACTACATTCCATACATATATATGGGGAGGTACTAGCTCCAACTCGGTTTTACAGTGAAAACTGCAGGAACTTCAAACCGGCACTAGGAAACAGACTGAGAAAGCAGAGAAAAAGTGTCTCCTGCAACCCGTTCCCTTGGTGCTAGATGAACGAAAGTCTCTCCACTTGCTCAGTTCTGAGAGATAAGTGTGTGTGAAAGCCGTCCTTCAACTAGCTTGTTGGGAACACAAAGTTTCTTTTCAGTTGCAAACTCCATTCCATACAAATATATGGGGAGGTACTTGCTCCAACTCGGTTTTACAGTGAAAACTGCAGGAACTTCAAACCGGCACTAGGAAACAGACTGAGAAAGCAGAGAAATCGTGTTCCCTGCAACCCGTTCCCTCGGTGCTAGATGAACGAAAGTCTCTCCACTTGCTCAGTTCTGAGAGATAAGTGTGTGTGAAAGCCGTCCTTCACCTAGCTTGTTGGGAACACAAAGTTTCTTTTCAGTTGCAAACTCCATTCCATACATATATATGGGGAGGTACTAGCTCCAACTCGGTTTTACAGTGAAAACTGCAGGAATTTCAAACCGGCACTAGGAAACAGACTGAGAAAGCAGAGAAAAAGTGTCTCCTGCAAACCGTTCCCTTGGTGCTAGATGAACGAACGTCTCTTCACTTGCTCAGTTCTGAGAGATAAGTGTGTGTGAAAGCCGTCCTTCACCTAGCTTTTTGGGAACACAAATTTTCTTTTCAGTTGCAAACTCCATTCCATACATATATATGGGGAGGTAGAAGCTCCAACTCGGTTTTTCAGTGAAATCTGCAGGAACTTCAAACCGGCACTAGGAAACAGACTGAGAAAGCAGAGAAAAAGTGTTTCCTGCAACCCGTTCCCTTGGTGCTAGATGAACGAACGTCTCTCCACTTGCTCAGTTCTGAGAGATAAGTGAGTGTGAAAGCCGTCCTTCACCTAGCTTGTTGGGAACACAAAGTTTCTTTTCAGTTGCAAACTCCATTTCATACTTATATATGGGGAGGTACTAGCTCCAACTCGGTTTTACAGTGAAAACTTCAGGAACTTCAAACCGGCACTAGGAAAGAGACTGAGAAAGCAGAGAAAAAGTGTCTCCTGCAACCCGTTCCCTTGGTGCTAGATGAACGAACGTCTCTCCACTTGCTCAGTTCTGAGAGATAAGTGTGTGTGAAAGCCGTCCTTCACCTAGCTTGTTGGGAACACAAAGTATCTTTTCAGTTGCAAACTCCATTGCATACTTATATAAGGGAGGTACTAGCTCCAACTCGGTTTTACAGTGAAAACTGCAGGAACTTCAAACCGGCACTAGGAAACAGACTGAGAAAGCAGTGAAAAAGTGTCTCCTGCAACACGTTCCCTTGGTGCTAGATGAACGAACGTCTCTCCACTTGCTCAGTTCTGAGAGATAAGTGTGTGTGAAAGCCGTCCTTCACCTAGATTGTTGGGAACACATAGATTGTTTTCAGTTGCAAACTCCATTCCATACATATATATGGGGAGGTACTAGCTCCAACTCTGTTTTACAGTGAAAACTGCAGGAACTTCAAACCGGCACTAGGAAACAGACTGAGAAAGCAGAGAAAAAGTGTCTCCTGCAACCCGTTCCCTTGGTGCTAGATGAACGAACGTCTCTCCACTTGCTCAGTTCTGAGAGATAAGTGTGTGTGAAAGCCGTCCTTCACTTAGCTTGTTGGGAACACAAAGTTTCTTTTCAGTTGCAAACTCCATTCCATACATATATATGGGGAGGTGCTAGCTCCAACTCGATTTTACAGTGAAAACTGCAGGAACTTCAAACCGGCACTAGGAAACAGAATAAGAAAGCAGACAAAAAGTGTCTCCTGCAACCAGTTCCCTTGGTGCTAGATGAACGAACGTCTCTCCACTTGCTCAGTTCTGAGAGATAAGTGTGTGTGAAAGCCGTCCTTCACCTAGCTTGTTGGGAACACAAAGTTTCTTTTCAGTTGCAAACTCCATTCCATACATATATATGGGGAGGTACTAGCTCCAACTCGGTTTTACTGTGAATACTGCAGGAACTTCAAACCGGCACTAGGAAACAGACTGAGAAAGCAGAGAAAAAGTGTCTCCTGAAACCCGTTCCCTTGGTGCTAGATGAACGAACGTCTCTCCACTTGCTCAGTTCTGAGAGATAAGTGTGTGTGAAAGCCGTCCTTCACCTAGCTTGTTGGGAACACAAAGTTTCTTTTCAGTTGCAAACTCCATTCCATACATATATATGGGGAGGTACTAGGTCCAACTCGGTTTTAAGTGAAAACTTCAGGAACTTGAAACCGGCACTAAGAAACAGACTGAGAAAGCAGAGAAAAAGTGACTCCTGCAACCCGTTCCCTTGGTGCTAGATGAACGAACGTCTCTCCACTTGCTCAGTTCTGAGAGATAAGTGTGTGTAAAAGCCGTCCTTCACCTAGCTTGTTCGGAACACAAAGTTTCTTTTCAGTTGCAAACTCCATTCCATACATATATATGGGGAGGTACTAGCTCCAACTCTGTTTGACAGTGAAAACTGCAGGAACTTCAAACCGGCACTAGGAAACAGACTGAGAAAGCAGAGAAAAAGTGTCTCCTGCAACCCGTTCCCTTGGTGCTAGATGAAAGAACGTGTCTCCACTTCCTCAGTTCTGAGAGATAAGTGTGTGTGAAAGCCGTCCTTCACCTAGCTTGTTGGGAACACAAAGTTTCTTTTCAGTTGCAAACTCCATTCCATACATATATATGGGGAGGTACTAGCTCCAACTCGGTTTTACAGTGAAAACTGCAGGAATTTCAAACCGGCACTAGGAAACAGACTGAGAAAGCAGAGAAAAAGTGTCTCCTGCAACCCGTTCCCTTGGTGCTAGATGAACGAACGTCTCTCCACTTGCTCAGTTCTGAGAGATAAGTGTGTGTGAAAGCCGTCCTTCACCTAGCTTGTTGGGAACACAAAGTTTCTTTTCAGTTGCAAACTCCATTCCATACATATATATGGGGAGGTACTAGGTCCAACTCGGTTTTACAGTGAAAACTTCAGGAACTTGAAACCGGCACTAAGAAACAGACTGAGAAAGCAGAGAAAAAGTGTCTCCTGCAACCCGTTCCCTTGGTGCTAGATGAACGAACGTCTCTCCACTTGCTCAGTTCTGAGAGATAAGTGTGTGTGAAAGCCGTCCTTCACCTAGCTTGTTGGGAACACAAAGTTTCTTTTCAGTTGCAAACCCATTCCATAAATATATATGGGGAGGTACAAGCTCCAACTCGGTTTTACAGTGAAAACTGCAGGAACTTCAAACCGGCACTAGGAAACAGAATGAGAAAGCAGAGAAACAGTGTCTCCTGCAACCCGTTCCATTGGTGCTAGATGAACGAACGTCTCTCCACTTCCTCAGTTCTGAGAGATAAGTGTGTGTGAAAGCCGTCCTTCACCTAGCTTGTTGGGAACACAAAGTTTCTTTTCAGTTGCAAACTCCATTCCATACATATATATGGGGAGGTACTAGCTCCAACTCTGTTTGACAGTGAAAACTGCAGGAACTTCAAACCGGCACTAGGAAACAGACTGAGAAAGCAGAGAAAAAGTGTCTCCTGCAACCCGTTCCCTTGGTGCTAGATGAAAGAACGTCTCTCCACTTCCTCAGTTCTGAGAGATAAGTGTGTGTGAAAGCCGTCCTTCACCTAGCTTGTTGGGAACACAAAGTTTCTTTTCAGTTGCAAACTCCATTCCATACATATATATGGGGAGGAACTAGCTCCAACTCGGTTTTACAGTGAAAACTGCAGGAATTTCAAACCGGCACTAGGAAACAGACTGAGAAAGCAGAGAAAAAGTGTCTCCTGCAACCCGTTCCCTTGGTGCTAGATGAACGAACGTCTCTCCACTTGCTCAGTTCTGAGAGATAAGTGTGTGTGAAAGCCGTCCTTCACCTAGCTTGTTGGGAACACAAAGTTTCTTTTCAGTTGCAAACTCCATTCCATACATATATATGGGGAGGTACTAGGTCCAACTCGGTTTTACAGTGAAAACTTCAGGAACTTGAAACCGGCACTAAGAAACAGACTGAGAAAGCAGAGAAAAAGTGTCTCCTGCAACCCGTTCCCTTGGTGCTAGATGAACGAACGTCTCTCCACTTGCTCAGTTCTGAGAGATAAGTGTGTGTAAAAGCCGTCCTTCACCTAGCTTGTTGGGAACACAAAGTTTCTTTTCAGTTGCAAACTCCATTCCATACATATATATGGGGAGGTACTAGCTCCAACTCTGTTTGACAGTGAAAACTGCAGGAACTTCAAACCGGCACTAGGAAACAGACTGAGAAAGCAGAGAAAAAGTGTCTCCTGCAACCCGTTCCCTTGGTGCTAGATGAAAGAACGTCTCTCCACTTCCTCAGTTCTGAGAGATAAGTGTGTGTGAAAGCCGTCCTTCACCTAGCTTGTTGGGAACACAAAGTTTCTTTTCAGTTGCAAACTCCATTCCATACTTATATATGGGGAGGTACTAGCTCCAACTCGGTTTTACAGTGAAAACCGCAGGAACTTGATACCGGCACTAGGAAACAGACTGAGAAAGCAGAGAAAAAGTGTCTCCTGCAACCCGTTCCCTTGGTGCTAGATGAACGAACGTCTCTCCACTTCCTCAGTTCTGAGAGTTAAGTGTGTGTGAAAGCCATCCTTCACCTAGCTTGTTGGGAACACAAAGTTTCTTTTCAGTTGCAAACCCATTCCATAAATATATATGGGGAGGTACTAGCTCCAACTCGGTTTTACAGTGAAAACTGCAGGAACTTCAAACCGGCACTAGGAAACAGAATGAGAAAGCAGAGAAACAGTGTCTCCTGCAACCCGTTCCCTTGGTGCTAGATGAACGAACGTCTCTCCACTTCCTCAGTTCTGAGAGATAAGTGTGTGTGAAAGCCGTCCTTCACCTAGCTTGTTGCTAACACAAAGTTTCTTTTCAGTTGCAAACTCCATTCCATACATATATATGGGGAGGTACTAGCTCCAACTCGGTTTTACAGTGAAAACTGCAGGAACTTGAAACCGGCACTAAGAAACAGACTGAGAAAGCAGAGAAAAAGCGTCTTCTGCAACCTGTTCCCTTGGTGCTAGATGAACGAACGTCTCTCCACTTGCTCAGTTCTGAGAGAAAAATGTGTGTGAAAGCCGTCCTTCACCTAGCTTGTTGGGAACACAAAGTTTCTTTTCAGTTGCAAACTCCATTCCATACATATATATGGGGAGGTACTAGCTCCAACTCTGTTTGACAGTGAAAACTGCAGGAACTTCAAACCGGCACTAGGAAACAGACTGAGAAAGCAGAGAAAAAGTGTCTCCTGCAACCCGTTCCCTTGGTGCTAGATGAAAGAACGTCTCTCCACTTGCTCAGTTCTGAGAGATAAGTGTGTGTGAAAGCCGTCCTTCACCTAGCTTGTTGGGAACACAAAGTTTCTTTTCAGTTGCAAACTCCATTCCATACATATATATGGGGAGGTACTAGCTCCAACTCGGTTTTACAGTGAAAACTGCAGGAACTTCAAACCGGCACTAGGAAACAGACTGAGAAAGCAGAGAAAAAGTGTCTCTTGCAAACCGTTCCCTTGGTGCTAGATGAAAGAACGTCTCTCCACTTGCTCAGTTCTGAGAGATAAGTGTGTGTGAAAGCCGTCCTTCACCTAGCTTGTTGGGAACACAAAGTTTCTTTTCAGTTGCAAACTCCATTCCATACATATATATGGGGAGGTACTAGCTCCAACTCGGTTTTACAGTGAAAACTGAAGGAATTTCAAACCGGCACTAGGAAACAGACTGAGAAAGCAGAGAAAAAGTGTCTCCTGCAACCCGTTCCCTCGGTGCTAGATGAACGAACGTCTCTCCACTTTCTCAGTTCTGAGAGATAAGTGTGTGTGAAAGCCGTCCTTCACCTAGCTTGTTGGGAACACATAGATTGTTTTCAGTTGCAAACTCCATTCCATACTTATATATGGGGAGGTACTAGCTCCAACTCGGTTTTACAGTGAAAAATGAAGGAATTTCAAACCGGCACTAGGAAACAGACTGAGAAAGCAGAGAAAAAGTGTCTCCTGCAACCCGTTCCATCGGTGCTAGATGAACGAACGTCTCTCCACTTGCTCAGTTCTGAGAGATAAGTGTGTGTGAAAGCCGTCCTTCACCTAGCTTTTTGGGAACACATAGATTGTTTTCAGTTGCAAACTCCATTCCATACATATATATGGGGAGGTACTAGCTCCAACTCGGTTTTACAGTGAAAACTGCAGGAACTTCAAACCGGCACTAGGAAACAGACTGAGAAAGCAGAGAAAAAGTGTCTCCTGCAACCCGTTCCCTTGGTGCTAGATGAACGAACGTCTCTCCACTTGCTCAGTTCTGAGAGTTAATTGTGTGTGAAAGCCGTCCTTCACCTAGCTTGTTGGGAACACAAAGTTTCTTTTCAGTTGCAAACTCCATTCCATACATATATATGGGGAGGTACTAGCTCCAACTCGGTTTTACAGTGAAAACTGCAGGAACTTCAAACCGGCACTAGGAAACAGACTGAGAAAGCAGAGAAAAAGTGTCTCCTGCAACCCGTTCCCTCGGTGCTAGATGAACGAACGTCTCTCCACTTGCTCAGTTCTGAGAGATAAGTGTGTGTGAAAGCCGTCCTTCACCTAGCTTGTTGGGAACACAAAGTTTCTTTTCAGTTGCAAACTCCATTCCATACATATATATGGGGAGGTACTAGCTCCAACTCGATTTGACAGTGAAAACTGCAGGAACTTCTAACCGGCACTAAGAAACAGAATAAGAAAGCAGAAAAAAGTGTCTCCTGCAACCCGTTCCCTTGGTGCTAGATGAACGAACGTCTCTCCACTTGCTCAGTTCTGAGAGATAAGTGTGTGTGAAAGCCGTCCTTCACCTAGCTTGTTGGGAACACAAAGTTTCTTTTCAGTTGCAAACTCCATTCCATACATATATATGGGGAGGTACTAGCTCCAACTCGGTTTGACAGTGAAAACTGCAGGAACTTCAAACCGGCACTAGGAAACAGACTGAGAAAGCAGAGAAAAAGTGTCTCCTGCAACCCGTTCCCTTGGTGCTAGATGAAAGAACGTCTCTCCACTTGCTCAGTTCTGAGAGATAAGTGTGTGTGAAAGCCGTCCTTCACCTAGCTTGTTGGGAACACAAAGTTTCTTTTCAGTTGCCAACTCCATTCCATACATATATATGGGGAGGTACTAGCTCCAACTCGGTTTTACAGTGAAAACTGCAGGAACTTCAAACCGGCACTAGGAAACAGACTGAGAAAGCAGAGAAAAAGTGTCTCCTGCAACCCGTTCCCTTGGTGCTAGATGAACGAACGTCTCTCCACTTGCTCAGTTCTGAGAGATAAGTGTGTGTGAAAGCCGTCCTTCAACTAGCTTGTTGGGAACACAAAGTTTCTTTTCAGTTGCAAACTCCATTCCATACATATATATGGGGAGGTACTAGCTCCAACTCGGTTTTACAGTGAAAACTGCAGGAACTTCAAACCGGCACTAGGAAACAGACTGAGAAAGCAGAGAAAAAGTGTCTCCTGCAACCCGTTCCCTCGGTGCTAGATGAACGAACGTCTCTCCACTTGCTCAGTTCTGAGAGATAAGTGTGTGTGAAAGCCGTCCTTCACCTAGCTTGTTGGGAACACAAAGTTTCTTTTCAGTTGCAAACTCCATTCCATACATATATATGGGGAGGTACTAGCTCCAACTCGGTTTTACAGTGAAAACTGCAGGAATTTCAAACCGGCACTAGGAAACAGACTGAGAAAGCAGAGAAAAAGTGTCTCCTGCAAACCGTTCCCTTGGTGCTAGATGAACGAACGTCTCTCCACTTGCTCAGTTCTGAGAGATAATTGTGTGTGAAAGCCGTCCTTCACCTAGCTTGTTGGGAACACAAAGATTCTTTTCAGTTGCAAACTACATTCCATACATATATATGGGTAGGTACTAGCTCCAACTCGGTTTTACAGTGAAAACCGCAGGAACTTGATACCGGCACTAGGAAACAGACTGAGAAAGCAGAGAAAAAGTGTCTCCTGCAACCCGTTCCCTTGGTGCTAGATGAACGAAAGTCTCTCCACTTGCTCAGTTCTGAGAGTTAAGTGTGTGTGAAAGCCGTCCTTCACCTAGCTTGTTGGGAACACAAAGTTTCTTTTCAGTTGCAAACTCCATTCCATACATATATATGGGGAGTTACAAGCTCCAACTCGGTTTTACAGTGAAAACTGCAGAAACTTCAAACCGGCACTAGGAAACAGAATGAGAAAGCAGAGAAACAGTGTCTCCTGCAACCCGTTCCCTCGGTGCTAGATGAACGAACGTCTCTCCACTTCCTCAGTTCTGAGAGATTAGTGTGTGTGAAAGCCGTCCTTCACCTAGCTTGTTGGGAACACAAAGTTTCTTTTCAGTTGCAAACTCCATTCCATACATATATATGGGGAGGTACTAGCTCCAACTCGGTTTTACAGTGAAAACTGCAGGAACTTCAAACCGGCACTAGGAAACAGACTGAGAAAGCAGAGAAAAAGTGTCTCTTGCAAACCGTTCCCTTGGTGCTAGATGAAAGAACGTCTCTCCACTTGCTCAGTTCTGAGAGATAAGTGTGTGTGAAAGCCGTCCTTCACCTAGCTTGTTGGGAACACAAAGTTTCTTTTCAGTTGCAAACTCCATTCCATACATATATATGGGGAGGTACTAGCTCCAACTCGGTTTTACAGTGAAAACTGAAGGAATTTCAAACCGGCACTAGGAAACAGACTGAGAAAGCAGAGAAAAAGTGTCTCCTGCAACCCGTTCCCTCGGTGCTAGATGAACGAACGTCTCTCCACTTTCTCAGTTCTGAGAGATAAGTGTGTGTGAAAGCCGTCCTTCACCTAGCTTGTTGGGAACACATAGATTGTTTTCAGTTGCAAACTCCATTCCATACTTATATATGGGGAGGTACTAGCTCCAACTCGGTTTTACAGTGAAAACTGAAGGAATTTCAAACCGGCACTAGGAAACAGACTGAGAAAGCAGAGAAAAAGTGTCTCCTGCAACCCGTTCCATCGGTGCTAGATGAACGAACGTCTCTCCACTTGCTCAGTTCTGAGAGATAAGTGTGTGTGAAAGCCGTCCTTCACCTAGCTTTTTGGGAACACATAGATTGTTTTCAGTTGCAAACTCCATTCCATACATATATATGGGGAGGTACTAGCTCCAACTCGGTTTTACAGTGAAAACTGCAGGAACTTCAAACCGGCACTAGGAAACAGACTGAGAAAGCAGAGAAAAAGTGTCTCCTGCAACCCGTTCCCTTGGTGCTAGATGAACGAACGTCTCTCCACTTGCTCAGTTCTGAGAGTTAATTGTGTGTGAAAGCCGTCCTTCACCTAGCTTGTTGGGAACACAAAGTTTCTTTTCAGTTGCAAACTCCATTCCATACATATATATGGGGAGGTACTAGCTCCAACTCGGTTTTACAGTGAAAACTGCAGGAACTTCAAACCGGCACTAGGAAACAGACTGAGAAAGCAGAGAAAAAGTGTCTCCTGCAACCCGTTCCCTCGGTGCTAGATGAACGAACGTCTCTCCACTTGCTCAGTTCTGAGAGATAAGTGTGTGTGAAAGCCGTCCTTCACCTAGCTTGTTGGGAACACAAAGTTTCTTTTCAGTTGCAAACTCCATTCCATACATATATATGGGGAGGTACTAGCTCCAACTCGATTTGACAGTGAAAACTGCAGGAAATTCTAACCGGCACTAAGAAACATAATAAGAAACCAGAAAAAAGTGTCTCCTGCAACCCGTTCCCTTGGTGCTAGATGAACGAACGTCTCTCCACTTGCTCAGTTCTGAGAGATAAGTGTGTGTGAAAGCCGTCCTTCACCTAGCTTGTTGGGAACACAAAGTTTCTTTTCAGTTGCAAACTCCATTCCATACATATATATGGGGTGGTACTAGCTCCAACTCGGTTTGACAGTGAAAACTGCAGGAACTTCAAACCGGCACTAGGAAACAGACTGAGAAAGCAGAGAAAAAGTGTCTCCTGCAACCCGTTCCCTTGGTGCTAGATGAAAGAACGTCTCTCCACTTGCTCAGTTCTGAGAGATAAGTGTGTGTGAAAGCCGTCCTTCACCTAGCTTGTTGGGAACACAAAGTTTCTTTTCAGTTGCCAACTCCATTCCATACATATATATGGGGAGGTACTAGCTCCAACTCGGTTTTACAGTGAAAACTGCAGGAACTTCAAACCGGCACTAGGAAACAGACTGAGAAAGCAGAGAAAAAGTGTCTCCTGCAACCCGTTCCCTTGGTGCTAGATGAACGAACGTCTCTCCACTTGCTCAGTTCTGAGAGATAAGTGTGTGTGAAAGCCGTCCTTCAACTAGCTTGTTGGGAACACAAAGTTTCTTTTCAGTTGCAAACTCCATTCCATACATATATATGGGGAGGTACTAGCTCCAACTCGGTTTTACAGTGAAAACTGCAGGAACTTCAAACCGGCACTAGGAAACAGACTGAGAAAGCAGAGAAAAAGTGTCTCCTGCAACCCGTTCCCTCGGTGCTAGATGAACGAACGTCTCTCCACTTGCTCAGTTCTGAGAGATAAGTGTGTGTGAAAGCCGTCCTTCACCTAGCTTGTTGGGAACACAAAGTTTCTTTTCAGTTGCAAACTCCATTCCATACATATATATGGGGAGGTACTAGCTCCAACTCGGTTTTACAGTGAAAACTGCAGGAATTTCAAACCGGCACTAGGAAACAGACTGAGAAAGCAGAGAAAAAGTGTCTCCTGCAAACCGTTCCCTTGGTGCTAGATGAACGAACGTCTCTCCACTTGCTCAGTTCTGAGAGATAAGTGTGTGTGAAAGCCGTCCTTCACCTAGCTTGTTGGGAACACAAAGTTTCTTTTCAGTTGCAAACTCCATTCCATACATATATATGGGGAGGTACTAGCTCCAACTCGGTTTTACAGTGAAAACTGCAGGAATTTCAAACCGGCACTAGGAAACAGACTGAGAAAGCAGAGAAAAAGTGTCTCCTGCAACCCGTTCCCTTGGTGCTAGATGAACGAACGTCTCTCCACTTGCTCAGTTCTGAGAGATAAGTGTGTGTGAAAGCCGTCCTTCACCTAGCTTGTTGGGAACACAAAGTTTCTTTTCAGTTGCAAACTCCATTCCATACATATATATGGGGAGGTACTAGCTCCAACTCGGTTTTACAGTGAAAACTGCAGGAATTTCAAACCGGCACTAGGAAACAGACTGAGAAAGCAGAGAAAAAGTGTCTCCTGCAAACCGTTCCCTTGGTGCTAGATGAACGAACGTCTCTCCACTTGCTCAGTTCTGAGAGATAATTGTGTGTGAAAGCCGTCCTTCACCTAGCTTGTTGGGAACACAAAGATTCTTTTCAGTTGCAAACTACATTCCATACATATATATGGGTAGGTACTAGCTCCAACTCGGTTTTACAGTGAAAACCGCAGGAACTTGATACCGGCACTAGGAAACAGACTGAGAAAGCAGAGAAAAAGTGTCTCCTGCAACCCGTTCCCTTGGTGCTAGATGAACGAAAGTCTCTCCACTTGCTCAGTTCTGAGAGTTAAGTGTGTGTGAAAGCCGTCCTTCACCTAGCTTGTTGGGAACACAAAGTTTCTTTTCAGTTGCAAACTCCATTCCATACATATATATGGGGAGTTACAAGCTCCAACTCGGTTTTACAGTGAAAACTGCAGAAACTTCAAACCGGCACTAGGAAACAGAATGAGAAAGCAGAGAAACAGTGTCTCCTGCAACCCGTTCCCTCGGTGCTAGATGAACGAACGTCTCTCCACTTCCTCAGTTCTGAGAGAATAGTGTGTGTGAAAGCCGTCCTTCACCTAGCTTGTTGGGAACACAAAGTTTCTTTTCAGTTGCAAACTCCATTCCATACATATATATGGGGAGGTACTAGCTCCAACTCGGTTTTACAGTGAAAACTGCAGGAACTTGAAACCGGCACTAAGAAACAGACTGAGAAAGCAGAGAAAACGTGTCTCCTGCAACCCGTTCCCTTGGTGCTAGATGAACGAACGTCTCTCCACTTGCTCAGTTCTGAGAGATAATTGTGTGTGAAAGCCGTCCTTCACCTAGCTTGTTGGGAACACAAAGTTTCTTTTCAGTTGCAAACTCCATTCCATACATATATATGGGTAGGTACTAGCTCCAACTCGGTTTTACAGTGAAAACCGCAGGAACTTGATACCGGCACTAGGAAACAGACTGAGAAAGCAGAGAAAAAGTGTCTCCTGCAACCCGTTCCCTCGGTGCTAGATGAACGAACGTCTCTCCACTTGCTCAGTTCTGAGAGATAATTGTGTGTGAAAGCCGTCCTTCACCTTGCTTGTTGGGAACACAAAGTTTCTTTTCAGTTGCAAACTCCATTCCATACATATATATGGGGAGGTACAAGCTCCAACTCGGTTTGACAGTGAAAACTGCAGGAACTTCAAACCGGCACTAGGAAACAGAATGAGAAATCAGAGAAAAAGTGTCTCCTGCAACCCGTTCCCTTGGTGCTAGATGAACGAACGTCTCTCCACTTCCTCAGTTCTGAGAGATAAGTGTGTGTGAAAGCCGTCCTTCACCTAGCTTGTTGGGAACACAAAGTTTCTTTTCAGTTGCAAACTCCATTCCATACATATATATGGGGAGGTACTAGCTCCAACTCGGTTTTACAGTGAAAACTGCAGGAACATAAAACCGGCACTAGGAAACAGACTGAGAAAGCAGAGAAAAAGTGTCTCCTGTAACTCGTTCCCTTGGTGCTAGATGAACGAACGTCTCTCCACTTGCTCAGTTCTGAGAGATAAGTGTGTGTGAAAGCCGTACTTCAACTAGCTTGTTGGGAACACAAAGTTTCTTTTCAGTTGCAAACTCCATTCCACACATATATATGGGGAGGTACTAGCTCCAACTCGGTTTTACAGTGAAAACTGCAGGAACTTCAAACCGGCACTAGGAAACAGACTGAGAAAGCAGTGAAAAGTGTCTCCTGCAACCCGTTCCCTCGGTGCTAGATGAACGAACGTCTCTCCACTTGCTCAGTTCTGAGAGATAAGTGTGTGTGAAAGCCGTCCTTCACCTAGCTTGTTGGGAACACAAAGTTTCTTTTCAGTTGCAAACTCCATTCCATACATATATATGGCGAGGTACTAGCTCCAACTCGGATTTACAGTGAAAACTGAAGGAATTTCAAACCGGCACTAGGAAACAGACTGAGAAAGCAGAGAAAAAGTGTCTCCTGCAACCCGTTCCCTTGGTGCTAGATGAACGAACGTCTCTCCACTTGCTCAGTTCTGAGAGATAATTGTGTGTGAAAGCCGTCCTTCACCTAGCTTGTTGGGAACACAAAGATTCTTTTCAGTTGCAAACTACATTCCATACATATATATGGGGAGGTACTAGCTCCAACTCGGTTTTACAGTGAAAACTGCAGGAACTTCAAACCGGCACTAGGAAACAGACTGAGAAAGCAGAGAAAAAGTGTCTCCTGCAACCCGTTCCCTTGGTGCTAGATGAACGAAAGTCTCTCCACTTGCTCAGTTCTGAGAGAAAAGTGTGTGTGAAAGCCGTCCTTCAACTAGCTTGTTGGGAACACAAAGTTTCTTTTCAGTTGCAAACTCCATTCCATACAAATATATGGGGAGGTACTAGCTCCAACTCGGTTTTACAGTGAAAACTGCAGGAACTTCAAACCGGCACTAGGAAACAGACTGAGAAAGCAGAGAAATCGTGTTTCCTGCAACCCGTTCCCTCGGTGCTAGATGAACGAAAGTCTCTCCACTTGCTCAGTTCTGAGAGATAAGTGTGTGTGAAAGCCGTCCTTCACCTAGCTTGTTGGGAACACAAAGTTTCTTTTCAGTTGCAAACTCCATTCCATACATATATATGGGGAGGTACTAGCTCCAACTCGGTTTTACAGTGAAAACTGCAGGAATTTCAAACCGGCACTAGGAAACAGACTGAGAAAGCAGAGAAAAAGTGTTTCCTGCAAACCGTTCCCTTGGTGCTAGATGAACGAACGTCTCTTCACTTGCTCAGTTCTGAGAGATAAGTGTGTGTGAAAGCCGTCCTTCACCTAGCTTGTTCGGAACACAAATTTTCTTTTCAGTTGCAAACTCCATTCCATACATATATATGGGGAGGTAGAAGCTCCAACTCGGTTTTTCAGTGAAAACTGCAGGAACTTCAAACCGGCACTAGGAAACAGACTGAGAAAGCAGAGAAAAAGTGTTTCCTGCAACCCGTTCCCTTGGTGCTAGATGAACGAACGTCTCTCCACTTGCTCAGTTCTGAGAGATAAGTGAGTGTGAAAGCCGTCCTTCACCTAGCTTGTTGGGAACACAAAGTTTCTTTTCAGTTGCAAAATCCATTTCATACTTATATATGGGGAGGTACTAGCTCCAACTCGGTTTTACAGTGAAAACTTCAGGAACTTCAAACCGGCACTAGGAAACAGACTGAGAAAGCAGAGAAAAAGTGTCTCCTGCAACCCGTTCCCTTGGTGCTAGATGAACGAACGTCTCTCCACTTGCTCAGTTCTGAGAGATAAGTGTGTGTGAAAGCCGTCCTTCACCTAGCTTGTTGGGAACACAAAGTATCTTTTCAGTTGCAAACTCCATTGCATACTTATATAAGGGAGGTACTAGCTCCAACTCGGTTTTACAGTGAAAACTGCAGGAACTTCAAACCGGCACTAGGAAACAGACTGAGAAAGCAGTGAAAAAGTGTCTCCTGCAACACGTTCCCTTGGTGCTAGATGAACGAACGTCTCTCCACTTGCTCAGTTCTGAGAGATAAGTGTGTGTGAAAGCCGTCCTTCACCTAGCTTGTTGGGAACACATAGATTGTTTTCAGTTGCAAACTCCATTCCATACATATATATGGGGAGGTACTAGCTCCAACTCTGTTTTACAGTGAAAACTGCAGGAACTTCAAACCGGCACTAGGAAACAGACTGAGAAAGCAGAGAAAAAGTGTCTCCTGCAACCCGTTCCCTTGGTGCTAGATGAACGAACGTCTCTCCACTTGCTCAGTTCTGAGAGATAAGTGTGTGTGAAAGCCGTCCTTCACTTAGCTTGTTGGGAACACAAAGTTTCTTTTCAGTTGCAAACTCCATTCCATACATATATATGGGGAGGTGCTAGCTCCAACTCGATTTTACAGTGAAAACTGCAGGAACTTCAAACCGGCACTAGGAAACAGAATAAGAAAGCAGACAAAAAGTGTCTCCTGCAACCCGTTCCCTTGGTGCTAGATGAACGAACGTCTCTCCACTTGCTCAGTTCTGAGAGATAAGTGTGTGTGAAAGCCGTCCTTCACCTAGCTTGTTGGGAACACAAAGTTCCTTTTCAGTTGCAAACTCCATTCCATACATATATATGGGGAGGTACTAGCTCCAACTCGGTTTTACTGTGAAAACTGCAGGAACTTCAAACCGGCACTAGGAAACAGACTGAGAAAGCAGAGAAAAAGTGTCTCCTGAAACCCGTTCCCTTGGTGCTAGATGAACGAACGTCTCTCCACTTGCTCAGTTCTGAGAGATAAGTGTGTGTGAAAGCCGTCCTTCACCTAGCTTGTTGGGAACACAAAGTTTCTTTTCAGTTGCAAACTCCATTCCATACATATATATGGGGAGGTACTAGGTCCAACTCGGTTTTACAGTGAAAACTTCAGGAACTTGAAACCGGCACTAAGAAACAGACTGAGAAAGCAGAGAAAAAGTGTCTCCTGCAACCCGTTCCCTTGGTGCTAGATGAACGAACGTCTCTCCACTTGCTCAGTTCTGAGAGATAAGTGTGTGTAAAAGCCGTCCTTCACCTAGCTTGTTCGGAACACAAAGTTTCTTTTCAGTTGCAAACTCCATTCCATACATATATATGGGGAGGTACTAGCTCCAACTCTGTTTGACAGTGAAAACTGCAGGAACTTCAAACCGGCACTAGGAAACAGACTGAGAAAGCAGAGAAAAAGTGTCTCCTGCAACCCGTTCCCTTGGTGCTAGATGAAAGAACGTCTCTCCACTTCCGCAGTTCTGAGAGATAAGTGTGTGTGAAAGCCGTCCTTCACCTAGCTTGTTGGGAACACAAAGTTTCTTTTCAGTTGCAAACTCCATTCCATACATATATATGGGGAGGTACTAGCTCCAACTCGGTTTTACAGTGAAAACTGCAGGAATTTCAAACCGGCACTAGGAAACAGACTGAGAAAGCAGAGAAAAAGTGTCTCCTGCAACCCGTTCCCTTGGTGCTAGATGAACGAACGTCTCTCCACTTGCTCAGTTCTGAGAGATAAGTGTGTGTGAAAGCCGTCCTTCACCTAGCTTGTTGGGAACACAAAGTTTCTTTTCAGTTGCAAACTCCATTCCATACATATATATGGGGAGGTACTAGGTCCAACTCGGTTTTACAGTGAAAACTTCAGGAACTTGAAACCGGCACTAAGAAACAGACTGAGAAAGCAGAGAAAAAGTGTCTCCTGCAACCCGTTCCCTTGGTGCTAGATGAACGAACGTCTCTCCACTTGCTCAGTTCTGAGAGATAAGTGTGTGTAAAAGCCGTCCTTCACCTAGCTTGTTGGGAACACAAAGTTTCTTTTCAGTTGCAAACTCCATTCCATAAATATATATGGGGAGGTACTAGCTCCAACTCTGTTTGACAGTGAAAACTGCAGGAACTTCAAACCGGCACTAGGAAACAGACTGAGAAAGCAGAGAAAAAGTGTCTCCTGCAACCCGTTCCCTTGGTGCTAGATGAAAGAACGTCTCTCCACTTCCTCAGTTCTGAGAGATAAGTGTGTGTGAAAGCCGTCCTTCACCTAGCTTGTTGGGAACACAAAGTTTCTTTTCAGTTGCAAACTCCATTCCATACTTATATATGGGGAGGTACTAGCTCCAACTCGGTTTTACAGTGAAAACCGCAGGAACTTGATACCGGCACTAGGAAACAGACTGAGAAAGCAGAGAAAAAGTGTCTCCTGCAACCCGTTCCCTTGGTGCTAGATGAACGAACGTCTCTCCACTTGCTCAGTTCTGAGAGTTAAGTGTGTGTGAAAGCCATCCTTCACGTAGCTTGTTGGGAACACAAAGTTTCTTTTCAGTTGCAAACTCCATTCCATAAATATATATGGGGAGGTACAAGCTCCAACTCGGTTTTACAGTGAAAACTGCAGGAACTTCAAACCGGCACTAGGAAACAGAATGAGAAAGCAGAGAAACAGTGTCTCCTGCAACCCGTTCCCTTGGTGCTAGATGAACGAACGTCTCTCCACTTCCTCAGTTCTGAGAGATAAGTGTGTGTGAAAGCCGTCCTTCACCTAGCTTGTTGGGAACACAAAGTTTCTTTTCAGTTGCAAACTCCATTCCATACATATATATGGGGAGGTACTAGCTCCAACTCTGTTTGACAGTGAAAACTGCAGGAACTTCAAACCGGCACTAGGAAACAGACTGAGAAAGCAGAGAAAAAGTGTCTCCTGCAACCCGTTCCCTTGGTGCTAGATGAAAGAACGTCTCTCCACTTCCTCAGTTCTGAGAGATAAGTGTGTGTGAAAGCCGTCCTTCACCTAGCTTGTTGGGAACACAAAGTTTCTTTTCAGTTGCAAACTCCATTCCATACATATATATGGGGAGGTACTAGCTCCAACTCGGTTTTAGAGTGAAAACTGCAGGAATTTCAAACCGGCACTAGGAAACAGACTGAGAAAGCAGAGAAAAAGTGTCTCCTGCAACCCGTTCCCTTGGTGCTAGATGAACGAACGTCTCTCCACTTGCTCAGTTCTGAGAGATAAGTGTGTGTGAAAGCCGTTCTTCACCTAGCTTGTTGGGAACACAAAGTTTCTTTTCAGTTGCAAACTCCATTCCATACATATATATGGGGAGGTACTAGGTCCAACTCGGTTTTACAGTGAAAACTTCAGGAACTTGAAACCGGCACTAAGAAACAGACTGAGAAAGCAGAGAAAAAGTGTCTCCTGCAACCCGTTCCCTTGGTGCTAGATGAACGAACGTCTCTCCACTTGCTCAGTTCTGAGAGATAAGTGTGTGTAAAAGCCGTCCTTCACCTAGCTTGTTGGGAACACAAAGTTTCTTTTCAGTTGCAAACTCCATTCCATACATATATATGGGGAGGTACTAGCTCCAACTCTGTTTGACAGTGAAAACTGCAGGAACTTCAAACCGGCACTAGGAAACAGACTGAGAAAGCAGAGAAATAGTGTCTCCTGCAACCCGTTCCCTTGGTGCTAGATGAAAGAACGTCTCTCCACTTCCTCAGTTCTGAGAGATAAGTGTGTGTGAAAGCCGTCCTTCACCTAGCTTGTTGGGAACACAAAGTTTCTTTTCAGTTGCAAACTCCATTCCATACTTATATATGGGGAGGTACTAGCTCCAACACGGTTTTACAGTGAAAACCGCAGGAACTTGATACCGGCACTAGGAAACAGACTGAGAAAGCAGAGAAAAAGTGTCTCCTGCAACCCGTTCCCTTGGTGCTAGATGAACGAACGTCTCTCAACTTGCTCAGTTCTGAGAGTTAAGTGTGTGTGAAAGCCATCCTTCACCTAGCTTGTTGGGAACACAAAGTTTCTTTTCAGTTGCAAACCCATTCCTTAAATATATATGGGGAGGTACAAGCTCCAACTCGGTTTTACAGTGAAAACTGCAGGAACTTCAAACCGGCACTAGGAAACAGAATGAGAAAGCAGAGAAACAGTGTCTCCTGCAACCCGTTCCCTTGGTGCTAGATGAACGAACGTCTCTCCACTTCCTCAGTTCTGAGAGATAAGTGTGTGTGAAAGCCGTCCTTCACCTAGCTTGTTGGGAACACAAAGTTTCTTTTCAGTTGCAAACTCCATTCCATACATATATATGGGGAGGTACTAGCTCCAACTCGGTTTTACAGTGAAAACTGCAGGAACTTGAAACCGGCACTAAGAAACAGACTGAGAAAGCAGAGAAAAAGCGTCTGCTGCAACCTGTTCCCTTGGTGCTAGATGAACGAACGTCTCTCCACTTGCTCAGTTCTGAGAGAAAAGTGTGTGTAAAAGCCGTCCTTCACCTAGCTTGTTGGGAACACAAAGTTTCTTTTCAGTTGCAAACTCCATTCCATACATATATATGGGGAGGTACTAGCTCCAACTCTGTTTGACAGTGAAAACTGCAGGAACTTCAAACCGGCACTAGGAAACAGACTGAGAAAGCAGAGAAAAAGTGTCTCCTGCAACCCGTTCCCTTGGTGCTAGATGAAAGAACGTCTCTCCACTTGCTCAGTTCTGAGAGATAAGTGTGTGTGAAAGCCGTCCTTCACCTAGCTTGTTGGGAACACAAAGTTTCTTTTCAGTTGCAAACTCCATTCCATACATATATATGGGGAGTTACTAGCTCCAACTCGGTTTTACAGTGAAAACTGCAGGAACTTCAAACCGGCACTAGGAAACAGACTGAGAAAGCAGAGAAAAAGTGTCTCTTGCAAACCGTTCCCTTGGTGCTAGATGAAAGAACGTCTCTCCACTTCCTCAGTTCTGAGAGATAAGTGTGTGTGAAAGCCGTCCTTCACCTAGCTTGTTGGGAACACAAAGTTTCTTTTCAGTTGCAAACTCCATTCCATACATATATATGGGGAGGTACTAGCTCCAACTCGGTTTTACAGTGAAAACTGAAGGAATTTCAAACCGGCACTAGGAAACAGACTGAGAAAGCAGAGAAAAAGTGTCTCCTGCAACCCGTTCCCTTGGTGCTAGATGAACGAACGTCTCTCCACTTGCTCAGTTCTGAGAGATAATTGTGTGTGAAAGCCGTCCTTCACCTAGCTTGTTGGGAACACAAAGATTCTTTTCAGTTGCAAACTACATTCCATACATATATATGGGGAGGTACTAGCTCCAACTCGGTTTTACAGTGAAAACCGCAGGAACTTGATACCGGCACTAGGAAACAGACTGAGAAAGCAGAGAAAAAGTGTCTCCTGCAACCCGTTCCCTTGGTGCTAGATGAACGAACGTCTCTCCACTTGCTCAGTTCTGAGAGATAAGTGTGTGTGAAAGCCGTCCTTCACCTAGCTTGTTGGGAACACAAAGTTTCTTTTCAGTTGCAAACTCCATTCCATACTTATATATGGGGAGGTACTAGCTCCAACACGGTTTTACAGTGAAAACCGCAGGAACTTGATACCGGCACTAGGAAACAGACTGAGAAAGCAGAGAAAAAGTGTCTCCTGCAACCCGTTCCCTTGGTGCTAGATGAACGAACGTCTCTCAACTTGCTCAGTTCTGAGAGTTAAGTGTGTGTGAAAGCCATCCTTCACCTAGCTTGTTGGGAACACAAAGTTTCTTTTCAGTTGCAAACCCATTCCTTAAATATATATGGGGAGGTACAAGCTCCAACTCGGTTTTACAGTGAAAACTGCAGGAACTTCAAACCGGCACTAGGAAACAGAATGAGAAAGCAGAGAAACAGTGTCTCCTGCAACCCGTTCCCTTGGTGCTAGATGAACGAACGTCTCTCCACTTCCTCAGTTCTGAGAGATAAGTGTGTGTGAAAGCCGTCCTTCACCTAGCTTGTTGGGAACACAAAGTTTCTTTTCAGTTGCAAACTCCATTCCATACATATATATGGGGAGGTACTAGCTCCAACTCGGTTTTACAGTGAAAACTGCAGGAACTTGAAACCGGCACTAAGAAACAGACTGAGAAAGCAGAGAAAAAGCGTCTTCTGCAACCTGTTCCCTTGGTGCTAGATGAACGAACGTCTCTCCACTTGCTCAGTTCTGAGAGAAAAGTGTGTGTAAAAGCCGTCCTTCACCTAGCTTGTTGGGAACACAAAGTTTCTTTTCAGTTGCAAACTCCATTCCATACATATATATGGGGAGGTACTAGCTCCAACTCTGTTTGACAGTGAAAACTGCAGGAACTTCAAACCGGCACTAGGAAACAGACTGAGAAAGCAGAGAAAAAGTGTCTCCTGCAACCCGTTCCCTTGGTGCTAGATGAAAGAACGTCTCTCCACTTGCTCAGTTCTGAGAGATAAGTGTGTGTGAAAGCCGTCCTTCACCTAGCTTGTTGGGAACACAAAGTTTCTTTTCAGTTGCAAACTCCATTCCATACATATATATGGGGAGGTACTAGCTCCAACTCGGTTTTACAGTGAAAACTGCAGGAACTTCAAACCGGCACTAGGAAACAGACTGAGAAAGCAGAGAAAAAGTGTCTCTTGCAAACCGTTCCCTTGGTGCTAGATGAAAGAACGTCTCTCCACTTCCTCAGTTCTGAGAGATAAGTGTGTGTGAAAGCCGTCCTTCACCTAGCTTGTTGGGAACACAAAGTTTCTTTTCAGTTGCAAACTCCATTCCATACATATATATGGGGAGGTACTAGCTCCAACTCGGTTTTACAGTGAAAACTGAAGGAATTTCAAACCGGCACTAGGAAACAGACTGAGAAAGCAGAGAAAAAGTGTCTCCTGCAACCCGTTCCCTTGGTGCTAGATGAACGAACGTCTCTCCACTTGCTCAGTTCTGAGAGATAATTGTGTGTGAAAGCCGTCCTTCACCTAGCTTGTTGGGAACACAAAGATTCTTTTCAGTTGCAAACTACATTCCATACATATATATGGGGAGGTACTAGCTCCAACTCGGTTTTACAGTGAAAACCGCAGGAACTTGATACCGGCACTAGGAAACAGACTGAGAAAGCAGAGAAAAAGTGTCTCCTGCAACCCGTTCCCTTGGTGCTAGATGAACGAACGTCTCTCCACTTGCTCAGTTCTGAGAGTTAAGTGTGTGTGAAAGCCGTCCTTCACCTAGCTTGTTGGGAACACAAAGTTTCTTTTCAGTTGCAAACTCCATTCCATAAATATATATGGGGAGGTACAAGCTCCAACTCGGTTTTACAGTGAAAACTGCAGGAACTTCAGACCGGCACTAGGAAACAGAATGAGAAAGCAGAGAAACAGTGTCTCCTGCAACCCGTTCCCTTGGTGCTAGATGAACGAACGTCTCTCCACTTCCTCAGTTCTGAGAGATAAGTGTGTGTGAAAGCCGTCCTTCACCTAGCTTGTTGGGAACACAAAGTTTCTTTTCAGTTGCAAACTCCATTCCATACATATATATGGGGAGGTACTAGCTCCAACTCGGTTTTACAGTGAAAACTGCAGGAACTTGAAACCGGCACTAAGAAACAGACTGAGAAAGCAGAGAAAAAGTGTCTCCTGCAACCCGTTCCCTTGGTGCTAGATGAACGAACGTCTCTCCACTTGCTCAGTTCTGAGAGTTAAGTGTGTGTGAAAGCCGTCCTTCACCTAGCTTGTTGGGAACACAAAGTTTCTTTTCAGTTGCAAACTCCATTCCATAAATATATATGGGGAGGTACAAGCTCCAACTCGGTTTTACAGTGAAAACTGCAGGAACTTCAGACCGGCACTAGGAAACAGAATGAGAAAGCAGAGAAACAGTGTCTCCTGAAACCCGTTCCCTTGGTGCTAGATGAACGAACGTCTCTCCACTTGCTCAGTTCTGAGAGATAAGTGTGTGTGAAAGCCGTCCTTCACCTAGCTTGTTGGGAACACAAAGTTTCTTTTCAGTTGCAAACTCCATTCCATACATATATATGGGGAGGTACTAGGTCCAACTCTGTTTTACAGTGAAAACTTCAGGAACTTGAATCCGGCACTAAGAAACAGACTGAGAAAGAAGAGAAAAAGTTTCTCCTGCAACCCGTTCCCTTGGTGCTAGATGAACGAACGTCTCTCCACTTGCTCAGTTCTGAGAGATAAGTGTGTGTAAAAGCCGTCCTTCACCTAGCTTGTTGGAAACACAAAGTTTCTTTTCAGTTGCAAACTCCATTCCATACATATAAATGGGGAGGTACTAGCTCCAACTCTGTTTGACAGTGAAAACTGCAGGAACTTCAAACCGGCACTAGGAAACAGACTGAGAAAGCAGAGAAAAAGTGTCTCCTGCAACCCGTTCCCTTGGTGCTAGATGAAATTACGTCTCTCCACTTCCTCAGTTCTGAGAGATAAGTGTGTGTGAAAGCCGTCCTTCACCTAGCTTGTTGGGAACACAAAGTTTCTTTTCAGTTGCAAACTCCATTCCATACATATATATGGGGAGGTACTAGCTCCAACTCGGTTTTACAGTGAAAACTGCAGGAATTTCAAACCGGCACTAGGAAACAGACTGAGAAAGCAGAGAAAAAGTGTCTCTTGCAAACCGTTCCCTTGGTGCTAGATGAACGAACGTCTCTCCACTTGCTCAGTTCTGAGAGATAAGTGTGTGTGAAAGCCGTCCTTCACCTAGCTTGTTGGGAACACAAAGTTTCTTTTCAGTTGCAAACTCCATTCCATACATATATATGGGGAGGTACTAGGTCCAACTCGGTTTTACAGTGAAAACTTCAGGAACTTGAAACCGGCACTAAGAAACAGACTGAGAAAGCAGAGAAAAAGTGTCTCCTGCAACCCGTTCCCTTGGTGCTAGATGAACGAACGTCTCTCCACTTGCTCAGTTCTGAGAGATAAGTGTGTGTAAAAGCCGTCCTTCACCTAGCTTGTTGGGAACACAAAGTTTCTTTTCAGTTGCAAACTCCATTCCATACATATATATGGGGAGGTACTAGCTCCAACTCTGTTTGACAGTGAAAACTGCAGGAACTTCAAACTGGCACTAGGAAACAGACTGAGAAAGCAGAGAAAAAGTGTCTCCTGCAACCCGTTCCCTTGGTGCTAGATGAACGAACGTCTCTCCACTTGCTCAGTTCTGAGAGTTAAGTGTGTGTGAAAGCCGTCCTTCACCTAGCTTGTTGGGAACACAAAGTTTCTTTTCAGTTGCAAACTCCATTCCATAAATATATATGGGGAGGTACAAGCTCCAACTCGGTTTTACAGTGAAAACTGCAGGAACTTCAAACCGGCACTAGGAAACAGAATGAGAAAGCAGAGAAACAGTGTCTCCTGCAACCCGTTCCCTTGGTGCTAGATGAACGAACGTCTCTCCACTTGCTCAGTTCTGAGAGATAAGTGTGTGTGAAAGCCGTCCTTCACCTAGCTTGTTGGGAACACAAAGTTTCTTTTCAGTTGCAAACTCCATTCCATACATATATATGGGGAGGTACTAGCTCCAACTCGGTTTTACAGTGAAAACTGCAGGAACTTCAAACCGGCACTAGGAAACAGACTGAGAAAGCAGAGAAAAAGTGTCTCCTGCAACCCGTTCCCTTGGTGCTAGATGAAAGAACGTCTCTCCACTTCCTCAGTTCTGAGAGATAAGTGTGTGTGAAAGCCGTCCTTCACATAGCTTGTTGGGAACACACAGTTTCTTTTCAGTTGCAAACTTCATTCCATACATTTATATGGGGAGCTACAAGCTCCAACTCGGTTTTACAGTGAAAACTGCAGGAACTTCATACCGGCACTAGGAAACAGACTGAGAAAGCACAGAAAAAGTGTCTACTGCAACCCGTTCCCTTGCTTCTAGATGAAAGAAAGTCTCTCCACTTGCTCAGTTCTGAGAGATAAGTGTGTGTGAAAGCCGTCCTTCACCTAGCTTGTTGGGAACACAAAGTTTCTTTTCAGTTGCAAACTCCATTCCATACTTATATATGGGGAGGTACTAGCTCCAACTCGGTTTTACAGTGAAAACCGCAGGAACTTGATACCGGCACTAGGAAACAGACTGAGAAAGCAGAGAAAAAGTGTCTCCTGCAACCCGTTCCCTTGGTGCTAGATGAACGAACGTCTCTCCACTTGCTCAGTTCTGAGAGTTAAGTGTGTGTGAAAGCCGTCCTTCACCTAGCTTGTTGGGAACACAAAGTTTCTTTTCAGTTGCAAACCCATTCCATAAATATATATGGGGAGGTACAAGCTCCAACTCGGTTTTACAGTGAAAACTGCAGGAACTTCAAACCGGCACTAGGAAACAGAATGAGAAAGCAGAGAAACAGTGTCTCCTGCAACCCGTTCCCTTGGTGCTAGATGAACGAACGTCTCTCCACTTCTTCAGTTCTGAGAGATAAGTGTGTGTGAAAGCCGTCCTTCACCTAGCTTGTTGGGAACACAAAGTTTCTTTTCAGTTGCAAACTCCATTCCATACATATATATGGGGAGGTACTAGCTCCAACTCGGTTTTACAGTGAAAACTGCAGGAACTTGAAACCGGCACTAAGAAACAGACTGAGAAAGCAGAGAAAAAGCGTCTTCTGCAACCTGTTCCCTTGGTGCTAGATGAACGAACGTCTCTCCAGTTGCTGAGTTCTGAGAGAAAAGTGTGTGTGAAAGCCGTCCTTCACTTAGCTTGTTGGGAACACAAAGTTTCTTTTCAGTTGCAAACTCCATTCCATACATATATATGGGGAGGTACTAGCTCCAACTCTGTTTGACAGTGAAAACTGCAGGAACTTCAAACCGGCACTAGGAAACAGACTGAGAAAGCAGAGAAAAAGTGTCTCCTGCAATCCGTTCCCTTGGTGCTAGATGAAAGAACGTCTCTCCACTTCCTCAGTTCTGAGAGATAAGTGTGTGTGAAAGCCGTCCTTCACCTAGCTTGTTGGGAACACAAAGTTTCTTTTCAGTTGCAAACTCCATTCCATACATATATATGGGGAGGTACTAGCTCCAACTCGGTTTTACAGTGAAAACTGCAGGAACTTCAAACCGGCACTAGGAAACAGACTGAGAAAGCAGAGAAAAAGTGTCTCCTGCAACCCGTTCCCTTGGTGCTAGATGAAAGAACGTCTCTCCACTTGCTCAATTCTGAGAGATAAGTGTGTGTGAAAGCCGTCCTTCACCTAGCTTGTTGGGAACACAAAGTTTCTTTTCAGTTGCAAACTCCATTCCATACATATATATGGGGAGGTACTAGCTCCAACTCGGTTTTACAGTGAAAACTGAAGGAATTTCAAACCGGCACTAGGAAACAGACTGAGAAAGCAGAGAAAAAGTGTCTCCTGCAACCCGTTCCCATGGTGCTAGATGAACGAACGTCTCTCCACTTGCTCAGTTCTGAGAGATAATTGTGTGTGAAAGCCGTCCTTCACCTAGCTTGTTGGGAACACAAAGATTCTTTTCAGTTGCAAACTACATTCCATACATATATATGGGGAGGTACTAGCTCCAACTCGTTTTTACAGTGAAAACCGCAGGAACTTGATACCGGCACTAGGAAACAGACTGAGAAAGCAGAGAAAAAGTGTCTCCTGCAACCCGTTCCCTTGGTGCTAGATGAACGAACGTCTCTCCACTTGCTCAGTTCTGATAGTTAAGTGTGTGTGAAAGCCGTCCTTCACCTAGCTTGTTGGGAACACAAAGTTTCTTTTCAGTTGCAAACTCCATTCCATAAATATATATGGGGAGGTACAAGCTCCAACTCGGTTTTACAGTGAAAACTGCAGGAACTTCAAACCGGCACTAGGAAACAGAATGAGAAAGCAGAGAAACAGTGTCTCCTGCAACCCGTTCCCTTGGTGCTAGATGAACGAACGTCTCTCCACTTCCTCAGTTCTGAGAGATAAGTGTGTGTGAAAGCCGTCCTTCACCTAGCTTGTTGGGAACACAAAGTTTCTTTTCAGTTGCAAACTCCATTCCATACATATATATGGGGAGGTACTAGCTCCAACTAGGTTTTACAGTGAAAACTGCAGGAACTTGAAACCGGCACTAAGAAACAGACTGAGAAAGCAGAGAAAAAGTGTCTACTGCAACCTGTTCCCTTGGTGCTAGATGAACGAACGTCTCTCCACTTGCTCAGTTCTGAGAGAAAAGTGTGTGTGAAAGCCGTCCTTCACCTAGCTTGTTGGGAACACAAAGTTTCTTTTCAGTTGCAAACTCCATTCCATACATATATATGGGGAGGTAATAGCTCCAACTCTGTTTGACAGTGAAAACTGCAGGAACTTCAAACCGGCACTAGGAAACAGACTGAGAAAGCAGAGAAAAAGTGTCTCCTGCAACCCGTTCCCTTGGTGCTAGATGAAAGAACGTCTCTCCACTTGCTCAGTTCTGAGAGATAATTGTGTGTGAAAGCCGTACTTCAACTAGCTTGTTGGGAACACAAAGTTTCTTTTCAGTTGCAAACTCCATTCCATACATATATATGGGGAGGTACTAGCTCCAACTCGGTTTTACAGTGAAAACTGCAGGAACTTCAAACCGGCACTAGGAAACAGACTTAGAAACCAGAGAAAAAGTGTCTCCTGCAACCCGTTCCCTCGGTGCTAGATGAACGAACGTCTCTCCACTTGCTCAGTTCTGAGAGATAAGTGTGTGTGAAAGCCGTCCTTCACCTAGCTTGTTGGGAACACAAAGTTTCTTTTCAGTTGCAAACTCCATTCCATACATATATATGGGGAGGTACTAGCTCCAACTCGGTTTTACAGTGAAAACTGCAGGAACTTCAAACCGGCACTAGGAAACAGAATGAGAAAGCAGAGAAAAAGTGTCTCCTGCAACCCGTTCCCTTGGTGCTAGATGAAAGAACGTCTCTCCACTTGCTCAGTTCTGAGAGATAAGTGTGTGTGAAAGCCGTCCTTCACCTAGCTTGTTGGAAACACAAAGTTTCTTTTCAGTTGCAAACTCCATTCCATACATATATATGGGGAGGTACTAGCTCCAACTCGGTTTTACAGTGAAAACTGAAGGAATTTCAAACCGGCACTAGGAAACAGACTGAGAAAGCAGAGAAAAAGTGTCTCCTGCAACCCGTTCCCATGGTGCTAGATGAACGAACGTCTCTCCACTTGCTCAGTTCTGAGAGATAATTGTGTGTGAAAGCCGTCCTTCACCTAGCTTGTTGGGAACACAAAGATTCTTTTCAGTTGCAAACTACATTCCATACATATATATGGGGAGGTACTAGCTCCAACTCGGTTTTACAGTGAAAACCGCAGGAACTTGATACCGGCACTAGGAAACAGACTGAGAAAGCAGAGAAAAAGTGTCTCCTGCAACCCGTTCCCTTGGTGCTAGATGAACGAACGTCTCTCCACTTGCTCAGTTCTGAGAGTTAAGTGTGTGTGAAAGCCGTCCTTCACCTAGCTTGTTGGGAACACAAAGTTTCTTTTCAGTTGCAAACTCCATTCCATAAATATATATGGGGAGGTACAAGCTCCAACTCGGTTTTACAGTGAAAACTGCAGGAACTTCAAACCGGCACTAGGAAACAGAATGAGAAAGCAGAGAAACAGTGTCCCCTGCAACCCGTTCCCTTGGTGCTAGATGAACGAACGTCTCTCCACTTCCTCAGTTCTGAGAGATAAGTGTGTGTGAAAGCCGTCCTTCACCTAGCTTGTTGGGAACACAAAGTTTCTTTTCAGTTGCAAACTCCATTCCATACATATATATGGGGAGGTACTAGCTCCAACTCGGTTTTACAGTGAAAACTGCAGGAACTTGAAACCGGCACTAAGAAACAGACTGAGAAAGCAGAGAAAAAGCGTCTACTGCAACCTGTTCCCTTGGTGCTAGATGAACGAACGTCTCTCCACTTGCTCAGTTCTGAGAGAAAAGTGTGTGTGAAAGCCGTCCTTCAACTAGCTTGTTGGGAACACAAAGTTTCTTTTCAGTTGCAAACTCCATTCCATACATATATATGGGGAGGTACTAGCTCCAACTCTGTTTGACAGTGAAAACTGCAGGAACTTCAAACCGGCACTAGGAAACAGACTGAGAAAGCAGAGAAAAAGTGTCTCCTGCAACCCGTTCCCTTGGTGCTAGATGAAAGAACGTCTCTCCTCTTGCTCAGTTCTGAGAGATAATTGTGTGTGAAAGCCGTACTTCAACTAGCTTGTTGGGAACACAAAGTTTCTTTTCAGTTGCAAACTCCATTCCATACATATATATGGGGAGGTACTAGCTCCAACTCTGTTTGACAGTGAAAACTGCAGGAACTTCAAACCGGCACTAGGAAACAGACTGAGAAAGCAGAGAAAAAGTGTCTCCTGCAACCCGTTCCCTTGGTGCTAGATGAACGAACGTCTCTCCACTTGCTCAGTTCTGAGAGATAAGTGTGTGTGAAAGCCGTCCTTCACCTAGCTTGTTGGGAACACAAAGTTTCTTTTCAGTTGCAAACTCCATTCCATAAATATATATGGGGAGGTACTAGCTCCAACTCGGTTTTACAGTGAAAACTGAAGGAATTTCAAACCGGCACTAGGAAACAGACTGAGAAAGCAGAGAAAAAGTGTCTCCTGTAAACCGTTCCCTTGGTGCTAGATGAACGAAAGTCTCTCCACTTGCTCAGTTCTGAGAGATAATTGTGTGTGAAAGCCGTCCTTCACCTAGCTTGTTGGGAACACAAAGATTCTTTTCAGTTGCAAACTACATTCCATACATATATATGGGGAGGTACTAGCTCCAACTCGGTTTTACAGTGAAAACCGCAGGAACTTCAAACCGGCACTAGGAAACAGACTGAGAAAGCAGAGAAAAAGTGTCTCCTGCAACCCGTTCCCTTGGTGCTAGATGAACGAACGTCTCTCCACTTGCTCAGTTCTGAGAGTTAAGTGTGTGTGAAAGCCGTCCTTCACCTAGCTTGTTGGGAACACAAAGTTTCTTTTCAGTTGCAAACTCCATTCCATAAATATATATGGGGAGGTACAAGCTCCAACTCGGTTTTACAGTGAAAACTGCAGGAACTTCAAACCGGCACTAGGAAACAAAATGAGAAAGCAGAGAAACAGTGTCTCCTGCAACCCGTTCCCTTGGTGCTAGATGAACGAACGTCTCTCCACTTCCTCAGTTCTGAGAGATAAGTGTGTGTGAAAGCCGTCCTTCACCTAGCTTGTTGGGAACACAAAGTTTCTTTTCAGTTGCAAACTCCATTCCATACATATATATGGGGAGGTACTAGCTCCAACTCGGTTTTACAGTGAAAACTGCAGGAACTTGAAACCGGCACTAAGAAACAGACTGAGAAAGCAGAGAAAAAGTGTCTCCTGCAACCTGTTCCCTTGGTGCTACATGAACGAACGTCTCTCCACTTGCTCAGTTCTGAGAGAAAAGTGTGTGTGAAAGCCGTCCTTCACCTAGCTTGTTGGGAACACAAAGTTTCTTTTCAGTTGCAAACTCCATTCCATACATATATATGGGGAGGTACTAGCTCCAACTCGGTTTTACAGTGAAAACTGCAGGAACTTCAAACCGGCACTAGGAAACAGACTGAGAAAGCAGAGAAAATGTGTCTCCTGCAACCCGTTCCCTTGGTGCTAGATGAAAGAACGTCTCTCCACTTGCTCAGTTCTGAGAGATAAGTGTGTGTGAAAGCCGTCCTTCACCTAGCTTCTTGGGAACACAAAGTTTCTTTTCAGTTGCAAACTCCATTCCATACATATATATGGGGAGGTACTAGCTCCAACTCGGTTTTACAGTGAAAACTGCAGGAACTTCAAACCGGCACTAGGAAACAGACTGAGAAAGCAGAGAAAAAGTGTCTCCTGCAACCCGTTCCCTTGGTGCTAGATGAACGAACGTCTCTCCACTTGCTAAGTTCTGAGAGTTAATTGTGTGTGAAAGCCGTCCTTCACCTAGCTTGTTGGGAACACAAAGTTTCTTTTCAGTTGCAAACTCCATTCCATAAATTTATATGGGGAGGTACAAGCTCCAACTCGGTTTTACAGTGAAAACTGCAGGAACTTCAAACCGGCACTAGGAAACAGAATGAGAAAGCAGAGAACAGTGTCTCCTGCAACCCGTTCCCTTGGTGCTAGATGAACGAACGTCTCTCCACTTGCTCAGTTCTGAGAGATAAGTGTGTGTGAAAGCCGTCCTTCACCTAGCTTGTTGGGAACACAAAGTTTCTTTTCAGTTGCAAACTCCATTCCATATATATATATGGGGAGGTACTAGCTCCAACTCGGTTTTACAGTGAAAACTGCAGGAACTTGATACCGGCACTAAGAAACAGACTGAGAAAGCAGAGAAAAAGTGTCTCCTGCAACCTGTTCCCTTGGTGCTAGATGAACGAACGTCTCTCCACTTGCTCAGTTCTGAGAGAATAGTGTGTGTGAAAGCCGTCCTTCACCTAGCTTGTTGGGAACACAAAGTTTCTTTTCAGTTGCAAACTCCATTCCATACATATATATGGGGAGGTACTAGCTCCAAATCTGTTTGACAGTGAAAACTTTAGGAACTTCAAACCGGCACTAGGAAACAGACTGAGAAAGCAGAGAAAAAGTGCCTCCTGCAACCCGTTCCCTTGGTGCTAGATGAAAGAACGTCTCTCCACTTGCTCAGTTCTGAGAGATAAGTGTGTGTGAAAGCCGTCCTTCACCTAGCTTGTTGGGAACACAAAGTTTCTTTTCAGTTGCAAACTCCATTCCATACATATATATGGGGAGGTACTAGCTCCAACTCGGTTTTACAGTGAAAACTGCAGGAACTTCAAACCGGCACTAGGAAACAGACTGAGAAAGCAGAGAAAAAGTTTCTCCTGCAACCCGTTCCCTTGGTGCTAGATGAACGAACGTCTCTCCACTTGCTCAGTTCTGAGAGATAAGTGTGTGTGAAAGCCGTACTTCAACTAGCTTGTTGGGAACACAAAGTTTCTTTTCAGTTGCAAACTCCATTCCATACATATATATGGGGAGGTACTAGCTCCAACTCTGTTTTACAGTGAAAACTGCAGGAACTTCAAACAGGCACTAGGAAACAGACTGAGAAAGCAGAGAAAATGTGTCTCCTGCAACCCGTTCCCTCGGTGCTAGATGAACGAACGTCTCTCCACTTGCTCAGTTCTGAGAGATAAGTGTGTGTGAAAGCCGTCCTTCACCTAGCTTGTTGGGAACACAAAGTTTCTTTTCAGTTGCAAACTCCATTCCATACATATATATGGGGAGGTACTAGCTCCAACTCGGTTTTACAGTGAAAACTGAAGGAATTTCAAACCGGCACTAGGAAACAGACTGAGAAAGCAGAGAAAAAGTGTCTCCTGCAACCCGTTCCCTTGGTGCTAGATGAACGAACGTCTCTCCACTTGCTCAGTTCTGAGAGATAAGTGTGTGTGAAAGCCGTCCTTCACCTAGCTTGTTGGGAACACAAAGTTTCTTTTCAGTTGCAAACTCCATTCCATACATATATATGGGGAGGTACTAGCTCCAACTCGGTTTTACAGTGAAAACTGCAGGAACTTCAAACCGGCACTAGGAAACAGACTGAGAAAGCAGAGAAAAAGTTTCTCCTACAACCCGTTCCCTTGGTGCTAGATGAACGAACGTCTCTCCACTTGCTCAGTTCTGAGAGATAAGTGTGTGTGAAAGCCGTACTTCAACTAGCTTGTTGGGAACACAAAGTTTCTTTTCAGTTGCAAACTCCATTCCATACATATATATGGGGAGGTACTAGCTCCAACTCGGTTTTACAGTGAAAACTGCAGGAACTTCAAACCGGCACTAGGAAACAGACTGAGAAAGCAGAGAAAAAGTGTCTCCTGCAACCCGTTCCCTCGGTGCTAGATGAACGAACGTCTCTCCACTTGCTCAGTTCTGAGAGATAATTGTGTGTGAAAGCCGTCCTTCACCTAGCTTGTTGGGAACACAAAGTTTCTTTTCAGTTGCAAACTCCATTCCATACATATATATGGGGAGGTACTAGCTCCAACTCGGTTTTACAGTGAAAACTGAAGGAATTTCAAACCGGCACTAGGAAACAGACTGAGAAAGCAGAGAAAAAGTGTCTCCTGCAACCCGTTCCCTTGGTGCTAGATGAACGAACGTCTCTCCACTTGCTCAGTTCTGAGAGATAAGTGTGTGTGAAAGCCGTCCTTCACCTAGCTTGTTGGGAACACAAAGTTTCTTTTCAGTTGCAAACTCCATTCCATAAATATATATGGGGAGGTACTAGCTCCAACTCGGGTTTACAGTGAAAACTGCAGGAACTTCAAACCGGCACTAGGAAACAGACTGAGAAAGCAGAGAAAAAGTTTCTCCTGCAACCCGTTCCCTTGGTGCTAGATGAACGAACGTCTCTCCACTTGCTCAGTTCTGAGAGATAAGTGTGTGTGAAAGCCGTACTTCAACTAGCTTGTTGGGAACACAAAGTTTCTTTTCAGTTGCAAACTCCATTCCATACATATATATGGGGAGGTACTAGCTCCAACTCTGTTTTACAGTGAAAACTGCAGGAACTTCAAACAGGCACTAGGAAACAGACTGAGAAAGCAGAGAAAATGTGTCTCCTGCAACCCGTTCCCTCGGTGCTAGATGAACGAACGTCTCTCCACTTGCTCAGTTCTGAGAGATAAGTGTGTGTGAAAGCCGTCCTTCACCTAGCTTGTTGGGAACACAAAGTTTCTTTTCAGTTGCAAACTCCATTCCATACATATATATGGGGAGGTACTAGCTCCAACTCGGTTTTACAGTGAAAACTGAAGGAATTTCAAACCGGCACTAGGAAACAGACTGAGAAAGCAGAGAAAAAGTGTCTCCTGCAACCCGTTCCCTTGGTGCTAGATGAACGAACGTCTCTCCACTTGCTCAGTTCTGAGAGATAAGTGTGTGTGAAAGCCGTCCTTCACCTAGCTTGTTGGGAACACAAAGTTTCTTTTCAGTTGCAAACTCCATTCCATACATATATATGGGGAGGTACTAGCTCCAACTCGGTTTTACAGTGAAAACTGCAGGAACTTCAAACCGGCACTAGGAAACAGACTGAGAAAGCAGAGAAAAAGTTTCTCCTACAACCCGTTCCCTTGGTGCTAGATGAACGAACGTCTCTCCACTTGCTCAGTTCTGAGAGATAAGTGTGTGTGAAAGCCGTACTTCAACTAGCTTGTTGGGAACACAAAGTTTCTTTTCAGTTGCAAACTCCATTCCATACATATATATGGGGAGGTACTAGCTCCAACTCGGTTTTACAGTGAAAACTGCAGGAACTTCAAACCGGCACTAGGAAACAGACTGAGAAAGCAGAGAAAAAGTGTCTCCTGCAACCCGTTCCCTCGGTGCTAGATGAACGAACGTCTCTCCACTTGCTCAGTTCTGAGAGATAATTGTGTGTGAAAGCCGTCCTTCACCTAGCTTGTTGGGAACACAAAGTTTCTTTTCAGTTGCAAACTCCATTCCATACATATATATGGGGAGGTACTAGCTCCAACTCGGTTTTACAGTGAAAACTGAAGGAATTTCAAACCGGCACTAGGAAACAGACTGAGAAAGCAGAGAAAAAGTGTCTCCTGCAACCCGTTCCCTTGGTGCTAGATGAACGAACGTCTCTCCACTTGCTCAGTTCTGAGAGATAAGTGTGTGTGAAAGCCGTCCTTCACCTAGCTTGTTGGGAACACAAAGTTTCTTTTCAGTTGCAAACTCCATTCCATAAATATATATGGGGAGGTACTAGCTCCAACTCGGGTTTACAGTGAAAACTGCAGGAACTTCAAACCGGCACTAGGAAACAGACTGAGAAAGCAGAGAAAAAGTGTATCCAGCAACCCGTTCCCTTGGTGCTAGATGAACGAACGTCTCTCCACTTGCTCAGTTCTGAGAGATAAGTGTGTGTGAAAGCCGTCCTTCACCTAGCTTGTTGGGAACACAAAGTTTCTTTTCAGTTGCAAACTCCATTCCATACATATATATGGGGAGGTACTAGCTCCAACTCGGTTTTACAGTGAAAACTGCAGGAACTTCAAACCGGCACTAGGAAACAGACTGAGAAAGCAGAGAAAAAGTGTCTCCTGCAACCCGTTCCCTTGGTGCTAGATGAACGAACGTCTCTCCACTTGCTCATTTCTGAGAGATAAGTGTGTGTGAAAGCCGTCCTTCACCTAGCTTGTTGGGAACACAAAGTTTCTTTTCAGTTGCAAACTCCATTCCATACATATATATGGGGAGGTACTAGCTCCAACTCGGTTTTACTGTGAAAACTGCAGGAACTTCAAACCGGCACTAGGAAACAGACTGAGAAAGCAGAGAAAAAGTGTCTCCTGAAACCCGTTCCCTTGGTGCTAGATGAACGAACGTCTCTCCACTTGCTCAGTTCTGAGAGATAAGTGTGTGTGAAAGCCGTCCTTCACCTAGCTTGTTGGGAACACAAAGTTTCTTTTCAGTTGCAAACTCCATTCCATACATATATATGGGGAGGTACTAGGTCCAACTCGGTTTTACAGTGAAAACTTCAGGAACTTGAAACCGGCACTAAGAAACAGACTGAGAAAGCAGAGAAAAAGTGTCTCCTGCAACCCGTTCCCTTGGTGCTAGATGAACGAACGTCTCTCCACTTGCTCAGTTCTGAGAGATAAGTGTGTGTAAAAGCCGTCCTTCACCTAGCTTGTTGGGAACACAAAGTTTCTTTTCAGTTGCAAACTCCATTCCATACATATATATGGGGAGGTACTAGCTCCAACTCTGTTTGACAGTGAAAACTGCAGGAACTTCAAACCGGCACTAGGAAACAGACTGATAAAGCAGAGAAAAAGTGTCTCCTGCAACCCGTTCCCTTGGTGCTAGATGAAAGAACGTCTCTCCACTTCCTCAGTTCTGAGAGATAAGTGTGTGTGAAAGCCGTCCTTCACCTAGCTTGTTGGGAACACAAAGTTTCTTTTCAGTTGCAAACTCCATTCCATACATATATAAGGGGAGGTACAAGCTCCAACTCGGTTTTACAGTGAAAACTGCAGGAACTTCAAACCGGCACTAGGAAACAGACTGAGAAAGCAGAGAAAAAGTGTCTCCTGCAAACCGTTCCCTTGGTGCTAGATGAACGAACGTCTCTCCACTTGCTCAGTTCTGAGAGATAAGTGTGTGTGAAAGCCGTCCTTCACCTAGCTTGTTGGGAACACAAAGTTTCTTTTCAGTTGCAAACTCCATTCCATACATATATATGGGGAGGTACTAGGTCCAACTCGGTTTTACAGTGAAAACTTCAGGAACTTGAAACCGGCACTAAGAAACAGACTGAGAAAGCAGAGAAAAAGTATCTCCTGCAACCCGTTCCCTTGGTGCTAGATGAACGAACGTCTCTCCACTTGCTCAGTTCTGAGAGATAAGTGTGTGTGAAAGCCGTCCTTCACCTAGCTTGTTGGGAACACAAAGTTTCTTTTCAGTTGCAAACTCCATTCCATACATATATATGGGGAGGTACTAGCTCCAACTCTGTTTGACAGTGAAAACTGCAGGAACTTCAAACCGGCACTAGGAAACAGACTGAGAAAGCAGAGAAAAAGTGTCTCCTGCAACCCGTTCCCTTGGTGCTAGATGAAAGAACGTCTCTCCACTTCCTCAGTTCTGAGAGATAAGTGTGTGTGAAAGCCGTCCTTCACCTAGCTTGTTGGGAACACAAAGTTTCTTTTCAGTTGCAAACTCCATTCCATACATATATAAGGGGAGGTACAAGCTCCAACTCGGTTTTACAGTGAAAACTGCAGGAACTTCAAACCGGCACTAGGAAACAGACTGAGAAAGCAGAGAAAAAGTGTCTCCTGCAAACCGTTCCCTTGGTGCTAGATGAACGAACGTCTCTCCACTTGCTCAGTTCTGAGAGATAAGTGTGTGTGAAAGCCGTCCTTCACCTAGCTTGTTGGGAACACAAAGTTTCTTTTCAGTTGCAAACTCCATTCCATACATATATATGGGGAGGTACTAGGTCCAACTCGGTTTTACAGTGAAAACTTCAGGAACTTGAAACCGGCACTAAGAAACAGACTGAGAAAGCAGAGAAAAAGTGTCTCCTGCAACCCGTTCCCTTGGTGCTAGATGAACGAACGTCTCTCCACTTGCTCAGTTCTGAGAGATAAGTGTGTGTGAAAGCCGTCCTTCACCTAGCTTGTTGGGAACACAAAGTTTCTTTTCAGTTGCAAACTCCATTCCATACATATATATGGGGAGGTACTAGCTCCAACTCTGTTTGACAGTGAAAACTGCAGGAACTTCAAACCGGCACTAGGAAACAGACTGAGAAAGCAGAGAAAAAGTGTCTCCTGCAACCCGTTCCCTTGGTGCTAGATGAAAGAACGTCTCTCCACTTCCTCAGTTCTGAGAGATAAGTGTGTGTGAAAGCCGTCCTTCACCTAGCTTGTTGGGAACACAAAGTTTCTTTTCAGTTGCAAACTCCATTCCATACTTATATATGGGGAGGTACAAGCTCCAACTCGGTTTTACAGTGAAAACTGCAGGAACTTCAAACCGGCACTAGGAAACAGAATGAGAAAGCAGAGAAACAGTGTCTCCTGCAACCCGTTCCCTTGGTGCTAGATGAACGAACGTCTCTCCACTTCCTCAGTTCTGAGAGATAAGTGTGTGTGAAAGCCGTCCTTCACCTAGCTTGTTGGGAACACAAAGTTTCTTTTCAGTTGCAAACTCCATTCCATACATATATATGGGAAGGTGCTAGCTCCAACTCGATTTTACAGTGAAAACTGCAGGAACTTCAAACCGGCAATAGGAAACAGACTGAGAAAGCAGAGAAAAAGTATCTCCTGCAACGCGTTCCATTGGTGCTAGATGAACGAACGTCTCTCCACTTGCTCAGTTCTGAGAGATAAGTGGGTGTGAATGCCGTCCTTCACCTAGCTTGTTGGGAACACAAAGTTTCTTTTCAGTTGCAAACTCCATTCCATACTTATATATGGGGAGGTACTAGCTCCAACTCGGTTTGACAGTGAAAACTGCAGGAACTTCAAACCGGCACTAGGAAACAGACTGAGAAAGCAGAGAAAAAGTGTCTCCTGCAAAACGTTCCCTTGGTGTTAGATGAACGAACGTCTCTCCACTTGCTCAGTTCTGAGAGATAAGTGTGTGTGAAAGCCGTCCTTCACCTAGCTTGTTGGGAACACAAAGTTTCTTTTCAGTTGCAAACTCCATTCCATACATATATATGGGAAGGTGCTAGCTCCAACTCGATTTTACAGTGAAAACTGCAGGAACTTCAAACCGGCAATAGGAAACAGACTGAGAAAGCAGAGAAAAAGTGTCTCCTGCAACGCGTTCCATTGGTGCTAGATGAACGAACGTCTCTCCACTTGCTCAGTTCTGAGAGATAAGTGGGTGTGAATGCCGTCCTTCACCTAGCTTGTTGGGAACACAAAGTTTCTTTTCAGTTGCAAACTCCATTCCATACTTATATTTGGGGAGGTACTAGCTCCAACTCGGTTTGACAGTGAAAACTGCAGGAACTTCAAACCGGCACTAGGAAACAGACTGAGAAAGCAGAGAAAAAGTGTCTCCTGCAAAACGTTCCCTTGGTGCTAGATGAACGAACGTCTCTCCACTTGCTCAGTTCTGAGAGATAAGTGTGTGTGAAAGCCGTCCTTCACCTAGCTTGTTGGGAACACAAAGTTTCTTTTCAGTTGCAAACTCCATTCCATACATATATATGGGGCGGTGCTAGCTCCAACTCGATTTTACAGTGAAAACTGCAGGAACTTCAAACCGGCAATAGGAAACAGACTGAGAAAGCAGAGAAAAAGTGTCTCCTGCAACCCGTTCCATTGGTGCTAGATGAACGAACGTCTCTCCACTTGCTCAGTTCTGAGAGATAAGTGGGTGTGAAAGCCGTCCTTCACCTAGCTTGTTGGGAACACAAAGTTTCTTTTCAGTTGCAAACTCCATTCCATACATATATATGGGGAGGTACTAGCTCCAACACGGTTTTACAGTGAAAACTGCAGGAACTTCAAACCGGCACTAGGAAACAGACTGAGAAAGCAGAGAAAAAGTGTCTCCTGCAACCCGTTCCCTCGGTGCTAGATGAACGAACGTCCCTCCACTTGCTCAGTTCTGAGAGATAAGTGTGTGTGAAAGCCGTCCTTCACCTAGCTTGTTGGGAACACAAAGTTTCTTTTCAGTTGCAAACTCCATTCCATACATATATATGGGGAGGTACTAGCTCCAACTCGGTTTTACAGTGAAAACTGCAGGAATTTCAAACCGGCACTAGGAAACAGACTGAGAAAGCAGAGAAAAAGTGTCTCCTGCAACCCGTTCCCTTGGTGCTAGATGAACGAACGTCTCTCCACTTGCTCAGTTCTGAGAGATAAGTGTGTGTGAAAGCCGTCCTTCACCTAGCTTGTTGGGAACACAAAGTTTCTTTTCAGTTGCAAACTCCATTCCATAAATATATATGGGGAGGTACAAGCTCCAACTCGGTTTTACAGTGAAAACTGAAGGAACTTCAAACCGGCACTAGAAAACAGACTGAGAAAGCAGAGAAAAAGTTTATCCAGCAACCCGTTCCCTTGGTGCTAGATGAACGAACGTCTCTCCACTTGCTCAGTTCTGAGAGATAAGTGTGTGTGAAAGCCGTCCTTCACCTAGCTTGTTGGGAACACAAAGTTTCTTTTCAGTTGCAAACTCCATTCCATACATATATATGGGGAGGTACTAGCTCCAACTCGGTTTGACAGTGAAAACTGCAGGAACTTCAAACCGGCACTAGGAAACAGACTGAGAAAGCAGAGAAAAAGTGTCTCCTGCAACCCGTTCCCTTGGTGCTAGATGAAAGAACGTCTCTCCGCTTCCTCAGTTCTGAGAGATAAGTGTGTGTGAAAGCCGTCCTTCACCTAGCTTGTTGGGAACACAAAGTTTCTTTTCAGTTGCAAACTCCATTCCATACATATATAAGGGGAGGTACAAGCTCCAACTCGGTTTTACAGTGAAAACTGCAGGAACTTCAAACCGGCACTAGGAAACAGACTGAGAAAGCAGAGAAAAAGTATCTCCTGCAAACCATTCCCTTGGTGCTAGATGAACGAACGTCTCTCCACTTGCTCAGTTCTGAGAGATAAGTGTGTGTGAAAGCCGTCCTTCACCTAGCTTGTTGGGAACACAAAGTTTCTTTTCAGTTGCAAACTCCATTCCATACATATATATGGGGAGGTACTAGGTCCAACTCGGTTTTACAGTGAAAACTTCACGAACTTGAAACCGGCACTAAGAAACAGACTGAGAAAGCAGAGAAAAAGTGTCTCCTGCAACCCGTTCCCTTGGTGCTAGATGAACGAACGTCTCTCCACTTGCTCAGTTCTGAGAGATAAGTGTGTGTAAAAGCCGTCCTTCACCTAGCTTGTTGGGAACACAAAGTTTCTTTTCAGTTGCAAACTCCATTCCATACATATATATGGGGAGGTACTAGCTCCAACTCTGTTTGACAGTGAAAACTGCAGGAACTTCAAACCGGCACTAGGAAACAGACTGAGAAAGCAGAGAAAAAGTGTCTCCTGCAACCCGTTCCCTTGGTGCTAGATGAAAGAACGTCTCTCCACTTCCTCAGTTCTGAGAGATAAGTGTGTGTGAAAGCCGTCCTTCACCTAGCTTGTTGGGAACACACAGTTTCTTTTCAGTTGCAAACTTCATTCCATACATTTATATGGGGAGCTACAAGCTCCAACTCGGTTTTACAGTGAAAACTGCAGGAACTTCATACCGGCACTAGGAAACAGACTGAGAAAGCACAGAAAAAGTGTCTCCTGCAACCCGTTCCCTTGCTGCTAGATGAACGAACGTCTCTCCACTTGCTCAGTTCTGAGAGATAATTATGTGTGAAAGCCGTCCTTCACCTAGCTTGTTGGGAACACAAAGTTTCTTTTCAGTTGCAAACTCCATTCCATACATATATATGGGGAGGTACTAGCTCCAACTCGGATTTACAGTGAAAACTGCAGGAACTTCAAAGCGGCACTAGGAAACAGACTGAGAAAGCAGAGAAAAAGTGTCTAGTGCAACCCGTTCCCTTGGTTGTAGGTGAACGAAATTCTCTCCACTTGCTCAGTTCTGAGAGATAGGTGTGTGTGAAAGCCGTCCTTCACCTAGCTTGTTGGGAACACAAAGTTTCTTTTCAGTTGCAAACTCCATTCCATACATATATACTGGGAGGTACTAGCTCCAACTCCGTTTTACAGTGAAAACTGCAGGAACTTCAAACCGGCACTAGGAAACAGACTGAGAAAGCAGAGCAAAAGTGTCTCCTGCAACCTGTTCCCTTGGTGCTAGATGAACGAACGTCTCTCCACTTGCTCAGTTCTGAGAGATAAGTGTGTGTGAAAGCCGTCCTTCACCTAGCTTGTTGGGAACACAAAGTTTCTTTTCAGTTGCAAACTCCATTCCATACATTTATATGGGGATGTACAAGCTCCAACTCGGTTTTACAGTGAAAACTGCAGGAACTTCAAACCGGCACTAAGAAACAGACTGAGAAAGCACAGAAAAAGTGTCTCCTGCAACCCGATCCCTTGGTGCTAGATGAACGAACGTCTCTCCACTTGCTCAGTTCTGAGAGATAAGTGTGTGTGAAAGCCGTCCTTCACCTAGCTTGTTGGGAACACAAAGTTTCTTTTCAGTTGCAAACTCCATTCCATACATATATATGGGGAGGTACTAGCTCCAACTCGGTTTGACAGTGAAAACTGCAGGAACTTCAAACCGGCACTAGGAAACAGACTGAGAAAGCAGAGAAAAAGTGTCTCCTGCAACCCGTTCCCTTGGTGCTAGATGAAAGAACGTCTCTCCGCTTCCTCAGTTCTGAGAGATAAGTGTGTGTGAAAGCCGTCCTTCACCTAGCTTGTTGGGAACACAAAGTTTCTTTTCAGTTGCAAACTCCATTCCATACATATATAAGGGGAGGTACAAGCTCCAACTCGGTTTTACAGTGAAAACTGCAGGAACTTCAAACCGGCACTAGGAAACAGACTGAGAAAGCAGAGAAAAAGTATCTCCTGCAAACCATTCCCTTGGTGCTAGATGAACGAACGTCTCTCCACTTGCTCAGTTCTGAGAGATAAGTGTGTGTGAAAGCCGTCCTTCACCTAGCTTGTTGGGAACACAAAGTTTCTTTTCAGTTGCAAACTCCATTCCATACATATATATGGGGAGGTACTAGGTCCAACTCGGTTTTACAGTGAAAACTTCACGAACTTGAAACCGGCACTAAGAAACAGACTGAGAAAGCAGAGAAAAAGTGTCTCCTGCAACCCGTTCCCTTGGTGCTAGATGAACGAACGTCTCTCCACTTGCTCAGTTCTGAGAGATAAGTGTGTGTAAAAGCCGTCCTTCACCTAGCTTGTTGGGAACACAAAGTTTCTTTTCAGTTGCAAACTCCATTCCATACATATATATGGGGAGGTACTAGCTCCAACTCTGTTTGACAGTGAAAACTGCAGGAACTTCAAACCGGCACTAGGAAACAGACTGAGAAAGCAGAGAAAAAGTGTCTCCTGCAACCCGTTCCCTTGGTGCTAGATGAAAGAACGTCTCTCCACTTCCTCAGTTCTGAGAGATAAGTGTGTGTGAAAGCCGTCCTTCACCTAGCTTGTTGGGAACACACAGTTTCTTTTCAGTTGCAAACTTCATTCCATACATTTATATGGGGAGCTACAAGCTCCAACTCGGTTTTACAGTGAAAACTGCAGGAACTTCATACCGGCACTAGGAAACAGACTGAGAAAGCACAGAAAAAGTGTCTCCTGCAACCCGTTCCCTTGCTGCTAGATGAACGAACGTCTCTCCACTTGCTCAGTTCTGAGAGATAATTATGTGTGAAAGCCGTCCTTCACCTAGCTTGTTGGGAACACAAAGTTTCTTTTCAGTTGCAAACTCCATTCCATACATATATATGGGGAGGTACTAGCTCCAACTCGGATTTACAGTGAAAACTGCAGGAACTTCAAAGCGGCACTAGGAAACAGACTGAGAAAGCAGAGAAAAAGTGTCTAGTGCAACCCGTTCCCTTGGTTGTAGGTGAACGAAATTCTCTCCACTTGCTCAGTTCTGAGAGATAGGTGTGTGTGAAAGCCGTCCTTCACCTAGCTTGTTGGGAACACAAAGTTTCTTTTCAGTTGCAAACTCCATTCCATACATATATACTGGGAGGTACTAGCTCCAACTCCGTTTTACAGTGAAAACTGCAGGAACTTCAAACCGGCACTAGGAAACAGACTGAGAAAGCAGAGCAAAAGTGTCTCCTGCAACCTGTTCCCTTGGTGCTAGATGAACGAACGTCTCTCCACTTGCTCAGTTCTGAGAGATAAGTGTGTGTGAAAGCCGTCCTTCACCTAGCTTGTTGGGAACACAAAGTTTCTTTTCAGTTGCAAACTCCATTCCATACATTTATATGGGGATGTACAAGCTCCAACTCGGTTTTACAGTGAAAACTGCAGGAACTTCAAACCGGCACTAAGAAACAGACTGAGAAAGCACAGAAAAAGTGTCTCCTGCAACCCGATCCCTTGGTGCTAGATGAACGAACGTCTCTCCACTTGCTCAGTTCTGAGAGATAAGGGTGTGTGAAAGCCGTCCTTCACCTAGCTTGTTGGGAACACAAAGTTTCTTTTCAGTTGCAAACTCCATTCCATACATATATATGGGGAGGTACTAGCTCCAACTCGGATTTACAGTGAAAACTGCAGGAACTTCAAAGCGGCACTAGGAAACAGACTGAGAAAGCAGAGGAAAAGTGTCTCCTGAATCCCGTTCCCTTGGTGCTACATGAACGGACGTCTCTCCCCTTGCTCAGTTCTGAGAGATAATTGTGTGTGAAAGCCGTCCTTCACCTAGATTGTTGGGAACACAAAGTTTCTTTTCAGTTGCAAACTCCATTCCATACATATATATGGGGAGGTACTAGCTCCAAATCGGTTTTACAGTGAAAACTACAGGAACTTCAAACCGGCATTAGGAAACAGACTGGGAAAGCACAGAAAAAGTGTCTCCTGCAACCCGTTCCCTTGGTGCTAGATGAACGAACGTCTCTCCACTTGCTCAGTTCTGAGAGATAATTATGTGTGAAAGCCGTCCTTCACCTAGCTTGTTGGGAACACAAAGTTTCTTTTCAGTTGCAAACTTCATTCCATACATTTATATGGGGAGCTACAAGCTCCAACTCGGTTTTACAGTGAAAACTGCAGGAACTTCAAACCGGCACTAGGAAACAGACTGAGAAAGCAGAGAAAAAGTGTCTCCTGCAACCCGTTCCCTCGGTGCTAGATGAACGAACGTCTCTCCACTTGTTCAGTTCTGAGAGAAATGTGTGTGTGAAAGCCGTCCTTAACCTAGCTTGTTGAGAACACAAAGTTTCTTTTCAGTTGCAAACTCCACTCCATACTTATATATGGGGAGGTACTAGCTCCAACTCGGTTTGAGAGTGAAAACTGCAGGAACTTCATACCGGCACTAGGAAACAGACTGAGAAAGCAGAGAAAAAGTGTCTCCTGCAACCAGTTCCCTCGGTGCTAGATGAAAGTACGTCTCTCCACTTCCTCAGTTCTGAGAGATAAGTGTGTGTGAAAGCCGTCCTTCACCTAGATTGTTGGGAACACAAAGTTTCTTTTCAGTTGCAAACTCCATTCCATACATATATATGGGGAGGTACTAGCTCCAAATCGGTTTTACAGTGAAAACTACAGGAACTTCAAACCGGCATTAGGAAACAGACTGGGAAAGCACAGAAAAAGTGTCTCCTGCAACCCGTTCCCTTGGTGCTAGATGAACGAACGTCTCTCCACTTGCTCAGTTCTGAGAGATAATTATGTGTGAAAGCCGTCCTTCACCTAGCTTGTTGGGAACACAAAGTTTCTTTTCAGTTGCAAACTTCATTCCATACATTTATATGTGGAGCTACAAGCTCCAACTCGGTTTTAAAGTGAAAACTGCAGGAACTTCAAACCGGCACTAGGAAACAGACTGAGAAAGCAGAGAAAAAGTGTCTCCTGCAACCCGTTCCCTCGGTGCTAGATGAACGAACGTCTCTCCACTTGTTCAGTTCTGAGAGATATGTGTGTGTGAAAGCCGTCCTTAACCTAGCTTGTTGAGAACACAAAGTTTCTTTTCAGTTGCAAACTCCACTCCATACTTATATATGGGGAGGTACTAGCTCCAACTCGGTTTGAGAGTGAAAACTGCAGGAACTTCAAACCGGCACTAGGAAACAGACTGAGAAAGAAGAGAAAAAGTGTCTCCTGCAACCCGTTCCCTTGGTGCTAGATGAAAGAACGTCTCTCCGCTTCCTCAGTTCTGAGAGATAAGTGTGTGTGAAAGCCGTCCTTCACCTAGCTTGTTGGGAACACAAAGTTTCTTTTCAGTTGCAAACTCCATTCCATACATATATAAGGGGAGGTACAAGCTCCAACTCGGTTTTACAGTGAAAACTGCAGGAACTTCAAACCGGCACTAGGAAACAGACTGAGAAAGCAGAGAAAAAGTATCTCCTGCAAACCATTCCCTTGGTGCTAGATGAACGAACGTCTCTCCACTTGCTCAGTTCTGAGAGATAAGTGTGTGTGAAAGCCGTCCTTCACCTAGCTTGTTGGGAACACAAAGTTTCTTTTCAGTTGCAAACTCCATTCCATACATATATATGGGGAGGTACTAGGTCCAACTCGGTTTTACAGTGAAAACTTCACGAACTTGAAACCGGCACTAAGAAACAGACTGAGAAAGCAGAGAAAAAGTGTCTCCTGCAACCCGTTCCCTTGGTGCTAGATGAACGAACGTCTCTCCACTTGCTCAGTTCTGAGAGATAAGTGTGTGTAAAAGCCGTCCTTCACCTAGCTTGTTGGGAACACAAAGTTTCTTTTCAGTTGCAAACTCCATTCCATACATATATATGGGGAGGTACTAGCTCCAACTCTGTTTGACAGTGAAAACTGCAGGAACTTCAAACCGGCACTAGGAAACAGACTGAGAAAGCAGAGAAAAAGTGTCTCCTGCAACCCGTTCCCTTGGTGCTAGATGAAAGAACGTCTCTCCACTTCCTCAGTTCTGAGAGATAAGTGTGTGTGAAAGCCGTCCTTCACCTAGCTTGTTGGGAACACACAGTTTCTTTTCAGTTGCAAACTTCATTCCATACATTTATATGGGGAGCTACAAGCTCCAACTCGGTTTTACAGTGAAAACTGCAGGAACTTCATACCGGCACTAGGAAACAGACTGAGAAAGCACAGAAAAAGTGTCTCCTGCAACCCGTTCCCTTGCTGCTAGATGAACGAACGTCTCTCCACTTGCTCAGTTCTGAGAGATAATTATGTGTGAAAGCCGTCCTTCACCTAGCTTGTTGGGAACACAAAGTTTCTTTTCAGTTGCAAACTCCATTCCATACAAATATATGGGGAGGTACTAGCTCCAACTCGGATTTACAGTGAAAACTGCAGGAACTTCAAAGCGGCACTAGGAAACAGACTGAGAAAGCAGAGAAAAAGTGTCTACTGCAACCCGTTCCCTTGGTTGTAGGTGAACGAAATTCTCTCCACTTGCTCAGTTCTGAGAGATAGGTGTGTGTGAAAGCCGTACTTCACCTAGCTTGTTGGGAACACAAAGTTTCTTTTCAGTTGCAAACTCCATTCCATACATATATACTGGGAGGTACTAGCTCCAACTCCGTTTTACAGTGAAAACTGCAGGAACTTCAAACCGGCACTAGGAAACAGACTGAGAAAGCAGAGCAAAAGTGTCTCCTGCAACCTGTTCCCTTGGTGCTAGATGAACGAACGTCTCTCCACTTGCTCAGTTCTGAGAGATAAGTGTGTGTGAAAGCCGTCCTTCACCTAGCTTGTTGGGAACACAAAATTTCTTTTCAGTTGCAAACTCCATTCCATATATTTATATGGGGATGTACAAGCTCCAACTCGGTTTTACAGTGAAAACTGCAGGAACTTCAAACCGGCACTAAGAAACAGATTGAGAAAGCAGAGAAAAAGTGTCTCCTGCAACCCGTTCCCTTGGTGCTAGATGAACGAACGTCTCTCCACTTGTTCAGTTCTGAGAGATATGTGAGTGTGAAAGCCGTCCTTAACCTAGCTTGTTGAGAACACAAAGTTTCTTTTCAGTTGCAAACTCCACTCCATACTTATATATGGGGAGGTACTAGCTCCAACTCGGTTTGAGAGTGAAAACTGCAGGAACTTCATACCGGCACTAGGAAACAGACTGAGAAAGCAGAGAAAAAGTGTCTCCTGCAACCAGTTCCCTCGGTGCTAGATGAAAGAACGTCTCTCCACTTCCTCAGTTCTGAGAGATAAGTGTGTGTGAAAGCCGTCCTTCACCTAGATTGTTGGGAACACAAAGTTTCTTTTCAGTTGCAAACTCCATTCCATACATATATATGGGGAGGTACTAGCTCCAAATCGGTTTTACAGTGAAAACTACAGGAACTTCAAACCGGCATTATTAAACAGACTGGGAAAGCACAGAAAAAGTGTCTCCTGCAACCCGTTCCCTTGGTGCTAGATGAACGAACGTCTCTCCACTTGCTCAGTTCTGAGAGATAATTATGTGTGAAAGCCGTCCTTCACCTAGCTTGTTGGGAACACAAAGTTTCTTTTCAGTTGCAAACTTCATTCCATACATTTATATGGGGAGCTACAAGCTCCAACTCGGTTTTACAGTGAAAACTGCAGGAACTTCAAACCGGCACTAGGAAACAGACTGAGAAAGCAGAGAAAAAGTGTCTCCTGCAACCCGTTCCCTCGGTGCTAGATGAACGAACGTCTCTCCACTTGTTCAGTTCTGAGAGATATGTGTGTGTGAAAGCCGTCCTTAACCTAGCTTGTTGAGAACACAAAGTTTCTTTTCAGTTGCAAACTCCACTCCATACTTATATATGGGGAGGTACTAGCTCCAACTCGGTTTGAGAGTGAAAACTGCAGGAACTTCATACCGGCACTAGGAAACAGACTGAGAAAGCAGAGAAAAAGTGTCTCCTGCAACCAGTTCCCTCGGTGCTAGATGAAAGAACGTCTCTCCACTTCCTCAGTTCTGAGAGATAAGTGTGTGTGAAAGCCGTCCTTCACTTAGCTTGTTGGGAACACACAGTTTCTTTTCAGTTGCAAACTTCATTCCATACATTTATATGGGGAGCTACAAGCTCCAACTCGGTTTTACAGTGAAAACTGCAGGAACTTCATACCGGCACTAGGAAACAGACTGAGAAAGCACAGAAAAAGTGTCTCCTGCAACCCGTTCCCTCGGTGCTAGATGAAAGAACGTCTCTCCACTTCCTCAGTTCTGAGAGATAAGTGTGTGTGAAAGCCGTCCTTCACCTAGCTTGTTGGGAACACAAAGTTTCTTTTCAGTTGCAAACTCCATTCCATACATATATATGGGGAGGTACTAGCTCCAACTCGGATTTACAGTGAAAACTGCAGGAACTTCAAAGCGGCACTAGGAAACAGACTGAGAAAGCAGAGAAAAAGTGTCTACTGCAACCCGTTCCCTTGGTTGTAGGTGAACGAAATTCTCTCCACTTGCTCAGTTCTGAGAGATAGGTGTGTGTGAAAGCCGTCCTTCACCTAGCTTGTTGGGAACACAAAGTTTCTTTTCAGTTGCAAACTCCATTCCATACATATATACTGGGAGGTACTAGCTCCAACTCCGTTTTACAGTCAAAACTGCAGGAACTTCAAACCGGCACTAGGAAACAGACTGAGAAAGCAGAGCAAAAGTGTCTCCTGCAACCCGTTCCCTTGGTGCTAGATGAACGAACGTCTCTCCACTTGCTCAGTTCTGAGAGATAAGTGTGTGTGAAAGCCGTCCTTCACCTAGCTTGTTGGGAACACAAAGTTTCTTTTCAGTTGCAAACTCCATTCCATACATTTATATGGGGATGTACAAGCTCCAACTCGGTTTTACAGTGAAAACTGCAGGAACTTCAAACCGGCACTAGGAAACAGACTGAGAAAGCACAGAAAAAGTGTCTCCTGCAACCCGATCCCTTGGTGCTAGATGAACGAACGTCTCTCCACTTGCTCAGTTCTGAGAGATAAGGGTGTGTGAAAGCCGTCCTTCACCTAGCTTGTTGGGAACACAAAGTTTCTTTTCAGTTGCAAACTCCATTCCATACATATATATGGGGAGGTACTAGCTCCAACTCGGATTTACAGTGAAAACTGCAGGAACTTCAAAGCGGCACTAGGAAACAGACTGAGAAAGCAGAGAAAAAGTGTCTCCTGAATCCCGTTCCCTTGGTGCTACATGAACGGACGTCTCTCCCCTTGCTCAGTTCTGAGAGATAATTGTGTGTGAAAGCCGTCCTTCACCTAGCTTGTTGGGAACACAAAGTTTCTTTTCAGTTGCAAACTCCATTCCATACATGTATATGGGGAGGTACTAGCTCCAAATCGGTTTTACAGTGAAAACTACAGGAACTTCAAACCGGCACTAGGAAACAGACTGGGAAAGCACAGGAAAAGTGTCTCCTGCAACCCGTTCCCTTGGTGCTAGATGAACGAACGTCTCTCCACTTGCTCAGTTCTGAGAGATAATTATGTGTGAAAGCCGTCCTTCACCTAGCTTGTTGGGAACACAAAGTTTCTTTTCAGTTGCAAACTTCATTCCATACATTTATATGGGGAGCTACAAGCTCCAACTCGGTTTTACAGTGAAAACTGCAGGAACTTCAAACCGGCACTAGGAAACAGACTGAGAAAGCAGAGAAAAAGTGTCTCCTGCAACCCGTTCCCTCGGTGCTAGATGAACGAACGTCTCTCCACTTGTTCAGTTCTGAGAGATATGTGTGTGTGAAAGCCGTCCTTAACCTAGCTTGTTGGGAACACAAAGTTTCTTTTCAGTTGCAAACTCCACTTCATACTTATATATGGGCAGGTACTAGCTCCAACTCTGTTTGAGAGTGAAAACTGCAGAAACTTCAAACCGGCACTAGGAAACAGACTGAGAAAGCAGAGGAAAAGTGTCTCCTGCAACCCGTTCCCTTGGTGCTAGATGAAGGAACGTCTCTCCACTTGCTCAGTTCTGAGAGATAAGTCTGTGTGAAATCCGTCCTTCAACTAGCTTTTTAGGAACACAAAGTTTCTTTTCAGTTGCAAACTCCATTCCATACTTACATATGGGGAGGTACTAGCTCCAACTCGGTTTTACAGTGGAAACTGCAGGAACTTCAAACAGGCACCAGGAAACAGACTGAGAAGCAGAGAAAAAGTGTCTCCTGTAACCGGTTCCCTTGGTGCAAGATGAATGAACGTCTCTCCACTTGTTAAGTTCTGAGAGATAATTGTGTGTGAAAGCCGTCCTTCACCTAGCTTGTTGGGAACACAAAGTTTCTTTTCAGTTGCAAACTCCATTCCATACATATATAAGGGGAGATACAAGCTCCAACTCGGTTTTACAGTGAAAACTGCAGGAATTTCAAACCGGCATTAGGAAACAGACTGAGAAAGCAGAGAAAAAGTGTCTCCTGCAAACCGTTCCCTTGGTGCTAGATGAACGAACGTCTCTCCACTTGCTCAGTTCTGAGAGATAAGTGTGTGTGAAAGCCGTCCTTCACCTAGCTTGTTGGGAACACAAAGTTTCTTTTCAGTTGCAAACTCCATTCCATACATATTTATGGGGAGGTACTAGGTCCAACTCGGTTTTACAGTGAAAACTTCAGGAACTTGAAACCGGCACTAAGAAACAGACTGAGAAAGCAGAGAAAAAGTGTCTCCTGCAACCCGTTCCCTTGGTGCTAGATGAACGAACGTCTCTCCACTTGCTCAGTTCTGAGAGATAAGTGTGTGTAAAAGCCGTCCTTCACCTAGCTTGTTGGGAACACAAAGTTTCTTTTCAGTTGCAAACTCCATTCCATACATATATATGGGGAGGTACTAGCTCCAACTCTGTTTGACAGTGAAAACTGCAGGAACTTCAAACCGGCACTAGGAAACAGACTGAGAAAGCAGAGAAAAAGTGTCTCCTGCAACCCGTTCCCTTGGTGCTAGATGAAAGAACGTCTCTCCAATTCCTAAGTTCTGAGAGATAAGTGTGTGTGAAAGCCGTCCTTCACCTAGCTTGTTGGGAACACACAGTTTCTTTTCAGTTGCAAACTTCATTCCATACATTTATATGGGGAGCTACAAGCTCCAACTCGGTTTTACAGTGAAAACTGCAGGAACTTCATACCGGCACTAGGAAACAGACTGAGAAAGCACAGAAAAAGTGTCTCCTGCAACCCGTTCCCTTGCTGCTAGATGAACGAACGTCTCTCCACTTGCTCAGTTCTGAGAGATAATTATGTGTGAAAGCCGTCCTTCACCTAGCTTGTTGGGAACACAAAGTTTCTTTTCAGTTGCAAACTCCATTCCATACATATATATGGGGAGGTACTAGCTCCTACTCGGATTTACAGTGAAAACTGCAGGAACTTCAAAGCGGCACTAGGAAACAGACTGAGAAAGCAGAGAAAAAGTGTCTACTGCAACCCGTTCCCTTGGTTGTAGGTGAACGAAATTCTCTCCACTTGCTCAGTTCTGAGAGATAGGTGTGTGTGAAAGCCGTCCTTCACCTAGCTTGTTGGGAACACAAAGTTTCTTTTCAGTTGCAAACTCCATTCCATACATATATACTGGGAGGTACTAGCTCCAACTCCGTTTTACAGTGAAAACTGCAGGAACTTCAAACCGGCACTAGGAAACAGACTGAGAAAGCAGAGAAAAAGTGTCTCCTGCAACCCGTTCCCTTGGTGCTAGATGAACGAACGTCTCTCCACTTGCTCAGTTCTGAGAGATAAGTGTGTGTGAAAGCCGTCCTTCACCTAGCTTGTTGGGAACACAAAGTTTCTTTTCAGTTGCAAACTCCATTCCATACATTTATATGGGGATGTACAAGCTCCAACTCGGTTTTACAGTGAAAACTGCAGGAACTTCAAACCGGCACTAGGAAACAGACTGAGAAAGCACAGAAAAAGTGTCTCCTGCAACCCGATCCCTTGGTGCTAGATGAACGATCGTCTCTCCACTTGCTCAGTTCTGAGAGATAATTATGTGTGAAAGCCGTCCTTCACCTAGCTTGTTGGGAACACAAAGTTTCTTTTCAGTTGCAAACTCCATTCCATACATATATATGGGGAGGTACTAGCTCCAACTCGGATTTACAGTGAAAACTGCAGGAACTTCAAAGCGGCACTAGGAAACAGACTGAGAAAGCAGAGAAAAAGTGTCTCCTGAATCCCGTTCCCTTGGTGCTACATGAACGGACGTCTCTCCCCTTGCTCAGTTCTGAGAGATAATTGTGTGTGAAAGCCGTCCTTCACCTAGCTTGTTGGGAACACAAAGTTTCTTTTCAGTTGCAAACTCCATTCCATACATATATATGGGGAGGTACTAGCTCCAAATCGGTTTTACAGTGAAAACTATAGGAACTTCAAACCGGCACTAGGAAACAGACTGAGAAAGCAGAGAAAAAGTGTCTCCTGCAATCCGTTCCCTTGGTGCTAGATGAACGAACGTCTCTCCACTTGTTCAGTTCTGAGAGATAAGTGTGTGTGAAAGCCGTCCTTAACCTAGCTTGTTGGGAACACAAAGTTTCTTTTCAGTTGCAAACTCCACTCCATACTTATATATGGGGAGGTACTAGCTCCAACTCGGTTTGAGAGTGAAAACTGCAGAAACTTCAAACCGGCACTAGGAAACAGACTGAGAAAGCAGAGGAAAAGTGTCTCCTGCAACCCGTTCCCTTGGTGCTAGATGAAGGAACGTCTCTCCACTTGCTCAGTTCTGAGAGATAAGTCTGTGTGAAAGCCGTCCTTCAACTAGCTTTTTGGGAACACAAAGTTTTTTTCAGTTGCAAACTCCATTCCATACATACATATGGGGAGGTACTAGCTCCAACTCGGTTTTACAGTGAAAACTGCAGGAACTTCAAACAGGCACCAGGAAACAGACTGAGAAGCAGAGAAAAAGTGTCTCCTGTAACCGGTTCCCTTGGTGCTAGATGAATGAACGTCTCTCCACTTGTTAAGTTCTGAGAGATAATTGTGTGTGAAAGCCGTCCTTCACCTAGCTTGTTGGGAACACAAAGTTTCTTTTCAGTTGCAAACTCCATTCCATACATATATAAGGGGAGGTACAAGCTCCAACTCGGTTTTACAGTGAAAACTGCAGGAACTTCAAACCGGCACTAGGAAACAGACTGAGAAAGAAGAGAAAAAGTGTCTCCTGCAAAACGTTCCCTTGGTGCTAGATGAAAGAACGTCTCTCCACTTGCTCAGTTCTGAGAGATATGTGTGTGTGAAAGCCGTCCTTCACCTAGCTTGTTGGGAACACAAAGTTTCTTTTCACTTGCAAACTCCATTCCATACTTACATATGGGGAGGTACTAGCTCCAACTCGGTTTGACAGTGAAAACTGGAGGAACTTCAAACCGGCACTAGGAAACAGACTGAGAAAGCAGAGAAAAAGTGTCTCCTGCAACCCGTTCCCTTGGTGCTAGATGAACGAACGTCTCTCCACTTGCTCAGTTCTGAGAGATAATTGTGTGTGAAAGCCGTCCTTCACCTAGCTTGTTGGGAACACAAAGTTTCTTTTCACTTACAAACTCCATTCCATACATATATATGGGGAGGTACTAGCTCCAACTCGGTTTAACAGTGAAAACTGCAGGAACTTGAAACCGGCACTAAGAAACAGACTGAGAAAGCAGAGAAAAAGTGTCTCCTACAACCCGTTCCATTGGTGCTAGATGAACGAACGTATCTCCACTTGCTCAGTTCTGAGAGATATGTGTGTGTGAAAGCCGCCCTTCACCTAGCTTGTTGGGAAAAAAAGTTTCTTTTCAGTTGCAAACTCCATTCCATACATATATATGGGTAGGTACTAGCTCCAACTCGCTTTTACGGTGAAAACTGCAGGAACTTCAAACCGGCACTAGGAAACAGACTGAGAAAGCAGAGGAAAAGTGTCTCCTGCAACCCGTTCCCTTGGTGCTAGATGAAAGAACGTCTCTCCACTTGCTCAGTTCTGAGAGATAAGTGTGTGTGAAAGCCGTCCTTCACCTAGCTTGTTGGGAACACAAAGTTTCTTTTCACTTGCAAACTCCATTCCATACATATATATGGGGAAGTACTAGCTCCAACTCGGTTTTACAGTGAAAACTGCAGGAACTTCAAACCGGCACTAGGAAACAGACTGAGAAAGCAGAGAAAAAGTGTCTCCTGCAAACCGTTCCCTTGGTGCTAGATGAACGAACGTCTCTCCACTTGCTCAGTTCTGAGAGATAAGTGTGTGTGAAAGCCGTCCTTCACCTAGCTTGTTGGGAACACAAAGATTCTTTTCAGTTGCAAACTCCATTCCATACATATATATGGGGATGTAGAAGCTCCAACTCGGTTTTACAGTGAAAACTGCAGGAACTTCAAACCGGCACTAGGAAACAGTCTGAGAAAGCAGAGTAAAAGTGTCTCCTGCAAAACGTTCCCTTGGTGCTAGATGAACGAACGTCTCTCCACTTGCTCAGTTCTGAGAGATAATTGTGTGTGAAAGCCGTCCTTCACCTAGCTTGTTGGGAACACAAAGTTTCTTTTCACTTGCAAACTTCATTCCATACATATATATGGGGAGGTACTAGCTCCAACTCGGTTTTACAGTGAAAACTGCAGGAACTTCAAACCGGCACTAGGAAACAGACTTAGAAAGCAGAGAAAAAGTGTCTCCTGCAGCCCGTTCCCTTGGTGCTAGATGAACGAAAGTCTCTCCACTTGCTCAGTTCTGAGACATAAGTGTGTGTGAAAGCCGTCCTTCACCTAGCTTGTTGGGAACACAAAGTTTCTTTTCAGTTGCAAACTTCATTCCATACATTTATATGGGGAGCTACAAGCTCCAACTCGGTTTTACAGTGAAAACTGCAGGAACTTCAAACCGCCACTAGGAAACAGACTGAGAAAGCAGAGAAAAAGTGTCTCCTGCAACCCGTTCCCTTGGTGCTAGATGAACGAACGTCTCTCCACTTGTTCAGTTCTGAGAGATATGTGTGTGTGAAAGCCGTCCTTAACCTAGCTTGTTGGGAACACAAAGTTTCTTTTCAGTTGCAAACTCCACTCCATACTTATATATGGGGAGGTACTAGCTCCAACTCGGTTTGAGAGTGAAAACTGCAGAAACTTCAAACCGGCACTAGGAAACAGACTGAGAAAGCAGAGGAAAAGTGTCTCCTGCAACCCGTTCCCTTGGTGCTAGATGAACGAACGTCTCTCCACTTGCTCAGTTCTGAGAGATAAGTCAGTGTGAAAGCCGTCCTTCAACTAGCTTTTTGGGAACACAAAGTTTGTTTTCAGTTGCAAACTCCATTCCATACTTACATATGGGGAGGTACTAGCTCCAACTAGGTTTTACAGTGAAAACTGCATGAACTTCAAACAGGCACCAGGAAACAGACTGAGAAACAGAGAAAAAGTGTCTCCTGTAACCGGTTCCCTTGGTGCTAGATGAATGAACGTCTCTCCACTTGTTAAGTTCTGAGAGATAATTGTGTGTGAAAGCCGTCCTTCACTTAGCTTGTTGGGAACACAAAGTTTCTTTTCAGTTGCAAACTCCATTCCATACATATATAAGGGGAGGTAGAAGCTCCAACTCGGTTTTACAGTGAAAACTGCAGGAACTTCAAACCGGCACTAGGAAACAGACTGAGAAAGCAGAGAAAAAGTGTCTCCTGCAAACCGTTCCCTTGGTGCTAGATGAAAGAACGTCTCTCCACTTGCTCAGTTCTGAGAGATATGTGTGTGTGAAAGCCGTCCTTCACCTAGCTTGTTGGGAACACAAAGTTTCTTTTCACTTGCAAACTCCATTCCATACTTACATATGGGGAGGTGCTAGCTCCAACTCGGTTTGACAGTGAAAACTGGAGGAACTTCAAACCGGCACTAGGAAACAGACTGAGAAAGCAGAGAAAAAGTGTCTCCTGCAACCCGTTCCCTTGGTGCTAGATGAACGAACGTCTCTCCACTTGCTCAGTTCTGAGAGATAAGTGTGTTTGAAAGCCGTCCTTCACCTAGCTTGTTGGGAACACAAAGTTTCTTTTCACTTACAAACTCCATTCCATATATATATATGGGGAGGTACTAGCTCCAACTCGGTTTAACAGTGAAAACTGCAGGAACTTGAAACCGGCACTAAGAAACAGACTGAGAAAGCAGAGAAAAAGTGTCTCCTACAACCCGTTCCATTGGTGCTAGATGAACGAACGTATCTCCAATTGCTCAGTTCTGAGAGATAAGTGTGTGTGAAAGCCGTCCTTCACCTAGCTTGTTGGGAACACAAAGTTTCTTTTCAGTTGCAAACTCCATTCCATACATATATATGGGGAGGTACTAGCTCCTACTCGGATTTACAGTGAAAACTGCAGGAACTTCAAAGCGGCACTAGGAAACAGACTGAGAAAGCAGAGAAAAAGTGTCTACTGCAACCCGTTCCCTTGGTTGTAGGTGAACGAAATTCTCTCCACTTGCTCAGTTCTGAGAGATAGGTGTGTGTGAAAGCCGTCCTTCACCTAGCTTGTTGGGAACACAAAGTTTCTTTTCAGTTGCAAACTCCATTCCATACATATATACTGGGAGGTACTAGCTCCAACTCCGTTTTACAGTGAAAACTGCAGGAACTTCAAACCGGCACTAGGAAACAGACTGAGAAAGCAGAGAAAAAGTGTCTCCTGCAACCCGTTCCCTTGGTGCTAGATGAACGAACGTCTCTCCACTTGCTCAGTTCTGAGAGATAAGTGTGTGTGAAAGCCGTCCTTCACCTAGCTTGTTGGGAACACAAAGTTTCTTTTCAGTTGCAAACTCCATTCCATACATTTATATGGGGATGTACAAGCTCCAACTCGGTTTTACAGTGAAAACTGCAGGAACTTCAAACCGGCACTAGGAAACAGACTGAGAAAGCACAGAAAAAGTGTCTCCTGCAACCCGATCCCTTGGTGCTAGATGAACGATCGTCTCTCCACTTGCTCAGTTCTGAGAGATAATTATGTGTGAAAGCCGTCCTTCACCTAGCTTGTTGGGAACACAAAGTTTCTTTTCAGTTGCAAACTCCATTCCATACATATATATGGGGAGGTACTAGCTCCAAATCGGTTTTACAGTGAAAACTATAGGAACTTCAAACCGGCACTAGGAAACAGACTGAGAAAGCAGAGAAAAAGTGTCTCCTGCAATCCGTTCCCTTGGTGCTAGATGAACGAACGTCTCTCCACTTGTTCAGTTCTGAGAGATATGTGTGTGTGAAAGCCGTCCTTAACCTAGCTTGTTGGGAACACAAAGTTTCTTTTCAGTTGCAAACTCCACTCCATACTTATATATGGGGAGGTACTAGCTCCAACTCGGTTTGAGAGTGAAAACTGCAGAAACTTCAATCCGGCACTAGGAAACAGACTGAGAAAGCAGAGGAAAAGTGTCTCCTGCAACCCGTTCCCTTGGTGCTAGATGAAGGAACGTCTCTCCACTTGCTCAGTTCTGAGAGATAAGTCTGTGTGAAAGCCGTCCTTCAACTAGCTTTTTGGGAACACAAAGTTTTTTTCAGTTGCAAACTCCATTCCATACATACATATGGGGAGGTACTAGCTCCAACTCGGTTTTACAGTGAAAACTGCAGGAACTTCAAACAGGCACCAGGAAACAGACTGAGAAGCAGAGAAAAAGTGTCTCCTGTAACCGGTTCCCTTGGTGCTAGATGAATGAACGTCTCTCCACTTGTTAAGTTCTGAGAGATAATTGTGTGTGAAAGCCGTCCTTCACCTAGCTTGTTGGGAACACAAAGTTTCTTTTCAGTTGCAAACTCCATTCCATACATATATAAGGGGAGGTACAAGCTCCAACTCGGTTTTACAGTGAAAACTGCAGGAACTTCAAACCGGCACTAGGAAACAGACTGAGAAAGAAGAGAAAAAGTGTCTCCTGCAAAACGTTCCCTTGGTGCTAGATGAAAGAACGTCTCTCCACTTGCTCAGTTCTGAGAGATATGTGTGTGTGAAAGCCGTCCTTCACCTAGCTTGTTGGGAACACAAAGTTTCTTTTCACTTGCAAACTCCATTCCATACTTACATATGGGGAGGTACTAGCTCCAACTCGGTTTGACAGTGAAAACTGGAGGAACTTCAAACCGGCACTAAGAAACAGACTGAGAAAGCAGAGAAAAAGTGTCTCCTGCAACCCGTTCCCTTGGTGCTAGATGAACGAACGTCTCTCCACTTGCTCAGTTCTGAGAGATAAGTGTGTGTGAAAGCCGTCCTTCACCTAGCTTGTTGGGAACACAAAGTTTCTTTTCACTTACAAACTCCATTCCATACATATATATGGGGAGGTACTAGCTCCAACTCGGTTTAACAGTGAAAACTGCAGGAACTTGAAACCGGCACTAAGAAACAGACTGAGAAAGCAGAGAAAAAGTGTCTCCTACAACCCGTTCCATTGGTGCTAGATGAACGAACGTATCTCCACTTGCTCAGTTCTGAGAGATATGTGTGTGTGAAAGCCGCCCTTCACCTAGCTTGTTGGGAACACAAAGTTTCTTTTCAGTTGCAAACTCCTTTCCATACATATATATGGGTAGGTACTAGCTCCAACTCGCTTTTACGGTGAAAACTGCAGGAACTTCAAACCGGCACTAGGAAACAGACTGAGAAAGCAGAGGAAAAGTGTCTCCTGCAACCCGTTCCCTTGGTGCTAGATGAAAGAACGTCTCTCCACTTGCTCAGTTCTGAGAGATAAGTGTGTGTGAAAGCCGTCCTTCACCTAGCTTGTTGGGAACACAAAGTTTCTTTTCACTTGCAAACTCCATTCCATACATATATATGGGGAAGTACTAGCTCCAACTCGGTTTTACAGTGAAAACTGCAGGAACTTCAAACCGGCACTAGGAAACAGACTGAGAAAGCAGAGAAAAAGTGTCTCCTGCAAACCGTTCCCTTGGTGCTAGATGAACGAACGTCTCTCCACTTGCTCAGTTCTGAGAGATAAGTGTGTGTGAAAGCCGTCCTTCACCTAGCTTGTTGGGAACACAAAGATTCTTTTCAGTTGCAAACTCCATTCCATACATATATATGGGGATGTAGAAGCTCCAACTCGGTTTTACAGTGAAAACTGCAGGAACTTCAAACCGGCACTAGGAAACAGTCTGAGAAAGCAGAGTAAAAGTGTCTCCTGCAAAACGTTCCCTTGGTGCTAGATGAACGAACGTCTCTCCACTTGCTCAGTTCTGAGAGATAATTGTGTGTGAAAGCCGTCCTTCACCTAGGTTGTTGGGAACACAAAGTTTCTTTTCACTTGCAAACTTCATTCCATACATATATATGGGGAGGTACTAGCTCCAACTCGGTTTTACAGTGAAAACTGCAGGAACTTCAAACCGGCACTAGGAAACAGACTGAGAAAGCAGAGAAAAAGTGTCTCCTGCAGCCCGTTCCCTTGGTGCTAGATGAACGAAAGTCTCTCCACTTGCTCAGTTCTGAGAGATAAGTGTGTGTGAAAGCCGTCCTTCACCTAGCTTGTTGGGAACACAAAGTTTCTTTTCAGTTGCAAACTTCATTCCATACATTTATATGGGGAGCTACAAGCTCCAACTCGGTTTTACAGTGAAAACTGCAGGAACTTCAAACCGCCACTAGGAAACAGACTGAGAAAGCAGAGAAAAAGTGTCTCCTGCAACCCGTTCCCTTGGTGCTAGATGAACGAACGTCTCTCCACTTGTTCAGTTCTGAGAGATATGTGTGTGTGAAAGCCGTCCTTAACCTAGCTTGTTGGGAACACAAAGTTTCTTTTCAGTTGCAAACTCCACTCCATAATTATATATGGGGAGGTACTAGCTCCAACTCGGTTTGAGAGTGAAAACTGCAGAAACTTCAAACCGGCACTAGGAAACAGACTGAGAAAGCAGAGGAAAAGTGTCTCCTGCAACCCGTTCCCTTGGTGCTAGATGAACGAACGTCTCTCCACTTGCTCAGTTCTGAGAGATAAGTCAGTGTGAAAGCCGTCCTTCAACTAGCTTTTTGGGAACACAAAGTTTGTTTTCAGTTGCAAACTCCATTCCATACTTACATATGGGGAGGTACTAGCTCCAACTAGGTTTTACAGTGAAAACTGCATGAACTTCAAACAGGCACCAGGAAACAGACTGAGAAACAGAGAAAAAGTGTCTCCTGTAACCGGTTCCCTTGGTGCTAGATGAATGAACGTCTCTCCACTTGTTAAGTTCTGAGAGATAATTGTGTGTGAAAGCCGTCCTTCACTTAGCTTGTTGGGAACACAAAGTTTCTTTTCAGTTGCAAACTCCATTCCATACATATATAAGGGGAGGTAGAAGCTCCAACTCGGTTTTACAGTGAAAACTGCAGGAACTTCAAACCGGCACTAGGAAACAGACTGAGAAAGCAGAGAAAAAGTGTCTCCTGCAAACCGTTCCCTTGGTGCTAGATGAAAGAACGTCTCTCCACTTGCTCAGTTCTGAGAGATATGTGTGTGTGAAAGCCGTCCTTCACCTAGCTTGTTGGGAACACAAAGTTTCTTTTCACTTGCAAACTCCATTCCATACTTACATATGGGGAGGTGCTAGCTCCAACTCGGTTTGACAATGAAAACTGGAGGAACTTCAAACCGGCACTAGGAAACAGACTGAGAAAGCAGAGAAAAAGTGTCTCCTGCAACCCGTTCCCTTGGTGCTAGATGAACGAACGTCTCTCCACTTGCTCAGTTCTGAGAGATAAGTGTGTTTGAAAGCCGTCCTTCACCTAGCTTGTTGGGAACACAAAGTTTCTTTTCACTTACAAACTCCATTCCATATATATATATGGGGAGGTACTAGCTCCAACTCGGTTTAACAGTGAAAACTGCAGGAACTTGAAACCGGCACTAAGAAACAGACTGAGAAAGCAGAGAAAAAGTGTCTCCTACAACCCGTTCCATTGGTGCTAGATGAACGAACGTATCTCCACTTGCTCAGTTCTGAGAGATAAGTGTGTGTGAAAGCCGTCCTTCACCGAGCTTGTTGGGAAAAAAAGTTTCTTTTCAGTTGCAAACTCCTTTCCATACATATATATGGGGAGGTACAAGCTCCAACTCGCTTTTACAGTGAAAACTGCAGGAACTTCAAACCGGCACTAGGAAACAGACTGAGAAAGCAGAGGAAAAGTGTCTCCTGCAACCCGTTCCCTTGGTGCTAGATGAACGAACGTCTCTCCACTTGCTCAGTTCTGAGAGATAAGTGTGTGTGAAAGCCGTCCTTCACCTAGCTTGTTGGGAACACAAAGTTTCTTTTCAGTTGCAAACTCCATTCCATACATATATATGGGGAGGTACTAGGTCCAACTCGGTTTTACAGTGATAACTTCAGGAACTTGAAACCGGCACTAAGAAACAGACTGAGAAAGCAGAGAAAAAGTGTCTCCTGCAACCCGTTCCCTTGGTGCTAGATGAACGAACGTCTCTCCACTTGCTCAGTTCTGAGAGATAAGTGTGTGTAAAAGCCGTCCTTCACCTAGCTTGTTGGGAACACAAAGTTTCTTTTCAGTTGCAAACTCCATTCCATACATATATATGGGGAGGTACTAGCTCCAACTCTGTTTGACAGTGAAAACTGCAGGAACTTCAAACCGGCACTAGGAAACAGACTGAGAAAGCAGAGAAAAAGTGTCTCCTGCAACCCGTTCCCTTGGTGCTAGATGAAAGAACGTCTCTCCACTTCCTCAGTTCTGAGAGATAAGTGTGTGTGAAAGCCGTCCTTCACCTAGCTTGTTGGGAACACAAAGTTTCTTTTCAGTTGCAAACTCCATTCCATACATATATAAGGGGAGGTACAAGCTCCAACTCGGTTTTACAGTGAAAACTGCAGGAACTTCAAACCGGCACTAGGAAACAGACTGAGAAAGCAGAGAAAAAGTGTCTCCTGCAACCCGTTCCCTTGGTGCTAGATGAACGAACGTCTCTCCACTTGCTCAGTTCTGAGAGATAAGTGTGTGTGAAAGCCGTCCTTCACCTAGCTTGTTGGGAACACAAAGTTTCTTTTCAGTTGCAAACTCCATTCCATACATATATATGGGGAGGTACTAGCTCCAACTCGGTTTTACAGTGAAAACTGCAGGAACTTGAAACCGGCACTAAGAAACAGACTGAGAAAGCAGAGAAAAAGTGTCTCCTGCAACCCGTTCCCTTGGTGCTAGATGAACGAACGTCTCTCCACTTGCTCAGTTCTGAGAGATAAGTGTGTGTGAAAGCCGTCCTTCACCTAGCTTGTTGGGAACACAAAGTTTCTTTTCAGTTGCAAACTCCATTCCATACATATATATGGGGAGGTACTAGCTCCAACTCTGTTTGACAGTGAAAACTGCAGGAACTTCAAACCGGCACTAGGAAACAGACTGAGAAAGCAGAGAAAAAGTGTCTCCTGCAACCCGTTCCCTTGGTGCTAGATGAAAGAACGTCTCTCCACTTCCTCAGTTCTGAGAGATAAGTGTGTGTGAAAGCCGTCCTTCACCTAGCTTGTTGGGAACACAAAGTTTCTTTTCAGTTGCAAACTCCATTCCATACATATATAAGGGGAGGTACAAGCTCCAACTCGGTTTTACAGTGAAAACTGCAGGAACTTCAAACCGGCACTAGGAAACAGACTGAGAAAGCAGAGAAAAAGTGTCTCCTGCAAACCGTTCCCTTGGTGCTAGATGAACGAACGTCTCTCCACTTGCTCAGTTCTGAGAGATAAGTGTGTGTGAAAGCCGTCCTTCACCTAGCTTGTTGGGAACACAAAGTTTCTTTTCAGTTGCAAACTCCATTCCATACATATATATGGGGAGGTACTAGGTCCAACTCGGTTTTACAGTGAAAACTTCAGGAACTTGAAACCGGCACTAAGAAACAGACTGAGAAAGCAGAGAAAAAGTGTCTCCTGCAACCCGTTCCCTTGGTGCTAGATGAACGAACGTCTCTCCACTTGCTCAGTTCTGAGAGATAAGTGTGTGTGAAAGCCGTCCTTCACCTAGCTTGTTGGGAACACAAAGTTTCTTTTCAGTTGCAAACTCCATTCCATACATATATATGGGGAGGTACTAGCTCCAACTCTGTTTGACAGTGAAAACTGCAGGAACTTCAAAACGGCACTAGGAAACAGACTGAGAAAACAGAGAAAAAGTGTCTCCTGCAACCCGTTCCCTTGGTGCTAGATGAAAGAACGTCTCTCCACTTGCTCAGTTCTGAGAGATAAGTGTGTGTGAAAGCCGTCCTTCACCTAGCTTGTTGGGAACACAAAGTTTCTTTTCAGTTGCAAACTCCATTCCATACTTATATATGGGGAGGTACTAGCTCCAAATCGGTTTTACAGTGAAAACCGCAGGAACTTGATACCGGCACTAGGAAACAGACTGAGAAAGCAGAGAAAAAGTGTCTCCTGCAACCCGTTCCCTTGGTGCTAGATGAACGAACGTCTCTCCACTTGCTCAGTTTTGAGAGTTAAGTGTGTGTGAAAGCCTTCCTTCACCTAGCTTGTTGGGAACACAAAGTTTCTTTTCAGTTGCAAACTCCATTCCATAAATATATATGGGGAGGTACAAGCTCCAACTCGGTTTTACAGTGAAAACTGCAGGAACTTCAAACCGGCACTAGGAAACAGAATGAGAAAGCAGAGAAACAGTGTCTCCTGCAACCCGTTCCCTTGGTGCTAGATGAACGAACGTCTCTCCACTTCCTCAGTTCTGAGAGATAAGTGTGTGTGAAAGCCGTCCTTCACCTAGCTTGTTGGGAACACAAAGTTTCTTTTCAGTTGCAAACTCCATTCCATACATATATATGGGAAGGTGCTAGCTCCAACTCGATTTTACAGTGAAAACTGCAGGAACTTCAAACCGGCAATAGGAAACAGACTGAGAAAGCAGAGAAAAAGTATCTCCTGCAACGCGTTCCATTGGTGCTAGATGAACGAACGTCTCTCCACTTGCTCAGTTCTGAGAGATAAGTGGGTGTGAATGCCGTCCTTCACCTAGCTTGTTGGGAACACAAAGTTTCTTTTCAGTTGCAAACTCCATTCCATACTTATATATGGGGAGGTACTAGCTCCAACTCGGTTTGACAGTGAAAACTGCAGGAACTTCAAACCGGCACTAGGAAACAGACTGAGAAAGCAGAGAAAAAGTGTCTCCTGCAAAACGTTCCCTTGGTGTTAGATGAACGAACGTCTCTCCACTTGCTCAGTTCTGAGAGATAAGTGTGTGTGAAAGCCGTCCTTCACCTAGCTTGTTGGGAACACAAAGTTTCTTTTCAGTTGCAAACTCCATTCCATACATATATATGGGAAGGTGCTAGCTCCAACTCGATTTTACAGTGAAAACTGAAGGAACTTCAAACCGGCAATAGGAAACAGACTGAGAAAGCAGAGAAAAAGTGTCTCCTGCATCGCGTTCCATTGGTGCTAGATGAACGAACGTCTCTCCACTTGCTCAGTTCTGAGAGATAAGTGGGTGTGAATGCCGTCCTTCACCTAGCTTGTTGGGAACACAAAGTTTCTTTTCAGTTGCAAACTCCATTCCATACTTATATATGGGGAGGTACTAGCTCCAACTCGGTTTGACAGTGAAAACTGCAGGAACTTCAAACCGGCACTAGGAAACAGACTGAGAAAGCAGAGAAAAAGTGTCTCCTGCAACCCGTTCCCTCGGTGCTAGATGAACGAACGTCTCTCCACTTGCTCAGTTCTGAGAGATAAGTGTGTGTGAAAGCCGTCCTTCACCTAGCTTGTTGGGAACACAAAGTTTCTTTTCAGTTGCAAACTCCATTCCATACATATATATGGGGAGGTACTAGCTCCAACTCGGTTTTACAGTGAAAACTGCAGGAACTTCAAACCGGCACTAGAAAACAGACTGAGAAAGCAGAGAAAAAGTGTCTCCTGCAACCCGTTCCATTGGTGCTAGATGAACGAACGTCTCTCCACTTGCTCAGTTCTGAGAGATAAGTGGGTGTGAAAGCCGTCCTTCACCTAGCTTGTTGGGAACACAAAGTTTCTTTTCAGTTGCAAACTCCATTCCATACATATATATGGGGAGGTACTAGCTCCAACTCGGTTTTACAGTGAAAACTGCAGGAACTTCAAACCGGCACTAGGAAACAGACTGAGAAAGCAGAGAAAAAGTGTCTCCTGCAACCCGTTCCCTCGGTGCTAGATGAACGAAAGTCCCTCCACTTGCTCAGTTCTGAGAGATAAGTGTGTGTGAAAGCTGTCCTTCACCTAGCTTGTTGGGAACACAAAGTTTCTTTTCAGTTGCAAACTCCATTCCATACATATATATGGGGAGGTACTAGCTCCAACTCGGTTTTACAGTGAAAACTGCAGGAATTTCAAACCGGCACTAGGAAACAGACTGAGAAAGCAGAGAAAAAGTGTCTCCTGCAACCCGTTCCCTTGGTGCTAGATGAACGAACGTCTCTCCACTTGCTCAGTTCTGAGAGATAAGTGTGTGTGAAAGCCGTCCTTCACCTAGCTTGTTGGGAACACAAAGTTTCTTTTCAGTTGCAAACTCCATTCCATAAATATATATGGGGAGGTACTAGCTCCAACTCGGTTTTACAGTGAAAACTGAAGGAACTTCAAACCGGCACTAGAAAACAGACTGAGAAAGCAGAGAAAAAGTGTATCCAGCAACCCGTTCCCTTGGTGCTAGATGAACGAACGTCTCTCCACTTGCTCAGTTCTGAGAGATAAGTGTGTGTGAAAGCCGTCCTTCACCTAGCTTGTTGGGAACACAAAGTTTCTTTTCAGTTGCAAACTCCATTCCATACATATATATGGGGAGGTACTAGCTCCAACTCTGTTTGACAGTGAAAACTGCAGGAACTTCAAACCGGCACTAGGAAACAGACTGAGAAAGCAGAGAAAAAGTGTCTCCTGCAACCCGTTCCCTTGGTGCTAGATGAACGAACGTCTCTCCACTTGCTCAGCTCTGAGAGATAAGTGTGTGTGAAAGCCGTCCTTCACCTAGCTTGTTGGGAACACAAAGTTTCTTTTCAGTTGCAAACTCCATTCCATACATATATATGGGGAGGTACTAGCTCCAACTCGGTTTGACAGTGAAAACTGCAGGAACTTCAAACCGGCACTAGGAAACAGACTGAGAAAGCAGAGAAAAAGTGTCTCCTGCAACCCGTTCCCTTGGTGCTAGATGAAAGAACGTCTCTCCGCTTCCTCAGTTCTGAGAGATAAGTGTGTGTGAAAGCCGTCCTTCACCTAGCTTGTTGGGAACACAAAGTTTCTTTTCAGTTGCAAACTCCATTCCATACATATATAAGGGGAGGTACAAGCTCCAACTCGGTTTTACAGTGAAAACTGCAGGAACTTCAAACCGGCACTAGGAAACAGACTGAGAAAGCAGAGAATAAGTATCTCCTGCAAACCATTCCCTTGGTGCTAGATGAACGAACGTCTCTCCACTTGCTCAGTTCTGAGAGATAAGTGTGTGTGAAAGCCGTCCTTCACCTAGCTTGTTGGGAACACAAAGTTTCTTTTCAGTTGCAAACTCCATTCCATACATATATATGGGGAGGTACTAGGTCCAACTCGGTTTTACTGTGAAAACTTCACGAACTTGAAACCGGCACTAAGAAACAGACTGAGAAAGCAGAGAAAAAGTGTCTCCTGCAACCCGTTCCCTTGGTGCTAGATGAACGAACGTCTCTCCACTTGCTCAGTTCTGAGAGATAAGTGTGTGTAAAAGCCGTCCTTCACCTAGCTTGTTGGGAACACAAAGTTTCTTTTCAGTTGCAAACTCCATTCCATACATATATATGGGGAGGTACTAGCTCCAACTCTGTTTGACAGTGAAAACTGCAGGAACTTCAAACCGGCACTAGGAAACAGACTGAGAAAGCAGAGAAAAAGTGTCTCCTGCAACCCGTTCCCTTGGTGCTAGATGAAAGAACGTCTCTCCACTTCCTCAGTTCTGAGAGATAAGTGTGTGTGAAAGCCGTCCTTCACCTAGCTTGTTGGGAACACACAGTTTCTTTTCAGTTGCAAACTTCATTCCATACATTTATATGGGGAGCTACAAGCTCCAACTCGGTTTTACAGTGAAAACTGCAGGAACTTCATACCGGCACTAGGAAACAGACTGAGAAAGCACAGAAAAAGTGTCTCCTGCAACCCGTTCCCTTGCTGCTAGATGAACGAACGTCTCTCCACTTGCTCAGTTCTGAGAGATAATTATGTGTGAAAGCCGTCCTTCACCTAGCTTGTTGGGAACACAAAGTTTCTTTTCAGTTGCAAACTCCATTCCATACATATATATGGGGAGGTACTAGCTCCAACTCGGATTTACAGTGAAAACTGCAGGAACTTCAAAGCGGCACTAGGAAACAGACTGAGAAAGCAGAGAAAAAGTGTCTACTGCAACCCGTTCCCTTGGTTGTAGGTGAACGAAATTCTCTCCACTTGCTCAGTTCTGAGAGATAGGTGTGTGTGAAAGCCGTCCTTCACCTAGCTTGTTGGGAACACAAAGTTTCTTTTCAGTTGCAAACTCCATTCCATACATATATACTGGGAGGTACTAGCTCCAACTCGGTTTTACAGTGAAAACTGCAGGAACTTCAAACCGGCACTAGGAAACAGACTGAGAAAGCAGAGCAAAAGTGTCTCCTGCAACCCGTTCCCTTGGTGCTAGATGAACGAACGTCTCTCCACTTGCTCAGTTCTGAGAGATAAGTGTGTGTGAAAGCCGTCCTTCACCTAGCTTGTTGGGAACACAAAGTTTCTTTTCAGTTGCAAACTCCATTCCATACATTTATATGGGGATGTACAAGCTCCAACTCGGTTTTACAGTGAAAACTGCAGGAACTTCAAACCGGCACTAGGAAACAGACTGAGAAAGCACAGAAAAAGTGTCTCCTGCAACCCGATCCCTTGGTGCTAGATGAACGAACGTCTCTCCACTTGCTCAGTTCTGAGAGATAAGGGTGTGTGAAAGCCGTCCTTCACCTAGCTTGTTGGGAACACAAAGTTTCTTTTCAGTTGCAAACTCCATTCCATACATATATATGGGGAGGTACTAGCTCCAACTCGGATTTACAGTGAAAACTGCAGGAACTTCAAAGCGGCACTAGGAAACAGACTGAGAAAGCAGAGAAAAAGTGTCTCCTGAATCCCGTTCCCTTGGTGCTACATGAACGGACGTCTCTCCACTTGCTCAGTTCTGAGAGATAATTGTGTGTGAAAGCCGTCCTTCACCTAGCTTGTTGGGAACACAAAGTTTCTTTTCAGGTGCAAACTCCATTCCATACATATATATGGGGAGGTACTAGCTCCAAATCGGTTTTACAGTGAAAACTACAGGAACTTCAAACCGGCACTAGGAAACAGACTGGGAAAGCACAGAAAAAGTGTCTCCTGCAACCCGTTCCCTTGGTGCTAGATGAACGAACGTCTCTCCACTTGCTCAGTTCTGAGAGATAATTATGTGTGAAAGCCGTCCTTCACCTAGCTTGTTGGGAACACAAAGTTTCTTTTCAGTTGCAAACTTCATTCCATACATTTATATGGGGAGCTACAAGCTCCAACTCGGTTTTACAGTGAAAACTGCAGGAACTTCAAACCGGCACTAGGAAACAGACTGAGAAAGCAGAGAAAAAGTGTCTCCTGCAACCAGTTCCCTCGGTGCTAGATGAACGAACGTCTCTCCACTTGCTCAGTTCTGAGAGATATGTGTGTGTGAAAGCCGTCCTTAACCTAGCTTGTTGGGAACACAAAGTTTCTTTTCAGTTGCAAACTCCACTCCATACTTATATATGGGGAGGTACTAGCTCCAACTCGGTTTGAGAGTGAAAACTGCAGGAACATCATACCGGCACTAGGAAACAGACTGAGAAAGCAGAGAAAAAGTGTCTCCTGCAACCCGTTCCCTCGGTGCTAGATGAAAGAACGTCTCTCCACTTCCTCACTTCTGAGAGATAAGTGTGTGTGAAAGCCGTCCTTCACTTAGCTTGTTGGGAACACACAGTTTCTTTTCAGTTGCAAACTTCATTCCATACATTTATATGGGGAGCTACAAGCTCCAACTCGGTTTTACAGTGAAAACTGCAGGAACTTCATACCGGCACTAGGAAACAGACTGAGAAAGCACAGAAAAAGTGTCTCCTGCAACCCGTTCCCTCGGTGCTAGATGAAAGAACGTCTCTCCACTTCCTCAGTTCTGAGAGATAAGTGTGTGTGAAAGCCGTCCTTCACCTAGCTTGTTGGGAACACAAAGTTTCTTTTCAGTTGCAAACTCCATTCCATACATATATATGGGGAGGTACTGGCTCCAACTCGGATTTACAGTGAAAACTGCAGGAACTTCAAAGCGGCACTAGGAAACAGACTGAGAAAGCAGAGAAAAAGTGTCTACTGCAACCCGTTCCCTTGGTTGTAGGTGAACGAAATTCTCTCCACTTGCTCAGTTCTGAGAGATAGGTGTGTGTGAAAGCCGTCCTTCACCTAGCTTGTTGGGAACACAAAGTTTCTTTTCAGTTGTAAACTCCATTCCATACATATATACTGGGAGGTTCTAGCTCCAACTCCGTTTTACAGTGAAAACTGCAGGAACTTCAAACCGGCACTAGGAAACAGACTGAGAAAGCAGAGCAAAAGTGTCTCCTGCAACCCGTTCCCTTGGTGCTAGATGAACGAACGTCTCTCCACTTGCTCAGTTCTGAGAGAGAAGTGTGTGTGAAAGCCGTCCTTCACCTAGCTTGTTGGGAACACAAAGTTTCTTTTCAGTTGCAAACTCCATTCCATACATATATAAGGGGAGGTACAAGCTCCAACTCGGTTTTACAGTGAAAACTGCAGGAACTTCAAACCGGCACTAGGAAACAGACTGAGAAAGCAGAGAAAAAGTGTCTCCTGCAAACCGTTCCCTTGGTGCTAGATGAACGAACGTCTCTCCACTTGCTCAGTTCTGAGAGATAAGTGTGTGTGAAAGCCGTCCTTCACCTAGCTTGTTGGGAACACAAAGTTTCTTTTCAGTTGCAAACTCCATTCCATACATATATAAGGGGAGGTACAAGCTCCAACTCGGTTTTACAGTGAAAACTTCAGGAACTTGAAACCGGCACTAAGAAACAGACTGAGAAAGCAGAGAAAAAGTGTCTCCTGCAACCCGTTCCCTTGGTGCTAGATGAACGAACGTCTCTCCACTTGCTCAGTTCTGAGAGATAAGTGTGTGTAAAAGCCGTCCTTCACCTAGCTTGTTGGGAACACAAAGTTTCTTTTCAGTTGCAAACTCCATTCCATACATATATATGGGGAGGTACTAGCTCCAACTCTGTTTGACAGTGAAAACTGCAGGAACTTCAAACCGGCACTAGGAAACAGACTGAGAAAGCAGAGAAAAAGTGTCTCCTGCAACCCGTTCCCTTGTTGCTAGATGAAAGAACGTCTCTCCAATTCCTAAGTTCTGAGAGATAAGTGTGTGTGAAAGCCGTCCTTCACCTAGCTTGTTGGGAACACACAGTTTCTTTTCAGTTGCAAACTTCATTCCATACATTTATATGGGGAGCTACAAGCTCCAACTCGGTTTTACAGTGAAAACTGCAGGAACTTCATACCGGCACTAGGAAAAAGACTGAGAATGCACAGAAAAAGTGTCTCCTGCAACCCGTTCCCTTGCTGCTAGATGAACGAACGTCTCTCCACTTGCTCAGTTCTGAGAGATAATTATGTGTGAAAGCCGTCCTTCACCTAGCTTGTTGGGAACACAAAGTTTCTTTTCAGTTGCAAACTCCATTCCATACATATATATGGGGAGGTACTAGCTCCTACTCGGATTTACAGTGAAAACTGCAGGAACTTCAAAGCGGCACTAGGAAACAGACTGAGAAAGCAGAGAAAAAGTGTCTACTGCAACCCGTTCCCTTGGTTGTAGGTGAACGAAATTCTCTCCACTTGCTCAGTTCTGAGAGATAGGTGTGTGTGAAAGCCGTCCTTCACCTAGCCTGTTGGGAACACAAAGTTTCTTTTCAGTTGCAAACTCCATTCCATACATATATACTGGGAGGTACTAGCTCCAACTCCGTTTTACAGTGAAAACTGCAGGAACTTCAAACCGGCACTAGGAAACAGACTGAGAAAGCAGAGAAAAAGTGTCTCCTGCAACCCGTTCCTTGGTGCTAGATGAACGAACGTCTCTCCACTTGCTCAGTTCTGAGAGATAAGTGTGTGTGAAAGCCGTCCTTCACCTAGCTTGTTGGGAACACAAAGTTTCTTTTCAGTTGCAAACTCCATTCCATACATTTATATGGGGATGTACAAGCTCCAACTCGGTTTTACAGTGAAAACTGCAGGAACTTCAAACCGGCACTAGGAAACAGACTGAGAAAGCACAGAAAAAGTGTCTCCTGCAACCCGATCCCTTGGTGCTAGATGAACGATCGTCTCTCCACTTGCTCAGTTCTGAGAGATAATTATGTGTGAAAGCCGTCCTTCACCTAGCTTGTTGGGAACACAAAGTTTCTTTTCAGTTGCAAACTCCATTCCATACATATATATGGGGAGGTACTAGCTCCAACTCGGATTTACAGTGAAAACTGCAGGAACTTCAAAGCGGCACTAGGAAACAGACTGAGAAAGCAGAGAAAAAGTGTCTCCTGAATCCCGTTCCCTTGGTGCTACATGAACGGACGTCTCTCCCCTTGCTCAGTTCTGAGAGATAATTGTGTGTGAAAGCCGCCTTCACCTAGCTTGTTGGGAACACAAAGTTTCTTTTCAGTTGCAAACTCCATTCCATACATATATATGGGGAGGTACTAGCTCCAAATCGGTTTTACAGTGAAAACTACAGGAACTTCAAACCGGCACTAGGAAACAGACTGAGAAAGCACAGAAAAAGGGTCTCCTGCAACCCGTTCCCTTGGTGCTAGATGAACGAACGTCTCTCCACTTGCTCAGTTCTGAGAGATAATTATGTGTGAAAGCCATCGTTCACCTAGCTTGTTGGGAACACAAAGTTTCTTTTCAGTTGCAAACTTCATTCCATACATTTATATGGGGAGCTACAAGCTCCAACTCGGTTTTACAGTGAAAACTGCAGGAACTTCAAACCGGCACTAGGAAACAGACTGAGAAAGCAGAGAAAAAGTGTCTCCTGCAACCCGTTCCCTTGGTGCTAGATGAACGAACGTCTCTCCACTTGTTCAGTTCTGAGAGATATGTGTGTGTGAAAGCCGTCCTTAACCTAGCTTGTTGGGAACACAAAGTTTCTTTTCAGTTGCAAACTCCACTCCATACTTATATATGGGGAGGTACTAGCTCCAACTCGGTTTGAGAGTGAAAACTGCAGAAACTTCAAACCGGCACTAGGAAACAGACTGAGAAAGCAGAGGAAAAGTGTCTCCTGCAACCCGTTCCCTTGGTGCTAGATGAAGGAACGTCTCTCCACTTGCTCAGTTCTGAGAGATAAGTCTGTGTGAAAGCCGTCCTTCAACTAGCTTTTTGGGAACACAAAGTTTCTTTTCAGTTGCAAACTCCATTCCATACTTACATATGGGGAGGTACTAGCTCCAACTCGGTTTTACAGTGAAAACTGCAGGAACTTCAAACAGGCACCAGGAAACAGACTGAGAAGCAGAGAAAAAGTGTCTCCTGTAACCGGTTCCCTTGGTGCAAGATGAATGAACGTCTCTCCACTTGTTAAGTTCTGAGAGATAATTGTGTGTGAAAGCCGTCCTTCACCTAGCTTGTTGGGAACACAAAGTTTCTTTTCAGTTGCAAACTCCATTCCATACATATATAAGGGGAGGTACAAGCTCCAACTCGGTTTTACAGTGAAAACTGCAGGAACTTCAAACCGGCACTAGGAAACAGACTGAGAAAGCAGAGAAAAAGTGTCTCCTGCAAACCGTTCCCTTGGTGCTAGATGAACGAACGTCTCTCCACTTGCTCAGTTCTGAGAGATAAGTGTGTGTGAAAGCCGTCCTTCACCTAGCTTGTTGGGAACACAAAGTTTCTTTTCAGTTGCAAACTCCATTCCATACATATATAAGGGGAGGTACAAGCTCCAACTCGGTTTTACAGTGAAAACTTCAGGAACTTGAAACCGGCACTAAGAAACAGACTGAGAAAGCAGAGAAAAAGTGTCTCCTGCAACCCGTTCCCTTGGTGCTAGATGAACGAACGTCTCTCCACTTGCTCAGTTCTGAGAGATAAGTGTGTGTAAAAGCCGTCCTTCACCTAGCTTGTTGGGAACACAAAGTTTCTTTTCAGTTGCAAACTCCATTCCATACATATATATGGGGAGGTACTAGCTCCAACTCTGTTTGACAGTGAAAACTGCAGGAACTTCAAACCGGCACTAGGAAACAGACTGAGAAAGCAGAGAAAAAGTGTCTCCTGCAACCCGTTCCCTTGGTGCTAGATGAAAGAACGTCTCTCCAATTCCTAAGTTCTGAGAGATAAGTGTGTGTGAAAGCCGTCCTTCACCTAGCTTGTTGGGAACACACAGTTTCTTTTCAGTTGCAAACTTCATTCCATACATTTATATGGGGAGCTACAAGCTCCAACTCGGTTTTACAGTGAAAACTGCAGGAACTTCATACCGGCACTAGGAAAAAGACTGAGAAAGCACAGAAAAAGTGTCTCCTGCAACCCGTTCCCTTGCTGCTAGATGAACGAACGTCTCTCCACTTGCTCAGTTCTGAGAGATAATTATGTGTGAAAGCCGTCCTTCACCTAGCTTGTTGGGAACACAAAGTTTCTTTTCAGTTGCAAACTCCATTCCATACATATATATGGGGAGGTACTAGCTCCTACTCGGATTTACAGTGAAAACTGCAGGAACTTCAAAGCGGCACTAGGAAACAGACTGAGAAAGCAGAGAAAAAGTGTCTACTGCAACCCGTTCCCTTGGTTGTAGGTGAACGAAATTCTCTCCACTTGCTCAGTTCTGAGAGATAGGTGTGTGTGAAAGCCGTCCTTCACCTAGCTTGTTGGGAACACAAAGTTTCTTTTCAGTTGCAAACTCCATTCCATACATATATACTGGGAGGTACTAGGTCCAACTCCGTTTTACAGTGAAAACTGCAGGAACTTCAAACCGGCACTAGGAAACAGACTGAGAAAGCAGAGAAAAAGTGTCTCCTGCAACCCGTTCCCTTGGTGCTAGATGAACGAACGTCTCTCCACTTGCTCAGTTCTGAGAGATAAGTGTGTGTGAAAGCCGTCCTTCACCTAGCTTGTTGGGAACACAAAGTTTCTTTTCAGTTGCAAACTCCATTCCATACATTTATATGGGGATGTACAAGCTCCAACTCGGTTTTACAGTGAAAACTGCAGGAACTTCAAACCGGCACTAGGAAACAGACTGAGAAAGCACAGAAAAAGTGTCTCCTGCAACCCGATCCCTTGGTGCTAGATGAACGATCGTCTCTCCACTTGCTCAGTTCTGAGAGATAATTATGTGTGAAAGCCGACCTTCACCTAGCTTGTTGGGAACACAAAGTTTCTTTTCAGTTGCAAACTCCATTCCATACATATATATGGGGAGGTACTAGCTCCAACTCGGATTTACAGTGAAAACTGCAGGAACTTCAAAGCGGCACTAGGAAACAGACTGAGAAAGCAGAGAAAAAGTGTCTCCTGAATCCCGTTCCCTTGGTGCTACATGAACGGACGTCTCTCCCCTTGCTCAGTTCTGAGAGATAATTGTGTGTGAAAGCCGTCCTTCACCTAGCTTGTTGGGAACACAAAGTTTCTTTTCAGTTGCAAACTCCATTCCATACATATATATGGGGAGGTACTAGCTCCAAATCGGTTTTACAGTGAAAACTACAGGAACTTCAAACCGGCACTAGGAAACAGACTGAGAAAGCACAGAAAAAGAGTCTCCTGCAACCCGTTCCCTTGGTGCTAGATGAACGAACGTCTCTCCACTTGCTCAGTTCTGAGAGATAATTATGTGTGAAAGCCATCGTTCACCTAGCTTGTTGGGAACACAAAGTTTCTTTTCAGTTGCAAACTTCATTCCTTACATTTATATGGGGAGCTACAAGCTCCAACTCGGTTTTACAGTGAAAACTGCAGGAACTTCAAACCGGCACTAGGAAACAGACTGAGAAAGCAGAGAAAAAGTGTCTCCTGCAACCCGTTCCCTTGGTGCTAGATGAACGAACGTCTCTCCACTTGTTCAGTTCTGAGAGATATGTGTGTGTGAAAGCCGTCCTTAACCTAGCTTGTTGGGAACACAAAGTTTCTTTTCAGTTGCAATCTCCACTCCAAACTTATATATGGGGAGGTACTAGCTCCAACTCGGTTTGAGAGTGAAAACTGCAGAAACTTCAAACCGGCACTAGGAAACAGACTGAGAAAGCAGAGGAAAAGTGTCTCCTGCAACCCGTTCCCTTGGTGCTAGATGAAGGAACGTCTCTCCACTTGCTCAGTTCTGAGAGATAAGTCTGTGTGAAAGCCGTCCTTCAACTAGCTTTTTGGGAACACAAAGTTTCTTTTCAGTTGCAAACTCCATTCCATACTTACATATGGGGAGGTACTAGCTCCAACTCGGTTTTACAGTGAAAACTGCAGGAACTTCAAACAGGCACCAGGAAACAGACTGAGAAGCAGAGAAAAAGTGTCTCCTGTAACCGGTTCCCTTGGTGCTAGATGAATGAACGTCTCTCCACTTGTTAAGTTCTGAGAGATAATTGTGTGTGAAAGCCGTCCTTCACCTAGCTTGTTGGGAACACAAAGTTTCTTTTCAGTTGCAAACTCCATTCCATACATATATAAGGGGAGGTACAAGCTCCAACTCGGTTTTACAGTGAAAACTGCAGGAACTTCAAACCGGCACTAGGAAACAGACTGAGAAAGAAGAGAAAAAGTGTCTCCTGCAAAACGTTCCCTTGGTGCTAGATGAAAGAACGTCTCTCCACTTGCTCAGTTCTGAGAGATATGTGTGTGTGAAAGCCGTCCTTCACCTAGCTTGTTGGGAACACAAAGTTTCTTTTCACTTGCAAACTCCATTCCATACTTACATATGGGGAGGTACTAGCTCCAACTCGGTTTGACAGTGAAAACTGGAGGAACTTCAAACCGGCACTAGGAAACAGACTGAGAAAGCAGAGAAAAAGTGTCTCCTGCAACCCGTTCCCTTGGTGCTAGATGAACGAACGTCTCTCCACTTGCTCAGTTCTGAGAGATAAGTGTGTGTGAAAGCCGTCCTTCACCTAGCTTGTTGGGAACACAAAGTTTCTTTTCACTTACAAACTCCATTCCATACATATATATGGGGAGGTACTAGCTCCAACTCGGTTTAACAGTGAAAACTGCAGGAACTTGAAACCGGCACTAAGAAACAGACTGAGAAAGCAGAGAAAAAGTGTCTCCTACAACCCGTTCCATTGGTGCTAGATGAACGAACGTCTCTCCACTTGCTCAGTTCTGAGAGATATGTGTGTGTGAAAGCCGCCCTTCACCTAGCTTGTTGGGAAAAAAAGTTTCTTTTCAGTTGCAAACTCCTTTCCATACATATATATGGGTAGGTACTAGCTCCAACTCGCTTTTACGGTGAAAACTGCAGGAACTTCAAACCGGCACTAGGAAACAGACTGAGAAAGCAGAGGAAAAGTGTCTCCTGCAACCCGTTCCCTTGGTGCTAGATGAAAGAACGTCTCTCCACTTGCTCAGTTCTGAGAGATAAGTGTGTGTGAAAGCCGTCCTTCACCTAGCTTGTTGGGAACACAAAGTTTCTTTTCACTTGCAAACTCCATTCCATACATATATATGGGGAGGTACTAGCTCCAACTCGGTTTTACAGTGAAAACTGCAGGAACTTCAAACCGGCACTAGGAAACAGACTGAGAAAGCAGAGAAAAAGTGTCTCCTGCAAACCGTTCCCTTGGTGCTAGATGAACGAACGTCTCTCCACTTGCTCAGTTCTGAGAGATAAGTGTGTGTGAAAGCCGTCCTTCACCTAGCTTGTTGGGAACACAAAGATTCTTTTCAGTTGCAAACTCCATTCCATACATATATATGGGGATGTAGAAGCTCCAACTCGGTTTTACAGTGAAAACTGCAGGAACTTCAAACCGGCACTAGGAAACAGTCTGAGAAAGCAGAGTAAAAGTGTCTCCTGCAAAACGTTCCCTTGGTGCTAGATGAACGAACGTCTCTCCACTTGCTCAGTTCTGAGAGATAATTGTGTGTGAAAGCCGTCCTTCACCTAGCTTGTTGGGAACACAAAGTTTCTTTTCACTTGCAAACTCCATTCCATACATATATATGGGGAGGTACTAGCTCCAACTCGGTTTTACAGTGAAAACTGCAGGAACTTCAAACCGGCACTAGGAAACAGACTGAGAAAGCAGAGAAAAAGTGTCTCCTGCAGCCCGTTCCCTTGGTGCTAGATGAACGAAATTCTCTCCACTTGCTCAGTTCTGAGAGATAAGTGTGTGTGAAAGCCGTCCTTCACCTAGCTTGTTGGGAACACAAAGTTTCTTTTCAGTTGCAAACTTCATTCCATACATTTATATGGGGAGCTACAAGCTCCAACTCGGTTTTACAGTGAAAACTGCAGGAACTTCTAACCGGCACTAGGAAACAGACTGAGAAAGCAGAGAAAAAGTGTCTCCTGCAACCCGTTCCCTTGGTGCTAGATGAACGAACGTCTCTCCACTTGTTCAGTTCTGAGAGATATGTGTGTGTGAAAGCCGTCCTTAACCTAGCTTGTTGGGAACACAAAGTTTCTTTTCAGTTGCAAACTCCACTCCATACTTATATATGGGGAGGTACTACCTCCAACTCGGTTTGAGAGTGAAAACTGCAGAAACTTCAAACCGGCACTAGGAAACAGACTGAGAAAGCAGAGGAAAAGTGTCTCCTGCAACCCGTTCCCTTGGTGCTAGATGAACGAACGTCTCTCCACTTGCTCAGTTCTGAGAGATAAGTCTGTGTGAAAGCCGTCCTTCAACTAGCTTTTTGGGAACACAAAGTTTGTTTTCAGTTGCAAACTCCATTCCATACTTACATATGGGGAGGTACTAGCTCCAACTAGGTTTTACAGTGAAAACTGCATGAACTTCAAACAGGCACCAGGAAACAGACTGAGAAACAGAGAAAAATTGTCTCCTGTAACCGGTTCCCTTGGTGCTAGATGAATGAACGTCTCTCCACTTGTTAAGTTCTGAGAGATAATTGTGTGTGAAAGCCGTCCTTCACTTAGCTTGTTGGGAACACAAAGTTTCTTTTCAGTTGCAAACTCCATTCCATACATATATAAGGGGAGGTAGAAGCTCCAACTCGGTTTTACAGTGAAAACTGCAGGAACTTCAAACCGGCACTAGGAAACAGACTGAGAAAGCAGAGAAAAGTGTCTCCTGCAAACCGTTCCCTTGGTGCTAGATGAAAGAACGTCTCTCCACTTGCTCAGTTCTGAGAGATATGTGTGTGTGAAAGCCGTCCTTCACCTAGCTTGTTGGGAACACAAAGTTTCTTTTCACTTGCAAACTCCATTCCATACTTACATATGGGGAGGTGCTAGCTCCAACTCGGTTTGACAGTGAAAACTGGAGGAACTTCAAACCGGCACTAGGAAACAGACTGAGAAAGCAGAGAAAAAGTGTCTCCTTCAACCCGTTCCCTTGGTGCTAGATGAACGAACGTCTCTCCACTTGCTCAGTTCTGAGAGATAAGTGTGTTTGAAAGCCGTCCTTCACCTAGCTTGTTGGGAACACAAAGTTTCTTTTCACTTACAAACTCCATTCCATATATATATATGGGGAGGTACTAGCTCCAACTCGGTTTAACAGTGAAAACTGCAGGAACTTGAAACCGGCACTAAGAAACAGACTGAGAAAGCAGAGAAATAGTGTCTCCTACAACCCGTTCCATTGGTGCTAGATGAACGAACGTATCTCCACTTGCTCAGTTCTGAGAGATAAGTGTGTGTGAAAGCCGTCCTTCACCGAGCTTGTTGGGAAAAAAAGTTTCTTTTCAGTTGCAAACTCCTTTCCATACATATATATGGGGAGGTACAAGCTCCAACTCGCTTTTACAGTGAAAACTGCAGGAACTTCAAACCGGCACTAGGAAACAGACTGAGAAAACAGAGGAAAAGTGTCTCCTGCAACCCGTTCCCTTGGTGCTAGATGAACGAACGTCTCTCCACTTGCTCAGTTCTGAGAGATAAGTGTGTGAGAAAGCCGTCCTTCACCTAGCTTGTTGGGAACACAAAGATTCTTTTCAGTTGCAAACTCCATTCCATACATATATATGGGGAGGTAGAAGCTCCAACTCGGTTTTACAGTGAAAACTGCAGGAACTTCAAACCGGCACTAGGAAACAGTCTGAGAAAGCAGAGTAAAAGTGTCTCCTGCAAAACGTTCCCTTGGTGCTAGATGAACGAACGTCTCTCCACTTGCTCAGTTCTGAGAGATAATTGTGTGTGAAAGCCGTCCTTCACCTAGCTTGTTGGGAACACAAAGTTTCTTTTCACTTGCAAACTCCATTCCATACATATATATGGGGAGGTACTAGCTCCAACTCGGTTTTACAGTGAAAACTGCAGGAACTTCAAACCGGCACTAGGAAACAGACTGAGAAATCAGAGAAAAAGTGTCCCCTGCAACCCGTTCCCTCGGTGCTAGATGAACGAACGTCTCTCCACTTGCTCAGTTCTGAGAGATAAGTGTGTGTGAAAGCCGTCCTTCACCTAGCTTGTTGGGAACACAAAGTTTCTTTTCAGTTGCAAACTCCATTCCATACATATATATGGGGAGGTACTAGCTCCAACACGGTTTTACAGTGAAAACTGCAGGAAATTCAAACCGGCACTAGGAAACAGACTGAGAAACAGAGAAAAAGTGTCTCCTGCAACCCGTTCCCTTGGTGCTAGATGAACGAACGTCTCTCCACTTGCTCAGTTCTGAGAGATAAGTGTGTGTGAAATCCGTCCTTCACCTAGCTTGTTGGGAACACAAAGTTTCTTTTCACTTACAAACTCCATTCCATACATATATATGGGGAGGTACTAGCTCCAACTCGGTTTTACAGTGAAAACTGCAGGAACTTCAAACCGGCACTAGGAAACATTCTGAGAAAGCAGAGTAAAAGTGTCTCCTGCAAAACGTTCCCTTGGTGCTAGATGAACGAACTTCTCTCCTCTTGCTCAGTTCTGAGAGATAATTGTGTGTGAAAGCCGTCCTTCACCTAGCTTGTTGGGAAGACAAAGTTTCTTTTCACTTGCAAACTCCATTCCATACATATATATGGGGAGGTACTAGCTCCAACTCGGTTTTACAGTGAAAACTGCAGGAACTTCAAACCGGCACTAGGAAACAGACTGAGAAAGCAGAGAAAAAGTGTCTCCTGCAGCCCGTTCCCTTGGTGCTAGATGAACGAACGTCTCTCCACTTGCTCAGTTCTGAGAGATAAGTGTGTGTGAAAGCCGTCCTTCACCTAGCTTGTTGGGAACACAAAGATTCTTTTCAATTGCAAACTCCATTCCATACATATATATGGGGAGGTAGAAGCTCCAACTCGGTTTTACAGTGAAAACTGCAGGAACTTCAAACCGGCACTAGGAAACAGTCTGAGAAAGCAGAGTAAAAGTGTCTCCTGCAAAACGTTCCCTTGGTGCTAGATGAACGAACGTCTCTCCACTTGCTCAGTTCTGAGAGATAATTGTGTGTGAAAGCCGTCCTTCACCTAGCTTGTTGGGAACACAAAGTTTCTTTTCACTTGCAAACTCCATTCCATACATATATATGGGGAGGTACTAGCTCCAACTCGGTTTTACAGTGAAAACTGCAGGAACTTCAAACCGGCACTAGGAAACAGACTGAGAAAGAAGAGAAAAAGTGTCCCCTGCAACCCGTTCCCTCGGTGCTAGATGAACGAACGTCTCTCCACTTGCTCAGTTCTGAGAGATAAGTGTGTGTGAAAGCCGTCCTTCACCTAGCTTGTTGGGAACACAAAGTTTCTTTTCAGTTGCAAACTCCATTCCATACATATATATGGGGAGGTACTAGCTCCAAATCGGTTTTACAGTGAAAACTGCAGGAACTTCAAACTGGCACTAGGAAACAGACTGAGAAACAGAGAAAAAGTGTCTCCTGCAACCCGTTCCCTCGGTGCTAGATGAACGAACGTCTCTCCACTTGCTCAGTTCTGAGAGATTAGTGTGTGTGAAAGCCGTCCTTCACCTAGCTTGTTGGGAACACAAAGTTTCTTTTCAGTTGCAAACTCCATTCCATACATATATATGGGGAGGTACTAGCTATAACTCGGTTTTACAATGAAAACTGCAGGAACTTCAAACCGGCACTAGGAAACAGACTGAGAAAGCAGAGAAAAAGTGTCTCCTGCAACCCTTTCCCTCGGTGCTAGATGAACGAACGTCTCTCCACTTGCTCAGTTCTGAGAGATAAGTGTGTGTGAAAGCCGTCCTTCACCTAGCTTGTTGGGAACACAAAGTTTCTTTTCAGTTGCAAACTCCATTCCATACATATATATGGGGAGGTACTAGCTCCAACTCGGTTTTACAGTGAAAACTGCAGGAATTTCAAACCGGCACTAGGAAACAGACTGAGAAAGCAGAGAAAAAGTGTCTCCTGCAACCCGTTCCCTTGGTGCTAGATGAACGAACGTCTCTCCACTTGCTCAGTTCTGAGAGATAAGTGTGTGTGAAAGCCGTCCTTCACCTAGCTTGTTGGGAACACAAAGTTTCTTTTCAGTTGCAAACTCCATTCCATACATATATATGGGGAGGTACTAGCTCCAACTCGGTTTTACAGTGAAAACTGCAGGAATTTCAAACCGGCACTAGGAAACAGACTGAGAAAGCAGAGAAAAAGTGTCTCCTGCAAACCGTTCCCTTGGTGCTAGATGAACGAACGTCTCTCCACTTGCTCAGTTCTGAGAGATAAGTGTGTGTGAAAGCAGTCCTTCACCTAGCTTGTTGGGAACACAAAGTTTCTTTTCAGTTGCAAACTCCATTCCATACATATATATGGGGAGGTACTAGCTCCAACTCGGTTTTACAGTGAAAACTGCAGGAACTTCAAACCGGCACTAGGAAACAGACTGAGAAAGCAGAGAAAAAGTGTCCCCTGCAACCCGTTCCCTCGGTGCTAGATGAACGAACGTCTCTCCACTTGCTCAGTTCTGAGAGATAAGTGTGTGTGAAAGCCGTCCTTCACCTAGCTTGTTGGGAACACAAAGTTTCTTTTCAGTTGCAAACTCCATTCCATACATATATATGGGGAGGTACTAGCTCCAACTCGGTTTTACAGTGAAAACTGCAGGAACTTCAAACCGGCACTAGGAAACAGACTGAGAAAGCAGAGAAAAAGTGTCTCCTGCAACCCGTTCCCTTGGTGCTAGATGAACGAACGTCTCTCCACTTGCTCAGTTCTGAGAGATAAGTGTGTGTGAAAGCCGCCCTTCACCTAGCTTGTTGGGAACACAAAGTTTCTTTTCAGTTGCAAACTCCATTCCATACATATATATGGGGAGGTACTAGCTCCAACTCGGTTTTACAGTGAAAACTGCAGGAACTTCAAACCGGCACTAGGGAACAGACTGAGAAAGCAGAGAAAAAGTGTCTCCTGCAACCCTTTCCCTTGGTGCTAGATGAACGAACGTCTCTCCACTTGCTCAGTTCTGAGAGATAAGTGTGTGTGAAAGCCGTCCTTCACCTAGCTTGTTGGGAACACAAAGATTCTTTTCAGTTGCAAACTCCATTCCATACATATATATGGGGAGGTAGAAGCTCCAACTCGGTTTTACAGTGAAAACTGCAGGAACTTCAAACCGGCACTAGGAAACAGTCTGAGAAAGCAGAGTAAAAGTGTCTCCTGCAAAACGTTCCCTTGGTGCTAGATGAACGAACGTCTCTCCACTTGCTGAGTTCTGAGAGATAATTGTGTGTGAAAGCCGTCCTTCACCTAGCTTGTTGGGAACACAAAGTTTCTTTTCACTTGCAAACTCCATTCCATACATATATATGGGGAGGTACTAGCTCCAACTCGGTTTTACAGTGAAAACTGCAGGAATTTCAAACCGGCACTAGGAAACAGACTGAGAAAGCAGAGAAAAAGTGTCTCCTGCAGCCCGTTCCCTTGGTGCTAGATGAACGAACGTCTCTCCACTTGCTCAGTTCTGAGAGATATGTGTGTGTGAAAGCCGTCCTTCAACTAGCTTGTTGGGAACACAAAGTTTCTTTTCACTTGCAAACTCCATTCCATACATATATATGGGGAGGTACTAGCTCCAACTCGGTTTTACAGTGAAAACTGCAGGAACTTCAAACCGGCACTAGGAAACAGACTGAGAAAGCAGAGAAAAAGTGTCCCCTGCAACCCGTTCCCTCAGTGCTAGATGAACGAACGTCTCTCCGCTTGCTCAGTTCTGAGAGATAAGTGTGTGTGAAAGCCGTCCTTCACCTAGCTTGTAGGGAACACAAAGTTTCTTTTCAGTTGCAAACTCCATTCCATACATATATATGGGGAGGTACTAGCTCCAACTCGGTTTTACAGTGAAAACTGCAGGAACTTCAAACCGGCACTAGGAAACAGACTGAGAAACAGAGAAAAAGTGTCTCCTGCAACCCGTTCCCTCGGTGCTAGATGAACGAACGTCTCTCCACTTGCTCAGTTCTGAGAGATAAGTGTGTGTGAAAGCCGTCCTTCACCTAGCTTGTTGGGAACACAAAGTTTCTTTTCAGTTGCAAACTCCATTCCATACATATATATGGGGAGGTACTAGCTCCAACTCGGTTTTACAATGAAAACTGCAGGAACTTCAAACCGGCACTAGGAAACAGACTGAGAAAGCAGAGAAAAAGTGTCTCCTGCAACCCGTTCCCTCGGTGCTAGATGAACGAACGTCTCTCCACTTGCTCAGTTCTGAGAGATAAGTGTGTGTGAAAGCCGTCCTTCACCTAGCTTGTTGGGAACACAAAGTTTCTTTTCAGTTGCAAACTCCATTCCATACATATATATGGGGAGGTACTAGCTCCAACTCGGTTTTACAGTGAAAACTGCAGGAACTTCAAACCGGCACTAGGAAACAGACTGAGAAAGCAGAGAAAAAGTGTCTCCTGCAACCCGTTCCCTGGGTGCTAGATGAACGAACGTCTCTCCACTTGCTCAGTTCTGAGAGATAAGTGTGTGTGAAAGCCGTCCTTCACCTAGCTTGTTGGGAACACAAAGTTTCTTTTCAGTTGCAAACTCCATTCCATACATATATATGGGGAGGTACTAGCTCCAACTCTCTTTGACAGTGAAAACTGCAGGAATTTCAAACAGGCACTAGGAAACAGACTGAGAAAGAAGAGAAAAAGTGTCTCCTGCAACCCGTTCCCTTGGTGCTAGATGAACGAACGTCTCTCCACTTGCTCAGTTCTGAGAGATAAGTGTGTGTGAAAGCAGTCCTTCACCTAGCTTGTTGGGAACACAAAGTTTCTTTTCAGTTGCAAACTCCAATCCATACATATATATGGGGAGGTACTAGCTCCAACTCGGTTTTACAGTGAAAACTGCAGGAATTTCAAACCGGCACTAGGAAACAGACTGAGAAAGCAGAGAAAAAGTGTCTCCTGCAAACCGTTCCCTTGGTGCTAGATGAACGAACGTCTCTCCACTTGCTCAGTTCTGAGAGATAAGTGTGTGTGAAAGCCGTCCTTCACCTAGCTTGTTGGGAACACAAAGTTTCTTTTCAGTTGCAAACTCCATTCCATACATATATATGGGGAGGTACTAGCTCCAACTCGGTTTTACAGTGAAAACTGCAGGAACTTGAAACCGGCACTAAGAAACAGACTGAGAAAGCAGAGAAAAAGTGTCTCCTGCAACCCGTTCCCTTGGTGCTAGATGAACGAACGTCTCTCCACTTGCTCAGTTCTGAGAGATAAGTGTGTGTGAAAGCCGTCCTTCACCTAGCTTGTTGGGAACACAAAGTTTCTTTTCAGTTGCAAACTCCATTCCATACATATATATTGGGAGGAACGAGCTCCAAATCTGTTTGACAGTGAAAAATGCAGGAACTTCAAACCGGCACTAGGAAACAGACTGAGAAAGCAGAGAAAAAGTGTCCCCTGCAACCCGTTCCCTTGGTGCTAGATGAAAGAACGTCTCTCCACTTGCTCAGTTCTGAGAGATAAGTGTGTGTGAAAGCCGTCCTTCACCTAGCTTGTTGGGAACACAAAGTTTCTTTTCAGTTGCAAACTCCATTCCATACATATATATGGGGAGGTACTAGCTCCAACTCGGTTTTACAGTGAAAACTGCAGGAACTTCAAACCGGCACTAGGAAACAGACTGAGAAAGCAGAGAAAAAGTGTCTCCTGCAACCCGTTCCCTTGGTGCTAGATGAACGAACGTCTCTCCACTTACTTAGTTCTGAGAGATAAGTGTGTGTGAAAGCCGTCCTTCACCTAGCTTGTTGGGAACACAAAGTTTCTTTTCAGTTGCAAACTCCATTCCATACATATATATGGGGAGGTACTAGCTCCAAGTCGGTTTTACAGTGAAAACTGCAGGAACTTCAAACCGGCACTAGGAAACAGACTGAGAAAGCAGATAAATCGTGTCTCCTGCAACCCGTTCCCTCGGTGCTAGATGAACGAAAGTCTCTCCACTTGCTCAATTCTGAGAGATAAGTGTATGTGAAAGCCGTCCTTCACCTAGCTTGTTGGGAACACAAAGTTTCTTTTCAGTTGCAAACTCCATTCCATACATATATATGGGGAGGTACTAGCTCCAACTCGGTTTTACAGTGAAAACTGAAGGAATTTCAAACCGGCAGTAGGAAACAGACTGAGAAAGCAGAGAAAAAGTGTCTCCTGCAACCCGTTCCCTTGGTGCTAGATGAACGAACGTCTCTCCACTTGCTCAGTTCTGAGAGATAAGTGTGTGTGAAAGCCGTCCTTCACCTAGCTTGTTGGGAACACAAAGATTCTTTTCAGTTGCAAACTACACTCCATACATATATGTGGGGAGGTACTAGCTCCAACTCGGTTTTACAGTGAAATCTGCAGGAACTTCAAACCGGCACTAGGAAACAGACTGAGAAAGCAGAGAAAAAGTGTCTCCTGCAACCCGTTCCCTTGGTGCTAGATGAACGAACGTCTCTCCACTTGCTCAGTTCTGAGAGATAAGTGTGTGTGAAAGCCGTCCTTCACCTAGCTTGTTGGGAACACAAAGTTTCTTTTCAGTTGCAAACTCCATTCCATACATATATATGGGGAGGTACTAGCTCCAACACGGTTTTACAGTGAAAACTGCAGGAACTTCAAACCGGCACTAGGAAACAGACTTAGAATCCAGAGAAAAAGTGTCTCCTGCAACCCGTTCCCTCGGTGCTAGATGAACGAACGTCTCTCCACTTGCTCAGTTCTGAGAGATAAGTGTGTGTGAAAGCCGTCCTTCACCTAGCTTGTTGGGAACACAAAGTTTCTTTTCAGTTGCAAACTCCATTCCATACATATATATTGGGAGGAACTAGCTCCAAATCTGTTTGACAGTGAAAAATGCAGGAACTTCAAACCGGCACTAGGAAACAGACTGAGAAAGCAGAGAAAAAGTGTCCCCTGCAACCCGTTCCCTTGGTGCTAGATGAAAGAACGTCTCTCCACTTGCTCAGTTCTGAGAGATAAGTGTGTGTGAAAGCCGTCCTTCACCTAGCTTGTTGGGAACACAAAGTTTCTTTTCAGTTGCAAACTCCATTCCATACATATATATGGGGAGGTACTAGCTCCAAGTCGGTTTTACAGTGAAAACTGCAGGAACTTCAAACCGGCACTAGGAAACAGACTGAGAAAGCAGAGAAAAAGTGTCTCCTGCAACCCGTTCCCTTGGTGCTAGATGAACGAACGTCTCTCCACTTGCTCAGTTCTGAGAGATAAGTGTGTGTGAAAGCCGTCCTTCACCTAGCTTGTTGGGAATACAAAGATTCTTTTCATTTGCAAACTACACTCCATACATATATATGGGGAGGTACTAGCTCCAACTCGGTTTTACAGTGAAATCTGCAGGAACTTCAAACCGGCACTAGGAAACAGACTGAGAAAGCAGAGAAAAAGTGTCTCCTGCAACCCGTTCCCTTGGTGCTAGATGAACGAACGTCTCTCCACTTGCTCAGTTCTGAGAGATAAGTGTGTGTGAAAGCCGTCCTTCACCTAGCTTGTTGGGAACACAAAGTTTCTTTTCAGTTGCAAACTCCATTCCATACATATATATGGGGAGGTACTAGCTCCAACTCGGTTTTACAGTGAAAACTGCAGGAACTTCAAACCGGCACTAGGAAACAGACTTAGAAACCAGAGAAAAAGTGTCTCCTGCAACCCGTTCCCTCTGTGCTAGATGAACGAACGTCTCTCCACTTGCTCAGTTCTGAGAGATAAGTGTGTGTGAAAGCCGTGCTTCACCTAGCTTGTTGGGAACACAAAGTTTCTTTTCAGTTGCAAACTCCATTCCATACATATATATTGGGAGGAACTAGCTCCAAATCTGTTTGACAGTGAAAAATGCAGGAACTTCAAACCGGCACTAGGAAACAGACTGAGAAAGCAGAGAAAAAGTGTCCCCTGCAACCCGTTCCCTTGGTGCTAGATGAAAGAACGTCTCTCCACTTGCTCAGTTCTGAGAGATAAGTGTGTGTGAAAGCCGTCCTTCACCTAGCTTGTTGGGAACACAAAGTTTCTTTTCAGTTGCAAACTCCATTCCATACATATATATGGGGAGGTACTAGCTCCAAGTCGGTTTTACAGTGAAAACTGCAGGAACTTCAAACCGGCACTAGGAAACAGACTGAGAAAGCAGAGAAAAAGTGTCTCCTGCAACCCGTTCCCTTGGTGCTAGATGAACGAACGTCTCTCCACTTACTTAGTTCTGAGAGATAAGTGTGTGTGAAAGCCGTCCTTCACCTAGCTTGTTGGGAACACAAAGTTTCTTTTCAGTTGCAAACTCCATTCCATACATATATATGGGGAGGTACTAGCTCCAAGTCGGTTTTACAGTGAAAACTGCAGGAACTTCAAACCGGCACTAGGAAACACACTGAGAAAGCAGATAAATAGTGTCTCCTGCAACCCGTTCCCTCGGTGCTAGATGAACGAAAGTCTCTCCACTTGCTCAATTCTGAGAGATAAGTGTATGTGAAAGCCGTCCTTCACCTAGCTTGTTGGGAACACAAAGTTTCTTTTCAGTTGCAAACTTCATTCCATACATATATATGGGGAGGTACTAGCTCCAACTCGGTTTTACAGTGAAAACTGAAGGAATTTCAAACCGGCAGTAGGAAACAGACTGAGAAAGCAGAGAAAAAGTGTCTCCTGCAACCCGTTCCCTTGTTGCTAGATGAACGAACGTCTCTCCACTTGCTCAGTTCTGAGAGATAAGTGTGTGTGAAAGCCGTCCTTCACCTAGCTTGTTGGGAACACAAAGATTCTTTTCAGTTGCAAACTACACTCCATAAATATATATGGGGAGGTACTAGCTCCAACTCGGTTTTACAGTGAAATCTGCAGGAACTTCAAACCGGCACTAGGAAACAGACTGAGAAAGCAGAGAAAAAGTGTCTCCTGCAACCCGTTCCCTTGGTGCTAGATGTACGAACGTCTCTCCACTTGCTCAGTTCTGAGAGATAAGTGTGTGTGAAAGCCGTCCTTCACCTAGCTTGTTGGGAACACAAAGTTTCTTTTCAGTTGCAAACTCCATTCCATACATATATATGGGGAGGTACTAGCTCCAACACGGTTTTACAGTGAAAACTGCAGGAACTTCAAACCGGCACTAGGAAACAGACTTAGAAACCAGAGAAAAAGTGTCTCCTGCAACCCGTTCCCTCGGTGCTAGATGAACGAACGTCTCTCCACTTGCTCAGTTCTGAGAGATAAGTGTGTGTGAAAGCCGCCCTTCACCTAGCTTGTTGGGAACACAAAGTTTCTTTTCAGTTGCAAACTCCATTCCATACATATATATGGGGAGGTACTAGCTCCAACTCGGTTTTACAGTGAAAACTGCAGGAATTTCAAACCGGCACTAGGAAACAGACTGAGAAAGCAGAGAAAAAGTGTCTCCTGCAAACCGTTCCCTTGGTGCTAGATGAACGAACGTCTCTCCACTTGCTCAGTTCTGAGAGATAAGTGTGTGTGAAAGCCGTCCTTCACCTACCTTGTTGGGAACACAAAGTTTCTTTTCAGTTGCAAACTCCATTCCATACATATATATGGGGAGGTAGAAGCTCCAACTCGGTTTTTCAGTGAAAACTGCAGGAACTTCAAACCGGCACTAGGAAACAGACTGAGAAAGCAGAGAAAAATTGTCTCCTGCAACCCGTTCCCTTGGTGCTAGATGAACGAAAGTCTCTCCACTTGCTCAGTTCTGAGAGATAAGTGAGTGTGAAAGCCGTCCTTCACCTAGCTTGTTGGGAACACAAAGTTTCTTTTCAGTTGCAAACTCCATTCCATACATATATATGGGGAGGTACTAGCTCCAACTCTGTTTGACAGTGTAAACTGCAGGAACTTCAAACCGGCACTAGGAAACAGACTGAGAAAGCAGAGAAAAAGTGTCTCCTGCAATCCGTTCCCTTGGTGCTAGATGAAAGAACGTCTCTCCACTTCCTCAGTTCTGAGAGATAAGTGTGTGTGAAAGCCGTCCTTCACCTAGATTGTTGGGAACACAAAGTTTCTTTTCAGTTGCAAACTCCATTTCATACTTATATATGGGGAGGTACTAGCTCCAACTCGGTTTTACAGTGAAAACTGCAGGAACTTCAAACCGGCACTAGGAAACAGACTGAGAAAGCAGAGAAAAAGTGTCTCCTGGAACCCGTTCCCTTGGTGCTAGATGAACGAACGTCTCTCCACTTGCTCAGTTCTGAGAGATAAGTGTGTGTGAAAGCCGTACTTCACCTAGCTTGTTGGGAACACAAAGTGTCTTTTCAGTTGCAAACTCCATTGCATACATATATAAGGGAGGTACTAGCTCCAACTCGGTTTTACAGTGAAAACTGCAGGAACTTCAAACCGGCACTAGGAAACAGACTGAGAAAGCAGAGAAAAAGTATCTCCTGCAACCCGTTCCCTTGGTGCTAGATGAACGAACGTCTCTCCACTTGCTCAGTTCTGAGAGATAAGTGTGTGTGAAAGCAGTCCTTCACCTAGCTTGTTGGGAACACATAGATTGTTTTCAGTTGCAAACTCCATTCCATACATATATATGGGGAGGTACTAGCTCCAACTCGGTTTTACAGTGAAAACTGCAGGAACTTCAAACCGGCACTATGAAACAGACTGAGAAAGCAGAGAAAAAGTGTCTCCTGCAACCCGTTCCCTTGGTGCTAGATGAACGAACGTCTCTCCACTTGCTCAGTTCTGAGAGATAAGTGTGTGTGAAAGCCGTCCTTCACCTAGCTTGTTGGGAACACAAAGTTTCTTTTCAGTTGCAAACTCCATTCCATACATATATATGGGGAGGTACTAGCTCCAACACGGTTTTACAGTGAAAACTGCAGGAACTTCAAACCGGCACTAGGAAACAGACTTAGAAACCAGAGAAAAAGTGTCTCCTGCAACCCGTTCCCTCGGTGCTAGATGAACGAACGTCTCTCCACTTGCTCAGTTCTGAGAGATAAGTGTGTGTGAAAGCCGTCCTTCACCTAGCTTGTTGGGAACACAAAGTTTCTTTTCAGTTGCAAACTCCATTCCATACATATATATTGGGAGGAACTAGCTCCAAATCTGTTTGACAGTGAAAAATGCAGGAACTTCAAACCGGCACTAGGAAACAGACTGAGAAAGCAGAGAAAAAGTGTCCCCTGCAACCCGTTCCATTGGTGCTAGATGAAAGAACGTCTCTCCACTTGCTCAGTTCTGAGAGATAAGTGTGTGTGAAAGCCGTCCTTCACCTAGCTTGTTGGGAACACAAAGTTTCTTTTCAGTTGCAAACTCCATTCCATACATATATATGGGGAGGTACTAGCTCCAACTCGGTTTTACAGTGAAAACTGCAGGAAATTCAAACCGGCACTAGGAAACAGACTGAGAAAGCAGAGAAAAAGTGTCTCCTGCAACCCGTTCCCTTGGTGCTAGATGAACGAACGTCTCTCCACTTACTTAGTTCTGAGAGATAAGTGTGTGTGAAAGCCGTCCTTCACCTAGCTTGTTGGGAACACAAAGTTTCTTTTCAGTTGCAAACTCCATTCCATACATATATATGGGGAGGTACTAGCTCCAAGTCGGTTTTACAGTGAAAACTGCAGGAACTTCAAACCGGCACTAGGAAACAGACTGAGAAAGCAGATAAATAGTGTCTCCTGCAACCCGTTCCCTCGGTGCTAGATGAACGAAAGTCTCTCCACTTGCTCAATTCTGAGAGATAAGTGTATGTGAAAGCCGTCCTTCACCTAGCTTGTTGGGAACACAAAGTTTCTTTTCAGTTGCAAACTCCATTCCATACATATATATGGGGAGGTACTAGCTCCAACTCGGTTTTACAGTGAAAACTGAAGGAATTTCAAACCGGCAGTAGGAAACAGACTGAGAAAGCAGAGAAAAAGTGTCTCCTGCAACCCGTTCCCTTGGTGCTAGATGAACGAACGTCTCTCCACTTGCTCAGTTCTGAGAGATAAGTGTGTGTGAAAGCCGTCCTTCACCTAGCTTGTTGGGAACACAAAGATTCTTTTCAGTTGCAAACTACACTCCATACATATATATGGGGAGGTACTAGCTCCAACTCGGTTTTACAGTGAAATCTGCAGGAACTTCAAACCGGCACTAGGAAACAGACTGAGAAAGCAGAGAAAAAGTGTCTCCTGCAACCCGTTCCCTTGGTGCTAGATGTACGAACGTCTCTCCACTTGCTCAGTTCTGAGAGATAAGTGTGTGTGAAAGCCGTCCTTCACCTAGCTTGTTGGGAACACAAAGTTTCTTTTCAGTTGCAAACTCCATTCCATACATATATATGGGGAGGTACTAGCTCCAACACGGTTTTACAGTGAAAACTGCAGGAACTTCAAACCGGCACTAGGAAACAGACTTAGAAACCAGAGAAAAAGTGTCTCTTGCAACCCGTTCCCTCGGTGCTAGATGAACGAACGTCTCTCCACTTGCTCAGTTCTGAGAGATAAGTGTGTGTGAAAGCCGTCCTTCACCTAGCTTGTTGGGAACACAAAGTTTCTTTTCAGTTGCAAACTCCATTCCATACATATATATGGGGAGGTACTAGCTCCAACTCGGTTTTACAGTGAAAACTGCAGGAATTTCAAACCGGCACTAGGAAACAGACTGAGAAAGCAGAGAAAAAGTGTCTCCTGCAAACCGTTCCCTTGGTGCTAGATGAACGAACGTCTCTCCACTTGCTCAGTTCTGAGAGATAAGTGTGTGTGAAAGCCGTCCTTCACCTAGCTTGTTGGGAACACAAAGTTTCTTTTCAGTTGCAAACTCCATTCCATACATATATATGGGGAGGTAGAAGCTCCAACTCGGTTTTTCAGTGAAAACTGCAGGAACTTCAAACCGGCACTAGGAAACAGACTGAGAATGCAGAGAAAAATTGTCTCCTGCAACCCGTTCCCTTGGTGCTAGATGAAAGAAAGTCTCTCCACTTGCTCAGTTCTGAGAGATAAGTGAGTGTGAAAGCCGTCCTTCACCTAGCTTGTTGGGAACACAAAGTTTCTTTTCAGTTGCAAACTCCATTCCATACATATATATGGGGAGGTACTAGCTCCAACTCTGTTTGACAGTGAAAACTGCAGGAACTTCAAACCGGCACTAGGAAACAGACTGAGAAAGCAGAGAAAAAGTGTCTCCTGCAATCCGTTCCCTTGGTGCTAGATGAAAGAACGTCTCTCCACTTCCTCAGTTCTGAGAGATAAGTGTGTGTGAAAGCCGTCCTTCACCTAGATTGTTGGGAACACAAAGTTTCTTTTCAGTTGCAAACTCCATTTCATACTTATATATGGGGAGGTACTAGCTCCAACTCGGTTTTACAGTGAAAACTGCAGGAACTTCAAACCGGCACTAGGAAACAGACTGAGAAAGCAGAGAAAAAGTGTCTCCTGGAACCCGTTCCCTTGGTGCTAGATGAACGAACGTCTCTCCACTTGCTCAGTTCTGAGAGATAAGTGTGTGTGAAAGCCGTCCTTCACCTAGCTTGTTGGGAACACAAAGTGTCTTTTCAGTTGCAAACTCCATTGCATACATATATAAGGGAGGTACTAGCTCCAACTCGGTTTTACAGTGAAAACTGCAGGATCTTCAAACCGGCACTAGGAAACAGACTGAGAAAGCAGAGAAAAAGTATCTCCTGCAACCCGTTCCCTTGGTGCTAGATGAACGAACGTCTCTCCACTTGCTCAGTTCTGAGAGATAAGTGTGTGTGAAAGCAGTCCTTCACCTAGCTTGTTGGGAACACATAGATTGTTTTCAGTTGCAAACTCCATTCCATACATATATATGGGGAGGTACTAGCTCCAACTCGGTTTTACAGTGAAAACTGCAGGAACTTCAAACCGGCACTATGAAACAGACTGAGAAAGCAGAGAAAAAGTGTCTCCTGCAACCCGTTCCCTTGGTGCTAGATGAACGAACGTCTCTCCACTTGCTCAGTTCTGAGAGATAAGTGTGTGTGAAAGCCGTCCTTCACCTAGCTTGTTGGGAACACAAAGTTTCTTTTCAGTTGCAAACTCCATTCCATACATATATATGGGGAGTTACTAGCTCCAACACGGTTTTACAGTGAAAACTGCAGGAACTTCAAACCGGCACTAGGAAACAGACTGAGAAAGCAGATAAATAGTGTCTCCTGCAACCCGTTCCCTCGGTGCTAGATGAACGAACGTCTCTCCACTTGCTCAGTTCTGAGAGATAAGTGTGTGTGAAAGCCGTCCTTCACCTAGTTTGTTGGGAACACAAAGTTTCTTTTCAGTTGCAAACTCCATTCCATACATATATATGGGGAGGTACTAGCTCCAACTCGGTTTTACAGTGAAAACTGCAGGAATTTCAAACCGGCACTAGGAAACAGACTGAGAAAGCAGAGAAAAAGTGTCTCCTGCAAACCGTTCCCTTGGTGCTAGATGAACGAACGTATATCCAATTGCTCAGTTCTGAGAGATAAGTGTGTGTGAAAGCCGTCCTTCACCTAGCTTGTTGGGAACACAAAGTTTCTTTTCAGTTGCAAACTCCATTCCATACATATATATGGGGAGGTAGAAGCTCCAACTCGGTTTTTCAGTGAAAATTGCAGGAACTTCAAACCGGCACTAGGAAACAGACTGAGAAAGCAGAGAAAAATTGTCTCCTGCAACCCGTTCCCTTGGTGCTAGATGAACGAAAGTCTCTCCACTTGCTGAGTTCTGAGAGATAAGTGTGTGTGAAAGCCGTCCTTCACCTAGATTGTTGGGAACACAAAGTTTCTTTTCAGTTGCAAACTCCATTTCATACTTATATATGGGGAGGTACTAGCTCCAACTCGGTTTTACAGTGAAAACTGCAGGAACTTCAAACCGGCACTAGGAAACAGACTGAGAAAGCAGAGAAAAAGTGTCTCCTGGAAACCGTTCCCTTGGTGCTAGATGAACGAACGTCTCTCCACTTGCTCAGTTCTGAGAGATAAGTGTGTGTGAAAGCCGTGCTTCACCTAGCTTGTTGGGAACACAAAGTGTCTTTTCAGTTGCAAACTCCATTGCATACATATATAAGGGAGGTACTAGCTCCAACTCGGTTTTACAGTGAAAACTGCAGGAACTTCAAACCGGCACTAGGAAACAGACTGAGAAAGCAGAGAAAAAGTATCTCCTGCAACCCGTTCCCTTGGTGCTAGATGAACGAACGTCTCTCCACTTGCTCAGTTCTGAGAGATAAGTGTGTGTGAAAGCAGTCCTTCACCTAGCTTGTTGGGAACACATAGATTGTTTTCAGTTGCAAACTCCATTCCATACATATATATGGGGAGGTACTAGCTCCAACTCGGTTTTACAGTGAAAACTGCAGGAACTTCAAACCGGCACTATGAAACAGACTGAGAAAGCAGAGAAAAAGTGTCTCCTGCAACCTGTTCCCTTGGTGCTAGATGAACGAACGTCTCTCCACTTGCTCAGTTCTGAGAGATAAGTGTGTGTGAAAGCCGTCCTTCACCTAGCTTGTTGGGAACACAAAGTTTCTTTCCAGTTGCAAACTCCATTCCATACATATATATGGGGAGGTACTAGCTCCAACTCGATTTGACAGTGAAAACTGCAGGAACTTCTAACCGGCACTAGGAAACAGACTAAGAAAGCAGAGAAAAAGTGTCTCCTGCAACCCGTTCCCTTGGTGCTAGATGAAAGAACGTCTCTCCACTTGCTCAGTTCTGAGAGATAAGTGAGTGTGAAACCGTCCTTCACCTAGCTTGTTGGGAACACAAAGTGTCTTTTCAGTTGCAAACTCCATTGCATACATATATAAGGGAGGTACTAGCTCCAACTCGGTTTTACAGTGAAAACTGCAGGAACTTCAAACCGGCACTAGGAAACAGACTGAGAAAGCAGAGAAAAAGTATCTCCTGCAACCCGTTCCCTTGGTGCTAGATGAACGAACGTCTCTCCACTTGCTCAGTTCTGAGAGATAAGTGTGTGTGAAAGCAGTCCTTCACCTAGCTTGTTGGGAACACATAGATTGTTTTCAGTTGCAAACTCCATTCCATACATATATATGGGGAGGTACTAGCTCCAACTCGGTTTTACAGTGAAAACTGCAGGAACTTCAAACCGGCACTATGAAACAGACTGAGAAAGCAGAGAAAAAGTGTCTCCTGCAACCCGTTCCCTTGGTGCTAGATGAACGAACGTCTCTCCACTTGCTCAGTTCTGAGAGATAAGTGTGTGTGAAAGCCGTCCTTCACCTAGCTTGTTGGGAACACAAAGTTTCTTTTCAGTTGCAAACTCCATTCCATACATATATATGGGGAGGTACTAGCTCCAACACGGTTTTACAGTGAAAACTGCAGGAACTTCAAACCGGCACTAGGAAACAGACTGAGAAAGCAGATAAATAGTGTCTCCTGCAACCCGTTCCCTCGGTGCTAGATGAACGAACGTCTCTCCACTTGCTCAGTTCTGAGAGATAAGTGTGTGTGAAAGCCGTCCTTCACCTAGCTTGTTGGGAACACAAAGTTTCTTTTCAGTTGCAAACTCCATTCCATACATATATATGGGGAGGTACTAGCTCCAACTCGGTTTTACAGTGAAAACTGCAGGAATTTCAAACCGGCACTAGGAAACAGACTGAGAAAGCAGAGAAAAAGTGTCTCCTGCAAACCGTTCCCTTGGTGCTAGATGAACGAACGTATATCCACTTGCTCAGTTCTGAGAGATAAGTGTGTGTGAAAGCCGTCCTTCACCTATCTTGTTGGGAACACAAAGTTTCTTTTCAGTTGCAAACTCCATTCCATACATATATATGGGGAGGTAGAAGCTCCAACTCGGTTTTTCAGTGAAAATTGCAGGAACTTCAAACCGGCACTAGGAAACAGACTGAGAAAGCAGAGAAAAATTGTCTCCTGCAACCCGTTCCCTTGGTGCTAGATGAACGAAAGTCTCTCCACTTGCTGAGTTCTGAGAGATAATTGTGTGTGAAAGCCGTCCTTCACCTAGATTGTTGGGAACACAAAGTTTCTTTTCAGTTGCAAACTCCATTTCATACTTATATATGGGGAGGTACTAGCTCCAACTCGGTTTTACAGTGAAAACTGCAGGAACTTCAAACCGGCACTAGGAAACAGACTGAGAAAGCAGAGAAAAAGTGTCTCCTGGAAACCGTTCCCTTGGTGCTAGATGAACGAACGTCTCTCCACTTGCTCAGTTCTGAGAGATAAGTGTGTGTGAAAGCCGTCCTTCACCTAGCTTGTTGGGAACACAAAGTGTCTTTTCAGTTGCAAACTCCATTGCATACATATATAAGGGAGGTACTAGCTCCAACTCGGTTTTACAGTGAAAACTGCAGGAAATTCAAACCGGCACTAGGAAACAGACTGAGAAAGCAGAGAAAAAGTATCTCCTGCAACCCGTTCCCTTGGTGCTAGATGAACGAACGTCTCTCCACTTGCTCAGTTCTGAGAGATAAGTGTGTGTGAAAGCAGTCCTTCACCTAGCTTGTTGGGAACACATAGATTGTTTTCAGTTGCAAACTCCATTCCATACATATATAAGGGGAGGTACTAGCTCCAACTCGGTTTTACAGTGAAAACTGCAGGAACTTCAAACCGGCACTATGAAACAGACTGAGAAAGCAGAGAAAAAGTGTCTCCTGCAACCTGTTCCCTTGGTGCTAGATGAACGAACGTCTCTCCACTTGCTCAGTTCTGAGAGATAAGTGTGTGTGAAAGCCGTCCTTCACCTAGCTTGTTGGAAACACAAAGTTTCTTTCCAGTTGCAAACTCCATTCCATACATATATATGGGGAGGTACTAGCTCCAACTCGATTTGACAGTGAAAACTGCAGGAACTTCTAACCGGCACTAGGAAACAGACTAAGAAAGCAGAGAACAAGTGTCTCCTGCAACCCGTTCCCTTGGTGCTAGATGAAAGAACGTCTCTCCACTTGCTCAGTTCTGAGAGATAAGTGAGTGTGAAACCGTCCTTCACCTAGCTTGTTGGGAACACAAAGTTTCTTTTCAGTTGCAAACTCCATTCCATACTTATATATGGGGAGGTACTAGCTCCAACTCGGTTTTACAGTGAAAACCGCAGGAACTTGAAACCGGCACTAGGAAACATACTGAGAAGCAGAGAAAAAGTGTCTCCTGCAACCTGCTCCCTTGGTGCTAGATGAACGAACGTCTCTCCACTTGCTCAGTTCTGAGAGATAAGTGTGTGTGAAAGCCGTCCTACACCTAGCTTGTTGGGAACACAAAGTTTCTTTTCAGTTGCAAACTCCATTCCATACATATATATGGGGAGGTACTAGCTCCAACACTGTTTGACAGTGAAAACTGCAGGAACTTCAAACCGGCACTAGGAAACAGACTGAGAAAGCAGAGAAAAAGTGTCTCCTGCAACCCGTTCCCTTGGTGCTAGATGAACGAACGTCTCTCCACTTGCTCAGTTCTGAGAGATAAGTGTGTGTGAAAGCCGTCCTTCACCTAGCTTGTTGGGAACACAAAGTTTCTTTTCAGTTGCAAACTCCATTCCATACATATATATGGGGAGGTACTAGCTCCAACTCGGTTTTACAGTGAAAACTGCAGGAACTTCAAACCGGCACTAGGAAACAGACTGAGAAACCAGAGAAAAAGTGTCTCCTGCAACCCGTTCCCTCGGTGCTAGATGAACGAACGTCTCTCCACTTGCTCAGTTCTGAGAGATAAGTGTGTGTGAAAGCCGTCCTTCACCTAGCTTGTTGGGAACACAAAGTTTCTTTTCAGTTGCAAACTCCATTCCATACATATATATGGGGAGGTAATAGCTCCAACTCGGTTTTACAGTGAAAACTGCAGGAATTTCAAACCGGCACTAGGAAACAGACTGAGAAACCAGAGAAAAAGTGTCTCCTGCAAACCGTTCCCTTGGTGCTAGATGAACGAACGTCTCTCCACTTGCTCAGTTCTGAGAGATAAGTGTGTGTGAAAGCCGTACTTCACCTAGCTTGTTGGGAACACAAAGTTTCTTTTCAGTTGCAAACTCCATTCCATACATATATATGGGGAGGTAGAAGCTCCAACTCGGTTTTTCAGTGAAAACTGCAGGAACTTCAAACCGGCACTAGGAAACAGACTGAGAAAGCAGAGAAAAAGTGTCTCCTGCAACCCGTTCCCTTGGTGCTAGATGAACGAAAGTCTCTCCACTTGCTCAGTTCTGAGAGATAAGTGAGTGTGAAAGCCGTCCTTCACCTAGCTTGTTGGGAACACAAAGTTTCTTTTCAGTTGCAAACTCCATTCCATACATATATATGGGGAGGTACTAGCTCCAACTCTGTTTGACAGTGAAAACTGCAGGAACTTCAAACCGGCACTAGGAAACAGACTGAGAAAGCAGAGAAAAAGTGTCTCCTGCAATCCGTTCCCTTGGTGCTAGATGAAAGAACGTCTCTCCACTTCCTCAGTTCTGAGAGATAAGTGAGTGTGAAAGCCGTCCTTCACCTAGCTTGTTGGGAACACAAAGTTTCTTTTCAGTTGCAAACTCCATTTCATACTTATATATGGGGAGGTACTAGCTCCAACTCGGTTTTACAGTGAAAACTGCAGGAACTTCAAACCGGCACTAGGAAACAGACTGAGAAAGCAAAGAAAAGTGTCTCCTGCAACCCGTTCCCTTGGTGCTAGATGAACGAACGTCTCTCCACTTGCTCAGTTCTGAGAGATAAGTGTGTGTGAAAGCCGTCCTTCACCTAGCTTGTTGGGAACACAAAGTGTCTTTTCAGTTGCAAACTCCATTGCATACATATATAAGGGAGGTACAAGCTCCAACTCGGTTTTACAGTGAAAACTGCAGGAACTTCAAACCGGCACTAGGAAACAGAATGAGAAAGCAGAGAAAAAGTATCTCCTGCAATCCGTTCCCTTGGTGCTAGATGAACGAACGTCTCTCCACTTGCTCAGTTCTGAGAGATAAGTGTGTGTGAAAGCCGTCCTTCACCTAGCTTGTTGGGAACACAAAGTTTCTTTTCAGTTGCAAACTCCATTCCATACTTATATATGGGGAGGTACTAGCTCCAACTCGGTTTTACAGTGAAAACCGCAGGAACTTGAAACCGGCACTAGGAAACATACTGAGAAGCAGAGAAAAAGTGTCTCCTGCAACCTGTTCCCTTGGTGCTAGATGAACGAACGTCTCTCCACTTGCTCAGTTCTGAGAGATAAGTGTGTGTGAAAGCCGTCCTTCACCTAGCTTGTTGGGAACACAAAGTTTCTTTTCAGTTGCAAACTCCATTCCATACATATATATGGGGAGGTACAAGCTCCAACACGGTTTGACAGTGAAAATTGCAGGAACTTCAAACCGGCACTAGGAAACAGACTGAGAAAGCAGAGAACAAGTGTCTCCTGTAACCCGTTCCCTTGGTGCTAGATGAACGAACGTCTCTCCACTTGCTCAGTTCTGAGAGATAAGGGTGTGTGAAAGCCGTCCTTCACCTAGCTTGTTGGGAATACAAAGTTTCTTTTCAGTTGCAAACTCCATTCCATACATATATATGGGGAGGTACTAGCTCCAACTCGGTTTTACAGTGAAAACTGCAGGAACTTCAAACCGGCACTAGGAAACAGACTGAGAAAGCAGAGAAAAAGTGTCTCCTGCAAACTGTTCCCTTGGTGCTAGATGAACGAACGTCTCTCCACTTGCTCAGTTCTGAGAGTTAAGTGTGTGTGAAAGCCGTCCTTCACCTAGCTTGTTGGGAACACAAAGTTTCTTTTCAGTTGCAAACTCCATTCCATACTTATATATGGGGAGGTACTAGCTCCAACTCGGTTTTACAGTGAAAACTGCAGGAACTTGAAACCGGCACTAGGAAACAGACTGAGAGAGCAGAGAAAAAGTGTCTCCTGCAACCCGTTCCCTTGGTGCTAGATGAACGAACGTCTCTCCACTTGCTCAGTTCTGAGAGATAAGTGTGTGTGAAAGCCGTCCTTCACCTAGCTTGTTGGGAACACAAAGGTTCTTTTCAGTTGCAAACTCCATTCCATACATATATATGGGGAGGTACTAGCTCCAACTCGGTTTGACAGTGAAAACTGCAGGAACTTCTAACCGGCACTAGGAAACAGACTGAGAAAGCAGAGAAAAAGTGTCTCCTGCAACCCGTTCCCTTGGTGCTAGATGAAAGAACGTCTCTCCACTTGCTCAGTTCTGAGAGATAAGTGTGTGTGAAAGCCGTCCTTCACCTAGCTTGTTGGGAACACAAAGTTTCTTTTCAGTTGCAAACTCCATTCCATACATATATATGGGGAGGTACAAGCTCCAACTCGGTTTTACAGTGAAAACTTCAGGAACTTCAAACCGGCACTAGGAAACAGACTGAGAAAGCAGAGAAAAAGTGTCTCCTGCAATCCGTTCCCTTGGTGCTAGATGAACGAACGTCTCTCCACTTGCTCAGTTCTGAGAGATAAGGGTGTGTGAAAGCCGTCCTTCACCTTGCTTGTTGGGAATACAAAGTTTCTTTTCAGTTGCAAACTCCATTCCATACATATATATGGGGAGGTACAAGCTCCAACTCGGTTTTACAGTGAAAACTTCAGGAACTTCAAACCGGCACTAGGAAACAGACTGAGAAAGCAGAGAAAAAGTGTCTCCTGCAATCCGTTCCCTTGGTGCTAGATGAACGAACGTCTCTCCACTTGCTCAGTTCTGAGAGATAAGTGTGTGTGAAAGCCGTCCTTCACCTAGCTTGTTGGGAACACAAAGTGTCTTTTCAGTTGCAAACTCCATTGCATACATATATAAGGGAGGTACTAGCTCCAACTCGGTTTTACAGTGAAAACTGCAGGAACTTCAAACCGGCACTAGGAAACAGACTGAGAAAGCAGAGAAAAAGTGTCTCCTGCAACCCGTTCCCTTGGTGCTAGATGAACGAACGTCTCTCCACTTGCTCAGTTCTGAGAGATAAGTGTGTGTGAAAGCCGTCCTTCACCTAGCTTGTTGGGAACACAAAGTTTCTTTTCAGTTGCAAACTCCATTCCATACATATATATGGGGAGGTACTAGCTCCAACTCGGTTTTACAGTGAAAACTGCAGGAACTTCAAACCGGCACTAGGAAACAGACTGAGAAACCAGAGAAAAAGTGTCTCCTGCAACCCGTTCCCTCGGTGCTAGATGAACGAACGTCTCTCCACTTGCTCAGTTCTGAGAGATAAGTGTGTGTGAAAGCCGTCCTTCACCTAGCTTGTTGGGAACACAAAGTTTCTTTTCAGTTGCAAACTCCATTCCATACATATATATGGGGAGGTAATAGCTCCAACTCGGTTTTACAGTGAAAACTGCAGGAATTTCAAACCGGCACTAGGAAACAGACTGAGAAACCAGAGAAAAAGTGTCTCCTGCAAACCGTTCCCTTGGTGCTAGATGAACGAACGTCTCTCCACTTGCTCAGTTCTGAGAGATAAGTGTGTGTGAAAGCCGTACTTCACCTAGCTTGTTGGGAACACAAAGTTTCTTTTCAGTTGCAAACTCCATTCCATACATATATATGGGGAGGTAGAAGCTCCAACTCGGTTTTTCAGTGAAAACTGCAGGAACTTCAAACCGGCACTAGGAAACAGACTGAGAAAGCAGAGAAAAAGTGTCTCCTGCAACCCGTTCCCTTGGTGCTAGATGAACGAAAGTCTCTCCACTTGCTCAGTTCTGAGAGATAAGTGAGTGTGAAAGCCGTCCTTCACCTAGCTTGTTGGGAACACAAAGTTTCTTTTCAGTTGCAAACTCCATTCCATACATATATATGGGGAGGTACTAGCTCCAACTCTGTTTGACAGTGAAAACTGCAGGAACTTCAAACCGGCACTAGGAAACAGACTGAGAAAGCAGAGAAAAAGTGTCTCCTGCAATCCGTTCCCTTGGTGCTAGATGAAAGAACGTCTCTCCACTTCCTCAGTTCTGAGAGATAAGTGAGTGTGAAAGCCGTCCTTCACCTAGCTTGTTGGGAACACAAAGTTTCTTTTCAGTTGCAAACTCCATTTCATACTTATATATGGGGAGGTACTAGCTCCAACTCGGTTTTACAGTGAAAACTGCAGGAACTTCAAACCGGCACTAGGAAACAGACTGAGAAAGCAAAGAAAAGTGTCTCCTGCAACCCGTTCCCTTGGTGCTAGATGAACGAACGTCTCTCCACTTGCTCAGTTCTGAGAGATAAGTGTGTGTGAAAGCCGTCCTTCACCTAGCTTGTTGGGAAAACAAAGTGTCTTTTCAGTTGCAAACTCCATTGCATACATATATAAGGGAGGTACAAGCTCCAACTCGGTTTTACAGTGAAAACTGCAGGAACTTCAAACCGGCACTAGGAAACAGAATGAGAAAGCAGAGAAAAAGTATCTCCTGCAACCCGTTCCCTTGGTGCTAGATGAACGAACGTCTCTCCACTTGCTCAGTTCTGAGAGATAAGTGTGTGTGAAAGCCGTCCTTCACCTAGCTTGTTGGGAACACAAAGTTTCTTTTCAGTTGCAAACTCCATTCCATACTTATATATGGGGAGGTACTAGCTCCAACTCGGTTTTACAGTGAAAACCGCAGGAACTTGAAACCGGCACTAGGAAACATACTGAGAAGCAGAGAAAAAGTGTCTCCTGCAACCTGTTCCCTTGGTGCTAGATGAACGAACGTCTCTCCACTTGCTCAGTTCTGAGAGATAAGTGTGTGTGAAAGCCGTCCTTCACCTAGCTTGTTGGGAACACAAAGTTTCTTTTCAGTTGCAAACTCCATTCCATACATATATATGGGGAGGTACAAGCTCCAACACGGTTTGACAGTGAAAATTGCAGGAACTTCAAACCGGCACTAGGAAACAGACTGAGAAAGCAGAGAACAAGTGTCTCCTGTAACCCGTTCCCTTGGTGCTAGATGAACGAACGTCTCTCCACTTGCTCAGTTCTGAGAGATAAGGGTGTGTGAAAGCCGTCCTTCACCTAGCTTGTTGGGAATACAAAGTTTCTTTTCAGTTGCAAACTCCATTCCATACATATATATGGGGAGGTACTAGCTCCAACTCGGTTTTACAGTGAAAACTGCAGGAACTTCAAACCGGCACTAGGAAACAGACTGAGAAAGCAGAGAAAAAGTGTCTCCTGCAAACTGTTCCCTTGGTGCTAGATGAACGAACGTCTCTCCACTTGCTCAGTTCTGAGAGTTAAGTGTGTGTGAAAGCCGTCCTTCACCTAGCTTGTTGGGAACACAAAGTTTCTTTTCAGTTGCAAACTCCATTCCATACTTATATATGGGGAGGTACTAGCTCCAACTCGGTTTTACAGTGAAAACTGCAGGAACTTGAAACCGGCACTAGGAAACAGACTGAGAGAGCAGAGAAAAAGTGTCTCCTGCAACCCGTTCCCTTGGTGCTAGATGAACGAACGTCTCTCCACTTGCTCAGTTCTGAGAGATAAGTGTGTGTGAAAGCCGTCCTTCACCTAGCTTGTTGGGAACACAAAGTTTCTTTTCAGTTGCAAACTCCATTCCATACATATATATGGGGAGGTACTAGCTCCAACTCGGTTTGACAGTGAAAACTGCAGGAACTTCTAACCGGCACTAGGAAACATACTGAGAAAGCAGAGAAAAAGTGTCTCCTGCAACCCGTTCCCTTGGTGCTAGATGAAAGAACGTCTCTCCACTTGCTCAGTTCTGAGAGATAAGTGTGTGTGAAAGCCGTCCTTCACCTAGCTTGTTGGGAACACAAAGTTTCTTTTCAGTTGCAAACTCCATTCCATACATATATATGGGGAGGTACAAGCTCCAACTCGGTTTTACAGTGAAAACTTCAGGAACTTCAAACCGGCACTAGGAAACAGACTGAGAAAGCAGAGAAAAAGTGTCTCCTGCAATCCGTTCCCTTGGTGCTAGATGAACGAAAGTCTCTCCACTTGCTCAGTTCTGAGAGATAAGGGTGTGTGAAAGCCGTCCTTCACCTTGCTTGTTGGGAATACAAAGTTTCTTTTCAGTTGCAAACTCCATTCCATACATATATATGGGGAGGTACAAGCTCCAACTCGGTTTTACAGTGAAAACTTCAGGAACTTCAAACCGGCACTAGGAAACAGACTGAGAAAGCAGAGAAAAAGTGTCTCCTGCAATCCGTTCCCTTGGTGCTAGATGAACGAACGTCTCTCCACTTGCTCAGTTCTGAGAGATAAGTGTGTGTGAAAGCCGTCCTTCACCTAGCTTGTTGGGAACACAAAGTGTCTTTTCAGTTGCAAACTCCATTGCATACATATATAAGGGAGGTACTAGCTCCAACTCGGTTTTACAGTGAAAACTGCAGGAACTTCAAACCGGCACTAGGAAACAGACTGAGAAAGCAGAGAAAAAGTATCTCCTGCAACCCGTTCCCTTGGTGCTAGATGAACGAACGTCTCTCCACTTGCTCAGTTCTGAGAGATAAGTATGTGTGAAAGCAGTCCTTCACCTAGCTTGTTGGGAACACATAGATTGTTTTCAGTTGCAAACTCCATTCCTTACATATATATGGGGAGGTACTAGCTCCAACTCGGTTTTACAGTGAAAACTGCAGGAACTTCAAACCGGCACTAGGAAAAAGACTGAGAAAGCAGAGAAAAAGTGTCTCCTGCAACCTGTTCCCTTGGTGCTAGATGAACGAACGTCTCTCCACTTGCTCAGTTCTGAGAGATAAGTGTGTGTGAAAGCCGTCCTTCACCTAGCTTGTTGGGAACACAAAGTTTCTTTTCAGTTGCAAACTCCATTCCATACATATATATGGGGAGGTACTAGCTCCAAAACGGTTTGACAGTGAAAACTGCAGGAACTTCAAACCGGCACTAGGAAACAGACTGAGAAAGCAGAGAAAAAGTGTCTCCTGCAACCCGTTCCCTTGGTGCTAGATGAACGAAAGTCTCTCCACTTGCTCAGTTCTGAGAGATAAGTGAGTGTGAAAGCCGTCCTTCACCTAGCTTGTTGGGAACACAAAGTTTCTTTTCAGTTGCAAACTCCATTCCATACATATATATGGGGAGGTACTAGCTCCAACTCTGTTTGACAGTGAAAACTGCAGGAACTTCAAACCGGCACTAGGAAACAGACTGAGAAAGCAGAGAAAAAGTGTCTCCTGCAATCCGTTCCCTTGGTGCTAGATGAAAGAACGTCTCTCCACTTCCTCAGTTCTGAGAGATAAGTGTGTGTGAAAGCCGTCCTTCACCTAGCTTGTTGGGAACACAAAGTTTCTTTTCAGTTGCAAACTCCATTTCATACTTATATATGGGGAGGTACTAGCTCCAACTCGGTTTTACAGTGAAAACTGCAGGAACTTCAAACCGGCACTAGGAAACAGACTGAGAAAGCAGAGAAAAAGTATCTCCTGCAACCCGTTCCCTTGGTGCTAGATGAACGAACGTCTCTCTACTTGCTCAGTTCTGAGAGATAAGTGTGTGTGAAAGCAGTCTTTCACCTAGCTTGTTGGGAACACATAGATTGTTTTCAGTTGCAAACTCCATTCCATACATATATATGGGTAGGTACTAGCTCCAACTCGGTTTTACACTGAAAACTGCAGGAACTTCAAACCGGCACTAGGAAACAGACTGAGAAAGCAGAGAAAAAGTGTCTCCTGCAACCCGTTCCCTTGGTGCTAGATGAACGAACGTCTCTCAACTTGCTCAGTTCTGAGAGATAAGTGAGTGTGAAACCGTCCTTCACCTAGCTTGTTGGGAACACAAAGTTTCTTTTCAGTTGCAAACTCCATTCCATACTTATATATGGGGAGGTACTAGCTCCAACTCGGTTTTACAGTGAAAACTGCAGGAACTTGAAACCGGCACTAGGAAACATACTGAGAAGCAGAGAAAAAGTGTCTCCTGCAACCTGTTCCCTTGGTGCTAGATGAACGAACGTCTCTCCACTTGCTCAGTTCTGAGAGATAAGTGTGTGTGAAAGCCGTCCTTCACCTAGCTTGTTGGGAACACAAAGTTTCTTTTCAGTTGCAAACTCCATTCCATACATATATATGGGGAGGTACTAGCTCCAACACGGTTTGACAGTGAAAACTGCAGGAACTTCAAACCGGCACTAGGAAACAGACTGAGAAAGCAGAGAACAAGTGTCTCCTGCAACCCGTTCCCTTGGTGCTAGATGAACGAACGTCTCTCCACTTGCTCAGTTCTGAGAGATAAGGGTGTGTGAAAGCCGTCCTTCACCTAGCTTGTTGGGAACACAAAGTTTCTTTCCAGTTGCAAACTCCATTCCATACATATATATGGGGAGGTACTAGCTCCAACTCGGTTTTACAGTGAAAACTGCAGGAACTTCTAACCGGCACTAGGAAAGAGACTGAGAAAGCAGAGAAAAAGTTTCTCCTGCAACCCGTTCCCATGGTGCTAGATGAAAGAACGTCTCTCCACTTGCTCAGTTCTGAGAGATAAGGGTGTGTGAAAGCCGTCCTTCACCTAGCTTGTTGGGAACACAAAGTTTCTTTTCAGTTGCAAACTCCATTCCATACATATATATGGGGAGGTACAAGCTCCAACACGGTTTTACAGTGAAAACTTCAGGAACTTCAAACCGGCACTAGGAAACAGACTGAGAAAGCAGAGAAAAAGTGTCTCCTGCAATCCGTTCCCTTGGTGCTAGATGAACGAACGTCTCTCCACTTGCTCAGTTCTGAGAGATAAGGGTGTGTGAAAGCCGTCCTTCACCTAGCTTGTTGGGAATACAAAGTTTCTTTTCAGGTGCAAACTCCATTCCATACATATATATGGGGAGGTACAAGCTCCAACTCGGTTTTACAGTGAAAACTTCAGGAACTTCAAACCGGCACTAGGAAACAGACTGAGAAAGCAGAGAAAGTGTGTCTCCTGCAATCCGTTCCCTTGGTGCTAGATGAACGAACGTCTCTCCACTTGCTCAGTTCTGAGAGATAAGGGTGTGTGAAAGCCGTCCTTCACCTAGCTTGTTCGGAATAGAAAGTTTCTTTTCAGTTGCAAACTCCATTCCATACATATATATGGGGAGGTACTAGCTCCAACTCTGTTTGACAGAGAAAACTGCAGGAACTTCAATCCGGCACTAGGAAACAGACTGAGAAAGTAGAGAACAAGTGTCTCCTGCAACCCGTTCCCTTGGTGCTAGATGAACGAACGTCTCTCCACTTGCTCAGTTCTGAGAGATAAGGGTGTGTGAAAGCCGTCCTTCACCTAGCTTGTTTGGAACACAAAGTTTCTTTTCATTTGCAAACTCCATTCCATACATATATATGGGGAGGTACTAGCTCCAACTCTGTTTGACAGTGAAAACTGCAGGAACTTCAAACCGGCACTAGGAAACAGACTGAGAAAGCAGAGAAAAAGTGTCTCCTGCAAACTGTTCCCTTGGTGCTAGATGAACGAACGTCTCTCCACTTGCTCAGTTCTGAGAGTTAAGTGTGTGTGAAAGCCGTCCTTCACCTAGCTTGTTGGGAACACAAAGTTTCTTTTCAGTTGCAAACTCCATTCCATACTTATATATGGGGAGGTACTAGCTCCAACTCGGTTTTACAGTGAAAACTGCAGGAACTTGAAACCGGCACTAGGAAACAGACTGAGAAAGCAGAGAAAAAGTGTCTCATGCAACCCGTTCCCTTGGTGCTAGATGAACGAACGTCTCTCCACTTGCTCAGTTCTGAGAGATAAGTGTGTGTGAAAGCCGTCCTTCACCTAGCTTGTTGGGAACACAAAGTTTCTTTCCAGTTGCAAACTCCATTCCATACATATATATGGGGAGGTACTAGCTCCAACTCGGTTTTACAGTGAAAACTGCAGGAACTTCTAACCGGCACTAGGAAACAGACTGAGAAATCAGAGAAAATGTGTCTCCTGCAACCCGTTCCCTTGGTGCTAGATGAACGAACGTCTCTCAACTTGCTCAGTTCTGAGAGATAAGTGAGTGTGAAACCGTCCTTCACCTTGCTTGTTGGGAACACAAAGTTTCTTTTCAGTTGCAAACTCCATTGCATACATATATAAGGGAGGTACTAGCTCCAACTCGGTTTTACAGTGAAAACTGCAGGAACTTCAAACCGGCACTAGGAAACAGACTGAGAAAGCAGAGAAAAAGTATCTCCTGCAACCCGTTCCCTTGGTGCTAGATGAACGAACGTCTCTCCACTTGCTCAGTTCTGAGAGATAAGTATGTGTGAAAGCAGTCCTTCACCTAGCTTGTTGGGAACACATAGATTGTTTTCAGTTGCAAACTCCATTCCTTACATATATATGGGGAGGTACTAGCTCCAACTCGGTTTTACAGTGAAAACTGCAGGAACTTCAAACCGGCACTAGGAAAAAGACTGAGAAAGCAGAGAAAAAGTGTCTCCTGCAACCTGTTCCCTTGGTGCTAGATGAACGAACGTCTCTCCACTTGCTCAGTTCTGAGAGATAAGTGTGTGTGAAAGCCGTCCTTCACCTAGCTTGTTGGGAACACAAAGTTTCTTTTCAGTTGCAAACTCCATTCCATACATATATATGGGGAGGTACTAGCTCCAAAACGGTTTGACAGTGAAAACTGCAGGAACTTCAAACCGGCACTAGGAAACAGACTGAGAAAGCAGAGAAAAAGTGTCTCCTGCAACCCGTTCCCTTGGTGCTAGATGAACGAAAGTCTCTCCACTTGCTCAGTTCTGAGAGATAAGTGAGTGTGAAAGCCGTCCTTCACCTAGCTTGTTGGGAACACAAAGTTTCTTTTCAGTTGCAAACTCCATTCCATACATATATATGGGGAGGTACTAGCTCCAACTCTGTTTGACAGTGAAAACTGCAGGAACTTCAAACCGGCACTAGGAAACAGACTGAGAAAGCAGAGAAAAAGTGTCTCCTGCAATCCGTTCCCTTGGTGCTAGATGAAAGAACGTCTCTCCACTTCCTCAGTTCTGAGAGATAAGTGTGTGTGAAAGCCGTCCTTCACCTAGCTTGTTGGGAACACAAAGTTTCTTTTCAGTTGCAAACTCCATTTCATACTTATATATGGGGAGGTACTAGCTCCAACTCGGTTTTACAGTGAAAACTGCAGGAACTTCAAACCGGCACTAGGAAACAGACTGAGAAAGCAGAGAAAAAGTATCTCCTGCAACCCGTTCCCTTGGTGCTAGATGAACGAACGTCTCTCTACTTGCTCAGTTCTGAGAGATAAGTGTGTGTGAAAGCAGTCTTTCACCTAGCTTGTTGGGAACACATAGATTGTTTTCAGTTGCAAACTCCATTCCATACATATATATGGGTAGGTACTAGCTCCAACTCGGTTTTACACTGAAAACTGCAGGAACTTCAAACCGGCACTAGGAAACAGACTGAGAAAGCAGAGAAAAAGTGTCTCCTGCAACCCGTTCCCTTGGTGCTAGATGAACGAACGTCTCTCAACTTGCTCAGTTCTGAGAGATAAGTGAGTGTGAAACCGTCCTTCACCTAGCTTGTTGGGAACACAAAGTTTCTTTTCAGTTGCAAACTCCATTCCATACTTATATATGGGGAGGTACTAGCTCCAACTCGGTTTTACAGTGAAAACCGCAGGAACTTGAAACCGGCACTAGGAAACATACTGAGAAGCAGAGAAAAAGTGTCTCCTGCAACCTGTTCCCTTGGTGCTAGATGAACGAACGTCTCTCCACTTGCTCAGTTCTGAGAGATAAGTGTGTGTGAAAGCCGTCCTTCACCTAGCTTGTTGGGAACACAAAGTTTCTTTTCAGTTGCAAACTCCATTCCATACATATATATGGGGAGGTACTAGCTCCAACACGGTTTGACAGTGAAAACTGCAGGAACTTCAAACCGGCACTAGGAAACAGACTGAGAAAGCAGAGAACAAGTGTCTCCTGCAACCCGTTCCCTTGGTGCTAGATGAACGAACGTCTCTCCACTTGCTCAGTTCTGAGAGATAAGGGTGTGTGAAAGCCGTCCTTCACCTAGCTTGTTGGGAACACAAAGTTTCTTTCCAGTTGCAAACTCCATTCCATACATATATATGGGGAGGTACTAGCTCCAACTCGGTTTTACAGTGAAAACTGCAGGAACTTCTAACCGGCACTAGGAAAGAGACTGAGAAAGCAGAGAAAAAGTTTCTCCTGCAACCCGTTCCCATGGTGCTAGATGAAAGAACGTCTCTCCACTTGCTCAGTTCTGAGAGATAAGGGTGTGTGAAAGCCGTCCTTCACCTAGCTTGTTGGGAACACAAAGTTTCTTTTCAGTTGCAAACTCCATTCCATACATATATATGGGGAGGTACAAGCTCCAACACGGTTTTACAGTGAAAACTTCAGGAACTTCAAACCGGCACTAGGAAACAGACTGAGAAAGCAGAGAAAAAGTGTCTCCTGCAATCCGTTCCCTTGGTGCTAGATGAACGAACGTCTCTCCACTTGCTCAGTTCTGAGAGATAAGGGTGTGTGAAAGCCGTCCTTCACCTAGCTTGTTGGGAATACAAAGTTTCTTTTCAGGTGCAAACTCCATTCCATACATATATATGGGGAGGTACAAGCTCCAACTCGGTTTTACAGTGAAAACTTCAGGAACTTCAAACCGGCACTAGGAAACAGACTGAGAAAGCAGAGAAAGTGTGTCTCCTGCAATCCGTTCCCTTGGTGCTAGATGAACGAACGTCTCTCCACTTGCTCAGTTCTGAGAGATAAGGGTGTGTGAAAGCCGTCCTTCACCTAGCTTGTTCGGAATAGAAAGTTTCTTTTCAGTTGCAAACTCCATTCCATACATATATATGGGGAGGTACTAGCTCCAACTCTGTTTGACAGAGAAAACTGCAGGAACTTCAATCCGGCACTAGGAAACAGACTGAGAAAGTAGAGAACAAGTGTCTCCTGCAACCCGTTCCCTTGGTGCTAGATGAACGAACGTCTCTCCACTTGCTCAGTTCTGAGAGATAAGGGTGTGTGAAAGCCGTCCTTCACCTAGCTTGTTTGGAACACAAAGTTTCTTTTCATTTGCAAACTCCATTCCATACATATATATGGGGAGGTACTAGCTCCAACTCTGTTTGACAGTGAAAACTGCAGGAACTTCAAACCGGCACTAGGAAACAGACTGAGAAAGCAGAGAAAAAGTGTCTCCTGCAAACTGTTCCCTTGGTGCTAGATGAACGAACGTCTCTCCACTTGCTCAGTTCTGAGAGTTAAGTGTGTGTGAAAGCCGTCCTTCACCTAGCTTGTTGGGAACACAAAGTTTCTTTTCAGTTGCAAACTCCATTCCATACTTATATATGGGGAGGTACTAGCTCCAACTCGGTTTTACAGTGAAAACTGCAGGAACTTGAAACCGGCACTAGGAAACAGACTGAGAAAGCAGAGAAAAAGTGTCTCATGCAACCCGTTCCCTTGGTGCTAGATGAACGAACGTCTCTCCACTTGCTCAGTTCTGAGAGATAAGTGTGTGTGAAAGCCGTCCTTCACCTAGCTTGTTGGGAACACAAAGTTTCTTTCCAGTTGCAAACTCCATTCCATACATATATATGGGGAGGTACTAGCTCCAACTCGGTTTTACAGTGAAAACTGCAGGAACTTCTAACCGGCACTAGGAAACAGACTGAGAAAGCAGAGAAAATGTGTCTCCTGCAACCCGTTCCCTTGGTGCTAGATGAACGAACGTCTCTCAACTTGCTCAGTTCTGAGAGATAAGTGAGTGTGAAACCGTCCTTCACCTTGCTTGTTGGGAACACAAAGTTTCTTTTCAGTTGCAAACTCCATTCCATACTTATATATGGGGAGGTACTAGCTCCAACTCGGTTTTACAGTGAAAACCGCAGGAACTTGAAACCGGCACTAGGAAACATACTGAGAAGCAGAGAAAAAGTGTCTCCTGCAACCTGTTCCCTTGGTGCTAGATGAACGAACGTCTCTCCACTTGCTCAGTTCTGAGAGATAAGTGTGTGTGAAAGCCGTCCTTCACCTAGCTTGTTGGGAACACAAAGTTTCTTTTCAGTTGCAAACTCCATTCCATACATATATATGGGGAGGTACTAGCTCCAACACGGTTTGACAGTGAAAACTGCAGGAACTTCAAACCGGCACTAGGAAACAGACTGAGAAAGCAGAGAACAAGTGTCTCCTGCAACCCGTTCCCTTGGTGCTAGATGAACGAACGTCTCTCCACTTGCTCAGTTCTGAGAGATAAGGGTGTGTGAAAGCCGTCCTTCACCTAGATTGTTGGGAACACAAAGTTTCTTTCCAGTTGCAAACTCCATTCCATACATATATATGGGGAGGTACTAGCTCCAACTCGGTTTTACAGTGAAAACTGCAGGAACTTCTAACCGGCACTAGGAAACAGACTGAGAAAGCAGAGAAAAAGTGTCTCCTGCAACCCGTTCCCTTGGTGCTAGATGAAAGAACGTCTCTCCACTTGCTCAGTTCTGAGAGATAAGGGTGTGTGAAAGCCGTCCTTCACCTAGCTTGTTGGGAACACAAAGTTTCTTTTCAGATGCAAACTCCATTCCATACATATATATGGGGAGGTACAAGCTCCAACACGGTTTTACAGTGAAAACTTCAGGAACTTCAAACCGGCACTAGGAAACAGACTGAGAAAGCAGAGAAAAAGTGTCTCCTGCAATCCGTTTCCTTGGTGCTAGATGAACGAACGTCTCTCCACTTGCTCAGTTCTGAGAGATAAGGGTGTGTGAAAGCCGTCCTTCACCTAGCTTGTTGGGAATACAAAGTTTCTTTTCAGGTGCAAACTCCATTCCATACATATATATGGGGAGGTACTAGCTCCAACTCGGTTTTACAGTGAAAACTGCAGGAACTTCAAACCGGCACTAGGAAACAGACTGAGAAAGCAGAGAAAAAGTATCTCCTGCAACCCGTTCCCTTGGTGCTAGATGAACGAACGTCTCTCTACTTGCTCAGTTCTGAGAGATAAGTGTGTGTGAAAGCAGTCTTTCACCTAGCTTGTTGGGAACACATAGATTGTTTTCAGTTGCAAACTCCATTCCATACATATATATGGGGAGGTACTAGCTCCAACTCGGTTTTACACTGAAAACTGCAGGAACTTCAAACCGGCACTAGGAAACAGACTGAGAAAGCAGAGAAAAAGTGTCTCCTGCAACCCGTTCCCTTGGTGCTAGATGAACGAACGTCTCTCAACTTGCTCAGTTCTGAGAGATAAGTGAGTGTGAAACCGTCCTTCACCTAGCTTGTTGGGAACACAAAGTTTCTTTTCAGTTGCAAACTCCATTCCATACTTATATATGGGGAGGTACTAGCTCCAACTCGGTTTTACAGTGAAAACCGCAGGAACTTGAAACCGGCACTAGGAAACATACTGAGAAGCAGAGAAAAAGTGTCTCCTGCAACCTGTTCCCTTGGTGCTAGATGAACGAACGTCTCTCCACTTGCTCAGTTCTGAGAGATAAGTGTGTGTGAAAGCCGTCCTTCACCTAGCTTGTTGGGAACACAAAGTTTCTTTTCAGTTGCAAACTCCATTCCATACATATATATGGGGAGGTACTAGCTCCAACACGGTTTGACAGTGAAAACTGCAGGAACTTCAAACCGGCACTAGGAAACAGACTGAGAAAGCAGAGAACAAGTGTCTCCTGCAACCCGTTCCCTTGGTGCTAGATGAACGAACGTCTCTCCACTTGCTCAGTTCTGAGAGATAAGGGTGTGTGAAAGCCGTCCTTCACCTAGCTTGTTGGGAACACAAAGTTTCTTTCCAGTTGCAAACTCCATTCCATACATATATATGGGGAGGTACTAGCTCCAACTCGGTTTTACAGTGAAAACTGCAGGAACTTCTAACCGGCACTAGGAAAGAGACTGAGAAAGCAGAGAAAAAGTGTCTCCTGCAACCCGTTCCCATGGTGCTAGATGAAAGAACGTCTCTCCACTTGCTCAGTTCTGAGAGATAAGGGTGTGTGAAAGCCGTCCTTCACCTAGCTTGTTGGGAACACAAAGTTTCTTTTCAGTTGCAAACTCCATTCCATACATATATATGGGGAGGTACAAGCTCCAACACGGTTTTACAGTGAAAACTTCAGGAACTTCAAACCGGCACTAGGAAACAGACTGAGAAAGCAGAGAAAAAGTGTCTCCTGCAATCCGTTCCCTTGGTGCTAGATGAACGAACGTCTCTCCACTTGCTCAGTTCTGAGAGATAAGGGTGTGTGAAAGCCGTCCTTCACCTAGCTTGTTGGGAATACAAAGTTTCTTTTCAGGTGCAAACTCCATTCCATACATATATATGGGGAGGTACAAGCTCCAACTCGGTTTTACAGTGAAAACTTCAGGAACTTCAAACCGGCACTAGGAAACAGACTGAGAAAGCAGAGAAAATGTGTCTCCTGCAATCCGTTCCCTTGGTGCTAGATGAACGAACGTCTCTCCACTTGCTCAGTTCTGAGAGATAAGGGTGTGTGAAAGCCGTCCTTCACCTAGCTTGTTCGGAATAGAAAGTTTCTTTTCAGTTGCAAACTCCATTCCATACATATATATGGGGAGGTACTAGCTCCAACTCTGTTTGACAGAGAAAACTGCAGGAACTTCAATCCGGCACTAGGAAACAGACTGAGAAAGTAGAGAACAAGTGTCTCCTGCAACCCGTTCCCTTGGTGCTAGATGAACGAACGTCTCTCCACTTGCTCAGTTCTGAGAGATAAGGGTGTGTGAAAGCCGTCCTTCACCTAGCTTGTTTGGAACACAAAGTTTCTTTTCATTTGCAAACTCCATTCCATACATATATATGGGGAGGTACTAGCTCCAACTCTGTTTGACAGTGAAAACTGCAGGAACTTCAAACCGGCACTAGGAAACAGACTGAGAAAGCAGAGAAAAAGTGTCTCCTGCAAACTGTTCCCTTGGTGCTAGATGAACGAACGTCTCTCCACTTGCTCAGTTCTGAGAGTTAAGTGTGTGTGAAAGCCGTCCTTCACCTAGCTTGTTGGGAACACAAAGTTTCTTTTCAGTTGCAAACTCCATTCCATACTTATATATGGGGAGGTACTAGCTCCAACTCGGTTTTACAGTGAAAACTGCAGGAACTTGAAACCGGCACTAGGAAACAGACTGAGAAAGCAGAGAAAAAGTGTCTCATGCAACCCGTTCCCTTGGTGCTAGATGAACGAACGTCTCTCCACTTGCTCAGTTCTGAGAGATAAGTGTGTGTGAAAGCCGTCCTTCACCTAGCTTGTTGGGAACACAAAGTTTCTTTCCAGTTGCAAACTCCATTCCATACATATATATGGGGAGGTACTAGCTCCAACTCGGTTTTACAGTGAAAACTGCAGGAACTTCAAACCGGCACTAGGAAACAGACTGAGAAAGCAGAGAAAAAGTGTCTCCTGCAACCCGTTCCCTTGGTGCTAGATGAACGAACGTCTCTCAACTTGCTCACTTCTGAGAGATAAGTGAGTGTGAAACCGTCCTTCACCTTGCTTGTTGGGAACACAAAGTTTCTTTTCAGTTGCAAACTCCATTCCATACTTATATATGGGGAGGTACTAGCTCCAACTCGGTTTTACAGTGAAAACCGCAGGAACTTGAAACCGGCACTAGGAAACATACTGAGAAGCAGAGAAAAAGTGTCTCCTGCAACCTGTTCCCTTGGTGCTAGATGAACGAACGTCTCTCCACTTGCTCAGTTCTGAGAGATAATGTGTGTGAAAGCCGTCCTTCACCTAGCTTGTTGGGAACACAAAGTTTCTTTTCAGTTGCAAACTCCATTCCATACATATATATGGGGAGGTACTAGCTCCAACACGGTTTGACAGTGAAAACTGCAGGAACTTCAAACCGGCACTAGGAAACAGACTGAGAAAGCAGAGAACAAGTGTCTCCTGCAACCCGTTCCCTTGGTGCTAGATGAACGAACGTCTCTCCACTTGCTCAGTTCTGAGAGATAAGGGTGTGTGAAAGCCGTCCTTCACCTAGCTTGATGGGAACACAAAGTTTCTTTCCAGTTGCAAACTCCATTCCATACATATATATGGGGAGGTACTAGCTCCAACTCGGTTTTACAGTGAAAACTGCAGGAACTTCTAACCGGCACTAGGAAACAGACTGAGAAAGCAGAGAAAAAGTGTCTCCTGCAACCCGTTCCCTTGGTGCTAGATGAAAGAACGTCTCTCCACTTGCTCAGTTCTGAGAGATAAGGGTGTGTGAAAGCCGTCCTTCACCTAGCTTGTTGGGAACACAAAGTTTCTTTTCAGTTGCAAACTCCATTCCATACATATATATGGGGAGGTACTAGCTCCAACACGGTTTGACAGTGAAAACTGCAGGAACTTCAAACCGGCACTAGGAAACAGACTGAGAAAGCAGAGAACAAGTGTCTCCTGCAACCCGTTCCCTTGGTGCTAGATGAACGAACGTCTCTCCACTTGCTCAGTTCTGAGAGATAAGGGTGTGTGAAAGCCGTCCTTCACCTAGCTTGATGGGAACACAAAGTTTCTTTCCAGTTGCAAACTCCATTCCATACATATATATGGGGAGGTACTAGCTCCAACTCGGTTTTACAGTGAAAACTGCAGGAACTTCTAACCGGCACTAGGAAACAGACTGAGAAAGCAGAGAAAAAGTGTCTCCTGCAACCCGTTCCCTTGGTGCTAGATGAAAGAACGTCTCTCCACTTGCTCAGTTCTGAGAGATAAGGGTGTGTGAAAGCCGTCCTTCACCTAGCTTGTTGGGAACACAAAGTTTCTTTTCAGATGCAAACTCCATTCCATACATATATATGGGGAGGTACAAGCTCCAACACGGTTTTACAGTGAAAACTTCAGGAACTTCAAACCGGCACTAGGAAACAGACTGAGAAAGCAGAGAAAAAGTGTCTCCTGCAATCCGTTCCCTTGGTGCTAGATGAACGAACGTCTCTCCACTTGCTCAGTTCTGAGAGATAAGGGTGTGTGAAAGCCGTCCTTCACCTAGCTTGTTGGGAATACAAAGTTTCTTTTCAGGTGCAAACTCCATTCCATACATATATATGGGGAGGTACAAGCTCCAACTCGGTTTTACAGTGAAAACTTCAGGAACTTCAAACCGACACTAGGAAACAGACTGAGAAAGCAGAGAAAAAGTGTCTCCTGCAACCCGTTCCCTCGGTGCTAGATGAACGAACGTCTCTCCACTTGCTCAGTTCTGAGAGATAAGTGTGTGTGAAAGCCGTCCTTCACCTAGCTTGTTGGGAACACAAAGTTTCTTTTCAGTTGCAAACTCCATTCCATACATATATATGGGGAGGTACTAGCTCCAACTCGGTTTTACAGTGAAAACTGCAGGAATTTCAAACCGACACTAGGAAACAGACTGAGAAAGCAGAGAAAAAGTGTCTCCTGCAACCCGTTCCCTTGGTGCTAGATGAACGAACGTCTCTCCACTTGCTCAGTTCTGAGAGATAAGTGTGTGTGAAAGCCGTCCTTCACCTAGCTTGTTGGGAACACAAAGTTTCTTTTCAGTTGCAAACTCCATTCCATACATATATATGGGGAGGTACTAGCTCCAAATCTGATTTACAGTGAAAACTGCAGGAACTTCAAACCGGCACTAGGAAACAGACTGAGAAAGCAGAGAAAAAGTGTATCCTGCAACCCGTTCCCTTGGTGCTAGATGAACGAACGTCTCTCCACTTGCTCAGTTCTGAGAGATAAGTGTGTGTGAAAGCCGTCCTTCACCTAGCTTGTTGGGAACACAAAGTTTCTTTTCAGTTGCAAACTCCATTCCATACTTATATATGGGGAGGTACTAGCTCCAACTCGGTTTGACAGTGAAAACTGCAGGAACTTCAAACCGGCACTAGGAAACAGACTGAGAAAGCAGAGAAAAAGTGTCTCCTGCAAAACATTCCCTTGGTGCTAGATGAACGAACGTCTCTCCACTTGCTCAGTTCTGAGAGATAAGTGTGTGTGAAAGCCGTCCTTCACCTAACTTGTTGGGAACACAAAGTTTCTTTTCAGTTGCAAACTCCATTCCATAAATATATATGGGGAGGTGCTAGCTCCAACTCGATTTTACAGTGAAAACTGCAGGAACTTCAAACCGGCAATAGGAAACAGACTGAGAAAGCAGAGAAAAAGTGTCTCATGCAACCCGTTCCCTTGGTGCTAGATGAAAGAACGTCTCTCCACTTGCTCAATTCTGAGAGATAAGTGTGTGTGAAAGCCGTCCTTCACCTAGCTTGTTGGGAACACAAAGTTTCTTTTCAGTTGCAAACTCCATTCCATACATATATATGGGGAGGTACAAGCTCCAACTCGGTTTTACAGTGAAAACTTCAGGAACTTCAAACCGGCACTAGGAAACAGACTGAGAAAGCAGAGAAAAAGTGTCTCCTGCAATCCGTTCCCTTGGTGCTAGATGAACGAACGTCTCTCCACTTGCTCAGTTCTGAGAGATAAGGGTGTGTGAAAGCCGTCCTACACCTAGCTTGTTGGGAATACAAAGTTTCTTTTCAGTTGCAAACTCCATTCCATACATATATATGGGGAGGTACAAGCTCCAACTCGGTTTTACAGTGAAAACTTCAGGAACTTCAAACCGGCACTAGGAAACAGACTGAGAAAGCAGAGAAAAAGTGTCTCCTGCAATCCGTTCCCTTGGTGCTAGATGAACTAACGTCTCTCCACTTGCTCAGTTCTGAGAGATAATGGTGTGTGAAAGCCGTCCTTCACCTAGCTTGTTGGGAACACAAAGTTTCTTTTCAGTTGCAAACTCCATTCCATACATATATATGGGGAGGTACTAGCTCCAACACGGTTTGACAGTGAAAACTGCAGGAACTTCAAACCGGCACTAGGAAACAGACTGAGAAAGCAGAGAACAAGTGTCTCCTGCAACCCGTTCCCTTGGTGCTAGATGAACGAACGTCTCTCCACTTGCTCAGTTCTGAGAGATAAGGGTGTGTGAAAGCCGTCCTTCACCTAGCTTGATGGGAACACAAAGTTTCTTTCCAGTTGCAAACTCCATTCCATACATATATATGGGGAGGTACTAGCTCCAACTCGGTTTTACAGTGAAAACTGCAGGAACTTCTAACCGGCACTAGGAAACAGACTGAGAAAGCAGAGAAAAAGTGTCTCCTGCAACCCGTTCCCTTGGTGCTAGATGAAAGAACGTCTCTCCACTTGCTCAGTTCTGAGAGATAAGGGTGTGTGAAAGCCGTCCTTCACCTAGCTTGTTGGGAACACAAAGTTTCTTTTCAGATGCAAACTCCATTCCATACATATATATGGGGAGGTACAAGCTCCAACACGGTTTTACAGTGAAAACTTCAGGAACTTCAAACCGGCACTAGGAAACAGACTGAGAAAGCAGAGAAAAAGTGTCTCCTGCAATCCGTTCCCTTGGTGCTAGATGAACGAACGTCTCTCCACTTGCTCAGTTCTGAGAGATAAGGGTGTGTGAAAGCCGTCCTTCACCTAGCTTGTTGGGAATACAAAGTTTCTTTTCAGGTGCAAACTCCATTCCATACATATATATGGGGAGGTACAAGCTCCAACTCGGTTTTACAGTGAAAACTTCAGGAACTTCAAACCGACACTAGGAAACCGACTGAGAAAGCAGAGAAAAAGTGTCTCCTGCAACCCGTTCCCTCGGTGCTAGATGAACGAACGTCTCTCCACTTGCTCAGTTCTGAGAGATAAGTGTGTGTGAAAGCCGTCCTTCACCTAGCTTGTTGGGAACACAAAGTTTCTTTTCAGTTGCAAACTCCATTCCATACATATATATGGGGAGGTACTAGCTCCAACTCGGTTTTACAGTGAAAACTGCAGGAATTTCAAACCGACACTAGGAAACAGACTGAGAAAGCAGAGAAAAAGTGTCTCCTGCAACCCGTTCCCTTGGTGCTAGATGAACGAACGTCTCTCCACTTGCTCAGTTCTGAGAGATAAGTGTGTGTGAAAGCCGTCCTTCACCTAGCTTGTTGGGAACACAAAGTTTCTTTTCAGTTGCAAACTCCATTCCATACATATATATGGGGAGGTACTAGCTCCAAATCTGATTTACAGTGAAAACTGCAGGAACTTCAAACCGGCACTAGGAAACAGACTGAGAAAGCAGAGAAAAAGTGTATCCTGCAACCCGTTCCCTTGGTGCTAGATGAACGAACGTCTCTCCACTTGCTCAGTTCTGAGAGATAAGTGTGTGTGAAAGCCGTCCTTCACCTAGCTTGTTGGGAACACAAAGTTTCTTTTCAGTTGCAAACTCCATTCCATACTTATATATGGGGAGGTACTAGCTCCAACTCGGTTTGACAGTGAAAACTGCAGGAACTTCAAACCGGCACTAGGAAACAGACTGAGAAAGCAGAGAAAAAGTGTCTCCTGCAAAACATTCCCTTGGTGCTAGATGAACGAACGTCTCTCCACTTGCTCAGTTCTGAGAGATAAGTGTGTGTGAAAGCCGTCCTTCACCTAACTTGTTGGGAACACAAAGTTTCTTTTCAGTTGCAAACTCCATTCCATAAATATATATGGGGAGGTGCTAGCTCCAACTCGATTTTACAGTGAAAACTGCAGGAACTTCAAACCGGCAATAGGAAACAGACTGAGAAAGCAGAGAAAAAGTGTCTCATGCAACCCGTTCCCTTGGTGCTAGATGAAAGAACGTCTCTCCACTTGCTCAATTCTGAGAGATAAGTGTGTGTGAAAGCCGTCCTTCACCTAGCTTGTTGGGAACACAAAGTTTCTTTTCAGTTGCAAACTCCATTCCATACATATATATGGGGAGGTACAAGCTCCAACTCGGTTTTACAGTGAAAACTTCAGGAACTTCAAACCGGCACTAGGAAACAGACTGAGAAAGCAGAGAAAAAGTGTCTCCTGCAATCCGTTCCCTTGGTGCTAGATGAACGAACGTCTCTCCACTTGCTCAGTTCTGAGAGATAAGGGTGTGTGAAAGCCGTCCTACACCTAGCTTGTTGGGAATACAAAGTTTCTTTTCAGTTGCAAACTCCATTCCATACATATATATGGGGAGGTACAAGCTCCAACTCGGTTTTACAGTGAAAACTTCAGGAACTTCAAACCGGCACTAGGAAACAGACTGAGAAAGCAGAGAAAAAGTGTCTCCTGCAATCCGTTCCCTTGGTGCTAGATGAACTAACGTCTCTCCACTTGCTCAGTTCTGAGAGATAATGGTGTGTGAAAGCCGTCCTTCACCTAGCTTGTTGGGAACACAAAGTTTCTTTTCAGTTGCAAACTCCATTCCATACATATATATGGGGAGGTACTAGCTCCAACTCTGTTTGACAGAGAAAACTGCAGGAACTTCAAACCGGCACTAGGAAACAGACTGAGAAAGCAGAGAAAAAGTGTCTCCTGCAAACTGTTCCCTTGGTGCTAGATGAACGAACGTCTCTCCACTTGCTCAGTTCTGAGAGATAAGTGTGTGTGAAAGCCGTCCTTCACCTAGCTTGTTGGGAACACAAAGTTTCTTTTCAGTTGCAAACTCCATTCCATACATATATATGGGGAGGTGCTAGCTCCAACTCGATTTTACAGTGAAAACTGCAGGAACTTCAAACCGGCACTAGGAAACAGACTGAGAAAGCAGAGAAAAAGTGTCTCATGCAACGCGTTCCATTGGTGCTAGATGAACGAACGTCTCTCCACTTGCTCAGTTCTGAGAGATAAGTGGGTGTGAATGCCGTCCTTCACCTAGCTTGTTGGGAACACAAAGTTTCTTTTCAGTTGCAAACTCCATTCCATACATATATATGGGGAGGTACTAGCTCCAACTCGGTTTTACAGTGAAAACTGCAGGAACTTCAAACCGGCACTAGGAAACAGACTGAGAAAGCAGAGAAAAAGTGTCTCCTGCAACCCGTTCCCTCGGTGCTAGATGAACGAACGTCTCTCCACTTGCTCAGTTCTGAGAGATAAGTGTGTGTGAAAGCCGTCCTTCACCTAGCTTGTTGGGAACACAAAGTTTCTTTTCAGTTGCAAACTCCATTCCATACATATATATGGGGAGGTATTAGCTCCAACTCGGTTTTACAGTGAAAACTGCAGGAATTTCAAACCGACACTAGGAAACAGACTGAGAAAGCAGAGAAAAAGTGTCTCCTGCAACCCGTTCCCTTGGTGCTAGATAAACGAACGTCTCTCCACTTGCTCAGTTCTGAGAGATAAGTGTGTGTGAAAGCCGTCCTTCAACTAGCTTGTTGGGAACACAAAGTTTCTTTTCAGTTGCAAACTCCATTCAATACATATATATGGGGAGGTACTAGCTCCAAATCTGATTTACAGTGAAAACTGCAGGAACTTCAAACCGGCACTAGGAAACAGACTGAGAAAGCAGAGAAAAAGTGTATCCTGCAACCCGTTCCCTTGGTGCTAGATGAACGAACGTCTCTCCACTTGCTCAGTTCTGAGAGATAAGTGTGTGTGAAAGCCGTCCTTCACCTAGCTTGTTGGGAACACAAAGTTTCTTTTCAGTTGCAAACTCCATTCCATACATATATATGGGGAGGTACTAGCTCCAAATCGGTTTGACAGTGAAAACTGCAGGAACTTCAAACCGGCACTAGGAAACAGACTGAGAAAGCAGAGAAAAAGTGTCTCCTGCAAAACATTCCCTTGGTGCTAGATGAACGAACGTCTCTCCACTTGCTCAGTTCTGAGAGATAAGTGTGTGTGAAAGCCGTCCTTCACCTAACTTGTTGGGAACACAAAGTTTCTTTTCAGTTGCAAACTCCATTCCATACATATATATGGGGAGGTACTAGCTCCAACTCGGTTTTACAGTGAAAACTGCAGGAACTTCAAACCGGCACTAGGAAACAGACTGAGAAAG